>NC_142708.1:51932500-56732500 GCF_055471065.1 Atractosteus spatula | reverse complement strand
CTTCATCTTATTGCTACAGAATACTGGGAAATGAACAACAGACATAGTAGACAGGAAATTGTCCTGATGAGATTACAACACTATAAAATGATTAAGCGTAGTAGGTTTTAACTCTTCAATGTGACAGTATTTATTATAAGGTTTAGCCAAGAAGGACTAACACTCCAACTATTCTTTCAGAACTGCAGTAAAGGAAAACTATCACAACCCAGTTTTTATGTCACACTACATTAAATGTAAAAACACAATGTACAGTTGTAACAAACTTAAAATCTACTTACAGGCTTTTCTCAGTTTAGCATGTAATGCTCAGTATGTATTTTTGTGACCCGATAAACCTCAGGTCTCTCAAATTTGCTGTTTCAATTTACAAATCACTATATTAAAGTATCACTATATCACTATATTAAAACTAAATGAATATCACTGCTTGTCAGATTTTTCAGGGACTCATTTTTTCTGTGTGTCATACCCCATTTCTCTGAGCAGCAAAATTGTATTTTTAGTATTTTGGTCTCAAGTTTAAAACAACTGCTTTAAGGCTAGTAAGTAACTGTAAGTTTCAGTATGCTGTCACACATTTAAAGAGTAATTCAGTCACAAATGTTTGAAAGGTAATGGAGTGTTAATTTGCCTCTTTTAGGGTTTAAGGTACTGTATGAACTCCTGTGCATTTCAGGTTTCTGTGTAACAATGAGCTTCTCATCTCAAATAAAATCCCCAAGGTAAACAAACCCTGAAACACTACTAATGTGGACTAATAAATAAATAAGACACCAACCGACAGGATCATTTACTCCATAAAACAACACTTCCTTTACCCAGAAACAAGAATAATTATTCTTTAACCACCATTACAGCCCATGGTTATGGACCTTTATTGTTTGCACAGGTAAATTTCTGTTCTGTTTTGCATTTTCTGAGAATGGACTGTTCTCAGTGGAAACTCAGTGGAGTTGTGAAAAATGCTGTTTGTTCTCTCAGTTCAAGGTTGTTGTGCAGTCTCTTGTTTTCAATAGCAATCTGGATGTATGAAGTTCTTCAGAAAGATATGCATTTTGAACAGTTATTCAAAATTGCAAGAATTGCAACACAGAATGTAATACTATTCAAAAAGGCCTGATTTCAAAACACAAGACTTTGCTTCTGAGAAAAAAACATCAAAGTTAAAATAAATTAGGGATTTCTGGCATGGAAAGAAAAAAAGTTACTTAAAAATAATTAGTATTAAAAATAAATTACTTATGATAGAAAGGCATTACCAGAAAGCTGCTCATTCCTGGGTAAAAGTCACATTAACTCAGAGTAAAACCTAGCCAAGAAAATTGAGATCAAACTGGAACTACATCATGGACAGTATGCGCTTCCATTGCAGGCACACACACAATATAGAGGCACAAGTAACCTAGCAAACATGTCTTTAAAAGAATGGAAGAAGCCACAGCCTCTAGACAACACTTACATGGATACACGGAGAACATGCAAACTTCAAATACCCCAGGCCAGAATCAAACCCAGCATCCAAGAACTTTACGGCAACAGCAGTGACCAGCATGCCAACATGCTGTCCTAATTAAATTGATATTATCTGGGTTTGAAGGCTCCATTTACTCTATGCTATTTAGTTTAATTAGTTATCCTACAACTAGCCTTTTAAAATCAGGTGAATGGAGACCAAAAAGTAAGTCATATGTATGTTTTTCCCATAGAATGCTCATGAGGGGGCAGATGCTAATTCAGCTTTTAAATCAGAAATGGAAAAAAATTGGAAGCAACAGCGCATGGGAATTCCTCTTTCTGACAGCTGGTTATACAAACGAAGCCAGATGTCAGTTCCCTCAGTCATGATTTCTTGCCATTTACCACCCACTTATTCCACTCCCATCCCCCCACCCGCGTAGATGAACTCACACCAGGGTTTCAGCCTAAATTGTTTTCATAGCTAGACTACCAGGCCTCTGGTTCTCAGAGAAGAATTCAATGAAGCACAGAACCCAGAGTGTACTAACTGTTGACTGGCAACATGGTGTCCGCCGTTTTAAATAACTGGTGGCTACTGCTTTTTTGCCACCACGGCAATATCAACAACAATAAACGACATCTCTATCAATTTGCCAATTACGGCTTTTGTGCTGCAGTTCTTGAAACATTTATATAGACAAGGTGTTTCCTTTATCCATCCAGGTCTTTTTTATTACTTGATAAATTGTTGTAATTATGTTTCTTGACAGCCAATGTCATTGTAGCATGTCTGTGTGATACTGTATTAGGTAACATTTTATTTACACATAAAAGCAATTATAATATGGAATATGTATCTTCTCATTATATACCTAATTCTCCTCTGTTTAAATAATGATATGTAGGTCTGTAAAGGCAGTGCAGCAAAAGCATACTGTACTTCCATGTTTACAGTTTTCTTATAGTGATCAGCATCTAAGAATATTTGCAGTTACTGCATAAAACTGGGAGCCAAATCGGATCAGAAACAAAAAAGTTGCTTTCTTTTTTATTGTTTATGCTTAATTTCAACAAATCATCATAACCCATGTCTTCCAGCATCTGACAAATATTAGTAACCTTTAGGCTCTCTCTTTCAAAAAACTTTATCGGCAACATACCTTTTCATGTGGCCAGCACTAAAACTCTTTCACATCTTAGAACTTCATCATAACTTCTGTTGACTAGTATTCAACATTCACAGATTTATATTCAAGCATTCAAGCATATGCTTGAGATCAAATTTACACATTCCTCCACTGAGTTTACTTCAGACAATGCATATTTCCTTCCATGGGCATTGCAGTCTTTTCTGTTAAGAAAACTAGGCATGAGGTTTCTGACTAAAAAAAGTATTTGAACTGCATCTCTGCCCAGAGGTTACCATGACTGAGCAGTTACATGTACCACGTATGATTTCCTGTTTCTACTGGCTTTTGCCCAAGACCAACCAAACCTCAAGGGTCACCCTCACAGTCTGATTGCAGCCCGTTCAGCAGTTAATTGCTCCTCACATTATGAAAAACGACATAATTTCCTTTCCCACTGTTTTATAATTATAGCATGAACATAACTAATGAAAGTTTCTTAGAACATTTGTATGACATGACTTTTAACAGGAAACTGCTGAAGCACAAGGTAGGCATTAAAAATAAAAAAGCCTAAAAGGTCCAAAATGGAACAAGTTAAAATTAGTGAAAGAGTTATCCATGGAAAATGGTATTTGAAAATAGTGACATTCCAGCCAGCTTTAATCACATTGCTAGGACATATGTTTAGAGTTTCTTTCTACAGTAAAAGATGGGCCAGGGTAGGGATAGTTAACTTTAACACCTGGATGACATATGTGGTACGTTTTTCTTCCAGATAAATCTTAATTAACAAAGCGATCTGCAGCACCTAGGTTAATTAAGCAATTAAGGATGAATTCAACACTTAACTTATTGTAAGGTCCAGAGCCCTGTAATGGTATAAAACTTAGGTACCAAGGTTGATTACTGTTAATCTAGGGAGATACAAGAGGATATGAAGAGGAAGTGCATTTAAGTCTGAGAACAGGAGGCACATTTTTACACAAAGGCTTGAGGGCATTTTGAACAAGCTACCCAGGGATCCTTTAAGAAACAGCAAGTCTAAAAAGTAATAGCAAACAGACAAACATGAAGGTCCGAAGGCTTTCCCATGTTTTGTAGCCATTCTTATGATCTCAGCATTACAAATCGCAATCACCAATCATCATCGCTAACCCACTGTTACAAGGCAAGGCTACACCTATTTAATAGGAGGCTAAGAGAACTCTGCAAAAATCATGTCCATCACTCTTTTATCACAATATGGTATACTAAAGGTTTTTTCACACAAATATGAATTAAGTTTACATACATGCTTTATACATACAGCTGCCAACATTCTGTATGCTTTAAGGGGTCGACCAAGTCACGTAAAAAATGCATTTGGAGGTTAATGCATCTAATAAGATCCTGTAATAAAATTCCAGTATGCCTTGCAGGATTTACTTCCTTTCCTGTTTCTCACCATCTGGGATTTTTCTGTGATTAAGCCCAATAGGGCTTATGATGTGTAATAGGAGAATGCATGTTTTTTTTGTAAAACATCTGCTGAAACCTGTAGACAATGAAATTTTTTCAGGGTGATAATTAGGAGTATTTGTATTAATGAATATCTCTAATTTAATTTGACATGCAACAGGATATTTTTAGTTTTAAATAACTAAAGCTGCTGCGTTTATTGCCACCATGGCAGTAACAACATGTAACATCTCGTTTTTCCACTTTTCCTCTTTTTCTGTAATTATTTCAGGAGTGGAAAGGCAGTGGTGTAAAAGCATTGTTCTATATTTACAGCTTTCTTATTAGTGATCAGCATCTAGAAACAAAGAGCTGTAGACAATGAATGTCAACTGAACATTTTTTTCAGGGTGATAGTTAGGAATATTTTAATTAAATAATATCTCTAATCTGTTATTTACCAAAGCTGCATTAGTGTAATAAACTAATCATGAAAATACATGTGAAGAGTAGTTGACCTGAGGCTATTTAGGAGGCTGCAAAACCCCCCACAGTTTTAACAAAGCCCAGCATACAAACCTTAGATTTTTACAGTACTTGCTTGTTCTTCTTCTGTAAAAATTATGTCCAATGAACTTTTGTTTGTGGGAGCAATCCTGATGGGTAATTGTGACAGAGGTCTTGGATTTAATTCCCTAGGAACAGGTACAGTAAGTGGTCTGTAAGTTTCCTTTTGTTCTTAAAGTTAAAATGTCAGTTTAACATTTGCTTAAAAATGTATCTGTAAAGTTACTGTGAGCTAAAATAATTTCTCAATCAATAAGCAGAGAATTGTCTGAAAAAAATGGTGTGGTGTGTCCATCGTGGGTTTCTGAGAAGAAAGATAATCAGAAGTATTATACTACAGTACATAGTTTTTGCCCACTATAATCAATGGTCATTTTGAGCACCTGTTATGACATCTGAATATTCCTGTGACAGATTTCACTGGGCTGGAGATCAGGTAGGGGAACATCCAAAAGCATAATTATTGGAAATTGGAACTTTAGACAGAAGTTCTTTTGTTCCAGTGGATTATAAATTAATATTTAGATGGTGCTAAATGCCTTACTAGTGTAACTGTTGTGTAATGTCATGATTTGTATAAAAGCAAGTACTTGTTAACTTTAATTTGCCTGGTATATTTGTTTAGGATTCAGGTAGCTGTGACTTAATAAAAGAGAGTCTTCAATCAAACGAAGATTTATGGACTCAGAATTTTTGGCCAACTATATTATGTGTATAACAATGATCCTATGCTCTCATAGCCACAACAGGCTTGCTTGATGAATCTGTGGACCAAACACACAGTACAGCAGCACTGAACCACAGTTGCCTTCAAAATTGTGGCTTATTCAAGTCCAAAAGCTAAAGAAAATACTTACTGTATATGTTTACCACCTAGTATAATCCAATTCTTAGAATGAAAATGCAGCAATAAAGTCAAAATATCACTGTTAGTGTA
This sequence comes from Atractosteus spatula, assembly GCF_055471065.1. Taxonomy (NCBI): domain Eukaryota; kingdom Metazoa; phylum Chordata; class Actinopteri; order Semionotiformes; family Lepisosteidae; genus Atractosteus; species Atractosteus spatula. The sequence continues at coordinate 56,726,968 of NC_142708.1, read as the reverse complement.
ACAGGGTTGAGAAAATATAAGTTTTGTATACATTTTCTTTCTTGTAATTTCCATTAAAATCATTAGTTTATTTAGAAAATTACCACACACCACACTGTACATTCCTTCTTCTGCATAGTTTGGAACAACTACCCTGGATACATGTACAGACGTTTGAAATAAATGGAAAAGAACACGTCCTTGTGCAGTAGTTTAATGTTCAGAAATATTTAATTGGAGTTCACTTCCTCTGTATACATTGAGTGAACTGTTATCCGCATATGGGAAATTTTGTATTTACTGCAATGGGGTCTTAAAACTTTAGACCGCAATTGAATGCCTTTTGAATGCCTTCGCAGAGCCATGTGATATCACTGTTTGACAGATGCACAAAGTTTCTTTGTGAAGCTGTAACATGAGATGAATTTCCCTCACACTACTTCCAAAATGAAGGATATGCTTATGTATATGGATGAGCTAGAAGATTTCCATGGGAAGAAATCCAAACTGAACCTCCCCTGAATTCTCCTTCTCCATCTAAGCCTTCAGACTTCCAAAAATGGCTGTGTGGGAAAAACCAGACACCTGAAGTTGAAAGACCCACAATAGAATCAGTGTGAAAGGAACGATCTGTGTAAGCCAGATTTCAAAGCTGTACCAACAGGGCTCTGCAGATGTGTCTTCTGTTTACATACCAGGCTATTAAAAACTTGACACCTCATAAGGGAATATGTTTATTTTCACTGGGGCTGACCACATCAATGAAGCGGTGCTAACAGCAAGAAGTGAGGTACTAGGTCAAATTCCTTGCCTCCTTCCAAGTCCCCTCCTGTGAAGCTTCATCCAGTTTTACAGAGGCCTGTGCTTTTTTGCCCCACAACCTTGCATTTAATTCAATAGGAAAATCTGCTGCCTTAAAACAAATACTGCACATAAATTGACCAATGAGCCAAGAGTTAATGAACTGTTTTTTTTTATTTGAGCAAACCCACATGATTAAGACTGCAGATCATTAACCACATTTTAACCACTTTATTTCTTAGGCTAAGTTGTGTGAAACAAAATTCATTCAAACGAATTAAAATATTGAAAATCAATGAAAAACCATGTAAAACCCAAACCTGACCATACTTCTTTTTTAAACTGTCTCCCTAAAAGGTATGGATGGGCAGACTTTTGCTGATATGATATTTAAATGTTGAGGTAGAGAGTAAGCACAAACACCTTTAACGACACAGGAAATGGTATATTTTAAAGTCACTGCAGAACCCAATTTAATAAAATAGAAAAACTGCTTTTTCAACTCTATCTATCAGTCTGGACGACTTTTGCAGTTTATGACAGTGGTATTTACAGTATTTAGCACATAAAGTGCTTTCAGTTTATGGTGCAGTGATATTGTAGTTAGCGTTGCTGTTTCATAACTCTTGATTCTGGACTGGGGTGTCATCTGTGTAGAGTTCTCCTTCGCCTGTACTTTTGTACAGCTGCTCCAGTTTCCTCAGAACACCCATAGACCTGCATAGGTTAGCTGGTGTCTCTACATTGTCCCTGTCTTGGACAGGAGGGTGTCCAGGGGTTTGTGTGCACCCTCCTTGGAATGAAGTTGTTATGGCTCATGCTGGGTAGAGTGTGTCACGTGCTGATTGAATTCTGGACTTTTGAGCAGCACAGTGTAATGACAGGTTCATCCTCGATGGTCCAAAGGACCCTGGAACAACGTAATAGTTTTGTTTTGGCCATTGTAATATTTCTGTTTGTACATGTTTCATCACAATTACTTTAATTTCATTTGTGTGTGCAATTGCTACTTCTTTCAATTAACCGAATTAACAGAAGCATTACAATTACACGATAAAGTATTAAAAACACTCTTTAGCTGCCCAAGGTGTGGTCACCCTGGTGTGAATCAGTGTCTCTGTGGCTTAATTTGCCAAAGGTGAGAGACTGTAAAGCGTTTTAATACCTGTTTCTGGGTGAAGAGTTTGGATTTTGAAGAATATAATTAAGGTTAGTTAAGATGAACTTTAAGGAGGATAGTTTGATTTTTTATTACAATTTGTGTGATTCATGCTATCACGTAGTGTTTGCATATTTGAGTGTTTGAGTATACTGTTATTACTGAAAGGGTTTGCAATAGCAGCTATAAAAACATATACAGCAAGGATACAATTAGTGTTCTTTTAAATGTTGTATTTTAAGTTTCTGAAGAAAGTGTTTACTAATGACATGGCAGCCAGTTTATGTATATTTGATGCTCGAATGAAAGTACTATCAGTGCAGGGAGGCACAGTGACACAGTGGTTAGCATTACTGCTTCGCAGTGCTGGGGCCCTGGGTCCCCCTATGATCGCGTGGGTTTCCTCCAGCTGCACTGGTTTCCTCCCACAGTCCAAAGACATGCTGGTACTGTAGGTTAACTGGGTTCTGTGCGACTGGCCATGGTGTGAGTGTGTGTTTGTGTCTGTGTGTGCCCCCTGTAAAAGATTGCTGTCCCACCCAGGTTGTACTCCACCTTTTGCTCAATGTTTCCTCGGATAGTCTCAGGGCCATTGTGACCCTGAATTGGATAAATGGTAAGTGATCAGTACTATATTACAGTAAATACCTTTATTTAGTTCTCAAACTCCCTAAAGGATTTAATTAATGAATCAATTGTTTTCTGATTAAATGCATTCTGGAGAGCCATTGTACATGATTTAGAAATGTAAGTATGCACATTTTGTTTCATCTGGAGTCCATCAGGGATCGATTTTAGAGAATACATTTTTCATAAGTATGGTATAAAGTTTCATTGCTGTGAGAATGATAAATGAGAAATAGAATGAGAATGATTTCTTTTCTATATTCTGACACTGGCCTACCTACAGTATGTGTAATGTTATTCACTAGATGGTATGTAAAGGAATTTTCTCTTCTTGAATGATGTTAAAGCTAAAGATTACTGGATGGTTCAAAATATCAGGTCCAGAAAATAGAAAACCTCAAATTATTTATTAATGCTAATGAGATTCAACCTTGTACTGAACTTAAGAAAAACGGCATTATTTTGATTCCAATTTAACTCTTGAAGCACATATTTGCAATATTACTACATTGTCTTTTTTCTCTTCTATAACATTGCTTGTATGCGTTCTTGACTTTCCCATAACCAAAATTTTAGAAATTTGATTTTGTCTTTTTGCACATAAATCACAGCAATGAACGTCTTCCCAGAACTTCAAAAAACTGTTCTCAATAAATTGTAATATATTTAGAATTCCAGCTAGAAGTTAATTTAAGGCCTGCATAATGACAGCTCTAACATTTCTGCATTTTCTTCTTGTCAACTCTTGTCATTTTTAAAAACTTTGCTCTATTACAGATTCAACTGTTTAGCACAAAACAACTTTTGTTTTCTTATTTCACCATATCTTTCTCACTGTGGCAACTGACCTGTGGGCTTTGGCCTGCTTTGCGTTCTAAAAAACAAGACTATGCCTTTTACTGCCTTGGACCTAGACTCATCTTTGTCCTAATATGAGTTTAAGTATATGGCACAACATCAAACAATTTCAGTTTCAGCAACTTTGTAACTAGTTTCAGATAGCCAGAACTTCAGTCAATGGTCATGATAACTGTGCTTCTGTTGTGACCATCCCTCCTTTTATTTGTGACATCTGTTAAATCACACACAATTTTAGCCTCTGTGAGCTGAGTTTCCACTTCTTAGTTTAGCTGAGAATTCACTAACAGGATATAATTCATTATCAGAATATTAACAGTATACATTGTATATTAAAACATGGAAAAGACAAGTCAGGAGTAAAGTATTGATTTGTAGTTCTTGTACTGTTTTACCCCAGCTTTCAGCTCAGAGTGTCAATACATACTGTACTTTGTGCATGATTATGTATAAAATTTAAAGCATCTTAAATAAAACAAATAGTGTATTATTGAGAACAGACTTGAAATGTAAAATATTTTATCAGTAAAGAATACAAAAATGCTTACTTGGAATAGCAGTGAAATGTTAGTACTTCAGAGATTTCTTATTAGAGGTTGTCCAAATGTTTACAGTAAACATTTGTTATATTTTAGAGTTACTGTATTATAAACACAAGGAGCCTTTGGGATCAATGGAAGATTAAAATTTTAGCTAATGTACACACACAAGGAGTAGTTGGTGAGCTCTATATCAAAATTACATTTTCCTGGTAAAATTCAACCAGAGAATATACAGTATTCCACTTAAGGACAAGTACTTTCTTATTCTTATGCCACTTCAGTATAGGTTTGGCTTTGTTCTTTGTGTCATTCTCCTGCTGGAAGGAGAATTTTCATCTCAGTTTAGGTTTTTAACTGACTAAAGCTGATTTCCCTCTAAGATTTACCAGTACTTTGCTCCATTTACAGTATTTTCCTTTCAGTCATGACAAACTTCTCAGTCTCTGCTAATGAGAAGAAGCCCAATAACATAATGCTGCCACCACCATGTTCAACAATACATAATATAATTGACTGAATGATGCACTGTGTTGTATTAGCATCAGATTTAATTATTTGTGTTTAGACCAAAAACCTCCAAATGTATCTTGTATAACCACAAAAAACGTTTGCCACATTTGCAAAATGACTTATGTGCTTTGTTTCAAATTCCATGTGGGATTTAAGATTTTTTTTAGTTTCATACAAGCCCTCTTTGTGGATTGAATGGGATATCGTTGACCTATAGACATTTTTTTTCATTTCAGCCATTGAACTTTGTAATTCTATTAAAGTAGCTGTTGGCCTCACAGTGGCATCCCTAAGGACTGCCCAATCTAAGCAGTGTCTGGGTTCCTTCCATTTATTAATGATTGTCTTTACCATGCTCAGAGAGATATTAAGGGTCTTTGAAATGTTTTCTTAACCTTATTCTGATCTGTGCCTTTCTACATCTTAATCCCTTGTTGTTTTGAAGTCTTCATGGTCTAATATTTGCTTCAAATTCACTACCTGCCTGAAGGGCCATACAGAAACAGATGTATTTATTCTAAAATCATGTGAACCACAATTATTGCACACAGATATGGGCCTCAGCAAAGGTTTTAAATTCCAATGCAGTTATGACTGTAATTTCTTTTTGTTTTTAACTTTGGAGTATGTTGAGCATATAGCAAATATTTATTTCAGCTTCAAAGTATCAAGACTGCAATCTTTATAGAAACATCTGAAAACTGTGCAAAGGTCTGACTAACTTGGCAAGTGTTACAGACAGGCTCTATAGTCTGTGTTGGATGTTATGTTAGACCCTATGAGAAGCGGTAAGAGCTGAAGGAGACAGGAGGCAGAGTACGGGAAGACACACAGGGGTTTAATGGTATAGTAAAGTAAAAGTGATAGTCTGTGAGAAGGTTAAATGGGGAAACAGAGAGACATCCAAATCTGAGCAGGTCCAAAGGCAGGTCAGGGCACAGTCCATTAATCCATAAATGGTAAATCCATCCTGAGACACGACAAGGTTAAAATCCCTGGGAAGGGGGAAAACACGAACACACAAAAAACTTGGAGATCCTGGGATGATGGGGTGAGGTCCTCCATCCCCCTGGCTCAGAGCATGGGAGGTGTCGGGGATGAAGCCTTTGCCCTCAGGAGACAGACGTAGGGTATCCTGGTGCTAGGTGGGCCTAGTGACTTCCGTACCCTAATTCTGAGCCCTGAGTCCTGGAGGAGCTAAGAATAAATAAGAGGAGACACAACAAGGCACACATAAACGATCACAGGGAACTATTGACAGGATTAAAATGGACCTCCCTCTATGGGAGGAATGTCAACCGTAACAGCAAGGCACCTATTTTACAATCTGGATAGATATGGAGTAGGTTGCTTGAATGTGACAAAGTTATAATGTCCTTGTCCTCAACATTTCTGTATTGAATGGGCTTGGGTTGCAGCGGTGTACAGTAGATCTCTGTCCTGGGGATTTTAATGAAGAATTAGGTCCCAATCATTGGGAACAAATCAAACACCAAACCAGAAACCACTTACATATGCTACAGTATGAAGACAGTTTAAGGAAAACTCCAGTGCCAGACAGTAATACTTCTATAATAATAATACTGTAAAAACTGAACTTCTAGGAAAAAATAGGCAAAAAAAATCTAAAGCAGATATGGCAACAACTGGGGTGAAAAGTTCAGGGGAGTTCTGTGTTACAATGCTGTGGAGATAAAATCTGATGACTTTGTGGACATGTGCTGTGCCACTTTTGCAGCTGTTGGTTAAGGTTTATTTTCCTCAGTCCTCTGAAGTACCCCTTCTGCTGGCTTTAGTGATCTGAAATGTCAACAACTATTTTATGGCTTCCTCTTAACTGCACAATCATCCTTGTCTCCATGGCAATTTAATGTTTTTCAACACATTCTAAAACACGGTTCTTTCTTTTCATGAAGTTCTGTACAATGTTTTTCAAAAGACATAATCTGAAGTCACCTATGACCGTTTAAATTCGGCATGCTAAGGGCGAGGAAACACTTTTAGCCTATTGTCTTAACACCCCCCACCCCCAACAAAAAATGCAGAAGCTGTACATTTCTTGACCTTTCAATGTATTTATTCAGTGTGTCTAATCCAGACAATGAAGAACTTCTGTCAAGTTTCAATATGTGGTTTCCGAAAAGTCTGCGGCTCTACTGAGGAAGTCATTGGGATGGAACACAGCCCATTTTTTTCATTTCAATTGTCTAAAGTGGTGTCTTTTGTTTGTGTTTTTTACTGCTGGACAGAAAATCTGTTATATTTAGTATCTTCAAACCACTTTCAAACATTTCACTGACCTCTCCAGTGTTAATGTTAATAATTTCTGTAAATATTCATACAGTGCCTTGCTAAAGAATTCAGACCCCCTGCAGAACTTTCACATTTTGTTGCTTTCACTCCTGCAGGCATGACATTTTGAAGTAGCAATTAATTTGTTATATGTGCAACATTCAGAGCAAAAAACAAAAAGAAAGTAAATAGATAATGACTATAAAAAAGTGGATACATCACGACTGTAGAAATCTAACCCTTTGCAAAGACAAACTTAACTAATTTAGGTGCAAGTGTTTAATGCCCCACTCATAAATTGGATTTCTGATACATGTCAGCCTAGGACTGGCTTAAAACAATCACATGTCAGACACGAAACCTATTTCTAAATGAGTCAATGAACAGCATACCGAGAAGGAGTTTTGTAAGAGTTTAAAAGTCTGCCTTTGTTATGATATCCCTCTATACTGTTGACATGTCAGAAAGCTTTAATAGAGAAAACTATCCATTTTGTCTGCTTTTTTTTTTTTGGGGGGGGGGGGGGTTGAAGATACCAAATATGATATCTATTTTAAAAAGGGCATTCAGTTAGAAAAATGAATCACTGTCTACCCTCTGTCATCACATGATAAAAATACAGGAAAACAATTCTCAAATTAAATCACACCTTTGTGTCATTCATCAATTCCAAAATAAACCAAGTTATTTGCATTGGCTATATGCTTACAGAACCTTACATTAAATACTGTGTTGGAAATTTGCATTTCAGGTTTGATCTAGACCTTAATCAACATTTGTTTGAACAGTCAATACTATTCCTATTATACTGAAGTTCAACTCACAGTACTGTACGTTCCTTTCAGCTATGTGTCAGTTCTGATTCTGAGGAGAGGAATACTTTGAAGGAATACTACATTGTGGGGCCTTTTTTTAAAGTACTCACAATACTAGGATCCAGCGCTAATCATGCACTAGTGATGGCAACATAGTTAGCATCAGTTAACAAAAAAGGGAAAATGGCATTTGTGTGATGATCCATGACCCACAGAAAGTCTGCATTTTATACTAAGCAAAGATTTCTTAACCTCATTGGCTCCAGTTCTTTTTTTTTTCCAGACACTATTTTGTGTATTGTGTATTATTTCGAGCAGGAATTAATGTGCATTCTCTAGTAAAGTTCGAAGGATTGGTATGTAGTTATTCAGATATGTGTCTTCATCGTTTCTAATAAAAATGCAAACATTACCTGACTTTATTTCTGCTTTTTGACAAATTTCAGTGCTGACTCTAAGCAAAATACAAAAATATAATGCCCAGTTTGAAAGCAACAGCTGGAAGTATACAGTGTGACATCTATGCCTTCCCCAGAAACCTTTCCCATGGGTATTTTTCCCACTTGATTTAAGAACAAGAATGGAGGAGTTCAGGTTTAGTATTTATAGTTTAATATGAGTATTCTCAGACTTACTCAGGTACATAGTAGAATCTCCTATGCTGATCATTACTCTGCCCTTTAAACATTTTTCAATGAAAGGATCTATGAGAAAAGTTTATGAAATTGAAATAATTAGTGAAATTAATTATCATTGGTACTATCTTACTTTGTGAGAATTGATTACATGGATTCTCCTCTGCCTTATCTTGATCACCCCATCACCCCATCTTTTTGCACTAAGTATGTTATATTCAATGAAATAATGGTTTGAAAACAAAAGTAAAGACACAGGACCAGTGAAAAACCTATACCAAAACCCCAGAGTATTTTCTAAATACTACCTTTGTTTGAAGTTCCTAAATTTGATTTTTTTCATCTTGCAAAAGAGATTCTACAATCAGAGATTCTTGCATGACTTTTTCTAAACAAAAAGAATGAAAAAGTTTCCTTGGAAATCTGTTTTCCAAACACTTTGAGGCCAAAGTGAGGGTTTATTTACATAATGTGACCACAAAGAATCTTTAAAGACAAATATTGAGAAAACGAAAAAGCTCAGAAAAATGTATTGTCAGTAAGAGAGTTTTAATTCTCCGCAAGAACAGAATGGCTCTTCAGTCCTTGTGTGTCGTTATAATCTAGATTCATCACCTTCGAGGGTCTGCATGGCTGATAGGCCTCCCTTGGTGATATTGCAAACAGTATTATGAAACTGTTTTTCATACTTTTCAATTTGCCACCACACGTGCTGATGTGGCAACTTCATATCTAGAGTGAATTTAGATATTAGCTGAAGCATCATCCACAGATACAGAATTCCTTAATGACTACCATGAATGCAGAATATTATAAAGAAGGTATAGCAAGGCATACAGTACCAATACATAACATGTGAAATGTTAAATTTTGGTGGATCTAGAATGAATCCTGAAATGAAAGAGTATGCTTTACTGTTACTATATATTGTTGAATTTATTTCCATCTTTGTTGCAACTACTGTTAAAGTGTTAATCATTCGATATTCTGAAATTAGCAGTACATCTAAATTACTTGTAATTGCTGGACCATTTTTGCTTTTTGTCATAAAAAGGTCTAGAATAAATAATAGTGGTGTTTCAGATTAAATGGAAGGTTCACAAAAATCTAAACAAAGAACAGGTTTTAACTTTACTAACCAGCAAAGTACATATTGTATGTTCAGATATGGTTGTTTTCAGTATGACAATATAAACTGTTAACAAATACATACAGTTCTTAAAAATAAAAAAAATATTTTATTATTTTTGTTAGCTTTATTAGTTAAGTACATACAGTACTGTACAGAATGTGCCAAACACAGGCACACATTTTATAGACATAAGAGTAGAAGAAAGCTTACAAATAAGAGTGGGGCCTTGTGTCCCACCTGGCTCATTTGGTTTAACACCCATAATACTGTACATAATGAAGAAACAATACAAACACAATACAGCCAGAATAGACACTAACAAAAACACTGAAAATGCATTGATCACCCTGAAACATGTTTCCTGAAACAACCAACCAGTCTGCAATAAACAATATGAGATTTCTAGACAAGACCAGTGCCTTCTAGCTGGCTTCAAATGGCTAGAGAGGCCATCTGCATATCCACTCTTGAATATACAACGCTGGATATCATTCCTGGTACCCACAGTTTCTCTTGCCTGCCAATTTATTATAAATATTCTGTTTATTTTGAAATGAAAAACATCTGCAAATGTGTCACATATTCCCCCCCTTTCTGAAATTACCACAAATCAATCACTTTCTTGACCCAGAGAGGAACTTGTTAATGCAGACATACATTATGTTCAGATACTCATTGGGTCCATGCAGGAACCTTTTCATTTCTGACAGACATCATATTTGCTAATGGTTTCTTTAGATTTTCCTCTCAAACAGACTCAGTCAAACCTGACTAAACAACATTCACTATAATATATTACGTTATGCACTATTTTAAAGGAAATTTAAAGCAATATGTTTTTTTTTCAAAATAGTTAAAAAATAATGCTAAAAGGTTGCAATTATTTAATTTAACACTGCACATTTTGAGTTCAATAATACTAGTAAATATCAGTCCGCACTCATACTGTATTTACTCATATAATTATATACTATTGTTATTAGAATTAATGTGAATAAAGCATTTTCTTGTAAGTGGATACAGTTCCTTTTGCTTAGAATCAAATTTAGCAACTGGTATAAGTCAGATAGATTAAAACTTACTTATACAACAAAGAATGCTGTAGGTCACATTTCTTCATGGGACCTTGACCTTCTGCAGGATGTTCAGCAGTGTAATGAAAGGATGTAAATGCACAGCAGTGCAGTTCTCTAAAAATCATTTCCATATGTTACAGCAAAGTGTGGGATAGTAAAAGTTGTTAGTGAGGTCTTTTAGGTTATAATATATTCTTCCACAGATGAGGTGGTATGCTTTGGATCATGAGCAGTTTCATTTTTTTTCCATTCTTTTCTCTTTCCATCACTCTGGTACAGGTTAATCTTCGTCTCCTCTGTCCATAAGGCTTTGTCTCAGAACTCTAGAGGCTTTTTTATGTACTTTTTAGCAAACTGTAACCTGGCCTTTCTGTGACCTTTCTTACAAGTGGTTTGCATCTTGTGGTGAACCCTCTGACGTTATGCTGGCATATTCTTCTCTTTATGGTTGTCTTTGACACATCTATGCCTACATCCTGTAGAGTTCGTGATCTGTTCAACAGTCGAAAAGGGTTTTTTCTTCACAATTGAAAGTATTCTTCGGTCACCCACTACTGTGGTCTTCCATGGTCTACCAGGTAATTTGCTATTGCTAAGCTCACCAATGCGTTCATGCTCCTTAACAATGTACCAAACAGTTGATTTTGATACACCTAATGTTTTGGTTATGTCTCCGATTGATTTATTCTGATTTTTCAGCCTCATGATGGCCCGCTTTAATGGCATTAACACTTCTTTGGTCCTCATGTTGAGAGACAACAGCAACAGACTCCAGATGCAAATGCCACATCTAGAATCAACCCTAGACCTTTTGTTAGCTCTCTTGTGCATGACATAATGATGCAACAACACACAACTGGCCAAGAAACAAAGCAGCCAATTGTCCAATTACTTTTGGTCCCCTAAAATGGGAGAACTATGTATAAAAAGGGCTGTCATCCCTATATGGTTCACCCAATATAGACGTAGACACCCTCGAATTAAAGCTGGCATTCTGCACTTTAACCTCATAGTCATTGTTTCATTTCAAATCCAATGTGCTGGAGTACAGAGCCAAAACAACAAAAATGGTGTCACTGTCCAAATACTTACGGACTGCACTGTACAGTATATGAGGCTAGAGTGAGGAGCTGTCAGTGCACAGGATCTGAAGGAACAGGAAGAGCTTAAGAGTCTTGTGATATGTGATTTCATGTGATCATGAGGTGGGGAAAAAGGAAGACAATGTGGGAATGGGTAGACGATAGGTGAACAGGGGACGAAGAGACTAAAATCTGGAAGACAAATTCCAGTGTGAGGTATGTGGAAGGCAGGGCAGCAGTCTTTACATGAATGTATTAGGCAATTGTTGATTGCTCATGGGACATGAGAATCAAGGATAATTTTGGCTGCTGATGTCTCTATTAATTAGAAGACTTTGACTCCCTGTGAGAGGACTTAGGCTGAAAGCTCATTTTTGAGAGAAGTAAAATGGGGGACTGTTAGCCTGGAGAAGTGTTTGATCCTTACTGCTCTGACATGTTCCCAGAAACAGTCAGCCATCTTCCTGTTTCATCAATGTACACGGCTGGGCACGTTACTGTATGCAAGAAAACCAATAACTCTAGCCAGAGAAACCATGTATATATGCTCTGTCAGATATACTGTATATTTTGTCAGGTGATTCAGTGGCTTCTATCATAGCAAAAAGCACATGAAGTGGATTTTGGCTGTGAGGAAGTTGGAACAACTGTGGACAGGTTGTATAGATTAGGTGGTTAGTGTCGTGAAGTGATTGTTGGGTCTGGAAAAAAGCTGAACATTTTTTGGGAATACTGTAGATCAACTGTTAGGGTGAAAGGGAAGGAATGAAATTAGCTTCTGGGTGCTAGAATTCCTCTTGAGGCTGATGTAAACGGAAATTCTTATCAACCTATTCTTCAGCCTAAATCATTAGTGTCATGTTCTAAAGATTTGAAAGAGACTTTAAAGCTGGCATTTATGGGCTCTAGAGACCATATAAATATAGTTGCTGGGTAACAGAGTGTGGACTGTAAAATATTAATCTTTTTGAATTCAAACTATGAAAACAACAACATTTCATTGTAATGTATGTGTTACGATCCCTGCCTCCCGGCAACGGAGGAGGCAGAAGAAGGCGTAGCCTTACTTCATCAGTCTACCTATCAGTTTACTTATTCACCACCACACCCCCGTCTCATCCTGTACTTAAACACCTGTCTTTTCCTACCTCCTCTCTCAGTATTGGTTTTCCTTTCGAGCTTCCTAGTTGCGCTACTCCTTCTTCTGCTTTGTGTCTTTCTTGGTTTTCGGATTACGGTTTTTCCCCCCTTGACGACGGTTTTTCGGATCACGGCTTGGCTTCGGTACTCACTCTCTGTTTTGAATCTCTGGCTTCCCCTGGACTCCCGGATTGCTCTATTGTCTACGGTTTCGGATCACGGTTTTGGCTTCGCTAACTCGTTCCCTGTTTGATCTCTGGAAACTCTCGGCTCGTTTCTTCGACTACTTTCTTCGGATCACGGCTAGGCTTTATCAGCTCCTGCAAGTGGGTTCATTCACTGGTTTTGGTTTCTCTTACCGAATCCCTAACAGAATACTGAGCCATTTAACATGGACCCAGCGGAGCAAGAGGAGATTCGCTCGGATTTGGATCAGCACTGGCAAGCCTTACTCCAGTTACAGGCTTCCGTCCAACAGATTTCTGCGCACCTGTCGGCAATGCTGCCTACCGGCAATCGAGAAAGTAACGCTGGAGCTGCCTCTTCAGCTCCGCCCCCGCCAGCTCCTATACCTGCCCCTTGACCTCTTCCACTTACTCCACCTGATAGGTTTGAAGGCAACCCTACGAAATGTCAGGGCTTCTTAGCCCAGTGTGCGCTGGTTTTCAGGCTCCATCCGGAAACTTTTTTTTCTCCTCAGGACAAGATTGCCTTCGTAGTTTCACTGTTAACTGGCCGTGCTTTGGAATGGGCTACTGCCCTGCTAGATCGTGGGGCCCCCGAAGTTCAGGATTATGATCTCTTTTTAGGAAAATTTAAGGGGGTTTTTTGTCGTCCCTTAGTTGGTCAAGACTCCGCCTTCCGCCTCTCCTCCATCCGCCAGGGCCGCAGGTCTGCACAAGATTATGCCATAGATTTTCGAGTAGCAGCAGCGGAGACTCACTGGGATGATGTCCTTATTTTTCTTTTTCGTCAAGGACTTTGTGAAGAAATAAAGGACCTCCTGGTAAATATGCCGCAGTTGGGCAGAACCTTGGAGGAAGTAATTTCCCAGGTGTTGGAATTAGAGCTTAGAATTCGTCAGAGGAGTACAGAAAGATCTCGGACTCCAATACTAGAGGCTCCTCGGCCATCACCTACCAGAACTTTAGACTCAGATCAACCCATGGAAATAGCCCACACCCGGTTAACCCCTGAAGAAAGAGAGAGACGCCAACGAGAGGGTCGCTGCTTGTACTGTGGAATATTAGGACACTTTAAAGCTGACTGCCCTGCTTCATACTCATCCTTGAGGCGCCGCCCACCTTCTCAAGATCCTAAGGTGAGTGAGATAACGCAATCCCCTCAGTTTTCCTCAGGATTCTCTATTCTATCTACACTTTTCTGGGGTAATAAACGGATGCCTCTTCTTGCTTTTATTGACTCAGGGGTGGTGGGAAACATTATAGATGCCTCCATCGCTCAAACTTGGAACTTACCCTTGACCCTGGTGACTCCACCTCTTCGTGTTCAATCTATTGATGGTTCCCCAGTATCTCCAGGACTTATTAGGTGGCAAACTGAAATAATAAGCTTGCAGATTGGCGCCACCCATGTGGAAGACATCTGGTTTTATCTCCTTGAGACCTCAACACATCCCCTTATACTAGACTTTCCTTGGCTACAACAGCATGACCCTAACATTTCATGGTCCCGTAAAGAAATTTTAACTTGGGGACCCCGATGTATTAGGAATTGCTGTCATCTACCCGTAAGAATTGCACTCATGGCGACGTCCCCTTCTGGTGTTCTTACCATACCCCCTTCAATATTCTGATCTACAGGAAGCATTTAATGAGCAGGAGGCCTTGGCCCTCCCACCCCATTGACCATATGATTGTGCCATTGACCTTTTGCCAGGTACTATCCCTCCTAAAGGTCGTATATTTCCGCTCTCCAATTCTGAATCTGAGGCCCTGAAAGTTTACATACAAGATTCTCTAAAGGCTGGACTTATACGCCCATCTACTTCACCTGCTTGTGCCAGTTTTTTTTTTGTGGAAAAGAAGGATGGTGGGCTCCGTCCCTGTATTGATTATCGTGGCCTCAACGAGATCACTATTAAAAAACGGTACCCTTTGCCCCTAATTCTGGCAGCACTTGAGTCCGTGCATGGGGCCAAGATCTTCACCAAACTGGATCTACGGGGGGCCTATAATTTAATCCGTATTCGGGAAGGGGACGAGTGGAAGACGGCATTTATGACAACCCATGGACATTATGAATATTTGGTCATGCCTTTTGGTTTGGTAAATGCCCCGGCAGTGTTTCAAACCTTTATTAATGATATTTTTCGTGATCTGCTACAAAGGTTTGTCTTGGTATACCTTGATGACATTCTAATTTTCTCTAATACCTTCCAGGATCATGTTCTCCATGTCAGAGAAGTACTCTCCTGACTCATAAAGAATAAACTTTATGTCAAACTGGAGAAGTGCACTTTTAATGCTTCTAGGATTCACCTTTTAGGTTACATCATCTCTCCAGAAGGGGTAGAAATGGATTCTAATAAAGTCTCCGCGATTACTGATTGGCCCACACCCAAGAATCTCAAACACATACAACGGTTTCTTGGCTTTGCTAACTTCTACAGGAGGTTTATTCAAAACTTCAGCTCAGTGGTCGCTCCAATAACCTTTTTAACTCGAAAAGGACCAGGACAAGGTAAATGGACCCCTCAAGCAGAAGAGGCATTTCAGCGCCTGAAACACCTATTCACAACAGCCCCCATCCTCAAACACCCTGATCCTTCTTTGCCTTTTGTTGTCGAAGTGGACGCTTCTGGCCATGGTGTGGGTGCTGTTCTCTCTCAACGTCATGGAGAAAAACAGATTCTTCACCCCTGTGCCTTCTTCTCTAAGAAGTTATCCCCTGCACAGATGAACTATGACGTTGGTAACCGTGAGCTCTTGGCCATTAAGCTGGCATTGGAGGAATGGAGGCACTGGCTAGAGGGTGCTCATCATCCATTTTTGATTTACACTGATCACAAAAACCTGGAGTATTTGCAATCGGCCAAACGTCTTTGTCCTCGCCAGGCCAGATGGTCCCTTTTTTTTACCAGATTTAATTTCCTCATCACCTACACTCCAGGCTCTAAGAACATCAAAGCAGATGCTCTCTCACGGATCCACGACCCTCCTGAGGCCGAATTGATTCCTGAACCCATCATCCCATCTGGTAAGTTCCTGGCAGCTGTAAGATGGGACATTGAGATTATAGTTTGATGAGCCTTGGTTGGACAGACGGTACCTCCTCAGTGCCCTCAGGACAAATTATTCGTCTTGAATCCAGTCAGATCTGCAGTTTTACAATGGGGACATGACTCCCGTTTCGCTGGACACCCTGGATTCCAACGTACCTTGGATTTCATCTCCAGAGACTTCTGGTGGCCAACTATGGCCAAAGATGTCAAGGAATATGTCCAGGCCTGCTCTATCTGTTCTCAAGTAAAGTCTTCTCGGATGAGGGCGGCAGGCCTTCTTCAACCCTTACCCATCCCTGACCGTCCTTGGACCCACCTTTTAGTTGATTTTATTACTGACCTTCCACCTAGCCAAGGACACACGACTATAATGGTAGTGGTAGATCGCTTCTCCAAATCTGCCCATTTTATTACCCTGCCTTCTTTACCTACGGCTCGAGAACTAGCAGAATTGTTCGTACTGCATATCTTCCGTCTGCATGGCATCCCTAAAGATATTGTTTCAGATAGGGGCCGCCCGTAGAGGGGGGGGTAATGTTACGATCCCTGCCTCCCGGCAACGAAGGAGGCAGAAGAAGGCGTAGCCTTACTTCATCAGTCTACCTATCAGTTTACTTATTCACTACCACACCCCTGTCTCATCCTGTACTTAAACACCTGTCTTTTCCTACCTCCTCGCTCAGTATTGGTTTTCCTTTCGAGCTTCCTAGTTGCGCTACTCCTTCTTCTGCTTTGTGTCTTTCTTGGTTTTCAGATTACGGTTTTTCCCCCTTTGACGATGGTTTTTCGGATCACGGCTTGGCTTCGGTACTCACTCTCTGTTTTGAATCTCTGGCTTCCCCTGGACTCTCGGCTCGTTTCTTCGACTACGGCTTTCTTCGGATCACGGCTAGGCTTTATCAGCTCCTGCAAGTGGGTTCATTCACTGGTTTCGGTTTCTCTTACCGAATCCCTAACAGTATGCCTTAGTATACAGTATGTTTTTTTATTAAATGGGCAATAGCTTTAAAACATCTGGAAAAAATATTGAATTTTGAATCCTAGTTATTCAAAATGTTTTCGACTGAAAAATTTTATTTCTTTATTAAATGTTAGACATTTTAAAAATGTATTGCATGTTACTATGACAACAACCTAGGCCAGATAAAACTTGTGAGTTCTCAACCAAAAGTAAAAAGAACAGTTGAGTATCTGATTGCTTTTGTCAGCGAAATTTTAACATTCAACAGCATATTTTCCCTTTTAATATTTCCATTTGTTCTTTTCAACACAAAAAACAACAGAATAGTGATTTTTCTGGTATGAAGAATTCCATTTTGATTTTATTTATATGAATGTTACATTTTTTGTTTTAAGATGGTGTTTGAATTTACCATCAATATTCTTTTTCTTAGAATTTCCATTGTTTGTTATTTAGCTGAGCATTATGGTGCTGATGCATTAAAGATTTCATCTTTTTGACTAACTGATGTACAAGAACATGAAGAATGTACTTACAAGAACATACTTTAAGTGACCTGCTATTGAGTGTTTAATGTGGGTATTTTCCCATTGGGATTACTTACTCTGCATTACAGTACATACAGTATAAACAATACAGGCATCTCTAGCCTTTTTTAGGTTTGTGGTAAAAAAAAGTGAGTCAATAGTATTTATACATTCACTTTACCAGAATCTATTTTTTTTTCAGTGGCAGTGGCATTCATTGAAAAACTCCAGTGTTTGGTATACTAAATTAAGATGAGATGTCTGGATATATGTAAAAAAAAACAACTTTCAGTATATTTTAAGAAATTATAAACTCGAGGAGTTTCTTTAAGTTGGCATGCACAGTTTTATTGCTTATGTGATAAAGCTGATAACACAAAGATATAGATCTAATACCTTGCATGTTTCACCACTTTATTTTTGTTGAGAGAGAGAACTCCAACATGAATGGGGTTTTTGTCCACTTGTCAATAAAAATATAGAAGGTATAGTATTACTCAATAGGTGATGATTTACTAAGTTATAGAAGAAGTTATACTCTTCTTACAATGACATAATTCTTGACTAGATCAAAACTTCCTACCACCCAATAATTCAAAATTAGAAAGTCACTAACTAATGGCAGGTTTTTTAAAGAAGAATCCTAATATACAGCTGCAGTCAGCAGCTTGATTCCTAATTTGTGACAACCAAGTCAGTTGATGTTTTGATTTAACCTAGGTGACATTATTAGCTGACACCTAGA
This sequence comes from Atractosteus spatula, assembly GCF_055471065.1. Lineage (NCBI taxonomy): Eukaryota > Metazoa > Chordata > Actinopteri > Semionotiformes > Lepisosteidae > Atractosteus > Atractosteus spatula. The sequence goes on along the minus strand of NC_142708.1, from coordinate 56,708,843 downwards.
CATGCATGTTTAGTTCTCCATGTTAGCAGGTTTCAATTCTCACTAGACAAATAGTTTATTTCTGTTAGCTACTATATAAAGCAGTAATAAGCTACTGTATGCACTTTGTGTTCAATTGAATAAAATAATATAAAATTCAACAAACGTCATTGAATATTACTCATGGATGTTATCACTCTCTCTACATGAGATGCAATCAAAGTTAAATTGTATCTGCATATCTTATCTATACACCTTCATATATTGATTCTTTAATGATAGTACAGATTTCCAGGGATTCTGAAATTACTGGATCAGTAAATGTTGATAATCTGTGTGTTTTATTCTTCAACTCTAGGAAGTGAAGATTATCAAAACCTTATCTTTTTACTTTTAGGTAGAAATCAAAACTATACAGGAGTGAAAAATAGCAAAGCTTTTTCGAAAAATTGCTTCAGGGCTATGGAATTGACTTCTGCCCTAAATTACTGTATTAAATAAAAAAAAACAGCTAACGTGTCCAAAATGAATATCTTTTGGAGAGCTGCATGCACAGCAAGCAAACTTTACTCTTTGGGTTACATCCAATGCAATGTCTTGCAATAATTATAGTGGTGAAGATTTTATTTTTAGGTGGGGATGCTTCCATTTCATTTAGAAAGTGTGAAACAAAATGATAATTTATTCCAAGTTTGCATGATTTCACTGTGCTACTCATGGCAGCTGGTGTGACTGCCCAGTATGACATCATGTATTTCCATCTTATTTTTCTTTCATTTTGGTTTTGATGAACAAATGTGGGCCTACCCTTTATTGTTTTAACTGCCTGTTGGTTAGTTTAAAAGTAAACATTTATGGACAGGCTTATAACATCAATAAAATAGAAATGTCACTGTAGTGCACCAGTTTTGTTCCAATAGAAAATTATAGGTATGTATGCAACTTTCACTAATGTAAATGAAGGACTTGCAGTGGCTCCTAAATAAATTGACATTAGAAAAAAATAAAGAATAATTTATCTGAAATGAAACTTGGCACCACCTCCCTAAATTTATTGACAAGAAACATAAGATACTGTATTAAAGACATCACCAGGTCTATTGAAGTCATAGGATGTGTGATGGCTCCAGTACATTGAGGGACAGACCTCATACTTTATTTGTTAAACCCCTTCACTACACTGACCTTCAGCTCATCCTTCAGTAACCAGAGAATTAGATTCCCCACCTTTTCCAGGTGGATCATGATTGTTCTCTACAGACATTTACTGTCTAGCATAGCAGAGAACGTACTGCTCAACCTGTACTTACTCACATCGCAATTTGGGCAAACTCTTGTTCTCGTCTGTTGTGAGACCAGGAGTTCGCGACAACGTGGCAGCTTACAGTGCTTTCACAAAGTACACGATCTTGTGCTTAATTTGAAATTCGTTAAATGTTTCTATGAAGTCAATTACTGTTTTTTGTTGCTAAGGTTTAATAACTGGTCTGAGAATTTGTGACCGCAGTTCCCCTTTAACACTGAAGTACATAAGGTTATGTTTTTTATTACACCCTTTTGTCTTTGGATAATCTTGTCACTCTAAAGTGTATCTGACTTTTTTTATTTAAGCAGATAAGACTAAATTGTTCAGTATTTTGCTTTATTGTAATTCCTTCTGGTTTTTTGAAGGAGGTGGAGTTTGTTATTCTGCTCAAAGAGTCTGTTTTTTGGAGTGATTTTATATTTTATTACCTTTATTATGAATTGTTGTGTGTATTAATGTGCAGTTCACATCTTGGCTCAAAATCCCGGAAGTTAGTATTCTCATTTTAAAATTTAATGTGAGTTGGGGAAGCATCACTTTAAAATGTAATCAGTCGAAAAGGTGTATGTTGTGTTTACATGTATATAGCCATTTTGGTTTACATTTGTCTGAAATTATGATATGTGTGGAAAGTTTGCACTGACGTATATTAAAGATAAAATCTTTCCTTCATGTAATAACTTTGTCTAATTAGTACATTTATACTTGGTGCCAGGGAAAGTCACTTTTAAAAAGCACTTTACTATAGTTACTTGTGTACTGCAATAGATTATTTTTTGAAAGCAATGCCCCCAATGCTGATAACCACATTGAGATTGTCCACTCTGAGATGGGGATCCCTCACCTCATTTTCCAGCCTATTGACTTTGATTTTGAAACAGCTGAGATAAGCTGAATAAGGCTTGGAGAGCAATTTTCCTGTTTGCAATTAGAGTATGGTAAAAGGCAGTTTTGTTTTTGTTGAGACTTAATTAGTCCTAAAAGTGTTTTACAGAGGGGCAAAAATTGTGTGTTTTTGTCTGAGTGTTGAGAGGGAATGGGTCTTGTTAAGTGACCATAGTGACTGGACTGGGACAGACTAATTACCTGATATGGAAATCAAGAAGGAGATCCACTACACACATTCCTCAGATGCACATGCAGTTTGTGTCATTTGTTATTTGACCTGTTGAGAGCCCAATTATACCTTGAGAGATAATTGGCATAGACTGGGGGAGTAGCATGCAAGTTCTGGCAGGTCCCATGAGGTACTGTTGCAAATCCAGCAGTCAAGGGGATGAGCTGTTTGAGCTGGTTATAGATATGGGCCAGCCTACAATGTCTAGACCATAGGGTTCATTCTATGTTCTGGGTTCATCCAAGTGTCTTTAGTATCTGAGCCACTAGGGAGCCTCCAAACAATATCCTGTTCATGTTTTCTTGCCTGATTTTCAGTGATACATTCAATTTTTGAAATGTTATCAATGATATGTTCCCAGCAGCGAGTGGGAGGCCAATCAGTTCATGGGAAAGCCATTTGATGGAAAACTTGTGGAGGCTACAGTTTGGAAGGAATATGCAATGTAGTACACATAGTATTAGCACATTAATACCTCAGCTTTATTGACTTTATTGCCAAAAGGTACTATTTAATCAGTTTACACATGCCAGTGCTTTGGTATTTGTTTCTTAAACATTTATTTTGAATGGACTTCATAGCTAATCATTTAAAAAGTCACATTAGCTAAACAGATACAATGGAAAACTGACCCAAATGGTAAAATGTCTACTGACTTGTGTGTTTATATCATAACTATAAACACATGATTTATTATGATCCTTAAGAAGGTCACATAAGCAAACATCTGATATCTTTGGATGACCCTTCTCATTATTGCTGTTGATATGCAGATTCTGCCGATAGCTGATATCCTTGACTTAACCATGAATTGATCTGACCTCCTACAATTTCCCCAATAAGCTTCTTGCTTATAGCCAAAGGTCTTGACGTTGTCTTCAGGAACTGAAATTGATTTTGTTTCTTGTAAAATGTTGTTTTATTTCTATAATGAGTGATTTCAGATAAGACATGATGTAGAAAACATTAGCGCCCACACAGTAATTATTTTAATGTGGTAGCAAGATCACAAAGTTACGTGCATCATACGGACTGTGAAACACAGGAAATTCCAGCTGTTTTAAGCCTGATGCAAGGAAATCTGATGACATATCTTTAACTGCGGTAATGTAGAACAGATGTGGAGTTTTAGTAGAGTTTACCATTCATAACCAAAGAGCAGAACATAACTTCTTTTAGTAAAGTTTAAAGATCATTGTGAATTACTGGCTTTAAAACCTGTGTGCTTTACACAAATATCATATGCAAAACTAAGTTCATCAGGCTAAATATGAGTTATTGCATTTGGGTCACAAACAGTGGAATGGGGTACTTGCTCAGTTTTGTAAGATAATATAACTTTGTGCTATTTCCTAAGTCATTCCAAGATACAAACTAGATATGAACATTCTGACCATAGCAGGATTTGTTGAAGATGCATTTTCTACTATTTGTTTTAATATTTTTAATGCTGCACACAATGGTTTCTGGTGTGTGTTTATACAGATTCTGTCACCAGCTGCAATGCCTTGAGGCTGTTTAATTCACTCAGGCAGCAGCTCCTCTGATACAGGAGTGTGTTTTTTAGAAATGTAGCTACTTGTTTGTAATGCTGTGTGCCATTGGGGTGTTGAGGTACTGTAATAGCCACAAGTTCACTAACAGCAATGGATTTTTACTCGTAAACTTAAATTATATGTTATTATATGTAATGTGCTTAATTTTTTAATTACTGTCCAACAAGATTTTATCAGCAGTGAAAGTTTCTCTAACTGGTTCCTTCCTCAGATTGAAGGGTGGCATTTGTAAATTTGTTGTTTGAGACTTTGAGTCTAGAAGTCAAAAGGGATTCATTAACTGGAATCTAGGCTCACAAGTAGTTTATGACCATATGTCCCACTGACATCTGCAAGAAGATTTTATTTAATCAATTTTGATCCTTGGTATTTAAACAGCTTTGTCTCTCTGTCCTACAGTACGCCTGGATGTATTTGTGTCATCATAAACGTAGCTCTTTCCAGAACTGCCCCCCTCTTCATCTTTGTCTTCTTCTTTTCCCCTCCTCCGGTGTCGTTGTCTCTGTTTTGTCTGACTTTACCACCCTCCACCCTTTTTCCTCTGCCAAAAAAACATGATCATTCTAGATGCCTCCCTCTGCAGCACTCAGCACATCAATCCCCTGCATGATCATGATTTTTCTTTCCTAGTAAAACTACTGTATCCACCCTTGCTCGCTGCCTAATCTATTCAGCTAGTAGTACAAGTTCTACCAAACCCTGTCTAGACTGAAGTACCGCATTTTTTCTGCTTCTGCTTTAACACTCTTTAGCTCAGGGCTAAACCTCTGCCACTCTCACTTCTCTTGTGGTAATTCTCCACTTTGCATTTGCTGTTGGCTGTTTTTCAGCACAAGGTCCTTCTTCTGGTTCTTCTTCTGGCTCTTCAGTACACTGTTTGCTCCTAACTTCAGTATCTTGTCTCCTTTTCTCCTTTCCTTCTCAGTTCTCCTTCTCTGTTGGACAGTATCTGCTCCTTCTCTTGCCTTGCTTCCCTGTAGCAGGACTGTACTGGACACACACATATTGTACCAGTATCATATTTTCTGTTGCACTCCATTCAATTTATTACAATTATTTGTTAATTATGTTGTGTTATTTACCATTGCAAGTAAAAAATACTTCCTTTCTTTATTAAACCAAAAAAAAAACAGTTTTAAAGGGACAGTCACTTTTTTGCTCAGTGCTTGCCTTTGTTTTTTGGCTTATCATACTTATGGAATGCTAAAACTTCCCCTTGTAAACCCTTGTAACCATATCTTAGTGATAATGAATGTAAAGGAAATCAAAGCACGTCACCACTTGTTAAGAAAATAGGAAAATCTTCATTACATTTGTGAGAAAGGGAGCAGCTGAGATCATAACAGTGCAATACTGCAAAAACTACCTGTATACTAATGAATACAATCTATGCTGAGAGATAAAAGAAGCTTCCCAGTTTATTGTAGGTGTACCATCCACATGTTTACAGAGAAAATACCTGATTTCGCTTATGTGAAAATAGATGCAATTAAATGTCACATACTGTATGGCTATAAGACCAAAATATAGGAAAGTGTGTCTCACAAGGAGGCACTAGGACATCATTTATGACACAACTTTTTATTTGTTCTTAAATTAACATATGAAAGGTAATTTGCCTATGCTCAGTAACATTACTAATGATTGTAATACATATTAAAGCCTGTAATTACTCTCTAGGAAAACTTAAGTTAAGCAACAACTGAAACCTCTTCTATTTAGTTTTATCAGAAGAAATGGGTTCCGAAAGACAGGTTAAATGGATGAAAATAGAGAATACTCAGAAAGGTTGAGAACTGAGAAGAAACTTTCAGCCTAAGCAAATGGGGAAAAACTGAAAAGGAAATTTTGCAACTAGTGGCTTAAAGACATAACTACATCAGATAAAAGCATTGTTTGCTTGTAGCATTTTACTTCAGTGATTCACATATTAGGCATACTAGACTGCATAAATTGCAGTATACTAATGCATACAATCTATATGAAGAGGTTTAAATATTCTCACTGATTTGGGTTTGGGAATTATGTAAATGAACATACAGGATTTAGTTAAATTTAAAAAAGTATGGAGAATAAAATACGTATATATCCTTTATGAAATATACTACAAATGAAATGTATTTTATGTTTTGTACAGTACTAGTTTATAAGCATCTTGTTTCATGAGATAAGTACTTTAAAAATACTCTAGAAGTCTTTTTAATATTTAATATAAACACAGTGTGTCTCTTGGGGTAATGTCACTGCCTGGGCAAATGTTTAAGCAGGAAATAAGTCTCATGTTTACTCTAAAAAGTAGTCCAGAGTTTACATTTCTTTGCATTCTGATTGAGAGCAAATTTATTTAAGGCACATGAAAGAACAGCTTCCTTAAACCCAACAAAATTGGACACGTAACTTAAAAATGGTAAGCAGTGGATATGAATACAAGACCTCATATTGAGCATATGATCTCTGAGTTAAAATGAATATGTTAATTTTGTTAATGTTTTCCATCTCTCTTCACTGAGCCTCATACAGAGAGGGAACTGAAAATAAACAATAATCATAAGATACTCTGATTTATTATTTGTGTTCTTGTAATAAAAATAATATCGTTGTTGTTATTATAATTCACTAACTTGAGCCAATAGAAAGACAATAGTGAGACAACAAAAGCAAAATTAAACTGTTTTCCACTAAAACATTATTTTGCAATTTAGAAAGGGTCCAATTTTGAGAGGGAAAATGGTTGTTTGATATTGGAATGAAATGCAATTGCAACGTGCAGTCTGTTTGAGCTCTTTAACTTGGCTGAGTATTGAACGGCTAATCCAAATGAGTCTGAGTGGACCAGGAATTGCCAAAGCCAGGTCTTTGAGTTTTTGTTCCGTCCTGGGTTCTTGAATATATAACTAAACTAGTTATTTGCTTAATTGGTCACAATTACCACCTTTCCACAGATATTGTAGGAAATGGATAACAGAGACTTATGAAACTACTGAGAGTCAGCCATCCAAGACTGGGCTTTTGGGCATCTGTGAAGATGACCATTTGTATTTCACACACTTCATATTTTTTTCAGTATAGGCCAGAGAGGAGAGTACCTCTTACTTGTAAATTTATTTGCTGGGGCCATTTCACACTTGTTTGAGGGGTTCTTCTTCTTAACCAAAAAATAAAGGTTAATGCCAAACTGAAATACTGTAAAAGTCTAAACGCAACATTTTAGCTGCTAAACTTTCATCTGTTGAGCCACTCACACCTGTAGAATGCTCAACAGCCAAAATGCTGTGTTTCATTTTCTACTTTCCAGTGTAGAAATAACCTTTACTTCCTTTATAAAGTATATAAGGCCACTTATTATCATGAAGATCACACATGATAAGCAGGAGTGTATCACAGAGGTACAGGGCACAAGGCAGCACTGAGACGACAGAACTACTTGCCCACTGGATGGGATGGAGAGAAAGCAGAGCACCTAGAGATAACTCATCTAAACATGAGAGAAGACTCCACACAGGCCACCAAGATAAACCACCAAGGCCATTATCAAACCCAAGACCCTGGAGGTGTGGAAGAAGTACTAAGCACCATGGTGTCATGCTGCCTCTTTTTATGCTTTTAAAAAAACTTGTGAATGCTCCAGGCTGGTGCAAATGCAGTGTAACGAGTAAACATAAAAAATAGTACCTTCCACAAATAATTTGCTTACTCATTTTTTGTCCTGTACAGATAAGTCAGCAACAAAATTATAAAACTTTCCTTTTCCTATATACTGTACATAGTATAAATACTGTAAGGTGAGGTATTATTTTTTTAACACCCGAGGGTGGTGCACGACTGTTCTAGTCTGAGCCAGGAAAGGGCGAACAATAAAAAGGCTGCCATTAATTAATCCCAGAAGATTTTTAAAAAAAAAATTCTCAGCTGTGTCGATTTTCTAGATGTGTAGGTTCTATGAACTTATGGTGACCTAGCCTGAAGACCATACCTTGTTTCCAAAGTACAGTTTAACACACAACAGGTCAAAGGCTTCAGCCAGTAGAAATTAGGGAAAATGTTGAATTCCAGCTGAGATTCCTAAAAATTATTCTAAATGGATTATTTTAAGGTACGGAACTGTGAGAATACTTTGCTGAAATCAATTAAATCAAGTCTTGATTATGCTTTACTTGGATGAAGCTACACAACATACAGTAAATTTCATAACTTTTTCATAAAGAAAACATAAGTTAACATAAATAAAAACCATAAAGCGAAATAAAATTTCACAGAAACATTCAAAGACTTGTTACTGAAATGCTTGTGCAAAAAGCCACAGCCAATTCCATTATATGGTGTCTTGTGTTAGTTTCTCTCTACCTGGAGTTTTGCTCTTAGCTTTAGGCTGAAAGTATATCTTGTTTCAAACAGTAAGAGTTAATTGCATGCTTATAATGTCATTTGCAGAAATGGTGTAAAGGATTATGCATGTTGTTAAAATGTGATATGCAGTGTTTATGAAGAAGTTATGGTGTTGTTATGTGGCTGAATTGAAGGAAAGTGTTGCCATCTGCTGCCCCTAATCAAAGTCATACTATGAAAGTGGCACACAATCACTTTATTTTCTTTAAAGACCTGATTCATTTAGCCATGCTTATTTTGAGGAACTTCATATATAATGTATGTACACTACTACGGAAGAGGAAGTTTCTTTTTCTGATTTATCAATGTACAATTTTATATCAGATATAATTTTTTTATGTAGGCTCTCTCTAGATCCCTATTTCAATAGAAAGGAAAAAAAAAGAAGTCCTTAGTTTCTTTTTTCAGAGGAATTCCAGAGATGCTTGCTTGTTTCTGAGAGTATTTTACATTTAATTGAAGCAAAAAGGTTTCTAAAAGCCTTTAAAGCCCTCTTGAGAATTTATGTGCACTTTGTCTATCTTGTTACCTTAAAAAGACTACAATAACAGCTCATAATGACAATCTTTCCTTAGAGGAAGTCCTGCAAATTGCTACTGACATTATTGTTAGTAGTATTACTGGTATTATTAAGTCATGATGCTGCACTCCACCTCCTTTCTAACAATAGAGTATGAAGATGCAACAACAGATACAAACCTATAGTTACATTTATATCTTAGACATTTCATGAGGAACGCCCCAGTGTTCACCCATCTGACACAAAACACAATGAAGCAGTAGCTATTATAATTTGGTTATTTCAGATATAAATGTCTATCATATTTTATCAATATTACATAATAATGTAAAGCTTCACTGTTCCATAAGATATGTCGTTTAAACCCAGAAACCAAAGTTTCATTCTGTGCAACACAGGTTAAAGAGGCATAACACTAATCTGATTTAATCAGATTCATGTTGGTGTGAAAAATATCAATCTGTTTACCATTATAGGTGCCTCTAATATACAAATACCCATGCAACCATATTGTAGGTATGGATTTATTTTTCTCTTTAGTGACAAAGAATTTTGATCAGGTAAAAACATATACTGTAAATGAACAATTAAGGTGATACGTAATTGCTTAAAACTCTGGTGGCAGTTTTAGTGTTTCATCTACAGTAGAAGTCACAGATCTTATTAGAATTAAATTAATCATAAACTTTGAAAAAACGTACATCATCACTGTTATTATTATTATTATTATTATTATTATTACAATGTCAGTGCAGCACTCAAACAACAGGGATTAATTGAACCACAGCATTAACTGAATTTTACTCGAGGTTCCTTACATCCACATCTTCCTTACAGTACATGATACTCAGCTTTGAGCCTTGAAACATGTCACAAATGCAGAAAGTGTAATACTGTGGTTCAAGAAAAAACAGTTCAAGGTCTGACCACTATCCTGACCTCAAGACATGGAGCATCTGAGATGACCTGTATATCATCAGTCAGAAAGAGGGCACATTAACAGCCCTCTGCCTGGCACTTCATAGAAAATAGCAAAGTAAAAAAATCTTTTCTAAGGCTTTACTAGTCAAGAAAGTGAATGTGGTCCTGTATCATATTAGATACAAAGCCAATATTTGCCTCCTGTTATTTGGTCATTTGTTCCAATGTAATGATAATATAGTGGCGTTTCTGCAGCTGTATTCTTTAGAGTTGAAGTATAGTATACCCTTGCTTAATATACTATACTAAGACAACATGGCCTCATCATTATACTGGGGTTGTGAAAACTGTGATATCAAGTTGTGGCAACAGCAGACTGTATATCCCAAGGAAGGCTTTCCTTTAACAACATTTTGGCATTTCAGTAAGAATAATATTGAAAATGATTTCCAGAAAAAAACATATAATTAAAAATCACAAGAAAATAACATTTATTATGAGTAAAACAGAAGTATATGAATGCATATTTTTTTCATTAATCATCACATTCATCTTCTGTGATGTGTTCCAGGATGCTTTGCCTGGAACTGTTTCTCCCACATTCCAGAAGTTGCAAAACAATTCTTGGTACAAGGTCAATACATTTTTGGCAGTGTTTTTGTGCTGAACATATTTAATACTATTTATTCTCATCTCAATATGAGTAAAATCAATGGTACTGGTAACAAGTGTATGGCTCTGCTAGCTTGTGTTTTAGTTGCATCAACTAATTATATGTCATTTTTTACATGTAAACCACCAATGTATAGTACTGGCACTGGAGTGTGAAGAAGAGTAAGGAAAGAGTTATCTGAAAAGACATAAAGCACTGTAGGTGACCTCCTTACCATGTTTGTTTTTACATTTTTTGTATCAAAATTGCAGGTTTTACAGCTTTAATGTCAATAATATGGCCTGTAAAGAATTTGTATTATCTCATAATCACTTGCATATTGTTTATAAAATATTGACAGTGAAATTACTGTAGCTGTCAATAGCAGATTCTGCAGAGCCTGTTGGCTACAACAGCATTTCTAGTTTGAGTTGGCCCTTTACATACAGTATATACAGAGACACAAATAGTAGTGCTGGTACTTCTCCCTTTTAATAGGTTTTAGATATACTGTAAAAGAAAGATCTTGAACAGTGTCACACATTTTGTGCTGGCAAAATCTGTATACAGTATAATCCTTCTCCAATGGAGAGTTTATTTTAAACCCCAAAATATCAATGTCGACGGGAAAAAATATTTGTTGCACATGAAAAATCTGACCGCATGCTATCATATGTGGTAGCATGTAGAAGCTGAAATAAAGAAGACACACTACTGAAGCTTGTGGGACAGCAAAAATAATAAAAAAAGAAAGCAAATAATAAGAAGTATCAGAAGCTGTGTTCAATTTTCCTAAACTGCTTTCGAAACTAATTAAAAGCAAACCCCAAAATTCCAGTATAGGTCTCTAATTTCAGAGTATTATATGGTAAATTATATCACATTCAAATGATCAAATATCAAATTCAATGTTATAAGTGACTTTGAACTGGACTGTTTCAGTACTGTGAAGTTGCTTGAAATCTGTCTAGATTCTTTAACAGGAATAAAATAACTCATTCCTATTACATGACATTATTATGTATTAGCTGTTACCAAATGTTCTAGTATTAGGTCTAGCACGTTGGCCACAAAATGAATATCAAATTAGACCAGGTTTTCAGAGGTTTTTTAGCAGGCTAATAGAACCAGGTTTGACCTATTAGAACATGGCAGGGTAATATTCACAATGCCTCTCATCAATGTCCCATGATTGGCCTTGCTAGAGCACAGTGAGTCACTAATGAAACTCTTATAACAAATGGGAAATACTTGAAAGCTACAATAGATCAATACTTACCAGAAGTGCTTATTCCCCATTCCAGAGAGTTATGGAGATCTATATCAAACAGAATTACATGAACAAATATAAGTTTTTCAGTTAATGTAGAAAGTGAATTTGTTCAATAAGGTCAGTGTTGCAAACTAGTACACAAGAGCATTGGTATGTTTGTAGTTCCCTTGAAAAAGATTTCAAACACATTTCACTGGTTAATATAAAATGACTGTAAGCTGTATAGTAGCTCTTGTTCTGTAGTATGCTGCGGTTTGAGAAATGACATTACTCCATTTCCTGGAGCACTACAAAGAAGAGACAAAAAGGGATATGCAGAGACTTCTGCACATACATACTGCCTCGGGGTAAAAATAATATTGTGTGTAAGTATGGATGTATTTTCCCTTACGTTTTACTGTACCTTTTGCTATACTGCTAGACAAAACAAATTGAAGTTCTTTCCTCTATCACAGGCAATTACCGTGCCTTTTATACAAACACATAGAGGTTAATTTCACGCTCACAAATACAAAGGAGGAGGGGGTTTGGCTGTGGAACCTTATTCAGGTGTGTTCTTCAGTCTTCTTTGTACTTTTCAAAGTGGATCTAACCTCTTCTTGTTCTTTTAAAGCTCAAACCGGATACAGTTCCCAGCTTGACCCTTCTACTATTAGCTGAGAGGGTACCCTCAGAGTTCCCACTGTAACCATAAGCCATTTAAGCCAGTATTTATGGTCAAACAAGTTTAATTCAGATGAGTCAGGATGTCACTACAATGCTCTTATGCTAGTGCATTATTTAACAAGTGGCTCTTAATGTGATGAATGATTACATTAATTAGCGATGCTAATAAATGTCCCTAAAATAATTGAAATGTTTTACTAAGTATTTCATGCAGCAATAAAACACTAAGCCATAGATCAGATGATAACCATTCAAATCTTTTCAGTGGTTAGGACACCTGTAATCTTGTTTCTGTATTAAAAAAAACTTTAGTTTTGAGTTACAGTTCCTTAATCTAAAGCCAGATGTCAAGATTCAGATATGGACCAATATCTGCATTTTGTACAATAATTCTGATCTACATAAGGAAGTGGAAAATGTTTATGCATATTTAGCTAAAAAGTGTTTCATATTTCTGTTTTTTAAAAGAACAATACATCACATTATTCATTGCCTGCATGGCCTGTACAAATGGAGTACATTTAAATATATTTCCATTATCTTAATGTTACATACTGTACCAATTCATTGTAGTCCATTGTAAAACTTTAATTAGTTTGTGAATGAGTCATGTTAAAAAATGTCAATGTAAATTTATAACCCTCAGGGGCTTAAAAGTCTTCTCTTTATTGGAAGTATACTGTACTCTTAAGTTCTAAGTAACTGCTTGAGTGACTTGAGTAGCTGATATACTTTTCCCATGTTCCATGCTTCCAAAGTTGGAAAATAATGTCAAATGTTACCTGTTGTGGCAGCAATACTGTTGTCCTTTCATTTTATAGAGTACCCACAGATACATCAGATATCATCCTGTCACTGTAGGTAAGACTGGATATTCCAGGACCAACAGTAAAAAGGAATGCCCTATCTTTAACCACGTTTCCCAAAGAGTTATAGGATCCAGCACTACTGTATCTCTACATTTTCTCACTTTGGTAAGTGACTAAGCACTGTCTTATCTATCTTGCCAAGACTGTGTGTATTAACTTGAAAGCTGGCCTGTGTCTCATCCCCACAGTGATCCACACTCCTTTTGTGTCTCTCTGATAGACAAAAAAAAGATTTAACAAACGGTTGTTTTCAGAGATACTTTATTGCCCTCCATTCATTTTGTGTTATTCTCCTTGTGTGCTTTCTTTTGCTACCAAGAAATACTTAAGAGAGTTATTCTTCTCCTTGTTTGCTCAGGTATTTAAAAAAACATAATCAAAAAAAGGTTTGCATTTAGGATTTCCCATGCCTTCCCAGTCTTTTTCAACCTTCTTTGCTTGTTCTGGCCTTATTGTTTCAGCTCTGTTTTCTATCTTGTCACATTTACTACTCTTTGAGAATATCATAAAAGGTGTTTTTGGTTCCTATCTGTTTTGTGTGGTTTGTCTCCCTGGTCTTTCCCAGGTTTTTGTCTGTTGTGTTTGTGCTTGTGTACTTTTTTGTTTTAAGTCTCCGGAGCTCTACTTGACCCCCCCTTCCTCCACCCAATAAAGGTTTATACCCCAGAGGAGGGGGTAGCTCTCAGCCGTGGACTCCCGGAGGTTTCCTTTCAGTTAAATGAGGTTTTTCCTCCCCCCAGTGCTGGGCAGCTCATTTATTTGTATGGGCGTCAGGAGCTGCCCAAGAAGGGGGGGGTACTGTCACGCCCTCTGCAGCCAGAGGGCGCTCCTTCTCTGTCCTGTCCCTAGTTTCCGGTCTGCTGTCCTTCCTGTCCCTCTCTTTCCCTTGGGCTTTATATTTCCAGGTCTTTCACTCTGTCCTGGCTCAGCATTGACGTTTGGATGTCCTGAGACCCGCCTAGCACCAGGGCGCCCCACGTCCGCTCCCTGAGGGCATAGGTTTCTATACGGCATTCCTGAACTCTTTGCACTAATGAGCCCGGGCCTTTTTCCCGTCTCGCCGCTACGCATATGGGTCTTTTTCCGCTCTCCTGCTCTCCACGGGTAGTCCCTTTGGACGTCCGTGACAGAATGCTGAGCCACTTACTGACTCCGCGAGCGGCGCTTTTTGTCTTGCCGCAGTTTTTTCTTGTTCTCTGGGCTGTTTTTTTTTTTCAGTTCCTCTATTCTAATCACTGGATATCACTCCGATCTTCCGTGCCTGTGAGCGGGTCCTGCACCTGGCTTTCCTCGGGTAGATCACTCCGATATCAGTGACTGAATGTTGAGCTGGCTTTCCTATTCTTATTACTGGATATCACTCCGAGCTTCTGTGTCTGGAGCGGGTTTTCGTGCCTGGCTCTTCCTGGTCTTGCTCTCTCCGATATCAGTGATAGAATGGTTAGCTTTCTGCCGTTCCTCCATTCTTTTCGCTGGATATCACTCCGGGCATCTGTGTCTGTGAACGGACTTCGGTCTGGCTTTCTTCAGGTTGTCCACTCCGATATCAGCGTTAGAATGTGAACGTGCCCATTGCCCAGTCTGCGGTATTTTTCCCCGGGGTTTTTGTGGTTTTTTTTCTTGTTTTTTGCCTTTTGTTTTGATTTTTTCTTCCTGGTTTCCCCTCCTTTTTGGTCCCCCCTGCTCTCTGTGACATAAATTGGAAGTTTTGCAAGTTACTGTGTACATTTTGCTTTTGTTTTGGTTTGTAAAGCACTTATCACTGATGACTCTTTCTAACCCTGGAATATAAAAATAGTGTGGCAGTTTACTGTCCCCTTTACTGTAGGTCTCATTTCTGTCCCCCTGAAGATGAAGATTTTATGCATATGTCTCTGCACTTCCCTGCTGCCCATGTCATAGCACAACTTCATGCTCTCTTTCACATTCATGCACCCCTATGTTAATTGCATTCTATATGTGCCTCTATACACACTATCTTTGAGTGCTCTTGGTGCTCTCTGGTTGTAGAAGAGAAAAGGAAACAAACCAGAGGAACCAGGAGGTATCCTATGTGGACATCTTCCCTTGAGCTGTTGTGTGCTTTCAGCATTGTGGTCACCAGTATCCTTAAGCATTACATAAAGTATCATACATTGTTTTTATTTAGGGTACAATGATGTAAAAAGGGAGCAAATATGTTATTGACTATTAGAATAGCATTATTACTGTGCTCACATGCCTGGGTTTCACAGCTGTGCCAGTGGTGGAAACAAGCTGCCCCTGGAAGATAGCTGTGTTTTCTGCATTCAGCATCTCTCTTATGACCATGCTACTCATGCACTGGAATACGCAATCGGTACATTTGTGTCACCTTTCAGCAACACATTCACATGCAATGGGATGTGTCATGTCGGATATCATCTGCGCCCTTTAAGTAGAGTTCTGTATTCCTTCTGTACATTCCACAGGTCTTCCTGTCGAATATACTGTACACTCCACCTCCACTCATTTAAGAGTGACAGACCTGTTTCTGGTAAGCAGAGGATTCTTTTCTTGCAAACAGACACAGCATATTGTGTTTTTACTTTACTTTTTTATCAACCTTTTCTCAAAGGTTTTATCAACCATTACTTGAATAGTTCAAGTAGGGAGCAGTATCAGCTGTGTAGACTGCAAAGGAAAAAGTAAAGGT
Source organism: Atractosteus spatula (assembly GCF_055471065.1). NCBI lineage: Eukaryota > Metazoa > Chordata > Actinopteri > Semionotiformes > Lepisosteidae > Atractosteus > Atractosteus spatula. The sequence continues at coordinate 56,692,924 of NC_142708.1, read as the reverse complement.
TTATTCCATGCTGAAAAGAGAAGAAAAGAAGCACAACATTTCAGCTGTGGAGTCTTCTTCAGGTGTCAAGACATCCACACCTGAAGAAGGCTCCATAGCCGAAACGTTGTGTTTCTTTTTTTCTATTTTCAGAATATTACTGATTAATTTGTAATTATCTTAACACACATAGGGCAGTTGTCACTCCATAGACTATCTGAGTCATGTCCTATGTTAACGTATAATAAGTCTGACCACAGATGATTCCAGCATTCCAGCAATCATACGCAAAACTTTCCTAGTGATCTTACTGTTTTTCCTGTTCTGTAACATGGTCAGTTTGCTTTCACAGAGAAGGAAGAAGACTCTCCATATATTCTTTCCAGTTTCTGAAGAGCTTCAGCTCAAAGATAAAAATAGTGTTAGAGAGAGCAACCTCTAACCCAGTGGAGATCCTGAGACTAAAGATGTGTATCACTTGTGGCAGGTTTGTGGTCAGGTTAATGATGTACGACACTTGCCACTGCAAATCTCCATTTTTTTTTCAGGGAGAGATTCACCCTCCAAGAAGGAGTGACTGACTGATATAAACCTAAACATCCTTGCTAGTGTGTGGCTGAAAGGTCTTTGAACCTCAGAGAGCTTACTTTTTTATTTATTCCAAATGACAGGCTAGATATCTCTCAAGTGACACAGACATCAAGCTCCAGTTTCTGTGCTGTGACTTTGCATTTCCTGCTTATGCTGTGCAGTGTTTTCATGCAAACAGAAAAGAGAAATGTAGAAAAAAAGGTCCAAAAAGAATCTACTGTATCTGCCAACAGAAATTGAAAAGACAACTTTTGCTGGTGCAGATTACTTTATGTTACTGCTTCCCTGAAAAGCAGGTAAAAAAAAAAATTTAACAGTCTCATTAGAAAAATCCTACCAAAAAGATGTAAACACCATGTTAAATAGAAAAGCAATTGAATTAGAGAAAATGAAAATGAAAAATGCTTATTTAAGATGTTACTGAAAACATCTCTGTGAATAGATACATACCAATTATTTTTAAAAAAGAAGACAACATGATTTATATTATTATTTTCCATATATTTATATTGTAAATGTGAAAATGTGACTAAAATAGGTGTTACAGTACTGTACATTGTCTCCATTTTGGTTACATTAAGTAGTTTAGATATAGTTTTGGAATATTTGCATTTGTTTCTAATTTTGTATGTTCTGAAGTTCATTATGTTTGCACAGGGTTAATTGCTTATGGCCCCTTGAAGCAATCTTTAACATTGCCCAGCCTTGTAAATATGCCCAGTCTTGTCTACGTGTGAATAACAGAATTTCCAAGAATATTGTGTGATTTACATTAATAACACATACATTTACGTCATTATAGTACAGATGATTCTGAAGTAGTTGAAACAAAGGGACATAAGTTTTAATACTCTTGCAAAGGTTTTTACACAGGTTTTAAACAGACACAAATAAGTAGGTTTAATCATCGAGACAGCATTTCAGCTCCCTCGTCTGGGCAGCCTGAGTAATTTTGTTCACCATTTGTGCAACTTGTTTCAGCAATTTGTGTTCCTATTTGTTTTATTTTCATTTTTTTTTCAAATCAAGTTTTTTTACCATTTCTAAAATTTAGGAGCAGACTGGTGGAGAAAAAATAATTAAGATTAAGTGTATGTGAAATAATAAGTGAATCCCAAGTTTACTTAGCACAACTGAGGAGATAATTAAAAGCAAGTGGTTAAATAATTAGGTATAATTAATAAGTAACCAAGGACTGAGACTGGGCAGCCTTCTGTTACAGTATATAATGGTTAGCAACTTATGAGCAACTGTGAGTTTGTTCCTCACCATAAAGATTAATAGAAAGTCATGCTACAATCAAAGATTTCAGAGGTCCTCAAAAATAGTTGATGTTCATCAGTTTGTAGAGAATTAAAATACATTTCTAAAAATGTGGGTCTCCATCCATCTACTGTCTACAAATGGGAAATATTCAAAACCATGATCACTCTGTCCTGGACACAGATGTCCTGTCAAGATCTGCCCAGGAGCAACCTGGAATATCATCCAGGATAAACAGTAACCCAAAGTAACATCCAAGAATCAATGTTTCTGCCTCAACTATCGGAAAAAGAAAAGAATGTGAATATTTTTCAGGAAAGGACACCCAGGAAAAAAAAACTCCATCTGAAACCTAGAGGGTTTTCAAACTTTTTCACAGCACAGTATTGTTTTTGTAGATGCTTTAAAGCAGTAGAACAGTACTCCTGAGAGTAGGATAATGCTAAACCCTTTGGCAGAGTTAAATGGATAAAATGTTGAATAACAATGATAACAATTAATTTATCCCTCAAAATAATTTTAACTAGTGACTTTTCTGACTGTAAACATACAGCTATTCAATTAAAACGTATTTGAACCTTTTTAGGTTAAAAAGGTCCAGAAAAAAAGGTTTTGATAATTTGGAAAAATGTAAATCCTCCTTTGTTTGCCCTTTGGACAAGGACACTATTAGATAATCTTAGTCTGGAGATGTCCACGTTAAAAAAAAAAAGGTAAAAGTATAACCTTTCATGTGTCCTTAAAGATTTGAGGCGATGGCCAATATCCATCCATTATCAGAAAGGTGTTTATTCCTGTTAAGAATTGCAGCAACCTAGAGCAGTTTAATGGTGTGCAGGATAGAAGTTAGTCTATATTGGGTTGAGCAAGGACTGAGAAAAGGGGCTTGTTAAGGATGAATACATGAACTTCAGAGAAGAGAAAAAGCCAAGAAAGAGTATTGTCTTTGAAGAGGTGTTAAGAAGAGATTGCTTTTTAACAGGGGAAGTAACACATACCCTAATTAAGTGCTAATTAAGTCCAAATGTTTGAACAAATTTTTTTTTCCAAAAGGCAGAGAGATATTGAAGATAAAGTAAGGCATGTACAGTAGATGAAATTACCCAGCAGAAATAAGTGTGATGCGATCCCTAGCACAAGAGTATGTTAGAGATTAAGGAAGAGCCAAGTCTGAGTCAGAGAGGTGGCTGAAAGAAGAGGAGGGAAAGTGGAAGGTGAGCAAGAGAACTCTGAAAGTTTTTATCGTACTGTATGTTTCTATCACTTCTTTCCAAGAAGGAGACTTGGAATGAGTCCAGAGCCCCATCTACTACTCCACAGTCCAGTCTGTTGCAGTAGGGAGTTATATATAGGAAGTGAAGAATCAGATGGGATTTTAGAGGGAACAGTAAGAAAGAAGACTTTGAATGTCAGATTTCTCAATTGCAGAAAATTTAAGAAAGAAGAAAAGAAACCAAAAGAAGTTAGGGATGCTAGCTGAGGAGAGACGACAGTGAGGGTTATCGGAAGAGTGGTGACAGAGGATAGGACTGCACAAATATTTTGTTTTATATTGTGAAGGCATATATTCTATATTTTAATGCATGCCATGTAGAATAGGTAGATATAGCATTTTTTTTCTAATTTTTTTATTTTTTACAACTACAAAGTCTGAGGAACAGTGATCTGAAAAAGATCTGTACAGAGACTGGAGACAGATACTGCTGCCTATTCCACCAGCAGATGTCACTAGTGCAACAGAGATTATAATAAAAGGAAATTGTTCAAAAGTAGCAAAATAGTTTTATATGGAGAAAATAAATACCTTATAAAATTTAAGAGGGTAGTTTGAGAAATTGCTTGGCGACAGATCTTAAATTCTCAGTCTCAGGTCTTGGATATATCTGAGATGGTGCTGATTGAAGCACAATGTAAATTTATTTCTAAAGTACCCAAAAGCCTTCTGAGGAGAAATTAAGTTCTTTTACATTTTAAATAATGTAGTTGGCTGTAGTTATTTCTCTTTAATATTGGTATAACTTGTTAAATACGTAGGCACACATTCATGTGTAATTTTCAAAGCATTTAAACTATAGGCGTTTTCAAGTTACACCTTCTTTGATAAACTTGAGCATCTGTTTCAGGCAATTGCTTTTAAAAATGGACTGTGCAAAAGCTATACAAGCTTGGATGAATAGAAAAGAAGCATTTAAGTTAAGCAAGTAATGCAGTTTTTCCATCTACTCAGCAGGAGTTCCAGCCAACCACATTTGCCACACAGAGTCAATTTGTTCAGTTGTTTTCAGCATGTAAATGCTCTCATTAATTAGACAGTAAGAGTGAAAACATAAAAAACTGCTGTCAGAGCCTTAAGAAAGAATATGACAATCAAAATAAACACAAATAAATTCAAAAAAATTATTGATATCATAAAGGTTAATATTGTAACGCATACGGCCGTCAGTGGTGTGTAAGAGCCAGCTTACCAGAGCGATGACGTCACTGCCCTTCCCTGTAATAGCAGGACTACAGCTACTGGGCTGTAGAGAGATATCTCTTTATCTCAACAAGCTGGGTCCCTGTTGAGTGATGCTGGAGGCCCGGGTTCGTGTCCCCCACAGTGAGGAGCTGACCTGTGAAGGCAGAAGGCAAGGGCACCCACCTGAACCCCGTTGTTACAATATATAGGAATGAATGAGATTAAAACAAGGCATAAATCTATCTGTATATAAAAAAACTGTCACTAGGTTACTTTTAACAATGTAAAATGTATTTCATTCAAAGTCTGGTTAAATGTTGTACAGTAAATTCTTACAATGTTCCCATTTATAATGTTCACAATATAAATAACTTTTATAATATAATAATATTATAAACCAAACAGACTCTTTAAAATCTGAAAGTTCCAGAATGATTTGTTTTGGGTCTGTTTTCACTCTGTGTGGAGTTTATGTTGGAATAGTAGCTAATAACAGAATACGAGGCAATGGGAAATCCCCAGAAATATAGCAATACAAATGCATAAACTGTATGTGTGTGGACACAGTGTTTCTATTTACAAATGCTCATGTAAAAATTAAGAATCTATGTGAATAAAAGGCAAACAAACAAAAACATTTTCTTAAATCTTGGTTTTAATAAAAGCACAAGGCTTTCAGCTTATAGAGAAAAAAACACACAAGATTCCCACTAAGATATGCAATATCTGTAATTATTTCAATAACACCTCTTGCAGTCTTCCAAAAAGCACAAGGTTCATCACTCAGTTACAAAATGAATTGGACCTGTGAATAAATTGCCACAGCAAACTGAACCCTATTAAACATAAACACCTACCACCAGTATCATTATGTTTTCATTTTTCTCATTTAACTTTGTAAACCTAATACATGTAAGAATAAACATAAATAGTTCGATCCATCTTCAGTAATGCAATGCATGCAACTCGCTGCAAGTTTGAAAAGTATTTGAGACTGTCTAAAAAACAAACTTGTGTCGAGCTCTTCAAACCCAGTAAGAATAAAAGTGAATCTAAAAAAGAGTCCCAGACTCATAAGAATACAACTTTCTAGTGTTTGGGAAAGACTTTATAAAATCTCTTAATAAAATATAGTCAAGGCAAATTTAAATATGCATAAATAGCTAGAAAATTCTGTCATCTTAATCCAAATGCACATCGATAACACAATAAAAAGAATGTTATATGTAATTAAAGGTCCATAAATCCCCTTTTTTCTTTTCTCATTTGTTACTAAGGCAAAATTTTCAGTCATTCAAAATAAAAAACAATGACTGCTTTAAAACACCTTAAAATACACATAAATAGAAAAAAATAAATTCCAAATCTGCTCCCCAAAAGCAGAAAAAAACCTGTTTAATTTAATTTAATTTACAAATTTCAACATCTTTGGATGATTTGCTGTTATAAAAAGGGGAACTATTCCATTCATGAAAAAGACATCATAATTAAAATTTTTTTTACATATTTGTACAAATAGGATAAAATGATCAATATGCACCCTTATAAAACTACTAAATGACCAGCACACTTTTGTAATTTACCTGCTCCAGAACTCCATTTTTTTTTTCTTCAACAGAAATAAAATGTTTTGCTGCAGGATAAAATATACAATACAAATAATTCCAGTTTCATGAAAAAAGTTTTGTATGTTAAACTGCCTGCTTCCGGGACATGAATTAAAATTTCCACCCTGAATCAATTTCTGCATGATATCGTTTAATTCCAAATAGCCTTTGTGTTGCTCTTTTTTTTCTGAGTTAGTGTTTTATTTAGACATTGCTAGCTCCCTCAGCATTTTAATTACTTTCACCCAGTCTCCAGTAGCTTCATGTTTTGTTGGGTTTGCATTATCTATTGTGGGAGGATTACCTTTTTGTCATCCATTGACTGAACTGCATTGAAATGTTCTTAAGAAGGTTATACACCAAAATGAAACTTCCCAAATGTGAATTTTAACTGATATAATCCTTCTACCTGCTCATTTAACTCTCATACTAATTTTACCCTTTCTCAGATTTGATTTGATTTTCTGACTAAATTTCCTTACTTTACAATAAAGTAGCAAATGAATACAGGAGGTAGTGCTACTATTGAAAACTTTGAGAACTGTGAGCTTAATGTAAAACTACAGTAGGATGGCTTCTCAATGACACACGGTGCAAAACTGATCACCTAATGACTAAATTTTATGTTGTACTTCTATGTTGATTTTCAGAATGCATGGCAAAAGCAACAATTCTCTGAACTGCAGTTGGGTTTGTATTCTAAACGGTTGGAGTAAAGGTCTTGGTTATACTTAATTTGTGGAGGAGTTTCAAACTGCACATCCAGTATTTTACTGTGCATTTCAGATTTTATTTTTATAATTTTTTAATATATAAGTGAATATATATATATTAATAAAAACATCACAATAGAATAAGTATTCTAGCAATAGGATATCAGAGGGGAAAAACATTGTTTGCCCAGTGATATTTTGAACTAGCTGATAACACCCAAATGCAGAGTTTGTCACTGCATGATAAATCATATCTGATTGGTATGTGGTTTATATCAAAATGAACTGCTGTCTGCTGGCAAACTCGAGGGACTTTAGTATGCTCCAGGTTTTAATATAAAAAGATGCAACCCACACTTAAGTGTTTATTATCATTTAGAACTAACACTATTACAGTGTTTCTTGTTTTCCAGTACATAACCTATCGCTATCTTCTTTATTTGTACCCTATTTTAAAATACAGAGTTGTTATACAGAAGTTCAGGAGGAGGTTAAATTGCAATCTCACATTACCCTCTTCTATACAGTAACAAAACCTGCCTTCTGTGCACCTTTTTATGTGCTTCTCCCTCCACCCCATCTTCACACATACAGCTGCCTCCCCAGTTCATTCCTGCAAAATGAGAGGGGATTAGGCAGCCTTGACCTTATGGGCAGGGCTGTTAATTCCTTAATCAGGTGAGTCAATGCCAAATACTAAAGTATTAAGTATTCCATCCCTTTATATTTGTTGTCTCAATGTGTTATTTAGAATTTGACCTCTACATCCAGAAATTGGCATATGTAATTGAAATGGGAAAATTGTACTTAGTTAAATTTGAAAGTCTTAATAGATTGCTTTACCAACATCTACTTACTAGCATGTCTGTGAAATATAAGAGGGTGGATTAAATCTAAGTATGTATAACCTGTATGTATAGAGATTTCATCCAATTTTTAGAGACATTTATTAGGTATACATATTCTTTAATGATACCAATAAAAGTAAAAGTAAAAAGCTTTTGCAAAAGGTAAAAGTGTTGCTAAAAACAAAGTTGTACTTTTTTTCTGAAGGATTCAGTTTTGTACATCATTAAAAGGTTTTCTTTATAAAAAGATGAACAAAATCCCCAGAAGAAAATGTCACTATTTTTGAGTCCTTTACAATACATATATTACAAGTGTGACGAACAGGCTGAAAGCTAAATTCATCATATTCAACAAAAAAAGAATGTCCATTAACTAGACTTTTAACCTTTTGAACTATAGCATCTTGTCTTGCTAGCATTGAGACTTGAAAATTTTTCTTTGTGGTTTCATAGCCAACAGTAGCTGTGAATCCCCATTATACTGTATAACCTTCTTAACCTTCTCTCATTTTGACATCATTTGGTAAACATGAGTTTGGCAAACCTGTATTTAGGGCAAGGCAAAATTCCAATTAGAAGTGAGATATTCTTTCTAACACAGAAAGTTACAAGGCTTAAAAATTTATGTTTTATGAAAATGTATTAAATTGATGAGGTCCGCTATTTGGTTTTGTTATTTGTTATTATTATTTTTCTTATTTTCCATTACATGGAGACTTCTGTCAAATTAGACACTGTTAAGGAAAAAAGTCTAACAGCATTAGCATCAGCCAATGTCAGATATCCATGAATTTGTAAAATGTCATTCAGCATCACTGTTAAAAAATTCATAATTTTACAACACCTGAGTCTCTTTTGCTTCTTTCTATCTCTATCTGAGATGTTGCAGGTCACAATCAATTGAAGTGAGCTTATCAAGAACAAGAAATTTAATTAAATGATACACTGCACCTCCTGTGGAACATATGCACAACATGTACTTAAAGGCAGCATACAGATTTGCATTACCTTTGACATAAAGTTATACCTGTGCTTAAAGTCCAGTCTCATATAACACAAATTTATTTGTCCTTAAATTTTACAATGAGTTTGCACCAGCAAGCAGTTCCATTGAGGGTGGGCTAGAAGAAGTTTGACTCAAATGATTCATGAACTAAGAGATATATATTTCAATCAAGTTCTGTAATGTTAAAAGTTCTCAAAGTTTTTGTTTAAATACATTGAAACATTGATATGAACTACAGTAATTCTAACAGTAATAATGACCAGTAGACTATAAAGTTGGTGGATTTGTAAATACCCTCTAGAAAATAATATGAAGGAACTTCTTCTGAACTCCAGCTTAACACAATCATAAAGGGATAAACAGGATTTATTCAGGATCTGTTCTATCCAATGTAAATCATATAGTATTGCAAAAGGATTCTATTGTGTTTCCAAAATTTGAAACAAGCAAATAGAAATGAATTGATTCCAATTTTTGAAGACTGAGAAAAAAAAAACACAGCTGTGTCTCTGATGAAACCTCTCTGGCATAAATGTCCTGAAGGATTATGGGATATCCATTTGTCCATAGGAATATCATTAGTTTCTGGCCTCTGGAATGGGAGCAATGTGGTCCAATCTCACTCCCCAGGGGTCAGAGTTGTTTGAATAGAATGACCGATGGGGAAGCCCGTCGTCACGGGCCAGAGCGAAAGCGAACACCCCCCTGTTTCTCTCCCTGTCCCCCACAGGGTTTCTGTCTGACAGCTTGGCCTCCAAACTTTCTGTGCTGTTGTTGTCCAAGTCTTCCATGTTCAAATTCCTTCCGCTGAGATGGCGTCGCTCCAGGAAACTGGCTCCTGGAACACTGAGACCAGGAGCCAGGAGCCTGCCGCCCATGGAGAGCCCCTTGTCATCATGGTGAGCGGTGGGAGGGTAGAGGAGATTGGAGGAGCGCCAGGCTGCAGGTTTTCGGCCCCGGCGTGGCCGGGAGGTGCGACAGCTCTGCCTCTTGATGTGGCGATGCAGGTGGTCGGAGCGCGTGAAGCTCTTGTAGCAGTGCTCGCACTGGTAGGGCCGCACGCCTGTGTGGATGCGCAGGTGGTTCTTCAGGTCGTAATTGTGCACAAATTTGGAGTTGCAGTGGAGACAGATATATGGGCGCTCTCCCGTGTGCTTCCGCATGTGGATCTTGAGCTTGTCCTGTCTGCAAAAGAGACAAGGCAGCAACACCAGAGAGGTTCAACTGGACATCGGTGACATTTGTTTTTGAACAAGATCAGAGTAACAAAAAGATGAGATAAACACACTGGGTGTAGATCATGAGATATGGCATGGTAGGGCCTTGTGTGAGGTAAACTCTGCTCGTCCAAACAAAAGAAATTTGCTGGTATAAAATTGTGTGATTAATTCTCTTCACAATCCCACCTTGCTATGCTGCTGAAGGCAGCTTGAAGGCAATTACCAGGAACTGACAGGTATAGGAACCCTCCAACCCTTCTGATTCCTTTTTGAAAATCAAGAATCCTATTTCAAATTGTCGAATTTGTCTAAACTTGCTTCAAGTTGTGGGAGTATTTTAAACTCAAATGCATGTGTTACGGCCGAAATTGCTCCCTAGAGGGCACTCCACTACTCCTTTCATTAGTTCCGTGATTGTTGCTATGTTCCCCAGGTCTGGCCTGTTATGTGTTAACCGCTATTTAAAGTCTAGCACCTCCAGTCCTCGGGATTCAACATTAGGGTACGGATGTCACGAGGCCCGCCTAGCACCAGGATACCCTGCGTCTGTCTACTGAGAGCAAAGGTTTCATCCTGACTCCTCCTGTGTTCTGAGCCCGGAGTCTGGAGGACCTCGCCCCGTTATCCCAGGATCTCCATGTCGGTTGTCTGTTCGTGTTTTCCCCATTCCCGGGGATTTTAACCTCGTCACGTCTCAGGATGGATCTATTGTTAATGGACTCTTGGACTGTGCCCTGACCCCCCTTCGGACCTGCTCGGATTTGGACGCCACTATTTGTCTCCCCCGCTCACTGTTTCACGGACTGTCACTATTATTTTGTGCACCATTAAACCCCTGTGTGTTTTCCCATACCACGCCTCCTGTTTCCTCCAGCTCTTACCGCATAGCATAGGGTCTACTACAAAACCCGACACTGACTGCAGACCCTGTCCGTAACAGCATGCTATGTTCACATTTTGCTTAAAATGATTTTCTTCATGTCAAGTTCCTTCATGGAAGCATGAACTGTCATTCTTTTAATTCTAACCAAGAAAAGAATATTAATAATTGGGCCTGCTGTACATTTTGGATGAAAAATAATTTTTATATTCAGTTTAGAAACACATAAAACATATTGTTCTTAAAACTGAAAGTGCTTACACATGACTCTTCACAGATGTGTTATTTTCTCTTTTGCGTTTGTACACAACTGTACGTTTTGGTGAAGTCTTGTGTTGTGTAATATTTCTCTCACTCATGCGTTAAAAAGTGTTTTTCCCCCATCTGTAAATGAGGCTTTTCACCCACCTGGTGAAGCGGACCTCGCAGATAGTGCACATATATGGTTTCTCTCCAGTGTGGGTCCTCATGTGCCGAGGCAGCTTGCCTGCTCCCTGGATGACCTTGTGGCAGATGGGACACTGCTGGGAAGCCTTTGGCTTCATCTTCCTCTCCTCCTCCAGTTGCCATGGTGGGAAGAGACTCCCCAGGTGGGAGGCGCTGAGGAAGCTCAGGTAAGAGTTGAAGTCCCTCTCCTCCTTAATAGACCCCAGATGGGCGTCAGCCGCCATGCCCATGCTTGTGCTCATAAAGTCCTTCAGGAAGTCACCAGAGAAGAGACCAGCAGGTATCTCCTCCTTCAGCTCCTCTTTAATTGCTTCCTTCTTGACCACCAAATCCAGTGGGCTGTTATCCACCTCTTGGAGAAAGGGATGAGGGGTAGGGTGGTGGTCTAAGATCTGAGGAAACCCTGGGAAATCTGCTGCCCATATTGGAGGAAAAAATCCAGGTAGGAGTGGGGAAAAACTCTGCCTTTGGTCAGTGGCAGACATCTTTGGATACAGCCCTTCCTGCAACAAGGACTCAATGGAAAAGTCTCTCAATGCTCTGCTTTCTAAGCTCTCAGTGTCTCTGGGTTTCTCCATAAGCAGCTCTGTGCTTTCAGAGTCTTTCTGTCTCTGCAGAAAGGAGAGGCCTTCTTGCTGCAAGGTCCTTGGAGGAGATTCCTGAATCCTTTTGTTCACTATTTTTTCCTGAATCTCTGACGCCTGTATTGTGTTGTCAATGTCTTCATCTCCTTGTTCTTTGTGTTCTTCCCCCCTTGCTTCTTCATCTTCTCCATCATCTTCTTGTTCGTCTTCTTCTTCTGGTTCCTCTTCTCCACCTGTCTCCATGATCTCAAGGCACACATTAATGATGCATGGGATCTCCAGCATCTGGGCTGCGCTGAGGATGTCTTTCACATTGGAGGCAGTGATGGTGAGAGTGGAGGTGTAGGCAAACTCCAAGATGGCAGCCAAAGACTCTGGGGCGACAAAGTCAATTTCGTAGACGCTGTGCACCTCGCCGTCAACTCCCACTGTGAAAAGTTTCTTAAAGTACTGACTGCAAGCAGCCAGGACAGAACGGTGGGTACGATACTCCTGGTCACGGACAATGAGCACTACATCGCAAAGCAGCCCATCGCGGCGTTGCTCGTTCAGGCTGCAGAGCACCTCACTGCTGTGGTTGGGAAAAGGGATCCCTATCAGGTCATCATCTCCACTCGCCATCATCTCGTCAAATAATCTGCAAAAATGAAGCACAAGGTCCGCAGTGAGCAAATCGTAACATAGTAGCACAGGTATATCACATAGGAGAGGTTGTAATTCTACTCGGACATCAAATATACAGTACAAGCATTAAAGGCAAAGAGTAAAAATAACTTTTGTTAAACCTCAGAAGCAGCTAATCATACAGAAAGTATCATGTCAGTTTTGCATCTACAACAGTGCACACTGATACATCTTAGCAAAAGTGCTAATAGAAATGTGTACTCAGAAATAGCATGCATTTATATGGATTGTGGAGTCAGACGGAATTTATATCTTCCAAATGTATGTTGTTGTCATTTCGCTATGTTTCATAACTGATATCTTTGATTTCTTGTATAAAATGTTTCCAAAGATTAGTCTTTCATAAACATACTGTACAGCTTCCACTAATGTATTATTAGTTCATGAGTGTACAGTAGCAATAGAGAAAGATGGACTGGGTGCATCTCCTATTGTCTATAAAGAAGGAAAACCTCATGTGCATCTTCATGCGAGAAATGTTGTGATCATATACAGGAGAAGTTGTATATTTGCCAAAAAATATTTATGACATCATTTTTCTTTTTTAAATCTAATGGAAATCTTTAGCAGTTAAAAAGTGATAAGACACCTTATTGTCATATCAGTTCCGTCATCTTATTTCAGTAAACATTTAATACCATTAAATCTAATTGAATAGTACAAATTCAATATAATTCCTATTTCCTAGAAAGACTTCTTACTGGCATAAAACTAGTTACATTAAAATTCAAATTCTCCTGAACTTTTTTACTACACTGACTTGTATGATCCCTCACATACATACTAATTTGCTTAGATGCTACAGTATATGTAACTGACTCAAGGAAACAGTCTTATTTAAAATTATTTAAAACAAATAAAAATCAGCCCAACCTGCTCTGGAAACCAAAAAGAACATCAGTTTTTAGCAATGGCTGTGTAGAACTGTAACGTTTACATGTATGCTCTTCGTGATTGCAGCATTAGTACAAACTTCAGTTAAACTTCCAGTCATAATGAAACTGATGTGCCATAAATGTAAATATGTCATACTTAGCTGCATCCTGGTTTCATATGAAACATTTAAAACAAGCTATTAAATTTAAGGTGTGTTTGATGTGGATTCACATCCCTAGAGGGATCTAGCAACTCTTGAGAAAGAAAAAACTCTGAATTTTAAATAACGTATTGCATATCTGGTATTTAAGAAACCGGATAAAAGTATGCTTTGACAATACATAGTTGTTTCTTTATAAAATTCGAATAAATTTATAAAACATCAACCATTGTATTCAAAGTAGAAAAATCTACTGTTTAAACACTATCACATTTTATGTGTATTTAAAGTTTAAGCATTGCTCTATTCGATTAAATTTGTGCAATTGTGTATTTTGATTAAAAAATGTGCCATTCAAGAGTGAAAGAAGTACCAAGACATTTACAATAAAAATGATTACTGTGGAAAACATCAGCAAATCTATAGAAGAAAAGCACAAAATCAAAGCAGTATTCTTTTTTTTAATTGAATTTTGTAGAGAAATATCAAACAGTGTTTGATTTCCTATGTGGTGTTGAAACAGAGCAAGAAAAAATCACAGGAAGACAAATGGGGTCAGGCCCAAGTTTCCATAAAAAGATAACATGTCATTTAACAGAAGTTATTTGGTTTTTTGCATTCACATTTGTCCACCTCCTATAATTTTAACTATCTAGACACTGGCAGTAGACTGAGGTTCCTTCTTGTATGACCGAGTAGACTGCCAGTCAGCAATTTAAATCCAGAGCTACTGTAAAGTTTATGACCGCAATAACTTAGTTGTCTGGTATGAGCTTGTTACAGTCTAATGTGCTTTTAATCTAGTGTTCATATTTTGAAAAAACAAAAAAATAAATGCCAGTCACACAGTTTAATTTCAAGGTGATCCACATCTTCAGTGTTATGTAGACAGAGTATTATTAGACCGTAACATTAAAGCAGTAGATAGGGTGCTATGACAAGGATAAAAGGTCACTTAATATTTAAGTGACAAGAACACTTTAAGGGTATTTGTTTTAATAATAATAATTATAATAATTGCTTACACTTATATAGCTTTTCTGGACACTCCACTCAAAGCGCTTTACAGGTAATGGGGACCACCCTCCACCACCACCAATGTGCACCATCCACCTGGATGATGCGACAGCAGCCATAGTGCGCCAGAACACTCACCACACACCAGCTATCAGTGGGGAGGAGAGCAGATTAATGAAGCCCATTCATAGATGGGGATTATTAGGAGGCCATGATTGGTAAGGGCCAATGGGAAATTTGGCCAGGACGCCAGGGTTACACCCCTACTCTTTTCGAGAAACACCCTGGGATTTTTAATGACCACAGAGAGTCAGGACCACGGTTTTACTTCTCATCCGAAGGACGGCGCCTGTTTACAGTATAGTGTCCCCATCACTATACTGAGGCATTAGGACCCACATGTACCACAGGATGAGCACCCCCTGCTGGCCCTACTAACACCTCTTCCAGCAGCAACCTTAGTTTTTCCCCAGGAGGTCTCCCATCCAGGTACTGACCAGGCTCACACCTGCTTAGCTTCAGTGGGTTGCCAGTTGTGAGTTGCAGGGTGATATGGCTGCTGGCATACAGCTGCTGTTTTGTTCTAACTTTGCATTCTGTCAAATTTGATGTTACTGCAATATAGTGCCTAATATAGTGTCCAGGATCTTTTAGGTAAACTGTCTAACAATCAACTCAATTTTACATTTCCACTAAGTACATAATAAATCCTATCTACGGCAGTGGGCTTCTATTGCTGAGTTTGGACATTGGCCTGAAATTTCTGGTCCAAAAAGAAGATAACCAAGCTGCCAGCTCATGTTCTTACCTGGCCCAGAAACTGTTTTACTCTGAGGTATGTAGCTGACATTGTAATTATTTAGATTTCAATAAAATAGATACCAAAGTATCTATGACAGGATATAATCCCAGCACGTATTTGTGTTCAATAAGTAAATTAAGCCCTACAATTTTCATCCTTTCAATATATGAAGAAGCTCCCTGTTGTATCTTTATTTTCTGTCAGCTTGAATAACTGCAAAACACATCTTACTGAGAGGCCACTCTGTTCCTTCACCTGATTCTAGTTGGTTTGAAGTGGTCCGAGCCATCTATGCCAAATCTGGCTAATGCTGTAGAAACTGGCTTTCATATCAGATGAACAACATTCGAGACTCTTATCTTAGCTTAATGACCCATGTCCCAATTCTCTTTTGCCAACTACCAGAAAATCTTATATACTGTATGCCTGTGCTGCACCCCCAAATCATGCTTCTTTTAATCTGTATGCAACTCCTATGCCCACATTTCTGATTCACTAACAATAATAATAGGAGTACTTGAAGGTAAATGATTGAGGTATTTTTGTTAAACAACCTGATTTCAAGAATTATTCAATACATTAAACTTCCTACCACAGATCTGAAATGTTTACACATCTGCATATGTTTACACAACTCTTCCAAACTATTGTACATGTACGATAATACATACTTAAAGTCAGCCAAATGTACATTTATGGTGTGTAACAGTTAATAAAACTGCAAAAGAGATCAAGTATATGAGGAACAAACAACTGGAATTTTAAGATTCAAGAAAGATAATTTTTTCACATTAGATTTGATATAAAAAGGTGAAAATGAACACTGCATTTCAGTATTCTATAATGACTAATTCAACAATGTGTATTCATTTGAGGAATTCATGAAAATTTATTTGTCTTTTCATCAGAATTGATTGGAATAGCAATAGTATTTAGTCATTAACTAGCACCCATCGATTTTGGACAGTTCAGACCTTACTGAAATACTGTGGCAGTAGATGAAGCGACTGCGGTTGCAGCACACCTACCACTAGAGGCCACCAAACAGCCTCTAATGCTTGTAAATAGACGATAATAAGTTAATTGGTAAGATTAAAGGTAAAGGGTGTACCTGCACATTCTCACATGGGTTTATGTAGGATTTATCATGGTATAAAAAGGATATATGCCTGGGGCTGGGGATGGTTGTTTTCAATGTGTTTCTTTTGTTGAAAACCTCAAAACCTCAGCCACTTGAACATTTTTATGTGTCCGGATACTTCAGACCATGCTGGCTTAAGGTAGGATCGGTCACAAATAGTTTTCCAGTATTGGTTCAGCTTTGTTTTATAGGGGTATGTTTTTTATTTGTCATTCAGATTTGAATTTTTTACATTTTGCCTTAATTTGAAATGTGTTACAATAAGGCATGGGTTAAAACGAAAGTTCATCCCACTCACCAATGGCAAATTCCAAACCCAATACTTTCTGGTGTATTTCCATTGGGTAGGCACAAGAAACCTCTGGCAAACATAAACCTACCATCAAGTGACAGATTTGGAATCTACAATTGACTGGTGCGTTTTATAACATCCAGGCTAAAGCAATACAAATATGAGCAATAAGAATAGTTTTCTTTGACCCAGGAGGAATGGTAACCATTCAATCCAGGATGTATTTTTTTAGGTTCCCTGGTATCTTATGGAGCATACTACACAACATTTAAATTATAAACTATAAATACAGTACATAGTAGTACTTCAAGTTTAGCAAAAGTGTAATAGAGCACACATGCACCATATGGTACGAAAAGGAAAACATCGCAGCACGTGCACAAGTGCCTGAAAAGATATGAGAAAGATTAGCTAAAAGCTTCATCAGAGCTTTTCCAAAGACGAAAAATGGCACTTGTTTCATATTGTGGCTCCTTTACCAGAAGAACAGATTAATTATTGTTTACTGTGCCCTTTAGGGTTAGTTTCCTTTCAGTTGCACTTAAGTTCTTACTGTCATTGCTTTTTTGCAGAGAAACTTGTGGACAATCATGTTATTTCAAGGAGGAGTTCCCTCAAATGAAAGCAAAATCGTCTCTTTCATTAAAAAAAATTGTCCCAGCTAATCATTCTAGCTTGAGCCACAAGAGTGCTCACAAAACACTTGCATAGATGCAGGTACAATCATGACACTGGAATAATGCTGAAAGTAGTACCCATTTAGAATGGGAGATAGACATACCCGTTATCATTAATGGGTTTTAAAATCAAGGTGAGAATGAGCCAGGATTGAGGATTCATTTTGAACACAATTGTTTTGGAAAATAAAAAAAAATAGCAGCCTAGTATTCTACAATTCACCTCCTATTATTCACTAGAAAATAAATTTTGAATTAAAAAGAACCAATGCAAAAGGAAACTGATGAGGGCATACATACTTTGAAACCCTGGATTCAATCATGGACACTTATGGCTTCAGAGCAGTATGCTATACCACTCTTTAGACAGCCCAGTGCCCTGTGTCACTGGAGAGGTCTAGGTCTCAAGAGCTGATATCGCCTTCTGTAACAGGCTTTGCGCCTTTACATCTCCGAGTCTAAGCTCCCCTTCTCTTTCACAGCAACCAATAGCTATTTGTTTATGCAATCCAAGACATTGCACCGATGTACAGTACAGATCTAGCTTTGTTGTGCCTCTGCTGGGATTTGATCACAGTTACTTGTGGTACAACACAACTTGTGTATAACACAACTCCTTAGATAGCAGGGAACTCCGTTGTGCCAAAAGACTAGGTTTTGACATTGTGTGGATTTTAAGGGATGACATCTTCCGTTTGACAGGCTCAGAGCCATTGGACCCTGTTATGCATAGTCTATCCTCATTTGATTTCTTTAGGAAATACATTAGATCAGAACAACTTACAATACTGATTGCTCCATGTTTTCTAATACCAACAATTTTTTAACAAATTAGAATTTAAAACTCTGGGCTTTGAAATGAGCTGTTATGGGCTCAAATCCTGAGAGGGACATAGCTGTTGTAACATTAAGCACTGTATTTCACTCACATTGTGTCTGAAAAAGAGCTATGTAAATAGGTACAAATGTAAGTTGTCTAGCTAAAATCATCAGTCAAATACGTGATAATAAAAATTACTCTGTTGTCAGAAAATAAGTTGAGGATGTATTAAACAGTACTCATCTCATAAGCATAATGCCATTAAAGTACATACTGTACATCTCCCGATTGTACAACCTTATGTGACCGTGTGCAAATTCTTATTCATTTTGAAGTCCTTCATTATACAGATTAATGTATGCGAGCAATCACAAAGAAATCAGTTTTACTTTTGATTGAGCTTCTATATTGTATTTTTAAGTATTCACACAAATGTAACTGTTCTAGAATTGTGTAATACTAATAGCAGTTATTACAAGGCTGTAGGCTGACTGTAGGCCCATAAGAAAAGATATGTAATGTCTGACATGTTTTCCTCATACAGAAGGAAGGTTAGATACAGGAAGGATTTCCTAAGCATTCTCTTTAAGAATTGTAATTATCTGGACTGCAACAGTAAAAAAGAAACCTTCAGGAGCTTTTATTTGCACTTAAAATGCAGACATAATAGCACTGAGCTCTGATGTACTGTAGGTGGTGTCTACCTTGAAAAGTCACTCATGGATTAGCATTTACTTTAAAATAAGAGTAGATTTAATTCAACAATAATTAAACTATTCATCGCTTTTCATCTGAATTTTTTTTACATATAGAGGAAGTAGAAGGGACACTTCATTCATAAATAAAGTACAGTACAAAGCCCACCTAGGTGATGTGTAATTTCTGATTTGCCCCAGCAGCACCATTACAGAGTAGGCCTGGTAGCGAAGTAAGACGTTACTTCACCAATTTCATGAAAGGAGTACTTTAGATAGACAAGATTAGGCAAGCCCAGAGTGGAATTAAAGCAGGATACCAAGGTTATTACCCGCATTCTTACAATGTCATGGGATGTTTAAAAACTAAGTTAATCAGGATAAGAAGGATGTTTCCCCCATCACTGTACTTAGATACAGTTTGGAAGTTCTGGTCCTGGAGGAAGAGTACCACCAACTGGTCCACCAACAACGTTTACAGCAGCAACCTGTTTTTTTCCCCTGAGATCACCTATTCTAAATCTTACCAGACCCAGCCTTGATTAGCTCCTCAAATCTCACAAGATCAGATCACATAATTTTATTATCTTATTACAGTAGGTTTAACTATTGCAGTATGGCAAACTCCAAACTCCTTCTCTAGTACTCTGATACTATTTTGATAAATGGTCTTCAGAGACACCTTTATAAAGCCACTTTAAAATAATAGTGAAACATGGTGCTGTTATGTATTAAACCACATAGAAACATAAATGGTAAATGGTACATAAATGGTATTCCTGATCAATCATTGGTGGCTTTATAAACATGTTTCTGAAGACCACTTACCTAAATAGTATCAGAGTGCCAGAGAAGAAGTTTGGAAAACTGCTGTAGAAATTGTTATACTATACTTACTGTACTCCCTTACATTTTGAAGGTGATGTCCAGTGGTTTCTGTTACTCATCAGTTATAGCTTTTGTTCTTAAATTTAGCTGTTTGGATATCACAAATTATCTAAGGGTCTTTAAAATAACAGTCCATAGTAAATTGAAGAATGTTTAATCATTTTGTAAGTAGCAGCTGATGCAGTAGGATTCATATAAGATAAATAACACTTTGTTCTTGTAGAAAAAAACAACTTTATTTGCAGTATAAAACGTCTGTCTGACATGGGGCCAATTATCATAGAATGGGAAGAGCAAACTTACATCAAGTCATTCCCTGCAGATAATAAATAAAATAACCATTAATGATTAGCATTTATTAAAAAAAATAATAGAAAAAATTAGCTTCAAAACCACATAGCCTCCCTTTCAAGCAATAAATAAAGGTTTTTGATTCTTCAAATGAATGTTTAAATAAACATGTTAGGTACAGGAATGTTAGTAAGTACATACTGTATGAGTGTTTAAATGCACAGAAAAGCACTATTTCACTTTCATTACCCTATGCTGTTCTTAATGGTATAAAGTGACTACAGTTTCTCCTATACTTAAGGTATAAGAATAACATTTTTCTCAATACCATTCTGAAAAGCAAAGTCACTTTGAACACTTCCCAGCTCAATTCAAGGATGAGCAACATGACCCAGCACTAAAATATGCAGCACTATGTAATTACGTGCTCCAGAGATGGAGTGGCAATAACATTAGATAAGTTCCAATGCTAATGATAAACATGCATTCAAGCTGCAACAACTTGAAACAATGACTGCACACCTGAAGATATTCCAGACTTTGGAAAAAAAATTGATAGCACAATCCCAGTGGATTCCTTGGAAACCTGTCATTTCCACCTTCCAATGTTTAAGTTACCTTTGACTCAAGAAGAAGACAAAGCCACAAGCTTTTATTTTTGAATTTATTTTATGTAATCTCTCTTCACTTCGCAGTAGGGGGAACTTGCAATAATCAACTCAGGTTTCTCACAGTTCAATAAGGGAGGAAGGAACTACAGAAATCTTTTTTTAAAAAAAGACGAAACTACATTTTACCGTAGTGGTACTGAGTTGTAATAATAAGCCGTTACATATTCTATAACTGGACATTCTAACAAATATTAAGGCTAATGTAGAAAAACTAACAAAAAGAAAGATGTGAAATGGGATAGACTGTAATGGACAACACTGTATTTAAAAAGATACAAAAATTCAGTAAACTTTTATCCCAAATGAATCGCATTCATAAATGTAGCTGGTGAGGCTGAAGTTTCCCTTTTAACACAGGTTGAGTAAACATGAGGCTTAGAGCCCTCAAAGCACTGATACACCCTTGGGAAAATCCAGCCAAGTCAAACAGCTGCAGGGCTTGAACAACAATGCCTATAAGAGGGGGCCCCGCAGTGCAGAGGTCTCCAGCCCACTCTGGGAGGTCACACTGGTGTATTTGCTTAAACACACTTCTTCTTAATTATAATGTGAAGAGGATCTGAAGAGGATGTGCCACATAGACAGAGGGGGAGGAGGGCACCGATTTCCCACCGCAGAGTTCTGGTTTGTGATTCATTAAGGGCTTTAACTCTTTCCTTGCTGGGCTTTTCACACATCTGCCGCTAAAGCAACAAATAAAACCGTTTTTAAGGAAAGTTCAGGAGGGATGAAGTGCTGCCAAGTTACCCCTCCCCTGGCTACTCCAAGTCGTAATTCTCCATGATGTCACTTCCTGGAAATCTATAAATAGTGTAGTAAGCATCTCTCTGTTGCTCACATTTGTCTTTCCTCCACCCATCTCCACTTGGCAGCTGCCCCTTGGTTAACTTCTTTCTGTGTTGGGGTGTCCTAACTTCCTCGTCCTATGGCCAGGTGGTCCATCAGCTCTGTGGCTTAGCCTGACTCCTCAATAAGTATTTCTACAAACATTTTATTAATGGGTAATGTTATTGCTTCTGACCTAAACTAAAATTAATTAAAAACAACGGTCTTAAATATGTAGACTTGTAAGCTTCTAGTAACCAAATGGATACTTTAGACTTCAATCGGTAGACTCCAGACTGAATAAGAATTCTGCCTATAGAGTGTGGAAGAACAGTGCACAGAAAATCATGCAAGCCTCTCAAAATGCAACTAAAACTGAAAATAAAAACTTTCAAGAGAGGCTTTAGGGTATTGTTGAACTTACATGTGATTAACTCATTTATCAGGAAAATATTTTTTTTTTACCCATTTATTTTTCCTTAGAAGCTGATGCATTTACAGCAGTCTTACATAAAGTCCTTCTCAGATCTCTCATTTTCATAGCATTCCAATCCATTCAATACTTAACTGGAGATTATTAAGACCAAGAATGTATTTGTCCCAAAAAATACATCATTTTTTCTTATGCACGCAAAACTGTCCCCTCATTATTTTTCTTCACAGACAAAAAAGTAATCTTTTCTCCATAACTACGTATGTATGCAATGTAATGGCACGGATTTACCACATGGTACAAATGGGGTGCAAACATTTCATTACCTGAATAGGGAACACAAGTCAGGGGTGCAAGGAGTGGCTGGGGGGAATATGCGTGAGTAATTTGGACCCTGAATGGTGTATGGTATGGTGTTTTAACCATGCATTAATAGTAAACACTTTTAACATACTAGTTACTATACATCCTGGACTGCTTCTCCTCTGCATATTGATACAATCATTGCATCTATTGATTTTCATAGTGACATTCCTTATTGATTCTGAAAATTGGAAAGATGCTTTCTTGGGACTAACATTAACGTCATGACCACAGCGTTTTTATGTCTCACAATGTTACCTAAAATCTTATTTTAGGTTAAACAGGGCTGTCCCCATCTACTGACCCTTCTGTCTCGCTTGTGAGGTAAATTGTTAACATTCTTATTGTATTCTGATTTAGGTTGGCCAAACTACCCTTGATGTAATTTATTTTTCTAAAAAGAGAAGTGTTGTTAGCCCTTAATAAGCATCACACATGTGCCCCATCCAGGGGATGTTGTAAAAAGAATCACTTGCATGATTTTCAGTACAATACTGAGACATGAAGAATGATAAATTAGCAAATCATTGACCATTGTTTGTGTTTTTCAGAACACATAAAACTATGGAACAAATCTTTTACAGGAAAAAGTTTTTGGCTGAAATATAGGAATTCCAAGCAAATACAGGACTGTTGGCACCCTTGTGGTATGCAGATAGTTGGAGAGAACGGCAGGAAGTCACTTGGAAAAATTCTAGCATTTCAGGGCAAATTCAGAGAAGATAAAACCAGCTGACTTAATCAAGGCAGCAATGCCAAGGCAGCAATGGAAAAAAAATACATTGGATAGTACTAAAACTTTTTATGACGATTCTTTCTCCAAATAGTATGTTTTGCTGTGAAAAGTAATGATACTCATATCGATTTGAAATAAATATTTCCTCCATTTGATTCTTAAAAGTCTCATCTACAATGTAGCCGTTATTTAGAGAACAATATATTTGATTAGCTGTGGTTCCATAGCAACACTACTATGGGTATATCAATTCAATATAATCCTTTTTCACTCCCAATCACTGTGTGTAGCAGAACAATCAAACCACCACCGCCTAAAAATGATAACCTGCTCTGCTGAAACGTTAGTTAACAGGTATTGTTAAGGAAGACATCTTGAAGAAATAAAAAATAAAAAAATTAACGTGGCTCACTAGATTAGTTAGTTAGTATTTATGTATATACTGTACATAATAGTCATAATAGATATGGGAGATACCATTTTTTTCCATTAAGTGCCTGTGGTGTTTCACCATTTTTCCCCAACTACTTTTAATTAAACATACATTTGTTTCTTTCTGCTGGAATACATCTTTTACTTTTATAAGTACTGTACTTTCAGACAAGTCAGAGTAAAGTTTGTTCAGGAGAACTGTTTGGGGGCGGGGGGGAAATTGGATGCCCCCACATCATTTAACAGCTTACTTTAATTGTATCAGCTAAGGCTTTTCTGAACTAAACCAGAATCAAGGACTGTAAACTGTGGTACAATGGGGGGACATACTGTGCTGTTCCACTGCTCAGCTCTCCAGATCTCTCAGCCCAGTCACTACTCATTTCACGCCCACATAAGAGCTGTGCTAGTGCAAATCCCTCTGCCACACACTATTCATTATGCACTCTAGGCTAATGCACTGTTGTATACAACCAAATAGTGCTTTTGCCATTGATCACCATTGAATTACAAGGCTAGAGGGGTAGGGTGCGTCTTGTCACAACTGAGTAAGGGGATTAATTCAGCTCAGACTCTGTGTCTGGAAATATAAGACTTTCCACTTTCCATAAGTGGACTATGGCAATTTGGTTAAGGATCCAAGAATATCCAGAAAGCAATGAATATATGGAAAAAGACACTATATGTTGTTCACAACCATATGGAAACACAAGCACAGATTGACACAAGGTTTTTAGCTAAATTTATGGAGCATCCTGATCTTATAAAACTTACAATATGAAAAACAACCATTGTCATTAAAGCATCACTGTCTATAATAATACACTGTAACTCATATTACTAAACCTGTGATAATCCTACAGAATGTCAAGCTCCTAAGAAAAATGTTAAAGAAGGTTAAAACCTATTTTGGAATATAGGAATTTGTGAGCCACAAATATCCAGCATAATTGAAAATACATTACTTTTCAAATTATTTGGGGACAGAATTACCCTGTTATGCAAGAGGAACTAATGACGGGTAGTAATTATTATTAACTATAATATAAAAAACTTTAAGGAACATTTTAATTGGAGTGTTACCAGTCCTGGAAAATCATACAGTTATAACATTGAGAACTCCAAATATTTTACAGGAGCTGAGTTCTGTTTGGATAGCCAACAACACCTGACATTTAATTCATTCACGAGAACATGGAAATGGGATAGAAACAACAGGAATAGTACTACAGAACCAACATTCTCCCAAGTTGAATTGCATGCAGTACAGAATCTCAAAGTCTCTCAAAGTCAGCTTGTAGGCAAGCCCAGTATGGATTAATTTCTTTAAAAGAAAGGGTATTTGAATGATAGTTGGCAGAAAACTTCAAAACACAAAAAATGAGATAGTAATTACATTTATTAACATTTAGCTTAAACTGTGAATAAGAACATTCAGTAGTTCATTGGGCAGATAGGTCTACAGCAGGTCTTTCTGGTTCAACAGAAAGTAAAGCTAGAATGAAACATTCTGCTCAGGTTGCCATGATAATATAGCTCTTATGAACATGATATTAGTGCAAAATGGAACAACCATTTACAAGATTTGTGACAAAATTGTCTAGTGCTTCAGATGCTGTCTCACAAATTAAACATTGATTTAGGGGGGTGGGCATCATCTAGCTGCTAATTTCTAACTACCTCTTTTTAACCAAGAACCTTATACCAGCATATTTAAATGACCCACTTTACCTTAAGCTTGTTCTGGACCACAGGAAAAACAAGGTGAAACTGTTTAATAATACTCTACCTCCTTCAACATTGTGTAACAATCTGCCTGAGTCTTAGAATAATGTCTTTACTTAACGTGTATTATAATTAAAAATTGTTACATACAGAGGTCTTGCATGAGTAGAGAAAGGAATGAATTTCAGCTATGAATTGACGATAATTTCCCAGAACCACAATCTTCTCCTTTTTACATGACTATTTGAAATTTCAAGCTCAATCCAAGTCCATGACTCTTTACCTATTTCATCATCACCCCTCAAACAGATGCACCAGAAATAATACAAAAATAGAGACACTCTACTGGTCAAAAATTAGAAGCAAAAAGGAAAAAAGTGGGAACAAACAAACACCAGATTTTTCCGAGTCAAATCCCTGTCTTAGTGTTTGCCCCTCCTGATTGAACTCAACTGAAATCAGACTTTCAGTGTTCATCAACATAAAAGCCTGAGGGAAGATGTGACAGTGCATAGTGATTTATTCTGTTGTGTAAGAAATCAAGCAATGGAGTACATCAAGTACAGATGAAACATTTAAGACTTTTAAATTTCAACAAGAAGCCATATTAAATAAAAAGAGACTGGATGACCAAATGTTATGTAGCAAATCGCTGAGGTTTTTAAAACTGTGGAAGACTAACAAATTTTGCCTGTTTACAAAGGGAAGAAAAATAGTACGTATAGTTGTAAAGGCAATATTAGCCTACTGAATATTATTCTTCAATGGCATGCATTGTCATCAGAAAGATAACATGTGGGTCTTGCATTTGTTTGCGAACTTGAAACTAGCCCTTAACCCAAAGTTGGAATGCTCATCAACTACTCTATCACAAAAAAACACAACAGATTTTTAAAATCTAGGCACCAACCTCCTTTGTCATCTGGTATTCTCTCTATTGAACTGATAGGACATGTTTTAAGGGGAGAAAATAAGTGTGCAATGACATTTATACACACACTTGGAGATACTTAGTACTGAATGGCAGAAATAGACATTGATGTACTGCTGAAGTTGTGCTATAAAATGTTAAGTTATTATGGTGCTCAAATGGGGCTTTTGATGGGGAAAAACAATATGCATGATTAGAAAACGTATCCCCTCCTGCATTGCTTATTGAAAAGGTTAATGTTTTCTTATGAATCCTTATAAATTCATTAAATCCTTCCTCATAAATCCACAGTATTTGCCAATGCTTCTCTCCTTATTTGTATTTCTCTTAAAAATTCCAGGTGCTTGTATTTCCAGGAATCTCCACAAGCTGTGTTGTATATTACAACCATACTAGAGGAAATACCAACTCAACATGTGATGAGAGGATGAGAACAACATTGACTAAGATTGTGTTACTCCAGTATCCTTACAGTATGTACAGTATAGCAGAAAAACAATCTTAGTGAAATAAAATTAAATAAGAACTACAGCACGGTGATATGGTACATTTATTTGAAAAATATGTTGTAACAATAAAATATCCACTGCTGTATGTGTTTAACGTATCATTAAATCATTAAAAACTGCATGTACTGCTTTGTCCAGTGAGGACAGAAAAGCAGTCATTTACAGTAGCTAGCTATAAGAGCTCTTCACTAACATTTCATACTCTTTTAGTAGATTTTGCTGTGCTTTTCTCAGTTACTGTACTTGTTAATTGCTTCAGATGATTAAGTGCTTTCTCTACTTGTCGATTGCTTGGTGTAACTTAAGTCTCTATTTCAGTGCAAAATTAAGAACTTTCCATTTCAAATACACAAATCTTCTAGAAAACGCTACAATACTTTGCAACTGTACCTATCCATCTAGACTGTATCATGTATACAGTATCAAACTTGGATCTGCTGTCACTGAAGGTACAGTATGAAGTTGTAATATGTGACATGCAATTACTACTCACATTGAAGCACTTTACTTCAGTTAGTTAAATTCGGGCTGGCCCATGTTTTCTATGTTAAGATATCAAAACTTTTGAAAAGAAAAAAAAACAGTAGCTAAGAACTGGGCTTTTATTTTAGTACTCTAAATAGTAAAGATGTGGTCAATTCACTGATTATCATACTTCATTACTCTGACTGAAAAGGTACGATTTCTTCAATATGTGCATTCGTCACCTTTTTCCAAAGACCTCATTATTTAGGTTTCTTGCCACTTGCCAGATTTCTGGATCAGTGTGACCTCAATGCAAAACAAGGAAGCATTCAATGTGTAAAATGTGCTGTTCCAATCAGGGTCATGCTTTTTTGTTTTTGTTTCTAGAAAACAAAAGAAAAGGTATCTGAGAAACCCTACTCAAGTGCAAGTCTGATAGAAAAAAATATCACCACATTTTAAAGAGAACTAGCAATAGTTTGTTTTGGTTACTTCATATTTAACAACAGCTACTTTTTGGCAAATTACTGAAATATACCAACTGAAAGATTTTCTGGTTAGTAAATACTGTACAGCTACATATCTTTCTTCTTTAGTTTTCAAATTAATATAAATTGTGTGTGTGATATTAAACAAATAGTGCTTTTGCCTAATTTTCTTTACTCTTAAACTTTGTGATTGATTTAGAACCAAATTGTTCAGGGAATCCGCTCTAAAATGACAAACTTTTTCAATACTGCTGGTCACTTTTATGTTCCCCAAATAAAAAAATAAACATACGCAAAGCTACAATGAATGCCAAATAGTATATACAGTACATATGAGAAGTGATCAATAAGCTCTACAAATTCCCAAGATATACCACAAGTTTGATAAACATGTATTAGCGCATTTCCCAATAAAACCTCAAAGCCATTGAAAAACAGCAACACAAGCAGTGGTGAAATAAAATACCCTCTACATGTTGTGCTTAGCCAATGTCTTAAAATGATAAAAACTCAGTTCGTTTTCATTACAGCTCAGAAACTTAAACACAGTGCCCCTCAGCATTGTAACTTCTCCCTGTATTTTTGTGGTCTTAAACTGACTCTGCACCCTAATTTTCAGAAGAGGCAGTCTGCACTACTGCCCAAATACTTTTGTGAGTCATCAAATTACCTTGAGACGATAACATAACCTGCTGCTATTATTTTACATTAGAATTCCTGAAAAGGAAAACAACAGACACATGCAGCTATCTACCTGCCCACAGCAGTCTGGTTAATTAGCTATTCGATAAACGCCACCCACCTTTTAATTCCTCACGTATTTCCCAGAGGGTAGAAGGTGGCACAACGTGACCTTTCTCATCTCCACTTCACGCCAAAGGAAAGCCAGCTTTCCATTTGCCTCCGAAATGTACCCGTCAACAATTCAGAGAAGGAGATGCCGACAGAGGGGAAAAAAAGAGTAGGAATATCCAATAAAAACTAAGAAAAAAAGAAGGTAATAAATGATGGCTGGTCTCCCCTTCAAGAACAGACCTGTGAGGGAAAACAGAGTGGAGAAGCCTGGCTGGGTACACCATGTCAGGGAGAAAGCTGCAACACTGCAATGTCGAGATGTCGCACCACTAGTTTTATAGCAGGGTGGGTAGCTGAAAGATAATAATACCCCATCCTCCTCCACAACACAAGTTAAGCACAGTATGTAATAAGCTCATGGCTCAGACACCCTTTGATTTAGGTCAGACAAAATGAATTTTTAGTTTTCTGTTAAAACGGCTTTGGGAAGCGGGAGAAAATGTGAGGGGAGGTGAAAAAAAAACAAAAAAAAAAACATGGTTAAAAACAGGGAGCATTTGCCCCTGCCCTTGTACTTAAAATCAAAACAAGGCTAACCAACTAAGCACACTTTTAATAATACTGAAGGAATAAAGAGCCTTTTTTTGAGGAGGTGGGCAATTCCAAAAAGCTAAAATGATGTCATTGTTTCAGAGGATCAAAGGATGGGGTGGGAGACTTTTTTATGTCGTTGCAAAAGTATTTTTCCCACTTTAACCCTCAGACCTGTGTCTGTCTGTCGCTGTTATTTAACCGTCTAAATTGATTCCAGTGGGTTGCAGAGGGGCAGGTGGCCAATGGCACAGTGCCTCGCAGTGTTTAGGACCTGGGTTCAATTCTGGACCTGTGGTGCTATCTGTGTGGAGTTTGTATGGTTTCTCTGTGTTTGTGGGAGTTTCCTCTCACAGTCCAACAACATACTGGTAGGTCAGCTGGCTTCTGCAAAAACTGGCCCAGGTGTCTGTGCCCACGTGCTCACTGCAATGGATTGGCATCCCATCCATAGTGTTTGATGCCATGTGCCAGATTAGACTCCTGTTCCCCAGCTGTTAGAAAGTGGGTGGGAATGGTTGGGTTAATTAAGTGAGGGTTACTGCTAATAGTTTAGTTATGAACATGGAAATAAATAAATCACATTCTCTAAATGACTAATACCCTGAACATATCAACTGCTTTTCTTGAGTTACCCTTAACACTGAAAACACTACAGTACACTAACAAAATATTGTTTGTTCGTTTGTATTTGTGTATCTTAAGCTGTTTTTGAAATATTCATTTACTGACAGTTATTTCATTCATTGGCATGAAAATAATATTAATAATTTCTCTACAGAGTTAATATAGAACTTTCAACTCTGAAGAGAAATGTTGGTAGCCTTGTATTGGAAATATTACTAATTTTAGAGAATATTTTATATTGCAGGCTTTTTCTTATGTGATGGCTTTTCTTATACAAAACTTCTAAAAAAGTGAAGCTAAGTCCATTAAAACACTCTCGGCTCAACAAATCTTTCACTGTGCCTTTGATTTGGTGACACCCCTGAAACAGGTCTCAAATTTTTTTATTTTCTCCTTTGAAGAATGCTTTTTGGGTTCTTTCATCCATCCAGAAAGAGAGCAACAAGACATGCATATGAAAAACATGATTTTTAATATAAATGAAAGATACATTGGAATACGTAGATTTGTGGTATTTACTTCATTGACATTTGGAAATACTATTGTGAAAGAGTAAAACAAAAATAAATAGGAATATTCTCTTTTGGTACTGGAAGTCTTTTTAAGTGGTTGGATGCTGCCGTTTTTGGTCAACCACATTAGGTCAACCATGTATCTATCAGTTTTTTCATACTAATTTTTGTAAGAAACATTTGAATTCATAACTTGCTTGTGTTTTGGATGGTTTATATGTTTCAGTCATCTATGTTTGTTATATATTTTGAATACATTTACTAGGTTATCCATAAAAATTGGGTGCCTATGATAATATTTGACATTGCAATCATCTTTGACATGGAAACGACGTGTTAGGTTCTCATGGGCGTTGACAGTGCACACCAGAGGGTGCTACATCAGCTCAGTCTGAGCATCATGTCTGTGACAGCTCTCCACTTGCTGTTAGTGTGAGTGTTTCCCATGGTTCCAATTGTACCAGTACCAAGTCATTGCTCAATAGTGCACTTAATAATACAGCCGTTTAAACACAATCATGACCTTTTAAGCAAGCTACGTATGAATATTCAAATTTACTTCAGACTAGCTTAGAGGTAACCATATTACTGTATGTCATTGTCACTTATCTCAGCAAGGACTAGAGCTTTATTATGAAACTGTTGTTTCATAATAAAGGGCTGAGTGTAGACAAATGCAGAGGGCTTATTGTATGATTTTCTTCAGTTTGATTGGCTAAATTGTCTCAATTATTATTATTTCCTTTACTTGCTCACATTTATTCTGATGTTCTTTGTCATCCAATTTACATCAAAGGTGGTAAATGAGAATGAAGGCCTCTAGGGACCACAGACTTGAGAGCCACCAACTAAAATGTCTTCCTTTCTTTTACATGTTTGCACCCTGCTGCTTAAAAGAATCATGCCACATAATCAGAACTAATAATTATAACTAACCATAGAACTTGCAGAAGTTCAGAACAAACCTGAAACACTACATTTTACAGGATTATTATTTCACTGTACACGAACAATGTACACAAACTACATATTGTGATCCTATTGGTTGAAGAAGTGAAGATTTAAGATTTAATGGAGATATGGACACATTTCAATTAAAAAGAAAAGAAAGCACAACAGTTACAAGCTCCCTAATGGTGGTGCCTAAAGGCTCCCTCGGATGCCTTTGCTCTGACGTTGGCATTAAGGGCTCATGGTGTGAGGAAGGGCAGATGGCATGACAGCACGTCTTACCAGACACGTGCATTGTCTGCATCTCAACACTGCCAGTTCGAAAGCATTCAGCCGGGTAAATAATTGGTGATTCCAAAGTGAGGAGCCTTTAGGAGAAAAGACAAGATGATTTTAAGCCTCTAAAAAAGGAAAAAGGAGAAGGTGCTCCATCTTGCAAGGAAAAATGATTACGTGAAAAGATGTTTTGCCCTCACGTGTGGCTGTTATTCATCAATCCAAAATTTAATTGACATTTAAGAAACAAATTTGTTTTTTAATATAAGACCTGCAAAAAAGTGAGAAGACAAACAGGGGAAAAAATCATAAATGATTGCCTTAGACCTTAGACATGGGCCGCTGATTTTCAGTCATCTAAGGCCAGAAAGGTGTACATTAATGGTCTTGTTTTGCCTGAAGCCAGACCAGGAGACCACTGTCTACTCAGACTCAAGGATTTCAGTCTCCCTGCTTCTTAAGTCCCCTCAGGACCAGAACCTACTCATTATACACAACATGAGTGGCAATTAAAAAGCAGTGGTCGGACATGACCTCTTATAGTTTGGTGTACAATGTCTGAATTCTGTGCTTGACTTAAACGGCACGGTTGTTCTGCAGATTTTCACTTTTTTTACATGAAAATATAGAAATCTCCTATTACAATGTCCACAATTAGGTATAATCTGAGTCCATAACCACTAACCTTAATGAGACTTTTCTGTAAAAGTATCAATTATAGAGCTTCTGCATAGTTTTACACATCAATCAGAAATGAATTTGAGGAATAATAGGAAAAGAAAATCTTTTCAAGGGCAGGTGTCAGTAATGCTGTAAAGTAGGATCTTTTAAAGTACCTTTGTCTGAAAGTGTCAGTATCATATCACCCATTTTTGAGGGGAAAAAAGACCACCACACCAGCACTTTTTCTTTTACATTACAATACTTAGCCTGTAGATGGAGCTTTGTACCATATGCTTATTTAGAAAAATAAGTAAGGAAAAAATCCTCACTGGTTTTCTTCATAATGCTAGTCACACAAAAACTGAATACTATGACCTTAAGTTTGAAATAAGATCCACAACATTATAAAATATGGAAAATGGTGGGGACAGTTGGCAAAAAAATGAACAAAAAATTGAGGAATGTGAAGATACAGTACATGCTTGTAAACTACTTTATGTGCAGATGAATTTAAAAAAGTTGTACAAAACAAATATAAAACATTTTCCAATGTCTACGCATGAATAACCTCATAGGTGAGGACATTGAGACAAACCTAGACTACCTGTCTTGCTCTTGAGTTTTGTCTATCCTCTATTTCATCACCTTGTCCTTTAATGTTAAAAGACCGAAAATTTCACTTCTATTTCAAATCACACTGAATGACTGATATTTCATTCTCAGTTATGTATACTGTAGATGTATGTTGTATTTTTCAGATCAATTTAAAATTAAATCAAATTGGAACACATAGCTTCCAATGTCACCTACAGTAACAGTTTGAACAGGTTAGCAGAGCATTCCAGGTTGCACTCTAGTATTTTACACCTCTACCAAGACAAAGTTTCAAGTGTTTCCTCATGGCTGCTTTTTGATCCGGTTCAAGTTTACATGCTTTCAGAATAAGGACCACTTTGTCCTTCTCCTTTCTGTTTTCCAGTCACCTGCACCAACTGGACACAGCGATACTGAGCATATATCTGTAAGTGGGTGTTTACATGTGAGAACTGAGAGATGATACGGTTATACTACGGTGTGATTTTGAATGGGAATAGTGCATCTTGAAACAAAGCACTGATGAGCTTTGTTAAAATGATAAGATGATAATAACACCACATTGAATCTGAGGATCAGGGAAGATGGAACAAGCATTGGCGTTTTTGCAGTCAACATGGTCAGTGCATTTTGTACAGTATCAGGAAAGAAAGGGCACAGTAATGGTCATCCTTTATTTCAGTTGCTCAAACCTATGGGAATCTTTAGGTTGGAACTGTAGCTAGGGATGTTTCTTAATGTTGGTGAACTCCACGTGACAGAATTCATTTCTATAAACATTTTTTTGCCTGTGACACCAGCTTTTTGAGCTTGCAGTACAGCTGAGACCTGTGACTCACATTACACTTGTAAATCGGGTGTTTGATTAATTTACTCTTTAAATATATATCTGGGAGAAGTTATAAGAGAAGACACATTCAGCCATATTTTATTATATTTCAATATGCTGAATATAGTAAATTGGCTGCTTTGATTTGATAGTGTTGATCTTGACTTTAGAGCTGATCAGATTCTATCTGATTAGGAGATATACATTAATTATTTTATTAATGGTGCATTGCCATGTTTCTTTAAACCAGAACATGGGATGGATCTGAGAAAACTCTGGTCATAAAAGCACTGGAGTGTCTTTTTATTTAGAATATAAAAGGAATTGAAAGAAGAAATATAAGAAACCATATACAGTAGATCAAGTGATGAAAGCATTTTAAATGAACGTTTTGATCAACAAAGCTACAGCTTTGAGTTGACACCAGTATTATCACCCACAGTAATCCTTTTCAAAACTGTAAATTTCCTTTCATGTTAATTCAATGACGCTGCATTAGTTGCTACAAAACCTAAATCACATTTCATTTCACAGACATGGATCGCCATAGCTTAAACACATTCACACATATGAGTTCCATCTCATATCATATTGTCTCAAAGGAAATGGAAACATTTCATCAATCTCTATTTCAGTTTATCATAGTCCAAGTCAGAAAGCCAAACTACATGCAAATCATCATTGGATCATGTTATAATAAGGTTATTATTACTTTTTGCTTTAGAAAATTCAGGTTTAGTTAATGCGCACAAATTAGATCTTGAATCAAAAAAGTCTTAAGGTTTCTAGAGTTGCCTGAGGGTGACTGCAATTTTAAATTTTATTTAATCACCCATGTATTATCTGCCTTACTTTTTTCTCGTATTGATCATGACTATTGCAGTTTGAATAGTTGGCATCTGTGAATTTCGTGTTATGAGACTTAAGTATGTATGATAATAAGTGTGAAATAAAATTTTGAGTAAATAATATGTACAGTGGTTATATATCTGCACTTATTGTTACATCTGGTCATTATCAGCAAAAACAAAAGATAAAGCATAGTAATATGTTGCTTGTTTTCCCCCTTTTTCTATAAAAATCTGATCTGATAAATTGTTATGATGAGCTCAGAAGCATTGCAGACAACATCAGAGATCTACTGAAAGATAACATTTTTTTTTTCTGAGAAGCATACATGAAGATAAAGGAAAACAGACCAAGTCATGTATCTGATAAGATCCTGATCACTGGGCAATGGGGACATAGTGTCTTCAACAAGGCAGAGCACAGAGATCAGTGATACAGTACATACTTCCTCTAGAGAAGTGAATATGTCACAGGATAGTCACAGATAGTCACAAGTGCTGTTTTTGCAGATCTTATTTGCCTACCCATGTGTTACTTCAGGCACTTAATCAATAACTAGGCCACACCCGCTAAGAGAGCATGTCCAGCTTTTGGGAGGATAGATAATGTTAATGTTTAAGCTTTCAATATGCAGGATAGTGTAGTCATGTTTATTTAATAGTGAATTATATCCTGTCATGTTATTATAATTAACCGAACAATGTTTTAATTTAATTATAGTGGAAAACATCTTTGCATTTTCTGCATGCAATATGAGGAAAAAAATGAAACGTTTATAACTTTAAGTTAGTGTTGTAATGGGCACACCCCTTAGGGCAAAAGTGCTAAGGGAGTGAGTTGAGCCCAGCCAGTACCTGGATGGGAGGCCTCTTGGGAAAGCTAAGGTTGCTGCCTGAAGATGTTATTATGACCAGAAGGGGGCACTCGCCCAGAGTTGTAATGGATTTTATGGGTCTGACTGTGGTCCTAATGCCCATGTATAGTGATGGGTATACTATACTGTACAAATGGCGCCATCCTTCAGATGAGACGTAAAACTTAGTCCTGACTCTGTGGTCATTAAAAATCCTAGAGCGTTTCTCAAAAAAAGTAGGGGTGTTACCTCGGTGTCCGGCCAAGTTTTCCTCCTGGCCTTTACCAGTCATGGCCTCCTTATAATCCCCATCTATGCATTGGCTTCATCAAACTGTTCTCCTCCCCACTGATAGCTGATGTGTGAGGGCGTACTGTGTGCACTATGACTGCCGTCGCATCATCCAGGTGGATGCTGCACATTGGTGGTGGTGGAGGGGAGTCTTCATTACCTGTAAAGTGCTTTGAGTGGAGTGTCCAGAAAAGCGCTATATAAGTGTAAGGATATCATTATGCTTCTATCTTGCCAAGAGCTTAGAACATTTGGTGATGGGGTAACTTGCTTGTCTTCAAAGCAAAGCAGGTCTAATAAAACTCATATAGCTTTCAAATTGCAAACAATAGGTATTCAAGAAATTGTACTGTATACAGCTTATATATTATTCACTAATTAAAAGATAGAAAACAGAACAGAAAACGGGAAAATGCTCAAATTAGTATTCCATACTTGGTGTAATACTCCTCCTAATTTATATACTGTATCAATTAACTCAATTCTGATATGCTCAAAGAATCTAGTCAAATTTGTAAATTATACCAAAATAAGAGAATTAGAAAACTACAGAAGCTATACCATAGAAGAAAGTTGAAATTGTTCTAGACAAAATATAAGACTAGGGAAACATCTGACAGATTGTTTATTAATTTGTTATTCATACTGTACCACAGTAAGTGTAAGTCTTTGAAACTAACTTTGCCAGCTACCTCAGAAACTTCTTCTTGCACATGCTAGTCCTGTTCCACAGTAGTCGAATTTATCATAATGAACTGTTGACCAACTAATGTGAAAAGTGTTTTCAGTTTTCCTGAAAGTTTCCTTCAAGTGGAAATAATCCAGCTGGAAAAAGCACCTCTTCAAATCAGTTTTTATAAAAAGAAGTTTCCTACAAAATGTCAAGAAGTTCACTTTTCCACTTACCATTTAACAAATCATGCTGTTCACTTTTAATTGTTTTAGTTATTCTGATTTTTAATAGAAATTGGGCTCTTCACTTTAACTTCTCCATACTACCAAAACAGACCAAGATGTGTGACATGTTGTGCTGGGTTTTGTTTTTGGGCTTTAGTTGCAATAGGCCCTGTACTCTCACATCATGCCCTTTGATGTCAATCTACTGTAAAGGATGTGCTTGTTACCACTAGCAATGCACTACAATACAATCCCTTACTTCTGCAGTTGTAACCTTCTCCATTTCCTGCATTGGAGGGTCTCGCTCTGCCTTCACGCCTCCTGTTCTATCAGCAGGCTGGGGTTGTGGGCATGCTCTGGGCACCCCCATGGCTGCTGGCTATCAATGCCCCACTCTGGATAGACAAACAACCTCTGTTTTCACAGACCTCCCACTCCAGCTCCACTCAAGTGGGAAGCCTTGCCTTCAGCTCCTTCAAGGACAACAGGCATCTCCCCCCCCCCCACCTACCCACCAACCCCCACAGCTCCTACCTAAAACTACTGAGATGTAATTAATGTACTTCAACACACATTTGCCAGGACTAGAGAAGGAAGGGAGTCAAAGCAGTCTTATTTATGCCAGCAAAGGTATTTTTAGTTGCTTTGTTTTTTTTTGTTCAAGCTAAAACTTTATAAAGCACTACAGGGCAGGCTTCAAGTGGGAGGAAACCATCTCCTTTAATTACGCTACATCAGTATTTTTATTTCAGAACTGCAGACTGATACATTTTAATTATTTTATGTTTATACTTTTTTATATATGAATTATCATTTTCAATTAAAGGTTAGTTTTCTATTTTATTAGCCAATTGATTAACCAGTGCCATAAATAATAGCTCGTGCCAGGGTCTGCAGCCTGTGCATTGTTGCTAGTTTGAAATATCGTCTTAAATGCCTGTGCAGGTACTCCTGTTTTCATGAGTTAACCTCTCGACATTAATTCACAAAAGTCTATATAGTGTTTCTTCCTCTGATTTTCAACTAATTTCAGGACTCTCCAATTCAAGCTACAAATGTCCATTTTTTTCTTTATTTAAATAACAAAATGTGTCTGTCCTTGGAATGAACTACTTTTGTCATAATCATAAAAATCAGGAACTACTGTACATCAGTTATCCTCAGTATTATTTAACTAAGCTTTTTGATAGGTACATAAATAAAAAGCTTTACAGTAATGCTATTTTTGTGGCCAGTCTGCTGGCCTTTTTAATATAAAAACCTTCTGCATGATTTAATATGTTTACAGTACGTCCATCAAGACCACAGACCAAGCAAGCACACCTTTTCCTGTGATAATACTGAGAAAGCAGCTGACAGCCAGGGCAGTGATTCAGTCGCTCACCACCACTCACTGCCTTCAGGCATTCTAGCACCTTCTAATTAATACCAGTCAGGCTTCAGGGCAGGGGAGCTATGTGCCTGTCAATCAGCTCCCCACTACGAGTCACCAGAGACACCAGCACTGAGTGACACAGAAAAGGCTCCAGATTTTACATGTTCTTCTAACAGCCACAGTCTCCAGCCCCACTATTAATGATGCTGCCATTTCTGCAGTACTTAAAAACAGATTTCCTCATTAGGTGATTTAGGCATTTATTCTCTTTCCTTAAACTGCACTCCCATACTTCTCATACTCACACCTGCAAAATTGAGTCATTTGCAGATTATTGAGTTTTCCTTGACACAAATAGACTGTAAATTGTGCACTGTGGTTTATCATGTTGTTATTCTAGGTGGGACACAGTTCAAGTTTAAGTATTGGGGGAAAAAGCATGTTCTTAGTTTGTAATGTGTGAAGTCTGCTTAGATTCATGGTAATGATTTAAACACCAGTTCTTTGTGGAATACTACAATAAGTTATAAGCATTGTGTCATTTTATGAAATTAATCCTAAGGATGAAACTCAAAACATATGATTCATTTGTTTCAGTTTTGTATAGGCTACTTCCATACATACTGTAAATGATCATATACAGTACGTATGGAAGAAATGCTGTATGCTACTGTTGTGCTGTGTACTGTACATCTTACATCTTCCAGTCCACTGCTTGTAGCCTTCATCTTTCTATATCCCTTGAAAACAAGGTAACAGCTCTGCCTGGACATAGGCTGTGGAACTGATGCTTTAGAAATGATTTTCTTTAGCTATCTAAATGAATTTAACAGTTTCAGTGTCTAGTTGTGTTGTGACAGAGCTTTGTATATATGTGTGTGGGCATGTATTACTATCAGTGTGGGCAACAGAATTTCTGAAAACGTCCCTACAAAGACAATAATTCCTGACAAACAGATAATGTGATGTGATATTTTTTATAAACAAATGGCACATTCTTTGAAATCTGAAAGTGTGAAAAGTGTTGGTCATTTGAAGCCCAAGTAGAGTTTTAGTGAAGTGGAGCTTGTTAGAATAAATAAAAATTGAAATTCACTTTCAATTTGTTCAGTAGATGGAGAACATATTTTATGGCACACACTGGCAAAATATTTAATGGCAATATTACCTTTATTAATAATGATAATACAAAATCCCATGTATTTTAGAATTTAGTTCTTCTTCAAATACATGACACTAGTAAGTACAGTGAAGAGATGCCAGCAATGTAAGGTACTTTTTTTTAATCCCGTATTTTAATACAGAGTCTTTAACTGGAAGTATGAATGTGGAAATATACAGTACCCGGTGTTTCAGGAACTATGCATTGCAGACTGCAACTATTGAAAGTAACAGATGTTCTTAATGTTTTGTGTTTTTAATATTTCTCCCAGGTTTATATTCCTTTCGGATATAGAAAGAATCAGGAATGTTATGAAGGGCATTCAAGGCATGCAGTTACACACAAAAAGAAACCTTACATTACAGTCTTAGCACACTGCACATAAATACCTTCTATTGGGGTTTATGTGTACATCATATACTGTACCTCTATCGGGTATTTTGCAGACAATATGCTTTTCCCCCAAGAGATGGTGAGATTTTTTTCACATGCAAACCTCTGGACCGATCTGTCAATGTGCACATCCTGAGGTATAACTCATAGTTGCCACCACGCAGTTCAAGCTCATAGTGGCAGAAGG
This sequence comes from Atractosteus spatula, assembly GCF_055471065.1. Classification (NCBI taxonomy): domain Eukaryota; kingdom Metazoa; phylum Chordata; class Actinopteri; order Semionotiformes; family Lepisosteidae; genus Atractosteus; species Atractosteus spatula. Next base: position 56,653,562 of record NC_142708.1, on the reverse strand, counting down.
CTATATCTACAACACTCCAGAGAAAAGAAACACTTGCAATCAGGGGATTGCCAATGGTTTTGAGGGCTTTTTCTGTTGAGACAGCACCACTCCACAGGAAGGAAACGCCTACGTAAACAGGCCTACTTAAATACTGTGGCTAATGACATTAGGTCTAAATTCACTATTTCCGATCAGTCGATCAGTTTATTAGATCATTACTGTAATTTATAATTTACATATTCAGTCAAATTGGCCATTCCAATTGGAAGAAACAGCCATTAAGACTTACTTACTAAATAGTATGTTATATAGATGAATGTACAGACATATCTAACATGCACATGTAAAAATTGTATTCACACATTAGTTAGCACATTAGTGATAGCACGATTTAGAGAGCTAATGGGCATCATTAGCATGTGTTAAGATAGGCATATCTCACTTTATTAGCACAAATAAGAAAAGTAATGTGTTTTCTCCATACTGTTATGAAGGTTTACTGAAGAAAATCTGAATAGTGTTTTCAATCGGTACTGTGCAATAAAAAGAGAAACAGACCTACAGTATTAATCCTATAATTAATCTTTCACTGGCCATTAAATGTCGCTTGCAATCCTACATTCATCATAGTGTATCAAATATATTTTTTGATTGCAGTGGACTTATTTACCAGACATCTTCAGTATGTTGATGACTGTCATTGTAGGACATCAGGCCACAGAAATAATCAAAACACTTTTTTTCATCATCATAACTGCTCATACTGTAACTGCTCTTTGTCTTTGCAAGAGGTTTGCAAAAGTAAGGACATTTATTCTAGAATGTATTAATTCCATATATTTAGTATTATATATTGATCCAGATATGGAATCATCAATTGTTTTTAACAGACAGCTTTCTGGCAACAACATACAAAGCCATTCACTCCCTGCACTGGATCAGGAGAGTCAGCACCTATATTGGAAAAACTGCATATCTTTAACTGACTTGACTGCAATCCCAGATAGCTATAGGCTCTTTGTCCAAACGTCAAGAGTGCCCTTGTTGACTAATTCCCAGGCTATTCCCGTTGCACCACTGCTTGAAATAATCCCGATAATCGCAGTTAGCTAGTGACATGACCTAGGCTCCAACTAATGGAATCCAGATCATAGAACTCAAACTGCACTCTAAAAGAGTGGCGTCACTAGCTGAACTGCCTGGGAACCCCAAGCCCTGCTGATAGCTTGAACTTGAACTTGAACTTTATTGCCATATGTAACCGGTACTGGTACAATGGAATTCTTACTTACAGAAAGTCTCTCGATTGTAAAACAAGTGTAAAAAACAAGACAAAGTGCAAACAGTGCATCAAGACAATGTACAAACAAACAATAGACAATGTGCAAGTAAAGACAATGTGCAAGTAGCATTCACATTACTGAAATGACTGATCATCATCATGACTATCAGGGGTGATCTATCAATTCCACGCTTAATACATGAGGTGACAAGAAAACCTTGTTGCTGGTTTTTGGTCTTGGTTCCCTCCATATTGTTTGTCTCCATGATGTCTGAAGGACTCAGCGACTTAGAACCACTCATTTGCTCCAGAACTGGGTGGTTCCTCCAGATCTGTGTGGTCAGACTACATGAGAAGGTGGGGAGCTACAGGTAATTTTGCTTTGTGACTAATACCGCCATACCTAGCTTAAAGATAGTCAGAAGACCTGATAACAGATGCTGTTTCTGTTTTCCTTAAATGCTTAGATTATGTTGAAAGACCTCATGGGTGTGTGTACATGACCGTTTGAAAATGCTTTTGTGAGTAACACACAAATAAGTTTTCTCAGACAAGCTACTGGCACGAAGAACCCCTCCCACCCCCAACCCCTTTTTTAAACTTCCTCCCACCCTCTATTCATCTCCTCTCCAACAGTATCGGGATCTAGTACTCACTCAACCTGTACGGCTGCAGTTACAGAGGAGGATCACTGACAAACACGTAGAGGAACTAAGGAAACCACATGGCATATTTAGGCAAGCCTAATGAGAATGTTGACTTTCACCCCAAAATGTATTTTTGCTGTTTTTTGAAGAGTGAACAAAGGAAACGGATGGTTTTTGAATCCCAAATTTTTGCTGCATCGGTGATTCTCAATGGCTTGTCAACCACATACCACCTGTACTGTTTGTCACACTCCAGATAAAGTCCCTTAAAGACTCCCAGTAGTCGAAGAGAATGGTTGTCAAACATACTGTAGCATGAACCAGCATTAGTTGCTGGTTTGGCATTTAATTAAAGTATTAACATATGTATGTACATGTGTCCATAAATTACTCTGGACAGAAACAAAAAGGAACCAGGAGATTCCTGGTTAACTTTAGGGGTCATTCTTCAGGAGATTGCAAATATTAGCTAGGTCTGTGGATAAACCCCTATTTTTATATATTGCAAAAATATGAATTAAATTTTACTATTTAGGAAATTCATGGTCACCTAAAAAATATAGCATAAAGATGTTATGTAAAAAAAGATGTATTTTTTTATAATTATCCTTTAGCTTCTTTTATAGTAGCTGAACTCTTCTTTTCTTATGGTGTGCTTTGCAGTAAGTTATTGCCCATCACAGTTACACACATACCTGCTAAGGTGACCACTCCCTTTAGCTAAACTGTCCACCTGTCTGACACCTGTCTCGATCACAACTCATAAACATGATCTTAAATGTTTCACAGCCATCTCTAGGTTTGCCAAATGCCAAGGGATTTCAGTTGGGAATAGCAGAAAACGCAGGGGAAGGATAACTTGTGCATTAGGATTTAAAATTAACGAGGAAACGACTGCAGTTGACCCTCGGGCAGATTGTGGTATTGCCACACAGAGTACAGATAAAAACAAATCCACCTTAGTAATAATGTTTGTGAACGCACCAGTACAAATGCAACCCTCTTGTAACCAAGGAACTCCCAGGAACAGGTTTAACACCAGATAACCCCAGCCCCTGAGTAATGAAAAGACATGAAGCAGTGAGACACACAGAAAGGGGGTGTGGTCTTTATCCCTACATGACCCTTCCATTCAGGGAGGGTTTGCCTTTGCTATGGAGAAAAGTATAACAGCGCTAAGCTGCTGAACACTTACTTAAACACTGACCACGTAAACACAAGCTTTTGTTTAAACTAGCTTATTTGAATTTGACGTACAAAAAAGGTCACTTAATACAATATCTTACATATGAATCATGGGTTTGTGCCAGGAGGACAAATAAAACGAGTCATCAGATTTAGCCATCTCTTCACTATCATAGAAAACAGATTTTGAATTGACCTTGACCAAATGCCAAACATCAAGACTGCCTGGGATCTTACAGTACATTAAGCTGAACAGCACAGAACTTGTACTTATTTTATCATAAAAAACACTTTTTCTTCCCTGGTTTTTCTTTGAGAATTCCCAATTCGAACTCCAACAGCAGATGAGCCATTTCAATTCGGTTACATTTATTGAAGTATTGATGGCAAAACTCCAGTTTAGAATGTAACAGCCCTGCTCAGACTGACAGTAACATCAATGTTTAATGCATAGCCACATGTATACAATGCCCCTTGATAGACTGTATGCATATACAATCTACTGTAAGTATACTTTACAAAGCAGTCCTGTGTTTAACAGTTTTAAAAAAGAATAAAGGAACTTTTTAGTCTCTATAAGAAGCTTAATGCTCTGAACATTCAAATTAAAATGGCAATAGAAAAAGTATAGCAACAAACCAAGGAAATGTACATTATTATTTTTAAGTATAACAGTAGTGCAGTATTTATTGTTAGAATTTGTGGAGAATGCTTTCTTCAAAATTCAAAAATGGTATGGTATTATCAAAAAGAAGACAGAACATTATTTTCTTTCCATAAAATTAGCTCATGCTGTACGCATATGACTTTATTGTATCAGACAGTTTTTTTCTTAATTGGCCTTTCATGTATTTCTCCTAGTCCCTTTGCTTTTTTTGAGCTCAACTAATTTGCCTTTAAAACAAAAATCATCCTAGCTGCAAGTCTGATATGAAATTGTGGAAATGCAATTTTGATGAAAGGGAAAATAGAAACCGTGATGTCACAGCCGAGTGTAAACGAAGGTTCACCAATTTCATTAAAACAAGTTGCCAAATTATACAAATTACACTTCACAGAATTCTAAGAGTTTTTTGACCTCGTAACAGTTTTACTACAGAGGTCGAAACAGCCCATTCCACCATGAAAGAGGAGATGAAGAAGGCTGTTAAGACCAATTATCTAGTCTATCCAGTGCAGCTCTACTAATATTGTACTGCACACACCTGATAAGAAACAACGATGTGATTTGAACAGTACTTTATTTGGACATTATGTTCAAAATTAATTTAAACATTAAAACAACTAACTGCATATTTTTATTAAATGATTTATATTAAATGATACTGCTGCATAATTAAACTTGTAGGAATTCAGCAAACTGGCCTACTAAATTTCTTCAGAAACCTTTTATCATTCATAGTCACAATGCAATATTTGAAAGCACAAATCAAATTATTTTGCCACAAATTAAGAAACAACAAGCAAATGTTTTAAAAAAAAACATTTCAGCCCAAAGAAGCTATGTTAGTTCACAGAGCTTCATCAATATCTTATACGTCTTTTACTGGATTAGCATTGAGCAAGATTTATTATATTGTTTTAGGAATTTGAAAAGCATGCAAGCTGTTAAGATAACTTTAGAGGTATAGTAGTTAATCCTCCAGCACTTACAGCCAGGTGATCTTGGCAGAGCTAAATGCTGTATGCCACTCGTCAGAGATTTTAAGACATAACACTCTCAGTCTTCATGAAGAAATAAAACATGAATAGAAGCCCAAACCAACAGTCATCTTTCTAACACCCCAATTGCACAGATACTAATTTTTGTAAGAATAGGCAATGCTGACCTTCTGTCACAGGTTGCTCAGTTTCAGTTCCTCTCTCCCCCAGTCCCTGCCAGGAAACAGTGTTGTATCCTTTTAGGCATGAGAGAGAAAAGCTCAACTTTGTGCTTGAGGTGCCGCTGCACTGTCACTGATTCACGAGAGGAAAATGAACCCTTCCTCGAGACGGTTATAAAAATGCACACCCACCCCTCCCTCCAAACCAAAACTATTTGGCACCGATCCCCACACGTCCACCTGTGCTGCTGAGAAGATAATAACACTCCTAGCAGCGAGGTTTCAGACCTGCTCCCAGGCTGGCTGGGCTGTGCTGAAATGTGGGAAGAGTGTGGGGGCTCAGGCCAAGACTTCAGAGACAGAGTGAAGAGAAAAAAAAAGAGAAAAGCTTAACAGGATATTTGTTTGAGTGTGTGGGTGAGTGGGTGTGAGCACAGGCCCTGCAGTACATTACCTGCAAGCAGGTACATAAAATCCCTCTGCTAGTCAGTTTTTTATCCATTAAAATCCAATTGTATTTTATTACAAAATTAAAGAATGAAGTCAATTTAAAAATGTGTTGGATGAGTGCAAGGAAGTGGTGAATATCATTAAACAGTTTTAATTTAAACAGTAATTTGAATTATTTTTGCTATAAAATGGAAGACTTTCTTTGTAATACCGTTGTGAACAGTTAAAGGTTAGGATTCCTTTTTTAAAAATCTAGACATGTGAGCATGTTTTCTCTGTACATACTACAGGTCTGTGTAAATTTGTGTGTGTTTGTGCTCTTGGTTTAATACTACTGTTGACTTTTTGTGCTTCTTTATGAAAGAAACAGTTCTTTCATTACTGCCCAAATTCTTTCATAAAGTTCTTTAGACTGCCCAGTTGGATATGATTTGTTTTGGGGTGTAGGATTCACAATAGTTCAATTAAAATTTGACTCATAGGGAAATAGTCAGCAGATGTCGTTAAAAATAATAGTCAGAGATATTATTAACAATGAGTCAGATGTGTCAAGTATTTTACACCACAATTTTTTTATTAAGATGAAAACATTGTTTTTCTGATATTTCAACTTTTTTAAATGATCAGCCTCTTAATTGGGTAATTACTTCACATTAACATTCAGATGCAAATAGTAACTTTTTTTGTAACGAAACATCAAACATCAACTTCATTTTCTGTAGTCTATGTGACTGGGTGGTGTCATCAGTAGCTCCATCAGTCCTTCTGTGAATCCTCCATTGTGATTATTTATCACAACCATAGATGCTGTTTGCTTAACTAGTACTGTATATGAATGAAATCAAAAACACTGAATGTTTGAAATGTATTGCTCTTTTGAACCCAAAGGATCCCAACACACCTAATATATACTATAGGAGTGAAACCACTTCATCCACTGAATTGCAAGACTTTGGTGTTAAAGTTCCTATTTGTACAGTGTGATGTGGAATATTCAATTACCAAGTAATACAGTGGTTATCAATTTAACACCTTCTCCAAATGACAGCACCTCCTACCCTGCAGTCTACCATACCCAAGCATTGGTTTGGAAATCATAGTCCAGATGTTAAAGTGCCTCCTACCGGACCACAAATACCACTTACAGCAGCAACCTTGTTTTTCTTGGAGGTCTCTCACCACAGTAATAATAATAAGGCCCAGCCTTACTTTGTAAATCTTTGGAGATCAAACAAGAGTAGGTTAGAATGTAGCAACCTTGATATTTTAAAAGGTGAAGTTTTAGTTCTGTTGTCAGGCAAGCGCAAAGTTTTTTTGTCTTTACAGCTTTCACATTGCATCCTTGAGTACATGTGCATCCATTGTAATGATGCTCAACATCAGCAACATGAGGAAATGATTACCGTGTTTCTGTAGAATTCAGAGCTACACTAGGTACCCACATTAAAACAGATTGCACATTTGTCTTTTTAACCTACAATAATTGATGTTTTGGGATATTTAGAAATTTTCTGAGTTTAAAATAGGGCTAAACAGTCTATGAACTGAATAAACAACTAAACATCTTTATTCTGTACGAAACCCACATGGTTTTTTACATGTTCAGCTGTAATGGATGTACAGTGCAAATGTGCAAATTTTTTTTTTAGGAATGGTGAATACCATCTCCCTTTGTAGTCTAAGCAACCAAATTAGGCTTTAAACAAAGATGTGATTCACATGAGACACTTGTCATTAACTACTGTTCAATAAGTGCATGTATACTTTTATACTAGGGTTGTGCCGAATGCTAATGTTTTAAATATTGTATTTCAGTCAAAGAGAGTTACATCTTTAATCTAAAGTGTGTTAAATTATTTTAAGCTGCTGCATGATAACCTGAGTGTTTACCCTTAATTAGGTTTCTCATAAATTCTAACATTTGTAGATCAGAATTGCATCAAGTGAAACATTGAACATTTCCTTGAAAATAGAAATAACACTAGAAAGGTGTTCATGGATGAGCATTTTAAACTTTTCTGTTAAATGGCAAAATTGCTTGATTGATTATTTTTTTTTCTTACTTCTAGTAACATCACAAATGTTTAAATTAACAAAGGGTCCTTTCCTATTTTCTAACAATGGCTATTTTGTACTACAATTTATGCTGTTCACTGTTGTTGTTTTTAAATCTGAATCCTGTGGACCTTTCAACAGAGAGCTATAATCTTCAGATCAATAAGCTTTTAGCAACCAAACATGCACGATGGGCTCAATGGCCTCTTCTCATTTGTAACCTGTTTATGCTCTTATATATTTGTACATCTTGCATTTGCCACTCATGCATCCCTCTGTGCCATTGTTTGTTCAATTTATTCTGCTTAAGACACCCACTCCACTCACTCACATACAATAGGAACACTGCATCAGTCCACCCTAGGTTATGTCGTTAAAAGCAATTGTACCGTATATTTCCAGCAGAAATATGCAAAGTGCTTTTTTTATTGTGTTTAATGTGCATAAGCATAATAAAATGTTTACAAACAAGTAAAGTGGATTAAACAAAATATAGCAAGAAACTCTCTGCAGACTAAAGAACAGTGGCACGACAATCACTAGGACAAAAAATATACTATTTCTCCTATGTCTCCACTTCTTTCTCAAAGGGCAGGCAGTAGCAGACAGATGTCAAGAACTCTGTGGTAAAGAATTCCCCTGGTATCTCCCTGTTGGTCCCCCCCACCCTTCAGAATACAAGCAAAAATGAGAGGAGTGACTGAGTAAGCACAAGAAATGCTTTGTCCTCCTCCTTCTGCAGTCTGCAGCCTCACTACTTTGCTCCATGAGCATGCGTGCACACTTCTGCTCCTATTGGAGCTCCTGTATTCAAACAATTTTAAAGTTGTTTTTGCTAAGGTCACTTGCATCCAGGCCTGGGCTGGACAGCAACGAACAACGAGACCAGCTCTTGTTTTTTCTAGCCTAGTTAAAAAAAACACCAGGATTTACACCGACACGTCAGCTCGTCCCCTTGATCTCCAAAACCAGATGATTCCCAGTTTCAATTTCGGCCTCTGTAACTGTGTATCTCCAAATCAGCACTGCTCCCAAAGCACATGGAAACCACGGTTTTTGGGTCAGACCCTGGCGTGCCACACCCACAGAATGAAAGTGACTAATATTAGAAATGCAGTCTTCGTTTTAGGACAACATCCCGACTGCCACTCACACTGTTCCAAAGCCACAGTGAACTCCCTGATCCAACTTGAAGACTGCAGGCACACGAAACAGGAGTAGGTTAGACCTTTGCCATGTGCAGAGCTTTTGTCAAATCTATAAGGTCAACATCACCCCCCTTTGTCTCTCTCTTACCACCTTACGACTTGGCAGAACCTAAATGTTCCTCACAGCCATCTAGTTTGCATATGTGTTTTTTGTTTAGTTTTCTTTCTTTATAACTGTAGAGTGTTTCCCTTTTCACTGTTAGTCACACTTGGTTGGCAGAACCCAGGTGAAGAGATATGTTGCCATGGGAATGCAGAGGTCACGGGAAAGCTAAACTTGTGGCAGATAAGTTGGCAAATAAGTTATGCAAATCACTGAAATTGAGGTATTCATCATAAATTGCCCAGGAATTGCTGTATCAGCACTTTCAGATGAGAATGGTGAAGGAAGGGAACATATTATCCATATGGTATATACATTAGTATTCTGTCAGGGAGATCTAAATTTGATGGAATGCAGTGTTCATAGTGAACTGTTATATATGTTAAGCAAAAATAAAGGCATGTTTTCCAGTCTTGTAATTAAAGAACAGAAAGCTACTCAAGTAATTTGCAAATATTGTATCATGTACAGTACTTTACAATGTGCCATGCTGATGGTGAATAAAATTATTTTCCTGATAAGATGGAATTTTCTCCTCTTCTCAGGATCCATCATTCAAAGATTCTAAGAACATATTAGGTGAAACCAGGGTGCATGATGACAACACTGTCCCAAAGACCTACTTTATTCAAAGCACCTGCATAATTTCTCAGTATGGAAATTTTAACTTGTTTCACTTGCCCTTCAATGTTTCCATCTTATTCCAGGTGCAATCTTTGTACAGTATTTTTCTTCAAATTACTGTTTGAAATAATCTTTTTTACTTTGAACCCTAAGGATTTCAAGAACAAACAATCAATTAAATTAATATCCAAGGAAAATGCGGGGATTCCTTACTCTTTAAAAAGTATTAGTAGTATAGAAGTAGTCGTTAGTGATGAGTACCAGCAAACTACAGAATATAAAGAAACATAGTAATCTGTTTAGATGGAGCATTAATTTGTTCTAAATTTCCCAAGAATGATATGAAGGAAATAAATATGAAAAACGATTGTTTATTATTATTTTTTATTAATCTGTTTTTTATGGGTGGAGACCTCTTATTTAATATTAAAAATCCCATTGTTATGGTGCACTTTTCCTACAATGTTTTCTGGAAGAAGAGGCCAGTCTAGGAGTGGGTTAAAGCTGTTCCTGGGAATGTTATTGCGGGTTCTGACTATGTGTGTTTGTGTGCCTCTGTGTGCGGAGGGTGGGGGGATCAGAATGAGACAGTGCCAGGGAGACGCCCCCTGAGTTGCCAGGCCGGTTCACACTAGCCCTCCCCACCTCCCATGTCTTTCCCAGCCCCAATGGCCTATTGCATGAGAAGACAGAATGAGGAATGTGATCTAACCGCACTCCCTCCGCAAGAGATATTACCTCACCTCTCTCCCTCCCTGCCCCCTCCTCCCCTCTAACAATCTCTCTGCCTGGGCCGGAATGTTTTTCTTAGCCTCTCCTACACAGTTTCACACAGCTCTAGCTCAACATCCTACCCACCCAGGTTACAGAAGGGGAGGGTGGTGGTTATAGGAGGTGGGCAGCTTCTTTATCACTGTTATTAAGTTAACTCTTTCAGTACCATCGGCCTGCAGTTTTAATTGCATTTTTTATAGTACTCAAGAGCTCATCCAGGGATATCCGTAGTTCTTAAACTTGATCTGAATGAAACTGAATTGTGGGCAAAATTATTACAAAATACTACTGTATATTTATATAATGACCTTTATACTACAAGGTTCACACTGTTAAAATGGAGAGTAAGATTACTAAACTAAAAACAATTAAAGCAAATCGTTTTGTTATTTTTTGTAATTGTTAACAGGGGACAAATAGAAAAAAGGAGAATATGAACTAAAAATGTTTAAAAATACAGAAACAGACAATACTTTTAACAACTATAGAATTCAAAATAATACAGTTAAATAAAAAACAAGTCTAAAGCCTCTGTGAATTAACCTCTTTCTATATTTTTACAATACATTACTATAAACAGCAATATCACTGTCTACATCCAGTTCCCATTCCACATCAACAAATTATGGAATAAATAAGTCAACAGGTTTATTCCTATTTATAGTTGGAAAATGTTAATAACTTGTTTTTGCTTTTGATATTTTATGATATGACTCATTGGTTTTCAATTAAAATGCATGGTATTTTAAGAAAATACTTCATTTTTTGCTTCTTGTGATGGATGTGAAGATCAGCAGATATAAAAACAGAAGATTAAATATGAATCCTGAGTACTAGAATTGAACAAGTTAAACAGGTTTTGGTACCTAGAAAAAAAACATGAAACAATTGCTCCTTTAAGACCAATATCAATTTACATGAGTTGTGCCCTAAGGAATTATCTCCTTAAAGAAGTAAGCGGTAGTAAATCCAGTTTTTTTTTCAAGAGTTTGGAGGTGGCCATTTAGCCCATCTTGCCTATTTGGAAGTTAGGAGCTTATTGCTAATACCAAGGATCTCATTTAGCTGTTCACTGAAGGACATTAAGGCGTCTTCCATTCTCACATGACCTTATGGGTAAAGAGGTCCCTCTTGTTCTCAGTTTTAAAAGCACTTCCATGTTTCCACTTGTGTCCTCGTGTTTGTGTTCTTCATTCTGAAGATGTCCACTGGGTTGACTTTGTCAATGCCTCAAGGATTTTGAACACATGTATCAGCTGCCCTTCTAATCTTCTCTGTTCAAGACTAAAAGGGTTCAGTTCCATCAGTTTGTCAGTGTGGGTCATTAACTTAAACCCCAGAATGCATTTGTTTACTGTTCTCTGGACTGATTCAAGTGCAGCAATATATTGTTATAATGCAATGATCAAAATTGTACATCATATTCTACATGAGGCCTGACTAGAGGATTCTACAATTTTAACAAAATATATAGCCTAACATTTTGTTAACCCTTTTGATTGCTTCCCTTAAATTAAAATATTGTACAGTGCTATCCAGGTAAATGTTTACTTTAGGGCATCTCTTGCAGAAACAGGAGAACAGTATTGCTTGAATGTTCTGTTTGTTTGCATACCGTAGTCTTTTTGGTCCTTTAATGAGGAACACACTGTAATAACTGCTTCTGGAGCTACACAACTTTTTAATTCCAAGAACTGTACCAGGAAGCCATTATTTCTAGGACCAATACTGTTGTGACTGCACTCAAAAAAGTGAAAAGTTAATATTTTGGTCTTAAATTGTAAAATTCATACAGTATATAGTTTTTATATATTTATGATTCACATTTTATATAGTTTATAAACTGATAAAGTGACTTTTGAAATCCCAGCTTGCCAAGACATGGATATTTTAAATGGTTCTTGTTTTGATTTGTACTTTTTAAGGTGAGTTTGGGGGTTTTCTTTGACTCAGGAAGTTAGGCAAAGATTTCTTTGACATTAAAACTCTTTAAAGGTTACAGTAGCCGTTATCTCTGCTTTCGTGACAAAAAATCCTGACTGTGGTTTTTGTGAAAGAGCAGCAGTTAAATAGGGTTTTTTTTCTCACTGTTTCTTTCAATCCCCCTTAAATTTCACACTTTAGAGTTACTTAAAAAAAATTCAAAAAGTGCAGCTCAGGAATTCAACTTTTGTTTAGTTTCCTGCAGTGAGAATGTGTCATATTCACAGACCTTACTGACATGGACAAATCCTTACCAAACTACGGAGCGATTAACATTTTTCCCTCATCTTTTAATACCAATCCACCAGAGTGTTATACTGTGACAGCTGCTACATATGTGAAAATACGCATTAATCTTCATTTCATACAATGTCTTTAAATTTATAGTTCGTGTGAATAAGAATTTTAATGCATTTGAAAAATTCTAATAATTCTAATAGTATTGGTAAGATGGCTGCAAATGATAAAGTCCACATTATGCTAGCCTGTTTTTAATAATGCATTAATTCTAGTAAGTTCTTGCATGCATGTGAAAGGTGCACCAAATTAAATGACTTTCCTTTTCTACAGAGGAAGTACAACCCTGTGTGAACACAGTGCTGGAGAGCTTTAAAATTAAACAACTTGCCTGTAAGCAGGAGGTGTGGAGATGATCCATTCAGGTTTCATTTCACTGTAATAAATCCAATTTCTATTCAGTAGTAACAATAGAGACACTTGGTGCTATTTTATGAAGTTTCTCTGTCTGATTATGACACCATTTACTGGTATCGGCAGAATAACAAACTGCTGACAGGTGGAAGTAGGAGTGATATTCATCACCAACACTTAATCAACCAGAACACTCTTATTAGAATTGTACATGAGGTTTGTGCATATATTAAGAAAATAACACTAACTGTGCTCTTGATGCAGGGAAAGAAAAACTAATCAGAAGTGTCATTTGTTTCATATTGCAAAAGTACTTTTACTGTACAAGAAGCACAGTGAGAGAGAGAGAGAGAACTGCAAAATATGTGTAATATTTCTCCAACTTGACACCCTAATGTCTGTTTTACAGTGAAAACCTGAAGTCCATTTCATATAAGACTACACTGAGGTGTTTAAAAAAAAGCTTTTACTTTTCTGTTCTCTATGGCATCACGGACTTTTATCAAGAGGTCAAAGGGCAAACTACTGAACCCCACATTCCCTATGCCTAACAGACTCCATGATAAAATATATCTTGAAATCAGACACAAGAAACTTCAGACTTGAAAAGGAAAATGACAAGTGTGTACATACAGAACACTACAGTACAAAGACATGGGGAGGTTTTAAACTGTGTTTTGCAGAACTCTGCTGCTCGCTGTCCTAACTCATGCTAAAAGTTACAAAAAGATCATTTACAGATGCCAGTGATTTCCTGAAGAAATAATGGTTTGTACACCACAATACCAAAGAGGAAACATAAACAGCAGTTGTGTATTTATTCTCAGCCGACAAGACCATAAATCAATGCCACCTCAGATAAATGTGGAAAGAAATCTTCAGAAGCCTCTAACCTACAGCCTCATAATAATTAGAGAAATAGTCAAATCTACATTAGTGAGGTAGAAAGAGTAGCCACTGTCACTGCCAGGTTGAACTTGGGAAACAAAAAGACTAAATAAAATAACCACACGGCCTAAGGTACCAGAAATTACAAGGGAAGGCTCCAGAGAACTGGAACTGTACTTTGAACAACAGGGAAAATTGAACCTACTGTATATTTTTGGTACCATCCACTTTTATTAGCTGTTGCTCCCTCTAAAAGCACAAAATGTACATGGATGAAATACATATACATGTATATTTTGTGCTTTTTGCGCCAATTTCCAGTAAGAAATTCGTAAGGCATGCTAAATGCACTCTATGTATTAATATTTCAAAAAACAAGGAAACGTACAGTAAAGTAAATTTTAATTCTACTGTACTATGCAAACCATTATCAGGAAATATTTCTCAACTTTGGCTCAGATTCTCTGGAATGCTATTTTTTAAATCAACCACAAATAGTACCACTGTTAAAACGTGATCCTACAAATATCAAGAAAATACTATTTTTAAAATATTCATTCTCCCATGCATTATTGGAAAGCGTCTTATTCCTGGTAAGAGCCACAGCAACCCAGAGCCTATTCCAGAAGTGGTAACGCAAGACAGGACTACACCCTGGATAGCATGCCAGTCCATTGTTTGGCACACACACAAATGCAGAGGTTCAGTTTGGAGACAGCAGTTAACATAGCCATCATGCATTGAGAACAAGGGAGAAAAGTATCTGGCAAAAGTCCCTACAAATATGAAGTGGTCATGCTGATTCCATACAGAATGTTTTATAGTCCAGCATATATTTTCTTAGATATCTTATCTCAATCAAAATATTATAGGACATGACCAGATCTTGCTCACAATCATTTGTTTAATTGATTTATCCTTCCTCAGCAGAATCACTAATTACAATATTGGTGCCCACTGGCATTGTGCCATGCCATGATGCCCAGTATTAGGGCACCTTGCAGCATTGTCATCTTCATTTTCAGATCTTGCACAAAAAAGTGTTTCATCATGCTTGCAAGTGTATTTTGAGAATGTTTCATATATTAGGTGATGTGACTCTGAGAATTGTTTCCTCATATGTAGTGGAAATCACTCAGTTTTACCAAAGTGTCCTACTTTGTTAGTATGCAGTTTGTGTATAGCACACCATGAGCTGCAGCTTCTAGAAGGACATTTTAAAAGCACCAAGAGCTCCTCAATCATTTAAGAGATTTACTCAAATTGTAGGTTGACTTCAGCTTTAGGTACAACAGCAAGTCTTCCAATCTACTGGATACTTGCAAGCTTGCAGTAAGACATTAGTTGCATAGATCTGATAGATGTGCCCTTTGGAGATGCATATTTGCAGGTCCTGTGCATTACAAAGTTTCTAACACATTAAAGTCTGCCAGAAATACTGACTATTGCAAATTAGGTGGGTATGCAATACAAAATGAGCACTGACTTAAGTATGCATTTATTTATTGATTTTAATAGCTATTTTAGTATATCAAAATAGAAATATTGCAGGTTTAAATGATACAATACATTTCAATCCAGAATTAATTACTGGATAGAACAATACGTTGAATTAAGCAATGACAAAGATACTTGCTTCCATTCACCTAAGATTTGAACAAAATAAACAATGTTCATTTTCTTCCACCAATGTACTGTATAATTCCCTGTTTGAATCCAAAATCGTAATTTTTATAGAGTAACACTGATGATCAAAATCAAGAAAAATTATAAGCTTGCAGTCCACTGTGAAAATGTAAAAGTTTTAAATGATATTGAAAACAGTTAATATTTGATTTGACTTACAGTGGAGAATAATTAAATCTCTGATTAATTATTTAAAATTGCATAATTTCTCCTTAGAGATTAAGTGAAGTGTTAATACACTTGATAGCCTACCAGTTTGCAGGGACTTTTCCTTTTAAGCATAGTATATACAGTAATGACTTCTCAATAAAGTTTTTGCACATTTCCTATGTGAACAATGCCTTTTGCATTGACAGTAAAGGTTTCATACAATTACAGTAACACTCCCATGGGAATTAAATACTTTATTTCCACTTCAACATGGCCTAGGTTTGTTGAGAAGTCATTGAAAAACTGTTTCAGTTGGACAGTATCTAATACAATTTATACACACAGCTACTTAGAATACTTTCAAGGTCATTTTAACTTTCAACTGAGACTTCCAACGGATTTCAACCATTTTCTTTCTACCAGCTAGGCAGGCAGAGTCCATGGCTGGTTGTAATTTGGCCTGTATTATTAGCTGATTGTCACCAGGAGTCCACAGGCAATTGGTAGGGTAGGTTTGAGTCGGCAGCGCATCCTTGAGTCGCTGTGCAAAAACAACCGCTGTGGTGGGCCAGGAACTTATGAGCATGTAGTGATATTAATAAGGGCTGCATCTGTCATCCCTCTAAAGCTCTAGTTTTGATATAGGTGCTGTTGGCTGGAAGTCTGATAAGTGCACTGTGTGGAAGACACTGTCTTCATTTACCCTGCACCAGCATGGCGACTGAGAAGAAAAAAAAAATAAACACCAGTTCTAAATTTAAAGGGAGAAAAGCATTCAATTTACCAGATTGTTTCACCACAAATGACACATAATGTAGATAAATGCAGAGTGTTATCACTAAGGTAGCAAAATCGTGACCTATACATCTAAGATTGGAAACTCCGACCTTGAAGAAGCCGCCTATGAAAAAGTCTTAGGTGCTTACTGTACATTGACGTACAGTATAATCCTTCTCCAGTAAAAAGGCAAACAAAAATGTTATGATATAGAGTAAAAAGCATAAAGTTAAAACAAAGGGGAGTTCTATTAAAATTCTACAATTTACTAGGAAGATCTCATTTGGTAATATTGTTTACAGACTTATTCATCACTTTTCTAAACTAAACAAGTTAAAGAAATAGATCTTTCTTAGGTTTGTATATAGAAAACTGTGCTGATTCATATTTATCCTTAATGGTATTGACAACAAGTCAGCCTAATGGACTACTTGATTAATGGGCCTTTACTATTTCAACATGCAAAATCTGTGGAGACCCTCATTATCCCCTGCCATTTTGGATGATTGCACATCAGATGATCTAAAAATATGAAATACCGTAATACCTTTGCACAGAACTATTCTGTAACACTGGAAACTGAGCCACAGTGCTGAGCCTTGCTACTTATGACCCCTGATGGTTTATGGGAAACACTTGAGTCAATAGTCCCAGGCATGGATGAATGTTTATAAACTCCCCAGTTGATACTGTATAAAAAAAATGGAATGAATTAAGTTAGATGTTGTCTGTGTCCATGAAGGTAAAATGTGTCTTATTTTATTTATTATGCATTGAATAATTCCGGAAGATATACTGTAGGCTTCTGTGATCATTAGCCAGCAGCTATATCACCCTGCAACTCACAACTGGCAACCCACTGAAGCTAAGAAGGTGTGAGCCTGGTTAGTACCTGTATGGGACTCCTTCTGGGAAAAACTAAGGTTGCTGCTGGAAGAGGTGTTAGTGGGTCCAGCAGGGGGTGCTCACACTGCAGTTTGTGTGGGTCCTAATGCCCCAGTAGAGTGATGGGAACACTAGAACCCAGTGTCCTGCCAAATTTCCCACTGGCTTTTACCAATCATGGTCTCCTAATAATCCCCATCTATGAATTGGCTTGGCATTTTTTCTCTATTTGGGATCTGTACAGTACAGCTTGGTTATAAGATAACTGTTGTTCCTGAACCATTTCCTAGAAACTCATGCTTGACTGATGAATTGCTACATTATGTTTCTCTGATTATTGAAGCATAATATAAAAAATGCAGATTAACAAATGGTTTATTATGAGCCTCTCTGGTATTGATCCCTCAGGGAACATGTCTCAGTGCATTTAATGTCACCAACAAATTGCTTTTCTTGATCATTTCTTTCAACTTTTGGAATGCAACAGTCTATTTTCTGTCACACAGAAGCCACAACTAAGTTCCAGGATCATTTAAGAGCTTTTTTGAAGTGTCAGGCGTTCCTCTTGAGAAAGAATGTACGCTGTATGCCCATAATAAATCATCAAAACTGGGTGCTGCCGTGTAGTAGCTTCAAATAGCCTGGGTTTCACAAAAACTGATAATTCTTTTAACACTTGAAGATACATCTTACAGATATGAAATAATTTGTAGGCCTTTACAGCAAAGCTGTCTGTATGTGTAGAGGAAACCAATCAATTACAGGATATGTTTCATACTCAACAGCAAGCATCACTTTTCCAAAGAAGGTCTGAAGTTACCCTCAAAAATGTTTTTCCCATAACATTTAGCCCTGTCAAAACTAGTGTTGGTGTTATCTACACACTTTCTCACAATCCTGGCACTTAGAAAGTGCTCCTTAATCTCCCGCCAGAGGAATGCACATTACACATCAGATGTTCTTCCAACTAGAGGTGATAATTGTTTGTGTAAAAATCCCCCAGTAGAAGAAAATGTTTTCAAAGCCACTTACAATTTTAAGCGAATAACTGCACAATCTACTTAATTGCATAATATACAGCAGGTGCCTTTTTCTGCAGTTTCCTGTGGTACCATACTTCAGACAAACATGTATTAATGTGAATAATCTGTTAAATGTAATAGTTGCAGGGTCAAAGACTATAAATATTTTTAAATTCACTATTAACACAACTATTTTGTGTGTTTATATTGATATAAACAGAAATTGCTAAGGCTGAGGAGATGTAAACCGGTTGTACTAATTGATGTCTTTAATTAATCTTCTTGTTTACTTGTTTCTGGACTGTAGTCAATACAAATACTGTGTTATCATGAGCATTTTCAATGTATTGCAATTTTGGTTGTTGAGGAAAACTTTAGATTAGGGATTGCAGATTCCGCAGATAACCTGCAATAGATAAATATAGTGTTAACTCAAATTAATAGCATTAATGCATGTATGTTTTTTTTTTTATAAAATATACAGATTTTGGATATGGATTAAATGTTTGGAGCCATTTTCATGAATTGGTCATTCATGACTGAAAAAATGAACAAACACGACTTTGGCTGTTGCATTAACACTAAATGTTGCATGTCAAGCTGGAAGATAAATAAAGAAAAACATAAGAATCCATTATGCTTGACATATCAAGACAACAATGCCCTCCAGCAAAGAACTCCACTGCAAAGAGTTACTGTATATTAATCAAGATCTGGGACTTCATATGCTGCCCTTAATACAGGTTCATCCTGATGTTACAATATTGCAGCAGTCCAATAATTCTGGACTTTAAATTTTACCTATGTGATGTCTGTTCAATAGAATCTGTGCACCTGCTCCAAAAAAGATTTTGTCATTTTAACCTAAGATACTAAGTTAAGATAATTTATATACTGTAAGTTATCTTAAGATATGAGTTATAAGATAACTGTTCTATTTGACACTTAGTATATCATGCAGTAAAATAAAGTGGTTTTGTTCCTTTTGCTTAATGCATCCATACTAAAAATAACAAGCTTCCATCACAAACTGTACTTCTGCAATACATAAGAATTTTATTTGATTTAGCAAATATCTGCTTCAAATGTTTTTGAGCAGACAAACTTAGGTTGGGACTAACCTAACATTCTTACCTAACTGTACTTTTCACACACTTCACTTTTATTGATTTTTATTTTAAAGTAAAATTCTAAAAACGTTTATGTGAAAGGTGTACTGTATATGGGTCATGGTTTAGAGAGAGAGAACATACATTTCAGCAAAAAAAAATACTCCCGAGTGGAACGGCTGCACTAAAATGGGGACTATTAACCAAAACAGGGTGTATTATCTCCCAAAAAAACACTGCTATTTCCTAGTTTAAGTTTTATCTAAGAATAGAAAATGAAATGGCACTTTTGTTGGACCACATCGTTAAGACATTACAGAAGACAAAAACATTTTTCAGTATTTTTATTTAAATTTCACAGGCTGTCATAGATATAAGTGAGGGAAAGGGGGGACAGAGATGTACTTGGGCCCTGATGATCATCATCATAATAATCTTCATTTTATGTATCACCTGTAAAGGTGGCTTCTCAAAGCACTTTTTGATAAAAATACTACTTTGGTAAGTAAAATATAAACAGGTTAAAGCTTCAAGGTTTTATGAAGGCAAGAGTGCCCAGCTAACGTGATCAAGGTTTTAAATTTCTCTACATGGGCCCTGTGTTTTAACTTTCTTAAAATCTAGAATTGACATCAATTTATACTGTACATAAACTGTTTTCTACCTTCATTAAATCGCACATGGGATCTGGATAGTTTTCACATGAAATGCATGTTAATGAAAAGGACATTGCACAGTCAAAATTGAATTTGTCAGTGGCAATGATCATTTTGAGAAATAGTTTTGTAGAAATGGTAATCTATGTATTTAGGTCAAGGTGTAGGATGCTAAAAAGAGAGAAACAGCAAATGGCAAAATCGCGAAACAATTATAGAGCAATACCAACTGTAATCTAAATTACAAAACATATTCTTTGCCTTTTTCAAAACAAATCTGTCTGCTGAGGTTTAGGGTATATTACTGTATGTCACTTCTGATTCATTACAGTGGGGAATGTAACAAAGGCCTCTTATACAGTTCAGGTGACCACACATCTTATGCAGATAAGAGTAAACTTATACTAACGTATTTAAATTGCACAGCAATAGTTCTTCCAAGCATGACATCTCAGAAAAGTTAAAAATAAACTTTTCACAGTGCGAGCTTGACATTTGAGGGCAGAGCAATTTAAAAAAGAAGCCCTTTAAAAAATTAGAACTTTCTGTTGAGATCAGTAGTCTGACTAATAAACGAGTATGAAATGGTGGCTCAGCAATCAGCAGGAGCAGTGACATCCACTACCTACAGTAGTCCACTAGCGAAAATAAAAAAAAACAACTCCAGCAGTGACTTAATTACAGGAGCCCAACAAACAATTTTAGAAGAGATGTTAACCGAAAAGGAGGAGGCAAAAGGGAGGGATCACTTGGAAAGTCATGACTGGACTGGATCTGCAGAAATGGACCACAGAGCAACAGGGCCTGGCTATTTATGGAATCTGCCACCCTCATTATTTATCACAGTTCCAGTCTCCATGCAGAACAGTAACCTACAATTCGCTGACTGCAGATGGGCAGTCTGCTCAGCTCTCCCTCCTCTCTGCAGGGAGACCCACAGCAAGCACCAAACAAACTGCACAACTTTAAAAACAGGCAGAATGAGCTTCGTACAGAAGTAAAGGTACAAAGGTAGACCACCAATGGGTTATGTGTTTCTGCAAGCTTTGGTGGAAGAAGAAGGTACTTATTCACACTAAGTGTGGACCTTCAGTATAATTGTCAAACGTTTGTAGGTACATTATAATGTAAATTGATCAGGAGATAAGTGACAGTAAACTGCCACCCACAAGCGGCTATGAAGTAATGACACAACCCACAATATCTAGCTTTGCTTTCTTTGTTTTAGTGTGCTTAGTGTGCTTAGTGTCAACCACAGACTACACAACTACAAGCTGCAAGTGGGGGGTTACGGTGCTGTTTAAAATCTGCAGCACATCACAATGGAAAAAAATAAAACCAAAGATTTACATCATACATCAATTCAATGACATTGATTGATGAACTCAAACTGTATTGTTTTAAGAGTGGATGAAGACAACAGGCAGACTGAAGATGGTATGGAATGCAAATACTTTAATAGGCTGCCAAACAGAAAGTTATTGTTATTGTGTGGATTCTGCCCGAATTTTCAAATGCTAAAGTCAATATACAGTCAAACTCTTCTAACACTTCTGAGACCTGTTACATCAGCATATGGTGTAACGGGGATCCTGTATAAACAACAGTGATCCCCTGACTGACATATTGTTCCCACAACCACTGTACAGTTTTTTTTGAGAACTTTGCACACTTCATCAGACACAGATGTACTTCACTCTTGCAGCTCACAGGTGCGAAGATATTTTCTACAGTATGTCCTCAATTGGTCATCAACTATACTATGACATAACACCCCCCCAGCACTGACAATCTTCTTCAATAACAGTTTGGTCAATTAACTTTTAAGTTTATAAGTATTATTCTAGTGACAGTGCGAGTAACAGTATGGTAAATATAGTTCCTTCATAAACAGCAATGGCCACCAGGTCTTTTTAATACAATATGTCTTATACCATATACCTGCTCTTATGCAAAATCTGTTTGGCAGAAATGCTTCGAAATTAGGTTACCAGGTACCTTAATAGGACAGAACAAGGTACAGTAGGAAACATTCAGGCCTGCTAATAGTTTTTACTTTTCTTTTTACAGTTATTTTAATTCCCTCAGTTTTTTTATTTGTAAGTACTGAGTGCCAGGAAGAAGAGAATAAAGCAGAGAATGATGTATAATGCTTAAGCAGCATGACAGGTACCATGCAGTATGTACTGCACAATCCCCATTTATGTAACATATAGATGTGAGGTAAGATCCAAAGGCTGGTTTGTTATTTCAGTAGGTAAGCTTATGTGAGATGTAGTAAACCATGGAAAAAACAGGACTTCTTTGTGCTTCATACCTTGTATAGACTATATATTCTTCAGCAAAAGAAACAATGCAGATAGACATTCACATGTTTGTAAGACAATGTTACTTAAGTACATGTTGCACATTTTAAAAAAATGATGAGATAGCTTACAAATATCTGGGATGCAGCAGTTTACCATATCATGAGTCATTCAGTTCAGCTTACTGTGCAGCACATGGAATGATGCAGTCTTCACTCAGTTGAGGTTGTACAGAACTTTGAGGTTAACTTTTGCTCTTTGATTAGTGATGTATGAGATGTGAAAACAGGAAAACAGTCAAAGTGTCATGTTTGTTGTATCGTTGCAATGTCATAGCCGTTGAAAGCTCAGAGGAATCAAATTCTAGAATTAAAATTCTGAATTGCATGTTCCAGGACAGTATCAATGTTCAAACAGCAACAGTAAAATATCAAAAGACACTGACAGGCACCTGGGACCTGTGTGGATAATTCTGTTCAATGGAGATTCCATATCCCTACAGTTCCTGAGAGGGAGCTTATCAGAGTATAAAAACTATTAATTGCAGTCAGACATAAACTGCTATTACAGTAGGTCAATCATTTTCTTCATGTGATAGAGGTCAAAACCTATTTGTTTAGCTTTTGCCATTCTTTTATGAATGAGAATAGCTGAAAATGGAGTGCTGGAGAAATGTCTGAACCCAATTTAATGCTGATTTTTACCTCTGATGTTTTTATTGTACAGGAGTCTTTAAAATCTTGAAAAGGGCACAAACTGAGGAGTCCTTGACATGCACATTGTCTGATATACTCTCAGAAACTTTCATTTCATAATTGTGATTGGCAGGGAACTTTCTGCAAGAAAGATAATAAATGAGATCACTGGACACCTGCAATGCCATCTGGGTAATGCCAAAGTGGCCAAGAAGAACATGCATATACAGTATACTGTATGTTGTTGGGTATGTATTTGCAGGTGATACAGTGGTGTCTGGTGCAGCAAAAAATGCTTGTTGTAGATGGTGGCTGTGGATGATTAAAGGAACTGTGGCCAAGAAGACTTTAGTTAGGAGATGATTGATAGGATTGAATAAGAAAGTTTGGTTGAGGAGCTATTCCATAAAATGAAGTTTTGTTTGAGGACCATGAGTGTTAGGGTGTAATGTCTAGAATGGGTAGGGAGGAGTGGAATTGTCTCTGAGTGTTAGAATTCCTCCTGGGATTGATACTTTTGACTCAGGTGACAGCTCTGTCCTTGATGTGAGAAGGATACCTGCCAATGAAAAAAGATTGTATTCTGAAGGCTTGGTTTAGGAAGTACTGTAAGGCTCATCATAAAGGCATATCAACATAAATAACAATGTATGAGGAACTGTAAGAAAGGAAGGGAGTTTTTAAAAATATCTGTGATAGAGCTGTAAAGGAGAGAACTGATTCAGCTGATATGTATATGTAATTCAACAGGGTTTTCATTCCAAAGTAGTTAATACAAAGACTATTATTTACTATACTGTATATAGTGGTGGAAGGTGAATACGTCAATTGTGACAAACTACAAGTTGCTCAGGTGATGTAGACATTCCGGTAGTAGTTTATTGCTAGAGCAGAAGTAAGACATCATAGGCCATATTCATCATCAGACTGGGTTCACACATTCCTTTAGTATTAAATGATCAGATAAATGTCTTTAAAAAGTTTTGCCTTTCACACTTGCCCTTGGATTTCCTCTCACTCTTTCTTTACATTCACATTCATCATGGTTTTTTGTGTGGAAGGATATACAGCTGTTACATTATATATTTTATTCCTTCTTTCTACTTTTTAGCATGGAATGGTACAGTACCTACATATTTATAACAGCAACTGAGTTATTTGTGTCACCAGACAAAATGCTTCAAGGTAAATCTTTTTTCAGACACACCTGAGACACACTTGTAGGGTGCAGTTCTTTTTCCGTGACGTGACAAACTGAACAGCTTGCGTAACCAAGTCATCATTAAACCAACTCCCACCTCCACTAGTCTGTCTGCAGCATGACCCACAGGAAACTGCCAGGTGTGCTTCCACTTAATTTGGGAAAAAGCAGATGTTAAATATCTAACTCTAACTTTCATTCATTTTTTGTTTCTCCAACGTGTAATGTCCAACTGCAATATGAGCAAAAAAAGCTAAAGATAGAAGAGCACATTTTACCTTGACAGATCACATTCTCACGTACTGAGAAGTAGACATGGGCCATTAGGTCTTCATAGACTTTGCTCAGAGTAATCAAATGTTAACATCATTATCCCTCTGCATCCACTGAAATGGTGAAAGAATGCAAGGTCTGTTTTTCCCCTCATTCATGATCGGGTTGAGCAGAAACGCACCATGCGCCTTACCGATCCTGGCAAGGACAAGGATCTGTTTTAACTTAGGGACCTCTGTTCATTTTTCTGTATCTCAATGACAATGCCAGCCAAGAAGACATGGGAAGAATCTAAATGAATGGGAGGCTGCCAGTGCAGGAGCAACTGCTGTGCACCTGGATACATGAAGTACCCTGCAAAAGCAATGTTGAGTTTTAATGTTAAGGTAGGGCTTAGTGTTACTGTTAACACCAGCTAGTATACAATCTGCATATTAAATTATGCAGTAGTGGCATGGTATTGGCCCAGGCAAGAATCTTCAGTACAGGACAGCCCTTGTATTTTCATTTTTACTTATTCACAGAACAATTGTAATCATACTTCACAATTTCAAGTATGGTTATTGTTAAGTAAATTAATCTTTATACTGTTTATAAATGCAGCATACCAATATACCATACTGTATATTCAGTAAGCACAAAATATGGAATTTTTAGTCTTCTGACCTACAAAACATAGCAACAAGTACTGTATTCTGTGCATATGTAAACCATTAGATTCATTTTCTAACTGTTCATTGCAGGGTGAATGAAGTGCAAAAAAAGAAAATCACCATCAAAAGCCAAAGTATTAATACTTATCACTCTACTCTGTGAAAATACTTCAGAGCTCTAGCACGTTTGTGTCATTGTCACCCAAATCCAACATAATGACAGAGTTTGAAGTTGCAGATTAATTAGAAACACAGTCTGCTACTAAATTCTGTCCAAGACAGGAATTCAGGCCAGCTGGAATATAATATTATATTCCAAATTTTCCTCTACGTTAATTTATTAAATTTTGTAGCATTAGAACTGATTTTCAACACAATGTGGATATAGATGTAAATAGACAGAGGACCTATCTTACTGGAATCATACATGACACTGGAAGCATGTGAGTGTTTTTCATATTGCAGAGCTGCTATCTTTGGAATTATATAAGCCAGCAACATGCTTTCAATTACTGGGGATGAAACCTACTGTAAAATATGTATTTACCGAGCCCTAGAACAGTCTTTAGAATTTGTTTTCTGGGACACAGTTCTCAGAATGAGTGAAGGACAGCTGACACTTTCTCAAAAGAGATTGTGTCTAGTGAATGCCAAGACCATGACAGAGGTGACTTTCCTTCTAAATGTGAAAATCCTGAAGGGATGATCATTGTTAGTTGCTTTTTTTCTGTTTCATTCTCAGCATGAAACTAACCTCTACTTGTTCATTTACCCCCGTAAAACCTAGGATAATATGGGATTGTTGAGCCCCATTTCACCAATTTTGTGGGTAAAATGGGCCAGTAGATTTCTTCTCTTTGGTTCAAATTTTTGCTCTAGGTGTTCTTAGATTTTAATTGCTATATTAGCAGGTATAGCAGTACTTTTCATATGCACAGTGTAGGTATACATGAAAATGTGTTTTTCACTCTCAAAACTTGCTAACTCATGCTAAGATATGTTTGGTTGTATGAGCACCACATGATGCTGTCCACTACTTTGTTTTATGGACAATATATGGACTGCAGCACCCTAGCTGAAAAGTTATGGATTTTGAATGCTTTGAAATATGAATACTACAGGAAAATAACAGTGAATACTTTCTGGTTTCCTGTTGAACTGTACTGTGGAGTATTGTGATTAAGCCTGAAATGAAATAAAATGCTTGTCACAGTGTGCTTAGACATTTTGTGTCTGACTCTGAGATAATATACTGTATGCATGCTAAGATATTTAATTAAAAGTAAAAAAAAAACTTAAAGAAGGCTAATTCAGTCTCGTCATAAGCACATAATTCTATGGCTCAAACTGGGCAGGTAAATCACAGGTAAAAGATAATCTCCAAGGCAAGAGAATATTTGGAAACAGGCTTTCCAGATGAGACAACATGGAAAACAGATGTTGAAAATGATCTGTTTACAGATATGCAGGTCTGTAAACAATTAAAGTTTACAGATGTATACAAAGTGGAATCTGAAATCTCTGTAGCCCGTTCTAATTTCCAGCATTGTAAAGAGCCAGAGCTAATTATACACGTTCCATTTACAGTAACGTGCTCACACTCCGAAAAAAACTTAACTGTGAAAGCGTACATTGTTAGATATGTAAAGTATATAGGTACTGTAGTTCCCGTATCATATTCTTTAAAAAAAATATTATAAATTGAAAACCTAAGTATAATTGTTTTATTGTAATTGCTGTATGTCCATTTTCTTGACCTGTGATGATTTTCCATGCTGTGGTCTTTAAGAAAACATATACAGTATTGCTTTTAATCAATAAAGTATTACAGGTCTTTTTTAAAACATAGCTTTAACCTGTCTTAGCTTAGATGTGTTTTTGCCTTTGGAGCACTGCCTACAACAAGAATAGCCTTTTCATATTGTTCATAAGAATAGTTATATTCATATTGTCTGACTACCACAGCTTTTCTACTAATTATTTTTAAAGTGTTGCTGTGACAGCAAATCTCAGCTGCCAAATAAAAGAAACCACAAATACAGCAAAAGAAAACAGAGATATCTAGAGGAAAAAATAGCTTTGACACACTTCTAAAAGTCTTATTATTACCTCGCCACCACAGCACACAAAAGTATTGTTTTTATATCTAATGTAAGTTTTGATTGATCAATAAACATGCAGAGGTGTACATCTGGAATAATACCGTACATGCTAAGCAAAGTTAGTAGTGGTTTTAACATCACTGTTGCAACAGAAATTAATCAAGCGATGCAGAAAAAAATAGAAGTAACATTAATAATACAATCAATGCCTTTAACACATGGTATGCTGATGGCAGAAAGATGTTAAAGACAGCAAGACGCAAATGTTACTGTTTAGTTGCCACTGCACTTAGCATCCCACAAGGAAGACAAATGGTTCTTAAAACCTGAAATAATAACAACAATAGTGAGTAATGAATGCAAGATTAGGATTTTTCTCTCCTACTTCTGTAACATACTGGTATTAAAACAAAGGCATGTTATGTGTGAACATATGGTCCCTCTAGATTAAAATGACTTGTAAAATATTGTATTGCTTGAAATCAATATGTACAATAAGAAAGACTGAATAAAATCCTTCCTACCAGCCTCTTCCTGCTCTAATTCATTATACACTATGTAAAAATAGTGTAAACATCCTAGATGATGCAATATCATCACCATCAAGGCGATCCATCGAGAACTTTAATCAGAGTAAAGGCCATCAATCAGATTACCTGAAGCCGGCTGCACAAAGTGTTCACTTATGTGTCCTCTTCATCCGTGAGTCAAGCTGTAAATAATTTTAAAAATTATACTGTGTTATTTGTTAGAAACAGGTCTCTCCATCTAATTTTAGTAGAGTATGTTTGTAAATATTTTTTAAATAAAACAATTAAAGCTTTTTAAACTAGTAAAAGGCCAAAAGGACTGACACTGAAATCAAAACAAACAGCAAACTACCTTGGCGTTCAGACTTTGTTCATTGAATAACATTTCAAAACACCTCTATAAAGGTACACTGTAAGAGTTTTAAATAAACTTCAGTGCAGCTTCCTCTGTCTTCAGACAAGCTTTTCTGTGGATCTCAAAGTGCACTGACATGACCTCACTCTTGCCCAATCGGGCGTCAGGGTATATATACTTTAAAACCCCTCTAAGAAACACTTGCTTGTGACAACATGCAAAACTACACAGGCATGCAGACAAAAATAAGACAGTACAATTGTTTTCATGTCCGAGAACAGATTAAAACCCGAAATGGGAAAAATTTGTTCTAGTAATACGCAGTGATTATTGTGAAAGATTGCCACAGATGTTTTGTGTAAATGCATATAAACAATATTTATCTACTGTATAGCTGTTACAGTTACGTTAGAATCTGAATATAACTTAAATGCCATACATATACTTTTTAGTCCATGCAACAGCAAGCCCTCATAATATTAAAAAAAGCCAGTTAAGTGAATTTGTATAACTAGCAATTCATATAAATATAGCAGTTAAGTTTTCTATCAATCACAAAATAAAATGCCTCCGTCTAGGCTACAAAAGATCATTTTCCCTCTGCTGTATTATGGTCTTTTATTACTGCTTCTAACTGTACTTTCATTTGTATTACTATAGTACAGAACATATTTCATTGACTTGAATGATTGCACCATTTTGAATGATACATACTGTATGAATGATACATAAAGAAAACATTTTATTTTATGGTAATTAACAGCTTACCCATAAAGCTAACATTTATTAGTTTAAATATTTAAAAATATTCTTTTTAAATATTAAACACTTAAAAAGAATTTCATTTTTACAAAACAAAACAAACCTCACCACTGAAAACTGTTGGTGAATATAAGTGTAGTTTTTTGCATTGTTTATGAAGCAAGACTCAGTGAAGTGCAGTCTAACCTAATGCTAAATTGTGCAGAAAACACATGATGATTAGAATACATTATAATTCACAGACAGATGCTCATTCTTGAGCCCTTTGCCATCCTGTATTTGTTGGCACACACGTTTAGAGACCTCTGTGTTTCACCCTTCTTATTCTGAAACCTGTCCAAAGAAAACATGTCGTATCCATACAATTATTTCTAAACCGAAATATGAGAGCCTTCCACACTGTGGGGATACAACATGGGGTACTTCTATTTCATATTATCTCTAAATAAGTAGGAGTCAAGACTGCCATACCTTATTTAGGCCTAAATGGAATACTTTAATGATCTACAAAACATAAACTATCCCATTAATGCGGGATTCTACAATTTATAAATACTTGGTTTCACAGAATCAACCTCTTTTTTATTGGACTAGCAGGAATCACAGTTAGTGTCTTCTTCAGCTTCTACATGTTGAAAGTTTCCATACTTAACTTTTCTGTGTCAGGCTTCAACACAGTACACCTGTTCCGATCAGTGTCTGTGTGTCCTTTGATCTTTATCACCACTTTTCTATGATTTTCTCTCCCCGACATTTCCTGGCTTCAGCATCTGTTCTCACTGCTGCTGTTTAGTTGTTTTTTTTAAATTTTTTTGTCGGTCACATATCAGATCTTCCATATGTGACCCTAGTTTTTGTTTAATTAGCTTAATGTGCTTTAAATGATAACACATCAAAGACAATGCAAAAACAAATGCAAGATAACAAGTCAAAGGCACATGGGATTCAAAAACAATAGAACTAAGACAAAAATGAAAAGAAGTACACTGTATTTGGTCTCTAAAAATCCGGCTGAGTTTGAGTAGGAAACATTATTCATAGAATCTGAGAATGCTTACCGTTAATCCAGAGAAATGGTGCTGAGAATTTGCATTTCATACATGGGAGGGAATGTATTTCATATTCTACAACAATAATGGTGCATAATGGGAAAAAAATAGCCAAAAGGGAATCCTTAACTAATTAGGTCAGCAGGCATTTCCCTCAGCATTAATGTTCAAATGTGTGACCATCACCTACACTGACACCTCTTAAGCGACACACTAAAGCCAATAACAATGTGTTCTGTGCCTCTTGTGTATTAAAATGTTAATTGTGCTGGAAACCAGGCTGCTCAGTGCAGTTTCTTTTTAATTTACGAATAAAGCAGAGAGACAAGGAGATCAAATACATTGCGTGGTTTAAAAGTGAGAATAACCTGCAGGAAGCTGCATCAAAGGCTAAGCACAAACTGAATAGCACACTTCAGATTTCTTTGACATCCTCTACAAACTGAGACAGAGCCCCGTACTTTCCATGACTGTGATGAGAATATTAGAGAAGTCACAAATAGAAGAGGTAATTCAGCCGGTGTAGCCTGTATAGTATTTAGCAGCTAATTGATCCAAGGAGTTCATCTAGACATTTCTTGAAACTGGGGAAGATTCAACAAAATAGCTGGATAGACTGTTCCATAGTTCCACAACCCTTTGTGAAAAAAGTGCCTTCTTAATAGTTTGGTTTTGAATGCGTATAGTAGTTTCTATTTGTGTCCTTTGGCACTGCTGATTGTGAAAGTTCAATGAGCTGACTTTGCCTTTCAGGAATTTTGAATTCTTGATTCAGCTGTGCTAACAGTCATCTCTGTTCAAGACTAAAAGGGTTCAGTTCTTTTAGCCTGTCAGTGTAGGATATTCCTTTAAGCCTGGGAATGCATGGTTGCTCATCTGTGGAATGCATCCAGAGCAGCAATATCATTTTTGTAATGTCTGGACAACAATTGTACACAATATTCTTAATGAGTTCTTACCAGTGTATAATACAGTTTTAGCATTGAATCAATTGAATTAAATTCTGTGCTTTTAACTATACTGTATACCCAAACATTTTGTTTGCCTTTTATTTGTTTGCCCATATTTTCTAATAAATGTAAATAATGCATCAAGATAAATACCTGTCTTTTTCTTATCTAGCTTAATGTTTCCAATTGTATATCTTTTTACTTATATTTTTGATACCTGCATTAATACTCTGCACTTGTATACATTAAACATAATGTGCCTAGTGTTTAATCAGCCTTGAATTGTTTACTAACTATACCAGAAGTCAGATCAATTATATAATTTAGGAAGAGCATTGGTCCTAATACAGATACCTGTAGTACTCCACTAATTACTTCATGCTAATGTGAGTATTCACTCATTAGCGATACTCTCTATTTATTATTCGTTAACCAGTTCACAGTCCATAAATGCACATTTCCCAACCCGTAATTTCAGTACTGTTAAGATCTGTGACCTTTGCTTAAGACAAAGAACCAAATGCCTGTATTTGGAGTAGTTTTCACATATTCTACTATTTTACATCTCACCTCCTTTGAATAATTTTATATTCGAAAGTTACATTGTTTAATAATAAAAAGATACAGTCATAGTCGTTAAGTTAAATTTCTTCTTAAAATTCACAGGTAAGTTAAAATTACAATTAACTCACATTTTTATTACTATTCAATCTGACTTTACACTGACAAAACCTTTTTGTCAAGTCTTTTCCTTTAAACTGATGAAAAAGCAACCTTACAATTTTCTTTTCCCCTTTTGTTCAGAGTCTCCAAATCCTCCTCTCACCTTAAGACTACTGAAGGTCACAAACAGCCGTGGAAAACTGATATACAGCAAAATATAGTTTTTGCAGTGCAAAATGCAGATTTTGCATTTATTTTATTATATTTTTATGTTTTAAACTGATCGAATGTTAAGATTTTGTCACATATTGAAATTGAACAAAAATAGGATACTTGTACGAAGAACCTAAAATGTAAAGGGAAGAAATATGCAAAAAAAAAACCTGGATGACACATTTCTTTCATAAAGGATTCAGCTGACTACATAAAAAAATCCTTGCCTGTAACGGTTAGAGTGCACAAGTGGTCAGTAGACTATTTCTTCACAGACCTGACTAATGCATTTCTGTCAGATAATACTAATATTGCTATCATTCATTGCAAATTACATTTTAAGTACTTTACAGTACATGTCTCAAAACCCAAAATGTAAAAAGAAGTAATGTCTTAAAAAATGGACTGTACATAAGTTTGTAAATGATTCAGTTGTGGGGCGGCACAGTGGCACAGCAGTTAGTAGTGCTGCCTTGTAGCTCTTCGGCCCTGGATTCAATTCCAGGTCTGGTGTGCTATCTGTGTGGAGTTTATATGTTTTCCGTATGTTTGTGTAGGTTTCTTCCAAGTGCTCTGGTTTGCTCCCACAGTTCAAAGACATACTGGTGGGTTAAATGGCTGCTGGGAAAGCTGGCCATGGTTTGAGTGTGTCTGTGTCTGTATGTGCCCTGTGATGAATGGGCACTTCATTCAGGCTGTATCCTGCATTGTGCCTGTTGCTTGCTGGGATAGATTCCAGGTCCCCTGCAACCCTGTATTAGATCAAGTGGTCAGAAAATGGATGTATGGACTCAGTTGTCTTTAATTCAAGAAGTAACCTATAATAATATAATAAGTAAAGCAAACCTTTTGGAAATACCAGGATTAAATGGGAAGTCATGACTGCATCCCCAGCTGTGAGACACAGCAGGAGGCAGAGATGAAGCAACCTGTGGATGGGTCATCTGATGTTAAAGAGATTTTGACAAAGTCAAGAACTGACTGAATTTGCTGTCAGCATTCTAGTAGAAATATAATTGTCCTCTTCTTCATTGCATGGGAAAAAAACAATTGTGTGCCCTATTAACTAATATCTTATCTGCTGTTTAAAGCTATGCACACACAAATTATAATGCTTTTGTTTTAGAAATATTACAAAAATGTGATTTTTTTCTTCCACCTCGGTAGCCCACAGAAGTTTCCAAAAGTGTAAAATGTACTTTCCCGCAATATTATAGTACTTGTTGCTTCATCACAGAGACCTTATTCTTGTTTGCATAGATAAATTAACTGTGCCCCTGGCTTCACAGCCAGCATCAGTT
Organism: Atractosteus spatula; assembly: GCF_055471065.1. Taxonomy (NCBI): domain Eukaryota; kingdom Metazoa; phylum Chordata; class Actinopteri; order Semionotiformes; family Lepisosteidae; genus Atractosteus; species Atractosteus spatula. The sequence continues at coordinate 56,620,569 of NC_142708.1, read as the reverse complement.
AACAAAACACAATACATAATGTTTACAATTATTATTGTTTTTTTATATTATAAAAGGACGTGGCATAGAGGGGTTAACCAGAAAGATAGAAGACTTACAGTACTAAGAGAGACGGGAATCTGCTGCAGGATTCTGAAACCTACCCACGAACTGCACCACTTCCGCCCACTCTGTCCTCCTCACAGCTGCTCTCACTGAGGCAACCTCGCAGCTCCTAGTGCTTCACACTTTCCTTCTCCTCTTTCACTCAGAGGCTCCAAAAGCCTGTTCTCACCTTACACGTACCAAAGGTCACAGTCAGCCACAGAAAACTGCAACACCGAGAAAGGTGATTTTGGAGCACAAGCCCTCTTCTGTCAGGGAAGGTACGGTAACTGTGAAAGTCAGGCTCACTGTCTTGCTTTGCCAAACAATATGAAAACACCTCTGTAGGACATACGGTGTTTTTATCACCCCTCTTCCAAATGGCCACAGTGAACTTCACAAAAACACATGAAATTTGAGAGCATGCAAATGTGCTTCAGGATATACAGTACAGTATATAAAATGGTTTTGCATGCATCCACACTTCCTATATGGCAGCACTGTGGAGTCTGGCAACTTAGGGCTCTGGACTTACTGTTGGAAGGATGCAGGTTCAATTCTGGTTTGCTCTAGTAAAATGCCCGGTTGTATAAATAAATACAAATGTAAGCTACTTTGGAAAAAAGTGTCAGCCAAAAGAATTAATAATAATGTATGGTGATTTTGAATTGTAGTAGTAAATCTGGCTTCAGGGAATAAATAGAATTCAGGCTCCACAGTTCTCCGACAAAAACTACAGTATGTGATTTAGTCATTTTCTTTAAAAAGTACTTTCACACTGCATGGACAATTCATTGATGTGTACAATGCATCGTTAAAACCCAAATTAATCAACAAACATTGCATCAACAGTACAAAGAAAGGTTAATTAAATGCTAAAATGTAAAAAGACAGTTTCTTCTTTTCTAATTTTCAGTATGGAATCAACCTCAGCTTGTTCCTTTCCATGCCACAAGTTTACGAACAGCTCCCTGTTCTAGACTATTGAGTTAAGGGTGTTGCCCACACATATCAGTGACATTTGCCAATTAAAAAAATCTAACTTCACAAAACCTGCCTACAAAAAATGTAATTTTTTCACGAGACGTGTGAATTAAATATTTTTAACAACAACGTCTATCATCATAGAGCATGAATTCACTGCCAACATGTTAAATGACACAGACTCTTTGTTATAATCACAAAATATATATTAAAAGTAGTTTAACCTCTAAATGACCAGTTTACATAGATTCATAATTACTCAAGTAAGGTTTTTTCCATTGTTACCTAGGTTGTATTTAGAGTCTACCTTAATTTCTAACTATAGAATAGTAAATTTCATTCAACAACATATTGAAACATTACAAGTTGTTACTAGCTTCTGCCTTTCTGCTGTAGAACATCATTTGTTTCACATCTGCTGAAAGTCACTGTAAAAGCTCCAAAAAGACATGCTAAGCAAGAGGGAAACACACCTGTCTTCTGGAAAAGAAACCAAATGTTTCTAATTCTGTCCATGATGTAATTTGCGTAAGCATAGTTTACACCGTATGATTTCTGGTATTTCAAAAATTGGATCTGCAAAATAAATTAGGCTGGTGTTGTTTAACGTATGTTTTGGTGTTATTTTAAAATGTGAATGTTGTTGTAGAGGTCTGTAGCTAAAGATCCATTTAAGCTTTATTATTTTACACTGAATATGAGGAATGGCTATTCAGCTCGTTCCCACAAACTGGAGATTTGACTGGACTAAAAATATCTCTTATCCCATAACATGCTCAGCAATCCACTGGACACTAATGTTTGTAACGTTGGTGATATGTAGTCACTCCCTGAGATAAATGAACATTGCAAACACATTGTCTTTAAGATACATCCAAGTGTTTCTCATGCTACATATCCACTCTGGTGTGATAAATTTCCATCAATGGCAATTTCAGATTAAAACTGTTTTGCAGCGGCAATGGCACACAGAACGGGGTCAGCTAAAGCTCAGCCCAAAATCAGTATCTCACCTATCTGACCTAGAGAAATTTGGCCTACATTGGAGTGGAAATTTTTTTTAAAAAAATGTTTTAGTGAAACAGAGCTTCCTGACCAAACCTTTCCATTTTTCAACTTTAATATGTGTGGCATTACAGGAAGCTGCCCACCTCTCAGCTTACACATTATCTTCAACTATCAAGGCCTACTTACTAACACTAAGTACAATTCATTTCCTTTGATTCTCATGAATCTGCAGAGAGGAAGTCTCTATATATCATGGGTTAGATTATTTTAGATATATCCCCAAAGCTTGGATCAACCTCCAAATCATTTGAATACCATAAGGACAATTGTTTAAATTCTGTCATATGATTGTTTTGTCATAAGATTTCTTTCCAAATGTTAATTTCTAAATAAATATTACTCTCAAGACAATGACTAAAGAAATGACTACTCCCCCTTCATTACCTCCACCTACTATTTTCTGTTCAATCATCTCTGTATGTCCTTTACAAGAAATAAGTGAAAGCATTTCTGACCTTAGAATGCTCTGGACCGGTTTGTATTCTGTTTCCTTGCCTGTCTGAAATCCTTTTATCTCACAAAGTGAAACCAGCATCTTCAAAAAGCACACTGCCAGACACCACAGACCCCACAGTCCTACTCCTCTTGGTCGATGTATGTATGGACTGATGCGTACTGATGATAAGAGAGAGTTACTTAACCTTTGTAAGGAGGTAGTGCCATTACATTACATTAAATATTACATTACATTAAACTACATTACATTAAGCTAAATTTGATTTCATTTTGCTGTCACAATGCAACCAGTTCATCAGTTCATCAGCCTACACAAAGTTTTCATCTATATGTTTACATATATTGTACAGTAGATGTATCAGAAAGATTAATGAGGGTACATGGCTGGTATTGTGAATGAGAAGGTGGGTGTAGCTATTCAAAGAAGATCAAGGTTTATTACCAGCCATATAGGCAAGAAATAAATTATCCTTGTATGTGACCTTTGTAAAACAATACGTGCAAGGAAAACTTCTTGAAGAAAACAGAACTTTTTTTGCCCCAGTCTTTTTTTTTTCTCTGCATCTCTGGGATCCAGGGAATTTAAAAAAATGTTTAAAAAATCCATCCTTCATGTGCAAATACAAACACATTTAAACAGTTCATATTTATAAAATCATATTATTTTCTCCTCTTCCACTTTGGAATAACCAGTTATTTATTTGGCTAATTTAGTGTTCATCCCCAGGTAGAAATACTGCCTTGCATAGTATTGTTACTGTGATTTACAAAACCAAGTATTAGTCAATTAAATTTGGGAGAACTCTTGTCATTTGAGAAGTGAAGGCCTCGCTAAGAAAACAAGTTTATGTTTTCTCTCTTTAATGCACATAGTGTGTCTACTGTATATACATCAGTAGCAAGGAGTAGCAGACCCCAGATGAACAGTTGTAAGTTCAAGTCTTGCATTGGACACTATTGTTGTATTCTTGAGCCAGGAACTTCAATCAAGTGCTGCTCCAGTCAATACCCTGCTCTATGAGGGGTCACACTCTAGGTTGTCAATGTAAATGTGATTTTGCTCTCAGTTAATATGTCTGGTTAAATAATTACATTTAAAAGTATGCTGTGCTGAATTCCAATATGGTTGTGCTGTAGTGTGTACTGACTCTTCATTTTCAGGTATAGTCCTTTCCATGCTGGTCCTTTTCTAGCATGATAATTAACTTGTGGTTAATTTACATGATGGTTTATATCATGCAAACTATGCACATTCTAAAGCTGATCAACTAAGGTGTACTGGCTTCTGACAAAACTAGCCAAAAGTAATTGTCTAGCAATAGTAACACTGTTACAATGTTACATCTTGTATAATACATATGTCTTAAACACTTTAAAATGCCTCAGCCCACCAGGTGGAGAGAATTATTAACAGAAAAAAATGTTTTTTTAATAAAACCCAATTTATTTACCTTTGCAGAAAACGTCTGGTTATAAACTATTATGTTTTAAAATAACTCCAACTTCTGTGTTGTACACATTTCAGCAGATTGTTAAATGTACTATATAAGAACCTGGAAAGAAATGCTCAGATTTGATGGAGCAGCAATTGTTCCTTAGAAAAGAAAATTAAATGTGCTTTCTCAACATCGCAAAGAGCTGCATTTCTTAAGAGCACATATACAGTATTTGGGCTGTTTTAGCTACACCTTCTCAAAGTGAAATGTTCATGATATCTTTTTATCCTCCAAAATGTGACCTAAAAATGAGAATCAGTAAAGTTTTATGAGCATACAGTAGTATCTGTTACAGTAGCATGATACAAAATGTCCCTTCCGCTATTGTCTTTGGTGGTAATGCAGTTACAACCAACAGTAATGAGAGAGATAAGGCAGGTCTCACCTGAGAACAGAGATGATATGTCTGCCTTCTTGTCCTCCTGATGTTTAGAGAATTTAATGACACGTAGGCAAATGACAGAGCGTGCATTGACTGTGGCCACTACCTCAAAAGTTGGTGGTTAAGATGCAAAAATCCATTTAACAAAGCACTAAGGCGGAGCTACCTAAAGCTTTATATTTACTACTTCTTAGATCCTTAAAGCTACAAGCCACGACACTATTTTGTGAGAGTGCAACTCATCCTAAATGGTCAATAGGTCTGGCTTGTTTCACCCCTGAGGCAGTAACATTGTGCAACATGGTAGAGTCTTTTTAGGACATTCCAATCTGCTTACCATCACAAGCTGTAATTTCTACAGGCGACAACACCTGACATTGTATTTCCTACCCAGTTGTTTGCAGTCTTCACAAAGACATTTTCTTTTGCCTTTGATTGTCACCATGACAGATAGAAGGAAAAGATTTTAGGAAAGGATTTGGCTTTTTAAAGCAAATCCTCAAGGGACCTGGATTCCAATTCCTCTTACAGTATTTCAAATTTGAAATGAGTGTGGTACAGTAGGTCTCAGGGCTCAAGCCCGAGCTCAAGTTCCTAGGGCTGATTTCTAACCAGTTAGGGAGAGGTATACCTGGTGTAACCATGATCTACTCCAATTTTGTGGTGGAAAAGCAAGTACTTTATGAGACCTTCGATGTTTTTTCACTTTTGTAGGTCAGCCAAGCCCTAATGTTGGAGTAGAGGATGTCTTGAGTTAGATTGTTTAACTGGCTGGTCTCACCTGGTTGAGAGAACAACAATTAGGACAAGTCTGTCAGAGCCCATGCCCCCCTCTTCATACAAGTGACGAGCCCGCAAGCAGTTAAAGGCGTGATGATTACATGCAGAGATAAGAAGCGATGTGTGAGGGGCGAGCGAGCTCTTGATCCATTACACTTCTACCTAGAAGGTGATCAGTTGTGGGTGATGTTAACATTTAACCTCCTGAACTGTGCTTTAAAACTCTATTAAATAAGTTAAATAATTCCATGACCACTTAAAAAGCATCTTTCCTTGATTAGTTACTGAATATCTGAACAAATTGACTTTTGATTGTGCTGCCACGTGTTCTTTTTTCCATATGTTATTCAATACACAGAACAATACAAGAAATAAGACTTTTTAGGTCCACATGGGTAGTGGGAATTATGGTATGGGGAAGTAGAATTGAGTATGGGCAAGGTTAGAGGATTAAATGTCTCTTGATAATAAGAGACATGTTTTTATTTATGTTTTCCGTTGTCATAGTGCAGCATAATAACTGTAAAGCCATACTTCCTAAACCTTTGACCTCCATTTGTATGTCTTAAATGAGTAATGGGGATAGGGGAGGGAGATGGGTTTAAAATAACCTGATCACCTCGCCTCTGTCATTGTTCACAGCAATACAATAAAAAGGAATTTATCAAATGTTTTTTAAAAGTCAAGTGTAGATGTTGTATTGGTAGGCAATCCATACCTTAAAACCAGAAGCACAGGTATGACTTTCAAAAGATTCATAAGATCTCATAAGATGTCAGACATAAAATTAACTGCCCCCACAAGGAGTGTCAAAGAGAAACACCACAGGGTACATTTCTAGCGCTCTTCTGTATGTCATAACATAACAACTTTACTTTTAAACACAGGCTTAACAGAGGTGGGGTCCAAAAGAAACACTTTATTTCAAAGCTGGCCAAAACAAGTCTGTCCTGAAAACAATTGTCACTACAAAAGATAGTAATAAAAAAAATAGAAATCTTTAGCAGATTAATACAAACTTTAGGCTGCATCCATTACAAACTCATTGCTTTTCTGGATTGCCTTTTCACCAACATTTACTACATACTGTAATTCTCATTCTAATTTGGACAAAAATACTTAATTGTGAGAGTTTTTCTATGTCAGACAGTGCAGCCACAGTATCTTTGGCCAAGATGTTACTTGTCTATACTTTGTCAAGGGCACTATGTAGGTGGAAGACTACATCAAGTTCTTAAAGAGCATGGTAAAACTATCACCTGGCTAGGAGATCTGAGAAGTGCTAATGAGGGCAACATCCACGATGGCCCTGTTAAAATGATGGATGAAGCTAAATGCCAGGGAAAACCTAAACATACATGCCTCAGAAATCTTTAAGACACCTCACATAAAAATTGAATTGTTGGTGTTTTCTGTTCCATGATTAATGTTTTGTATCAAAAGCTTTATCTTCACACCGCACATTCATGATTAATGGCAAGCCTTATTTATACTCATAAAAAATAACAAAACATACCAATAGGCAAGAGAAATAACAGAGTAGTTATACAGTACATAATGAACAGAGCAATTCAAATAAAAGCTTGCATTTGGGATTCTGTTTGAGAGCTATTGTGCTATTTTCAGCTTATTTTATTTTCATTTTTCATCTGGTTATTTTTATATTAACGGGTTAATATATACTTTCTGCCATCTGTCAACAATTCTGAAACACTTTTACAGCTGACAGTCATTTCCTCCATTGCCTGGGAGCAGTTATAGTAATCAGCTTTCACTCACTATTCAATAGATTCATTGAAGATTCTACATAATAACAGGGCTTCTATAATACTAAGATGGTGTTTCAAGCAGAAAATATAATTCACAAATAAAATAATGTATACACTACAGGTGACCACTAACATCTACTACTCAGTAGTATCCCTTCTCTACACATTCTGTTTATTTTGCAGCATATATATTCCATTGGCATGAGCAGAACACATTTCTTGCTACATCATATGTGACAAATTCCAGTCCTGGAGAGCCTGTCCTGTAGGTTTCTATTTATTTTAAACTATTCAACTGTTAAATGCTTGGGGAAATATGAAAAACCATAGCACAGAAATTGGACATACCCAAATTAACAATTTGGAATATACAGAAGAAGAAACCACAGGTATAATTACCAATAATCCAAGACAGGGTGGACAAAGAAAAACATCTGCAGCCGATGACAGATATATTATCATTGCTGTCAAGGAAACCCTAAAACAACTGTCAGTGAAATTGCCAACAGCCTCCAGAGTTCAGAAATGAAGGTATCAAAATCCACAGCTCGTAGAGGACTGAGAGAGCAGAGTTACAAAAGCTACACCGCAAAATGGAAACCTCTCATCAGCACTAAGAACAGAAAAACCAGCTTAGAATTTGCTCAGTAGAAAGCAGAAAAATGAGCCAGCAGAGCTTTAGAGCAAACGTTTATGGATAGATGAGACCAAGATAAAAATTCTCCACAGTAATGGCAAGGTCCATAAATGTCAAAAGAAAGGAGCTGCAGATGCTCCAAAGGACACCATCTTACCCGAGAAACATGGTGGAGGTAATGTTATGGCCTGGGCTTGCACCTCAAGAGCTAACACTCATGATGCAAATCATGATGCAGCAGAAGAATGAATTTTGCAGTTTACAGAGATATTTTGTCTGCTTATGCAAAAAAAAATCATATCATACATATTGGCAGTGCTTTACTATGTAGCACAACCATGACCCAAAACAAACAGCCAAAAAATCCAGGAACTCATCAGGAAAACAGTGGAAAGTTTTAAAATGGCCAGATTGAAGTCCAATTGAGCATACATTTTACATGTTAATGAAAAAAAACTGTAGTCAGAGCATCTCAAAATTAGGCAAGAACCCAAAGTGGCTACAACAAAGGCTTGGCAAAACATCTCAAATGTTTGAACAAAGAGTTTGGTTTTTTGGTAATCTTTTTTGGTAATTCTTGAGCTGTTCTTGAGTCACAGAGTTCATGCAGTTATCACAAGTAATGTACAACCAAATTCTGATGTTCATACCTTGGATTTAAGGTGAAAGTGTCCCAAAGCATATGGTCACTTATTCTGATATGAACAAATCAATGCCTGGAATTACCAGAAAACAAAAAAATATGTATTACTTTGAGTGTATCTTTTATACCAATCATGTATAATAAGAAATACAAATTGCTTGACTGTAAAGAAAAAATGACTTTGAACTTTGCTGTCCCCATACTTTCACAGGGCACTGTAATTTTTGGAGTAGAGTGGGAATATTTTGCTATGGATTTCAGAGTTTTAGCTATATAGTAATGCAGTTCTCTTCAAATTGGTGGTCAGTTTTTATTATTGACATGAAAATAATTCATGCTGATTTTCTCTGCCCCTTTTACAAATATTTAAATGCAACGTATCTGATGAGGAAGACAAGCATGCCTTTCATTATAATGCACCACCCTTTTAATTAATACAGCTTTATGGGAAGAGATATGAGACAGGAGCAGGGAAACCTCTTAAGTAAACAGAAGGATTAAGCTTGGTAAATAGTAGAACAGTGATACTTGCCATGGTCACATAAATTGTCATACTGCTGTCTTTTTAAAGCCAAGTACTTTAGTAACTCTTAAACACAATATTTAAACAGTTGTCCACAGTGCATTGTTATACTGTATATACTAAAATAAATATTCATAAATTAGATATTTCAATGATTGCCATTTTTATATGCCATTCATTTGAGAAATATATTTTCAACCACCTCCCAGAGAAGTATAAATAACATATTAATTTAGTTAACAATCAAAATTGGTGTTCCTATCTACCCAATAGACAGAGGAACAGTGTCCCTGAGAGATGGGACACAACAGCTGAAATTTGTGGCCCCATCTGCCAGTGGGTGTTATAGCAAGAGACCAGTCTTTTGAAAGCCGGTATGAACTGGAACACCAAGAGTGAGCAGTTCAGAGAGGTTTAAGATGGTACCTTGCCAAACAGCTCTGTAAATTAAAAACGAGATATTTAAATGTATTCTTTAGATACATAGCTCTGGGCTCTGTAAAAACAGAGTAAAGCATAAAAAGATATACGGATACACTATATTGCTATATCCAAACCATGGCAAGCCATACCAAAATGAATTGGGTGAATGGTTCCAACAATGTTATATTTTATAATATCTTGCCAATTTATTACAGAAAGCTCTAATAGAAAATTACTTATAAAATCTTGAAAATATTTGAAATGGCCACATGGACGTATTATACAACAATACAGAGATGCTGACAACAATTGATATTGATATTAGGGAAACCCCCACTATCACAAACTCAGGGTGTGATTATTGAAATACGATGCAGACCAAGAAAAATGTGTACAAACAAAGAAGCTTGAGACTTCAAGTCAAAAGGACTCTGTGCTCCAGTGTATGAAAAACAAGACTAAATTTGAAGGTGCATTCGAATCGACTACAGGATAATCAATATAACCATAAACAGAAAGTCCTGAAGTCACAGTAAAAATCATGGCAAACCTTTAATTGAAATCCTTAGGGTGAACCTGAGCTTGAGATAAATCCCCCTTACTCTGTTCTTTTGGAAATCTACAATTTACCCAGGTGAAAGCAAAAGGGGAGAAAATGATAGGGCAAAAGCAAAGGTGGAAGAGAACGTAATTTAAGACAAAAATGCTATTCTAGAGACCTGTGCCAATACTGTAGTGTAAGTTAAAAAGCAAATCTGAGTTCTTAGCCTGATCACTAATCCTGCACTGTGTGGAATTATATTACTATGAAAGGAATCCAAATTAATAAAACAGATATATATAGGAGGAGTTAAGGGAAAATCAAAAATGGAATAAACTATCTCTATGAGAAAAAGGCTTGGTATTTTAAGTATAAGTTACCTACAGTGCTTTGGCATGAGCAGAACTGTGTTATAATCAATTGTGGTGATTTCTGTCACACTGAGTTATAGTTTACGCCATATGATGACATAATATGTCACATATTCTCGATTGCTAGAGTATCTATATGGTAAGTGCAAGGTAATAAGTAACACTTCTTATGCTGCATTAACTAATCTATCGGCAATGCTCATGTGGGTGGCATAAGACCAGTCTGCTCAAAAAATTCCTTAGCCCTTCTTGGTAACAAGATTTGTTTTTTAGCGTATTCACAAAACAGACTGAGAAGACTTTGACTTCAACCCACATCCTTCTGGACATACACTCATGGCTGATTTCTGATTTCTGACTACCTCTCTGAAGAGGCAAAACACATTTTGTGTGCAAGCTGCAAGATTTTCCTTGTGGAATGTTTTTGTATCACCTTGATAATAACCATTTAGATTAATTACCATGATGACTATGGGAAAAATGTGTTAACAGCAAATACCTTTAGCTTTAACCATAACCTACATGATAGGCATGCTCTAGTTAGTTACGTTCAAAGAAAGACACACACATTGCTTGTACTGTACAGTATGTCATTTTTCTAAGCACCACAGATCACCAGCTATCATACTGTGAGCTGTCATAATTTTCATATTTCCAGCAGTGTGTTAGATTAAAGATTAAAAATTAGCATGAAACAAAAGCAGTTAACAGGTGATTAATCTGTGCTTAATATGAGAATGTGCATGAAAACAATACTGGGTTAAGAAATACGGTGGTTGTGAACATAAAAGGGCAACAGACAACATGGAATTGAGTGAAAAACTTTAATCTACCAACAATTTGAGAAATGGCTAGATGTGCCCACAAAATGTTAAGGAGAGTTTACTTTTTTCTGTTATTGTTAAATTGTTTGTTCATTGCTTGGCTGGAGTGCATGTTATAAAGCATTCCCACACACACAAACAACATTAAATTAGTAACCCCTACCCCACTCCCCTGCCCACAGCTTCCACAAGAAATGATGTGATGTCAAATTTAAAACTTGGTGGTGGGTGAGGCTTTTAAAAATAATTTACTTCCATAATTACAGAAGAAGCTAACTTGTCTGAGTAAGTCTAAGTGTCATGTTTTATTCCATACCACTGGTACCAACAGGGCCTAGTTGAGTATCTTAACTGACATCTTTCTACATATGCAGGGTAGAAGAAGGAGGTTGATTATGTAGAAAACTACAGTGCTGTATTAACAACTGTGCTACTCTTAGCATGTTTGTTAAAGCTTTGGCATAAGCACAGAATGGACTGTTGTGTTTTTCATGTTATGAAAATCTGCAACCCTCTTTATAACTGACATCATGAATGTGACACGTGACATTGTTCATTTTATTTGCTGTTTCAAGTGACATCAGACAACACTATTTTAGTAGTTATGCAGTTAGAGCATATGTTGGCTTACCCTCCTTGTATTTTTAAAGAATTTTCACTGTCAATCTTCCTTACCTTGGTCCTGCAATTTAATAACACTGTGCTAACACTGTGGATTAAAGAAAGACAGATGGCTGAGGATTCTAGTACACATTTGGAGGTGTGTCATTGTTTGAGTCTTTAATTTCTTTTAATCAATGTAATCAGTGCAATATAGACTCATGTAAGAAAGCTATTAAAGTAATCTAGAAATTCATACATACATAAATATTTGTTGAAGAAGCAGAAAAGCATAGCTGTACTAATAACATCATCCTTTGCCTGACAAAAATAAATTAATTTGTACAATTATTTTTAGAAATCAAACTGGTTGTTAGAACTAGTTAGAAATCTTAGTCCATGTTTGAATAACCTCAAGGGCAGGGCTATATACAGTATGAGAGGACATTATATATTCATTTGTTACAGATTTCTTAAAGGCATATTATTCAGGGAACTTCTTTTGCTTACATTGAGCATTGTTTTTGTATAAATGGAATATTTACCAATGAGAATGATTACTCACTGTTGTGTATATTCCTGAATGTCTTGTTTATGACCAAAGTGTAGACTTTTGTTTTGTATTTTTGCATCTCATTGTCTGCCTGCAATGCTTATCAATACTAATGGAAAAGGTTTACTGAAAGGGCATTCAAGATAAAAAAAAATGTCTTTGTGTTGCTAAACAATGTTTAAGCACTATAAAAAAACTGACAGTTCTACACCTAAAATTTTTGTATGTGTACAGATTACTTTGAAATGATGGTTCAATGGATTTACTTGATTATGTTATTACAAAAATCATTCAACAACAGGGACTAGCACATATCCCTGCAGTGAAAACTTTATAAATCTGTAGAATTTTCTTTACTACAGATACAAAAAGTGTGTCTAGATATCAATCAAGACAGCACTTTCTATAATGATGTGTTTTCTAATTGCTCTTGTTAAATGCATTATATTCTGAGAATGTGACCAGACATTGTCTGCAAAACAAGGCTAGTTTGGCCACTGCTGACATCGGAATTAGCACAGAACCTTCTCTTCCAAGCATACAGTACTTTGTAGTGATGATACAAATCGTGTCTTTTGTGCAGCCTTATCTATAGAGGTCATCTGAAAAAGTTGCTGCATTTCTGCTATCAGTTCTTGCTTTTCAAGGACTGAAACCAGAAATACCCTTGTGCAGTTGGACAGAGTGAACATGATAAAATGACCTAGAATTATCTACTACTCTTAGTCCAAACAAAATATTATACTACAGCACCTTCAGTTGTGTGCCTTTAAAACCAAGACAGCAACAAAATTAATTCCTATTCCTTGCAAATGTTTCTTCCTGATGTTATTTAAATATATATCTAAAAATGTCATCATATTTTCACAAAAATAAAGATACAATGACAAAAGCATTTTCTGCCATTACGATAAAGAGTGCTTCCAAAATTCATTTAAATGTTTGAGAAAAGTAATACTGTATGTCCAGCTAGTGGATTAAGTAACTCTTTAGTACTCGCAGTATGTTCTGTCTCATCATAATGCTTGTTAAATAAAGTTCAAACTGCAGCAGAAGTCTTCCATGTTCAATGTATTTTAGATGGGAAAATGTTTTAAAATTACAAGTTCCACTGTTACCAAAATAAAGGGAATTGTGCCTGATGGTTGATAAAACAAGGGTAATGAATGCTTGAAGAAATTAATTGGTGCTTAGACTGTCATAAAAGTTTTTAAAAAGCTGATTGTAAAGAAGAGCAATAAAGTTATTACAGGAAGTTAATTTATTGCTGAGTCGTTTAAATGCTATGGGGACTGGTGGGCTTTGAAACGTGCTCCAGTTATTTATTACATCACCTTCATTGTGGAACAGCCATGTCCATGTTAAACTTGCACAGAGTCATTCTAGTCTTTTGGTACAGTCATCCCTCCTTAGTATCGCCCTCACATATGGCCTTGGAACTGTGCATATTTATCCTTCTACATCCCACACCCTTTATAACTTTTACTTATCACTCATTTCAAAGAATTTCACTTCAGATTTAATTTTTATGCAACATACAAATGTAACATTTACCTCTGCACATCACCGAATGCATGATAGCATGATACTGTAGATGCACTTATAGGTTGATACATTTTGGTGTTGATTCATAATTTATTTGAAAAAAAAATAAAACCATCATAATTATTTGAACTGGTTTATTTCTTTTCATTTTTTGCAGACACTTCTCCTTAACCGATCTGATCATTCCAGGGGTATCCAGCTTGAACTAGGAATAATGTACAGTAACTAATACAAAAATGAGTAAATCCCCAAACCACATGGACTTCCTTGTTGAAAATGAAAATGAAAATTGAAAAATGAAATTTGAACACAGCGTATAGCAGTTGTGTGACATCAAATAAAGGGAGTTGTGTTGATTGGGAGCTTTGTGTAGCTTGTTGAAGCTTCGAATCAAATATTGAGCAGTTATGATCATTTAATCAAGCTTGCCTTTCACATTGAAATTCATGTCAAATAGAGTGAAGTGAAATATTTCTAATTAGAACTGTTGTCTCTGGTTCAGTTCAAAATATGTTATCCTTGCAATGTTAGTATTAATTAATGTAAAATCATTTGGGATGTGGGAGTATGGAACAAGCTGCCCATCATTGGTGTTGAAGCCAATATCCTGGCTTCTTTCAAGAAACAGCTGGATGAAATACTTGGATCAATTAGCTTCTAACTACCAAACATGTTTGATGGGCTAAATGGCTTCCCCTTGCTTCTAACCTTTCATATGTTTTTATGTGTGCAGGCAGTGAAAAGTTAGGGACATAAAAAGTATGCTACAAGCTGGAAAGGTTTGTGAAGCACTGTTGTAGATTTTTCTTGGCTTTTGGTGCAGCAACAGCTCCTAGGAGGTGCCAGGCATCTGTGAGCATGCAAATGACATCAGTGAGAGACATACTGTACCACTCTCCAGTTGGTACTAACTCTTATGAAAATCAAAAACATCCCACAACCCTCTCCCAGCCAGTTAGTAATGTTCTCTGGACAGGTGCAAATAAAAGTGTCAGTAATGGCAAAATTAAAATCTATGTCATGCCCAGTGACAATTTATTTAGAAACTCACAGAAAGTCTTTGGTCCAAAGGAAATACTCTACTGTGAAAAGGTCTTTAACACATTAGATGTAATCAAGGATTACAATTCATTTATGTAAAAGTATTTATAATTTACTCCTCTGGTGTTTTCTACAATTCTAACGACTTTGATTGCAGAAATATAACTTGGTTTGGGTAAGAATTGTCATTTAGCACTATTTAATTCACATTCATTAGAATCTGCTACACCCTGATCACAACAACTTAAGGTTAACAATACATGAGAAGCCAATATGACATATTGTAGTAACTAATTAACACATTTACAAAACAAATCTCATTAGCTTCATTGACTTTTGTTTGTCTCTACACATAAAGGTATAAAATCATAAATCTACAAAATACGGCTCTTTCAAGATTAATAGTAATTGTTTATAATAACACAGCTAAACATTCAGCAGAAGACAGATGTAGCAGCCATAGAACTTAGTTTTGGCATAAAGAAAAAAAAACAATAAGAAAAGAATCAAATAATGTACAATGTCTACCACTATTACACAGAAGTCATCTTTTGGCACAATACACAAAGGATCTCAATGATGATCATAATGTTACAGGCAAGGGTGCAAGATCATGGGGAACCCATCACACAATAAAAACCCCACCCTACTTTCATCTATGCAAATTGGAATTTTACAATTAGATTCCATTCCTCTGTGCTGACAAAGATTTATGGAGGAATGGGTGTACTAATGGGATTCCTAATTGACTTGTCAATCAAACTGTCTACCTCCTAGGGCAAAAGCTTCCACAGTAAAAGAAGAAATTAGAACATCTTACCTTAATTTGTTGTTACAGCTTAATGTAAAATTTTGGCAAGGTCAGAACTGAAAACATGCAGAGTGTGGAAGTTTCAGATACTGGACATCAAAATAACAGTAATTAGCATTATTCCACATGTGGAAAATAGTAATCTGATTACTCCATAGTAGAACTGAGGTGAGTCACATACTGTACACCTATAGTCATAATCCTTTATCTGACTGGCCTTTATGAGCACAAAGAAGTGTCAGTGCATTTCTGTCTTTGCTCAGAACTCTGATGTCTAATTGGACACTTTAGTTAATTCAGTGATTTAGCACTGGATGAGACCATGTCACATGAATGCAGAAAGTGCACCACATTTAAAACAATTAGTTCACCATACCATCATACGATTTTTTTTCATGCAATTACTTTCCAGAGGGGGGACCACACTAATTGTGCTAAAAGAAGGATTTTTATTTTATTTCGCTGTATTTCTCCTGTTAAACCCCATTAGATAAATGCTGGATTTGAAGCAATTATTTGCACCATGTGTACTGTTGGAAGAAAAAACTGCAGACTGGAGTAATTTGCACTTCAAACAGGAGAACAGCTGCATGGATTTGAATTAACCTATTTTGTTAAAAAAGATCATTAACAATCTGGTTTCAGTCAATCGTGACAATAATTTTTCTAACATTCAATCCTTCTTTGGATTTTATTTTATTTTTATTGATACTTACAATAACCATCTTAACACAGCTTTGTCAGTACTGCTTAGTTTTTAAAAATAATTGGCAGAAAAGCATAATTATCTTCATTACTGTTATCAGTAGCAGCATTAGAAGGGGTATTCATGTTTAGACTTCATATAATTAGCCACCTTGTTGAATTCCATAAATGTGAAACTCTCAGTTCATAAAAGTAAAGAATTATTATTTCAAAATGTTTTAGCATGTTTTAGGTGTGCTCACTATTTGTCTTCATATGAAACAAAATTGCTGTCACTTTCATAAAATTTCCCCTTGGTTTACTTATAGAAATACTGGACTCTGAATTTACAAGCATTACATTCTACAGGCTCTTAAAGGGCACATTAGATGAACCTACTGTGTCCATTTACAGGTGAAGAAACCTGGATCCACAGCATTCTCTAGTAAGCAGGAATTAGTACCCAAAGTCTCTGTGACATTTCACACTCCCCTGGATCCTTTAAGCAGTATCTTAAGGTTCACTGAAAAACAGCGATCAAGATTGACAACTCATTTTACACATGAAGATACTAAGATCAAGTCTACATTTGTGATCAAGTATAATTAATTTTAATTGTTCTTGTGCAAAACACATCAGTGATGTAGTTTTCAGGTCCTTTTATAAGATAGAATAGCATCAGCATGACAAAAAACGTTTTGTTTCATTTGTCCTTTTTTATTTTAATGTTACAAAGTATTACATGATTAGTCTTCACTTATGTCTGGAAATAGGTACTTCATGACATGGGTGGCATTAAGGCACAGCATAGAGAAAGACTTTGTATTTGTTGAGTGGCCTTTCAATTCATTGACTTTATGAAGAAATACAGAAGGCCACCATGACAATCGATAGCAGTTAGTATTGTAGTGACAAAGCAAACTGTGCTTTTGTGTCCCATTCTTCAGGAATAAGGTGCTAGATGCCATTTATTTGTGAACATGGTATCGAAAAGGAATGAAGATGTTCAAGGACTTCATGATTACCCTAAGGGCAAACATTAGACCAGAGGAGTGTCCGAGAGCATGAGGACACATAGTACTGTAGGTTAAAAGCAATCAACATGTCACCAGTGTGTTACAATGAAAGCAAAGTATCTGTTTCATTTCTTGTAATTTTACCGCCACAGAGGGTGGAGGCTCTTTATACTTGATGAGATTTGAGTGGGGAGCATCAGAGACCAGGGTTATCCTTAAAGTCGGATCACATCACTTCCCTTCTCTCAAGGATAGTTTTTTTTAGAACCACTCCATTCGGTTACAGATATCACCTTTTCACACTACTTCCTCCAATTTCTGTCCATATGAACACTCCTTCTGACCTGCTCTGTCCTCCTGTGCTTTATATCCCATGTCCCCCATTATATCTATCAACCTTTACAATGATGTAAATGAAAGTGAAAAAAAGTGACGGAATATAAGCATAAATAGATTTACCTGTCCACATAAGGAATTTCATAAAACATGTCCGATAGTACCATACCTGACAACCACTTTTTGTACACTCATTTTTGTGTAACAGGCTAAGAACCTTCAGCCCACTCTAGAGCTCCACTCTCCAAAAAAGCACCATAACTGACTAAGTCACTTCTGGTTTCAGTTGTCTAACCATCATTGTCTTATTCTACATGCTCCCTTTTAATTGTGTTTTCAAATCAACCAACTACTTTCTTTCTTGCCATATTATAAACATGAAAAGTTTCTGGTGTGAAAAAACCATAACCAGCATTTTTGCTTTAAAAGGGTATTCACTTTTTAACCTCTTATGTTCTGCAGTGGTTTTCAAGCAGGAAAAGGTTGTAATTTGTGGTACTTAATAAGCACTTTTGCAGCCGATTTCCTTTTGCTTGTACGCAAAATACACTGCAGGGTACTATCTAAAAACCCAACATTACGTCATTTACATTTCCTTGAAACTACAAGCAGAGAAGTGTCAATGATAATAAGTTATTAAAGAACCCTTTTAAGGCATTATTTTTCTATATTTAATGTCGCCATGTTTATACACTGTCTAAAGCTAAATGTCTGAAACCCTGGATAATTCAATAAGTGGGTCACATTCCAGTCACCAACAGTACGGCTGCCTATCTAAAAACAAAAAGAAACCAATGCAAAAACTGGGAAATTTCCATTCAGATGTCATTTTTGGAATAAAAGGCCATTTACGTGATATTTTCATTGGGAAGTACATGGGCCATACATCTTCCTAGATAAGACATTGAGAGAAAAGTCAATCAAAGTTATCTGCAGTGAAACATGATAGTTTCTTCCCAGCTGCTACTCTCACAGGAGTTGATGATAACAGAAAGGGGATACGTGACACACCAGTTGAGGTTAACAAACCCTTTTAAAGGAGCTTCCAAATAAATTTCCATATCCTCATCTCTGAACATCCCAACAGGATGAGACGAGGTAAGCATATGCGCATGGAGTTCGAGATCTACCTCGTTAATAAATCATACTATTTAAACAGAACTGCGAAGACACTTAACTCTATTAACATCATAGTTCGTGTTGATCCTGATTTTTTAAGGAGGAGCACTAGGGAACATTTCAACACAAATCTTAAGATCAATTCATGAGATTACACAATGCTCAAAGGAACTTACATTTTTTAGTTTTATTTAATTTTTTGCTACATGGTAAAGTTTTGTACATACCGACAATTCAGTTTTCCATTGATCATGAATCTGCTTGTGGCCTGCAAGTATTTTGTTTTAACCCATTCCTGACATTACCCAAAACAAAGGCTTTTGGGTAACATGTTGGGTAACAGAATGCAACAATTAAATGATAAAATAGTGCAATTGATATTTGCAAAAAAAAATACTTGTTTAATGTTTCTAAAGTAAAAATGCAATAATAATTCCAAGGAAGCTATAGTTGCAGTGGCATGGATTGGAAGAGTACTGACTTAACAATATTATACCTGTTGCACCAACCAGCTCCAGGTTTCGCCAGGGTTGTAACAGCCCAATGTTCCCATAGATTTAACCACCTGTACTTTTTTGGTTATTTTAGTTATTTTTCTCCTTGTGTACTTATCCTTTAACCCCTAGTGAGACACAGTCAATGACATATCACCCACTGCGAGCCTGAACAACACTGCACTCATTGCATAGCCTAGAATGGAACTGGCTTTCCAGGTTACAGGGCCATGTTTCACTCTGAGCAGTCTTGAATATGTATACAGTTTAGATATACACAGAGTGAGATTGCAGACTCTGCTTTTAATTTCCTCAAATGCTAGACAAACACATCTACATTCAGAGGACGTGTTCAGCCACAGTAATGACAGAAGACACTGCGGAGCATGTGATAATTAAATACGGCGGGCAACGTCTAACACCTAGCTGGAATCTGTCATCCCTGAGTGCCCTCTGAGGACATGCCAGATGATAAAAAATGCAGGCACCTGCAGGATAAGTCGTCCCTTCATAAATAGAGGAGATGTGCCCCCTCCCGCTTGACACTTATGTCTTCCATAGCACTAGATTCCCATAGTGTCACCTAACAGAAAGAGGCCATGCTCTTAGTCATAGGGCTGTCAGTTTGAAGAATTGAAATAGCAAGCTGATTTTCAAAGGTTTTTGCTTCTGATAAAAAAGCCTTGCCCCTCATTTTATAAAAGACCATCTTATCAAAGTTTAAAGGTAGAAAACCTAGCAGGATAAGACATAAGCATGGAGTGGAGCAATAAAATGAACACAAGATTCTGTCAACGGCCTGCAACTGCTAAGCCTCCTTCACCTTCAGTTAGTCACCGTTTTAGGAAATTAGTTAATTGTGTTCACAGAGTCAACAATAGCAGAGCAGAGCAAAATTTGGCACTCAGGTGAGAGCTTTGCAAATGTTCTCTGATTTTCATTTTTTATTCTTGAAAATCTACAAACATCGGTAAAGCCAGTGAAGGTTTCTAGGGATTTCACATGGTTCAGCTAGACTGAAGGCACTTAACTATAAACTACAGAATCAGCTAGGCAATTAATATTGTTACACTAAAATTATTCAATAGTTATCATTGTAGAATAGTGCCTCTACTGGTAGGTTATGGGGAAGTTTTTTCCAAGGTTCAATAAGTTTCAGTTTTACAGACATTTATTAAATAAGACCTAAAACATTTCTAGCAAACGATGCTAGAAAACTCTTTTTAACTAGGTATTTTTACAGCAAAATGTATAACTTTGGAATAGAAGAATAATTTTCTTTCTATGTTATATTCAATGATTTGCCTTATACTTTAATACCTGCAGGTTTTTGGAAGCTGTTATACCACTGGTCAATCTTATGGCTAGAGAAAAAAAGTCTGCAACCACTTGATAAATATAAACTGTCCACTGTGAAAACTTCAGATAGCTCCCAAACCCAGCTCCTAACATAGAGCTTAACAGAATATTGTGGTTGCCACAATCAGTTAACAATCTTTTTGCAGGCAATCCACAATAGTTCAATTTTCTTTCTATATGTGCAATCCAAGCAGATATTAATGCACAACTGCAAAAAAGGGCCTGAAAAGGTGACCTAGAACTCAAGCCTCTATGAAAACAAACAAAGTTGAAGCAATGCATCTTAGACAGTGAAACACTGATGACCACAAACCAATGCCTGATGTTGAGGCAGGTTTGAAAGGTTTGAAAGCTTAATGTTATTCAATTTATATTGGCAAACTGTTTCCATACAGAATAATGAATTACAGACGGTATCAATGAAAGGAGAAAACAAGCAGCTTTTCTGGTCATATTGGCTTTAATTAAAGAAAGATGAATCACATATTTTATGTAGGCTACTAAGTAGTTTGGTTTAACTGTCCTTCAATTATTTCTTGATTTTTTTTTTTTACAGCAGCTATTTTAGGCCAGCAGGGGTACGTTGTGTGCCATGCGTGTTTCCTTCCAAGGCAAAGTAACTCCTGCTCTCAGTGAAAGTGCGCATAACTATTACCAGTACATTCGTCTGACCTCCATAATTCAAGCTGGCCTCTGTGGTTGGCAAATTTGGGTGCTGTCTGCTGTAAGCTATAATCATCCATATTTACATTTGTCCATTATAAAAAACACACTCAAATATTCACTTTTTAAATATTACAGGAAGCCTTGTTTGTTTATTTGTTTTTAAAATTGAAAATTTCAACTTACACATTAAACATATGTGGATGTTATACAATGGTGTGTTGGATATTGATGTCTGGTCATTGACAGTTTTTCACATCTTTATAAATGTTATTGGATTTCATCTTAAATTAAATATTTATCAAAATCTTATACCTTCAATGGCTGTGAAAATTACACTCTAGCCTTTCAAATGCAATCAAAAAGATGCTTAATGCCATTTATGTTTTTGAATGTTTCACACACATTTAAGATAATGCAATGACATCAGCATCCTATATTGTAGATTGTGCCACTATTTCATTTCAAAGTGTTCAACAAATCTGGATGGTGTTCAGACTGAAACAAGCTTGTCATTTAAATAAAGAAAAAAAGAACTGTACAATAAAAATTCTACTCTAAAATGAGAGCTAGTAATGAGTATATTCAGAGTTCCCCAAAAACTGTCAGAAGCATGTAAAAACAATATTTAAAAAATAACATAGACACCATTCAAGTGTCCAGGCATCTTTTCAGCCTATCCTCTCCAGATTATTAGAGATAAAAAACTAAACAAATTTAAGCCCGTCTGATGTAAATGTAATGTAATGTAAATTGAATAATATTCAGCTTTTCATTTGTGATTAACTTGCTGCTGGAACAGGTCAATATTAAATCTTAGTCGTAAGACATCATTTATAAATTCTTAATAGATGATTAACGGACTAAGCACATTTGCATATAATTAGTCAATTAGTTATTTGGCAGTTAGAATGTGTAAAGATGATTATAAACACTGTAAAAGCAGGAAAGAAAATGCCAATAGACTTAGACAAATTATTCAGGACCAGATAGACATGTGACACATGAAATTCATTGCAGATACTGTAAGTGCAAAGTAATATATACTGTACTTAAGTAGAGCGACATTACAAATATCAGATGAGTGGTGCCAGGAATCACAAAGCAAACAATGACAGGGGTTTAAGAGTTTTTTGACTTGTGATTGTCCTCTAGGTAATGCAGGGAAGTGATAAAAAGTCTCACACAAATAGCAGGATTATGAAGAGTCCAGAATTTAAATCAAAGGAAGTAATGTTAAGGTCAATACACCTGTAAGACCTCATTTAGAATATTGTGTACAATAGTAGTCACTGCATTACAAAAAACAAACACTGCTGGCCAGGAAAACTTTCAAAGGAGATCTGTAGTATAAGAACAATGCCATACTCACATATTCAGGTTAAAGGAACTAAATCTTTTTACAGAGGAAATTATGAGGCAACTTGATACTGTACATGTATTCAAAATCCTGAATAGTACTGATAATACTGGACCCAATGAACAATTTCATGCTCAACAAGGAAACAAGGACATGAAGGCACAAGGAGGAGTTACAGGGAAGCAAAGTCAGGAACCGCAAATAAGAGCCAATTCCTCACACAACGAATCATGGGTCCTGGAACAAACAGCCCAGCCACGTTGTTGAAGCAGCTGCATTATATAAACTGCCAACTTTCAAATCAGCAATATGGACTCAGATGGCCTTTTTGGTAACTTTTCTTTTTCATATCCATAATTTGTTATTAGCAAAAGGTCAGTCATATTTGATGAAGACTTAAAAATCCAGAAGGATTTTCTACCCATTAATAGGTCAATGTATCTGCTTATTCCTAACAGTAATGCTGTGTTTAACCTAAATTGCAGTCAATGCAGGTTTTTGGCCAGGAAAAATACTAAGAAATTTCATTGATCCACTTTCTTGAAATTAAGAGTCCCTGTTCACCTACACTATGTGATCAATGCTACATGGTGCCCCAAAGTCTGTAAATTTCTATGAAGTGTATAAATAACACTGTCATGGAAGGTGTTGCAAAGGTACAATAAAGTCCTGTTTTTTAAGCCATTTTTTAAATAATTATGTTGATCCACTTTATAGGCTTGTTAACTACTTCACCAGCCTTTATCTAACTAAATGACACCCACTGAACCATCCATACTGCAGTGCTGAGTTTGTGAACCCCCAATATAATTATAGGAATTCTTACCATAAAACTCTTGTTTAATTAAAACCGGTATTCTCCTAGCCAAAAGAGTTTGCATTTTTCAACTCAATGCAATGGTATACAAACCAAGAAACAGTATATGTGAAATACAGTAATAAGTGAACCCTTAGTACAATTAGCATGATTAAGGAGATAATTAGAATCAGGTGACTAAAGAAGGTCTGGACTATTCTGAACTGATATAAACATCAGAGACTTTGTGAGATTGGTCTTCATCATACAGGTTAGTGAAAACATATTATGTCCAAAGGACATTTCAGAGCACCTCAGAGAAAGAGTACGTAATGCTCATTAGTCTGGAGAGGGTTGCCAAATCAATTCTAAACACTTGGTGCTCCATCCATCAATAGTCAGGTAGATAATCTATAAATTGAAAATATTCAAGACCACAGTGACTCTACCTCGGACCACTTGCCCATCTAAGATCTTCCCATCCTGAAAAATCATCAAGAAAGTCACAAAGAACCTCAGAGTAACATCTAACGATCTGCAGGTCTCTCTTGCAGCACCTAATGTCAATGTTCATGTGTGAGCCATCAGGAAAAGGTGAAGGGGAATGTTTTTTTATGGGAGGACAACCAGAAAGATACTTTTATGCTCTAAAAAGAACTTTGCCACCCATCTCAAGTTCACCAAAAAACAACTAAATGATCCATAAGAAGAATTCTGTCTAGAATCAAATTTTTAACTTTCTGGCCACAATGAGAAGCATTTTGTGTGGAGAAAATCAAACACAGCCTTCCAGCAGAAGAACTTAATCCCAACTGTAAAGAGTGGTAGTACTGTAGGTGTATCATGGTTTGGGGATATTTTTGTGAGGCACGATAATATTTTGCAGTTTATAATTATATTTTTTGCTCTCTGTGAGGCAGTGGGCCTCAAAACCCTAATCATGGAGTTTCTGGCACCAGTGTTCTGCTCTCTGAACTACTGTACAACACCTCACTTGCATCACAAGTTTCCCTGTGACTTTTTTCTGCCACATTGCTTCAGTAATTATCACCCACACCTGCATCCGATTATCATTAAGACTACTACAGTATTTAAACCAGCTTTCCTATTGTCTCACTGCTCAGACTTGAAGCTTGCTTCAGTCTTAGTGTGCATGCTGCTTTGTGTGTTGTTATTAACTGGTTCTGACCATTGCTTGCTTTTTTACTTTTGCTTTGTCCCTCTCTTGCTCCAAACTTTGACCTTTAATTACAGTTTTGACCCTAGCCTGGGTTTTTACTTTGCTTCCACTTAGTGTTTGTGCTTTTTTACCTTTCTGTTAAAATTTACTGTTTACTTTCAACCTCAGAAGCTTACCAATCTCACCTTAGAATCCCTTCACAATCACTACAATTTTGCTGCCTCAAGAACCAGATGGTTTCTTATCATTGATGGAATCATGAATTTGATGTTTTAACAGCAGGTTCTGGAGGTAAATGTCCATCCTGATCCACTCATCAGCTGAAGCTGAGCCACGGGGTCATGCAGCAAGACAATGATTCTAAACATACAAACAGATCTACAACAATGGATGAAGACAAAAATACAGTACACATTATACCAGGTTTAATAGCAAAGTACACTAGCTCACTTTCAGCTTTTATGTTCATAACTGGTAAATGTGCTATCCTATCAGCAGTAACGGGGAATGTTACTTTTAAGAAGTATTCCAATACAGGTATTTTTGTTAAATTAACAAGACATTTGGTGAAAATAATTTTAAAAATCATTAGTTATAGTGATCAAAATAGTGTAAATGTAGATATTACCTCCTAAAAGGTATTTCTGATGACTTCTTATTGATTAAATAATACATCTGAAAATCACACTTGCAATTGTAATGGATTCATTTTTTTAAAATGAACTTTTTAAATCATTGTCCACAATGATTAAAAGAAGCTGGATCATTTGCTGTAAAATAAAAAGTCTACCTTTAGGGGAAAATCTAAAAAGAATTACTTCCATCAATGTTTAAAATTAATTAAACATATACAAACGAATGTGATCAAATAAAAATTATTACAAGCACTTGGGATTTCTCCACCTTAAATAAATCAAACTATGTAACTGAAAAAAACAAAGTTCCATTTTTTGTTTGTTTGTTTTCCTACTAGCTTGGACTATTTTTACACATGACATGATTACTGTGGCCTCTAACGTGCTCTTAGGGGCGTAGTGTCCTAGGGGATGAAGTCTAGCAAGATCATGCCTTTAATCACCAGTAATTGAAAGATGGGGCTTTAACACATTTGCCCTTGCCTGTCTGGGAAACTCTGCTCTGTGAACCGTGCAGTTATTCTACACTGGGCTGAGGGCTACAAACCTCTAAATCAGACTGGCTTTTTAAAGGAGGCACAATCTGGTCTGAAGTAGTGGGTGGGGAGCTGGACTGTGCACAATCGCTACGTTTCCATGCAAACACCATAGGCGGTTATGGGGGAGGATGTTAAAAACCAGGCAACACCCATCTGTAAAGCTTTGTTGTGTGACACACATGCAGCCCACCCTAGCATTCCGACTCCTATTTCTGGCTCTGAATACAATTGCAGGTTGCAAGTAGAAATCAGCCGGGGTCAAGCTCAACTAAGGATAAGTGGAAAAAAAGGAAGGATTTCTTTTCATGCTCATATATAAATGTAAAAGCTAGGCAACTAAGAGAGTGTGTGTATTCACATGCTAATTATACGTTCACTGGCCTATGGCTCGATGGTATATCATAGGAAACAGCCAGTGCGCAATGCCATCGACAGCCTCTCACACTCCATCCATAACTCTTCACAAAAGGCAGCAGGAGCACAGTTACAAAGCAATGTTCACTTGTGTTTACAGACATTTCAAAGAATTAACATGACCCTTCATTCTAACTATTTATGCTAAAATAAAGCTGTTGTAAGCAAAAACTTGCAAGTCCTTGGCCAATCATGTGGCCAGCATACTTTTCTCACAAACCCATAACTCTTTCATGTGACTTTGTAACGTTAAAATTCATATTCACTTCTTTGTTGGTTTCCCTTTTAGCAGTTTCTTCTTTAATATTCATTATGAGTCAGAATCTACATGTCCATTCAATTAAAATGGATTTTGTAAAAATTCAGAACTAAAGGTACATAAGGGATCACACTGGTTGTATAATTCTGTCTCTGTTGCCTATTGTGCGACCCCCACCCACAGGACTACGTTGCAACCCCCAAGGGGACCGTGAACCCCAGGTTAAGAACCCCTTTTTGGGGCGGTGTGGTGGCTCTGTGGCTAAGGATCTGCGCCTATAGTTGGAAGGTTGCTGGTTAGTATCCTGTGGCTGGCAGAGGAATCCTACTCCGTTGGACCACTAAGCAAGGCCCTTAACCCAAATTGCTCCAGGGGCACTGTATAAATGGCTGACCCTGCGCTCTGAAAATTTGTCTGTGAAAAGACAAATTCCTAATACAAGAAATTGTATATGGCCGATAAAGTGATCTTAAAGACAGTTTTAAAAATATATCCCTGTTCACCTTCCAAATGTGCTTAAGTCTTTAAGCCTTGTCTTTCAGCAGTACTTAATGGCAGGAAAAATTAAACAACCCTTTCTTGTTTCGTAATGCAGGAATGTGTTTATGGGATTCAAACGTTGGGAAGGAGACCAAAGTTTACAGAGTCCTTTGCAGAAAATGGCCCTTGTTTCTCCCTCAGATAACATTTTTTTTAGTCTAGGAAGTGGTTCCTTCTTGTAGACATTTTATGTCTCTTTCTCAACATTCATATAAGACTAGAGATGTTAGTTTATTACTTCAGACATGGGCAGCCTAGTCTTTGTTTTAATGTGAGCTTCTGAAACTGGGAAGATGGAAGGTGGCTAAAGTATCATGTTTTACAACACGTCATATCACTGTACATGTTGGGTTTATTCTCATACACATTACTGATCTAAATCTTGAGCTACAGTAGCTGTCAGGATTCCTAGCTGAGCAACTGTGGAGGCTGCACAGAGCCAGAGCCAGAAACATCTGCTCCTGTGCCACACCTGGTGCCTGTGATACCTTACCACAGCTATTCAAACTCTGGGCATACTGTACTTTATGTAGTGAAAAAGATGACCAGACAGTGAACTTTATGTTGTCTTTTCTTTCTTGTACAAATATAAGAGTCATAGCACTGAGCTGCATTAATTAACAAGTGGAGATTCCTAACTGCAGAGAACATTTGATCAGGCAGTTTTTGTATCAAAAAGGTAATTTAGCTAATTTTATTGTATAAAGTTGTATAAAGCCAAAACAAATTTTGTATCTTTATTGTACAACTTCCAGGATATTGATGTGTATGAAGACCAGTTTCATTCCTTCTTAAGCATGCTGTTTGTGTGGGTTTTCATCAGGTGCTCTGGTTTTGTCTCACTTATGGCATCTAGTTTGTTTTTCACTGGTTATTCTGAAGCATTCTGTTCATGTGTATCAAAGATTGAGGCCTCATCTAGTGTGTTTAGTTGTTGGTTGTTGGCAACTTCTTGTCAGTTGTATCAACTTCAACAAGGTGGGCAGCTAGTTCTATTCTTGGTTTGGCAGACATGTCCTCAACAGTGCACACATACTGTAACACATGGGTGATGAAAAAAACAGCCAAATAAGAGCATATTTAAACACTTAAAAATCTGATTTTAGTAAGCATTGAAGAGAAATGTACCAACGGTTTGGGAACACGGTTGTGATTACTGTCAAAGTGGAAAAGTATTAGCACCCTTCATTTGAATTTAGAACTTTTTAGTTTGACTACACCCTGTTGAAACAAAAGAGTAGAATGAATTGTACACTTTTTCTTTAAAGGGATCCACCGCTTTCTGAGCTTTCTTCTTCTTGACCATTGCTCATTTTGTATTGGATCCCGTACAGTATTTCCCTGGTCCAACAGTAACCCCTTCTTTTTGCTCTGTGTCTAACCTAGTGCCTTTTAATCTATTCATTCTTATTATAGTGTTATGTACTTTTGTTAGTGCTCCAACTCATTTCTATGTCAGGTATTCTGTTTTCTATTCCTGCTTTAATTTGCCCACAATTTTAATATCTTTCCTTGCAAGTCGCAAAGGCATTTTATTCTTAGAATTAATTTCCCAGACACATACCGCCTGATGGTGGGTTTTTCTTTGCTCTTCCATTATTAATTAAAAAGAGTTAGTGGCAGAGTGGCACAGCAGCACTGCTGGTCTGGGATCCCGAGTTCTATTCTCAAACCAAGATTTTGTTTGTGTGGAGTTTGAACGTTCTGTATATTTTTGTGTGGGTTTTCACCAGGAACTCAGATTTCTTCCCAAAGACATACTAGCTGGTTTTGATTAGCTATTCTAAATTGTCTGTCTCTGTTGGACATCCAGGGTCAGACCAGTTATGCTTCTTAGTCCCACCTTGCATCCTCTGCTTCCTGAATGGCCTCTTTCAGTAGCCCTTACCAGGATAAGTGGCTAGAATGTTAGTTTTGTGCTATATATGCATAAGTTAAAATGATTTCATTTGATTTATGTAGTATGGCCACACTTACACTTTTCCAATATTTTAATACATCAATGTGATATTATTTTATAATTAGTATTTGATCATTAATAATCATAGTATTGAAAAAGATTTGTAGTATTATTAGTACACAAGTGTCGTTGTGTAAACATATTTTAGAAAAAATATGAAAACATACTGTACATCACATACATATTTTACTATTATTATGATATTGATCATGTTTTTAAAGTTGATGCCATGTTCTTTAACTGCATTTATGTTTACAGTTCTACCAGAGTTTCCAGGCAGTTTCCACTTTAATATACCACGCCTCAGTTTACTATGTATAAGGGCATATGTTTTCTAACAATACCTTGGAGGAGGGTGAATGGAAGTAATATGTATATAATGTACACAGCAAAGGAACAAGTAATAGGTTTATTCCATGCTGAAAAAAAGAAGAAAGAGAACACAACGTTTCGGCCGTGGAGCCTTCTTCAGGTGTCAGAAGGCTGAAGAAGGCCTGAACACACCTGAAGAAGGCTCCACGGCCGAAACGTTGTGTTCTCTTTCTTCTTTTTTTCAGCATGGAATAAACCTATTACTTGTTCCTTTGCAGCCTACGCATGCTGACGCAGCTACCCACCTGAACTATAATGTACACAGTTTACAAGTTTCACTTTACTTCTTCGATTTTAAATACTTCTGTATTTTGTACAATGTTTGGATTAATATATGCAAATATAATCGACCCCTCTTGCTTTACAACTACAAAAGATATCTTAGAATGAACACCTTTCCTGGTTATACTGTATTGCCTTTTTACAAACTGTGATGAAATGTTTGAAATGAATGTTTGAAAACCCCTGTTTTAAAGAACAGACTACGTACTACATTAGTTTATTATTATAGGTGTATATTTAATTAGGTATATATATGGCTTGAGTTTTATTGAACAGGCTAACTGAAATGTTATAAAAACTGTGTGCACAAATCTCTATTAACTCTAAAAAAAGGAAAGAAGTTGATATGTTGATCATTGACAAAACATACATGGTATGCTCCTCAGTTCATGTTTATCATGATTGGTTTATACTAATTTCACTTGCATTAGGTTCCCAGACAGTAGCTAAGATATGGCTACGGCAAGAGAAAACTGACTTATTTTAGCGGTTAATTCCCCACCTACTCAGTACTTTCCCACTGATACCTCAGACAATGCAGTTGGGTGGAGATCTTCATAAAATCACACGAAACACTTATTTATGAAGCCACATGTAAAACTGTCCAGAGTTGAGAAACCAAGAAACCTGTTACTTACTGTATTTCCAATGCATGATCAATACAGAAGCAATACAGAACCTGTTCTGTTTGATGTATATTTGTTACACAGGACAATGACAATCTATAATGGTACACAAGCATTTTAGACTTTCCATACATTCTATAGAGCTCAGAAAATAAAATATCACATAAAATGTTTGACACTCTGCTTTAGCTTTTTAGCTTTACCGGGACTGTGAGATTAAATCCATTTCCTATTGAAAAAAAAATACAAGACTTTGTTATTTCATTCAACTAAAATAAACATTAAAAATCTTTAAGTATGACATTAAATAAGGAGTTTACAACTCTATTCCTGGAGGGCCACATTATCTGCAGGCTTCCATTCCAATTGAGAAATTAAGACATTGTTCTATTTATTGGTTTTAACTGATCCAGTTTAATACATTTTCCTAGTTCTTTTGCAGCTGTAAACCTGGTAGATTCCAGCCATCCAGGATAGGAATTGTATAGCCTTGTATTAAAGAAATGTTTTGTTCCTGGCTTACCATTAATATTTATAGTTGATTCCTGGCAGAAAGATGGTTTACCAGGGTTGGTGTTCCCTCTGCAGTCGTGATAAATTCATCTTACATCGTTATCATATGTCTGAGGTGAAACAAGAATTATAGTCATTTATAAACAAAGTGTTTTCTATGCAACCCGCTACATCCTTCATTAACTCCAGGGCTTACAAAAACAAGAGTTTTGTTTTAGTTACTGTATGTATAAATTGACTTTAATGTTGACGATGCATATAGGTTTAAGTGAATGTCATAGAGGCCAAATCTGTCAAATTAAGCCACTGTTATCAGTCTCAAAGCATCTGTCACGCAACCTTAAAAAACCTGAGGATGTGAAAGATATGCATTTGCAAAGTGCAAACAAAGTTTTCAATTCACAAAATATCCAAACCTTGGCCCAGACTGCAACACAGAACACAGATCTTCACCCACAACTTAGAATATTCTTTAAATTGTTCAGGTGGTAGCAAGCGCTATATTGCACTGTGGACTTCATATCACTCTAAAGCATGAATATAATAAATAATGATCTGAGCAAAATGTATGAGTTTCTGTAAAGTTTTAAATACAAAAATAACAGAAATAATGCCTACATACAGAATTACTGTAAACAAGAATGGTCAGAGTCCCTGAATATACTGTACCTTCTAAAACATTTGATTAGTGCAGCTCTCAGACAAATCCTTCAGGACATAATGAAATATATGTGTAGAAATGTGCCTTCAGGAGTGAAAACCAATTAATTTACCATATATATAATATTATATACTGTATATAATGATGATTACAGTGAATACTTTAACCAAGCCTCAACCAAAAAGAGAGCAACGAAAGGGGATATTATACTGTACCCACTAAGATATGAAAGTGAAGGTTTAATTAAACATTAGCCAGCAACCATACGTCTTGGATCCCTGTGGGAAGTTCTTTGGCCTAAAATGTACATAGCATATCCAGAAAGACTTGTTTTATGTTGTTTTGGAGACACACACACACAATTCTAAATATATCCCATCAGTGCCAAAATATGCAGGAAATGCTCTCAGACCTCTGGCCTTTGATGCTGTGCTTCAATGCTGTTAATGGGCTGAAGCCATCCTCCCTCATTTTGGTAGGATGTCTTTTCTGTCTCGTCTGACCTGATGTGGCTGCAGAGATCTAACAGGACTATCATAATTAAAAGGCAGCAAGTTTGCTTTTCAGAGATCACTACAATGATTTTCTCTTGTGGAGGAAATATTTGCAGGATTTGTTAAGCAATTGTAAGATTTTGATTAACTGTAAAAAATAGAAGATCTTGGACCTATATACAGTATGCAGTAAGCAGTCTTGTTTTTCTTTCTTCCTCACATGTACTCTACCTTAAAACTGCAGCTCACTATTCAAATCTGCCATGGAATGCTTTTAGCTAAACCTGTGTTTTGAAGGGATTGAATGTCCTTTTTCACCAACAAGTTTATCAACTATTTAGAATGATAACTTCAACCAAAAAAGAAGAAGAGAGAGAACACAAGAGAATTTTAACCGGACCTTATGGTCCTCTTTTTGAGAAAACTGCACATCGTGTTAAGTTACTTTAATTGCAACATCATTAACAGTTTGCCCAGAGGAAAATGTGGGACTTTTTTGATTACTTACTCAAGGAAAATGTTTTCATTATTATCTTCTATCTGTCTTTGACATAAACAAAGTGGAAACCAGAGCGTGTGGCAATGGATTGCAAAGGTCCTGGAGTTTCAAGTTTAGTGAGAGACGAGTAAAATTAGCAGTTTTGAACTCAAGCACCATGTCCATTTTCCCTCCTACTCATGGTTTAGTTCCTCACGAAAAAAGATCTGAGCCGACTAATTCTGAGAGCCACTGACCAATCATGAATCATCCTCCCTCTCGTGAAGATCGTAGGGGAAACAACTGACCCACAAAGCCTTTTAATTACCATTTTGGAACACGGCAAATGTATTATTTCAAACTCTTTCACTCTTTATAAGGGTATTTCCATAACATTTATCAAAATGACCATGATAGCTGTGGTTCCTCTAAAGCTCTCTTTCACAGATAATCAAAAAGTATGAAGCTCCACATTACGGACCGACTTCAAAGAGCTAGGCTATGGGAGAGCGCGTCTCAGTGCTCAGTGGATAGGTTGGGATGGGAAGGAGAAGGCTGATTAAGCAGTCCCACTAATGACAAATAACAATGACAGACTTCTTACTTCTGGGGCACATAACGGAGTCATCCATAAGCTACATTTTTTTTTCATTCTGACTTATTAATTCATAATATACAATATGTGTAGGAATAAGTAGAAATTAATTCTACATGGAAAGGTGAGAAGAAAAGGAATGTTTTGACCATGGGACCCTAGAAAAAAGGGATCAACCATTACCTGTTCCTCACTTTAACATATTCATAATACCTGTCATAATATATCATAACATAATGCAACATAATAGTGTATATGTGTTACTGGCATTGAGGTATCTTCACCAGCTCCTTTCCTTGGAATGGCAGGTTATAATGGCTAAAACCAATACAGCAGAGGAAAGTAACAGAAAACATAATAAAAGGAAATGCATCATCTACAATGGGAAGGGACAGAACAAGACACAGTGTTCAAACTTCAAAGCAACTGCATCACACAGGCTTTGATAATTCATATTCTGATTTGTTTATGCTTCTTTTTCTGAAACTGTTTTGATTAAAGTCAGGAGAAATCCTCGCTGGATATTATCAGCAGGAAACAGTTCATTCTTGATGAAGAGACAGTCATAATGAAAAGCCTCAAGTCCACCCTAACATTTTTTATTGCACATTTCTTCACCTACCTTAATTTCTACATTTGGAAGTTTGTAAAAAAAAAACAAATATATTTCAACATATAACTTAATGTTATAACTACACTCAAACCTGGACTGCGTGACCGTCGCAGTTCCGCGCAGGCTCGTGCCCTCGCCGCTCCACCCTGCTGGTTCGTCCCGCAACACCTGGGCGTGAACCCGGCTCTCCAGCATAACGAAACAAGGAACCAGCCGAATGAGCTAAAGGAAACCTCCCTCAGCCCAGGCGGCTGTGGTCCGTGCTACGCGCAGGGAGGGTGATGACGTCACCGTGCCCAAACTCTGCACTCTAAAAAACTGTATTTTCTAAAGCTTACTGTGCTTTAGAAAGGTCAAAAGTTTATTACTATCTTGTAACATCAAGATGAGAGACATATTACTTTTTTTAATAGCTCTCACTGCAGTACTCTGGCCTTGGACCATCGAGGCAAAGAGTTCCAACCCAACTACCATACTACAAGGCACAGTATTTACTGAACAGCGAATCACTGGAGAAATTGTCACTGGCTGGAGAACCCAGGTCATTTTTTCTAGGTATCCACCTGACAGCTAACTGTCTCATTGGATTGTTATGCTAAAGAGGAACTGCAGTCCCAATTTCTCAGACCGGTTACTAAATCTCGATAACAAAATAAATTCATTGATGGTAGAGAAAAATTGTACAGAATTTGAATTAAGCAAAAAATCGTGAACATTGTGAAAGTACAGTAAGTTGCCACGTTGTTGCTAACCTCTGGTGACTCTCTGGGCGAGAGTTAGAGTTTCCACGAATTGAGGCGTGAAGTGGCCCTTCTTGCTCACTAGTCCCTGTAATGACTAATGTAATGTGATGTACAAGTGAATAGGTACAGGGTGAACAGCAGACATTTCACCGTAGAAATTTTCCAACGTGAGTTGTGCAGAGTTCACAAGTAGTATTTGTTGGCAAAACTGTTTCATAGTCGAGAGCAATATTTCTATTAGATTAAAAGCCTGTTTGTTCACAATGTAATAGTGTCACGGACGCTGGAAACGCCAGTTGAATGAACAGAAGAACAGAGAGACCCTATGCGTAGCGGCAAAAAAGGGACAAACACAGAGGTTTGCTCCGGGCTCAGGGGTCAGGCAATGTCGGGGATGAGGCCTATGCCCTCAGGACACGGACATAGGGTGACCTGGTGCTAGGTGGGCCTCGCAACATCCTTACACTAATGCTGAGACACTGGACTAAATAGGAAATGGAAACCAGACACACCAGAAGGACATAAATAATCACACAGAACTAGGAACAAGAAAGAAGTGAAGCACCCTCTAGGGGTTGGATGTTGACCGAGAACATACCACACAAAGCTGCACAGCACAGGGGGGAGGAAAAACCTCATTTAACTGTCAGGAAACCTCTGGGAGTCCACAGCTGAGAACTGCCCCCTCCTCCAGGGTTATACAATTAACCTTATTAACATGTGGTAGAGGGAGCTGAAAGTCGTGGGAAAAGACAAACAGGGCCTCTTCACATCAAAGGACATTTTCTTACCTAAATCTGAATCGTACAATATGGCACTGCACATACCTGGAAATTTAGTCTATTTTGTGATGTAAATTGGAGGTTTTAAAAGTTACTGTGTACATTTTACTTTTATTGTGGTTTGAAATGTAGTCATCAAATGCTTATTCTTTTCAATACAGAAATGTAAAAATAGCATTGCAGTTCCCTCTTAAATGAGAAAATAACACAAAATGTAAACTGTAAAGTATACAATGTGTTTTTCTTTATTTTTACTCCATATCCTGTTACATTGTCTATCCACATTGTAGGATCTTATGCACTGATAAGATGGTAGTATTTTTTAGTTTAACAAGTAACAACCAAGGATAATGGTGTATGTACTTCTGCTTCGATTTTAACATGCTTTTTTAAATATCTCACTATAGGCATGGCAGCATCCTTGTTAAAATAATTCATTTCTTTGGTATTCATATGTTGTGCATATGAATGGGGAACACTCAAAAAACAGAAAAATTATAAAATAGGTAAAACACAGAAAATTTGGATTCCATCATTATTACTTCTCTGGAGATGATCTGTCGAAAGATGGTAAGCATTTGATTACTTTTCAGACTTTCCCTTTTAAATTAATAAATAACATCTTAACGTACATAACAAACTAGGAGATACTGAGGTAATGTCTCTGTTTTAGTGAAGTGATTCCAGATGGCATTGCCCACTCACAGGAGGTCATTTTTACTTGATGTTTCCATCATGAAACTGACATGCTTTATTTTATACATTACACCCTTGTTGACAGTCAGATTCCAAATGAGGGAACCCAGGTAAAAATGTCTTAAAAGTTATTTTTGTTAAATGTGGTACCACAAAACTCATGATAGTGCAGTGTCTTGAGAGTTGGTTCTGAAACACACAGCACCACCAATTTATGGAGCAAATTTGTAATAAAGTCTGTGTTTTTAAGGTTTAGTGAATTTAAAAACCTGCTTTACTGTACACTGCTCTAACTAGTAAAAGCAACTTGTTAGAAGCTTTTTCAAAGCTAATGTTTTTTCTCCTGTGCCCCAAAATAAAACTGGTTCTAAAAAAAGCACACCCTTCCAAATGTATCTTGTATTTAAAGTATTACAATCATGTAATGAGATTTGGCAGCTCTGGTGAACAAAGCTTTGAAAATCATTCCGTAAATATTAAATTCTGAGGCTGAGGACCAAAGATGAAAGCCTTAATGAAATGTCCAGACATCCCGTGAGCCAAATAGCTAATAAAGTTTTGCTATCCGGAAGAACAACACACTCAAAACTATGTAAATGTACACATACTGGGGAACAGTCATTCCTCTCCTTCCAACACAAGCGTATACATACAAATCTCCAGTTCTGTGGTAAAATTAGATGTGTGTCAAAAAAGATAGAGCAGATATAAAGCACTTTTAAAGTTACTATATTTATTCTACATGGGAAATGGGAAGTACATGTTGAAGGAGAAAAAAAACACAAGACAATAAACGGTAATTAAATGAATCAGTGTTTCCATCATTTAAATTGACATCAGCATGGTCAGACCCCCACCCCCACCCTTTCCCTTTCTCACACCTGACACTTTCCCCATCCTGTCCAATATCCTCTATGAACAAACCAAAGACTTCCTCCTTCAGTTCATCTGTCCTCTTCACACCACTCCCACATCCTCCTTCTAACTCGCCCACCTTCACAACTGGTGCTGAAACACAGCTGAATTGTTTCAATGAGTTCCCATGGGACTTCTGGCAGTACCTAAAACGACCAGTAGATGGAGTCCCACAGTTTACAGAACTAGAACTCAAACCAAAGAGCATATGGTTAAACTATTTGCAAACTTTTTTTGTTTCATTGCTAGGGAAAGCTATAGTACATTAACATTTTTTTTTAAATTAATTTAATGTTCACAAAAAGGTAGAACGACTCCTTGCAAATAATGTAAG
Source organism: Atractosteus spatula (assembly GCF_055471065.1). Lineage (NCBI taxonomy): Eukaryota > Metazoa > Chordata > Actinopteri > Semionotiformes > Lepisosteidae > Atractosteus > Atractosteus spatula. The sequence goes on along the minus strand of NC_142708.1, from coordinate 56,583,580 downwards.
TAATATTCTTCTAATATGAAGGATGGCATGAGACTTCTTTCTGTCTCACGCTCCTCAGAGACGAGGTATCCTGTCTAAGAGCTGTATATTGTGTAAGATAGAGGATGATTTCTCTCCGGTTATGTCTCAAGCAGTAGAAAGATTCTTGTATGAGACAAGTTTTTCTTGCTAAAAACCTATGGCTTTCATAATATCCTGGGATTACGAGCATTCTTAGCACTTTCAACCCACTTCCAGACGAGTGTAGAAACAGGTTACTATATGACAAAGAAAACGTTTGTTGACACGCTTGAGAAATTCTCATGTTTGCAAACAAAAACCACAAGAGATCGAGAGCTTCTCACGATAATGCCTTTTTGTCAAAATACTTATTTTCCATTTTGACATACTTCACCCAAGGTTATGTGCTTCACTCAGTGCTGTGAAATTAAACACACTTTCAGACAACACTTCCAGTTTTTTATGCCTAATATTTAAATGTGCACTGCTACCAGATAAAGAGGTTCCAGAAGATGAGAGGCTACAATATGCACAATATGCAAGTTTTTCGCCACTCTGTTTTTGTATCCCATTTCATTTACCGAGAATTAAAAAGTATCCTGTTATGAAAAAGCTACCAACAGACCAAGATAAGTCTAGACTTTATAAAAAGTTGAGCCTATGTTTTCACACATATTCTAAATATTTAGAAAAAATAATGATGTGTGATTTGTCAGCTAGTTAAATAGACGTTTGTACCTTTAAGATTGAAGCCTGTTCTTTTTCATTAGGGCCACACAATGACAAGGAGCAAGGAAACCACTTGACCATGCTGACATTTCCTAACTGATGGGGTGTTTTATTTTTTAACATTTGAAAATCTTCTTGTTAGACAAGCTGATGTCAGAACATTTAAATTTAAATTTAGTCTCATTATTGACACTGCTCTTTTTACTTCAATGGGGGTCAAGCCTGTCTCTCTTGCATAGCTCCCATCTTGAACTGTTGGCGTCAGGGTTGACTATCCCAGAAGAACCATCATTTATAACAATAAAAAGTGTGTGCTTGTAACTTTGTACGCACAAAGGTGATGTGTGTATATGTATTTGTTCTGTGTTTGTATCTAAATAGAAAATAGGCAAACTTCACTGAACTGTTTATTTTGGAAATATAGCATACGCAGCTGCAGATGAAATTTTTATCTTGCTCTGTGGGACAGCTGGTCCTTTGTGGCAATTAAACAGCAAGTTGGAGTGAAACAAACAGTTAACTGAAACAACTTCATGGGCTTCAGTCAAAGAATAGCCCACACATACTCATGTCAGTTGACTGACCACACTCTCTTTCCTTGTTTCCATTCATTCACTAGTGGGAACTGGGATGCCACTTCCTATTAAAATGAAAACTTGCCTTTTCTGTCCTCCAAATGTGATGAATGGACTGCTTTTATAGAAGACCATTCATTTCCTCCATTTTCAGTATTTTTTGCAGATACAGTCAAAGCCTTTCCTTTATAAATATGCTGTACACATAATCTAAGATCCCATTCCAAGAAACTTTAACTGGGTGTGTATATGTGTTTTCCAGTCAATAAACCTCTCTCTTAAGAAATATATAATTTCTTACTAAAAACTCTTTCAGTAATAATACTGGTAATATCCATCTACTTGTATTATCAGAAAGCCACATACAGTAAGGGTCCCGGTAAGGGTCACAACAACTTAGAGCGAATTCTGGAAGCAAATGGTGTAAGACAGGACCTCTGGCCATCACACACAGACAATTTAGAGACACCAGTTAACCTTGCCGGCATGTGCTTGGAATGTGGGAGGAAACTGGATCACCCGGTAAAAACTCATACAAATAATCAGAACCAAATGCTGTGAGGAAACTTTGCTAAACACCACGCTTCTGTACTGCTCATATTGATGATACTAAATTTTTATTCCTCTCACAGGACAATTATTTAGCTGCACTTAGAAACACTGCGTGTTTCTGTCCTCGTCTGAAATAAAATGTTTACAGAAAAGGATCTGTACATCCATCCATTTTCTAAGTGCTTTATCTAATACAGGGTGCAAGACAGGGTATGCCCCGGGTGGAACACCAGTCCATCGCAGGTCACACACCAGGGCCAAATTGTCCCCAGACCCAATTAACCTAACAGCATGTTTTTGGACAGTGGGAGGTAACCCATGCAAACACAGGGACAACAAACTCCACACAGATAGCAACCCAGGGTCAGGTTTTAACCCTGAGCACTTACACTGCAAGACAGCAACGCGAAGCACTGTGCCACTATGCCGCCCCCCAGAAAAACATACAGTATGCTGCCTTAATTATTACGTTTAGAAATGTTGTTTCCGTAACACAACTTTTCTTGTTATTATTTCTTCTCCTTCCTCTGCTTTTCATGATAATAATTACTGCTTTGACATGAGAATTCTGTTTTTAAAAGCTGCGCCATAATGGTGCTTTGACAAGTGCACAATATTTGGTATTTTTCTTGTTAAAGGCCATAGGCCTATATACAGTCATAAGCTTTCCTTTTTTTGTTGTATCACTCATCGGTATTAATTAAATTAATAATTATTTGGCTAAGAATTAGAGCACCTGTAATTTAAGCTCACAATTGGACATAATTTGGAAATACCTTGTGTAGCTTGAGCCTTCCTGAACTTTTCAGAATAGAAAGATTTAAGGTTCTAAGCAAAATTAAATGAACACACTGATATTTAAGAGATATGCATTTACAGTAAATTAACAGATATAATAAACGACACACACAACTGTTCCAAAGGTCTCAGAAAAACAGAGGATGTATCAGGCTATTGAAAATTTCTTATATATATTTTCATTGTTTTTATGTTTACAGAAAAAACAATGAATCTCAGATAACTGACAGCCATAGGTCATGATGATGACAATAATCTTGGAAACGTTCTAATTTCTTTAAATCTTGCACTCCTATTTTCTGTAGCAATTGGCATTTTTATTTTGTACAGTCGAGTTCAGATAATTCGTGATTGTTTCACTTTTTCATACAATAAATACAAAAGCAGGTGTCATTTTGAACACGACATAAAAAATCAGTAAAAAGTTCCCAACCCTCTGTTTGGTCATCTTAAAACCATTTCTCTCAGTCTCAATGTCTCGCAACGTAGAAGCGGTCCGCACAACCTGGCGAGCTAGCTGGAGGGACCGCTGCGTTGCCTGCCCTTGGCACACTCCCACACACCTCCAGAGAATCGCAAACCATTTCACATCAAATAAAAAATGCTATTCAGTGTGTTACAGAATTACTAAATGCATTCATTAAATGCTATGTTTTAATAGCAGATGTTCTTTAAAACTGACGGTAACGAACACTTCGAACGTCTAGCTTTCTTGTGTTCGGGTACATCAATTAATCGTTGTGCCGTCAGGTACTACTAGTGACTGTAGTTTAAAGATTATTACTCAAGAAACTTTTTAACAAACCCAGTTCCAGTCGATCAGCTCTCACACATTCCCTGCTGTTCTCTTGATCACAAGACAGTGGTGCCTGTCTTTTTAATTATTGCTACCACTTAGAGCAAATACTGCTATTTGCTACGCCAGTCTAGAAACAAATCTCTACTGAAGTCCGACGACAGTTCGCGCACATGTCGGATAGAGGACAGAGAATTCCGCGGTACCGTACCTGGCTGTTCTGTCGCTAACGCTGCCCATCACGCAATCCAGTCCAGGCACCATTTAATTGATGCTTAGTTGCTAAAGCTTTCTGTTATGCTAAAACAGTGAAGACCAGCGAGAGGCGCCGGATGTGTTCACCCTCCCTCCTTGCCTAAACATGATTTTAATATGTATTTATAATACCCAGTACATAGTTGCTAGAGGAGGACATCACCCACGCTCAACATTCAGTGCGTGGAAAATTCTCATTACATGTTGAAAGCTGGACTACTCACTCCTCCGCCGTCATTTGCAATATCAGCATTGGAGGATTCAAAAGCGTGACTTTGTGAATTTTAACAGTTCTTACATTCCAAAATGCCCAGACAGGTAGCAATAAAGTCTCCTATACTGTGTGTCACTTTAAAAGGTAAGAAAAGTGTTTTATTAAAGAGGGTGTAACAGTTGAAGACTTTGTTGCTACTAAAAAGACAATTATTTTTTCGGTCATATCTCCTGTCCAGTATGTTCAGAAAACACTCTTATTATTAAAATATTTAATTTAAGACGAACACCTGACACAAAAAACAGAAGTTACAGTTGAGACTAGTCAATCAGGTGTTCGTACACAGGCGATGTACTACGCCCCTTTCGAGCAAAGACCAGCGGTAATACCGAATAGCAAAAAGTAGTGGGGGCGGGAATATTGAACTGTAGCCAATCATCGTTTCTTTACAATCACTCTCACAGCAGCATTTCGGCCAAGTGAGCAAATGGATAACAGAACATTTGAACAGTTCATGACAGGACTTTGAACTGTAGTGAGATCAATAAGCGTATAATTTGGTGATTTTGGATTATGAAACAGAACATTTGACATCACCTAGCGCTTGAGCGGATATTTATTTATTTAACCATTTCAGTAACTAATCTTTATAGATAACAGTTTTTGCCATTTGAGGTACAGTATACGTATTTTAATTTGTTAGGTGGGAATAACTAATTTGAACAGAAAAAAAATCACCAATTAAGGTAATACAATTGGACTTTTTAAAGCTCTTTAAAATCTCGCCAAAGGTGGAGTTTTTAAAACTTGCTGAAAAGCCAGGTAATAATTTGACTATTTTAGATTTCAGTAGGACAATGTATTTATTTCAAGTCCGGTGGACGAGTTACAAAACATGGAGGGATGAAACATTTGTCATCTATAAATGTTTAATAGGAATCCCAACACATGCACACACATTAAAACATAATATGTCGCCTCAACCTATACATTTATGTTTGTGTCTCACCCTTATAACAAATAACCATTAAATGCAATCGGTCTATAGTATATATATAAGCAATAGACTGATTACATTTAATATATTGTTTATATATATTGCTTATATCTTGATTTGAGATCAAGATTATGTGACTTCAAAGTGTCTAGTAAACACGTATTTGAGGTCTCTCAACATCTGACTGGAGACTTGTAGTATTTACAAAATAATGTTAGAAGCCATTTTACAGTCTTACAATGATCTGAAATACAAAATGTTACCTGTAAATATTCCAACAACACATATTACACACAACAATGATACATTTACAGAATCATGCCATGTGCAATCCATTTTCAGACTTCTTCCTAGATGATGTTGAATTCCAGCTATGACACTGCCCAGAAGGAATATAGTCTGCAAAGCTAATGGAAGAGGATAATAAGTAATTATTCTACCACACTTTTTTAAGGTTATTAATTAGTTAACCCCACTATTGCAAAAAAAACCTAATCGAGACATGAGCTGAGACGTGTCATCCCTTCGCATCTATTTCATAAAGTCTGTTGCTAGCTCCACTGGCCTTCTGAAAGTTACAGTGGGCACGGCAGGCTTCTGTGGTTGGTATTAGGGTTGAAAGACAGCCATATTCCACCAGGGAGGCACCTGCAGTTCAGTGGGTGGCCTTTTTTAATGTGGGGCACCAGAGTGAAATGATTCATTTTCTTTAAGTATTAATAAGGCCTGGACATGTTTAAAAATAAGTCATTCATTAAGCCTGGCCTACATAGATGGATATATCTTTCTAGAATGACCTCAGGACAAAGAGATGCAATAGTCTCTGCCGTGCTTGGATGTACACGTGGAAGAACCATATGTGAGGGTATTAGGGCGTTTTGTCCCCACTATTTCAAGTGACAAAACCACACTCATTTTAGAGAAAATCATGGATCAGCATGGATTTCTCCCTCTCTTTCCTCACTTGGGCAAGTACTTCAGTTAGTTTTATCCCCATCACATTTTCTTTCTAAAGTATCATTTCCTGTCCTGCATCTCAAGCTGAGTAATTGGAAAACATAAAGTAAGATATAGAGCAAAACAAAAGAACAGTAAAAATGACCTGATCTTCAAAAATATCAGACCAGCATCTAATGAATGTAAGAACAAAAAGAGGGAGCAAAAGTACAGTATATTTAAAACATTAACTAAACACTACATTCTTAAAATCCACCCTACATTTTACAAATAGTAATATTTTGTAAACATGTGCTAATACATCACCCACCACCCAAAAGGGTGACATATCAAGCAATTACAGAGCAATAAGTCTTTTTTATATGATGTGAAATTATGGAAGTGATAATTAGAAAGAACTTCCAAGAAGACAGTCTGTGTGGACTGACAAAATATTAATTGTTCTGGTTCTTTGGACAAGCAACAACAACAATCACACACGACCTGGCAACTTTAGATTTTCTGAAGGCTTTAATAAACTTTAATAAAGTTCCTCATAACAGACTGATTCCCAGACTGTAATTAGTAAATTAGACAAGGCTATGAATGATACCAAAATAGGAGGATTAGCAAATATTTAAGAACAGGGGTTCTTATTCCTAGTCCTGGAGGCCCAGACTCCTGCAGATTTTCATTCTATCTGATCTTAATTACCTAATTGAAGCCTTAATTGGATTAACAACTTGGTTGATTTGGAATATTTGTGATTTTTGTTGCATTCAAAAGTTTGGGATTTAAGTTTGCTAATGAAGTGCAATAGTTAAAAGACAATCTCCGGCATGTTTAAGGGCTGAACAAAAAACAGTTCAAACAAATCCTATTGTAACGCTTACGGGGTTCTGGCGGGCACCCTTGCCGCATCAAGTGCCCCGCAGCGCCGGGGGCTCGAACCCAGGACTCTAGCGTCACTTAACAGGGACCCAGCCCAGTGAGCTAAAGCGAGATCTCTCCCCAGCCCTGCGGCTGTGGTCCTGCTGTTCCAGGGAAGGGTGGTGACGTCACCGCTCTGGTAAGCCGGCTCTTACACAGTGCCTGTCGGCCGTATGCGTTACACTCTCCCCGGCTTAACTCGCCGTCCTCAGCGAAGGGCTATCCCACTCCGGTTCTGACACCAATGTAACGCAACAGGGTTCAGGTGGGCACCCTTGCCTGCTGCCTACACAGGTCGGCCCCGCACCGTGGGGGACGCGAACCCTGGCCTCCGGCGTCACTCAACAGGGACCCAGCTTGTTGGCTGGGCTGGGACCCTGTTGAGTGATGCCGGAGTCCTGGGTTGGAGCCCCCGACGGTGCGGGGCCGACCTGATGCGGCAAGGGCACCCGCCTGAACCCCGTAAGCGTAACACTATTATTGATTCAAATAAGAATTTAATTATATAACTAACAACTTGGCTGGAATAAAAATCAGTAGCCCGCGGGCCTTCAGAAGGAAATGTGGGAACCCCTGTTGTAGAAAGTGCACTGGGCTTTGGAAAAATAAAACGTGTGGCAGGCCCCTTTAAGAAGGGCCTGCACCTACAGCTGATCTGCCACTAGAGGGTACTATTGAGCCTCTAATTTGTTATTGCAGCCACACCAGAGGTGACTGAGTTAATTATTGGTTAAGTGGTAAAGGGTTTAGAACTGCACATTCTCCCTATGTGTGTAATTAGACTGGTAAATTGATATTTAAAGATTGTGCACAGTAGTGTTTGTTAGTGGTGTTTGTTTTTTTGGAGTGCTTTATGTTATAAATACTGAAAATGACTGCTATAAAGCATCCTGAACTGTTCTTCTCTTTGCTATTGTGAGTTTTATATATACAGACTCTCGGGACTGCCCTGGCTACAGGGAGAGTCTGTCACAAGAGGTAAATGGAATGTTAGGATCTATAGTTAAAATGTAGAATTTAAGTCAAGGGACCTTATCCCAAAATTATAGATATGAAATCAAAGGGTTGAGTCAGTCTGGAACAAGTTACCTGATTACATTTTGAAAGATAATGCTCTTTAAGGAAATGGCAGGATGCAATCTTCAGATGAATAAAACACAAGATGTAAACAAAGTAAGTGGGTCAAATGGATTCCTCTTGCGTGCAAATTGTCTTAGAAGAAAAAACCCAAAATAAGAATGTAAGAGCTATGGTGTTGCAAATTCCAGATGGCCATCTGCAGGACTGAAGAGTAAGTCAAAATGAGCAACTAGCATTTCATGTATATATCGCTCAGAACAGACTGCATACAGCACATCTCATGAAATATTGAACTCGATGAAAACTGCAACATGAGCAAGGCTCTGTCAACTGAATTTGTCATTTCAGTCTCACCCATTTTCTAGCCACTTTATCCAGTTCAGGGTCACAGGGAGCCAGAGTATAACCCCTGCAAGCAACAGGTGCGAGGAAGGATACACCTTGGATGGGATGTTAGTCCATTACAGGGCAGACGCAGACACAAACATGCACACACTGATACCAGGGCCAGTTTTCCCAGAAACCAATTAACCTACCAGTATGTCTTTGGGAGTAAACCAGAGCAGAAACCCAGAGGAAACCTAGTCAAACAGGGGGCGAACATACAAACTCCACGTATATAGACACGTGGATTTGAACCCCAGACCCCACCACTGAACTAATGAAGATCAAATAAATTATTTGGTTTAGCTTCATAAAGAATGTGCTACTATGGCTGTACCACATCTGCCACTCCTAACTCAGCTCACCCAGGACATAATGATAGATGGAGAATGAGCGATGTTAACGCAGCAGTTTTGCATTTCTAGCTCAGTTTGGTCACTGGTGGGGAGAGCCAATTTGCGACATGTGAAAATGTTCCACCTTCTAATTCCATGTTTATGGATTCCCTTTTTATCACACTGTCCGCCACAATCTGTGATGTGTGGTCACAGGCAGAAGAAAGGTCATTAAGGTCCTCGTCGTCCTCCAAATTGATGCCTTGGTACCATCCTGTTGTCAGCTGTCCGTTCTTGCTTCAAACAGCAGTGCCAAACCCTCCTCCCAAGTTTTATATTTATAAAAATGCTTATATATACTTAATAATAAAGCTGAACTGGTCAGATAACCTACGCTTTGGAAGGAGATTCTGTGTCAAATGAAAGACTGCTAGTATTGTCTACAATTATAACTGCACGCATGGACGAGTTGAAGCATGCTTTGATGTTATGGGTGGATTTAAACATAGAGAAACAATATTTTTTTAATGCCTCACATGCATACTTTAATGTATGGTGAGCTTTCTTGTGTCAAATATCTATAGTACATTGAAACACCTGTACGGCCTGTTGATGTTAAGTCTCGGTTCTGTATATATGTACAGTATACTGTATATAAAGCAACTTATACATACTGTACATGTAGGTAATACTTAACTCACATAAGTCAAAGGTTTGTATTTGCAGTTTAGAAGAAAGGCAGTGACATACATGTTGACACTGATTTCTGATCTTACCTTTTGCATCCTTTGTAATTGTGCCCTTTTATTATCCTTGAAGTAATAATATTTATTTTAAAAAGCTCCTGACCACTGGGATGATTTAATTGGATTTAGACTCATTAGATTTTCATGAAAGTTTTATCCAATGATTTTTCTGGACAATACATTTAGATTGTATTTGTATAACATTTAAAGGATCTTGTTGCCTCAATATATTGATTCCCACCATAAAACAATGTTGCCATGTAATCATTAAAATTGGGTGGTATTTTATATAAAGGAGAATACTGTACTTCAAAAAAACTCAAAAGGATCACTCTGAAATATTATGGAATATACAGAACTGAAGAAAAATCTTTTACTGCCATGTATTATTAATTAATAGGATCATGAATTTTAAGGTTATTGTTTTTAAAGCAACTTATATTTGTACCTTTGTATACATATATAATTTGGCATTCTAGTGAGGCTAAGTACTGTACATTATTCAAGGATACAAAATTTCTACTTCACAAACCCATCATTTTGCAGATATGCAGTAGGGCCAGAGTCCAGTGCACTACTCCACTGCTTCCATAACAACAGGTGCCTCCACTGCTAAAATACAATCCTTAAACTCAAAGTGCGATATGTACAATCATCAAGGCTTTAAACTAACATAAGTTTTTGAATCCAATTAACAGGAAATAGTATTACGGAACTCAAATTCAATTGTTTTAATGGATTTGCACTTTTAACTTCTTTGATAAATAAAGGGCAGCTCGGAGATGCAGTGGTTAGTATTACTGCCTTGCAATACCAGGGACCTGGGTTCAATTTCTGGGGTGCTATCTGTGAGGAGCTTGCATGTTCTCCCCATGTTCGAACAGCTTTCCTTTGATTGCTCTGATTTCCTCCATATACCTGCAGGTTAATTGGCTTATGGGAAAATTGGCTCTTGTGTGAGTGTGTGTATTTGTGTTTGTGCATGCCCTGTGATGGACTGGCGTCCCATCCAGTGTTTATCCCACCTTTTCCCTGTTGCCTCCCGGAATAGGCTCTGGCTCTCCTGTGACTCTGTATTGGATAAAGTGCTAAGAAAATGAATGAATGATAAAATAGAGAAGCTTAATGTGAGCCCAGATATTTTAATTTAAGAGCTTGCTCTCTGACTGGCTTCTGGCCGAATATGGCACGACCAAATCTGACACCTTAATTTGAGAATAAATGGAGGAAACCATTGTCAGGTCATGGTAAATTACCCAGACACCATAAAGGCAAGCCAGACAAAGTGAACGAAGGTCACTGTCGTGACTCTGGAGTTTCAGAAAATAACCTGGGTGTTGACTGTTGGAGGTAATCCCATGGGATGCAGCGCTATACTTAGCAATATCGTGACTATCATAAAACTGCACTCAAGCATTCTATTCTCCCTCATGGATCTTCTGCATCCAGTGTGGCTTTCTTTACCCTTCTCAGTTCAACCAGGCTCTTTTGGTGTGCCTTTTGAGGAGCCACATTAAAGCCAAATGTGGAACCCGTCACTCCTGGGCCGTGCAGTAGCTTCCAAATCATGGCCGCCACTAATTGCTGTACAAAAACCACTGGAGAGCATCGGAGCTGCGTCCATCCTTATTTATACCTCGAGACTTCCCTGCTTTATACCATGGAATTCAAAACGTGTATCTGTCAAGGCAGCTCCCTTGGTGCAATGCAAAATATACACTGACTTAAATTACAATTATAACCTTGGTCCCCAAATGCCAATGCAGAACGACTGTTCTATCTATTTCATTTCATTTTTATATTTTTAAATGACTTTTCTTGATGACTCCAGACCCCCATGTGTTTTAATCTTAAAAAAATAATTGCTTCTCATTTAAAGGGATTGCTTACTGGGATGGCAAAGAGCTATAGTATTAAAAATCTTAGTTTAAATGCATCTTAAATTCACTATAATTCAACAGAATTCATAGGTTATTTAAATACTTTTATTTCATACTGGACATCTTACTCCCCCATTTTATCACCTTTTTAAAAAAAACATTCACTGGTAATGAATTGATCCTCCTGTTCCTGTCCACGGTCAATCGGATTGTTAAAATTCTGTATATACAGTAGCTGCTGGTATTTTTAATTCAATACTTATGTCGATACAGACAATTCAAAAAGTGGGAAAAACATATTTCAATTTGCATTTAGCCAGTTTTCTTTGCTCATTTCAGAAACTTTTTATCTCACGTTGACATAGGGGTCTCTCCAGGCATAATTTACTATCAAAAGGGAACAGTGTGTCATTATAAGTACAAACCCAGTCAGCGATTTTCCTTTGGCATGTAATAAATATCATTCCATATTTTATTTAAAAGCAGATAGTAAGCCTGAGAGGAATCCAATGGGAGGTAATCCTTGACCTTTCCAAAACCGAGTAAAAATCTTGTACTGCCGTCAGGCTTCCTGGTAGTCGAACCTTGAGCTGGTTTAAAACTTTGCATTATCTGGAGCCATAGGAGGTTTTCAGTTTTATATATAATATTACTAAACCATTATAAGATTCTTGTACAACCAAACACCTTGCAATGTTACTTAACCTTGTTAACTGCATCCTCACTGCAATCAGGAGAACACTGATTTAACTCAATGAAACGTCTCTGAAATGCAATCTACAAAGCTTTTTCAAGAAACAGACTGGGCTGAAAAAAAGCTTGTATCTGGTATGTAATTGATTGCTTTATTAATTTGTTAATCAGCGAGTCGTGCTTCAATTTCTTACTTGAAAAGCCTTTGTGTATTTAGCAGACAGTAAGACGATTCCCTAAATGTCCATGAGAGGTCGCACATGAATTTTATAGAAACTAGCTGCTGAAGTGCACTGCGCGTTTAGCGCAGTTCTAGTTTCTTACTTCAAAGTTGAAGATCCTTTGTTGACTGCCACGCATATCATTTTTCAATTGAACGTTGACGTTTTTAATTTTTAAACTGAAAATGTTTAATATTTTAATGATCCCCTTTGACTGTTTTATGTAAGATAAAGCGTCTGAAATAATGACTCAATCCGTTCCTTAATCTCAATATTAAATTGTCTCAATACACAACAAGACACGTGGATTGCTGGTTGATGATTAGGTGGATTTAAGTGAAGAGGCAAGATGTCATTTGAATTTTTCAGAATGCAAATCTAAGTTTGTTTTTGGCCAAGTATTTTTCTTTTTGAATTTATAACATTTAGGGCGTATGTGTATGTAGGCAAATAACTTTAAAAAAGTACGCAATTCATTTATTACGGATATAACACATTCCCCACGTCTTTAATGACCAAGTAGCATTTTATATTTAACAGCTCTTCAGATGCTACTGCTTTTAAGAGACTTACAGAACCTACAAACACACTTAAAGCTCCAGGACTAGGACTGGGCGGATTTTAGCGTCTTGATTTTTTCAACAGCAGTGACCTCTTTGGTTTGCTGGGCAGCTTTGATCTTGCACTTTTGTCAGTGAGAGCAGCATTTCCGCTCCATAAGAACACAAGAAGAACAGAAGAGGCGGCCTATCTGACCTGTGTGGTAGTTAGTAGCTTATTGGTGCAAGGATCTCATCCAACCATGTTTTGAAAGACGTCAGGGTATCAGCTTCAACCACATGGCTGGGTAACTTGTTCCATGGTGCCACAACTCTTTGGGTTACGAAGTACCTCTTGTTCTTATTTTGCACACGTGTCCTCTGGTTCCTGTTTCACTGTTCGTTCTAAGGAAGTCTAGTACATTGACTTCGGAGGTTGTGGATACTTAGCAGGTCCCATGTGTTGTTGTTTTCTGTTCAAGGCTAAAAAGGTTCAGTTTGTCGGTGAGCCTCCAGTCCTTTGCAGCCTCTTTTCTTGTTAGCTCTAGTGACATTGTGGAAGTTGCAAAGTGAAAAAAAAAACCATGGAAGTCCTAAAAACGTTTTTTAATAAAACAGTTTTCATACCTGCTATGTCATGGGCTGGCAGTCATTTAATTAATAGAGTTGTGGTATTCTATGGAAGGTACAGGTAAATGAGTAGTTTCTTGGTTTCAAATGGTACAGGGAGAGATCACTTTATTAGCCATATGCTGGTGCTTCAATTAATATGCTCACATGGAAGAGACATATACATTTATATAATTATATTGAAGAATTAGGTAATAGAAAATGCTTTCACGTTTATAAAAAATCCTAAAAATATATAACAATTTGTCTTTGTTTTCCAAACTGAAGGAGTTATTATGTTACATTTTTGATTCTATAATAAATTTCAGTTTTGTACCAAATATAATGTAAAACTTAATTTACTATTATATTAAGCATCTTAATGTTAATTTTAAAATACTTCCCGCTCCACAGTATTTGGTAGGGACATATAATTTAGTTTATGTTAGACTATATACAGTACATACCTTTACTGATAATTTGCAAGATATATAATCAGTAACTGACACGAGGATTCTAGTATCCTCTCTCTTATAATGGCGAAAATCTCACCTTCCAGTTTTGAAAATTTACGAATAGTGAATGTAGTCTGTGTTGAAGAGTTATGTTATCTGGTTATACTTACACAAAGTAAATTATTTCGCTATAACAAAACCAGCCACGTGGGGGAGCTTGGTTTGAAGGAATGTGTTCAACCATGCCGAGGAAAAAAACTTTCCTACTACAATCAGTAGGCTGAAGATTAGTCTGCTATTATGTGTTGCACACAGGAAGCGCATTCTGAATTACTTTAAATGTTGTGCACACATACGAGTGCTTGGGCTAGATTAGAATCTACATTGCAATGTGACGCTATAAGTTGCAGTTATTATTTTAGAACTAGTTCTTTTTTCTTCTGTCACGGGGGTTTTGCCACACCTGTTGGCCACGGTGGAAGATTACATCATCGTGAGACTGCATGAGCGCATACTATGTCTCCTCTGTCCCACTGGATTTCTCAAATAAGTGTCAACGTTTTCTCTTAAGCGTAAGCGGCCTTTTAATCAACGGAGGAAACGTATGCAAATTACACGGATACACATATTTTAAAATAAAGCCATATTTCAGTTTGTGAATTGGTCATTTTAAAAAGAAAAAACAATTAATCAAAAATAATTGAGCAGAGGTTCTAATCTACAGTACTCTCACAGCCGAATGATGTATCTCGTGTATTTCTGTATACCTTGTGATATTAGGTCTGCTCAGACATGTTATTTTTTATCCCAATGACAGCAAGAAGAGAACACGACATGTATCGTCATCCAAGTGCGTTTCATTATAACCTAAGTAACTTTGTTTAAAAAAATTGACTTTGTAAGTGCTGTTGTCTTGAAATATTATTTTGCATGATCGAATAAATTCAATTTCAATAGAAGATGTTCGTAAAAAAAACATTTATCAGATATCCATTTAGGGTTAGCCGCGTGGATCTCTAAATTAATCATCTAATGATGGATCTTTACAATGTTAGTGTTTTGCATGAAAAAAAAATACTTTGCTGTCTTAATGTAACCGTTCTGTGCTACTTTTTTACTACATGTGTAAGTTTCATTGAGACCGAGACGGTGTTAAGTAGATGGATGTTCATCAATATTGTTTTGCTACTTTAAAACAAACCAAGTATAATGAATCAGAGAAAGTAGATTGTACAGGAAGAAGCCAAATAAATCTTCCCGACACCGGCTGTCACTGAACAAAATACACATTTATGCCCAGGCGTGAGATCATAGGCAGTTTTAAATTTAAAACTCGACGTTTCAGTAGTAGTGTTCAGACTTGTATTATTTTATGGAAGTTGTGCTGCTCCACGTTTAATCTATTCATTGAAATGCACAATTTGACACCAATTTGACACAGTCAGACTGGAGTAATTTGTCCTACTGTAATCATTAACTCAAATATACAGAAACAGGCTGGGACTATTTTCTCTAATGCCTGTTATTTTAATCCAAGCCAAGCAGGTCTAATGATGTGCAACACATCCGGTGAAACGAAAATACTACCTTAAAAATAGGAATAAAACCCCACTCCGATCACCTTGTGTTTCACTAGTCTTGGACAGAGGAAATCAAACAGCTCACGCAACACGAGTGGAGACTGCACTAGGCATGCCACCTGTCTTTTCTATAGCAACCGACTTTTATTTTTGAATTGCCTGAAAATAATTCTCGAAGCAGAGGCGACCATGCTACAGAACAAGCAAGCATAAATTCTCCTGTATTTCACGTCTGTTGACAGATAATACTGGATAATCTTGAGATGGACGGTCTTCCAAAATCAGAGAACGGTACTTTTTTTTCCCAAAAGGAACAAGTAATAGGTTTATTCCATGCTGAAAAGAGAACGCTTCCAGTCCTGAAAATGTCTTTAAAAGTAAATACATGGAAGGCTATTTTAGGAACCTTCGAACCCACGTTTTATAGATTCAAACGAAACATTACCATGTGCTTATTGATACCGCACTGCAAAGCCGCACCTTTCCAGGAGAATCGTCTCCCAAGGATTTCGGCTCCCTGCGCACGTCATTGTGATGTAGAAATACAGTCGAAAGCAAAACTCCACCTCCCAGAATTCCCGCTTCCCCGTGCACATGTCCTGTCGGCAACCGGACTCTACGTCACATTCCTGCATTCTCCCCCAGTGTGTCAGGGACATAATCTTTCCTCCTTTACACGTTTCTCTCCACAAAAATACACCCATACGAAGAGCCATGACACTGCAACAAGGGATTTAAAACCAGGAGGTAATCACGGACTCCTCATCATCCTGAATTCTGGAATTGGGTGAGAATCCATGTTTTTATAAATGAAGTTCTGCAAGTTTTAAGCCTCCTTGCCGGCTGTTTAAAGTGTTTACGGTGTGGTTAAGCTCAGTACTAGGCAAGTGGGTTGGATTTTGTGCAACTTGCAGTTGCGATTTGCTGCCAGATGGGCTCGATAAATATTACCAGTCTGGACATTTAATTTATTTGTATCCAAGAGAGTGTTGTTTTCTTACATAAATTTAATTTGCACGCTTTTCGGGCATGGCAAAGAAAAGTTGTATTATTATGTTAACCTGTTGAAATGTTAATTTGATTGCTTGCAAGTTTTGTTTTGGGAAAACAACAGCCTCACTATTTCACTTAGTTTAAATTTGGATGTCAAGCTTGTGTACCGCAGTGATTGTAAGTAAAGCATGATCAGTCTTTCCCAGGACGGAGCTTTTCTTAAAAACGATGATTATAACAGAAGAGAATTACGGTTTTGTCTGTCCATACAGACTACACAATATCAGGGCGGGGAAGCAGGCATTTATGGTAGGCCAGGCGTAGAAGTGGTCAAAGCTTTTTGACGAATGTCCGAATTAATACTTTTGTTATGGATATCCTAATGTTCTCTACAATTGCTACATACGCGTCATTATTGTTTTTATTTCAATTCTTAAATACTACCTTTTTTCAAAGAAATGCCAATGGGTGAAACCAGGCAGCTGTATCATACCTGCCAGTTCACACAATTTGGTCACAATACATTCCTTAAATGACTGACTGTGCTGTACTAATGGTTTCGATGCTTAAATGCGTGCACACTTTTCCGGCTGCTGAACAGCAAAGCAGGCTATCATCTGTAATATGGTCATCGACTGTTCATCGCCGAGTTGTTCTTCAAAATGCATCTTGAAGCGAACAATGGGAAATTACTTATTCTGACAGTTATTAAAAAGTAATCATATATTCACGCCTTTATTCCTTTTTTTAAAACAAGGAATATTTAATATTTAATGTTTGTGTGGAAATTACAACGTCTGTTGTGGAAGCATTGTCGTTGTCTGGTTAATTTGTCGAACCATTTGTCACGTTTAAAAAAAACGGGCGTGGTTCACGTAATAAACATCAGTCTCGATCGTGTTTTACAGCATCATTCCCAACAAATGCATGTGGAATTATTTTCCGTGTCTT
Source organism: Atractosteus spatula (assembly GCF_055471065.1). Lineage (NCBI taxonomy): Eukaryota > Metazoa > Chordata > Actinopteri > Semionotiformes > Lepisosteidae > Atractosteus > Atractosteus spatula. Next base: position 56,566,332 of record NC_142708.1, on the reverse strand, counting down.
CCCGGTGGAAGGTTCTATCCAGTCATTCGACAATAGGAATAGCTGTGTACACAACGGGAAAAGAAATGGGCTGCAGAGCTGTCTGTCTGGAGTATGGTGTCCGTGTGCCACGTACGAGGGAGCACATGGGATGATGAATAGGTGAATAGAGCGATGTTAATTTGGACCAAGTTCCCCAGATTGCATCAATACCTCCATGCAGTCGCATCATTCATGAACTGCATTGATCCATCCGCTGTTTCTCCTTCATGCGCAACCGAGCAGCCATCCCTTCGGGCCCGTTCAGCAAGCTTTCAGACACGCATCCCCATTACAGTCCATTTATTGATCTGCAGTTTCTTAGAAGGACAAAAGTATAGCGACTGTTGTCCTCCTTTTATTGTTTTATTTGAACCTTGAATTTAATTTGAATCAGCTCCAGGTGCAGTTAATTATCTTAAGCATTACATAACCTGGTGATTACGTTTTAATTCTGCAGTGTTAGTGCAATCCTGCTGATTTGTGATACTTTTCTTTTGCTGAAGTAAAACATGGACGCAAACCACATGCTGTGTTGAACTGTCATTGTCCCTGTCCTTGAATGCTGTGAATATCTAGGTTTCAACCTGAGAAAAGTCTCTGTTGGCACAATGTATTTATTTTGAGATCATTATCACATAAGGGGGATGCAAATCAGACTAATTTTGAATGTTGTCAATGGAGAGACCCAGAAATCACTATATTCTCTATATAGTTCAGCATTTTTGTTTGTGGTACCGGAGTGCAGAGCCCAGCAGAAATCAGCTCACCAGCTGAAGACTTGATATCTAAAGGGGAATTGCAGTGCAAGTTTCTCAGACCGATTATTAAATCTCAGCAACAAAATAAATTCTTGACAATATAGAAAAAATTCATAAACTTTGCATAAAAATACTGTATGGTCACAATTGTCGCAAACTCCTGGTCTCAGCACGGGTGAGAGTTTGCATGAATTGTGACTTGATTTGGCCCTTCCTGCTCACTAGTCACTGTAATAACTAATATAATGTGATACAAATAAGTACAGGTTGTGCAGCAGACATTTTATCACAGAAATCTTCCAATGTGACCTGAATGCAGAATTAACAAGTAAGTAGTAATTGTTGGTAAAACTGTCTTGCAGTTTGAGAGCAATATTTCTATTGGATGAAAAGATATGTTCACAGGCCTGCTTGTTTACAATGTAATAGGGCCACTTCACCTCAACAAACAAGTTTTGTTGCCTCTTTTGCAATTGCAGATGTTTTATTGTGGAGATTCACTCATCAAGGCTGTTAATTTCTAACCCGAAATATGTAAAAATATGAAAAATATATAAAAATAGCATTGCAGTTCCCCATTAAAACTTTGCAGTTTTGGGGTTTTTTAACGTTGCCTTTTTGGCCCTGATGTTAATTTCTGCATGCCTGTGTGTGCATCCTGCGATGGACTGGTGTCCCATCCAAGGTGTATCCTGCCTTGTGCCCATTGTTTGCAAGGATAGTCTCCAGCTCCCTTGCGACCCTGTGTTGGATACAGTGATTTGAAAATGGATGGACGTTGCTTTGGTGCAAAGAACAAGTTTGTCTTTTGTGGGTAATTGGTTCTTAAAAATAAAATACTCAACAACATTCTGAATACCATGCATAGGCATGTCATAGCAGGTTCCTGTTGATTGCAATCAAAAAAACTTTGTCTGGTGTAGGTACAGTATAATGTCATGTTAAAGCCACAGTCTTATGACAGAATTGTCCTGGTAAGTGCTACAGTCTTATGACAGAATTGTCCTGGTAAGTCTGGAGTCGAGTTAAATATTTTTGGAATGTATTAGGGACTTTGTGTCCCACAGAAACATTAAAAGTAAGGTACTGTATTTGTTTCTTTTAGAGACGGTCATCAACATTGTTTAAAAGCATAAATAAAAAGCTGTTTTTTGAAGACTTTTACTATATTAAAACAGTAGACAGTGGCTGTCTAGGGCAGGGGTTACTTTCAAAGGCAGCACTTGAAGAATTTGGAAATTTGGAAAAGCTGTTAAACTGGTCCAGCCCATTAAAAGCTGAGCTGTAATTAAAACCCTCCAAACACACTGGACCTTCAGGGCCAGGATTGGCTATCCCAGGTCTAGAGAGGGGGACAATAGTTTGGTGGTTCCATTTTTATCCTTTTTTCGAGCACAGATTTTTAGGAGATGCTAAAGTACATCTTTTCCTATTGGGGAAATATAGAATTTGTTCTGAACCTTGAATTGGGGTTGGGGGAAAGCCTTCTCAAAATGGTAGTTAAAAAATCTTTATTGGTTTGTGTGCTTTCAAAGTAGCGCATGTAAGTTTCAAACATTTTAAAGGAGAAATTGTGAAATAACACCTAGAAACAGGTTTTAAGGGCAGAGTGGCAACTAAATCACTGTTCCTTGAAAATCTGTGAGATTAAACTAGTGGCATTAAGTAAGCTGAAGGGGAACTAATGAAATGATGCACAAATCTTCTGTCTTCAAGAGTCATATTACGGCCAACACTCTCTCTATAAATTAACCGTTTAGTACCCGTGGGGGAATCGATGTTCAGTTTGGTCCTATTAAGTATAAATTTTTATCTGCACTCCAGCTCAGACTCAAGACAAAAACACAAGATACTAGGCCCTTGAGTACCAGAATTGTGCAGTAGCTTATCAGGAGAAGGTTCCCAAATCTTGTGTTCTTCCGGCATGGTCACACTGTTAACAAGCCTGTGCTAGAAATATTGCTTTTGCTTTTTTAAAAGCTGGTAATCTCACTGTTTTTTTCCCCTATGCTTTATTGAACAAACCCTTTATCTGACCTTTTCAAAAGTTGTTTGCTTGCAAGGCCCTGACACCATGATTTTTAAGAAATGGAAACTTTTCAGTGTCTTTTAAGATGTGCTGCAAAGTAACTGCAGTATAATAACATTAATGCTACATCAAGGAAGGCGTGCATTATACTGTCTCTGGGTGCTGGGGGCTCTCTTGTGCACCTGCACCTTAGACTTGAGATTCCTGGGGTATGTGTAAGAGCAGAACTATTGTTTTGCAGTGATGAAGTCACTGATTATGAATCTTACTACCTTTCTGGATTTAACAGCAGTTTTCTTTTGTTGGAGGGATTCATTAGCTGTTTAGTGAATGCAGTTTGGTTCAGTTCTGTATTCCTGACCATTGGGTTTATCATTTATGTAGTTATCTTGGTTATCTGTGGCAAACCTGTCTAATTATAAGCACTCTTTTAGTTGTTAATCTAAATTGTAATAGAAGTAGTATTTTCTTTCAGTGTTCACCTCATACAGAGGTTAATTAATCATCTTTAAATAGGCATAAAATCCTTGCTGTGCTGAATTTATCACCGTTGGGTTGTACTTAAAAATGCTCAGTGTGCACAAGATTTGCACCCCATTGATTAAATCATTGTTTATTGGAACTATGTTTACCCTTACATTCAATGCAAAGCCGGTGAATGATAAAGGTTATCTTGACTAAACACAGTTGCAGAAAGAAGGGGTTGGCTTTTGATTGGAATCAGCCTGATGCTGAAACAAAGCATGCCTTTGCTGCTGAATGATTTGTTGGCATTTGGAGATAAATGGAGGCAGACTCCTCTGTAATTTCAGTGGTATGTCAAGCAAAGAAGCTTCTCTGTACATCTTCTGCTTATCTGTCAGGTTTGGCCAGTGCTTTTGTTTACAGCTAGAGATCTAGAGGAAATCTTGTTATCATGGCGTTGCGTATAGCTGTGCTGTTTTCTCTGGTATTCCATGGGCATTGATATGTGTTTGCAAGAAACCCTTTCTGCACCCTTCGATGTAGCATGTTTGTGGAATTTCTTCATGCTTTGTGTCTTGGTAAAAAAAAAATGATCGTGTTTAATTCTAATTAGAAAGGATCAAAGTTTTGTTCTAGAACTCGTCTGAATCAGAAACAATGGTTCAGTTAACAATAAACTGTGTAAACCAGTCACACATATCCCTTTCTGACTAAACTCGCATTCAAGTTGCCCATAATTGTGCTTCTAACACATATAGGCTGCTGTCAAACAGGCCAGGTTGGCTGAAGACCATCTTTTCATTTGAGCCCTTTTTTTAAGTTACGAATGATATAGGGCTCAAAGTTAACTTTGGTCATCACTCCACTTGAAGGCTCTTCTAGAGACATGCCCAATAAGTCAGTGATTTTTGCACCTGTACTGCAGATCTTAGTTTTTTAAAACGTTTAACTTGATGTTTATATGTTGTATGCCAAGCCAAAACGGACATACATGAAAACATTAGAGTGCAGGTTGAGTCCTATAAACTAGATATTGCTGGTTGGAGTCATTGTGACCAGATCCGTGGAAAAATTCAAGTACTGCCAGGGGTTGGATGGGTTTGAGTGGGCCAATTCTACTTGATTTGATGGGGATCAGCAACTTCTGTTGGTTGTGTAAGACACTCTGAGAGCTGAAGTTTTCCCTCCAGTCAGTGATATGCTTTTTTCTGGCTTGCAATATGTAAAAAGGGTCCGACCTTTGTGTTTTAAAGGGAAGCAGATATAGTTTTCAATCCTCCTTTACTGGTACAAGAGTTGTAGAGGCTCAGAAAGGTCACAGTAGAGAGATGGCCTTTCTTCCCATTTTTCATTGTTCTCATTTCATTCTAATTCTGTATAATGGGAGATGGCCAAAAACTTGAGCACCTAGTGAAAAATCCTTGTGCATACAGGGATCATGCAAAGTTCAAATAGACAGACACCCCAAGATGGAATTGAGACCAGGACAAGCATTGAGTGGGAGGGAATATCGCTGACCACTGTGGCACCACGCACTGTGCTGCATGTGTTAACCCAAAAGAAGAAAAATTATGCCAGACAAATTCATGCTCCATGAGGTATAATAGCTGAAAATGATCAGTGAAACATCTTGTAGCAAGCTTTTCTAATGAAAGGAGGTGCCCATTTATTGGAGCCCAGCATATGGTTCTCATGCTAATGCACTGCAGAGCCTGTGCGTCAGCCTTTGGTTGACCCCTGGAAGCCAGCATTGCATTTGGTGTGTGAGCTGATGTGGCAGGGAGGCTGCAAAAAGGTTGATCCTTAGGGCCCGTACTGCACTTCAGCCATCAATACTGGAGCCTGAAAGAAGGAAAGTGCTGATGGAGCACGTAATTGCAAATCAACATTTTTTCTTGTATAAACTATAATTAATGTTGGCAAGAGGCAAGTGTAATGTAAGCATGAAGCATGAAGGAAACAAAAAGGTCTACCTTCATATATTTAATCTGTGAGTGGGTGAAGCAAACCATTTGCTTTTAACAGATTTAAAACATCTTTATGATCTTTATTAGTTTGACCCATGTTGAAAGCTTGTAATGCCTGTGTAGGTGACATCAGGAACTTGACTGCTTGAAGACTTTCAAGTACACTAACTGGAGTAATTGCCATCATTAGTTTTTACAGTGAAGTTTGTGCCTTCATGCTCTCTCTCCATTGCTGCCATTGAGCAGCGTTTATCCTCAAAAGTGATTTAGGGAGCACTTCAAACACCCTGGAAACCCTTTTCTCGCTCAAAAATCTAGTTTTTTTAAGCCACAGTTGGCATAGTTCTGTTTTTAAAAACATGATGTGTGGCCAAATACAGAATTCATCTCGGCTGTTTCCCCCAGTTGAGCGCTGTTGAGAATGCTGGGTAAATACCGGGAATGTGAGAGCCTGGAAAATTCTACCAGCGCAGGCCTGCGCAATAGCAAACGTGCGTGTAACAATGAAGGCAGCTGTGCAGTTCAGGCGGCCAGCGCTGGCCCATGCTTCCCACTCTGTGCCCAACCAGGTCAAAGCTGGCTAACAATTGGCCCATTGTCATCTTCACCCCTTTCATGATGGAGTGGATGACATCTCTGTGGTCTTGTGCTGGAGTGGCCTACCGGAACACAATCCGCCTTTATGTCGTCGTTATTGGCTCTTTCGTTTCACATGCACTTTCTGCAAAGAGTTACTGCTGAAATTGGAGATGATGGCTGTCATTCAGTAAAGGCTTTCAAAATGTTTAATATTCGTGGAGTGTCATAATACAATAGTTTAAGCTGTATGATTTGCCAAGAGGTGTAATCAGCTCTTGACTATATTGTAAATCATTATAGTGTAATTTGAATCATAGCGAATGTCTTGTTCCATAATTATACTTTTTCCTTTGGGATTTGTTTATGCAATACTTTTGACTTCACCAGATAATAAACACAGTCAAGCGAGATAAATAAAATTTGTTTTGTTTTTCCAAGGAGGTCTTGATTTGATTTAGTGTAGAATTCACACTTAAATTAATGGAAGAAAGCACAGAGCTTCTCCAGTTCAGATGCTACATTTCCATACCAGAGATAAAAGCTATAGAAGAATCCTCTCTGTTTCTGCTTTGTGCTTTGGTTCTAGTGGGTAAATGAATTAGAATATCAAGCCACTTTTGTACAGTATAGTAGCTTCACTTGCAGATGTTTTCCATCTTCTGAAAGTGTATAAAACAATTAAATAAGCTTTTGCTTTGCATGTAAAAATACACTTAAATTGTAATACTAGTGTTTTATTTTAATCAGAACACCTTGTTTTGGGGTACAGAGTACTGCCATATTATAGGAATGCTAAGAAGTTTGCTGTACAAGTTTTTAAAATGCAATTTAAAGATCTCATATAAGCTTTAACAATATTGTACTTAATACTTGGTGGGATCTCATCTGTTTTATCCTGTTGTGATCCTTTTCCATACATATACATTCTGCAGGCTAGTTGTAAATGGTCTAAATATATAAACCGTGGTAGGAAACTTCCTCTTCTGAGGCTGAAGACAACAGCTCTTCCTGAAACAGCCGAACTATAAACCCTGATCATACTGCTTGTTCAGCAGCTGAGCAACGAAACAAAGGAGAAATAAACCAATAGAGAAACAAGAAATATTAATGTTTGTGAACTGCCTTGTGGTGCTTGGGCCCTGGGTTCAATTCTGGACCTGGGGTGCTATCTGCGTGTTCACGTGGCTTTCGTCTGGGTGCTCTGGGTTCTTCCTACAATCCAAAGACATGCTGGTAGGTTAATTGGCTGCTGAGAAAGTTGGCCCTGGTGTGTCTGTGTCCTGCGACGGATTGGCGTCCCACGCCAGGAAATGTATGGTACTTTATTGTTGTCATGTCTTTTCTTTGTTGAGCAAATATTCATTTTCTGAACAGCCGTACAGTTAGATTGGGCGAGTCTGTGCTGGTGTTCACAAGGTCACATGCTGTATGTCTTTTCAGGGAGAACAAGTGTTTCTTCAGGCTCTGAACTGACTGCTTTACATTTACAAATTAGTTTGCATTGTTGTAAAAATAACATTTTTTAGAAAACGAACAGATCTTTCTTTTTTTGTGGCAAGAGAAGGCATTTAATATTATATTAATAGTTTTAGATGAACCTTGTAATATTAGCTCATTACAAAAGCTGAAAAGTAGTTCATTCTGCCTCAGTGACAACCAGGAATTCAGTACAGACTATACACTATATAAAATTATTAATGATGAATACACACAGTATGAGTGAGCACTTTCAGTGTTTAAACAGTTTAGGTTACACGATAGAGGGCTTAGGCAGTACGTTGGCACAGTGGTTTGCATTGCTGCCTTGCAGCGCTGGGGCCCTGGGTTAAATTCACAGGGTGCTGTCTGAGTGGAGTTTGTACGTTCTCCCTCTGTTCACGTGGGTTCACTCCAGGTGCACCTGTTTCCTCCCACAGTCCAAAGACATACTGGTAGGCTCATTGGCTTTTGGGAGACTTGTCCTTGGTTAAGAGTGTTCATTTGTGTGTGCACTGTGATGGACTGGTGTCCCACCCAGGGTGTATCCTGCTTAAAACGCGTTGTTTGCTGGGATAGGCTCCAGCTCCCCCTTGACCCCGTGTTGGATAAAGGAGTTAGAAGATGAATGGACACCGCGCTCCCCATCACTTTTTCTTCCTGTGACGTCTCCGGGGAATCACATTAGTCTGAGCTGTGAATAAAGCAATAAGCTGGAGGGTCAAGGACTGTTTTGCAACCTCTGCACCCTCTTTCTCTCATTCCAAACATGGGCCCAGTTAAAATATGTTAAATATAATGTGTTAGAGTTTTATATATTTGTTTATAAATTTGATAAGTGACTGTTTCCACCACTACCGTAGTCCCACAGCTGTTTTGGAGTGTGCCAAAACCTCAGTATTTTTTCTGCAAAGCATTTATGAGGTGCATTATAATCATTCAGATAAACCAGCATGTATTTTTTTGAAACATCAAGTAGAGTTTCATCCTTATGTGTAACGTTCTAATGTTAGTTATAATGTTATTTTAAACTTAAAAAAAATTCTTATGCTTCTTATAGCTGAATGAGATCCTTGACTGTCACCTATGAGCATCAAGATAAAGCTTGAAGAGTTTAGGTTACATGATACAGTGCTTGGGCACTAAAGTGGTGCTAAACAGGGAAGATGGCTTTCCTCATTTGTAACCTTTTTTTAAAGTTGATTAAAAATAAAAAAATGTGTTTATTTCAACAGCTTCATCAGGCTTTAGCACTCTTTTTCTGTCATTCCAAACATGGACTCAGTTAAAATTATTAAATGCATATCGCATTCAATTTTTATATATTATTTATGTGTTTATATTTTATATATGATAAAATTGTTATAGATTTGATTAGTGACTCTCCCCACCACTGCTACTGTATAGTCCTCTCCCAAGCTTGAGAATAGAGGAGTGGGAGCGAGAGTTTGAATTCTGGTTCCGGAAAAGAAGTGAAAAACCCGGAAATTGAGGCTGTTGGCGGAAGAAAGGTGGTTTTGACAAACTTCTGGTGGACTTTTTTCTGATGAGCCATAGGAAGCTGCTGTGTAATTTGAGGGGGGGCTCTTTTGCCATGGAAATTCTCGGAAGGATGTACTTGAGTCCGAGTGTTATCAGATCACTTTTACACCACAGGTTGAAACTATATCTAAATATTGTTATGCTTCACTGTGAATTCAAACCTTCCCCTCACCTTTAATTGTGAATCATTAGTTTTGAAGAAAACTATTATTGAACAGCTGTGGTGGGCCCCAGCCATTACAGTGCATCAGCCATTTTGCGCCAGAACACATTAATGACTAAATAAAGTGACTATGGAAACAGCTGGAGTCGAATTTAGGAAGCAAACTGGGCTTCATTCAGGATGAAGCTTTATTAATAGATAGCGCAGATGTTTATACATTTTATAGAAACAGGTCTGGATTGAGTCAAAACTGCACTTATGAAGATGATTCATTGTTTGCCAGTGGATATTTTGATTTGTCTATTTAAAAACCAGCCTTTAATTTTTGTGTTGGTACGTGGATCAAACAATATAGTCAAGCCTGTATTGTAGTCTGCTTTAAACTGCCTTGTACCCAAGGCCTTTATTAGACTGTTCTTGCTATTCAAAAGTGGGAATACCTCAGTCGTAGCATTTTTTTGTTGTTGTTTTGCCTTTAATTAAAAATGATGATTTTCTTCTTCTGGGACAAAGTGGTATTAATTACATTTTACACCAGCTGCCTCAGTGAGTGTTCTGTACATTTTAAGGAGTATATCCCAGGTTTGTTAGGAGAGATCTCTGGAGAAGTAATCTGACTCCTCTGTGTGTTAAGGAAAGCACGCAGCTGAGAAACCTTAGGGTACCTCTTCCTCTTCATCTGTCTCGTGCCTTTCAGTTGTGAGATGGTGACTTAGTGCTGTTCAAGAACAGAGGGCAGCTGGGTTGTCTTGTATATAAGTGTGGTTCCCACAGAAACATAGTCTTGCTTGTGAGCTCTCGCATGGGAGCGCAGAAGAGTGAGAAATCCTGTTTTTCTGCTTGATATCAGTTTTTCACTCAAACCTTTTCTGTGGGTGTTGCCAGGCAACAGCCCCCAGCTTGTCTCTGGCTGGTAAAAGGTGAAATCGTATTCAAGGAGGGCTGAGAATTACTCATTTATTTTTATTTCTCAGGAGGTGTCCTTTATTTCTTGTGTACTTATAATTCCTGATAACTGTTACATGAATGTTATTTTTTTGCTCGTCTCACTAGAGTGTTAACAATTACTTTTGTTGAAATGCTGAGTCATGGGATTTTTATGATTGTGTTGCTAATGAAGAAAAGACCTGTACCTGGTTGTCATTATGAATTATGATATTAGCTCTATACATTGTCCCTGAAAGTTTTTGAATGATATGGTTCTCTAGCATTTGATAAATTCTGCCTTTAAAGTGTCCTGCAGTTTTGAAGGGGTAGTGTCTACAAATGTTGTGTGCTTCTCATATTGAGCAGTGCAGTAACACTGAGCTAGCAGGCAACTTCTTCACGCAAGAGGCACGGGAAGTTTGTCTGTGTGACAAAGCAAAGATTGTATTGGAATAGATTTACATCTCTGCCTCGTTTGAACACTTGTCATTACTTCTTTAGTCCCCTTCACTTTCTTTAGGAGGTAAAGTTCATGCCAAATACCGTAACACCCCAAACACTAAATCAACAAAACATGCACATAGTAGAAATGAATGTGCAAAAAACAAGAGGAGACAATAGCGCACCTGTAGATTTATCATAATTGCTTGTGATATTCTCTCCTGTCCTGTTCCTGTTGGACAAAGCTAAACCCCCGTCATTGCCATGGTCTTCGTTTAAGCAGTTGTAAATTTTTATAGGGTTGTGTTTTTTAACAGTTACATGCTATTACTTAATAACAGTCTCTCAGCTGCAAAGCACAAACACAGCACTTTCTAGATGCATTGTGCCATTCCCAGTGCTGCTGAATTGTGAAAGACAAGCATTTGTGGAGTTTCCTAGGAATCTTGTCCTGCATGTGCTGTTCATCCATTGGGAAATCTAACATCTGGACACATCACACTCCTTTTAGTGAGGTCTCTGACAGCGACAGTCTAAGACTGAGACTCCAGCTTAGAACATAAGAACAGATTTTCTTTGGCTACCAGCTTCATTGCATCGCATTTTTGTGAAAGAGGACACCATTTGCTCATTGGTTTAGGTTGCCTATAAAATAAAACTTTTCCTTTGTGGCTAGTAAGATATTTGCTCGAAGAGATGGATAGTCAAAGTATATTTGCAGTATTGCTTTCCCACCAAGCCAGTGATGTATTACAGTACAATAAGACTATTCTAATCTATTCTATTCTAAATGCCACCGTGTTACACTTAATGATTTGTGCATTGTTCCAAAAAATATCCTGAATTCTAGTAATACATAAAGATTGGGACACTCTCTCTCTTTCCTAGCGTTAATCCCGCATCAGCAGGGTCCGCTTGTCGGCACACCAGTCTCCATTTGGTGGTTTGAACCAAATCTTTGAGCTGACGTTGCCATTAACTGCGACCGAGAAATACTCCGCCTGCCGTCGGAGTGGGGGGGGGGGGGGGGGAGGAGAAAAAAGTAATATAGCCAATTCATAGAGGGGGATTACTAGGAGGCATGGGAAATTTGGCCAGGACGCCGGGGTTACACCCCTTCTCTTTTCGAGAAACACCCTGGGATTTTTAATGACCACAGAGAGTCAGGACCTCGGTTTTACGTCTCATCCGAAGGACGGCGCTTATTTACAGTATAGTGTCCCCGTCACTATACTGGGGCATTAGGACCCACCTGGACCGCAGGGTGACACTAACACCTCTTCCAGCAGCAATCTTAGTTTTTCCCAGGAGGTCTCCCATCCAGGTACTGACCAGGCTCACACCTGCTTAACTTCAGTGGGTTGCCAGTTGTGAGTTGCAGGGTGATATGGCTGCTGGCCAAGAATGGGACACTAGAAAAACTTTTTTTCTATTAACATAAAATAATGGAGAGCAATGTTCAGTTCATTTCTCTGTTTATCACCCATTCCAAGTACAGTAAGCCTGATTTTAAAACATGAAGTGTGAATGTAAAAAAAACAACAACTTTCAGCCATTTCAAATACAATTTTCTCATTTGCTGAATGCTATTATTGACATAAGATTACTAAGTGTAACTTTTGATAAAATGTAATCAAATTATTATGCTATACATTAATTCTCATCTTAATTGATGACTGTAGGTTCTTAGAAAACAAAATATATTCACAGTCGCTATTTGGTAAATAAAGTCTACTACATGAATGGTTTAGAATTTTACCCAAGGCTGTATAATTTGTATGTGAAACAAGTACAGACACACAGCTACACACTTGCATGACAGCATCGAAAAAATGGTCATGTCCATAGTAGGAACTTGAACCAACATCGGAGGTCTTAGCAGTGTTTAAAAACAAGCCCAAACAAATCTTCAACTATACAGCATCCTTGCACCAAAACTTCTCAGTCGATGGGCAATTGGATAGTATTCGCAATAGTGAAAGAGGTAGATGGGATAACAAAATGAGGTAACCCTGTAATCCTAACCCTATTAAAGGATCTTGACAAGTGTCCACTAACATCTTGTGAAATGGTGTTGGTCCCCAGTGGAATGCTTGTAGAAACCTATGTACAGTACATCAAGATATTAGTTTGTCAAGCACTACGATGGGAAATATTTTAAAAAGGCTTTACTGTTAGGTGCTGATAATGCAACGTTTTAAAATTTGTGCTCCTTACAAACTAACGATTTTATATTAGCATGTGCTGGGACAACTGGTGAACACAGAGGTAGCACAATGTGTCACAGCTAGGGACCGATTCCAGTAGCTCTGTGACCAGGGGTTGGATACCTTTCACATTGCATCCTGGGAGCAGCAACGAAGTCTGTCAATTATTCACAGAGTGGCGCAGTGGCTGTTCTGTGTACCCTCAGGGCTGCAGGCTCCCGTTTAAACAGATGGTAGGAAAATCTCTTCAGAAGTCAGTTTTTCATTTGCGGGGCTTCTCATGGTATGAAAACCATTTCCTAAAATGTGCATGTCTGCAATGTAAGAACAGCCGGCATAGTTCTTCGTATACTAAAGTACAGTCCTGTGCAGAACATTACTTTAGTAGACCTTTTTAGAAAAAGTGGTGAGTGTGTCAGTTTACATTCCAAGATTTAGTGATGATGAACATCTTCTGATGTGACAGTGCTAATTTACGATCATTCTTCTTTTTTATTTTGGTGAGGTTATCCAGGACCCATTTTTCCACATGGCCTATCTTAATGATACACATATGCAGATGCCATTAATGAACACTGCTTTGGTACTTTCACAAAATGCATGGTGTGAAGCATTCAAATGCAGTTCATGAATGTTTGCAGCATTACTTGACTGTGGCTAATGCTATTACAAGTTGTTTGCAGTTGAACTTTAGCCTTAATCTTGAAAGTCTCTATCTTACAGGGTGAACAAGGCCAATCTGTTTCTCCTGTCTAGTAGTGCTAGTAGTGCTCCACGAGGATAGCACGGTCACTGAATGAGAGTTGGCAGTGCTAGGTGGGCTTAGGGTCAGTGAATCACCAGTGAATACATTGTAATTTGTTTAGTTTCTTTAACCATGGACTGCGGCCATGCCATTAAATTATTGGGTTTGAGATGATGGTCCCTGTGTATACTTTTATTCTTCTAAGAGTTCTCAGTGTCACTCCCTCAGTCTCTCCTGAGAGCCTGAGCTAAAAACAACAGTATGTGAATTTATACCCCGTACTTTAGGGTTCCCAATCTTTCATTCTACAGTAGCAAGACTTGGTTTTCTAAAACAAATGGTAAAAAAAAAACTGGAAAGTCAAACGACTGAAGGATGATTTGAGTTCTCCATCTCTTAGATAGTTAACATTCTGTGATAACAGACATTTATTTTTTTCGAATAACACTAGAGCTGTTTTAACTTCCTTGGTCACCAATGATAGATGTTTGCCTTCCGGCTGTTTTCTTGTGCACCTTCTTGTTTCTTGTGTTGTAGCTCCTCCCTGGAAGGGGAGTGTTTAAGTACATACTGTACATAAAGTACTACATGCCTTTTGACCAGCTGCCATTGACTGCATCCGATACTGTTGTAAATGTAAAAAAACTGTGCATTGCAGGATTAATAAATAAATTGTTAATCCAAATCAAACTTCACTTCACAAATGTACTGTTGCGGTGCATTATGTAGCTGTGGTTGTCGGAGTTCTGAGGACTGAAGAGCTACACCGATACTCAATAGGCTGAATCTCACTAGGCAATGAAATCATAAGTGATCTTCAGAAATTGGACTAATGCATTGTGGTCTGTGAGTGAGGATAATAGGATACTTCAGTGAGTGTCCAGTGAAATCAATAAGTACTCTCTGACTCTTGTGTGCCCTGCTTGTGAGATTTGTGCAATTGATAAAGGATCTGGTCTCTTCTGTTAAAATGCATTTTTTGAATTTTTTTTTAAATTCAAAGTGTGGCTGTTGCTGGAGGTATGCACTTAAAACTGACACAAAGGGAAGCCTTGCTTTATTGTTATTTCAGTGCTAATATTACAGTAAAAGCAGGTTTGCTAGGGAGTTTAAGCAGCTTATGAAGTGAGATGTGACTTTTCCCAAACAATTGAAATTTACACAGGTAGCTCTAGAGAGCTTCTTTGAGGACCTTAATCTGTGCAGTATCCTAACACTTAATTAACACTGTGCTTTTTGTTTTCTGTGCTTTATTGTTGTTTTAATCTGCTTTCATATGCATCTTTTACGTCTTGGCGTGTCAGGACTGTAAGTCACATTGGATAAGAGCACCTGCCAAATGAATAAATGTAATGTATGATTGCATTATTAGATATTCCTCTGTTACTTCATGCACATTTACAGATGTAGTAATGTAAGCAAAATGTGTAATCAATTAGCCAGGTACAGTGTTTCCTGTAAGAAAGATACCTGTTGGATCGGAGGAGTAATCTGCTTCATCAGCAATTATGCTGTATATTTAATACTGTATGTGAACAAAAGTAAGAGGTTTCAGCTAGGTAAGTATGGGGATTAAGTGGCAAGACTGGTTGATTAGCAGCTGGAGATTTTATACTGAAGTCTAAAAATTAGGGGCAGCTTGGATTTATTAAATTGAGTGATTTGTTTCTGAATGAGGTAAGGTAATAAAATATGAAAATTATATCGCATTCCAGGCCTAGGTCTGATAAAGGAAAAACTTTTTTAACGAAGGGGTTTGACCATATATTTATAGTACAAAGGGATCCCCCAGTCGTGCAGATTTTATGGACCTGTGAATTCAGGGCAGTGGATGAGACACCCATTACAGAACCCCTACATCTGTGTTGCACTTGTAGTATCTCTACGGAATGTCTGGGTTTAGAAACAAGTGCCTGTGTTCCGAGGAGTGGACAAGGATACTGTTAGGAATTGAACTTGCTAAAGATGGGACAAAGGAGTCAAGAGCTATTACTTCTCTATTATGAGTTAATAAAAAGCATGCAGTTACCAAATTACACCTAGAAACCCAGCATACAGCATTTGAAATAAGTAGTAAATCAACAGAGGCCATACAAAAGTCTTAAACAAATTTGTCTTTTCAGATTTGAATAGCCTGTCCAGATGGCTGTCAGGAGGAAGGTCCTCACAAGTACTGGGGCTGTTCTCATTACATTGTCATTACTGATACATCAAAGAAGCATGCTTGTTGTAGTTCACAGCATTTTACATTTTATGTTTGCCTTATTTCTTTTTCCAGCTGTTCTGACTGTTTTGCAGGTTTTCTAAAATGAATCGGTTAATTCAGGACCTATTGTCCACATTAATTGTAAGGAAGTTACTCTGCTACCAGTTTTACATTCATAGTCATTATAGTTCACTTCTCAGAGGGCTTGACCTTCGGCATTTTAGACCATCGCACCCAGTAAAGAGTAGTGAATGAAATTAAATTTTGAAAATGAGAATTTGTGAGCAATGCAGTTCTAATCACAATAGTCTGAAAAACATTTTTATAATATAACTTTAAACTTTTAGGATCATATGAGTTAAAACGTAGGCCTACATATTCAGTGTTCTGAAAAATCCATCTGCTAAACCAAATTACATGTAATGTGCAATAATCAGTTATGTGGTACAATACACAGTTTAGCTTAAAACCACCAGGCGTTTATGGTTTTATATAAGCCCACAGTGCTTTAAGAATACTCTTCTTTCCTACAGTTTTTTTCAGTTATGCAGTTAAATTGACGATACAGTGTTATTGGTTGTCAAACAAGCCCTCAGCTTCAAGGCATATATAGATACAGGCAGCAGTACCATTGTACAAAATGTGGTGAGCCTTGTGGCACTGAGAAGGAAATCTCACTTGACGAACATAGAAATCAAAGTTTTTAGCTTATTAAGTCTTCTGGATTGTGGCTTAATGTCATGTTTCACCTAATGCTGCGTTTAAGACTCTTGATCGGAGTTCATAAAACTGGTCCTGTTAACATTAGATACTGTCCTTTTTAGATTTTAATATGTGGGCTGTCTTTATTAACTAGCTTTATCGAATGTCTTAATATTATTAGAGTCATTGAAGCCTTCCTCATCTCTTCTCTAATGGCAGCAAAGGGCTTTTTGCTGAGACGATTTGAATTCTAGCCAGCAATAGAAAACTTGGCAGTAATCCTTTTATGTGTTTTAGAAACAACCCCCCACCCCCCAGAAAAACAACACCAGTTACAAGTAAATCAAAAACAGCAAGAATTCTTTTAATGATTCTTTGAATGGACTGATCCTTCATTTACTTGGAAAACTTGAAACCTCTATTGTATTATACTAACTCCCAAATGTACAGGTTGGAGCAAATAACCTCCTCACATTTGTTCTTATGTGCTCTCTACCATACTGTATAGTGTAACATATAGTGTAACAGTGAGTGTTAGGATTTTTATTATTTTACAACCTGTCCTGCAAGGACATATCATTTTGTTTTATATTAGAAGCATTAGAATTCTAAATAAAGCATATTATCATTTGAACTTTGTGAACCTGATTTTGTATTTTCAGATTCGCGAGCTGGTTGTCTGTAGGTTCTCTCACTGGGCTGAGCTATCGTACAGCAGCTTGAAAAGTGTTCTCATGGATGAAGAGCACCTTGAATCAATCTTTATTTTAAAGGTTCACTATTTCCATCTAAACTTTACTTTTGAAATCTTTATTTTACAGCTGCAAGAAAAAGTTTGTGAACCCTTTAGAATTACCTGGATTTCTGCATTAATTACTCATAAAAATCTGGTCTGATTTTCAACTAAGTCACCATAATAGACAAACACAATCTGCTTAAACTAATAACACACAAACAATTGTACTTCTTGTTCTCCTTGGATGGTACTGTGTTGTACAGCAGCCCAATCTTGGTGCTGGAGGGCTGGTTATGTAGTTTTTCTAGATCAACATCTGAGAAGCCGTTAAATAGGTCCCGTTAAGCCAATATTGATTTGTTTTGCATTGGTAAACGTTGGAATGAAAACTGCTGACATACTGGCCCCCCAGGACAAGGATTGTCCAGCCCTGTGTAATACTCAGAGATGTCAGTGGCATTGGGGAAAAAAAAACAGAAATACATCTATTAACTAAAAAAAGAAATATGGCTGCTTCTGCTGATGGAAGAGTTTGATGGAAGGAGCAGTGTGAACTGAACTCAAGTGTGCTTGAGGCTCGAGGCGTCTGAGGGGCTATTGGTGTCCTCGGGAAAAGAGGAACTGTACACCTGCAAAGTAAAAATATCCTACATGCTGTTGGAGACAAGTTCACACATGAAAAGTAACAAGTCATGGTTTTACTTTTTTTTAATTGGTCTGTTTGGAGACTTTCTGTCTTGTCATATTTGTTTTAAAATTAGTATGTAGAGTTTATCCAGTTGTATTTCATTAATTATTCACACTATTCCTGGTCAGTACATGTTTTCATGTGTATACTGGTCTTAGGAGAAAATGGGTATGTTTTGAAACGTTTTCATGGCTTACATTTTAGGCTGTCAAGTCATATGTAGTGTTTCATCTCTGGAGGTGTGAATAACTGGTTGAACCAAAGCTTAAATTTGAGGATCTGTGTTAATCTCTCAAAAAAAGCAGTGAGAGTACACAAGCATTGTGGTTAAGCAGTCACAGGCAACACAGGTCTATGATTAAAAAGGACATGCTTATAATGAAGTGCAACTCTGAAGGAGTGGTGATCTAATTTGATGTTTCTTATACTTTATTGAGATGTTCATTGTGTTATTTTTTTAATGAAAGCTTTACGTCTCTAGCAGAACCTATTATTTATCACACTTTGCTGTCAGGTTTATCTTCTCCACAGTATACACCCCTGTTTCAAAATGGTCAATTTTTTTAGTCGTATTCAGTACAAGACAAATATTAGGATCCAGTATTCATAAAATGTATAATTACTTGCATTGTTAAGCGCCTTGGGGCAACCTTGTTGTGAAAGACGCTATATAAAAATACATTGAATTGAATTGAAAGGAATCTATAAGATTGGATTCTGATTTTCCTAACAGCATAAAGTACTTTTTTAATCAATCTAAGTCTCCCCAAAATGATTGCAACATTTTATAAAAACTAGAGGGGATAAATCAAATGACACTTTAGTAAATCAGTGCAAGTCAAGTTAAAAAAGATTTCTTGAGCTCATTGCCTCTGGTTCCTTAATCTGCTGTAATAGTAAATGTGTTTGTAAATTTGCCAAGTCTATTGTGTACACCAATTAGATTGTGATGTAATATTTCCTGCAGCAGAGTCTCAAAACATGTTTCCGACACCAAACCCATCAATCTTTCAGTGGCTCCTGCACCAGTTGTTTTTGTTGTGTGCTTGGCTGTACTGTCATTTGCTAGAGAGCCTGAAGGAGGCATGCTTCATATAATAGACACTAGTATTTTGTGGCTGTATTTGTGACTTAAGTATGTTTTGGGGGAATTATAACAATCTCAGTTTTTAATATGCAGACTGCTTCATTTCACAGATTCTTTTATATAAGCATCACAGTTATACAAAAGCCAACTACTTTTTAAGACGTGAATAATTAGATAAATACAAGTTTAACTTTTATATTCCTATGTTTCTTTTTTTTTTCTATGAGTTTTGGACCTTAAAAAGGAAACAAATGTTGCAACCCTCACAGTTATCCTCAGTATTTTACGTATTGTACATTTTGAACTACATTTACTGTATGGACAACCTGCTCCATTACAGTCATTAACCTCAGAGATGTATCATAAGTAATTAACTCTTAGTAACATTCATTCTGAATCTCTTTAATAATGAAACCACCAAAAGATTAAAATACATTTTAGTTGTTACCAGTGTTTTATCCGTAAATGTGTGAACAACAAGTTAAGCGCGTTACACACCAGGTTTCCTTCTCCATAACTTTCAACATGGATATAATACTATTTATCTCTGTTCTGTGATGCTAACAACTCTCTTCTCATTCCACAAACAGCAGTTCAGGCGAGTTTGTAAATCCATATCAACGTACAGCATTTGAATAAACCCCTTTTCCATAGTCATGATTATTGCCTGCTGGGTTGTCCCTTGACCTCATTTCTGGCAGCTTCTTTCTAAATGCATGGATTCACTAATGTAACAACAGAGACCGGAGCTTTAGACCTGGAAACGTTTGGTTTTTGAAACACAAAGGATGTGAGTAAAAACATGAAGAGATCAACAGTATTAACAAAGAGATTGTTATTGAATTTGAGTTGTTCCTGGATTTGTAAAACAGTGATTTTGAACTGATTTACTGTTTTTAAATACAGCTATGACTGCAACTGTTTTTACAAATATTTAGTTTTTTAAAGCACTATACTAAATTACTAATTTGTGATAAATATATTTATTATACATTACTACTTAAATAGCTTAGTGTACAAATTAGTTCTCTTCAAAATGAATAAAAAGCTTGCTGTAAAAATGCCATGCACTTAAGGTGCAATATAGTATCAAAGAGAGCAGTGGTATCAAAAAATGTTTATGCCAGGTATTACATGCTATAACAGGGCTTTTGGAGCATACTGTATGTCAGTCATTTAAAGATGTCTTGGACTGGTTGCCCTGACATTCTTGTAGTGCCGAATCATCACTTAGATGTTCTGCAATTGAAATTATGGAGTTTCTCTTAGTTTCAAATGTAAAGTGACCTTTTGTTGTAAAAACTATGAATCACCTGCATTGCTGAATGTTTTGGGTAGCCCTTTGCTAACCCAAACTACACTTGCATTATTTCTCTTCAATAAATCTTGCCTTGCCTAGATCAAACTTGATTATAGTATGGAGACAAATGGAAAAAATCTAATTGATTTATGTTATTATTTATTTTTAATTATTGGTGTTTTAGTTTTAAAATGAACATTTGAACTGAAATTTTTAATTGTAATTTCAACTAAGACAACTGTGAGAGCATGTTTAAGTTCAGTATAACTGTTTTGCCCTGTTTTGTGTTCATTTTAACAGTTAAAATTAATAGTTTCTTGACTTTATCTTATGTCTTTGATTTGAATGACAAAGTGAGCGGATCTAAAACTTCTATTGCTTCTATGGTTTCTAAAATGTCTTTTTAATTTTAAGTTCAGTAACCCTTCAGCAAAGCTTGTGATTCTGTTGTTGGTTGCTATGACTTGAGTTCTGTGCAACTCCCTTCCTTGAGGTAAGCTTTTGTTTTTGCTTTGAAAGAAGTATGAAATACCCAACATGGAACAATCTGTCAATAAACTGCTTTATTTCAAAATCATGAATATCACTAAAGAGCATTTTACTCCCTCCTAACTGTCTGTTACCCCTGAATGTTGAAGAACCCTTTTGGATATTTTCTAGTCGAGAGCACAAGATTGCTAATTCTGAAGTATAGTATTTAGGAAATGTCCAAGTCAGAGCTTTAAAAAAAGTTAACACACTCATTACACTCACAGGGTTACCAAGGGTTACAAGAAAGCTTTCAGACTCCTTATAATATTCTTGTCTCGTAAAGGCAGTGTGAGTGTGGAGAGACTAGGTGCTTGCCAAACTCCCCAGCCTTTGGCTAGAGAGATGAGCCAAGCTGCTATAAATATTAGCAAGATGCCTGCCACTACAACCACAAATCCTCTTATCCTGATTAGTGTTCAGGCACTGATTTAAAAGGGGATTAGTTGGAGGCCTAGTTGTCATATCATATGACCATTAAGGAGGCTAGAATTGTGCCCAGGGGACCACAAAGATGAGTTTGGGCAAAAGGTGGAGAGGTCAGGAGTGCTGTTCCTTTTTCTGTGACTGCTCTTAGTTGAAGTAGCACAATTGTGGTTGTAACACCTTATGGACATCCACTTCCAGTGTGAAAAAGTAATGAGGAGTTTATGTTTGCCTGTGTAGGGTGTGGACACTACAGCTTCTTGCTGTCTCTGCTGGTGGTTATGACACCAAAACCACTTTGGAAAGCCCTCCAGCATAGTGGGATCAAAACCTTCCTTTTAGGACCTGAGCTTTTCCTTTCTGTAACTTATGAATTCAGTTTGCTACTGCCATGATTTGTTATATCGTCAATAAAGTTAAGTGAGCCAGCTTCAGAAACCTCCATACATGTCAACGCCATGACATGACCTCCACCATGCTTCACAAATGACGTGGTGTTTTTTGGAGCATGTAGAATGACTTTCTTTCTCTATATTTTAACCTTTCCATCACTGTGGTTAAGGCATACTGTATCTTGGTCTCATCTGTCCATTAAATGTTATTCCAGACCTCTCTTGGTTTATCTATGTATTTTTGAGGAAATTCTCACCTGACATTTCTGTTCTTGGTGCTGAAGAGAGAAGTGCATCTTCTGGAGTAGCCCTTGAAATAATTATACTGCACTTTTCTGGAAACTTTGGTTTTGATTCCTTCACCCTTGTATTCTAGCCTTTCAACATATCGCTCACAGTTGTTTTAGTTGTTTACTTGACAGTTGAGAGTTTTTGTGTCAGCAATTTCCGATATTTTTCTTCACCGACCTGGTGTTTATTTATAGATAATGATAACTGCAGTTTGTTTCTTCTTCAGTGGATTTCAAATTGTTGATTTTGGTATGCCCAGTTTCTGTGCTCTGGTTCTGCTTTAGTTCTTGATTTTTTTTTTTTCAGTTTCAAAACTGCTTGCTTTTCTTTAATAGAAAGTTTTGACTCCCAATGACAGACACCGAACACTGAAGCTGCTGAGGCAAGGTGAACTGATGTCCACAGCTCTTTTATGAAGTCTTAATGACCCAACAACAAACGCTTGACCAACAAAAGACACCTGTCAACCAGCTGTCTCAATACTGTGGCTCTTTCAACAGAGAGGCTTCACGCTATGAATTTGTTTAACTGGCTCAAGACAGTATAACTGAATCAAATTCATGAAAAAAATACTTTCAGTTGTACCCATCAGCCATTTTTTCCATTTGAAATGTTTAAAGTTTCTAGTGAAAATCTAGTTAAGCCTAACTGTCCCAATACTTGGAGGGCACTCTGTAAGTTGTCCCTGTTTGTTGCTCAGTTGTCAGCGGTACAGTCTCTATGTCCAAGGTTGCTGCACAGCTGTTTGCAGGCTGCTCTTTACTATGCTGGCTTTTAGTACTTATATCTGTCTTCATTTACTGCAGTTTCTTCTGCTTTTTACAGAACGTGTGCTTCATGAGTGTCATACATACTAGAAGTCTTGAATTAAACTGCTGGAATTTAATTTCTTATTGTGGTGCGTGGCTCTATTCATTCTTAGCCTGGTAATTGTAAGTGGAGTCATTTTCACTTATTCCTCCCTTAAATATATAACACAAGCTCTTTCCTTTTTTGGAATTAACAAGTATTTGAATACTTATCTAAGCAACCAAATAGTATATATGAAAATGTTGGAGTATTCAGTTATGTGGTCTGTCCCCTAAACTGAATTTACTTTAATAAATGTATTTTTACCATAATTGAATGATGTTTGTTATAAAGAGGACAACATTCTCTTTTAGCAAGGAGCATTAGCTACAGCAGTTTGACAACTCAGATTTATCTTTTTTTAAAATTCAAGTCTTAATTAATCACATTTAAATTTGCTGTTTTTGGATGATATATGTACTGATGCACAAAAGAAAGGGAACACTCAGGCCTAATGGATTTAACCAAATATTTTTAACTTGGATATCCAACAAAATTGCTGACAGTGAAAAAGCTAGAAGAAGCAAGAAATGTGTTTATTAAGAAATATGATAGCTCTTCAAATAAAAACCTGTTAGAAGTTAGTTTCAGAAATGAGCATTTCAGCCAGCATTGAGCACTAAAACAATTCAGGCAGTATTGACTTAACCAGCAACATCTTCACACGTGTTGTCTCCCCTCAGATCTATCAAGGGCACAACAGTATTAGTAACAAGAGCACTCCACCACTCTCAGCTATTGTCTTAGATGAGCCATAGATCAGCTGTCATCATGTTGAACTGCCTTTGAGTATGCATTTCATTTTCATAAATCCGGTGAGATTCAGCAGAATGAGTATTTCGAAGGTTATTTTCACTTGGATGTTCTCCATTGCACTTTAAAATGACTCAAATCAAGGACCAGGTGGGAAAAAATACACATACCTGTTCCCTTTTTAGATGACATTGGGCTGAATGGACCTATTAATGTAAAACTTTGTTGGGTTCTCATTGTGCATCGTTATGCCAGACTTATTATCTGATTTCTAAACTAAACTAGAAATGGAAAACTGATAGCTAAATCACAGTTAGTTTGCACTACAGCCTAGGATTTTAAACCACTGAAATCATCATATACTCGAAGTGAAATGAAAAACGAGGAAACTAATCTATATTCTTATGATACCCCTCACCACATTGACCCTTTTTTTGAAAGATACAATAAGTGTTCCTCAGTGGCTATTGTTCACAACAGCAGTTCTGGAGAGTTCCCATCCAGAAGCACTTACATCTTGGTTTATACCAGTCTTGATTATTGTAACCTGGTGCATGGTGGTGTATGCAAATGTATTTAAGCTGACACATGTTTAGAACAAGCTGTGTAGAGCTGAACCAAAACTAAAATGCACAAGGGTTTTTAACATTTTAGCTTTCTTGCACTGCCTAGTTCCTTGCATTAGGTTAACACGTTACATATAACGTGTTAACCTAGTATTCACCTAGACTTCATTTGTGCTGTGTGTCTTCTTTGTTACTAAGCCTGTGGATGATCATCAAGCCCGTATCAGATCTTGCATGTCAATCAGCACAT
This sequence comes from Atractosteus spatula, assembly GCF_055471065.1. Lineage (NCBI taxonomy): Eukaryota > Metazoa > Chordata > Actinopteri > Semionotiformes > Lepisosteidae > Atractosteus > Atractosteus spatula. Next base: position 56,542,238 of record NC_142708.1, on the reverse strand, counting down.
TCAAATCCTATATTAAAACTGACTTTTATACTCTATAGATTTTAATTGTTTAATTAATTAAGTTTTGGTGTGTACAGCTGAAAAAGTGAAGAAATTCCTGTTGAGCTTTTTGAAAAAGGTCCATTGATTCCAGTTCTGTAAAAACTTTATAAGGATCATTAAGTCATATCAAGCTATTGATTGTAGCTTCCCAGCATCAAGACTGGTGCAGTGTGCATGATATGCAGTAGAATAACATTGTTGATTTGAATTAGGTGTTAAAAATAGGAGAAGGCAAGAAGAATGTGGCTAGGGACTATAGTATTTTTTGGTGCTGTGAGTATGTGGTCCTGATCATTTGTCAAAGCTCACCTTTTTTAACTGATTTACAGATACTAGCCTGTTATTCTTAAAATAAAGTGCACTTTTGACCATAGCAGAAAACATGAACATTTTTATATTTCAGAATTTTCAGTTTTTGAGAAGGTGGGATTAAAAAATAATTCATTTTATGAATTTAATCCTTTATATACCCTGATACAGTTAAGACCCAGACACATTGTGTATAGCTGGGCATTTACTGAAACAATCTGAGTAAAAAAAAAACCTTGCTCAAGGGTACAGCACGACCATCCCACCTGCGTGGATTGTTCACTGTAAATCCACAACCCACTGCGCAGGACACTGCTCCCTCCAATTCCTCCATTGTGTTTTCTTTCATTTGTACAATTACACTTTGATGTTTATGTATTTTCCTCAGCTTAGTCTCTTAAGATGGTTTGTGTCAGTAAAAGAGTGCCTTCTCATAGGTGCTTTGTAAGGAAATTGACGTTTATTATAAGCCGGTAATGTGACGTTTTTGTGTTTCCATGGATCACCGTTAGTATCGTATACAGAGGCACGTTTACAAGCGTGCAAGAGAAGCTAGATTAAGCTTCCAGTCATCTATTTGAAATGATCGGTATAATATAGTGCTGATGTTTAGGTTTCAGCGAGAAGCTGGCACATTCCTGTGCTTGTCTACACTTTGCCATAGATACCCATGCGAGGAAACGTGTGGGTATCTGTGTGTGCTGGGTACTTGTACAGTATGTCCCATTGCGGGTTGGGTGACCTGTGATGTGTTCCTCTGTCTGGCAGGTCCTGCCCCTCCCTCCCTTCCCCACCAGCGGCAGGTTGCCATGGAGAATTCATCAGTGGCCTCGGCTTCCTCCGAGGCTGGCAGCACGCGCTCCCAGGAGATCGAGGAGCTGGAGCGTTTCATCGACAGCTACGTTCTGGAGTACCAGGTGCAGGGGCTGCTGACTGACAAGATAGAGGGGGATGGAGACGGGGAGAAGATGCAGTCTAACATTTCCCAGGTCAGTCTTCACTGCGGCTACACTGCCCTGTTCTTTCTTTTTCTAGCCAGAAATAAGGGGCGGCTGGTATATCTGACCAGTCTGATGCAGCATCTCACACAGAATTAATGACAAAGTTGTGAATGGTTAGTATTAGCATTGCACAATGAGGAATGTTAAAAGCATGCAGTGCTCAGACATACTTGAGAGCAGATTTAGCATACTACCAGCCTTTAGTTGGGAAATACCTTCCTGTTATCATAATGTACTATAGTTCTCTGTGCCATGCTACATTTATGATGTAGTTCACACCTGAAAAAGGCTTCACAGCTAAAACTGTGTGTCTATTTTTCTTTTCCTTTCAGCATGGAATAAATCTTTCTTTGTAAATTTATGATGTAGTAATTTTATCAAATTGAACCTCTTCAGTTTCTTATATGGTTAAATAAAAGATGCTGCAGCATTATAATGCAGCAATATATTATTAGATATTCTAATCATTAGTATATTCTAATTGTTGTATATACAGTATAGACTATAGTCTGTGCCCCTTATACATGTGCAGATATGACATTGGGAGGAAAAGAACCACAAACACATTTCTTACAATGCATGTGGTCATGTTTTTGTCATAATACCCTGGAGCTAGCAAGGACACCAGAAGAAGGGCATGAACTCTTAAAGCACAGCCTCTTACAGTATCATAACACCGTCAGTGTAGTATATTAACGTTATGTAATTAATAACTAGTGATGAAAATCTATTATGTGTTTCAGTATTGTTCTCTTATAAAATGCAACTGTTTTTACTGCTTTTTCATGGTTATCGTGATAGATAAGTAGCTCATTTCAAACAAAAATCTGGAGTGGAGCACATGCAGAAAGAAGAGCAGATTAAAGGCCATTCCTCTCAGTTATGTAGACATGCTGGCTGTCTCTGTGTAAAAAAGCAGTGTAAACCTGTTAGTGAAGTAGTAAAGAATGGGCTCAGCCTTTGTAAGACGAGCTGGATTTGAGACTTGAAAGTGAAAATGGCAAATCATCTGCATTACTGCTGCCATCTGCTACCTGTCTGGACAGCTGAACCTGGTACCCTGTTACTTCATGTTTGGAAAGCTGCTTAGGGGATTTATAGCGTAATTCCAAATTTGGACGTACTCTGCTCTGTTTGGTCGCCTTGATTAGCTAATCTTGTGAAGCAGAAGGGGAAAGTCCTACATCGTCCTTGTCTATTGTCTTAATTCTTCCCTCTGCCTCTCAAGAAAATAATATTTTATTTTTGTGAGATTCACTGTTTACTGTTAATATTAGAATAAGAATTCCAAATGTCTGGTGTTACAGCACTTTACTGAAGGGGATAGCTGTTGAGTAAAGGGGAACATTGGACACCTGCAGATTTCTGTCTTCATTGATGCTTTCTTCTCTAGTTGCACACTAAATAGCAAGGTTTTAATAATAATAAATGCTATTCTATTTTATAAGTAAAGTGAATCAGACCAATTTTTGGACCAATTAAGCCACTGAAGGATATAGTATATTTTGAAAGCCTGTTAGGCCTATTAAAAAGCCAGATAAGGTTCTATTTTCTCGCTTTATGTATTATCTACTTATAGTATAAGACCTTTCTTTTTACCAAGTCCAGTCAGCCTTTATCACACCCTGGGCTCTGAACAAAAATCTCCAGGCCTCAGTATCCAGCTTGCTTTCTGACCAGAAGCTTTTCTGTGATACAGTACATGTCTTTTAAGACCCCTAATCATTAAATTCCTTACTTGTAAGGAAACTGTATATTTTAGGTGTATTTTTGTCTGCTTAGAAACTTGTTTGCCTGCTTAGCTAAACCTTTCTAGGTATAAAGAAAGGTCAGATTTTACCACAATAAGCCGATTGTCACCCACTATGTTGAATGTTATGAATGAGGTTCCCTGTGTCGCAAGGGTATTTTCTCTCCTCCTGCATCAGAGTTGCAGTGTAAAGCTCATTGGCTCATGCAGAAAAAACTTCAGTATACTGTAAATCTGAACTATTATGCTTCAGTTAGCTTCAGTGATGTACAGGCACCTTTTTGTTCCATCTGGTCAGTTGTGGTGGTTGTCACATTGGTATTTGCTTGTTTGGTATTGTGCTGTTGTGAGTTGTGAGATGGTATTTAAAATGCCTAGTGAGCAGAAGGTAGCAAAATCCATTGAAGAGTACTTGACACTGGAGGGGATTGCCTGAGGTTTTTCTCCGTTTCATTTTACAGAGTGAAAACAAATGCACATTTTTGAATATCCTTTTGAAACACAGCTTCAAAGATGTCAGATAATTGTGAACCAGCAAAGAGTTGTTGACGCATCTGTTCTCAGCTTTAAAAGGCTCAGGGTAATGTTGGATGTAGATGTAGTGTTTTGGACAGGCGGATCAGTTATACAGAATACATGGCCTTCTTACTTCCCTTTCAAAATCATGTAGACTGCGGACACTTGAAATACACTGTTTTTAGTGAGGAATGCATGAAACTAACTAGTTAGTGAATGACAGGGGACCCCAATCTCCTTCATGGGAAGCTGTTAAACTGCTCCAGTTAAACCAGTAATGACCTGACTCTGGTCACTGTGAGCTCAGCTGTCTGAAAAGCTATAGACATAGCTTCACATACAATACATAGGTCCAGGCCCCCTCCTGTCCTGGAGTCCTTGCACTTACTTTCTATCAGGTTTTGTCGACTTCACAAATCCTCATGGTCACCTATTAGGCTCTTCATGGTTTGGCACCTCAATACCTGTTTGACTATCACCCTACTCCCCACATTTTAACCTTCATTCGTCTAATTCTGGTTTTCTGTCTGTACTCCAAGCCTGTCTATGCTCTCTGGGAGACAGGGCCTTCTCTTAATATGCCCCAGTACTCTGGAATTCTATCCCTAAGGACAGTCATCTTCCCTGAGCACCTTTAAATCCACCCTCCAAACCTTCTTCCTTAAATGGGCTTTTACTTAATCACTTCTTTGTCTTCCCCTTGCATCTTCTTCCCCATTCTGAGCCCCTGTTTTTAATTGTGCAATTGTTTTTAATTGTTATTTTGTTGCCTCTTCTTGTTAGCTTTATTTCTTGCTAAATTTGAAAGTAAAGGTTTTCTTAGTAAAAATTGAGAAGTAACTTGTAAAAGGAGCTATGTCAAATACAGATCATCATCCTTCATCTGTGGTGCAGGCGAACAATTTCTACATTTCTTTCTCTTTCTTTTTCTGATCCAGTGGACTGAAGACTGCAGTGATAGGATTGATGGCAGCTGGTCCTCATCAAGGGGAAGGGGCTCTTCCAAACCAAACAACCAGGTAAAAGGCACAGCGTGTCTCCATAAAACGGCAGTAGCATGCCTCTGTGTCTGACACCTGCGGGCACAAGAGACAGGAGCTCAAGTGTGATCATGCATAGTTAAATATTGCCTGGCATGTAAAAACCAGAGTGGTCAAGCTGTAAAAGCCACATAAAAAACTGCAAAAACTTTATGATTTAATTTTATTAACATAATGGATGCTGTCCTTGTTATGCAAACACATGTTCTCATTCCGTTCATGTGCCAAGCATGACAAATTATTTTGTTCATTATTTGAGTCAGTGTGGTTGTGGTAGTTGCAGTTATGCCTTTAAATAATAGTTTTGGTTGTGGTTTACTTGGATTAATTGTAGGCTTCTAATTTGTTTCTACATAATGTATAACTGATGGATCAAAACAAAGCTGTGGCTTTCAGTAAAATCACAGATTTCAATTCATTTTGAGCAGCTTTTATCTGAGAATATTTTATACAGTAAATCGATATTTGATATCAAAACGCACAGCACAGATGAGATTTTGTGCAAGGTTATTGAGCAAAAACATAATTACTGCAGTGCACAGTGTACTCAGGTCATCAACAGTAAACATGGAAAATATCTGATATTTTCTGCACTTTAATATTGGTGGTGCCACAGGGAGACAAACTTTCTATTAATCATGCCACTTTAAACAATATTGCATTTCAAGAGCAGTTAATTATACACATAAGGTTTATTTCAATGTGTGAGACGGAACACAAGAAAATTAATATGTGAGAAGGCCATTTGCAGGTTTGAAAGTGTATGAGAAAGAGAATGTGTTTAAGTGCTCATACGCACACAAGAAAAAGATATGGATGTGAGAGGGAGAGATTCTGTGTCAGCGAAAGGTACTGAACACTTAGCACTGAACTGTCCTCCCCATGGTCTCCTGGCTCTTAATGAAAGTAGGCTAACAGTGCCCCTGCTTTAACTGTTTGCTTATGGTGTCCTGGCACAGACCGCTTGTTTCTCTAATACTTCTGAGCCGGTGACCAGCAGTTGTCCTGGTTGCTTGTTTGTGTTTGGTTTGTGGTCCGTTGTGTGGAGAGTGTGTGTGATAGGCACGCAGCATGTGATTCATTGTCTACATTCCTTGTTTCTACAGATTTTCTGCAGAATATTGTTTTCTACAGTAGTAGCAAAGGCCTTAACTAGATTCATAGAAGAACAGTGTTAGGCTTTAGAGAGACACTGTCCATTTCTATTGATAACAGGCCATGAAATTGTTCTTGCAGCCTTTTCTTAAATGTTTTTTCGATGTGTGCGCTAAGAAGTATTTGCCTTATTGTGGATAAAGTTTCTTCACTGTCATTTTTGCTTTAGGACCATATTGCAAAGACTTAAAAGATTGCAGCAAATGGTCCTTTTCTTACAGCATATTGTTCCAACATAAATTCAATCATATAATGATTTCTAGATTCAAATGTTTGCTGTTTAAGAACAGTATTTTCCAGTTTACTGTGTATTCTTATTTTATGACATCTGCCATCAGAAAAAACAATAGAAATAATTACTTTGAGATTTTTACGGAATGTGAACATTGTCTTCTCAGGACTGATCTAAAAGAGGATAAGTTTTTACCTTAAACTAAAGGTGATCATTTAGAGATCATAAATACAAGTCTGTTGTCTCATATGTAGGAACCCCAGTGAAAGGGGAATAATGTCAAAATAATTCAACTGGCTTTTCACGATACCCGCTGCCCTGGCTGTCAAATTTTATTAGCAATTTTTAAGTTAAGCCTCTCTGCAATTTCTTGCTCACAGTAAAATAAGCCTTTTGTTTTTTTCATTTTTACTGTCAACACAGCATCTAAGCCAGATGATATACATTATTATAAAACTTAATTTTATGTAGTTTATGTGTAGAGACAATAATGTATTTTAAAATGGATTTTATATAAGCACAATTTGACACTTGTGTGAGCTGCCTCTTTTGTGCTGTTGTTCTTTTGTATGTTACACATTAGTGATTTGTAGAACATTTATTTCTGTTGGTTTTCACCTAAACCATTAAGCCCTTTACAGTTAAAGTACTGTAAAAGCATCAGACATAAGTCTGTGGCTCTTTTCTGTCTGATGTGGTTTCCACAAGTTGTGCTATCTGTGTGCCATTAACTTAGCATCTAAAGGAGGAAACCAAGTGTGGCGTCTCGCTTGCCATATCCAAAGATCAAAATCACCTGCACTGATACACACCACGTGGACAGTTTTCCCTTGGGTGAAGCTTCTTTAGAACAAAACCTGCAGAAAGAAGGGAGTCTTTTCTCTACCCTTTGGCGATTTTCCATCCCTTCTCCTTCCCCGCTGGGAACAGGGTAGAGAGAGCACAGTTCAGACTCAGTGGCTTGTTTGTGTGGTAGGTGAGGCTGCGCATGTGTGTGCTCTTTGTTCGAGGCCGATTGACGCTGCTTCACTTGCGTTTTCCCATGCAGCTCTGCTCTCTCAGGCCGACAGACCAAAATCCAAGGCTTGTGCTGTTCTGCACTTAATAGTTAAGGACTCGACCTGAGCGTTGTGATCTCGCCTCCTGAGCAGTAGCTTGGCAGGTTGGTTTGTAGGACTGGGAAGCGGGTGAATCCTCTTTATTAGTGCAGTATTATTTACCATGGCACGGTTACACCTTCATCAGGTAAGCTACTTCACCTGGAGCTATCAGCATATTTCATAGGACTGATTTTATTGAGGCACCAAATCTTTCTCTGGTTCCGTTCATGTAGAAAGATGTATGTTGATGTAATTTGGCTTTTCACAGCTGGGATTACAGAAACAATTTATGGTCTCTTTCCAGAACTTGCTAGTCTGTTTTTGTACTGATTTGAGTTAATATTTTTGTAGTTTCTTGCAGTCTTATAGAAATAGGGATGAACAATTACAGCACAGGGTTATGTAAACCCTTTCTTTAAAAAAAAAATCTCAGAAACATCACATCACAGCTTAACTCTGTATAATAACATCACCAAATCAAGACGTTTATTTCATCAGCATTTGTGTGTAAACAGTATGCAGTGTGAATTGTAGTAGCAGGTGAACTAAACAAATGCAAAGCACAGTTTTAGGATAAGCAAGACCTGCTCACTAAGCAAACTTGGTAGAGCTTTTTTGTGTAATCCTGAATTTTCATGGGTATTTCTGTGGTTTGTAAGGGTGACATGGGCTCCTTTTAAGGTGTAGGGTAATTATCCTAGTAAAATATGTCATGATTCACATTCACAAAATGAATTATGTAATGCAAGCATAAATTTAATTCAATAATTTGCAGTGTAAAAAACTTGAGAGGGAATTGTCAAACCTTCAGAATCAAATTATAAAGATCTGCTTATGTGTCTTAAAATGTCCCTAGTGTTCACATTATCATCAGACGTAATACAAACTGACATTTTAGAGCTTTTCCACTTCAACATTAAAGAGCTGTTAACATTACTAAGTCATTAAATCAAGAAAAGGAAAATCTTTGTGTATAGTACTGATAAAGTTGTCATAGGCTGTAATACTTGTAATCCCTGTAATTAAAAAGAAGTAGAGAACATTCTATTTCTTTCTTGGAAGTAAAGTTGACATGCTTGATTTACTGTATATAACTGGTACTTTCCAAAGAGCATTAAAAATAGTATTCAGCATTTACTTTTTTCATGCAACATCCCTTTAACTTTGCTTTTTGCTGATTTCTTCCCAGTTAAAAACCATTTAAATTATTTGGCAAACTTTCTCATTTAACATCACAGGTACTGTTGTAGTACTATAGTCTTTCAAGCAAAGTTTATCAGAGGTGATGCTGATCATTATAGCTGGATCCCATATAACTCATATTTCAATCCTGCTGTTATCATTTGGTATGTATCCATCCCTCCGTTTGCAAAGGAAGTTTGTTCCTCAGAACTGTTCATAATTTGATACTTCTTAAATTGAAAATTAAATTCCCATTGTTTCACATGTAAAAGCTTACAACACATTCCTGAGATCTAGAAAATTGCATAGTATTACTTGTTATATTAAGAGTATTGTGTTGTGAAAATAAGATTATTATTGCATGTCTATGATAATGATCAGATTTCACTTGGTACAACAGTATGGCTCAGCTAAGTCCAAAGGAATGCAAATACCTTCCCACTGTCTTTTTCAATCCTATCACTTCACATATTTCAGCCAGCGGAAATTCTTTCCTTTCTTTGCTTTTGTATAACCTGAAGCACTGGCAACGCGTTTTGTCGACGGACTGTAGTTAAAAATTTGCCCTGCAATGGACTACTGTCCTGTGCAGGGGGTACCCCACCTTGCGACTATTGCATGCTAAGATAGGCTCCAGCTCCCCTGAATTGGATAGAATAGTTAGAAGGTGGATGGATGTTAAAAATAAGTAGTATGTTCAACTAATGACTAAAACTGACAAAACTAAAAATGACTAAATGTAAGTAACTGAGGTCAAAAGGGAATTGGCTGTAAAAAAACCCTGTAAATTGAGCATTCAGATAGCAGGGGGTGGATGTTTATAGTTACTCTTTTAGTTTTGCCCTTTGTTGAATAAACCGTTATGACTGTATTTTGGATACAACAGATCTTTTCATAGAATCCAATAATGCCAACTTCAGTATTTTAAGCCATTAAGGTTAAAAATGCTATGGATATCCCATACGTAGTGAGTAGTTTTGAGCATAGTGATTATTTTGTTAAATAGGTTTGTCGTGTAAGTGCAATGATTGCTTGTTGTACTTTAATTTTAAAGTAAAATTTAATAGGAAGTATATTGTTGTAATATAAATGTCTAAAATATAAAACACTAGAAATATATAAAATCTGTGTAATGGTTGAGTCTAATATAGTACGAATGGCCCACTTGAAACGCATTTAAATCAAATCCGGCCAACGACAGCAGATGAGTTAGACTTTAAGTAATGGCTTGAAAAAAATTCCTAGATCATTAACCATTAACAATCAACCAAGGAAGATGGACTGAATGAACGAACATCTGTCTGTAATCTTTTCATATGTTTTTTTCATTTGTCAGTGCCCGAACACGCAATTGGACAATGCTGTACTTCTTTTTTCCAAATGCAGCAAACATTTGACATTACTTATGCCTACTTTAATGGAATGTTTTTTTCTCTTAGTTGATTCTTTGGAATGTTCTAGTCTGCCTATAATTAGGAATCTGAAGGCTCACCATTAGAAATTCAGAATGTGAATCTGGAATTGTGCCCTATATAATTCACATAAGTATTACCCTATTAGCGGTTAATATTTTTATGATTTGATTATGTTTCACCACTAATTGCTTTTATCTCTCATGTTTCCCTCACAAAGCTTTGTGGATTTGATGTGTCCGGTGATTCCGGATTCGTCCGGTGCTGGAATTTGTTTTCTTTACATTCTGCAAAAAAATGTCATGATGTTTAAAAAATTGCGTAATCTTTAATATTTAAATTTGTTTGAATCATTTTGTACAGTATTCCGTAATACATCTCCAAATCCACATTTTTAAGATCATGTTTTTTTACAAAGTGAAAATAAGTCACAAATCAAGCTCAATAAATTACAGCATCAAAATTCAAAACTTTAGATCAGTGCCATGAAGACATATCCATCCATATACACTAGATAGATTACAATATGGTCTTGATTTCTATTACATTTAACATTGATATTGTACAATTCCACTCATTAATGCAGGTGCAATAGCCAATTGTACAGATTTTTACATGCAGGAGTTAGAGAGTTGCATGTTCTCTCTAGCAAGTATTAAGAAAGTCTTTAAGAGCAGCATAATACTTTTTCTTTTGAAACAGTCTGTATACAGTAGCTCCTTTTTCTTCCTGTAGCATTAAATTATGTCCCTAAGCAGCAGACGTTTCCCAGCAGTGTACCTCTTGATGAATGACTGAACTTTTTCGTTCCTGTCCTTGTGTAGTAAGATATTGTATTTTGTTTCTTTTCCTGTCAGGATGAATGGGAACACAGCAGCAACGGCAGCACTGGCTCGAGGCCCAGCTCTGGATCAAGGCCTGGGTCTGGATCGCGGTCTGGAAGCCGAGGAAGGAACAATCAGTTAAGGGGCTCTGGAAAGGTACGGGGTTCTTAGGGGCTGATGCACTGTTAGCATAGGACAGGACTGTCTTTAGCCTTTCCTTTAGACACTATTGATAGGAATGTATATTTCTACTGTATATTTAATTTAATTATAATACGTTTTTATGAGTAATTTGTATAAAATATGCTGTGTTTTGTCGTTTTAAATGCATCATTGCTTTTTAAATCCCAACCCTGAATCAGGGAGGTGTATGGACCTAATTTTATTTGTAATCCTTTGTTGTTGTAGGCATTTGTCCCTTTTTTTAATGTCTCTCTCACTTATTCATTCATAAATGTAGTCTTTCATTATGGAAAAACATGCTTTTAAAAAAAGTACTGCCTTTGAAATCCCTGGTACAGTTAGTGGCAAAAACAATGCAGTTACTCGTTATGTTGTTCATGTTTAAGCTGGAAATATTTGTGAATCTTAGACCCCTTTAGGAAGTATGTTTTTGCTGTTTGATTATCTTAAAAAAACACCCATAGGCTTTGTATGTGATTAATTTGTATGTATATTAATTTTTAAAGTAGAAAATAAACCTAGAAATGGAAGTTTTAATGCCATTGTTAATTACCCAGTAGATCTAACATGGTCAAAATTGATGTTATTGCTTATGTGAAGTAAAAAACAAATGTAAGGGCCAAGAAACAGAATCAAGAATAATAGTCGAGTATGTGGTTTTTCACATTCTTAGAATTGTAATGAGGGATTATTGGGGGAAAAAAAGTTTATGTAGAAAAAATATAAAGACTTTTCTCTATGCAACCCTGCATTAATTTGTCTCTCAGTTAATGTGTTTAGTGGCTTCGTTAAATATTTTTAGCTGCATTTTCAGTTTTCCCCCTTTAAAATACTTAAATAACCAGTTCACACATCTAACAATTAAATCATGATTTGATGCCTACCAAATAATGATTTTCTCTTATATTTGTTCACTTTCCAGTAAAGCTTTTCTAGACTTTGATGAGAGCACCAATAATAATTAAATTACATTATTTACTTCAGTTGCTGTTTCTCAGAGTTTGGCATTAAATTGGTAACACAGTGATGAGTGGAAAGGTGTGGATGAGTTTTTTTGGACTTCAATTTTTGCAATTTCTTTTTTAAAAACAGAATGGAAACAGGGAGGCTTCTTTCGACATCCTGGGAACTGATATCTGGGCTGCCAACACGCTGGAGTCTCACGGGTAAGAACCTTCTTTACTCCATGACTCTGGTTTTCTCAGTTATGGCTTCTAAGAGGTACAGCCTCTGATAATACATGGCCAACTTTTCCTGTTGCCAGGAGCCTTTTGAAATCTGTCCACATCTGCAGAAGTCAGACCTAGCCTACCGCCAGGCTCGTCCTAAGCATTACCGGAGAAGTAAGAAGACACTGTTAGATTTTACCATCCTCTTACATATTCATAGATTAGTGACAGCTCTGAAAATTAAATCTTGGTCAGAGGAGATAAAACAACTTCATAAAGACAAAATAAAATCAACAGTAATTCACAAACTGGATAATTGTGGGGGCATATCATCAGTGGCCACTGAAGAAAATTATTTTTTTGTTTGTTTCTGGTTATAATCTAATGACAGTGTGGTTTTGCTGAGCATGGGAATCAAAAGTCTAAATTAGGAAACAGCTAAGCCTTGGGCTAAATATAATGAAGTGGAAGCTGTGCATTAATCTGTAGTGATCTTCATTTTTAATAGAAAGCTACACCCTCCATTGCTAATTGAAAGGAAAATGAACCTCTTATCAAGCCTTATAGGAAATACTGGGGACTAGAGGTATTGTTGTGAAATTATGTCTTAATATAATTATGTTGCTAAAATTAAAATTAGAACATGGCACAGTGCATGTTTGTTCCTCAGAACAGTCCCAATTAGATACTGTGCGTGACGTAACTAAATCGAATGGAAAAATTGTAGTAATTAGAATTGTTCATATTATAACTGAAGCATTGATGGAGGAGCATTGACCCTGTATTTTTGTGTATTAATTCCTTGATGGCGAAAGGAAGCTTCTTGTTTCTGAGCTGGACTGGTATTGCTGTGGCTTATATGTCATTGTATAACTGAGGTTACACATTATATTGTCTGAGAGTGAAGAAGATGGGACACCCTCCTAAATTTACTGCCAAACTCTCTAAATTGATTGGTCTTGTACTGAGGTTTTTTCAATATGCAATCAATAGGATTTAGACATCAAGGACATGGCTGAAGAAGAAAGTTAGGGTATCCCAGTGAAACATCTGTGCTCCAAACCCCATTACCCTTTTCTGATAGCTCAGTTTCTTCTAGATGGTGAAGTGCCATTAAGCAGATTAACTGATAAGTAATTTTTTTTGCCCGGACTGACTAGCGTTGTGAGCCAGAGACAAACCCAGAGATGTGCCAGTTCTGTCTTTTCTGTACAATTTGCTTCCTTACAAGTCCTCTAGATCGTTGAAGCCTGAGTGTGATTGCATGCATGATGGTTTTTTCTAATACATCAAATTAATCAGTGGCTCTTTCCTAAGCTTTTCGATTTTCCTCTTTAAAATTGCAGATCGCAACTGCTCTTAACAGATTCTAGTAGTTTCAATTGTGATTTCTGCACTCCTGGTAATGGGACTATAAAATGGAGCAGCACACTCTTGTGGTTCCTAAAAAATCATCTTAAAGCACTTTGATAAAATATAAATTGTGCCTCTAATTCCCAGCAGTGCGTTTCAGAAACAAGGTTCTTTCAGTTAAGGTTATTAAGCAACAACGAGGATTCAGTTTTATCTGAGATTTATTATGGATACAGATCCTGAGGCAGAAAAGGCAGAAAAAATCTCCCAAGACAGCAGATGTTGAGCCTCAGGAATTTGTTTATTTTGACCAGGGGAGCTACATGGGATCTTCAGCCTGAGAAGCTGGACTTCACACAGTTTCATCGAAAGCCCTTCCGTGGCACGCCAAAACACCTCCCTCACATCGACCGCGAAGGGTAAGACACTGCTTCCTTGGGCTTCACTGGGAGGAGCTGTGGGATTGAGGGTTGTGTTCTTCCCTAATGACTGCTCAACTGGTTTTAAAATGATGGAAAGCAATACAAAACTGAAAGGAGACACAAATCAAAACACATAATGCCAGGGGAATATATACTATACAAGATGAACCATTTCCTTTTGAGGAAAATGTGTCTTAACTTACCTGACTGTCCTGTTGATCACAGCAGAATTTCTTTAGCCTGCTTTCTTGTAGTAGGTCTGAAACTCACCTGGATTTTGTACAATTTCAGATCCAGCAAATGGGCTTTTCTTGTAGAAGTTTCCCAGTCAACCTGGGAATATCCTGAGAATTTGAATCAGTTTGTACTGTAATCCAGTGCTGACAGGTTTAATGAGAACATCTATATAAATAAATATTTCTTAGGCTGGAAGATTAAGTCACTTGTAATAGTGGCACACAAAGTAGAAGGGGATACAGATTTTGTAGTACCAGTGATGAAATTCTTAAGATGGGTTTGAATAAGGAAATCACAATAGCAATAGCAGTTTTCAAAGCTCTTGCAACAGAGCATATCTAATCAGCAAAAAACACCCTTCTCATGGCAAACTAAGGACAGTACTGAGTAGAATTACTGTAATGTTAGTGTTGTATTTCATTGGTGTAAATTCAGATGAGAGCACTGATTACTGGAAGAAACACAGGTTCAGAACACTGGCAGGCTCAGAACACACCAGCTCTGATAAAAACAGTAAACATTTTTATCAAAACAGGAAATGCATAAAAAAGTTCTTCAATTTCAAAACCTAAAGAATTTTGTGACAAGAGGATCTGTTTTTGAGTTCACTTATGCTTTAGAGAAAAATTGAGGAAATAGACATGTTATTAAGTTTTTATCCAAAACCTCTGCTTTAGTAGTTCAAAAGCATCCTTTTGATTGCGTGTACTTGTGTACAGCATTTGTTTTTTTCGTGAAATGTCATAACATACGTATAAAAAACTGACAAAAAAAGTCTGAGCTTTGTGACATTGCACAGGGGTGTTGTGGGTTAAACTGTCCTTCCTTACCAATTGGGCTTCACCTCTTGTAGGATGGTGAAGGGCAAGTTTGAAGATGAAGACGGCATCAACTTGAATGACATGGAGAAGTTCCTGCCAGCATTCAAGGTGTGTCTGCTCAGTCTTTAGATCTTCCACAAACAGGCTATCTCCGGGGATGGGGCTCTGCTTGATGCCATGTTCATAGTGTCTTATATGATTTTGAATAAGTAGCTAGGACTCATCTCAAGAGCTGTTACAGAACATATCTGTGACAGCTTGAAAGTAGTAGAAAAGTCTCTGCAGAGAAGGTATCTGTCTTTGATTTAAAGTCATTTTGAATATTCCTCAACATTATATTGTTACTTTAGATTCTGGTCAGGTTATAATTGATTGTGGGTTTCTAAAATGTCAGCTATGTCTTCTGTTGTCTTGTGTTGTGGTCCCTATTCCATTTAGAAATGACAATATATTTCTACCATGCAGTCTTTCTTATATTAGGTGTTTCTTAGCCTGGATCAGCCTCAGACAGAATCCAGGAGATGTTTTTCTGATCTCTGTATGAATATTCAAAGCTGTTGAAAATAATCTCTAGTTAAAAGCTAAGGTGGATTTTTTTTAAAAAATAAAACGTAAACGGAAACTTTGTACTGAACATGTTTGTAATTTTCTGTAACAAACCTTAAAACATTTAAACAGGACTGCTTTAACTTAAACACATTGTTCAAGGTGTTTTGTACAAATTATATTGGGATTAATAATATCCCTTTCTCTACATTTTCTTAAACTACAGGGTTTATTCAAAAATAGAGATTTGACAATAAAGTAGCAGCATAATAAGAGACATAAAACAAAGTTTGTGTTAAATTTGTGTTTAAATCTAAATAATGTACAGTTAAACTATTTTCATTAACCCATTTGTCCATGATTCATATAACTGACATGACTCTTAGTAATTACAACTGAAGCAATTCACCCCTGCCCTAGAGCTTTTAAGAGTTTCGTACCGTGATAGTGTTCAATATGTTGTTTTGCACATTGATAAAATATTTCCATTTTTTCTTTGCTGAGTGAATTTTGCAGGAGCATATTTGTTTTGTCTTTTGTCTTCAATGGGCTTCATTTTATGTTCAATTTGTGTATTGGTTTTTCAGGAAAAAGAATATTACGTGGTATTATGTACAAAAATGAACAAATGTGAACAATCGTCATGGAATGGCAGACTTGGTACATAAACAAATGTGTAAGTCCACCAAAAATATAAAAACAGTTGTTAGGGTCATTTTGACGCTATTACTCCTTTCGAAAGGAGTCTTTTTTTCTTTAGGTCACTGTTTCATGGAGATCAGCAGAGAAGAAAACCACATCTTATTGGAGACCTCTTGTGGCAAATGCTTGTATATTTTACACACGCAACCTTACTCAGATTGCTGGCAGCAAGTTATAAAACCATACATACCATGTGCGACTACAAACTTTTAAGTTGGTAACAAGCGCCCTCTGGTGAAATAAAGAGTTCACTTGTCCCTGAATTTATAGAGGATTTTTATGTTTAAAAAAAACAAAAAATAATTTGTTCTCACCCTAGTAATATGAAGTCTTAACACTTATTCATAAAATGTCAAGTACATCACTGATTTAAGTCTTATGAGTTTAGTGCAAAGTGATGAGAAAATATTCATATATTCCTATATTTGTAATAGTATTTCTGCCTTACTGCTGTATGAGCTTTTCAGTGTCTGTTCAGTTTCTCTTTAGGAAAAGTAACATTTCACAAGTAATTCACTATTCTGTACTTGTTGTTGTCTTGGTTTCTCTTTTCTGTGTAAATGATAGATCAGGGTCTTCATTCAAGGCCTGTAAGGCCTGTATGTTTTCTAATTATTTTAAATATTAAGATTATACTGTATACCTTTATTTAACTTATATGCTGATGTATAGTGTTGTTGGTATTTCTGGATATATTTAAGTGTAGAATGTCTTATATATTATTATGTTCTATGATTTATTTTCTCATTTCTGTAAAGAAAACTCATTAGAATGAGCTATTTTAGTTGATTAATCTCAACTCATAACTGGGCCTCATTTTGTGAATGGTCCTGCTATGTGGTCAACTAGTAATTTTATTTCTTAATGATACCACAAGTACAGTATTTTAACCACAGTCTATTTTGTCATTCACGCTACATAGCCCATATAGAGCTAATACTGTTGAATAATAGCATACAATTGAATAATAACATACTATTGAATAATGACATACATTTTGCAAGACCCCTTACAGTGCTTCGTTGTGCTTCATTCAATTGCTCAATCTGGGGAAGTTAAACTCCCTGTAGTATTAATATTTTTGATCTGTTACCAGAAAAGTGTGCTCTCAATCCAGCAGCTGTGCACTGACATCTAGTGGACATATTCGATCAAGGCATTCTTATTATAGTTGACAGTATCTCAAAGTAGGCCTTTGATTATTGAGTAGTCCTGCATCTTTTGCTTTTCCTTTTGCAGCTCTGTTAATGAATTACTGAATTTAACTAATTGTTTGCTTCATTAGTATACAATCCTGAGGCGTCGATTACATAACTGATGATAACAGGTATTGAACATACCCATACATTAACCCATAAGAAAGCAATGACAGTTTGGGACCCGTCATTGGCAGTTGCTATAGTTGATAGAGAATTATACATTTTCTTATTCTCTCATTTGGAATTAATATATATTCTGCATTTGCTTAATTAAACACTGCATATGTAATGTAACAATGTTTTCAGATTTAAAATTTGTTCTTAACAGCAGTTCTTGCTGAATGGAATGTCCTCCGCAAGCATGTGTTTGTGGCTGTCATCCTCAGAAGACTGTTTTCTGGATTGTTTTGTTTGATCTTCCCAAGTGGCGTTTTGTAGTCCGAGGTTGATCCGTTTTTTTTCTTACCTGCCTGTCCTTTCCTCTGCCAGGCGAATTCCTTCACTCTGATAAAATTTTCCCAAGCTTGTTTTTCTTTCCATCTCTTCCTGCTGTTCTAAGCAGGCCCTGTTCTATGCTTCCCTGGGCTGTCTTCTGGGTGATTTTTGTACTGAAGGGATGTGGTTGGTGTCCATGTTATAGTAGAGGCAGGACCGATTGGTCGTGGGCTAAACTGATCCTTAAATAAATCCTAATTTGCCGATACAAACAGTTGGATAATTCTCAGGCCGACAGCTATATTGATTGAATCAATGTGAATTTCAAGTTTGCTTTTAGTGCAAGAGTTTCCCTGGGATTGTGTCATAGTCATAGGACATACAAAGAGTGATGAGCAGCTTTAATGTTATCAAAATATCTCTCCACTGTTTTGGATTCGTTCGCATGTCTGAATAGATGTGGTTCTGACAGTGGCATGCATTTATTTTTAACGTGTGAAAGTGATGTTACAACAAATGAGAAACTTCTCAGGCTACAGATTTCTGTGGCTTCCTGGGCCAAAGTTCAGAATAACTCAAGAATATTTCAAAGCAGGATTATTGCAACCCAGAAAAGACCCGTCAGCCAGAAGGCAATACAGGGAGTACAAACACCAAGACAACCCATTAAAAATAAATCCTTTATGGTTATTTCTCCAAGGTTACTGGTGAGAAATGTCAGTGGTCAATGAAATAGTTACCACCACAGCTAAACTGGACTTTCTAATGACTCATGGGGAAAAACAAACTGTGCTATATGCTTTTCTTTAAAAAATCAGATTTTAGATCACAGCTTTCTACTTTACTATATCTTCTTGCGCTGGCCAAGAAGAGAAGTAACATTGTAACATTATTTGTTAAATTGAACCTACACCTCCCTCAAAGAGTTTGAAAGCAGAAGTTTGTTTTTATAGTATATAAGAAGCCTGCTGCAGCTCATAAATGAGTGAGGCTTTTTTTTCCCTTGAAGGGTATGCTAATATGCTTTAACACCCTTAGGCAATAGGATTCTGTCCTGATTGCCAGCCTGCTTGCTGTTTTCTGCTTCTGTCCTTTAGTCCTGTTTATAAACCCTACTAGTCAACTGCAAATTGCTTTGAAATGAGCAAAATAGACAGCCTGACCAAATGTTTGGAATTTAAATTTTACGTTGACATTTCAGGGTGTATGTCCAGATGAAACTGCGTTGCAGGACATCCAGGGATCAAAAATGTTGAATTGTGCATGTAGTGTTCTGTAGTGCTTGAACATGTAGATTGAAAAATTAACCCAGACTACTTCATTTCTGAACCACCTGTTGCCTGGCTGGGGTTTTTGATGTTTGCTTTACCTGGTCTTATTTTAAGATCGTTGTCTCCCCCTAGCGGCTGAGTGGCAGAATGAATTCTCAAGGCTGCCAGGGCACAAGAGCAGAGTTTGGATGGAAGTGTGCAAGTGAGCATAGGAAGAACAGCTCTCACTGTTGATTCCTAGCTGGCATGCACACACATCAGCACTGACATTGCCATGATCCCCAAGCAGCTGCTTGGCAGAGAACTAGCTGTAAAGCACACTGAGGTCAAAAGTGCTGTATAGTGCCACCTTCCATCTGTGTGTGCATGCACCCGGGCCAGGAAAGGACAGAAGCCGTGGACTGGCACCTCCAAGACATGAGACTGACATTTTACTTTTATTTTAATTTTCACATCCTTCCCTCCACCCAGGCACTTTGTTTGCCTTTTAATAACAGGTAAACAACTTGCTTTTCTTTTTGCTCGTCGTTCTCTTTGAAGAAGGATTAAGGAGTCTGCACTCAAATGCACTGGTTTCTGTCTTTCCCTTAAGGGGAAATATTACCCGTTGTCTTGGATATATGGTGATTTTCATGTTCATATTGAAAATAATTAAGTATGGCATGAATAGTACTTCCAAGATGTGTGTAAAATAACCATACAGACATAGTGGACACACTGCCAAGAATTAATGGCTAGACATTTAAATTATGTTAAGTGTGTTGTTTCTGAAGAAAGTGTAAAATTTTCAAGGTTCAGCTGCTTTCTGCTTGGCTGGTATATATACAGTGTTCTTAGAGAGGCTGATTTTTAAGCAGAACCTATGAAAATGCACTGAGCTTGACTGTTTTCCAGCATTTTTCCAGCACTTCTCTCTCACCCCAGTTCTGTTTGGATCATCGATCCTGCCACACATGGTGTAACAGTGTTCACGGTGTAATTGCAGAAAATACCATCATACGTAAATTTAATAGCCTTTAATTTTCTTTTTGATTTAATTTTGATAGAAATTCAAGAATCCAAATGGCACCTGTCTTCAAATGAACATAAATATTATCATTTAAATGAGAGGAAGTAAGGTCCCAAATTTTTTTCTTTTTTCCCCCCCTTTAAACTGAAGTGTGAGATAGAGAATTGTTTATAGAGCATCCTGTCTCAGACTGCAGGAGTTCTAGGAACGCATTCATGTGTGTGTATGTGGGGAAAAAGACACCCCATTTTAGCCTTTCCTCGCTGCACTGGGAATAGCAACAGAAACTGTAAATACCTGAGCAGGAAATTCTTAGGGAAAGCGAGTTTCCTGTATACAAGCTGGGGTTGCCTCAGCCAGGTATTGTCTTGCGAGTGTTGACTGTGGGCTGTTGAGGAATGTTGCACTTATTTCCTCCCTTAGCTTGTGAATGTTGACAGATAGGGAAACAAGTGCCTTTCGAATTCAGCTGCTTAAAGAAAATCGTGGGGGCTTGCAGCAGGCTCTTTTGCTGAAGCTGCTACCGCAGCATGCCGGGTATCTCTGGTGTGAGTTTGGGCTGTGTCAGTTTCCAACCATGACTGGGATTCGGCAGGCAGTGACGTGCAGTTTAGCCGGGTGGGCTGGAGTTGCCAAGGTTATGTCCTCCTGCAGCAATCCCAGGGACGCACAAGGAGGCTTATGAGGCTCTGCATTTGTCAGCGAGAAATGCATCACTTCTCTATCCGAGGCACTGTAGGAAGCACAGCCTGCAAAGTGACATAACGAACTGACAAAAAATAAGGTTTCTGGAGGAAAATGAGTGTGGTCCTCATTAACATCTCTCCTCCATGCTGGTACAAAGGTCATCGTGGTGAACCAAGCGGGTTGTCAGTTCCAAACTGGAGGCGTAGAAGGAGTAACTGGTGATGGTAAATGCCCAATAAATCCCAAAATGACTTACTAAAGCACATTTAGCAAGGGGTTCCAGACATTCACAGATTTCAAGTTCAAAAACACTTGCTTGCGAGCCAGCAACATGAAACAATCTAAGCATATCCAACCCTTCATCAAAGAGTTTTTTCTTTTGACGTCAGTTTCTTTTAACCACTGAATAATTTAACGATTATTTTTAAAAGGATACAAATTAGTTTCTTAACTGGCTCGATTTGTGTTGGCCGTTCTCACTGGCGACACTTCGCTTCCTGTGGTGTAGCGAACCACCTGTTTGGCCATGTGGTGTGCTGGGATGTGTACTCGCCCTTATTTTTTAACTCGCCCTTATTTATTGAGAATCTTCCTTACATTGGGCCTTTTCCTGGAAATCACTGGGCAGATTTCCTCCCAGATTTTCATTTAATTTTTTTGCAAACTGGACTTTCCTGCTAACATGTCATATACAGTAATGAATTCTACAGTGGAATTCACTCCTGTGCTTTCCAAGCACTGGGGTAATGCCCAACAGGCAAATCTGTTACTGCTGAGAACTGAAAGCTGATGGATTCCAGATCCTTGCTGGAGTGCTCTTTGATCACTCTAATTAATCAGTTTATTAATAGTCTAACTCGGTAAATAAAAACTATGACAACTAAGTTTAAAAATTACTGGAATGTAAATCTCCAAGGATTTTGCATTGTCTTTCAAAATTCTCCACCCCGGCCTGTATTATAGTGCATTGATAAATTATAGATTTAGTATGTCAAAGTTTCAAATGAACCTTTTATTCAAAATAATGATCAGACTGAACACTGTTATGTGCGAAGTAAGCAAATGTCATTGAAACTTTAACGGAGATATAAGTGAATTGCATAAGTATTCAGCTCAGCCTAAGTCAGTTCCAGGTAGAAGCAACATTGGTAGAAATCACTGCATCCGTATTTTTGGATAGGCCCCTACCAGCTTTGCACAGTAGAAAGGCTTAGTTTAGTCTATTCTTCCTAGAGAAATTGCTCCAGTTCTGACAAGTTTGTTGGCAATAGCCGATGGACAGCAGTTGTCAAGTCAGGCACTTGCCATAATGTCCTGCCACTTGGCAGAATACCATCTGATGTGGGCAGGTGTTGAATTAGCTACAAATTTCAAGTAATTTCCACATCTGCCAGGCAGCTGGAAAACTGTTGCCAGCCACCCAGGTACATGACGGGGAAAAAAAAGTACAAGATGAGTTTTTCCTCTTTTATTCCATATTAGTAGCGCATTTTGTCAGTCATGAAGTACTGGGAAAATAAAGAGGTTTTTTAGTTGAATAGGAGATGTAACACACAAAACTACAGAAACTACAGAAGCCCCACACTAAAAAGGTGCACTTTCTTTTTGCTTTGCCATGTGTATGAGTTAGTTTATGGTTAGGGAAGCAAATTACCACTGATTTAATCTATTTTTTTTTCTTATAAAATGCAAACTTCATACTGGTGAATGGAATGAATGTTAATGCTGTGATGAGTATGGTTTTTGGTATTATATTTCCAAGTTTAAAGTTTATTTGCCATTTGTAACAAGTACTTTGGAATCCTTATTCACACTTGTTCTCTCAGCGTACAGACAGGTTAATACTACAACAAATAAAAGAGGTAGGCAAGTAGTGAAAATATTGTACCTTCCAGTACACAATACAACATACGGTATAGATTTTCCAATATACAATAGTAAAAAAAAGAGCAGTATGCAGTGCAAAAGTGCAACATTCAACAGTTGGCAGCAGTGGCTGGTAGTCAGTTGATCACTTTGCAGTTAGCATGTAGCTATTCAAGGCACATCATACAACTTGTGAATAAAAATTGTATCTGGACCTGGTGTTCTGTGTTTTGATGCTGTGGTACTCTCTGCCAGACTATAGAGGTGAGACCAGTTTGTGGTTTATGGTTTCCTCCTGAGGTGTAGTTAACTATAGGTGATGGGATGATTTTACCTGCTTCAACTACTTCTTTCATTATTCTATGGTTTAACTTTGAATTAGTGCTACATACTCTGCTTGGACAATTTTAAACTTTGTGAAATGTCCCAGCCATTTACAGTGTTGGTTGTTGTTAAAGAGGTATTAGAGGAGTCCTTAGCCTTTTCATATGGGAATCCATATGTGCATGTAGAAGTATCTTGGGGTTATACATTTGCTGCACCCAATGTGAATGTCACCCATAATGCCATCCATGAAGTTCAGTCAGGATGCTTGAGGCTTTCTGGAAATTAAAAGTTTAAAAGAATGGTGAAGCAGATTGTGCTTAGGTAACATTTGCTCCTTTCTGCTGTCCTGCTTTGAAGCTCTAAACTCTTTTCCCTAGTATCAACAGGGCTTCTATGTCTTTGGCTGTCTTAACATTTTTCTTTGCTTTTAAATACCACAGACCGCGGCTTTAAGATCTGCATTGCATGCTGGCTCTAAGAAAAAAATAAAACATGTTTTGCATTTTAATTCTCACCTTTCTTTTGTTCCACTCCCTGTTAGCACTGAACCTTTTGACAGTCTTTCACTGGCAAAGTCTTTTTTTCTCCATCCACTGGGATTGCTGCAGGCAATAGCCAAAATTCTATAAGATTCAAAGCCAATTGAATTGGCAATTCAGTATGGACACATAGTACCTACGAGTTTGGCCAAGTGCTCCGGCATTAGTGGAGATGTCCGTAATATATATTTTATATGCAACTAGTCAAGATAGCGCTTAATAGTTGTCATGCATTTGGATAATCTGTATGTTCTTTTTATGAAACATTTGTTTTAGTTATGACCGTTCTATAAAGCAGTTTTGATCTATCCAGTTAATACAGTGAGCTGTAATGTGGTTGTGATAATTTATTATTGTGTTTTTGTAACGTTTTCTGTTGATTGTATGGCATAGCTGGAACAGGCTTTGTTTTAATAGGGTAATACCCACTTGGCTCTTTTGTGAGATTTGGCTAGTATTTCCGGAAGTCGTCAAAACAGCATTTAGATGGGGATTGCTTGCATTTCATCACGTTGTCATCTCGCCGTGAGAAAGAGTTTCACAAGTTCCTTTTTTCTTTACATTTGAGATGTTTTAAAAAGATTTTATAAAAACGATCTGACAACTTGACAGTAATGTAAGCTGCAAACACATCTTTTCCTCCTTGAGCTTTTTGTCTACTCTGTGACAGAGGTACATTGTCAATGTGGTTGACAAAAGTGGATGTGGTTTGAAAGTAGGAGATTTTTTTATGACCAAAACTTGCCTCTTTCTTTTCCTACTCTTCTTATATCTTGATCTCATCTTGATAAATTCAGGTAGAATTTGTGACTTAAGGTGTCCATCTTTGTGAAGGAATGCTGCAAATGGGTGAATTTAAAGAGTTGCTGTAAGTCTTAAGCCTTTCCAAAACAAAATTGACATCTTTGCCAGTTACAGTCTGTATTGCTGTAGATAAGGATTGAGGAGCAAAATAAGGGTAGAAGCAAAAGCAAAGCAGTTGTAGGCACACATAATGATTAATCCTAGGGCTTCTCTTCCAGAGACAGCTCCCAAAAGATTCCAGTCATGAGACTTGATTACTAGTTCATATCTTTGGGCTGTTGTGAAACCAAACACGTTTTCTTAAACACTGGGTTTCTCAGAAATCAAAAATGGAGAGTGGTCCGTGTTCCTCCATTTTGACAGATTCTCCTGTTTGCTTTCACCGTTAAATTCTGACCTATGTAGAAACACATTAAGGGCTGGAGAAAGGGTTTAATCAAGGGTCAGTGAGCAAGGCGCCTCGACGTTGGCTCCAAGTTGAAATCGAAGTGCCGCCCGGCTCCAGAACCCAGAAGCCTACGTGCATCAGAGCAGGCGTAACTGTGTGGAGCCCAAACTCTGTGACTGCCGCTTCCCCGCCTCCTCCCACAAATATGACCGCGCGTCTTGGGCTGACTGGAAACGTTGTGAAGCAAACTGACTCCTGGACAGAAGGAAGTTCTCCCCCTCGCCGGAGAACAATAAAAGGGTCAACGTGCTGCGCCTCCCCCTCCTACACCCTTTTCCTTCCATTGTCACGGCTGTGACTGACTAGTGAGGAACGCGGGCACCAGAAACAGCTCATTGTCTGCCTGAAAATACACACAGAAATCCTGAAAAGACCCGGGCCGCTCTCCTCCTGTCAACTCTCCACTTTCTGTTACATCACCGTGCTGCACTGTTCAGAGCAATTGTTCAGAGGGATCCTACTGGCAGACAGCAAATGTTTTTGCAACAGAACTGTGCCATTGGCCGCTGGTGTTGGCCGTACGGTGTGCAGACATCTTGGAATCAGACAGTCAGTGAAAAGAAAGCTACTCGGCGCATGACGACCCACCCTCTTCACAGACTCAAGCCGAGTTGGGCGATGAGGGGTGGAGGTGATTAAGAAGTAAAGCTTTTCTTGCATTCACATCTCTGTAAGATCTGAAATTAGCACAGCCAAAAAATTCAAACATTTAGGCATTCACTGATTCAATTAGAGATCCTTCATTTTAAAATGTTTCAATAATTGTTGTAATAGTGCTCAGGCTCTGATAATACCCCATGCTACAAAGAGGATAAACCCTGGGCTTCTTGGAACCTTAAGCAAATATCAGATCACGGCTTTTACCCCATCCATGCACAACAGCGAGTACTTTAATTATTGTGAGACATTTCTGAACAAAACCTTTCGTATCAACTATCTCTCCCCTACCTGTACTTACACAAGTATGGTAGAAAATAAAATCTAAAAAAAATGCCCCACGCTGGAGAAAACAATGAAAAGTTGTACCCCAGTTATCAGGGTTGGGAAAAATGTGAATGGGACCATATTTTGTACATTGAGGTTTTCAAAATTTCATAATGAGAGCAGGATCACTGCTGTCCAGACTGAATATTTGAACTTCATTAGAAGTCACTTTAGGATATTGCAGAAGTGATCAAAATGACTTTTTCCCACAATAACAAGTTATTTTGATCCTGACAACATTGAGATTTTATTTGAATCTTTCTAAAAAATATAATGTAAGCAAAGTTAATATTTTGTTAGATTTTCTCTAGTTATTGCCTTACCAATCTTTGTCTAGTTAAGGTAAATTTGTTTTTTTGTGGAAGATCAAAATGACCAATCACAAAACAGACAGTGTAGGTTTGAAAATTAAGTTGATTGTCAATCAGTCAACATTTTGTGCATGCATAATGTTTTGAAATAAAGATTACGAGCAATTATTTTCTCTGAAATCTGCAAAATGATTTTATAAGATTTTGTAAGTGGAAAATAAATTTTAACATAAAATTCATTGTGACACCGGAACTGCAGGACTGCATCGTTCTGCCTTCAGCTACTGTTCCAGCTGAGGGTAATTGTATAATAACCCTGTGATATTATATTCATGAGTAGTGCATGAGGTATATTCATGATTATTATGGTAAGGCACTGCAGTCTCCAGTCTGTTCTTTATTATTCCCATATATTGTGTGTTCCAAGCTTCCTGGATTTCAGTCGAAATTGTGTTGAGCTTTAACTTTTCTTTTTTTAATGTTTTATATATTGTTATTCCTCTCCCAGGGAGCTTGTTGGAGACATGGTGAATAGGTGTGGAAAACGTGGTAAAATATAAATGAAAGGAAAGGAAAAGTGCTTTTCAAGATTTTTTTGGCTTTGTGCCCTTGAGAACAGTGAAGTTGGAAACTGTTGCACAGCTCTAGGCAACTGCTTTTAATCAGTGTTTGGTTATCAGTAACCACTGAAAAATGAATCTCTCTCTTTTTGTGACTGCCTTTTGATATTTTCTATAGTTTTTCAGAATAATTTTTTTGGCTTTCTTGAGTCAAGGTTAATGTGACCTTCATTGTTAACAAAAGGGGTTTTTCAGTATATGGTGTGTTGTGCCTGCTGATTGGGAAAATTGCCCACAAATAGGGTAATTCTAGAGTTAAACCGATAACCTGTTTGCTAGTAGTATGGATGTAGATCTTGAGCTAGTGTGTAAAAAAAGTAAAATTCTATCTCAACGTTCATGTTAAAGAAGGGTAAGAGTATGCTAGATCTTTAGATTTTATTAAGTTTTCAACTTTAAAGGGCAATTGGCATATTTGGTTCATGACGAATTGGTTCACGTACAGAAAAGGGATACACTTGATAAATATATTGCCGTTGTCAACATGTATTGCTGAATTTGTCAATTTAAGCCTCTTCTGTTTCCAAGGTGATACAGAAGTTGGATGAGTTACTGTACATAGGACTGTATATGCCTGTTTACAGATACATAGCAAGTAGAATTTGATTTTAGTTCATGCAGTGGTTCCAACTTAAAAAAAAAACACAAGACACGATTAGTTTGAAATGGGACAAGAAGAAAAGGGAAATTACGTCTTTAAATGAATCACTTTTGTCATTGAGTAACAAGTCTGTTTTGGAGAAAGGCCCAAAGATGCATATGCTACAGTAAGAATGTAAAAACCAGGGATTTCATAAAAATCCCTAAATATTTAACTAGGAAATCCCTAAATGTTTATATAAATGTGCAAAATATCTGGCTAAATTTTCAGGGATTTAGTGAAATCCCTTTTTTCTTTTTTTAAGGTAATGTACTGTATATGCGCACAGTGTGACCCACTATGAGTATTTTATGTGATCTTTTGTACTTTTAAACAGGGCTTGCCCAGAGCAGGGGCAGTGTAGCTGATTGATGATTTTTTTATTACAGTGCAATAAATAATGGTCACCCTATCTCATGTAAAGCCCTATATATAATTTCTATTGACCTGTAGCAGAATAGAGTAAACAGTGCATTTTTTACTGTACATCTGCAAAACACTTCTCATCTCAAGCCCTAATTGGAAGTAATAACCTCATTATTGCTTTACATGTAAAATAGATACTGCAAAAATCTGAGTCTTTATTCTGTTCAACCTGTTATATTCAGCCTGCTAAAAATTGTAACATATCTGCAGAAGGATCAGCTGTGTGCTCCTTTTTGAGGATTTCCAGTGGCAGTCAGCTAGTGATGTGAAATTTGCATCCTAGAGGTCAATCTGCTCTGAGCACCTTTACTGGTTCATCCACTCAGGACCCTTGAATAAAAGATATTGGTGTTGTGGCTGAAACACTACAGTATGTGCTATGTCAGTTTTAATGCATCAGGTTTATAATGAAGGCTTTAAGATTAAAGGAAAGTATGTTTCACTTTAGTTGCTGGGAGAAATCACTATTACAGTTTATGGGATCTTCCATCCCAGCTTTCCGAATATCTCCAGCATACGGAAAAGCAGGGACAACATGTATGCAAATGATGTACAGGTACAGAGTGCCATATATCATACAGTCTGTACATGTTGTATATCAGGAAATGTTTTGGTTTCGTGTCCTGGAAGTCAGTGCTAAAGCAGCATGACAGAATACATTACTGCTTTTCATGAGGCATATTGCAAAAGACACTCTGCTGCTTGGAGATGTTTTGGAGACGGGTAAACAGAATGATTACTGTACTTAAAAGTTTGTCCTCCACAGGCAGGTTAAAATGACTTAATCTATGCTTACACACTGTTTTTCTTATGGCAACAAAGCAGGAAATAGCTTTCACTTGGGATAGCACTCCAAACATAATATGGCCTATCATTTGGAAAAAAAAAAAGCCAGTGAAAAGAAATGAATGGCTAGAATAGACAACCTCCAGACAGATGGGTCTGCATCAGTGTTTGCCATTAAAAAGCATCAAACCAATCTAAGAATTGTCTTCATATCCTTCAAAGATCCATTGAAACAGGCAAAACAAAACCTATACATTGCTTTAAAACAGGCTTCAGACTTCAAAATCCATAAAACCCTGGAAAATTAGAAGAGAGGATCTATTGAATTGGGTTGTAGGTGTGCTTACCAGGCTGCCCAGGGTAAGCCTTAGTGCAAACCTTATTGTGCTGGGCATTAATTCACTGGGTATATGTGGGACCGCTGGAGCAGTCTTTATTTATCGTACAACTTCCTCCTGCCCAACTATAGAGCAGGATGAAAGCCAAAATCTTAGCATAAATGGCTGGTTGCATCTTTTGTCAAACTCTTCTGCATTCATGAATTCCAAAAGAAAGAAAATGTAAATTACTGCTTTGGGATAAATAACTAAGAATTCCTTATTCTCTGTTTCCATACATATTTTTAGATATTGTGAGCATACAGACATGGCCATATGAAGTTTCATGCTGAGCTTTTGAAGTGCTCATTACTGGGCCATTAGAATGGATTTGAAAGGAAAACATAAAGGAGGAATGGAGCTATTTGACAGAGAATTCTCCTGGTGCATGTATTTCATGAGCAAAAAAATTAGTTTGTTTTAGGAAGCCCCACTGGTTTTCGCTGTATTGGATTAGAAAGCAGAGCAGTGGTTTCAAAAATGCTTAGAAATGGCATGCTTTTGTCACATTAGGGTGCAGCATTACAGGGGTTTGATGGTGAAACTGTCGAAGTCGCAGAAGATTTGACCCTTCACACAACCTTTCCTACAGTTAAGCCATTGCTTTGCCTTCCTTGTGTATGTGTTTCTACTGGGATCAGAGGAATATTTAGACAGAGAGCCCAATGCTTCTTTAACAAACTCTCCCCATCTTCTATATTGGTAATCTTTTGGTGAATACCTATTTTATTCCAAGGAGACATCATGAGTAATGTTGTGTTGGTGAAAATCAGATTTTAAAAATGTCAAAATGCTGTCACAAAGACATTCTTACAGTACGAAGGTACAGATAATAAAAATAGCTAGTGGTAATGGGTGTGTTAAGTTTCTGTATATTTTTTTTCTAAAAAGTTATTGCTCAGTTTAACATTACGTTACGTCATTACATCATAATTTATTTTTTTTCTGAAGACTGCCATTGTGGTTTCATAACCGTCCACATAATATCCTCATAAGGTGAAGAGTGTAATGAACTTGGCACGTATTCTGTATTTTAGAAGTCTTATTACATGCAGTGTTTCAACATTTTTTCTTTCCGTGTATAGCTGGTAGTGGGATATGAGTTGCATTGCAAGCTCTGAATATTGCTGAATTTCTGCTGTCATGTATCAGCCTATCTGAGGCAAGCGCATTTATTATTTTGTTATCCTGTAGGGTGAAGGTTGCTCTACGTACTCTGGTTATGTCTATGTCTTCACTTCTCCACTGTTCCTTTTCTTCAGGTGGAAATTATAAAGGAATTTCTGAGCAGCGCAGTAAGAGTATGCATCATTACTCTGGAAAAGATATGGAATTTTTATTCATTGTTCAACAGATTTTGTGACGATGAATGATGATATTATAAAAAACATCAAACTGACATTGTTCTTTCTTGATGAGCAGTGATACTTTACCAAAGTGTTTTAGCGACCAAAAGCATCCCTGTCACTTTCTGAATTGCAATTTTCTGATGCCAGGGTTGGCAAGGAATTGTGACTGGCTTACAATGACAAAGAAGAAAAAGGATAATCAATATTGGATCTTCACACTCTCAAGGGGGTTGTCTTTAGTCAAAGCTTGCTTTTCTAATACTGAGCGAGGACTGGAACTTTTTACGCACTCTGGAAAGACATTCACTAAGATTTCCTGTTTTTATTTTCGTTTTCTAGTGTACCTTTTCTGCTCAAATATATTAATCTTGAAGTCAGCAAGGAAACTTGGAAGGATTTTATTTTTGAGTGGGAAAGCTAATGTTTAGGTAAAAGCCAGTTGGCTGTGGTTGTTAAGTCACAACATGATCTGTCAAATTTCGAGTCAGTTGGCTTGTTTCTGTGCAGATGTAAGGAAAAAAAGAAAGGAGTTGAGGATGGGGAGGGAGAAGTGATAGCATGCATTCTGTGTATGGCACGTTTTTTGGGAAATCTAATTAAGAAATATTGATGATTAGAACTAATTTCCCACATGGGAGAAGACATCTAATGCAAGGTGATCCCTACAGTTTTGGGCCGCAGCCTAATTAGGCCCAGAGACGAAGAGATGTAGCTTTTCTAAACAGAATATCCTTCCAATATAAATAGCTATGAAGTCAGGTTATGTTAGCAACAGCATTACTGTTGCTTGGTGACATAAGCAACAGTCAGCTAACAACACACAGGGGGCTCCCTCTGCTCAGAAGACATCAGTAACTTAAGCATAATATTTTCTTCAGAGGACACATTACAAAACTTAAGATGATGTTATGCTCTTCATTAAGAGAGTTGCACTGTGCTACCATATATGCAAAGGTACACATATCTCTGCATTAATTTGTGCACAAACGTTTTCTCCCACTCCTCTTAGGGTTTCTTTTTTCTCTCCGAGGGCAAAAGGATGAGTTTAACATAATCATCCTGTGTCATAATGGACTTTCTCTGAGTCCTTAAACAGCTCATCATTCACCTTTCAAATATAAACATTTTCACTGATCTGTGAAAGATCAATATGTTCCCTTGCTGAAATGTGTATTGCTAATTATATTTCATTTTTTGAATACAGGATGTGTTGATGTATTGAGGTATTTTGTTAGCTGCATGTGGTAAGAAAAATGTCATACTTGCCTCGATGCCATTTACCAGCTGACTTGTACATGTTTTCAGATTGAGGAATGTTTTGTTTTGAAATGGATAGAGAATTGTAGAGCTGAGCTGCCTTTATTTTGGGCAAAAGATAGCAGAAAGCTGTCGACGCCTGTAAATAGCCAAGGTAAACTGGCATCTATTACATGTCTATGGCACTATTCGTGATGAGAGGACACTACTAATTTCTCAGCTGGAGATGCATGTAATAGCTTTTCTAATTAGCTACACTACATACTGTACACAGTTTGCTCAGGAACACAAATCTGTAACAACATTGCATCATTCTTGCTAAATCTATGTTACACTTAGTTATAAAGTTTCCCATCCTCCTTTTCCGAAAATGAACTAGTGTGCTAGCACTGGCTAACAGCTCGGACTTTATCATCTTTGGTGAAAAGCTCTTTATGACACACTGCCTCATTTGTTCTTTAAATGAGACAGATATCAAACTGGAAAGTAGAACTTGGTTCTCGCTGACTTTTCTCAAGACATGTGCAGTCAGCAAACCCAGTTTTTTAAATATTTATTTGATTGATACAGCATTCAGGTTTGCTTTAACTTGTGTTTTACACTAAAAGATGCCTAAATTCTCCTCACATTTGAGGCCTGAATCATCAGCAAATGCTTTCAGATAGTATCTTGCAGTCCTCTCTGGCTTTTAAGACTAGTATGTTTCCATACCTAACCTACACTTAATTAAGATATAGGACATGAGATATTATCTCAAGCTTCTGTAGCTTGAGATGATCACCAGCAAATGCTTCTTCTAGTTTACGTCTGACATGTATACATAAACTGTGTTTCTCAGCGATGGTACATAGGTTGGTTGATTTGGATTTCATTGATTCCCTTTTCTGTTTATGATTTTTTTTACAAAATACTGGGAACTTGCTAATTTCTTCTTTCTCAAGAACTGATTTCTGGAACCAGTATTTTACCCCTCTTTTCACACAGCATAATTGTAATTTATTGTTTGTAACATACTCTCAAAGCCTCCATTCCCCACCCCTACACTATTGAGCATTAAATGAAGGTTCGCTCATTCTCCGCAGGGAAGATGCCTGCGAGTTCAAAGAATATCAGTCGGCAGATTTGTTGGATCTTGATTCGGACCAAGTACCCAGCTCCTGACAAGATGAATTAATCTATGAAACTGGCCAGCCAGGAATGTGTTTCGAAAAGAGTCGAATAAACATGAAAGATTTGGCTGCCTGGATACGTGAAGAGATCATAATGTGGATTAAGCCCTAGTTTGTTTTCTTTGGATGACGTTTCCCTCATTGGCTGGCTGCAGACTGATCATTTTATTCTAGTGAGAACTGGAATGGTAGAGAGTTCTAAACAAGTGGGATGTTTTTCTTTGAGTGCTAATCAATCAGTCAATTTTACAACTCTTAATAATCAGCATAAAGTTTTTAATTTTTAAAACACTTTGGGTTCCAAAGAGCCTTACGTGAAGTTTGCTCTTCAGTAACTGAAGTTTAGTACCTTTTGGCATGTGGCAGCCATTTTGTACCAGCAGTTCTCTGCACAACTACATATCATGAAATAAGGAATTAATTCCACTTATAAACGAGAGGAGACCAACAGAAATAACCTGAGCACTGGTGGGTATCCATGATAATTTCAGTAGCACTGTAGGATCTTCAATTACCACACAGAAGTGAAACCTCACTGAGAATATTGTGTACAGTTCTGGTCATTGTACTGTAAAACAGACATTGGTCCTAAAAGAATTAAAAGGAGAACAATTCTAGATCTGAAAAAGTGTCGTGCTCAGATAGTATTAAAAAAGGACAAAATCTCTTCAGTTTCGAGCTGATGAGACTGAAGGGATTGCTTACAAATCCTCAGACATACTGTATGTACAGAGTCCAGCTAATGAATTACTTATGTTCAAAAGTGGGAAACAAAAACAAGAGGGCCTATTAAGGTAGAAGTGACAAGGAGCTTAATTTTGGACTGAGAGCAGGAGACACTTTTTTGACTGAAAGGGTGTTGGGTATCTGAAACAAGACACCATGGCATACTGCTGAAGCTGATTGGCTGATAACCTTCAAGAAATGACTAAATGAGATCCACTGAAAGCTTGATAAAAAAGACACTGTTGGTGTGCTGAAATCTGCAGGTTCTGAGTATGGAAGTGGTTAAAGGAAGTAAAGTGAAGCACTAACTTCCAGTTCCTCATGGCCATAGATCTTTCAGCTCTGAATGACCAAACACAGGAAATCCAGCTAACTATACTCTTCTTGTGTATGACCCATTCTCCCTGACATTATATTAACCTGTCTTCTGTCAAGGTGACATTGAGCCTTTTTGCTCATGCCCCTCTCTTCACAGACTCTGGGGAAAATAATCTAGAGGAGATTTTAAAGAAGATTTGATGTTTTTTATTTGATTGCCTTTTTTGGTCAATAAACTGGAATTAGTCTACAGCTATGTTACATCGCACTAACACTAATGGTGTCTACCTTTCCCGGTATGTGGTATTTGTAAAAATTGTTCTGTATCGATTGTTGTGCAGGTTTTAGAAATTAAACTTCCCAGATACAGAATATGATTGCACTGTCAGGCATCTTAGCCCTTACCTGGGTGTGATCTGCCCCTAAATAGTACAGCCTTCCCTCACCAACCGCAGTTTAGCCATCCCCAGAACTCTCTTACACATATTTTACAAAGTGAATTCCTATCTTCCCAACCTCTGGACCACTAGCTCATACATTTGGCCCACTGAAACTTTTAAAAAGCACCTGGCTTCTCCACCATCTTTTGGTTCTGTGTTGTCATTTTACTTCCCTCACACATCTCACTTGTGTCCTCACAACAAGCTGTTTTACAATATCCTGCACACATAATTTCAGTGTTCTCTTAAGTATATTCAATTCTTTTGTTATATTTTATAATTCCTGCTGTAATGATTATAGCATTTTATTACTTTCATAAATTTGCAAAATGTTTATTTTCATTTTCAAGTTTCATTTTATTGTATTTGTAATTTTTAAGGGCAAAATCTCAAAGATTGTCATTGATGCCATATTTACCATATACCCACATATTGCCACACTGCGGTTTTATCAGTCACAGTGGTATTCTAGATCGTAACCCCTGTGGTTGGTAAGGGAAGGGTGTATTGCTAGACAGTGTATTTAAGAACTTTGCTCTTATATGATTATAAGGTTTCAGGAATTGAACTCATTAGATGCAGTATGCGATCTTGCCATTAAGCATCATACCCTTTAATTGGTTTTGATGAGTCCCTGTACAGTTTTGCTAATCACTGTAGCTTGAAAGTAGTGTCATGCAGAACTTAGCTAGGGTTGCAATTTGCATCTTGGGTCTTAGCCTTTCTGAGCAGATGACTGTAGGCTGATAAAAAATATCAAAGAGTCTTCATTTAAAAAGTTCACACAAGAAGCCCCAAAACGTCAGGAAAACATGAGAGAGAAGCTTACCTGGTAATTCATCTTTGAGAGAGAACCTGCACTTCAAGGAGATTTGTAAGTCTTAACAACTTTTTTCAAATGATATTGTTTCTATTGTTGTAGCTGTTGTTTTTTCCCCTCCCCATACCTAATCCTGAGCTAGATTATACCGTCGCCTTGGATTCGGGTCAGCACTGTTTTTGTGCTTCTAGGGAGACTGTGTTCAGAATTTGTGTTCAATCACACCTCAAAACCAATTAACAAACCTCAGCATGTGACATAAAAATGATTGGCCAAAAAACAGCTAGAACTAACTGAGATGCGAACATATAAAACATTTTCCCCTGTATTTATGAACTTACCAGTCCCAACATCTTTCTCCAAACCAAGTCCACTGAGAGGAACAATATGGAATTTAGTTAAAACGGTATCCAAGGTAATGTGTAAGTTCTAAGATTCCAATTCTGTCACAAAAATAAAAAATCCTGACAAAAGAATAAAATCCGGGAACAAAAGCATGAGCAGTTCTATTTTTATGATGTGGCAAGATTATTACATTGCTAATAACTCACTCAAACAGTAGCAAAATTCTGACATGAGCCCTCTACCAATCAGTGTGTAACTAGTGTCTTCCTAACCAGCTACAAGCAAACCTGCAAGTAGTACTTTCCGTTAGATTAAAACGGCTGTAGCAAGGCTTCTTTTTTATGCAGCCAGGCATTTCAACCCTTTAACTTGCTAGACAGAAATGACTCATTTTTGGCTCCTTTACCTGGATGAACAGATGAACCTGTCAAAGAAATGGGAGGACATCTTGCTCCTGTTTAGAAAGGGCCCCAGACTGACATTCTGGTTCTGCAAATGTCTTAATAGCGTCTAGCTCAGCATTCCATTTTATGGAGTTTTTTGTTCTTGGTTGAGAAAGGGATTGAACAATGCAAATCTCGCTGAACTAATAAGAGTTATGTATGGGCATTTATACAGAGTCCCTTTTATATGCACATACTTCCACTTTAAAAGAGCGGCCTGCACTTTTTTTTTACAAGTGAGTCTTCTGCCATGCATTAAACATATAATGATACAGTACATGTTTAAATTAGCAGGTATTGTAGTACAAAGCT
Source organism: Atractosteus spatula (assembly GCF_055471065.1). Classification (NCBI taxonomy): domain Eukaryota; kingdom Metazoa; phylum Chordata; class Actinopteri; order Semionotiformes; family Lepisosteidae; genus Atractosteus; species Atractosteus spatula. Next base: position 56,506,334 of record NC_142708.1, on the reverse strand, counting down.
CACCTTACTTTTACTGATGTATGCGGTAAAGAGTTGTGGGAACATGGATCAAGCTACCCAGCCATGATGTTGAAACTGATAACCTGGCTTCTAGAAACAGCTAGTTGAGATCCTTGAATCTGTTAGCTTCTAAATACCAAATGGACTTGATGGGCAGAATAACCTCCTCTTACTTGTACTTGTCCTTATATTAAGGGTCATCATGCTGCGAATGCTTTAGAGCCAGTTGCTCTTATTTTAACATCTTTTTTTGTCGGCTGTTTTCTGTATGACATGAATTTGTGGTCATATGTTTTTTCTTGACTATGTCTTTAAATGTGTTGTGTAGGTTTAACTTTCAGCGCAGAACTGTAGTTTTTGTGTTCATAGTAAACAAAAAGCCACAAACAGTGAAACATTTATTTAGTGAAATTGTCTCTAAGGAAATGCGATAAAATCGGCTCCTGATTAGAACCATTTGGAGTCATGGCCATTGGGCATCAGGCAGTTAACTCTGACGGAACCCCCTCGCCCCCCCCAATTCACCTCCAGCCCTTTGGCTTGTGTCCTGTATTGTAGCTGTTGCCGAGTAGCAGAGCAGAATTCGTCTGTTTGGGTTTCCTGGTCAAAATTCTCAACGTCTCTTCTGTCACGTCTGCAGTCAGTTCAGGTTTCTGTCAACTTCTGTGTGAAAGGGCACCCATTCAGTTTTGAGATGCATGTTTCTATTCAGTTTTAATTTTTTTTTCATGTCATGGTTGGCTTTCTATTAGTCTCTCTCTTACCGGTTGGGCTCCATGTGGACGCTGTCATCGGTCAGACGGTTAGTCGGTAAAGACGGTGCAGATATTAAAAAGTGCCATTGCACAATGTTCAGAAGCCCATTGGTAAAACCTGAAGTCCTTCTCTGAAAGGTTTACCACAGTGGATTAGAGTTAAAGTAAAAAAAGCATTAACGGGTGAACAAGTTGGGCTAAACTAGGAAACGGGACTGCTTTCATTTTGTTAGGGAGTGAATGAAGGGTTTGTTGATGTGTTTAAGAGCCCAGAGGTTTATTTGTCAGATATACATGCAATGAAGAAATTTTCTATAAAAAAAGGTATCACATTTCGTTAGTGAAACAGTGAAGTAGCTCTTCATATTTTTCTAAAGACTGGGAAAATGGACGAATCTAAACTTTCTGCATTTTTATGTTCATCTAGCTTCCTGGGCTATGTGTATTTTTAACTGGGAGTCTATCTTTTTAGACCAGCATTTTTAATTTGGACTGGGACTTAATTAGCTCATGGCAGGAGATTAAACCAAATAAAATTCATTTATTTCATTCCTGATAACATATGTTCAGAGTTCACTCTTCATTGTTCTGTTTTTAAAATATTTTATTTTTTCAGATTTACAAGTAGCTGGCATATAAACATTTAGATTATTTCAATTTTTCAGGTTTCCATTTTAAAAATCCATCTGGAAATCAGATGGCCATCTGGTTACAATGTTACAACAACTAATATCTGTGAACAAAGCAACAGTAGCTATTATAGATATACTGTATAGCAGTAGATATATAGCTTATGTTCTCTCTTTTTGACCTTTTAAATGTACAGAATAATTGGAAGACAAGTTATGAATTAAATGCATATTGTTTCTTTTGAGCTTAATCTTTTTTATATTTGAATTTACAATGCTTGAGGTTAAATTTATTTTTCATCATAATTCAACAATTGTTTTAAGCATTTAAGTATGTCAAGTGTTGCATTCTTAACCTCAGAAATATTCAGCATCTATTGAATATTGTGTTCTGAAGCTCCTCAAAAATCTACAAAAATACGCAGTTAAGTAGTACAGACACAACTGCCTTTTCTTCTTTTGAAAATTTGAAAGAAGTTTGAAAATCTGTTCTTCTTTTTTTCAGCAAAAGCCCTTGACTTAAAATTTAGAAAAGAAATGCATTTGCACTTAAGCACACCAACTCAGCGCCTACAGAAACCTTGTAATCTTTAACAAAAATGGACAGAATGCTTTTGCATTTAAGGTCACTTCTATCAAGTGGAAAGCTGCTGTCCTGAGGTAGTGTTTTAACGTTTCTTCCTGCCTAACTGCTTTTCTGTGTGAATTTTAAGGTGAAGGGCCTTTCTAGTAATGCACTCTCTCCCTCAGAAACCCTGCTTCCTGTCTCAGGTGCCCAGTTTTACTGCCTGATTTTTCCTGAGAGAGAATTTTAATAAAGGGTTTTGCTCTATTTCTTGGGATTTATTTGGAGATTTCTGAATTATTGGACAGTTTTTCAAACTTAAATACTGGGAAAACTTTCATATGGCTGATCTTGCAAAAAAAAAGCTAGTTTCTTTGAGATTAACAGAAGACAACCCAGTATTTGCTTTACAGGGTGTGTTTAGTGGTGACCCCCCCCCCATTGATGACTACACTGTTGTACAATGAGTGTTATATCTGAATTTGATTAAATTCTTAATCAAGTTAACATTACTTTTAAACTTTTTTTCTGTTTTTACAATTCAGTTATTTTAATTGATATTAGCTGTAGTGCCACTAAACTGATCTTTTTTCCATCTTCTACCTTATATTTTAAAGAGTGGAGAACCAGTATTGTTCTGCTGGGCTGAGAACGCTGTACCTAGGGCTGCACAAGACACATGCAAAAGAGAAACCAGGCAAAGGGCACTGTGGTTCTTAAGGAGATCTGTACTGCAGTCGATTTTAGTTGATTTGAGATTTGGGATTAGAGGGAAGCAGGCTGCCACAGAGCAGTAGGTTTTATATGGCTTCCTGTGCAGACTTTTCTGATCTGGAGATAATGACGCCAGTAAGTGTTTGAACCATGAGCTCCACCAGAGCTGTTTGAGAAAATAACCTTCTTTCCCCTTCCTCTCTGATAGTATGTCTGTAGTGCATCTGTAACCATGGCAACCAGGGTTAGCGGTTTATAGCAAGACAGGATCTGTCTGTCAAGACTTTTAGATAAATTTAACAGAGGGTGTAGTACCTTAAGAACACTTTTTGAATTTTGACTTTAAAGCCTTTTAATGTCTATTTGGGGAACCATGTTTTTTTTTGGATTAAAGAATGCAAGTGCTCCATTTTGTTTTCAACAGTATTAAATTGCTGACGGTTAACATTCTTTCAATGAAGGACAAAGGGAAAGTAATAGTATTCATGATATTTCTGGTCTAAAAATCAGAACAAGCAAAGCTAATGTACTATTTGTTTTTGCAAATGTCCCTTTCAATGCAAAATTAATCATTCCAAATAGCTTATTTCCTATGTCTTATTCCTATGTCTATATTTTTGTTGAGAATAGGTGTGTTCAGTCACAGTGGGTGTTTCATGATATAAGAAGTGTCGAGTGAATACTCCCTCATGTATGTACTATTTAGTGATACATCCATCAATAATACTTTTTTAATACAGTCTTATGATTAGAAAAAAAATGAGGTCAGATTTTGTCACCATCAGACATGGTGAAAAGGTTTAAAATACCTCTGCATGAGAAATGATGCATTCAGTGTTTCCTTCAGGTCTTCAGAGCTATCTCATAGATAGCTGCTTGATATTGGGAGCCTGCTGGGGAACTGTTTAAACACTTGAGCTAGTACGCCACTGTTAAATTTCCTATTTGCTGACATGTTGTGTTAACATGGCAAATGGACAGCAAAGAAGGACATGTTGAAAATCACACATAATGTGAAAGGTAAGTTTTTAAAAAACAAAACTGACATTTTGACGTTTCACAAGCACAAGCTCCATCAAGATGAATGGTTGAGTCAGAAAACAGAAAGAAGACTGTTCCACACAAGATACTGGCTGAAATGGAGGTGGTTAGGAACTTGAACCCTTTCCATTTTCTTCTTTTAAGGGATTTCATGATTTCACCTTTTCCTACACACCCCAAACATGAAATTATTTTCTTTTCACTGTACGTGGTTTCATGAACCACTTGAGGTAATGTGGCAGGTGGGAATGAGATTTGCTGAATCTGTAACTTTGTGTGCTTTCTGTTGACATCAACCATTTGGCTTTGCTTTTTACTTTAATTATTCTGTGTGTAATGAGCCTGAATTGATGTAATTTCGGTATTTGCTCCTTTCCCTTCCTTAGGTATATCCACCATTGTCCAATGAAGCTGAAATAGCCCACACCAAAAAACTGTTCCGAAGGAAGAGGGTTGACAGACGGTAAGCAGAAGTATTCCATATTACAGTTTTCATCCCTTTCCTTCTCAGTTTACCCTTGTAACCTTGGTTTGAGATGCGCATAGATCTCATCTAGCACCAGTAAAGATGGTGAATGAAATTTGCCGCTATTAACTTTGTACAACAATTTTAAAAGTGAGTGCAGTCTCTTGACACCCTCAGAACACAATGGTCTTTTTGTTCTAATCTTTTGTCAAATGTGCTACAGACTTGGAATGCTGGCTTCAGAGTGCTGAATATGAAAAAATATATACAGAGAAAAACTATGCATTTTACTAAAGGACTTACTCCCCGTAGCCTTTTAACAACTTAAGTTGTCAGCAATTTGATGTGCAGTCAAATTCAAATCTTAATAATTATCTTTTCCTCTTCAGTGTATGTTTTTCTTTATATTTTCCTTTATATGTACGAGATTCAATGTTCTTAAGACAGAAAACATCTTTATAAATTATTCTAGTGGAAAATGTTTCATGGTCGCTAGGTAGCATCTGGAAAGAAAATGTTTTTGTTTCTACCATAATGTAAGTTTTCTTGAATTTTGCTCAAATTTAAAGTCAGTTATAAGATGTGTGGTCTACACTAGACGTAGGAAAGTTAGCAGATATCATGGAATACCAAATGTGAGCATAGAGTGTTGATGCAGTTTTTAAATACTCTGTTTGCGGAATTGAAATCCCCAATAAACCCTCAATATGTTTTTGTGAAATGATCACCTACATCCAAGTTGCTGGGATCAAAATGGAAACGCCATTTATCCTTATGTGTGTTAAGGTTGACTTGCAACTCAAGTAGACCAGATGTAACACATAGGCTCAAGTTGAGGCTGGACGAGGGTTTGATAAGGCTCACTGAGGTTGTAGCTTGTTTTTCAATCTCCTTTATCTCCTTTATGTTTCCTTTTGAGAGTTGATGGCATTATTGCAGTGTTATTTTCCTGACGTGAGCAATAACTTATACAAACTATACTAAAGTTGCCCTAACAATGGAAAGTAATTAAATAGTAATTTTAAAAAATAAAACACTTTTAAACATGTGTGAAATCAAGGCTCCACTTAGTCCTGGACCTAAGACTTGCAAAGCTTGCAGCAGGCAGCACAAAGAGAGCCATGTAATTGCTTCAGCCACAGACCTAGAAGTGACAGAAGGCCCATTCGCGAGGTGGGGTCTGTGTTAAAGCCCTTGATTACTCAGGCAGCTCCTGCTAGTTTCCTTCCCAAACATTCACACTTCAAAAGCATGTGCTCAGTCCCGCGGACAAAACATTTGGGATTTTTATCCTCTCTTTCTCGCTGTCATTTTTTTTCTTTGGAGGAGGGTGGGGGTGGAAGTGGCTTGATTGGATGGAACTTCAAAGCAGAATGGATGTGTAGCAGTTCGCCACACAAAAGCTGTATTCATCCAGCCTTCAAGGGCTTCAGGGGAATTCACACTGTCTCTACTCCCTGTTTTTCTTTTTCTGCTGCTCATCTATTAGTGAACTGAGTAGGACCAATTCAGTTACAGATTTTACACCGGTGCCCTTCGGTGGCTTTGAAAGGTTCTCTTAAAATTAATTTTAAACAAATATTTATATGTCCCTGCTCTGTATGCATAGTTTCAAGTGCATTAAAATACAACAAGACAGGGTTGGGTATGTGTTGGTACAGTGGCACAACCAGAAATGGGATTCTCCTGAGTGACGATTTAGCTCTATAATCCAGATGTAGCAGGTTTGAGTCTGGATCATATCTCTAGCCGACAGTGACCAGGAGTTTACCAAACAGTCTGAGGGCTGCCGAGGGTCAGAACGGCTCTTTTTGGCTAATGGCAACACATTGAAACCTAAGACTTCCAGACCGCTTGCAGGCTTGTCAGAGAGGGTCATGCCTCTCCTGCAATCAGCTATGAACCTCTAGTATGGGACTGTGTATGCCTGAGTGGCTTCAAGGTGGGCAAATCGGAGTCTGCCTACACTTCTTTATTCTCCCCGTGTGCGTTTACAGGATTCGTTTCCATGAGCTGACATGTCAAAAACAGTTGGGAATACCAAATCACTGGGTATAACAAAATAATTGGCAATTCTCAATTTAAAAAAAAAGATGCCGTAAAATGTCATTCTGTTCGTGGCCTTGTCATCTTTGTAAAAACTGGCCTGTAGTACTTTAGTTTTCCTGAGATCATTATGGAGCAGTACTGTAAGTTGGCATTTCATAAAATATTACACCTGTATGTAGTCCAATCTAAATGTTAACAGATTTATTTAGATGTCTGGAGCAGTTAAAGGGAAGAGAAGTACAGTAAATGTGTTGACTAAGAGGCAGTGAAGAAGAAGACAAAGCATGTTATAAAGTGAAATTAGTTAACCTCTGTTTTTAACACTGAACTGCTACTACTTTGGCCTACAGTGTTAGCTTTATAGCCAAAGTAATTTCACATCTGTTTATAGTGAACTACTTAACAAAGGAAAAGCATCGACTGAGCAGATTTGTCACATTTTAGAAAATACCAAAACAGGACTAGAAAACTCTATAGAAGACTAAACCCTTTATGCAAGAGCAGAAACAAGCTTGAAAATGCTACCTATGAAATGAATTTTGGTATTTGCAGACATTCTTTCCCTTTTTTTCTATACTTTGTATGAGAGAAAACAGCAAATAAGTATAAAGAGTGTAGAATATAAATCAAGTAAAGTTAAAATTGTACAGATTATTACTAAGATCTTATCTTGAATGTTATGTTCAATTTTAGTTCCCGTGTCATAAAGATCTTGAATGGCATTTACTGTACATGTATTAATTTGGTAGATGTTTTTATGTGATCAACATGCAAACAGTGAAAATAACAGTAGCATTTCAGTTCTGGAATTGACACAAGGTAGAATAAACAGTTAAATCTGAGTCACATAGCCAGATCTACTTAATCACTTTAATATTGAACAGCGTAGCTTTGATTAAACTTTTCAGAACCCTCAAAGGTATTGCCAGTCTATACTCTGTGCACCTTATCAGGAACAATAGTGAAACAAGGACTGTGGAATAAGGAGATGTGATGAAGAGTGCAGTCTAAGAGGTAGTAGATTTATTATTGGAACAGGAGGGACTAGATCAATCATGTTCTACTGAATCTTGTTGAAGCCGCTACCCTAGCTTCCTTCAGGAAATGGCTGGTTGAGTTCCTCGGATCAATTAGCTACTAGCAGCTAAATAATTTAGATGGGATGAATGGCCCCCACTCACCTATAACTTTTCTTGAGTCACAGACAAGAGGACATGATTGTTCTGCAGGAACAGAGCACAATTAATTGGTTTAAGAGAAGCTACCAGCCCAAAAGTCCCGACATGACAGAGGTGACCCTAGTCAGCTAGAGGTGTCTCAAGTGCACTCACAGTCAGACAAATACACCCGTGTACCATGCATCATTATGTCAGTGCATATACTGAAAAAGAAAACTAGCGTCTGACCAGAATAACAGAATAACATAGACCCACCCAGGCTGAATATGTATGCAGTCAGACCTCTAGAATGACAGCAGAACATTAACGTTCTTTAATTCCATCCTAAAATAATAAACTATGTAAACCCTAAAATTCCTGAAGATCACATTCAGTAGAAGTGGTTGTGAAGTTTTCATCGTGGCAGCAGATTTTAGTTTGACTTTGTATCCTGGTTCTCGAAGACATTTGTAACTTAAAATTCAAATCCCTGGACACAGCCAGGCTCACTGCTCTATAGCATACTGTATTTGGGTTTCGGTCATCTTTTCAGAAAATAGTCTTCTTTATCTGCTGTTAATAAATCATGCCATAATTTTCCCCTTGGGTCGCAGTCTGAATTGTATGGAAACCACACCAATGCATTGGGATTGGTCAGCATTTTAAAGGCATCTACCCTAAGGTGTTCAAGCTCCTAACATCTGAGTTTTGCCAGCTAGTCTGCTTTTGCTTTTGGGCTTGTTTGTAAGAAGGGCTAAACAAAGGACAAATCTTTACCCTTTGCACAGAACATACCATGACGTCAAACGATTCAACTCCTCTTTTTATTGACCATGAAGGACAGTGCAGAATACACTACGGGGCATTGATTTTTCAAAGGGCCCCTAAAGGACTTCAGAGATAAGTGTGGGAACGGCGTGAAGGAGGGGGGGACTTCCGCAAAATGACATCCTGGAAATTTCTAATCTCAAGTAACTGTGAGTACAGTAGGTAGTTGTTTGAGTCAGGATATACAGTATAACACAGACATTGCAGTTCCAATGCTTATTAATTTTGTGCACTCCACAACCTTATCTCTTTCCTCTTCAATGACACTCAGTACAGCAGAATAATTTTAACACGTTGCTTTTCTATCTAGCTTTTACCAGTCTGGAGTTGTCCGACCATATCCACTCTGAAATCTGTCATGCCTCATAAATTAGAAGAGCAAACCATTGTGAAAAGGGCAAACTGTGAAAACTCCTGACCAATGAAACAGGAATTTAATGATAAAATAGGCTCTGGATGTTCAGTGCGCTCATTGTCATCTACTGTAACATTTTGGTCATTTTCGACAAAGTCAATAAAATTCTCATTTTCCAGAAATGTAATGTATATAAAAAGTGACCCATTTTATTTTTAATTTATAAGTCCAGATTACTCCAGTTGTCCATTGATATAAAGCCTGTTCTGTTTTTTTTTTCTCTGACACTTTTTCCTTCTTATAATACACAGCTATGATGTAGTTTTGTCCATGGCACTAACCGGATTTTTTTTTGGAAAACTCTGCTCATTCTGCTGTTCTATTTTTTCGCATTGCTGTTTTTATTATGAGGACAAAAATACTGTCATGTTCCAAATAACTGTAATGGTGATGAGTAAAGCATTCTTACTGTGTGAACATGAAGTAATGTGAAATACTGCCAGACTCTTTATAGCAGAGCTTTAGAACACCATAGCTATAAATGCAAAAGGAGCATTTGGCCCATCGTACTCTACTGGTTGCTGCTGTGGTAGAATCTCAGCCATCTGTTTCTTGAGGCATCCCAGAGTTGCCTTGGAAAACATTACTGGGCACTTTGTCCCAACAGATATGACTCATTGTGTAAAAAAACTTGCACTAAGCAGACCTGATCTTCACCTTCATTTGGTAACATAACTCCCAGTTTCTTTTAGAAATGTTACAGTGGACTTCTACAACAAGAGCCAGTTAAATTTAATATGTTTTATTGGGTGTTTTGCTACATATAGCTATGATAGTAACAATTTTTTTTTTCAATCTCAGGCTTCTGGTCTAAACATTTTAAACTTCTTTTCCTGCGATGTTTGTATTTTCTGAATGGCATTCATATGGTCATTATTACAGGAAGGTCTTTTTGTCTTGTTAAACAGTATAAGAATCTGTGGAATTTCAGTAGGGTATGCACAGGCGTCCTACGCTATATGGCAAGGGCACAGTTAATTACATACCTGATCTGTGTTTGTATTAAGCATTGAATTTAATGAATTGATTAAAATAAAATTTGCATTTATGAAGCAGTTTTCACGTGAATTTCACCTGCTTGTAGTTGGAGGCTGGTTGTCACATCCTCTGCGGGTTGCGATGTTATAAACTGCAAAGTGTGGTTTCTAAGGACTGCATGAAGCCTTTTCATGCTGTTCATGGTCAGTTTAGTTTTGCTTTAAAAAAAGTACTGAATGGCTGCTTCTTTGTTTGGGGATTTTATTATGTGTACCAATAGACTCTCAAGCCAATCAAGCTATTAGCTAATAGCTCCCCAGATTTAGCACTCAGGTCCTAACTGAGGGCCATGGATTTCTTTCACCCTCTGTTGAGTCATAGTTTTCTAGCTCTAGAGAAAAGCAGAATGTAAATTATGATGAAGCCGCCTCTAACACCTCTTCAAAAACCAGTCATGCTTGCTTTAGCGATCAGCAGCCAGGACAATAGCACCCCGTTCTCCTAACGACTTCATAAAGAGTGTGGCCGGGTATCGGAGTCAAAAGAAGACCGATGTGCCTGATGAATGCTCCTGCTGTGTCCCTGTCTTGTGCCTCTGGTGTAAATACAGTCCCCAGCTGCGGTGATGGAAGTCTGCACTAATCCTGCTTGGAGGGGAGGCTGGTTCCAGGCCTCCCTTTGGCCCATATCACCCTTCACTTGTGTAGCCTCTTTTATCAAGAGGAAAAAGCTCAAACCAGCCCTCCCATTCTTGGATGTAATTGTGCTCTCATTCTGTTTTTCAACTCCTTTTTTGCATTGTTTGGCATTTTTTTTTCATGATATCTCTCCCGAAGGAATGGCCTTTGAATGTTAGAAATTTAGTTCTGTTTCGCAAAGATTTATGGGGGAAAAACTCAAGAAGGTCAGTGTTTCTCCAGGTCAAGCTATTGACGTCTTGAGAAAATTGTCCATAGCAAGTGTTCTGCCTTTGGATTTTTGAGTGCTGACACTGTCTGGCAGCGGGTGTTAATCTTTGAATGCAGAGCTCAATGAATACATGTACGATGGCAAAGCAAAATAGTGCATATTCAGAGTCTGTGCTGGTCACTCCTGATGTGGTGTGAGGACCTCTTCTAATTGAAATTCAGTGATTAGGGTGAAAAGAATGACGTAAACAGTTTAGCAAGGAGTTCTTGGAAGGTTCCCAGCTGATGCTGTAATTGTCAGTGGCTGATACAGTTGGAAGCAATGCTGTTTTGCTTTTAAACCAGTTCTTAAGAGAATGTAGTAATTGGTGTTCTGATTTTGTTAAACGGTAAAAAGAACCAGCTAGACAGCTTGTTCTCAAAACATCCAAGTACAGTCACAAAATCATGCAATGTAATTGAAAAATTCGATATCAGAACAAGGCAAAGGTGACAAAAAAGGTTGAGGCAAGATTAAAAAGAATCTGGGACTGTTCAATTTATTAACTAGCAACACAAAGTTAATATGTATAAAAATGCAAAAATGTCTGTGAAATCAAAACATTTGGAAGTTTACAATTCAGTTTGTGAGTTGGCAAGGAAAAACGGAAACCTCAACAGCATGCTACATTTTGCCTAAAACAGTATTTATTTTTTTTATGGTTGTTAGTGTTAATGACTTTTCTCTGTGTTGTAGTGCACTGTTCTCAGAGTAAAACATTTTTCATAACCTTTGCATGGGCTTTAGCAGACATATGTCAGTAGATGGCGCAACTGCAGAATCACTGAAACAATACCAATAAAACAACCATACAGTATTTCCTCCCTCTGATCTGCTGTGTTTCCGGGAAACTTATGTCTAGTGCACATTGTTCCTGGTCAGGGTGTGATAGATAATGTATACGTTTAAAAATTGTAGTGTGCCATTGTAAAACTATTCAGGAGACTGTCTGAGAGGGAAAGACTAAACACAAAGAAGAGATGCAATGCTGTTGCAATATCTGTGAAGCACACTGCAATGTTCTGGGAACACTGACTTCAAATGCCCAGAACCTTGTGACCTTGTGGTAACAGTTTAGTTTGTCATTCCAGAGGACTTTTTTGTGTTCCTGTTACAGGTTTATGGGTTGCATAGTCAGGTCTGTCAGTAAAAGAAGTTGGTCTTCTTTTATCTAATTTTCTTGTTTTAACATGTAATTACCTAAGCTGATGTTTTTTTTCTTTTTTTGCCTATATTAATATTTTTCACTGAAGCCACGACCAAAAGTGATTACAACCCATTGTTGTCTGAACATGGCCTGTTAAGTTCACAATGCATACTTGGTTCCTGTTTATTTTGGGAATGTGTTGTTTTAGGGTAAAAAATGCTCATGTGAAGAAAAATACTGTGGGTTCTGTTACCTACTTGACTTTTAGAAGAGTCAGCAGTTCTTCTTTTAGTTAAGAAATGAAACATTAAAAATTGAACATGTATTGTCAGGTTGTGTCAAGGTGAGGTACAGTAGCCATGCTGTCAGTACAGGTTATTGGATTACGCTGCTAGTAAATTGGTACAGAGCACTGACGGCAGATGAGATGAGTAGAAGGGTTTGTTTAGGCTGTGTTAAAGCGCATAAAAAAACATTTACAGAATGTGAGTTTGTGCTCCAAGCCTTCCGGTATTCGAAATACATGAATAGAAAAAGGAGAATTACATAGTAGTAATAAATCCCCCCCACAAACCCCTCTAAAAAACACCCCTTGCATAAAAAACACTCTATGTTAAACTGCTTTATTCCTTGGTTTGTTTAATATAGAACTGCAACTGAGAGCAAAGCATAACTGAAGTTTAGCCCCAGAGAGGAATGGCTGTTTTTGGAAGCGCACATATGTTTTGAATTTAGCCGACATGTCAGCTGGTTTGAAATTAGGCTTGATTTACAGGAATGTGCTTCTTACTGCCTCGATTCAGGAAACATGTTTCTTTCTTTTTTTTTTCCTTCAGTGTTTTAAAAATGATACTTTAGATTCTAGAGGGCTCAATTCCTGCTTAACCTTTGTTTGACTTGGTTTTCTACATAGACTCTCGTGATTGCATATAATGTTCAGGATGTTTTCCTTTAATCAATGCCTGATAATAGAAATAAGAAATAACCCACAGTATGGAGACTGTGCTGGAAAAGGGTGGGTTCAGGTTCCACAACTATAGAGCTGCCACCATTGTGTCGTGTGACTCATGTGAAGTGGCAGACATCAAGGGCTGTATGATGAAACACATGTCATATTGTAAAATTACAACATGCACAGCTATGTTTTGCATTTACCCACATATATGACTTGACATTGACATTTGAAGTAACAGTCTCTCGCTACTGAGTGAATAGCTACAGTGTAACTTTGGATCAGTCAGACTTATTAAGACCACAAGTCATTGTAAGTAGTGTAAGACTAGCTTGGATGAACTGGTCACTGTATCTTGTGATCACTGACTTCAAAACCAACCAAACCTGGATCTAAAACAACTGTAAAACAACAAAGTACCTGTTGTATTATTAATAAGGACTTTCTTAGCACTGTTGTCGCTGTCTCAGATCAATCAGACAGTAATCTGAAAGTGAATCGTCACTGCCAGCAGGGTGCTATTGCTCAAATTCCCAATTTAGTTATGTAATGGTACCATTTATTTTATCCTGATGCAATTATAACGTTTTTTTTATCAGCTCATATTAGCATTTATAGATTGGAAGAAATTTACAGTCATGTGAAAAAGAAAGTACACCCTCTTTCAATTCAATTGTTTTACATATCGGGGCATAAATAACGGGGCAAATCTAGCCTCTCTCAGACAACACATAACAGATTTCACTGTCATTATTTATTCAACAAAAAGTAAGCCAAAATGCAGAAACCATGTGGGAAAAATTAAGTACACCCTTACTGCTTCCATAGGAATTAAGAAGGTAATTAGCAGCCAGGTGCTGCTTATCAAATGCACTCGATTAGTTGATCATCAGGAAGTGTGACCACCTCTATAAAAGCAGAACTTTTGGCAGTTTGGTGGTCTGGATCTTTCAGGTGTTTGTTAACACCATGCCAAGGAGAAAATACATCAGCAAGGAACTCAGAAAAGCAATTGTTGCTGCTCATCAATGTGGGAAGGGTTATAAGGCCATTTCCAAACAATTTGAAATCCATCATTCTACAGTGAGAAGGATTATTTACAAATGGAGAATATTCAAGACAGTTGCCTATCTTACCAGGAGTGGGCGTCCCAGCAAATTCACCCCAAGGTCAGACCATATAATGCTCAGAGAAATAGCAAAGAACCCAATAGCTACATCTAGGGATCTACAGGCCTCGGTTAACATGTTAAAGTTCATGACAGTACAATCAGAAAAAGACCGAACAAGTATGGCTTTCATGGAAGGGTAGCCAGGATAAAGCCCCTTCTCTCCAAAAAGAACATGGCAGAACAGCTTAGGTTTGCAAAGCTGCATCTGAACAAACCACAAGATTTCTGGAACAATGTCCTTTGGACAGACAAGACCAAAGTGGAGATGTTTGTTCATTATGTGTGGACGAAAACCAAGCACAGCGTATCACCACAAACGGTGGTGGAGGGGTGATGATTTGGGCTAGTTTTGCAGCCACAGGACCTGGGCATCTTGCAGTCATCAAGTCGACCATGAACTCCTCTTTATACCAAAGTATTCTAGACACAAATGTCCAACAGCTAAAGCTTGGCCAAAATTGGGTCATGCAACAGAACAGTGATCCCAAGCACACCAGCAAATCTACAAATAAATGACTGAAAAAGAAAAGAATCAAGGTGATGGAATGGCCAAGTCAAAGTCCAGACCTCAACCCCATTGAATTGCTGTGGCTGGACCTTAAGAGAGCTGTCTATAAACAAATGCCCTAAAACATCAATGAACTGAAGCAATGTTGAAAAGAAGAGTGGGCCAGAACTCCTCCAAAACGACGTGAGAGACTGATAACTCATACAGAAAACGATTACTTCAAGGTATTGCTGCTAAAGGTGGTTCTACAAGCTACTGAATCATGGAGTGTACTTTGTGTTTTTCACACATGGCTTCTGCATGTTGGCCTATTTATTGTTAAATAAATAATGACATAGTAATCTGTTATGTGTTGTTTGTCACCTGAGGTTAGATTTACCTAATTCTAGGACTGGTGAGGACCAGATGATTTTTTGTTATGTCTTGATATATGAAACCATAGAATTGAAAGTGGGTGTACTTTCTTTTTCACATGACTGTATTTTCCATGTGTGACTGTTCCAGTGTGCAAAACAAGGGATTATTGGTGCTGTAGTTCCCTACTGATTACACAGTGTGGAACTGCCAGTGTTTGAGAAAATTTTAAGGTTACCTTTGTTTAGTCTGTCCTCAATACATGAAATCAAATTATATACTATAAACACAAGCACATTTAATTACTTGAATAGCTTAAATCAAAACCCTCCAGGCCGTTCTCCTTCAGTACATTCTGGGTTTGTTGTACACAGTGTATTGAAGCAATGCAAATAAGATTTAGCCAGAGAAACAGCAACTTTTGATCCTGAGATTGTACTTGAACAGACGGAC
This sequence comes from Atractosteus spatula, assembly GCF_055471065.1. Lineage (NCBI taxonomy): Eukaryota > Metazoa > Chordata > Actinopteri > Semionotiformes > Lepisosteidae > Atractosteus > Atractosteus spatula. Next base: position 56,491,204 of record NC_142708.1, on the reverse strand, counting down.
TCAAGTACCTTTCTTTAAAGAGAAGCCCTGGCTGAAGAGTGAAGTATGAGCTTTGGAGTAGAGACAAGCTCTTTGAAAGAGCAGACATGGGGTCAATAACCAGTTTGTTCACAATGAAGTACTACATGTAAGGGCTGCCATTTACAGTATGTAATGTCAGATACTTTCACTGTGGCTCAGATTAGACTTGAAGTTTGTAACTGCATCTCTGCAAAGACCACGAAGAAACACATTACAGTCCCCAGTGTAGCCTTCTATTGTGTGGAAGCTCAGCTTTAACTTTAAAGTTTCATGCAGACAAACTGGCTTCCTTTAAACAGCAGTGGAGACAGAATTGTTGCCATTTGTCCACTTGGTGGTTTTGGGGGATCTGCACAGGAATATAATTTAGGTGGGGATATTACTCTGTAAGGCACATGACCGACATGCACTGCAGCTCATCTGAGCAACAGCACAGGTAGGGAAAAAATAGAATCATCACAAGTACTGCATATGTTGTGAAGAGGTTGATTTGTGTCAGTGATGTACATACCGTCTCAGACTATTGCCCATCTAAAAATCATTTCACTGTAAATGTGCATAACCTGCCCTCGCAGAAATAAAAGGTGGACAACACAGGGCAATTAACTTTAAATGAATTTTAAACTGTTGGGCCAAAGTCTAGTAGAAGTTGGGGTATGACATCTTAGTCTATCTGTACCATACTGAGCTGTTCTTAAAATGGAAATACAGTTATGGTTCACAACTACATGGTTGGTATTTTGTGTTTCTCATGTTGAGGGGTGTGGTGTTTTTCTGTATGACAAACAGGTTTTACATAATCTGGAGGCTAACTTTAAAAGAACTTGTGTAGGCATGTCTATTAGTATTAAAATACTATGATTAGCTACAAAGGTACTAATTTCCATTAATGATTGGTTGTCTTATTGAACTAAGTGAAGTCATACTTCCTGTGATACCACATTTCTGTGTCTCCCTGTTCGTAAATTTCATCTTGTATCTCACTACGAGTGGCAGAAGACTGGACAGCACACAGGATGTACTATAGCATTTGGTGTGTTACACTTGCACTGGTATTCAGGAGCCTCAACTCAAATAGTTTCCCTCAGAAATGAAGGATTGTTTTGTTCTTACACCTACCATACAGGACCACGAGGAGACATAGTGGATTTTATACTGTAAATAAAACTGGTATAACCGTAAAAGTTTGTTTAAAAAAATTCATGACAGTATCCTCTTGTAATATGAAGCTTTTCTACTGTTCGAGATGGTTTATTGGTACAAAATTATTGACTGATTTATTTTTATTTAATGGCTGATTGAATTTAGTTTCTTTGAATTTTTTTTTGCTATTTTACTTTTGTTGAATAGAGACAACTTTATAAATTCTTAATAAAATGTTGTCAATGACGCGTCATACCGCCTCCATAAAGTCATATGGGCAGTGAGCACAGTTGGTTACAGAGCAGTGTTAATAATGCTAAGGTCATGGGTTTGATCACTGTACAGGTTCTGGACTAATGTTAAGAGGTTGGCTATACCAGTCAGTCCTTTTCATACCACCTACTGTATAAGCATATGTTTATTGTTGTTTTAATCTAAAACATTTCACTCTTAATAAAGGTGTTTGTTGCCTGTGTATGTTTTACTCCATGAGAAACAGTGTTCATTCCCTATTGGATTAATACAATCTTTATTAATCTCTGTTAAAATAAAATGTGAGAATTTAGGGAACCATGTTCACTTTTTCAAGGAAAAATAGGGGTAAGTTGTGGAAATAAGGGAGTTTTCATTGGAAGAAGCCGCAGAGTGGAAATGCTGCTGTGATTGCTTTCATAAACTTTTGCAAAGCACTGGATGTTCATGAGGCGTTAGCTTCCTGTTCCTGATATCCATGACAGAAAACGTGGCTTCACTTCCTGATCTGCGTCTTGATGCTTTCTGTTGAGCCCTGCGCACAAATCGGACTTTGAAATCCTTTCTTTGATGGAAGTCCCAGTGGATCTTGAGGATCAGAGCTGTTTGTTTTTTTTTTACTTCAAAGACTTAAGTTGTCAGGTCTATAGGAAATTAAAGGGGAGTCAGCCTGATCAATAAGGGATCTGCAAGTTATCATTTGGTTCCACTCTGAGCCACTGACGCATTCCTACACTAAAGTTTAGCCATTTTACATTGTTTTGTTTTATTTTGTGTGCTGCCCCCCGCATCTCCTACCCGTTGTTTGTACGTGTTCCCTGCTTCTGCCTTGTTTGTTGTTCTCCCTCAAGCCTCCTCTCAGTACCTCATGCTCTCCTGCTTTTAGACATGTTCATCTCAACCAGGAGAAGTTAACGGTGGTGCTGACAGCCGGTGGAAAAACAAAAGGCGAGAGGTTAGTCAGACCCTAGTGGTGAGAAAAACTGGGCAACCCTGGTCGTGAGGTGGCTTTTTATCAGTGTGGGTCTTCCACTTCTGCATTCTTGAAGGAGGTGGTTTTCTAATCTCTCCAAATTGAGAAAAAGGCTTTCATTCACGTGGAGAGCTTAGCGCTCTAAGAAACATAAGTTCCAGGGGAACCTAAACTGTGAAAATCACTCAACGACCAGGATTGCTTCTCCTGGGGGTCAACTGGGAGCCCTTATGGGGCTGGGCATTTCGTGGGAGCTGTGACACTGACTGCTGCAGTGCACGATTGTGATTTTACCAATCAACAGAGCTAATATGAGACCACAATCAATAGTGCCCCTATACCGCAAGTTGAGGTGCACACTTGGACCCATGACTAGGAACGCCGTCTGGTGAGCAACACTTAGGTTGAGTGAAAGTAAAGTTCTGGTAGTGGCTGGAGTAGATAGGCTGTCAAAATTCAAGATGTGAGTAAGTGAATGATAACCAAAAAGGCTCCATGACTTAATGTCCCGCATGCAGGCCATAATGCACAGTGTCCAGTAATACATCTTCAGATGATTGCGCAAACCTCCAGATTCTCTGCCATACTACTGCCATTCCAGTCAGTCTTTATTTGCACATTTAACTAAATGATTCAGAAATTGAGGGTAACAAAGTGTTGCAATAAGATGTGTTTTAAGATGCACATGCTGGTCAGTCCTCCTCCAAATCTGAATTCCACCTGTCAGTTCTTTAGAACGCTGTAAAAACTAGTCAGTGAGCATTCAAGCCCGTCTGCTCCACCTAGTCAATTGAGAGTTATACTGTTCCTTCCTTTAAGTCAGGATTGGAAGGCAGCCGCATTGTAGCACAGCCTTCCTACTGACAGTTCACCAAGTCCTGCCCCTGTGCACTCACAAAAACTATGTAAAAGCTGTGTTCCAGGTCCCAAAGAGCTCATCAGAAGACATGTCTATATCATACATCTGCTAATCTGAAGTTATTAGAATTTGTGTCCTAATAAAATATTTGAACTTTTGTACAAAAAGAGTATTGTCTGGAATATTATGTTATTGACTGTGTGTGAAAGGTTTCTTCACCCATTTGTAAGGATAAATAGGTTAAATTAGATTACTGTTTTTCAGTTCCCGATGGAGGGACTGTACACTCGTCCACAGAAATCTTTTTTTTTCTTATTTTAAAATTATTTTAAAGGCTAGCTCTTGGCATTCAGAAATGTACTAGAAGATTTGCAAAATCTCCATTGTCCATAAACCTTGCCTGGCTTCTTTTATAATAGAATTTGATGGCTGGATGGCTGCATGGTCACTACTAACTGAACTAATGAGAGAAGTTAAAAAGAATTCTTTGTGCTAGAGAAATAATGTTTAATAATTCTGATCATGAGAGCCGTAATATATGCTTTTTGTTTTATATTTTTAAAGAAAGTTTGGGAGGGTTTGACCAGAACCCAGACTTCCTTCACCTCGGCTACCCTTAACACTTAAAGCTTGATAACATAATTTCTCAGAAAGCTATCAATATCATAGAAACCTCCCCTCTCTTCACCTGCATTTGTCTTTCTGCATTCCTTCTCCGCCCCATCTCCACCTTGGCAACTTGTGCTTGATTCTTCACTCTGCATGGGGGTCCTAACATCTTCATCCTACAGCCGGGTGGTTGAGCTCCAGTTAAGCAGGTTAAGTCAAAGCTGCTTATGCCTGATGTTATTCCTTCTGAAATGCTTTTTATCTTGTTCTTAGATCTAATGTGGTACCCTGGTAGAGCTGAAAGAAAGCATATCTCATACTAATAACAAAGGGCAAATCTTCATGGGGCATGTCAGTTGAAGATCCAGCATTAATCATTTCTCAGATGGAACTACAGTTTTTCATTTGCTTCCTACCATGATATAAACCTCAACCTCTCTTTGTTTAAATATTTCTTTTCCTCCTCATTTTGCATGGCCTGCGCTAGATACCGGCTACCAAGCAAGGGGTTTACTTGAATAGGAATAGGATGTTCCTCTACATTTTAGCATGATGCTAGGGGCAAACATTCACTTTTTGCTGTAAGAATTGGCTTTGATTGGCAAGTAACAATCTCCACAAATGCTAAAAGACAGTTTCTTTCTTTGTGTGATGAGTTCCTGACATACAACAGAACGCACTGTGCACAACTTTACAACTGATTTTTTATGGGGTTAACTGCCTTCTACAAAATGATTGATTTTGAGATGTAATATCAGTTTTTGGTGTGAGACAATTATTGAACACATCACCTAAAAGCCAAATATGTTAGCCATTTTTCCTCAGTGACATCATAATTGCATTTATAAAGTGCTTTTCGTCCCTAAGGATAGGACACATTTCATCCAGTACTGAACTACAACACCCACCTGGAAGATGTTTGGCAGCCATTGTGTGTCAGCTGGCCCACTACACATTAGATCAGGTAGAGAAGTGAGGTATGGAATTGCTTTGTCACTTGAATTCAAGGGTAACTTATACTGTAGGACATGAAGTCCAATGTGGAGTTTAGCCAGGACACAGAGATTAACATTGCTACTCTTACTAAGATCTTAATTGACCAAGATTAAAGAGGAGCTCTTCTATGTCCTTTATGGAGAGGAAATTAAAGGTATATGTATACTGTAGAATATTGTAGTGGTATATTGTATACATGTAGTTCAGGTGGGTAGCTGCGTCAACATGCGTAGGCTGCAAAGGAATAAGATATAGGTTTATTCCATGCTGAAAAGAGAAGAAAGAACACACCTGAAGAAGGCTCCATGGCTGAAACATTGTGTTTTCTTTCTTCTCTTTTCAGCATGGAATAAACCTATTACTTGTTATATTGTATACATGACACAGTGCAACCTCTGCAGACAATGGCATAAACATAAATATGGTCATGTATGTGCAGTAACGGATTTATGTGCTTTATGATTGGTAAAAGCGGTGTTGCACTGTAAGGCAATTTTTTCATGCGGAACACAGTGTTCTCTTTCTGAAAACAGTCCTGGGATTTTAGTGCCCATAGTCTGATTGCTACGTATTTGCTCATTTACTTATTTAACTGTTGTGAGAAGACAAGACTGACAAAACCAAGCTACATGGAATTGTAGTGAATACAGTATTTTATGGCTTTCTCAACAATAAAATCCTGGCCAGTTTCAAATCAATCCAATTTCATTATAGGACTGTGTAATGTAGGAAAAATGCAGTCATTTTCAGTTCTGTTGTTGATGTGCTCTGTTCTTCATGTGGAGCAGATGTTCATCTGTTTCTCAGCTTATTCCTGATCTCGGTTTTCTGCTTGGCACTCCTCAAATACTTATTTCCACATTGTTCCTGGGGGAGTGATCAACAACGAACCAAACTCTTCCAAAGATCTCTCAGCAAGCCACAGGAGACCATCTGTGGTTATGTCGTTGTGTGTTTGGCCAGTGTGCTGTCAGTAGACATGGTGTTGGACAGCTGAATTTTCATAGTTGAGTTCCTGTGATGTCTCTTTAAAATGCAGCTGGCACATTGACAGCAGAAGGTTATGTTGACTGCCTCCTGCAGGAATCACTGATCCAAACAGGATGGTGTTTCTCTGAGCATAGGCATGGCAAGACCTAGCTGCTCATGCCCGCTTAAAGGAGGAAAAACACACAAGGTCTCATAGTTCATCAGTTGTCCAGGTCACTCAGCAGTTATGTTCATGCTCTAGGGACAGCAGTGTTATGATCCCTACAGTTGCACACTGGACTCCAGCTTACTCCACGCTGCAGGGTTTTTATGGCCTGCAGCCCGAGCAGAGACAGTGAGCCTCTTGTTGCTTTTCTTTGGCCTGGCAGGCAGTGCATTCCCAGCATGTGCGCCCCAGGCTGTGATTCTTACTCTCTGGGGTGGCACTTTATTTTTAAGTGCTCATTAACAAGTGTGCAGCAGGGCATAATTCAGAAAAGGGCCATAGCACCAGTTCTTATTTTAAGTAAGGTCTGTATTTACACTGTCAACACATTCCAGCTTTTCTACAAGAGGATTGGTTCATAGCATTAGGTTAACACACAAATATTTTATCATTGAACCTGGTGTGCTGGGTGTTTTGTAATTCACTGTGGTGGGAATCCTGTGTTCAGCAGAGTTAGTTATGATTTTTTACGGTAGTATAATTTTTATAGACTTAATTATAATGGTTAACTTTGCAACCTTTTAAAAAAAAATGTCATCACTGGAGTGGCTAACAGGTGATTCAGGTGGTAAAGGTGTTTGTCTCAAGCCTTGGTTGAGCTCTAACATCCAGCAGTTGAGAGCCTGGGTCATATCACTGTCCAGTGGTCGACTCACAGTGATGTCAGTGGCACGTGCAGTCACTGCTGAGCCTCCTGGACATTGCTGCAGGATTTCTGGTGTGCCAAAAAATGAATGGCTCAATGAGGATCCTGTTTGCACTTCTTCATTCCTCTCATATGTTCCTCTGTAATGGAGTTTCAACACAGTTGGCTGTTTTAAATTAGGTTTTAAATTTAAATTGGCTGTTTTAAAATTATTTAATAAAAATAACTGATAAAATATATGATCACTGTGATATACTGTTTTCATTCTCACAAAAATTGGCTTTATTGGCCTGCAACCATTAATATGTAGTGAATGTCATGAATAACCTACTTATACAACCCCAAAAATGAGTCACTAACAGTTTTTCTGACGAGAAACCTGTAAATCAAAGCCTTTCAGGGCTTTTCCTAGAAAACCTGTTTTGCATAATTCATAAAAAACACTAAAACCTCTTTTATAACGTGTACTTAAGCATCAAATATATGACTACTCATAAGCCTGTATTTTTTCTGCAAGGGTCTCCTTCTTGTTCTTACTATTAGGAGTTACAAGTGGGATTGAAAAACAAGTTTTTTTTCCACAAGCAGTTTGACAACCTAGATTTCTCCATGAAACAGACAAGATCCTCAGTTTAATCACCCAACCAAATGAGCTAGATATACTGAATGGCTACTTCACATTAATAACCTTTCTTATGTTCCATAAGCTTAACAAGATCTCTAACCCAGAATGTACAATCTCCAGAAACTATTCCAAGTGTATTCGACATGAGGATTTCAGCAGAGATAAAGTTGTAATAAACCGATAAACCTTAACCAGGTAAATAAGATGAAAATGGGTGATAATTTGCAGTGCTCATTTATACAGCAGAAACTTTTAAAGTAAGGAGAAATCTGAGTGAAATACATTTGCTTAAGGGTACAACAGCAGTACCCACCTAGGATCTCAGCTCATAGCCTTCCCGATTCAAGTGCATAACACCAACCCACACTGCCTACAGGACTGCCTGAGTCATGTAGTCAGTTTGAAACCCTGTCGTTACACTTAAAGCTTGATGGAAAACAAGACCAAATTGTTCCTTAGTACATTTAAAGAATGTATTTGCTGGGGGCCATATTTTAGTCAGTGATATTCCATCTTTGGCTCCTGTTTTTTTTTCCTAAGTGAAGAAAACTTAGAGTGCCTGAAATTACAGAAAGGCACAACGTGCTGAAAAAAAGTTGTCGTCTGCAGCTTATTGTGACAGAGCGGAAAGAACAGGAAAATATCATGCTTTTTTTTCTAAAGACACATAGTCTATTTGTCAAATCTGTTAAATACAATATAAATTTTATTTGACAGACATACTGTATGCTTGTGGTTGCAGTTCTCCAACTTCAAAATGAATGTTCAAGTACATTATGTGCGTGTGATTAGTGTAACAGCTCATTTTGTACAGTTTATTACTCTGTTTCTGTTGCATTATTAATATCATGGCTGTTATGCAGCATACTGGCTTACAAATCTTGGCTTGCTTCCTGGCGAGATGGTTTTTTTTTCAGATACAGAATAGTTACTATCCTTTAAATGGAGTAAAATACACCTTTGAGTACAATGAAGCTTCTGCACAGTGCAAGGTTGGTATTTAAAAAGTTAACTTTTTAATTCATCGACTTCCACATAGCCAATACACTATTGTTACAATACCTACAGTTCTGAGCAGTTTGCAAAAGAACAGCCTTCTTTTGAATTATTAAAAAATGCTTTTTTTGAATAAAAATGTGGTTGAGGTCTATGACTAAAGGTTACTGCTGCCTTTTTATATGCAAAATGACACGACACTGCAGTGATATGACTATATTGCTTTAAAAGATGTTATAAAACACTCTGGAGGAGACAGACACACAACAAGGCTATGATATTAAATATTGTGGGTGTTTATATAATGACCTTGATTCTCCAAAGTACGAGAAGAGTTAACATTAAGGACTGTGCATAAGTGCCGTATTTTATAGATTTTATAGACTAAAAATACTCAGAATTCCCATTCCAATTTTTATATTTGGCAGTATGTCATTGTGTGTTGTCAGTGCCTACAATTATATCTTTCTCTTTTAACATTTTGAAAAGTTATTTTTTCTGTCCTGGATTTAATACAACAGCACATGAATAGTGTTTGAGATTCAGTTATCATATCTGTTTGAAATGTGTCTTTATAATGTTTATTATTACATTTGCTAGATCCCTTTGTCCTTGCTTCTGTTTGACCAACTGGAAATATGTGAAGCAAGAATTATTCGGAAGGCCTTTTAATTTAAATCTGGTTACCACTGAATGGCATTAAGAAAGGTTTCTTCAGATCATACAGTGTCATCAAGGGATTATTCAAATCCCTTGTTAGTTATTCTGAACCTTCTTGTTAGAAGCAGTATTTATTAATCTCACTGAATCTGGCGCCATGCTTATAGCCATTTTTTTGTTTAACGTTGTGTGGTACTTATCTTAAGTTAACCAAATTTTCTGGTTTTGCTAACATTTTTCTATACAGCTCTTTCAGCTGAGTTTTCTGTAAATCCCTTGTTAAAGACCGTAAGACTGTGGGTAGGTAAACTCATTCATATAACATCTGCCTGAAAGATGTTCTCTGAGATTGATTGTTAGGGTCAGGAAGGGTTAACATGCATGAAGTTGTTGAATACCTTGTTCAGACCTTTAGGACATCTTATTTTGGGCTTGTCAATCAGAAATATAAATATACCTTCTGAATAAATGTTGTGCTTTCCCGGGAGAGAAGGGAAAAATTCCTCTGCAGCTTTTATGGGAGGTAATCATCTCTGATTTCCGATGCAATTGCAGCAATATTTGATATGAAATGGTCTCATTGTTGTTTCATCAGATGAGAGTTCCACAATAAATAATCCTTAAGTCTCTGTCATCAATATCTTCCCAAGTATTGAACACAAGCAAAACTGTAGTTTTATTTTCTACAGTATAGTACTTGGAATGTTGCAAGTGACAAAGTATGTAGAAAAGTAGTGCTTTATTCTTATATATCGCTATTCATACCAAAGTTTTCTGGGTGATCTGGGTGATCAATCAATTTCAGTGCATCCCAGCATAAAAGCAAATTGTAGAATAACATAATTCTTCTGTTCTTACACACACCTGTACTTACACCTTCAGCTGTGTTATTAAACTGCCATTTTTGGCTCAATCCCTGAATCCCAATTGTATTGAAACCTGGTGAGACACATGGATCACTTAAGGTGATCCTGCAGACATTTCAGACCCCTTTAGAATATATTTTGTATTCTGTCCAAACTGTTTTTGCTTCTTGCAGATACCCAAAAGTTTGTCTGTTTTCTGTCTGTATTATGTAAATACCATCTTCAGAGCACTTTATGCTTAAAAAAATTAATCTGTTCCATTGAAGTTATGTTTACCTTTATTTTTAAGTATTCATTTTTATTAATTAATTTCTTTATTAAGTGAATATTTTTTATCAGAAATGGGTTCATTGTAATATACAACAACTGGAACTACATGAATATTTCAGCCTGTAAGCAACAACTTTTGTTTTTAAAGGTAAGGCAATCTCAAAGTCTTTAAATTTCACTGATTTCCAAAGCTGATGAAAGTACTTTATCAAATTGAATTGCTTTAGATGTTTTTTTCTAATATTTTTCATTTCATTTGCCCATACAAATATCTAGCATTGGGACATGAATAAAAATCTTGTAGCTTCTGACCTTTGATCGCAATCTTTCAACATAAATACCAAGTTTTATTTATGGCATCCATTAACCACAAATTGACTTTCAGTTTACAGAACACATGCACATGAAGAGGCCAGGAGAACCATAGAATGTCAGAAAATATCATAATAAATGGATACTGATGTCAGGTTTTTTTTTAATGTTGTTTGCTGTCAAAATTTCTACATTTAGTGTTCAGTGAAGATTACTCTTTGAAAAATAAGTGTTCATAAGTGAAGAGCTGAACAATGTAAGTGGTAAAAGCATGGTATGAGAACGCATTTTCAAATTATTATCACTTAATTATAGGACCTTCTTGTAGGAACAGCGGTTGATTAATTTCCGTGCATTCCATCTGCACAGAAAAGTTATTTCTTACTCCCCATTGAGTTCTTAGTGAGCTCACTTCACTCAAGTCAACAAGCAACAATTATTCCTCAAGCAGTCCATATGTGAGATGCTGCCTTGCAGAGTGAAAGAGTGTGAAAACAACATTAGTAATGGCCTTTGACTGTGGTATTCCTTGACGTTTCCAATGATGTGTTAATTTTCTCAGCCTCTCCATCAAGCCCAGGTGAATTCCGTTATCTGTGGAGTCAGGAGGTCAACGTCTGACTCCCGACAGGCAGGATTCTTCGAATGGGAAGAAGCCTTGAGAAATTGCTTCCTTCCAGTCCCCTTTACTCTGTCAGTTGTGCCTGCACTGGTTCTGCCTTCTGTTTCCACGAAAAGAAAACAACACATTCACAGCTGTGCTTCCTACGGTCTTGGTTGATTCTATGTTTTATTTTTCCCCACTGCGTTTCGGTCAGTTTAATATAAAACAAATATGAAAGCTCAAACTGAAAAAGATGAAAGCATCTAAGAAAAGGAAATAAAAATGTAAAACCAAACCATTGGATGTTTTGAGGTTGACCTTGTAGCGTTTGCTAAAGGATTTCATTTTGACTGTATTTATTGTGGATTTCTTAATTGACCTAGGAATCTCAACAACAGTATCTTCTTCAAAGAGGTAGTCAAAAGCAATATGAAACATTGTTTATTTTTCTGTAGTATTGTTCAACTTTACTTTTAAAACCAGGAATTTGTAAAGCGTTTTGAGAGGACTGTTACCATTAAAAGGCACCCTATAAAATGGATGTATTTTCTCAGAAAAACACAGGGTCACTATGAAATGTGTTGAGAAAGTGGAGTGAGAGCTGTTCTTGAGACTCTGGTTCTGTACATAAATGTCTAACAAACTTGGAGACATCTTGGCGATAACTTTGTAGTGTTATAAATTGTGCTCAAGGCAAGCAATTGTCCTGAGAAGATGCAGTGGTTATACAAATATTGAAATAATTAAGAAAAGGAACATTTGAACAAATTCTTTAAAATAGTTTGCATCATGAAAGTAGAAACATTTGGTTTTCCAGTTTCCTTCTGGTGGTAGAATTCTGAAGTTAGTGAAGAGCTGTTAAATGAAAACAAGGAATATTTGGAATTTGTTTTCCTTCTTGGCATTGCTATAAAAATGCAACATCTCAGTTTGCTTCATACAAGTAACAAAAATCAACTGGAGAATAAAACAGAGCTAAAATGTTTTTCTATATATATAATGTCGTGTTTATTTGAATTTTTTAAATTTAATTTAACATAATCAGTTTTATAGTTCTGCTCATTAACTGTTTGAAATTCAGATGGCTTTTCACAACACAGCTAAGGAATGTTACACATCTTTTTATTATATTAGAATTACCCTCTTACCACCTGCACCTTTAACTTTGTTTCCACTGGAAAAAAGTCCAAACAGCAAAAGGTGGTTATTCAGTTGCTTTGTATGGCCTGGTTGTGAATTTAGGATGAAGCTGGTGATAAGAAAGCTTTAAAAAATGTGGTTAATTCTTTGTGTGCTGTATTTCAATACACAAAAAGCTGTTGCAATCTATTTGGTATCAGATCTTGGTGTATTAAGAAAATGTGAACAGAATAGGGGGCCTTTACATTTTGTAAAAGCTTTTTTTAAGAGCAGACTGCTCAGACATTGGTTTCTTCTAGTTCATTTATCTAGTAGGTGAATTATATGACCCATTGAAGCTAAGCTGGGTTGAGCCTGGTCAGTACCTGGATGGGAGATCTCCTGGGAAGCTATGGTTGCTGCTGGAGTTGGTGTTATTGGGACCAGTGGGGGATGCCCACCCTGCGGTCTGTGTGGGTCCTAATGCCCCAGTATAGTGGCGTGGACACTATACTGTAGTGGGCGCCATCTTTCGGATGAGACGTTAGACCGAGGTCCTGACTCTCAGTGGTTATTAAAGATCCCCGGGCATTTCTTGATAAGAGTAGGGAGTTATCCCGGTGTCCGGGCCAAATTTCCCCCATCAGCCTTTACCGTAGCCTCCAAATTGTCCCCATGTACGATTGGCTTGCACTTGCCCTGTGATGGACTGATGGACTGACGCCCTGCCGCATCCAGGGTGTATCCTGCCTTGTGTTTGTTGCTTGCCGGGTAGGCTCCGGCTTCTCGCAACATCGTATGGTAAAAAGTGGTTTGGGAAATGACATGACATGATACATGAGTTATATGAGAATTATGTTTAAGGTGCTCGTTCATTGTGGTGTAGCTTTTGGTCAATTGAACTTCTTCTCATTCCAGGAGACAGCAGAGGCCACCAGGAGGGGGCAAATCCCAGAATCCTCAGCCGCAGCCGCAACAGCAACAGGCGCCATCGCAGCAGCATCATCAACAGGTCCCGCAACAGCAGCAGCAGATTGCAGAGCACCCCCAGAGCAACACGAAACACACCCGCCAGTATCAGGGGCCAGGCTCTCACTCCTCAGGGAGGCAGGGCCCCGGTCACCACGGCTACAGCCAGAACCGCCGCTGGCACCACAACCAGAAGCACGCAGTGGGACTTGGGGGAGCTGGTGACAAGGAGATGCCCTCAAGCGGCATCAGAAACGCCAAAGAGACTGAGAGCACAAAACCTGAGGAGCCCGTCCTCTCCAAGCCAGAACCAGAGTTTGACGGTGGTCACACTGAGGGTCCCACTCAGCCCCAGCAGTCAGAGGGAAGGCGCAAGGATAGCCATCCAGACAGACCCAAAGTCAATCTACTTCAGTCCTCCAAGGAGAGATTGAGGAGAAGGCTAAAAGAGAAGGTGATCCCTTTCCCTTTATGCACAGCCAGCTGCCTCAACCTTTTGCCTAGATTAGGGCGGTTTGAAGCATTCAGAGCTTTACGTCATATAGAAGGAAACATCAAAGACCACAGCTATTACAGCTTTCCCACAGTCCATGCTGAAAGAAACATCCAGGTTACATTATTCTAGGTTGCCGATTTCCCCTAATACTGCTTTATCTTTTATAGATTAAAACAAATAGACCATAATGCATGCAGAAAATCAAGACAAACCAGCACTGTGGTTTCATGAAATTGTTGCCACAGTCTGGAACAATTATAACACGCCCTTGTAATTTTCTCTTTGGCTTCACTAGAGACAAAATCCAATGACAGTGATTAAGTTGTTTTTTTTCCACCATTCAGGTTGTGCTACCTGTAAATGAAAAGGAATAAATAATAACAAAGCCATGCCGGGCAGAGTATCTTGACTCGACACAGGCTGGGAACTGCTGCCCTTTGCATTTTGCATTTTTTATGTTGCACTTGGATGAGAAATGTATCTGCTCTACTTGTTATCAGTTCAGCAGGTTTAATTCAATTTGCACAGGATTATTAAAGAGTCTTGCTGTTGTGGAACATTACTATAAAGTCATTTATGAATTCAGGGATGAATGAGGTGGCAATCATAAAAAGGTACTTCATCATGTGAACTGCAAACATGCAGACTGCTTTGGGATTAAGACCTAAAGGCATCGTGAGTTGCCTTCCTCAGAGCAGGGTAATTTATCTTGGAATTTTGTATGTAGTTTCTTTTCTACATTATCTTTTGAGTTGCAAATAAGATGTCTTCAGTCTCATGATTAATTGCTCTTAGGCCGCTGTGTGTGCCAATAAATAATTTAGTGGAACTTGCTCTACCACTGAAACATATATAAAGATCACTCTTGGAATTATGGTTGTCTGACCAAAATGTGTAGCGTATGGGGGGGAAAAAGGCTGAATGAGCTCAACTCTTTTCGCAGGACGAAATCCCTGTGGAGACCACAAACCCTCATAGGAGCCGCATGGACAAGCTGATCGAGATCCTTAACAGCATGCGCAACAACAGCAGCGACGTAGACTCCCAGCTCACCACCTTCATGGAGGAGGCGCAGAACTCCACCAACTCGGAGGAGATGCTCACGGAAATTGTCAGGACCATCTACCAAAAGGCTGTGAGCGATCGCAGCTTTGCCTCCACCGCTGCCAAGCTATGTGATAAGATGGCCCTGTTCATGGTGCAGGGGACGAAGTTCAGGAGCCTCCTACTCAACATGTTACAGGTAGGTTGAGGAAGCCCAGTGCTTTTAAGGAAGAGACCTTAGAGCAGGGGTGGAAAAACTTTTTTGGACCAAGGGCCACATAAAATTTTGAAACTGTCTAGAGGGCCACTTCAGGCTGCTGTTACAGATAGCCCTATACTGTATAAGTTTAAAATCCAACATAGGCTTATTAGTTCAAGGTTAACAATAACCTGAGAGAAAAAAAAATTAAATATAAAAAATAAAAATTGAATAAAACTTGACATTTGACTCACAAGCCAGTGTTCACCGATTACCTCGACCCGACGGGTAACTGTTCTACGTGATAAACTTATTTTCTCAAATTTGCTCTCTGGACAAAAAATATCTACGGTTCCTATCATACACTCCTTCAAAAGCTCCCCTTTGGAAAACAGCTTGCTTTGTTTAGCAATTTTATATGCAGGCAGGTAGCTTGCCTTTTTGCTGGCCTCTACTGGATAGTAGAAGGGCAGAAAAATACGTTTTGCTGAGCCTGTAAACTAGAGGCTAGTTTGGAAGCTCTATTAGCCCACTCCTCGCATGACAGATTGCTAGCATAGTTAGCATGTTTGGTAGAAAAATGCCAACTGAGGTTGTATTCTTTGAACACTGCGACACTTTCCTTATAAATTAAACATATAGCCTTTGTTCCAACCTCTGTGAAAAAGTATTTTGCAGTCCCTTCTTTGTTGAACACTCTGCATTCACTGTCAACTTTCTGCTTCTTCACTCAGCTCATTTTGGCGCAGGTTCCCTTACAGTACGATGGACCCATTCTAACTGGTGAATCAAATTGGTAAAGCAGGGGTTCCCAAAATGTTTTTAATAAGTTCTATGGCAGTGCGATATTTTACAAAAGATTATAAATTTAAAAAGGAAATGATGAAACCAAAAAACTTGATCAAAATAGTAAAAATACCTGACAACACATTTTATTGAAATTATTTAGATGTGAAAACAATTTGAAAAAATAAAAAAAAATAGTCAACATCTTTGTAAAATGGAAATAAAATAACTTAGAAAAAGTAAAAATTCAACATCAATTTTTTTTAAAAAGGGGGAGAAATACAACGTCTTTTTGTTTGTGCCTCTTAATGGGTAAGTGGGATTGTTTACTAAATAATGTTAACATAATTCACCAAAAATACTGGATAGTATTTTTGAAATGGCAACATGCATCTCCTTCTCAACATTGACTCTGATCTGATCTGAACCTGGATTTGATAACCGCAAGTGCTGAAAACCCAGCTTCATAAAGGCAGGAAATCGCAAAGGGAAGCAGAATTAATAGAGCTCTGTTGTTTATTCCTTGGGACTCCAATAGTATGAGTTTTTTTGTATTGTGCTACTCGGTACGCAACTTTGTATGATGAAAGAAGAACTTTGCTGGAGACTGTAGTTTGGTTAGAAAAAGCCGCTTTCTGTTCATTAATTTAACTTGCGTTAAAAATACTCACAAGGTTTACTTATCAAACTGCTGTGAACAATTTCTAAATGACATTTAGATTTATTGGGGAGCATGCTCTCAGCAGCCAACACTTTAAGGCAGACAACACACTGAGGACATTCTTCAGCGTCCACAATTGTGCACGTGAAACCGAAATTCGAGAAACTGTCGTCATACGTTCTGCATTTGCGTTTCCGTTTCTCTTTAGAACTAGGATCCGTTTCACGTTTTTTACTCATGTTTAAAAACCTCTCAATTGCGATCGTGTAACAAAAAACTCACAAAATAACCACTCATAGAAACATGAAACACCGAAGCCGCAGTTAACTGCTACACTGCTTACAGACGGCTGACACTCGTAGCCAGTGTCATGTGACACAATCTAGCTAGGTAGCGCGCGACTCGTACATTCTGTGTGCACGAACAGCGGGTTTTGCTCGTAATAAAATTTTCTTTGACTGGCGATACCTGAGATGCCCCTGACCGACAATGGCGCCTCCACAAGGTAGTGCGATACACAGTTTGGAATCACTGTGGTAAAGCGTTCGTGCACCATCTAACGGCACAAATAATAAAATGTAAGAAAAAAAGTTACAAACGAATATGACGCATATTGACTAATTTATGGGCCGGTTAAAACTGGCTGGCGGGCCATAGTTTATAATAATGCAGCATAATGCAGCAGGGTCTGTGTTTCTTGGTCTCCGACATAGTCATCTTTGTGATTATGGACATGGAGCTATAGGGCTATATTTATACTTGCCTCACATTTGTAACAAAGTAGGACACTTCACTATTATTTTTTCCCCTACACAACAAACCCTAAACAAAAAAAAACCATGGTGTTATACTGTTGGTTTAAAGCAGAACTGAGGATTAATTGTGTTTCGGAGGCATAATCACATACCCCACTGTTTAATCTTAAAAATTATATTTTGAGCTACTGTATTTAAGCATGAACTGTCTTCAGCAAACTGTAAACAAGATCTGCCTTAGTATGATGTCACTGCTCCAATTCTGTAGTGAATGAAACTGTAGAGCTGCAGCCAGGGCCAGTTCTAGGACAGGATTAAAGGTGTCATGGCAACACAAGGCCAGGACAGCAGGTCTCATTGCAACATGAGGCAGATCCAAGTGCCTGTTAGCAGTGCTAGAGAAGGATTGATGATGGTGGATGATGAACTGGATAAACTGAGAAAGGACTGATGGGGTGGATGGTTAATTGGATAAACAGAGGACACAGTTTTAAACTCACACATATGAATACTGCGAATAAGGAATGCCCAAGGATCTGAAGAGGCCTGAAGTATTTTTTGGACCATAAGAGACCTGACTGTAGTAATAGTTTTATTGGATTAAATGTGTCACCTCATGTGGTTGAAATAGGTAATCAAAAACTGCTTTTGCTACTGTCAAGACATTTCACATCATGACATATACAGTTAGTCAGAAGAACAACTGTGGTTGTGTTACTAGAAAATGATTTAATAGAAAAATAGCGTCATACGTCCTCTATTTTACTCCAGTTCTTCTGTTCAGTCTTGCATTGAACCATTCGTCATCAAGGTCTTGAAGTTGTGACTTCAACACGCAGTACAAACATTTTGGTACTTTTTTGAAACGTCACACAAATGCTTTCACAATTTGCTGCTTTGATTACACTTTAGTGATAGTGATCTGTCAGGAAGATGTGCTTGGGTAGTGCAGTACAGTATGTAGGACTCTCATGGTTTTCTTGTCTGGTCCCTGGGAAGTAGAAAATGTTTTTATTTGTTTATTAATAGTGTTGGAATGATGATTCTAGTATGTACATTAGAAATAAGTGATTCAAATAAGTGATTGAAGTGATTCTGCCTTCTCCTGACAGTGAATGCTCATTTAGAGTCAGAAGATTATTACATCTCTCCATTTGAGTTGTGTAGTGCTGCTCACACACATGGTTTAAAATCTAAATACACTGTATATATTTTGGATTCTTTGTTTTTCATTAGATAATCCAAGTGTATGGTAAATCCTCAATACTGGAGATCATTGGGTCGAATTCTGGCTGTGCCACTCAGACTGTGGCAGGATTGCACATTGCAAGGGAATCTGTAATGTGAACAGTCTTTCTTCAATTTCTTAAAGGTGAAATTGTATGGGTAGTTTTGCTAGGAAACATTCTCGGATGGGTCACATGTAGCCCTTACACCCTGTCTGTAAAATACATTTAACTCATAAGGGAATGTTAAAAAAAATGGAATTAGTGTCTTTTGTCCACAATTCACATCATATTTGTCACATAGATAATCTTGTTGACTTGTTGTGCTTACTTGACCACTAAGCTTTTGACAGGATCTTAAGGCTCAAAAATCATGTAACACTTTGTTTAATAACAAGGTTTTTAAAGCAGTTGCTAATTCTAGAGATGCTCTTTTTGTCTTGGGTTAGATGGTGAAAAGGAAATAAAAGTCTTGAACCTCATTCATATCTGTACTGGTACCAATCTTTTCAGAGCACTTCTGCCTTTTATCCTACCTTTGCATTCACTGGCATAGTCTTGTTCATACAAAATTGAAACTTCCAACACGGTTTGTCCAGTTTGCTGGTTACAGCAATGTTTGCTAGTTTGTCTTTCATTCTTAGCTGACATAATTACTCCTTTTCCTAATAGAGCTTATAGGGAAAATGTCTCTCAGTTGCAAGAAAACGGTGTGGCAGTCAGTATCTAAAAAAGCAGGAGGCAAGAATATGGTGTCTGACCCTGCAACTAATCTGTCTGCTGACCCAGAAAGCCATTGGGAATCTCCTGAGTATTTGATTATTTGCTGATGGCTTTTTGTTTGCGAGTGATATGGATTTGAATGTCATTTTACTGGAAGCGTACTCACAAGAAGAAAGGCTTGGTTGACATCATCAACCTATATGATCATCACAATCTCAGAGGTCTCAATCAAGTTTGGCTTGCGTGCTTAACTAAATGTCAAACTACCTGCGTATGACATTTTCTTGTTTTTTTTCCTTTTCTTGTCAGCAAGTGTACGCAGAGAAGAAGATAAAAGATTGTTTTGTTTAAGGGCTGATGAACTGAATATAAAGCTTAGTGGGGTTTTTTTTTTAAGTTATGTGCTTTCAGGAGAAGGATATGTCTACAAAACCAAGAAGTTAAATATGGTTATATAAATATAGAGGCATAGACATTTAGTGGCATTCTCATACAGCATTTTATACCATCCTAAGCCTAATGTTAAGGTTACTTTTTACAAATATTGAAATATAAGCTCATGTTGACAATGATCCTTGAAACACCACCCAGAATGACTTGCCTGACATAATAGTACTTCATTAGAACTAAACAGCTGAGAAATTGATTTGCCATATTGAATAGGGGCCTTAATGAGTAACTGTCTTAAATGAACTTGTCATTTAACAGACAAGCCCAGACACTGAGTAAAATTGCACACTCTGGTGATCCACTAGGCATGTGAGCTTACTTTGTTAAAGAAGATTATCAGTTTATTTTTTTGGAGACAGCATTCTGTGAAGGGATCCAAAAAGCAAGTCCGTTTTCTTGAGTGAAAGAAGAAAAAAGAGTTGTTTGAAACTTATTCAGACCAGAAATTTAGATACCACCTAATGTGGGGCTTCGATGACTTCTGCCCTCGGATATACTGTAGCTTAGCTGGAAGTGCTGTATACTAGTTATTATTATACTGTACCAGTAGCTAACAGCCTGAGACGTTTCCTCACCAGGTGTGTCTGTCAAAGGATAGTGATCTCCTTTTGTTTTACCATGGTCCATAATAATCTTTTTAATCAGAAAAGGCCACAGTGGAAGCCCTCAGATCTGCACATTAAACTTTCCGCAGTACTTTAACCACTCTGTCCAAACATCATTCAGTAAGAGTTCACTTCTCTCTCAGAGCACCACAGCTCTGCTCACTTTTTATTGAACACACTCCCCATGCCAATTGGGAAACAGGCACTTTCATCACATAGTTCAAGTAGGGAGCTGCGTCAGCATGTGTAGGCGGCAAAGGAACAAGTAAAGGTTTATTCCATGCTAAACAGAGGAGGAAATAAACACAACATTGTTTCTTTTCTCCACTTGCATCATGTGGAGCTTTCCTTTTGAAGCACAGACTTCATACTTTTTTGCCCCCAATAAAGCTTAGATCTCATGCTCTCCACTCACTTGGGTAAACAGACATTTAGCACTGAAGACTTTATTCAGCAATTTAATATACAGTATACCCAAAGACATGTTTGACCAGACGTATAATCCTTATTTAATATCTTATTGTCAGTCATATTTTCTTGCTCTCTCTTTAGCTTCTAGTCATTAGTAAATTGTGAATATAATCACAAACATTATTTAAATGATAATGCATGTATTCAAATAAGATCCTGTAATCAGGAAATATTTTCTAATCAGACATTTCAATTTATTTAGATATTTGTGGATGAAGGAGCCTGTATGTGCCCGGATAGTTAAACTATTGCGGTATAAGTATGATTATACATCTAAAAAAGTTAATATACTTTTTCTTATTTTCTGAGGGTTGCTGTTCCACCATTGTAGGTGAAGTGAGTATTGCAAAACCTAGGGAACCCCTTCCTTAGACCAAGGCCTTCTTTTTAGCTGGTTTCAACGTAATGCCTGAAAAAGAAATTCTCTCGTGTTGATAGCTTGCAAACGTTAAAGAAGCACAATTACATTGTGTACAAAGAAATAAAAAAATGTTTAAGCTTGTACTCCTAGAGTGTAAGAGGAATGTGATCTTTTTATAATTGTTTGTTAATGGTAGCTACCTGTAGGTGGTGTGATATGTACAATAAGTCTGATCCATCCAGCTTCAAATAGCTTTTCTCGTTAGCCTTTTGAAGAGCTTATGTGCATATTGATATACGGTAGCTGAAGCTGTCACCATATACTGTATGTGTCCACCTCTTCTGTGATTTGAGTAGAAATGATTTTAAGAGTACCTCACTACACCTGATTGCCTTACAGTTCAGTTTCCTCTATTCCTGTCAGTGATAGGTTCAAGAAAATTGTACCAAAGAATAAGGAAGTAACTTAGACATTAATTAGGGCATTTGTTTCCTTGAAAAGAGTGAAGGATGTTTGCGTAGTGCATGAGATAATTGAACATTAAAATAACCTCTCTCTTAGAACACAGAACAAAAATAATATCCAAACACTGGTATATTAACCTTGAATAGCACTAAGTAATGAACCCTCAGAAAATTAACTTTATTCTATTAAAAAACACAGCTACACTATCTTGTATGTATTTCCTTTTTTAAATACAAGAAGTGAGGTCAATATAGATTCCAAGTTCAAACTACAAAAGAAGGGTGTTCTTACAGTACCTATTCCATCTTGTTTTTTGTGTGTTTGGAGTTCTGTATATTTTGTTTCTGATAGAAAATGCACATAATACCAAAAAATGCCTATGTGCCCACTTTCATTTTTGCACTTTAGTGTGGGGTCTTCCCTGAAAGAAACAAATATATAAAAAATTGGTGATTCATGTGAAATCTATATTTCATTTGGTTTCTTATGAACTATGTTTCACTGTAGAGAAAAAAAACCACAAAAAGAGAAGTCAACAGTGCGTAACTAAGGAAAGACTTGAGTTGGTTGCCCTGGCGATATGTTTCACTCTGCAATTTACAGCTTTACTTAAATAGCAAAATAATACAAGGATCGGCTGGGTGGGATTAATGTCACTTTAGTTTTAGGACTCTAGTAATATCTGTATGATGGTAAGGGTTTTCCTTTGAAGAGGTTGAATCTTCAACCATGTGATTTTACAATGCTTTACAAACAGTAAATCTTATGTTTTCTGTTATTGACCTCTTGCCTCAAACCATCTGTAAACAGCTTGGTAACTTTGTTCACCTGTTTCAGAGGTAAAGCTTTCAGTTACAGTAAAGTGTTCACGTTAATATGAGCTCTCTGTATGTCACAGCAGGTGTACTCATTTAATGCTCATTTTGTGTTTTATATACAGTGCCTTGCGAAAGTATTCGGCCCCCTTGAACTTTTCAACCTTTTGCCACATTTCAGGCTTCAAACATAAAGATATAAATTTTTTATTTTATGTGAAGAATCACCAACAAGTGGGACACAATTGTGAAGTGGAACGAAATCTATTGGATTTTTGAAACTTTTTTAACTAATAAAAAAATGAAAAGTGGGGCGTGCAAAATTATTCGGCCCCTTTACTTTCAGTGCAGCAAACTCACTCCAGAAGTTCAGCGAGGATCTCTGAATGATCCAATGTTGTCCTAAATGACTGATGGTGATAAATAGAATCCACCTGTGTGTAATCAAGTCTCTGTATAAATGCACCTGCTCTGTGATAGTCTCAAGGTTCTGTTGAAAGCGCAGAGAGCATCATGAAGACCAAGGAACACACCAGGCAGGTCCGTAATACTGTTGTGGAGAAGTTTAAAGCCGGATTTGGATACAAAAAGATTTCCCAAGCTTCAAACATCCCAAGGAGCACTGTGCAAGCGATCATCTTGAAATGGAAGGAGTATCAGACCACTGCAAATCTACCAAGACCTGGCCGTCCCTCTAAACTTTCAGCTCAGACAAGGAGAAGACTGATCAGAGATGCAGCCAAGAGGCCCATGATCACTCTGGATGAACTGCAGAGAACTACAGCTGAGGTGGGAGAGTCTGTCCATAGGACAACAATCAGTCTTACACTGCACAAATCTGGCCTTTATGGAAGAGTGGCAAGAAGAAAGCCATTTCTCAAAGATATCCATAAAAAGTCTCGTCTAAAGTTTGCCACAAGCCACCTGGGAGACACCCCAAACATGTGGAAGAAGGTGCTCTGGTCAGATGAAACCAAAATCGAACTTTTTGGCCACAATGCAAAACGATATGTTTGGCGTAAAAGCAACACAGCTCATCACCCTCAACACACCATCCCCACTGTCAAACATGGTGGTGGCAGCATCATGGTTTGGCCTGCTTTTCTTCAGCAGGGACAGGGAAGATGGTTAAAATTGAGGGGAAGATGGATGCAGCCAAATACAGGACCATTCTGGATGAAAACCTGTTGGAGTCTGCAAAAGACCTGAAACTGGGACGGAGATTTATCTTCCAACAAGACAATGATCCCAAACATACAGCAAAATCTACAAAGGAATGGTTCACAAATAAACGTATCCAGGTGTTTGAATGGCCAAGTCAAAGTCCAGACCTGAATCCAATCGAGAATCTGTGGAAAGAGCTGAAAACTGCTGTTCACAAACGCTCTCCATCCAACCTCACTGAGCTCGAGCTGTTTTGCAAGGAAGAATGGGCAAGAATTTCAGTCTCTCGATGTGCAAAACTGATAGAGACATACCCCAAGCGACTTGCAGCTGTAATCGCAGCAAAAGGTGGCTCTACAAAGTATTAACGCAAGGGGGCCGAATAATTTTGCACGCCCCACTTTTCATTTTTTTATTAGTTAAAAAAGTTTCAAAAATCCAATAGATTTCGTTCCACTTCACAATTGTGTCCCACTTGTTGGTGATTCTTCACATAAAATAAAAAATTTATATCTTTATGTTTGAAGCCTGAAATGTGGCAAAAGGTTGAAAAGTTCAAGGGGGCCGAATACTTTCGCAAGGCACTGTAGGTGTAGGTCATTCTTGTGCCACTCAGTGCTACTGTATGTAAAAACGTAAGGGTTAACCAATACTATTGCTGTTTTGGCTGATAGTTTCCATCTTCTCATGCCAGTAGAGCATTATAATTTCACTAAAGGTAACAACATATGGAGTTTTAAATTAGTAAAAAATAAACCCTTTTTCTAAAAAACAGTACATGATTTAATGATTGTGATTTTGTGTAATCTTGTCATAAACAGGTTTTCTCATCTACTGTAGTGCCATTTTAGAACACAGATCAGCCTCTTGATCAAACTAGGAGTTCAAACTAATGGTAATCTGAAACAGACAGTAGCTATTCTGGTTTCAGCTGTTAGGCTTTATTTATGTCTCCTTATCAGTTGATGATATTTGCTCTTTATTAATTGGTTTAAATGAGTATTTTTTGTTTAAAGGACTGGTCATTATTAACTTAAACTCATTATTGGTTTATTTAAAGGTTTTTCAAATATCAGAGCATTTAATGGAAAACATCTAGTATAGATTTGACAGAGAAAAGTACTTTGGAACAATAAAACTAGCTAATTCCAGGAAGGATTAGACAATATTGTGGTGATATTTACTTCATAAAGAATTTTGGTAATTTATTTTCAAATTTACTGGATATGAAGCCATGAACCATGAAAGACCAATTTGTTTTATTTGAAAGTCTATTTTTTCACATGTATGTGTAAATTTCAACAGATATGGCAGTACTTTCACAAGCTGTTTAACTTTGGCAGACAAGCCATAGACATTATGCTGCAAGGTAACTTGTGCCAGGTAAGATCAATGACCATCAGAGAGTTGGAAGCCTGGATAAACGGCTCATATGATTTCTGTGAATTATGGCCTCCAAGTACATTCTGATCCACTAGTGTTTTTGTGCAGTATTTCTGATTGGGGGAAAAAACAGGCATGCTATAATAATTTGTTGGATCTTAAGTGGTGTAAAATAAACCATTAAAAAGTCATTTTTGTATTATTTTAAAAATCCCTTAATTATAGGCACAATGGCTAATTCTGTAAAAAAGTTGAACCTCTGAAGATGAGTCGGCTAGAAGTGTCTTGTGGTTTGTCTTTCACACTCCAACGCTTATCGCCATAGAAATGAGAAATCAAACAAGCAAACACAGCAGTTATGTTTAGACTTTTTTTTTTACTCTCTTGCTCACCCCATCTGTGACCTCCTGTCTGCGGTTAGCCCGTCTGTCTACACCGCTGAAGTTTCACAGCTCCCTGCAAAGTGCTGCCGGTGTCTATTAGGAAGTGAGTGCGGCGCTTGTTTCTCACTGTTGTGTCACGTTGTCAGTTTTCCCCAGTGGTGCTCTGCACTTCCTCCCTGTCTGGCACCAGGCTCTGCATTCGCACCCCCTCGCAGACTCGCACTTGAATCTGTCGCGGCCAGTACTGTGGTGTCAGAAAGCACGTAAGCAGCAGAGCTGGTGCTCTTTTATCTCAGTTTCTCTGTTCTTACACTGCTCTCTGTGTTGAATTAAGCAGCGGCTGGTAAACAAGCAAGACTAAATGTTTGCTCACATTTGTGCAGATAATAGAGTATGCATTTTACTACGCGAAAGCAACTTGAATATAGATCAACTTTTTTTTTCTTTTTCACAAGCTTGTTTTCCTTTTTATACATCTCTTAATGACTAATTATTTCACAATTGTGCGATTTGTGTTTCTTTTTTTCTCAAGGACGTGAGCAGATACGACTGCACAGCCAGTGAGCATATGCAGTGATAGTCACAGCAGTGATGCCCACAGAAAAGACCAGAGGCCCTGCAAAAATAATAGACATAATTGCAACAAAAACATGAAACTGCTTAAAGCACGTAAATGTGAATTATTAATAATGTGACATTGATACGTCACCCTATTGGGTTGAACGTTTCCCATCCACATCAGTTGCACATCAGAAACTTAACACTTTATCTCTGCTTCTCTTTAGTCTGCCAAATCTATTTATCTTCTCTATTCCTAGTTATGCCATGATATCCAAGTAAGTAAAATAATCCCTAAACAGTCGTCATGCTTCTTTGCAGCAAAACTTACTATATTTTTTTTAAATATTAGAAAATTCTCAGATTCCTTAGCTGGCTGTGTGCAGAATTCTTTTTTAGATGTAAGGACCTGATGTGTTGATTCAGTTGTCTCTCTAGTTGTCTCTGAATCCGCTAGGGGCTCATGTTGATTTGTCGGCTTTCAGCTCATGTGACCCTAGATGAACTAGAAACGGAGTAAAATGCTCTCTGGAGTTTGTGTCATGTTCTCCATCTGCCGTTACTGTCTGTTCTTCCAAGGAAGTGTTTTTCCCTCTGCAAGTCCTGTATTAATTTAATTAGTTGACTTAATTTAATTGGTTGCTTTCATTCCTCTTGGAACTATACTGAGCATCTAATGAAGCTTATCACTTTTAAAATTGCAATAGTTGCAGATGCAGTCTTCTGGCATTCTGTCCCATTCCTCTTGTAGAGACTGGACAAGCGTGTGGTTGGTCACTCATACCTGAGCCCTAGATGTTGCACGTTATCCTAGCTCATCCCACACATCTTCAGTGGGGCTTAGGTGTGGCGATAGGGGCATTCACTGTAAAACTATCACCTTCTCATCTTGCAAGAAGGCTGTTGTTACACAAGCATGTTTTCCTGCTGCAGTTAGGATCAGAGTAATCTTACTATGAAACATTGATTTTGTTTGGAGTTGTGGTCATGTTTTCCAAGTGATAATTAAGTATTTTTCATCTGTAGTTTGTCATGTCAGGATGAAACAGCAGGAAGGGCAGCAGTGATTTCCCAGCACTTGACCAGCTGAAGCAGAGATAAAGTGTTAAGTAGCAGTGTGCAGATAAGTTGTCATTTCTGCTGTAGATGGGTTAAAGTTCAAATTGATACTTTTGAGGTCATTTGGAGGAATTGCTACTAATGGGAGTAATACTATGTTCAATATTGGTCAACAATAAAAAAATTAAAATAGCACTAAATAAGTATTAAAAGCTTCTTTAAAGATTTTGAAATGATGTGAATCCAATCTTTTTAAAGATCTAATTTGAGAGGAAAGATCACACTAGCTCTAACGGTGGTCTTATTCCAATAGACATCTGCCCAAATTACGATTTTTTATTAGGATAAGCATGGTATTATTATGAAACATTTATGTTGTTTTGATTTTGTGTTTTCAAGTGATAAATTATTTTAGACAATAGCTAGACCTAATCTGGAAATATTGAAATCAAAATCTCTACCACAATAGGGTTCATATTGGGATCAAGGTAATATTGCTGCGAGACTAAACATTTACATTTAGATATTTCATTGTGTTTTCACTGCGAGAAGTATTTTTCAGCTATAGGCTGGGTTAATGTTGATGCTGCGGTTAATTGTCTTTGCTGTGGTCATTTGGAGAAATTGCTACCGATGGGAACGATAATACCTTTATGTGAGATTATTAGTCTACAGAAAAAAACTGGAAATACCACCAAGTAAATCCTTCTTTAAAGGCAAGGAAATAGTGTGAATAAGATCTTTGTGGAAATCTATTTTGAGAGGAAAGTTAACCTTAGTTTTGGGTCTATTAAAATAAATCTGTCCAGATTAGGGGTGATACAGTCCTTTGTTCATTTGATATGTGAGGCATATTGATTCCTTTCTGTGTTGTTTTGATTTTCACCAAGTTTAACATTCAACAGGTTAAATCACCTTTTCCCCTATGTCCATTCAACTTGTTCACTGCTGAGATGATTTAGTAATCATGCATCATTCAGTTACTCTCATGTTTATCACTGTCAGTGACATAATTCAGTAGTCCAAATAGGTACATTTACCTACATTTTCTATCAAAATACATTGTCTTTAAATACTTTGTGTAAAATGTTTTTTTCTATATTTACCACACAGACCACTTCACTGAAGTATGTCCAAGGTATATTGCTGGGAGCTGCTATGGTGACCGTATGGCAGTGGGAGCAAGTGCAGTCACATTCTTTTTTCTCTGCTGATGCAAGCGCAGTCATTTGTAATTCACTGTTCTTATTTCCATCATTCCTCTACACTGTTGTATCTTGGCGTACAGAATGTGGAGCTCACAGGAAGTGTTGCATTCTGATGGGTGCAATTATTATCCTCATTGCGGAGCCAGCTGGCTCTTCCCTCTTTGTGTGCACAGAGTGAACTCTGCCTTGAAAACATTTTAAAATAAGCCTTAAATTCTGGGATTCTGTCATTTGTCCATTTATAGGCCCATTTTCAAGTGCTCTACTCTACAGCAAAATTAACTCAAATTTTCCGAAGCATTAAAGATATAATCCCTACAAACAAGAAGGTTACAATGGAATACTGATTAAAACTGTGGAAATAAAGTCCATTAAAGCAGTTTAGGTTTAGAGTTGGAAATGATGGAGTACACAGTTCAGCAAAAAGCTATAGAAGCATCCTACCTGTCTTTAATATGACACCAATAGAGGAGAACTACTCTGATAATTTTATTACATATAAAAATAGCTTGAAATGTTGGCTGGACTTCAGGTAGGGAATAAGTAACATGCAGTTTAGTTTGTAAATGTATCTTCACTAACATAGATTACCTAGCAGAAGGCTTCCAATATTTAGGGGACATTTTACTTAAGTAATATGAACGTCATTTCAGTTTCATGAGTCGTGGAAACTCTGCCGAAGTGTTCTTCTCTGCCAGCTTTATGCCATGTTGGCACATTGTGATTGCTCTGATGTTCCGGAATGACCAGGGACTCAGTCCTAGTTGTGAAAGACCCTGTGGTCATCCCAGCTCTGGCCTTAACATCTTAAAACACCGTACTCCTGTCTTAATTGAACCAGATTAACAATTTCTTAAATCTTCAGGTTGTGGTGTTTTAAAGAAATTTTAAAACAGGCTCAGTATTTGGAGAGTTATATTGTATGGAGATCCAAGTTTTGACAGCCTTTTTGTAATGTGAATGGACTTCCATTGTTCTGTTAATGGAGGCAACAAGCTTGCTTTCATTTCTTTTTTCCATTTCTTTTTTAATCCATTGGAGTCCGCCTGTGACTCTTGCTTATAACAGTATTACAAAGAAGCTCTTCCCTTTCACTTCAGCTGTAACTTCTAAAAAGCTCCTTTTGCTTTATGATACACATTTTCTAATCACAATTTTCTTGACACAATAAAAAGCAATTTTGTTCAGCCACAAAGCAGCCTCAACCCTAGACTGTAAAGATAAAATGTTTTCAAATTTCTTTTGATTTAAAGAAAAGTTGTTGTTTTTTTTCCCCCATTGCTGTGACCACCAGCAACATTACTATTGCTGCATAGTGTTGAAGGGGGAGGACTTGTTACAAAGTATTAAAGAAAACTGTCGAGTCTGGTTTATTGTGAAGGGTTTTCTTGTTTTGGAGTACTGTATGTATTATTCAATTGCTTTTCTTAATTTTCACATATGTTTCAAGCATCCGTGCTTTAGTTTTATTTGTTTCTATAGTTCTTTAGTACTGCAAGTTAACACATTATGGAGCAGTTACTAATATTGATAAACCCAGATGTGTTTTTCTACCAGTGCACACAGTTAATTGTAGTGGAGAAACTTTGTCTTCTGTATTGCACAAAGTAGTAAATAATGGAAAATTAAAACATTAATACTGGTCTATGGTTTAAAGATGCTTTTTATAGTGTTTGATAGCCAGTCTTCTGTCTTTCCTCAGTGTTACTTGATTGATTTTGGCCTTCATACAGATGTATCTTAATTTCTATTCGCTATAAGGGTTTTTTATTTTCCGTCTCTGGCCTCTTTCTTTCAAACTGTAGGGCAAATAGCTCAGTTCTAATTTATCCTTCATGACACTTGTTTATCAGAATTAGGGAAGCGTCTGTGGGCAGAGGGTTTGAATTTTGTCTCTTGGGAACTGGAAGGGATTTGATTTCATTTTACAACAATGCAGTAGGGCAGTACAGCTCCATACCAAACTAGAGACTTTGGATTTGTTTCATGGGGATGTGGTACAGTGTTTTATTTGTTAAAAGTTTTGTTTTTCCTACTTCATCCAATAAATGTGAAACTTCTGTCTTTATTCTCCTAGTTGCATGCAGTTCATTAAACATGAAGTGCTTTATGTATTTGGAGTCTGTTTTTCCTGCTTATTTTTTAATCAGTTGTTAATGACTTCACAAGACAAAGGAATTAAGAAAAAGGAGACAAGAAACTTTGTGAAACCTATACTGAAAAGGCACAGGAAGATTAATTGGTCTAAAGATTGAAGAGGAGCTGAATGCTTTATTAAAGGGATGCAAGTTGCTTTATTCAACTGGAGTTTTTGGAAATCACAACAAAAAGCTTCTGTGATATCTGCAAGGTAATTTTAAACAAACTGCATTAAGTGTACAGTTTAACAACAAGATATGAAATCTTTACTTGTTCCTTTGCAAGATACAAAATTGTTGTTAACCTACTTTCAAAAGAAAAATACATTTTGAAACTTAATTGTATTACTTGGAAATTTGCCACATGATTCCTCATTTCCTATAACTATTCATCACCTCAAGTTCCTCAAGGGCTGCAGCAACTTGTTTTGTTTTCTATCTCTGTTAGGTAAACTAATAATAACAAAGTTTGAGAAAGTAAGCTGTTCCCATATCTACAGAGGTTGATATTCTAGAGAAGCCTAGAGGTATAATGCTCCTGAATGGCACAGTCCTACAGATTGGGAATCTCCAGTTCAACTCTTGGCTGTGTCACTTGCTCAAGAACATGAATCTACTGCAAAGTTACAGCCAAGTTGTTGTTTTGTGCAAGCTCCTCCACCAGAGCCCGAAAAACACTCTTGTTTGCATTTTGATTCTGTGGAGTTAGAAAAGGCTCACAGCATGTGCTCTAGCAGGTCTTGAATCGCCTGTATCACTGTGGGGGTGTGGTATGAAATGGAATTCAATTTAAATCACCAGTTTCTAAAGATCCAGAATAGTTTAATTACTCCTTTTTGGTGAAAAACAAGGAAACAAGTTAGCTAGCAAAATTGTGAGTGTTAATAATTAACCTACACCACCTCAGTTCAACCTTTTCTGTTCAGATAGTACTATATTCTTTGGCCTGTACAGTAATTAAATGCCCACAGAAATCCATTCTTTAGCTACGCCACAAGTCATGATATCTTTCCTAATTATCAAGAGAGGTATAGTGAGTGGTAGTGGTATAGCAAGCAAAGAAGAATGAAACTGAAACATTCTTGCCAGCTTGGCAAGACATAAGCATCACAAGCTTTAGAAATGCATTTTCACCACTGTTTTGTGTTATTTTTCTAATAGTGGACCTGAAACAAATTACCTACATGATTAAGAGTATATTTGTCTGTTTTGTTAGGTAATGTAACTTGTATAATCCCTAACATAATAATTCAAAACATACTTCTTTTAATCTTTTAATTGAGAAAAAAACATCCATTTCAGCAGATGCTTCATTGGCCTTTTAGCTATATTTTAAGTTCTCTCATTAATAACTGATTTATAAAAAAAATATTAAAAAGTTGGCAGGTAGACAGGTTTTCAGATACTTGTGCTGATCTGTAACACAGGATGTGTAGGAGGAACAAGCTGATAAAACTAATGTTAAGAATACAGATGCTGTACAATTTCAGAATGCAGGATATTGCCAGCAGTAAATGAAAAGCGTCACTTCAGATTGCCTTGAAAGGAAGCTCACAAGACAGTTGCCACCAAGTTTCATTACTCCTGTACGTGTTGTCTGGGATTTTGCTGCTCTTTGAGCGTCCAGCACAGGTAGGCTTTGAGTCAGTCCTTGCGTGCTCCAGTGCCCAGTGGGGCTGCTGTTCAGATCTGTTCAAGGAGATGAAACAATAGCTTTTGAACCTTCCTCTTTGACTAAAGTTGTTCCAGACTGACAATGTAGCACATGTGGCTGGCTACGCAGGACGTTTTTGTTTCTCCATTCTTTTTTGTCTCTCTTTTCAGTACTTTTTTTTTCTTAACACGAAAGCTTCACAGGGCTGTCAGCGGGATTTCTCCCCATTGCTGTGAGCCTGTGTTCTCAGGATGTGGTGAGAGAGAGTGTAGCTAAGCACAGAAAAACACCCACTGAATTCCACACTCCACAGGGGCGGTCTGTCACAGCAGTGCAGTACTAGGTTTTCCACTGGTCCAGTTCCTTCAGCGCATGAGCTTAAGCGCCTGAAGTGGGTGGAAGTAGAGATTTGTCTCTGCATCCATGTCCTTTATGCAGACCACACAGTGAAGAAGTAATTTAATATTTTGTTTTAACCAGTGGATAAAATATTAACCACGTTTGTACGTTTTGGGGGTGCATTTCCTTAGATTCTTTTCAAAGTGAATAATCTGTCCCTTTTCTTTGCTTTTGTTCCCTCTTAACACTCATCATCTTAAAACAGAGGCAAGTACTTTCATTACAATGTGTCCCAGTTAAATGCTATCCCACGTCTAAACCCCCATTTTTTCACTTTTATTGTAGTCCTGTGTCCTGAGGCAGAAGTGCCATACTTGGAAAAGGTTGTACTTGGTTCAGCTTTTTTGTGAAGTGACAAAAGGAGCTGTATACTACATTTTTGTTGTTGCTGGTATTGTTTATAAAGTAGACCCTTGGGTACTTCATTAACCCTGTTATAGCACTAAAGTTATATGTTTTTGCATATGACTTTTCACTGAAGAGCCTAATCGTACTACTGGAACATCATCCGAAGCAAAACAGACAGAACAAATACGTTCCTTACCTGCCGTGTTACTCCAGAGGCTTTCTGCCCAGTGCACCTGCTCAGTTAATGTCAGCAAGCTTTTGGGATGACTACAATAGGCTTGAGCTTTCTTACTTGTGATTGAATGATTTCTGCTTGATAACTGGAGATTAGGCCTGAGATATTCTAATGGCGACTGAAACATTGAGGCCTCATCCTGAAATGTTGGGAGTAACTTCACAGATATCACAGGGATCTGCTGCCGAATTTATTATACATGCAAATGTTATTTATAACAATGATTTGTCTTTTCTGGTTATATTCAGTAAAACAAAGTGAAAATAAAAGTTTATCTTGTTACATTATTTAAGAAATTTACAGTATAGTCAGCCTCAGACAACCAAAGAACTTTCAGTTTCGTGGTAATAGGCAGTATATGTTCTAGCTGTTTCTTTGAAACATTCTTTAAGGTTAAAAAAAATTCAAATTTGCTCGACTCAGATTAAATTTGGAACCTCAAAACTCCCAATATTTGCACAATGCAGCTGTGGACACTAGGTCAGACATAAATTGGGGTTAAGTAACGGAAACAAAAAAAAACATATCTCAAATCTCAGTCTGTTTGGTGATTGAAAGTACTGATCTAATTGAGATCAGTCTTGCTCATTGCATGCATTTCTTCACATTGCGTGCAGACTAGCTAGCAGAAGAAACCACCACTCCATACACAGTATGTAGCCCTAAACTAAACTAGACATCCTGTGGCCAAAACCCATTTTCTGTCTGTCACTTGTTAGAGCTGAGCCTGTCTTCAGATAATAGTTCATCACACCACCAACTCTTAATTTCCATGAATTTCTCAAAATGAACAATATATTGAAACAGTTCAGGTGGGTAGCTGCGTCAGCTTGCGTAGGCTACAAAAGAACAAGTAACAGGTTTATTCCATGCTGAAAAGAGAAGAAAAAACACGTTTCGGCCATGGAGCCTTCTTCAGGTGTTAGGGCAAGTACTGCTCACACCTGAAGAAGGCTCCACGGCCGAAATGTTGTGTTTTCTTTCTTGTCTTTTCAGCATGGAATAAACCTATTACTTGTTCCTTTGCAATATATTGAAACTTTTAAGATTTAAAATCAAAATGCATGTGCTGAAAAATATAGTATTCTGTCATAACAGCAGTGTTCAAAATACATCTCCATGGAGTAGTGAGTGTGGAGGGGTCATATGGCAAAAGCAACCCGTTTTAATTGTTTTTTTTTCTGTTTTCTCTGTCTGTTTTTTTAGTAATAACAGTTGTTTTTTCTTTTCCTGGTCACCTGCAAGAACAAAAAGATTGCCTTTTTTTTTTAAACTGAGTTTTGAAAAGCCTTTTCTGATTGATCCTCAGGTCTGGTGCCTCTTTAAATAGCTTTGCTTCTCTATTTTTTTATGAGCACATTTGATAAAACAAACAACACTAAATACCCCTATTTCATTAAAATAAAACAACACTTAATACCCCTGTTTTATTTCACCTCATAGTTAAAAGGAGGCTATATTCACACTTCAGTAGATGTGGTTGACCATTCTCCACAAACGTGTTTTGAGAGTATGCAAAAGGCATTTAGGACAGTGCTTTACTTCAGGCCAGACTGACCGGTCCAAAGCCTGGCCATGATGATAGGAAGTCAGGTTTATGGTTTTTAACTCAGAACAGATGTAATGAGCACTAAGAAAGAGCAAACAGTTACCTATTCACACCTCAGCAGAAACTTAGATCAGCATCACTTCTTTGTTCCTGTATTATTTTTTTAATCTCCAGTGAGTTATAAAATAATTTGAATTTTTAATTTGAAGAGTTTACTTTCCTGTATCTACTATGGTATAACAAGAACAGACAGATGTGCTTCTCAGACATAATGGCTCGTATTTCAGAGCCATTGACCTTTTCACACACTCCAGTCTCCACAGTGCCTGTGAGGAGAGTTAACACTGATCGGAGGAGCAACAACTGCACTGCAGTCCTGTTGACGTCATAGGAGCTGTTGCACTAACCTAACATTAACCTAGATGTCTAACCTGTAGTATCCTGACAGCGCAAAACAAACTGTGCACCACTGCTTGGGAAACCTGGTCACAGTCAGCTTCTTAGATTCTTTCATCTCAAAGCTCCCGTCTGTGGTGGCAGTGTATTGAAATGCAATAAGAAAGGCTTGAGCGGTGACAGAAATACTAAAGCAAGGATGATCCAAAAGGCCAGGGTGGGAGAGGTGCAGAGGTTCTGCCAACTCCTCCGGCCTGTTGCTCTATGATCTTGCTGCACGGCTGACTGTACTGTCTTGTCTGTCCGTCTCCAGAAGGACTTCAGCCGCCGGGACGAGCTGCAGCAGTCAGACGTGGAACGCTGGCTGGGCTTCATCACCTTCCTGTGCGAGGTCTTCGGGACCATGCGGAGCAGCGCAGGGGAGCCCTTCAGGGTACTGGTCTGCCCCATCTATACGTGTCTCAGGGAGGTGAGTGTAGCCAGTTTACACACCTGTCTCCGCTGACCAGTGTTACTATCCCCTGATCCTGAAAAACCCTGCAGTTTAAAATCCACCATGACTAGAGCCTTCAAATCTGTTTCATCCATTGGTTGTCTAACCATTTTATCCAGTACTTGACCACAGCAAGCAATGGGACGCCAGTCCATTGCAGGGCACATACAGACACAAATGGGCACTCACACCAGGGACACTTTTCTTGAAAGCTCGTTAACCTACCAGTATGTTTTTGGACTGTGGGAGGAATGCAGAACACCTGGAGGAAGCACGTGCAAATATGGAAAGAACATTCAAGGTCCACACACATAGCACTTCCAGAATTGAACCCAGGGCCCCAGAGTGTGCCACCATGCCACCATAACTTCAAATCAATGAAGTCAATAACTGAAGTCATGGTCAAAGCCAACTGCCATTGTGTCTCACAAGTTAGCAGGAGTGAGGATCTCTCCCTCACACACCTTACCACCACATCTGTTCCAGGCCCAAGCAAGATCAGCTGACAAATAAGGGTATTACTCAGTTTTTCACTACACAAGGCCCTTATGGTAGGTGAGCAGCACTGTTGTGCTTTTGTAAAAAAAGAGGTTGTACACATACTGTATACAGTCTAACTGCAGTAAAAAGGCAGGAGCTGTTCAAGTTAAACATATCTCAAATCTGACACATATCTCAAGATAATAATGAAATACATTAGCATAATTGACCCTCTATTTTTTATGATTGCTGGCACTTTACTAAAATTTGAGCATTATACTGCAAAATAAGGAGTATTAGGTGGATTTCATTTTCTCAGGAAGGGTAATTCCAGTGATGCAAAAAGCTGTTTATGTCTGCTTTTTAGGGTGACACCATAATTTTGACCACCAGTCATATAAATAGCAGTAAGCCAAGGGAATGCTCTTTTTCATCTTCCTGAAATAGGGGCTTTTTTTGGTTACAATTGCTATGTTTCACTTTTCATATGCCACTTTTCAAATATTGTACTATCCAACTGGAGTCAACCCTGCTACACACTGTTGTTCCAGAAGCCAGGCAGAAGAAGCCGGGGCCAGAGTCAGTGCAGCTTCCACCAATAAGTTCATGGGGTCAGTTTTGCATTACACACAGGGATCCCTAAACTAAGTCACCCAATAGCAATTCAATCAGTTTTGGGCCTCCACTGGGCATTCAGCCATGGGCTAAGTTGTATAGCCTGTATCAAGTCATTGGCTCACCCCATACTCCTGCTAGAGACTTTTACTGGAACCACAATAGAAACGAGGAGATTTTTTTTCCTTTCACCCTTATTGTCTTGGATTAGTGGAAAAGCGATCTAGTATCTGTGGGGGATCATGTTCTGTTATGTTTAAAGACCTGTATAGAATATACTCTGTATGACTATGGGTCCTGAATTATAAAAAAGATTTAACTTCCTTAAAAATGTATATGTTCATATAGAGAGACCATAACAAGTATTAAGAAGAAAAGGCTGAAATTAGCTCTTTCCTTTTTGTAACCTTCCCAGCAGTTGTTACGTTTTCACAGTAGAGCTCACGCTGAGAATTAAGTTTGATTTAGACAAGTGTTTCCACTCTTCATTGGTTAATTTGTAAAATATGCAGATTATTGTACAAATTAAACGTCTGACAGCACCCCCCCCCACACACACACATGCATTTACACTTGCACACAGCTATTTAAATTATCGTACACTTTTTTTTATAAACTGAAGCAGTGCATTCTCTGTGGACTACTTCTCAATACTTGTAGAAGGAACTCTCAGCCGAAAGTGTGAAATCTAAGTGACACCCACCTACTCACAAGCTCTGTTGCCACGTAAAGTCTACTGGGCCTGTCGACACACTAATACGCCCACTCACAGATTGTAACAAGCTTACCTCCTCCACACAGACACTGATCTCAGCGAGTATTCTACTAGCATCAGATGAATATGAAAGATTCATGTACTTTTTCTTTAATGTCTATAAACACTCAAAAGGGACAGACAGGAAGTGTCCAGTAAATGACTTTGAATTATAAACACCATTTGAACGGGAAGCTGTTGTGTCAGTGTGCAGCATGCAGCCTGTGTAGTTCTTATGCCTTTACCGTATCCCTTTCTGTTCTACAAATGTAAAGATGTTTTGTCCCTTCAATGTTCAATGTTCAGTTTTTTCAATCAAATACCCACATTTTCACGTTTTCAAACCTTTACAGCATGTTCTCCTTTCTGGAGATGTACAGAAGATGGTATTCTGGATATGAGTTTGTCAAAAAAAAATATTTTCAAGTGGATGAGTAGGACAAATCTGTTCCACTGATTTGTGAGACATCGCGTTCACTCACTGGAGTTTATTAATGGAGTAAAAATGTTGAAAAGTCTTACTTGCACAGGCATAGTTTCAGTGTCCTGAAAAAGAACTGCTCTACCATTGGAGGGACAATCTCTGTCATGTCTTAGTGATCCTAATACTGTCTCTGTATCCTGATCCTTCCCCTGAAGGGTGATATTCTTCTCTTATGCAGATGATGCAGAGCTCTGCTGTGTTCAGATGGGTTACCATTGAAAAAGAAGTTGTGTGTATGTATGTGTGTGCACATCAACACCTAGCATAAAAACAGGAGGCAAAAACCAACTGGTACCTCCATATCTTCCCCTTGAAAGTCGCACAGAAGGCTAATCCTTTCTACCGTGGACGCACATGGTAGTGTGAGAAACCTGGATAGTTCCGTTATATTTTCACATGGTGGAACATCATATGGGATTGGAAATGATAACTGACTTCTTCATTCTTTTCAGAATAAGTGGCCCAAAAAATCTTCTGCGGCATTCTGGTTTTAATTGAAGTCACATTGAAACTGACAATGGTTAAAGATTGCTACCACTGGCCACCCACGCACCAATCAGTCTCCCTCTTGCCTTCTGCACATTTGGCAGTCACTCCCTCTGCCAGCCACTCCCACCCCCATACCTCTATGTTCAAACCGCGGATGCAGACGCAGTCGCCCTCCCCAGCTTGATCCTGCTGTTAGCACTCTAATTACAGACTTAACAGTAGTCTTGCGCCTCAGGATATTTCCATTCCTCCAGCACCTGACATTCCGGTTGCATTGAGTTCTTTAATTGGCAGATGATGTAGGGGGGAGGAGGGGGGTGGGTATTCCTCCAGGTTCTCTGCCTCTCTGTTTGAAACTGGGATAAATACCAGAGCAACAGCAATATCTTCTGTGCAGTTCAAACAATGTGTCCCCTCCCACCCGCTTCACCAGAGTTCCCTCAATATATTCTTCTGCACAGGATAAGCCATAATGAGTTCCAGATAGCAGAGTCCTGTCTGATAGCAGAATATTGATACTGAATTGCACAGTGCAGTCCCCTATAGGATTGGACTCCCTGCATCCAGCCAGGTGCCTCTGGTTAGTTAGCTTGCTTTCTGCATGAATGTACAGCAGCAGGCCAGAGTGAATTAGCATGCAGTGTTGCTCTCTTAAATGAGATAATGGTATTAATCCAGTAAATATTCATTTCTTATACAGTACTTAGCTTGCAGCTTTTAATAGAAAGTTCAGAATTTAGCACAGATCATTTTTTTCCCCATCGCTGTGTTTTGTAAAGACGAAGATTGTGATCGACTGTATAAATTAACCCATTTACATCTCACCGTATTATGTGTTCTAATCGTAATTAAACTGATTAGTCACAGTAGCCACTCCTAGGTGAAACAATGCTTTTGCAAGACCTTATGCCACAATCTGACTTTTAAAAATGCCACTACAGGCTCAGGTGAGACAGGCTTAGTAACTGTAACTCAGTAAGGGCATGTCAATATTGTTTTCCAATGAAACAAATTTTAAAGCACACAAAGCATGGACCTAAAAGCTGTGTAGCTAAATCGGTAGTTTTAATCTCCTAGAGTCCAGTGTAAATACATTAAGGAAATGAGCAAACTTTCTGATGATAGGAGGCCATTTGGCCCATCCTATTGTTAGTGGCTAAATGATCTAAGATCTTCACCAGGACTAAACATGACTTAGGAGTTTCTTTCATTCACTCCCAGCCATACCTATTGTGGGCTGATTGCATTGAACTCTCCCATGACTAATTCCATTTAGCTCCCATTTTAGCTCCCTGCATTATTCGTACTTAGACTGTTCACATTAGCTTTTACTAGTCGTCTGCTGTGTGGAAGAGAATCATTGTAAAACATTTTCTTAGGAATAGACGCATTTCTTGACTCTTTCTCTTACTTCTTAGAAGCATTTGTAGTCGATGCTTCATATTGTGGTATACATACATCACACCAGAGTCTTAATATACTTTACTCTGACTGTATAAAATTCAGAACCATCTTTTTTCACAGAACAGACTTTTTTCTAGAAATTAGTATAAAATAACAGTATGGGGTTTGTGAATTTAACTGTAGCACTTCAGTACTTTTTTCTGACCGATTAATGAACATGGTATTTTTTTCAATTGTTGTTTTCTTCTGGGAGAAGCACAAGTTCATGTATGTGACTGCATCTAAATACAAAAGTGTGAAAAGCCCTTTAAGAACTATCCTATATTTCCCTCTAGTCAGTCTTGAATTTAGCTAGACATAATTACCATTTATGCCCTGCAGTATTTTACTGATATAGCATGACATGCTTTTAAATTTACTTATATTCACATTTCTACTAATGTGCAAGCATTTGTTATTCTTTCTTCACATCCTAACAGTGCATAGATGTCTTCATTTTTAACAATAATTATTTTATGGGTCACCAGCTCTGGGTCCTGTACAACTATTGGTTGTACATTATAGAATCTAATTGATAAATATGCCTTTATTTCAAGGACTGAAATGAAAGATATTTTTGGAAGAGTCAGTGCGAGGTCAGTCTCAGTTTAGTTCTGCAGTATTCTTTAGGGGTATGACAGCAATATTAACACTTTTTGGTCTCTTGAGAAACAATCTTTGTGTTTATGGTGTAGGCAGAATGTTGTCTTATGTGGAACACTACACACAGAATAATTCAAGTAACATTCACTTTAACAATAACTGTAATAAAATGATAGTCACTAGGACTTTACAAAAAAAGTATTTAATTGATAAACTCTGTGGTGTTTTAATCAAAGTATTATCACAAATATACCAATTTTCTAAACTTGCCCCATCAAAAAGGCCAAAGCTAGGATAAAATGCATAATAGGGCTTTTCTGATTTTTTACTGTCCTTTATATTTTTAATATTTTGTTCCATTTCAAAGGAATGAAACGCACCCATACTCAGGTCAAACGAACACTGCCACGCCGATCATATGACTGCCCCTCAATCCCAGGAACAGACTAAACAGATTTCATTATTTACATTGGCATGTTTGCAAATGAGACAAGGCTATTTGGCTCATTTATTTCATCTGGGTTTTAGTAGCTAAATTGTTCTGGAAATCTTATCCAGCCGTTTCTTGAAATGAAGAAGTGGCTTCTCAACAACATGGTCGGGTAGCTAGTTCCATAATCCCATGGCTCCTTTTTTCTCACTTTTAAAAGCACTTCCCCA
This sequence comes from Atractosteus spatula, assembly GCF_055471065.1. Classification (NCBI taxonomy): domain Eukaryota; kingdom Metazoa; phylum Chordata; class Actinopteri; order Semionotiformes; family Lepisosteidae; genus Atractosteus; species Atractosteus spatula. The sequence continues at coordinate 56,450,537 of NC_142708.1, read as the reverse complement.
GTATTTCCATTTTGCACTGTTTAATATTTTACTAATGTCTGAAGAAGTACATTGAGTTGTCAAAAGTTTGGAGGATTTTAAATACGTGGATACATCCAATTTTCTTGTTTATGTCCAGATCTAGAGTAACTTGTTTACTTTTTTTCATTCATTCACCCTATTTAAAAAAAGATAAAAGTCTAAATATCTCAGCTCCTAATAACTGTTTATCATATTGGAGAAGTAACTTCTGATAATGCACATATAACAAATATGTACTGTGCTGTAACTGGATCTATGACCAAATATAACAGGCTGTTTACTAAAGGGGCTTATATTTAGTGCTGGTAGCTAAACCTGCTTTGAAGGTTACTTTGTTTTTACTATCATCAAACCACACAATTCTTTCTTGAAAGGGCTAGGATAAGCCTAGTTTTACTTATTAACCTATTTCACATACATGCCTTTTGAGGGAAATGTCATTTGTCTGATACAAATGACAAATGTCGCTGTTTACAGCAGAGACTTCTTTCATAATGGAGTTAAAGGGATGCTTTTAACATAAATCGTAACCATGTCATTACAAAATTGACATGTTTCATCCCTTAAGGATTTTCCTGGTAGGAGATTGTTTATTTTAGTAAATAAACATGATTTTTATTGAAGTTTGCCTATCCTCAAGTTTTCAGTTGCAGCAGATACATTGTTTCACATGTTTATAAAGGTGAAATCCGTAATGTAGATGAATTGTACATTGTGAAAATGCAATTTTTCTTTCTGGTGATTGGTTCAAAACCACTGTAGCCAAAACTAATAGAGCTGAGGATTTTGAAGAAATCTCCATATGCAGAAAATTCAGTATAGACACCAACAACCTAAAAACCCATTCAAACACAGCACAGTACTATGTGAATTTCTGTACCAACCAACAGTATGCCCAAACCAGCATTTTAATTAGAATTAGACCTGCTTATCTGCAGTATGTGATTTTTGTTTGTTGCACAGCAGAACAAAACTCATATCATTCAAAGTTAACTGTTTTATGGAAGCCGAATGACACATGTCATTTACTTTCTTGATTTGAACTCTGCTTCTCTGTTTGGAGTGATGACTAATAAGCTGTTTGGGATTCATTATAAACTTCAACCTACCTCAAGTTGTTTACAGTGAATCATTCATGTCCTTTTAGTCTTTAGAAAGGTGTGGGGTGGGGTTCATTAATCACTCTGAAGCTTTGCAGAAAGTATTTTCAGGAATTTGAGACTGTCTTGGCGGGGTTATTAGTTTTTACAAAGTGGAGACATATGTTTTAAATTGATGTGCTCACATGATTTAGTTAACTATAACAATGTTACAATGCTATACTATATATTAAATGTTCATGTTTTATTACAGAATTTTGATAAACATTTGATAAGATAAACAGTAAGCCAATTCCTAAGATGTGGAATTTATGTATGAAATATGTTTATTGTAAATTAAGTTATGAGGTAAAATGACACATTCTCTAACAGTAGTTCTTCTACATTCTTTATTCATACTGTATGTTTATTCTGAACAATCATTCAAAGGATGATTTTGAGCAGCAAATTGTAAGTACAGATGTCTTCAAAGAATATTTGTATGAATATTTTAAAATCAATGCTGCTGGTCGGCAAAAAAGAAAAAAGGAAAAATCTACAGTATCACTGGAATACAGTGTTTTTCCATTTGGATATATGTTGCCTATCACTTTAAGTACTTCCATCTAGGCACCATGCCAGATTTGAACCCAGAGTCCCTATTTAGATGTCTTGCTTCAACCTGCTTTCATTGACAGAATAAGCACATGAAACAATAGAGGCGGTCCTATTTGCATGGCTTTCACCATTTTTTTCCTTTAGTGTCAAGAGAACCGCACCAGAACTCTGTTGTTTCCTGGTGGAACAAGTCTAGATAATTGCTTCAGCCTTATTAAGAGATTAATAAATATCTAGTGTTGTTTTGGGTAAATGTAGGACTACATGACTGTCTTTAGATCTTTTCTACAAATGCTCTTGTAGTTTTTTTGGTGTTGAAACTGGTGCATCTGGAGGGGAAATAAAAAAAAGCAGTACTGTACAAAATGACAGTTTTACAAATAATGTTTTACATTGTGTGTTCTTTAAGAAGATATTCTGTTGGTGTCATATATTAAAGCATTTTATTTAGTGTTATTCTGAAATGGTTTAAAAATGTACATCTTAGACTGACAAAATACAAACTAATATTTTTTCCTTGCTTAAGACAAAAGAAAAAAGGGAAAGAAATTAAAGATTTAGGGCTACAAAAGACTCATACAGTTCATATGAAATTCCTTAATATATTGCACAACTGACTTCGTTTTGGACTATATGGACCATAATCTAGTACATCATAGAGTATGAAGCAATGGTAACCCAAAATGTGTCTCTAGATTCTTTCAGGTGTACTGATGAACAAATAGATTTCTTACTGCACTTCCAGTTGCACCACCTGACACACACACACATACACACAGTGTCTGTGAAATTATGTGTCAGTATGAAGTGAAAAGTCACTGACAAGTTTCTGAATTTTATCAAGTGAAAAATTATTCTGAAATGCTGCCAAAACAGCATTTTCTGCTTTCGGCATATCATTCTATGAAGGCAGACTTCAATATTTTTGGTACAGGGAAAGCTAGTTTAATGTGCATTTTAATTTAACAATATCAAGAATATTCCTGTTTATGTATCACTCTTTCTTGTGTCTTTCATGTTTTGCAACAGGGGGGTGGCAAAACGCTGATAACAAAAGACAATATTTATTTTAGAACTGACAAAAATGTTTAAAAAACATTGCAGTTTTACAGAATAAAATCTAAATGTAAGAAATGTTCTGTTCTCATAATTAGTGGACACACCGTGTTACACATTTGTTTTTTATTTACCCCTTGTTTAACACATAGGAATGTAACCAAAAATGATCCCAACAGTCATGCTTGTGGCTCACATTTTCATTGAGGATGTGCAATTGCTTTTAATAAATTGTTAAATGGGGCCAAAAGTGAAACTAAAGTACTGTTTTGAAAGCTTTGTATTGCATTGTAGATTAGTAATATCTTAAATGACAGATACAGATGATTTTGTTGTGATTGGCTGTTACTGTTTTCAGTAAGGATTGAGTTTGCACTACCAACATTGTCTTAAAATATTCCTCCTCCTATGAGCTGTCGTAAGGTTGATTTGAGTCTTCACTGCACCTAGGACTCTGAGCCTGCAAGAGGCTGATTAGAATGGCTGTGTAGTTCTGTTTTTACTGCACTAAACCAGCTAAGAAACAACTCGAAAACCATCTGATAAATGTATCTTAAAAGTACCTGAAGCTTGACTGCGGTGACATTTAGGGAAAAAAAATATTTCTATTTTCTTTATTTTTCTTTTGTGATCCTCTTTATTAACTCATTTTGATTAATTTGCATAACTGAAAATACTTACGTTGGATTAATATACAAAAATATTCTGACAACAATATTAAAGAGCACAAAAGGGATAAAAAGGTCTTATATCTATAACTTGTTTCTGTGTACAGGAAATAAACTGCACAGTGGAAAAGAGTGTAAGTATCTAGTGTGCATTAAATTTAAAATTTCCTTTATTAACTGTTTCTAATTCATAAAACACTACTGAAGTACAAGACGCATTTCAGGAGTCATCGATTCCATTGGTATATTATTTCTAACCAATAATAAATAACCACTTAGTTTTAACATGCTAGGAACTTGTTCCTTTTAATAAGTGGATGTTTATTAACAAAAGTCAGATTCTTCTGATTTTTATATGCTTTATCAATGTATCCTTGAGGATTAATCATTTATGTAATCATAAAGTCATTTGCAACCCCTAAACTAACATGGTACCAAAATCTGATATGTTATTATAGTTGTTTCTGTTCTACTCAGCTCTGAAATATTCACTCTACAAAGGTTGGTTTCATAAAGCAGCAACCTGTAAACTTACTGTATCAACTCGTTTCTCTGTACAGTTCCGGCATATACTGTAGCATAGATAAACATGATATCTGTGTGATAACATTAAGATTTCTGGAGAAGGAGTTGGTATTCAATGACATCCAAATAAAGCAAACATCACCTGTATGTATTTTTCTGTAAGTCTATAAAGGAATAATCACATCCATGTATGATATAACGGCAAAAGTATGTAGCTGCTCAGTTTTCTCAGTAAACTGTAGCAAACATAGAAACATAATTTGAGGTTTCACATTACTGTTGAAAAGGAAATGAATGTATCAGTTAGAATCAGTAATATTTGGATTGCCTTTTTTCTCATAACATCACCATGTTGCTTAAGATCACATCAAACATCAAATACAAAAAAATCTCTGCATGCCTGGTCTCTTTAGTTTCCAGTGGTGTGGAGGGCAGTTGGTACAGGCTAAGGTTCGCTACCTTTATCGCCCTCACTTGTCAGCCATTTCTCAGACAGTGTCCAGACCTGCTCTGCACTGCTTTTGATCGTCTCTTTCACAAAGTCCTCCACCTTTAACAAAGAGGTCCCTGTGTTACTGCCCTGCCCTAAATTTAATGTTTAGCATGGTTAGAGTATTCCCTGCTATTTATTAAACAAGGTAAGAAGAGATTGGCTGTGTTTAGGTGCTCTAAATAATGCCTTCAGAAAAGTTTATTTTGAAAGGGTTGGCACAAACCTCGTATTCTGCTTCTTTTGGTTTCTTTTCTTTCTTAACCCAAGCTTGAGTGTCTCATTTCTCATTGGCATTTGAAGATGTAAATTAAGTATATAGGTTCAGTGAATCCTGGTCAGCTCTTACTGACATTCTGTCACCTCCTAGCCTCAGGGAGGGCAGACTGACCCCAGTGTTTGATCCAAAGGACTTTTAAAATCGGTTTAGCCACATGAGCTCAGTCCATCTGGTGCAGGTAAATCTTCCCTCTGGACTGATCCAAAAGGCAAAGCTGAAAATCTGTCTCAAGTGTTCTGCAGGACACATGAGGTTACAAGTTGCTGTCTCCTAAACTAATGTAATTGGCGGTCTTCCTCCATTCATAATGAGATTTTTCAGAAGATACCACTCCCAAAGGAGTGCTGCCTTGTCTTTGTGGCAGAGGAAAAATAATTTAGTGGGCAAAACAAATTTAGAGGCAAAGCTGATACGCTTATTAATGGATATGTTAGGTACTAAAATATATTATGTGTGCTATAGTCTCCACAGTGATGGAACCTTAACTCCTATTTAAACTTCTTTCATATCTTCCATATTAAAATCATGAGTAAATTTCATCCCATATTGGATTACTACTATGAAACTCTTAGTTTATTAGAATGTTAAATTACAGATGATTTTGTGCTTTTAACAAGTGAATTGGGAAACAAAAGTACTAAAGGGATGTAATAGTACTCCCTCATAAAACGTGTGGGACGCACAGGGAATTTTCCTAGACTGAGTTATCTACAGTATATCATAATCGCCAAAATGTGTTGTGATGAGCTGAATATTCAACTGCCAGTTCGCAGATCTAAATTGGCACAGTTTATATATTGTAGAAAGTCCAATGCAATCCACCTATTTAGTCAATGTGAGTGTTTTTCCTTTCTCCTATCTATATGAATGCTTGGAGTTCAAATTATTTCTCTTAAAGCTCTGCTCTCTGTACACCAGAGGATTTCAATCTTTTCTGTGAGTTAGAGAGCTGCAAATGACCTTACTGCAAAATTTCAGGAAAGGTCAATGCCTGATATTTATCGACAAAGTATCTGTTCCAGCAGTGTGCTCTGCTTTATAAACTATAAAGTGTACTGAAAGTCTGAGGAAACACGTCATATGCTTTCACTGTACATTTTTTAAATAATACAATACACTGCAGGGGAACCCAGAACAGCCTGAGGCAACCACGTCAACTCCTAAGCTTCCTCCTTGTCAGCCTGAATGACGTTTACTGAGAAACATTAAACAGTGCTTGAAATGTCCATTTTCTAGAGCCTGACCACCAGTCTTTACTCTGAAACTTTACCAGACATTAAGTGCGTCACAATGTTAGTTATTTATGTTTTCATCTGACATCAGGAGGTGGAACATGGGAGAGCTTGGGAGTATAAAGAAGTTTTATATAAAGCCTGCATCTTGGTCATTTGAAATTCCCAAATTTGGACCTGGTCTGTTTATTGCTACTCTTTGCAGTTGCTTTAACTATGAAAACTACTCTGTACTGGTCTTACATTAAGCATAAATCAGACCTTAAACCCCTAATAAAAAATTATTCTATCCTAGAGTGCACTTTTTCCAATTTATCACTTCTTAAGCACTTCAAAAAATAGTCCATCATGAATTATCACCAGCACTAGGAACCACTGGTCACAAGGATATTATATTAAATACAGTTTCTCATGTTGTTACTGGGAGCATCAAATAACCTGCGCAGGAACAAGTGGTAGATTATTCCAACCTTGGAGATGCACAATCCTTGTGCTTCTTGCTCTTTGGTATTTAAAAACTTGGCAACAAATGACAACCTACTGATCAAGTCTAAATAAGAAAGGAAGAGTGTAAAAATGAGATGAAAAGTAGAAGCCATCTTGCTCTTGGGACCAGCCTGGGGAGCTCACAGGTCATCACTGATGTAAACTAGTAAACCAAGTCAGAGTTGCCCCTCCAGCAACCCTCCCCCCAAGTATATAAGAAACTAGGCCCTTAGGATGTGACTTATGAGTGGCAGCAGACTATAGGCAGTGACTAGGCATAGAGTAGACTGAAGGGTTGAGGGTTTAAGTTCCTGATGGGACTCTGCTGTTGTACACTTGTGAAAGGTATTTACACAGATTCGTCCCGTAAATTCCCTGCTATATAAATGGACATGTCATAACAATTATGAGAAATGGTTCTCTTTTGGTTTATGTGGTTGTAATTAAATTAAAAAACTGCCCATGAGGACATGCCTTACAGAAGGAACAGGAATGAAAACTGCTGTCCCCGTTTTTTTCTCACAGATTCACCCAAATGATCTCATGATAGGAACACAGGTCTGTCAGTCTTTGTGCTCCTTTTCTTGGAGAAGCCATGTGAGCTTCACCTTTGGATGATGGAGGAGCAGTAAAGTGAACCACTGACATTGTTCATGTGGTGAAAACTTAAGTCTAGCCTGGACAATATATTTGATTTTCCATCTGAACTAAAAACACCTTTTGGTTTTAATCAACAAGAGACATTTTAAGTTATCCTAGCTGGAACAAGTGATTATTACTTCATTATTTGGTTTCTATGGTGAGTTTGAGTCTTGGAAATAAATGACAAGTGAACTTCTCTTACACTAAGAAAAGTGTATTTTTGTGAAAGAATAGAAATTTTCAAAAGTTTGAGAATTTCTCACTAATAATTCATTAACAGTGACTGGTGCATACACCTGCTGTGTTACGTACATAAGACAGCAGGTGTAATATATAATGGCAGTATATTGCTAGATGCCTCTTTTGTTTAGTTAAACTGACAGTTATATAAATGTGTTTTGCTTTTTGTTCTTTGCAGTTGCTAGAGTCACAAGATGTAAAAGAAGATGCTGTCTTATGCTGCTCCATGGAGGTAAGAGTACCTTTACATAGAAATCTTCCTCTAAAAATATGAAATTCCTCTCATACTTTTTCTGTGTTTTAGGTGTCTCTTGGTTCCTTCTGTTCATTCGTACATTCTTTTCTCTTGTTCAAGCTAAAATTGAGCCATTATTCTCTCAGCGCAGTGCGGTTCTGAGAGAGATTTACTTTAAAGTTATTTTACTTTCATTTTACTAATTTTATCTGTGAAACGGGGAATGCCTCTCTTTTAAAGAACCTTTTAAAGATGTCAAAAAGCAATAATGTAAAACACTCTGGAAATAATCCAAGATGCTGATGAAGAAGCCCATACTGTAGCCTGATATCAGGTCTTATGTGAGAATCATCATCTGCTTTACATTCAGGATTCTGTAATGAGACATTATTGAAGGCAAAGCAAACTAATTTAAACTTCAGTGGGCCCAGTTCGAACCCATTTCAAACCCATTTCTAGGACTTTGCCAGTAATATTCTATTTTAGTCACAGATAAATATTTCTGTAGATTTTTTCTTTGAAGGTTAAGCATTGCTTTCTTTTACCAATGATGGGTACTGGACAGTGAAAGGCAAAAAGAAAAATGTTTCTTCAAAATCTAAACCTTTTACTGAAGCTTTTATGAATATAGCAATTTATTCATCTTCAACAAGGAACTATTTCATTCAATTAAATTTTGTCCTAACTAAAGCTTAATGCTTTATAGTTAATTAATTATGAATATACAAAATTTGATATGCATTTGTGTGATAAGCACAAACGTTGTTGATGGTTCTTTAATCTTTGTGCAGTGTGAAAAGGGAACTAATGTTCTGCAGTATTTTTCACAACAAGAGAAAGCCTAGCACTGTTTTGCATCTTCACATATTGCTCTTGTCTGGCCAGTGTTACTGTATTTGCCTCATAAAAATACAATTAAGTCTTGAAGGAGACTAGTAAACATTAAAAAGCTGAACTACCAATTGAAAGAGCCGGAAGAAAAATCTTTTTTTTTTCCCTTAAGGTACAATAAACAGTTTGTAAAACAAACTGTAGCAGTATAAACTTTTCAGCCATGGAAAAATGAACAGTTAAAGGTTTAACTTGATCTGTTTTTGGAGAATAAATAATTTGCAGTCTACATCAGCATTAGTTGCCAGCAGTTTCTAATGCTCTTATCGGATTTTACACGTAAGATAATACTGTACATCCATCCATTTTTTAGACATTTTGTCCAATACAGTCGAGGGGGAACTTGAGCCTGTCCTGGCAAGCAGCAGGCACAAGGCAAGATACACTCTGGACAGGATGCCAGTACATCACAGACACGCACACACACACACACTTCCATCAGGGACAATTTTCTCAGAAGTCAATTATGAAGAAGCCAAGTATGTCTTTGAACTGTAGTAGGAAACCAGAGGAATCCCACACAAACACAGGGAAAAGATACAAGCTCCATGCAGATTGCACCCAAGGAAAAGGGCTCTAGGGTCTTAGAACTGGCAACAATTGCAAGGCACCATTACTAATCACTCTGCCACCATTCCACAGTGCCATCCATCTAATGTATAGTATAAAAACTGCAATGTCATTAATTTGGAGACACAATTCAACATTAAGGCCATGCACTTAATGTAAATTCTGCAGGACAGTCAGGACTAAGCTGGAGGAGTTTGATGAAGATGGGGGTTTTTCCTGGAAGAATCTCATAAACTATTAATCTTGGCTTGAGCAAGTTTAAAGTGTGGCTTATCACTCCCAAGTCCCTCTTCTCTAGGCCGGTTTGTTAAGATCAGACATCAGACATAGTCTAAGGGAGGTGAACTCAAGGGCATGATGTCCTGTATGATAATTTTATGAGCACCATAGGCAATGTACCTTTCATTTACCAAATGACAAGTCAGCAGCAGTATCGCAACGACACTGTTAATGTACAGAAAAACTCACCACTTATCTACTCATGATGTAAGTGCCATACTACAGTATGTCATTTCAATTATCATTGCACAAGGAAAAAACGTAGTGGCCCCACATTAATTAGAAGTAGATAGAGGCAGGTTATGTGTTTGTTAATACAAAGATGTCCAAATCTTTTGCTATGGGATTGCATTTTTTTAAAGGAGGCTTTTATTAATCCCCTTGCAAAATCCATTCTGATTCACTTTATTATACATTGGTGAAATAATTATGAATTCATTTGTGCACTCTGAAACTGGCCCTTTTTTTAACAATAACTGAATGTGGACTATTATCACTATTTTACAGCTTGCCTTTGTTCCAAAAAACAAGATTGGAGGAAAGCTTTTTTTTTATCCCATGCCGAAAAGTAGAAAGTTGTTTTAGACGTTTGTATTTACGCTTTGGAGCCCTCTATAGGTTTGAGAGTGCTTGAATTTATTCAGAATAAATTAAAAAAACTAATGTAACCCAAAATTTTATAATGTTCTGTACAATCGACAGCATGTAGAGCACAAAGAATGTGTACCTAGTAGGGTGACTACTGCTGTAGTGAGTAAGGATTGCTCAGGGATTGAGTGCCCTGATTCAGAGATTATGCTGTACATGAGATAAAGAGCCCCTTCCGTAAGGTCAGTCAAACCCAAATGCCTATTAAATTATTCCCAAGCATGTTCTTTAAGCATGGCTGACTGGCTGAGCTGGTTTACCCTGGGAAGAAGCAGACATCTCTGATTCTTTGCAACCAGCTACTCTTCTGTCAGGGTAACTGCTTCTTGAGCCTAAAAAAAATATGTAACATAGTCTGTTTGGACTATCCAGATTGTTTCATATTACTGATGCTTCATTTGATTGCATCCTCAGTTCTGACAAGGCTGTATTATAATTATGTTTCCTAACATTTACTCTTCGTTAGACTAATGGACATCACATATGTGAGCAAATCGCATATGGCTGTCATCTTGTTTTGACATTTGCTGAAATACACTGCTTGTCTAAGCCAGTGGTAGACTATAATTTCTAACAAATAATGTTATTTGCCTACCCTCCTTGTATATTTACTAGATAAATGGTTCAGGTTTAGTTTCCATTTTTAATTATCAACCAAACAGCTATTTGGGTGCCTCGCAGCACTGGGGTCCTGGGTTGAGTATTTGGTGTGCTATCTTTGTGGAGTTTTTGTGTTTTCCCCATGTTTGCTCGGGTATCGTCCAGGTGCTCTGTTTTCCACCTACAATCCAAAACATACTTGGTAAATTAATTGTCTTCTGGCCCTGAGTGTGAGTGTGTGTGTTTGTGTGTGCATTGCAATGAACTTGCATCACATCCAGGGTGTATCCTGCCTTGTGTCCTTTACTACGTGGAACAAGCTCCAGCTCCCCAACAACAAGATGCACACTGCCCAGAATTAATACAATCCATATAAAATTATGAATAGTATACCCAGTATAGTATTAATCCTATACCCTGTAAAATATGAATTATGCAGTAACGTTTTAACTTTAATTATACTTTACAGTATAAAACATTAGTAATTCTTGAACCTAGTAAATCTTATACCACATCCTGTAAACTGTTATTGCTAATACTGTATTACATAAATATTGCTGTAGCTCTTAAACAATGTCATTCAGTTTACATAGAATACTACCATTCTAATACTACCGGTGCTCTAATGGATGCAATATTGTGACCTCTTTTGACCTAAACCTAAACCTTACAATGAGTTACAATGAGTTGCACAAAACCTTGCAAATTGCACTGGGTTATAGTATAAGTAATAAAATCTTATATTAACAGAATTTTTTAGCTATGTAGCACCTGCTACCTAATTTAAGAAATGTGTACTGTATATTGAAGCATAGGCTCACAACAGTTACACGAGTTGGGTTCAGATTAGCTAGTTTTTCAAAATAAAGGAGTGAGATTATTTTTTATTTTATGTTGCAGTAACATTTTTGGTGAAAGCACTCTGAAATAGAATGCTCAGGGACCTTTTTTGAAATATACCAGCAAGGCACATTTGGAATCTTAAAAGAAACCCTTGCATGATTAACAATAATGTTACTTCGCTTTTAATTTCTATTCTTAAAGAGGTTTCATTGTATGGTAAAAAGAACTGCTTGGAAGCCAGCCTGCAGTCAATGGAGACCTTTCAAGGCTTTATTTTGTCTCTGTAGAAGATGCCTGCTTTGAAGTCTTCTTTTTCCCTTGACAAATTAGAATTTCAGAGCCTGCGTTTGCAAGCGCTGACCTCAAGTCTTCCTCGCTCCACCTCTCTTCTTTCTTTCCTCTCTTCGTCCATCTCTGTGTTTGCCGACAGCTGCAGAGCACTGGCAAACTGCTGGAGGAGCAGCTGCCCGAGATGATGACAGACCTCCTGGCAGTGGCGCGAGACAAGATGCTGTGCCCTTCTGAGTCCCAGCTGACGCGCTCCCTGCTGATGGAGGTCATAGAGCTGCATGCCTATCACTGGAACCCACTGGAGGCCCTCACCACCCAGTACTACAACAGGACCATCCAGAAACTCACAGCTTGAGGCCCCGCATCAGAAGAGGAAGCCAGGCTGCGGGCGGGGGTGATGGGATATGTGGGTGGGTGGGTTGGTGGGGGTGGGGCGGGTGGTTGGACAGACAGGAAGGCGTGTCAGGGTTACCGTCGCCACCGTCTGTGCTGAAGGGTGGGCTCGTCATTCACACACCGTTGATAATGAGACACAGCGAAGCTCATCAGACTGAGAACAAAAAAAGAGGAGTGCGGGGCGATGTCCCAGCATGCTGTGAGGGAGAAAACGAGCAGGGGACAGATTTGGGGATGTGACTTGGGGTGGGAGGGGGGGATTCTCTTTGCTCTTTTGTGTTCGCGTGCCAACCAGCCTCCCCTTTTTTCAAGCACCCCCGTCACCATCCTCCAGCACAAACACTTGCGTATTGTTTCGTAGAGACCCTTTTCACAAGTCAGGGGTGTCTGCTGTCAGAGAGGTCAAAGGAGTTAGACTGGAGAGAGAAGGCGAAAGCCGGGCATGGCATTGTTTGACTGTGCCATTGTGTGCGGGCCTCTCTGGCCCACAGACTGGCTGCCAGCAGCAGATGGCTTCAGGAGTGACAATGGGAAGGCACGTTCCGAGTTAGATCTTTCGAGCTGAACAAACGAGAGCAAGAGAGCAGCAAGCCGCTTGCTTTTGTCTTTCTGTCTACATCAAACTGGGCTCGTCCATAATGATGTCATTGTTGTTATTGATATTATGATATTATTATTATTATTATTTTAAATCATGTTTCGAAAATGATTTGAAATTCTAGGGTAGACCTATTGCACGGGTTTAATTTATTTTGCACTGTTTTAAGGCGATTGCTTTAAAAGGAAAAAAAACTGAACAGTCATATGGGGTAGTGTCAGAAGCTTCAATAGCTAAAGAATAAAGGGTTGGACTGTAGGGAAGGCTTTTAACTAGAAGAATCATTTGAGACTATTCAAAGAATTGGAGAGACCAGAGGCCTTGTCAACTGCTACATTTTGTAGTTTACCGTCACTGAATGTACATACTGTAATAGAAATGGACTATTCTCTGCAAATTGCAGCTTACAAAAAAGGCTTGAAAAACATAAAAAGCAAGCATGAAATTAAGCTTTCTCTAGTAGCTGAAAAGCCTTCCTAAGCGTGGGCTGTAATTTAACCAATTTGCAGTGGATGTCTTTGCAAGTTTTTATATATACACACACGTATGTATATATATTTCAGATTTGTGTTTCATTATTTGCAGGTGATAAAATCATTTACCATGTAGTATTTTCCATTATCCCAGCTTGAGCAAATGTGTATACTTCAGGCAAGTCAAAACAATTATTTATGATTTAAAGACATCTTTATAAAATTATCTAAAATATTGTCATGGTTTTCAAGCAGGGTGGATATGTATCTCAAAATATTGTGGAACATTCTCATTATTTAAGAAGTATTTTGGGGTGCCTGTGAGCATCCTACCAAATTTAAATTTGCATTAGCAATTTTAGAACCGCGCTCGGGGTGCATTCTTAGTTTTATAGTGCATTTTGGGTGGATAGTCATGTCATTTTCTCTTATCAACAAGAGTACAAGCCTTGAAGTGATATTTTAACATAGTGTTCTTTTCTTTTTAGAGATTTTATATGATGTGGTTTTGATGTCATTTTACTGATACACATGGACATTTAACATCACAGTGTGATGTTTGTACATTTTGAGTTTCATCTTTTACTTCGACAGGCAACAAAATATCTTTTTTTAAATCACAAAGAGAGGTTCCAGAAGGTTGTGTTGTTGTAAGAACATAGTCTCCCATAACTTTTGAATGCAGTGACCTGTGCTGCAGCCCATTTCTAAATACGGCTCATCTGTGGACAGTTGGTTATGTAGAATGTTCTTTCACATGAAGTTGCCTTTGATCAGTGCTCTCTGGTCTGGTCTATTCTGAAGCCTCTGTTTACACTGAGGTATTGGTGGCTTTTAGAATCACTGAGATCTATCAAGAAAAGTCCTTAAAATTCATCTGAAACTTGTCTCTGAAAGCCATTTAAATGTTAGCAAGCATTGTAGGACACACAACCTCCTTTTAGATGTAGCTCCTTCATTTCTTTCCATGAGTAAACCTTTACTGGGTTTTCTTATAATGGTCAGAATATCTCCTGTCTTAGGTGAGAGAAAACTCCTCATTAGTTAAAGCAACTCTGGCCATGTGCTGCCACTACTGCAAAAATAAAACAAAAGGCAACTTGTCTAATTAAATCAAAATTCAAACAATTCTCCCTTAAAGGTTTAAGTGTTTGTCATTAAATGAGAGAAAAATCACTTTCATAGCAGTAACCAATTAAAATTCCAGCACTGCAGTTGTTAAATGCCTTTGCTCTTTCTTCATTATGTTGAGTAAATGCAGCATTATTGAAATTAAAAAAACATTCTTTTATAATATTAAGCTATGGATTAAATATGACAGTAGAACCTTTACATCTTGATTAGTTATCCCTTTAAATTGAATAAAAAGTGTCACCATTATGTCTGGCTAAGGAAATTCAGTGATGTTTCGTCTAAGACTCTGCTGCTTGTTTGTTTGTTTTTGGGTTTCAAAGAGGTGTCCTTGTTAGAATTGTCTTTTCTTTGCAGCATAAACCTCTGCCGCAGGCAAGCCTGCAGTTGTAAACCAACCAATACACTCCCTCATTGGTACAGTAACAAAAATCTCTAAGGGTTCTCCTTGTTTAGGAAGCACAAAGAGCCAAAGTCATAGCTTAAAGTGAGAAAAATTCCTTGAACACCTCAGCCATTTCACTCCTGTATTTGTTACTGAAATATTAGTGAAGCAACATACTGTAAACTGTTTTAAAAACTATAAAGTAAGAAATCCACAATGTACATGATGGCTCATCTGAACATATTCAGTATCAGACTTGTGTGTCACTTTAAAAAGCTTTTTTCTTTTTAATTTTAAACTTTGTAAATGCTGGTTTTACTGTATATGTATTTGAAAGAGACAAGCTGGCCACACTGCTTTTGGTGGCAATGGTGGTTAGAATGCAGACAGAGGGGACATCTTTTGTAAAGGAAGAGTACAGTGTAGCAGGTGAAATATATCAGATTTGAATGTAATTGAAAGTGCTTCAGTCATAGGGACTAACTATAACACTAACAGTTGAGGTGCAGTCAAAAAAACGAAAAAGTAATACTATTTTAGACAGCAGAACAACTGCTGTGTGGTTTTAATATTAGTATTTCTAAGAGCATTGATGTGTCACTACCTAGTTGCATATCTTAAATATATATTGTATACTAAATAATCGAATTGGGAAAAAAATCAATGAAACCAGTTAATGAGCAGAACATAAACTAGTGGTTTCCTTCATTGCTGCACTGTAAAAAGGCATTTATGTTTTGCTGCTTTCTTTCTGGGCAAGGTTAAGTGAGAACAAGTCTGAAATGCAATGCCTTTTACACTGCCACAGGATGACACAAACAGCCTGTGTGAGGAGATTCCTTTTGACTCAGATGGTCCAGACTGTGTTTTCATCACAGGATTAAGGATTGGCTAGCATGAATACATGCCTAAATAGTAAGAAATAAATTTAGTTAAGACGTTTGTTTTTTTACAGAGCTCCCAACAGCAAGACATTTAACTGTCCTCTGTAGTTTTCACTGAAGGATTATCTGGGAAACCATTTTAAAGTTACCAAAGCCTAATCCCTTAATTGTGGAGAAACAGCACTGATCATCTGCTGACCAAAGATTTATCTGACTAGATATTTTCTGTTTGGTTTAATATACAATATGCCAGGTAAAATGAATACACATGGCTTACACTGTGTGAAAAACATGGAAAACCAATGCCTAATATTCTTTTCCATCTTTGTGTTTAAATTACTTATGAGTTCCATGTGTGTCTAAGACATAATACACTATATAATATAAATGAGTTAAATTTGTCACATATAAGAATACAAGAGAAAACCTAACAGCAGAAATCTTTGTTTTCTCACGCTTTTGATGATGGCAGTATTTTATTAATGTGACTGTCTAAGGAAGAATTTGGTACATGAGTATGGAAGGATCCAGCAGGCTTCTCTGGCAGTCTGATTCATTTAAGCAGATAGGAAAAATTTTCTTCCAGCATTACGGAGGAGCTACATGGTGGACTCATGTAGTGAAGGAGTTCAGCCTAGCACAGGCTGAGCCCATCTTCGATACAGGCATCGTGGGCTCGAGCCTGGGTTGGTAGTCTGCTGTGACCATGATTCCTCAGTGATGTGCAGGGTAGGTTTGTGAGAACTCAGGCCTTCAGGCAGCACAGCCACCCCTGCGACGTTCCGGGCGCCAGCAGGCTTGCGGTGCCATCAACGAAGGGGGCATGTCTCTCCTTCAGTCTGTACGAGGCAGCTAGTGGGTCACGTGTCAAAAGATAAATGGACTCGAAGTTCAAGGGTCAGAGGAGTCGGCCTACATCTCCCCTCACCTGCAGCTGCAGGATTCATATATGTGAGCCGAGTCATGAGCACCACACATTTGACGATTCAAAATTAGTTAGCTATACAGTATGACAGTATATCAAACTGTTGTGAAATGCAAGTTAAACAAAAGTATGGATGTCAATATTAAGCAGTGAATTCTGTTCACCATCGAAAGAGACATTGCTGTTCCTTGCCATATGCATTATTCCTTCATGTTTAGCAGAGCATTTGGCTTTTCTCTGCCTTTTTGAAAGTACTTTGTATATTTAATTGGGCTTTTGGCACTCCGGAGTGAACCGTTAATTATTGCTGTAGACTGGCTAGAACAGACACAAGACCAACTGCAAGTTTGTATTTTTAAGCTTCAGAATGTTTTCTCTGTGCTAAATCTTGCATCCCCTAAAAGTATTTTCAATTTCCAAATGCTCATACACATTCACCATTCTTACTTTTTCCCAAGATTTTCCTTCAGGAATATTCAAGGTTTAAAACACACAACAGGTTCTTACAATGCTGACTCATTGATTTAAGGTACCATGATGTGTAGTTCACAGCTTAAAGGCCAGTTAGCAATTATTTCTAGATCATATTTTACCCAATTGCTTAATGAAGCCATTTCAACTGATATGGAATACCTTGGATTGGGTTTGAGCAATGAGAGGAGAATGTATTTTGCTTGTTTGTGTATTCACTGAATCACATTTTGTGTTTAAAGTGCCATATCAGGTGGACTGTGTCTTTGCATCAGGAGCATAAAGCCCAGAACTTGAATCATTCCCGACTGGCTTTGCTGTGTAGCAAATGAATGTTGGTCAGATATATTTTTGTTGTTTATTTTTAAAAGTTAGGAATTAGAAGTTAGATTAATTGTCTTGCATGCTGAAGCTTGTATGAAACCTAACAAATATCTTTAAATACACACAGATGGTTCACGTTCATTCCTGGACATTTTATATTCAATCACTTTTATTATTGGGGTAGGTAGTCAAATCTATCATTACGAATGTATTAAAGCCAATTATATGCAGCCAACCTGTGACTGACTAGTATCCTACCTCACAGGAATCTAATAACGTCAAAGTCACATAAACCTGCTGAAACCAGAATGGCCCTCACAAGCCTCTTGGTTTGTAAAAAAGGGTTTTAACCTAACTGAGTAATTGTGTTGACATGTGTAAGGCGGAGAGCAGTTTTTAAAACATGTTTTGAAGCCCTGAGAGAATTTTCTTTGTGAATCCAGGGAATAATTATATGCATACAAAAGCTATCATAGAATCAGTCATCCTGCCATTGCATATATGTTGGGTGAGATAGGTTTTTTTTTGCCAGTTACTCCATTTTTCCCCTCACCTTCCAAAGACATTTTGGTTGAATTGATTGCTGTCTCTGAATTGTCCTTGTACTTTGGATCAGCTTTCTGATGGTGGATCAGTTCTCCTTGCGTTTATCATCAAAGCCATTATTTCAAATTCTAAAATAATTTGCTCTTTATTTTGTTATCTACAAACTAGTTGGTAGTAGTTTGCTTTTTTATTTTTGACAATTATGAAGTTGCATCCAAAATCAATTGAATTTGATGCCTTGCATTTAAGCATAAGAAAAAACAAGAAAAAAATTGGAAAGAAACTAATTTAAAACAGTTTTAAAGCCATTTATGGTATACCTGAAGCACATTTTTGAAGGACATTTTAATATCTACCAAGCACCTTGTTCTTATCCAAGACAGATTAACCAGGATATACAATCCTTTTAGCATTAGGCTTCAAGGTTTTGCTTTTCTTCAGTTACAGTAAGATTGTAGCCTTTTAATAGTAGTTTTTCTTTTTCTTTATTTTTGCTGCCAGAGAAAAATTCCAGGAAATGTAATGTTGAAGGCAAAAGTCTTAAAATGATTGTAAATTACAAGGTAATATTAGTTAAGACAGCAAACATGATTTCTGTTTCAAAAACAATTTCAATAATTCATGAAGTAAGCTGAGCTTTTATGTACAGTATAAGGGAACCAGAAAGTCATATTCTCACATCCTGGAATGGCAACTAGGAAATGATGTCATGACCTGTTAACTTCCTGAATTAACTGTTTAATGATTCTTTGGGTTTCAGTTGCTGACTAAAGCTGAACTTCACACAGTGAAGTCTCTTCCATGTTGAGACACACGTTGAGCATCTGAATGTGTTGAGTGTTTTCCAGTGGTGAAAAGTTAGGTTTGAAGTCTGCCTACTTTGCCAGACTTAAAAGATTCTAATTAATAGAAACACAGGACTACAATACCTAGGTTTCAGACTAGCATAATGCAGGGCCTTTTAACTCCAATGGTGTCATCTGCAGAGTGTATCCAGTTCATGTTAAGCCATCTTAACACTGACAAAAGGGATTCCTATAGTAAACCCGCTGGTTGAACTGGCTTGGACTACAAATTGGTTTGAATGTGAGCCCTTCATCTGCAGCATGTTGTGAAAATTGGTCATTTTCAGAGTGATTAATAACACATTTTAATGGATGTTGAAATGTTTTCTGTTTTCTCTTGGCCCACTTCTTGTTGTGAGTATAATGTCAAGTAAATTTTGTTTTTTTAAATACTTTTTTTATCATTTAAGTTATGCATCTATAATGTCGTTGTATTATGTGTGCTTTTATACTATGGAAACTATCAGCACGCAGCACCAGGTTTAACATAGATGTTGCAAGAGAGTTCCCTGGTGCTTTGAGCTGAATGTATGCCTCATCCTGTTCTGGTCTTCAAAGCTTGCAGTTAGAGAATTCCCTCCTTCTGGAATATGTGTATATTATTTATTAAAAAATGGACTTTAAGTTTGATGGTTATGAATATGGGTATCTGAAAGTACAGGACTAGCAGCTTTGAAGACTATGGTCCATTCCATAAACTGTGTGTAGGTACAACATACCAAATGTTCTGTTTTTCATTCAGGGTGTTCAAATGTGTGGTCTAATGTCTAAATAAACTTTGAGTTGTTTTTTTTTAGAGATGGAAGTCAATGTTAATTTAATCTTGCTGTAACATTTGCCATTGCCACCCATACATTGCATAATGAGACCTCGAAGAACAACCTCTAATCGCCGTGCTAGCCAGCAGCTAAAGCACAGTAAAGAGAAAAATGCAGTAACAAATGGAGACTACATTGCTAGGAAATGTACTAAGCAGTAACAAACTGGTGGCTATATTACTTGGTTTTCCAATACATATATTGGAAGCCCTAAAGTTGCCATCCAGTCTTTTTTTTAACAAATCAAAATTTATATTTAATGATTTCTGTATCATGGCATTAGCATGTCTTCTTTATACAGTTTGCAATGAGAGTGAGAAATGTTTGAGGTGTTCTAAGACTAACAGCAGGAAGTAACACCTGATGGGTTGGTTGCTACACTTTAGTACTTGTCTAGCACTTGTAGCATTCTGCCCTACTTCCTGACTGTCTCTGTTGCTTGGCAACATGAACTTCAGTGACAATCTTTAGCTTGTCTCTTTTGGCCTTGCTAGAAATTGCCAGTTATTTGTGCACACTCAGTGTAACTTTGCAGGTTTGGGAGCAGTATGTTGGTTTTTTTTTAACATTATGGTCAGTTTGGGAATTTTTAAAAATACTGTAAGTGCAATTTTCAGGCAAAATTCGCATCATAATGTTTTAAACAAGGAGTTTTCAGATTTGCTTTAAATTGAAGTGCATAAAGTTGACTCATGCAGTGCTGTTTGATTCCAAACATAGCATCATCCATGGGTCAAAAGACTTGATAAATATGGCACTTTTTGTACACAAAAAGTATCTGTTAGGTTATCAAAATCCAGATTTACAGTTTTGAAAGAGGACAGCAATGTAATGTATTCTTTTACATTAAAATAACAATCTTTTTTTAAGTTGGATCTGTGGTTGCTTTAAAAAATTAGGTGGGTTGTTTTGCTTTGCTTTGTAATTTAGAAGGCAGGGTTTTCCTCATCATAATATAGAAGATTAGCACAACAACTGACAAATTTGTGTTACTCTTTTGGTTCATTTTTTTAGATATAGGACATGATCAGACAATGAAAGTCTGAACTCAGAAGTCACCGTTGACTGTGATCTATTTCCAAAATGAAGGCTGGAAAAATGGGAAAAGGGGAAAACAGGAATTCAAATTTTGTGGAGGAAAAAGAGACCACTGTTTTTAGAGCTGCTGCTCCTGAAATTGTTATTTTCTAAATGAAGAGAGTAACGCTAAAGCCAGTATCTTTTCAGGTTAAAGTGTCTCTTTGAATAACAGTCAGCTGAAGAGGAGTGCAAAACATGTACATGCACTTCATAGTGGCCTCTGAACTATTATTGGGACACTAGTTTTTTGTTTTTTTTTTTAAGGTGGTTGATCATTTTAAGAAGAAATTGGAAATGCCTGTAAACACTAATTGAGTTTATTGAATGTGGAGCTAACTATTGTCACATATAAAGAAATTTAAAATGGGTTAAAAGGGGGCTCCCTTCAGTCTTTTTTGTCTTCTGTCTGAGCTCTACAGATATTGTTAAGCATCACAAATAACTTTTTTAAAGAATTACCAGATTCAATAGAACAACATTTTTGGAACCCGCTGAGTTTGTTCAAATGCTTATTTACTAAAATGGCAGCCTAGTAGTCCTTCAAGTGGACTTCACTTGGAGTACCCTCAATGCCTTTATTTCATAAATCTGTCTTTATCCCCATGCTAACATAATTGCAGACAGTGCTGTACAAGGCTGATTTTGCAGGGCTTCATACATTAAGCACAGTAACCTTAAAAAATAAAGGTGTCCCAATAATCATCTTTATATATGATGGCAAGCTCAGCTCCAGACAAGTGGTAACTTCAGTTAATGTCACTCTTTGTTGTCATTTATTACCAGACTTTCATTGTAAAAAAATCATACTACAGTAGTAATGTCTCTTCAAGCCTTTGTTGAGAGATGAAAATATAAAACTTCTGTGTATAACACATTGCATAATTCTGGCTATTTTTTGCACACAACAATTAAAATCATTCAATGCATACAAGCAAGAAATCCATGCAGAGTTTATGCTCTGTGAAAGTTTTGTTTTGTTAAAATACACATTTTCCAGAATAAATACTTAGTAAATATTAATGTTGGGGGGAAAAGTTGCTTACTTTGTCTGGATTGAAGCATACACTGGTGAGGTGCTGAGCTGCTTGAGGATGTGTGCCTGTTAAGCACAATAGATAGTATGATTTTAGCTTTCAGTTTAAACCTTGGGCTTCACTGAGAGTTTAGGATGTGTTGACAGTACATCATGGATAATACAAATGAATACATCTGATTGACAAAGCAGGGTGCAGTGTGAGGTATGCTGCTTTGCGTGTGCAAATGTATTTAAACCTCCATGCTTCTGCATGCCACTAGAGGTGAATGTGTCTTCGCTATTTACAAGGTATGTCCTTGTTTGTGTTGAAATTGTACCCCCAATGACACCTCATGGTACAAATAAATAATGATGTGGCTACAATTTGTCTTTGTCATCATCTTCACAGACTTTTTTGATGCAATAAAGTCAATATTTAGAGTTTCAATATATTGAAACAACAGATATGTTTTTTTTCTCTTTTTACTTTACAAATACATCAATATGTGGTGCAAAGGTTCTAAGCATATTTCAATTATAGCCATTTCCAAAATTATCTTAATTACTGTTATTAAAATTTGTTCTAATTTATTTAATCAGTGATTTCAGGTCAGGGCTGTCCTAACATCATTTTTGCTAAATATGTTTCACTTACAGTACATATTTAATAAAGTCCAGATCCTCATTCATTTTATTTAATTAGTTGTTCAAGGCTTTACAGCGTGGGGCAAATTCTGAGACAAAACATTGCCATCAAAAGGGCAGGACAGTTTATTAATGATAAAGAAACATTCCAAGACAGGGCACAAATCCATTATCGGTTGTTCTCACTATTATAAAGATTTTCAAATTCGATTGCAAAAAAAATTAGACAAAAATTCTGCTCTTAAAGTAAAAAAATGTCACCATGCCTGTTGTTCTGTGGCTATCAGGCCAACTTGATGACAAAGTGGCTCTTCCCTTAAGAATGTTTGGACAGCCCTGATTTTGCTATAACAACATGCAAAAGTAAACAGCCAGCAGAAAAGCTTGCAGCATAACCACTCATTTTACTGCTGAAGAGCTCATGAAAGGATGAACTCAGTGAACCCAGTTTTTATTCATTTCTTCCCTCCTGTTTTGTTTGGGGTTTTCCCTCATTTTCTTTTGCTTTCCGTGACGTCATTAATAGCATGACTAAATACCTCAGTATACAAAAGAAATGTTTTTAATTTTTTGCACATTTTTCATTTGTATGTATCTTGCTATTGTAAATGTATGCATTTTAATATATGCAAAATAATGAAATTGCTTAAAGTTATCATTTTTTTGTTTTCATATGGACTGATGCTGAATAGTGCTACCATTTATGAGGATTGTTGTGAAGGTGATCACAACTTTCATATATTAAAATTCAATTCAGCCATGAAAAAAAAGTGTTTTGTGTCTGTTGATTTGGAGCGTTTTGTACATTTCTGTTTGGAAAAAGGAAAAACAGTGCTTTATTTTTAATTAGCTCACTATACAAAAATGTTTTCCAACATGAACCCCTCTCCTCCTAAAGCACACACTCCGGATAATTTGGATCTGATCTGCACAGATATTTGTGTGCCAAAGCTCAGGAACATGGGCTACAGTCAATAAAATAGCTCAGGTTCAAAAGGTCAGTGTCTGGACTGTTGTGCTCAGCCTAAGGTCCAAGTTGAGTGCTTGAAGTCTATTGAGCCACTCAGGAGGAGCAGGGTTTTTTTTTTAAGTTATTTGATCCTTAGGTCTGTTGGCAATTTGTCTTTGATTCGAAGTATTGCTGAAAAGGCTTTTACTCCAATCTCTCCGGTCATATATAGATAGACCCTTCATTTTCTAATTTTTGATTCTTGTGTATCGTACAAGTGATGTTGGTAAAGCACTTCTTCAATAGCATGCATTAATAAAATTATTTCATTACTAAATTGTTTAAGACAACATTTATATTAACATTTTGCTATTCATTAAATTTACTCTGCCAGTGCTTTTAAGATCATTATTGTATAGGAAATTAAATGCTTCATCTACAAGCCACCTATTACTTATTAAGGAACAAGTAATAGGTTTATTCCATGCTGAAAAAAAGAAGAAAGAAAACAAAATGTTTCGGCCGTGGAGTCTTCTTCAGGGGCCTTCTTCTCACACCTGAAAAAGGCTCCACGGCTGAAACATTGTGTTTTCTTTCTTCTTTTTTTCAGCGTGGAATAAAACTATTACTTGTTCCTTTGCAGCCTACGCATGCTGACGCAGCTACCCACCTGAACTACTATTACTTATTATTGCTAATATTCTACTTATTATTTGGAATTGGAAGAAATAAATGGTGCTTTTGTTGTATCTCTTGTTTTGTACATCCATCAGCCAGTTACAAACCCTCACTTTACTTTTTGCAAGTAAAGTGGAAATTTTACTGCAGACAACTTGTAACACATAATATTATGGCCATGTCTCAGCTGTGTAACTTGTCAATTTCTGCATACTCTCAGATCTTAAAAACACTGTTCCACCATAGAAAAAATTGAAGCTAAACCCATTCTGACACAAGAGCTATATAAACATACTCATTAGTTAATTATTTTTATAATGAGAATGTTTGTGCCATGGAAACTTTAAAACCGTGTTTTAGCCCATTTCTATCCCTAATTCAAACACCATCTGAATCTGCAGGCTAAATTTACAACAGCACTAAAATGTAGAAGAACTTAGCAAAGTATTAATCTGCAAGAATCCAGATATAACCAGAAAATCAAAACTGCCCTAGGTGAACTTAACTTAACCTAACCTAACCTGGAAGGCTGGCTTCCAAGTGTATTGGAATAATTTATCCAAACATCTTGCTGAGTAGTTGAAATGTGATTGCAAAAGGACTTTCCAGCGGGATAAGGACATAAAGTACATTTAAATAATATCTACTGCCAAATGATTTAGGAGGAAAAAGTCAATGTTCTTGATTGGCAATCACAGTTTTCAGAAAATCAGTGGTAGGAGCTAACGAAAGCTGTTTATAGGTACAGGTTGTACAATCTGAAGGAGCAGACGTGGTTCTAGATGGAAGAATGGTGAAAAATCAGAAGTGTGGAAGCTGTTCTCAAACCTCGGAGAATAATAGTGGATGACCTAATCAGGAGAAAACTATCAATAAAAAACATTTTCAGTTTTAAACATGTTCAGTCCCAACATCTAATGGCTTTTGATCTTATTTCTTAAGAGTATATAGCATATAGTATATGCATATAGCAATGAGCTGCAAGCTCTTGTTTTTATTTCTTTGTCTGAGAACTTTCAAGTCAAAGTCAAAGCACAAAACAATGTGGTATGGTAAATGTCTAGTCCAAAGATAATTGCTGTATGTTATGTTGCTGTAGGTTTTAAATCAATGCTCCACATAATCCTGTTTTATTGTGTCATAAGAATTTACCTTCAATTTGCCACATGCCACCAGCCACACATTTACACATCTTTAGCTGTTTTGCTGAAAATTGCCACAGACATAAAATGTCAGAATTCTTCGCAGCAGTACTGTTGTGGCTTAAACACTTGTGTAAAGGCTCTTACCACTGCGTACATGTCTGGACTTCTCCTTTCTGAAAGACCGTACTGTAAGGACATCCACCAGACTATGAAAAACCCCATGATGAAGACAAGGAAAGAACAATGAGCGAAATCTTATGTGCAGATTTGTCTACTACTCCACATCCCCTTTTTCCTGCTGAAACTGCACAGTACTTCTTCCTTTCTGAAGACCAGAAGTCTGGAGCCAGGGGTTCACCACAGTCCCGCCTTCTGCTGCTCTAACTCGCGTCTTTTATGTATATTACTCATAGACGCTAATCTGTACTGTCTCCATTTTGCACAGTTTGACATTGTTTTTCAAGAGATGGCTGGAATTTTGGTGGGCACAGAGAGTCAGCTGCACAGAATGTGCCTTTTGCTCCGTCAGTTCACTTACACAAGCATTTGTGGGGCCGTTTCTTTACATCTTTTAAAAGGGTCGACTGACAAAGAGGTCTTTAACTGTGAGCCTGCCTGCACATCCTCTGAGGCTAAATGCTAATGCTGGTGCTGGTTGTTGGAAGAAAGATGGACACTAAAGCTGGCTCCGGAATACCAATCAAAATGTGACCCACACTCATAACAAAAGCGTCTTCATGTTGACAACCATTCCATATAAGTACTGTTTTCCTGCTCTGTTTTTCAAGCATTACCTTATAAGCTATCATTTTTCATTGGTATGTGGAAATCAGCTTAAATCTTTTAGATCAAAATCTTTTTTTCCCCAATAAAGCAAACATTTTGACAAAAAGAAGTACAACAAAAGACGATGGAGAGATTCTGCATCCAAAACAACCACCTTTGTACCATTACAGTACCTTAGTAATATTGTTTTATGGTTCATTCAAATGTAAATAGGTAATAAGATCCATTCCTCTATGGAATTCTTCAAAACAGTACAATCTGTTCTCAGTGAGTGATGGCAATGATGAAGATGAAGCCAAGATTTTTGTCAAAAATCAGATGTCCCCACTTCCTTCTTTAGTTAATGGCTCATAATAAATGTAGAATCAGAACTGTTGCCCTCCTGGAACAGTGTGGAACAAACACTACGTCCATGCTGTTGAAGGTGGAGAGCCAATGCTTATATACATCACCTTTCACACGCTGACATGGACAGTTTGGTTGGACTTCATTATAGCTGGCACTACGGTTTAAGGTCAATGCTCGTTCTTAGTCACAATCTCGGTGCTGAGTATTTTATGTTTTTTCTAAAAAAAACCACAAGGTTTTCTTTTTGCTTTTCACCTGTTCATGTTCATTAAGCAGTGGTTAAGTGCTCCTGCATATGCTGTTCTGGCTGAATCCCAGTTGTTTGCAAGTGCTTGATCAATGTAATTGAGCTGTAATTCCAATGAACAGCCTGACCCCACATCACAGCTTTAGCCCTGAGGGGGTTGCAGGAGTGTTCCTGCATTGAACGTAAGGATAGTTACAAAATGACAGGAAGCCATTCGGCCCATTTAACCCGTTTGGTAGCAAGCTGCTATATTCTGCAAATCCAGCCATTACTTGAGAGAAGCCAGGGTTGCTTCTCCAACAGCATGGCAAATTGTTTAATTTACAGAGTGGATTTTAGCTATAAAACCACAAGGCCCAAATGAAAATAAAAAAATGAAACAACTGGGAAAAAATTGCTTTGATTTCCTGTGGGGAAAAACAAACTTTAATAATTAAGAACATGAAATTAAAATATCCAAGCGGAGAGCCTGTATTGTGAGTCTGTTGAGCAATAAATTGTTTTAAGTCCCATAACAGGGAACAACTGAATAATAGGCGATTTGGTCTATGAGTCATCATCTTTTTTGTCCTATATTCCTTCCATTCCTATTTACTTTCCTCAGTGAAGCTGAAAATGTTGAAGACCTTTATTTGTAATTGTACTTATTACAAGTTTTATCTTTTGTTTCATTTTGAGCTTTTGTGTGTTTAAAACCTAATTCTATTTCTGTATAAGATAAAAGAAAATGAAAATGTTCCTTTTTATCGCATGTTAAAGTCTTCAACTGCCTCCTACCTGTCGTGAGAGTAAGATATTTCAAACTGAAATGAAAGTGAATTTATTAGAGAAAAATTGACATGTACTAGTCTCAGTAAGACATTAAATCCACACAGATAGCAATCATGTTTTCAAAACTACTTTCTTTTCATGTGCTGCCATATTGTCAGATATGATTTCTGCTGTTGCATTCAAAGTGATGCAAGCAGGCTCTCAACCACATGAACTAGCATGCTGTAAATAATTACTTCCTGTCTCCTAGTAACCACACTCATACTGGCTTACAGAAAATCTGTCAGCACATCCAAGAGCCCATTTCCGAACTGCAAAAAAGGAAAGAAATTGCAGTTTCAACAGAAATTAGTTCCCAAACTCTTAAGGACTTTTACTTCTTGAGTACAAACATAAAGATAAATTGAATTATCCACCTTTCCTGCTTACCTTTCAGTGTTATACCATATTTCTACCTTTAAAAAAATGCATTGTTCAGTTACTTTTGCATTATATTAGAATTTATGTGACAAATTGAAAAATAACGTCACACAGCACAGCATATTCTTTAATTTTAATCTTATGGAAGAGACAAGTATTTTTGTCATAAAGTTGTATCTAAAGAAAAAGTAGTTGAAAACTATTAGACTTAAAAAAAATCACCTTTATTGTTTCACAAAATAAAAATTTCTCATACCTAGAAAGTCTTTTAACCTCTTCATTTCTGCTCAACATTTAGGCAAGCTGGTATATTTTCTGACATGTTCTGCTTAGTGAATCAGCATCTTCTGAAAATACTTTAAAAATGGGCATTACAGAGAGGCCGCACATACGCATAACATTTCTGGTCCAGAAGTTATTTTCTCATTTGTTTGTCTGTGACCTCAAATTGGTTAATTTTGTGATTGTTCTGAAATTGTGCCCTACCATCAAAACAGTTGTGACCAAAACTTTTAGTTGCCACGCTTCCAAGATGTGGCAGTGAAATAATTTTTATCCCTTGTATTCTACGAAGTTTCTTTACTGTATTCTAATATTCTTGAATTCTAATATCTATACCGTACTACTGCACCAAATGCCTGTACTGACTGTATACTTAATTTTACTGGAGTGTGGAATATTTACATCTCATTTGAACGTTTCACCTTCAATAACAGATTTCGACCATGTGGATTTTTGTCAGATTTATAGGAATGTC
This sequence comes from Atractosteus spatula, assembly GCF_055471065.1. Classification (NCBI taxonomy): domain Eukaryota; kingdom Metazoa; phylum Chordata; class Actinopteri; order Semionotiformes; family Lepisosteidae; genus Atractosteus; species Atractosteus spatula. Next base: position 56,422,206 of record NC_142708.1, on the reverse strand, counting down.
CTGTTTTATTTTTCCTTGTTTATTTAACACTGGGAAGTTATGATGGTGACAGAAAGGAAAAAACTACTCCACAGCCCTTAAAGCAGGACACTGTGTTGAAATCCATTGGTAACTGTGATTCAGTTAATAGAAAAACAAAAGAAGGCTATAGGATTTTGAAATACTAACATGTTTTATGTGTAGCTCATCAGTGTAACTGTAGATTACAAAGAGACACACAACACAGCAATGAGGAAGAGTGTGCATTGGCTTTGTTCAGTAGGGGCACAGCACCCTGTTATTGGACTAAACCCAAGCAGCCTTCAAGAAGAATCTAAGCCTGTTGCTTAGCAACAATGCCTCACCTAAGGCACTCTCACCCTATCCCCAAACTATAAAACCACTCCAGAGTTTTCTAAACTCCATAAATGTAAAAAAAACAAACAAATCTTAAGAGAGATGAAAAAGCTTTGCAATTTGAAAAAACCACCTGCAGAACCACTGACACTTTCAGGCAAATAATATTTGCTGTACTTATCTAAATACTCTGCTCTTCTTTTGTAAAAAATGAAAATCGATATCAAATATTTTCATCAGTGTTTCTTTTATTTTCTATTCTGTTTTTTTATGTAAAATCACTAATGTTAAACTATTAGGGCATTTTATTTGTTAGTTTTGTTTTCTTCTGACTGAGTCTCTGCTCATTTTTCTTTCTTAAATATTTCACCTTGGTAGGATGCAGTGTGTAGCAATACCTCTAAAAAAACGTCAAGCACAAAACACTATACTAATGCAGGTAAACATTTAAGCTCTTTTGGTTTAATGCACCTCAAGATAATATACCACTTCTTATTCATGGACTAAATTAACACAACTTCTTAATTAACACAACCTGACAGAATGTTCGTGACAATATATGCATACTGAGCTGCACTACAGGATGAATAATGGATAGGATACAGGATGTCACCTCTGTGAGTGACACACAGGCTTCTGGGTAGTCTTATTTTCAGTTTTCCTCTTCATAAACTGTAAACCTTAACATTCAAATAAATAAAAGTCTACAATTAATAATGGCTTAAAAACCTAAATAAGGAAGACATTACTTGGAATATTACTTATGGGACTTTAAAATAAATTAAATTTAAAAGGCTCATTAAGAGTAAATGAACCAAAGCTACTGTAGTTGATCAGTCCTGGTGAATCTATGGCCTCATGACTCATGGGTTTTCCACAGAGTTTACCACCCACCACAAACAATAGACTTTCCTTCATATTCAGAGTGCCCTGCAAAAGTATTCAGACACTTCTTTTGGTGTCCCATTTAGTAAAATTGCATTTTTTTTTTCATTGTTTTACTCGAAACCAGCATGCTCAAAGATAAATTAAAGTAACTGTCAGCAAAACCTAAAAAGACAAAAATGAAATACTCTGATTGCATAAGTATTCAGCCCTCATATGGACAGCAGTTTTCCAGTCTATCCACAGCTTCACGTTAGGACTATGACTATGACTGAAGTGCATTCACTTTCATATTCTTAAACCATTCCAGTATAACTTTGGATCTTTGTCCTGCTAAAGGGTGATGTTTTGTCACAATTTTAACTTAAACAGTTTTTCTTCTGGTATTTGTCTATATCTTGCTCTGTCCATTTTTCCTTTAATCCTAACAAGCTTTCCAGTTGCTGCTGATGACAAGCATCCCCAGAGTGTAGTGCTGCCACCACCATGCTTGACTGTATAAGATGTTGACTGAGAGCTGTGCTGTGCTGAAATCGACCATTTTGATTGTCTCGTCTGACTTCAACGCCCTTTACCCCAGTTTTTCAGGATTACTCAGGTGCTTTCTCGCAACCTCCCAGCGGGTTTTGAAATGACTTATTTGTAGTAATGACTTCCTTCTTGCATCTCTGCCATACAGGATAGTTTTAGGAAGTGTTCCGGATACTGTTGACTAATGCACATTTTCTCTGGTATCAGCCAGTAAACCCTGTAACTCTTTTAAAGTTGTCGTTGGCCTCATAGTGGCATGCTTAACTGGTTTCCACCTTGCCAAGTTACTCTGTTTGAAGGGTCCACCTGTTCTAGGCAGTTTCCCTGTGGTAAGATAAACCTTCCATTTCTTGCCGATTGAGTAGACTGTGCTTACAGGGATATTCAGAGTCATCAATATTTTTGTCCCCTTTTCCTAAACAGTGCTTTTCAATGACTTTATACCTGACTTGATTTGAAAGCTCTTTAGTTTTCAAAGGTTGTCTCGTCTTGAAATTCACTACCTCAATCATTCTAAAGTCATGAGAACCACTATTATTATAGACAGACAAAGGCTACTCCACTAATTATGTGAATCATTAAGCTAACTTTGGGCGCCTAAATTAATTTAGATGTATTCTTATGGAAAATTAGTTTTTATGTTTTTATTAGAGTGTTTGAATTATACTGTATTTTTTATACTGTAATTATACTGTATTTTGAATGCATCGGCCAAGTATGTTTTTATGCCTTTTTGCCATTTTTTAATTCAGTGCTCATCGGATTTAGATGGGGGGTTTCCTAGAGGCAGAATCAACCTGAAAGCCCTTGTTAATATTCAGGTGTTCAGCTCTACTCTGCTGTTTTAGGATCGAGAAGTATTCTTTGATTTTCGTGACTTCTGTCCATTACATCTTTATGTCTACGGTTCCTAACATTTCAAAAACAGCAGTAACACACTAACAGGCTAACGCAATAACTTTTCCTCCTAACTTTTTACTTACAATCTTTCCTGACCTTCTGCCTCAAAATTCTGACATAATTTCTACCCCAAACTCTTCTCAGTGTTGGTGAACTAGTGAAGGGCACCATCAGTGCTCTGATTGTTTCTAAAAAACTAAAATGCTCTTTTGTGGTGCTTCTGAAAACAGCAATTATGACATACAAAGGCAAAGAGATTTCTCGTCCCTGACCTTCTCATTGTTGCGGGTGCTTATTATCGTTTTCTGCCTTTTATATTTAGGGCTAAACATTGTTTTGATTTTAACCAGTTTTCCTCTTGCTAGCAAAGCAATGCCGTTTTTCACTGTTTTTAAAAAGTGTGGCTTGTACAGTATGTTCGGCATAGTACATGTAATTTAGCTTAAAGCCCCAAAAATCTAAACTGTTGAATATATGCTACATAATTTGGAAGTTATGTAGGTTTACATTTGTACTGTATAGTGATTAAGCTTGGGTAATTATGTGTATAATAGCTTTTGTTTTCTAACATCCTGTTTCCCCCCAGGACTACCCATCAGCTTAATGGCTTCATCTTTAAGAGGGGATGACAGCTATATTGTCGCCATACCTTGGTCTGGTCAGGCATTGATGAGTTGCTCTGGCCTAGGGCACCTTGAAGGCAAGGCCAAAAGCCTTAATATGCTGTATAGTGCTGTGTTGTGCTTTGCTTAATATATGGGTTTAAACAGTTAATTATGTGAGTTATTATTGAATTTATTATCTAATTTGCTGTTCTTTTTAAAGCTAAAGCTGTTTGCTGTAATGATTTAGAATCTACACAACAGCCAGAAAGTCACTCCTAGTTATATAATCAGCTATGAGCCAAAGGGAACAAGTGTTGTCATTGTAAGACAATGGTGGGTGGGCTAAAGATGGATTTTAATACAATTGACATGGTTTCCTCTGTCTCTATCCTACACGTCTGACATGCCTTCATGCAACTCGGCATCCTTTTAAGACAAGGTGACGTAGACACACCAAGAATTGACTTGAATTGGATCCCTCTTACGATGCAAGATAGTGTAGGCACATTTCAGAGGGTGGGTGGCTGGAATATTTTTCCATGAGTTTAACTTAGTGTAACTTGGTTTTTACTATTTCCAGCATCTTCCGCGACAATGATATGTTCTTTTTGAAACAATATTTTGCATCTCCTGAGATATAAAAAATATAAAAAACAGCACAAAACAATCCAACATTTAGAAAACAATACAAGGATAAACTATTTGTGATTTCTCCATTTTAGCTGATGATCTACTACCCAGTGGTTTAGTATCTCTCTGTAAGTTAGTCTATCATAGCATACCAAGGTCAAAACCTCACATTTTGTATTTTTTACCATGTCAAGTGCCACCACAAGGTCCTCCCTGCAGTCTTGACAGCCAAGCACTGAATACAGCAGACATCAACATGAACAATGACTCATTTATCACACTCCTACTGTCCCATTCACATAAATGATCCAAAGCTGCTGTATGAGCTATTCAGTCCTGCACGCCAGGAACACTGAAGGATTAAATTTAAACGGTATGTGGTGTGTGGCTTAGATTGCTGTATGCATTTGTTTTATTAGCATAACCCTCCAAACCCCATGTCATTACAGCCATTTTTGTGTGTGTATGTCTCTGAAATAACGAACATTGGCAGTTTGTGAAACTGGTTGTTAAGAATATTGCAATTACCTGAAAAATGGACAGCTTTTCAAATCAATTTTGTGCTGCTATTTGGATGTTTTTTTTCACAGAGCATTCTTTTCTGTCTTGACAGAAGCAAACTCCCATTCATGGCAGCTATGACATGAAAATCTGTTGTGATGTTTTAGTGTTTTACACCACACAAAAAGAGTGTACCATTTTGAATGACTGCTTTTGTAGTAGACTGTATGTAAAGGGTTGTTCCAGAATGGTAAAATATAGCACAAGAGCATAAAATGTGTGGAGTAATCACTGTAAATGCAAATTTAACATAAAGCTTTTCATGGGACTCCCCTTAATACAACCACTGATGTACTCCAAAAACCAGATTTTATTGTTAACTGTTATGCTCCACCATTTCTACTTTGAATCTGATAAGACAGAGCACAGTCCCTAATCTCTAACTCAAGTCACTTAGGACCTGGCATTGGTGTGGGATATAAGTAGAGCTCTGTGCAAATTTACACATTTATTTAAATCTGCTTTGTGTGATCTACTTCAATACAAACGCAGTCTTGAAGTGTTGTTGAAATGGGTGTAAAAAATACGGAAAGCAAATGAGAAATATGTATCTTCTACAAGTATTTCGTGAGTCAGATGTTAATGGCATTCCCCAGGAATCAGGCATCATCAGCTTCATTGCTTGCTGCCCTTTACTAAGACTGGGGATTTGAGAATTAGCATAGGTTTAGTTGTTTTTTTTAAAAAATAGATAAAAAAAGACTTGTGAAATACACTTGATCTAAAATTAATAATTTGTCAGTTTTATGAATTATTAAATAGGTATATTAATGCCCTATTATACTTTTCTTACTGAAAGCTGGGAGGCATTATACTCTACTATCTTGGGACATAATGTTCATTCTATCCCTCTCAGAGGTTCATCCTGAATCACTTTGCAGATCTTAGCTGCTGTGCTCTAACAAACGCAGAGCTAGTAGCTTAATCTTTTCCCAGAAGTCTAAATCAGTCACCTCTTCCAATCTTCCTTCTGTCCTCTAGCATTAATTTCTGATGCTGCCTCATCTCTGAGCTCATTTGTTTGTACCCCATCCCTGTGCTCAGGAATAACCTGGTTTGAACTGGTCAGTTTGGAACCCAAATGCGCATACGTATGCCCTCACGAATGTCTGACAGCTGGTGCTATGTCTGATGCTAAAATATGGCCAACAGACTACTGCAGTTCCATATTGCAGTCACAGTCGTCTTTGCTCTCACGTTTTAGCAAAAAGGAGCTAAATAGAACAATAGGCAATGACAATTAAAAAACATTACTCTATAAATGGCAATTAAATATTTAATATATTAATAGATATACAGTATAGGGCAAAATAAATAAACACTTTTTGACTGTTGACTGAAGATAAATATTCATATTTTTTGGTGGTATTGTTCAAAGAGTCTTAGCTCATTCATTTAGCCTCACTGTACCTCTCTCTTTTCATGACTGTACACTTCCAAGTCACAGCCTTCAGTTCAGGGATGCTGATTTACCATTCCAGCAATTTTTCAAAATCTCAGCCTGGTAAAGGCTTTGCACCACATAACAGGGGTGATATGACCTCGGCTCCACAGGTCTTGAAGTGACAGACGGCAGAGAGCCAGGCTTGGGACTGCTGACTTCAGCACACAGGGACAGATGGGAAGCACAGGGGGATCAGCCTACATAGACATGTCTGCCTGTGTGTGTGTCCTTCTAAGCATGTGATTAGTTTCTGCAGGCCACTTGGTCTGTGCCAGGATAGCAAAAAAAAAAACCATGATAAATACAAGTGATACAGTCCCAGGACTTAGACCAGTGGAGCCATTAAAGTATAGTATACAAGTAGGTGTTTTGAAGAACACCCAATGCTCATTGAAGCAGCTGAATATTTTGCACACTGCCCACAAGCATAGACAGTTGTGTGTGTGTAAGTGATTAAAATGAGGTTTGGTTGAACATGGTCCTGTTTAAAGTACACCAAGAAAAAAAACAGCAATTCTATTATGTTGTGAACATAAGCTCACCACAAACAGAAGTTTACCAAGAAAAAGCTGAAATCACAAAACAAAATTAAAACTTGATCCAATAAAAGTGTTAACTGTAAATTTGTCAGGATAATAACTGTGAGTTCATTAAATATCACACTATATGCAGAGTACATCTGCTGGAAAGTCAGGCTTGTTTTTGTTGTGCCCTGAGTTTTATTGCAGTAAATCACTGTGTTTTTAGAGTACTGTTGATACTTAAGCTGCTTTAGGATTCTCAGTGGCTTGACTGGCTGTGAATATCCAGGCTGGTCATCAGAAGCTGGAAGGAAAGAGGGAGTGGAAGGTGAATGGTATAGCCCCTCTCATTGTCACTGTGGTTACGGTTGGGTTTTTTTATTAAATGAGCTCACCACACTCAACACTTAATGATCACTGCCAATATGAAGGAGAGTCCCTCCAGAATGTCATACATGTGCAGTCATGTACATCCATACACACATATTAGTAAATGAGTATGGCAGGTTTTGATTGAAAAGTATTTGAAACACTTTTACTGTGTTCTGAAATTTCTGTAATTGTGATAAAGGAGTCATATTTAATAATGCAGTTATCCAACTGCACAAGGGTTTTTAGCAACTGAATACTCTCTTTTTCCCTTAAATGGTGGGCTAAGGCACCACCATAAACATACACTGTGGTATAAAAATAAACACAATGGAGGCATTTTATCCCCCCCCCCCCCCAGAACCTCATACAAAAGTGCAATGTAGTTCTTCTTTTGTCTTTTAACTTCTAAAAGATGCTGCTTAGATCCCATTACTAGGTCCAGGCACTTCTCCATGGGAGTTGAGCAAATTTCTGTTTATATAACAGTTTTATCTTTTGGGCTAAAGTCAGATTATTCTGAATGCTATTCCAGACATTGAATCTTGTTCTCTTTTAATCCAGCTGGCTGTAGAACTGGACGTTTGCTTCACTTTTTTCACATCCTGCGAAAAGAACAATTTGTCACCAAAGGTCATCATCCCAATGGTCCTTGGACTTTCAGAGTTCTGGAATCAATTCCACCTTCTATCCAAACAAGTCTATGAGCATAACAGATCCTCCTCCATGCTCCACAGAGACTGTGACAGATTCATTGTCTTATGAGATGATCTGCTGCATATCATGTACGAATTATATTTAGTTTCGGTTACATTTTTTTCTAAACTGATGCTAATGATGTTGTGTAGCAAACCAATTTTCAAAAAGGACAGAGTTGTATAGTCTAGAAACATGGTGTCAGACAAGCAGAGAAGCACATAAAGGGGTCAAAAGTTTATTAAGGAATTAAGCATGAATCAGGGAACTGGTTCCAATGATAAATTGAAGCAGCACTTCAATTTATGTAATTTATTTACTTAACAAATATTAAGTGTTATGCCACGGCCTGGTCTAGAATAGCTTGCGGCTGCCGGAGGGAAAAAGGAATCCATCTGTGAGACACTGTGCAAGGGATGAAGAAGCCGGCTGGCCACGGAGATCAACCAAAGTCTAAGTCTTAGTTAGACTAAGTCTAACTCTAGCTTAACGTGTACAAAATGTGCAGGCTTCATAGCTGAAGGTGTTGGGTCCCCAGGTTAGGACTATCAGCTGATTGTGCATGTAAAACATTTCAGAGCAGCAGCATCTAATTAATGTGTGGTGAACTCCGGTCTTTACCAAATGTGATCATGATTATACCACAATTATCAATTATTGGAACATTTTTCATATATCGGGCTATAAGAAATTTAGAAGACCAATTTAAATATATAGTGTTCCTTATCTTTGTCACACACCTCTTTGATATATGTTTAAATATAGCTTTTAACAAATGTTCAGCAGGGAACACAACAAGCAAATTCTCCTTCTTCTCTGCTACTCCTACTCTTAATCCTCCATGATGTAATTTCTTGAAAAGCTATAAGTACCATAGTAAATCCCCCTCTCTTTCTTTCATTTGTCTCTCTGCATCACACTTCAACCCATCTCCACATTTTCAGCTTTTTCTTGAATAACTACTCACTCTAATGGGCGTCCTAGCTTCCCTGTCCTACAGCCAGGTGGTTGACCCTCAGTCAAGCAGGTTAAGCCAAACCGCCATTTGCCTGACTTCACAGTAAACATCCCTTAAGGCACTTTTGGTTGTTTGGTCAAACTGGAAATATGACAAAACAAGCCAATGGATATAAAGGGGTAGCATGCTTAATAGTTTATTGTTTGGTGATAACTTGCTTAGCTGAGGAAATTATAGCCCTGTCTATAAGATCAAAGCTACCAAAATCCCAATCACTGATGAAGAATGAACCAGGGAGACTGCCACAAGGGTCCTGTTGGGGTACTATAAAAGAAAAGTTGTGGGTGGCCAGGAAGAATTTAAATATAGTAAGGAAGATATGAATATAAAACACTCTGATTTCCTCATGAATTTCTGCTTAACAACAACTTTCTAACTGGGTGTTATTATACTTTGTGAAGGTTTTTTACCATTTTCTGTACTCAGTTAATGTGAAAAATCCTTTTATGATTTAAATCTAGGTATATTTAGTTTATTCATTAGTGTTAACATGTGACGACAAAGATGTGATTCCAAAGCTGTATCCTTGATGACAAAACTAAACAATTGTTAAATGTTTCCTCAGGTTCCTCAGGTTTCCACAAATACCCTAACACCTGCCAGTTGTCCTTGGATCTTGCAGGGTATAGTGTATGTTTCTGCTAAAATAATACTACATTGATTATCCTAAAGAAAAAATAATGGTGGTGGATTTTCATAACCCAGAATACCCAAACATACAGATAAAATATAGAGCTTTTTGTTTATCTGGAGACAATTATTAGGTGTGATAGAAGCTGTGAAACTACAAGTATCTATTTTCTGGCTGGCAGCCAAAATATTTATGATGTGTGATGAAAAGTGCAGTTTGAAAGAAAAAAAATATGAAGGTCTTTCTATTATGGAAATATGCATAACTACAGTGCAATAAATATATTTCCTCATTAATACATGAACCTAAAAGAGGATATTATGTTTATGAACTGCAGCAATCTTTTTTTCTATTTGCTAGTGTAGGGTACAGAATTGAAAATAAAGTCAATAAATTAACAAAATAGAATTATTTCACAGAGCAATGTATAGTAAATCTGCTTATTTTAAAAAGTCAGGAAATAAAATGTTTCTTTTACTTCTTGTTAACTAGGCTAAAATAAAAATATTGAGATATATAATTGCTGATCACATACTAAAACACAAATTGTTGTCTTTATAAATCCTGGGAACAAATATTAATAAGAATTAATATTAATTAGCTCAGATTATCTTCATATCTTATGTGTTTATTTTATTTCTGGTCATCTTAAATAGAGTACTATTCTACTAAATAGTATGAATACTAAATATTCCATCAAGAACAGCTCTTAGTATATGACTTAAGTAGCAGTACTATGTAGCTCTGCTTCAATACAAACTTTTCTCAATTTTTTGTATTTCCATATAAATCCTACAAGTTACAATACCGTGCTTAGCTCAAAAGCATAGCTATTTTATGTTATGTCTGCACCTATTTAAAATGTAATACTATTTAATACTGTTACTGTTTATTTGCCACAAAGAGTGCCTAGCACCATCCTGATGAACTGACAAGTCAGATCCCCTACTGACTTGACAAAATGGGATCATAATAGATCAAGTATTATTTAAGCAAAACAAAGGTTCCTTAAATGCTATTTTCTGCCATATAAACTCCAACAAAAAGTTCCAGTATATGTGAATGTTCTTAAGACAGTATTTTAACTAAACATTGTGTCAATAAAATGGATGTGAAAGCTTGTGAATAACTTTATATTTGGAAATTTGAAGTCTTTCATTTGAACGTGCAGCATGTGCCATTAGGCACTCTTGCGTCAGCTGAAGTTTCCTAGGTTTAGGGGTATATATTTTCTGTTTGATTAGAGATATATAAGATATAAAAACAGTAAATAGTCTAAACCTGATGTTAATGTTAATTGTGTTATTCCAGTGACACAGCTGTTTGGAGCTAAGAGGAATCTGAAGATGCATACAGTAAGACTCATTACTTTGAATACTGCAAAACATTTCAATGTTTGTGATCTCAAAAGACACTTACAAGCAGCTGGGACGAACATGTGACTATCCACAGAGCAGATGGCTGAGAGTTGTGACACTTGCCCAGGACCATTTAATCAGAGAAAAGCATTTTCACAATCACTTCCAAAGTGGTCAGTGAACTTCAGAAGCACTCCCTGGCAACTACAGGATAAATAAGTAGTGGCACTGATGAGTCCATTCCCTAATTTGCTTCCTGTTGAGTAGAAGCACAAATGTGGGCTTTTTAGTCCCTAATCCACAGTTGTTTATAAAAGATCACTGGATTTGCTTTTTTTAACATCATCCCAAGAAATCAAGACTGTTCCAGTATCTGGTCAGGCTGGTATGGACTCTTTATGTAAAAGATAGTACTGTAGTTTCCATTTAATACAGAAAGTTAAAGACAACATTGGGTTTTTTCCATTATATTAAGCTTTCCAGTGCCATTTTCATGTCCTTACTATGTAACCAATGTCTCATATGTGTCTCAGAGCTGTAACAATTGAAGTAAATTCATACCATGTCTTCTCATTTGTTTTATTTCAGTATCAATGTTCAATATTAGAATTCAACAGTTTAGAAAAGTGTGCTTTTCCTAATGACAGGTGAAAACAAAAACTAAGCATTGATGTCAATTATAGACAGGAATTTACTGAAAACAGCACTGGCTTTATTTTGACTTAGAGTAGAGTATGGTTTCTCCAAAATTGCAGTACCTGGAATTTAATTATTTTACTGGTATCATAGTATGACTGTTTCATTTAACAGTTTCAGCCAATAACTTTATATTATACCACTAGGATTGTAGTGACTAAGACTTTCTCCATTTGCCTGATCCTTATTTGAGATAAAAAAATAAATAAAAATGTTATACAGTAATTTTGCATTGGTACTAATGGCATGGTATGTGGGATGTTAACATGCAAATGGGAAAGATAGATAATGAAAACAGGAAACATTTATCTGAGTAGAGAAACCACAATACTGCATTTAATTTAATGTCTTTTCTGTAGATTTATTGGGTTTGACATATCCCCTCCCCACTTGTAAATCTGTCCTAAAAAAGATCTTATATTGTCATTCATTAATGTCTTAAGAATATATTTAAGTAAGAGACAGCTCTCTGTCGAGGGATGCCAAGATGTTAGTAAGAGCCAAGGATTAGTGAGTAAAACTGAACCGTATCATTCTCATCCTTGTGCCTATTTATTCCTTCCAAATGTTTTAGCTACAATACATGTACCAACACATCGATTCAGAAAGCAGCCACTTTAGTGCAGTCTTGTGATTATTGATACTTTTGTTTACCATTTTCCAAAGCTATCATTTCAAAGTAGAAAGATTCTCTACTATAGAGCTCTTCTTGTCAGTCAGTATCTTTAAGTCCTTGCAAAAAATAATTATGGTTTTTAACACAAAATGGGATGTGAAGCACAGTTTATAGCGTGTGAAGCATTTCTATTTTTTTTTCGCAACATTATCAAAACATTCTTATTTGGCTGGGAATTTTGCATAGCCTTAATCTTTTTTTCTATCTGAAATAAGCTACTTTTAGACCAGAGCATAAAAAAGGAATCTTGTAACCTCAGGAATCTGAGCTGAGGGTTACATATCGTTAGCTTTAATTGCCAATGATTGCAAATTCAGAAAAAAACTGGTTCTGACATTAGTGAGAGGACTGCCGCTCCTCTGATAGCAATGAAGTACTGCTCTTGACTAATATGGAGGGGAGAGATCTTAGTCAATAATATTTTAAAGTGGTGGGTGTTGTGAAAAACCACATTAGAAATATGATACAAAGCGCCAGATTCCTGCTGTCAACTGTGGGGATGATTCAGTGATGGTGTGGGACTCTGTGTGTGGGCAATTGTGTTTCATTCTCCTCTTTTTTTTGCAGGGACTTATTCTCTTGATGAATGGAAGTAGTTAATATTAATAAGAATCATATATTGTATGCATAGGAGCTGAGAGAGCTCAGCTATATAGTCAAGCACAGTTCTGCAAAGATTGTATGATTGTATGTTTATGCTTTATGACCTAGCTTCGACTTTATTTGTGTAAAGCTTAAAAAAAACACAAATGCTTTCAGGTCTGCTGCAGTGGGATCCCTCTTAATTCCCAGTTAAGAAATCTGATTATGAAAGCTAGCTTTTGGGGGTAAAGAAAAATACTTTAAATATCTAAAGATCCCAGAAAATAAATGTGTTCTGTCAAGGTAAAAATGATAGGTGAAGCAGATTTTCAAAATCTGTCAGCCAGGCAATTAAAAAGCACTGTAACCATAGGAATTGGTTCCTGTGCAGAAAACAGAAGGGATGAGGGAGGAAGTATATTCTCAATCAGCATCACCACAATTAGCACAAACATCTCGGAGCTTCCCTATTCCACGCTCTTTTTCCTTGTTCATTGTAACACTCCCACCTAGGCTACACAGATAAAAATAAGATCAGACTGAAAGGACAAGAATAATGCAGACATTTTAGCTCATCAAATGTTCACTTCTTGGCATTTAGTTAAATCCTTTCTTAAGGAATGATTACGAGTTGGATTGTCCTGTATGGTAAGTTGTAAGTACAACCCATACATTCTAAAAAATACAGCTTAAACCAGGGGTTACGATGCACAGCAGGCTGAATGGGAAGTCTTTGGGGAACTTTTTTTCCCTTGGAGGTTAAGGAAAACAAACAAACACATGGCTAGAACTTACCTTTTGTTCACAACATACTAAATAATCAGCATACAGCATGACTGAGTCTGGAATGCTTGTTGGCATGCTCCTTATCCAGCAATTTTCACAATGACCTTAAAAAATGAAATAATAGAAACAACATGGCAAATGCCTTGTGCTAAATTCAAATTGCATTTCCACAGAAGAGTATTTTTTTTTTCATTTTTATTAATTCTATGAAAACCTTGTTCTGTGGAAATTAATTGAATTTCAGCTCAAGGTTATTACTAGAAAGAAAATTATGAGGCCGTGTGTATAGTATCAGACATGGCCTCAATCTGAGAAACAGAAAACTAGCTCAGGACATTCAGAATTTCCATGAGCAGAAGGAATCTTTGTAGGTGCTTTGAAATTCACATTGTTTTTTGCACTTGTTACATTACAGTTGCAAGGCAGTTGCTTACAAATTCATAGATCTGCAAATGGAATCTTATTCCAGACCTTTTCATTTTCATCTTTCTATCGCATTCTAATTATTTTATCAGCTTGTTATAAAATGATGCCATATCATGGCATCTTTTTTGATTTATTACTATTATCTAAAATCTAAAACCCTTTAGGGTCTCAAACCATAAAACAGATAAGAAGGCTATTGTTATTTTCTCTTAAAGAAAAGGATAAATAAACATTTCTTTCTGAGGGGGATAAATAATGGTTTTCATCTATCCATTTTCTAACCACTATATTCAATACAGGATCATGGGGGTGCCGGAACCTATTCTGGCAAGCAATGGACACAAGGAAGGATACACCCTAGACGCAACACCAGGTCAGTGCAGGTCACACACAAACACACACGCTCACACCCAGGGCCAATTTTCCCAGAAGCAAATGTATCTACAAGTATGTTTTTGGACAGTATGAGCAGAAGAGGGCACCCAGAGAAACTGTGTGATACAAATACAGGAAGAACTTACAGGCTCCACACAGATAGCACCACAGGAATTGAAGACAGGGCCCCAGCACGGCGAGGCAGCAATTCTAACCACTGCTCCCCAGTGCCACCCAAATATCTGTTTTGTTAAGTTAATTCAAAATAAAAAACAGGCCTGAACTATTTATCTAGTAAATATACAGTACATGGGGGGTAGATGAATAACATTTAAAGTTATAGTCAATCACTGGTTTAGACAAGCATCGTGTTTCAGCAAATGTCAGAACAAGAAGTTGTCCAGCATATGTGCTTTTTTAATGAGACGCTAGAAGCAGCCTTATAAACCTAACCACAGCGCCTAATTTCCTAGAAAAGTCTTTCCATGTTCAATGATTGAAGTGCCAAAAACAAATGTTGTTGTAACACGGCACGTTGTTGTTGTTCGAATTAAGAACCCTATGCCGAGTTGGGGGAGCCGAGTCAGGAAAGATTTCAGGTGATCCCAAAACGTAAGGCAGAGACGTAGTCGATGGTGAATTCCAGGTTCGATACCAATGGTTATCCAAAAGGAGAAAGGCAGACAGATCGAAAGCGCTAGACGAGGTCAAGGTCGAAGGTGAGTTCAGGGTTCGAATATCTAAAAGCAAGATCCAAAGGTTTGTCCAAGCGAGGTTTGTCCAAGCGAGGCAAGAAGTTCCGAGAAAGCTAACAATACCGAGTAATGTTTAGTGAAACGGAGAAGGCTTAAGTGGGTTTGGAAGTGGATGGTGTGTTAGCAAGTGAGGTGCTCTGATTGGAAGAAGGGTAGATCAGCGACGTTTGAGGGGATTGCCTCCAGCTGGTGTTTGATTGGAAAGAGATAGTTTGTGTGGAGAATTCCTATTAGCAGCTGATGTGACAGTTGCCCCTGTTCATAGAGCTTACCCATTTGCATGCATCATACAATATACAGTATATACAGTCTATATAGCATTTGTAATAACTTAGTTTCTTATCTCTTAATATTTTTTACATATCTCCCTTGACCAACATGATATTTAAAGGCAATGAGCTCATTCACTGCATCAATACTTGGTTTATTGCCATCAATCACCTTTAATTGTCTCAGAAAATAATTTTCAATAAAAAAAAACAAGCAAAAAAAGTAAATCATGAAAAATCATTGTGTATCCAGCTAACCCAGATACCTACAACACCTCTGCATAGTAATCAGTTACAGGCTTTAGTAATTCTTTGTGTATAAAAATATTAGTGCAGTACTTTTTCCAGTAGGGTCCCTGCATCTGCTTACTGAGGTTAATTGCCATTGCTCTTGTTTCTTTCCTTTCATATTTTGAAAACTCTCAGACATACAATATAATATAATTTCCTCCTGGTTATTCTCATAGGACCTTAAGGCATGAATTGTGCCTTTTATTTGAAAAATAAACTTAAAATACACTTTTAACAAGCAAATGAATGAATCTGACATGGCACACTCACTAAAACATTCTAACTTACTAACTAGTAAACTATCTGAATCTATATAAATGATATAAATTAAGAAGAGCAGTGGTCATAGTACAGGTCCTTATGATACTTCATTAATTACATCACCCCAAACCTAAAGAATTAATAGAAGGAGCCCACCTATAGCTCCTATACATGCAGTTGGGAATCAGATTTGTATTTGTTTTAGCTACGTTCATAAAGTTCAAAACTTCCATTAGGTTACTGCTCTCAGGCAATGTCAAATCTTTGCTGATGGAAGTTCCAGTGACCAAAACCATCAAACAAACATGTAAACTGAAAAGAAGCAACTTTAGCAATTGAATTAGTCTGGGGCTCTGGCATTCAATTAGGCTATGTAATTAAATTTGAGTTGTTTGGTCATGTACTGTATATAGGAAAGAAACAAGCATGATGTGGTGGGAATCTGGCTGGTTGCTACAGTGCTCTTTGTAGAAAGTACAAATTAACCATATCTTTTTTTGCTGAGTGTCATTCAATCGGTTAGTAAAATAGGCCACCTCCCATTACATGAGTTGTAGAGATTTATTAAAAATACTGTTTCAGCATATTCCACGATATTATTATAGTTTTCTTCCTGAAGTATCTCCAAAAATGATCAAATGAGATTCTTGGATCAAATTGTCACTAACAAGTGAATGTACAGGACGCCAGTCCATTGCAGGTTTCACAAACAGGCAAACCGACACCAGGCCAATTTTCCCAGAAGCTAATTAACCTACCAGTATATTTCTGGACTGTGGGAGTAAACTCAGAGCACCTTGGGGGAGACCCACACAAACTCCCTGCAGATAGTACCCCAGGTCCAGAATTTAACCCAGGGCCCTAGCACAGAAAGGCAGCAATACTAACCACTGTGTTTAACACTGACTTGAATTTATTATTTGTTTTAGATTGGATTTTTGGTATTTTTAAAAGGCTAATTTTCACTGGGTGGTGAGGAGACCAAAATGAGAGAATTTAGTTTCAGAGATGTGGGCTGGAATTGCAGGGTTCCTGAAATAGTTCTAGTTTGAGTTTTAGTTCTTTTATCAAAAACTAAATTTGTTGATGAAACCCATCAGGCAAAAGTCTGAAGTTTTGTTCTTGGCAACAAATCTACAGGAATTCTCCAGGAGTCTTCCTTGTGATGCCAGTTGCTTCACTTATATAACAATGAATGTGCAAAAATCCCCAGGCTATCTTATTGAAAGTTTTAAATATACTGGATCATGTATTTATGTTTTTATTCCTTAAAATTAGGTAGTTGAAGATTAAAGGAGTCTATTATGAATAAGTGAAAAATCGAATATGATATAATTATCATAATATAAAAAATATATCAAATTATGAAGCTGATTTTTAAAAATTATTTATTGACACATTAAAATTTAGTTTTCAGGTCATTAGCTTCTGACAATTTTTGCCTATGAAGCCCTCAGTTGCGTAACACTCCAGAACCAGATTACCCTTACATTATGGCATCACCAATGGTATAGGTACTTGATGACTAATGGAAAACACATGTTCCTGGCTGGAGAATAGATTGGTGGTTCCTGGCTTGATTTTATTTACTGCAGGAATTATTCAAGGATTAGCTAGTGTAGACATTTACCATAAAGAAATGGGAAACTACATAGAAACTCATGGGAGAAGTAAGGTTTCATTGTGATTTGATGACCCATGGACTAGTGCCTTTGTACAAAAGCCATTCAAATGTTGTCTTCAGGGAATGATACAGACTGAGTTTGCATGAGGTTCAAAATACTGCTGCATGCCAGAGCTGCTGTATACAGTAATTTGTAAAATGTGTCTTGTCATAGCAGTCTGTAATGGAGTACAAGTTTAATGAATTACACTCTGTGGTCTAATTAACATTTCTGTTGCAATTGTACTGTTATTCATAGCAACAGAAAATGTATGCTTTTCACGTGTTCTTGTGTTAACACTTCCTGGCTTTGTGTATTTGTTTAGATTTTTATTTTGCATTAAATATGGAGGGATGTTTACATTGCAGGTAAGAAGGCAAAAAAAGTATAACAGTGTACCTACAGTACACATCATTCTCCAAGGTTGCCTTTTTGTATATTTTTCTATGCTGTTCTATAAACACCCAAATTAAAGGCTAGCATGTTTCCTGACCTCACCTATTAGCCCTAATGGTCATGGCATCATGTATTTCAGTAGGCTGGTAAAGTTCTAATTACATCTAGAGACAACAAATATAAAAGGATAATATTGCTTAATACTGCTTAATATTTTAACTTTTAGCATTTACTCACCTGACTGAAGAAATGACCGCCCTGGCCTGTCAGGAAGGCGTTCTTACCGGACCCTAAGAAGACAACACAATCCGGGGTAGAGTGAGGAAACACGGGGAAAACAGGGAGTCGGGAATGAAGACAGGGGGGCGTGTCCATGGTGTGCTGGTGGTCGGGGGAGGTGTGGCCGAGGCAAACAGTCCGGAGCTGAGTCCAAAAGGGGAATCCAAAAACGGGGCAAAAGTCAAAAGCCAGGCGATCGATCCAAGACAGACAAGATAAAAACAAGAACCAGGTCAGAACCGGCACGGGAACGGGAACTTTAACTGGACCAGGCGCTGCCAGGTCCCGGACTCGCCTGGGACGAAAACCAATGCAGAGCCCGGAATAGCGTCAGCGTCTGGCTTTTAAGGGAAACTGAAAAGGGGACTGGTACAGGGAGCAGGTGCGAGAGATGAGTAAAAAACAAGAAAGGGCTGGAGTGCCCTTAAGAGGAGGGGTTTACGATCGTGACATGGCCGTAAGGTCAAGACTACCAAAAAAACTCTTACGGAATGAACCCGGGAGGTAGCTGTAATGGTGAAGATGGAGTGGATGGACAGATGCTGCAAAAGATGACAGCAAAATGGTGCACAGCAGCAAGTATTTTTACATAAGATCGAAGAGGAGTGAGAGCACAACTTAGCCTTGACTCAAACTTTATGTTTACATTAAAATTGTTGGATAATTATGGCAGTTGTCTAAAGATCAACCTGTAGCTGTTTTTTAGGTTTTCTGAAATATTTTTTTTTGCATGCTTCACACCCTAACCCCAAAATGCAAAAATTGCAAAATGGTTAAGAAAGAACTCAATGTGGAATTATTGCTACAATCCTGAAATTACTTCTATTTTGAGAACCACACTACTGATTGTCATGTATTTTAGTGGTGAAAACAAGATCTAACCCCATGTTAAAAATTGCAGGCTGGGACATACCAGTAAGACTACATTTTCTTTGAAATCTGATAACAAAGAGTGTCTTCAGACCCAGCACACTAATGCAGTTTTTAAAACTAATACATAATTAGCCGTTCAACATCATTCTTCCATGCATGTTTAGGCCCTGCTGTGACAGTACATTAATACCAAGTAGAGTCCAGGACAGTCAATGTGTTCAGAATTATTAACACATAGTTCAGAAATGTATGCTGGGGAGCCATTCTGTTAATAGAAATGCTTGTGGGGGATCTGAATCAGACTCTGTTAACTTTTAGAGGTGAGGTTTAATCCTGATGTGCTGCTGTGGCTGCAATGAAAGCACATAATCTTTCAGAAGATGGGAGGCTTTTCTTGTTCTTCAGAGCTTTATGTGAACACTGTGATGTTATCTACTCACCGAAAGTTTTCATAATGTATGCACCCTGCTTTCAATATACAAATAACACAGATCAGACTAAAGGTCTAAAGAGGCACTTTGAGATACATTCAAGGACATAGTTACTGCTGTCTGGTTTTGTTTATATAGGTTACATACTCAGTTATGTCTACGATTCAGCAACATCTGCCAGTATCATGTTTCAACCAAATGGTCCAACTTATACCATGAAACTGTGGTGTACTAGTCAGTACTGTGAAGGTGTAACTATTTAAACATGGTGCAGCATCAATTTTATGTTCCCTCTATAACCTTCTGGCATGTAAGAAACCATCCTCTTGCATTTCTTGACAGCAATCTCCTTTGATTACAAGCAAAGTAAAACACCAAATTATAGATTGTAGGTGACTGGGATTTGAGGACTGGGAAGTGTTAGTTCTATCAATCAGTTCTATCAGTTCTATTCTATCCAATAAGTGCTAGTTTGCCACATCACCTGTTTGTTTGATGTGAGACAAAATGACTGGAACAAAAAAACAAAAAAGCAGTTAGAATGTCATTGTTAAGATTATCTACATACTCACTTACTGTACATTCTCCTATGCTGTTTGTGCCACCTACAGAACACCAGCAGCTCTCTGCCATCTCAGACAATCCATCCTGTGCAAAATGCACAAAGGCAACTCAACAAAAAACGGCTGCTATATTAAAAAGAAATGCATTTTTAAAAAGTGTGTAAATTCCTTAAAAAATGAAAATACAATCAAGTAAATCCCAGCAATAAGATGTAACAAAGCCAGACACGCTTCCAAAGTGTGCCTCACATGCTGTCATAAAGCCAGTGTTTGGTTCCTGCTTTTTCATAGCATGCAGTGTGTGTATATTTCCATATAATAATGACAAATTGCCATAAAACCAGAAACATTATTTTTTGCTCTTGTCACAGAAAAACATCAACATGATAACAAGAGGATAGTAGAGACATCTTGAAGTCTGGCTGGTATCACTTTTGTACAATATGTGACATTTTCTTCTATTTATAAACAGATAGAAACAGCTGAAAAGATCAGCGTCATGCTTTGTGCTCCAGTGACACAAAGGGCACTTCTCACACCAACATACAAACGCACTCAATCGCACAGCTGGTGAAGAAGCAGGATAAATCAACTACTACATCCTCCTTTGTGGTTGACATTGGGTGTGAAAAAGAAACAGGTTTAGACAATCTGAAAGCAGACATGATAATTTCTTGGTACTGCAACAGAATTTCTTTGATATACTGTCAGTGAGACCTGATTAAGTCATCAATTTTCTTTCCATGTCTTCGAAGAAGGGTGTGCGATTTTTTAATTTAATGTGTTATAGACAAGATTTGTTTAATTCCTGTTGTATTTATGTATCTTACAATAAAATAATGAAAAACAGTATTAAGAACAGCAGCATTATCTGTTGAAGTCATTTACTGAAGACGCCTTAGTTTGATAATATCAATGTCATACAACAGGAATATTTTATCCAGTGAAAAACTGCACTGAACAAAAATAAATACATTTCCTGTTTGGTTTTTGAGGTGTCGTTCTATAAAGGTCAAAAGACTAAAACCCTTGCCTAAATTATAACAGAAAAGCTTCCAAAAACATTTGTTTACAATGAACTAAATGACAGAAAGCAGATAATTCGGGATTAGTAATCTTCAAACTCAAACATGAAAGCAGAATTTGAATGTAAAAGGATAGAGACTATTTACAATTTGCTATAACAGCATTGTGGAAGGAGTGCAATGAGATCAAATGGGTCTGAATGGGTATGATAATTATACAGTACAGATAGGCAAAGCCTGAATGCTTATTAAGATCATGAGCAGGTTCCAGTTATTATCCAAACTTGTTCTACCAGGAAACAATTGTCAATTATTTTTTTTATTTTTGGCTCCTAAACCTACAACTGCAAAATGCATTCATGTAAACTCTCTTTTTTTCATGTAAAATAGTCTAAGGTATGTTTATTGTAGAAGTTTGGAAGGAGGTCATTTTGTAATCCTGTTCATTTGTACCCTCGCACCCCTCCCTCTAACTCACTTTCACCCTTGCAGCAGCTCCCTGGCTCATTCCACATGATGCAGGAGGGGTCCCGTCAGGTTTTGTCTTACTGTACGTTTGTCATTCCCTCAGACAGGTGAGTCATACCAAATGGAGTTTATAACTAAAGTTCAGGAGGGGTGACAACAGCTAAGTTCAGTCGGCCTCAGCAGTCCTAATTCATAATCAATCCTGTCATCATTTTCTCACATTAAAAATTATAAATACTTTATGGAAGCCATTTCTCTCCATCATGTTCCTCTTTTTCATCTCTCCCCAACCCCATCTCCACCTTTGCAGCAAGTGCTTGGTCACTTCTCGAACTTGGATAGGAGTCACAATCTCTACATGGCCAGGAGGCTAAGTCAAATCTATTCAAACTCAAACTCAAACACTCAATACATATTTTCAATACACTACATTATCTGAAATTCCTAACGAAATAAACTTTCACTTTGTCACTACATCACTTAAATTTGGATTTACCCAAACTATCTGGAGCTCTGGTTTGGCTGATGTCTTAAGAAGACTTCCATTTTCATGAGTACAGTATTTCACTCAGGTGGGACAAACCAGATGTCCTCTGTTCTACTCTACACTCTCAGGCGTGGCTTGGATTACAAAGAGATAATGCTGACATTATATGAAGCTCAAGCCTATCTGTACTGAAGACAGAAAAATTTTCAATTTTCTTGAGGTGAGAGTCTGAAGTTCAGGTCTCCTTCAAAACGATGCAGAATCTTGTAACTGTTGTATACTCATTAGCATTAAGCAATATCAAGATGAGGAGATGGAAATAAAATATGTAAGCTTTTATTAAACTACTGTCAAACAATGTAAGTATAATTTTGATAAAGACACCTCTACACATCGCATTACCCGTAAATTGCTATCTGTGACTACATATGAGCATGTACAAATCATATTCTACCTGCACTACATCTTTATGAATTGGTCATTTGTCTTACTGAGTAAAGTTAATGTAGACACTTTCAAAATTGTAATGAAGCATTCCTTAGTTTTCTTGGCAAACATCCATCTGAAGTCATCTATTTTCTACTGTTCAGCAATTATCTTTATTTAACTCAGGACTAGAATTACATACTCCATAATAGCTGAAGTGAGAAATAGAGAATTACTTACACACCAAATTAATTAAAGGGTGGCTTTAGGTACATTATGTTTTATTGTGCAAGCCCAAAGTACAATTTAGCAAGGATGCTTTGCTACTCTTTCAAATAGAGCCATGGGATACTTAATGGCAAAAAAGAGCAGAGTTTAATATTTCATCCTAAGTATAGCACAGTATCCCTGGTCACTATACTTGGGCATTGGTTAGAAAACTCTTTTGAAACAAATAATGTCTCCTAGTTGTCTACTAGCACTACTTACAGCAGGAACCTGAAATTCCTTGAAGGTTTTTCATCCCTTTACTGACCAGAAAAAGCTTTGCTTAGCTACTCAAAGTTTGACAAGATCGGGCTATAACACTGCTATCAAGACAAACTTTTATTTGGAATGTGGAAGAAGTCCACCATTTTTCTGTAGTAATACTAATTTATCCTTCAAAGGAATGAATTTAGTAGTTTGATAGCATTTGGATCCATACATCTTGTGCCATTTCTTACCATATACTCATTACTTACAACATTACATAATTACAACAAAAACTTGTGAAATCTATTGATATCACTTCTGTTAATCTTTACCTTTACAGTGCATTTACAGTAAAATATATTTAATCTGTATACTTCTCCTCACACATTAAAAAGCAAGATAGTAGATAGTATATTACTACTATAGATAGAAGAAAGTACTGTATATTAGTATTACATTTCAAAAGGACTTATTCTGACAATAAGTTTGAATTAATGTTAATGCAGTCCATGTTATCAGACACAAATCCAGTGACATTATTAAAATTCACATCTAATGATCTATTCTTCTTAGCTTATGTTTTCTTAGGGATTTAAATAGCCACAGGTTATATAGTTTTTCAGTGAGATAACTGAACAGACAAATTCCTCTTTCAAGGTAAATTATACATATTCCAGGCTCTTTAATGTTCTCTCTCACATGTATTTATTTTTGAGTGAAGATATTGCATAAGCATCACCTTTTCATGATGCTCATTTTTAAAACGTATTTATTGTAGTGATATTCAGTTCTGAATTTTAACAGTTGTCTCATATTGACAAGTCATACATTACATACAAGTTATACATTTAGCCAGTAAATATGTTCAAGTATTGATCTCCAAAGAATCCTTTTGATTCATTTTATTGTTTGATTGGAATCTTGAGGTTTCAAGGGTCATTCAAATGTACACTTGAATCCTACAATGGACTTGCATCTTAATGGTTAAAGTGAATCATGTTAGAATGGATGAATGAAGCTTTTTAACAGCTCTGCTTATGGTATTTCAGGTAAACACAAAGCAATCAGTTAGGTACATTAGTGTAATTATGCCTTTCGAAAATCTCTTCCTGTATTTTATTCTTAAGCTTCAAACGTCTGATATTTATTTATTGATTCCTTTTCATTTGTTTGTTTACATTTATTCTTTCTTATATCTCTTGGTTTTGCAAGTACTTTTATTTACATGTGTGTTTATTCTGTAGGTATCATTTTGTTCTAATTGTACACTAAAAAAAGATACATTGAGTTTCATGTTCTACAATTAATATTTTAAAAATGTCAAAGATACCCCTATGACATTACTCCTCCTTTACTATTTTAATCAATCTTGGAACATTCAGACAATTAATTGAAAATGTAAAATACTCACTTCACGGTGTGAGTTTGAAATAAACAGGTCTCAGTTTGCTTTCTTCAGAAAGGGAGCCACTCAGCTCCATGGTTTTGATGCATTTTCTAGACACTTAAAGGTTAAAATGGCAACCATAAGCAATGGTCTCACCCTTAGAGTCATTACTGTAATTCCTTTAGAAAACAAACAGGAGCTGAAAAGCATTAAAGTCAGGGATGCTGAGGGCCTAGAATAATCCCTGGTAAAGCAAATCCAAATGCTACTACACAGTGGATTAGGGTGGCAGAGTTTCCAGACTTTTTGTCATAGCAGGGCTGACTATGATTGCTTGCATGTTTTAATGAAACATAAAACACTGACTAAAAGACTGATAAACAGGAAGTCTTACTGCCACATCTGTTGTGTTTTCTTAGTCACGTAGCCTCTTTACTTTGTATTATTGACAGACTTCAGTAAAAATAATACAAATCTTTTAAATTGGTGATTGTAATTAAAGTTGTATGATTGATATACAGTATACTGTTATGTGCAGGTGTCGGGAGGAAAAAAAGTGACAGAGACAAGTGAAATTCTTAGGACAAAAGATACAGGATGGCCCCTGTTATATAAAGAATATCGACAGCGTATAATATTGGTTATAACCTGGCTACCATCAAAGATGTTGTGAAAGCAAACCTGGAGAAACGAAACATCAATATCTCTCCTTATCCCTCTGCCCTTGATCGAACCGGATGGAGGGAGAGCATCCGGGAAAGAGCCTAGCACTTTGAAACCCAAAGATGTCAAAATGAGGAAGCAAGTGAAAACATAAAAGAGTGGATGAGAGGGATAAACTCAACCTGATATCCCCCAAGACAGCAACTGCCCAACCTGCCATTGAGTGTGGATCCCCTACTGGTTCTGTGAGGAGCTACACAAACATAAATCCCCCATAAATCTGAACACTGTAAATTAATACAGCTTATTACACCACATTTAAAATTCTCGGGATAGACAGGTGTTGGAATATTAATGTAGCACAATTGTCTTTTAACAACACTTTTCAATCTCCAAGTTGAAATAAACAACAGTGCTCAAGCAATGGTGTAGCCTACCGTAACTGTTCGCAACAACTGAATTTGCAGTGGTATGAAGGAGAATATAAATCTGACACTTAAAATACACAATAATCCAATTAATAATGTTCCTGGCAAACTCTCCAGAAACTTAATCTCTAATAATGCCAACACATTAAGTTTTCTATTTTTTGCTGTTGATCTGAGGCAATTTTGCACACAATACAATACAGTTAATGACAGCACTCCAAACAGGTAGAGTGACAAATCTAGAGAAATCTGCATCCATTCAAAGGCTTGTGCCCTCATGCGTCCTCCGTACTTTAGAGTATACATACCTGTAGTCATTGCTAAAGTTTCTGCTTTTCAAAATGACGTGTCATTTTAAATCTTTTGCAGCTACACAGCATCACAAGCATTGAAAGAATTAAGTTGTTTGCAACATTCATTTTTTACTCTAATTTTATGTACTTTTGTTGCATTTCAATTATTAGGCAGTCACAGATGGCATTAATATTTCTCAGAGAATTCAGTTAGTTGCATAGACTTCATTTTTTTTGTGTGTCTGTTTCCAAAAGAGACTTTGCTTAGTGGTAACACAAAGTGAGCAAATTTAGCTAATACAAAGTTTTTTTTGCAGCTAAAAGCAGTAACTAACCATAACTTGTGTAACCATCTTGGCGCGCTTCACCAGTAGAGTATGTGCATAAATAAATTACAACTCAGTATTAATACCATGCAAAATCAAATCTAGTTTTTTAAGTAGAAAGCATAAAAGCATATTGTATTTTATGTTAAATATTAAAAATATTTTTTTAAATAAAAACCTAACCTAAAAGTTTGGGCCCAGGCATGAGTTTCACCTATTTCTGATCCTGCTTATCACTCACCTTTTGATTCAGAGACAGGCAATCAGCCCCAAGCACAAGGGATAGCTTATGAATTAATGAATCTGGCTAGATAATTTTTCAAGGGATACTTCTATAAGTAATTTTGTTTTTCTTTTGGGTTTCACTCATTGATTTGGATTTTTCTGGTTCTCAGAGGGTTAAGTACTTGCATACAACACTATTATTCCTTGGTTTGAGGTATATCCCCTCTTGCTGTGGTTTACCAAAAGGAAGTTTAGCTCTGAAGTCAGTCCTGTCGAAGAAGCATTCAATGAGGCTTGAACCACAAAGCCCTAGCTCTGCATTGTTGAGGATATTGAGTCATCCCTGTGATTTCTAACCAAACAGCACCTACCAGAATGTTTTGGATTACTCTGACCACAGTGTTTTGCCTTGACAGCACACCCTTAGAAAACTGAGAAAATGTAACAACATTGCAAATGATAATACTGATTCGCACAATATCAATTCACTGAAAAATAAAAATCAACAGTATGTGCATAAATCATGGGTGTTATTGTAGAAATGATAAAATAGAGCTTCTTGAACCACAATATCTGGTCAAGACATCATGTCTTAAAGGGAAAAGTACAAGAATTCCAGTGTTTCACTGTGGTTCTGTACTGCAGTGTAGCTCTTTTTTCCAAAGAAAACAATTTTTGTTGCAGTTGAGTCTACTGGAGATGACCGCAAAGTACTATTGGAGTTTTTCTACAAAAACTGAAGCTGTTCTAGAAGTCAGCTACAGTAAAAGCACTGAATCCTCCACACTGTAACATTCCATTACTACTTTAAGTATTAAAGCTGTAGCAAGACATTTCTCCTTTATCTCCCTGTCTTAAACCCTTTAAGTCGTCTGAGCTCAGACTTCCGAAATTAGGTGGTAATTGAAGCCAGATGTGTCTCTGGTGTTTGCGTCAAGCTTTTTGTGACACTCAATTCCCTTTCTCCAAAACATTGCATTTCACCGACAATTTGAATGAAAAAAAGATAGCTTTATCTTTCTGTTTGTCAGCCTCTGAAAGGGAAGAGATTAACAGGAGGACTGTAAAAACTGTAATCCAGAGAAACATTTACTTCCTAGTTTTGGAACGTATTTTTAAAAGTTTCAAGGTGCAGATCTAGTTAGAAACTCTTACAATCTAAGCACAGTAAGCCCTCATTTAAACGGACTCGCTTTAATGGACTTTGGATTTAATGGACTGAATCTGCTGAATTTTGTGTGTACAATCTGAAATACCAGACTTTCCTCACAATAACAGGGAAATCCACAAATAATAAACAAGGTAGAATTAAATTCAACATACAGTATGTTTAAAATTCAGGAATATCAATGATGACCTATAGGGGTAGGTCAGCTGATGAAGATGGGTGTTGTCTGTGTTTTATATGCTTAAGAAAATTTTATACAGTATATTCATGACACATGCAATGAAGAACTTGTATATTTACGATAAAAAAGGTTCAGGAACAATTTTCATTGCCTGTGTTGATTGCAACATTAGGGAAAAATCTAGAAGGCAGACATATTGTATATATAATCATGTCATACATGATTTGATAGACATTCGGCAATAACAGACATCCCTTCCCCCCATCATTGTAAAGTTTATCTGCAGTCACAAATTTCGCCCTAGACCAAAAAGGTCAGAGGGCCATTTGCATGTATTCCAAGAAAAGCAAACACAAAAGCAAAAGCATTATCTCTAAGCATTATGTTTAAGCAACTTCTTAACTTACTTCTAAATGCATGAAAACATGACAGTTACAGGCAGTTACAGTGACTGACATATTCAAAATATCTCAAGGGACAAAGACATACAGTTTTACAGTTTTACTAAAGCGTCAGTATCACACAAAAAGTGTTAAAAGCAATACATAATGCAACCTCTTGAGACACCAGCTCTGAGCAGTTGAATGTAACTTCAATAAGCATGGAATCAACCTTTTGTCTGTTTAAACACATAATATTTTATGATTTCGTTGTGCTTTATTGACTTTGGAAACACTGTGCACTCCCTTTGCAAAACAAAAAAATAACCTGGCAATATGAGGCCATTGCAGTTGCTGTTATCAGTCATTAAGATACAAATGAATACTAGGAATAATTACAGCCTGCTGCACAGTAAATGACCAGGCTGGAGATAGGTCATCTCAGAACTCTCTTAAAAAATATGGGCTGATTGCAAAAATAGGATGCAGAATTACAAACAGAAGATTTATTGAAACACAAAGGGTTATAGGTATCTAAACCAAACCGATCTGTCAAGCTGTTGAAACAATGTTTGAGAAATGTTTAGATGAGATATTGATTAGTAGCAAACAGTTCTTCACACTTCCAATTCTATCAAAGAGATGGTACTGGAAAAATATTAAAACATATTACATTTTGTTGAGGTGCAAAAAAAACCCATTGAACTGCATATGATTCATTTAAAGCAGGAACAAGAATGACAAAGAAATACCTGTTAATATCTTTCTACCCATTAGCATTCAGTAAAGGTTTCTTCTAATACTTTACTATTAATAATGCACACAATTTGCTCAATACTGCAACAAAATTGCGAATGATTCATACAGCTATATTAGAATCTACTGTAGGTAGGTTAGAGAAATGTGATATAATGGTAAGGCTTTAGATATTGTAGTACAGTTGCAATACTTTTACACCTTTACTGGTAATGATGGGAGAATTTTTTGAAAAATAAAAGTAATTTAATGAGCATATTCCAGCTGGATTATTCCCACTTTTTCTTTCTTTCAAGGGTCATGTCATTTAAAATTTTACAAACATTGCCTGTCACAGCCAGACTTAAGGCTAACCATGAAGGGAGAGAAAGGACGGGAAATAAATCTGCAACACAAAAAAAGCAGAACCCAACAGATGCCGCGTCTGGCTTTGGCCCCACATGCTACCACTGTCGCCAGCACTGAGGAAGTGTCCCATTGCTGCTCTAATGCTCCCATGCTAATTAGTGCTGAAGCAACCTCTCTTTCTTTCTATGTCTCTCCCTCGCACACACACACACCCACACTACCTCCCCCACACACATGGGACTCCATACAGAGCTGTTCAACTGGACCGCATGTCAAATATTCTGCTTCACTGCAGCTCTCACAATTTAGAACTTTGTTTCTCGCTGAGTCTCCATTTAGTTCTGCAAATATGTTTACCTATCTTGATATTTTCTCTCTATATATAAATTATTCACCTTCACAAGTGCTACTCAACATTAGAAAAGGCAAGAAAGAACATTATTTTTCAGAAGCAGGTGTGATGTTGCCTGTGTGGCTCTTTTCACATTACTGTGTTTTTATTTTCATGGACCTCTTTAAACCTAAGGGAAGGTTAACAACGCTACACGAGTGGCTCCTCTGGTAAAAAAAAAAACAGACTACAGAATTACACCGCATGCCTGAAGGATGCTTAATGAAATTTAGGCTATTGTTTTTGGAGGGGCACAATTGGTTGAGTGCTGCCAAGCATGAATGGAATGGATTTGGGACATTCACAGTTTAACACAAATAAGAGACCCCTGAGATAGGCCCAGCATTGAGGTCTGCGCCTGCTGTCCAGTTAACGTTAATGGTCTGCTGTCTGTGCTCAGTGCAGGAAGGCTTGATGTGTTGATGAAGCATAGGTCTCAGGAGACACATGCATTTTGTCTTCATCTCCACCAGCTGGAGTGGGGTCTCGGCAGTAAATTGGTTTGAATAATAACTGACTATTCCTCATAAAAGTCTGCGTGTGGGGGGATGGAGGGAGGACAGAGAAATTGATGGATCTGAATTTTAATAAAAATCAGATTATGAAAGATGTTCAATGTCAAATCCTTCTTTGAATGCCAAATACATCAAGAATTTGAATTATTCTATTTTATTATTTTATTAATACATTTTATTATATTATTCTAAATATTTTTTTTTCCAGAATGGTAACATTAGTGCTTTGAAATTTTCCTTCTTTCAGTCTCATATAAATGCATCAAATGTATCTGAACCCATATTTATTCAATAATCATGATAAAATTACTAGAATTATATCATATAATGTGATAGAAATCATCAAACATGTCTATGACCATTAAAACATTGTCCAAAAATATTCTCATGCTTAAAAAGTTGCTGTTTCTTTTTGGGGAGCAGAGGTGGCTGTTTGCTTTTTTTTTTAAATTTGGTTTAACACAAATTTAGAACAAAATGTGGAAGTGCTGCAGCTGCAGAAATAAATGTTAGCAAAAGTCTTGACGTCTGTGGGTTTTTTTCAGACATACTGTAAGTCAGAATTCTGCCACCAGGACACATTTTTTGCAGGATTCTATGGATTACATTGTGAGTTTCTGCTGTTGGTTTTGTGACACAGAGATTTTTGAAGGTTTATATTTTAAAAAAGAATAAATACCTTCGGTGATAATGCAGAAATGTAATCATTGCATTATCACTGTTAAGCATTAGGCACATTTATGTCTGGCAAAATTGTATTTTTATTATTACGTTTTGGCCATTGGCCTCATCTTTCAGCAATAACAATGACTGCAGGGGCTATCCCACAAGTGTAAGACTATGCGCACTTATCAGCACTTGTGTTCAGTGGCAGTTTAAGCGGAACATCTTAATTAAATACAAATGTTTATCTGCGTCGCAGCCCTGCAGCTTGCCTTCCTGGATGGGTGACCGTGGAAACCGCAAAAGACTGATAGAAGTTCTCGGCTTCATTACATTTCATTACAGGAAAATGTCTACATACTCCCCTCCGCTGGCTATGGCAGTGAGTCAAGGAGAGAGAAGCAGAAAATAGGGAAATCGTTTCACTGCTGAGCCTTTGATCTTTTGCAGTTTAATGTGCTCGCTTTACTTAATACAGAAAAGTCATTCATCGGACACACTTTAATAACTTTGTTTTTACAGACCTTCTTTTAAAAGAGAAACCCAAATTTGCTTTTCAAAAAATACTCACTGGGTATGAAAGGGGGTCCAATATATTTTTTCTTTTTCTTTTTAAATGAGTTGCCAGATACTCCACCCACAGTTAACACCTCCTCTGGGACAGTATTGATTTGAAGTTTTTAATGAGGTGTAAGACTTAATGAAGGTGACTTTAACCAGATATAACGCTGACTTAGAAGCCAAGGTAAAGCTTGGCCTTCGATTCTGGTACAGACTTCATAATAGAGGTCTTTCAAAGGCTAAGGCAATTATTGTGTGAAAGATATAAGCTACTCCACCTTTAACCCTCCACCGTCTTACAACTTTATGAGAAACCTCTGACAAACTTTGAACACAGACAGCAAGTCTTGCTTTTACCTATAGACAAGGTCTATTGATAAGTTCTTGGTTGCTGGACTTTGGAAAATAACTTTTGCCCTCATCTTTTAAACTATATTGCTACAACTGAGTAATGAATTGCTGAAGTAAAATTCTGCTGTTCATGCCAAAAAAAAGCAATTAAATGTATTTTAATTTTACTAGCAATTAAAATGAAGTTTCAGCTTATACTTTATTTAAGCTCTTGATTTATTGTCAGTTGCCACGTTCTGTGTACTTTATGCACAGTAATTACACTTTTGGGTTAACGGCTGCTGGATAGTGGATAGTTGGACAAGCTGGCATCAGAACCAGAATAAAGAACAAAAAAAAACAAGAAATTTAAATAATTCCCTCTCTGTCTGGGTATTCTTAGTCTTAGAAGCACAGAATACTGTTGAATGCTGCTGTCACATTCACATTTCATCTTTATTATAATGATAATAGTGTCCTTTGGTTCACTTTTAGACGACAGCAGTTCTGCTCAGGTTTCAACAGGAATAAGGGTTTTCTGCCTTTGTGAGAGACAGATTGTTGGCACAGCTATCCCAGACCACACAGCCTCTTTAAACATTGTATGTCCCTGTATGTGATTATTATACAGTGAAAAACTGCTCCTTCAAACAAAGCAACTGTTAGAAAAAAAGATGTGAGGTTTAGTGGGGTACATCTAGTTTGGTTCTTTCAACACCCAAGCTTAAATAAGAAATTTCTAATGTGATGTACAGGTACTGTATGCTCATGGCTCTGCCTGATTTGAACAGGGCATGGAAGACACAAGAAGACAATTTTCTTCACTATATGCATAAATACTATAACAAAATGCTCGACAAGGTGATACAGATGTATAAATACTATGATAAAGGTTTCTTTTACACAGTGCTATAATGCTGTCAACCAAAAAATGGAACTATTTGTCTTGCATACCTAAAAAATAAATGCTTTTTTAATTGGAGCTAATGAAGCTCTGGTCATCACAACAGTCGTAGTGGTTATGATACTAGCCTAAATACCTTAATTCAACCTTAATGAAATATTGAAACCTTCAGTTACCTATTTGCTAATTGACTAGGCAGAGTATCTTTTAAAATGTTAACGAGAAGCTGGGTCTCAGAATCTCCTACATTTACTGTACAATAGTCATTTAACATTTCTGCAATAGAAGTAATGTTCTTAGCTGAAAGAGACTGCTAACGCTTATTCTCCCTTAATTTTTTAAAAAGGGTGTCTAAAAGATTAAATAAATAGTTTTAGAAAATTGGTCTTAATTTAAGATCAGGAATCTACTTGTTCTTTATCATTTAATTTTATAATTTGACTTGCCATTCTCCCATGTGTCTTCTTAATCTAATGTACCAAAAGACCAGTCAAGGGTTTTGAAATGCCTTTCAAGCTACTGTGGGTTATGTCACCATAAAAGGTTCATATCAAATGCACCCTATTATACCACAGATATCTTCGGGGTTTTTTTATTTGTTCAAAGCCAGAAAATGCCATCACAATATTCTTGAAATCAACATATTTTTTAAACCTGTAACTCAGTGCAATAAGATCCTGTAAAGAAACTAGCTCCCCCACGATTATGCGTCCTAGTGCTGAAGCCTAGGGTGGTGATAATTAAAGTTTTAATGGTGTTGGTTTAGCAGTTCCTGTAGTAAAATCCTCCAAAACTGACAAGTTGAGTATTATCATGGGTATTAAAGTCTGGATGTTGCATGTTGAAACTCAGTCCTGTGACTGAGTCCCCACTGGTGCCACAGAGACAGGATACATTAGACTAGAGTAAGCTGGATAATTCCCAACTCACCTTTCCACCTCAATCCCTTGACCAAAAGACAGTGATGACCATACAAATGGGAGCTGTAGCTTTTCAGCAGTTCACATAATACTGTCTTCCATCTTCCCTATGTATCATGGACTGGTTGACATTTGGAAACAAAACCTTAATTGCTTTCCAAATACATCAAATTAGATTCTGACCATGCCTAGAGCAATACAGAGAATCTATGCTGTTTTAAATTTGCAGCTGCACATGGTCCAAATGTGTTTTGTTCTGAAGTCATTACACCATAGGTGTCTTCCTCATCAGACACCAGTTGCAGGACCTTTAGAGAGTCTGATTTGTCCAAATAGTAGACAAAGTATATCAGCAAGATGAACCCACTAGTGAAGAAACTGAGGTGCTAGCAAAGGTCATGACCTTGAAGGGTCAGTCTCTGACTTGTGCTACTGCAGGAAACCACAGAACAAAAATGCTTAGAGGCAGCATTGAAACATGGGCCTTCTTCCCCTTCTTGGCTCCAAACAGACTTTCAGAGTATCAGTTGCTTGGCAACCGGAAAACCTTCATGCATTTTTTCTCTCTTAAGCATTTCTGAATATCTAATTAAACTCAGCTGTATTCTGAGAAGTGTCCACTGTTTTCAAACAACATGGACTGAAAAGAATAATCATCAGGGACTGATGATCATTCAGTTGATATTGAAAAATATTTTTTTTTCTTTTACAAGAAAAAACCTCAGGCACAGTACAATGTATTATTTTTTATAAGTGATATTGGTTACTTTTCAATGTTCAATGTGAAGAAAATAAGGAATGAAGAAACTGCACTTAATTGTATTTAAAAAGGGAATTGTCGTCTTAACTTAATTTTACATAAAAAACTATTACACAGGGATTAGTTTAGTTGTTATGACATATACTCTTTCTAAATGCATTATATTATTCATAACAGCGCAAGGCTGTGAAATATAGTCAAAACAAAGATGTAAGTAAGTATCTAAATAGTAACATCGAAGAGGATAGGAGTCCTTTAAACAAGAAAATAGCCTGGCTAGTCATATTTTGAGATTAACTTATTATGAAAAACAATATGAAGGAGATCCAAGAATACTACAAAAGTCCTTTATTTTTAAACAGAAAGTCATTCTCCTGCTACAAAAGAACATAATCCTGTTAGGCAGTTAAACAGTCTGCTATCAGTTTTCCACATATACCTGTTTGAACTTCTAGTATTTAAAGGAATGAAATGGACAGAGTTCAAAGTCAACAATTAAATTTTTACTGCACCATAAGTTTAAAATATCATCAGAAACATTTGTCAACATGATAAATCACTGTGTAACTGAAATGTACAATGCTTAACCAGATTTAATATTTTCACTTCAATTACAGTATATAGCATTATTGTTTTCAAACTGTACCCTTCTTCTGTTTCACAAAAAAAGTGCTCTTCCCAAATTTAAGATTGATCTCAAGTGACTATTAGGAATTTGTGATCTGAGCTAATGAGATTAAATTTCAGTCTGTGGTGTTTAAATCACTTTAATTATTGTCACAACATCAACATGATTTTCAGCACATGCCAAAATCCCCAGGGGCAACCGAAGGATTAGCACGTTCCAATGTTTAAAGCTGACACAAAAAAACATGCAGTCCATTGCATGATCTTCATTGTTTCTTTAGCTTATTGAGTGTCAGGGTGCATTTATAAAAGCTGAACTCCATACTGTTAATAAAAGGGACAGTTTATTCAAAGACAAGGTTAAATCAGTGCTAGTATATTTGATTTGGTGTTGGAGGCTTTGACTTACGTACTGCATAAAGAGATGGTATAGGTCAATGTTTTTCTTTAACTGGACCTCTTTTCATTGATCTTGTGATATGTCAAGGAAGGAATGTGCTTCCTAAGAAGGGTGTCACTGTCGTGTTACTGTTGTATCAGGGGTACCTTGACAGATGGATTTCATGGTGTCTTTGACGATGTGCGGTTCTGTGCATGCCACCTGGATATCTGGGTCGTGTTGAATGAAGGCAGGGTGCAGGGACAGACTATTACAGCATACCAATAGGGAATGGGTCAGGCAGTGAGCCAGAATTGGTTGACTGTTTGGACAAGAGGAATCCCCAGCCTCAACCAAATGAGGGAGTAAGACAGAGGAGTCCAGGGTCTGGTAGAACAGGGGTTTAAACTGCTGAGAGACAGATGTGAGACTGTTTTGTGAAGGCTATTGAGAGATTGAATGTTAGGGCTGTTCTGACCCATTATTCCTGTCACATTTTGATGTATTTCAATTGTTTAAAGCAGTGGTTCTCAACTTCTGTTCTTGAGTATGCCTGTTATTTCAAATGAGTTCCTGATCTCTAGCTAAGAGATTACGAAGAAGCTTAACAAATTGGATGTGACCCTTATTCAGAGATGTAGAATACTGTACCATCACTTGGTTGGTTAGAACGGTGACTCAACACCATTAACTGGGCACCTATTAAAATTCATCTAGACAGAAATAAGGCAACAACATTTAATAAGCAAATCAAGAAGATAATAGAATTTAGTTGCAAATATATATGCAACAACAGATCTGTTTCTGAGTACTTTTGAAACTTAATGCAGAAATGGGTTCAAAATCTATTCATGCAATTGTAAAGGGATCGATTAGGCTCAGTGAGTAAGAATACCAGAAGATACAGGGTCTGTCTTCCAGGATAACCACTGCTTCTAGCTGAGAATCACTAGGAAACCTAAATAGAGGATTCCTGAGAACCACTAAGAATACTAAAGGTAAAGGCACTACACCACTTATATCACGGATAAAGGCCTCATATACAAAAACATATGTTCAGGCCATATAGATGATTACCATGCAGTTACTGTGTTTAACTTTGCCTTTAACCCACTTGACTATATGGCTGACAACCTGGCTTTATGGGCAAAATCTGACTGTCCTGATGAAATAAGCCGAAGGATGCTACGATGGTGTCAAAGGTGGGAATGGCAGAGGGCTACTGATCAGAGAACCAAGAAGTCTGATGTCTTTATGTAGAGGAGGGAGAATCAGGAGCTTGTCCTCTTCCTAAAGTTGCGTTGTAAACCCCAAACTGATTAACAAAAATGTTGTCACATTAAGTGTTTATTGGTTGTTTAAGCATTCCACGCCAGATTAATATCTGCAAGAGTGAGGAGATATGCAACTGAGGAGAGAGAGTAAAACACTGGCAGGGAACACAGCAAAAAGAGACTGGGCTATCTAAGCTATCCATCAGGTAGATTAATTCATCTGGCTCACAGATGCCCACTTCCATCAAGCTGCTGCCTCAAAAGGAGGTAACAGGACACCGAGACCCAGTCAGATTTATTAAGTGTCACTGATCACACAAGTGATACCCTGTCTAGTTTCTAATCACACTTACCTTGCCAAGATTGAAAGCATTTTTAAATGCTGTATGTCTGATTGTGTTTAAACAAATCAGAAGTTTGCAAATATGAATTTATTTACATTCTACATGAAATTCAGGAGATACGGACATCTATAAGTGAATGCCTTTACAGTACATTAAATGGGTAAAGGTTTACGACGTATTTGGAATCGAGTCTGCTTGGCTTGAGGGATGAAGGCCTGGCCAAGAAGATCAGGCACTCAAACCCCCTTTCACAACAAGCCAGAAGGGCTTTTGAGAAAGGAATGCTGGGAAGGAATGTTTGAACTCTCTTCCCTGATTTTATGAGCTCCAACTATTAAAACATATTATGATTATGATAACAACAGTAATAGTCAAACAATGTAGTGAATAGGATTTTTTTTTAATTTAATTATTAACTTTTAAGAGCTCTTTCAGTGTTGTTTAAAATATAATTATTGCAAATTATATACAATGTCTATAGGCTTAGCACTTATTTTGCATATCTCGCTTGAATGAGTTGTCTGTAGTAACTCAACTGACCATAAAGGTGAGGCTGACAGGACTCCAACAGAGGCTCAGAGAACCCATAGCCCATAACATCAATGCAGAGTTCTTCATTGACAGAACTTATGGTGCAGGAGCTTTTGTTTGATTGGCTTTGGATCTCAGTTGGGTAGGTTAATTGCCCCATATATATATACCCCATATATATATATACACTGTGTGTGTGTCATTTGATGGACTGGCATCCCAGTCAACCTGTCATCTTACTTTAGATTGTACTCTTTCCCAGGTTAGGTTCCAGCTCTCCATGACCCTCTAAGAATGAAGTAGTCACTGAAAATGGATAGAGGGAAGGAATTTTCAGTCATTGCATAGAAATTTGGCCATAGACTTTCCGATACCCTCATGCCCTCTCCATATTTAAGCTTGTTGGTGAGTTGCCATGGTTACACAATAACTGTCTTGATGGCAGAAGTTCTAACCAACAATTAGGCAAGTTTGTACTAGATAGACCACATAAGAGTCATATTACAACACTTCAGAGAACTGCAAAAAATGTTTGATCTAATGTTTTATACAGCTGTTAGTTCCTAATTCTCAATGAATATGCCTTCAACAATAGTTTCGCCATATGCTGTTTTCCTGACATCAAAATAATTTGTGCAATTTGTACCAATCAATGTGCCATAAAATTAAAGATGGATACTGTTTTTTGAAAATCTGTTTAACTGAATTTTTTGTTTCAGAAAGGAACTGACATCTTAACTTCTGTTTCTCAGGTTTCAGTACATTGTGATTTTCGAAAGAGTTTTAGAGTTAAATTATACATTAATAACAAATGCTTAGTGTGGTCAATGCATTGCAATGGAACAAATCATTTTCTGCAGTTTCTGCAGTAATTCTTCCAATACTGACTGGAACACCAGAACTCCACCAGAACTGTGTAAGAACTCCTTTAAGCAAAATCATGAAAAAATACTTCCACTATTTTTAGTCATATTGTGGGTTCAATTCCAGTCTGGGATATCTTTTGTATAGCATCTCTCTATGTGAATGTGTGTTCTTTCCAGATGCTATGATGTCTTCCCACATTCCACAGACCAGACTTTTTACCGCCTGTTCAATTTTGCTGTGTTCTTGGCATCATGTAACTGAGAAGCTTCAATGTGAATAATGACTGTGCTCTTTCATACCTTGTGAGTGTGATAGTGTCCTATTGCTCACAGGGTCTAGTGTCACAAATGCTGGCAGTGGTACAATCCTAAAGACAGTCTCCTTCTCTGTTTCCTGTCATGATCACTTTTTGTTTGCATGCATGATCATCTGCTTATTTTCTTTACATTCACAAGCTCGGGTGGTCAGCTGAAATTGTCAGCTGATGGTTGCAAACTTTAGCCAGGAACAAAACCGAAATGTTATGTCCCATTCAAAGCTTGTATTGTTGTTATATTCTTTTTTATCTGTATGTGCCCTGCAATGGATATGGAATATGTAGTGAGTGACAGTTCAGGGCTATATTCCACCCTGTGCCCATTGCTTGCTGGGACAGTCTCTGGCTCCCCTGTGACCCTGAATTGAATGAAGTGATTAGAAAATGAATGAATAATTTTTGAGTGCTCTGCTTTTGAAAGCAATAGACTTGGGCGGGTTTTCTAGTGAGCCATTGTTTTGCTGTGCTGAAATTAACACAGACTTTAATCAACAAGCATATCCTATGATCAGGTAAGAGAGAACACAGCAGAAATGGCAAGCAGCAAGGTGTGAGATGAGAAATGCTGTAGTTAGAGGGAAAAGCTGGATGATGGAGGCAAGATGGCGAGATAACAAAGCTGTGAGTGAAAAGAACAGTGTATTATTTTCTTTAGTTGCAGAAAAGAACTGGTGAACCATTGCTTTGAGTAATTGTGCAGTGATGGAGGATGGTGTTAACATGCTTTTCTCACATTGTGTTTGCAAAAATTGGAAATAAGCATGAAGTTTAGATTCACTTAAGTAAAGCAGCTAATTATCCTAGTTTGTAGGGAGTGGGGTGTGTTTGTGCTCAGGAATGAAGAAAACATGGAAAGACGTCAGAGAGCATTTGTCTTCTCCTCTGTCTCCATCCGTAGTGAGCGACTTCAGGAAATATGTACTCAGTTTCAGAAAACGTGAGAATGTTTGGTTGGCAGGAGGGGTGGAGGGGATGGGAGGGAGACGTTCACTGATTCTTAACAGCACTTAAATTTTACGGCACCATTGTACCTATATTGTCTGTCTGTGACCTCTGCCTTGCTATTACCCTGCTGTTCAGTGACTTTTGAACCTCTATGCTCTTGTAGTATCACAAATTCTTTCTTTCAAGAAACAGCTTAGGCATTAGAAAAAATATATAACAAGAACCTCTGTAGTACTACCATCTAATGACAAGGAATCACAGTAAGGGTCTGGACCTTGTAATTTCCAACAGCTTACAGCAAGTACAAAGTCATACTTTCTTGCCATAGATTTTAAAGAAGCAAAATAACATCCAAGGCGTGCACAATTTGCACATGGTTTTGTTTTTTATAATAGAAAAGACTTTGAGAAAGGCATTTGTTTTATTATTTTTCATTTTTTAGTTATTCTTTTCTGTTTCATGCTGAATGATTTAACGAACAAAATAAAATGAATGAGGCTCCAGGGTATTGAACTTCTCATACAAGGAAAAATTAAACAGCTTCTTAGGAAGTTCTCTTTAAAATCAACATCCAAGATCATCCTTTGAACTATAGAAAACTGGCTAATATTTTCTGAGATTTATGGAAATAAAAATTCACAGAGTCTCTCAGCATTCTGTTCCAATTAGTTTGTGGTTTGTAACTTCAGCTGTACTGACACCCACTTTCTATTCAGCATATTACCATCATTAAAGCTATTTCTTTTTGTATAATGTCAGCTCAATACTCTATAGATCCTTTGCTTAGAATTAAATTAGCAACCCACCTATACTTGTCTGTCTTCATAGCAACAACTGTGGAATCAATTAATGGAGTTTGAAATACCCTGCCCAGTTAACAACAAATAAAACACATACCATATTTGTTCATGTGCTGTTTCTTCTCTCTAAATATCATAGCCAACATAATCAGAATTGCTTTGTTATTTTAATTTACATACCCTAGGTTGTAAGTCACTTGAGTAAAGGAGGTGAAATCAAATCTCTTGACTCAGCTGGGGAAAACAGACATAACAGATCCTAAGATTACATCACAGTTTTTGAATGTATCATAAAAATGCCCTCATACTAAAACGCCCTCAGTGCAGTACTGTTCAGAAGTGCAAAAGTGGGAACAGCAAGGCATAGAAAGATATAAAGCAAGGAGATGTGTTTTTTCTTACACCTTCAGAAAGCACAACAATCATTTTATGTTGGTTACCAAGTCCAGCGAGTGTTGATTTCATCTCCATTCTCCAGCTGATTTATGACCCAGATATACAATATTTTTTTTACGAAAACAGGACATTCAGTCCATCAGGGCTTGAAATTTTGCTGTACGTTAAAGGTTTCTATACACTGTGAGTCACATGTAAAGGAAAATTGATTTGATGACATAAATATGATGTATGTGTAATATTTTGATGATGTGTCCAGTAAAATGTACTGTGTTTGGTGTTAGCACCATGGTGTGGTTTTTAGCTCTTTAAAGATTTGACTCAACAGTCCTAACCTTTAACACACAGTATTTTATACATAATAGTTTTGCTGCCCCTTCATCTTTTTCAAAAGCTGTTAGTTAAAGCAGGTGGTTACTTAGCTTTCAGTAAACAGACAACAGACACATTTAACAGAAAAACCCCAGCCACACATATTCTGTGCATATAGTCAAAACTACACACTTGATAAAAGTTCATTAGTTTATTGTACCTAGATTTCCCAAAAATAAAGAGTCTGAAATAAACAAAGCAGTTGTGCATACTTAAATATCATGTAACAGAAACCGAACAGGATTGCAGGAGACTTATTGCAGTCCAATTATTGGGCAAACCTTTGTTCCAGATTGTACAATGACTATTTCTGTGGCATTCAATGGCAGGACGAAAGAGGGTACTAGCTTTCCTGAGTAGTGTCTTTTAAAAGCACCTATTCAGAGTACAGGATGAACCTTCAAATTGGTAGCTGCTGGTTCAATTCCACTATGCCACTAATCAATTGCTGTTCTATAGTGGAACTCGGCTGGATGACCCTCAAGTGACAGCACAATAATTCTCTTATCACTGATCAGAAGATGGGTTGTGGTGCTGTCAGAGAGATCTGTGACTGTCCTTTCCCTGGAATAAAATATGTGTTGTTTGTATCCTTGACTCACATTCCAGAAAACAATGACAGTGGCAGGTCACCTGACACAGCACACATTTGCAAGAGTAGTTGTGTATCCATAAGAAAAAAGAATGCAAAAATAAGTTTCCCAGCAGAAGTATTTAAACAACTACTGATTCATTCATGGCTAGACAGCTATTCATAACACTGGTTGAACATGTATTCACTTAATGTTGAAGCTGTATATGGAGACAGCTCTTAAATCACCTATTCCAGTGGAGTGCAGAGTGATCCTGGAGTTATAGAACATCAACTGCAATTAAATTAAACAATGCATTGGAGATATAGATGACTGGCATGTTTATGGACACTCCTGCAAAATAGCGTGGTTCCTAATACAGCACAATGGCTGTTACAGTTCTAGAAAAACAGCTGGTGGTGTCCATAATTGCATTCAATCTGGTTATGTTACGTCCAATTTATAAGACCACTACAAGAACTGTTTTGAAAAAGACAAAAGGTAAAGGTCATGTCATTCATTGGCACCTATCTGAGATGCCTATGTAAGCAGAATAACAATCCCCCAGCTCACACAGCCAGACACACCCAGCAATTCCCACAACACTATAACCTCATTAGGAAGAAATGTTTAGTTGAATTTGCCAGTATGTTCCCCTTAGGTCACCCAGACATATTCACAATGAGCGGCAAAGACGAGAAGCATTGTGCTCTAAACCAGTACACTGGCAGAACACACAGTCCTTTCCTCTAAACAAACGCCTCACAATATCCAAACACGTTCTCAACAGCACATAGTAACAAGCACAGTAGTGCCTTAAGAAGAGGTGAAGGCTATCCTTTATGAAGATTCACATGGTTTATCAATTCTTACACCATTTGTCTTTTTTAGTCTTAAAAGGTGACAACCACGAAGGCACCCAATTGAAGCATTTAAAATCCTCAACTGGATATGACAAAATCAACCCAACGGTCTTCCTTCCAAACCAAGTGTAAATGATGGAAAAGATAGTACACCTAAAACTGAGAAAAGGAGACAATTCTTTATACAATGGTTTGTAGAAACAAGCTACTGAGCCATGTCAACAAAACTAAAACTCTGGCCTCTTTCAAAAATCAGTTGAATCATATCTTTGGATCATATAACTACTTGTAACTAAACAAAGTTAAATAGGCCAAAATAGACCCCTCTTTTTTAACCATTCTTACATTCTTTTACTTTACTTTGTTGTGGTTTTCCATTGATTCTGTGAATAGGAACCTTAAATTCTAGTGTTTTACAGTACTCTGCTTTTATAGTGGCAAAAAAAGGAAAACATAGATAAGTGTATAGTGTAGAGATGACCTTGTCCTTTTGAGGAATCGCTTCTTACTAAGAACTTGTTTGGCAAGACTGAGATTGTTTTTTAAGAAAACAATAAACTAATTTTGATTAGTTGATCTATTGCAATGAAATTCTGCACAAAAGCATTAGCTCTTCAAATAGAATGTTCAAATTTATTTTTACTGTTCTGGCAAAAGATCAGTAGACTGCCTCATATCATTTGTTTGTCTTTGTTGCTTGAAAAATCTTAGACTGTTAGAATAAAACAATCTATTTGATGATGATTTTTGCAAGCAAGGGCATGCAAAGCTGAAAATAGCGTAAGCCGATGGAAGACTTCTGTGTTTAACGTAATCAAATGTCATAATTGTTTGACGAAAATGTTGAGGCAACAGCCCAGATAGGCCTTTAGAGTCTGTGATTAAGACTACAGACATCATTAAGATAAGTTAAATCACTTAGTGCTTCCAAAATACCTTTTTTACACCTGCATACCATACCATGTGTTCAGTAGCATTGCTGGAGCCATACACTTCTTACTTTATCGTTTCATTTGGATAAAGCAAAATGGCAACAACCATTTCAGGAATTTAGGTATTGTATGCTTCTATATGTATGGTACAAAAAATATATTTTGATTGCTTTTTCTATATTCAGAATATAACTATTCATCTTATCAGTACAGACGAACACAGATTAAGACTTCCTTTGATCAAGAGGTCTGTTTCCATATTTTTTGATCAACAAGTTCTCACAAGCAATTGTGTGATACTTTTTCAAACATCTCCTGGATCAGACTTTTACAAAGCATCCAAACTATCTGATAAAACTATAAGAACATATACAGTTGTTTTAAAAAACACTCCTGTTTTGGAGATCACGTGTTGCCTGACCTTTTTGATCTCTGTACTTGTTTTGGCATTTCATTATTAAGTGAAACTGAGTGTTTTTTGTGATTTTCTCTCAGTTTTTCATGAAACATTCACAACTCTGTTTTCCTTCCTATAAACATTTTAATTAATCCGAAAAAAAGTACCTAATACAATTTAGAGATTCACAATAACAATTTTTTAAAACAGAAGGGAAGACGTGGTAAAAGTGAGTTGGTCTGTGATGCTGATAAGTGTGTGTGTGTTTTTAGAGGAGGAGGGCTGGGGTATGTTTCTGACTCCCTGCTGCTCTTCTGTCAGACAGTTTAATTAGATAAAAGACCAGGATTAAAGGAAGTTCCTTGAAGAAACCCCAATCCGGCTCCGTGGAAAATTGATTTATGGTGTATTAACAGCAGTAGCAAGCAGGACTAACTGGGGAGAGACAGTATCCCCCTAGACCCCCTGCTGATTCCCCTTCC
Organism: Atractosteus spatula; assembly: GCF_055471065.1. Taxonomy (NCBI): domain Eukaryota; kingdom Metazoa; phylum Chordata; class Actinopteri; order Semionotiformes; family Lepisosteidae; genus Atractosteus; species Atractosteus spatula. Next base: position 56,378,222 of record NC_142708.1, on the reverse strand, counting down.
TGACACTACAATATAATACAGTGTGAGGAAGGATCCAAGATTAACACAAGCAAAACACACACACTCTGAGCAAAGTCTACATCAGTCTTGCCAGAGGTGAACAGTAGCTGGGGTATTAAACGCTTTTTTTGAATAAAGCAACAAAGAGGAAAAATTATATTTCTCAGTGATCTGAATGGCATTTTCTCTAAAGACATAAAAGAAGTGAAGATTTCGGCAGTGCATCTGCATTTATGGCTGAGTACAGTATATCGTTTTTAATTCAAGTGAAACCCCTTTTTATGTCTGTTAACCTAATTTGTTTTCACTGAAACCAAAAAAGTTCAATTTAATCTTTGCAAAGTAAGAACCCAAGTTGGTGTTTTTAATGATATTTTCAACCCTACAGAACTATTGTGACTATTGTGAAAAAATAGGTAGCAGTAGCCTTTTTTTATCCTCATTTAGGATTTTAAACACTGCAGTTTTCTCTTTAACCAACAGTATTAATGTTAAACATCCATTTGAAGATCCTGTATATTGACATGTGCTGTGAAAATTAATAGAAATTAATTTTACAGAGTGCCAATAACCACCCTAAATGGCTCAAGTGATAAAAGCTCTTCCCTAGGTTTGTTAAGAGCAGAGTGAGATCAGTTGACTAAGGCTCTCTTGGTTCTCAGCAAACACAATGAATCCTGCAGCCTCCTGGGTGCTTGCAGGCACACCGTGCTGCCGGTGATGGATGCTTCTCTCCTCCAATCAGCATTGAATCTCCAGTATGGGACTGTATAGTGTATGATGTATTAAAAGACAATTGGCTGGGTCACTTAAGATGGAAGGGTTGAGTATTGTCTTCTCCCCTGTGTGCGATTGTAGGGTTCATAGCAAAGACATGAAGAAACATTTAGTTGATGATATCCAAACAAATTGTATGTTGTTGTAAGGTTTTTTTCTACAAAACAAAAAACAGAAACAGTGTGAGTCTAAGTTCTTAGTGCAGATTATAATGAGTCACCACAATTGAAATCTTGAGAGGCAGCTACCTTATTTTTCAAATTCATGTAAAGATAGTAATGGAAAAAAAAGCTTCTGGTAATCGATTCCCAGTTGAGGATAATAATGTATAAACTGTGCTAGTTTAACAAAAATGTTACTTATGAGGACATAAAAAGTGCTTCTGGATTTCTGATTCTGTGTTTCTGATACCTGATTGATAAATGTCGCTGATACTTGTTTAATTTCAGAAAACAAGTAGCAACAAAATGCATCTTACAAGTTTTGAAGACTGATTCTAGGTGTTACCATGGAAAAGAGGTTCTATTTTTGGTAAACAGAACTCATAATTTTTTTAACTTGCTATAATGAACATTTTTATGTAGTTGCTAAGCGACCATTGCTAATGCCAGCAGCTATTTTAGTGATAAACACCTATTTTCAAACATTTGACCAATAATTACATCTGCTAATTACTATTCAAGGCAATGTGCTACCAAAGAACTATACTATACTATACTATACTATACTATACTATACTATACTATAACATGCAAAATGCATAAAGTGATACAAGCAAAATAATTCAGTTACACAAGAAATTAACATAATACAGTGACTTGAAATCTTAAAGGTTGTCACCTCTTACTGGGCAGATGTAGACAGTGTACAGCAGGGATCCATTTTGGGATCCATTTGTTCTGCCTGATATATATCAAACTAGTCCAATTTGCAAATGATACAAAAACAGGGTGTGGCAAACACAGAACACGCAAGGGTAGTATAAAAACACTTTGACTAATGGATTTAGCAGATGCTTGACAAACAATTTAAAAATGATATGTGTAAAGGATGTAGAAATAAACTGAACATATTGCTACATGAAAGGGATATGAGTATTTACATAAATTCCTCTATGTCCTCATCAAGGGTGTGGAGAAATAAGAAGGAAATGCAACCAAAATGTTAATCTTTTAGTACATTTTAGTACATTTAGTTCTTTATAAAGATTAACTGTATGCATATCAAATGTTGTTTCATATTATAATGTCATGAAATTAATTGTACAGAGTAATCAAAATACTGTTTTTATATCAAGAGGTGTTGCTGGATTCTATCTCCAAATAAGGTTTAGTCTAAAACTCTCCCGCTGTGATCAAAAGGGTTTGTTGAAATTGTTGAGTAAATTATGTCATGTATTCTATTATGATCATGTATTATCATGATCCAAGATACGTACTGTATGAATAAGGGTGAAAGTGGATTTATCCCCACAGATCAATTCTTTATTCAGCATTTACATTATTCCAATGGTTATAAGAATTGTATGCACAATTTCAAAACCCCTACAGCCATAAAATATGTCCAAGTTTTATTTCAAATTTAGGCTTTAGTGTTTTGATATGGTCAAAGATTCGTTTATTCCCCCTTAAAAACAAAAATTGGTTGGCCTTGGTTTTCCTCAGCTGCTTCAGTCTGTGGTGGTAAAATTCCCAGAGGACTCTTTCCTAACAGGCTGTTATATCTATTCTGCAGAGACTCCTACAGTCCACCCACAAGCAAAAGGAAGTTTTTATCTTAAAATTGAATTTTTTGCAGCCTTTTATCTTGTTTATCAGTCCCAGAGACAGGGGATCTAGTGTCTGCGAGACACAGCCTGACTGAAAAGATAGCTTTTGATTTGTTGGAGTGGAATTGACAGCTCAGGGCCAGACTGGCACCAGATTTTAGCCTCATATATATGTACCCAATGACCTGTCAGGGACTACTATTATGCAATCCAAATAAAAAAAACAACAAACTAATAATTATAGCAAGGGCACTGCTGTATCCATCGAGTGTACAAGTACACTAGGCGGATTTGATCTCCTCATTATATAAATTGCACCATTTACAGTGGTAAAATAGTTAGCTGATCAATATGAACTATATTGCAAATCTGTTACAAAATATATAGGAACAAATTTTACAAAATGCATTACAAAACCCACAGTAAAATATAATCCAAAATCTATTTTAGATTATATATAATAAAGAGTACCACATAATAACTAACTGCAAATGAACTTTAGTAATCTAATATAAATATGTGTGCAAAGGGTTCCATTTCAATCAAAAAAAGCTGTATGTGGTGGGAAGGAGGGAGTAGTTTTTGGTAAAAACCAAAAGGGGGGCATAATTTCAAAGCATCTGAGAATCACTGCTCTAGGCAGTAGGTGGCGCTCTTCCCTCTGAACCAATTTCCAAACCAAGGCCCCAGGACGATGACTGGGGGCACCATGCTCCAGGGGGTACCACCCCCTATTGGAGACATATTAAACTAAGGTTCTTAATATTTGGTCATTAAAAATCCCCACTCTTTCAAAGGCTAAGATGGTGTCCTTGCTGGCTAAATTCCACTATGGGTTTGTTCGATCTGGCCTTCCTAAACTTTCCCTTCCATTCAAAGGGTGAACCAACTTCTCAATCATATATTACAACCATATGCAGTATCACCAGGGAACCAACTCTGTCTTCCAGGAGTCAGAGACTGCTTTGCCCAATGTTTGAGACCTATATCCTTAGTAATTGTGGTAAAGCTACATAACCAAGTAATGTACATTACTAATGTATATTGTAATAAACATGCTTAATAGGTCATGAATAAGGTTTGCTAATTACATTTTACATTTTCAAAGTATTTGAACTTGTAAAATCATTATACTTTGATTTCATTGTCAAATAAGTTTTTAGGGCATTTGTTCTATGAGAATAATTCCTTACACTTATATAGCGCTTTTCTCGATACTCCGCTCAAAGCGCTTTACAGGTAATGGGGACTCCCCTCCACCACCAACAGCAACAGCAACCACAGCGCGCCAGTATGCTCACCACACATCTGCTATCAGTGGGGAGGAGAATAGAGTGATGAACCCAGTTCAGAGATGGGGATTATTAGGAGGCAATGATTGGTAAAGGCCAATGGAAAATTTGGCCAGGACGCCTGGGTAACACTACTACTCTCTTCGAGAAGCGCCCTGGGATCTTAAATGACAAGAAGTCCAAGAAGTGAATGCTTTGTGAATGTTTGGAATACTTGGTGAGATACTGTAGGGTTGGCTTATCCCGCTTGGTTAATGGGTAGCCTCCTGGCCATAGGACAAGAACACTTGAACCCCATTCAGAAGAAGTAAACCAAGGGGCAGCTGCGAGATACAGATGGGATGGAAGAGCCTTGAGATGAATGTGAAGGGAGGTGTTTTGTGTTTGATATCTTTAGCTAATTTCCATAGTGATAGTGATTAGGTGCAGTTGTGTGATTAACTTGTCGTTATTATCCTCCCCAAAAATCAGTTAATAACTTCCATTTATGATGATGTGAAGTTATGTAGAGTTGAGATGAGTTCAGTACATTTATTGATTAATTTTGTATTTTAATTGACACTGCAAATGAAGTATGACTTGACTTCGGGTTAATAGTACTGAGTCAGTTATTATTATGCTAGTGTATATTGTTCTCCTTCCTTCCTTGATTAAATATTGTACGTTTACAGTCATGCTTAATGAAATAATTCTCAATTTCTCTTTGGGGACAAAATTAAGCATAAAAAATAATGATTAAATAAAACCTCAGAAACCTCAGTATCATGGAATGCACATAACGGGATATTATACTGCCACTAATTAAAAATTTTGTAATATACCTCTCTTACAAGTACATCAGCCACCAAGGTCATACTAGGCTAAGCTCAAGGAAAGCTCTGTGATCCTATTGCAACCACATCAACACTTAAGAGTAAATTAAGAGTGAAAAAACGTTTTTTCCCGTTTCCAATGCGCTTTTGTTTGAAATGTGGGAGGTCTCTAAATTTCTCGGTGAATATCATTCCAAGGACTTCACTTTCTTGGAATGGAAATTTCTGCTGTTTTGTACAGTTGTGTGCTTCCCGCTGGGTTTAAGCTTTCTCAGCTATTTGACTTACTCATAACTCTGATCTTGGCAATCAGTCAGTTGGCAAATCATACATTTCTACATTAATCAATTAATAAATCACAATACAATTGTGTAAGTAATTTCATCTGTCTCTCATACAGTATGATGTATTGAATCTAATAGCTGAGGTTCTATATGCAGCATCTCATGCATGTACCCTTTTCATGCAAAGCATTTTCAAGACACCCCACCAAGGTGGCTAGAAGGGTCTGCAGATTTCTAATATGTGCTCATACAGCTTGATTTAATACTTCAATATTAGGAAATATTAGGTATTCAAATATTCAAGTAAATTGTAATTTAATCATTACTGTAGTAAAAACAATGCAACAATTGTTTTTGTTTTTTTCCAGAAAGTGCTTACCTAGGACCCAACAAAAAATGTACGTCTGGCAGAATGTAACACGAAGTCTACAAATTAAGGCTTTATAGCACTTGATATTCTATAATCATGATAGATAATTTGAGCAAGATGACAGATATACTGTATGTGAGTATTAATTAGCACTGGTCATTTAACAATTTAACTATAAATCAGACATGTGGTATCTGAAGATTCGTTTCATATGTATTTATATATTGTCTCTGCTTCCGAACTTTAGGAAATGGTCAAAGCCGGTTCTTCAACAAATATTCCAGAATTTACAGTGACGTCTGCTTGCTCTTAAAAGCACCATATCCCTGAAAAGTGCTTCTTATAAGTTCTAGACAACTAGAAGCGACCTCAATCATGGCTGAACTGGAAAATGTCGGACTTGAGAGGATTGATTCATTTTTTTCCATAACTTCAAATACTGTTAGGAAGCTCCCATGGGGACTTGTGCAACAGCAGATCCTTCCTCATGTCTACTGTAACCACTTCCTCACAGCCCCACATGGAAGTGCATTTCAGGTCAGATATTTCAATACTGTTATATTTTCCTCAGTTTTATCTCATATGGTTGTGTTTGCATGGCTGTTATCTGTTGTGTTTTTGTGCTGAGATAGCATATTTCTGTTTGTTTTTTTTACATTGGCTTATAGCATTCTCCCCTTAATTTACTACAGTGCACAGCTGACTTTTGAAAAATGGGAGCAAGCCATAAAAAATGCAAGTCTTGTACAAATTTATATCTGCTCTGCTACAGTCTTCTGCTGTCCCTGCTCCTCCAAAATACACTATCTACCTGGCAGAGATTACAGCAACATAAATTCTGTGGTGGCTTGGGAAGGCTGTTTCTAAGCTATTCCTTCTGAACCAATCTACAGTACAAAAAAAGCTGGGTTTATTTCAAGAAAACTCCCAGCCATTGCAAACAAACCAGGGGCAAAAAAATACTCATTGAAGTCAGAATAACAAATCAAAAGTAAGGCCCAGAAACCTGTCTTCCACAGTTCTTGTCAGTTCTTGTGAGTATTAGGCCCACTGACCTCAGCTGACTTTCCTTAAGTCAGCACGGTGGCTGACTTCAAAGAAACAGAAGGAACAGGTCCTTTTCATTGAACATGTGCTTATTTCTTGAGGTTTAAAAGATTCTAAACAGAGGTGTTGAGACAGAAATCTGGCACTTATAGAAGCACAAAGCTCTGGTGACCTGTTTTCCTCACTGCAGATCCCCACATCATTAACCACATTGAGGGGAATGTTTAGTTTTATGTTGCTGTTGGTAGCTTTTGTGGACTCATTAATATAAAAAGGACTAGTCTGACAGTAAGTATTTCATGGAAATGGAGCTCAAAAGAGGCTGGCCCTTTAGTAACCTGTATTCATAAACCACAGGCGACAAATTGCATCCATCTCTTTGACCCCCAACAACATTTACATGTTTTTGGCAGAAATTGAGTCAGCTAGCAATTCAGGCTGTAGTTCAAACTTTACTTTTATGGATTCCAGTTCTGTAATAACCCCACCCATCGATCAGATGATAATTGTCTGTTAATCTGCCACAAGACTATGAAAAACACCACTTACCCATAATTGTTATGGAATGCACAAACAAGTTATAGATGAAAAACAAGAAATAAAATTGTTTTAGAAACTTTTATATATATAGTTTTATGTACAGTATTTATTGTAATCATTTTTCTTTGCATGTACACCTTCAGACAATATATTAAATCTATGTCAAAACTGTACCTTACTGATCATTTAATGTATTATTATTTCTTAAGAGGCTCAGGGTAAAATATGATGCTGGTATTTTAGATAAGAATTTGTGGGTTTACTGTCATTATTGTAGGACAAATTTGAGCTGAACAGATATGAACAATTTAAAATTCCAGATGTTCTTTATTGGTCATTTTTTGTGCATTCTATGTGTAAAGATGTTTTCATCAGGATTAACTTTGAAGCAATAGTCTGTTATTGGGCTCTTTATTTTATAATGTAACAGAAAGTCAGATTTAAACCACTGATCAACCTTCGGTGCCTGAACGGACACTTTCTTCTTTAAGAATGAGAAGAGGTATTTCAGGGTGCAAGTCATTGCTAATTCAATTGAAGTATGTGACTGTAAAAATGTTTTAAATGATTTTCTTTTAGATTTTCTTTCTTTAACTCTGGCAATGTGTTTTCTTCTTCCTTTTCTTCTTCACTTAAAAACTGTTCAAAGAGCATTTCACACTACCAAGATTTACTAAGGAAAATCCGGGGAAAAGAAAAAAGTGAACTTAGGCCTTTTCTGACCTTAAGCAGACTATATTGCCCCTTGGAACAAAAAATCTAGAAGCAACACAAAATGCTAAAAGTAAATAGAACAAGAACATTTAATTAAGATTGTTTTTATTATGCTTCACATTACTCATATCACAGCTCCCACAAAGGTAACCATATATATAGTGAAATATGTTTGGTACTTTATGTTTTCCTAAATTTGCTACATTCTTACTTTAACAAAAACTGTTACAAAATTTTGAGAATTTTTATGTTGTAATAAATGCTAAAACAAGTTAATGATTAATAATGCTTGGTCATGTGACTTTAGAGGCACATACTCCTTAAGAAGGTGGGCACTAAGACACATTTTCTCAATGAAGAATGCAGTGTCCTGCCCCTATTTTGATATACCAAAATGCCTTTTTTTTCATTCTCTTCTGGTTGCTCCCAGAATGTGCTCTCCCTCTCCAGGCCTATTTGATGCTCTCGCTTCAACACAGATCTATAAAAATACATGCAGCTAGATCTATCACTTGTTTACATGCTAGAAAAAAAAATGAATACATTTACAATTCCCATTATGAGCTATTAGTTTTTACATTACTAAGAAGATAGGGAAAATTGTTTTTAAGAGGAAATTACTTTACCCATATAGCTATAAGTATACCCATACCATGTAGATAAATGTATCTGATTCTTTTTTTATTTCCCCTCAACTTGTTGTTTATAAAATTATTATTATAAAATTTTAAGATTAAAAAATAATCATCTATGCATGTAACTTGTACCTGCAATGCATCACGTTTTAAATGTAATGTCCTGCTATACTTGTTATTAAATTTGCTTATTTGTATTTCATCATAAGCTGCCAGATAACTATATCAGAACAATGCAAGTGTGAACAGATCAATACAGCTGGAGCTTGCTGGAGCTTGCAAGAGTTATTCAAAGAAGTGGTTTTTACAATTTCGAAGCATACATCTGGAATTCAGTGGTGAGAATAGTGAGCAAAAAGTGACTTTTGTGAAATTCACACTGTCAACAAATTTGTTAGAAACACTTGAAATGTGCATAAGCTGGGCCTGAGCTTAGTAAAATATTTATTACATGTGAATAGCAAAGTTAAAAATAATGTGAACATCCTAGGGTACTCCACAATTGTTTGTAATACAAATAAGGATCAGAGAGGGACAACCAATGTACAAGTTCTTTTTAATGCCTCTCAGGCGTAAATGTGATTTGAAGAAATATTTTGCTTAATGTGACTAAAATGATTATAAGCAGATCTCTTTTATATACAGTACCATTCTCTGCAATATGTACATGTAGATTGATAGTATATTGCTCACAGGGCCCTGTATTCAAAATACTTAGGTGTTTAAATACCTGCACAACAGTGTGCGTAAGCTGTACCTTTACAAAATCTAGGTTGCTGCTCTAAATGGTTTTAGCGGACATTTCTTCTCCCTGAACCTCGTAAGTACTTCAAGTTGCCCTTAAGTTCAATAGGTGAAGCAATTTCTCACTTATCTAACTGATGTGCTGTGTAGTAGGTAATCTATCTTACATTGGCTTACACTGGCTGCTGTGTGTATGGGGTGAACATTGTATACAAATATAAGGAATAATAAGCGTAGTTTACCATTACTTACTGTGAAACTTATGAGAGTCAAGAAAGAGTCCGGTATATTTACAGGGTAAACATATAACTAAAATGCTTGATTGTAAGAGGTGATAAACCAAAAAAAACTTTGCCTAACTCTCCTGGTTCTTTCCTTTGGGTTGTGAACATTGTATACAAATATAAGGAATAATAAGCGTAGTTTACCATTACTTACTGTGAAACTTATGAGAGTCAAGAAAAGGTCCGGTATATTTACAGGGTAAACATATAACTAAAATGCTTGATTGTAAGAGGTGATAAACCAAAAAAAACTTCGCTTAACTCTCCTGGTTCTTTCCTTTGGGTTGTGTATTCTAAAGTATCGTGTCATTAATATGTTCTGGCACTTTACATTACAAAAGGTTCTACCTTTTCTAATAATTTTCTATTTTTAATTGATCAAAACAAACTATACACCATGAATGTCAAGGTGTAATTCTGAGTGTTCTTGCACTCAAGACCTGAAAGGCCTTCACATAATACTATGACTCACATATATATATATGTAGAAAGGTTTGTCCATTCCTACCTGTATATGATGGGTTTTTTTCCAGCTGAAGGTATAACTGAGTAGTCCACACTTACTGAAATCAGGCAATATAGGGTTATGTGAGGTTAGTTACAAAAGACACAATGGTTGAAAAAAGGACTACATTACTTACAAGCACGTAAATGTACTTCCCTAATTCTGAGAGAAATATTTATTTTTACAATTATGTTTCAAAGACTTTATGATTGGAATGTACCTTTTTTCACTAACACTTAGCTATAAAATTCCCTCCCTCAGAGGATTAGAGCAGTTGTTAGAAGTTTAAGCACTGTCATTTCTTGTTTTCTTGAGATTAGACTATAATTTGGAATTTTATAAGAGATTAACTGTTTTCTTGCCTTTTTATCTTTTTCTTTGTCTTTGTGGCGATTCCTACATGAATGAAGATTATTTTACGTAAAATGTATTTAATTGTTGTTATTAGTCTGTTTATGGTGGTTTGGTCTGTTTATGGTGATAGTGAACTGATTGGGTTATGGTGAAGTATCTGATTCCTTATAGGGCTGTACAAGGCAGAGCCATAGGGCATGACATCATTACAAAAAATAAAGGTATGTTTGTGCTGCTTTCACCTGCAATAACAATAGGTAAAAACATAATAACAAGTAAAAATAAAAAAAGTGTAGATATACATTTCCCCTTTACACTGGAAAGTTTCCTTAATTCCTGACAGAACATGGCAAATTAAATCTAATCCTCGTACCTTTTCAGATATAGAGGTAGCAGCTCCTTTCCCATTCCCACCCAACACTGGACTCATGTCAGTTTTCAGCTGAGCTGTTGTATTTAACTGTACCCCAGCTCATTATCATTAAAGCCATTCCAGTGGGAGTTATCTCAGCAATTCAACTTTTAATCCTTGTGCTTTCCCTCCCCAAGTGTTCCCAGAACAAATTGGAACACACAAACCAAATCACAGAGACTAATTTAGCAGGGGAATCCTACCCACATTGACTGAACATGCCAAACCGCCCCCCTTTTTCAGTGGAATGCACCTTCATTGGTATGCCATGGTAATTAGCAATATCATATACAAATGTCTCTTAATTAAATAACTCCCTTTCTTGTAGGAAGGACACCCATTGGGACATTCCAGCAGTTTTTATTTTGATTTTATCCACCTTGTTCTTTTTTGTTTCGAGTTGGAAATTGCCTTTCTCCTTCTCATGCCTTCCAGTTTGGAACAGCTGATCATTGTTCAGCTACAATCCACCCCCAGCTCCCCAAGAGAGATGAGACAACCTACACTTGCCCTCCACTTGCACTTGCCTGACTAGCACGAAGAGTTTTTGTTGTGTGTTAAGCCAACAATCCATCAACAGAATCCACTCTAACCAGCTCTGGCAACACTTGGGCTGTTTGTGCCTGGGAGCTTCCTACCACAGTTGTGGCATTGCTGGGATTTGAACCAGAAACTTCCGGATTAAAGGAACGCAATTTGGTTAACATATCAGCAATACAGTGATAATTGTATTTCTCTCTTAATTGGCCTCTCTCTTAAGAGGCAAGGTATTCCAGATTCCTTACAATTAGGAACTCAAGAGAATCTTTGTCTGTTTCTGTAAAAAAGTAAACACAAGTGGATTCTGAAAAAAATAGCCCATAAACCTTTACAATTAACACAAGTTTGTAAATACTCCTAAACAACATCTTCCAGAGCGAAATATTGAATATTTAGCAGTTTATTTATTGAACAATATGAGACATGTGACACAGCACCTAATGAGAACACAGGTGTAATGTCACCTATATGAATATACAGTATATACTATACAAGTGTTTTCTCACATACACAGGTGCCATTTTTGCCATGTTATGTCTGTTTCATTACTTGTTATGTATTTATATAACCGTAAATTATGGAATAATGTTTAAAGCTGCGTACTTATATTTAACTTCAAGATAAAAGCAAAGCACACATTTAAAATACCAAAAAAAAGACATTCTTAAAATTAAAACCCCAGTAATTGATTAAATCAATCAGAAGTTTAGTGAACAATGTCCTCCTTGTGCCAGTATGTTCACTTTACCACATGTACAGTGGGGGCAACTTCACAGAGCTGCATCACCACACCAGAGAAATAATAACAAGCAGCCATTCATTACTTAATAAACAAACAGTCCCAGGAAATAGCAAGTAAGAGATTGTGGAATAGCCTCTTGGAATCAGTTTTGCTGTGTATTTGATCTTGCACCCTCCTTCCCAGGATACATCAGTTTTCTTGGGTGGGGGTAGCACATAAGCCGCCCCTGTCTGGAGATTGCTGCTGAGCCAGGCAAGCTGGGCTTTGAAGTGTTGCACAGAGGGCAAGGAAACTTCCAAGGATGAGGCCCATGGGCAGAGATGCCAGGTGAAATGTTTAAAGCATAATATACACCTGTGTTGATTGTGGATACTGATTTTCTTTGCCCTATCACATACTAATGCATTAACAAGGTGTAGAAAGAATTCCATTAGCAGAACAGCATTGCTGTGTCACTATCCTCTGATGCTGTACGTGGACATGTAATTGGACTTTCCTATGTCCAATTGCAACTGTAGATGGACCCATGCTTTATAGGTTTTTTTCCTTTTATTTAGTAAAGCTAAAGAATTCTCAAACCATCACGTTTTTTTATATGTTCATATATTGTAAAAGATATTCAATCTGTAAACATACATAGGCAAACTTGTGGTAGAATCTCCAGATTTCCTTGGTAACCAGTTACTAAGGAAGCTCCTTATAACAGTAGTGTTTGCTAGGTCACAATCTTTCATAATTTTTGTTGTTTTCTCTGACATTTTCAGTTTGTGTTGTCCGCCCAGGCAAAAGGCTAGAAGACTTGCTGGGGAGCAATGGTGTCGAGTCTTGTTAAATAAACTGTCTCTCATTCGCTAGTTTGCAGTCTGTGGTATTATACAGGGTGGTGCTTCCTGTCTTGGAAAGGCTGTTGTAAGGGAAGTTTGAAATTCCAACAAAGCTCCTTTTTTTAAAAGGTTCATTTCTCTGTTACTACTCACACAATAGCATTTCTATACACTCCTGTTTCATTAGTGAAAAAAATGATAAGCTCCTAAGGATATCAACCTTTTAAACAAGCTCCTAACATAATGGCACAAAACGTTCAGTATTTGCAAGGGAACGTTTATGATCATCTGCATTATTCATATGATAAGGATGTCCACTGACTTTGCATTGAGGTGATACCTTCTGGTAGTGCACATATTTCAACCATGAATGTACAATTTTCTTCTCAGAAACACCATCCACAAAGCTCGGCTGAGTATAATCATACCGTTTACATTCACAGAGAGACACAGATGATGGCTTTTTGTACATGAAGCATAGTTTTAGATTGTAACCTCTGAAACGTACTTTACATACTGTATAAACCGCAGAAATAAAAAACCTAATCCCTGTGTTCATTGTATGAGGAAGTCCTTAGTGAAAGAAGACTGTATCACATTTTAAGTCATAATCCTAAAGTTTTGTTTAAAATACTGTGATAACATAGAATCCACAATTCTATATAATCTGTGAAATTCCTGAATACACATAATATGCATCAATATGCAATACATAAAATGGGAAATTGTGTAAGCTTTTTATTTTTAAAGTTGGATTTGATTATTTGTCTGTTGTTATTGTTTGTCTGTGTTACAATGCCTACTAAACAGCAGCATTTTGAAATATACAATAGGAATTTTAGGTTATCCAATTAAATGTAAAATGTAAGATGTGATTTTTGCATGAATGTCAAAGTTGTATTCCAGTGCAGTCTCTGCTCCTAATGCAACAAAAAATATTTTGCATAAATACATTAAGTCATGCATTTACTGTCTCCAGTACATTGTCCGTGTTAAATGGTGCCATGTTTATTTTTTTCTCATTTTAAGATTTAGTGAAGTATCAAACACCCTTTCCTTACAAGACATGCATTTACAAGCAGAAAAAAATGGCCTTGATAATAAAAATATTGAAAATGCCTGGCCACTTTTATTTAATTTTTAACAAGCTTATTATTTCATGCTTATTTACATAATGAGTAATGATGCCTCATTCACTTGTACCTGAATTTAAAAAGTAACTTTCAAAACATCCATTCAATTAAGACACATTGAAAATTCATCGATCCATCCTTCATCATCAACAAGTATATTGCACACAACAAGTTGCTGTGAATTAAATTAGTCTCTGGGTCAAACCTGACTTCAAGGTGCCTTTGATGCACCTCTCATAAAGGAACTGCATCAGAATTTAGCCAAGCTGTGGAGCATATCAAAATCATATCAAAATCAATCCTCTGCATTTTTCAGTGATGCCTCATTTTAACACAGACTCTTCGTTTCCCTAAAACATGGTATTTCAAGCGTATTTCAGTTGTCTTTTCCAATTGGTTTGCAGATTTTACAGTACATATATCCTTCCCTCAAACACATGCACTCTGTCAAAATGGGTCAAATTGGCCTGCTGAGAAACCTTAAAAAGAGACCATGCTAATGACTTCTTACATTGAACTAGAGATACACAAGCAGAGTACATGTTCCCATTTTTTCAGTTGGATAATAACATGAGGTAGTTATTTCAGTAACATCTGACTTCCAGCAACTTCCAATTCCAAAGGTTGGGAGGGAGATAGCGAAACCTCACAACTGCCAAAGACATACAGTACTTCACAGACTGTGACTGGTGAATGTATACTAAAGTTGAGATGAATCATACAGTATATAAATGAAAAAAGAAAACATGGCTGAAACATTGGGAAAAGGAAATGTGTAGACCTATACTGCATGTGTTTTTGGTATATAACTTTGTACTATAACATTGAAAAGAAAACAGATGAATCACCCTTCTGTAGAAGCCTATAGAACAGTTCAAAGGTCTGTTAGGTTTATCTGTAAACAGTATAGGTTTCACTTAGAGGAGCCCAAATTACTCAGCAAAACAGACACAGTGAGCTTGGCTTTAGCAAATCTAAATTTCATATTAAGAGATCTGTCTTTTGGATGAGGCGTTAAACCGAGGCGTTCTGATGGATTCAACATATCAAATCTCAGAAGGGAAAGGTACTAGTGTGTTTAATATTATATTAAGACTTACTTGATATTTTCACAACCATTTCGCAGAATTCATGGATTCTTTAATAATGATATGAAACACCAAATGTTATGCAAACTCGGTGTCCTCAGAGTTTTGGAGACCATCAGAAGATGCTTTTTCATTTTCTGGATCACAACCCATTCCAGCTGTATTAGGAATTCAGCTTTCACTAGGAATGGAATCACAACTATTTCCATGAGGAAGAAGGGACATGTCCCTTATCCTCAGGATTGCATTCTGGAGAATGAATCACTAAGGTGTGCCAAAGGTGAACATAAGGAAATGGGTGCTCACAGCTTGTATCTGGGCTGTCCTGCTTTGCTCCTGGAAGATAATAGATTAGATTAGATTATTCTTTATTGCCACACAACAATAGTTGGTGGAATTTGCTTTCGGTACATCAAATAACACAGATGAGACACACATACAACATATACAGTACAAATTTAAATAGGACTGAAGACAAACAAACATCATAATAATAATATAAATTATGAAACATAATAAAATAAAGTTTAGAGCGCCAAAGGTAAGTGACTGTACCTAATTTCCACTCAGAGGGGACTTAATTGTGTTTTTCAAAGTCATCAGATATACCTCGTCATGTGCCAGTGTTGTGCTGGAATAGAATCTACTGTTGTGTTGTGATCAAGATGTTGTGAGATAATTATGTCTCTATTCTTATGTTTTTTTACCCATAGAATAGAAAGATCGATAATAAGAAAAAATGATAACTATACTGTATTTGTCACAGCCAAAAAGATTTTTCATATCAGATATTTCCAGAGTATCCAGTGAACGTTAATTGTTTTGCTGTGGTTCCACTTGCACTTCCAAGGATGTGAAAGAAATTGGAAGAGAGATGCCTAAAGGCACTTTTTGCCAGACAAGGAAAGATAAAGGGTCTCTCATAAGGTTCTTTAGTTTTAAACTCAAATGGAGATGTCCCATGACTGGATATAGTTGTGTCTATTCATGAACATTATGAAAATAATTATTCGAAGGTTCCTTGTCTCAGAATGGTTTTATGGTCAGAATGGTCAATAGAAACAGTGAAAGATTTTTTTTTTAGAAATCTAGAACCACATGTCTGTATGAGATTCATAATTCACATTTGTCTGGATCCATTAGACCTAGAAGTCAGTCTACATTAGTATTTGAAGGATATTTAGTAAATTCAGCTTTGAGCATATCAGCACTGTTCTGATCATGTGTTATTTCTTTCATGACCCAATTTAAAGTCCATTTCCGCACAAACTCTATATTCTCACATAATTCCAAAGTACAAAGACTCACAGAACTCTGTAGAAGCATTTTCTATCACCTTCATCACTTCTGTCATCTTTTCCATGAGGCTGGTGTGAAAAGTTAAGATCCTAATATAGAAGAAAACAATACATTTTCCTCAACATCCTTAATAAATTAAGGACAGAAATTGCCCAAACTTCAGTGCAGGACATCTTTTCAATGAGCACCTAAACACTGCATATCACTTTTTTTCTGTATACTGTAACTTAACTTTACAAAGCAGAGGATTTGACATCAAAATGCTTTTGTTTTAAAGGTAGAATTTTAATTTTTTAAGATGTTCACCTGAGTTGGAAATCTGTTGAGAGAGCTCTGGCTAACTCTACTCAAACTCAAACTCTATCCTCAGCAATATTTAGCTGTTAGGGTACCAGGGGAATGTCAGTCCCAGTCAGCTAGTAACAGGACCAAAGCTTTTACCCAGGATGTCTAGATCGTAGATCTCAGCCTGTGTGTGCCACCTATACTGTTTGAGACACCAAAGAAGCCCTCTGTGAATTTATTTTCCATTCATTTTTAAAGCCTCTGTGATCATATGACCTTCATGTTGCGATTAAATGTTTAGAATAATATTGTTGGTTAAAGAGGAAACAGCAGTGTTTTAATAATGTTTTGTGAACATAAATAAAGGCCTCTGTTACTGATTTGTTTCAGCTACTGTCCTCTGTGCTCTTTGGTCTTGTTAAGAATGTGATTAACAACACTCATTAGAATGAATCAATTAAACTTTATGTCATTGATAAGCAACTGTACACTAAGAAACAATTAATTCCATTACTTCACATGAAGGGTACCAGTTCATTTCACAGCAACCCTATGTCCTGTTGTGAAAAACAATTACAATACCTGCTCAGACTTTCTTCCTCCTTTATTTACCTGAACAATCCAGTTCTCTTTCAAGTTACAGCTGACAGTCAAACACAAGGTACCATGGGCTCTCAAACCTCTTTCTAGTTTTGAAGTGCTTAATTTCTCCAGCGCCAGCCCTCACTTCCCTCCTCAACTCCTCTAGACTGGAGGCACCATCTGCTTATTGTTGCGCAATTGTCAGTCTGTCAGGGTCTGTGCATTGCAGGACCTTCTGAAGTTTTAATGGCCTGTTGATTTTATAGGCTGCTGAATGCCATTATTATGGCTTCCTTCCTGTGATGTCAGGGGCTGTTAATGAGGGAGGAAGGAGAAAATATTCCCAAAATAGTTATTGCAAATAAGAGACAAGGAGCAAAATAATTGTTGTTTGAAAAGGAACGGGAAACTCTGTGCAAAATACTAGAGGTGTTGGCAGCTAGATGCTTTTGACCAAACTTGTCATTTCCAGTGCCTTCTTCTGCAATCACCTAAACACATAATTAGAGCAGTGTTGTCTCCTTTTTAAACTTTAATCACAAGCAATATGGCACATACTGTATAATAAATGCTGTCACCTAGCTAAGTTAAATTCATTCAGGGGATAAGTAGTAGAAATGACAGTAAAGAAAGAAGCAAAACCAGAACCTAAACAGATTACTTGCCACCCCCTTTGAAAGTTTCTGTCTCTAAACAAAAGCCATCACAGCAATTTAACATAATTAAAACAGCCTTTAGGAATGTGTCTATAAGCTTTTAATTTTGATGGAGGACACCATCTCTGAAGTTACAAATTATCCTATGAAATGAGTCTAAGGAGTTTCTGTAATTCAAATGATTTGTTTCTTTAAATTTCCAGTTTTGAAATAATATGGATACAAAAATCCACTGTTGAATTAGATGCTGTATATTGGATATTGTGCTTCAAGTAGGTATGTATTTAAAATGTGCTTTTAAACCAGCAACAGGTAGCCAAGTAAGGGACATGAATATTATAAGCAATTTTGTTTTTCTCTTCCTGGAAAAAATACATCCTACAGGTTCAATACAACACTTAAAATCAAAACTATCTGAAAATAAGTCACAGAAATCTGCATTTTGCAGACTCACTTTTTAGAGGGTTTTGTAAAAACTTTGTAAAATAACTTAGCTTAATGAATTTTTTTTTAAAACTTGTTGCTATAGCATTTAGTAATTTAAAGTCATATAGGTCATCTAGGTCAATACAGACATTTGATACTGATCAGCACCTTAGACCCTGAAATCTAGAGACAAATGATAGATGCTCCACCTTTCTACTCAGAGACTGGCGTTCTTAAGTTACTTATGAACAGCGGTAGTTAAAAGACAATCTCCAACAGGTTGAAAAACTGAACACAATTAGAGAGTTCACATTAGCTCTATTAAGGCCTCAATTATTTAAATGGAACAAGAACCAGCTGGTGTGTGGTTCCCAGGGACCAGAATTGGTATTCCCTGATTCACACTGAAAAATAAACTTGCTAAAATCCCTTGTGTTGAAGGTCTACCTGTAGAACTGTAAAATACTGGAGTGTGTTCATATAGAATGAAAGTTATCTCCATAAAAACAACTATAGTGCTGAAACACATGGATAGCAGAAAGTATGCTACTTACATGTTATTAACTACAAAATGTCTCAAAATTATAAAAAATAACATTTTAGGCTGATAACCTCTGGTACTTTTCAGTCTGAAAAGTAAATGTTTGGACTAACATCTAAACTCAGTTATAGATGCTGATAAGGGAGGAGTGAATCCCTGTTTCTGTAACATTAAACAGACTGAGAGTGCTCGACTCCTCCCTCATCTGTCTAAAGCTAAAAGGCTGGTCTTTTTAGCTTGTAGTGTGTTGTCAATATCAATAAAGTTAAAAGGCTATGTTGTACAATACTTAAAGAACAGACGAGTGGAAATTACACCACTACTCATTAACAAAGAAAACTATACAGGACATAAATTAAAAGGTGTAGTTTTATTTTTAATAGAACATTAACTCCTTTTAAAAAAACATTCAACTGGGTGACATCACCCATAGAAAAAAAACACCAATCTTGTGTTTCATTATTATTATTATTTTTAATTTTGGCATTTCTTTGTTTTGCATTTATATTAAGCAAAGTGCATCTTATTTTCTTTTTCTTGTTAACACATTGCACAATACATAAATAATGATGCTTATAAAACGTCTTCATATTTACAAGTAATAATATATTTATATATAACATAAAATACACTTTTTTTTTTTAATTAAATCTTACTCATTTATTAAACAAGTCCTCAGTTTTGTCTTTTTTTTCTTCTTCTTTTTACACCCCGAACAAAGGGGGGGTTTAGTCCTGTTCCGCGGAGTAGGAAATCTGCTGCTATCGGTTATTGAAAATAACTTCCAGCCAGCAAGGGCAGCTACTGATGAACTGTCTGGTGTAGCACTGGCCCCAGCCCTTCACAAAGCTGATCTGTACAGTAAAGCCGGTCCATGGCTGTTGTGTGAATTCATGGTCGTTGGGCCTTTGCAAGCTGTAGGCCTTCTCGTAGTCAAAGGCCTTGATGGAGAAACCGGGGAATACTTTGTGAACCAGCAACGTCCGAGAGTCTGGATTGTCCAGTGTGGCAGACTTGATGAAGATGGGATAGCAGCTGCGGTTGTACACCCACACTCCGTCCATCTCTTTCGTCAGCTGAATCCCGTAGCCGATCTTGCTGCGCACTTTCTGCACCAGCTGGCTCTTGTTGTCCGAGTTGAGCTGACCGAGGCAGAAGCCGTTCCCCTGAGGTAGGTCGTAGAAGATATCCAGGGAAGGCTCCTGGACCGAGTAGAGGCGGCCCACGCGGGTCTTCTCCTCCCAGTACGCCACGACGCACCAGTGCGCACGATCCCCCTGCCCCTGCAGAGCCTGGGAATCTGGAGGGACAAAGAAATTAGAGAGCTGGTTAATGATACTGCCAAACTGGACCAGCGAACAAATGTGAAGGAACACTTAATTCAGATTTTGTACATGTGGAGGTTGGTCCGTGGTGAAATAGTAAAAGTGCTCACAGGACATGAATACTATGAGCACATACTGAACAAATACTTTGAAAATATTCCATTACATTCACTTCCTGGAACCCCGGAATATGTATTCCATGCCAGGAATGAACGGCGCCTCTACTTGCTAATCTCATCCCCACAATGTGGAAGTGTACTGCAGCTATTCAAGGCACAAAGAGAAATGCCTTGAAGTATAATATACAGAAAGTACCACAATGCTCCAGACTGAAAAGGTATATATTCCAGAAGCAAATGCCTATTTAATTATGCCGAGCTTTCACATGGACACATGCACAATTTTACTAATAGCACAAATTGGTATGTATGATTCAATGATACAGGCGTGTCAGTGATAGTTTCTGAAACTGACTTTTGAAGTAGATTTTTTGACACGAACAAATATTAGATATTAAGAGTATTAAAAACCTAGAAAGTTATGAAAAGCTTTTTTTCTGCGCTAACTGAGAATTATTCACAACAGATCGACATTTATTACACATTTTACACCAACATTTTCCTTATATTCGATAAAAGCTAGTTTTGGCACTGTGCACGTCAAAATCCAGGCAAACGAAGACCTTCGCTTACACGGATAAACGTTTGCATCCCTAATGTTGAAAAAAAAATAGAAGAATTCCTGGAATTCTAACAAGAAAAGCAGTCCAACTCCCTGGAAATCAAACAGCCACACAGCATTGTTTACATAAGCATTAGTACTTATCTGCTGTCTGAGTTTCTTTATTTTGTTGCAGGACAGTTGAAGTTCTGACGCAAAGTGTGCTATAAATCTGTCCCAATCATTGTTTTATAATAGGTTGCCTCATCTTACAATAGGAAGCTATTGTCTGTAACAGTCTAATTATTTTTGAGGGGGGAACATGGGAATTTGTATACTGTGAAAGTCTTATTGCCTCCCCTTTCTTACAAAATGTTCAAAGTTTATTCCTCTGCAAAAAATAAACTGAAATGCTTCAACAAATACGGACAGCATTAGTCATGACATCCTTGATTTTCTATATCCCAAAATCCAATAAAAGGCCCCAACTCAAACACCACGGCCTAATGACAGGAAAGAAAAAGCCACATTCCTGAGAATAATGGCTCTGTAAAGTGGCAGAATGTACCCACAGTGAACTCATAGCTGGCTGGCTTGCCTCAAAAGGTTTTGTTGATTGACCTCTTTTCTGGACCAAAGATCCCTCCCCCGCAAAAAAGGATAGGTGAAAAATAAAAGTACAAAATGATGATATACTCACACAACTTTTCTCTCTGTGCATAACTGCATGTACAGTGCAGTATGAATATCTACAGTTTCACTTAAGACCTGCCTTCACCTAAAGCTGCCTTGAGGATTAGAAGAACTCTGACACTGAACTGCACAGGACACTGGTGGAAAGGGAGAAGGGGACTACAGACCTCTGGACTGGATTATATTTATATCTCAATTCTTCAGTCTACCCCACCTCCTAAATCTTTTGTCCTTTGATGCATCGAATAACAATGACAAGCAGAGAACCGCTGTGAAGAAGACTTTTCACATAAAGAGAAAAGCAGTTTTCACTCAGTTCTGGTTTGATTTTCTTCAACATTTCACACTGTTGCCCAAAAAAAAAGTTTTTTCCAAACAAAATCCCTCAGACCGGCATTGTAGCCTTTTTTTTCCCTTTCCCGTCTTTTTCTCTTTCATCTTTATGGGACACCAAGCATACCCAGTAATTTTCGAGCAGACATCGGCAGAGGGAACTGTTCAGTTATGTTAATTGCGCAGTACCTCTGAAAAAAAAAACTCTTAAAGCAAAAGCAGCCTGTTATTAGGAAATGAGCCAGTGTTCATTTATGGTGACGAGAATGATATTTTTTAAAAACAAAACCTTCTTTCCATAATGTAACTGAAGAAGCCTTTCCTTTCATGTCATCACAATCTACTAGGATACAGCAGCCCACACATAAACACTCACTATGTGTGTGTGTTTTGGAATTATCTCACACCTCATTTTCTTGAGTTTCAGAACAAATGTTGCTTAGCTGTCATGGCTGAGAACAGAAGAACATGAAGCTTACCAAGAACAACAAGCCGTTTCTGCCATTTTGCTCATCTGGCTACTAGAAGATTATTGTTTCGGGAGTCTAATCAAGTCTTATGTTGGAGGTCACCAGTGATTCTTGAACTGCAGGGTGTTATTTGCACAGTAATAGGTGTCGCCAAGCCTGTGGGTCATTAATTGGTTACCTGCAGGGACTTGTCAAGGCAGCTGAAGGGAGGAAAGAATTAGTCAGCCAGTTCGGTGCCTGTTTAAGAGCAGAGGTCTGATTGCTCGACTCTCTCTCACTGTACCTGGTGGTTTAATAATCACCCCCCACTCAGGCTGGTCTCCATCCCAAGGCCAGGTTGTCAGACCACTGCCAATTTCGAACCTTCACATGACAATTAGGTAGGCTGGCGTGGATTGAGGGAGAGACTTCAATTGCAGAGTGCAGAAACTTACACCGCTCCCAAGCATTTGCTGTTGGTGGTTTTGTCTCATCTCAAAACCACGACTATGCAACTTGGCTGGCTGAAAGCTTTGAGGAGTTCACTGCAGGCAACTTTGACAGAAACACCAGAACACATTCCAGAGTAACAGTGTTAGATTATTCTTGACAAGAAGACAGAGAAAATGTGAAAATTAAAATGAGATTCTAGAAATCGCTGGGCTCCGAGCTGAGCTACAAGGTTTTAAAGCTATGCAAGAAAGGTACCTTTTTCTTCTTTCAAACTTTTTCATTTATGCTTTACCTCCTAAAAATAGCAATCCAAAGTATATGATTATCATGTGCTTATTCAACACCTCCAACTAACCAGGTTTAACTGGAAGACAATTTACACAACTGGTAGGTAATTTCCACAGCAACTCATCAGACCAGAGATTTATCTTGGTTTCTGTAGTGTTTAACAGACTAGAGAGCATATGACTCTCTCCCTAGATGGGATGCTAGTCCATCACAATATTACCCCTAGCAATCCTGGTCCCCCCTTATACAGCTGGGTGGAGCAAGCAACTGGAGCAACTGGGGTAAAGTACCTCACTCAAGGTACAACAGCAGTGTCTGCAGTGAGGCCTTGAATCCACAACCTGTCTATAAAAAGGCCAGACTTATCCACTTCACTATACTGCTCCCAGATCTGCTAGACCAATAAAAATCTTGAAATTGGCACTGTAAACTGAAACACCTGGTCATGATATATACTAAATATCAGTTATCACAGCATGATACAGTATCAGGCTTTAGGTGGAATTAAGAGTCCACATGCGCATTACTGGAAACACACTCAGAATATATGTTCAGTAGAAAGAAGCAT
Organism: Atractosteus spatula; assembly: GCF_055471065.1. NCBI lineage: Eukaryota > Metazoa > Chordata > Actinopteri > Semionotiformes > Lepisosteidae > Atractosteus > Atractosteus spatula. The sequence continues at coordinate 56,354,799 of NC_142708.1, read as the reverse complement.
ATTGTCTTTTGAGATTTGTTCACAGTCCCAACCAAAGCCAAAACACAGTACATGTTCCTGTGCCTCAGGATGTTGGTGAACATCTGAATGCCCTTGTGTTCCTCAGTAAAACTGCTCATATTTCTTTACTTGAGCTAATGTGTGCATTGTGTATGCCTGCCTAGTGCATGTTGTATCAGCATGTCTGCAACTGACAGACTTCCAACACAACTCGCACGTGTGCTTTGTCCATGTCTTGGTTTACATACACATCTAGGACATCTGTCAGTAAAAATGTCAAGAATGCATTTCTGATTCCTGCCGTGTGTCTGTCTCTCTCTAAGATTATGTTGTCGCTCAGTGCTTGGAATATGCATGGAGGCTGTGGGGAGCTGTCTTTCTCAGTCTTGGTTGTGTGTGTCTCTCTGTCCCCTGTATGTTACATGTGATAAGACTTTTTGATCTCTGGAGATGGGTAGTGATCTTGTTTCAGTTTGGCCCCAGTCATTAGGCCTCATTGTCCATGCAAATTACAGTGCTGCATTCCGGCTACAGACCTCATTCCACATCATTAGCCCAGTAGTGAAGCTTCAGGCAAGGGTGGGGCAGTCCCCTGCCTTCCAGCCTCACAGTTTACACTAATTGTGTCCTCACAGCAAATCAATACCATCTTCCCTTATTTTACTTCAAACAGATCTTTGTAAAGCCCATCAATTCCGCTTTACATTCACGAAATGTGAGCTGAAGTAACAAGGACTTTCTCACTTGGTCAAAAACCAACGTTTGAGATATGACATGATAACACTCAGGACCACACAAATAAAATTCTGTATACTTTAATACTACTGGGATGGAGACACACAATATTGCTACTCATGTGTGTGATTTTGGTTCTTATTTTTTTTAAATATAAACAAAGTTTGAAAATGTTCGAACTGAATGTTGAGGAGGTAGCAGAATATCAGAGGAATATGAAATAATTTTTACTGACTCACTGTGCAAAAAAGTATTATACCAATTAGATGTTCTGTTGTGACGACCCCACAACCATCCATGATAGCTGTTATTCTGGCTCTAGTTGCAGACTCTTCTATTGGGGGGGGTTTAGCAGAGTGGGGGCATGGTGCGCCAGACTGGAGACAGCTAGTAGCCTGAAGAAGTTAATGATTACTACTGTCTGCCTTCATAATCTGATTGTTTCTATTCCTGGACACACACATTGGCATAGACAGGCTCTGAACATGCTATCACACACTTCATTGAACCGTACTCACACACACACTCCTGCCTGGTCTGGTCCATTACCTTACAATAAAGTGCTAGAAGAAAATAAGGTTTAAACACTTCCCTTACCAACTTCAATGTCGAAGTTTTGAAGGGGAAAAGGAACTTTCTGGATGTTTTTTTCTGACTAAAAGTTTTTTTTTTGTTTCTGTATGAGAGCTTACGCAACACACAGAGTCAGACAGACAGATTAGAAATTAAACTAGTTATATTGTTACTTTATAAATTATTTCTAAAAATCGTATTCTAACAAGGCCAACAGAACTTTCGGGTTGAACTGTGATGTTTTACTATAAACCACTCAGGTTATGCAAAGTACCAGACTGGAACCATTACTGAAGGCATTACGGCTGACTGGAATTATAGAGGGAAATTGTGTACAGAGTCTAGAGGTCACTAACGAAAGATTAGTGTCACTAAATGCAGAACCCAATTACTGCTTTTTCCAATGTGTTAAGAACATACTGCTAAAGGAATATCTATGTAGTTCTGAAAACATCATGAACAAAATTAACTACTGAGTACATTATGAATTGAAGATTTTAGCTTTCTTAAATAACACCACGTTTCCTTTCCAAAAATAAATTTTATAGGAAACGTCATACAAAACAAAAAACAATTATGCATAAAATATATTTTGAACTACACCAAGCAAACAAATAACACATTTTACTTAATAGAATACCATTTATGTAAGAACTCTGGAACCTATGCTTCATGATGTTAAATAATTTCTTTCATTGCAAGCACATTATTGTGTTTTCAGCAATCTTAAAAGACAGGAAGATTTTAACCTGATGGCCAAGTTAACAAACCACAAAACCAAGCTTGGAAAACATGCATATAAGACTGCTTTAATTATACAATGAGAAACAGAAATCAGAAATAATTATTTTCTAACAAAGCAATGAAAAAGGCTTAAAATCTTTTGATTGAAATAAATAAGGCAGACTAATTGTCAAAGCTAACAGAGTTTCATAAAGGTATGGAGGTAAGGAGAAAACAGGAAAAAATTGGAATCCTGAGTAATTCAACAAGTAAAAGCACCTGCCCAAAGCACAGAGTGAGTCTCTTCATCCAGGTATTTCTTGGACTATAGTATTTATGTTGCCATTGCTAGGATTCTCCAAGACTACATGCACAATTACTATTGCACAGCTGGAACTGACTGAGCTTGAGCTGACCTAGTTGTCCACTGTAACTTGCTGTGAGCTGATGAGCTTGTAGTGCTATCAGCGAGAGCTGCATCAGTCTGCCAGCCACAGCCAATATTACTGTAGGCTCTCTGGGACTTGACCCATGACAAATGATATAAAGTCCTCATTCTTCCTGTGCTGGTCTAATCTAGCAACTGGTAATTCCAATTTGGAGACGTGTCTTAAAAATGAAATGCAAATTCCCAATTTTGCTTCTCAATTGAAATACATGGGAAGTAAGGTGATGCTTCTCTGGAGTAAGCAAACAAGAAGAATCAATCAATATTAAAATGCACACAATTTTGTATCAAAATAGAAACTGTTTTTTGTTGGCAGTATGTTATCCTTTAGAACTGGGATTCCATACAAGAAGCAGTGTGACCCAAGTAATTCCTGAGGACTGTCAATGTGTCCTCAGAGTATTTTTAATAGTTTCTAAAAGCCCATTCAACACAGGACAAGGTGACTCAATGACCAGTTTCAGGTCAAAGATTAGAAAAAAAATATTTTCTGTTGTTGCATTAATTATTCCATACACCACAGTTCTTTGGATCTACAAATTATAAAATTATAATAAAAGTTTTGTATTTTATTGAGACTGAGACTCTGAAATGTTGTTTTTAAACTTTTTTTCCAGGATACGCTTATGCCTAGCATCTCAGAAAAAAAATAACTGCAATGGTTACCCCGATAGCAAGAAAAAAACATTGTGTGTGACAACCTAGGAATCTCCAATTCAGTCTCTCTCCCCATAACTCTAAAAGTGCTTTGCCAATCCTGAGCTTCTCTTCTGGAGCTCCTGGTCTGAATAACTTGGCATGACCTGAATCTGAACTGGGTCTGCGCCGCTACACACACCAGTTGTGAACTCTCCCATTAGCATTAGGATGGTTTGACTCCTCTGTGCAGTGCAGAACAGTAAACAAAGTTTACTCCACAGGTCACTGGCTCTCCCTACCTCACCATGTTATTATTCAAACACAGACTCATTTTGGCCAGACCCTCAGGCTCAGTGTTTCCTCCGGAGTAACAGAAAGAATGAATATAAGTAAAACAGTGAAAAAAAAAGTCAGTGATGTCATTCACCATTCTACCCAGCAAACAGCCACCAATCTCCAGTCCACAAAAGCCAACCACAGTGGTACAGCACATCTCCGACTGAACAACTGGCTTCATTGTTTTTGTCCCGAGAATGTCAGGGATCTCCGTGGGAACCTTGCATTAGCCATTTCAAAACAACCAATTCAGTATGCTTGGCAGAGCTCTTTTTGGCTTTTAAAATTATTATTATTAAATATCAGCTTTATTTTAAACCTAGACAACATACAAGGTACTGTAATACATTACAGTGTCAGATTAACAAGCACATGTCATGCATTTGCAATATATATAAATGAATAGCAAAGGTGCAACAAATTTAACTGTGTAGACAGCACTAAAACCATATTAATCTTTGGTATTTGAACATTATGTCCAGAATGATTAGACAACAGGAGCATAACCTGGGAATTCTTACAGATCAGCGGTTGTCAGCCTAGAGATCCATTATCCAACTGGCATCATTGGTCACCCTTGAGTTGCTTAGATTAACCCAAATAAGACAATGTAATCAGGATAAATTTATACAACAAAAGTCAAGCTTGTTGACTAGCACAGTCATAGAACTCTCATACCTTCCTTCCTCATGCCAGTAGGTGCCTGGCCATCACTTATTTCCTGATATTAAGAAAACTAGGTTTCCAAATTGATTTGAGGGCTGTGTCTGTAGTCAAGTTTGAAGAAGCTTATTTACAGTTTCTCCTGGAGCAAGGCTCAGTTTAGTTTTACTTCAAGACATACCCTAAAAAAAACCCCAATATTTTCAGACACACATAATCACAAATTAACATCAAGTATCATATATGCATAACAGCCTTTCCTGGCCTTTTCCCTTCGTTCTTTTGCTGTTTTGCAAAATTTCAAGGATTATAATGACACTGGGTGGGGAACAGTGGAAGGCCAAAACCAAAATTAACTCCCAGCCAAAAAGCCTCCTTGGCTGCATATTTTGGAGAGGAAGTGGAAAGTAATGAAAGATCCCCACTCAGTCAATTGAGCAACACGGCTGCAATAAAATTAAAGAGAACTGCCGCTGACCCGGCATTTTTTTTCCTTCAATAAAAAGAGGCACTATTACATAAAAAACTGAATAAAAAACTCTCAAGCTGCCTACTACTGCCCTCTAACTGAATCATCTTTCATTCTCTGAGATTGTTTTACATTTTGAGGAGGCCCACAGCTACACCATTTAGCCCTTTTCCTCAAAGACATGATGTCATTTCCTGTGTTGTCCTTTCTTTTCCTGTTAACCCAAATAACCCAAGAATGTAATGGGGCTGAATGGATATGTTTTTCTCCACTTTTTAAAATGTTATCTTTAAGACAGATGTGTGCTGATAGAGACGTAACCCACGAAAGACAGCTGTCCAGTTTGGCGCAGTCTAACCCCAGCAAGCAGACAGTCTCAGAAGGAATGCCCTTTATAGAAATTAGAGCAGGTCTTGTAGTACTGGTAACTTCAAAACAAATAAATAAATCTAACACGCAGTGAAACACCAGCATGGCACCACTGACGCGTCTGAAATTACACATCAAGAAAACTGTGAGAGAATCTCTCGAAAGGTTACATGATGAACCATGTATTAACGCAAGCTCAAATGACTAGGAAGAGTGGAGCTGCCCTGAGGCCTGGAGCTCACAGTTTAATAATACACCTCAGCCTAAATTTAACCCACAGAGGAAGCTACTCTGTGACAGTAGGCAGGCAGCCAGGTCCCTGTGCAGGTCATTCAATCCTGCTTGAGAAAGTGGGTACTGGCTGTCAGCACCAATTTTATGGTATTCTTTTACATAGCCACTCCAGGGTCACTTCAAGTCGGCACCAACAGGCATTCCACCTACGTCTTTGAACACCCCCCTCCACACACACACCACCATACGAAGACTGATCGCCATTTGCCCCTTCTCTGATACATCCCGTTAAACCAGCTCACAGTGTAACTAACTTTAACAGCAAAAAGTAAGTACTTAACACTAGTAAATTAAAAAGGGGGCCTTAAAAATTAACTTTACATTACATTAAGTCACACATCACTGTGCCACTTTAAAATGTCAACCTCAACCACCCTTTCTCCCCAACTCTCCAAGCTTTGGCAATCCAAAAAATACCATTCTGCTTTAAGAACGGGACTGTCACTTCCAGAATCATTAAAATCCTGCGACACAGATCCCACTGGCTAGCATGCACAATAACAAAGGCCTAAATATTTACATGCTCCAGTAAGTGGAAAAAGATGTGCACTTATCTGGCGGAGATAGAAATTAGAATGGATGTCTGGCATTGAATCCTATACATGAAAAAACATTTTTCTCTCCGCTGGCATAAACAATATAACTATATTATTGAAATGCACAACCATAACACGGATAGAAAAAAAAACGTTTTAAAAGTTTAAAGAAAAAAGGAAAATCTTATTCCTAGTATTTCTGAGAACATAAACCCCCCACACCCATGGTCTTATAAGAGCCTTCCATTCCTCAGCCTGCATGAGCCAGCCCACCCTGGCTGAAGAAGAAAGTGTCTGCCAGGAAAGACCTAACTCAAAAAAAAGGAGGAACTGGAACAGAGTGTCAGAGGCCAAAAGCTACAGGGAGATACTGCCAAGTCGCAGTCTCTATCCACTTCACTGGCCAGGCTGCATTCTGCTCCAGTCAGATGATGTGTGAGGAGAGCTTTAATGCTCCCAGTCTGGCAGGCGGCCTAGTTTGCATTAAAGCCTTTCACTGTCATATTGAGGTTAACTCTTAATAACCTCGCTTTCCAGGACAACAGCAGCAGCACAGACAGACAGGAGATTCTTAACACAGCACAAAATAATCCTAGGCTGACCAAAACCTCATTTCCTTGTTTACATACCGGCTACAGTTGAAGGGCGGGGGGCAAATTACATTTTAAAAGCTTATTAGTTTGAAATATTTGATTCACAGCTCTGCCAACCCATTGTTCAACTAAAATCCCTAAGTTCAGATTTCACTATGGTCACAGCGTTAAAAGTAATTTTAAAAAAAGGGCATTCTATTCCTTGAACTCTGCATCACAGACGGATGAGATCAAGGAATAGAAGTTTTCACTTGGTTGTCTAATAGTGAAGAAGAAATATCATTAAGAAATATTTTGCGTAATAAATATCCATCTTGTTCATTTGTCTGTAAAGTTCCCTGGAGTTTCTCCCATGATCAACACAACTTACAATTACATTTGATATATAAACATAAAAGATACACAGAAATCCGCAAAATGAAAACACATTTCAAAAATGACAGAAACAAAAAACAAGGGAGACTAAAGTTTCCACTACCAACAACAGAAGTGAGTAGAATCTGTAACGTTTCCAATACTTTCCCCTGAAAATACTCAATGCTAACAAAGTAACATAACTAAGCTACACAACACTCATTCAAAACTCTTAAATCTGTTCTTAAAAAGAAGTGCACCAATTCCCTTTCCTCCTGTGAGACATGAAAGAGCGCTGAATACCCCCCACACACACACCCCCAGCCCCTCACCCACCCTCCCCTTCTCTTCTCTAAATACAAAGTCTAGAGCGCAACATAAAAAGGGCAGAGTGAGTGAATTAAAAGGTCAACACGGTGCCTCCAGGAGGAGCCTGTTTCTTTTGTGAGAGCCCCTGAGGGATTAAAGTTTTCTTCCCCTGCCAGAGAAATCAAGTCCCTGGCTCCAGGCCTTCCTCCCTCCCCTCACTGAGCCTCATTCATTACTCAGACTCAGTGTGGCGCGGGCCCAGCCAGGAAGGAAAACAGGGGGGTGTGTGCATGTTTGGGGGGATGGCAGGCGGGGGGGTGCAGATAGTCTCCAGTTTAGTATTTCACAGTTTGCACTCGGTCTAAAATGTGTGTTTTGTTAATACTACAGACTTCATAAACTGCTCATTACAGAGCAGGGTGTAGCTGAGAGGGGCTGTTTTAGGTTAATGCCCACAGACTTGGCACTCTTTCTCTAAAAAGCCAACAGGACTGCAATGGAACATTGTCTGCAATGGACAGATCAGGTTTTTTAGCCATTTTCTAAAAATTCAAATCTGCCCCTCATGTTCTTCAGAAATGCCACTACCCTGTGTCTTTCTCTGTTGTGAAAAACAGTAGCTCAACCCAACAAATTCCCCTTTCCAGTTCCAGCACTATTTCAATATATATCAATACGCCACTGACCTGTGTATAAAAAAATGGGCCTTATCTTAAACGTCAGACATACCAGACTGTTGACCCCCCCAAGCGCACCCCACCCCCTTCCCTTAACAAAAGGGGAAAAAAGGGTAGTGCTTACCAACTGCCATAAAAAACTTTAAAGTGCAGTAATGAGAAGCATCTGTAATATGAACAGAGAGAGAGGGGCCTTGCTGAATTTCTGTTAACGGTGCCACTTTTCTCCTGACCTGGTCTCATCATAAATACTTTCTTATCAGCTCCTTCTGAACCTATAGAAAGGGTTTAAAAAGACAGGCCCAATGAAGTGCACACACAGGCACTTAAGCCCCAAGGCTAAAGGGACTACCATGGCCCGTTAAAGGAGCAGTCAGGTAACCCGTTTTTTTAATCTCTTGCCATACTTTTTGATTATTAGCTGAACTGCTCCCCAAGCTAGGGCCCTTGGGCAGTCACTCCTACAAGAACTGTGATTTCCTGTACCCCCCCCCTCACCTCCCTCCAGAACACCGCCACCACGCCCACCCCCTCCTCCCTCTCCCAGCAGCCCAGACATTGAGATGTTATCAGTAACTGAAAACTTTCAGAGCGCTCTCTTTTAATAGCTCCGGCTTCCTTGCTGCGGTATCCTGAGGAACTCAGTCCCCACCTCCCTGATATCTCTCAACCTGACCCCCAGAAACCTTCTCCACAACATCCTCATCAATAGTTATCAGCAGCAGTGAAAAACCTGTATCTGACTACACTTTCAAAAAACAACAGATTTTAACTCCCTTACCACTTATTGAGACCACAGTAATGGGCACATGCATCTGTGACATAATACATATCTTCCTAAGTACTCTCAAATCTAAAAGAGAGGCAAAATACATTACAGGCTGTTTCACTGAGCAGTGTTAGCCATTACAAAGCATCAAAGGGTTGAATATGTGTAATTTTGTAATTAATGTTCTCTGTGTACAGTAAACTGCACATACATTTTTTAAAAAGAGAGCAGGTAGATACTGGTTATGTTTGGTTTATCAGTCCTTTCTTCTTGAACAAACACGTCACTGCATCTCTGACAGGCAAAACAGTGCACAGTAAAGTGGAAGACAAACAAAACGAAATCCACTTAAGGGTGTCACAGCTCTGAGACCCATCCCATATGGCAAGGTGGGGGCTTCATGCCTTTATTATACCAAAAGTGAGACAATGGTAACTGCCAGTAAGCCGTCTACAAGAATTCAGGTAACAGAATCAGAAGCTTGCCGTTTACTGACAGGCGTCTAAGGAAATCTTGCACATTCCCACAGAAACAAACAACAAGCAACAACAATTTTCTGTGTTGGCATCAATTACTGACGCTAGACTTCCATTAAAGAAAGAAAAACAGTAAGAAACGCCAGAAAACTAAATGCTGTAATACATTTCCTTCAACAACTGTACCATATGTTCCAAATATTTTCCCCTCACATTAGGGATGCAGGAAGCTTTGATGTTTTACTGAACGCTATCCTTGTTGCATCAGAGAAAGTACAGTCTCACATTGTGGGGACTAAAATATGCAACAAATTTAAATGAGGTGCTTGTACTCTGCCCGAACTGACCAATTATTTTCCCCTCTTAAATACAGTGCTCAGTTCATTATCATATTTAAATTGCACACAACGTGCTTGTGTAAGTTTCAGTATTTAGCAATGTATCCTTCACATTTTCTAAGAAAACCCAATCTTGTAACAAGACTCTATGTTGGTTTCACAAGCAAATGCTGTATTTTTTGCAAAAGCATTTGTTTTTACTTTATTCATGCAAAACAGTGCACATTGTTTTTTGTTTAAACTGATTATGTGTAGGTCCGCATCATAAACTTGTGTGCTTTTGTGAAAAACTGTTTTGTGACAACTCCAAACTAAAATGCTTAATGTGAACGAATGCTGTGAGGCAGCAATGTAATAGAGCATGGCCTACCTGAGAGCCCCCCAGGGGCTAAAAAGTTAGTTCCCCCAGTTTCAGTGGAGGAAGGCACAGAGTCTGGAGAATCTGCAGAGAGAGAGAAAAGTAACATAATTTAAGCAGCTGTGTGCCTATTAATCACTGTATGAAATCAATGCTGCATGAAGATGCTGAACTCTTAAGTTAATTCACCGTTACCTCTGAGCAGATCCTGAAAAGTATAACCACAGATGCCTTAACCCTTCCTTAGTTAGGGTAACCACTGTTACTGGAAGGCAAAATGTCTAGCTATACATTCAACAGGATCTACGGCTCTACCCATTCATTCTGATACACTTTCCAAAAAAGCTACTTTAAACAAAAAAGAGAACAACATAAACAAAAGTATTTCTGTGTACAAGATCCCAATGTCTCTGATACAATTGTTCTAGTATTATGCGTGAACAGACCATGGAGCCCACAACCCCACCATCAAAACTTTAAGCATCTCCTACCACCTACCAAGCTTGCCTTTTGAACAATACCCAGAATCACTCTACTGAACCTAGAACAGAGAGGTGATGCTGCATATTTTCTCCCCAGAACTCTCCAGGTTAGGGCACTCTCACATGGTAACATTTCTTTCCAAGATGGAAGCATAAAATATACAAACAAGTAACAGAAAAGGGAATGCCTAAAACATGTCGTTGTGAACTTATCAGCGCAGCGTGCAGCCCATAATAGGAATACACAGTTTAACAGGATACACTTAATCAAACCAAAAACAATGAAGGAGACCGGAAATGGCCTCAGTCTTGAAAACTGTATACAGTACATTTTCTTAATGGCACTCTAGTGAACTAAGGAAGTATGCTTGCTCTCTCTCTATATCCCTGTAGCCTAATCAGTTTAAATTGTTCTGGTACATGTTTTCAACTCTGTTAGATGATTTAGAATGAAAACAATTAAGTGTGTTTCAAAAGAAACAACAATTATGTCTGTGGAGATTTTCTCTGGAAAATACTGTGCCTTCATGTGCATTTGGAAGAGTTTATAACTTCTTGCACTTTTGCATTTTCAGATTTTAAGATGCCATAGTAAGGGTGCTGATAATTTACAGCTTTTTAGGTCTTAAACTATAGCAACAGTAAAGTGAGCTTCAAGTGGATTCTTCAACAGAATTACCTTAGCAATAAAATGCTCTTTTTGGATGATAGAGGATCTGGATGTGTGAGGGACTAAATACAGTTCACTGCTTAAGGTTTAAACAAATCTGCAAGCTTTAAAACTTGCTCAATAATCTCAGGCTTAATTAAAAATGATTTTTAATAAAGTCTAAACATGATTTCCATAAAGTGTATGTAAGACAGAGTGAACTTTTCACTACTCATTATTGTTTACACAACTTTTTGCCATATTGGCAAGGCTGGAATTTCTAACATCTGGATGAGTGGTTGTACCTGTGCCGTCTGGTGGTTACTTTAACTAGATGCATGGTCATATACAGTGCACTTTGATTGGGTTCCAGGGTCTAAGGCTGGGTTTTGAGGGCTAGATCAGTGACCACAGCTCTGTGATGCCATGTTTGAGCCAAAATGTCCTAGAAAATTTGCAGCTTGAGGAACCATATCCTTAACTTCTAACACTCCACAATTCATTTGGTAGAGAACCAAAACGGTAACTTCTTTACCTTTACAGACTCAAAGATATATAGGGGCACTTTATGCACCCCTCTCATCCCTGAAGGGCTCAACTCAGTAAGCACAGGTACAATATTCATCCTGACATTTGTTATTTCATTTGAAGAAAATGAAATAACAAAATAACAGTCAACACATACAAGCTAAATCATAGTTCATCATACTTTATTGCTGGACACCATTCAAATATATCTTTATATTGCTATTTAAATACTGTTTTAGTTTTTAGCTTCACCTTAATTTGCAAAAAGACCTTAATGTCACTATAATTATTTTTTCCACCCAACAGATGCTTCAGTATGACAATCTAGTCAACTTGCCCAGAAATCTGCACCTCCACCTACATCTCTAGGGAGTAGTCCATTAAATTGAAATAAACACTTTCTAGAGAAAAGAACGATAAATAAAATGAAAAAAATCTCACAAAAGCAAAATATACATGGGTTTTGTGGTTAGGAATGTTGGTATTGTTTTCCTTAAAACAATGACAGACATTTCAGCAGTGCATGTACGTTTAGCTCAGAGTGACTGATAAAACTTTACACTCTAGAGCAAAACTGGATCCCAGATTTCTTAAGGAAGTTAAAAATCTGGTGAGATACAAAGTTTTGTATTCTATTTGGAGATCACGGAACAGAAAACAGCAAAACAAAGTTTTGAAAGTTGTCCAGAAAATTTTGATCCGCTTGACAGTGGGGCTGCAGACACTCCATTAAAGGTACAGCAGTGAACCAACTACAGGATGGATTTCTTTGGCTATTATCCAACCCATTTTCCTTTTTCCAGTAACAGTTCTAAACAACTTTCTGACCAAACTCCATAGGCTTGCCCTGATAAGGACTCCACAAAAGCTGAGGTGCTACGAATGTTTTCACCAGACTAGAATTTAACACCTAAAGAATGCGTTTTACCAGGCCTGAAGCTTTGAATTCCTTGCGTCAAACTGCAAGGACTGCACTTGAAAAGAAATGTGAACATAGTGAAATTGCTTTCAAAATTTTGTCTACTGCGCTTCTAAAATACTTAGAAAATGCAATCAAATTTTTCAACAGTGGAGACTGATGTTTATAACAGAAATCTCTTGGGAAAAGTTGTGTTTCTCCTGACCCAGCTTTCAGATAAGCTCACCTGATATTGTTATGACATCTGTGAGGCCAGGCCGAAAACGAAAGCCCCATAAATGAGTCCTTTCTCTCCACACCCCATTGTCCCAATGTGAAGTTTTCCTGCTTTTCCTTCAAAAGAGCTCCAAAAAGCCTTTCTACAAGTTATACAGATGTTTGGATTAATCACTTCCTCACAGCTGATGGTGGGGAACTTTTATTTTCACAGTGCATTTATTTGCTGACTTTTTTTTGTGTTTATTGATGCTCAGCTACCCGCCCGTCAGGGTCGGCACGCGCTAATTAATCCGCATCACTCATTGGGAATGCAGGAGAAAAACGAGACTCTGCCAAGCTCACCGGAAGAGTAGTAAAAGGTTAATGAGGCCCCGATAAGCATCCTTGAAGGAAGCAGTTTCCCAAAATATGTTTTCCTATCTAGGCAATGTGGCTACACAGTCCCCATTCACAATGTACCAGAGCTTTAAAAGCAGCTACCAGGAGAAAAAATAATAACTCTAAAATAAAAGTTAAAACAGCACTAAATAAGAACGTACTGTATACACTGCCACTAGAAAAAAATGCTTTTACACTTCGAAAATACTTTTTCAAAAAGCTCACTGCAATTTCAGATCCTCCAGCGCCAATTATTTTATGACTCACTATAAAAGTGCAAAACCTTAAACCTGGGAGGATCCGAGCTTGTATCTGGATATGAATCCAATCCTGCCTTTCTGACTGTCCAGGCAGCCTTGGACAAATGACTCTATCTCTCCTGACCCAACTCAAACATTCTTTCAGATTAGCGTTAGTAGGTATAAAACAGCACATATGGCTAGCCAGTCAACTTTTGTAAATAAGACCATACTGAAGGGTTAAATATATGTATTAGTTTTAGATACTTTTTTTCTTAAAACCATGTTGGAAGATATCTTGTGGTGGAACAAAAAACATACACAAAACGTGAAATATTTAACTCTGATACATTCAGTGGAAAAGTACTGAACATCCAATACGAAGTGGGTGAAAGTGCTAGAGGTGTGCTTTTATTTTTCCGACTTGAGACACATTAGATTATCTGTCTCATAACAGACCAGCAGGGAGGTCAGAATGCCAGTGCTAGCTGGGAAACAAAGTTGGCGCCAAATACATACCAGTCTGAACTAAGACTACAGTACAACAAAGGGCAAACTTTACAAAATGTGGATAATTCATGCGTTATCAAACTGTGAACTACACGGCAGCATTTCATGTCCAGCTAATCCAGCTGTAATGGCACAGGCAATAGAATACACTTGCCAAACTCATGTTTAGACACCAAGACCGACTTCTTTACTCTTTTCACTTGAAAACAACAAAGCTGCATCAAAGGCTGCACTGGCAACTCATCCCAAGGTGTCTCCGTGTCTGTCTACTACAATCAGCAGATCCCTTCCCCAGATTAGATGTGGCTCCAAATATCTTGCCCCCTCCCCACCAAGTAATCCGCATTTCCGATTTCCTCTCAAGCGCTGCCCCCCTCCCACCCCCCTCTTGCCCCCCTCTTGCCCCCAGCCTGCTGTGCTCTGCTGCCAGTGCTGTTTATCTGGCCTGCCAGGTCACCCGCCAGCCAAAAGTTTGTGCAGACAACCACTACAGAGCTGGTGCCAGCCTGGAATGGGCTTGAGTCTTGGCTGCAGGCCATCCTATTACAGGGGCCTGGCATACACAAATGCATTCTGATTGCCCTGCCATAAATCAAAACATCTGATGGAGACTCTTGATTTTGCAAAAGAGGCAAAAGATCCTTCATACCCCACAGCGCCATATGTACATTACACGTCACAGGTAGACCTTGCTGTCTTATAACAATCGAGTCATTATTTCTGCTTGTCACCTTGTGCTGCCTTTGAAATGACTATCATCAGTCGTAGCAGTGATGAATCAACATCAATAACAAAATAAAGTACAATTAATATTTCAGCAACTACTTAAAAGTCATATGAAACAATGTCACACGTTCATTTAAAATTAAACCATTAACAAAAAATAAACCTGCTGTGACAGGTTCACATATACCTCCAGCCATTACTGTTAAGGCAAAACAAATTGCAAAAATAAACCAAGTTTAACTCACCAGGTGGTTTAAGAAAGTCCATTGGGTATCTGGAGTAAGGAGGAGGGGGAGACTCTGAAATGAAAAACGGCAGAGAAAAGACAGAGCCATGAGAGAGGGGAGACAGAAACTTATGATAACAGTGGCATTCTTTTAGAAAACTGTTTGTCTTAGCTGCGAGGGTTGGAGGCAGGGCAGCGAGGCGGTGATTGCCTTGATATTTAGCAGTCAGATAAACAAAGGGGGCCGCCTGGCGCCAGTCTCCTTGCTATCTGCGACTCAGGCTGTGTGATACGGGCCTCTTTTGGCTCAACTGAAAACTCTCCAGTCTCTGGAAACTACCAACTTGATCCCGACTGTCCGGTTATCCTGTAGCACCTCGTGTACTTAATTATTAAAGACTGGTTTTATCGGTTTGGAGTTTTAAGTGTAATTTATATATATAAAAAATGACCTCTCTCAGGACCATCAAAAGTAATTTAAAAAATCTCAATCCTGCCTCGTTTAATTTCGCCATAATCCGATTTACACTTCGTTACAGCTGATAAGTGTGTTGAAAATTTTGGCTCCAGGGAACGTCAAAAATGCAACAGACCTAGGCAATCAAAATAAAAAGGTAGACACCTTACTTATTTTACAATTTAATGAATTGAAAATGTGACAAAGTGCAGTTAATTCTATATATTCTTACCACACCTTTTCGTTTACTACGCACGGAAAAAATGTTACTTTTTGGTCTAGAATGCACAGTTTATTAAACTTACAAAGGCGATCAAAGCATGTGTATTATAGATTCTTGTACAGATATATCTGTTACAAAGACATTACTAGTCTGTAATACATTGGTATTATGCTTCTTTGCGTTTACCTACTGTCTTAAATTTTAATTAACTGGGTCGTTTCAGGTTGCCACCGCTAACACACGAAGTTATCGATTAGATTTTAGGTAACAAAAACTTTGCATTACGGTTTTCAGTTGTCCCTTAAAAATGTCAGAATACTGTCGCCCAATTGCCTGGCCAGGCATTTTTCGACTCTGACGTTAAAATTTAGCATGCCTGTTATCTTTTGTCACGTTATTTAAAAATACCGGAGAAAGAAAATACCAACTTACCTAATTCACAAAGCCTGCTCATATGGTGAGGATTGCAGCAAACAAGCTCTGGGTTAATTTTCCCATAAGATTCACAGCAAGATAGCCTCTTTAATTCCGAGGAATGCCTGAGATCCGGCCACCTGAATACTTTGTAGAGCAGCAAAGGAAGGGAGTACGTGTGCTGACCCAGTTTGGAGTCCACTTTGCTCGGCAGGAGAAGACAGGGGCTCCTGGCACCCCCTTTTGACTCCACCGCCTGCAAAAGCGCCTCTAATTGTTTCTCTTTGATTTTCTTCAGTATCGAATGGGTCAATGCTTTCAATTCAGCCTCCGTTCCGCGGTTAGATTTGGAAACCTTAGCCGATTTCCCCATGCAGCAGCCCCCGGTTCCATGCGTTCGAGTATCCGCCTCCCCGTCGCCCTCCACGGGCGCACGGCTCCTCCAGAGTCGCCGGACGAGCCCCGATCGTTTGGTCCTGAACATGCGGGACGAAAATAGGGTTTCCCGGCTAAAAAACGAGCATGATGTCCGCAAATCATGAAGAATCCGGGATCCGAGTCCAGGCAACGACAAGCAGCCTGAAATAATATTACGGAAAATGTAGGATTTGGAGCAGCAAAGGCAATCTGTAGCATACGCCAGTCTCTTTTATTTCTAAACCAAAATTCCACAAAAAAAATATTCAATTAAAAAGGCGCACGACTTTCCGTGTAACCCCCGTTCACATTAGCTTTATATTGGGGGTACAAAAGTCAGGAGCACCTAATCAGTTTAGCTCTTCAATGAAAAATACTGAAATATAACTAGAGTAGGTTATGTTAGCGTAATACTATTCAATGCAACCAAGCAAAAACACAAAAATAGCAGCCGAACTAGAGTACCTGGACTCATCGGTATTGGTAATGTTAGGAAATAATCAAAAATCGTTACATGAATAGTTCCTTCAATATTTAAAGCGTAATATAAAACAGTACGTGAAAAAAAAATTAAACCACCAACTACAGTGGACAATGGTAACGATAATAAAAATGTTACGAAAAGTAGAAAATGCAGAGAGAAAATACATCCAAAGCCAATCTTGTCCTGGTTTTCTTAAGATTTAATCCACACAATCCTTGATCCGATTGCTAAATAACAGGACTAGCTGAGACTGTCTTTCCCCCTTCTCTTCTTTCAAAGATTATATCCGCCTGTCTGTTCTGCACTCTTGGTCATACATTAGGTTTATTAATTTTAAGAAATCATAAGCTTTTGTTTGTTTTTCCAAAGATCCAAACCGGTCTGAACTCTAGCAAATCCGTGAGTGACCTGGTGAAGTGGCAGTCCAAATTTGCAATGTCTTGTACTGAACACTTGCTTTGCCAGTATAATACTGTGCAGACCCTTCGGTTTCGTCCCTTTTTTACGAGCACCGTATCTTTTATATTTCCTTATTCTCCGTTATCCGACCTCTTTTAAGCAGAAGTTTCCGTCTCGTCAAAGAAGGAGACTCCAAATTGTAAGTCTGCACAGCGGTGATGCGATCTTCGGGAGAGAGGGCTGAAAGTGACGTGAATTGCCCAAAGTGCCCTTGCCTTCTCTCGCTTGCTTATCTCTCTCCCCGACTCTCTCCGCTCTTAGCTCTGTCTCCAGTGCGCATTGGCGCGCCCCATCACGTGGGTGTCTAGACACCCTGTCGCTTTAAAAAAAAGTGATTGTGTTGCGCAAACAAGAGATCAAGTAACTTAAAGCCAGAGAAATCGTTCTTAGGAAGAAAAAAAAAGTTGCATATTCTCAGAGCTGATGAAAAATCGTTTGACTGGGAAAATGAAAGTTGACAAGCAAAAGGAAGACGTTGTGTCCGCTTTTCCATGTATTCATGTATTGCATTTTCTCGCTAACCAAGATATTAAAAAATGTTTAGTGTGTGAGAGGGATTGCAAAGGTATGATTGTGGGATCGTTTAACATGACACTTTTGACGTAATTTAGGCTTTGGAATTAATATTCGTCCTGTTCACGCATTTTAAAAATGTTACCATTAATAGCATTTCTTGAAGCGTCTATACATTCAGAATAACCGATTCTAAGCAATAGGCAGTATATATACTATCAGAGTATACAGTATAATTGCATTGAGGTTGATGAGACTTATTATGTCAAGTAAATTGATATTTACTATAACTCTGAAAATGTAAAATGGGTCAATTTCTAAGTTAAAATAAAGGGACAGGCGGGTGTGTGTCTGTTACTTGGCCCCGAAAGCCAGATACGGTATAAACCAAGGTGGCAGAAAGGGCAGTTAAATTGGAAAACATTAATAACACCACAGCAAGTTACTTTTCAATAGCAAACGCGATTCTGAAACTTGGTTAATGATAGACAATACATGGTTAATAACAAAGAGGTGTTGATCAAATGAATGAAGAATTATTTAACTGGATCAGTTTCGGCCTTTCAAATTTAAGATACATTTCATTTTAGTAAAGCATGTTTTGCTAATTTCTTATTGTTATTTTATATATATATATCAACTTCTGATTGTATTATTTGGTATAGTATTCGATGCGTTAGTTTACACTTATAACAATGAAATTTAGCATTTATAACAATTTCCAATGTATGCAATCGGCTCCATGTCACTCTTCATTAATTGTGTATCTGTATATTTACAGTGTATATAGTTAACGAACGCATAGATCAATTTGCAATCATCAGTTCTTCTGGTACTCGAAAGCTGACGTGTTTGTCGGACATCCCCCGTGCTTCTTACCTAAACTATCTACTTAAATGATGTGGTTGTGAGACTGGTTTAAATGAACTATGGTTTAAAAAGCAGAATGCACAGAACAGTTGGCATTGTGCCGTGACAGTCGAAGACAGCATGCATTAACCTATTTCACTGACTGCACCAGAGTGAGAGACATACTGTAGAGACGAATAGAAACTTTGTGGGTAATCGTTTCTGTAGCCGTTACCCTATACGCTTTAAACTGAACTGCACTTCAGATATACTGTACTCGAGAAACTAGGCTACAGCAATTGTTAATACGCAAGATGTTTGAAAACCGCATCTCTGAAGCAGCTACTGATGAGCGAGGGTGTTTATTTTACACATGTACTTCTTTTTCTGCGTCTTAGTAATGTCTAGCTGGATTGGGCTATAGTGAAGGTGCGAGGTAGTTTACCGAGTATTTCCACGAATGAGTATTTTGCGTTCGTGTGCATAGAGACAATATTTCTATTGTCAAAAATCTAGAAATTCTACCGACGCACATTAATAATCACAACACGCATTTCACGTATTTTCACTTCATGTCTTGTATAGGTGCTGTATGATAAAGCGTAAGAACACTGAAACTGGTGCGAAGATTTTCTGCACTGAAATGTGTTTGAATTGGACAAAAATCGTGATTACTTCTTTGTACAGTAGTCGTCTGTGTTCTGGACCTCTGGAAATTATCACGTTTGAAACTATAATATCTAGACCAGAAATTTAACGAGATACCAGTAATCGCATAGTGGTGGAATACATAATTCTGATTCATAATAATATGTAACCTAGCCTTCACCATGCAGCAACTCGCCCAGATAAAAAGTAACAAAGTAGCACAGTAGAGAAGCATATTGAAAAGATACTTCTGGCCGGTTTACATTTTCGAACAAATCGAGCGATTTAGCTTACAGATATGCGATCACAATTTTAATGGCTCATTTTACAGGGTTTTATAAAGAAACTGATACAGCCGAAATTCTAATGTGTTTTTTCCCTAAATAATAACGGCTGGAACGAAATTGTATGTATACGTTTTTTCATAACTGAGTGCGAAGTGTAGAGTGTATTTATTCGGGATGATTAAACTGGCCCTTTAAGCGGCCTCGGCGGCTGGGTGGACAGAGATCTTGTGTGAGTTAAGAATGCCGACGTAATTGTGTCCTAGACAGTAGGGGAGGTGCAGTATGTTAATATGGGTGCCAGTCAGTGTCGCTGCAGGGCAGAGGGATGGATGATAATGATGATGGGAGATGTGTGCTTGGGAGGCGCCGCCAGTCAATGGTTCAGTCCCATTGTTAGCAGATTCCCCACTGGCGCCGCACAAGAGCTGCGCTCAACTAGCAACCTTCAACATTTAAGGTAGTCTGGAAGTAATCATGCTGAAGCGCACAGAAGTGGGCTGTGACGTCACGATACAGCATAGCATGTAGTTATTGTAACAGAGCAATACCGCAGGATTCCTAAGGTATCGCTACGATAATGTATCACGAGTCGTACATTACTGTATTGTCCTGATACATATACCAGTAGCATAAGGGCATAATTGAAATTTAATTGTGGGGGGTGGTTATAAAGTGAAATTACATAATTCAGCAATTATCGTGAAAATTGTACCATGGGGTACTGAAATTTGGTAGCCCACACATACAGAAGGGAACATTGGAGGGCACGTATCGCACACCAGAGGGCGCTACCCGGTTCAGTGTGACCCACGTCTGTTCTGAACGGTTTGCATGAATGGGAGTGCATTGTACTACATGGGCGGCAGTACGAGGGCAGCCTGCTGTTCGTCCTGGGTGCGAGGTCTTCTTGGTCTTGTTTGACTTTAATTGTAACAAAATGCAATTGCTCCTTGCAGCAATTTTCACAATAAAGTGAAGTTCGAGTCGACCAGCTCTCTTAAAAACACTGTGCAATCTGCATCTTTCCATCATGCAACCTAAAACAAATATATTCGCCGTGAATGGCCTCAACAGAATAAGAAAAATGATAAAGATCAAAACATATCATTTGCAATTAAAGCAAAAACACAACGATTTTCACCAACAGGCTATATAGTTATATATGGTTTATATTGCTACATAATACTTACGTTCTCTGTTAAAAAAGACTATACAGTTTGTAGCCTTATCAGATGCGATATTTTGTGTCATGCTGCTCTTGTTCTTAAACAATTATACTCTTCATGCAAGATTGCTTGACTATTAGCATACTGTATATTACTAAAAGGGAAATACTTTTATCTGTAAGGGATGTGTGATAATTGCAAAAAGTCTTTATATAATAGAACTGTGATGCATGTTAGTACCAGGCCAATCTTAATAAATTATAAAATGGACAGCACAAAAAAATAGAAAATCCAAAACCTTTGTAAAACACAATTGTCCCAGGTTTTGTTTTCGTAAACAAACAATATTATTTATTGGAGAAAAATAAAATAAGGAATATAATATTTAAGAATTTTGTCCACATAAAATATTATTTTATTGGAGTGTTGTATTGGAATGATCCTGCAGAATTACTTTATCCGAGTCCAAAGCTCAAAAAGAAATGATGCCACTTACAAGGCTCATTTTTCATTTTCCATTTTTTCCACAGCCAGTTTGGAAATAAGGCATTTGTTTATTAAAAAAATAATAAATATACAAGGTAATACAAATAGGTAAATAATCTACAAGTATTTTAACCACAGGCTAAAATGTGGTTCCGAACATGAGCTCCATCCAGCTGCAGTTTGCACTGTTTACTGTTTACTGTTCCCTCTTGACCTTACCATTTTAATGACAGGCTCTTCATTTCTACATGTAACACAAAAGACCAGCCCTGTAGTTCCCCAGCTTAGCTCTGAAATAAATTTAGCTCCCACATTATAGATAATGTGCATTTTTCTAACAGAGTTATTTCTTAATTTCCCCAGGTTATAAAAACATAAATCATTTTTAGTATTGCGAAATAACTTTAGCTTTACCAGGTTGTAATAAGATGGTTGCTTAGTTGGTCACAACAACATTTTCACAAACTGACAGAAACTATCATATCTTTAATATAATTTACATTAGGTTTAGCTTTGTCCATCCAAATACTGAAATGAATATAAGACACAGAGGCACATGAGAAAAAATCAAGAAACTCATTTCAATGATAGATGTTAAACATGTTGAAATGTGGGACTATTGGAATAAGGTTTCATGGGAAAATGCCTTGTAAAAATGAATGTACTACACTGAGAGCCTAAAAGAACTTAGTCTTGAAGAAACAAGATAGGACCTGAGCAAAATATTCAAAGTCCTTAAAGATGTTGGCAAAGCTAACTGTGTGGACTTCCTTGGAATCAACAGAACGAGATGCGAACCACAGAACACTAACAAACACTTTGTGGAAGTGCTTTTTACTCTCCAAGACATATAGCTAAATGTGTAAATTCTACACATTTACCCATATATCTAGTATTTTTCTAACCTGTTTATTATTTTCTCACACTGAGGAAAATAATTATTCAACCTAAACACATAAAATACACATTCTACATTTTGTAATGTTCATTCTGCCTGTTCGTAATACTTTTCACTTTTACATTTAATATGTCATTGAATGTGACAGTGGAAGAGACAGCTAACATCCTAGTGGCAAAATCAAGAACGGTTTATTTCAAAAGCCGTTTGATTCCAGAAGTTATCAGATAAAGGCATGTCATGCTGCCCATGTGTAGCAGGGCTCATTCATTATGAGTCTGATACAATAACGTATTCTTCTGGAACTTCAGAGGTACAGCAAACCCAGTTTTTCACTTGCTACATCTTTTGGATCACTTGGTGTATGCCTGCCTGTGTGGAGGTTTGCAGAGAGATTATGGATTAAATCACACTGCGAATGAACTGCACTTGTGACACATGAAGGCACATAACCAATATTAAAGTGTTATTTTCAATTTTAATTGTCAGTACCTGCTATGCTAAGTTATGAATATATCAAACTCTCTGAGGGTTTCATATTATGCATACAGGGTGATCAAAAGGGTGATTTTTAAAATAGTTATGGGCTAATTTCTAGGTCACTTGCAAAGCCTGCAACTTGAGGCCCATTTGCTCGAATGATCCTGTCAAACATGTTCAGTGGTTTCAGCATTCCCTGTCATACATGGATTCCCAGAGCATGAGGGCTCATTTGTCTCTCTTTAAACCTTACACAATTCTGCACATTGGAGTGGGCTAAGCACTATAAGTCATCCATCATTACTTTGTGAAATTTTACAATCTCCTCGCACTCCTTTGTGAGTAATTTAATGACAGCTTTCTCCTCAAAACATAGAACATTAGATAGGTTACAAATGAGAGAAGGTCATTTAGTCCATTTAATTTGTTTGGCTGCTAGTAGCTAATTGATCAAAGGGTCTTATTCAGCCGTTTCTTGAACAAAGACAAAGGTATCAGTTTAAACAACTGGCTGGGTAGCTTTCTCCATTTACCCACAGCACATGGTGTAAAAAAGTGCCTCCTGTTCTTGGTGTGTAAATGTGCACGAGCAAAGTCAATGGAGGTTGTGCTCCACCTTAAAAATAGAACACACCCATTAACAGTCCCAGAACTTGATATTAACCAATTATATGAATACAGACACATGCATGTATATAGTATGTGCTTGTAACTGTAAGAACAGAATGGTGCATGTGTGCCTATCACTGGCTTAATGGAAAATGATCTACTTAGACAGATGGTATCAACAATAAATAAACACCCAGCAATCAATTAGAATTCTCTAGTAGTTCATGGTAAAATAGCCAGCCTATCAAAACCAATGCTATCTTTACCACATGTAGATTTCAAGGTAAGTCATAGCATTTTGGTTTTTATCTTTCAGAGTTATGATAAGTTATTTCCAAAGCTCTGGCTCTACCAAACTTTCTGTTTTATTGTCAATATTGTTTTTTTTAATACAGTATTATTAATGCAGTTATCAAGTAATATACTGAATATGCTTTTTATACAAGGAAAATGTTCCACATGTGCTGCATCAAGTTTTTTTTCAACCAAGAACGTACCAAATACAGTATATATAGAAGCTTTTACTGTTTAGTCCCTGAAGGATGCAAACTTCCTTTCAGACAGTGAGGTAGCAGTTCGGGCCTTACAGACATTTAATATGGTTATCTCTGGTTAAAGTGGAAACTGCAATCAATCACTTCTGAGACTCCACTGACAGGGGAAGTCGCCAGGAAAGCAGGCAGCCAGCTACTAACCTGTATACCCCATTTTCACATACAGCTCAAATCTAAGCTAATTTGGTTTCAGTTCTTGTTATCCTCCCTGATCCCAAATCAGAACGGGTACTGTCGGAGGCCAAGGGCATTAAATACAAACTGGAATTGACCAAAAATAATTTAATTCTATTTGTGTAAAGCCTGATATACAGTATTGTACAGTATATTGCTCAGGAATGCCACGGTGAGAGTCAACCCACTGTGCTCATTTGTTAAGAGTACAGAACAGTTGTATTCAGAACAAACCTGACCACTATAAAATTTTTAAGACCCCCACCCAGAAAAACACAGTTTTGGGCAGTCAATCAAATCTAACCTTCATGTCTTTTATAGGTTGAAGGAATCTGGAGTATCCAGACAGAATCTACACAAACATGATCTAGACAAAAGTAGGTGCTGAGACTGAAGTCATGAGCCCTGAAGCTGTAAAGTACATAGCCATTATACAATCCTCATCTAAAAACTCCATGTTTGTCAACCCCCCTGCATTTTAAAGTAGAAAATGTGGTTGGTTAGTATGGCTTGATAAATTTTAAAAGGGAAGAATATTCCTCTATATTTTCAAAAATAGCTATATTTTTTTCCTGATTTCAGATTCACTTTGGAAATACTGTGGCATGCTCTTATTTTTATTCAACATTTGCAGCTTTTTAAATTCCTTCCTATTTCACACACTCAGCACTTTGACTACTGTAATAGCTAGTGGTTAAAAAAGGCAATTATTTCATTTAGCATTTGACAATACTTTGGAACACAAAGGGAAAGAAAGCCAGTTGTGGTTAACATATTGCTCTTTGCTCTTGTTATAAAACAGCAAAGTGCATATTAAAAAAACTGTATTACAAATCAGAATAAAGAACAGTGAGAGATGATTTATTATATAAGAAAAGAGCTGCTTCTGCCAGCTGGTTTATATACAACTGCTGTAATTCTGTTTTAATACAGTAAGAAAATTGCTAGCTTTATAGCCCAAGGAGTTATTGTAAAAAATGTTCATTCAAATATCACATTTCTTATACCTTTAGTGGACACCTGTGGGCACGTTGTGTGCATATTAAAGACAAGAGTTTCTAATTATAAGACAAGGAAAAATCAACTGCAGAACTTTAAATACAGTGTCCCCTTAGAGGTAATTACAACATCTTAAGATACTCATGCACAGACTCAAGTTTATTTGTTGATCTGTTTCATTGTGTGTGCACACATCTATGGCAGCACTGTGTAGCAATGCCTTTATGAGCTATTTTTATTGCATCTTTCAGAATATTAGTATATTTTTTCAGCTTGGGCAAAATTTAAAACCCCTTTTTTGTGGCTGGGATAAACTTTTTAGACTCCAGGAAAAATTTCTGTTCCCATGTCACTGGCAAGGACAAACAGAAGGGTATTATAGTCTAATACACTTTGCAACAAACCAAAGAGTCATTATCAGCTTTGTACATGTTACTCATTATTCAACATTATTGAAATACAAATGGAGACCATTCGAACAATTTACAGTTCTAGGTACAACTGTCAAGTAATTAGCAGCTAATGCCAGTGAGTATTTTCTTGGCTTTTCTACAAACTCTTGTTTTTTAAAACACAGCACATTGTCTGGTAGGTCATTAATAATGATTCAAGAACATTCAAAGGAACACCCATGTAATTTTCGCTAATGGAACTGTTCTGGCCAATATATACTGTACCAGCAGATGGTTTCAATGGAACTACAATATCCTTTGCTGAAGAGTTCATTTTCAACTTCTATTCAATACAAACAAAGCATTTTATGGTGACCAAACCTCTGGGATCAGTTTATTTCCCTCCTCTATTCATAGGCAGTTTAGGAGATTTGAATTTATAAAAAACAGGAAGTGGGACAAAAAAACATCTTCATATCAACAAACCAAAAACCAACTTGTTCTGAATTACTGTGAAATAAAACAATTCAAATTGGCTCATTAAAAAAAAATGCTTTATTTTTGTTTTTATCATGTCATCTAGTTTTCATGAGATCTACCTTCCAGTCAAAACACAAGGGAGTATGTTCTAACAGTGCAGGGATTTCCCTCCAGGCATTCCAAATGTGCGCACAACGATGATTGTCAACCAATATTTAAGCTGGCTCAAAAGTCAGGTTGCCCTTTCTACCAACCATTGTTGATGCCTTGGACATCAATAGACATGAAATGAATGATCTATAACAAGGCACTTAATACAACTGCTGTAAAAACTGACAAACTCTGAAATGGCAGAAATCCCATATGAGCTAAAAGCATGTAGCTGCTGAAGATATTGTTCTGTCCATAATCTTTTGTTATTTGTACTTATCTGTAGAATAAAACTAACCCAGCAAATGATTTGCACTCAAAACAATTATCCTTGACTTCTGTCAGTGTGTCTAAAAAATATTTATGAATTTTACAAAAGTGACAGATGCTTAGTGACAGAGAAGGTCTTAAGAAGTGCCCTTCACAGTGACAGATTCTGAAGAAAAATGTGCTTTATGGATTTGTTATCCATAGTTCTGGGTCTGAAGATCAATCGATTGATCTTCGGACCCAGCAAACTATTTAAGAAACTTCATCAAATCATAATAAATTCTCCCTACCCCTAGACTTGAATACAGAGTGAAATACAGGTACCAAAGTTAGTTCAGTCTTTTGGTGATGATTAATTGCAAATGATTACTGAGTCAGGACTTTGAAGCTTTCATAATTCTGAATATCAAAATTAGTCCCAGGAATTGGAGCAAATGTTAAATTTAACATGGATTTGTGTCATTAATATGCCTCAACAGAAATATTTGCAGTGGCTAAGGCTTTTACAAGGCTCCACAGTCTGAGTGATTTGAAATGATTTTTTTTTAAATAATCTAAATTACTCTCATCTCATAATTGCTTATCTAAATAATCAATGACACACCAAAAACAAGGCAGTAACTTCATGGTTTTGAAAGCACTTAATAATAAAATCATTTATTAAGAAAAAAATGCTAATACAGTACTATATGCAAGGAACTAGAAATATTTTTTTAAATAATTGATACTCCTTTCTGATTCCATACTTTGTATGTTTTTGTATGTTCTTAATAGCTTATTTGCATTCCACTCTAAGATTTTGAATGCTTATTCAAGGCACTTTTTTGAAATTATATAAAACATTTGTGTTTTGTGTCTTAATTTTTTTGGAATAAAAAAAGAGCAATACATTTTTGGTCAAAAATATTTTAATGGGCTGCCTTTATGTAAAGGGAATAGGTTTACTAGGAATTTGTATTTTATGTGTGGGGAAATTTTTGAAGCATTGCAGCTGCTGTATTTAATTAAAAGAGTATTTTATTAAAAAAGACAACAACTGCAGCCTGAGTGGTGTAGATCACACTTAGCATTAGCAAGATTATAAATACAAGTAATGAATGGGAATAGGGAAATAATTAGTGAATAGTGAAAATCAACTTGTTAAGTTCAAAACATCTTCTTCTTCTTTCATCTATAACACCCAGGAATATTTTCCTGGCATAATGATATGGAAAGCATGAAATTCCTTAAAATACATATACAGGATTATTTTTTACAAAAAAATAGTTCACTTTTATTAACCATTAAATTATGGAAAGTTATGAAAGTGTGATATCAAAACATGTAAATAAAACCATGATGACAGACTTTGATGACATAAGAGGTGCTGGATGACTAAAAGTCACATTATCTCCTGTTCCTGTAGAAATCTGTAACTGACACAGTAATACCGCTGACCGCTTAAGTCTCTGAACTTCCTCCTGCATAGGAAACTAGTAACAGAAAAGGCCAATCAGAGAAACTAGTTTACAAATGCCTATTTCTCTCAGACTCCAGGATTACGCCATAGTTGTTAACTGTCCTAACTGACCCTCCCTCCAGGATGGGGCTGGAATGCAGACCAAGGTCAGCAAAAGGGCAGGCAGCCCACACAAGCCCAAAAGTTCGCTGATGTAAGTTGTGCAGTGGCAGGCAGACAAAGCATTTTCATTGTAGTATATAATTTCTTACTACAAATGACAACAACAACAAAATTATGTAGCAAGTTTGTAATATTCATCTACAGTTTATTAATCACATACAGTATAGTTAGCTGTCCACTTCATTGGCCACTGGACACTTGCACCCTGGAAGATCAGGTCAGGAATTACTGAACCTACTAACCTAAAGTTGGCGGCACAAGGAGACAGGTTTACTACTCTTAATTAGTGACATAATACAGTATACACACAATAGTCACACACCTGAAGAAGGGATCCACAGACGAAAAAGTTGTGTTTCTTTTTTGACCTTTTAGCATGGAATGAACCTTAACCTGTTCCTGAGCATAATATAATACCTGTAATCTGTAACATTGTATGTTGAGTCTAAATAATCTTACTTTTAGTGTATATACACATGTTTCTAGATAATGTATTGTAAGAATAACAAAATTAAAGAAACATTTATTCCTTCCCAGATATTGAATTATTTCATTATTGAATAAAATGCAATGTGTTTCCACGACATTTTCAAAAAATGTTTTAGCAATTTATGGTGATGGACATATATTATTCAGCATATTGGCATGATGGTGTAAGGCTACTGCATGACAACTTCAAGGCACTAGGTTTAATTCAGTTTATATCTGGTCTCAGGCATCTGTCTGAGTGGAGTTTGCATGTTAGCAGTAGGCCTCTGGATATGAATATAATAGAATTTGAAAAGGTTATGAGATTTTTTATATTTGTGTTGTAAAGGTTCTTTAAAGAAGCATTTGTTTAACAAAGATGTGGTCCATTATGAGTTAAGATAAGATCACTTTATTGGCCATATACAATTTTTTGTATTAGGAAAGGATGCATACTTTAAAACAAGGAATTCATTTAAAAAAAGGAAAGGTTTAAAAATAACCTACATTGTTTTTCTTTGTACAAAGTTATGCTAACTTTCACTGAAATAGTCCGTTTCAGGGCTTCCCAATCCTGGTTCTAGACACAAATGCTGGGATTTGTTTCTGCTGAGCTCTTTACTCAACTGAATCCTTTACTGAACTAATAATTTGTCTGATTGGAGTCTCTGTTCTGCTCAAAAGTCGGAGATCTTAAGTTGCGATATAGAACAGTTAATAGGCAACCTCCCAATGTGTAGGAACTGATAGCAATTAAAAATTGCAAAAGAACCCTATTATGAGGTGAAATAAAGTTTCAGTGATGTAATTAAGAGCTCGGCTTAGCAATCAGAATCAAAATCAGCAGGTATGTGGGACCCCAGGGCCAGAAATTGGAACCGCTGTTCTAGCTAACCTTTAATATTCCACTATCATCCTACAGGTGGAATTATCTTAAACGTTTTAGGATAACACGATCCATCCATCCATTTTTTAATGACCAATCCTATACAGGTTCACAAGAAAGCCAAAGTGTATCCTGGCAAGAAAAGAGACCAAGGCATGATACACCCTGGATGGGCCGCCAGTCCATTGCAGAATAGGATAACTCATTGCCTCATATTTTGTGATGATCTGTGAGGGAAAATGTTTCCAACACAGCAACTATTGTAACTTGTAAAAAAGGATGGTAAAGGTACTTTCTGCTATATTGCTGTCAAACAATGGAATCCTCCAAATAAGATACTCTTCTAATGAAGGCACACTTATACATTTTAGTTTTTTAACTTCTTCTGCCATATTTGTAATCATTGTAGCACCATATAATGTAATATTTATACATATGATACTACAGTATATGGAATAATACAGTGGCATAGTAGGTAGCACTGCTCCATCAAAGCTCTTGGATCCTGGGTTTAAGACTGGCCTGCCGCATGTTCTGTGTGGAGTTTGCATGTTCTCCTTGTGTCAGCATGGATTTCTCCAATGTTAAAACCTTGGCTCAGCCCCCCAAATGCACGTTCCATATGGGGCCCATCTGGGGTATAGTCCCGCTTTGCGACCAGTGCCTGCCATCTTAGACTTTCACCATAAGCCTCCAAGTGGTTGCTAAAATGAATAATGAATGAAGTAATTATTTTACCTTTATCAGACTGCATAGTCCCCATTTGGCATACTTTGTGCGGGAAGGTGAATAGCTTCCAACATGTCACTTTGATAACTAGGAATCTTCCAGCTGGTACTTCACATGCTTTAGGTAGGAAAAGTATTTTCTCATGTGGGTATGCACCTAGAGCACCAATCATTATTTCAGTTCAGTACCATTATATATTATAAAGAAAGTCTTGGTTTGAACTACTTATGAATACTTTAAAAAAATATTTAAAATTTGTTCATTGCTCCTGGTTTGGACGGGTTAGAATCTTCTTTCTGGTATTTTCTTTTACGCTAGAAATCCTCAGAATGGCACCTTACTCTAATGTGAATTGACGGTATGGAATTATTCTCTGGGCATTCAGCACCCGGTGAGTAAGCAGAGGATCAAAGGCATAGCTTTTTTAGTTTTAAAGAAAACAGCTGGGACAGACGTCACACCTCATACTTTTCACTATAGAAGAGCCAAACTACAGAGTGGAGTATGACACAAATAGACTATTTTAAGAAGAGAAAAAGGTGTAGGTCTTCACATGCATCGCACAAGAATGCTGTCAAATGCTGAGTAAAAACTATTACTTTCTTGCTGAAACAATTTCTGTGTTTATATTAAGAGAAAATCATTTGCACATCCATAAAAATAATGAGCATAAAATAAATGTAGTTATTGAGGTTTAAGTAATTCAGTAGTCTTTATTTTTATATTTAACCATTACAGGTTATCAAGGCAGGCAAAGAAATTAGTGTCAGACCAAGCTGCTTGTCCACCTAAAATAACCAGGAGAGGAAATAGACTTAGAGGTGTATAGGCTTTTAAGTTGAACTTACATTAAAATAGTTAATGAAACAACAGTTCACAGAGTTGTACCCAAGGTGTAAGGTAGTGTTGTTAAGAAGCATATAAACACTTAACAAAAAGACTTAAAAAACAGAGTTCTATACAATTAAGTTCTTTACTTGCTTATTTATTTGTTTTATGGGAAATATTTTTTCCATTGCTTTTAATATTCAAGGAAGAAATACATTCAGTTAGGTTTGTAGAAAGCCACACAAGCATGAAGAAAAATTAAAATACATTTTTTCAAAAAAAATCAATTGATTATGATACATCTTTATTGTACATTTTCAATTCAAAACTGAAATGTCACAATATAGTTTTTTTGCCATTTAGATATAAAGCACTATGCCTTCACCAGTCTCAACATCCACTTTATGCATACTCATCAACTAAAATAATAAAGAGTATGGGAATAAATAAGTACAAAATTAAATATAACGGCATGCACCTTTCACCCATCAGTAAAACACCCTTTTTAGAGGAGAGCATATAGAAATTAAAAACAAACCAATTCTGAGGTCCAATGAACATACTCAGGAGTTAAGCAGTGTAAGACACTAAGATCAAATGTTAGATCTAAACTGTAGTCTATATCTTTATGTGTCTGCAAGCACAGTCTTGAAGATGTGGAAGAAGTAGCATTTGTAGAAATTGATATCATGTATGGATGAAGTCACTATATTTCCACTTTACGAAGCACAGGATGCTATGAAGCGGGATGCTAAGCAGTGGTAATGCAGTCATTTAAAACATTTTCCAATGGACAGTAGCTCAGATTGGAAAAAATCACCCCAAAGAGAAGAAAATGTAATTAATAAGGAAAGACTCAAATCTGTCCTGGAGGGCTAGAATACCTTAATGCAACAGCAGCAGGGTACAACCAAGAGTACAAACTTCAGCTCTTCAATGACTCTAGATCTGACGCATGAGAAAAACACTTTCCTATAACAAGGTAGTTCTAAAGCAGAACAAAACAGTTTCAAGCTGGGTTCAATTGAACACAGCCTGTCACATCAACAAAAAAGCCTTAATGTGAGGCGTTCTGATTTCTACCCAGTGCAAGCTAATATTCTGAATTCTAATTGGCAAATTTGGAATGGAGAAGAAGAAACTGGAAAAAAAACCAAGGAACTGAACAGAAACAGAAACATGCAGGAGAACAAGTGAGGCTAGCCGAGAAGCTCCAAAAATAAAGCAGCTGCTGAAACACATTATAGCTGCAGTATGATTTACAAGAAAAGATCTCTCACGATCCTTCAAAGCAGCACTCCGTTCTCTGCTGGCTCTTCCTGAATTACCCTGTGCAGGACAGGAACCTGAGGACCACAGGCAACCATGAGGGACTGTCTATTGGATCAGTACATCTCTTTATACAGGATGTCACTATTTTGCATCCTGGCCATTTCATCTCTCATCTTGAAAGATTAAATTATCTTTGCTATTCTGGTCCAAAAGGCAATCTACGATCCCACTAGCAGGCTCTGGTAAAACTTAAACTCTGCCTTCCTGATTCAGAACCTCTTGAACTTATACTGGTCGGGTGAATTAAATCAACTGATGACAAAATAAGCTCAGGTGTTCAATAACATTCAGTCCTTCTTTGTCACTTGTATAATCACAAGCTCTGAGAAGAAACGGTGAATTTGACATTTGATATAGGGTAGAGGTGGATATTAACGTTGGGTGGAACACTAAATGTAATCAATCAAAAAGGTTGCTGGGATGCAGGTAAAATGATGTCAAGCACAGAGGTACATATTTTTGAAGTCTGCCATGTTTTGGAGGAATGAAAATAGAACATTTCCAGACAAGAGGTTAATCAGCATCTTGAACTCAAATTACTTTTTGTTATTAAGGGGTAAAATAATTAGTGGAGAGCCACAGACAAACAAAATGTGAGGACACATAGTTAAAAACACACATGTTGAAAATTAACAATGCACTTGTAAGACCTTATTTAGAACACTATGTCCAATTGTGGTCATCATGTTACAAAGAAGATATTTTTTCCAGTCCAGAGAAAGGAAACCAGATAAATTAACTGGCTCAAAGGAATGTCCTACGATGATAGACTAACAGAACTGAATGTTTTTGTCTTGAGCAGAGAGGACAAAGATCAAACCTGATTTGAGTATTCAAAATTTTCAAAAGCATTGACAAAGCCTACCCAGTGAACTTTAGAATCAACAGTGAAACATGAAAAAGAGGTTACAAGTGGAAGTGAATTTAAACTTAAAAAAATAGGAGGCTCTTATTTACATAAACAAGGGCTGGCTTCTTTAAAAATGGATGGATGAGGTCCTTGTATTAGTTAACTACTGACTACTAAATGTGATAGATGGGGCAAATGGTCTCCTCTTGTTTGCAACCTTACTTATGTTCTTATATATAATTTCCTGAGGTTAGTCTTCCAAGAGCCTCATTAGGTTAAAAAAACACAAAGCCAAATCCAAAGTAATTTAGCAGTTTTCTGCATATTGTTGCATCTATTTTTTCATTCTTTAATTTGTTATGACATATATGACACAAATTATTGTGGTGATACAGGTTTTTACAACAAATTAACAACTTAAAGATGCCTTTAATTAAACCTAATGTTGAGTCCTCAACAGGTGTAAAAATATCTCAATTTTAAGTAAACTGAAGACAAACGTGGCACGCTTCTGACTAAGTAGAATATGAGCCCTACAAGTTGTCTCTTGGGTTTTGTTAAAACAAGTTCTGAAATGTAAGCTCGGAATTGATAAATAATAATGTGGCAGAAAAAAAAGCATAAATAAAACTGCTGCACAGATAAGAATATGAGTGATTTTAATCAAATGATATTACCATTCACAGAACTTCAGTGGAGATACTCAGGCTGCATTCAAATTGGTGGTTAATGTATTCATGTTCTAATTATAAGACTGAAATACACTTGGGGTGTTAGCTTATACACTACAAGTAGTGAATGCTCTACACGTTCTGTATTTCTCTACACTTAGAGCAATAAAATAACCTGCCATTTCTGAATTAGGAAAAAAATAAAATATAATATTGATTTCACAGAGTTTACGCTGCTGAAACATGGTGTTCAAAGCCATGCTTCGCAGAAGATGTTAGAGCATCAAAGATTCAAAGAACTCCATCACTGCAATAAAAACAAATATCCATTACCTCAGTATTGATCTTTTTTATTTGTATTTGTTTACATTGTAGAATAAAAAACACTACAGTGTAGACTGGTATAAGCTCTGCAGAGGATAAATATTTTGCCACCCACAGTTAAACATTTAAAGTAAATATTTTAAATTTTCTGTATTTTTCCTTCTAATTTAGTTACCTGAGAATAGTAACATTCAACAGTTTTGTATTTTCACAGGCCAGCAGGTTCACAGGCCCTTTTTGTTTCAATAAAATGTTTTTTAAACTTCCTAAACAGCAGTGTGCTGTGCAAAATAAAAGGTGTTATCTACCAAATAACAGTCCAAATAAAAAAAAAACACTGCCACAGCACTTTTTGAACTTTGCTGGTGACTGATGTTCCTGTTTATTGTGTAACAGCATGATCTGTGCTATCAATCACAACCACAGAGCTGCAGGTAACAAAAAAGTGAAGACCCCTTCCGTCTCCCTTCACAACAGCCCAATATAAAGCTAGCTAAGGCAATCCCAATAAATTATTATACAGTAATATCAATGCAGTGCACCCATTTTGTTCGGCTGTTACGAATGTAACACAATAAGAAATTGCCAAACAACACCTAATCACATCAGCTTTGCACATTTCTTTATAACCCAGAATCTCTACAATGGGATTTGTGACAGTGTAACAAACATGCTTTCCATAACTATCTGTACAATAATACATGCATTCCTAAATCCAAACAGAGATAATTTAAAGGTCAAATGCGCAGGTGCTCATAATAAAGGGCTCTCCTTTTGTCCTCATTTATATTTGTATTGTATGGTACCTCAGCCCTTTTAAGTACAAAACACATTTAAAACATATTTAAACTTCTGCAATAAAAGGCATGCTGTCTTTTGCACACTTTAATTTCTCTTGAGTTCAAAGAGCTTCATACTGACACAGTGACCAGGAAGAAAATACTATTTTCTAGGCAGGCTTAACTGAGTATTTGACAAATATATCTACTGTATGAAGAAGACGTATAAGAGATATGTCTAGGATGTTAGTACTGAGATTACCTCCTGTGAGCAAAAATAAACAACATCAAGTTATCAGCCTTATCGCGTCTTTGTCTTGTTTTGTGAGAGATGAATTTATTGGAGCTTCCCTCTTAGTGTGTAAAAACACAGTGTTAAACTAAGAGAAGAAGTACTTGTAAATGAAAAAAATCTGTGAAATGAGCACCTAC
Organism: Atractosteus spatula; assembly: GCF_055471065.1. NCBI lineage: Eukaryota > Metazoa > Chordata > Actinopteri > Semionotiformes > Lepisosteidae > Atractosteus > Atractosteus spatula. The sequence continues at coordinate 56,319,935 of NC_142708.1, read as the reverse complement.
ACATTCAATGGATGACTGTTGTAAGTGATCTGCTTCAACACACACACACCTCTTTCCTGACCCTTAAAAACCCTACTTAATATTTCAAAAACAAAATTAAGAGAAAGGGGTCTGGCAATCCTTAATTTCCGCATCACAATTTCATCACATCACATCTCCTTGGAATTTCAGGGCCCGGGCATTTTTTTCTTTCTCCAAAATCATGAAAAATATTTAGAAACATGAGAAAGCAGCAAAAATAAAATCACATAATAAACACTTAAGAAGTAAATGAAATGCACACCTAAGTCTATATAGCTGCTCGTTTAAGATCATAGCCATGGATGCGTACTTTCCCGTTTGCTTAGCTCACCCTTTTTTTCCGATACTGAAGCTGCAGAACACTGCAGACAGCTGTTGAGTCCCAGACAAAGAGAAATGGAAAGCCATGTGCAACAGCTTTTCTGAGGACCACAAAGACAGCAGGACCTCAGCCCATGCTGCTGCACATGGGGGAGGATATTGTCACTTGCAAACATGCACACACACAAACACGGCACACACACACGTGGGCGCTCACACACACTGCGCAGACGCTCAGCCAGAGTCCATGCTGAAGAGCTCGATGCCTTGTGGGTTCCAGTATAGACCCACACCAGAGTTGAAGACCAAGGACCAGACGTACGGCACGAAGAACTCTTCAGGCTGATCCTCTTCCACATACTTGAATTTCAGCTCCGGAAACTTCTGCGTAAGAACATGAAGAGTTAGGAACAATGGTGCAGCGCCAGACAGCCCTTCAGGGAGGCCAAACAGAAAGGTGCCACAAGTAATAATCTGATAATCTGAACCCTAAATAATCCAATTTTGTTGTGTGTCCCATACAGCTTTCCACTTGTTTGTACATAGCCTATTTTTTATAATCTCCATTAAAGAAAAATCAGATACTTCAACACTTCAAACTCCTGGGTTCAAGTCCAGCCTGGAACACGTTCCGTGTGGAGTCTGCATGGTCCCCACATGCCCATATGGTTCCTTCTGGAGGATCCAGTTTCATCCCACAATCCCATGACATGCTTTCCTCAATATCAAACTTTTCTAAATTGTACCCTGAAAGCTTTGTGCTTTGATCCCTGCAATGGATCGATGTCCAGACTAGAGTATGGTCCTGTCTTGCAACCCTTTGGTGAAAGTAATATTTTTGGTGTTAAATGAGTAAACATGTTTATATGTAAAAAAAGAAACCTACTTGATTAGTTTTTTTTTTTACAAAATACTTTCTTTCTTTCAAAATGTTTTAACATTAAACAACCAGTGTGAACCTACAACATGACTTTATGCCAGGTTAAAACCTAAGACGTTGCAGGGTGGCAGAAATAAAAATAGGCATCTTTCTGTAGATGAACCTCTATCATGTTCTCCAACAAATCATTTAATAAACTTTAATTCAGATATCACAGTAATCCACCACAACACTGTACTTGTTTTTGACCGACTGCTTCAAGATCAATATCTGGAATCTACTGGAATCTTCCAGTATAGCTTTGTGGACAAAACATGTATGTTTAGCAGTCAGTCACTAGCAGTGTCTGGATCAGGTTTCATTTAACAAGATGTATCCAGCACCAACCACAGGGATAAAAGCAAAAGATTATCTTATTAGTACAATCTTCATCAACAGGCTAGTCAGAAACATGTTTTCTAAACAGAGATGAACACAGCTGGATTATTCTAGTCTGTAACTGTCTGCATGCACATCTAAAGGTATTGCAGTGTCTTATATATGAAAGCAAAATGTAGAGAGATAAGGCTGGCTAAACATGACCCAGGTAGAAAAATTAACAAAACAATATTCATGTTGATGATTAAATATACTTTTCTGTGTCTAAAGTATTGTTACAATATAATTTATTTGTATTTGTCAAATATAATACAAAATCAAGAATGTTTTTCTCTTAAATGGAAAGTTTAAAAAATTTCAGAAATTTTAAAAGGTTTTAGCTTTCACCTCAATACACAATTTTATTTCTAGACATAACACCATGCACCACACAAAAGATAACGCTTAATGATTTGGAGCTCTTTAATGGGACAGTATGATGCTCAACTGAGTAAGAAGCTATTTCAGCACTCCGGCTTTGTCCTTTTAGAAGATGCCAAGGAAAGAAACTGCTTCAGTGTATTACTATAACCTGTGGTTGCAATATTACCATGCAGTTGCCACGTGATCTAGAAATTAAAAGACTGTATGTATGATTGTTATCAACAATCACTGTTACTATTTCCACCCACAGACAGATGGGTGTGTAGAGGCATGGAGATGTAGATCTTAAACTATGATCAATGACCTCTTCATTCGTTCAGAGCAGTTGTAAAGGCAGGTGTGCCTCACTGATATTCCCATTGTGATTGTGGAGCAGTTTTGCCTATGTCATCAGGCATAGCACAACCTTCAGTCCTAGGCTTTTCACAGCATGTGTTGTACTATCAAAATACCCCAGTGAATGACCTTGGGTGGCTTAAGTTAATAATAAGTAATTAGAATCATTTGCAACATAATTGGTAAAGCTTTAACAGCTCTCAAAAAACTGTTGTGGTATCACAGCTGTTCATTTACACACCATTACCCATAGCATGTGGAAAATTAAGAAAATATTTCTCAGATCTCTTATTTAACCATTCAGTGTTGTCAAAGCTCCTTAAGTAAACATGTCTTGAACAAAGAAAATCAAAACAGCTGAACAGGTAGTCTTGTGCTACAATAAATGCCTTCAAAATGAACGATGTTTTTATCTCAGTATAGAAGCATCGATACTTGTACTTTTGTACATTGCTTGGGAAGCTAAATTTCTTTTCTGTCTCAAGTGGCTACACTTCTGGTTCACGCTGACATCAGAGGCCATGTACCATTCCAGGCTTAGAATTCACAACTTGGAAAATTACTGTGATGTGCTATGTCTGTGATGAAGGAATCATTCCAAATAGAATTGTTAAAAAAAAACACTGCTTAACACATTAAGAAGTACTTTTATTCCACAACTTTAAGCATCACACATTTAAATGAATTCATTTCTACTGCTTGCTCAGGCTAAAGCATGGAACAAAGATGTAAAAGGGTGATCTTTCCCCGCTACAAAGGACTGTGCCTGTTTCTGAAAAGGAGATAGATGTTCGGTGACCATGTCTGCCAGCTGCCTACAGTATGTCACCATCCAGGTACTGTCTCTGAGGAAAGTCATACTTCAGTGATTACTAAAGGAGATAAAAGACAAGCCCTTCTATTATTTATAAGTGCCTGGCTACGGCCAACAATATCCTGCCACAGACAGGCAGGAGCAGAATAAGAAGACTAAGGGATGGCAAGTTTTTTTTCCCCTCCATCAATAATGGAGGAATATCTTATCATATTTCCACAGCCCTGAGTGTCAAGTGTTTCCCTTGTGTTGAGCCAACAGACCCACATCCACCTGCTGTAGTTTCTGTACTCCTAATTGAATATTTCTGCCGCAATGCATTTTTTTCTGCTTTTATGTCTTTTAATCGTATTGAAGTCTGTCTAAGATGGTGCTCACACTCATGTACAAATCTGACCGTGCAAACTTTTCAAGATTCTGCATAGTGGGCTTTCTACAGTTTCAGAAAGGGGAAAAAAAGTATTATGCTAAAGTGGAGCTTTTTGTATGTTTTTGACAAACTTAACTCAAAGGTTAAGCTCAATAATCAAATGATGATCCCCAAGTGGAAACTGGAAGACAGTAGGTTTATAGCTTTATTAATGCTTTCACATGAAGCATTACAGTGCTCCCAAAATTTGCCAGCTATACAATATTCAATATTTGTCTTCCTGTAAATTTGCTTTCACAATGGCCTGAAATCAACAGTTGCAATTTTTTGTGAAGTAACCCTTGACTATATTCACTTCCCTGGTGTTTTGACTCACGAAATGAGTGTTTCACATTTGGCTGCAAATACTGAAAGATTAAGTGATGAAATCTGAAATATGTTAAAATTTCACATTGAGTAGATTATCTGAATATTATTTTTCCTTATTAGGCTATAGCTCTGTTACTAACATATTTGATTAGCAAGTACTTTGTATTAAATCATCATTAATGATTACACTGGCAAAGCCTTTCATAAATTAAATCATTGTTTTGATGAGTTCTAGTCAGTTACCACATAATGTGTATAGTATGCATCATACATACATACTCTATATATATCATGTAGTAATTACTTATATATTTATGAATAGTGTTTGGTCCCAGAATATTGTCATTATCAATTTCCTGACACTTGGACTTAACTTGAACGTTCCTGGTGCTGTGTACACTTTGGCACCTCTTTTCGGCTCAATCGGGGAGCTCTCCAAGGCTAGTACTTCAGTGGGGATAATAAGGTTCACATGGCAGTGAAGGGCTGGCTCTGAGGACCAGGCAACATCTTATTGTCATGAAGGAGTGGTGGCAGAAAGGTGCGGAAGTGCTCAGAATAGACAGATCAAGAGCAGTTGAACAATTCACAAATTCCCTTAACTTCTTAGTATATATTGCTTATATGCTTTAACACCTGAACACTAAGGAAACATGTATTTTCATTAGGTGGTATATGCCCTTGGCACTTGTTGTTCAGGATCGCAAACCTATTAGTCAAGACTGCTCCTCAGAGATCAGTGCCTGTGTGCCTGTGTGTGGGACTGTGTTCTGTTGCTGGACTTCCTCCAGGGTCACCCCACAAAGACAGGCGGACAGACTGTTCTCAGCCTCATGCTTTATGTGTTGAGTGCCTGGCCAGATAGCTACTTTCAGGACTCTTCATTCTTACTCTGCCTTTAAAGGAAGTTTGCTCAGACAGACAGGGTGGAATGATGTTTACTGTAGTTAAAAAAAAGAAATCCTGCCTGGTTGAGATAGCATCTCCCTTGCAAGCACTGTCTACACGGAAATGCAGCCTGTGCTTTACAAACTGCTCTGTACTTTGTTGCTTTAACAAGATGCTATCCTCAACGTGATACCCTGGTAGATAATGATACACCCTTGATTAACCACTGTGGAATGGGCAAGAACTATAAATGATTATGGGAAGAATACAGGAACTTCCTTAAGTAGATACCATGATATGAAAGAAATAAAAATTTAAGAATCCTATTGAACGTTCAACCTGAAATACAGCAAAGAGACCTCTTATGATTTACAGCATAGGGAAGTTGTGGCTAGTGATGGTACTGATCAGTTTTCTTTGATCAGACATACAGTATAATGGAACAGACGTGCACCCTTAATTCAGATGAGCTTAGACTTTAAATCACTCTATCTGTTCAATGCCATGGTAGGAGAATACCCTTTTTCTGGTAGAGAACAACAGCTGAGGAATGAGGTGAATAAACGTGTCTGAAGAGCTGAATGTCTCCTGTTCAGATACTTTAATAAAGACCAATCTAAATTATTGTGGAGGACTATTCTTAATCACTTTATGTCAAAACACTTAATCAGTGCAACAGAAAGCCCTTAATTTCATTTTCACCACTTTTTCTAGCAAATGTTCTAAAACAATTCCAGGAGGTATAACCCCTCTCTGATCTGTCTGTTCAGAAATGGGGTCCAATTAATAGAGCTACTATCAGTTTGTCTGACAAAATAAGAACCAATTTGAGCTTTTCTGCTTTCAAAGAAAAATAAGTGAAAAGTCGTAGTTGATGTATTTTTTTGTCAATTAACAAAAGCGGAAGGAAAAATATTCCTGTTTGTTCTGAGGCTGGTCTTGAACACGTTATCTCTTCCGTTTCCTTCAACAGACATTTACACAAAAAAGGGCTAATAATTACACTGAGACAGAGGAACAGAGACAAGAGACAGACATACTGTCCCCAATCATTAACTGTGAGATCAGACTGACCAGCCACTGTTATCAGGGTTTAGTTTGGACTCACTGACTTGAAACACTACGCATCCAAAAGCTAACTGAGGCCTCTGATCTTTGCGTCCTGTGATACAAATCCTCTTCCCCTGTTTATCAGCCTCTTTTACCAAGAAAAACAAACAAACTCCTCTTCTCTCTGCAGACTTACTGCAGCCAAGGTCTTCAAATGCGACAATCTTCTATATGCCATTTTTGAAAAGAAAAAAAGGGTGGTGACTTAGGTCTGTGATAGATGCCTCAGACATTCAGTAGGAGGCCTGCAAGAGGAAGCCTTTTAGCTTTTTTCAATTTGCGATGACTGAAAAAGATATGAGGGCAAATGAAGGCACAAGTATGTGAAAAAAAGTTATAAAAGCTACATCATTGAAATACATGAGAATGGAGTCTTGATCCCATCAATCCCTTTGTAGACTTGGCACCTTTTAATAGGCTTTATGGTGTATTACATGACAGCAGGAGAAAATGCTGATTTCTAATTAATCAGAATTATGGGAAGATGTCTGGATTTTACCATGGCATAACATCCAAGTCTGAAGTACCTGCACGTAAACATACGCCACACCTCCAAAGGGGAGTGCGTGAGAAAAGGAACTATTTTATCTGACAAAAGGACATTTTTGAATTTCAATCATTAAATGATTTTTAAAAACACACAAACCAATCTGATACTTTTATCTTGTGTCCAATGAACCAGTACTTAAGATTGCTGCAACACAACAATGTGCTTTGTCATAGATATAGTATCTATAATATGACACTGGAATAGACACTCGGGATGAAGCATACTGAAACACTAGCACTCCCTGGATATACTCACAAAGCTCCAGCATCTCTTCCCTCCAAGTTACCATCAGTTACTTCTATAACAAGACTGAAAATATACCGGAAAATATATTTTATTTCTGAATTCACTCACCATTTCACATCCAGTAAAATTTAACTTTTTAACATAATGGTTAGTCAGCTTTGTCATTAGGAACTATTGGCTGGGCTACTGCATGGTTAACACTTAAACACTACCAGCATTAAACTTCAAATAAAGTGTTCTTTGCTGAAGTAAACTATTTGACTAGTCCTAGTCATTAGAAAACTGTTGTAATGCAGTCCGTCATTGTGTGATACCTAGGATTTACCCCAAGGTCTCATTTCCAAAACCAGAATTGTTCTTTATGCGTCAGGAAATATATGTTTTTATAATAAAATTAATTTTTCAAACATTTCCTAAGAGGGGATATCCCTGGAATACCATACATGTAGAACTATGAAAATACATGTGTGAAATCCAGTACCACAGCTGCGGTAGGGCAGAGATAAAATAAAATAGACCTTCATCATGTAATGTAATGCTCTCTGCTGGCTCTGCCCTCTCCCAGCCTTCAGGTGTACCTGTGCCTTAGTGCCTGCATGAGTGCCGCAATGATGATGCCAGTCATGCTCTCGTGTCACACTTCGCCTCCTCAATCATTCCTGCGTGAGCTGGCTGCAGAGAATTAACAAGGCTGAGACCCTGCTAGTGCAATATCAGCCACAGTGGTTAACAAGCACCTTTGTCCCTGGCCTGCAAGCCTTAAACACGCAGAAGGAGTCACAATATTAACCAAGGGCCTAGGCTGTCCAAAGTAATAAAAGAGAGATGAAGGTGGAACTAAAAAAAAAAACCTTTTATTGCAAAAATTGTTCTGTAGTATTATTTGATTTTTCAGTCCTAGCTGTCGGGCCAGCTCTGTGGGTACTGTTCATACAACAGCACCTCCAATGTTTGTGATCGTATCCCTATTCAGCAAGTGTGATTGCATTTTTATTTAATGATTTTTTTGTGAAATTACCACAGAACTGTGCAAACACAGAGCTAAATAACTATTATATATTTGGTCCTGGACGCTCTTGTTACCTTCTCTGACTGTTAGTTAATTAAGATTCAGCTGATTTCAACGACCAACAGTATCATAATGAAATCGTAATCATAAGTAACTGACACTGGATCCACAAATGTGGCCATACAGGATGGCTGTTGCCAACTAGCAAACTGAGCAGGAGAGATATACAGTATATATACAGTATTTCAGAAAAGGATAAATTTGTACCCTGCCCTACAGGAAAACTGCCAAACCACAATATCTGCATTCAATTTGACTTTAGCCCTGAGAAAAACTCAGTGAACCTTCCAGCAAAACAACAAACAAGCAAAACCTGTGTAATGATAAGATCTGCAAAGAAAACTAAATGCATCTCAGTGCTTCACATTCATGGAGAATCTGTTTCTTACAATGCTGAAGACACCATAAATAACTGCATTAGCAGGAGAACACAGCAAAGGGACACATTTTCACTAACAGTATGAAACCTCATTAATGGAAAGAAATGCTTTGCTCTGTCTTACCATTAAAGAAGGTAACAGAGGGGGGTCAGAGAGGTGCTACTGGGAATACAATTTAAGATGAGAGCCCAAAATTTTAAAAAAAACTTAAATGCTGGGAAAAAGCTCTGAGAACCCCTGAAAAACAGCCTTTCTCTAACCCAACTTTTACATAATATTTGTGCAGCTATAAAGCCAAGAGAAATAAGAGGAGTAACACACTGTAATATAATCTGTATCTGAACTGTGACAAAACACAAAAAAATGAACGTATCCTTACAAACAAGACATGTTTTCAGATTGCTTGAAATGGAACGCACAGGGATCCGTGCTCCTGTGAGCCATGGGAGGGCCACCCAAAGAATTATGGAACGGGAAGGCTTAGTTTTTAGCAAGCCTCTCTGCTGAGGAGCCAGACAGTCTATTGCTTATCACTACAGAGCAAGGCAGTGTTGGCCAAACAAAAAATTCCAGAAAGCTGTTGCTAAAAATCGTTGAGCCTGATAGCCAGAGTAACAACACAGTCCTGTCTCTGTTGATATTCAAATTGAGAAACGAAAAAAAAATCCTGCTGCTGGCAGCCAGGCTGGCTGGACTGGGGTGGTGCCATTGTCTGCAGGCCTTACGGTAGGCCTGGGGGATAACTGACAGACAAAATAGGCACAGTCTGGACATTAGCGCCGGTGAACAAAACCATGCCTAATACACACAGACAGTTGTCAACTAAAGCATTTCTTATATATCTTTTAACCATATAGTTGTGGGATGAATTTAGTTTATTATCAACACTCTTTGTTTTTTAGGTGGGTAGCTGCGTTAGCATGCGTAGGCTACAAAGGAACAAGTAATAGGTTTATTCCATGCTGAAAAAAAGAAGAAAGAGAACACAACGTTTCAGCCGTGGAGCCTTCTTCGAAGAAACGTTGTGTTCTCTTTCTTCTTTTTTTCAGCATGGAATAAACCTACTCTTTGTTTTTTGCTGTGTTTTCTGGATTCAGATTGGAAAAAAATAAAGCATAGATTTTTCTCTCTTCTCTAGATAAAGAAAGTTGCCCCACTCAACAAACACCAATTAAAATTATTAGGAACCTCAATGAACAAAGTGTTGGGCTTATAGAAAGCAATTAGAACAGCTTGAAAATGATGTGATACATGGTTCACAGGGTTCTTAAATGCACAGAGATTATCTCATTCTTAAATCTGGATACTACTCATTTTAGACAATGAAGAGGGTAATGTGTAAGACTGCACGCAACATTCCAGTACTTCAATAAGTACAGAGTAGGACAGAGATCTGGGGCGTGTTCTGCCCATAGAATGTGAACATGCTTCTTAAGCCAGTCATGCATGAGGGTGTCTGCTCATTTGACCAGGAGTTCCTATCATTTTGGCCAATGATTGTATGTAAGCACACAATAAATATTACCAGACACTGAAGAAAAGTCTAACTTGCATCTTTGAGAGATTCAGATACAAAAGTCTTGAGCCTCCCGAATGAACGCATTTATGAATTAACTACTGAGATCAAGGTAGGAGATCAAAATGTAGTGAAATGAAGGTAAAAAATACTCTTAATTCGAATGTAAAATTAACTAAAGTAGAAAAGAAAAACATTGAAATTATTTTAACATTATTCTGACATTGTATTGTAGCTTTAATCACGTATGCAGAAATGTGCACATAAATTACATCATAAACAACTGGTATATAATGAAAAAAATGTTCAAATATCTGAGCCTTCTGACACCAATGTTATCTACAGTGGAGTTGCCCTCTCCTGAACGTTACAGCGACCAAAACTGAAGGACAGCTGAAACAAGGGGGAACGTGGCGCCTCAGGGAACATCAGCAGGCAGATTTCTAAAGGGGACGTTGGGGGCATTAAGAGGGTTGTGCAGAGAGATAGATGCACTTAGACAGCAATACTCATTCTGTTCCTTATTTCACAAAAATATTTCAACTACACAGTATTGATCAGAGGCCATAACACAAAGCAGCACTACAAGCACATAATACGTAGTGTTTGGCTATATCTCTGATAAGGAACAATGGAGCCTTCTTCGCCAACGTTGTGTTTTCTTTCTTCTCTTTTCAGCATGGAATAAACCTATTACTTGTTTCTTTGCAGTCTAAGCATGACTGCAAACTACCCAAATAGCTGACGCAGCTACCCACCTGAACTACTACACCTCTGATATCCGATTTTTGCCTTGATAAAAATCTAAGCGCGATTATAAACGAGGAGGCCTTTTGGTCCATGTGGCTAGGTTGTAGTTAGCAGTTAATTGATCCAAGGATCTCATCCAGTCACTTCTTGGCAGAAACCAGGGTATCAGCTTCACAACATGGCTGGGTAGCTTGTTCCATACTCCCACAACCCTAATTAGTCCTAATTTAAATACTAAGTCACAGTGACATACAGTAGATGTTCATAGTTTGGTTAACATATTGCAGACGAGACAGCTCCACACTCAAAACCCCTATTCCCAAGGTGTACCTGGTGTCACATGTCTCTTTTTGGCTGTCTGGATCTTGCAGTTACCTTTACAGTACCTGCTTTTGTTTCTGAGTTGCTTTGGACACTGCGGCTTTCCAAAAGCATTTAACATGGAAAATGTTTATTTAAAAATCTACATTTATACTGATGTTTAGTCTTACTCCTGCTTGTGACCACAAAGTTACTTTGCATTTAATTTGCATTTTCTCATTTCCCATCATTCCACTGAATGGCTGACCAACCAGGGTCCAGGAATTCCAGTCCATCTTTATTCTGTCATCTTTATTCTGTTCCACCCAAGTCTTTGTTTTGACTAATACCTAATTATTTAAGTGACCTTAAGCAACTGCATCAATTTACTCTCTTATTTGACCTTTAGTTAGTTAAGGTCTGCTAAGCTCACAGTTCAACAATGGAAATGAAATGACAAGCTTGTCTTTCCTTTATACATTTGTTAGTGCTTGAAAGTTTGACCGTGACCTTGACTCAGATTGGTTCTGAGAAAATGTTTTCTGCAATGTGATACCAGGACCCTCGTAAGGGAATCCTGTCCCAGTGAGCTGATGTCCTTAGCCTGGGCTAGCACTTGTGATGCTTGGATCCCAGGCTTAACCACCAACTGAAGAGGGCAACTTTACTACCAGAGCCACCTGGGAGTTTAGACAGCAGCCCCTTTTATGATAAATTAATACGTCTTTTACAGAAGGCAAATAAAAAATTACCACAACAGTGGGTCATGAATAATGCTTGGAGCCTGCTGGTGACTACAGATGCATAGATTTTGACTTTGATTTATTGTAAGCTCTCCAACTCAGGGGGCAGAAGCAGAATGTTGTAGAAGACAACCTATTCCCATGATTTCATGTTAATGAAGCCATTTTCTCCCCCTCCTGATTTTATCAAAGGAGTGATTTACTACACGTTCCTTTGCCTTGGTTCCCTGTAAATCTAATAATGTACACATATTTAAATGTTATATAAAAAGGCCATGCTTCACATGCTCTAGGTAGCTATTAATACTAATGAAAATGTTGCCATCTTTAATTACCCTTAATCTTATCCAAGCTTTCATTATCCAGCACAGGTATTCCAGAAATAAGATATTGCAGGCTACTTAACCTGATCATTGCACCCTTAATTACTGAAATGCCTCTGTAACATACAACACCAAAGACTATTATTCTGTGAATTATATGCAGTTTCTGTCTCCAACTGGCTGTTCTGCATTAAAGCTGTAATCAATAGTGGTAAGACTGAATGTCACTGTATTTCTTAATTAAGGTGGAGATGACTGAGGAAGAAAAGCATAACTTTCTGCCACTGGACTTGGTTTTTTCAGTTTTGTATTGTTTAGCATTTGCTTCACAAAGATCATTTCTGTCAAAGGACCCCCCTTTTCTAATTAATTAAAAGAAAGAAAAGTGACAAATTCACTAGGCTACTGTATGAATGCCCCAGTTTAAAACAGCAATAAACTTTTCAGCACAAAGAGTGACTGAATGTTTTTCTATGCAGCATCACCATTTCTCTACTTCTTGTTCACCAAAAGCATCCTTCAAGCTGCAGTGAAAACAACTGGCTACACATTAAAATTGAAGTCTCTATCCTGAGCCGAGTTCAGAAAATGGGTTGATTCAACACATCTTAAATGGCAGGTAGATCGACTTACAAGGCTTTCGGAAAACCAGTGATGCAAATTGCATTTCAAAGGCAGAAGAAAACACATTTAAAAGGTTACAAAAACAAACCCACTTAACTTTCTAAAAGCCACCATAACAGTAATGAGTTTTCTTTTAGCTTGCTACTTTTCTTGCTAAACTCAACAATCAAAGAGAAATAAGACACTATGTGTTTTTCTGAATTTTTAATGACAAATGATCATGAAAGCCCCGAAAAAGGATAAAAGAAACAGTTTTATGCTATAGCCAAAGTAACACTCAGATATGCCAAATGATAGTTCTTGATTACAGAGTGAGCACAAGCCTGAGGAGAACATTGGTCTCCCCCTAACAGAACAATATAATTTCCATTTGAAAAAAAACAGGCTGGAAAACACCCTCTCAATGAACTGGAAACATGTTGATGGAGGAAGAACTAAAACAAATACAGGGAAGGTAAGGAACAGAGATTTTATTTAATATAACACAACAAACTCACTGTGCCCATTTAAAGTTGAAGTCAGCTTCACTCAAAAAAAAGGAACATATTTATGCAATTAATCTTAAGATATTAAAAAATAATTTACTGATAACTGATTTCTTTCTCTGAAAACATGAATCATATCATTCTTTCTAGAGCTTTGAAACTAGTGTAAACGGAATGCAACAATGTGAAAAGCTTTTAATTTTGTGCTTAAAGTATTTTTAGTATATACACATACTGTACAGTACTGTCTATACTTTTGCATAGGATTTTGCATGATTTTCCTAATTGCACTCACTGCCTTTCCTTCATTTACCTTGTTTACCTTTCCTTTTTAATTGACCAAATATATTTTAATTATTTCAGCTGTTACAATCAAGTATTTTGAAAAATCAGATCAATGTGCGTCAAAGATTGATAAATGACAAGCTTGGTTTCTTCTCACCCAAACTAAGATAACTAATAACAGTTAAATACATATTATTCAACTGTTATTCAACAATAAAACACATAGTTCTAATGTTTGTATGTGAGGCCTATGTAATTTTCCTTCTCATTGTGGTGAAGAACCATGTTCTTCTAACAAGCTAGTTTTGTGTTATCTTATTATAAAAGTATCCAGCTACAAACAGTTGAGATCTTTCTTCAAGTTTTACATACACCTAATCCATTTGTGTTAGATGGGTTGAATGGCCTTCTCATGTTTGTAATGTTAATGTTCGTATTACAAATACATTCTTTTCAAGTCCCTTTCATTTATGAGAGGTATATTCTTTCTTTAATACACTGGAAATGTTATCATGGCTAAGGTCCACTGAAAGATGAATCATATAATCGGATATTATGCAGTAAATAAGAAGTTTCTTAAATCACCTGATCTGAAATCCCCTCCAAAAGTAATTACATGAAGACATACATACAGTCCCTGATGAAGTAGTACTCTTTTTCAGATTTTACGACTTGAGGCCAGCTGCACGAAGTGAGTTAAGTTAAATTCTCCCTTAAGTGTTCTTTAGTTCCAGGAGACAATACAGAGTGCCTTAGCACACTGAAGTCAATATCATAGCCTGGGGAAAATAAAATATTTAGCACTTAAAATGCTTTGAGCAATAAGGACCAGGCCAGTTTTAGATGTTCATGAGTTTCCCACAGCGTCTTACCTTGAGCCGATCTTTGGGCAGAGCCACAGCTCCTTGCTTGATGACCTCTTGGACACGTTCCACTGATAGGTCAGACCCGGCCTGCTCCAGCCGTGCGCTGAAGAAGCCAATCACCTGTGGGATTAAGACGCGTCATCACCAGTGGCGCAGCCACGTTCACAAGGACCATCTTAGCACCATCTTTTTTTTAGCCCAAATTCCACAAAGCTCTTTTTCAACACTTTTGGTTCTGAGAATCCTTAAGCGAATCTCTGACATTTTCATTTTGCTAAAAGTGAGAGAAAGAGGTGGGCGAAAATATGTGCAGAGTAACATGATCTTGTTAAGGCTCACTATTATTTGTAGCTATAGCAATTTTTATTGGAGTTCTTTGTCTAGTCTTTTTAGTTCTTCTTGCAACGAAAAGTGCTGAAAATATTCTGTGTTGCAATATCTGCCTATTTTACTAAGATGGAGTGGAGTTAAGGCATCATGAGCTTAGAAATGCATGAGGTGAAAGAAATAATGAACACAAATCTGTAAAGCACAGAAACTATGAAATGCATTTCCACTTCCCCAGTGAAATGATACTAGCTGAAGGCATGTAAAATTCATGACTTGGTCGCTACTGTGTGGTTTTAAGTGTAAGCAGAAACATATGGGATGATTTAATGACAGGATTTTAAGCTGCTTCTTAAAATTCAGGGTAGAAAACAGAAAACGCATATCAAAAACTCCCAGGACACAGCTAACCCTGGTAACCTCCCCTGCTAAGGATTTCTGCTATATTATTTTATTTAAAAACATACCCAGATCATACATTTTAAATGTAGTTTCAGCATAGTTATAGTACACCTCTATTTATACAATATTTTAAGGAATTGTTGGAAATATCCAAGTACTAATTTGATTTTAGTTTCCCACACTAAAAGCAAGTGCATTCAATCCGAAACAAAGCTGTGAAAGCTCTGTGTGTTTCTCCTACTGAATAGCACATTAAACACCACTGATCTTGTGTTATTAAAAACAGACATACAGACATCTAAAGTCATGTAAATCTCAGCAGTGCAGCATAAAATGTATAATACAGGGAGACTCTGAATGGTTCATAAAGCTAAAGGCTTCACTAAGAGCTGTAGAATAAACCAACAGGCTGCTGTGAAGAGGAGTTACCAGGGTGTGGGACACTACTGGGTGGGTGATATCTGGTTGGGGTGTCCTTGGGTTGCTATCCACCAGTTCCTCTGTGGCCATGGGCCTGTGAGCTTGTGTTCTAGTCAGTGAGATCTGTACCAGCGCTTGGTTTGACAATATGCAAACTCTGTTCTTTGTGCTGTGGGGTTTGCCATATGAAAAAGAAACAGGTGTCTTTGCTAGACAGCAGCTACTTGAAGCTACTCATCCAGATGTTTCTTGAAAGAAGCCTTCAACAACACGGTAGCTTGTTCTATACTGACACCACCCTTTGAGTAAAAGTGCCTCCTGTTCTCGGATTTAAATGGAATTCCACAATGTTTCTATTTGTATCCATTGGTTCGTGTCTGTTTTGTTTCTGAAGTTCATAGAGTTGATATTGTCCATGCCTTTGAGAAGGATGAATACACCACTAGCCATTCTAATGCAGTCTAGTGGTTGAGAAATATATGCTGGATAGTAAATAAAAGGCGGAATCTGTCTCCCTGTCCTCTGCTTCCTACAAATACCAAACCGTCTCATTCTGCTTACCACGTCTAGATTCTGCATGATGTCTTGGAAGGAAGGGTGACTTCTGAACTGTTCAAAGAGCTCCCTCTTATACAGCAAGGCATAGACCAGGTTAGGGTTGTGGTGCAGGGAGTTGGCAAGGCAGGAGTTGATTATTTCCAGCATCATGCGGATCACCTCTTCGATCACATTTAGATCTTGTGCCTGCAAGAGACAGAGAGATGCAGAGTTGAGACAACTATAACACAGACTCAAACATTCGATCAAAATAACCTTTTCTTCTTCTCTCTGGGAACGTTTCCCATCCATAAGCATCTATTCTATGTGTGTAAACTGCTCATTTTAAATAAAAGATTAGACAATCTGATGATATCTCAGTTAAAAAAGGCAATTAAATTGAGATCAGTTTAAAAAAAGGACAGAGAAAATCATGAGCACAATACAGGGTCTATTTTATTCAGCTTTCTTTGCTACTTACCGCTAAGAATTGTTATTGTACTATAATTTTTTAATTATATTTTATTGTTGCTATAGAACTGCTATTCTTTCTTACACTACTTTCATACAGTGGTATGCACTAACACAAGGACTTTTCTACAACTCCTGGAGTGTCTCTGAGCTCCATCAGTATCTTGACTTACATTTAGTTGGCTGCTATCACCCTGCGTAGCAGAATGGCACCATCTTAAGAGGGGAGTTTCAGAATGTTGTCGAGCAGATAAAACATTTTTGTTACACTGAAGGTATTATTTTGTCAGTATCTGCCTCAGACAGCACACCCTTGAGTTTAAGGCGTCAGAAGCAATACAGTGAGGGTCATAAAAGCTCAGTAGTAAACACTTCTATCAGTGTGCTGTTCTTTTTTAGATAAAACTATGGAGAAGCCACACATCATAACGGTGTAGGATACTTTCCTCAGCTTTCCTGATCCAGTAGGTTTTAGGCACTGATATTTGTAGTTTATGCATCACTCACTGGGAACACTAAAATAAGTAATTGAATAATGAATAAAAGTGAACAACAATATGCATTGTCTAATTTATGGTTTAGTAACTGATTTCTAAACTTGCTCAGATCACTACTGTACTGCTAAGGTCTATGTTACACCAAAACACCAACCCACTTACATGTAGCAGCACACACAGTTAACAGGGTTTTAAAATCAACAGCACCTCTATATTTACTGAATTAATTCTTTAAAGGATTCATTGAAAATATACTGACTGAATAAAAAGTGTTGGGTCTAGTCATTCTAATTGAATAGTTGCTTTAGTTGTAGGCTTTTATTATAGCAAAGATAAAAAACTGATGCCTGTACTCTTCATTTACAAAGTATGACTGAACACTGAGTCTTTAAAACTGGCCAATAAAAGTCACTGAGTTTTCATGTCAGTTCTGTCTAAATTGCTATGGCCAGTATAAGTGACCTTTTCCTTACTAATATGATTCAGTATTCTTGGACATTTAGCTTCTGATTCCAAGGCATCTCTCAGGAACTCTCAATGATATATACAAGAAGTTGCTCTGTGAATGAACATATTTTGTGATCATTGCCAGGCATTTCTCTCCATGAATTCAAAGATGCAGCCCACAAAAGGTTTAGAAGGAAGATGTTAACACAGGTAAAACCACAAGACATGCAGTTTTCCCTTAAATCAGTAATCAGTACATCAGTACCCCCCCAAAATGAATACCCAAGTAAAGTTAAAAAAAAACCTGAGGCTGAATCAAAATGTTTTGTCTTTACATGTTAAAACAGTCACTAATAGAGAGAGTTGTATATTAATCCTATGGAAATTCCCTCTTTATAATATCGAGGTGTTTAGCATTTTCTTTGTTTAAACCAATAGATGGAGGATCTTGAGCAGTTCACCCAGCAAAAGGCCATGTTCACACTGGTTCTAGATTCTGGTTAGAAGCCAGCCAGCAGTTTTTGTGGAGTACCAGCAAGGAAGGGAGGAATATATAGGGAGGAATATTTCCCTATACCAACGTTGCTCTTGAATCATGGTATTATTAGGTTTGGCGAAGAGAAGAAGCAGACAAGGTGACAATACAAAGGTCACGGAAAACACTTGTGTGTCATCTTTCCAGTTTAACAGACAGGCTAAATTGTTACTGTCCACATAGTATTTACAGGTATACACAGAGGAAAGAATAGTGATTCTGTAGAGTAATATACACAGGTGAGTTCAAACATGCTATGTATCGTTGTGAAGACTAAGTGTAGCAAATTAAGAAATATAATAAAGTGGTTCAGAAAAGACAAAAAAAACACCCCTTCAGTAGCTGAAACAAAAAGAGAATTCATTGTATGTACTAGGGAATTACAAGCACCTTCTATATAGCATCCCCTTATGAGTTAACCATGCAGATAATTCTCTACATCCATCTGTTCTTCATTATGCTTAACCAGGAGATCTTGGTGTAACAAGTTAAATTCCCAATAAAGCCAACAACATAGCTGATTTACCCTGAAGAAAAAGGAATAATAAAATATGGAGATTGCAAAGAGCTTAAAAATGCTTCAACTGGAAAAGCTCACTAATTAATATAATGTAAATTGGATATGTAGGAATTACACCTATCCATGCTGAAACATGTTTGGCTAGTCAGATTTTGTAAAAGGTTCTGACAAGTAAACACATTTTTGGATACAGCTCTGATGAATCTAAACTTCCAAAAAAATTCCTTAATCTGAAGAAATGCTTTGTATTATTTTGGTCAATAGACTCTGTATTCATAAGTTTTTTTTTATTTAGAAAAAAAGGGGGCTTTCCAAAAACACATCCAATGTTTCCTCTATTGTTAGCGCCTTTGTAAGCAAAAGCAGGAATTTCTAATGCTGGAGGCCTGATTTACAGCATATCGTTGAATTAAAGAGACATTTAAAAATAACACACGCTTTCTTCTTTCCTGACCTTCAGCCAGAACAGCAGAGGAAGCCGGGGGTACGTGAATGTCCGTCACCGAGCGTACGTGGCATGCTAGTCATGTTGGGCTTGTGGGGATAAGGGCTGGAAAATAGCTGTGGAGATCTTATCTGCTCCAACAGACTTTCTGGAGTCGTTCAGGTTAGATGAGAAATCACTCGACCAAACCCTGCACGCAAAACACACACACATGACACCATGCTCTTGGTGACCGATCACAAATCCCCGCTGTCTTTTAATGACGGAGATTTTGTGCTCTCAGTGGCCTGTTGCATATTTGGAGGAGGCACAGTAAGTGGCACAGGGGGTTCATTTAGGAGCCTGTGAGAACCTACTGTGTCATGAAACCACATTTTTTTTACATGCCGTTGGCACTGAACAGAAGGGGATTTTTTCAGAATATAATGCAAGAGGAAGTGTTTAAGTGTGAACCTCCTGTCACAGTGCTTGGCTGTTGCTTCGGTACCGACATGTAAATTCATTTCCGTCTCCACAGACACTCTGAAAAACGGGAATTAGAGCTGGGATCTGCAACCCTGCTCCTGGAAAACCACAGAACCTTCTGGTGTCGACTTCAGCAGTGTTCGGAACACCTGCACATCAAACATAATCAGCACAGGTCAACACATTTTCCAGTCCCCAACTCGAGTCCTTATTTAACGCTGGTGATAAAAATTGCAAGGCTGTGGTTTTCCAGGACCATGGAAAGAAGACTTCAAAAAACTTCAACACACTTCTTTTCATTGCTAGATTCTTCACCAGCTTTGACAGTCAGAACCTTTTCCTTTAATTAAGTCACTGGGATGTTTGGGGAGTTTAGAATGGATGGGGTTAGGGTAAATAAACAACCGCACACATTCAGATCTACAAAACAAGTAGATCTGATCTGGAAGACATCACAAAAAATAAAACACAGCACTGTGAAGACTCACTGATCTTTAAAGCTTAACATGAAAAATGGCCAAGTTTCCTCCAGGACCAGTTTAATTGCAGTAAGAGTCACGACTCTCCTTGGAAACTGCACATTCTTTGCCTAACTTTTGGAAACCTGGAAAAAAAAACACTTAGCCCAACACTCCTGCAGCGAAAGAAAAAGCACTGGCCTTCTGACATGGACAGCCTGGAGTGAAAACCAATCAGGGCAGCATTCTATATTGGTCTGAAAAGCAGCAGAAAGAACACTGCCACTTTGAACTAGTGTATGGAGAGAAAGCTTTGATTTCAAATCTGATGTAAAGTCAGAGAGACAAACTGGAGGTCCAGTGCTGCACAGCAAAGCACAAACAGGAAAAGAAGGGGAGACAGATTCTAATGGACAAAGCTGACAGACCTTGGTGAACCGACTTGAACTAGGAAAAGAAGGAACAGCTGGCGTCAGCTTCCCATTTATAACTTTGCGCCTTATCTGGGATGGTAGGACATTGCACGTAGCACAGGTCTAATTAAAGAAAGACCAATGTTCTCACAGTTGTTTTGATGTGAAGTTAAATGAATTTTTTGTTGCTGTTGCTATTTCACTAGAGGATGACTATTGCAGTAGACTGAAAACGGTTTAGCCCCTATATGTTGAACTAAAGAAGTCATAAGGAATAACCTTATGGTAAAGCCACAAAATGTCAGGACAAAAACATTGCTTAAGATTGTATAGAAGTGCAAAGCATAAACATTTTACTGTACATCCACACATTTTTGTTCATTTGTATATCAATATGCCTGCACTTTGATCAAGCGCTAGATACACTGATAAGATTTATCTGTGAATACAAAAGCGACTGCATTCTCACAGAACACACCTCTCTGCCCCAGACAGTAAAGGTAACTCATGAAGGTTATTGCTTAAAAGTGCAAATGAAATGCATGGGAAATAGTGGGGGAGAGGGACCACAGGTAGAGAAAGATGAATGAGGTTTAGGCTGGCCTGGACTCCCCTGACATTGTGAACTTCAAGGCGAGGAAAGAATAAAGATGAGGCAAAGAAAGATTAATAGGCTTTGGGCTGTGGTAAGGGGAGTTTTTACAGAAGGGACCAGGGGAGCAGTGAGGGAAAAGTGAGATTAATGGGGGGTTACTTGATGGTGTTGAAAACCATGTGGTTGAGCTCGACAGCAGAGCAAAAATGGAAATTACAGTGAAGCACAAAATACAACAAAAACAAAAAAAAAAATAATGATGCCAATCATTTCAATGGAAAACTACACTCTAATTAAGTCAAGTGAAAAAGAATAATGGCGACCATCACACGTCTCTGTGGCTTTCTTGCTTTTAGCTCCCCACAGGCCAAGAATGCAATTCACTCCTGCCACTTAGCTGGAAGGGAGTAAGAACAGCAGGCCAAGCATGAGACCTGGACAATGTGTGAGTGTATCTGACTGGTTTATAGTTTTTAACAGCATTCAATCATCCTATATACAGTGATAAGAGTTGACTAAGAACCAAATAAGTACTAAAAATGCCCTCCAAGGTTGAAACTGGAGATACAAACGGTCACAAACGGTCAGAAATTCAGTATTCCAGGCTCCTCAGGGAATTAGCATGGCACGTGTATGACTTGTTCCCAGAGGGGAAAACCACAATGAGGCAGGAGGATACCACAATGGTCATAGCCAGTCATGTTTAATATGGAAATAGAGTACAATTTTTTTGTATTTGAGTCAACAGCAGCTAGTTGTTTGCAATAAACAAATCCCGGAAGGTACTAGGACTTCATTGTTAAAAAAAGGAACTATTCAAGACAACAATAAAAGTCAGGGAAAGGCCAGCATGGCTTAAATGAAGACGTGTCTCCTGCTCTTAGGAAGTCAGCACTAAATATTTATTGCAGAGCATAGGCCTGAGAAAAGAAGCTTAAATTTTAAAGATCATGACCCCTACCATTTAAGATGCTTTATTGAAACAAAAGCTTTAGTTGGAGCAAAAAAAATATCTGAAAGCTGAAAGAATGGTGAAGGTTTGGAGCTGAAACCTGTCTGTCTTTCAGAAGGCAGGTCTGTCTTTCAAAGGAGTGAAAGACAGGCCCGCCCTCATACACTTTAGGAACAAGTAGAGGTTTATTCAATGCTGAAAAGAGAAGTAAAGAAACATAACATTTCGGGAAAACATCACATCCGAAACATTGTATTTTCTTCTCTTTTCAACCACTCTATTTTATTTTCTGGACACACAAAGAAGGCCCCACAGCCAAAACGTTGTGTTTCTTTTCTTCTCTTTTCAGCATGGAATAAACATTTACTTGTTTATTTGCAGCCTATGCATGCTGATGCAGCTACCTACATGCACTTTAGCCAGCAGAACATGAGAATAAACGCATAGTTGGTAGACTTATGTAAAAGGAAGGTGTTACAAGATGCTAATTTGAAATAGCAAAAAAGAACAGCTTTACTCCTTTATGTATTTTTGTTTAAAAGAATATCACTGCTGTTACTAGCAGGATCTGCTGAACTGATGACAAAGAAAAATGGCTTGTACTCAGAATTACAGAAACATTGGAGGACACTGAATTGAAAGTGTATCCATTATAAACTTGGCATATAGCAGTCAAGTACTATAAAGGCAGGAAAGGACATTGGTGCCTAAAGGTGAGCAATGATGCTTTGTTGTAGACTGGAGTCACAGATTTTATAACTACTTCTAAAACAACAAATCACTTCACAATTTGAAGCATAACACAACAGTAAAGTAATTTACTTTTACACCCAAATATCTATGTAGTCACATGACTATAGGCTGTCAAAATGTAGTGGTTTTTCTTTGGATGTTAATTCATCACCTTTATTTTTTTTAACCTGATTTGGTATCATCAGTGCCAACTGGAATGCAGTTAATACCTTTCAGTCCAACAGGCGCCTGGTAAGCCTCAAGAGTTGTTTCTGCCTGATGAACCAAGGAAGCCCTTGGCTGCTGTATTCCACCCACTCCTAGTGGCACTCAAATAATTCAGCAATACCTCTGGGACTCTCTCAGCTTCAGATACGTACAGTAGTGTGGCAAACTGTCTGAGAAGAAGGGATATCCAGGCCAAGGCTCAGCCAACACTCAGAGAGAAGTCTTGGACTGCCTGTGCTATTTGGGAACCCAATAGACCATCTCAAATTTGTATTGAAAACCATTTTTAACTGTCGTCAAAAATATCACCTGAGGCCATATATGTTTTATAATACAGGAGCTCCAAGATACAGAGGTGAATGAACGCAGAAATAAAAAACAAAAATGAAGCTTGCTTCAAGTTTTCCATTTTAATTCAAATTATTTTTTAAGCATTTTGGCACCTCTTCAAATTCTAGCCAGTGATTGAATTTATTCACTGCTGCAATATAAGACAGTCAAATCGAGGGTCAAATGAAATATGGCATAGTCACTGACAAACAATGGATGCTTCGAACATGACTGCTGATTGCTAACAAGAGCTGCAGTAGTAGTGAAGAACAACAGAAACAAAAAAACATTAAAATAGGGCAATGGGAGTTCTGCCTGAGTGCACTAAGCAGTGAATTTTTCCACAGTCGGTTCTTTTACAGTATGTGCGCTTTCTTGTGAGTGATGCAGTGAGTTGTGGTGCATCAGATTAACAAAGGATACGGGGCTTCAGAAAGAGCTCATAAAAATACAACCCTCAGTGAAATCCATCAGGTGAAACAGGTTACATCCTAAAAGAAGAAAGTTAAAGCCAGGCCAATGTTTGTTCAGGTCTGCATCTAAAACAAAGGCAAGAGAATCTGTAATGTGCCACAACAAATGAAAAAATAAAAACACTGTATCAGTTTGCTAAGAAAGGCCTCACACTACTGTCACAGGACATCTCTGAAGAGAAGCAAAGAGAATGAAGAAGCATTTTTCTAGAAGCTCCATATTATCTGATGCCAGAAAAAGTGATCACTTTCTGTAGGTTTTTTTAGCAGGGGTGTATTAATACAATAAGTACTATCATGCTTCTAGTAGAGAATGAAACACTGGTCTTTAAGCTAAATCCTGAGTTCATGACAACCGGCAAAACAGTGGTCTCAATTGAATGCTGCATTAAATGCACTAAATACTCTGAATATAGTGCTTACCTTCCACATGATTTTCCACAGATTTTACTAAGACTGCAAAGGTCACCCACAGAAGGATGTAATTCAGACAGCCTCTGTTGTTTGTCTAAATATCTCTGCATTTCTGCGTCTCGCATAGCTATCGGCTAAGTCTAGCCTCTGCCACAGACATACAGTAGACACGTACTGACCTACTGGAGCAGAAAGACATCTGCCCTTAACTCTCACGTCTCTTTGTCACACATCCCAAATCATTACTGACACAAATGTGCTGCATCCCCACAGTACTGCAGCTTTGAGACATTTAGAAGAGTTTTTTCATTAACACTGCAAGACTCCTCAAAATTATACCTCATCTCAATTTTCTCTCCTAATTCCTGACGACCTTCAATAAATTCTGAATTCAGAATGATTATAGTTTCTAATAAGGATTATATGAACAAAACAAAGGCTCTAGCTGGATCTATTAATTCTACCGTTTATTAATTCTCAGTTTACTGTTTAAGTCTATGCCTAGAAACTACAGTTTGCTTCAAAGCAGGTCACTGCCTGACAGACTGTCTGGTGTATGCTGGGTTTTTGCAAGCAGGACCTGCTTGGAAAAAAGTCAAAATTATACACAGAATGAGAACTCATTTGCTTACACTTTGTAACCAATGACAAACAAATCATGTGATGCCCTCATCATGTTTGAAACAGACAGTTATATCAGTGTAGTAGAGACTACATTGATTATCATATTGATAAATCAAAGCATGCTTGACAGTGATACTGGGAAACTGGAAAAGAGAAAACTCTTTAACTCCTCATCACGGGATTAAGTACTGAAAGGGAGAAACAGTTCAAGGTGCTGAGGATGTCTAGACCTCCTCAGAAATGCCTGCTCACTCCCTGATTCACAAGGAATTCAGAGATTAATGAATCACTACTGTCTCTGTATTGTAAGAATTTCAGTACCTTGTTTCCATGTTGAGCTGTGTGAAGCATCCTTGTGTATCCATCACAAACTGGACAGAAGACATTTTGTGTTTATTTGCTGCATTATTGCTAGAACTATAAAAGATTCTTTAGATGACAGCTGTAAATGCAAAACTATCAGATTTAAACATCACTAAATGACTATGCTGGCTACAGACATCACAATTGATTCGCTGAACTGCGGTTGTCAACTGGATCAAAATGATCGCTGTTAAGTAGGTTTTAAGGCACAGCAGGGAAAAAGGCAAGCTGTTTCAAAGAGCACGCAGCGTGTGCCAAAATATCCTCATCTGAGGTTGAGGAGTTCTCTTACAAGAAAATAAATAATGATGTCAAACTCCCACCTCCATTAGGTCTGCAGCAGAGGAAAGGCTTGTAAGATAAAAAATATGCATGACGAAAGAGTAGGCAGTGAGAAATGACCACTAGTGATCTGTCAAGCACTAATAATCATTGATCTGCTGCTGGAGTGAAATGGTGCTGGAGAATATGGGTGAGATGTGATAGGTAGGTTGCTTGAAAGGCAGAACCGTGCTCACTACTTGTGGCCCAGGTCCCTTGATATCACAGCACATAATAAGATTACCCTCAAAAACTGCCGTACACCAGGGAATTAAGGTCAAATGCAAATTGCGAAGCGAGACGTCTGTGTGTGGGAGACACAGTAGCCTGATTAAATGAGCTGAGCTCGTGTTTCCCTGGTGTGAAAGGCACATTTTCCTTTGGCACTCTCAGTCATCTGCAATGGCTTCTAGGTTTTCATACATAGACTCACTCTGTACTTCCTGCCCTTCCCAGTTTCAGCCTGGCAGAAGAGTCAAAACAGATGGGAATACCATTTCAAAAATCATTCAGGATATCAATTTTTTCTTATAAACGTAAGAGCAATCCCAACCCCACCCCATTCCTAGTCACCTCTGTACAGGAGCTGGGTGTTGCGCCTGGTTAATTAATAAGGCTTTTGAACTCCTCATTTGCTAGCCTCTGGGTTTTAATTTTAAATGTATTAAAAATTAATACATAATGTACAATAAAATTTATCAACTGGAAATGTTTCAGTTAATCTGCATCGGTAGACTGCATCCTGAACACACATAACTTTAGAATATCTCTTTTGTCCATTTTCTAACCAC
Source organism: Atractosteus spatula (assembly GCF_055471065.1). Lineage (NCBI taxonomy): Eukaryota > Metazoa > Chordata > Actinopteri > Semionotiformes > Lepisosteidae > Atractosteus > Atractosteus spatula. The sequence continues at coordinate 56,294,128 of NC_142708.1, read as the reverse complement.
CCCTTCCAATTCCAATTCGCTTTCACGGGGCAGCAGAAGACTATCCCAGCAAGCAAACCAGGGTACATCAGGGCCAATTTTACCAGAAACCAGTTAACCAACCAGTGTGTATTTGGACCTTTTGAGGAAACTGGAGCACTGTATTCCACACAGACAGCACCCCAGAACCCCACGGTAATGGCAGAGGGGGGAAATTTGGCCCAGACACTGGGATAACTCCCTACTTTTCTTGAAAAATGCCCAGGGATCTTTAATGACCATTGAGAGTCAGGGGCATAAGAACCCACGCAGACCGCAGGGTGGGCTCCCCTGCTGGTCCCACTAACACCACTTCCAGCAGCAACCATAGCATAGGTCTCTCATCCAGGTACTGACCAGGGTCAACCCTGCTTAGCTTCAGTGGGTAGCCAGTTGAGAGCTCCAGGGTGATATGGCTGCTGGCTATCCCTTTTGTATCAACCGTAATTCAGATTAGTATACTTACAGTGAGGTATGGTTTAAAGAAAATGTCTCGCTAATACAAGATAGATAAACAGTTCTGGTGTTTGCTTCACCCTGTGCTAATGCAGCAAATCAAACAGGAAATGTTCAAATTCTCATATACTAACATATTTTTAAAGCATTATCAATAAACAGAATATTGTGATGAACGCAGCAGTTTCAGTGAGTTCTCAGTACATTTCCCTTAGTGTGTCAAACAGAGACAAAGAGAAACTAATGACACACAGGTGCTTGAATAACAACAAAGATTCACTCAGAAAACTCCTACTACACAGACCTCCTGGAAAGTAAGAGGTGGAGGCAGAAAATGAAGACTCAAGGGGACCTTCCTTAGATACCATAACTCTCTGCCATCCACAAGATACCTTTGTATCCATAACAACTTATAACTCATAACTTCCTGTCGTCTTGTATACCCTTTCATCCTTACAGTCCAATTGCCAGGCCCTGTTTTCCCACCCCAGACAGCTCTGCACTGCCGCTGGGGTTCCTTATCAGAGAAAAGGGGACCATCGTTGATCTGGGCCAGAAGTCCTGCACGTCTTTTATGTCAATCCATGAATAACCACTGACTCAGGGACTGAGAAGGTTTTCTGATTTTTCCCAGATATCCAGGACAGAACTGCTTGAAAACACTATAAATCTTATGTATTCAATTGTGTTCAATACTTTATTGCCATGTCAACAAAATTAATTGGAATTTGGTCTAGTGCAGCCTATAAAAACACATATTTAGGTGCTTAATTGCCTCTACATACAGCAGGTGCTATTTCAGAACCGAACAGTACCATGTAAGACGTAGACCTAATTTTCTCAGAACTGTTACATTAAATATGTTGTATATTAGAAATAAGCAATATATAATTCTTCTATTGCTTCTATTGAGTTCAGTTCTGTAGATCATTTCTGAGGTTTCCAAATACAGTAATGTATCATTCTTAAGAAACGGAACAGAGAAATGGAGTGTGTTAAATGAATAAAAAGAGACAAATGAATGATGTCAGGAGGAGTCAGGAAGGACTCAGGCATTTGAAGAACGCACCACACCTCTGTAATACCTGGAAACTGGAAGGACAATTATTGTCCTTGAATTGTAATTGAAGGGAAAGAAGCCAATCTGTCTTTTGTATTTACACTTGCTGACAAAAGTTCGCATCCCTAGCTTCAATGAAAAATGCAATAATTCACGTTAATAACAATTAAGAATATTCAGAAACTTACGTACTGTTAAAAGTCCCTGCAGCATTTGTAATTTTCAATTATGTTAGGAATGACTGTATACAATGTGCTACACCTGACAGCTACAGTTACATAACTGCAATGCAATAATATATTTAATAAAAATGCCCTTGAAAAAATTAAAGCTCAATTTGCAGATATGATTGTAACTGAAAACAGTTTCAGGGGACTAATTATCCGTTAATCTTGATTCAATCAATAATTTACTTTTTTACATTTGTTACGTAAAAGGAACCCTTGAAAAAGTTGAACCATTTCTGGGAAGCAACAATTGCAACCAAAGACTGCATAATATAAAATAACTAAGGTTTTAAAAATGAGTCAATTAAAATAAAGATAAATTCATGACAGCCACAAAATAAGAGTCTGTAAGAAAGCACAGCAAAAGGGTTCAGCAGAAACCCCTAGAATGACTCATATCACCATTTGCATTTGAGCTCGAGCCGTTATCGGTGTCTGGAGAGAACCTGTTGTGATGCCGCAGTGCCCACATGGAGAGAGGCAAGATTTGCCAACGGACGCTCTGAAAACACAAAGTGTTACAGACTGCTTTGTTAAGAGAGGTTAAATTTACTCCCTGCAACCAAAATGCAAGAGCCTCGCAGACAGGCGCTGCTGACAGGCACTGGCAAAGCAAAATGAAGCGGAAATCAGCTGCCTACCACTTGACATTTGGTAATTGAAAGTGATAGATGCTTATGAGCGTCTGGGAGGATACGTGAGCTCTGAACTCGCTGTGCAATCTGTCTGCCATTACCTTATCATTTACAGATTAGAGTGCGCCAGGGATGAGGCCGGTGATTAGTTAATGACATTGTTTTTAATACACATCTGGTAGCAAGGGATTGTGTTTGCCATAGAGAGTGAACTGGCAGAAGATTATCTAGAGGGTTGTCATAAAGGGGGTCAGGAAGAGACAGCATATCTGCAGAACTAGGACAAAACACACTTGATTATAATTGCACAGGGGTAGGGCCAAGGTGAGCAAACAATAAAATTTCCAGCTTCTCAAGTGGGAATGGAAACATATCCATACAGTATATACTGTGGAGTAAAAAAAGGCCATAGGCCTGTTGGAAGGGGCCTCCAAAAAGATTTTTTGCAGCACTGACTTTCTTTCCTAAAGCACTTACACCTCCTCTTTCCACCAGCTTTTCAGAATGCAAGACGAATATGATGAGAAATTTTTAGATTAAATAAATATAACCAAAGCTGAGATTATGGAATGTGTTAGTAAGATCTCACAAAGCAGTTAGATATGGTTTTCACATTAGAAGAAGAACACTGGTGCGCTCTAAAGATGAGCCAATGACTTTTTAATGAATTGATTATCTCTAGTCCTGAGGAGCACAAAGAATGAAGGACTTAGATTCAAGTATTCAGAATTCTTAAATGCACTGTCAAACCAGATTACTGCTTCAAACAGAAAAGATATACAGTAAACCCTCAGCAACACAAGCAAATCTCGTCTCAGAAGAGATGTGTTTAGGATTGAAAACAGGAAGCACTTTCTTACATGAAGAGCAGAAGATGTCCGGGACAACTCAACCATATGTTTTGAAGCTGAATGGCACCTTTGTCACCTTTCATGTGTTCATGTGTTCATTCTTAAGGATGAAGGGAGACAAATATTTTGAAAAAAGTCAATGCTGCTCTGTAGCTGAACACTCCTGGTAAAATATTTGCTTCATTAATTTTTAATGAATTAATGAAGTTTTATCTTCTTTGAACTCACAACTGGCAGCCCACTGAAGCTAAGTAGGTGTGAGCCTGGTCAGTACCTGGATGGGAGACCTCCGGGGAAAAACTAAGGTTGCTGCTGGAAGAGGTGTTAGTGGGGCCAGCAGGGGGCGCTCACCCTGCGATCCATGTGGGTCCTAATGCCCCAGTATAGTGACGGAGACACTATACTGTAAACAGGCGCCATCCTTCAGATGAGACATAAAACCGAGGTCCTGACTCTGTGGTCATTAAAAATCCCAGGGCGTTTCTCGAAAAAGTAGGGGTTTAACCCCGGTGTCCTGGCCAAATTTCCCATTGGCCCTTACCAATCATGGCCTTCTAAGAATCCCCATCTAAGAATTGGCTTCATTACACTGCTCTCCTCCCCACTCATAGCTGATGTGTGGTGAGCGTTCTGGTGCACTATGGCTGCCGTCGCATCATCCAGGTGGATGCTGCACATTGGTGGTGGTGGAGGGGAGTCCCCATTACCTGTAAAGCGCTTTGCGTGGAGTGTCCAGAAAAAGTGCTATATAAGTGTAAGCAATTATTATTATTATTCTTTGAGGACACTCCTAAACAATGAAAACTGAGCACTTCAAAATGGACACAAATGCAAGATGAATCAGGTGTGATTCCATCTTGGAAACCATGTTACTCTAATTTCCTGCTGCCTTTTCCTGCCACATTATGCTTAAAAAATATTATTCTGGAACCATAAACATTAAAAACAAGTGTTACACAAAACAAAATGAAATAACCACCCTGGATTCCACTTAGAAGACAGGCATACTAGGTCAGTAAACTCTTAAAAAAAAGAACCATGTCTAGAAACTTCCCAAAAATGAAATAAGAGCTGGCAACAAACGGGGAATACTATGCATCTTCAAAAAAATACTGAAGCTTATAGACTAAAAAAATAAATATAGACATAGTTTGTATCTTGTATATAAGACACAAGACTGAAGATTTGAATCCTCAAAGGAGTACCACTACACTAGAAAATAATATCTCAATGATTTCACAGACCTAACAGCTCAGGCCTCATCACTGTAATTTAGTTTTGTGGTTGAAACAGAGAATGCTTTTGTAGATGAATGACAGGAACAAAAGCACGATGAACAAATGAGCTGAGCGTTTGCAAGTCAACAGCTTCTTTCAAATACCATGACATAATAAGACAATACAGAATGAAACAGAAATCCCTGCAGTCGGAGGTAAACAGCTAATATAATTCATGACTCACTGACAGAAATTTTATTCAGGTTCTGTTTTTCATTGATGACAAATACAGTTTCACTCCAAAAACAGTTGACTATTCATAATCTAACAAAAAAAAGAAAAAATACACCTGAAAAGCTTCTGTGAGTCTCCAAGTATATTTTATTCATAAAAAGCTAGGTCTTCCTTTTTTCCCCACCCCAAATTGTGCTCATGCAAGAGGACAAATCTCTGAATATGCAGGATGAGCTGTCTCTTTGTATTTGTGTTTTTTTTCCAGGATGCTAATTGTTAAAACATCATGCATGTTATGTTACTTTAATTTGGTTGTGTATTAAATAAGACCATAAACATTACATATCTATTTTGGAAGATTTGGTTGCAGAAGTCTATGAAGTATTCAAATTCTTAAGAGCATGGAAAAATTATTTTGATTGAGCTATTTAGAGAAATGAGATAATCGACCTAACACAGGATAGAGGATAAAATATTAGTAGGTTTTAAAGGTTCAACACAAATGGAGCTCCAATAATGACTAGAAAAGTAAAGAACTATCTACAACAGTTTCTTTTACAAACAAATTTTGATTTGAATAGTCCATTCACCTATTCACAGTGAATGTTATCTATGCATAATTTACATTTGTTTCTAATGAGGACTAGACTATATATGGTCATATGCAAAGCAATGTCAGTTGAGAAATGTTCTTGAAAAAGGCATTACTGACAGCTGACTTGTGCCCATTTCATATTCACGGCTCAATCTGTTTTCAACTTTTAATTAGCAACTTGCAGATTTTATTTATAATATTTAATTCAACAGCATCCTTTATTTTATAGAGTGCCTTTGGTTTAGCTTACAGATTACAATGTATTGTACACAGAAGTATAAAAAAGGAGATCAGTAATGATAGTATCAAGTTGTTCTCAACCTTTATGCTGCTACTCTCTTTCTGTTTTCATACATTAAGATGCCAGATTGACTCAGTGGCAGTGCTTTACTAAACGTGATCTGGCATTCAAGTTTCACGTTCAGATAAAAAAAATATATCTCAAAGCATGCATGCAGTTCATGTATGGAGACACCAAAAGTTTTTTGTAATAACATAAACTGACAACATATGTGAGTTCTATCACAACACTAATAACTCCTGTAAAAGTAGGACCACATATAAGTAATGATACACCATAGAAAATCATGCTGCTCTTGAATTATGGAAATGGCAGAAAAAACATTAAAACACCGATTCAAAAGCTGGGAAGCCTGTCAAAGATATACTGTAGAAAAGAGCCCACGAAAGCAAACAGTTTGTAAAGATAAAAGAATCTGGACCTGGCAGGGAAGCAACCATGATATGTCAAGTACAAAATGGGTTACTCCGATGTGTATTAGAATACCACACGCTCGTTACACAATCACACTAATGTATCCGGTATAAGTACTATAAATCTGCTTTTTATCTCCCCTGTTTTCAAAGAATCTTAAAATTGACCAAATTAAATTGACTAAAAACTGTGTTTTAGAGAACTCGTGTAAGAAAGTGCTGTCATTTCTTAGACAGTTTAAATGAATCACTAGAATAGTCTCCACCCTGAAGAGATGCCCATCTCCTCTAATAAAACAAACACTAATGTTGCTTAAGTGAGATAATAACAGTCCAATATTTTCACATTTTACCAGGAAAGTACTGTAAAGTAAGGGATGGTATGTATGTTTTGTATAATTAATCAACTTTAAGTGCCATAGTTTCTTTTGTATTTTAATTACAAAGTTTTGAGAACAAGGGCTACACTGGTAGTTCTTTTCTTCACAGACCTCTGAGTTAATGTGTATTTTAAACATCTAAGCAGCTGTCTCCAATGAATTAGACACCAATAGGGATGTTGATAATGTGATGGTGGCCAGATTTGTCCTTATTCTAGCAAAGCTGTACAACTGAGGAGGATGTCTGTGTATCCTGATAAACCAAGTAACTTAATTAATTTGCTACTAACAATTTGGGAAAGATTTCACATTTGCAGTTTGAAACTTTACAACAGTTAGAGAAAGCAGACATGTTCAATAAGCCCATATATTTATTGTATATCTATGAGCTGATATATCAGGCACATATTCAACTCAGTTGTACAGTTTTTTTAACCAAAAGCTGTCATCACCATTGAGACATCAATCTATATTATATTACAAAACAACAGATAGTTCAGAGGAAAAACATTAGTAAGTCTAGAATTAACAACAGAGAAGGGTGAAGAAAATCAATTTGTGTTTATATGCTCATTTAATCGGCTGATACTTGTTTCTAATGTTTTTCTACAAGACAAAATGTTTTTGTCAGTCCTCTCAAAAATTGGTAATATTCCAATCAGGAAGCAATGGCTTTGAGCTAAAGAAAACAAACACTGTGGCAATCCATGAGACAAGAGTACAAGATCAATTAGAACTTTTACCAGATAATTAGGAGAGCTTGGATATGCTTACTAGCATTGCTGTGGAGGAGACATGCTTTTGAATTTCAATAAAGGAACTGGAAAAGCCAGGGACTCTACCAAAGAGCCACTTGCGGTTAACAGACTCAAAATGGTTTGTACTCCGAAGCATCTTCACTATGTTTGGCACAAAGAAAAAACAAATTAATATCTTAAATCATTCAGAATCCTCTCATTATAGAAAAGATGGATTCCATTATAGAATTATCGAATTATAGAAATGGAATAATGGCTTCACGATTTCTCTAATTTACTTTTCAACAAGATTAATTTTATTAATGATAGTTTCACATGGACTCCACTCTCCCATTTCGTTTTTCATTTGAAATTTGTATGTTTAAAAATCTTAGCATTTTTATCAAACTCCAAATTTTAATGTTCTTTTTATTTCTTTTCATTTCCCCTTTAAACTCTTTTTTCTTTTAATTAAATGTCCATTTCTCCTTTAACCAGTTCACTAAGTGCCATGGGTTCTACACTGCAGTCAAAAGACTTACATTAGAGATACAGGCCCAGTCTTGAGGGCTGCTTCCCCCTGCTGACTTGGAACTGGAGCCACAGTCGGTAGACTGACCTGGTCTAGCTGAGAAGGAGGGGGGAGGGGGGGTGTTGTGACAATATGAAATGTAGGATAGGCTGGCCACCTGTTAGACACAAAATCCCACCGGGCTAGGAAAGCATAGTCACCACGGAGACCAGACTGGGAGGCTGAGAGGGAGAGAGACTGACTCTCAGTTTGCCACTGAGAGGAGAGCGCCTGGCGGAAATCCACTGAGACAGACAAAAAGATGGAGGGGGGGGGCAAAGAGTGAGAGGGAAGGAGGCAGACAGATGGGCAGACAGAGCGAAAAAAAGGAGAGAGAGAATGAGATGAGAAAAGAAAGCATAACAGAAGAGAGGGGACAGAAACGGGGAGATTCAGTTGTTTTGGCTAGTCGGGAAGAATGCAGGCAAACTGAAAGACAGGGACAGAGAAAGAAGGCAAACAGATAGAAAAGGGTAATAACAGAATGTCCTATAAGGAAAAAAAAGGAAAATGTAAGGGAACAAAACACAAAATATCTTTTTGGGAGGCCTGTATTTCAAATGCTCACATTATACCAAGTCACGGAGGTGCAGCTATAACTAAATGTCCTGACACAGGGGGTTCCAGTCCTGGTATGGGGGATCCACATGCTTGCTGGTTTTTGTTCTCAATTAAAGAACTCAATCCTTAATTTAATTTTAATTTGTATTAATTTAAAACAGGGTTGGTGAAGATTAACTTAAATTTTTTGTTACCACTTCCTACACATGTAGGATTTTTCCTTTTAACCATAATATTTCATAAGAGAAATTGTATGGTAATTGTATTGTGTTTTCAATTTTTAAGATCTCCAACGGTTGAGCAGAAAAAAAAACCTTGCAAAGGTTACAAAACCTAAACCTTTTACAGATAAGCATCCAAGTAAAATCAGGATCAATCTTCCAAGTAACATCAAGCGTTCAATCAGGTGTGAGTGCAGGTCCCCAGAACAGGATTTTTGTCCTTGTTCTAATACATGGGCACAAAATAAATACAAAAGTAAGAGCTGCGCAGCAAGACACCCCAAGATTGATCTCCAGTTTGATATGATTTTTAAAACAGCAACAAAAATTGGACTGTATTTACTTTTTATTACCATTGGTCTTCCAAGTCCCAAATCATCAAAGTAATTAGTCAGGAAAAGAAAGCTCATGCCAACTCCCTTGTTTATAGTATTAAGTTCCCACTTACTTACTAGCTTTTGCTTTTTATTCATTTAACAAATTATGCTGGAGGGTTGTTACTGGGAGTATCTTGAGCTCACTGTCACATCATTTCCAAAGAGAAGATGGAGGAACAGAATCATTCTACAAACAGTCCAGGTGAGAATTATATTAATTGGGTGAAACATAAATGGAGCAGAGAAAGATAAGTCATGACTAAATTAGAAGTTTGGGGAAATAAATTCCAGGCAAAAGACCTTATGATGTCCCAGCTACTCCTGGGATAGAGAAGAGAGCATACAATCCAGAGACAAAGTGAAAAGTGATGTTTAATGTACTATAACCAGCCCACTTGGTTCATTTTTTCTGATTGTCTCAGTGGACTCGACCCTGAAAATGTCAGAGAAGAGCTCGCTCCTTTCACCTTCACCCCTACAGTACTTGACCAAGTTTTTGATTTAAAATAGCTAGCATGAAAACTTTGAAAGCTCTAAATATTCCTCAAACTATTGTCTTGTAATATAAGAAAATGACAGCTATACAATTTAAGGAAACCTCACAGTTCCACCATTCTCCACAGGCTTTCATGAGAGTCTTAGGCACCTGTCAACATTTTTTTCCCCACGTTTGTGTGAGTGTTTGCAGAATACAACATCTCACCGTGCAAAGTTTTGATGAGCAATTGTCTCCTTCTCAGTGGCCCTGTGATGGACTCATCTTTTGCCATAGCTTCCGGTTTGTGACAACATTTATCAGGATAAGTGGCTTGCAGATAACAAATGGATATTACATTAATTTTAAATTGCACCTCGTGAACACCAACCTCTAACCTTCATTCAGAAGCAGTGCTTTCATATGATTTTAGCTACTGTGCACTGCACCACATGAAAAAGGTAAAATAAAAACTCTTCTGGTAGGATCAGGATGGTTGTTCAACCACTTCATTCCTCAGAATTTTCAGCTGTTTTTAGCAGAAGAGCACCCAATTACAAGCAATATATAAATGGTCAAACAACATACTGTACTGCTTTCAAACTAATGCACAAATTTTATGATTGGAAGACAAATTGTGGTGGAATGTATTATTGGATCGAGTGGCATGGTGCTGTGGCTGCTGCCTTATAACTCTTGGGTCCAGTGTTCATTTCTAAGCTTGCGTGTTTTCTCTGTGTCCGCTTCGGGTTTCTTGGAGTGCTCTGGTTTCCAAAGACACGCTGGCTAGGTTCATTGGTGTCTGCAAATTGTCCCTCAGAATGTGTGACCTGCACTGGACTGACACTCTGTCCAGATGCAGTCCTACTTTGTGCCCTGTGAGTCCAGGACAGGATTCAGGATGCCATGACTCTTAACAGGGATAAAGGACTTTCTGATAATGGATGGATAGCTTTATACCATTTTCTCTTTTACTTATGATGAGTTCTGCTTCATATTGAGATTTTCTTTTCTTAAATGTTTGGCAAAACCAGGAGCAACAGAGAATCACTGAAAACGTGTGAGGTAGTGCAATAAGTGACAAAATAACAGCAGGTGTATATCATGTCAGGTGCACAATATAGAAATGCAAGTTAGCAGTTATTATTGACATTTACAAAGCAGAATTCTCAGAAATAACCATAAAATTGGATACAGGTTAAATAATTAACTTTGATATGTAAATAATCACTGTGATATCAATATTTACAAATTTTCAATGATTTACAGTTAAGAACATGCTTATTAATCAACTTAATAGGCAAAGATCAATTTTGTATATTAGACATCAGTTGGTAAGGTGTTACACTGGTTGGGTTTTATAAAGAAGTTCCAATGAAAAGTAATTAAAATATACTTTATGAAAAATTGATATCGCATTATGCTAGATCAGCTCATTAATGTTCAAGGTATATAGAAAATAATAAAGACTCTGAAATTTCATTATAATAAAATAAGCACTCATAAAATGAGTGGAATATTATCTGCAGTTAAAAAGATTTAAAAGGCATGTAAAGCTGCCCATTTTGCTGTAAAATAAGGTGAAACAGATCAGAGTAATACCTGTCTGTACTTGATGGCCAAAATATTTTGGAACCCCCAGTCAAATGAACAGATTCTCTTAGAGACAGGCAATACATGTTCCCTTGAGGAGCATAAATCAGTCTTTCACCACATTCCCTGGCCAGAACAATCAGTAGATCTAAATCCTATTGAACACTGCTGGAACCAGTGGAACATGCACTTGAATCCCACACACCATTACCCTCATCACAACCTCAAATGGTGCAGATCGTGACCCGAGTTTAAAGATTTGGGAGTGTGGACTGTCTCGTATTGGGAGGTGCCAGAGCTGACATTAGAGGTTCTGGAGTGTGGACTGTCTCATATCGAGGGGTGCCAGAGCTGACATTAGAGGTTCTGGAGTGTGGACTGTCTCTTATCGAGGGGTGCAGGAGCTGACATTAGAGGTTCTGGAGTGTGGACTGTCTCATATCGAGGGGTGCCAGAGCCGACATTAGAGGTTCTGGAGTGTGGACTGTCTCTTATCGAGGGGTGCCAGAGCCGACATTAGAGGTTCTGGAGTGTGGACTGTCTCTTATCGAGGGGTGCCAGAGCCGACATTAGAGGTTCTGGAGTGTGGACTGTCTCTTATCGAGGGGTGCCAGAGCTGACATTAGAGGTTCTGGAGTGTGGACTGTCTCATATCAAGGGGTGCCAGAGCCGACATTAGAGGTTCTGGAGTGTGGACTGTCTCATATCAAGGGGTGCCAGAGCTGACATTAGAGGTTCTGGAGTGTGGACTGTCTCTTATCGAGGGGTGCAGGAGCTGACATTAGAGGTTCTGGAGTGTGGACTGTCTCTTATCGAGGGGTGCCAGAGCTGACATTAGAGGTTCTGGAGTGTGGACTGTCTCTTATCGAGGGGTGCAGGAGCTGACATTAGAGGTTCTGGAGTGTGGACTGTCTCATATCAAGGGGTGCCAGAGCCGACATTAGAGGTTCTGGAGTGTGGACTGTCTCATATCAAGGGGTGCCAGAGCTGACATTAGAGGTTCTGGAGTGTGGACTGTCTCTTATCGAGGGGTGCAGGAGCTGACATTAGAGGTTCTGGAGTGTGGACTGTCTCTTATCGAGGGGTGCAGGAGCTGACATTAGAGGGTCCCAGATGAGGACTGTTTTATATTGAGAAGGCACCAGAGCAAGCTCTTTAACAACTTAAGCACATCTTTGTACAGTGAGAATAAAAGAGAGAAGCAACAAGAGAATTACTGACGGTACAAAAAGCTGACAATGCAAGAAAGGTGTGGGGCACACCGTTTTTTTAAAATGAATATAAGACGCTCGAAAATGATAAGCAGATACTGAACTTCCACATCTCCCAAGATGTAGTGTTTTAAGAGAGGTCACAAAAAGCCAATCCGCAGCAGGGTGATCTTAATTGCTGCCTGGCATTATCATGATGAAGTGCTCTATAGGGCAGATACAGCCTTCCCACCAGGAGTCCTGACGCTCGCCCTGACTCATCTCCACGCCCTGTATTTACACTGGTTTCCAGCGTGCTGTGGAGATGACAGCTTAATGAATGCAAATGACAGTGCACAAAACCCCAGTGCCAGCCTGCTGAGGGCAAAATAAGGTCTTTTGAAAAAACATGTATCTAATTAGAGGACCATAAATGAATTCCATCACAAGCTCTGAAAAAAAAATGTTCAGTAGCCAGCAAGCAAGCATAAATAAACGTGTTTGCACTCCATGCACTGACATTGCCACAGAAATCTCTCAGCAAATTAATTTTCCTTACTCTGCATTCTTCCTTACAAAACTCATAATCATCTAAAAATATCATTTTTTAACTCCGGTAAAAAAGGAAACGGAAGAAACTTGCAGTTATCTCTGAGTCTTCCTATGGGATCTCCCTTACGCACACAGACTCTGAGATGCAGCAGACAGCCGTTGGCTCCTGGGCATAGACTCGCATGCCGATCTCTTCCCATCTGTTCTGACGTCAGAGTGCGGCCAGGAATGATGGGGACTAATTACAAGAGGCTTTCAGCAGAGCTTTATGGTAGGAAAGAATTATGTGCGCAAATGTGCTTATTTTTCTCTTCCTTTAGAAGTGCATCACAATAAATTAACCCTTACATAATTACAATAGAAAGGTTTTGTTAGGAAGAAGTTAAAAGGGTGCAAGTATTTCCATTTTTTCAGCACCGTTAACAACAAAGTTCCACAAATAAGGGAGGCATGTGTACACCTTGACCAGGACATTGCACTACTCTATTACTCCACCCTTTACAACAGGAAACACAGACCTTCTTAGCTACTGCACTGAGTGAAAGAGAGCAGAAACACATCACTTAAACAATAATAAGCTGTAAGAAAACTTCCCATCCCCTTGTGAGTCTAACCAAAGGCTTCTTCTATAAGTCCCAATACTAATCAGCAGCAATTAAACACAGCAAATAGAAGGTGGGGGTGAGAGTAATGTCCAGCCTGCTGCATTTGCAATGCTTCTTTTTAATATCCCTTTTCTGTAAAGGGCAATTACAGGACCTGGACAAGAAATCGGGCATCCCACATTAAACAAACATTGCCTTTTATTCCCAGCTCCACTTCACCGTTTGCATTACTTCCAGATGCCATTTGCACTGCTTGAGGCATTGCAGAACAAGATGTTTAGAGTGACAGCTGTTTTCCATTTAACTCTGAAGGCAACTGGGACTCAGGGAGAAGGGGGAAAGTATGACGGATGGGATGTTGCAAATGCACACTACTTCCTCTCATAGGAGAGAGCATACTGCCCCGCACACTAGCACAGGCACATACACGCCAATACTGCCCCGCACACTAGCACAGGCGCATACACACCACTACTGCCCCGCACACTAACACAGGCACATACACACCACTACTGCCCCGCACACTAGCACAGGCACATACACACCACTACTGCCCAGCACATGAGCACAGACACATACTGTAGATACCAAATTCTACTAATCCCCAAAACCTCTTCTGACTTCATTAAAAAGACGCTGCATGGCCACATTCAACCCCTCAGCTCAGACACCTTGATGCCTCCTGAATTCACTGTTGTTTATCCTTGTATAGATTGGATTCCCTTTTTAATAAATGAAAATATTACACCTAGACACGCCTTAAAATGAAGACATCACACAGATTCACCCAGTCAAATTTTAGATCTTTAATACAGCCCTTACAGTATATACAGTATGTACTCCCAAAACATTAAAATGACACTGTTGACTTATGAACGCCTCCACAACAGGAAAACCCCTCTATAACTGACTTAAAAATTAAAGTAATGCCATCAATTTGTGAAAAGTACTGTGGTCTACCAATGTCATTAAACAAAAAAATCTATAAAAGCCAATTGGAACCATTCCATAAATAATTTATATAGCCATTTTCTATACCCAAGCGCTCGATAGTAAAGATATACACTTAGACTTAAAGAACAATTAACAGGTAAATGGGCATGAGCCTGAAATGTGAATGAAATTCAGTGTAATTGTGTAAAATTCAAGGAGAGTATGATACTGTATACCCTTGCCTGCATGCTTTGCTAATGAACTCTGATGTTGGTTTCTTAGACTGAGGACCAAGGTTCATTTCAGCAGTAGCTATCTTTCAATTGGCTTCAGATGCTTTTCCCTGGCATATTAACACAGACGGACTAAAATAAACACTGACAAAGACAGGGCGAATAAACTGCATATACAGAGACAGGAGGGTCCAGAACACAACAGACTCACTCTCCCACTGGCGCTCAAACAGATGGATGGTTACTTCTTCTTCCAACCTTCGTTCACAGCAGAATTATTAAAGTGAAAACAACACAAAGCACTGTTTCAAACTGGCAGATTTTGGCAAACTACACCAGCCACAGTGCAGGAGTCTTCAAAACCACGACCTTAAAGAGGTTTTGAAAGGTTATTTTTTTTGTTTTTAAGTTGACCTACTTTCTGTAAAAGATTTAGACAGCTTTCTACAATACAACTCTGCTCGCCAACACATACGCAAACATTGGCTTAACACACGAGTCACCTGAAGACTGGCATAAAAACTTTGTATGAAGCCATATTCAATCCCTTAAATTCAGATTTCTTCAAAGTGGAGTGATATAAGTGTTTTAAGAATACATTTCATAGTGTAAAGGGTGGTGGGAATATGAAACAAGCTATACAGTCATGTTGCTGAAACTGATACTCTAAGTACTTTTAAAAATGGCTGCCTTAAATCCTCAGATTAATTAGCTACTAACTACCACATAGGTTAGATGGGCCAAATGGATTTTCCTCATATGTAATCATTATTTGTTCTTAAACTATGAAAATAAGAAAGGTACCAACTGAGAGGAGTTCATTGTCTTGACTAAGGACGGACCAAAGTTGAAAAGTCGATAAATTATTGCTTCAGGTAATTTTAACAAACCCATGACAATAAAATTCAAATATTTCATTGGATTGTTTGAGCTCTGACTACTCAGACAATGCCTCAAAAATAGAGGTAGTTTTATGCTTCTTAAGTATAAGGTCTGCTGACATTTATATGCATTAAATTTAAAAATCAAATAACAGAGGTTAGAAACAACGTTTGAATAGAATCAATCTGTATTTTAACAGAAGGCTGCACAGTGCTGACACAGAAGCACAGAGCAAATGTTTTATCTCATGGAAGAAAAACTTCAGTGGAAGTTCATTTTTTCATGATTTCTTTGCAGCTCTTCTAGTTGCACTAGCCAAAACATATTCTAATGATGATGCTGATGCCAAGGACAAACTGTCCATTTAAGTGCTTAAAATCATTCAGACTTTTTTTCCACACGATGCAGAGCCTTATTCAAATTAATCCTCAAGAACTTGATAATGCCCAGCATTCGAAGTTTTTATAATATGGGTTATGATTGGACATTTGTAAGATGTTACAAACAAATTCTTATTTCAGCTCCAAAAAATCTAGCCCATTCCCATTCTGCTCTAGTATTGAGATTTTAGAACTGTCCAGGACATATCGATTTTTTTTATTATGGATATATGCAAACACCAAGGGAAATAAAAGAACATCGGTGGCTCACTTGGCATATAGGAAATCCCACTCAAAATGTGAAAAATTGTTAAAGAGGGTTCTTTTTAATCAAACATACAGCAAGGTGATCTTCTGCCTGCCTGTTGTTGTTATTAGTAATTACTGTACTTCAAAATAAGTACATCCTACAGATACTGACTGCTTTAGGCAGCAATCATAGAAGTACACTGACACCTTCACAGCCGGCTCTAACAAGCTGCAAACTCTCCTTGTCAAAGGCAAAGTGGATAAGACAGTTGGAGCTGTGTTGCTCTTGGGTATGCCTCTGGGCAGGATTTCTGAGAGGCCTGCACAACACTACATATTCGACAACACCACAGAGATTTCAAGATATGCAAATAAATGCATATTTTAAACTAAACATCTGTTTACAGTGTCATCCATATAACACCACTTACTAAGATGCCCCAATATCCTCAAGCCTGTTTTTTAATCCAGGTTATTAGAAATAACTGAATATTTTTTACATACATCTTAGGTTAAACAAACTAATGTGGCCAAAGATTTTGTATTAACCTTTTCCTCTTGAATCCCATCTGATAAGGAAGGCTTTTTTCACTACAGGCTAGTTTTGAATAATCTTATACTACTAAAACAGTATAAGAATCATCTAGCTGGAATTTCTTGAGCAGGATTACACATTTTGCCACTCTGGTAGCAAATCCTAAAAGGGTAAAGGAGAGAAAGCCACCTCATTAATTTATTGTGTTTTCAGCTGTATTGGAAGATTTACTCAATATTTTTGCCACAGTCTGATTCAAATGTAAGCATCTGAGGAATAAAAACCTGGCCATGACAAACCTGGAGAAACCCCCTGATGTTAAGGCTTCACAGCGATGCATGCTGTGAAGTATCAACTTGCAACCTGTATCTTAACTTTTCATGAAGTAAGGTTTGTGTCCCACGAGTTGAAGGCAGTCTTTTCTCTAGAGTTTTCATTTTAAACTCCTTTCATTCACTTACTTTCACTTACTGTTTAAGTCATGGAAAACGTTTCATACCAGATGCTACATTATATAAAACATCCATATTTCCTAGCAAATTATGGTTAAAGAGAAAATAAGAAACAGACCTAGCTAGAATGAGGAATGAAAGGCATAAATGCTCAATATAACCAATCCAATGAGTTACACACAGCACGGCTTTTTATAATTTTTCTTTGTGTGTTTCACAAGGGCTAAAATATCCACCAACTGTCTCCACCACTCTGTAACTATCATTGCTTGGTGGTGGTCTGGGACTGCCTATTTACCCATGGCATCAACAATCACGTATAGAAGTGCCATGTCATTCAAATAACTTCCAACCTAACCTGAAAGTAAGTCCAGTTTAGTGAATGGGAAGGTAGCGATGTGGACTCTGGTTATTTTGTATCTTTCACAACATAGGATGAACACAGGATGCTTTACTCTTTCTCTTATGGAGAAAACCCCATGTTGCATCTCAAATGTTGTGAAAAGGACCATGTAACACTGAGCTAAGCAAGGGAGGCAAATGCAAATTCAAATCTCCACATGACCTTGGTGGTACAATGCCAGTCTGTTCACAAAGCTTTCCTGACTGACTTTTGCCCACCTGTGGGGAGCCAGGCACAGCAAAAGCACCTATTCAGGCCTAGCAGCTTAAGACATTTATATAACCTCTCTGGTTATAAAGTCTCCCTGTTATAAAAATCCCTAATTAAGACTGTTTGGCGTCTTTAAGCAGATTTTTCACTGTCGCCTGTTTGTCTGCTGACAATCAGTCAGCATCCGCCCAGCCACCGGACTCCAGAAGTGACCTAGAGGAATTAAAGGCCAGCTGCTTCGTTTTGCTTTGTGAACTGAAATGGAAACAGCTCAGCTTATGCACCCGGCAGTGGAGGAGACAGAACTTCACACACACAGCCTGTGATCCCGGGGTCTAGTCAGCCACAAGGGGTCACTATTCTGCAGAAAGCTGAGTCATCCAGACCATTCACCCCAATCCATGGTTTCCTGAACCCCCTTAAAATGTCACACATTTCTGTCAGGTTTCCCCACAGTCTTTGCAACACTGCCCAAACTATTTATATTGTAAAGTAGTCTAAAAAAGGCAAAGCTTTTAAACAACAGTTAAAAAAACCCATAAAATAGGGACCACTTCAATCAATTCGTCTGGAAGTGGCTGGAGCAAACTTGAACAGATTTCTTATACTACCCAAAAGGTTTTGAAATGATTTTAAAACCGTTTCATTTGAAAAAGAAATGTCAAAACACTAATTATGTATTCTTGCAAAGGCCATCTGAATACCTTCAAAGCGTATTACAGTAATCTTAATGTGTAGAGTTCTAAATGCAAACACTGTACGTAATTAATTAAGAATGCAATATATAAAACAAGCCAGACAAAATAAAGTTCATTGTGTGATGAGCAGTCTTGCTGGCTGAAAGTACAGGCATGACATTTTACAGCAATGCAGCACTTATAATATCTAGAGTCAATAACCAAACCAAATGCAATACTGGAAAAAAAAAATATAAACACCGTACTGGCTTTTTCAGTACAGTGAACTTTCAGTACCTTGAGATATTAAAATTCCTAAATAAATGCAACGTCAGAAATAAATCGAAAGGTTTGACAAAGACTTAGCCTGTTACCACCAATGAGAGAGCTTGTCTCCATAGCCTATCAATCAGGGCTCATAGAGGTGCACTGCTGCGCTAACCAGGCAAGTTCCAGACTGCAAAGACCATATGGCAGCTTTGGGGATTTGCTGTAAAGGAGGTCAGAACATCCCACAGTGAAAACCTGAGATAACACACAGGTATGCATTTATGTTTACAACATTCAGCAGATCTTTTGTTGCTGATAGATAAGATCTTTGCTTTAATTACATTTTCATCCAAATGGTTAAATAATGGATGATATGTTATATACTGTATGTCTATTACTAAACTAGGAAAGAAACACATGCAAAGGCATTTACCAATTTCTAGATTTTGTATATTTTTCTGTCATTTTCAGGGGAAAAAAAATGACACTAACATTAAGAAGTGTAGAAGCATAACAACTAACTACTGCCATCTCATTCTCCTCTCATTTGCTGTCCCAATAAAACCTGCATTTTCTAGAGAAAATGCAACAGAATTTCACAACAGACTGTGTAATAAAAATAATTTGAAAGGGTGCCGCTTTGGCAATGAGAAATAAAAAAAGAACAACTAAAAAAAGATGTGAGAAAGTTACTTCAGGCTCCAATTCTTTGAATATCCATAGGCACAGAAGGGCACAGTAAAGACATAGGCACCTATCAAAACCGACAGGAGATGAATAAGAATTAGAGGCCCAAGGACAACTGTGACATCAGCTCTGAGCACCTCCAGGACTGTAAGGACAAGGACAGGACATAACTGGAGTCTGAAGTTAAGGAAACCTCAGAGTACTATTTAAAGTCATGGAGCAACACTGTCATTCCATGCAAGAAAGTCAAGTTTAACTGTATGCATCTGCTATCAGCGAGATGCTTCTGTATACTATTTCTCCCCTTGCCTCACAACTACCTGCTCCTGTCTGCTAGCATGTGAAGGCATTGGGCAGCATCAGTGTAAATCAGTCATATACTATGACAGCTACTGTATATGGAGCCTGTCAGATTCTCTTTGTCCCATGGTGTTTGTTAATCCATTTACATAAATGAAATAATTAATTTAGCATTTGGGGTCGTAGAAGCTCCTTGCTATGATAGCTTACCTATAAACACAAAACTCCCCTTGCGGTGCTAGATTTGCAGTCAAAACTGCTGTGCAGACAAAGTTCCCTTATTGTTTCCCTGTACATCCTTGTATTTTCCAGTTCACATATGCACTGATAAGAAAGTATTGTAAATAAAGCAGCAACTATAACCTGTTTGGGAAACTTTTTTTGCTTTATACAGCAAAATACAAAGGCAATGTCATTTAATTTAAGATTACAAGATTAGAATACTGCAATGGCTTACATACTAGGGTACTAAATAGGCTTCAGTATGTCTAGACTTCTGAAGCTTTTGTGCTAACTAAAACACAATATAACTCCTGTCCTGTGTAAATTGCACTGGTGCCCTGTCAACTTTAGGGTGGACTTTAAATATCTCCTTCCCACGTATATGGTACCAAATGTTCTAGCTCCAGGTTATTTTAAGAATGTATTGCAGGTGTATAGTCCAGCCCTTAATCTGAGATTCCTGATTCAAGCATTCTTTGCCAAAGACCAGACTCTACACAATGGGTGATTGTGCTTTTTCTTTTACAGCACCATGTCTGAGGAGCTCATCGCTTAAATCCATTAATGTCTTTTGACACATTCAAAACTCATTTAAAATATATATAATTTCAGTATTACTTGTATAATATAATTTGAGATTAAATGATAATGTTGAGTTATTGAATCTCTGTACTGTGTAATGCAAATCATTTTTTCAGTTTTGGCCAAATTACTTATTTGTGCCACACCGTACACAGTGCCTTGCAGTAGCTTTCAGTCTCTGTCCCCTTTCGTTAAATAACAAATATGTACATGCTTTTAAAAAGTGAATATTTTAATCAGAACCCGAGTGCTCACACTAAATGCTTTTATGAGTAGAAGAAATTAAATGTCAGCAAGAACTGCAGATAATTCCCAAACAGTTACAAAAGTGCTCAGCTTAAGCTTTCAAGTTTTGATTAAAAATAATATATATTTAAAATGTAAACATCATTTGGAACTTTGACAAAACAGGACATCATTGAAAGGCAGTGGATACCTTTGCAAGGTGCTGTATTTATTTAAGACTGCCTTTAACACAGCCTGGCAAAGTGAAACATGAATCAGAAATCCATTTATTCTTGCATGAATGCAGCTGTATTGACAGTAAAGTCTTAGAAATCCCTCCAGTTCCAAATATAGAGAGGAACTGCACACAGTGCATATGGAGGTAAATCAAACTGAAGGACAAAGCAGAAAGCCAAGATACTCTGTGATAAAAAATAAAATTTGGGGGGATTTTTGAATACTTCCCATACATAGACTCATGAATGTGGATAAGTACTCAACGTATTCAAACAACTCAGATATTTTCAAGCCTTTTTGAGAAAATCAATTTATTGAATCTTTCCTTTTGTACCGTATGTTTCTTTAAAGAAAGGAAGAAAAGACATCATAGGCCTGAACAGAACAGACAGAAGGAACCTGGGAAAAACCGTATCGAGTGAATCACCCGAATTTGCAGTGGGAGCGGACAAAAGCCATGAGGCAGAATTACTCACATAGTCCGGGAGCGACGCAGTGTCATCAGAACTGAATGGCCCCCTAAGCGATTGCGTGGCCTGCTCCAGGACTTTGTTGTGTTTCTTCGACAGCAAGGCAAAAAGGCTGAAAAACAGGGTTACAAAATGGAAGATAAAAAGGAGTGTGAGATTTATGATTAAAACTATATCTCCTAAACTATTCATACACAGTATGTTTTATTTTTACAGGATGGTGCAACAGGGCACTTAGTATTAGCAGCTGGGAGAATTCTACAACACTTCCCACAGAGTGCGATTGAAATTCTGTTCACTACTTGTGTAATATTATTGTGCCAAATGGTTCTATTTTGCACCAAAATGCGAAAGAGAAAAAAAACTTTTGACGATCCCTGTAAGTTCCATACATTTTCAAAATAAATGTTCAGCATGTGTAAATGCACAAAATGATAACTGTGCTGTCTGAATGTACTGAAGTACATATTAATTCTGCAAAGAGGAGCAGTTGTGCATTGATGGAGTCACCTGTCAGAAAGCCGTCAGTGGTATTATGTGGATAAAACTACAGTAGGAAGGCCAAAGTGCACATTTACCAATCATCCAAAAATGGGCTTTAACTTGCGAAAAGCGCACAAGACCATAATATCTCACATCGAGTGAAATTACGATGTTAGCAAAGAGATTTAAAGTTTCTGCCGAAAGGCATCCAGCGCTCAAGCTCCACTCCTACTCTGATATTTGCAGAGGACAGTAGGAGTGGAGTTTGAGAGGCACAGCGCTGTCTGTCAGTGGTGTGTTACTGTGTTCATTTTCATACACTAAAATATCATTTCAGCTTCAGCTCCAAAATGTGTCATGTACAGAAGCAAGATAGGATAAAAAATAAACAATAGAATTAAGAATGAAGTAATTTCATTTTTTGTGGTGGTGGTGGTGGGGGGGGTAAGGAGGTGTAAAAAGAGTTCAGGTTATCATGTAAGATCTTTAACATGACTCCTTTGCCCTGTGCTTTCACAAAAGACAATATTAGTGCTAAATTCAGTGGAATAAATTAACACAAACTAAAAGCAGTATTTTGCTAATCAATCAAGAACGATAAACCAAATGATATATTATTGGTATGCTACCGTAAACACAGTTTCACATTAAGTCATGCAAGAGTGCAACACAGAGAAAAACAAATACACAAAATGATGACAACAATGACAAAAAAGGTTTTCTTGTACCGCTCATTAAGTCTCTCAAGTGCCAATTTAATGTAACTGCTTCCCATTTCTTTTACAAGCATTGTTCTGCTTAAAATACTTCAGAGACAGAAATTTAAAAAATCTATCCAATTTCATCTTCTAAATATTCCAATGTGTATCTTCACAGGACCAGGGTGGATATGAGGGTTTATGACCAACAGTTGTGTTCATGTGATTCATAGTTGCCATAGATAATATGGCAAGAAACCTTTTTCACCATACAAATCAAATACATTAATGGAATGGACAAAAACTATCCTGTATAGAACTGGACCTAGACTGCTATAATATAATTTCAAGTTTTGGCAGTATGCATTCATATATATATATCAGCAGCCTTTCACTTAAACAACATCACAGATCAGGCTTCTTAGATCACAACGTTTTTTCACAATTCTATCAAATGACCATGTTTCTGTAAAGTGATTATCAAGTCTCCTGCAACAGAGTAATTCACATCTAGCCATTAATCTTACTGCAAAAAGCACTCTGCTGGCTGCAGTTTATGGCAAGAAATAAACATTTATAGGATCCAGCTGGGTGGCTTCAATGACAATTTATGCAGTGTGATAAGATGACACTTTCAATAGGTACTAATATCTGCTACCTGTTTTTTTTCTAACCAGCGTTACCTAATACATTTGTCTTTAAATTTGTTTTAATTAAAATTAACTATACAAGTAAAATCACAACAACAAAATCAAATTCAACAAAGGATAACTATGCACCAGAAAAAGCATCTCCACATCTAAATGCCAGATTTTGCAGTAAATATAAAAGGCATTTTGTCGACTCTTCTTGGGGTTCACTACATCGATATTCTACATTTACTGGATTTCCCAAAATGTCTGTCATTCTTTACCATAGCTAGCCATGCTTTACAAGACTTTCATCACAATTTTTGTCCTTTCACAGGAATGTATGTTGAACAATATGACTTAACTGTACATTTTTTAAAAAGATAGAAAAAGTTTCTTTATAAAATGTCCTTTAAATTCCTTGTTCTAATATTTTCAGTCCAAGCCCTACACTAGCTTTCATTAGTAATACTTTTTTTTTACGTCAGCCTTATCCAAAACAATTGTCTCTCAATTTTATGGCATACTCAAGAGTAATGTTGCCTCTGGATGTTAGGGAAATATTCCTACATAAGTGACATTTTTTTCTCTTATCTGTTTTTCAAGGATTATATAATTATTAAATCTTTAGCATCATCATAATAAGAATTTAACTTAGCCTACTACAGCACCATTACACCATTACAGCAACAGGCTCAGACAGGAGAGTATTACAGCAATGTCTCTGAGGTCTGAGTTCATTATTTTCTTTCACTTTCAGAAAAGCCCATCCCCGAGTACAACTGCACACACTCACAGAGGTTAATGTCAAGTTTAAACACTGCTGACAGTTCCCCAGAACATCTGAAGTAAGGGGTACATATCTTGCAAGCCAGCAAACACACATAAGAACAGAAAGTTTGCTATTAAGAGAAGGCCATTTGGCTCATTTAGCTTGTTTGGTTGTTCAGAGCTAATTGCTTCATGGATGTCAGCTAGGAGATTCTTAAAAGAAATGGATCTATTAGACTCAACAGCATAGCAGGGTAGCTTTTCATTGACTGTCACAATCCTTTATGTAAAATAGTGCCAGATGTTTTCCACTTAAAAAGTACTTCCCTTTGCTTGCACTGGTTCTATTTCCATGGTTCTATTTGTATACTTGAATCAAGTCTGAAGTCCCCTAATAGTTTTCTCAAGGCAAAAAGGATTTTTAGCCTGTCAGTGTAAGACATTCAGTACGAGTCCAGGATTGTACATAGTCACGCTGTACTGGACATCAACATCTCTTGCTTTAAATTCTACACTTTTAACTCTAAATACTAACATTTTGTCTTCTTTAGTTCTTCCTCAAATTTAAATTGATATGTTAACACAGATACTTATGTTTACTTATGTAGCACCCTCAAGTTCAGTGTTATCCATTTAAAACTGTAGTTTTATGTTTTTGCTACCTGCAAGAATTGGTTGCACACTTAAATTTTAAAATCTTTTTTAATTTCCTTTGCAGCTTCTAGAACATTTGCTAATCACATATTTCTAATCATCAAACTTGACAAGTTTACAAACAATGGTAGAATCCATATCAATGACACAAATTAGGAAGAGCATTTGTCCTAGTACAGATCCCTGAGGTACTCCGGTAATTAAATCACTCCAATTTAAGCATTTATTCCTTATATGTACCCTTTGTTTTTTATCCATTAGCCAGTTATCAATTCAAACACTTGTATTATACTTGAATGGCTACCATCAGAGATTTGAAAATTAAGCTTTTATGAGGGACTGTATGAAAGGCATGTAATAAAACACATACTTCTTTCAGTCAATGGTTACTACCCTCTGTATTGAGTGAATGCTGGAAGAGTTTTGTTAATGGTTTATGAACAACATTAATTTGTTAAAAACAAAAGTAAATATCACTCTGCAACAAGCTAATATATAGAGCTATTCATCACAACTTAACCTACAGGGGTCAGGATTCCTCCTGTTGAGCTAAATTTCTGATTTAACTGCGAGATTTCCTGGAATCTGGGCAGTGCAACACGCACAACGATTCAAACGGTCAGACAAAGGAGGATGGAAATATGGAGCTGGATAAACTGAAGTCAGAATGGGATATCAGACCAGTCCAATCAATACTGCAAGTTTATCTTTGCAAGAAATCATGGTTAAAAACATAAACTAGAAATAAAACACCTCCTTTTTTTAAAGACAATAGTGGTGAGGCAGAGAAGTACACATTTGCAATGAGCAGAGTTCTCAATTGTAAAATTAATAGCACAAAAAACTCATCCTCCAATGGGATACATTTTATTAAATCACTTTTATTGAATCACTATGATGATTATAATAAGTAGTAGGTTTTGTTAGTATCATATTTATAAATAATGCAATTAATAATTAGAAAGCATGAAAAAGAGAAGCACAGGGCCATAGATCTACTGTGTAGATTCTTCTAGGCTTCAGGTGAAGTCTTCAGACTTCTTTTTTGTGGGGGAGCTCTTAAAAATGTAATCTCTGAAGTGCTGCCTGCAGATAATTAAATTTGATGGCTAATTACAATGAAAATGTAACTATGAATATATACTTCCAGAAAGCCCCCTTCATTTTTCATTTCACTTAAACATTTATCAAAGATTGTGGTTTTTCTCTTAAAAATGAAATTAGCTTAATTGTCAACCTGTTTCTAAACTTAATGAAGCACAAGGTTCAGTGTTCAACCTCAATGACAGAGCCCCGAACTCTGTCTAGTTCCATGTATTTATTCTGAAGAGCACCTGGAATGGGCATGGTCATAAACTGACTCCAGGTGCTCCAAGTGTCCGATTGATTAGTTTCTGCAGCAGCCGGAGTAGTGAAAGAGATTGCATGATGACATAACCGGATGTCGCGACACAGCTAGTTTGCTCCACAAAGGCAGCAACCGTGGCAAGCACTACAATAACTAGGAGGTTATGGATTTTAATTTTTTACACCTTTCAAATCAGTGAATCCCTCCTTTCTTCGGCACTGTAATGCCACTGATCTGAAAGTCAGAGTAGATGTGGTTCAACACTACCATAAAGGTTTTCATTTTAACAGATTGCAACACATTTATTATAGAAAAAAAAGATGTACAATAAAGGAAAAGTGTTTAGGAAATAGGCTAATAGGGAAAGACTGAGAAGAAATAAGTAAATGTACTACAAAAATCCATCTCTGAAAAGCCAAGATGGGAACTCAAGTCAGCAACAGAAAAGAAAGGGAAATAACTGTGTTGTAAGGACCACTTTGTCTATGTAGCAAATAATAACACAGATTAAAAAAAATATGTTGTGGAATAAAAAAAAACTAATTTAATTGGCATTAGAGAGACATGACTTATACTGGTTCATTCTGTTGGTCTGTCTGTTTCCTGTATTGCACTGGGAAGGCACAGCCATCATTATTTCCCTGGCAACTTGCCAATGAAGGTCTCATGACTGTTGAAGCCCATGAGGTCCTTCTTTCAGCCTAAGCTAGTGGACTCTCTAGTACCAATGTGGTGAGGAAATAAATATGTGAATTTGTGAGGAATGCTGGGAGAAGAAAAGATAAACACAACTCTTTTTATTGGGACCAGTCAAGAACTTTATCTACACATGGACAAGATGAACGCTTTACAAAAAAAACAGTCCAGCCTTCTATTCTCATGAATGAACAACTTCGGTGGACTTTTGAATGAAAAAACACAAGATGGCCACCAAGCTACCAAAACAGTGGAAAGTATATACATTCTTTTGCAGGCAAAACACATGGAAACTGGGTGAAATGCAGTCTGACAACTGGACTTGTCTGGATTTACCTTGACAGGACTGATCATATTCCGTGACTCTTTGCCAAGCTCCTCCAAAAATGTTGGATTTTGTGACTCTTTATCAATACTTAGTTACTTCTCAGTGACCTTTTTGTTTCAATAAAATTTATTCCAGCCACTGAAAATGTAATTTCTGACTGAATGAAGCTGCATTCTGCTCAGGTCCAATTTTTCTTATGCGCATCGTGCCCACTTTATTATTTAAATGCAGAACTTCATTGATGGAACTGTAGACTGTTAGTGTGAATGTGTCACAGGACAATGAGTAGCAAGTTAAACATTGTATGTTTTAGGAAAATAGTTACTATTCTATTATACTATGTTTAATGTATATTATACTATTAATATTGAATGTCTGTTTCTGTCTTGGGACTTTTTAATTATTCTCTCATCATTTCCTTGAAAGTTTTTCTTGAAACTCAGAATTCAGTTATGGCAAGGGTTAGATCTGGGTTTCAGTGTAAGGAAAATAAAATTAATTTAAATCTACCTATTTAATTGATGAGACTTACATGAGCAACCACACAAAGTTCTGTGGGAAATTTCTTGTGGTATGTAAATATTCTAATTAAAAAAATAAATGGCAAAAAGACAAGAACAAACACAAAGGAGGTGGGAATTTTTCAAATTGGCCGAGAGGCCTCACCACAATTCCTAAAGTTATGCTACATTTCCTGTGCCATAATAGCACCAGTGGGGATCTCAAAAACAAATCAAAAGAGGAAAAGAAATGTTTGAGGTGGATACCACAAAGACAAAAACACTACTTTATTTTATTATAATGCTGCTAGTATGTGATGTCAGGGGATAGGGGTAGCACAGAGGGGACTCATAAAAATATTTGCACTTGGGTCCACAATCATAAAATTTGCCAAAAGCTGAATAAAGAAGAAATGGGAAACTAAGGGATATTTAATAAAGCAACAACAAAACTTCAGACAACATGTCTTAATGAAAATTAATAAATAAAAAATCATGCTTCCATTTTGTAACTTGACTTTTGAAATGGTATCAGCTTGTGTCTACCTGCACTGTCTACAGAAAGACCAGAATATCTATAAGGTTACTTACTGCACTGTGATCCCAGAACTGGACCAAAGTAGATCACAGGGAGAAAACACAAACTTCTGAAAGCAAAACCACATCCTACAAAGCTCTGAAACACACAGTAGCAAAGCTATGGAATCAAAGCCTGTGCAGAAGAAATAAACTTGAAACTACTCTGTATCAATCTTTCTTGAAGATTAATTTCAGGGTTCAATTCAGACTGGCAAAAAGACAATAAAAAGACCCCTGGCAATACAAAGGAAGGAAAATAAGTTACAGGAAATAGATGGTGATAAAAGTAAAAAAAATATCAAAGACTAGATACTGGGAAAAAAACCAATAACACTTTTTCGCTAACACAGGCAGAAGTTAAAAGTTAGAGGAGTGTTCAAGACGTACAGTATATTTCACAGGAGACTACACTAATTAAAAACCATATAATAATGAATTGCCATAATTGTTTTACTTGATTCACTAGCGGTTATTTCAAGTCTAACTAAAGCTATTCCATTATTAACTGTGCACTAAAATAGTTTTGTACAATACATGGCAAATCAGAGAGACTATAAATGCTGCAACATTACGGAAGGCTTCTAATATTTCTCTCCTTACAGATGAGTATTTCATAGATTTTGGGCAGAGGTTTTAGAAAAACTAATCAAATTACATCACACAAAAATCATGTTTTCCACACATGCCAACCAAGCATTGGCTGAGCTGCTAGTCTTCACAGGGAATTGAGGAATACAAAATTAGTATTCATATGGTTCAGGGTAGAACTTGAATTTGAAAACAACGACCAGTTCAAGTGGCAAGTTATAGCCTAAAGTAACTGATTTCATCAGCCTGCATTTTCCATTTGTCAAGCACAGCGAAGACCTGAAGATGTAACTGTCTTTTCTTTACTGCAAAGAGGAAAAAAGACACTTATCCTGAAGAGCAATTTATATTGGGTGACAGAACAGGTGCTAAAAGCTTCTGAAAATCTATAAAACAAAACATCAAATGTTTGCATTCATTGTTCATCAATATGCACTGTCAGTCAAAACAGCTAAATGCAGAAAAATACTCCAGCTTTGAAAGAATCTTATATAGTGATTCACCCTACAGAGTAGTAATGACTTCCTATGAATAACCTAATTTCAACAAGGGTGTATTAAGTTCTTCATTAATACAATTAATGAAGTGAGTGATTTCTGTGAGATTTGTTGTAAAGAAGTGCTGCTGATACATAACGGCAGCTGTGGATCACCCAGTTTGACACTTAAGGATCCTCTAAGCTGAAAATAGCTATATAATTATCATTCTAAATCTAACTTACAAGGGAAGTGGGAGGAAACCAGAGCACATGGTGCAAACCCTCGTGAGCAGAGTGAATATGCAAACTGCACACAGGCAGGCGCATCTGGCATAAATTGACACCCGAGACCAAGGAGCTATGAGGCAACTGTGGTGCCCAAAGGAGAGCCTGAACTCTGCAATAACACAGAAATCTTCTTCACAGCAGCATTCATGGCAAGAGGCTTCGTCCAGAAGTGTTGCTGAAACGACTTGACTACAATCGTCCTCACACGTCTCGCACAATACCTTTCAATACCTTAACACAGAGTCGGGATTTAATATCAGGCCGAAATTGAACCTGAAATTGACATATTCAAATAAGTACCTGATGGTGACCTTCTGAGAATAGTGGTAGGAAAAATAAGGGAAACGTTTCCCTGGCTGTTTATAAGGCGGATTGTGTGCAAACCTACTGACAAAAAATAAAAGGAATTTTTATCTAATCAGCAAAACGGAACCAAAAGGCAATGGGGGTAAATGATTAAACAATAAATGCCCATGTCAGATTTCTTTAACAAGCCAAGGAAAAGACTAGTCAAGACAACCAAAAGGAAAGTCTTTCCCTGAAAGGGAAATGACATGTAAGATCTAGAATCCTAGTTGGGATCCAAGTATATACAGTAAGAGCAGAGTCAGACCTCTTAAAATATATTAAAAAACTAAGGTGGCACTGTAAGCATGTTCAAGGAGTCTGGAAAAGCATGGGCCAGCATTACCACTTACTATACTGTATATATTAAATCATTTCTGCATCTTAGTTTAAGATAACCCTAAAGCCAGTCGTACAGAATACGATGAGCTCCATGTACAGTATGTACTGTAGCTTAAGCATTTAAACCATAAAGCATTATAATAAATTATTGTGGTGAGAATGGAAAGCTGGCATTTTACTTTAAACTCACAAAAAGGTTTAGGTTTTTTCTCTAGTCTCCTACTGAAAACTAAACGGCTTATGTAAAATATTTGAATGGATTCTGTAATTATGTTGCCTCAGGGATTATATGAAGGCAGCTGAAAAGTTCTGAGCTTGACAGTAAAGGAAATATGAGATCACTGCTGTTGTATTTCATATTCTTTAGTCAAAACTTCACCAACAGCAATGGTTTCTAGCATTTGTTTCTATGTGGTTTACAGTGTTATGAACCATTCACAGATGAAGAAATAAGCACCGATTTTAAAGAATCAACATGAAGTTTTATGTGTCACTGATATATAAAAGGCACCGTTTTTTTTCACAGTCCCTTGTATTATTTATGTTTAGTCTACAAGTTGCTGTTCTGTGTCACAAAGTGCCAGGCATCTGTGTCATGCTGACCTACTGGCTCAGTTGTAATGTGAGTCTGGACAAAATGAGACGACATAAGTGAACAAAACACGCTTCATTTTTCTGAAGATGACCGAAACCTTTTCGGTGCCCTTCAAAATTTAAGGAGTCTATTGTAACATTGAAGGTGGTGCTCTGTATTTTTAATGGACTGGAATAAATAAAACTGTTTACATCTTATTAAACTGTTATTTAAAAAAAAGTCACCAAAACCTTAAATGCCAAACTGTAAACCTATTAAATTATGAAATGTTATTGGAATGAGGAATTCAGATGCTATTGCACAATACCACCAAAGAAAACAGTTGTTTCTCATCATTCAGTTTGTTTTAAAAAACTCAGTTAAACTTAAAGCCACTGGTCATACTGCAGGGTAAGCCCTATATCCTGGACGTTTTTGGAGGCTCCAAAGAATAACCCGAGTAAATCCGCTGTCTGTGTCACACTGAAAGATCACAGCACAAAAACAAGTGTGCGTTGTGGGGGACCTATACGAGATGGTTTTATGGCACCCTTCTTAATGTAGGGATCATAGTTCTGTTGTAGATACACTTCTGTGCTAGATATAATTTAAGCAAATTAGATTTGATTGATGAATGTGATGGTGTTGCGATTTGTGGTCCAGTAGTAAGAACTCCCCTCTCTGAATTGTTGATGTTCATTCAAATATACAGGTTTCCCTCATTCACAAAGACACATCCATGTTGCGTACCACTCTTCATTACTTTCCTATGTTTAATTTTATTTCACGTTACTGTATTTTTTTAAGGGTCAAATCTGCAAGTTAGCCATTGATGAATCGAACATGGACCATGTGAGCCCAAACCCCTGCGTACCCTCGTCTCAAGTATTTACCAACTGTGGTTTCGCCAGATGTAGGGTTTTTCAGGAACGTAACCCCTGTGTTTGGCAAGGGAAACCTGTATAAATAGCTCCTGATTGGGACCAAGCTGTCTAAGACTTTTGCACAGCAGCATGTAAATATATAGATATAGAGACAGACATAGATATTTCATCACGAGCTTTTATCAAGTCATTCCTGTGTGAAGGCCTCGGGAGCACTCTGTACCAGCAAACGTCTGGATTTCAACTTGCTGTTTTGCAAAAGTTTTTTTTTTCTTCTTATGGTCAACTCTAGTATTTTCTGGTTCTGTGACGATCCATAATTTTTTCAGTGCATCCATCTCATTTTCATTGCTCTTGCAGGGATGTAGCCCATAGACTTTTATTCTTTCTTCTTCTTTCTTTTCCCCTAACATAACTGTGTTTTGTGCTTTTTTAATTTTTTGAAGCTTGTGTATAATCTTTACACAGTTTAGCACAGGAAACAAGTCTGGGGGGTGGATAAAACAATTGCCTTTCCTTTAGATTATACCTAGTCCCCAGAAAAAGATCAGCTGATTTGACTCCTAAATTCAAATATTGGTTTTCAGGTGATATATAAATTGAATTTCACATATGTATTGTTGATATATTCGTAACAGAAAATATTATTTAAATCTTCTTTAGAGAAAAAATCTAAAGTACCCAGTTTTCCTTACATTCACCTTGAGATAGGTTGTAATTCTAATTTCATATGAGTAACATGTGCAGTGCCCTTCAGTTTCAGTACTCCAGAATTCACACATATAAAAAAAAAACATCTGACTACAGCATGAGGTACAGGTGGGTTAATGAGTTTTGCATAAATTAGTTATAAATATTTTAGACTGCAATCACAATATTATTGCACAGAGCAAAGTAATCTTTTTCATAATTAACTGAATTCCTGGAAACACAAAGGTAACATTTGTGCACACGTCTAAGTATCGCTTTAAATAAAATCCAACAAAACCAAATCTACAATAACATTCTACTTTTTGGAAGTGCAACTGAAGCCTCCAGAACTGTACAGACTCCTCGGAAGGTTCCCTGTTTCTCTGGGGTATAAAAGGAGGCAAATACACAGAAGACATTCAGCATGCATCATCATGATTAATGTCAGAGAACTTTATGAAGACTGCAAGCAAATGGTCATTCCCCTCTATAAGTTGGGGGACGGCTGTAAAGGAATCAATAAAAAGATTAATCTACCACTTTCCAATGTAGTGCTCTTTATTAAGACATTTAAGGCTACTGGTATAATGGCAACCTTAGTAGGAAGACAAAGCAAATATACTTTGCTACCACAGGCTATGAGACAAGCGGCTTGGGAAGCAACCATAAATCCAAAGGGAACAGCTGGAGATCCCTAACACACTGGCATCCTACAGATACTACTGTAAATGTCAAAAACCACCATGCGACCACTCCTGTATAAATGGGGCATTCATGGATAATTTGAAGGGAAGAAGCCTTTTCTGAGCGCAAACCACAATAATAAGATATGAATTTGTCAAACTACATCTGAATGCCAGTTGGAACACGTCTTTTGGTCAGATTCTGAACAACAAAAAGTGAGGTTCCTGGGCATGCTTAGCAGAATTACCTAGCGTAAAAAAAGCTCAAGTTGAGAAAACACTTGTGCCACTATGAAATATTCTATTTTGTTTTGGGATTGTATGTTATCTACAGGTCCTAGAGCCCTTGTCGAGATAGGAGAAATCATGTACTAGGACATTTTGGCCAGACAAATGGTTCTTCCTGCCAAGAAGCTCATGTTTGGCCAAAAATGGACATTCCAGTGTGGCAATGATACAAACACAGGCCTACATCCACAGTGACAAAGAAATGGTTAACTATAAAGAAACTGAACATTCTCTCATGGCCGTCTCAAGCTCCAGACTTCAATCCAATCCAACGATTTGGTCTGAACTCATGGCCACAGATCAGAAAAGGAAAACTAAGGGTTTGACTGACCAAAAGCAATTCTGTCTCTGTTCAGTCAGAACCTTGCAGCACACTACAGCAGGCACCTTGTCAGTGTAATCCATGCAAGAGGACAGTTACAAAATACTAACTAGGGGTGTGTTCTGGACTTGTCTTTTCTCTGTGAAAAACTATTAAATTTACAATATAACACCTTTTTTTTTTTAAAAAAAGACACTTTATCCAATCTGAAATATGTTATTTGATGGTTTCTGTTCCTATTTCATAAGGGTATGGGGGCATGTTATTTATACATATTTGAGTTCTTTGAGTATCTGTCACTTGTGGAATCTCATTGCTCAAGGCAAACATACCTTTGTTAACTTATTGTTTATTCTGTCAATGTGAAAAGCAAGTCTGAGAAAGACAGTTTTATAACTTTGCTACTGGATATTTAAAAAACCAAACCAAACTGAGGAGGAAATAAAGCAAAGCAAACAATTTCTGAAAGCGAATAGATAAAAGTGAATGTTAATCTAACTATACCACTCATGTGTGTACATTCTAAAATAAAGATAGCACATACTCATATTATTAAAGGTTATAAATTATGAGGAATAGTAGCAAAGGTGCCAGAAAAAAGTAGCTGCTGCCTTACACTTGACAGTAGGCATGTGGTAGGTAATTTAATCATAATAATGCTATTAAAATGCTGAATTATATTTTAAAACATTCCCTGTCTTTAATAAGAGATTAAAATTTCTTTCACACTACATGATAATAACATGCAAATGAAAACAGGATCTTTAACAACAGAAAGTAAGAGGGCAGATCAGAAGATGCTGGAAAAAATGTTTTCACTTTTTTCACTGAAACACCAAAGCTGTCAACATGCAAAAACCATGTGCTCGCAATGTACCAGAATGTCTGGGGTAAGATGACTGCTAGACCTAAAATCAAGAACAATGCAAGCAGTTTCATCAATTTCAGAGACAGGTGGAAAATAAATGAGTTGCTACCTGTTGGAGGGTGGGAACAGATCTAGTGTATCGAACACCTTCACTGTAGATAGAGCTTATTAACTGGAACTGCTAATACTGCACCTGTATATTGCCATATTATTGTACTGAAGCAGCTGCATGTACTGTCACAAAATAACACAAACATGTCTTTAAGAATCTCCTGTTGCCAAGGACACAACCAGATTTAAGAACAGTGTTGTTGCCTTTGTCTGGTCATAAACAATCATCTATATGTAGTGAAGCCACCCAAGAAACAGCACTGGACCTTCGCTTCAGAAGCAACTAGAGAACAATGTGTTAAAGGACATATAAACACGATGATTCTAAAAAATAAAATTCCTAACTCTTGGCTAATTTTCAGAGCGCAGACATAATTTCTTTTTATTCCTGGAATTTACTACAAAAAAAGAACATTTATCCTTACCATGGAAGATATAAGATTTTTCCTCACTTTTCTCACATTCTCATACACAGCTGTTGTAACTAATGGGGTAATGTATTTTACCAATTAAATGTTTTTAGTGGGCCTCAGGTATTACATCTGTCTGAAAAAGCACAACTCTATGAAAAGATTCAGTCCAATCCGTAAACTAACACAATCCTTTCAGGCAAGTGTTCTTTTTTTGTCATAAATTGCTAGATAGAAAAATTATTAAAAATACCTGTCTATGAGATGGATCATACTGTTTTAAGATGATAGTAAGACAGTAAATTCAATCAACAAACTTACACAGACCTGCCAATTTTTTTAGATTTATTAAGGTGATAGGAAATCTGGATGTCTGGAAAGTCTGGTATCAAGCCAGTTAAACTCCTTCTATTCTAAAGGCAGTATAAAAATGCAGCAAATAGCAGTTGATGGTTATTAACTACATTGCTTCCAGTCAATGCTATTTGAGATGTAGTGCATCTTATACTGCATAAAGACACAAACAGATTTTTAAGAGTTCTAACCTTCTTTATTTAATTTTTGATCTATCAGATTTCCTTGAAACATTAAGCAATACTGATGAACAATTAGGAGAAAATTATTCACGTTTTTTTTATTTTAATTATCTGTTTTTGACTGCATTGTTATGATAAGTATACTATGTCACTGCCTATTTTAAAAAGAATATTTACCAGGATATTTCTCATTTAACCAGTGAGGAAATAAAAGCACATTGATTTCCTGTCCTTACATAAGCTAGAAGAACAACATGTATTTTATTTTTGAACCATTTCTAGTCTGAATATCAATGGAGATAAAATAGTCTGATAGCAACTGAGTTGTGATAAAAACACATCACTAACTAAAGCTAGGTTATTTTTAACATGGTGAGAGGCATTAAAATGACAACAAACACGCTTGTTTGCAATATTTTCCCTACAGTATATGTTCACACATTATCAGTAAAATCTTTTCTTTCATTTAATTAACAAATTAACCAACTGTAAAAAAAATCCCAGTCACCTGTACAGTAACACTGTATATGATGGAATAGTTTGTGGATGTGTGGACGTGATCGTGTTGTGTTCACATAGTATTGCATCTGTTACCATGGGAACAGAAAACTGAGGAAAACCCACAGTAATTATGTCAGAGTCAAAATGTCATGACCACTGCAATGTAGAAGGGAAGAGGCCATTGGGATACTGATGGCAGGAATATCAATGTCCAGGGTCACTAGTCACTGTAGTGTGCACTGGTTGACTTGATCATGTCTGCAGACACAATGCAATCTAACGTCTTTAACTCACTACTGACAATGGGCCAAAGCAGCTACAGTATGCATCTCCATGCCCGCACACAATATAGCATATCCAACTGAGGCATCTCCAGGATCATCGCTATCCTGCATCCCAAACTGTGCAGAGACACCTGAACGTCACTGTGGCAAGATCAGGTTTTGTAGCTTAAGACAACAGCTCCAAACTGAATGCGTCAGAAAGTACTGTACATGTTGGCTTGGTGTTGAATAATTGGCACAGGGCGGAGTGGTATGCCTAGGCTGCAATACCAGGTGGGCAGAGATCACAATTAGCATTTTGTGATGGCTTATGTAGTCTCTAATGCCACAGATACAATATTATCTTTCTATACAATTTAACTTACTTTTGTGCACAGTTATGGAAAAGGTCAGCATATCAACGCACAGTCACATCACATACATTTGTTAGACTTCCCTAGCAGGCAGCATGTGTGTATATGGCTTTCCAAAGAGAAATACTGTACATGTTCTTGTAATGTTGATACCACATTGAGTGCAAGTGTTGCTAGCAGCAAATGCAGGACTCAAAAGGCAATGAACTGGTTCACTGAAAAAAATAGACCCCCATTGGTATTTAACCTCCTTTGATTTGTAATGGATTTGAGCGTTAATGTGTCATATTTACCCCAGCTTTATGTGCATTCCATTTTCTACCCGAGACTGAAATCCGTTTGCATTATTCTCTTGTTAAGAAGAAATAGACTCTCAACTTATTTATGTTTTTAATGCATCACAGGAAATGTGTTAGTGTGCTACAGCACACAATTTGTAGTTCCTAAAAGAAAGTCATACCAGAATTAGCTTCTATAGAGAAAGCTTGCAGTAACATGTGTAAAAACTTTTACGTGTTCAAAGTTGCTAATATGATAGAAAAATAAGTATTTTAAAGTATTTTTATCGAGGGAAAAAAGCCTGGTTAGAAAAGCATCGAGTACTATGTTAAAAAGATCTGGAATTACACAACAGCATGAACACATAAAAGAAGCAGAGAGAAATACCAAAACAGCATGTCTTCAAATCCTCTCCAACAAAAATAAAGCAAACTTAATCCAGCTGTGAACCTGTGACAGTATTTACAATGCTTTTGCTACTGTCAAGGAAATCTTATAGCCATTTGTTTTTAAGAAGTCCATTTTTAGCATCATGATGGTGATTACCGACTGCCTTCCAAAAGAGCACACTGCTGTACAGTACTACATGACACTATTTTAGACTGTTAGCAAGATCCACTCAATGATAGGTCACCCTGAACTCATGATTTTGTTAAGTCCCAGTGCACATGAGTTTTAATCAATTTAGAAAGTTAATTGATCAGGAATGGCAAATTGTGGTCCTTGTGAAATGTAGCATGATGAAATATGAATTTCAGATCATTTTTAAACCTCCTAGTGGAGCAATCCATCTACTTCAGTGTTCAAATATCAAAATTGTTCAGAGTGTCTGGAATAGCATAACCTGGGCCCATTTCCCCCTCCCCCCTCTAATAAAGATAAGAAGGCTAATAATGGCAGGATTAAAAAAAACATTACATTTAGTCATGCTATAAGCAGTCACATTGAACATGCAGACATGCAGTCAAAACATGGACAGCAAAGGTTATTAACCTGGAAGCATAGGACCTGAGAATGTAAGAGCAAGTAAAGTGCAGGAGTTCTTCACCCGTGTCACCCAGGGAAGTGAAGCAGTGCTCCAGCGTGGTGCAATTGGAGCGAGGGAAATACATATTGTCCAAGACATACAAGTATCTCCGCATGTGGCGGCAGGTATAACTGAAAAACAAGGGGAAGGAAGAGACAGAAAGAAGAAAGAAAAAACAGTTGGGATTTTCTTTTCTCTCTTTCTCTTATCTTTAATGTTTTCCTTTATTCTCCAGCCAGAGGGAGGCGTAGTGCGCCACAGTGAGGGAACGGAGGTTGATTCCAGAGGAGAAAACAGGAAAAAAGGATGGAGAACGAGGAACAGGCGAGACACCCGATGACAGGCACTTATGTCTCAGGTCAAAGGCCAGCCAAAGCAGAAGTGTAAAAAACAGCAGCCACAACTTGTCCAAAAAAAAACAAAACTTTGAAGTGATGCTTCCCAGCATTCCCCTTTCTGCACATCACTAGGACAGCCAGCTTCGTTGTCATTCCCCATGATAAGCAGTTAGTACTGTTAGTCACTGGCAGTTATACAAAAAACCCGATAAAAAACACCACACCATGTAGAAAAAACTAAAATAAAGGAACAGTCTGACAATTATGGACCCATTTCTCTCCATTAGAGAAGAATGTATTAAACGTAGACATTTCAAGCTCAGATCTGGTAGGCTGATTGTGTTTTAGCTTTCATTTTACTGAAACCACCACTTAAATGGGATAATCAGTTGACTAAAGAAGGAAATACTGTCAGGCTTGAAAATATATTATGGTTACTGCACTTTACCATGTACATTGCTTCAGCAATAAACTAAAAGAGTCTATAAAAGTATTTTTTATGTTATGCTAAATCAGAAATCAAGAAAAAAAATCTTTGATTAGGAATTATATGGAAAAAATGAAACAACAGCAAAGAGGGTAAGTTTGACTCACTTGGAGACAGGAAAGACCCACCAGGAAAGTTGTCTGTGAATTCATGCTTGTAAGGGGTCAACAAGACAACATAACATGTAGGTCTTACAAATGCCATTACCATTAAAAGGAAATGTAATCCAACTAATTGTTGAAATAATGGTTTTGAATTACAGACAAAATTCATTGTATATCCGACAGCATGTTTATCAATTTAAAATGAACTTATGAAATAATGTACAATTGCTGCCACGGATGAAAAACAAATCCTCGCCCTTATCTCGCAACGATGAGAAAATTATCTTGTAATTACAAGATAGTAATTCTCGCATAATTTATGTGGTCACGCGATAGCACAATTGTCATATTATACCTATATCCCTATGTGTGGACTAACAGAACCATCATTGCTTTCATCTCTAAATCCCACAAAACTGGTCCTCATGCTTATAATGACTGTGTTCATATGTGCCAAAAATTGCTCGATTTCATTATGACTAATCCCCAGTCGAAAGCAAATCCATACAAATTCTGCAGCGCTGGACATTGACACAATCATTAAACTGAAAGTGCCGTCCAAGCTCACTGTAGCTTCTAGTTGCATTCAGTGCACAATGTAACAGGTTGTACACACACCGAAGTAATCATTGCTATCTTGCAATTATGAGATAATTAGTTATCTCGTAATTAGGAGATGCTTTTCTTGTAATTACGAGATAAGGGGGCGGACACCTCAGCCTGTATTCTGAGTGTTCTGAAACTAAAGGACCCAACAAATACAATTACTTAGAGAACCCCTGAAGATTCTCCAAGATTCTCGGTTTTTTATCATAACTATTTTACTATTGCCACAGAAGTGTTTCAACTACTAGAATGCATTGTAATGCACTGAATGTGGCTTTTGCACTACATTCGCCTTGGAAAAGCGGTAAAGCCGAGGTGCTCCGTTCATAAAGTAAATAGCATAAGGAAGTCACATCCAGGATTATAATGCACTGATTAATGGGGTGTTCATTGCTTGTACACCACTGTCTCAGGCTTCTCAGATGTCATTGGCTTGAGTCTCCCGATGTTTTTTTTTATCAGAGTTAGGACTGCCTGTGTTTAAGTGTTTGCAGTGTGACAGTGCTCATTAAGTTGACAGTGAATTTTATTGAGTAGGACAATGCAAGCATAATTCGTTTTTATTTCTGCTTTCTGCATCTTGGTGAATGAGAAAGCATGAAATATTCGGCTCTCAAAAAGAAAAAAACAAGAACCACAGAAAAAGTGTAATAACACTGAATGGCATCAAAGACTTAAATGAGGTAAGGCACTGACACTACCCCTGAGTTGTCATGTGGTTACTTTGAAAAGCTTATGGTTTGCATTTAATTCTGTTACTTACACATAGGAAAGACCTCCTTTACATCTTAACCATCTATTTCTTTTCAGTCACGAAAAGATCCGTCAAAGTTCTCAGACATTTGCACAATCCCTTATGTTACATCATCAAAAACAGCTGACACACATTCCTAAACCTCCGTGGACCTGTCACTTGTGACCTACCCCTAGAAGATTGCTACGAAAAATCATGACAAACCCAAGTTTGCTCAATTTTTCCATTTCCGTGTTAAGTCTTTCACCACCTGCACACTGTCTTTCTCTCTGCTTTAAGAGGTTATGGAGGGTGGCAGGCAGCCTGGGCGTGGAAGGCAAAAGAGTGTGGTCTGGACCCATCCCATCAAAAACAATTGTCTCTGCTTCTGAACAATGTTGGCTTTTCAGTGTTTTGGGGGAGATGCTAGCAAACAGATTGTAGTCATTAGACCCAACTGCTTCCTTCTTGGATTCCCTGAAAGTTCGTAACTTCTGCTGACTCTGCTCTGCATCAGTTTCGAGGCTTCGAATAACAGACAATTCCAGACACTTTAGTATAGATTCCTTAGCTCCAGGTGACTTAGAGATCCTTACTACCATGTCCGAATACCACATTTCTTTAATAATACCAATTATAACGTTAATCTATTGGACACTAGTTCAGCAAGTCTCACAAAGTGTATTTAAGAATTAAGAGCCTATGGAAAATACCGAACATTGCCCTCCTAGACACTGCCTGGACCATGAAAAGCTAGGTAAAAGCTTTAGGTAAAAACGATATGGACACCCTCAGTTCATACCCTGCCTATGGCTGCTGTTCGCCCACTTTGACTTTGGTGCTGACAAACTGCCGACAGCTGAAAAAGCCATCGCAATAAAGTTGGAGGTCCTGCTGTTTTTTCTCCTTGCAGTATTTTGTCATCCTCTGCCGCGATATACAGTAGTTCCCTTGACTACTATGTAACCACTGGCTCCCACTCTTCTTTGAATTGTCCCTTCTCCATAAAACACAGCAAGAGAAAATGGTGAAAAGTCCACCTTAGCCACGACACTGGTATCGATTTTTATTTGTCTATCTCTTCAGCTTTCCATAATCACACTTATTCTGTGCCAATATTGCTACCAAAAAGCAAACTGTTTTTTTTTCTCTGGTGTGCTGTTTAAAAATAAACTTTTTCAGGAGTGAAAAAGAGTTGTTAAGAAGACAGAGTAACAGAGGCTGTGGGGTAAAAAACACTGTGAGAAGCAGAAGCCTTGAAAAGTTAAGCTTTGAAATAGAAAAACACCCTTTAGGCTTATTCAACAGTATTTCATTCTTTATCACACACAAGCAGAATCCCATCTTTGGTACTAAAATTTCTCTAATGCTATTGCACCCTTAGTTATACTCAGGGAGGGGGGAAGACAGATACTCTTGAACTAACGAAGTGAGTTTAGTTATTTTCAATTATAGTAAACCACATTTAGAATAGAGACACAAATTAGACATAGAATGAAATTTCAGTTTTTTAAAAGATGACCTTTTTAATTTTAATTCTACGCTCAGCTTCATTGTTGAATTAGTACAACAGCAGTTTCAGAGAAAATGAATAACCAAGACTACAGCATCTTTTATTTGAATTTGCTCCAGTCCCCCATCTTCTTTATTAAAACAGTAATAAACCTGAACAACGTCCTTTGTTATTGTTGCGCAAGATACAAACTTACAGCCCCCTGCAAATGAGCTTTTTTGTACCTAATTTAATTGAGAAAAACAAACATTACTTGGGCAGACTTGGGGATTAGGTAATAAATAAATTAATTAATTAAAAACATAATGATGTTTAAAAACTATAGATCATAAACTCGTACTTTTTTTGTGACAACGACCAAAACATCTTTTTCATTAAATCTGGTGATAAAGAAAGAATTCAAGGTGCCATAAATGTCTTGAATTTGTGTGTGCAAAGTGTGTGCAATTTATTCAATGAAATGTAACATGTAATATGGATCAGGGTCGCATAACTCCATAATCACCTTCAGAAAAGAGAGAGCCAGAACATTGCTTAGCAACAGAAAAATCTGCCAGCACACAGTTGTCGACAGGCTACACTACATGATTATAGGATTCATGTTTGAATGACTTTGTGACTCACATTTACATCTCCCCGTGTGATGTTAACTGTGTCTGGACATACAACTTAAAGACCTGGGTGACTGAGGCACAAGTGCAGTTTAGAAATGTTTCATCCATCATTGAAAATTGTTTTTTCAGAATACATCATATTCTTCACAAATACTCCACTCTGCTATTCCATGCACATTTTCTTTTTCTGGGGGCAGCAGAATGATCGTCATCCCCTTCTTGTATGGAAGACCAATCAATAGAGTGTGTAACCTTCCACACAGTCAAATCTATTTCATTGTCTGTCAAAATTAAGAAAACAGCATTGTAACTGTGGAGATAATGGCATGAAAGCTTTAAAAAAAGTAAACATCTGATCTATATTTCTCATATCCGGGCTCCTTCTGTGTTTATATCTACCGTAAGAGAAATATATGATTTTCAGTTGAAAATTACATTGCTGATTTTTACAGAAGGGTAAATTGCTTTTGCTGCCTGAGCATAATGACACAGGCTGACAGAGTAATAATACAGACTGGAATAGCTGGACATAAATATAGTGAAGCAGGCTGCCTTCTCTGTGGAAGGACATATGAGTCACTACACAACTGGAGAAACCATTGTTCAATTGATATGTTATATATTTACATTAAACAGAAATGCAGAGTCGTGTCTCTGAAACTGAAATTAAACTGAAAATCACCTTCTGTAAAGGCAGGAAATCAAATGGTTTATAAATGTAATAATTTCTGAGGCAGGCTGAACCATGCCAAACCTGTGTCCAGCAAAACATCAAGATTAGGTGAACAGGTGAATCCTGTTTTCCTGCACAGAGTGAGGATTCCTCGTACAACCGTGAAGAAAATATCTGAATTTTATTCTGAATTATTCTGAAAATGTCTGAATTTATTTAAGCTGACTTTAGCTTCTTTTAAGGACCCTAG
This sequence comes from Atractosteus spatula, assembly GCF_055471065.1. Lineage (NCBI taxonomy): Eukaryota > Metazoa > Chordata > Actinopteri > Semionotiformes > Lepisosteidae > Atractosteus > Atractosteus spatula. The sequence goes on along the minus strand of NC_142708.1, from coordinate 56,251,057 downwards.
AGCTTCCACCCTAGAAAAACTGAAAGCAAATGTAAATATAATTTAAAAACATAGCTTCCAGTTTCTCAAAGTGTGTTAGTCGACGTTGTAGGAAACTTTAAACTGTGTGGTGTTTTGTCTACATGTGTTACTGGAGAACCTTGAAAAACAAAAAAGATGAACCAGAGTTGCACCAGAGAATGGACAGAAAGCAGACAGCTTCAGCGAGTGAAGTCAGTCGATTGTACTATGATGCGGAGTTGGCAGAATTATGTCAGACATGGAAAAAAGTGAGTAAAAAATAGCCTATTATCTTTAATCAGAACACCAAAAACTCAGAGTGAAACATACAAACATGTTTGAATGTGCAGCACCTACATTAATTTCTGAAGATACCATTACACCATGTCCTTTATCCCAGCTCACACGACTGAGTCTGAGTCCTGATCAAGGCAGACAATCACGCAATATACGTTGGGCCACTGTATGCTACATACATCCTTAAAAAATCTTTTAAACGGTAATTATATTTGAATGTTTGCCTTCATTTTTTGTTGTTGTTTATCTCTGATAATGTCCCAATACAATTCTGTTTTTATTTTAGAGACCGGTTATTTCCAACTGACTTGCATCATGCTGTCATTTTTGTAACCGCCTGACTTCACCATCTGTCCTCAGCACAGCACAGCTCTTGCCCTCATCAGCTCCTGCCTTTTCAGCTGCTTTTCTCTCCTTCTTTGCACGTATTTCATGAGAAATGTTGAGGATGAGTTGATCTTTATCACTAGGCTCAACCATATGGCATTTCATGAACTGGATCATTTAATATTTCCTGTGGCATAAATGTGGCCCTTCTTAAATTTTCTAGTTTGTTTTCCCTTTGTGATTACTTTGCTCAGTTACTTCCCTTGCAATTCATTGTGAATTCTCAAGAAAAGTAAATTAATTAAAACTAGTTTTCGCATTTCTGATGATAAGTATATGAGTAAACTTGAGTTTGATCAGACATTTTATTTCAAGTTTGCAACTGTGATTAACCTCCCTCACCCTCAATTAAACACAACACTAAACTAGAGCACATGCAAGAGTGATTACACAATAAAACCAGAGCAGAAATAGCAACTTATTATATATAACATACAAGGCACATACTGTACAAATGCTATATACAGTTTTCCAAAATCCCAAGCTGCATCATGTAGGCTACACAAACAATATATAATGGGATACAACATAAATGTTTCAGAATAGACAAGAACGTCATCTACTAACATTTCGTGAAAACTACATAGAGAGGGCACACCGGCTCAACAGCATTCACACAAAGAGATTAAATGATATGGAACTGATCAAGGTAACAGTTAACAAATTAAAGACACTATCCATAACCAGCTGGGGTTCAATTGATCTGTGTGGATATATTTTCTCAAACCTCAGGTGGCACAGTGCTTGTTCAAACCAAAAAACAAAACATTATTTTTTTCAGCCTTTACCCAATTTTTAATTGCCAATTCTGTCTTCTTATTGGAAAGGGATGTAAAGCACAAAGATGAAGGATAAATGAGTATTTTTTGTGGTAAAGGAACTTCAACTTCACTTTTCTCCGTGCACTCATATGGCACAAACATTAAAAAGAAAACATGGCAGCACTGTACTATACATTCAAAGATATAATGGAAAGTGATGCAAACAAAAAAAACTTAAAATGTTAAAGTAAGAACTGTAAAATGCTATGAACATGTGACCATGTACATGGTTACTAAATTAGTGTTACATGATCCTAAGTTGTTTACCAATTTTTCCCTTGATTGGGCTGCTGGACCCTTTAGGATTTATCTCTAGTAGGTTATTGTACTTCTTTATACAGGTGAAATTAATCAAAATGGGTAAAGCATTTTGTTTCACATGTAAGTACACAACTGTACCTAGATATGGAACTCGAACCAACAGTCTGCTGGTCAAAATTCCAAATGTCAAATGCTACTCTACCCTCAGTGGTGCTTCAATGAAGTGATGGATAAGAAAAGTGTCTCCTCTTTAAACCTGATAAACACAATCAAGAATTTGGGATAAAGTACCAATCCCAGAAGAATGTAAATTAGGCTGGGGAAACATCTACTTGGCCTCACAAATGGTTCTCAGGAAGTCATTACTCCTTGAGTATTTTAAAGTGAACATTTCCTTGCTTGCTCATAAAAAAAATAAAACATGCTGGGAAGCCTGAGGGCAGATGCACACTTCTCAGCATGAAATAGCAACTACAGCTCAAACCAACAAAATCTCAAGAGCTGCCCCCTTCACATACATGACACCTCTCATATGATGATGAAGAAATAGTTCCAGCCTAGTAACACCTCATCCTAATTTAAACAGCCACTACTTCACTTTCCCACCCTTATTTCAGCACTGGGCATTCAATCCAGTGCCAGGTCAGATTGGACTGACACACTTTCATGTACTATAAGCAAAGGCAAAAAAACAGCCAGCTTCAAACTCCTTGAATGAAAAAAAAAATCTTTACCTTATAATCCTCTGGGCTGCATACTGATGGAGGCAGCGGAACTGGGCTGACATGTTTGCTAAAGCAGCCAGGCAGTTTGTGTGAAGATACTTATCCTGCAGTAAATTAGAAAAGGAGGAAAAGTGAACAAAACAGTAACCATTAACTTTGTGTACATAACCAATCAGCTCGCTTGAACATTCACAGTTCTGTCATTGTTTTTTTTCCCAAGACACAACGACATTTACAGATGAGTCAAATGCTTTTGAAGCTCTGTAATACACAACACCCAAACCAAATGGAATGATTTTCATTTTGTGTCAAGCTACTGTACAACACGCACGCTTCCTTAAAATGAATCACATGACTTAAAGGGACAGCTGCTCACCAGACTCTTTAAAGGTTAAAACAGAAAAATTGGCAAAAATTATCCAGTTTAAAGACTTATTGATTTTTTTAGTTTCAGAAGCTCACCCTTGTCCTTGTCATGTTGAACTGAATGGTCCGAATTACCACCAGGATCAGCAAACTCCCCAGGGAAATTTCAGACAGAGTGCGCTCAGTGTACCAGGTAATGTTTTTCAATATCTGTGGAGGTTTAAAACACAAAACAATAATATGATTAATGGAATCCTTTATCCTTCTGCTGTTTTCTATATTTGATACAGGTAATGTATAGGTTTTGTGGTGGTTTGTCGCAAACCTTGATGGAGGAAGAATGATGCATGGAGGCATCTGATGAAATGTTTCTCACAATACACCTCAGTTAGTGAGCTGGTTCTTATTTGTGCTGGCAACAAATGTGCATGCACGAAATGTCATTTCTCATATCTTAGGACTGCACATTAAAGGTTGTATGTAAATGAAATAAAAAAAATACTGACAAAAAGAACAATTGTTTCCTTTAACACTTTGCATGATCTGATACTACTAGGAAATCGTTCAGTCCAATACCTTTTGCTGTGAATATTAAAACATCAAAACCAATGTGGTTGTGAAGTTAAACAATCATTTGAAGTCCTGTGGCATTCTGAATCTGCTCATTTGGTCCTGTGAATGATGTTATTTCATAAAGTTCTGGTTATCTTATCAGGTCACATTCTGCCCTAAAACAACAACAAAAGCAGCAACCTACTATAGATGTTGAGTCCCTTACTTTCTTTAAGAGAGATAGTGGGGTGAAAAGTATCCACCCCCTGCAATTGTTTCACATTTTATTGCAGTACTTGTAATTAAAAGCCACTCTTGTCACTGGTCTGACAAGAGTGAATGTCCTTGAATGGGCCAGTCAAAGATGTCAAAGCCCAGTCAAATTTAAGATGTAGCTTGACAATTGCAATCCATCAATTATCCTACACAAACCTGTCAGAATAGGAGCAGTACTGCCAGGGAGAATGGCCATAATTATACTATCCCTGAGTTCAAAGCTGGCAGACACCTATCCAGAAATACTGACAGCAGCAATTGCTGCCAAAGGTGCTTCCACAAAATACTGACTGACAAGGGGCAGAACACCTATCAAAACAGCAAATGTAACTTTGTACAGTATATCTTCTTTGCAGGTTTTGTTAACATTCAACCACCTTTATCTTTAAATAAATAGTGCTAAGTTTGATCATTACAGTACTGATTAATGTTCCTTTGAATAAAATCAATACACGTAATTCATCAAAATGTGATATTATTGTGAGGGTGTGGATATTTTTACAAGGCTCTGTATGAACATCCCCAGCAAGTACAGCCATATTGTGCGAGTGCCTGTGGTCAGGGAATTCAGGATTCACATTCCATCTAGGACTATAAAAAGCAGCTTCATTACACAAAAACGTCAGTTATGATGGTTATGCAGCTTATGGAGGGTGGAAATTGAAATACTGTGGGGACATACATTGTCTCACACAGCCTTCTTCATAGAGCACTCTTTTCAGGGTGGTGTGAAATTTCTCGATCTCCCCCTGTATATTTCCTGAGGCTCTCATAGGCTGTTTTTGGCTGTACATCTAGTTAAAATAGCAAGCAGTAAAAAAAATAATCCAGGAAACCTCAATTCACAAAACTGCCATTAATAGGAAAACAGACAGTACCAGCAGATCCTTAAAAGAGAAAAATGAAGGAGAATTCAAATGAGTGAAATCCAGATACCATTTGCAAATGGCTAAATTCTTACAAGGAGCACTTCACAATTAATTTTCAGACAAACAACAGAGACTACACCAAACCCAAAACAGGTGAGTTTTGGCAGCTAGAATAAAAAGTAATACCAAACTGCAACAGAGCTTTACTGTGTTAGCTCAGATCTGGCTAACACAAGGGCATTTCCCCTTGATCAAACAGGCCTGTCTATATCACGACTAACATGTAGACAGGGTTCATCGTGTTAAATGAACAGAATCCATGTCTTTTTTTTTACTGACAGATTGCTGTCTCATAATGCCTCTGTTTTAAGAGTTCCTGAATGTCTTGCGTTTGCATTTTGATTCCTTTTATTTTGGTAGCTAAATGCTACAAGGTAGGCTTAGTTAACTAGTTTACTACATGTAGCAGACCAGCATTTCACACCGACTGGATCTCACTAAAAACACTGTTTCTGACCACTGAGAGGTGGCTTTAATTTGTGAAACTTCCATCTGGTTTAAGATGGAAACATGCTAAATCGCATGAAAGCAGAAATTGTCTTACAGCTCAATAAGAACGGAAACAATTCATACTACATGAATAAGAAAGACTGCTGAGCTTTACTGCATAAACAATAGTTTGACGGCAGGAACGTTCCCTCATTAGACATGCTATTTAATCTTCAACACTTAGAAAAAGTACTGCACCTGTATTACTATATAACCCCATCTATTACATGGCTCAATCACGCTGCATCTTAAAGTCTATTTCAAAATACAGTTTTAAATTTAATCAGAAACAACAACAGATTTGCAACTGGTATCAACATTTGAAGAGAAACTACCCCACTTTCTGAAACAGAATAATCACCTTTATTCTGAATGTGCTCATTTGGTATAAAAGAGATAACCTCCTCATCCCTGTCTATGCATTAACCACAACAAGAAGTAAGTGTGTGCCCGAGTAGGGTCAGGTCACAGCTATCTATTCTGTAGGAGTGATACCTGACCATGAAAATACTAAAGATGACTTGATTTAGTATGTATTTGACAAGATACTAAACATGATGAGAGCACAACCATGAACTATTGACTGCATTTTATGACTATAAAATAGTCAGATCAAGGCTGAATGTACTGTACACGCAGGGTTCAGGACAGCTCTTCTAATATACATATGTGCAACCTATTGTTCACTTCTATGCAAGTTTTAGAACCATTTTGTTTCTTATGACTTAAGAACGACAGGTCTGTAGTGGCTCTAAAGTAGAACGTCACTTGGTATTTCTTTGATTGTATTTGGATTATCACTTATGCCTCCTGCTGTTTCAGATTCACGGTCTTGTGCATTGATATCTCAGCCTATCAACAGTACATTGTACAATACAAAATACACCTTCAAAGCCTCTTGAATTAACAAGATATATACTGATTTATCAATGCAAAACCTCACTGTTGCTTTGGCTGAGATTCACTGTAAGAGAATCCCAACCTTTCACCTTAAATTTCGACAATGCAAAATAAACAAAACCTGGCAAAGGGAAAGGACCAGGAAACTAAACATTACCAACTGGCAAGAGTTTTGAAAGTTTCCAGGAGAGCTTTGATTTACTCTGCTTTGGTTTCTACTTGTTAATATCTAAAAGCAGAATGTTAAACATTTTATTTGTACTTATATATATATTGACACCAGTATATCCTTTGATATTTCAGAGTTTTGAGAAACTAAGTTTATAATTATTCTTTAGAAGCTGAGCATGTTCTAACTTAAGTGTAGATGTAAATGAAGTGTTTGTTCACTTAGCAGTTTATGAGACTCTTACCGGTTTCTTGTACAATGTCTATGCAGTTTTTTTTACTAAGTAGTTTACTGGGGTTCTGATTATAATTTGAGGGAATTATCAAATACCATTCAAACAAGCCCTGCATAAGGATTTACCATCCATTGTAGATAATCATATAATAAACATGCTGCCTCAGTAGCAACTCCCTTATTGAGACTTAAAGACAAGATATGTTCAATTTCACTCAAGGAAGGCATTCAAATTAACCATCTGTAAAACAATAAAGTAATTTTTGCAGAAAAAAACCCGCAGATTTTGGTTTCCCCACATGGTCACAAGCAAAGAAGCCCCTAGTAGAGCCTCTACCCCAATTTCAAAATTGAAATGCAACGATTGAGACGCATTTAAAAAATGTTTGGATGCATTGAAGCTTATTCACACTATTTAAAGTAGCTGTGATGTGACTGCGGGACCTCAAGCTTGTAGTCAGTGTTTTTGCTGTTCACTTCAGTCTCTTGTATGAACATTAGAGTGTGAATTATTCACAATTTTATTTATTATTTCACAATAGTCTTATAGGACATGTACAGTCTTGCAGTGCTGTATCTAGTGTTAACATTTAACCTGTGTTTATATCAGTTATTGTCCTTATACTGAAAATAAGGTAATCATACCTCTACCCAGATCATTCCCTTTTCTGACATTCCAAAGCTCTCCTTTCTGGCTTGCTAAGGGGGAAAAACATCTGACAATATGATGGTACGAGGTGGCCATTGCAACACTTTTTTACATAAAAACTTAAGGGTTGAAATGTTTTAAGTACAATCATTTTTCTGTGTACAGTTATGATCAGATTAATTTTCATTTTAAGCAATGTATTTTAGACACGCCTGCATTATTTGATATTGGATAATGTTATTCCTTAAATGTATTTTAATATTTATCTAAAGAGACTGCAATATTCTGTCTGTGGTAGTACCCTGCAACATGTTTGTGCAGATGTAATGCTCTTGAGTGAACAGAATGCCTTTAAAGTGATGTGATCTGAGATGCAGGGTCTGTTTTACTTAGACACCGCTCTGTTATTTTTCTGCAGCCGTAGTTGTGCCCATAATACACAAAAACAAAAGCTCAAGTGAAGTGAAGACTGAACTGAGATATCCCCAAAGCTCTTGTCACTGAACAAATGCATTGTTTTCTTTTTTCCAGTCAGAGAGTTAAACTGCTAGGAGACAGTGACTTTTGTACAAAGTCTTTTATTACAAGGGTTTATGCTCTCCGCCAGTAACACACTTCACAAACACAGAAGCCAAGTTTGAGCTCTGTGGCTCAATAATTATTATAAGCTGCTTTGGTTAGCTGCCTTATAATACCATTTAGGCAATGGTGTGTTGTGCTGGTGCCTAGCAACCATTTTGCAACATATCACATCAAGAGCAAGAATTAAAATCAAAATTAGCTCATCAGATCCTTTCTAAATTAAATATAATTTAAATATAATATAATTTAAAGAAGGAATGTGGCATTTTCAAATTAGAAAGTGTGTATGACTTAGAAAAAAAATCGATTTTTTTTAATTTAAGTAATAATAGTTTGCATTAACTCAGCAGTTAATCATTCTGATGTCCACCATCAGTATGTGCTATAAGAGTACAGTACGTGCTCTGCATGCTCTCAACCATTTACCTCTCAGAATAATAGGGGCTCATCTATCTGATTTCTCTACAGTGAACAACGATGACAGTATTCATATTAGGATAAACCTAACCATCGGCTCTCTTCACTATCCTTTGTCAGATTGCACAGGAAGCTCTCCATTTATCCCTTCTGAGACACAGGAGCTAGAACTCTACAAACAAACCTGTGCCCTTCTTACCAATACTTCAGAGAAGATGATGATGTGTAAGGGGAGGAGAAACAAGGAAATGATGTCCTTGCAGGCACTGACATCCCTCACAGATTTTTGCAAAGCCCAGTATATCCACATGCCAAGTAGCAAACCAAGGGGGAAAAATGAGGACTCAGAAAAGGTATAACCTTACTTAATATATGAATAGAACAGAACAATACATGTACCGCACACACAGTCAACCTATCCCTTAGGTTCCTCAGATTCTTTGGGGTGACAGACCTTCTTTTGGCTTTCAATGGAAGACACCATACTGTACATACTGTATCTCAAACGTTTTGATTAAGAAGTCGTAATATATTAAGTTATATTAAATTAAGATGGTGTAATTCATAGGCCAGTGCTGGGTCCAAGATCTTCTCTGGCAAATGGGAAACTAGTTCCTCACAGCACAAGGTCTGCTCTTTTACTGAAGTCCATACGTCCTGTAGGTCATTCTGACACAGCCTCTAGGGACTTAATGACACAAAACAAATGACAGACAAAACATGTTCCATTAAGGTACTGAGGAAAACACCTCCACCCAACTGAATGCAATGCTTTGCACAGGATACACAGAGTTACAACAGTGTTCTCGGTGTTCAGTAATTTGATTTCACCAGCTGTTTTGGACATGTGGCTCATCTATTCATCTGCATGCAATAAAAACTAAACTAATTTCTGTTAAAACTGAACTAACGCATATTTTCAGGACTGCCAGTACTCTACGTCACTCTAGATCACATGTGATCATGCCTGCAATATTATGCTACAGGCACTTGGGGGATTTTTCAATGAAAATTGTAGTCAGTGCTTTTGCTGTCCGCTACAGTAAGTGTCAGTGAACAAGTCAGTGTCAGTGTAAAGGAACAAGTTACTGATTCTGGCATTTTGAATAGGGCATTATGTGCATTTTTTTATTAGGAAATCATGCTAATCTGATTTCTGAGTTTATACTGATTGACATAATTATTTGGCTAACTTGCGTGGGAAACAAAATGAAAATCAGAGTTATCATTAATTTTCAGGAACTAGTCTGCATTCATTATGGGAAGCTGAAAAGCAGTGAAAATATCAAATTTTTTCTACAGTTGTTTTCCTTAATAGAATCCATTGCCTTATTTTAATTAGCAGGCCTGAGAGATGTAAGCTTTTTTGCATCTAATTGTACTATACTCATCCATTATTACTGCACATCCATTACTATCTGTACCATGGATATGTACACTATGACCTCTGCCGCATTTTTTTTATTCTACAAATAAAAATATCAGAGTGTATAACTTCATCTTGGTATTTAAAATACCAATACAGTTCTCAAAATACAACTGAACGTTGATTAAACATTGGAGAATTTTTGTAATGGGGAAGATGGCTCTTCTTGTTTTCTACCTTACATTTGTTATCTAGTATACAGAACTTCACTCTAGATAGTTGTTTGCAAACAAATAACAATATTATTGAAATGGGCATTCACAGGTGATTGTGGGTGGATCTAACTTATTTGTAAGTACACATTCCCCACAGGACTGCATTTACAATGTTAATATAATAGGCATTCAGCAGCTGCTACTGAAACTGTGGCCCAGCTGAGCTATGCTCAAGGGACAAATCAGCATGATCACGGTACCTTACTGAATTATGCTGCGTGGAAATTCCTCTTATATAGTACCAAACAAAGGTTAAGTGACCTGCAATGATCAAGTGTTTTTCTTCATAATTCATATTATGATGTCAACACCTTATTTTCACACCATTATTGAATTATGCAATTTGCTGTTAAAGCTGTTGTAGCTATATCACATTTGCTACAATAATGCTACTTTATTAAAAACCAGGGCCTAAAAATGAAACCTTTGTATGCATAACCATGGTTCATGAAGTAGAAAATCATATTACTGTATAATTTTTGCCCATTTCTAATGCATTAGTTTCAGCTTCAGCATTCTATGTTATTTCCAGAATCATAATGAGAATTACAGAAATACTACTATCACAAAAAGAAACAAGTTGCACAGAATTTAGAGACTGGTCAGGGGAGCAGAGGAAGACAGTCAATGGAATTCAGTTGTAATTCTCCTGTTCTGGTCTTCTGGCCTTTGACTGGAAACTCTGGGTTTTACCTGGTACGACAGGTGACAACGGTGGGATAGGAGAAATGTTTTTGTTTTATTCTACTCACTTCCTGGTGAGGAATCAACACTAGAAGGCAAATTAATCTGTTCTGCTTCATTACAGGTATACTGGAAGGAAACACGGGAAGTTTTCCACAGGGAAGACAAATTGTCTTCTAAAAACAGATGCCTCTTAAACCAAACTTCAAAACGTCTCAATCAAGGTATAGTCTTTAATATATGTACCAACTTTTCGGAAAGATTTTTGTTGGAAAAAGCAAGGTAGACACACATTAAATAAAGCAAACAAGCATGTCTGGGAGAAGTATTGTCAATTCTAAGAATCACACAGCATTATGTATTACTGAAAGGTATTGGAATAGAACCCACTTCTACCCAACAGCATATTCAGGCTGAGGGGAAAAAAAAGTCAACTGCACTGCTCTTTTACCTCTGAAAATGTGCATCATAGAGGCAAAACAGCAGAAGGCAGACAATACAATCATATTTCCAGTCCTTCCAACTTACTTCAGCATTACATAAACCAGAATGAATTAGCTACTGCAACCCTAAACTGAGAATGGAAAATAAACATTCTTTCACAGCTCACAAGCTGTTTTGAATCTCCTACAAGACACTGGCAGAATGGATTGCGCTTTCAAAGCTGCTTTTGCAGTGAATGGACGTGGAAAACATGTGAAACGGCTGGTCTGTCGCCAGACACTTACACAACAGACAATGAAAAGGGCCTTAGACTTTATGGTCTGAGTGTCAGCAGCTATAAATGCAGTAATAAATAAAATTGTGGATGCTGTAATGGCATAGAACTGAAGTTCCCAACCCCACTTAATGATAACAGAACTATCACTTTTAATACACAGCTACTGTAAATGACCTGTTGCATGTCACCTTTCAATTGCTGTGCTTAAGCCTTTGACATCAGTTGCATATGGAGGCACTACCCTAAGCACGAAAAAAATTGTATTTGTGTCTGTTCAGCTAGAACAGAACAGTGTTTGAGAACTTGTAAACTCAGATTTAGGCCACACAAAGCTGTGTCCAATATAAGAAGTTCACAGCTGTGTGACAGATACTGGCACTGGGGCTCACAATTAGCACTCACTGGGTAGAATTATGAGTTTACTACTTTAACAACTTTACCTCATTCAAACTGAATAAGCCAAGTTCTTCTTTTTCATCCAAATGGAAATCATTTTAATAATACAACACCTCAGGATTACAAATGGGAAGAAACTAATCACAATTTTCAAATTTTCTTTGAAATTATTTAGCTTCAATTAATAACTCGTAGATAGCAGCCCAGATCCAGAATTGAAACCAGGGCCCCAGAACTGCAAGGCAGCAATGCTAACCACTGAAAAACTGTACCTCTCCCCAACTGGCAAAACTTCATACTAGCAGTCAGTTTGAGTAGGCAGTGACCACAGCATGTGGGTTACAAAGGGACAAGATAGGTTAATTCCACACTGAAGAGCAGAAAGAAAGAATAAACAGCAGTTAATCAGTAGAGCCCTCTTCAAGTGTGAAGGCTGTACAGTCCTTAAGTGTGAAACTGAGAGTGAGGGCTATGGAACCTTCTTCAGGTGTGAAGCCACAATCTTTTTTCTTCTTCTTTCAATATTTCAACATGGAATTACTTGTTCTTACTGTACTAGCATGCCTGTTCATCGATTTTAAAACAGATTTTGTTTTGAACTAAGTGTCACTTTCGATAGAATCTTGAGTTAAAAAGACAAGTACATACTTAAAAAATGTAGCCTTAAAGAATATATATATTTTCTTGCAGAAATATTTTTTAAATTAAAAATTTCACATAAGCCAGAGGATATGCAGTGCAAAATAACCAGCACAACAGCTTGGTAAGCTGTGCTCACTTGGCCCAGTACAGGACAATGCAGACTTAAATCTGTTTCTCTGTATTTTCTGATTCTTTTACTGTTAGGTTTCAACTGCTTCATTTTATGTTGAGTATATCACTTTTCTCCCCAGTGTGCTTTCTGTGTTTACTAAAAATGAATGATTCCAGGTCAAACCATAAATGCTTGCTGCTGTTTTTCCAGAGTTGTAAATGGAGGACGCTTCTTGTTGCTAGGTTACCTCATTCAATCTGCACTGAAGCACATCTTCAAACTCAGATGACATACACAAGAAGGAAAAAGCAAGTTATTTTGTATGCACAGGGCAGTACATCAAGCACCAAAAAAAGTTGCCACAATTTCACTTCACAAGCTTTCTCACACAACATGTACTTTGAAACAAAAGAATAAGGGCCACAGATTTTGAGAGAAAAAAGTCAAGATTCTGTTCAGTATACAGAACAAGTTGCTTGCAAGTACTGCCTGGGGCTGTGTGGCAGTCCACCTTTGGGCAGTATACCACAGTTTAGGAAAGCACACCCTGAAGGTAATGGCTGAGGATAGCTTGCATTCACACAATGTATTGTTAGTCACATCTAATAAGAAGCCTATTGTTTGAGGTAATTTGCAAAAAAAAAGTAGAAAAAGATTGTACAAAGGATGGCAAACTTACAACCAGCAAATCATACAGACATGTATAGGGCTTTTATTGACTTCTAATGTCACTACAATTTCAAAAACCTACTGTAAGTACACAGCTGAATCAGGGAAAATTAATGAAAACTAGCAAAACTGTAATTTATTTAACTGTAAGGTATTTTGCAATTTCTCTTCTTTGACTTTGTATATATAATCTAATATAAGTGATGGGCAGTTTAAGCATGCTGTTTTGAACATTATGTGTATTATTTCATTAGAGGAGAACCACACCACCTTCACAACCCCTTTCTCAGTGGTTTTACAGAGGTCTGGTCCTTAAATTCAGAAAACTAAACTGTGCTTTTAAGGTTTCAAAGTCTGCTTTAAGAGAGCTGAATGATCTGAAGCTATACCAAAATTGCGCTGGTGCATAAAAGACTGTTAAATGCATGTTTTGTACTCTGTATTTAAGCCAAAATTGTGCATATTTTCCAAACATTTATTCCTCAAAACAGCTTTTTATAATATAAAAAGTCTCCATACATCTACTAAACTAAACTCTCCTCAGATCCAACAGAGTGGTGGAGGTCAGTAGGTTCTAAAAAGATGATAAATGTCATTTATGTTCTTAAATTAATAATTTTGGTTAAAAAAATGAAAATGAACTTTTTCAACAAAAAGCTTATACTGTAAATGCCTTTTACATGTATTGGCATACTGTATTTTTTTCTGTAATTTAAATACGACCAGAAAAGGTAAACGAGAAGAATCCATTCAAACCATCTAACTCATTTGGTTACTAATAGCTGATTGATCCCAGACTGCTTGGAACTATTTAAACTACTGTTTCAAATGCATTCAGACAAAACACTTCATACTGCACAAGTAATGTTAATTTTTTGGGGGTACAAACAAAATTCTAGCATCTGCACATTTCACAATGAACTAGACTGCCATTTTTCCTGGTTTGTCTAGGAGGTTCTTAGCGTCCTCCTGAGACTAACACATGTCACATTGATCTATTAGAAGTGTATGTTCACATCTGTGCAAGCAGGTGTATGTAGTGACAGAGAAATTAAACAAGAAGTCAGCACTGTGCAAAATAAAAATTAAGAGACAGATAACTTTAAGATATCCACAAACACAATATCAAAAATGTTATCACTTTTCTGCTCAGTTCCTGACAAATTCTAGCCTCAAAGTTGGGAAAAATCAATAGCGAGAAAGCTTCCTCTCAAAGTGCATACATACTCACCACTTCATGGATGGATCGGTTGAAGGCATCATCTTCTGTCAGTATGAGCAAAATGATTAGAGCCATGTAGACATGGTGAGAATTTCTCTCCTCTACATGGTACAGAATCTCCAGAATGGGCATCACCTACATGAAAGAGAGAAGACTGCAGTTAAAATCCAATGTAAACGGCATTCTGTGTGTACAGGATGTCTGTACTAAAAGACAACTCTATGTTGAACTTATTCCCTTCTGGTGTGACCTGAAATGGTTTTCTTTTAAACGCAAGTTTAAAGAGTTTGGCCAAGCAGATCTTATAAATAATTCTTGCACCTATTTATAATGATTTTCATCCCGATCGATCCCAAAGTCTAACATATGATGGGGGGCTTACTTTAACTACAGTCCAGTGCCCACATGGGCAAAGTGAAGCAGACATTTATACACCTGCAGCCCGAGTAATCTAGCAGGTCAGATGAAAAACTGAGAAATTCCAACTAAACAGCAACTTCAGAAATGCCAGAATATACTAGCCCAGAATGGGATTTACCCTTTGGGATGAGATCCTTCGATCAATAAGCAAATGAGTCAGTTGGGCCAAATTGCCTCCACGTGTCTGTAACAGCCCTTATGGCAAAAGGTTTGTGAAGTTTACATTACCTTCACGTGCATGTCATGACTCTACCAAAACTGTTGAAATATTGTTTAATTAATTTTGTTCTTACACAATACATATTTTTACTAAATATAAATGTGTACCCTCTTGCATTACAGCTTGAAATTGAAGGAAGACAGAGTATAGGCTTCAGCTACATGGCTTGATATCTTGTTCTATATTCTCACAACCACTTCGGTAAATAAGTTCCTTCTGTTTTAAGTCTTAAACACACCTGAACATGTTTCTACTTGTGTTATCTGGTTTATGTTTCACTGCTCATTCTGAAGATGTCCACTGGGTTGACTTTGTTAATGCCTCTTAGGATTCTGAATAATTGCATTGGGTCTCCTCTTAGTCTTTATTCAATTGAAGGTTAAAGTGTTCAGTTCTTTCAGTCTGTGTAGGACATTCCTTTAACTCCCAGAATGTGTCTGGTTGCTCCTCTCTGGAGTGATTCTGGAGCAGAAATATTTTTTCTTTAATGTGTTGACTAAAATAGGTCACAATGCATTATTGTGAAATGAAGCATTTCAAAATTTGAAAGGCCTGGTTTTCACTGCAGGCAAACTGTGGGTGAAATTGCCCAATGTGAGCTAAAATCACAATGAAGATGTATAATTGGCCCACCATTAAAACAGGGACGCAAGATACCCCTAACTGAAATGTCATAAACTATTTTGTGCACCAGTCCATCATTCTCAAGTACTTGCAGAATGAGTAACATTCCTTAGCATTACCGTGCTAATATAGTTAAGCCATGAAAATAAATGCTTTCTTGTTTCCATATGTAGCACTCTAAATTATTTGGATGACGATGTACAAATATGTACATGTATGATTTTTTCTGCTTAAAATAGAAGGCTTTTAGAGGTTCTTACGTCTGTCTCTGGTTTATCCAATACAAATGCACAGAACTTCCAGGAACCAATGGAACTGATCTCAACCACAGGTGGGTCTTATAAGATATCACTGCGGAAGCTGCAGACGCTGAGCTTAATACACTTAAAACCTGATAAGATCACATCTGCCAATGCAAAATTCCAGATGAAGTGCCAACTGTCTGAAATTTACCATTATGTCAGAGATAAACAATGAATGCCAAAGACAAAGCGGATGACTAAGATTACCCTGAATAAACTTGCACCTTCATATAGCTTGCAGACAGTAAGGACAGCAGTGCCCCAAATGCGCCGTGAAACAGGAGAAAGTACAGCTGTGACTTTGAGATGTACAGGGCTCTGTACAGCACAATACAACAGTTGATTTTAAGCTACTCCTTCAAAACAGCTTCAACTTTAATAAAGAGCTTGAAGTTTTAAAGGGCTTTCATTACATACATTACTGTTTAAAAGATGAAGACCTCCTGTACCCTTTTCATTTTCTAATATCTATTATAATAAAAACATTTTGGTGTCAGGTTTAGTTTTTTAAAGGATTCTATAACATCAAGTGATCTGAAAACTCCTATCATGAAAACATCTGTTCATGAGAGCAAAAGACAGGACTAAATATATAATAAGCATATTTAAATGTAAATATTGAAAAAACAAAACTAAGACTGAATCTTAGGTCCTGAATGCAATAGTTTGGTTCAGTCAAAACAAGGGCGAAACAAATAGTGATAATGCAAGGCCTGAAATATATTATAGTCAAAACCAAACTCACTGAACTTCTCTTGTTTTGTGACACAGTGTGTATGTATATTTTATTTTGAGTGTTAATGCCCTTTCTCTCCCAAGACAATTACCAGGCAAGTTTTGTTAAAGTCTTTTAAACATATCCTTTATGAGAGGTGATGAGATAACAGTGTACTTACAAGGTTCTCCATGTCTGTGCGCGACAGCATGTAGTTTCGCACATTGGTGTTCTGATGAAGCAGTGTGTAAAGGAGGAGTGTGGCCTGGTCTGATCTCTGCCCATCACAGAGTGCTGTGTAGAGGCTGTTAAAGTTGATCTGGAAAGCATGGGGATGTGAAGAGGGGACAGAGGATGTATCTGAAATGCAGAAAAATGTCAATGTACAACTGGCAATGAATAAAAGCTGACCTTATATGCATTGTACTCAAATTTAATTGGAACCCTCATCACACTTTGCATTGATTCTGTTGGAATTATGCAGATTTATTTTAAAGCTACCCCCAATTATTATAAAAAAAAAGAATATAGGGAAACAAAATGCATACACACGGCAAAACTGACATCTTATTTAATCAAGGGAAGCATAGCGAGTGCAAATGTGAGCCAGTCATCACACATAAACAAATGGAACTTCTGCCTTGGCTATCCGTACTAATATCCTTATTATTTCAGAAGTGAAATGTTGTTTTTTTTATAAATGCACTCAAAAAATACTGAATACAGTGGATACTATACATTTTCTCTTCAGGTTATAAGGACCGAGCTTTGACTACAGAGAAAAATGGCTTATTTACTGCACAGGGCTGCAAGGTGCCCCAGGGGAGTGCATGCACTCAGTCCCTTTGCATTGTCAGGAAGGCCTTAGACATGCATCTTTTTCGATAATCTTTCTTTCATCCTATGTCACACAGACTTATGGGAAAATTACTACAAAACAGACTTGGATCAAGGTTTATATGCAGCACCTGCAGACCACTTAAGAAACACGTTTTTTGTTTGATAAATGAACAGACCTATTGCGAAATTCACATAAATCACACAAGTCTTTTATTTTTTTATTGTTTAACATTAAGGCTAATGTAAAATGATCATTTTTAATTAGTTAGGTCCTAGAGCATTCTGAAGTGTGTATGCAGTTAGCCCCAGAGCCGTTTCCTTTGCAAATCCAAAATAACAAGCAGCTTCAATCTAGACAGATTAGGTTCAAAGCACATTTTATTTTACATAATACATTGTACTTAGACAAAGAGAATAGGAACCTCAATAAACATGCATGTGTAAGAAAAAAAAATCAGACAAATGACAGATGACCCAAATAAGTTCGAGACAGTGGGTTAAAACCCAGTCTGTAGCACTAATGAACTGCTGCCAGAGATGAGAATGTAGGCAAATTACAACCGGGACCTATCAGGAAATGTGGAGATTGGACAGAATACTAGAAAAGTCAAAAAAGAGAGAAACCATTCAGCCCTTATTGCAGGTGGGCTCTGGCCTCCGAATACTTAGCTGCAATGTATGATCAGTTGCCTATAGGACTGGGCTGTATCAGTGTAGCCTGTCCTAGTGCTGACACTATTACTCTGCTACAGAGCAACAGGAAATTCAGGCTATGTTACCTTGGAGATGCCGAAAATGGCACAGACTTTGAGGGTATTAGGACCTAAAACTGAAAACATTTTTGAAAGCGTGTCTTGTGATAAATCAGTTTTCAACGTTGAATTTAGAAAATTTAAGATGTTTTCTGCACAGCAGAGTCACAAGTGTTGGTGCATATTTCAAAGGTTTTCAACTTGAATATATAAAAGTTATTGAAAATTTATAACATCGCTTTATTAACCCTTTACAATTTCTTGCATTAGGAATTATCTTTTCGCATACCCCAGCTTGCTCTCCATGAGACACACAGACAGACAGATAGTGATAGAGCCTGGGGTCAGAGCGCAGGGTCTGCCATTGTACGGCACCCCTGGAGCAGTTGGGCTTAAGGGCCTTGCTCAGGAGCCCAACGGAGTAGGATTCCTCTGCCGGCTGCAGGATTTGAACTGGCGACCTTCTAGCTACAGGCGTAGATCTTTAGCCACAGAGCCACCGCTCTGCCATGAGCGGTATGAGGAACAAATTGTTTTTAAAATTCTCCTTTAAAAACAATTGGTTCCTCATACAAAATGGAAGGTCAATAGGTAACAATGATGATGATGACAATTCCTTGTTTTTTCATCCCAGAGAATCCCAAAGAACACAGGCGGGGACCCAATTCACTCACCAGTGAAGTGCAGCAACCTTTTTTGCACCTGTATCCTCACTACACAGCGCACTAGGGGGGAAGTGTGATACTGCTCTGTCAATTAAATGAAGGTGGAAATTTAGGTAGAGTAGATTATGTAATCCTGAAATGGAATGGCCAGAGGTTTCATTGACTTCATTATTGAGGTTTACTGAGCTGAGATCAAATGAACAATTAAATGGTCCTGACTAGATAAAACTCAGCCCTGCAAAAGGTACTAACCCTGTGTGTTCTTGAAGGACATAATTGCCTGTCGGTAAGGGTTGGGGCAGTCCGGCCTGTCAGTAAGGTTGGCCAGCACCAACAGCAACAGCAGGCTCTGATTCGATAGGGGTAGGAGTTGCTCCTGGTCAGGGTTTGGTTTGCTTCCTGCTCCTCCTAAAGTGAACACGGTCCACAGGCCACCTGGGAACACACACAGAAGAGAAACATGTGATATCATGAGTGTTTTACAATTAGGATGCCCTTCTCTGAATGTGAAAAGACTATAAAGGAAATCTGAAGGAGTTTTGCAGCTTTGAATTTACACAAATTGAAAACTGCTGTAGGAATTTACCACTGGTGGTGATTAACTAAGAAAAACAAGTGGTATTATGTTTTCTAAATTACATATACAGACATATATATGGATTGTCAAATACTCTATCGACAGTATACTGCATGTATCGATGTACTTAAATCTTTCCTTATTAAAACCAATACCTTTCTAGTAACACGCTAAGACTAAGCACCATCCCACTGAAATAAACCTGCCTCTCACAGTAAGTGTTGCATACATACTGTATGGTTTGTTAATTCTCCTTAATGAAGTACATCTTACTGTAAATCAATCAATTTAAGAGACGTGTGGATACAATACAACTGTAATATTAAACCTCGTCAATAGTGGATATGGATTAAATACTACTACATTTGACAGTGGCAGCTCATGTACAGCTGTGATTGCATTTCTGAAGATTCTGCTCAAAGCTTGTTTTCTTCTCTTCCAAACTAACCTGTATTAGAAAACATTATTTTCTAAAACAGCTTAGTTTTCCATTTCACTTTGAGTGAATTTTCTTTGCTCATAGCATACCTATACCATAACTCTGTGCTTAAAATGTGTAAGACTTTTGCACACATATTGAAAACATTTTTGAAAGTATGTGTTCTGATAAATCACATAAATACATGTATATTCATATCCATACAGTACATAAAATTAACAAACAATTTCTACACGTACATCAGAAAGAATACCAGGGAATTCAAGTTATTAGACCCACTTGGTGTACAAATGAAGACAAGCTGTCTTTTGCTCAGTGCTGAAAGCATGGGGGAAGTTTTTCTTTGCTGTCTCCCCATTGCTATTTAAAAGCCTAGAGTGGGCAGTGGAGCAGAGACACAGAAAAATTACTGTCTGCATACTTAATGGATTGGTACTAGTCAGCAACAGCCCCTGGCAGTAACATCACAACGACATAAAAAAAAAGAAAACCTTTCTGGCCAGTTCACTCTGATAATTTTTTAAACTATTAGCACAGAGTAGGCGTTTTCAGATACAATAATTGCAGCGCTACACCAGCAAAAAAATTCTAATTCTGTCACGTCTAGCAATTGAGAAGTGAATGCCTGACAGGCTGAGTTAAGATAACCATGTCTTGTGACTGACCCCTACACATCGCTGGCACCAGAGAGGCTAGACCAAGGCTCCAAGACTCTTTGCCTTGGCATGACTGCTTCCTGAGTGACTTGGCTTTTTCCCTGAAGCCCCATAGCTTACATCACAACTATTTGTCAAACTCTTTCTTTTTTCTTTCAAGTCAAAGGGGCATATTTTTTGGGGGGCTTTCTGAAGTGAACAGCTGTCAATAGGCTGTGCCACACCTTATGCCAAGGTCAAACACATGCGTAAACAATTCCTGGAGTCAAGCTTTCCGTGACTCCAAGACCTCGTACATCAAAAAAATGGGCCACACGTGCCAGATAACCACTTGCTCAAAAGTTCCAGAATTACTGCACGGCAAAAATAAATTATCACCCTTTGTACTTTATTTTGCACGGAATGAAATACACTGTTTAAACAATGTCCACAAACATTAAGTTTTTAATAAATCAATAAAAATGGAAAAAGATCAAAATGTTTTCTGAGGCAGATCACTTAAATTCTTGAAACGTTTTATAGTGGAGTTTCTGGCTGTGAGGGTGGAAACTATTTTTTTATTTTCCTGAAAGAATATACTCCATCAGAAGACCTTGAAACAGGGACATGCAGGAACGGTAACAGTTTCATAGATAAATTGCCTATTCCCCATACATACATCCTGCTGTGCATGCATCAAAACTGTTCTATGGACACATTAGTGTATGCAGGGCTATTTCACTTTAATTAACTTGTCTGCTTGTCTGAACACCAACAGCTGGCGCCCAGGGATCGACCACACAGACAACAAAAGGGTGCTATCATGCATACAGATATAGAGGATAGTATTCCACCAGTGTGTTCTTGAGTTTTCTAAGCTGAGAATACATATACGTAATGATAAATTTCTAATAAAATACTTAAATTATGAAATGCACAAAGACTGTTCTTCACATTTTGGCACCTTTCAGGCTTTCTCACCCCCACATTGAAGCCTAAAAAAGTAGCAACCTTCAAGAGACATCCTTTAAAAACTTATTCATTCAAATTACATTCTCCAAAGGGAATCCTTCCAGGTTAGGCAGATCAGCTTATCTGCTTGTTTATCTAGACTGCAATATAAGTTCAATAAGAGAGCAAACCCTTTTTACAAGATGTTCACACATTGAAGCAAACAGTTTGGGCAAATAAGTGTTTAATCTCTGGAACTATTAATATTAGTCACTCAGAATTATTATCACGGGGTGATACAGTCAGGTTTTAATTATGTTAAATGTCTGCTGTTGACTTTTTTTTACTTCTGAGGCCCTTTGAAAGGAAACACTGAGTAGGGAACCACTGATGGGGGGGGGGGGGGATTTGTGTAATGGGAGGTACTTTGTTTGTTTTAATGACTTTATGGGGGGATTCTGATTTAGAGGGGTTTAGTCATATTTCCACAGATGGTATGTGGAACCACTGGCTCCTCAGCCAAGTACATTGAGAGTGTATTAATTCAGTGTTTATGTAAAAAGTGCATTTGGTTTTTAACGTTATAGAGTTATAAACAGAAGAAATATAAAATTCAGAGGATTATGTTATCAACCACCAATACTAGCCACTATAATAGAATAACAGCTCTGTTACAATCAGTGCTTTCACATTTCGCACTGCTAAAACTGTTAAATTATCCACTGCAAAAAATGTTTTGTTTTGAAAGAAAGCACCTCTGGGCTCACATTAACCATTTCCATTTTTTTTAAATCGGGTGAAAGAGGACATGCCAGGTGCCAAAAAAAGATGTGATTTTCAGTCCTCCTGATCTCAACAGTAAGTAAATCCAGGTCACTGTTACCAGGCAAAGTAGGGTAACTTACTGTAGCTTGGTAAAAATACAGTGGGACAACAAGACTCATCAAACCACTTCATAATACGTTTATGAGGAGATACGTTGAAACTTTTTGAAAATATTGTGAAAATATTCTCAATATTATACTAAACAAATTGTATTTTTAAAAGCAGGAGACACGCTGGGCCCTTTTTGCCTCTAGAATTTGGAATGAAATTGCACTGAACCAATGTGGGCTGACAGGAGAAAAAAAAAACACAAATTCAACATTTCAATACTCCACTTCAAATTTTTGTAGGTGTGTGCACTGTTTGACACTTCCATGAGTAATGATTTTAGTTTTTATGCCGAGACGTGGGCGAGCTGCTGTCAATATGCAATAACTACAGAAAAAAAGGAAAAGAAAAGTTTTAGAGAAATGAACAAAAAATAACCTAGATGGAACTCAATTATTAATTCTATGGATTGCAATGCTAATGAAGCAACTAACAGAAGTTAAGATTTCTCACTGATTAATGAAGAGTTTACATTATAATACAGCTGCCAGGTTTAATGTGTAAAACTGCAAAAAAAATTCAAAGAATGAGGTTATAGATGGCAAAAAACATTAACATTCACTCACTACACAAATGACACCACAGAAATTGCAGTGATCCACTTTTTTTGTGGAAAAGCATGACCTATGTTCCTGTTCAGAGCTCAGTGAGTTTAACCTGTGGCAGTAACACCAATACTTAATGCAGGGAGATCAGGTTAATTCGTCTAATCCAGATTTCCATACTGTCAGACAGCTCAGTGTCCTGTGGTTTCATGTATTATTAACTGAGTCTGTTCAGAGCAACATTTCTACATCTTTTCCCACACCAGAAGTCCCCATACACGTGCATTATTCACAAGTATTTCTTCCTGGAACTTCTGATCACGATGTTTGCTAAGTGGCACAATCAGTTTGAAGCCAGTTTCATTATAAGAATTAAGTATTAAAATAAGTTTTAGAATTTGGTCATCACCATTAGTTTGAACTCCGAAAAATAAGAAAAACTGAACTCCTTCTCCCTTAAAAAAACAGTACGTTTGACCTTGAGAGTAGGCAGGAATCTTTGTGAGTTTAAGTACTACTACAGTACATTTTATCTGTTTTTTCCTGTTATTTCATTTCAAGCTGGTTATATACTCTAATTTTTGTCTGATAACATTCAGACTTGTGTAACATGACTGCTTCCTCATGGATATGTACTGAAGAGGGAAATAACAGAAGAAAACACACCTCACAACCTCCTTTGCTAAATACCCCAAGAGTGCTTGAGAATACTGCAGGACCCAAGACAGAATTTGTGCTCTTCATTGCACATCATCACTTCTTGGACATGACTCACAGAGACAACACATAGTAATCCCTTGCATTAAAAAAGGGTCATGTCCCAAATTGGCGAAAAACGGGAAACAATAAATGTCTAATTTCTTTCACTTTTTCATTTCAGTGTGTAACATTTCCTCTATTAATCACGAGCCCTAATGTGTGCTTTGAAGGAGAGGCTCATTCTTTTCTGGCAGCGTAATGGCACTTGTAAACTACAGGTCAAAAATTTGGAATCAATAAATGGTGTCCAAGAGGGCGAGGATGATATTACTCATGCTATTTCACTCCAATTCCTGACTTACTAATATTTTGGCAACTACATACAGATAACTGTCTTGGCTTGAAAAAAAACTGCTTCGAAGAGATGGATGAGATGGCTTGTAACAAGCTTCATGGCAAATCAACGTCTCCTCCTTTTTCTAAGAAAACGGGGAGGGTTGCCGTGCTCTGCGATATCTGCTAATTAAGTAGATTCCAGAGAAGAGGTTTTTTTTCCCCCCGATTTAAATGACCTACAAACTGTAAGGAAGCAGTCTTTCCCACAATTGCACGACTACTCCAAAAGTGACACTCTGGTTAACTATTCAGAATTATAGTATAGCATATTTCATGATGAAAACAAGAGCCCAGAAAAACAAACAAAAAAAGAAAGCAGGACTATCCAAATCGCTAAAAGATACATTGTTACTCTGTGATACACTAAACTACTTTACATCCATTTACACTAATTTTATATTGCGATATTGGATAACTCAGTCATATAATCTATTTAAATAACTGCAAAAACACTCTGTCTCAAACTTGTTATGAAGGGTGCAATACAAAAATAAAATGAAAAGCCTGGGGTACGATGAAAAAAAGCAGGGGTTCCCAAGCAGCTCAGCCATACTAAAGCTGCTTTCTCAGCGTGCATGTCAAGCTGTACCGGCCAGTAATCTCCTGGGAGCTGTCGAGCTGTCTGTGCGTTATAAGCTGCTTCTCTAGTCAGTACCAGTCGGCAGCTCCTGTGGCGGACAGTGCAGCTCACAGCATGTCAAACAGCTCTAACAGGTGGGCCCATCACAGCTCCGCTGTCTCCCCTTACAGGACACTGTGTCGAACATCGACCTGTTTAACAGGTGGCAGTTCCAGGTTGGGCACATTTAAAAACAAAATAACTGGCGATTGCAATTACGGAAAAGAAACCAGAAATTGGAATTATGGAGAGCAAACACTAACTTGTATCATAAAACAACAGAAAAAGAACCATATCCAAGGAAAAACCCTTCTTTGCAATTCTGTCTGGCACCTGAAAGAGGAAAACACTGTAAGATAAGAAAATAAATAAAATGATGAATAATGAGCCTCACTACTATGCTCGCTTGGGGCTTCTATACTTTTCACCTGAATGTGGGTGCAAGTACAATATATCTGCCATGTGTTCAGCTTTGCATATCCAGTATGTACTGTATCTGGCACATTGTTAAAGCCTTGGAAAATGAGGTAATTTCCTAAGCCATAAATCTGCACTGGAAGCTACTGTAACTTTTAGGTGAAGCTTTTACATCAGAAAGACAGGTTGAGTTGGTGTTAAGCTACAGCGCATGTGGTGTTTCACCACTTCACCATTAGGCCAAGCAGCAGCCAAAACAGTAAAGCAAACAAGTTACCAATCTCATGGTAACATGTTTATATGGTCGCAGTTTATTCAGTTCTATACAAGGGACAATCGGTCAGTCAGTCGGAAAAATATTTTTGGAGTAAATTCATGATTGAACCAACATTTCCTTTTAAATTCGTTATGCTTACATTTAGCCAAGAGCACCGTCATATATAAATATTAAAAAGATGAAGACCTTAATGCACTATTGGGAAAGTGAAAGACTGAACTAATTCATGGTGTATTCCTACTAAAGGCCTGGATTCATCAAGGCAGTTCCCCATTAAGGTTAAAGCCACAATGGTATCTAGCTGATATTGCTCCTGTCAAGTTTGAGTTCTCCCTTCTGTTGATGCAATTCGTCTGTGCTTGCCCCCATGGTCAACCTCGACTCCCAGTTTTAAATCTGGTAATCCGGCTCTACTTTTCAGTTCCCTCTGGCTGTAGTTCTGAATGGTCAGTGAACAGAAGCCAGACAGGGCATTAATCCTCCCACCAGACGCACTGTCAGCCAAGCTCCAGTTTATCTCGAGACGTTAAAATTGCAATAGAATTCTTAAGGTTTTTTTCAGAAATACTTTGTACTAGTACAGACTGTCTTGGGTGATCTGGTGTCACAGAAGTACAAGATATTGCTTAATGAAGAGTCGGCAAGAGCCAGCTATGTCAAAATGACTTCAGGTACTAATTGAAGTGACTGAAATTATTTAAAAAAATAGAGATATGAATAAAAGACATTCTTACAGGTTGAAAAAGTGAGATACCAATTAATTACAGATAACTGCTGAATTGCAGGTAAATAATGCAATGTAAAAAATCATTATGACTTTTCAAATCTGTTTTTCTTAATTTACGTCAAACATTTTGTCTGTAAGTCAATTCATTTCAACTTCCATTTATTAATGCCTGCTTTAAAAGGTCCAACACTAATAGAATACAATTCTATCTCTAACTTCAGGAGCAGTAAATGGACAAGGGTTAAGTTTTTATGCTTGTTTCCTCAATAAATTGGGCACTAGGAAGAGACAAGCTACATCAAACTTTAATAAACACACTGACAACAACGCTGTATTTATAGCCAAGAATGGGGCTTCACCAACCTGAAACACTGACTGTTGTCAGCTGAATGGTGGAACAGCCGCTTTGCACAAGCACACCAAGAGCAACATCACAGGAACTGCCCAGAAGGGGTCTGGGACATGAGATTACTCATTAATGTAGAGGTCTGAAGCTCTAGGTTTAGGTAACTCCACAATTATTCAATTTCAATTACTTCCGATTTCAACTATATATCAAAAAGTTCGACAATACTGAATACAGTTTATATTTAGAAATTTTCCATAATTTAAAATAATATCTTTTATGTGGCTTTTCACAGACTTTTAATACTAGGAAAGACAACATGTCTTTTTCTTCGCATACCTAGGTAGAATTATGTTCCTAACTCCAATGTTACTTCCGAGCATGACCTGCAATTGTTAGTAACATTTTGCGTAACTTTGCAATCTTTATACAGGAGGAGAAGGGTTGACTCCATGGGTAGCTATGGTGAAAATTGATTAAAATAAACATTGGTTATTTGTCTTTGTCATGGTCGCATATTGTATGCGTTTAAAACGGTTTCGTAAGTGAAAGACCACTGAGAGGGATACATAAAAAAACTCAAGATTAGCTCAAGAAAATCATTTGTTACTCCGAGGTACAACAAAAAGGGAATGTTTAACAAAACATGGTAACAATATTAGATCATGGACCATACACAGACGTGGTAAAGCACTCTATTGCCAAAATTGACTTTTTGCAAGTGAAAATAAAATATCACCTATACTCCTAGCAACTAAAAAGCAGGAAATGGAAATCAATCTGCATTTGTTGAACCTCACAAAATAATTTCTCCAGATTGTGGCCTTGTATATTCCAGCCTCACAATTAAATATACAAGTGTAAGAAGCAAAAATGATGTGAACAAGATACATAAACCTCACCTATAGTACATAATGGCATATGTAAAGCCTTTGTCACACTACAGGACTCGACACGACTTGGAGCATGTCATATTTAACCACTGCAGTTGCTGAATCTCGCTGCCTTTTCTGTCCTAAAGGGAGTCAAATTATACGACTAGGAATCGCAGGGGGTGACTAATTACACGATTACCTCACGACTTTTCGGCATGGTTTCAAATCTCGTATTGCACTGCAAAAGTGCCGCGAGTTCGCTTCATTTTGGCAGCCAACATGGAGCACACTGGAATAAGAGGAGGAGCACTGCACGAAAGTAAACAAACGACATCTGTGTTGGCTCCAAAGTTCAATGAGCCTCTCCTCTATTTGCACAGTCCAAAACACTTGCTTTCCTTCTTTTCTTGCAGCCGCATTGTACGCGTTGTACTTCCGGTTGAGCACTCATTGGCTGTTGATTGTCGCAAACACAAGACCCCACCACTACGACTTTTGCTATGAGAAAATCAAATCTGTTTGCAACTCTCTACAACTCGCTGTGATTTTCTTACGATTATGTAAATAAAGGCTACGACTGAAAATCCTAGGAAACGTCATGTCATGTGACGCTGGCATAACTGGGCTCAACGCTACTGTGCATAATACAGCAGAGCCATTAACCACTTTAAAATCCCAACAGTGTGGAATTGTCCCACAGTAGAAAACCCAGTCTTCTGGTGCAGCGGAGTTCCCTAGTGTTCAGATACCAGTACTGCATCTCCTCTGCCCTAGTCATTTTGATGTAACGACTTGGATTTCACAGGCTGATGTCAATGGTGTGGAGATTCCTCTGTAGTTTAGAGTGGGGCAGTGGCACCTAGTATGTTACAGAGAGTGACATCACCCCCACCCGAAACCTAGGCACTATAAAATCACAGATGACTGTTGCAGAATACCTGGAATTTGCTGGTATCTAGCATTAGGCACCGTGATCAAATCCAAGCAGGGGCAGGGCAGAGCTCCACTCAACGCACATTCTCACTAGAAATTTCACAAGCGAAACCAATGAAGCTGGAATTCAAATGCAAGACAGTCTCTCTCTGAGGCGTTTTTAGCACATACTCTGCAGCTCCCTCATACCTAATTTTATTGAAGCAGCTACAATAAGTACAGTAACAGTAGTCAAAGAGTAGGCAGTATTCATGCACTCTGTGAACCCAGGGTTATACCTGAGAAAAGACAGTCAGACAGCTCTCAATGAAAAATGAAGCAGGATATTTGACCGCTTACAGCACCACAATTCAGGAATTCGTATTTTGTTTCTTGGTTCATGTTTTTAGGATTCCTATGCACAAAATCTGTGAATGTTCCGGCCAAAGCTGCACATTTATCTTCGCAAACTCACTATTGGCTCGCAACTGATAACCGCTGTTGTGCCTGAACAACTGCGAGCAGGAACCAGCAGCAGCCAGGATGAAAGCCGCTTAATATAACCTGAGTCATGGGCTGCTCTCAGTCCACAGGCTCCACAGGCAGGGCCAGCTGCCAGTCTAAGCCCGGCTATGAAAGCCATCACTAATCTTGCCTGAGTCACTAGAGAGAAGAAAAAAAATCATCAATCGACAGGGTGAGGAATTTGGGAGGGAGGTGCGGAGGAGTTAGTGTGGCATAGAGAGGAAAAAATTATACACAATAGCAAAGATTTGATTTGCAGGAGCAGCGTGTTGGCTTGTTTACTAGGTTCACTGTAGAATCAAATAAGTAGTAATGAGGTCTCTTCATGTATTTCCATGTATTTTGTGTATTTTAACATCTCGGTTCACAGTAAGCACACAGAGGAAAGGAGGCAGTGCAAGCTAATTCCTCAAACCCACCTGACTTTGAGCGACTCATTTTTCAACATCATAGGCCAGAGGAGTGGCTCATCCCCCACCAACAGCACCAAGAGTTGTAAAGGGAGTGTTATTCAAAAGTGGTACTCACGGAGCTACAGTATGTTGAAGTTTGATACCATCAGACCCCAGAATATCAGAAAGGCTCTTAAGAAAACCAGGTTACTTCTGCTGATGTTCACTGTTCAGGTGGTACTGAACTAAAAAGTCTAAAACCTATGCTGCAAGAATGGCAAGAGGGCTTTACTGTAAGAGGAAACATGGTTTGGATGAGATGTTGAACTTAAGTCCTAAACATTCATGGTTATTAAAATGCCAAAGGACTGTTCTGAAGAGCACAGTGCTAAAATTCAATTTCAAAGCTCCCCATCTGGTCTAATGCTATATCCCCTCTTGTCTAGCACATACACAGGTTTGTTCCTCAGTTCTCCTACCTGTGTAGTGTAACGAGATGCTGGTGCAAAATGGTTGCCATACTCCAACCCAGAATGTACTGCACTTCAGTAATGGACAAAGTGATCTTTGTGGATGAACAGTGCAATAAAACATTGCTATTTTCCATCCTCTCTGTCCATCTTTTAATCACTTTATCCAATTCAAACTCCACGCAGATAGCACCCTATGAATTGAACCCCAGGTCCCAGCAATGCTAACCACTGCTCCACCATGCCACCCATAAGTCTTTTCACCCAGAGATAAACGGAGGATTACCAAGACACAGATGTCAAGAACAATTTGGAATTTCTTTTCAACTAATCAGAATGTGAGGACCTCCATTTAGATCTACTGTAACTGGAAGGTCTGTGTCTTCATGATCTGGCTAAACTGCCCGTCTCTTTACAGCCACCCACCACTTCTGGCACTAAAACCTTGTCCAAACAACTTGGAAAATGGAGCAGTTGAAATATTCTCTTCACCAAGATTTGAGAAGCAATCTGGAAAACATTTGCTGGTGTGTATCTACAGTATGTAGAGTAACTTGCCGCTGCTTTTTTCATACTGTGGTATTTAACAGACAACACTGCTTGCAGCATTTTGGTATGCATTGAAATTAAATAACTGTTCTTCATTTTCCATTATATGGGGATACACTGAAATCAGTAATTATTTTGATCGATAAAAGGCAAATAATATTTGATTGATAAAAGGCAAATAAATTCAGAGAAAAAGCCAAGACTCCAGTGGCACAAAAACAATTGGTTTGGCTCAACTATATTCTTGGAACATCTCATTGACGATTCTCCTTTAGGTTAGACCCCAAATATGCATGTTTTATAATAGCGTGATGACTAATTTATGAGAAGGAAGTGAATGCTAGTCTTTGGCTTCTTCAGTAAGCAGCAAAAAATGTTTCTGCAATGTCCTACAGTACATTCTAATTCACAATATGTGTCACAATGTTTCTGATAAGGAATTCAATAATTAGCAGTCCTTGCTTTCACACCAGCCACCTACTACTTTGAGAACAAAGGGTTCAGAGATCACTCTTGACGATATAAGACAAGGCAAGATCACAAAATACACAGTGCCAATATTCTCATACAGACTAACCCGGTCTTAATAAGCACAAACCACAAAGATTCTATACTCTCATAGGATGTTTAATCTTAATGCAGCATTGTCGTCTCCCAGACCTTCACTCACGCTACCATCTCCTGTTTCCTTGCAATAACAGCTTTCCCCTGAACAGGCCCCCTTAACTTTAAGTGTGACTAATTATGCAGCATGGCAACCAGGCAGTTTGTTTTATTTGTCAGTGCCCAAATTCGGAATGTGGAACCACTTGGAAAAAAAAAATCTCTAATGAAGCAGCATGTAATACATTATATCCAAAAAGAACATTCTTCTTGAAAAAATGCTTCGGAGTAGAACACAACATGCAGACAGCAAGCTGTCTCATCTAATGCTTCAGAATGTCAGAGACACTACCACTACTTTACACAGGATGATTTTATTATTAATCCCATCATTATGTTTTCAAACATGGTGATGTTTGAGGTAATGTGCAGGCTTTTTCATCATCAATCAATCATTCTGTTGAGTTCTGTTTAATTACCATGCATTTTGTAGAAGATTGATGTAATGTCAATACAAAATGTTAAAATGCATATGATATTAGTACAGCTCTACATAATACATTTCAAAAGATGCTTACATTACACTGAATTCTGTACATGTACTATTGAGGGAGAGAAAGATGCTTCATTTGCAACAAAACAACATCTCAACATCCAGAATCAAGCAACAATTTTCAATCTTCTCCAATAATGTAAAATGCTTGAAAAGTGAACTGATGAGGAACATCTCACATTGGGCTCACCCTCAGAGATATGATGGAATTTAAAATAAAATGATAATAAATATCAATAGACTACCTCCACATTATTAGTCATTTCATAGTGTTCATTATTTTTCAAAGGAGACATCAAACGTGAAAGCTCTCCAAGAAAAAAAAAATACAATCAAGAGTTACAATCACAACAAGACCACAGACAAACTGTCTGCTGATCCCGAGTCGATACGCGTCTGCAACGAACAAAGGAGACTTCATCCTGGGCCATGCACTGCTGGGAAAATTAAACTCTGTTCAAACGAATTTAGAATGGATGATTATTTTAATTTTAACAGGACTTCTCTCCCTTAAGGTCATAAAGACCATGGAGCCTAGCCATTCTGATCTGATCTAGTCAGGGTGTGTGGTTCTGTCTCATGGGCATCCAGCCGGTCCTTTGAAGTAGCCCAGTGTTGCTAAAGAGCACATCCCTGCCTGCACAGCAGAGGCAGAGATAGGAGACTGGTTCTCTCATCTGTACAGAGGGACAAAGCAAGCACTCTGCAGTTCATTAAAAAGAACAGCCGGAACTGTCTGACTTTTAACTAATCCTGCATCTGTACAGTAGAGATGAGCGTGAGCTGTGATAATAATGGATAAAAAGATCCCTTCACTTATTTGCAAATGAATTTTTGTTTTTGTTTTGGAAAGTATATGGTTCAAAACTAATATAACTAAGTTTGATTGTTTAGATAAGGCCAGGCTATCCTGACCATTTCTTAAATCCTTAAGGCTTGATATCTGACATCTATCCTTAAGAAAATCTTTTACAGTTAAGACAAACCTCCACTTACATAAAATGATACGCGTGCACTAGAAAGAATGAAAAAACAGATGTATGTCAACTGTAATTTTACCATGCTATCATGAGGCTGTGCATGATTTAATGCCTGTACTGACAACAGCCCTCGAGAAGCAGGTGTTAATGAACATGCTGGGCTGTAAGTAGCTGAAGAAGAAAGCTATAGCATTTTTAGTACCATGATTTAGTAAAGTTCAATCAAGATTTAAACAGATTTTATGAGAAAAACAGCTTCAGGTTATAGATTAGGAAAAAAAATCATAGAGGTAACATCTTATGACAACATATAGGAGAAGGGATGGGAGGTCACCTTTAGATGTCTTTCCTGAAAATATTCTGGTCTTAATAATACATCACAACAATGGAACAACAAAGAAATCTGACAAGAAAGACAGTTCCATTTACTGTAAAATACCAGATCCAAGATATCAAAGCCT
Source organism: Atractosteus spatula (assembly GCF_055471065.1). Taxonomy (NCBI): domain Eukaryota; kingdom Metazoa; phylum Chordata; class Actinopteri; order Semionotiformes; family Lepisosteidae; genus Atractosteus; species Atractosteus spatula. Next base: position 56,218,497 of record NC_142708.1, on the reverse strand, counting down.
TATGAATTAGAGGACATTACTAAGCAATGTACAGATAGTTATTGAAAAAAGCCATTACACAAAAAACATCACTCTTTCTAAAACGCATACCTTTAGAGTTTGCAAGTTTAGCCTAAGGGAACTACTGTACATGAAAGACAGCATCTTAACATGAGAAAGCAAGAGGTCTTTATAAAAGCAACAATTCCTCGTGAATCAACACACCCCATAGCTTCTTCTGTTTTAGATATTCTTCACTTTGTTTTTCCAGGACCACATGCCAGTATGTTTTAAAGGTCTCTTTAAAACATCCATTGCCAGCTTAAAACCCTGGAAAAGGTTTTTAACATAGCACCCCTGAACCCCCTAGAATTACAGTCAAGGTTTGTAAAACTACAGCGAGTGAACTCACATTTTGTGACAGTGAGTTCTGACACTAACTACTGACAGTGAGAGCCATGTTATATGAAAGCATTTCACATAACATTAGGAAATGTTACAGCACATCACATTACAAAATAGTGACAATATATGGTTGATTCTGTGTATCTTCTAATATAAAAACAATTTCTCTTCATAATACATGAGTACATCATTACTACTGCATTAACCCTGGAACGCCACTGCATGGGAGTAATGCATGTAAACTTGCCACGAATATCCTAATGTAGATAACAGAATCCTTAAGTGCTTCAGAGAGAAACTGTAATTCAAACCATCTCCTTAGTAGTGACTACACCACAAAGCAACGACTTCAAATATGGATAAGGAAGACAATGATCAAGTAAGGAGATGACTTTTAAACATGATTTCAAAGCATCCTTTTAACAATTTTAAGGGGTTAACCTAGAAATGTTATACTCAACAGTCTATTAACTTTAATTAAATGAGAATAACATAATTCTGACGACGCTTCTACTCACTAGCTTGGTAAATCAGCAAACGGCTGCACGATCTGGCAATGAACTTGTCTAAATTACAGTGGTGTAGATCATTAGCATCTCCTCAACCTTCAAAAATGCAGGAACAATAAATTAGTTCACCCTAATAACCTTATTAGCAAACTAATTAACAATCACTATATAAATGAATGCAAAGCCCGCTGCAATTCGCAGTGAATGGAAATTTGTATCTATGAAATATAACGCATCTGAGCCACTTACGTTTAAATTACAAAAGCTACAAAATGAACTATTAAAGGTATGTAGAAGCCAAGAACTTTAATATCTTTGACTGAGGTACACGAGCTGAGCCACACGGCAAGTGTCACTTCAGTTAGTAGTTAAATAGGTACAATAGTTGATCCCTTATAACTTTGGGATAGAACCAATAGTTCAGAAGCAACAGCACATTACCTTAACATGAATTACTTTGTGGGGAAGGAGCAGGTTCTTTTAAGAAGTAAAAGAACTTCCACCCTTAATCAACTCCAAGTGATCAACTCAACTCAAAGTGTAAACTTTGAGACAATGTGGACTTTCTTCTGCATCGACCCACAGTCTTTAAATATATAATCGCCTCCATGGGAGGTGTAATTGCATTACATTTTGTGTATAAAGCAGGGATTTTTGGGAGAGTGCTTGTGTCACATGCATCTTCCTGATGCTGATGTATGTTACCCTAAAGTTTTTCTGCTGGCTGTTACTACTGTTTTATTTGTTCACCTATTCCTCCAGATCAGTCAGATCAGAGCAGTTTTTTTTTTTATTCGTTCTCATTTCAAATTGGGAGAGTAACTATTTACACAGCAGGGCATTTCAAATCTGAGCAAAGGACCTCATTCAAGCACCAGATTTAACCCTGATGTAAATCAAATCCTGGAGAGATTTGATCTGCAAGCCAGAGCCCTACCCACTAATCTACACAGCTTTCTTATTAAAGGTAACCACCAAAGCAAAATCTGAAAATGTATGGATTAATATTGGAGTTATGAATGAGCAAATTAGCATTAGGGTTATACTGAGGTGGTAACAGTTAACAAGAACCTATGTGATGACATCAGGAATGCCCACTTGGTGGCGTGAGGTTGTGATATTGCACAATGTTTGATGCACACATAAGATAAAGAAGTATGATAGGCTGGGATAGATACCACTAGTAACCAAACTGGGGAATGAAAAATCTTTGTTAAATAGTTTTATAGTTCCCCCACAAGAGGAAAAGCTTGTCGAGATACTACTGGCTAAAATTCAAAACAGGGATTTATAATAGCATATATTTTAAACATTAGGGTCACAATATTTTCAAACTTGAGACTGTTTTTGTCAGACTTCAAACAAATTAGTGACGAGTACAAAATGGAGTTTCTATGTGAAACATATCTGAAAAGATAATAAAGTAAAACAAATTATGACTGAGACAAGGCAGCTACTGTATATCACATAGGCGTATACAAAAGAAATTAAAATGGCCAAATAAATTATGCAAGAATAATTGTACAGAAAGAAAAAAATAGTAAATGCTAAAAACACTAAATGATAATTACTGGTAAAGTAACAAAACACAGACTATTATTCAAAATCCTTGAAAGGTATTGACAAAGTCAACCCCATTGACCTGTTCCAAATCAACAATGAAACACAAACTAGATTGTACAGGCAGAAACTGGGAAGAAGTGAGCTAAAACTGTAACAGCAGCCTCTTTTTTTACACAAAAGGTTATTGGTGTATATAGGTATAGCAATCTATCCAATCATGTAGTCATGGGTGATGCCCTAGCTTCTTTTGACTGGATGAGATTCTCAGATTACCTGCTAGAAACCAAACAGAGAGGCTGCATGGCTTCTTGATTGTAATCTAGTTTATGGTCTTATGATTTGAGAATAAATATTGGGATTTTGGTTTTTACTTTCCTTTAAGGAAATCAATAAACATAAAAACATTAACATCAATCAACATTAAAATCAGCTCAATCTGACGTTACTTAAAGACCAAAGAATTTTGGGATGACATCATTTAACTGCAGACTGCTCTTACCCAGAAAACAAAATGTACCATGTACCACACTGAAAAGGTTCAAAAAGCACGGATACGTCAGTGAAAAAGCTTTAAAAGTGCTTACTTTTCATCACATTATTCAATGTATTCAATTCTGCTCACCACATCATAAAATACTTCTTAGATTACTTAGAAGAGGTTCACAGTAGGGCTGTAAGATGCATTTCAGGGTCGGAAAGTTATGGTGAGAAATAAGAAAGATTATTTAGCAGACAATGGATGTGAGGAGGAAAATGGAGAGAGGGCAGGGAGGTCTGAAAATAAAGAAAGAATGAAAAAACTGAGGTTTGAATCTATCTATTGGCCTGCCCCAACCATTATCTGAACTGTCATTAGTGGAGTGATTAAACCTTCATAGGAACATAATAAAAGCAAACTCAAAAACAAGTCAAGAAAAATCTTTTTTCGCAAGCAGAGCCTCCTTACGCTAATGATACACACCTGGTACACTGCCAGTTGTATATCTGAAACCAGACAGATGCCATTTCAGAGCCTTTTCAGTTGTATGACATGAGAGAGCTAGGACAGGCATCACTCATTAGAGGCTACATGTGCAAACAATACTTTTCACTGAATTCACAGAGTATGGCACCATTTTATTCTCACCTCAAGGCAGTCACCTTTATACTGTAGATGGCTCATGTTGTCTTAAAGTGCATTTTATGATGCTTCCTCTGCAAACCTTTCAACAGACAGGAACCTTCAAACTTCAAAGTCATAACAATAAAAATAAAGTTTGAAAAATTGTCCTCATGTTGTGACGATCATTAGCACAGTGCAAGTAAGTGCATTTTTGTTCCTTATCTACCTATAAGCATTAAACAGGGAAGAGATCTGAAGGAAAACCTGTGCATGTACAGAAAATAATAAATGAAGAACCCCCACCCACCTCCACACAAGCACCTCAAAATTAGGGCCTGCACCATTTCAATATTTCTATTAACCATGAGTACCTAGGTTAGCTTAGCTTTGTTACAGCATGCAGACCGCTAAGAATAAGATAAAAGTCCATTAAGGACATCAAGGCCCATTAGGACAACTAGGTGGATCCATTAGCAAAAGTGAGTTGGAAAAAATTAGTGAAAAGCCCTTGAATTAGGTCAAACAGAAGTTCATTTTATACTGCGAATTCAAGCATTGCTGGAAAAAATAAAACATTGCTACCTGCACTTGAAAGCAAATAGCTTTGTGAGTTTCTGACTGTATCTTGTACCCTTGCTTATATAACAAATGTTGTACATGCCATGTAAGCCATCTGAGTAGGTGATTTTTTAACCATAAAAGAGGCAACAAATATGCAGGTTTGGCTATATTAGTCTTAAAAACATTTTGTTTTCTTCAGCGATGGTCAATCTGACCCACCGTACCTTAAAAATACTTGACAAATTCTGAGGTATTGGGGTTACTTACAAAATCTATAGTACAGTACCCATATGTAGCAGTACAGTTTATACAGTATATGTTGCAAGAGGAAAAAAAAGGACAGCACTGAGAAAAGACATCTCTACAAGTCAGATGGATTAAGGGCACCTTTCATCATCTTCAGATGGCTGCTGCAATAGCCAGTGCACAGCAATGAAATGCAGATACAGTATCTTGCCACTTGATACAGATCGATGCTGCCTTTGATCATGTGAAATATTAACTTTGTGACATGCATTTACACCGCTGAGTAATGTTATAGAGATGAAGATGTAGACCTTGAAGACTTGTATGATTCAGGTGCATACAATTGAGAGTGATTTGTTAAGAGGCTTTAAGAGTGATTCATCAACCATATATTTAGTGATATTGTTGTACATCTTAAACATCAACAATGCCAATGTATTAACATCTCATCCTTCAACAATACAGCACTTTGCCACTCCACAAAGTGTCTTTCTTAGGGCTGCACAGATATAGTACATTGTACCAGAGTGAAAGGAAATAATCAGATGAGTGGCAGCAAGCCTTCAAAGTTTCAGATAAGTAGAATAGAAAATGTAGCAGATTGATTATAAAACAGACAATTGATTAGTGGGGCTTTAAGGTAGGTAACGGGAAGCAAAAACAGATTAAACAAAATCCTGTGATCTGACTATGAAGGCGCTTTGTTGTTCAAACCCGCAGCGAACTGATGTGCAAGATTTTCTTGCCCCGTGAAATCAAATTACTTCGGTAATTAAAAAGAGTCGCCACTCAAGACTTGGTCACATCATGTGCATGTAACTCTAAAGCTAAAGAGAAAAGGTCAGAGCCCCAAGCTAAATTAATAAAGCATACTTCATCACTGTCATAAGGACTCACAGAACCACACTGAAGAACACAAAAAACAAAATAGCAGTTAAAGTTAAAGATGATGGAGCAGTAAGAATGCATCTTACCCGTGATATACACTATAAATGTAAATGTGTACTTCCAGTCATCTCTTTGCTAATTCTACTACAACTTTTGGATAAGTAGAAAGTGCTTAATTGTACTTGTCTCTGTCAATTCCTTAAAGAAGATCGAGGTTGTTCTGTTAGGACAACGACTTACACTATTGTAGTGATAATGGGTTATCAGCAGTTCACGAAGATCTAAAATACTTCTAAGATCAAATGATCAGGTGTTTGAAACAGCAGCAATACAATCGGAGCACAGCTGTCACATTTTGACTCTTTCCTTCCGTTCCAGTTGCAGCAATCACAGGTGGTGATTCCAATGTGTTAAAAACAAACGTTAATGCATAGTATTCACTACACTTCACTACAATGCACACAGACTGTACCTTATCATGATTAAATAGGGGCTACTTGAAACGAAGAATGTGAATTGCTTCTTTTTGGGCATCATTACGATATTTATTCAGTGCATTAACTTAAGAAATATGAGGATAAAGCCCATAATACACAATGGGTGTAATAATGAATGACAACAATACTGTATTAGCCATTTGAGAATAAGCCTTAAGGCTGTTTAGTCTTTAGCTTGAGAAATTAATATTTCTCAGATAATAGTTCAACCTGGACGCTGTTCTGATGACTAAGATTGCTGTCATACTGAGATACTGGAGGTCCCCAGGAGCCTTGATATAGACATGTGTTTCATGTACACACCAGGATCCAGGAGAAAAAAAAGGACAATCTGAATGCACCATTTTGGTTATCTTTCTTGGCTCAACGCAAACAACTTCAGTGTAGACTAATATCTGAATATCATGGCTACCACGAAGATAAGAACAATTGCTTTCTTTGGCTCTGATCATCGATTTCAATTCTGTGTACTATCTATTTCACAAGAGACTGGAGGACAAAAAATAATCTAAGAAGCCAGGTAAAAGCTTTGGGAATGAGAATTTGAAAAGTCTATTGATAAAACATCTACAGAGGATACCTGCCATCAGGCATATACAGTGTTTGCCTGATTTACTTTACGTGGTAAGGATGAAAATCCAAAGCCTTCAGATTTTAAAAAGCATTTAAATCTATATTGACCTGTCTGGATTTAAATAACAGCCAAGACAAAGCAGCAGGGTAGAAATGATTTCTTTAAAGGAAAAAAAAGTCAATAGCTAAGATTTGGCAACTCAAACAAAGATGAAAAAAACAGAATGTGAAGAGAAGTGAAGTTGGCAGGAGGAGCTTCATGGATTATTTCATATCAGAATATATTTTTGTTTCATTTAAATGATCCCATTAAATTGTAAAGGCTGAGATTAATGGCGTGTTGATAAATATTCAGAAGTACCTAGTTCCAGCCACTCCTTTGGAACATGTAAAATACTTGATGCAATATACTTTTCTAGCATGTTCTCAATCCTTTGAACAGAAAGTTTATTTCTATATCAGAAATTAAACAGTGGTTATAAAGAACACCAACTTTACAATGTAAAAAACGGAAAAGCAACAGGAGTTGCTTTCAGCAATAACTTCACATTTGAAACTGGGGCAGAGAGCATAGATTGATATAAGTACAGTATACTGTACCTTAACTTCCTCAATGCTTGAGTTTCTTTAATCCACACTTCATGACAGTACAAAATGTCCATAATACATCTAAAATCTAATTTACTTTGTTAACACCCCTCTGGGTTTACATCTCACTGTCAACTTCGTAAATAATTTACAATTGCTTATAATAACATACCGTCAAAAAAAAAAGATTTGGTATACCACTTATGATGGTATAAAACTGTTAATAGCACCTTCTAATTTCTGTGTGCCAGTTTTAATTTGTTAAAGGATCTCTCCACGCTTAATTGTGTAGGAAGGTGCATCAAAGAACCATCTCCCAAAAATATAAGTCCCAAAGCAGGATCTTGCAAATAGAGATGCTACAGTGAGACTTAGTATTTCAGCTCTATTCTTCATAATTGTGAAAATGAATGTCTTCAGACAAATTAAAGATGAAAAGTGAGGGGATCCATAAGAAAATAGAATGTTCCTTTAGCAGCTGAAAATCAGCACACAAACAGGTCTTTACACAAAACGTGCGGCTTAATATACTTGTGTAGTGCAGATTTTATTAATCTTACCACACAGTGTTGGAAAATCTCCCTGACCTTCTGAGTATGTAACAGGAAAAAATATTAAGGCCCAAAGTGTCAGCCCTCTCCGCCGCAACTCATAACAGTCTGCACAAAATAGTCTCAGGGCAGCAAAAAATGCTAATCAGACCTTCTGCTGACCTTTCTAAAGCCTTGTGAAATGTCTGGAAAGAGTCCCATAGCATGAGCGAAACAAGGACTCTTGCAAAATGCCCATTTTATAGAGGCTTCATTGGTCTTCCTTGGTTTGCAGCAACACCCTGAAAAGATTACAGTTTGGAATGCTTTCTTTTAATGACACGTGTGACTTCATCTCAGACGCCGTTTCCCTGTGAACAGAAGCTGCAGAGGGGACTGATCTTCTCAAGCAGCTGAAATGTGTCATGAATATGAGCGCATCGCCTCCTGGAGGAGGAATAAATATGACAGCAAGTTCTGTCAAATGAACAAGACAAGAAGACATGCAAAGCCGCCAAGCCCATGTAATTTAGAGACACCGCCTGTCTGACAGAATGGGTGTATGTGGGTGATTTGTCTGTGTGTGTGTCTTTGCATCTCAGACCACAAGAATGCAGATATATCCTCCAATAAAGTTAAAGTACCACTTTAGAGATGAAGCTCACAAAGTTCAAACCATTCCATCACCGAGTGACACAGACAGCATTCACACTCTGAAAAACACAATCTCACCATTAAAAGATGATCCTTGGCATTATGATAGGCTAGAAATCTCCTTGCTGTAAGTTCTATTCTCACATATTGTACCTGACGTAAGCATTTGGGAAGTGAACTGTAGTGAGTTACTGTTAGACTTACCTACCCCGATGACACTAATTATAGCTCCAAGTACTGGCAAGGTAGATTAACACAGCTGGACAAAAATTGCTATTTACTTTATAGTTAGTTCAGTTTATAAATACTTCTGATTTTAACTGTTAGTAGGGTTTTATATTGGGCTCCACTTACATGACTAAGAAAAGTGATTTGTATTGCTTAAATTTTCAATTTTTGCCACTACCACATTACTCTGAGAGCAGTTTTCAGTAATAATATTTCTTTAGAAATGTAGTAGGAATATGCAAAAACACAGCGATTTAAATTGTCCTCTATTGCAATAAACAAGATTTTACGATCCAGAGACTACAGTATACACTAAAACTTTCATTTAAAGCTAAGAGTTGAAAAGAAACTGCACAGGACTTCAGAGAACAGGTATCGCACATCACAGTATGCGTCGGTTGCCTTGGCAATGCATTACTGTCAGGAGTGTTCTCCTCACACTCTACAAATTACAGGATGTAAAACGGACCAAGCTTGAGAGCGAGTTTATAAAACACTCAAGTGACTTCATTAAAACTAATATTTTGTTCAAGTGAGTTCATAATACCACGGATGAACTGAAATGAGTCGCTCAAGAGGCCAATTCAGTAAAGGTCTAAATCATCTCTCCCATTTGAGAGGTGTCACTTGCTCATTTCAGGTGTAAAGATTTAGCGGCTGACACAACACATCAGAACTGAGGACACTACTATAGAATCAGCACCCTTTTCGACAACAACGTTGTGGCAGCTTTATTCAAGGTTTTCTGGAGTCTCACGGGTAGATCGAACTGATTAGGGGGACATGTTACATTAAATAAAATACCTGGTAATTTGTTTATCTGTATTAGGGAGTGTGAGGATTTACATAGACATTTTCAGATGGATCAGTCAAAGACAATCAACAGGGTTCAGTGACTGACCAGGCCATAAGGAGATGGCGTGACATTTACATGCACATACAACTAGGACCAATGGAATTTACTGCTGTAAAGCTGGCATTAATTTCTTTTAAAAAAGTTCCGAAAAAAAAGTTCCGAATCCATCTGACTTTTTTCTAGCTTTTTGCATTTTCTTCGTAATATCCTTTTTCATTATAGACTGACTACAACTGTTTTCATGTAACTCCTTTGTGGAAACAAAACCCCACAGAGTTTTGAATGATGAATATTTCAATTTATTTCTTGAAAAAGTGACAATCCTATCTGGAACCCAATTCGGAGCCTTTAAAACCACCCCAAAGGAATGCTGTAATATTTTCCTGCTGTGAGAGCCGCTGTATCTGAGAAACAATGTCAGGCAGGCTCAGAACAAGAATAATTTTCATTTGTTTTCACAGTGAGTTTTCATCTCTAAGTATTTAAATTGCAGATTCCTTTAAGGTTGTATAATAGATTTTTTTTACACGCACAACATTACAATAGACTGCCAAAACAACTGCAGAAAATAGGAGCTCGCTGCTCACCCGATCTCCTGCCCCACCTAATACCAATGTCACTAGTGTGATGAGAGACAAGTCAAGTCAAGCTGCAGGACCTGCTAGATAAATTACAGGCTTTTTTTATCCATCGCTAAAACACAGAGTGCAAAGTACAGTAGCTTTGTGTGCATGTCCCAAGGCTTGTTAAAGATTTAGTTCATTCTTCAGTACTCACTTGCAACTCCTGAAGCCAGTCCATACAGAAGTCCTCCTCCTTCTGCCTGTGGCTCGAAGATTTGAGTAGTTGGAGGTGGACACTTCTCTTGCCGGATGAAGTTGTAGAGCAAAGTCTTCACCAGTCTACTGGTGAGCGGCAAACTGTGAATAAGCAAATGCAATCAGAGATGCAATGCACTTTAACATGGGTTAAAATAGCACTTACAAAGTTCCGACGTACAGAAACATTGCACCATTTGAAATGCCAGCAAGGTGAACTGGATGAAAAACACAAACATTAACAATGTGCTTTATCTTGCGATGGGGCTTTAAAATAAACCAATTATGTACACTTTGGACTCAGATTAACATATTTCTTGTCTGTTTATTTCTAATTTATCTTATATTCATATTTTTTACAGGTATAATAAGTCAGTAGTCTGTAGGGCACAAGCTACAAGGCCTTGGGCTAAGTATATCCTGTCTATTTTAAACAAACAGATCCTCCAGTCACTCTTTGGCTTTTGGGAGATGTCTATGGCTGGGGCAAGCAAGCATCCTGGTAAGGGTTTGTAGTAGAAGCCCTGTCCTTTTATCAGAACATAGTACAAATACTGCAAAAGATTTAGAAAATAGCTGCAAAAATTGTGGAAATTATCAGCACGTGGAAAGAAAAAAAATGTTGTTTTAAAAAGTGGTGAGGGACTCTTCAAAAGATTTCAGCATTTATTAGTTGGTCATAATAACCCTCACTTTTATTTTAAACCACAGTTATTTCGTGTTGAATTCTCATTTGGAATTAGTGCCCTTGTAAAGCACTGAAATTTATCAACTAAACATAATTCACATACTGTATCAAAAAATCACTATGTAGCACTCTTAACATATCACATTTCAGTACGCCTTTGTGATTATTAAACACATACTTTGTTTTTTTGTGCCTATTTCTTTATGAGGAAATTGGGTGACTTTTTAAGATTCTCCCAGAAAGGGAAATTGCTCATGTTGCTCTGTAACAGAGATATCAATGTCTAGTGAGCTTTCAAAAACAATCCAATTTCAGCTATTTCCAAAATCTAAAATAACAAATTCCTAAAATATGCAAAACAGCCGTACTAAAAAAACATGGTAAATACCATATTGTAATCAAGGTGTATCTTTTTGGCAGAATCACCGCTGCCTTTCCATAGCAGCTGTCATAACTTTTCCCTTTTGCCCTTTTCATTCAAAGAGATTTCTCAGATTTCTCAAATCTGTCTTGTAAGTTTACTTTTGAAAACAACAATACTGATAAAATACTGGTCTTCTTTTCCAAGTTGGTAAAAAATATCTAGTTGATCTGATATTACATTAGCAGTCTCCTTATCTACTATTTTAAGCGGCTGTTGCAGAATTTCCTCACATTGCCTTACCGTAACTGCACGACACTAAAGATGAAAAAGAAAATATTTGTTAAACTGCTTTCCAAGTCATCTCATTTTTTAATACTGCATGCCAACAAGGTCAACATTTTGACTCGTATATAGTATTTTACAATATGATTACTATACAATTCAAATACTGTTTACATGTCTCTATATATTAACTAAAAACCAGTAATACCTCAATATGATTTTGTATAGATAAGAGTATAAATGATTAACATTCCAACAGTTTTGGCACAACATAGAAGTAACTCCATACTAAGGAGAGTTAAAGAGATATGCATTAATCTCGAAATCTGTATTTCTTCAATACAATAATAAATACATTTATGGAAGCATTTCAGAATGTGTGGGAACGTTATTTTGTATGTCAGTAATATGCACATCAATATGTCATGCAGGTTATATGCAATGGCCTCCTCTGGCAGGAACAGTTTTGGGGTATAATGAAGCACAGAATTCAATGGTGAGGTTAATGTCTGAAACTGGAACTCGAGAAAAACAAATGATCCCACTCACCAACGACCTTGCATCAGGTACTTGTAAATGAGACTATCTCTTAAGACTTCCTTGTGAAACAGCTGAGAAGAAAGTAGGACCAGGACAGTGGTCACTGCTTCAAACAGGATGCTGTAAGTGATGTCCCTAGAAAAAAAAAAGATGTCAATTCAATCAGCTCAAAGTTCAATGAAGTTCTTTGGTTTACATTAGTACAGCGGATGTATGTTAGAAAGCCTTGATCTGAATAACAGAAAATGACAGAATTTACCAGAGCAATGGAATTTTACCCCACAGTGGACCACGAATGATGGGACTTGTTTATAAGGGAAAAGAAAAAGCACATAAAAAAAAAACAAAGAAAGCAAGAATCAATTCAAGCAAGAAAAGTCTTGACTTCCACTAAGGTTTCAGGATATAGTTTTCAAGATTAAATTATACTATATAAATAAGTATACAGTCCCTTTATTTCAGAAGGACCAAAAACAAAATAAGAAAACAGTATTACTGACAGTGGCGCAGGTAAGACCTCAGATCTCAACCTCCAGCTTGACAAAAAATGAATACATGCGAGATGAAAGCTTCAAAATGTCAACACTGAAATTATGAAAAGGGACGGTAAACAATTAGTCAGTTTGGGTTCTTTCTGAAAAAAAAAATGTTTTCAGGATGTTCCTTATCTAGACCAAAAGTGCTTTTCCTTTTCTGGGGGTCACAAATGACGCAGGCAAGTACACTTGAAAACAACAGATCGAACTCGTATGAAAAGCGTGGCAGTGTGATCATTGTAAGCACAATGAAAAACACTAAAGGAAGAGAAACAGAATCAAGTTGCTTTAAAAAAAAAACCCAAAACAGGAATCCTCATCTATTGTTTAAATTTGAAGAGCTAAAATTGAGTAATGCATAGTGTTACCCTTCAGAGCAACAGTTCATGGGAGATCACAGGGATGTTAGAAGGTATTTAACCACCTGTCAGTCCTCCCTCCTTGATGCTCTTACTGTACAGTTACCAAGGCCGGTGTGGCATGGTCTGTGGATCACCCTAGACTGGCAGCTTGGCGCCAAGCCCGTAATCTTCCATTCCGACATTCAAGAGAAAGGGGCTGGGAGGTGAACTAAGACCATTACATTCAAGCCAGAGGGCAGCGAAATGCAGACAGGTCTCCCCAGACTAGACAAATCACCCACGCATTGATCTGTGCCGGTTATCTTTACCGTAAAAATTAGTGGCACTGCTTGACAAAAGAGGAGAAAAAAGACCACAGAACTCTCCTTTCAGCAGTCTATCGTCAGACAGGAAGACTGGCAGTCTGATGGAATCAGAATCAATACACTGAGTATTGAGGAGCCTGAGAGCTCACATTGAGCTTGAAGGGTGTAATTAATTACACTTCAGCAGGATCCTGACATGGGGCTGGCGTCAGCCCGCAGCTCTGCATTGTTTCTGGGCTACAGGCACTCTTCAACGTGCCAGATTGTTTTCTGACCTGCGACCTGCCGTCCTATTATCAACATTTACATTGGCTGGTGTTCCCCCGGAGCAGGCAGTGAGTCAGACGACACGCAGTAACCTCTGAGTGTCTGAGAGATAGGGGCGAGAGCTGGAGGAAGCTGGAATTCGGAGCTGCTGTAAAATTGCTCTCTTTTTCCCTGCTGTTTCATTCTCTCTGGTTCACACCACCTTGATGACGACTCTCCCATGTAGTAAAAACTCATTATATGGGGTATCATATTTCAGCTTTAAACATAAACACATTCAAATTACACTGGTTTATATTGAATCCATATCTGGATGTTATAATACCTTTAACAAACACTCAAGAGCTTTTAACAATGTGGGAAGACAGAACACACTTTCTTACTAGAATGCTGCCTGACGAAAAAAACTTTTTGGTGCCAATGTTACCATTCATTATACATGTAGTAAAACAGGGCTTCACATCTTGTGCACAATTTAAAGTTTATGTCACCCAAGCAACATTAGGAGTTGGTTCGAGTGTGGTTTTAACTTCGGATTCACAATGGAGAAATCATCTGTTATCAATCTTCATTTTTACCATGGAAAAACAAATAGTACACTGCACTTACGCAACTGTAACAGAGCACATTCGCCACATGTGCTTGTTACAGTGATATAAGCCCTTAGGACAACCAATCACATTTAAAACTCGCACAACAGGGGGCCAGCCTTTTGGCAGAGCAGAACTGGCCACTGTTGGAGGGTGCTCTTTGGCCTGGGGTTGGGAGTATGACTGAAAGACAGTGATCAAATCGCAGCGAGGAATAAGATGAATGCACCAAAGAGCACATAATATAGATTACCTCAGTAACACTCATTGATGGATTAGCTCAGTAACCTAACTAAATAGTTCTGCCTTCAACTGTGACTGCAAATCACAATCCATTTTATTACCCGTTTACGACTATATGTTTTAGTTTTTTGTTATGTTATTGGAGAGGTAAGTCATTTTCATTAAATTTCTACAAGAGAGGATTAATAACCACAACTCTTATAGATGAGGAACATTCACAAATGAGCAAAGCAGTATGTTGAACTTTCCTCAACAGTTTTGCTCTTTTTATCTCACCGAACCTTTAAAATTCCACTTGTATATTTATGCTTGAGAAACGTGCGGCTTTAGTTTCCACGCCTCAGTGCCTGCCAACAAAGGTATCAGATTGAAATGTTGTTCCTGTCCCAGCAATGCCTATTGTTCGTTCCTTCCTTTTCATTTCATTGGCTATCACGTTCATTTTCCTACCCTGTGCTGCTATTTGGCACTGGCACCTTTCGCTTTCTAACTATGGTTAACTATTTTTACCAGGATTTGTTCGTCTTTCCCTGCAGTTTTTACGGTCTTTCTTACATTCTTGAATCAGTCAAGGGGCAGTTTTGGTCTCCTTGGCACAGCTGACTCTTCCTCACTTCCTACACCCATGACATTACTGACCACCTTCAGAGCTTCAGAATTTCATTACTTGTAAAACATTAATTTCCACAGAATTGGTCACAATGGTGTGCTATGCAATCAGCATTTCCTTTTTGTTTTCATTTTTCCTTCTTCTTAATTTTCATCTATACGTATGAATGCATCAATTTCCCTCTCAGCTAGACTCACCAGTATGACCCAGCCCGGGTGAGGTGAAGGACAGTACACTGTCTTTGGACACTGTCCAGGACACTGCCTGCTGAGCACATCCACACTAGTGACTTGTTGCACCTTGAACTCAAGAACATAAGCTACAGAGAGTTTAAAGTCACCTGTATGACAAAGCCCTAAGTTCTAATAATACTGTCAACAAACGATATACAGTATACAGCATATGCTTTTATTAAAGTACCTTAAACCCCTTTAAAATGATAATTAAACAATGTACAGCACACAAAATACAATGCTGCTAAAATACTTTGCCTTTTAAAAAATTATAAGGTGCAAACATAAAAATTAAATGCTGACTGAAATGTTCCAACATAGATCAACAGTACTATATGCCTTTTAGACAGAAAAACTGATGTGCAAAAACTATTTTCTTGGAGCATTTGAACGGGCATGCAGGTAAGTTTTTTTTGCTGTGTATTACATTATTAATGAACATGAAAGTATTTCAAGAAGCAAAGTCAATGTATAAATAGATGTTTTAATACATGACTTAAAATCCCATACTACAGACCAATATATAGGTGTCTATTATTGTAGTCTAAAAAAACATGTGCAGTTTTTGATACATTGTACATTTAAAAAAAACTTAGACTAGACAAACCATGCTTACATTAAATTATGAATAAAACCTGTAAATATGTATTGCTCTTACAATTAATTCAAAGACTGTTCAAATGTGGTGTTTCATTAGTTGAAAAGTGTCAATTGCACAGTTAAATTTAAGTGTTCCACAGCACTATGTTTGTGGGATATACAAAATGGGCCGTGCTTAAGATCTGCTGTCTTTTTTTTTCCTGCTTTATTTAGTGAGAGAAAACTTGGTCCACTCTCACCACTAAGCAGCATTTTCACGACAAGGAGGCCAGTTATTGTTCGCCATATCTGCAGTTTCATCCGCTTGTAAAGCTGATGTCACTCCCCGTCGGGCCAGAAAACATACTGCTAATCGCAGCCCTCGAAATCGCACAGGAAGCAGGTTTAAATATCGTCCTTCCTGTGCAGCGTTCAGGATGGCGAAAGGTTATGCAGAAGGCTGGGAAATGGGACTGAGGGGACTGCCCTCATAGGTCCCATCTTGACAGTCTGTCATGGTCAGAGGTTTGATGAGAAGAGGATATGAAGAAGGGTAGTTCAGACACCCAGAGTCCATGTTTGCCACCCTGGATTCAAATCCAACCATGACAGAAAACAGGCAGCCTTCCATTTCTTGGCAAAACAGCAACCAAAAGCTTAGTTCGACAGCACTGGACGTCACAGCAAACCGGCAAAGCGTTTATAGTAGGAGCAAGTTTGTTTTATGAGATAATAATTTAGAGGTCACTTAAAAGGTGTTTTATGTGTCAAACGATGGAGCAATTTCCTCCAGAATACACTTAAGCGATTAAATTAAGCACCTTTAAAGATTTATTTAGACATTTAGAAAAAAAAAACAGAAAAGAAAAATGACATTCTGTGACGACCACAACAAAAGGTACTGCAGCTTCCAGGCTCTGCTTGCCGAAGTCTCATGGCACAGAACAGGGAAGGAAATAACACAACCGGCTGAGATCAGTCTCCTGAAGTGACCTCGGGGTAATTTTTTATTTCCAAAAGAATCTCAGTACTTCCCGAGTAGGACAAGGAAACATTTCACCGACTTTAAACTTTCACCAACAGACCAGCTCTTCCTGACCCATTTTTGTGCTCCAGGATGGAACATGTCACACAGATTTACTGAACGTTCAAATTTGATGGTGAAAGCCATGCAACACTACCTGGTCTGAAGGAAAAAAAGACCATTTTAATGATCAACTCACCCCTGCCATCATGATTAAAGGATCAGGTCAATGGCTGTGGAAAATAGATGTGGGTTGAGGGGTCATGCATTTGGACGTGATTGCAAATAGTGAACAAAATACTCTGACATATACAAAGTATTTTGAAAATTTAAAGGAAAAATGAGCACAGTACTGTGGCAAAATACGGACAATATAAAACCATAACACAGTGTGGGAGTATAAACCAAGACCTTCCAAAAAAATCTAATTTTAAACATGAGTAAGAGGTACTATAAGTATCAATAGGAAGTGCCACACAATGCCAAGTCAGAAGTGCAGCTGATGTTTTAAAATGTAAAAGTGAAGGACGAAGCCTGCCTTGTGTCTAATTATGCACTTCTGATAATCTCCTCTGTCAGAATGAATTACATGGGCCCTATCTGATAAGGAAGTCGTGCAAGTGTACAAAGATCAGAGCTCAGCTGAGGGACTCTTCCACGAAAACAATAAACGGTCTCTTTTGGGGGCATTTCCTGAAATTTGGCTCCAAGTCAAATGTCACAAGCTTGACATATCTTCTCCAAGTACCCCGGGTTTCTAAAATACTCACAGCAAAGTGATCCCACATTGCGTTGGGAACTTTTACCTTCAAAGGACCATGTGTGACCAGCGCTCTCCCAAAATATCAGCATTATCCTGTCCCTGTCATGGGCCGAGCAGCCGCAGGGGTGTGTCCAGTGCACCACTGTTAAAAACTGCTGATGACATACAGGGACCCACATCAGATAACCTTTGTATCATAGCAATGAGACCCTGGAACAATGGCCATTTCAAAACTGCATGTAGATCTTTGTAAGGTTCCACTTACAAAAACCTTTTAAATAATCTGTTTCCTAGGGATAATGTAAGAAGATAAAGGCATTCTGATTCCAATACTAAAGCAACAATGTGCTAAGGACCCCGTTTAAATATTGCTGTTGCCTCTATGAAAATTCTTTGTCCGGATCATCACCTGCATAGGTGTATTAGTTTCACGAAAAATAAAATCTACAATGCCCTTTGACCTATGAGTGCCCCTGAACAAGTTAGTTATATTCGGTCAATCTTCTGTAGAATACATGCAAAAGTGGTTGCTTTCAAACTGCTGTGCAGCAGGGCAGCTAAAAATTCATTATCCAGCTGTCAACCTCTGAGTGATTTTTAAATGCATTTTCCTGCTAAAGTAACCATATGGCTTTCAGACTACTAGGTGTGCTCATAATGAAAATGACTTCCTGTTACCTTCGATCTGCTAACAGATTTAATGGCCCCACAAGGAGGCCTTAGAATGAAATGATCCAAAATGACTTGAAAGCCCTTGTGGGACACAAGGTAAGAAAACTTTAATGGACTTACAAATAAGGATTTTGAAGGACCGATGGTAAAATAACTGGTTTTGTAATCCTGAACGGCATAAATTCTACCTGTTTGTTTAGAAACAATTATAAGGCAGCGGATGTCAAATAACACTTTTAAGTCCTCTCAATCACTGAGCAATGAGATACATCTGAAATATACTGTAACAACACTCTCCCCCACAAAAGGGGTTGTATCTCAGTAAAGTCTTTATCAATCACCCTTTATATTTGGTCTTATTCCATACGTGATCTCTGTCTTCCATTACACAAAAGATCTTTAAATAAATAGAATAACTTCTTATTCACTGACTTTCTGAACCTGTGGCAGGCAGGTTTCAGTGCAATTGGAACCCCTGCTCTTTTCATCAGCTTTTCATTGCCCCTGCCAAAAATATCCATCTAATGCATGGTGATGAGAGCAAAGGAAAAAAAAAATCCTAACTGGCACGAAAGCCCTGCTGGGGAAAGAGTTGAAGTCAATAATGGAAAACCACCGTCAAAAACAGACAAAACCTGTACTTCCATTTCTCAGGTGAGTAAAAAGTACACCTCGACATACTTTCCAAATAATTACCAAACCAGTGCCTAGTATGTGACATTCTTTCTTATCATTTTATGCCTAAAAATGGTATATAATTCTGAGGAAAAAATAGACTGAGATCAGGAAAACACTCCCAATGTAAACTTCTTTGGAAAAAAAAAAAAGGAATTCCACTTCCTTGTTTCAAAATAAAAAATAAAATTAGCGACTCTCATTACAGGATATGTCACTGCTATTTTCCTGTAATATGACAGCACTGTTTACTTCTAGACTGTGTGTTTGCAGTGTGCACCGAACACTAGTTGGAAAACCCATACAAGATTTAGCACAACAGATACAATGTTGCGCCCCAAATTAATGTGGCAGCTCACATGGGAGGTACATGTGTTTTATCTGGGATCTACAGCTCACTGGATCTCCAGTGGGGCTTGACGCATTCTAGAATCCATGTCAGTGCATTCGACACTTCAGTTTGTCAAAGTTAATGAAATAAAATCCCATTCACAGTAATGTGCTACCTGGCACACTTATGGAAAAAAATAAATTATGTAGGTTACGGGCAATTCGAAAATCTTAATTTCAATTTTATTTTTTACTTATTTCACTTTAAGCTGGGAATTAACCTCTACCTTTGCAGCTTGCATCCTGATGCACTCCCCATTTCCACCCTCTTTGAAAACAGGAATAACACAACAGGTAAGGCTAATATCAAACAAACCTGGATTTCTCCATAGTATTGAGTGCTAGTTAGAATGAGCTGTGTATTCCAGAGACAGTCATCTTCTCTGTGTCCATGCTTCAGCTGGGGAACTGTTTCATGATTGAAGAAGATCTTTACAAATCAAGGTGCCCAGATGAAATCTCGGAAGTGAAGGAATTGGGTATACTATATTTACTTTTACCTACTGACATCTCAAACATACAGGGAACCTATCAACTTTACAAGGACTTGGAAGCATTTACCTGGAAAGGGCACTGTTTTTGTATTAAAGAACATATGGTAATCAAGAACATTGAGTTATCGCAAATAATATAGGTGGATTTTTTAAAAAACACTTCTCTGCTCTTGACATTTAATTACACTTCTGCTAATCTACAAAATAGATCCAGAAATATTTTGTTTTGTATAATCTCTAAATTAAATCTCTTGACACTTATTGTCCCATTCCAAGGCACGTTCAGAATAAGGTGTGCTAGGGAAATTTAAACACTGTCTCATCCCATTTTTCCAAACACTATTCCTTGAATGTAAAAGAAGTCACAAAAATGACTTACTTCTCTTAATTTCCCATGTGCTTTGTTTTGTTCAAATGTTTGACCATGTTATTCAAAAATCTTAGGACTCCTCCACTTAGGACCATATTGCTCTTGCAATATCTCAACAACATTTAATATATTAACAATTCCAATAAGTATGCAACAGAGCTGTATTTTGGCAGGTACAAATATAACAACTTTACCATTTACTACAAACGGAAGTCATAATACATGTGCAGACAGAGCAGAAGGTAGTTCTCATATGTTGCAATGAATTAGTATTTTAATAAAAATTAGGTGCTACATGGAAATGCTGTCATCATGGTACAATACTAAATGGCAAAATACCATTCCCAAGGCCATACGCAGCTGAAAAGGCGACTAATCATTAAAGCTATTTGCATGCCACTACTCACTCATCACATAGGTGACTGGATTTTCTGAAGTAATGCCAGTTCCTTATGAACCTTTTAAATCTCCACAGGAATAATAATTCTAAAAAAAACATATCAC
Source organism: Atractosteus spatula (assembly GCF_055471065.1). Lineage (NCBI taxonomy): Eukaryota > Metazoa > Chordata > Actinopteri > Semionotiformes > Lepisosteidae > Atractosteus > Atractosteus spatula. Next base: position 56,198,009 of record NC_142708.1, on the reverse strand, counting down.
ATGTTCAAGCTGGGTCATGCGATTAGCTAATAGTGGCAGGGAGATGCACACAGACATTAGCAAACAATTTGTCTAAGCACCTCCCCAAGAGTTATGGTTGGAATTAGTCAGCCAGAGGTCTCCTTGCTCCTGTAAGTCCCAAGGTGGAGACAGACTTGATGTTAGTATGAGAAATGACTATTGGGGGAAAAGAATAACTATGGAGGTTGCAGACAGGTCTTCATCCCCATTCTCACCATACTGTACAGGAGTCATTTTTGGGAGCTGAGACAGAGAGAAATGATTGGGAATTCCAAACTGAGTGGATAAAAAATGGAAAAATCCAACACAAATGTACCAAGGCAGCAGCTCTATGTCTAGCCACAGACCACTACAGAGGACTTAATAGTCACTGACCTTAACAGTCTTTAAACAACAGCATTTATCCATTTCCTACGAAGCAACTTCCCAAAAAATGCACCAGTGAGCATTAGTGGCTACAAAACTGAGCTTGGCAGCTCTTGATGTAGAAACCAAACAACCCTTGCAGATGAAAGGAAGACAGATTTGCCTGACATGGAAGGATACTCACAGCAAGGGCACTTCTATGATAAGATGAACCAGGTTACACATCATCTCCTCCAGCAGGTCCTCTTTCTCAGAAGCTATGGAACAAAGAAAGAGAATTGTTTCATCACTGTCCCCACAGATCGTTACAATTAAGCATCTCAAAAACTATTGCTCCACCACAAACATAACAGTGCACTGCATTGGTTTTGACTGTAAGCGGGTTTACCCTCTAAGGCACAGAACATAAAAAGAAACTCAGTCCCAGCAAAGACATAAGGGGTTATGGAACTTGTAACGGTCTGAGAATCAAAGAGTTTGGTTGCTGAGGAGACCAGGAATGGCAAGAGCTCTTTAAGGGGATTTCTATGTAACCAATATGAATGCTGAATATCTTGTATTGCTGATCTAAATTTAAAAAGAAATGTGTATTTGAAGCCTCATAATCTTAAGGAGACCAGTTCACCAGAACTGGCAGTAAAATTCCTATTAAAATTGGAGAGCAAGGGAGCCTCATGCTAAGCTAATTGCAAGGGTTGAATTTCAAAATTTTGTCTACTCATCTTCATATCTACTATACTTTAAACAGACAGAAGGAAACCAGCTGTTCACAACAAACGTTTGAAAAAAACGATGGGCAATATTAATGCAATTATTCCTTTCTATTCCAAATTCACAATTTGACTGCCATTTCCGTTTTATTGCCGTCTCCAGAAATCACAGAAAGCGTCTTCATACTGCTCCATGTATAATTTCCAATCGGTAAAGACAGAGAAAACAGCATTCATTCCTAACCTGCCATTCATCCTGAAAACACAGGGAATGCAGCTGAGTCTCTTATAAAGTCTGCTTCAAAGCAGAACAGCACCAAGGGCTTACTGAGCTCGAACATGGTTATTCCAACAGACAAACACAAAACTATTTTTTTTCTAAAGTAATCTGCCTTTCTGTATAAGGTATGGTATGCCTGTAATATTGAAAAGAACATAAAACTCTGCTCTCTTTTAGAAATTAACAAATTGAAAGACTAAGGGATAGACTGACAGAAAAATACAGTCTCAGGCCAGGCTTGTGTTTGCCACATCTCCTCAAATATCAAGTCCGTTCCAAGAGTGCACAATGCGTACTGTCATGCCATCGTTTCTCATTAAAGAGCAGGTCTCAGGAGAAAGAGCTACAGAAGGGTCAAAGTCGATGCTGCCCCTGTGTTTCTTCACTTTGATGGACCTTGTTTGAATCAGTAACTTCACTCCAAACTCGCAACACTACAAAAAAAAATAAAGATGAGCAGACACATGAGCTCCCACACGTGCTCACACGCAGCAGCCCTGGGCACAAGCCAACTGTTGACTCATTCGCCAGGCTTGATCCTGACCGCTTCAGCCACAGAGCTGAGGAGAAGCAGCCAGCGGAAACAGAAACCTTCTTGTCGCCAGTTTTCAGTCTTTTGCTAAAGGTGCAATTTTATTGATGCCGGATGATTTTTGATCTCACAAGGAGAGGACGGCCACTTCACTACTCTACTTTCTCAACGCTCCATACCAAAATCTCAAAAAAACTACTCCATGAGGAATTGGTCATTCAATTACTCCATGTAGAAACTAAACCCCCATGCAAGCTATTCAGTTCAATGGCGCATATTTGATGTGATCCGTTGTTGAAAAAAACCCACCCAACAGCGATGTAGTGTTTTTTTAAAAATAATTACTTATGTGATTAAAAACTATACATCTCTACTATACTACACACCTTGTTCACATTTACTGAGGTTATTCCAATGTGTCCAACATAAACTGCAGCCTAAATAAGAAAAAATGTTCTACAGCAATTACTAAAATAAGCTTACTCTTTTCAAAACATAATTTATCAGGATATCAGTTATCAAGTTATCAGGACTTCAGATTCACATCTCACCCAAAGGACAACACATTTCTACAGCAGAGTGGTCCACTGATCCATGGATCCACCAAGCCAGCAGCAACCTGCTTTTCCTTACTGGTTTCTCTTCTCACCCTGGTACTGATCAGGCCCAGCCCTCCTTGGCTTCAAGCTCAGATCAGACTAGGATCACCAGTTTGCAATGCTGCTGCCTGCGATTATATATAAAGACCTTTTCACTTTATTTCTTAGCTGTTTTCCTGAAAATTCTGATAAAAAAAGAGTATGCCATTTTAGAAAAACATGAGGTGTGAATTTGTTTGGCTCAATTCCGATGTTATTCTCAAAGTTAAGCCAAGAGCAGGTGCTTGGCAAAGAGAAAAACTGAGGAAGTTTCACCATTTTAAGTTCATACTGTATCTATGCTTCTACTATAAACTTTAATTAAATCTATTAGTTCTTAAGTGTGGATCCTATATATATATGAAGCACAAGCAGGTAAAAAATCTCTACCAGCTTTTCTAGAGAAATTAAATGTTTAATATTTTTACCACAGCAAAAATGCACATAAATGAACCAGTGAGATTTTATTTCTCTGACCCACTGTAGTTTATATACTAAGGTTTGGGCAGAAAGCTTTATGAAAAAACCTGTTGCAGTAATGTCTTTCAATCATTCCTCCAATGTGTCCATTATCCTCTCCTGAAAACTCTTCACTTCTATCAAAGTGTTTAGCCTATCAAGCACTCTGGTTATAGTAGTATTGGTTGAAAGAGATTTGCTGTTAACACAAGGCTTACCACACGTGCCTGGCTCCCTCTTCTGGTAGGAGAACTGTAAGTGCAGCTCCTCCTCTGTCATCTGGCTTATGAAAACCTTCAGCAAGCAGCGGATCATGAACAGTGTATTGTGGGCCTGCCAGATAAAAAGCTGACTGGAAAAGTAAGAAGAAGATGACAGCATTAGACTTACGACTAGCCAAAATACCTTTTGCACACATTCACATGCAATGAAACAGAAGAAGAGTTGAGAAACTTGAGGGTACTAAGAACACTACTAACCTAAAATCAAGATCTAAAATTCCACCTCAAGTACAAAATGCAACTATAACATAAAACAATGTTTTATTATACGGCTGATTCTGTGGCATTATATTTTCAGAGATGGGGACTATGATATTAACTTGAAAAACTGACAAAAATAACAGAAGGATACAAAACAGTATACAGCTTAAAGCAGTGTTAGAGCACTAGTCAAACACTCATGTAGCTATAACACAAAGGTGTTTAGGTAATTCAATGTTATGATAACTATAAAAAATGTTCTTTGACCCTTCTCTAGTCCTGTCTTTTATGGTATTTGTACAATAAAACATATTAGTTGTCATATACTGGTTAGCAGGGCAAAGAGTCTCATTCAAACATCCGGTTTAGGGGAACAAAATCCCTTGATGCAGTAGTAAGGGGAATGCCCTGTGTTTTTTTTACAAATTTCAGGAAGGAAGGATGAATTCCAGTTTCTGACCTCACCAACACGAACACACTGATTACAGCCACACAGTCACCTTCCTGGTGTTTTAGTGTCTCCAGTAAAAGGAATCTAAGACAAGCCAATTACAAGGAAAACAAAATCTTTGCATGGAAGGTCACTGACCCACTTCTGCCTATGACTTCCACAGTTTCCACTCTGTTCAGAGGCAATAATGAACACCGGCATCGTAGAAGACTGTATTTTAATTGACATTAAACATCAATGACAGACCAGAAAATTAAAATAAATAATGCGTAATGAATGCAATGCTATGTAGTTGAATGTAATCTATACTGAAGTACCACAAACATGCATCTATACATTATTAGGAACCGCTTTTATACTTAAAGGGTTGTGGGGACCTAACCTGGCAGGAACAGGACACAAGGCAGGTCCCCTCTGCAGTGTAGACATCAGTCCATCACAGAGCACACGCACACATTCACTCACACGGGAAACAATTTAGAGACGCCAGCTACCTGGGTCATCATGGTTTTGGAGGAGCCCAGAACATCCAGAGCAAACTCAACACAGGGGGCACCCTAGCTTGGGATCGAACTCAGGACCCAAGAGCTGCAAGGCGGCAGCACTAAACGCCACACTACCGTAATGCCATGTGGACAAAACAGTTGCGCAGGACATGATAAGCACAAAAGTCCACGTGCATCCTTATCTACAAAGGGTTTGGTATCTGTCCACTAAAATAGGATGCAGTTGAAGTTCTTGGAAATCAAGGCCCTCACACACACAAGGGGAAATGTAAACACAAATAAATACAGGGTTTGGCTCTTGACATAGTAATATGGGGTAATAGTATAATAAACTATAAACTATTATAAAACAGCTGCAGACAAGGACTGTTAGTGCTGAAAGGCTTTATGACCAACGTATTTTCTATATGATAGGTCTATGTTATTTATGAGTTTTCTTTCTCTTCTTTTTGTAGGTCTTTGTACTTCCGTTATTTGGAGTGCACCACACAAATTCCTAACAACCCAAAGGGTTCGTTTGGCAGTAAAGCTGGCTTTGACAAACAATTAAATACAACTTTACGTCTGCACAGGAGAGGAAAAAGCTCTGCGCGGCTTGCAGAAAGCCCAGCAGCTCCCCTTGGAAGAAGTGCAACACCTGGCATCCACACCTGTGACCCTCTCCCATTCGTCAGCTGCTGGGGCATCGGTTACTGCCGTGCACGAGTTCGTGCTTCTCTCACTTGTCTCGCACCCTTGGAAAGCGGTGGATTTCACTACAATGTATTATTTAAGCCTTTAATCACACGCTGGCTCCAGGGGGCTCCTGCGTGGTGAGGCATGAGCTGGCGAAGCTGGAGCCAGGGTGTCTGCTTCTGATGCGGCCTCAATTGTTCCAGTCGGCTGCCTCTCAGGCCAGGGAGACGCATATCCAGGAATCCTTATGGATGAGCCACAAGCCCACTTCCTCCCCACCGGAAGTCCCCGTGCAAGTTCTGAATCATGAGGTCTCTTTAGTTTTCATCAACCGGATTACAAGACAAGCTATGTATAAAGCATTATATAAACACTGGGCACTTTTCTGTGCTATACGCACAGTTAATGCCATGTTTAATTACTGTATATGCATAGGTAATAGAAACACTTTGGAAATCCACATCAGCAGTAGAGCCTCCAATAGATACTACATAGCTTGGAAATGATAGTTTCCAAAATGTAGACAATCTTAAAAAAGTATCACTGTGTATAAAGTCAGATGGGACCGCAAGTACTAGCACTGTATAACCTATTTTAAATGATACTGCATCAGGGATCCACTGTCAGGGGAACATGAACTACACTGTGCAAAGATCAATTATTGTTGTAAATTATTGTACTGTTGTATGCCTTCTTGTGTCAGTCCAAGCCAATTTGGCCCTAAGAAGTTACACTCAGAAAAAAAAATAAGCACAAACTGAACCTTATACAAAAAATTGCATCTTGCTTTTGCTTCTACTGACATGAAAGTAAAGTAAGTTTACATACTCACACAATCATAAATAAACTATTATTGCATGGTAGTGCAGGTGGGATATTCTTACACTTTGGATAAATGAGGTATTTATTTCTGTAGTTAAATGGTTTTACTTAGGAATTGCACAGGCAGGGATACAGTATCGAAAAGCATCCACTGAGGAGGTACAGACTGAATACGAGAATCACTAATCAAGTATAGAATTTCCTTTCTTTTTTACAGCTCTTATCTGTGTAGTTGTTAATAATTTACTGCCCTCGGATGTCACAGAATTTGGCTGATTTACAATAAATACATATAAATGGCGAATACGCAGATTAAATGCAGCTTAGCATGTAACTGGGAGTTAAAAACAAAACTTCCTGCCTTTTATTGCAGGTTAGTGCCACTTCAAGCTTTGACACTGAAAGAAAATAAAGGTGTGACACTCCTAAAAGAAAACAAACCGAGGCAGTTCGCTGGCATCTTACTTTATGCCACTGTAATGCAGTAAAACTCAACTAAAACAGCAAAATATGACGACGCAAACTGAACACAAAAAAATCAAACCAACTGCAGCAAACTGAATTTCAGCTTATATATTTGGATGCCCAACATGTTTCCCCCAATGACGCACAACTAATGTCAGAAATGAGTCCCTCTCTGTGCTGCATCGAGGTCAAGAAGGAGTGCTTATACTGATGATTCACCCCCATCACAGGACTCAGGACATGGTAAAATGTTGTTGCGATTTCACCAATAAAGGAGCTTCAGTCTACACTGGCCATTCAACTCAACAGCTTTCAAAATCTTCTTGGGAGAGAAGGCTGGAGGAAGCAATGGAAGTGCCGAAACAAGGATAGCCAGCCCCCTCAGGAAACACTAAGTGTGCGAATATGCTCGATAGCTTCTGCCTTCAGGCAAAGCAGCCCTGCCGGGCACAAACACAATGGGAGTGGCACCGTTCTCTCATCGTTCTCTGTGGTCGCTTCAAAATCTGTTAAAGTTCTCATCTCCTACTGAAGAACCACATGGACCTTTCGTGTTCACTGTGTTTTCACAAATGGCACAAATATTCCGGTTACATGAGCAATGGGATTTAAACCATGCCTTATGGATGATGGTTCTAAAAATAAATAACCACTGTATCTTTATTTAAGAACAGCCCTCCAATTACTGTAGCAGAACTTAGCTAACAAGTTCCCTGTTGTCAGGGATGAAAAGAAAGAAACATCAGAGCCTGCAGCTTTTTCTTCTTTTCTTTGCTATATACTTACTCTTGACATTCTGTGGATATTTTCAGCTCTTTGGTTCTGTTCAGGAAAATTCTCACAAGGGCCCCAAAGTTTCCTGTCCTTGGATTGTTCTCAACTAGAAGCAAAAAAGCAAGAGGAATGAGGGGAAACATAAACAGAAATAAATACAGCGTTTGGCTCTTAACATACAGTAATAATATGGTACAATACTACAACGAACTATAAACTCTGTTATGATAAGGGTTTATGCTGAAAGACCTTCTGACAGCACTGAAATGCATCAGCATTATTTTTCATTTCTCTCTCATTTCTCATCTCGTCACCTCCTGAACTAGAGTTATATATTGGGATAAATAAAGGTTCTTTTTTTAATTAAAAAGGTGGGGACATACCCAGGTTCTTGGCAAGTGGGGTGATGGCTTCCTCCAAAATCTTTGCATCCGCACTGCAAGAGAAAAGAAATCCCTCAGGGTTCATTCTATCCACCACCTGAGCAAGACGCCTCCCCGCCAATCAACACAAGATCTTATTGTGATAAAAAAAAAATCAAAATAAGCACAACTGTCAAAATTGTAATTTAAACAAATGAGTAAAAGCACATTTGACTTGCAGGAAAAAAATTCAATTAATTAGGATTTGTGTGTTCAGTGAGGCTTTTCAGAAGTACTAACGGAAAAAAGCCTACTAAAAACTAAAATGTCATGTCATTCAAAATCTAATTTTTGTACTTTTATTCAAAAATAAAAAGGTAACATGTGAGTCCAGTAAGGTAGTAGTTAAGAAGCATCACTGACTATGTGTAAGATAATTACTACAATTAAGCAAAGGTAAAAGAAGCATAACAATAACAGGGTAATCTAATTACAGGATAAACAAAACACTATATATACTACAGGACCAGAAACCAGAAAGGCAATTGTATAATTGCTTTTTATGAACCTTTTTTACAAACCTCCAGTTTTGTGCATGACTGTAAGTAAACACCTAATGTTGCAGAACCAAAAAAAAAAAACATTTCCTAAAGGAAATCTGCATATTACGGTCTCAAAATTCAATTTTCAAAGGGCCATGGATTTCTCCATTAAGTCAGTTGCCTAATGGACAAAGTTTAGCATGGATCTATGTAACTTGCTTAAAAATTTTCTATCAACTCTCCTGTTTTCCCAAACAACGGGGACACACCCATTGCTTTGGAAGCAATCTCTTTTGGTTGTTTTCAACAAGCAATCACACATGAGGACTTGTTATCCAAACCTGCTAGTTAAGGGGAACACAGATGTGAAATTGGCAGTATGATAAATTCCTTAGCCTGAAATTTTCAGATGCACGCTTCATTTTAGTCAACATTCATTTGAGATCAACCAATATTTAAACAAAACTAGTGACCATCTGTGGCAAATATTAAAAAACATTTTGGATAAACCCTGTACCTTCATTTACAGGTAAGAAGAGTGACATTACAGGTAGTTTAAACATACACTAAGAAATCTGGTAAATAAAGCCCAGATTGAAAACACAGGTAATCACAGTCCAAAGGCCAAATAATAGAAAGACAGAATTCTGCTAGAAATGATTGTAAGACCTTCATGGTACTGAATCAAAAGCATAATGACTAAGTATCACTAGGACCATAAACCCAGGGTCTTCAACTTCAATTTACAATCACTCCCAAATAAATCTGGTGCTTGATTAAAATCCTTGGAGGAAGGGTTGAAACGAAGCAGTAAAAAGAATACAGATGTTAGCACTTTATTTAGAAGAGACTGAGCATTTCATTTTTCCCCAAATGCTGATTTCAAAACATGAACAAAATGCTGAATGTCAGCAGTAAATGTTCTTAACATTAACTTTATTCATTGCACTGCCAATACAGAAATCCTTTGAATAAAAGTGAACAATATTTTTAATTGACGTAATCAGTAATTAAATGCAACGACTGGGTGCTCACTGTTGTGCATACAATGGGTTTATTAGGTGTTTATAAAACTTCACCGACATGGCACTCAATAAAGAAGCAATATAAGATTTAACTCTTAAAAGCAGCAAGCTGCAGTGACAGCTATGAAATATCAATCTAAAACACTAAATAGAAAACCACCGTCAGGGTTTTATTTAGAACAGACTTAATAACATTAGTGAAGTGAGGAAATTTCAAATTAGAATTTGCTTGGGTTTTTTTTTTTATCTGGACCATGAAAAATTCAATTCTTCTTTCATCTTCTTCAAAAGCCCAAACTGCAATGCATCATTAAACATGTGGGAGCACAGTACACCAATGCCATCTAATGGCCATGTGAAAGAAAGACTGTCCTATTACAGGCCCAAAATTTCATTTCCGAACAGCAGAGAACAGTGGACCAGCTCGGATTACAGACGAGGATGTCTTTTATGCGTCATCCTCAAAGGAAATTCCTAAGGAAATCAAAGACACAAGAGCAATTTCAATTCCTGCAGCGGGGTTGCACATCTTAAGAAGAATTTCATGCGCATTTTCAAACCTCTTTATCCAATACAGGGTCGCAGGGGAACTGGATCTCATCAAGCAAAGGGCGTAAGGCAGGAAACTGAAGCCCCCAGAGGAAACCCACAAGAACATACAAACTCCACACAGACAGCACCCCCGGTCCAGGATTGAACCCAGTGCCCCAGCCTTGCGAGGCAGCAATCCGAACTGTCCATTGAGCCACCACGCCGCCCAAGTAAAAGCACATCTTTTTAAATATGAAGGACGATACTGCCAGTCACTCTTAACAGCCTTTGAAGAAGCAGATGTGAATTGCCTGCCACAAGGCCACTTCCTTGTACAATTCAAAGAACAAACTTGATGAACCTGTGATAAATACAAAGAGGTCTGAGAAGGGTATCAGAAAATAAGTCGGAAGAAAAAAAACAATGAAAAACAGAAGCATGAAACGTATCAAAAGAGATATAAAATAAGTTTAAAGTTTTGATACAATGCTTTGGAGCATCCTAAAAAGATATTATTATTTTCTGTATTTCTGTATTTTCTTTTGGAGGAAATATGCAAAAGGGAAAATTAAGATACCTTCTGTCTTCTCATTTGTGTAAAAGGTGCTATCAATTAAATCCAACTCTAAGCAATTGAAATAATACATTTTAAATTAGTTTTCCAAGGCTAAAATAAGCATTTGCCCAAATTATTAATTCTATTATTTTATAAGAAATGTGCATAAATGTGGTATATCCAGTATCAAGGTTCCCCAATAAAACTCTTGACAAAAAGCACTGTTAAGTGAAGGTTATGCGCCCCATACTGGATTACCTATTTTAGGTCTGAGGATATACACAGACACTGCTTTGCGATATGCTGTTCCATTGCTTTTTGAGTCTCCTGGTTCTGCTGATAGAAATCTACAGTGTCTTTCAATAAATTGAATTTCACATTGTGTCGATTGATTAATTTAAAACGGAGCCTTCCAAGGGACCTGCAATTCTTTTTCATATGTTATAGAGCAAACTGAAAAAAACCTTTCTAGCTTGCATTAAAAATGAACTGAAGAAAACTGAACGTAAGGAATGTTCAACCGCTGATTACTGTCTTTGCCTCGGAAATTCCTGTTGCGTCTGAACGTTTCTCATGAAACCTCACTGCATACTCCTTTGCCTGTTCAAAGAAGCAATGTCACAAAACGCACATGACATGCAGTCATTTTGAAGTCAGCATCCTGAAAGGTTTATATCATGCCTGTCAACTGTGTTCAGAGTAAGAAAATAATGGGTTGTAAAGCAGCACATCAATGGCAGGTTTATGAATATGACCCTTAGTTAAAGGAAGATGAGATGAGCTCACTGATGCACTAAATCCCTATACTGTTTCACAACATATAGGTTTGGGGAATAACCCTCTTTGGGGTGGAAGGGACATTTCAATGCCAGTCCCAGTGATTCTTGCGCTTTCGGCCTCGTATCTGCCTACACAACTGCCCGGTTGTGCAACACAGACTAGTCTTTGTAAGAAGATCAATCTATTTTCTGCAGTGGCCTTGTAAGGTTGCAGAGTTTGGCCCTCAGAGCTAAAGTGCATGAAAGGCTCCAGGCTTTATCCATTCACAGCAGCACCCTATGGATTCTAATGTTTTCTTACAACAGTTGCTGGTATGCATTTTATATTGTATGCAGAGTAGAAATTGGGCAAAGCCAAAAGTATCGTAGAATGACAAGACAGAACAGTGCAGAGCAGTGAAAAGGACTCTGGGTCTGGAATTGGAGGGTTGTGGCCCAAATCCTAGAGGGAACACTACTATACTCTTGTGCAAATTACTTCCCTCTAGGAAAATGCCTTGCTGCTTAAAAGGGTTTTTTCGATTTCATTTTTGTCTTTATTGCCATATGTATCTTGTGTATTCTTTTTTTTTTATTGTTGTTGTCAATCTGTAAAGCACTTTGAGAAGCCATCTTTAAAGGCACTATATAAAATAAAGTTTGTTATTATTGTTATTATTATTATTATATGTTGATAGATAAGGTTTATCATTGAAGCAGACAGTCACTTTACCTTTCTTGTCAACGCCAAAGATGTTTTTAAAAAAATCACTGACAACGTTTCAGATATAAGATTCAGATTTCTTTCCAGGATCTGTTATATAAACATGACAGAAAAGTCATGTTCTGTTCATGCACTAATGTCTTTCTAAGTAGCACAAAACAGACCCCAAGGCAAAATGAATATGGCAAGTTAAAGAGCACTAATGTGTTTTGGTTTGTGGTTCAAACTGTGCATTCTGGCGTACAGCTGCAGTCGGAACTAGACTAATGAAAAATTATAGCCTATTCAACTTTAAATAAAAGCTACCTTTTCCCAATTATGAGTAAGGTTTGTGGATCTAAATGTAATTTCCTGCATATTCAATGGCTTGATAAAGGCCCAAGCAGTATATTACAACCCACCCCACCTACCACCTTCACAACTAATCATCAAGAGAGCACTTGAGGTTTCATGTGCTTGATAACTTAAAAACTACCACAGCTGCCCATTCTATTCAGAAGATATGTCAGCCAAAAGGGTGTTCTGAGAATACATACAGAACGGGACCCATTTCACCCACTACTGACTTGAAGCACCCACAATGATGATGCAAAGCTGCCATTATGCACCAGCAAGACCGTTTTATATTTGTAGTCTGGACTGTAAGTTTTAGTCTGACTTGAGCAAAAAAAAACTCCCAGTTCATTCCGTAAAAAATGTTAATTTTTTATACCACTGAACTCACATTTTATAACATTTACTATCACCCCTCTCCTGCCAGGGGCAGTAGAAGAATGTCTTCATAGTTAAGCCAAGGGTATCCTCTAAATGAGTTCTTCCAAGAAAAAAAACACTGCTCTCATTAATGCTGGACAAAGCTCTCACCTATTGGTAGGACTGGCAAAGGTGAAGGAGATGAGCTGATTCCAGAAGGGATCATTCTCCGAGATGGGTTCTGTCCCAGTCAAGGTCCTAAGGTTCTGGTTCTCTGACAGATCGTTCACGCGGCTCGTGTTTGCTCCCATCTCCTAGTTGTGGGCTTGATGGATCCGTCACAACTTCATTGTCCTCAGTCGTGATCCCTGGAGGGAGGAAAAGAGATCACAGTGTTACCCAGAGATTCAGGCTGGCAAAAGCAGCTGTCAATTCCACATCACTTGTAAAATTCTGTTTTGTATCCTTTGTGGGAGCCCTCTGTTTGTTAGACTAATTTCCGATTAGGCTACTTGACATCCCTGTACAAAAAAAAATGAAACCTGTGAAAGCAGAATGTGTCCTTTAGCCTGGAGGTTGCAAGTTCACATCCAGGCTATGTCACAAGCCCATCCTGGCTGAGAGCTTTTGGCAGGATGCCAAGAGCTGGCAAGACTAAAGTGAGGCTGCAGCAGTGAAGGCGTGAAGCAGATCGCTGGCTGGGCAACTACGAGCTCAGTCATTATCAGCAACACTCCATCAGTTCCCCACCCTTATTAAAGCTCTGGAAAATGCACTCTGGGTTGAAATTTGGGGCTTGCTGTGTTGAGCTGGACCTCAGTCTATAACAGCCTAACAAAAATAATAGGATAATCATAAACAATGGATGGTGCCAGGAAAACAGGTTGAAACTTTGTACTGTTCATTTGAAAGAAAGAACTAAAATCAAATCAAATCCCAAAGCCACCTGCTGTGCAAAAACGTTTTAATTTAATTACTTTAGGAATTGTGTCTTTACTGGAATAGTCAATTTATTTAAAAAAACAACAACATGACTATTAACTGCAATGGGTTGGCGACCCATCCAGGGTGTACCCTGCCTTGCGCTCGTTGCTTGCCGGGTATGTTTCAGCTTCCCACGACACTGTATGGTTTAAAGCGGTTTGGCAAATGACATGACATGACACGTCTATTAATGTGATTCTAATTTACTCTCTATGTAACATGCACCTGATTTCACACAACAAACAGAGACACACCTGAGGTGCTTTTTGACAGGGAAGAGAACTTGGACAGATTGCCCACCTCCCTTTTTCATGGTCACCAGGGAATGAAACTGCAGTAGGAGCAATTCTGCACGGCCATAATCGAACCCAGGTTCCCCCCAACTCTGAGGAGCCGCACTACCCACCACGCTTCACCTATTTTTCATAATTACTACAATGACCGACAACAAATTCTCAATTATCTTTAATTTACTCAAGTGGGACTGTATGTATATTAAAATTTAATTCAGCCCCCTTTCAAAGAAAGATATTAAGAAAAGTTAGATTTCACTAGTTCCCAGGAGGCCCCTTACATCAACAAGATACCCCCTATCTCACAGCCACAGGCCATGCGAGTGAACCACAGCTCACATGACTTTCCAGACAGAGACACGCTGAGACTGGCAGCTGGTGTGCCATCATATCATCTGTCATAACAGCTATCAAGTTAATTAGTAAGAAAATGCAATATGGTAGCATGAGGGCAATATACTTTAAAAAAATGCTTGCTAATGGCACAATCGTTTAATTATCAACTGGCTGACAGCGCTTATTTGAGACACATCAGGGAGGAGTTAAACGAATCTGACAGCCAGACAGAGCTCATCTCTTCCTAACGACAAGAAAGTCACACTTGCAGTTAAACGTGTAAGCCGGTTTAGTGAAACATGCCATTAAAATGTAGCTTCAAACTTTAACAGGTTTTATGCTTCCACCCAGTGGTTGTTTGTTAGAAAACTACTGCTGTAGAGTGACTAGAGTGCAAGAAGGTTCTCAGGGCATAAGCTGACTAAAGTTCCACTTCCACTCCAACATAAGCTTTAGGAGTGCAACTGTCAGGTACTCTTTCAAAGATAACAATGAGATAATAGTTTCCTATTTTCCAGAACAAAAATTATAAGTTTTAAAGTCTGTATCTAAATTTTCCCTAAGCCAGTGGTTCAGGAGGGCTCACCTCCTCTGCTACTTATTTCAGAGAACTGAAGTAATAATGGGCTTATTTTTACCTTTTCTGCTGTTTTTACATAACTTGGTTGGAACAAAAACTAAACAGCAACGGAGTACCTCAGAACCAGGGTTGGGAACCATTACTCTGTAGGACTGTTTGTCAACGTAGATAAAACTTCCAGGATCAAAAATGAATGTGGATAGGTTTCTCAAAGCTGCCAGAGATGGAGTGATGTGGACAAGGCAAATAAACGTAGCTCAACATTGCGAAGCCCTGTGCTACACACATCTGCATCTCATTTCCGCACAGTTAGTCACAAGACCTCTCCCAGTGAGCAATTTTACATTGAAAAAGGTAGGGCTGTATACACAATCCCAGGAGAAGCTACAGTACATCAGACTACAACTCAGTCAGAACCCACAAACGCAGCAGGATGTAAGCAGAAACTGAGAATCAAAAAGACCGAACTTTAAATTCTAGAAATGGCATCGAAAATCACGAATATCAGATGCCAGTGATGAAAAGACTTCATTTCGATGCATTAGGTTCACGCTGCACTTAACAGCAAGAAACTCAACCTGGACATGCCACTGGAGTTTCCAGGCATCCTGCTGATAACCAGTGCAGAAGCCAGAATACATAGCATGGGTTTAAACAGACAGCATGTGAATTTATTAAAAGTGCAGTGCATATTACAGAAGAGAACACGCATCAAGAAGAATGGAAAGAAAAAGCATACAGTGCAATTCCATGTTGACTGAAGTTACATTTTCAACAACTTAAGCTGGGTATAATTTCACAGTGACTGACTTTATACTGAACAAATCAGGGTAAAGGAGTCTCAAGTATCTTAACATGTTACTCTAGTATTCAGGTTGACACATTAGAAGTAGCAGGTCTTCCTGCCCATTGAGATTTCATCACCTTGAGTTATTAAACACATGTAACACCAGTCACCATGGAACAGTATGCCTTTTAGCACTTCATCTTGCCTAGCTTAAAGACTTAGGGCTTGGGCTTCTTTATTGCATTGTCTTTTTTCAGTTCACAATCCTTCTGTGTAAGCATGTTAATTATTTAACCATGCCTGTCTTCAGATTTCACGGAAAAAAAACTTCTTACTTTTTTTTCAGACTCTCTCTTCACACCTCAGTTGCAAAGCAACATACTACAACATTAAACATAAAAGACTAGAAATCACAACACACTACAAATGCCGAAGCAAAATTTCAAAATATCTGGAGCTATTATTTCAAAACCTCTCCTAACTGAACACACAAGAGGATGCAGGATATAAAACCATAGGGTTTAGTTAAACTCTTTTTACCATTTGTATATTGTAATTAGAGTATGTAACCCTTCAGGGACAATTTACAATGTTTTGTGGCACTGCACTGACATTCTCTAATTAATATAAAAGGGTAATATTACCTCAAAAGCTTTAGCTATCTCTAGTCAACATAGTGAAATAATGAACTTATCACCTTTGTTATTAAAGATTTGCAAGAAACACTTTTATGTCAATAAACTTCATATAAATGTTTATAAATGTCCATCATATAAATCACTAATTCAGTGAAAGCAATCTTTGTGGTTTGAAAACATTTGAGAAGTTTGGCAGTCCAGAAGTAAACACATTAAGTGATCGAGTGACTAGGGTATAGAGCTTGCAACTGCTCCAGAAAGATGCAGCTCAAAATTTAACTTCGTCACTGACACGCAATATGTCTTATGACTATTTATTGTTGCAGTAAAGGAAGTGAGGGAGAAATGTCCTTGCTTAAAAAGAAATGACACGGATAAAAACTTGAAAGGGCATACTGATGTTAAAGAATATATGATGAAATGAAATAAAATCTGGAATAACCGCTAAATGGGTATCAACTAAAAAGAAAATACAAAACAGCGATCATTAAAAAAATAACAAATCCTGTTTCGTATCTTAGCCACTCAATGAACTACAACACATCAAAGTTTGTACCCAGTAAGGATGTGGACATTCTTAATCCATCTGCATCAGAACATTCACCCATCTTAATTCGTGTGTCAGAACAAATCATTTTAAATATCACTTCTAAATTACCTCCATTATTCGAATAATAAAATACATAAAAAACTATATTAGTCTAAGTTAAAATTAGTATTATATTAGAACTTTGTATCTTATACTCTGCTAGAAAGCCAGTTATGCTATAAAATATTGTCTTTTTTTTTGCTTTTTAATTTTAGTTTTCTTCTGTTTTTATTATGCTTTAGCCCACTCAAGCAACTTCAAAAGTAAAAAAAGACTGCTAATCCAAAATTGTTGGCAAAACTTTTATAATACAATTTCCAACGTTGGAAAAATGTATATATTTCATATTATGATTATCAAGTTATGTTGAGCAATAATTGTGAAATATTCTTTACACAACCATAAGTATTGTAATACCTTTGTTTCAAGTAGGATTTTTAAGTCCTACAATTTCAAATAAACTAATCTCGACTGATTTGACAAACATGGGAGTTAAGACAAAGAACATAGCACAAATTTTATGTGCAACAATAACATCTATGTGGCATGGTTGTTTAAAAAATGATTAAATAAAAAATATTTAAATTTGAGTGGGAAAATATAACAAACATAATAAAGTATATATCAATGTTTCTGACATAGGAGGAACGAGATGATAAAACACCTTGAATGTTTAGATGTATAATCCTCTATAACGAATAAAAACGTACAGTAATTGTCCTGTGGCTGAATGCTTTCCCTTTTTATGTGGCTCCTGTAGCATTTTGTACCAAGTATATACATAACATTTTTCTATTAAGATTTTTACACTATTCTTTTCTTTATAAGCCAGTAATGAAGAACAGGTTGATACAGCAATCTATACTAGAAACATTCCATGGTAGCTAATGGTGATCATTATTAACTTCTAATGACAGGATGTCATTCAAGGTATATTTTGTGAAGTCAAGTACATTAAAAATAAAAGGTAAACAAAGTACACACCTTTCATTTGATATCTATGGCTAGGAAAAATTCACAAAACCTGTTTTTTGGTCACATGTCTGCCAGTAATCCTAGCATTTTTGATCATAGTACTAATTCACATGGAAAAAAAAAACAGCCTGTTACATCTGCAGGATTAGACCCCTTTAAATTCACCCCTCTCTATACAAAACTATCATCCTCCCTCACTTTAGAACCAACTAAAGTGGTGTCTGTCGTATCCAACGGCACTGCTTTCAAGCCTGGGTGGAGTGTTTGGGTTGGGGGTGATTGTAGGTGGAGCTGAGTGTGGGCAGAGTTTCTGTTTTCCAATTTTCAAAAAGAAGAGCAGTTTGTTCAAAATTGGTTTTGCACTAAGCGGAAGAACACACGGGGCACAGACCCTCTTCTATTCTCTTCTAAGGCCATCTGAGGTTCAGCAATGTGTCATGGAAGCTGACCTGATGAAAGGGGGAAAAACGTTGATCCTGACAGAAGGCTGAGAAATAGGCCAGTCTGGTCTGAAACAGGATGAGCCACTACGGCCGTGTCTGAATAAACGCACAGCCTGACAGCAGGGCTGCTTAGAGAAGACTAATCCCAGCCATTCTGTTACAGACTGCAAAGGCAGAGAAGAGCAGATTACGACATGACTACAGAGATACAGCACCATAAGGGGAAAAAAAACACACCAAGTTTTTCAGGTTGACCCTTTGTGGGGGAAAAAAAGAATACCACTTAACAAAAACTGTTAAAGAAATATGTCTTTCATGGATGTGAATTCAGTTATAAAAACAGCTGCAAGAACAATTTCCTCAGTTCTTTGGTGTGCAACAAGAACCTGCAATTCTCGCCCTAAAAATCGACAATTTCCACTGCTACACCTTCTATCTGAACTGTAAATTATTAGCAAAACGTAAAACATTTTCAAACTTTTGTCTCACCAAATATATTGGGCTATTCATTATATCTAAAGCATGCAGGATCCTTGTGTACCTGAAACATTTCCCCAAGAGGAAATGTTTTCTCCCAACATAGCTTTCTAAACTTTTGACCATTGAGAACTTGAAATTCACTACCAGCCAAAAGTGGTAGGAATTACCAACTGGGCTACGACCTGATAAATACTCATAAATCTTTATGCATAAGTTAGTTTTCACAAAAATTTCTCCTGCTTCCACTCCAGCTGAAAGATCAGTCTATCCTTTTGGGAGCACATCATGCACTTTCAATCAGACCTGCAGTGCAGCTAAGAAATTAGGTTCTATAATAATCACCTCAGACCAGCATGGAAAGTCCAGAATTTCAGTATAATACTATTTTTTGGTTATTCTGCAGTCAGTACCCTTTATGTTTTATTAATGCACCCACTTACTGCAGTGCAGTACAGGCAAGGCTGCATACAGTATTATGTGGTAAATGTTGAAAGAGAAGCACACTCCTATGTGTACAACAGTATGAATTCCATTCACAGTCAGGAGAAGGCAGAATGACCTTTGGCCTTGAGTGGCAAGGTGCTGTCACCCCTAGGCACACATGAAATATGTTGTTGTTTTTAAAATGTATCCATTAAGATTTATCATGGCTCTTTGCCTGCCTTGTTTAATTAGGCACAAGGTGTTAGAACGATAGACTTGTGTGAAACATATTAGCCACAGAGACTCACAGAGGCACAGGGCTGTAAAAGTGGGGAGAAGCAGGGCAGTTACACAGAAAAGGAAAAACTGGGAAAACACTCTAACCTGCTAAGTTCATTTTCTTCATTGATTAATCAAAGTAAATCATTATTTCACAAGGTTAGAGTTCGAGGCTTGTCAATGGAAAGGTGAGGGTTCAAATCCCAGGTGAGAACTGCTGTTTTGCTCTTGAACTTGGAACAGTAAAAGACCCAGCTGTCTGAATGGGTGTAAATGTAATTTAATTTGGACAAATGTGAGCCAAATATGTGAAAATACAAGTACTTTCTTTGCTTGGAGCTATAACACAGCATAGACTAAATGTGACTTTCTTCCAATTATTGTTGAAAGTCACAAGTAGCCCAACAAGGTCATGTAGAAAAAATATTTTATTTTAAAAATATTCGTTAAATAAAAGAAAATTTACAATGCATCAGTTTGACAAAGTATTTCAAATGTAATAGTGACAACCTAAATTATAATTTATCCACAATCCATGAGTTAAAAACAATTTTAAAACATTAAAATTGTGAGTTGGAGGCCCGGCCACAGGATTTACAGGAATGTTTTAGTCAATATTTTTACCGTACAGTATATTTAATTGTTTAGGCTATTGTTAATTTTCTGAATATAATGAAGTAACACAATTAACACATAAGTATTATTAGTTAGACAGAAGTAACTGAATAATCAGCCTGTGAAATGCCTGCTGAAAACACTGAAGTTATCTTCCCTTCTGCATTAGTTCTCAAGGATGACAAGACATGCAGAGTGAGAAATGTATGGTTGTTGGCTTTTAGGTGCCAAGCTGACGTGTGCATGTGAAAAAGGCCCGACTCTAACCTCGCTACAATGCCACAGCTCGATGAAGATGGAGGAGACAACGCACAGTCAAGTATCTTCACCATTGGTACAAATCTTTGAATACAACACTCGAGATTCAGCACAAAAAGTCTCAGAATACCAGCTGCTCCCCATCACGCATCCGAAAAAAATTCTGAAATCTAATAAAACATTGTTAGATTTATACGACTGATACTGTAATTAAAAAAATGCGTATTTGTTGCTGTTTAGACGGGTGCAGATAGATTGACTTACAGTAGGGGCCCCATTAGAGCAAAACCCAAATGAGCTTTTCAGCTTCAGCTTTGAAAAAGGACTCAGTCAACTCGCTATTGCACCAATTGCATGTGGCAAAAAAAGGTCAATGCAGAGGCATATTACTCCAGAACATGAAAGAGTTATAAATTATAAACACTTTTTTACTATCAGTGACTTTAGAAATAAGAATCCAGAATCCAATGATCAATGGTCTTACAGCTCTTGTCAGGACACTGGGATATGCAATGTGAGTAGACAACACTGTGAGTAGAGTTTATGTATGATTAAAAAAATGATTACTTCTGAAGGCACTATATAAACTAAAAGTAAATATGGTGGGACTTGGGACATTTCCTGACTTCCTAGCTGCATTTCACATTGTGTCAGGGATTGAATTGGTCTGTTCTCAAATCTCAGCCCACTTCCACAGGCATAAAAAACCTCATTCATGAAGTACTTTCTGGTCTTTTGAAAAACAAAAAAATACTAATGTTTCCAAACCAAAAAAAAATTTTTTTTTTTAAACAGGGATCCTTAAATCGTCACAACATCCTTGTGCTGTTTAATTAAATGGGGAAGTAAACAAAGCAGCAAATGTTTTATTCATGTGGCTAACAGCAAACCCAAAAGTAGACTTTAAACCTGTTAGCACCGAAAAACAAACAGAAAAGTTGACAGAGCAGGCTGGCAAAGTCTAATGCACGAAGGAAATCCACATACTGTTTTGCCACTGACAGAAGACACAAAAACTAAAACACATCCAAAAATTTTTGGGAATATTCCACAAAGCCTGAGCAGCCACAGACCACATTTAAAGTCAGGTTTCAAGTCTGCACAGAAGTCAGCATTTTGAAATACCTATCACAATCCTACTGCTATTATACTTGAGCTGCAGCGCTCAAATGTTGAAAACTGCTGTATTTCTGACAGAGGTCTTAAACTCTTGAATTGACCAATATCAAGTTAGGATAAAGGATTTAGAAGAGAACAAATTCTGGATGAGCAGATGTACAAATGAAATATATATATAGTTTTAAAACAGCTTCAGAGATTCAGCAGACTACTTTGCTTACTTGGTATGTGTTTAATTGCTTGTTGACTGAATCACTCTGCCTCCACAGGTACCTCTCTGGCTCTTTCTAGAAATATGAGACTCCAGATCAATCTTTAAGTCTCCTGCAATGAAAGTAAGGGCTTCTTGAATAGTTTATAATTATTGCTTTTGCTTATCCAACAGCACAGCAGCTTTTAAAAACCAATGATTGCTTTTGCAAGCATTATGAGTACTTAACCCATAATCCCAGGACAGACTGACTTTTCTCTCAGTAGGCTTGGATATGGAGGCAAGTAAGGTCTCTGGGTGCAGTCAACCTCTAGTCAAGGACATGACCTGTGTGTTAAAGCATTGATACATAAAGCAATGCTCTGTGGCACTGTATTTAATTATTTTTGTACTAATAACCATAAAAAAAATCAAGTGCTTAAAAATGATGCTAAGCTCAATAGACAATAATGGTAGTCTGCTAGAACTCAATGGATCAAATCCAGGTTATACTGTATATTGCTGACTATTATGTGAAATCCTCAAAGGGTAGCACAGACTGCTGTCTGGAATGGATAAGTTGCACTTGGTTGGGATATCCTCAGCTCACCAGCCTAAATGTCCAGTAATGAGGCACCAGAGAGCCGATTAAAAAAAGCTCTGCGACCTGTGCCTTCTGCTTACAGTGCAAACACAAGCAAGCCGGTGCCTTGACAGTACAGTCAATTTTGAATGTATGCTTGAGAATTCATTAATTTCCAATGAATTCTCAAGCATTATAGTCATATAGCACATCCAAATGAAGTCTGATAATATTGTTGCCTACATCTGCCACCACCTATCTGCAATATTTCATCTTCTTTTATTCCCTCCCTCTTTGTTCATCTCCTGCTGGTCCTCTAGTTCGTCTGTCTACATTCTCTTGCATTGCTGTGGTCATTTGACATACTGTACCATTGTTACTTTCTGCCGCTTGGATATGATATAGAATTTATATGATATGTACATATATACAGTATGATACAGAAGGCTGTGTAAGATTTTGTAATATCCTTTTAACAAGGACCATATTCTTGAGATTCTGTAACATACTTAGACTCCAACAACATCTTGTATGCATCCTGTAAAAGGGTAGCATTGCTGTTGTTTCATTTGCTTTAGAATGTACATTTACAAACTATTAATCTTCCTAGTATTGTAATAATTTTTCAAACTTGTCTTATTTTAAATTCTATTAACCTATTTTTGTTTATACCACGCTACATTGTGCAATCTTCCATCAGTATTTTTAGTTTTGTTTGATTTTTGTGATGTAAGTATTCTTAAAGAATTAACATTCATCTCCATCTTGATTTTTCAGACAATTCAACACAAGGAAGTTTACCAAGCGCAAGAAGACATTCTGCCCTTCTAAGTTATTGGGCTGCTAACAGCTAATTGACCCAGGATCTCATTCATTCTTTTTTTTAAAAAAAATACAATATAGCTGGGTGATTTGCTCCATACTATCACAAACCTTTGTGCAAACAAAGCTTGCCGTCTTCAATTCCAAATGCACCTACCCTTAGTTTCCATTAGTTTAGAGTGGTTTGAGCTACACTGAATATTCTGTGGATGTTGACTCTACCCCGCATTGACAGGAGTTAAGCGTCACATTACCTGTCCATAACCTTTCCTGACAGCACCATTTTAAATTGCTGTTGGTTCCTACACAGCCTGATATATAAAGATCATACGGTCATACGATTACCGCTAAAGAAATACTAATTCCATGGCCATTTTCTAAACCGTGACCATCACTGACTGAGGGCGTGAACTTTCAGTTTCTGTTCAGACCAGTACAACACAGCAAAGTAAGAGCACTGCGAGTTTATCTTTATTGTTGATTGAAATGGCGCTGATAGTGCTATGTCATGTCCCACGAATCGATCACAGTAAATAATATTAAATGTCTGCAATTTAATAAGCAAGCTATTACAAAAAGGATTTCTCAAATTATCCCAGATCCTGTATCCACCCGTGGCCATTGGTTTCTTCTCAAAATACAATATCGTTTGTGTTGATGTGCAAAGCAAACAACACATACATACTCTGCGAAGAAATATAACTGAAATATTAGGAGATAGGCAAAGTATGCAATTTATATCATGTCGAGAAGCTTTACTATAACGTACTATAAATAATAGAAGCAATAAGTATTTGTGGTTCTACTTACTTTCTTGATCTGTTTTAAAAATATCACAGGCATAACCTCTTGAAATACCTAGATATGAAATAAATAGAAAATACATATGTGCATATAAATACATCTCTTTAAAGAACTTAAATATTAACCATACCTGTTTAAAAAATCAATTGCTCTGATCGAAATGACACCTTTTCCTTCCGACTGTTTGTGTCCCAGATGCTGTGCAATCCACAGGAAGCTTCAATCGAAAGGTTGTCCCTGTTTATAATTAACCCAAAATTAAATATTGCCAGTATCTCGCACTTTTCTGTTTTATTCCACCATATTTCCACGTCGCCACTGACTATTACGTCGGAATGAGGTTCAGAGGTTAACAGGATGCATCCCGGATATGAACACATGCATTCTGGGACTTGCAGGTTTAAGCGGATCCTTGCCTTCTATTTAGAAACACTGAGCTGTAAAAGACTATAAAAATAATTACGTATTTATGTAGACAGTTTCATTTGACTAAATATTTATAAACCTGTTAGGCACTATGTACAGTATGAATACTTCTTCTAAGTATTTTGTTGCTAAACAGAAATCCTGTATGGCCATATTGTCTTAAATTTCCATTCCATCTCAACTCTTAACCTCGGCTTGACCCAAACATACCAATTTAACAACTTCTTCAAGCTTTTCAGGTGCTTGTGTTTTAAAGACAGCTAGAATATCAAGCATGCACACTGGCTTTCTTAACTGCTCTTTTTAACTAAACAGTAGAGGCAGGAGATTTGCTGCTTGGCATATATAATTACACCTTGATAATACCACGAGAGTAGGTCTCGATTCTTGCTTTATAAGACACTATGGTGCCATCTACTGGATTTCTGAAGCACAACAGGACATTTTCAGAAACACTGGGCCTATACACATGAACTACTATACACATCACAATCCATCAAAACAAAGTAAATTCTTGAAAACTTTTTAACTTGAACTTCTTTTTAAAATATTTTTCTTTATATGCATATGCATTAGTCACAATCACTGCAAGGGGACCTGTAGCTCAAGCCTGATTATTTTACTAACACAGGTTTCACTTTGTTACACCTCTGACACATCAATACGTTAACGATTATTACATTTAGAAATTCTCTAGGAAACAAAAAATTAAACTATTTGTGAATTAAGACGTCCTGGCCAAATTTCCCATTGGCCTTTACCAATCATGGTCTCCTAATAATCCCCATTTATGAATTGGCTTCATTACTCTGCCCTCCTCCCCACTGATAGCTGGTGTGTGGTGAGCATTCTGGCGCACTATGGCTGACATCGCATCATCCAGGTGGGGCTGCACATTGGTGGTGGTGGAGGGGAGTCCCCATTGTCTGTAAAGCGGTTTGAGTGGAGTGTCCAGAAAAGCGCTATACAAGTGTAAGCAATTATTATTACTAGTTTAATAGTCATTAAAAACCCAGGCCATTCATCCAGTGCTTGTCCTTTTAACCACACGCTTAAGTGGAATCGAGCAAATTGCTGATTTCAAAAGACACCAGATTTTCCACTGCTACAAGGGAGTGCAGCATATAACATTATAAATCTGTAAATTCAAAGCAATGTTTCACAACTGACTGAGACTGAGTGAGACCTCAAACCACAATTTGTTTCCAATTTTTTTAGGAAAGCAAATAATACATTGGTAAAACTGTTGTGATTAAATAAAAATGCACCACATTAAATCAATAATGTGAGAAAGTACAGAGCGTAAGAGTAGTAAATAAAAAAAACAATGTCATGATATACAACTATCGGAGGCACCAGAAGCCTTACAAAAGAGAATGGGTTTTGATTCCATTTCAGATTTCTATTGTACAGTTTAAATATTTTTCTAAATTATTACATATTGATATACATTAAACACAGTTTACATTCAGTTTATACAAAAAACAATTCTGATGTGCCCAGAGTCAGAGGTCATTTTTTTTTACAGAGGAAAAAGGATAATTTAAATAAATCATTTATTATTTCAATAATCCAGGTAATCTCCGTTGGGTAGGAAAAATCTTCATTCTTTCAATTACAGCGATGTTATATTAGTCCATCTTTTTGTCAGAAACTGCTGTGGGTCCATTGGCAGTGGAACTGTTCGCTTCCCCATTGCAGTCACATTCCGTCTGAAAGGAAATCCAGTACATACCAGTAAGCCGTAATAAAACAAGAGGCCTTCCCTGAAATTCTGAACAACTATGTTACACGAGCCCTGCCATCTGAGTAAACAGCATGTGATATTTGCATGCTTCAGGTGTTTTTAACTCCTGACATGAATGAACAGTCTGGTTTGAATGTCAACTAAAATATAACGGCAATGTTTTCGATTAACACAATTTTCTAAAACTCTGCTTTTTAAAACAGTCTTTCCTGAAGTCAAAATGATCTCCTCTTGTCCTTTGCAATTTTAATGGTCTATGAATTACAGGCATTAAAACCGTTTTAAGGATTTGAAAAAGTAAATGCCAGACAAAAAACATTTTAGGAAATATATTTACAT
The DNA here is from genome assembly GCF_055471065.1 of Atractosteus spatula. NCBI lineage: Eukaryota > Metazoa > Chordata > Actinopteri > Semionotiformes > Lepisosteidae > Atractosteus > Atractosteus spatula. The sequence goes on along the minus strand of NC_142708.1, from coordinate 56,171,927 downwards.
TTGTCTTGGCCAATGAGAAAACTATCAATAAAAAAGAAAGGCAACGCTCACTATGTTCCAGCTATAAAGCACAAATTCTTGCAGGGTTTTTTTTTGTCACAGAAAGGTTACCTTGCACGTTCCATTACTTTTCCCTTTTTCTGCTGCAGTGCCTGTCCGATTCTCTTGCACTGCTTTCTTAGGCCAGAGACGGCTCAGGATGGGAGAAATGAAGGGGTAAATGATGGGCTCCAGGAATTTCTTGTAAACCCACAGCAGGACTGGAATGACGATGCACGGAATGCAGACCATGGCTGGAATGAATCACTGTAGCTGCTTCTCACAATCAGATCTACAAAAACAACAAACATTTGTTGCGAAAATCAATCCAGAGAGAAGCAAAGTTCTAAAAACAAAAGTTTCGAGTCCCACAAGGAAAATGGCCGCAGTAATTTTCGTAATTCAGTAAAATAATGTTGGGAGCCGCTTAAGACGAACATTTTTAACTCAAATGAATTCACTATCAATACAGTGTACTTTCGAAGTTTATAACATAAATCCATATATACAGACTGATGAAACTATGACTTCAGTGACGAGTTAAGCAAACTAAAATTAAACGTTTCGTAAAAACTGTAGAAACTGCTAGGATCTAATTTAACGTGCTTAAAAAAATACACGTATTTAAATTAAACGTTTTGCTAGTTCTTTGTAATACTATTTGCATAACCAGCTAGCGCAGCAAACCTAACTCAAATATTTTAACAGTGTAATACAAATTAAACACCAAAACAAAAACGCTTGATTACAAAAGCAATATAATTACTCTTACATTTTTCTCTGAATAAAGGAAGCATGTTGTCTTTACCGCAACAAAATACTTAAGCTTGGATATTACATTGAATGACGAAACGTCATGAAAATCCACTTTCATACTTTACGTCATTTTATTATGTTAAGTCGATCTATAAAACTAACAGTTTAGCAAATAAAGAGTTAAGTGAAAACCATTTACCTTTACTAAATGATCGTTTTCAACAAAATGAAACCTAACCCTCAATTTGTTCCAGAAACAGCCAAACTATGAGAGGGCAGTCTTCGGCCGAGTTACAGAGACGCCATCAGCTGACAGAAAAAGACGGTGAATTAACTAAGACGCCCCCTAGTGTTGGAGGCCAAAACATTTTAAAGGACAAAAGCAGGATGTTCCATACAATATTTTTATAAATATTATATGGTTTTAATACCCATTATTGTTTTAATACATAGTGTTTTAAAGAAATACGTTGTTTTTCCAAACACAATATTTAACAGAATGGTTTAATTTAAATCAAGGCTCGATTAATTTTTTGTTGGACAGAACTAGCTTAATCATGAAACGAAAAATGTAACAAGCAAACATCAGAAAAGCTGTTTTCTTAAACTGCATATTAACATTTATACTTTTTGCAGTTTGTAGTGTAAATTAACAGGATTCGCTTTTTTCATTACAGGTTTTTGTGGTTATATATGATATAGAGGGTTCATAAGCTGATCGATTATTCAGAGATAAAATCGCAATAAGCAACAAAGATATAGAAAAATCCTTAATAATAATTATCTCTTATCATACGTTCGAAAGTGAAACTATTCACATAAAAGATTAATGAGGATTACAAATGTTTAATGTTTAACAAGTCTACATAACCTAAGGACAGGCAATTTTTCATATCTGAATGTGATACTGTAAGTGAATATTCTTTACAGGAAGCGACTAAAACAATCCAGCCCATCTCAGATCGTGCAAAAAGTGTTTTTTTTATATTTTTACAGCAACACTGGTGAAGACGTCTCCTAAAATGAGTAACGATATTCAACACCTGCGTTAGATCAAAAGAATTATTAAACACTAAACGACTGACAGTCATTAACATTTCCTTAACTGTAACCTTAACTTTCTCGTTTTCGGTATCAGGTTTTACTGGGTTCAAGTTTAACATTAAAAACAAAACAAACAGAACCGTCATCCACGTATATTTTTTATCAAAGCGTCATGCTGTTCATTTTCGAACACAGACGAACGAAATTAAACAACAGGAGGAATTACATTGAAAAATAGGATTTCAGTCTCAATCCACAAATAATGTGTATATAAAATATTTTTTTTTTGTTTAGCTCTCCCCGTCAAAGCAAATGTTTTTTTTAAGTTTTTTTTATTTATACATAAATAATAACAAAAATTACAATACAAACAAAGCAAATATCTCAAACCAAAACATCACTTCCACCCTTCTCGGGCAGGTTGGTAACTGTAGTGTAACGGCCCGAAGGCAGAGAACCCAACCAGCGTCGTCCTTGCTCGGAAGCGCGGCTGTGAGATCCATGCCCGTCCAATCGTGCGGCCCGCTGTTGAGCTGCGGCTCTCGGGTATGCCGCACCCAGAGAGGGGGGCGGGGAGGCGGAGCGGCCGGGGACAGACGGCTGGAGGAGGAGAGCGCACACAGAAGTGCTGGGGATACGGAGGGTTTTTGCGAAAGAGCAGGGGGAAAAAAAAACACACACACATACAACTCTAGGAGAAGCGGTACGGCGCGGTAATATTCTTTCGATTCTTTCAAAGGTAAGATCATGAGACGTCTGCAAGTATTGGCTGTGTATTGCTATTATGTTCTATTTACCATTTGTAAAAAATATGTAGCTTTTCTCCTACAGGGCTACTACTATAGCGTAGACGGTCCTGCAGAGGGGCGTGTGTGCGGCAAATTGTTTTTTGTTTTTTCTTTTCTTTACCCAGGGAGGTTGCAATTCAGAGAAAGAGAAATTGACATTCATAGGCTGAATATAAAAGCAGAAGAAATAGCTTTGTTCGTGGTATAATTAAAATATTCAATGGATGTTACAATGAAGCACCAAAATGGAAGTAAAGTACATTTCATAATGTTCTTATTGGGTACGTCTGGGCTCTAGCAGCACAAATTCTGCCCCAAACTGTTGAAAATTAAACACCAATGTTAAATGAGATCATTCGAATATCGAATTGGTCAAATAAATCAAATAAATCAATCTGCTGTGTAAATTCAGGATGACAGCGTTGCAGTGGTATACAAAATCCAGAGTATTTAGAAAACGTAAAATTTGCGTGTTGTTGTCCCATGGGGAATCATAAAAACGTCCCGCTTCAAACATGTAGTCTGTTTGCCTAATTAACCTCTTTAATAACAATTATAATACAATTAACTTGATGTCGAAGAGTCAACTAGTTGACTATTTATTAGTAAGAATATTTTTACTTAAAACTATAATTTTTCGTTGATTGTGAGTGGATTTAGGATTCTGCTGTCATGCTGCTATAGTTTGTTATTGGCGTAATATTTTAGGTGAAATATTTAGACAGATACACTTGCTTTAAAAGATTTGCTACGTGAAATAATTTGACTTAATATCTATGTGTGTGTGTGTGTAAAATGTATTTAAATAGTAAGCATTTTTCTTTCAAGCATACCTTCAAGGCTGGCATTTATGCAGCCTGGCCTGACTACTTCTGTGTAAGCTTTTTTTTTAGCTTTTGCTTTTTAAATTAGGCCTAGTCACACAGTGAACTATGAATTTTCAATAGGATCTGAAAAGTTCTAGATGCATTGCTTTTCAGTCGCAGTAGTTTTTTCACTAAGAACTTGGAAGTCCAGTTGATGACACAGTCCAGTTTTTGTCACAGGACAGAGAAACGACTGCCACCACAGTTAGGCAAAGCGAGCGCTTGTCGATCAAAGTCAGCCGAATGTCATAACATGTGCTGGATATATCGGAGCATTTGTATGTTTTTCAGTTTTAAGAGATATCCTGCTCACAGACTCCAGAACAAAGGGATGTAAAGGGACTCTTTTTGTTGGTGAAATTAATCTCTTTTGCAAGCATTAGATGAAAATGCAAAAAAAAATGAAGTGTTGATAATGGCCAAGATACATACCAGTGCTTATAGATATGTTCTTTAATCTGCCATATATTATACACATAAATGTTTATATAATGATCACTATGCATCAATGAGGCCTGTCTGGTTTTCCTTGTGGTTTGCCAATGTCCTGCTCTGTATGTGCGATGGTGTTAGCATCCTTCTACAGCAGAAGCTACTGATATTCTCCTTAATGGATTTTATTTCTGCTGCTTTTTTCATTAGATCTTTTGCATGTTGCAAAGTGGATAACAGCACTCAGTGCACAATGTTTCATCTGAAATAAAAATCTATACTTCCATGAGAAATCTTTGTGTAATAGTCACGCTTTAGTTTGAAGAGTGAAGGCGGACAATGATGGTTTAACCTGAAATTAAATGTTTGAATTAGTCAGATGGGGAAAAAATGGTCTTCGTCATCTTGGAGCCTAGATATGAGATGTTGATCACCCACTGTGATGGCCACATCCATGTTCCAATAATGTGAAACTGTGGTGAAACATACACCACATTGTAGTTCAGAGAAGTTGCTTATTTCATGTCTTATAGGGAGTGAACGTATACACAGTCAATATAAAGGAAATAACCTGCCTCCCATCCAGACACAGTGGATTGTTTAAAAATGTTTTATTGTATTTCTTTGAAATGTTGTTTTTTTATATATATACTCCTGCATGCACTGTAGGTTTCTTTCTTGGGGCCTTTCACTGCTGAAAAGTCATATGACACCCCACCGCTCAATGTGTTTGCAATCATATTAAGATTATTACAGTATCCTTTGGCATGGGTTTGCTTGGCTAAGGAACAACTACCTAGCCATGAGAGTCAAAGGTCTGTGGATCAAGTCTTGTCAAAATCAATTGTACTGGTTATAGGGTCTTCTTCCGATGCGATTTTTAAATAAGTTTATGATTTTCTAAAGTCTCCGTCTTCATCTCTAAAACGACATTTTTGGTTCATTTAAAAAGCTTAAGCCTATGCAGGCTTCAGAGTTGCAGAATCCTGCTGAAGAAATGCAGATGAAACCATGATAGCATTGAAGCTACTGTACAACATGTGTTGCATACATACAGTACAGATGTAGTATTTCTTCCAGTACCTCCTAGTGTTATGCTGTGTCAGAAGTAAATTGAGACACCACCGTTGCACTAAATAGTGTAATATTAATATTCCCTTAAAGCAAGCAATAGTATTGGTGCCAAAGCTGTTAACTGTGTTCTGGCAGTCTGTATAACAGTTGAATGTCTTGGAGAAGATTTAATTTCAGTGATAAAACATCATGAAGACATCAGAGGGAGTGGTTGACTTGTGCATTTCCTGAATCTTGTTTTTCATTTCGTAAGTGTGGTGGTGCGCATCCTTTTAGCATATTTTTAAGCTTTTGCCTGTGTGATGAGGGTTCCAGTAATAAAGTTTGAAGAAGCCAGATGTATGGGCATCAGTGCACAGAGCTTTACCAGGGTGATTTAAGTTTTTCTAATCTCCTTCCCTGCTATGCTTTGTCACAGTCAGCTTTGAAGATCTCAGCAGCTGAGTTTGCTGTCATAGCAACTAACCATCTATCGGACTAATTTACAACAATTAAGGGTAATCTGTTATAAAAGAATATAATCTCCAATGGACAAGCATTGAAGTACAATGGAGCATAATGTAATATGGGTTATCAGTTTAGTAAAATACTGAATAAAATTATGTAATTCAATATAAAAAACTGAAGTTTAATTTTTAAAAGTTAGCTTTGTTTGGTTGGCTATGCAGGACAAAAGTATATTTGAAAAAATGAAGTCTAAAACACTAATTGCCAACAAATAAGAATACTACTCAGTCTCTAACACTTTGAAAGCTGCTCTAATGCTAAGAATAATGCTGTGTTCTGCTGAAGTGTTTGCATGTAAATCTGTCATGATATTGTAGTTGTGTGTTTTAAAAGTAAGGAAAAGTTTCCTACAGGAACATACAGTTCCTGTGACAGGATGAACTTGTATAGATGACAGAAGCTTCATTTCCCTGTTGATAATCTATGTGGTTGTGTGGAGTGGGGGGTTCCAAATGACGTACACCTTATTGTAATTTCCGTTCCGATTTTTTAGGATTTGGTAATAGTTTCTAAAAATCTTTCAGTGGGGGTTAGACACAGTGCATAAATTTGACATGTATGATGACGTTATATGGAATATTCACCAGATCACTCTTTGCAAAAGCAAAAAGGAAATTAAGATTAGTGGAAGGTGGGAAATCCTGAAGAAAAATTGCTCATTGACATTTTCATAGGAGCTGGGTAGCTTTTCTCATTAGTAATGTGTAACCATTCTGCTTTTGGAGAGAGACAGAATGTCATCATTAAAAGGTGCATTACACAAACTTACCGAGTTCCTACCTGGAACATTTAAATCTTCATTGTGCAGTATTTTTAAATATGGTCTAACAGTTAAGTTATAAGTTAACCTTGTGTTTTTGGAATTTAGTGACCTTAGGGTAAAATACGAAACCTAAAAAGTTTGAATGCAGAGTTTTATTTTTCAGTTGAAATGACTGTAAGTGTGACTGAGTTCTCAGGTACTTGACTGAAACCTTAACTCAGAAATGGATGATTAGCTATAAATGTTTTTTAGATATTAGATGTGATATGCTACATTTTCCCAACTGTTCATATGAAGGCCCAATTAAAAAACTGAAAGTTAATTTGGAATGAATACCAGCAAACATGAGGGTACAGCAAGTCTACAATTAAAAAAGCTCTGATGTATAGCATATACATCCTGTAATACTGTAGATTATCAACACAGAACATTCATGCTGTCTCCACTTTAATTTCCAGTTACAGTTAATAAAGAAATGTTAATGGCGGTGAGATTTTTAAAGTTAAGTATAATAACATGAGATTATCAATCATGAAACCTTTTTATCATAATTTCAGGTCTAGACATTGATATCACGTCTGTTTGAAAACTGGTTCTTTGTTCTGAATGCGTCCCTATTGACTGTGTGTGTCCTTTCTTATCTTAACAACATAGGTTGATAGTAACTTGAGTCAATGCCATGCCGTGCCAGGCATTCAGACACTGTTCCTTATTGGGAATAACTCGGGACATTTATGTCACTTAACAAGATGTAAGAAAAAATGCACAATGCAGATTGTAAAATGTGCTTTTTGCAGTTTGCATGATGTTTAAAAAGCAATATTAAATCCTTAAAAAGTACTAGAAAGGGATTTGGTCCATTCATTACAACACAATATAAGAGTGACACAATTTAATTATATGCTTTTTATTAATTAATAAAATGTTTAAAACCTTGTCAGAATATTAATCATGTAGGGGTGCCATGCACAATTTCCATGTGGTTTGCCTTACAGTCACTTAAAGCACAGTTTGTGTTTTAAATGATTGTAATAGAAAAAGATCCAATTAAAGTAAAGAAACATAATCAGCTACAAGCAGGCAAAACTAATAGTGGAAAGAATGCTATAATGGAGGCTTAACATGTTTAATTTATTTCAGAATGTCTTTGTGATTATAAGAAACCTTTCATCCTGCGATTTTTGTTTTGGTGTTAGTAACTGATCTACTGGCTTAAATGTTTTTTGCACTTAGTCCTTGGTTTCAGAAATGACCTAAAGTGCATTATTTCAAACAGCCTCAGCACTCAGAACTTTTTAAGTCTTTCCTGAACTTGCTTATAAAGAATTTCCTCCATTATTTCTGACTGAACAGCTCTTAACAGGTGATCAGTTGTTGATGAAAAGTCACAGGTGGGAATGACACTGTATCAATCACTCTCACAGTGAGTTAGTGGTTTTACTTCTGCTTAAGTCCAGCTGCTTGTATTTTAGCTAGCATACCTGAATGAGGTCAGTCCTGAAACATACTAATTAGTGCAGGAATCATACCAGTTACAAGTCTCATACAGCTTTTCTTTAGCTGAAAACTCAAAAGTTTTTTATGAAGACCTCAGATAGAAAATTGAAATAAAAAGTTGGGGATTAAGAGCAAAACCTAGAAGAGACAGAGGTCACTCAGGACTAGGACTGAGAAATACTGTACTTTGGTATTTTTAAAACCAAGTCCAGAAAAAAATCATAAATAATCAAGTATGTCAATAAAACATATTCTAAACATGAACATCATTATTTAGATTATTTAAAAAAGGCCACTGCAGTCTCATTTAATCTACCTTCCAACATGTCTTGGAAGTATTGTCAGAGCACGTCTTTGGATGCAATTCTGGACATTTTCTTTTATACAGCCTTGACTGCTCTTAAGGTCACTTAAAACACAATTTATATTGATTTGTTTTAAATGGAAAGATGGTTTTAGTCCTTTGTGTTCTTGTAGTCAGAGCTGCTGTCAGATGTTGGACATCTTGAGAACCTAACAGAGAAATGACTTCCTACAAGCCTTACTGTGAAATACAGCAGAATCCAAAAAACATCCGCAGTGGTATCTGCATAGTGAACACTATGACTAATAAAAATGGTGAATGGCTATTTGATATGTACAGTAGCTTTCTGGTTCATATTTGGAACAAGCTGACAGATTTTGAACATGTTTTATGTTTCGTACATTATAATCAGAATACTTTTGAGTTCTTGGTTTTGCAGGCAACTGTGAGAGCTTCATAGGCGGCTTTTAAAATAACATTGAAAAATCTGTTTTATTTGTGCTTTTTATGTTTTTAAAACCATCTCAGGGGGTCTGATGTGCATAAAACATTATATTCTTGACTTGAATGAGAAACCTCTGTGCAAGGTTTTTGTGATATGCAATGATCAAGAATTTTTTGTATTATACAAGGTTAAACTAATAAAGTTTCGTTTAATGGTTATGAACCAAGCTTTCAGATTATAATAAGGGGGTATAGTAAACCTTAGTTTAAGACAATTTATAGGTTAAAAAAGGTGCCCTGAAAGAGCAAGCAACATTAGTCTTGTAGTCTGTCCCCATGGCAAATTCGTAGTGTGAAGACACAAAGGTATTCAAAGGGGAAAGAGGTCTTAAGGTTGTCTTGTGTAAGAGGGGAAAGCTCTTTTTTCTTGCTGTGGTGGAAACAGTGTAATACCTTTTAGTTTTATGAAACTTTACAGATGTGTATTTGACAATTTGACCCTTGTGTTGTAATCCATCACAGTCTTGTGAAACTGCACAGCAACTATTGAATTAAATTCCGTTGACTAATTACTAATTTGGCAGACACTTCTATCCAAAGGAACTTATGGGGAGTTTTCACACCTTTATACCGTGAGGTATTTTACTGGAACAATTCGGGTAAAAGACCCTGCTCAAGAATACCACAGCAGTGTCTCACATAGGATTTGAACCCACAGCCCTCCAGTTCTGAGTCCAGAACCCTAAGCACTGCTCCACACTGCTATAAGGGGATCTAAGGTATGGTTGTTTACTATGTGGATGGTAGAGTTTGGGTAACTGACCATAGGTATTCGTACATGAGGTATTTTAATGGACCCTGTGCTAGAGTCCTCCTGGACAGCTCTGCTCTGCTTTAGCACTGTCGTGAGACTGCACAGCTGCAGTGTGTTCAAATATCTGCAGATGGGAATAGTGATTATGGCGCTTACAGCTCAAGTCTCAATTTGGCTTTAGAGCTAACAGTGAAAGTAGGGCGTATTGCTGTAACACCCTCTGTGTTGGCAACATTGGATCAACGTGTCTACTGCAGTTGGAGCTCTAAATGTGAAGCAGAAGGGAGTCCATGTGGTTTAACTTCACTCATAATTCCTTTTTACAGAGTAAGATGGAGTTCTGAGACTGGTCATTGCTTGAGAGGGGAAACATGAAAAATTAAATATTGCTGTTAGTAACAGAAAGATTTATTTCTACTATAGCAGGGCTCACAAACTCATGGCCTATGGCTGTCATAACTATTGAATGCAGATCCTGTAAAGATTAGAGTGTATGTCTGTATTATACAGCCCATCACAATTTCGCCATACATTATGAAATAAGATCCACTTCTCACTCACAGGAAGCTGTTGTACCAGTTTTCTCAGACTGCACGTTTTCTCTTTACTGTAGCTGATAAAGTAGTATTGATACATTTAGAGGCCAGTGACTGACTTGAAGCCTGTGCATACCACAAAGACTATGCAGAAGTGCACAGGATTATGAATAGTCATTTTTTAAATCCCCTAGCATAAATTAGAATTGTTTTTATAAATCGAATTCAGTCTTTCCATACAATGTTTAAATTAGCTTGTCTGTTGTTGTTGACAATAATAGTACACACGAACTACGGATAAGTGTGTTGCATTTTAAAAGATGAGATTGAGAGGGGGAATAACTGAAATTGTTTTAGGTTCTGTGGTTATTACTATTTAAGTAATAACTTGACCTCTTATAAATATTTTGTCTAGGTCTTAACTTTGTTTTCACAATCCAGTGTTACTGTTACGTGCATAGTATATAGTTTTCCTCACTGTTTTCAATTTTGTAACATTTCCCCAATGCTTTAGCCCAGTCCCCCTGGCTTATCAGTATAAACAAGAGGAAAGTGGTTCAAGAATACAGATACACAGACAGTATTTCAACAGTAAATAGATCATGAATTCAAGAAATGTGGACTGTTATTGCTATTGTTATTGTTAATGTTATTGTTGCAAAAACAAACTGAATGGTGTATGTCTGATTTGCAGAGAGACTGTGGCAGATCTATAGGACAGATACCGAGGAGAGGAAAACAACAGTGTTCTCCAGTTAAAGAAAACGTTGCATTTACAATAGGAGAAATAGCTTTGAAGGGGTATTTGGAGCTAGTGACTGAAATGCACAATAAGGTAGCAGAGATTTGGGTTCCTGAAAGAGAACAGCAGCAAGTATGGCTTTGCTGTCAGATGCCTGATGACATAGCTGACCTGGCAAGTGATCACAGTAAACACCTTCCAGAAGCCAAATCATTCTGTGCCTACCCAGATCCAGCAAGTATATATTTGTTAGAAGCATCAAGTTCTAGGTTTAAATTCTTATTTGTGGTGCTGACAGAAAAATGGAAACAAAATACTGAAAAAGCTGGAAAGGCCATGGGCAGAGTAGCCTTTCGAAGGGTAGCCTTGGACATTGCTAGCTGTTATAAGAACAGATGGTACTGGAATTATACAATTATGCATTGCAGCAATGTATGATTCATCTTTAAGGCAAACCAAATCGTATTATTTCAGTAGTTGTGTGGTGTGTCAGTTTGATTCGAGCCAAGGCCCTGCAGTGCAGGTACTCTTTTTTTTCCAGTCGTGGTACTGGGACATTTTATAACACAGAGAAACATGAGTTAAGGAAAAACTTTTTCATCCAAGAAAACAGATCAAATGTTTGATGGAAGAGTTGAACAGCCCTGCCGGGACCTGAGGATGAGGTCTTACTTTCCTTGCAGACACATGAGCTGAAAAACCTGAACCTCAGCCTACAAGGTCACAGACCACTAGTGGCGACACTGCATGGTGAAGTGACATCATTTACCACTTAACAGAGGTTTGTGCCAAAATGCAACTTCACAGTACAGTTTCTTCATGAAAAGCTAGTTTATTTTTTTTCATGTGCTTTCCATCAAGTGAAACATTGAAATGGATTTGTAATTCAGATGAGCCCAGTTTCAGAACTGTCTTCGTTCAGGTTTGTTGCCTGAAATGTAACCATCTGGACATGGCAGAGGGAAAACAAAATTCTCATTGTAGGAATGCTAATCCCTCATGTGTTGTTAATTATAAACCGCATTAATACATCATAAACACATCACGGCACATCATATCTTGTATTAATAGCTGTTTGGTAAAACATATGGGTAAGCAAGTTGGGGTCAGACCATCCTAACGTCATTGGAAACGATTTGTATTGCAAAGGATATTTTTGAAACATGGAGCAGAAAGGAGTACAAGCTTAAGTCTAAACAAGAAGGCAGATCAATTAAAGGGATTGGTTAGCACTGGTATATAGAGCTTAGCTGGAATATAAATCATCAGACAGGGGTCCCCCAGGACAGCTAATCTGCAGGGCAACATGTTGCTAAAGAGTACATTTGATGGGGTGGAATTACATGAGGAAAGTGCATGTAATTCTGTCAGCAGCTACGGTACCACCTTATTTGTCGGAGCTTAATTTCCACGGTACAATGTCCAAAAAAACTTCTCTGACGAGTGAAGTCAAGGAAACTAAAGAGACACTACTTGTTGCAGTCATGGAAGTTTCCAATGCACAGTGACATTTAGCTCATGGAAGCGAAGCACTCTCAAATATCAGCAAATCAATGAGGAGGAAGCTAAAATAACTAACATTCTCAAAATGTTAGTGGATATTTTACCAAACTGTGACTCCATTCATTGTACGATTTTCAACAACTTTGGGTTTAAAATGATCATAATTCTGTGATTTCTATTTAAGGATGGCTTTTCTGAGCTCACTGAGACAACTTGTTTTATTGAAATCTTTCATCTTAAAAGAGATTAATTGAAAAGCTCTCTTCAGTTCAAATGAGGTATTTACAGGTGATGCTGTCAGCAAGGTTTTATTTTACATTCAGAGCAGCTGGTGTGTATGAAATGGCTGTCCTGAGAACCAAAACTTTAAGAGAGCAGAGGCCAGTTGGAGGAGGGTTTAATTCTATTCCGTTTGAGCACACAGTCTGTTCTTATTGGACCTACTGTTGCTCTTCGCTGTATAATAATTTCCTGCCATCTGTTCAGTTCATATTATCAGGAGTTGTTACAACAGTGTAGTAGGAAGGCAAGCTAGAATTCATTTAAATTAAATGTGAGCTTAATAGTGTCTGCTTGTGAGTAACACCTCATTTGTAAAACTCAATTATTACAGGTTCATTTTCAGTTTTGTCTTTGGATTGGAATTAATCTTGCATTCTTCACACACCTTCTCATGTCAGGTCCCTATAGCAAGAACAAAGTGACTGGTTTTGTTCAAAGACCGAATTGTAAGATAAATGCATGAGCTTGTTTAAGTATTAAAAGAAGAAGCAGATGTGGTACAACAGTGGGAATTATAGCTATAAAGATGGGTAAAGAAGTCTGAAAAGTCAGCCCTAGTTATACTGTAGATATCCATTTTTTTCTTTCAATGTGCAGTGCATATTTTCTGCAGCAGTAATGCTTCAGTTGACGGGTGTGTACAGTCCCAGTGCTCGGGTTAGGAAGAGGTCAGAACCCTTCAGCGGCTGTCAAAACAGTACTGTTTCTTTAAAACCTTAAGAAAAGCCTTCCATTGTCCTGTGCCTTGTTTAAAACCACACTGTGGACAGGTCTACCCTTTTAGTCTGGATGATTAGTTTATTATAATTTATGATGAGTCATTATGGTAAATTATTTTTTAACACTGGGAGCCATGTCTTGTAAATTCAAAGAGTTAATGCTGATAGAATATACCATATTCCCTTGGTTTATTAAGTTTGCTAAACAATATTATTTTTAAGAATCTTTTAATAAGACAGATGTACTAAACTTTTCACATTTTAAATCTTCTTAAATCTTAATTTCTAAACCTAGCAGAAATACCAATTTTCAGCTGTTGTACTAATGTTAATCCATATTTATTTAACAACTCTTTCCTGGACATTGGAAGTTTGGTGTCTAGTGCTGCAGTCACGTCCGAAATCTTACTGCCTTAGTACCAACAAAGAAAAAAACATTCAGTTCCCCTCAGTGCTTCATGGTCCTGCAACTCAGTGGGATGTTGCTTTGAAATCATTTCAGAGGGCCCCCCAGCGAATGTTTATTTAGACCAATGTTGAGAGCCTGCTGTAGCATTCTTCCCTCCCTGTTAGTTTGTACTCTTAGTTTTTATCGTCAACTGACAATAAGTGTGTAAAAAAATAAAAAAAACATCTTAATTCCTGCATTCAGAATCTTCTGCCTGATTGTTCTGAACACATTAAACTGTTTTAAATCCATGAAATATCATCTGAAGCATCGTTTAAATGGTTTGAAAAAAGTTGGGTGAGCTGAGTTTACCTTAAATTATGGACATTTCATTTTAGTATTTTGTGCCTTAAATATGCAGCATTTTAATTTAGTTGGAATAATAAAAGAGCTAGTGTCTAATACTCATACATAGAGCAATTAGATATTTCCATTCTTTTGGAAGCAAATGGTAATACCTTTTCTGCTTAACTAACCTTCCTTTTTAATGTTTCTTCCAAATACAGTATTAAAAAAGACTGATTCTTTGTTCACTTCTTTTCCTTTTACGTTATTTCAGAGTGGTTTCATTTTGTGGAGTCTCCCTGCTTAATCTTGAAGAAAGGGCCATAACATTTGTGAAGAAAGGCTAATGGATTTTAGAGTAGTTAAACAAAAGCCATGTGGATTCTTTCTCCTTATGTTCATAATGCAAGCAGTGGCACACTCAGTGTTCCTCAAAATCCAAAGTGATAGTGAAGACCGATGCTTTGTTTTTTCAGGTTTTGTGCTAATGTCAGCTGTCAGAAAGTCTTCAATGACAGGTTAAGACCTGTTGTTTTTGAGCATCTTAATAAAAAACCCTAACACTAGCTAGTTTTGTATTAAAATCCCCTTGAACTTTATATAGTGTTTTTCATGCCGTGACCGTGAAGCATTTTACGCTCGTTTTATAGTCGCAATCCTCTGGCATTATTTTATTTTAAAACTTTATTCTAGTCACTCTGTACGCTTCATTGGAGTCCTGCATTTCATTGGTGCTCTCCCATCAGACTGCTGTCCAGGCTCAGCCATGCTGGGTTTCTGATTGCCAATACATATATACTGCATTTCATCTGACATATTATAATAAATATAGGGTGTCAGTGAGTTGTGTACAGTATATAAAATAAGTTTTACAAAGCTTACTCACCTAGCAAGAAGTTGTATGAAACATATGAGCCCTCTCTAAATAGTTAGGCAGTTTTAAATGTGGTGAGATGGTTATTCTGTTCAGAGATGGAAGAAGGCAGCACAACTTTAAAAACAAAGATCCGGGGACTCTCAAGTTGCTCAGGGGCCCCAACCTGAGTGCAAGCTGAGCTCTACGATCTCAAGTTCGAGACTGGGTCATGACACTGGCTGCCTGTGACTGGGGTAGTGCAAGTGAAAAATTGTTAAAGGCTTTGGTGGTCACAGAGTGCTGTTAGTTGGTTAAAGCTGGGTGTAGATTTATTATAAAGCAATGAAGATTTTAATATAAGATCATGAGTAATTCAAACCTGTCAAAGGTGGCTTCAGACTTTTACAAAACATGAGAATTTAACTCGTTTAAATACACTCTAATTATTTTGTCATCTGTTCATGCATCTTTGAACTTACCCATGTTTACTAATACTGAGCACAAGGAAGAAATATGTCTGTACTTGTTTTTGGAATTCAGCAAGTAATGGCTAACAGGAGAAGTAAAATAAATGTAGGGTGTTGTATATAAATTATAACACTGTTGCTTTGTTTTTCTTTTAAACCGGGTCCACATGTTCTTGCTCAGTAAAGGCTGGACCTAGGAGGATGCAAGACCTGAGAGATTTGTGATACGTGCACTTAACACTTTTTTGGAGATTAAATGGAAACTGGAGGAGCTGTGCTATTTTATTCAAATAGCACATTATGTTTGCAATGTAATACATTCCTGAAATTGTGTCAGAACTTGGAAATATTTGGAGCAGTGTTTCGTTTTAAATGCAATCTACATATCTGGATGCATGTTAAGAGTGCTTTTCTGGTAATTATTAGTAGATGTTTTTTTCTCCTTAACGGTACTTGAATAGAGCCACTGCTGGATGAGTAAGAGCTCAGCAGTAGTCATTTACTGAACAATGCAGAGCTGTCTACAGTTTGGCTCTGGAGTGCTGGCAGAAATCATAGTACTGGAAATCGAGCACAATTGATGTGGGAGGCTGGAGGCCTGTTTGGGGTTGGCTGCAGAGGTGCAGTTTAGAGCTCTTTTTTCAGACGGGGAGGATACTGGAGGTAATTCATTATTTAAAATAGTTTAATTTTAAAAAAACATTGCAAAAGCATTGTTAGTGTGAAGTAAGGAATGTAGAGTAGTATCATGGAATTATTGTGTATCCTATAATGAATAAGATGACTGTATCTGGTATATCTCAGCAGGTTTTTTCATTTTCCCCCATATTGAGACAACTGGATTTGTTAAGCCTATGAACTTGAGTGCATTTACATAAAAATTGTATTGTTATCATGTAGTTGGTGGCGATATGTGAATGTGTTAGTTCTTGGTTACATGTACTATAAACAGTACAAGATGCATTCCTTCATGTGTTCTGCAGAGTATAGCTACCAAGCTGTTATGTTTGCTCAGCTGTGTACTTTGACAATTGGTTGTGCCATTGGTTTTACTATTTCTGAATTTACACTATAAATGTCACTGGGGGATGGCACCTCTTCCCCTGCTTTAGGCGTAATATACAAAGCAATCTTGGTGAGACCCCTCTAACAACTGTATAAGCTCAGATTGAGAGGACAACAGTGCAGAAATGTCCCAGAATAGAGGTTTTGCAACAGGTCTTGCAACATACTCCTACTGATTGTGCCTTTTCTGATGCTCTTATTAGAGCGTTCTAAACAGCTCAGCCTAATTAGTTATCAATGCATAATTGGTAGATTCATTCACATTACAGACACTAGTCGCATGTGAATCCGCGTATTTCTAACCTTTCCTTTCCATTACTTCCGTAAGGTCTCTTAACATAATTTTGATTTTCTGAACACAGGAACCCTGAAACCAAGTTTAAAAACCAAATAGTCCAATTAAAGTTTCAAAAAAGCACATTTTGATAAAAAAAAAACTGAAGGCAGAGTGCAATACTCCAGGACTGAGGCTGAGAAACACTGTTTCGTGAATGATAAGCAAGGTAGTGTGTACGGTAATACAGTACATAGAAGTACGAAGTAGCTTTCTGATAATGTTGATGTGTGTCTGTGAACAGGTGTCTGCTTGGGTGTGTCACTTTAGTGTTGGAAAATATAAATTTTCAACCCTAAGAAAGATGCACCTGACTGATAGCTTATATGGGATATTTGGGCAGTGTTACAAACAAGTTGTTGAATTGATGGCTCTGATGCTTTGACATTTATGTACATTGCTTTATATCTTAACTATATATATTGAGAAGGATCAACACCCAATAAATGAGTATTGGAAGTAATAGCATGCATTGCATATTTATTTCTTTGTGCTGTACAGTTTAAATTTCTTTATTTTTTTATTCAGAGGCATCAATATCAAGCAGAGACAGAATGGTGTTGCATGTCTAAGCTGTTTTGAGGTGTATGCAGATCTTCCCCAGAGTATTCATTTTTATTTGTTGTTCAAGCTTGGGTGCCTCTTGGGACTGCACACTGACTGCAGAAGCACGCAAGTGTCCTTCTGGAAGAATAGAAAATGCCAGTATCATCAAGTATAAATTTGTAGTTTGTTCAATTTTGATGTTTTATTTGTTATGGCCTTTTTTCTTTTAATGGCCTCACAGGAAATGAGCACTTTGAGCATGTCTGGAGTTAGTCCAGTGTGTTGTTTCTACGAAGTGCACTTTTGCATAGCATGTGTTCTGTTGAGTATACCAAGCAGTGAATGATCATATGGAACACAAAGTAAAAGTTTTGTTTTGAATCCATTAAAATGAGATGTAGTACATGCTGTATTTCTCCTACACTTTTTCAAAGCTTAGAACCGGTTAAATTTACAGTTGTAAAATATTGTTTGTGTAGATTTTTGTAACGCCCGAGGAGTTAACGAAAAGTTTGGGGGTAGAACAGACGGAACTGAATACAGATGAGATTCTTTAGTAAAGGAAAATTTATGGTTCCTGCTTGACAGTCCTGTCACGAACATCCTTGGTACAAACAGCAGGATCTGAGAATTCCAACATTGCTAAATACAGTAAAACTTAGAGAAATTCTCTTAGAGATAACTACATTTGTAGGATGGCCTAGTAAAGTTAGACTAATATAGTTTACAAAGAGTGTACTAAATAATAATGCATTTTCTTTTGTACTGATTATGGATGGGCTTCCTCCATTTGTTGCATAGGTCTAGTCAATATTGTGATGTTTGCAAAACAGAACTTTTCTCTATCATGCTTGCATTTCTATTAATAATGACATCTAAAATTACAAAGAAACTTTTAAGGCAGCAAAATGGAGAATTTTTGTCAATTTGTTTAAAACAAGTTGTGAAATCGCATTGCACATGGGTTAGGGTGGATGCCATTACATAATCCTACAATTATTGACTTGTGTTCTCTAGTGGCTTGTGTGGCCAGTACTATTCCTGCTTTCTAAACTTTTTTTACTTAAATTGTCTGCATCTGCACTCTTATTTCATTATTTTACCAGGCAAGTCAATTAGGAATAATTTCTCATTTACAACAATGACCTGGAGACCCCCTTAACAGCAAGTCATTTACTGGAGCATTGTGAGTAAAGTATTCAAGGGTACAAAAGCAGTGATCTATATGGGATCTGAGCCCACGACTCTATGGTCCAGAGTCCAGAGCCCAAACCAGTAATCCACACCATTTTTAGTGTTCACCAACATGTGATTATGGGTCCAGAATCTCTTGCCTTCCTTTTTAGATGCTTTCTGCTTTTATGTGCAGATTCCCTTTTCCATCTTTACATGCACATTAGGTGACACTAATGGAAGTTCTGTAGTCATGCTGACAAGTAATCCTGGACTTTTGACATGTTGCCTTCACACATCTTCAGATTAATAGCTCTATGTCTGTTGTTAAACGTGTAAATCAAAATCTGTTTAACAAGCCAATTAAAAGAAACCTGTCACAGGCTGCAACAATTCAGTTGTCTGCATTGAGCCAGAGTTAACAACATTATCAAACATTGATGTAAATTGTCTTCATCAATTGCTATTGTGAACTGAAGAATAAAATACAGTACCTGTAGCTGTCAATATACAGTGTTGCACACAGAAAACGTTAAGTTAATTTGAATGTCAGAGTAACTGAACAGCAACTGGTTTATGTGTAGATGTTTAAAATGTGTGCAAATGTTTTTATATGCAATGTGTTACTAAGAATTGTCAGCTCAACTTTGCAGTACTGGTCTTTTGAATTAATATAGATTAATGAAGTTTAATTAACAGTGGAGGTAGTGTAGTTTTAGTCCAAAAAACACATATAATAGTTATAGATGCATGAATATAACCAACCACCAACCCATAACTTCATTGATAATTAATACATAACAGGAATATGTACAAATATTCAAAATGCCTTTGATTTCTGCTTTACTTTGTTGTTTTTGACTGAGCATTATCTTCATTAGTGTTGTCTACTATTGATCATGTAGCATTTCCTGTCTAGCAGTTCCAATGTAGACCGTAGCCTTCACAAAAGCATTATGGATCAATAATGTATCATAATGTATTATGTATAGACATAACCATTTGAAAAGTATAGAGTGTGAATGTTTGTAGTATACAATAGTCCCATTAAATATATACTTAGCAGAAAACACAGAATTACCTATAAATACCATTACCAGCCAGTCCTTTAAACTATTAGATGGAGTAAAATATATAATTTTAGTTGATAGATCATAATGAGAATTTAGTAGCCAAACGCAAGGTCTCTCACATAACTGCTGAAGAGAAGATATTTAAATTATGACTTGTTAGCCTTGTATTGTTGAAGTTTGTTTTCTTATTTTCAAACATCATACACTTTTATTATCTTTTTCTATCTGCATAAATCTTTGTGACCCCAATCTGTATCAGTTTCTGAGAATTTGAAAGTGTCTTTAATTTGAAGGGTAGCATTACATTTGTACTCAGTACTGAATAGTTTTGGAACAATGTGGGATTGTGACACTCATCAATGCCTGGAGCTGGAGACAAGATACAGACTTCCACTAATGATGATCTGGTAATAAAATCTGCTCCTTGATGCATGTGATTGAAATGTTCAGAGCTGTATTGTGAAAATATGAAAGCAGAATGCCTGCCGTTGTGTTGGCAGCACTAATGGAATCTATTTTATGAAGTGCTTTAGCAGCAAGTGTAATAATTGATTATCTGAAGGCATCTTACACTAATGTTCTTTTCATTTCCAAATTTTAAAATAGCTAACAGTAATACAGAGGACCTGGAGTTCATCAAAGATCCCAATTGCAGCACTGTATGACAGAATTTCCTTTCATTTGCAAAAACGAATAAAACACTTCGTCAAATGTCTTTAGCATGTAATCCAAGAAAAGGCGTTTCAAGTTTAGTGTCACCCTATATAGGAGGTGTCTATTTCTAGCAGTCTTTAAATTATAGGCTGTCTGCCTAGGGTATGTTTCTGAGAAGGCCTTGCCCACATGATGAGAGAATCTAGTTTTCAACAGAAGAAGCTCAAGAGAAAGACAATGTTTAAATGAATAGGGTAAAATAAATGGGCGAAAAAATTGTGACATAATGACTTGCATAACTTTGCGAGCATAGTTAACCGAAGACATTTTTCTGTAAGACTAAGTTTCTAAAAGAGTTACTAAAAGTAACTCTTTAAGTGCACCCCTCACTGTACTGATTGTATTGTATGTGTTGTATTATTATTGTTATTGTATCATTCGTTACGCTGTGGCTGTGTTGTCTGTGTTAAGCTGCTGTTGCACTGCAATTTCCCTCACGGGATCAATAAAGTATCTATCTATCAATCATTTTACCATAGTGGTTTATTGAAACTTTTTCTTGGTAATTTTTGGTTTTATTAAGTACAGGTAATGGTACTGAGGAATGGACACGAAAAGAGTAATATGCTAAAAATATGTTACGGTCTCATATGAGACCGCAAATGCAGAATTGCACTGCAGTTACCTAATGCTATGGTTAACCTTCATGTCCTGAGCCTGAAGGTTAGGATTGGTGATCCGTATAGCAGTGCTTTTCTGCACACTATGCAAAGCACATTCATTTTGTTCTTCTAAGCATACTTGTTTAACGTGTTCTCAGGAGCTGCGTTCAGCCTGCTATGAATGGTGACTCCGGCGCTGGGGTGGTCACTTCCCCACCCCCGACCACAGCCCCTCACAAGGAGCGCTACTTTGACCGAGTCGACGAAAGCAGCCCCGAGTACCAGAGAGAGAGGAACATGGCGCCTGACCTTCGCCAGGACTTCAATATGATGGAGCAGAGGAAGAGGGTCTCTATGATCCTGCAGAGTCCGGTTAGTTTTACCCTTCCAGGTCTCCATGCCATTGAGTGCTGTAAATGCAAAACCTTGAGGATATCCAGACTCTTTTTTTTTAACTCTGTCATCAATGGACATATAACACTGACTTTGCTAATTGTGGAAAAAAGGCAAGCTAGATTTCACATTACAGTTATTAAGTGTTAGTCTCATCGATCTCTCAGGCAGAGTTTACAGCAGTTCAATATGCCCGGATCCTGTATAACTTCACTCATGTACAGTATATGTGTTACTGTATTGCGTCATTGATTTCAAACATCCTGCAGTTTGCAAATTGATATACATGCTGTATATTCATTCCCTTAGGTGGTAATAATAGCTCAAAGTTCATCTGATCCTTAAAAAGCAGTTCTTTTAATAAACTTTCACACAGTGAAACTTTACTTCCTATTTCTTTCCATGTGAAAGGTTATGATTCACTAAAGTTATATTCTCAAACTAATCAGAAGGCTCTTTGTTTAGTACTTAGCATTGAAGGAAGCAGATACAAGAGGATGTTGTGTAACAGCAACAATAAAATCCCACAGTGTTCATGCATTTTCCTTAAGAGTACAATAAAACAAGTCATTGTTTTAAGATAAGATCACTTCATTAGCCATATACAATTTCTTGCATTAGGAATTTGTCTTTTCGTATACCCCAGCTTGCTCTCCAGGCACATACAGTAGACGGGGAGAGAGAAGCTTGGGGTCAGGGTGCAGGGTCAGCCGTTTATACGGCGCCCCTGGAGCAGTTGGGGTTAAGGGCCTTGCTCGGGGCCCCAACAGAGTAGGATTCCTCTGCTGGCCACGGGATTTGAACCAGCAACCTTCCGGGCGCAGGCACAGATCCTTAGCTACAGAGCCACTGCGCTGCAGATTTGATATAGTTTCTATATAGAGTGTAAGATCTCTAGGAAAAGCAGGCAGAGATCCAAGTGATTACGCTATCTGTTACGTCAGCACAAAGGTATCATAGATGGTAGAGAGGTGAACACTCCTTAGGCAAATATTTTGAGAGCTGGAAATGTGGCCAAGTGTCTGCATTCCTGGACAATGTCAGTAGGAGGCAGGCCTTATCCAACTGTAACCTCAACTCTACAGGGTACAAATGACTGGATTGTGTCTGGCTTATGATGTGTTAATATGATTAGCACAGGCAGATCAGATTGCATGGAAGACGCACTGTTTAAACCATTGTACAGAAAGGCAGTTATAGCAGCTGTTATGGAAATTGTTCAAAAAAGAAGAAAATTTAATAAATCAGAATCAGAAGATCAGGAATTAAATCTGTGCTGCAAACCTGTTTTTTTTTCCCAAAGAAATTAGTAAAATAAATCTGCACTACATAGTCCAAAAAATCCACCAGGAGAACATTTTAGCAGCAATTCTTTTCTCCCACCTTCAAGTAGTTTTAAATACTACAGTGTGTTTTAAGTTAGGCAAACATTCCTGGTAACCTCTTAATAAAGTAAATGATGTCCATGAGGTTGTCATTTCACAAGAAAGTTAACACTGGTAAGGGCAGAGCTTGGGTAGGTCTGGGAGGATCATGAAATTAAAACACTGTTAAGATCATGGTTAGATGACTACTTAAAAAAAGTTTATCAACAACTATCTTACAAATACCAGAATAGAACAAAATGCTTTTCACTGCTGTGAAGATGGAATGAGGATACACATTTGGCTTACCTCTTCTGAGAATCCCCTGTGAGTTCCTTATGTAAAATGAAGCTGAAAATCACTACTAAACCATAAGAAATTGATTTAAATCTGTGTCTTGATGTTTCTGAGACCTAGTTGTTACCATGGTTACAATTATTTTTATTGCATCAATTCTGTTATCCACAGCTATACAGTTTTCACAGAGACATCCTGGCAGGCTTTGTTCACTGTGGTACGGTAGGCAAATATAATTCATGGAAACATGGTCTTATTCGCACTGCTATCCCACAATAGCAATGCAAAACTAAAAACATCTGGGAGATTTATTTAGCTGCTTAGCAAATCTATCCTTTCAGAGCAATCCTGCCTGTATTTTTACTCTTTGTGAATTTGCAGTTAGTGTGTATAATTTACTCACCTCACTTTTGGTGCCATTTATAATTGGATAGATATTTTAGAAAACACTGATAGTATGATATCTTAAATAGAGACAGTGGGATTTGTTTGTTTTTTGGCACATAGAGCTATGGTCTATAGAGCTTTTATTACTTCAATCTGTGATTCTCTTTGTTTCCTGTTTCCTGTTTTTGTTCTAATGTTGCCTGCACTCATTTCTCTCCTAGGATTTACTATTCTTAATAAACTTTTTTCCAGCAAAATACATTGCTCTTTCACAGTTGTGGGGCAGTTTTGATCCTCTCCCATATAGTGACACATATCAAACTAGAATTTGAAATCGGGTGAACATACATTATGAACTGGAAATGCAAGGGAGCAAGGTTTGGTTTCTTCCAATGCCTGTAATTGTGTTTGATTTATGTAGTGTTGTGCAAAAATCTGTTTTGTAGTTTTCACTTGCTTTTCCATGTTTGTGCAGATAGAATTCTATCTAAAGTTTAATTGTTTTGTTTTAAATTAACAGTTAATCCTGATAGATCTATTCTTGTAGAACAAAAAGTAGAGTTTAAGCTTTCTGGATATGTATAGAGGAGCAAATGATAAATATGAGGACTGCCTGACAATGAACCCATTATTTCTGATTGTAAATGTGATGAATTTACTGCTGCAACCCTTTGTATTGACAGGCCATGTAGTCTATAGTAGAAAACACTAGTGAAGTTGATGGTGCTCATTATCTGCATCTATTGTAATTGCTGATTGTGAGAAGATATCTAAATGTTTTTTCACAGCAATATACTGTATACATCAACACAAATACATCCTGAAATAAATTTGTGGTTTGGTATTTTGAAGGTGTTGTTGGTTGTCTTCTTAAAACAACAGAGGTGGGGTTTGAATTCTGAGATGTTTTGTTTGCGTTGCAGGCCTTTTGTGAGGAACTGGAGACAATGATCCAAGACCAGCTGAAGAAGGGCAAGAACCCTACAAGCTTGCTAGCCTTGCAGCAGATCGCAGACTTCATGAATACTAGCATGCCCAGCATTTACCCAGCCACTCCACAGGGCGGGATGGCAGCCCTCAATATGAGTGAGTAGAACTTAACAGTGATGACCTGAACATCAGAACCGGAGAAAGCATTCTCCCATGCTGCCTGGCAGGCCTCTCTGCTTCATACTTCTCATTGGGCTCAGTTTTTTCAGAAGGACGCATCCACAGTTTGATCATTTTTAAATAACGCAAAGATAAAAAGCCACCTGACCTTTTGCGTGAATACAGAATTTCCTAGTTATTAACTGTTGTTGAAAGGTGCAGGATTTTTACGTCTACATTATCCAAGCATGATGTCAATTTTTGGTGTGAACTCCAAATCCAGCTCAGTAGCAGAGTGGATAGTTATAACTTGTAGTTATGAGGCCGTGCTGATATTTACAGGTTTAGGGATGGTGACTCCAGTCAATGACCTGCGAGGCTCCGACTCCATTGCTTACGAGAAGGGCGAGAAACTGCTTCGTTGTAAACTGGCTGCCTTCTACCGCCTCACTGACCTATTTGGGTGGTCGCAACTGATTTACAACCACTTAACGGTAAGCACTTTAACACTTTTGGGTTAACTGGGCAGTATTTGGGATTTTTCAAGAGTTGGGCTTGATAAGACGGAGCTATTACTGGAATTTGCAACATTGGGATAATGAGGGCATTGCTAATGGTACTGAGAAATATATCAAAAGTGCATTAAAAGTCTCAGTTACTAGAATGATACTAAAAAGCCTTAACTATTGACTGCAGTGTAGCGAGGTAATTATAAATACATATCTGGACATTTCTGAACGATTCCCAAGTTAATGTTGAAATCTTGTTTTTCTGTGATTGCCAATGAGATTTTCTGATATCTTGTTTCAGCTAAAAATCACTTGAACTGTACACTCTATTAACAAAAAATATTTTTCACTCATTCACAACAGTCATATAACACAGCTATGGTCATTTTCTTTTAATTAAGTTGGTTCAAATCATAATGTTTCTTTTTTTGTGAAATCATATTGACTTGGACAGTTAATTTGCACAATGTTGCATAAATTTCAGAAGGTTTCCTGCTGTCTTCCTGGAGGACATTGGCTCGCAGTGTTTAGTTTGATCTTTGCAGTTGCATTATCTATAAGGAGATCTGTGGAGTTCATGACTGAAGTTTTTGCTGCGGCAGTTCTCGGTTGCTACAGTATGGCATGCCTGTAAAGAAGAAACAATTATGCTTCTTTTTTTTAGTGTGTTTTTCGTGGCAGTGATTTTTGGTGGTTGCCATAGAATCGCAGAATACTAGAGTTTCTGTGTAACTAAGCTTAGACATGCATATGTGCTAAAGAATATGTCAGGCAGGTCCCTCCAACACTGCTTGATGTGAAGGGACAAGCAACTTAATGACCGGATAACCCCCCCCCCCACCCCCCCAAAACATAGTGGTATATACCTTCAGATCCATGGAGCGCAGCCATGGCTCTTTGCTAGGAATAATAGACTGGCAAATCCTGCGTTTGAATCAGAGATGTTCATATACAGGGTTTGGGAATGTTGTATTCATCAAATGAATGCAAAATTACAGCAATTTGTGAGAGAAGAAACATTTGGCATCAAGCTTCTTGTTAGACTTGTGTAAGAGCATATTCGTTTAGCTCCTGACACACGTGCGGTCTTAGCAAACAGCATTTCTTGCTTCTTTCAAAAGCTTTGTGTCATAGACACTATGGTTATAGTATAATGAAAGACCAAAATCTAACAGCAGGAGGACTTTACCTTCCAATAAAGAGTATAAAAGCAGCACTTCTGAAGGATAGATTTAGAAATCCAAATGAAGACTTGTTTCATTCTGCCACAACCTCAATAGAGCATTACTTTCCAGCTACTACTCCAGCTTTCCATAATTCCTACATTGTAGGACAGTGTGTCCTCCTGGAGATTGGCCAGTGAAAAACAGTGAAGTGAGGCAAAAGAACTCTTAGGTTTTTATTGCCATTATTACATAAGGAAAGGGCTATTCAGCAAAATGTTTCTAATTGCTATCTTCTAACATAATTAATATTTATTAAATACCCATGATGGAAAGTGGCCTCATTGCGTTCTTTATTCATTGCCCATGCTTGCTGAAGGTTGTTACCCAAAGTGCCTACCACAGGTCACGTGAAATATATTAAACACCGTGCTGTTTAGCTGTTGTGCAACAGGTCGATTTTGCCTTCAGCCATTGAAATCTTTTTGTTTAATCCATGTGATTGTTTAGTAATTCTTGAATGCAGTGTGAGAATGCAGTGAGAAAAGGAAACGTAATAGAACATAACTTTTACCATTTCAGATCTTGCCATTTTTCTGTGAACTCTGTTTCAAACACATCTTAAATCCCAGTAGTTTCTCAATTTTGTAATAAAGTTTGGTAACCTATTCCTTGCATTGTTAAATCTGTTATACGTGTTTTCTAATATCGGTGCAGAATTGACATCTAACAAGTTTCCAAATACATTTTACACTCACTGAATTAATCTAAACTGAACTTAAGTGTTCACCCTTATTTCTTGCCCTTAAAACTTTGAAAACCTAGGCCATGGGAATCATTGTTTTTTCCCTTGTT
Organism: Atractosteus spatula; assembly: GCF_055471065.1. Lineage (NCBI taxonomy): Eukaryota > Metazoa > Chordata > Actinopteri > Semionotiformes > Lepisosteidae > Atractosteus > Atractosteus spatula. Next base: position 56,145,197 of record NC_142708.1, on the reverse strand, counting down.
GAGTACTGACAAAAGATTGCATGTTTTTTTTTTACAGGTCAGGCTGAATTCAGAGCAAGAGCGTTTCCTGATTGTGCCATTTGGGCTTCTGTACAGTGAAGTCACTGCCTCTAACCTGGTATGCTGCCTTTTCTATATTAGAACCATTTAAGAAGGAATCTCTTCAGTGAACACCAGGGTGGAGATGACAACAGAATTTCATTCATTGGTGTTTCAGTTTCCATTCGTTGTCTTAAGAATGCTTTAGGTACTGTAGGTTTATGTAATATTGTTGATATGAAAAGGCACTGAAGGTTTGTATGCTTTCTTTAAGGGAAAAAAAAGAATAATAGACTGTAGATAATGATACACCAGTTATATCTTTTTAGTTTTATATCTGTCTGAAAACTAGATACTGGTCAATGTAGTCTGTGCTGCTACTTGATTTTATGTCATCTTTTTTTAATTTAAATGAAAAGGTTTGTTTTTTTAGGTACTGAAATAAGAAGCGCTTTAGGGACATTGTTATGATTTGGCATTTGTTATTAAATGGTAAATCTTTGCCACTTCTGTTGTATGGGTTGTATGAATTCTGTGTAACCGTAGTGAGTTGAAATCTAGTGAATTATAATTCAAAATGTTCAAAACATCCCCAGATGTTCCTGGTGTTTGGTTTGATTGTAGACTTGGCAGGGCATTTTGTAAAACCCTTCTGTTTTTATAACTTAAATGCATTTTGTAATTCTAGGTTAAAATAAACCTGCAAGGGGAAATTGTTGACCGTGGGAGCACTAACCTGGGTGTTAATCAAGCAGGATTCACCTTGCACTCTGCCATCTACTCCGCCCGGCCCGACATCAAGTGTATCGTACACATCCACACACCTGCTGGGGCCGCGGTACGTCTCAAATGTTGTTTGAGTTTTGACCCTGAAATAACTGGGTGAGCTACGTGTGATAAGACGCATGGGCCTCACATCTTATCAGCCTTGTCCTTGCTGTGTTGCAGGTGTCAGCCATGAAGTGCGGCCTGTTGCCCATCTCCCCAGAAGCTCTTGCCCTGGGGGAGGTGGCCTATCATGATTACCATGGGATCCTGGTCAATGAGGAGGAGAATGTGCTAATACAGAAAAATCTAGGACCTAAGAGCAAGGTATTTCAGGATAAAGGAAATCATCCTCGATGGCCTGAGTTCAGTGAGCACAGTGTTTCAGCTTTAGTAAAGGCACCTCCCCTGGAGTGAAACAGAAGCAAAAAGTATTTATGGCGACAATGGTGGTTAGGAATGGATTGGCTTTTTTTAATAAAAAATAGTGTTTTAGGTCATGATTTCCTGAACTTGGAAACTGGTTCCTTTCTCCAAACCACAAAGCACTAGCTATAGTTTTAGTGCTCTGCAGTGGTGATCAGTTGTATTCAGATTTACCATCAATTAATATGTTCTTATTTAAAGGAGATTCTTCTTGAGGAGTGATTGACTGGAGTTAATCATGCACCAGGACGAAAACTCTGGATAGTTTTATGTGTTTGCTAAGAGGATGACAATATTACATAATTGTTGCATTAACAGATTTTTTTTTCATTTTTTCCATTGCAGGTTCTTATCTTGAGAAATCATGGCCTGGTTTCAGTTGGAGAAACAGTAGAAGAAGCTTTTTATTACATTCACAACCTGGTCAGAGCTTGTGAGATACAGGTAGAAGCAACGATGTTATCCCTTGGAAATCTGTCGATAATCACCATCATTTCTATTAGTTATTTTTGGCAGGAGTAAGTTTATATAGCAGAGTTACCATCTTGTAGCCTGACTGGAGTGGAAGACATCAAAGGAAAATGAAGTTGCTGTAGGTGGTTTTGGTTGTCCAGTAGGTGGCACTTTTGTCTCTGGACAAGAATTTCTAGACTAGTGCCCCAGTTTGGTAACCGAGGAAAGAACAATAGAAGCTTCTTCATTAAAGATCTTCTGGCACATTTAGAAACAGTAGCACTGTTAATTTGGTGTCCTTTATTATAGTCTGGCTTACACAAGTCTCACTTCTCTGCTTGAGCTGTTGCATAGCGTGATCTATAGTAGTGTAATGTTAATGTTAAGAAAAAACATTAATGCTTTTAAGGAAATTAATATTACTTTTTTTTGTCGACAGTAAAAGATTGAGGAATTGCCCCTTAAAGTCTGAGAATACTAGGTGAAGAATAAAGCTAGGCTGCAAGCTGTCAAAAGGAATAGTTAAAATTTTGATTTCTATGTTATATGAGCGTTCCGTTGCTTGCCAGGAGCTATAATATTTACTGTATCTTTAAAACTCTCCAATGGTTTCACTGTCTGTACTTATGTAGGTCTGAAAGTGGTAGTACTTTCTGTGAGGTTGCCTGGTAACCATTGATATTGTAGCATGTCAGTATACTATTGTATTATCCAACATTTTTAGACAAAAAATAATTATCTGTAATGTGTGGTTTGCATTATATAAACATTTTTACTTTGTTTCCAAATGTGCTTATGTTGTTGAAATCAACATGAATTGTCTAGAGCAGGTTATCAAATGCTCTCACAGAAAGCAATCTTTAAGAGAAGAAAAAAGGTTTGTAAGTACCTTGTTTTCTTTTCACATCCCTGAGCAGAAGATCCTTCCAGACAAAGTGGTTGAGTGTAAGTGCTGATGTTGTTGACAGGTGCGCACTCTGGCCAGCGCAGGAGGGCCTGATAACCTGGTAATGCTGGACCCTGGGAAGTACAAAGCCAAGCCCCACTTCTATGAGTCTGCCTCCGACACGAATGTCTCTCATCCTAAGTGGCAGGTCGGAGAACAGGAGTTTGAGGCGCTCATGAGAATGCTGGATAACCTGGTAAGACTTTTTGGGGGTTATACTTCATGTTTCTGTGATTTAAAATGTCGATTTCTCATATATCAGAAGTAAAAAAAAAACAAAGGGTGAAAATGACGTGAATTGGACAGAACATTTTGTCCCTATTCTCAAATAAACCATCAGATTGTTAATTGCAGACTTTGGAGAAAGGTCAGTCATGAATAAACTGATAATTCTGAGAGGGCAATCACAAACCAAGACAAAATGCCGGTGCTAAAGTTGGAAATTAATTAGGCTTCATTTCTATTGCTCCTTTGAACAAATTGTCCAAAATTCCAGGAGTTCATGAGTGTTACAAAAATGTTTACCCAAAGATCTGTCATGATGTCTGAAAGATTAACAGCAGTATTTAACAGTTTTTTTTACAGGTCTTACATTTTCAAATATTTGTTCATGACACAAATAATTGTGCCATGTATTTAGGCCATTCTATAACTATTTAATTTCTGTCTTTTTCTCTCCAGGGGTACAGAACTGGCTACCCTTACCGGTGCCCTTCTCTGCGTGACAAAACAAAAAAATACAGTGATGTAGAGATCCCTCCCTCTGCAATGGGTTACTCCTTTGCAGAGGACAGTGACTCAGGTGCTCGCTCCCCTCTCAAGCACAGCTTTCAGAGGCAGCAGCGAGAGAAGACAAGGTGGCTGAACTCGGGCCGGGGGGATGATACCTCTGAAGAAGGCCCCAATGACGGTAGCCCCAAGTCGAAGACTAAGGTGTGGACGAACGTTACACACGATCACGTGAAACCCTTGCTGCAGTCTCTCTCGTCCGGTGTCTGCGTGCCAAGCTGTATTACCAACTGCTTGGTCTGTGCCTACCTTATTGTTCATAGTTAGACCGTACAGCTACTTTGGGCAGCTGGCTGGCTCTTGAAGGCTCTGGGGATGTTAACTAGCAATCTTCTGCAAATCTTGCCTGTCGCCTCCTAAAGAATTCAGTAGCTTCCCTCTGGCTTCTATCTTATTCTGTCTCTTACTTGCTATCAGTACTTTTGTCTGTCAAATCTTTACAGAAAGCAAAAACTGCTTAAGACTGCTTTTCTTGCTAATGATGCTGTTTCATATCAATTACAGCTTTCCTTTTTTTCTGTACATTATGCAGGTTTAATCTATGTCTCTTTGGGAAATGACAGATTCATTAAAAACTCCTTTGGTACTAATTTTAAGAGCGTTCTTTCCTTTTCACTGACCTGTGTTTTTACTAATCCTACTACTTCCCTTAAGCAGTTTATAATCTTTTTCTCTCCTTTTTTAACCCATTTATCAGAACACGTCTTTGAAATCCCTAAAGCCTTTACGTGCCCATTCCCAGCTGCCCGCTGCATGAAATGTTGCATGCGTGCAGATGACATTGTGAATGCTTTCCTGGAGAACCCTCAGGGTGTGGCATAACTGAAGACTAGCCATGGCCTGCAGCAGATGCCTAGTGATTGACACTCCAGATCAGCACTGTTCTTTTTACCTGTGCTGTTCATAATCCCAAGAATTCCCCTGAGCTTTATTTAATTAATAATAGGCATGTTTAAAATGACAAAAAACAAAACAAAAAAGCTATTCTGACAGATTAAGTTATATAATTAGAATGGCACGCAGGGGAGTGTTTCTGACTGTCGGTACGAAAACCCAGTTCAGTTTCAATATACAGTAGTATGGCTTGTAGGAAACTAGGAACCATTTCCATTCTGTCTGCAAACTCCTATTTGGAGCAACAACTGTGCTGTCGCAAAGACATCTAATCTAATCTAATGTAACTATCAGTGTGACCAAATTTAGTATCCTTAAGGGAAACTTGTACTAGATTTACAACAAGAAAAATCTAAATGAGGAAGTAAACATTGCAACTTTTAGAAAAAACTAAAGAAAGGTAATATAAAGTGCATTTTTAGCTGGCTTGCATTATAGTCAAAATCGAGATGAGTGTAACTCAGCTATTAAATCATCCAGAACTTTGAAATTTAAATTGAAACCATTTAGAGTCTGTTAGATTGATTTTATCCACTTTTGAGAATGCACTGACAATATGAAGAAGTGAATATAAATGTTAAAATGGTCAAAAGAACGATAATGCCAGAGGAAGATAACAGACCTTTCAAACAGGTTCACAGGTTTTGCTGTTGCTGGGTTTTCTCCTGACTACGTTGCCCTGACCAGAAATCCCTCTTAACATTGGCTAGGTCTTTACCTTTCAAGCCACACAGGACAGCTAATTGAACTGTTTGCTTTTTATGGAGCCTTCCCTAATGTAGCATGCAGTTTCTTTTCAGACATTGTTTGGTCTTCCCTAGTCTGTCATTCCTTCATCTTGTAGCCATTCTTTCATTCACTTCTGCTGCTCTGACCACTACTTTCTGTTGTCAGCTGGCGTGAACCTGATGAAAGAAAAGCTCAAGATTTGGAGCCTTTTGTTTGAAGGCTAAATTCTAAGAGTCACAGCCTGCTTATAATTTTAATGCCCGTCCCTCCTACCTTCTGGCCTGTGTTTTCTCAGGTCATTTAGCTCCTGTTTTAAGTTTCCTTTTAAACAAAAATATGTGCATTTCTTAAAGTTTTACCAGGCATGAACGACTTGTTTTAAATTGTTAAATTTTTTGACTCTCCAAAACAAGTCTAGTGGAAAAGTGGAAGTGTTTTGTTGTGAGAGAAGAGGTAATCAGTGAGTATTTCATGTCTACATGTACATTCCATGTTCCCTTTTAGCGCCACATTTTTAAATTTTTACTTTTAATTTTGCAATTAACTTGCTGTGTTCAAACATCTTATAATAACTCTGAACTAATAGCATATGCAATATTTTAAAGGCCTTGTTTTAACAGTATGTGCTGTTTGGAAATTTTCATATTTAGATTTTAGGATTGCATTAAAACATCGCACTTACTGTTACAGACGTGCCTTCATAAGGACATCTCACTTGTATTAAGACAAAAAATGTTAAAGGAATTTCTTTTACCTGAGCTGAGCATTACCAGTGTTAAAGAATTACGAAATTAACAAAACATTTTAACATCACAAGAATATAATAATTTTAAGACAGATTCTATATCGGAATATTTGGAAGACATTTACATTTAATGTGTGCAACAAAGAGCCTTAAGCTACAGAAAATTTACAGAAATAAGCCTAAACGTTTAAAAAATATAACATTAACTGTTAGGGTAGAATTTAGCCTACTGATCTTCATTTTAAATTTAATTATAGACCTAACCATTTTGTACTATCTCTTGTACCAGACTTCATATAAAAGTATTAAATCTTGTACCTTCATCTAAATGTGTTAGGCAAGTAGCCCACGTAAAAAAAAGTGGTTTCAAGATGAATGTTTATTTTGGTGTTGTAAAATAGTCTAATGACATGCAACTTTGGTGATGCCCGCTCATGCATTGCTTTTATATTGCTCTTTCATGTAGCTTCAAAGCCAGTTATATCGCCTCACCTTCCATGGACACCTCATCTTATGCTTTCAGTTGGCTTTTGTGTTTGATGTTTTCTAGAGCGATTATCAATGATGATAAAGACTAGTCTAATGGGCCAACTGTCTGTCCCGTTCCTATTTTGCTACTTTAAGTGATTAAATAGGTAAATCTTAACACTGCCCCAAAAACATCTTGTGAATTTACTGTGTGGAATGGCACATGAACTGTTAGTGTACTCACTGTGAGCAGTTTGGTTTAGCTTATAAGGTTGACTTAGGTCAGCTAGTGTGAAGTTTTTATAGAAATTTTATCAACTTTTCACATCCCGAAGAAGGCTCTACAGCCAAAATATTTTCTCCTTTCCATATTAAGCATGGAATTAACCTGTATGTGTTCCATGTATAAATCTTATTATAAACTGTATTTTACATATTATGGTGAATGAAAACCAAACTCTTTAGAATACATCTGAACTATTTTTCTAAGTAATCCACCAACATAGTTTTTCTTCCAGCACCCAGTGAGAAAAGCTACTTAATACAGCTTTCTCCCTCTAAAAAGCTGATCATTTTATTTCATAAGCAAAAAGTTTTTGTCATCATTTTAATGACTCAAAGATTATTTAAAATAGTCCATTGCCCCAAAAAGATTAGTTAACTTTTAGATTAGATAACCGATCAGATAATAATCCTGTTAATTAATGCAATTTTAGAAACATATATTTTTTATTCAATTTCTTCTTGGTGTTGGTAAATGCATGCAGTAGTGTTAATGATTTTTGTACAAGGTAGGTTATAAAATGTGAATGTTAAAAGTGTGTCCACCTCACTTTGTTCCATATGAAGAGATATAGTACACATAGTAAGAACATAAAAATAATCTCTGCAGTGTTTTAACCTTGTGTTAGGCTGAAAAATAAGGGTATACTATCTGTAAGTGACTAAAATGTTGGTAGTGGTCAATTAATATCACAATCTGTATGATGCTTATCAGTGAGTGTAGGAGTCATTTTTTTAATCATTGACTTTATGATGTTTCTTAAGAAATATTTCTTAAATTAGCACATACATGTCAGTTTATCTTTAGTAATGAGAGTCTGACTCTGCAAGTATCTGCAGACACTTTTGTATTTTCATGTACAGTTCCAAAAGCATATCTGACCACAAGGGTGATGGTACAAAAAAAGATTAAACCGCTTCAAAAAGGTAAGAAAACTAACTGGATAGCCTTTCTTTGAAGGGATAGAGACAAGGGTGGGGCTGTCACTAGGCTGTGAAATTGAAGACCATAATAGTGTCAAATGCCAAATCCCCTTTTCACTGGAACGTGTTACTACTGCAGTGGTGTTACGAAAGGTGTAACTATTGTTATCACCAAAGTAGAACTGGAACATTTCTGTCTTTCCTTTTGTGAAAAAAATACTTGTCGTAGGTTATTGTAGTAGAAGGAATCATGAGTTTTCATTGACGTGTCTGAAAAAAAAATCAGTTTTCCCCTTTTGGTATTTCTGGAGATACACACTCAGATTAACTAAAGGTGTATCAGAATTAACAGCAAAGCAACTTTGCAGATCACTTACATATCCGTGTTATTTAAATTGCATAAGCGTGGTGTAAAGCAGTTTGAACAGTGCTCAGCTTTCTGCTCTTTTCTATCATTGACTTGTTGAAAAAGGTGATAGTAAGGGTTTAGTTTTGATTCTTGTAAAGATACAGTATAGCACTACCAAAGAATTTAAATGTTTGAGAACCTAATGTTGATGTACTCTGGATGTTAGGTCAGCTGAACCAGGAATAAGCAACCACAATTAAGATTGACAAAACATACCAGTGTAGAGTTTAGCATTTTGTTTTGTTTATGCTTTTAACACTACTGCACTTCATAAAATGTATATGCAAATTAAAAAGATTAAATGTTCAGGTCCTTTTAGCTTTAAATTGCATCATCATTGGTTTGCTGCTCTTCTTGTACATAGTCTTTTCAAGATGCATGACATATTGTGGAGTATAGCTTGTGTGCCTTGTTTTGTTCCAGTGTGTTTATTTTGCAATGAATTTTAATCTCTGTCGTGGTATTACAGTGGACTAAAGAAGAAGGACTCCGACAGGCGGTTGCTGCCAATCAGTTTGTCCCACTGAACACTAACCCCAAAGAGGTCCAGGAGATGAGGAACAAGGTCTGGTATTGTCACCGAGAAAAACAACATGCTGTCTTTCAGCAGCCTTGGAAAAGCGCAGTGCTTTCTCAGCTGAGCTTCTAAGCATCTCTAGTCGGGCTTACAGCGTGGGCCCTGTTGTATGTGTCGGAGAAGATACCACTTTAAAACAAACTGTAGAAAGGTGAAGGAGTTGGAGGTCTCCGATGAAAGGTGCCTTGTAGGCAAGTCCAGTACATACAGTGTACTGTATTTTAGACTTTCATGAGCCCAAAAGTGGCATATTAATTGTCAATCATGGCCATTATGTCTGTGAATACATTTTGTTAAGACTATAAAATAATAGACTGTCTCTAAATTATGTTGCCTATAAGGTGCCAAATGTTGGGAGTCTCCTCCTCAATTCAGAGCTGTGGAAGGTCTGAGTATCAGTAATCTTCAGGGAAATAAAATCCTGTTCAATGATGGTTTAATCCATTTCAGAATATATTAGCTATAGTAGTTGAAGAAATTGTACAGGGCAGAAAGCCATATACAGTATACAGTCATGTATAGAGAGAAAATTTAGCTTGCTGTCTTTCTCTTTGATTAATTTCAAATCATTAACCAATTACTGCAAACTAATGTACACAAGTATGTAATTGTTAAACCTGAAGCTTCTGAAAATGCAGTGCAACAGGAGACTGGTATACATTTCTGGCTACCAGAGCTAAAAACTTAAGATCTGGTTTTTAAGGTATCTCAAATTTGGAATAAAAACAAGATTTGTACTTCTGTGTGATCTTGTTCCTGCAGCATCTGCCATATCTGTTTGATGTAATCTGATGCTTCTAGACAAGTGTAGTATCACTCCAGTGGAGCAAAACTTTAGTCGAGTGACAGACTACAACTGTAAGACATGAAATGTAACAGGGACTTGTTTGTCCATGACACATGAATAATAAATGCATCAGGGACTTGATTGGCCTGGTATCTTTGCATTAGGCCACAAGTCAGTGTTGATCCTGAAAGTATGTGAAACCTAGTGAGGTGCATTCTTAAACACCTCTTAAGAAACTCCAACACAACCCAAGATCGCAGATAATCATTAAAAGACCCGTGGAAGGTTTACACTTTAAATATTACCTCTATGATTATCACTTGCAAACAAGTTTCCAAAAAGAGTTACGTGTTGTTGTGGGCAGTGGGACGCAGTCAGGTCATGTGCTCCCTCATCAGCTGAAATGCGTGCAGGTGTCATGGAGTAAATTTATAGAAATCATCCCACACGGATGTTCCAGAGTGTCACCTGAAATGATGTTGTAATCTAAGCAGTGCTACTTGGTAGTGGCTGATGTCCCTGTACACCTCCACCCCACCCCATTCCTCAGGTTACTAGTCTGGATTAAGGTCAGACTCTAAAGTAGTCCAGTTGATGACGTTGATCCCAGCTTGATCCACATAGCCTTGAATGGCTTGCTGTGTGGAAATGAGATGACGTCTGAACTTTTGTTGCTTTAATAATAGTTATACCACAGGTCTGGTCTCAAAAAGCTGTTGACGCAATGCCATGCAGCGAGCTTACAATGAGCTTTCTTTCCCTAAGCCACAGTGTTGTTCTAGCGTGATTAAAGAACCTGCGTGCCTTCTACACATGATTGCATCACCTTTGCACACTTAAATTCACAAGCACACCTTTCTACTTATTGTTGCAGTTCCCTTGGTAGGTAATGAGGAGTAGAAAAATGTTACAAGAGTACTGGCATTTTCTGCAGTCCTTTCACAGCCTCTGATCATAGTTGAGCAGTTTAATTAGTTTTGGTGGACTGAATTAAGTGTGAAAATGCTTCTTGACTCTCTAAAGTTTATTTAATCTGAATCTTCATTTAGATCCGTGAACAGAATTTGCAAGACATCAAAACCGCAGGACCTCAGTCCCAGGTTTTGTCTGGAGCCGTTGTTGATCGCAGCTACGTCCAGGTGAGCCTCTTGTCAGGCCGCAAACCAGCATTTTTTATGCTTTTTGACATTTGGTTTTCCGTAACTACAGCCCAATAGTAATTGTAAAATTATTCTTTGACTGCAGAGAGTTACAATCTGGCAGGTAAGTGTTAGAGGTAACCACATTCTGTGTCACTACCTCTGCAACAAGAGACAGATTGTGTCCCTCTTTTTGTTGGTTTAGTGAGCTTTTTTTTATAAGCTGAGCTTTAAATGAGCAGCTACAGCATGTCAAACGAACACATTGCTCTTGGTCAATGTGAGCATTGAAACTGCATGTGTGACATTCAGCTTTTGTGTCCCCCATTGTTTTGTTAAATTTCATTTACTACTTAGAAGTTTAACTTCTTAAAATGTGTTCTGATGATTGGTGCTTTTGAGTGAGTGGCTTTAGGATTCTGGCCTTGTTTTATCCACGTGTTGGCTTCTGAAGTTACTATGGCACTTCTGTTGCCATATTGTCCTGTGTTGAGGAGTGTTTTGTTCTCAGAACAGTTTCCCGTACCCATATAAATAAAGGCATGTTGTTTTATTCTGCAATTTATAAATGGCAGAATAACCTAAATATATGCAAAGAAGTTTAATTGTGCATTGAGAGAAGCTCTGATATTTACAAAATTATCTATTTATTCCAAGTAGCACATAATACAGCTTAAAGTAGACTTTAAGCTACTCATAACCTAGATAAAAAGACAGAATAAAGGAAAAAATTCCACTTTTTTCCTCAAACTCCATATTTCGCAGGTTGTACTTTATAAATTATAAGACCATTGTGAAGCCTTATTTGTATTTTTTGCTTTTAGATAGTAATTATTTTAATTATATTTGGGGAGTTTTTTTAACTTTTCTTTATTATGTTCACATTTATTATTAGACATTGTCATATGCTGCAGAATAATGTAACAAATTAGTTACAAGTAGGTAGTTTTACTAAAGTAGTTTTCTTCAAGCATTGCGTACAGCTCAGAGTAAAATAACATGTCTTTACAACATTTGTGGTTTGTCAGATCTGTCCTTGAAGCTGTTTTACAAAAGCTATCACACCAGGACAATGAAATAGAAATCCAGACCTCTTGCACATGGTTTGCAGCTGTATAACCCCACTTGGAATCCAGCTCACTTGTCTTGAATGGCCTAAATAATCACACCGCTACAAAAACTAAATAGAAAGGCAGTCAGGGTGAAAGACTGGTTAGTTTGTTTCACCCACACAGTAACTTTCATCATAAGCAATTCTGAAGATTTTTTTTACTAATCAAGACACCAGAATGTATTAAAGTGAGCAACAGTTGTGCCATTCCTGATTAAGATGATGTTGGACTGTCATGTTATGAAGCTTAACAGAGAGAACACCCATCTAACCCTAACTTGAGAGGAGTGGAAGGGAGTAGGGACCACTTGTATAATGGAATGATACCTCTGGTCTAGGGTGCTGCAAGTTTCATAGGAGGGATATTCATACCATCCTATCTCTCAGCAACTTTATGGTTTTTGTTGCTGTTCTGTTAGTTTTCATGAGTGAGTTTTTAGTCACTGAGGGTTTTAAATTCTTTATGAACTTTGGTTTTTCACCACTAATAATATAGATTATAAAAAAAAACATTTGGAGTATTTCAACAGATTTTAGTGATAAAAAGATATTTGACTCATTACATTAGTAGCTGTCAGTGTTGGTCAGTTGCCATGTTTGGTTTTCTGGTGCTCCAGTTCAATACAGTAGCATCATGCATTAAGTGCCCCATCCCTTTCACTGCTAGTTATTCACCTCTTACCAAAAAAAAAAATTCCAAAATGGCAATGCCATTGGCAATCAGAGAGGCAGTATTTACATTATCAGACAATCTCAGAAATCCCCAAACCATTTACTAAGAAGTGAGGTTGAAAAATAATCCTCTTTTACTGCTGTGAAAATAGCATGAACACTATATCACTAGTAAAGCTAGAGAACCAAACAGTTGATGTTGGCATCTGTAACTATGAGTGCATGTGAAAATGAGTCATCATGGTTCACAGTCTGTGAAGTACGACTAGGTACTATGTCTCTGTTTAAACAAAAAATAGTGGGACTATGAAAAATGCGTTCTACATCACCATGCAATTCTGCTACTGTTTAATTAATTTTCTGATCTTTATTTTGTCTCGTGTTTGTAAATTAGTAAAAAAAATCAATTCCGACACTGTCAAGATGTTACAGTAGTTTCTCTCCAAGCAGCGGTGCCCAGCTTGCTCAAGACTGCCAGGGGCGAAGTGAGGGTTAGATAGCCTGGGTTCTCCTATCTCCTGTCTCCCCTGGTGACGTCAGTTAGGTGCACTTTCCTCCTCCAGTTAGTGGTCTTGTATGGTGCTGCACAGCTTGTAGTGTCAGAAGCCAAATGGCTAGATGGTTGTGTGTATCAGAGAAGCCTATCTGCGCTTTCTCGTTCTCCCCATGTGGGCAAAGGGAAGTGAATGCAAAGACAAAACAGGTGATTTCAAATTGGGTATTTAAGAAGGATTTCTATTCAGTGCATCAGGGGTGTATGTTTAATTTCACAAAAATTTACTAGAGAAGCTTGTCTCCAAACCACAGCCAACAAGGCGGAAAGTAGCAACTCTCCATTCCCAGAGATAGACTTCAGATAACTAATAATGCTGAGAAATCACTTGAAAGCAAAGACACTGCAATTTATAAGTTATGAAGTTAACAGTGGCTCAAACAGCAGACACATGGTGACGTACAACATTAGTTTACATTTGCCTGCTCCTTTCTTTTAATGCATGACTTCAGACAATTCACTCATCCTCATGTCTCTGTGCATCACTGTTGGGAATGTTCTCTGCATGTGTTGTGTGGAGTGTTCCATTTCTTGGTTTATGGGTGTAAAAGTCAGGGCTTGGTTGTGCACTGTTCACTCAGTTTACTGTTTCAGGATGCTCCCCTCTCTGACTGTACGGAAACTATTGATGGGCTCGATCACACAGAGCAGGCAAATAGCCCTGCTAAGTCTATTAGAAAGGTACTTACTGCCTTGTCACTAAACCTTAACCCTGCACTGTTTTCCTGTTTCTGACCCGGTCTCTGTTTTAGTCCTTAACCCTGTATTGTTCTCCACTGCCCTACAGAAGATAGAAATTAAGGGGTTCGGGTATTATTATTCAACTGTTGAATAAGGGAAATTAAGGAGTTTTCTTTAAGCATACTTAAAAAATATTTGTCTTAAATGGGATTTGAATTTATTTGTTATTCCATTTGAATAACAAATTCAAATTCCTGAACACTGTAATGCACAGTATAATTTTTCATTAATTGGGCCGAAAAGATGTTTCCCTTGAAATATGTTTGATAATTAATATTATTCCAAAGTAGGTGGCAACAGATCAGAAAACAAGTAAGCTTAGATTTTTGTGATAAATTATGACTTATGTTAAGGTTCTCCTCAGACATTCCTTTTGGGGGAAAATCTGACTTTTGGTACATAGTGGGTGTGGTGTTGGAATTAAAAAGCTTTGAAAAAAATAAAAACACGCGCATTTGGTGTGTTTACCACAATGATTGCAAAGGTAGAGAAGAACAAAGAGCTAAATAGGACAAAGTACTCATTGAAAAAATATTTCAGTGGATTAGAATAGACTGTAGCAGTTTCTTCTTTCATTGTTGATACAAAGAAGCCAACACTAGTTTGCTAATATCTTTGACTTCTTGTTACATCGTTAAAGGAAGACAAACAATACAGAGAATTTGCCAAATACTTGGTATTTTATTTGGTTGTTAAATTACATTATACATGAGGTTGGCAGATGTTGAGCATTGCTTCACAAGACTTGGGTCCTGGGTTCAATTCCAGAATAGAGTACCTGTCCATGTGGTGTTCACATGCTCTACCCATGTTGCTTTAGTTTTCTCAAGGTACTTCAGTTTCTCATCACCTCCCAGACATGCAACTTAGATTTGTCAGGTCTAAATTGTCCAAATAAAGTGTGGGGGTGGGGAGTCAACAGAAATTCAATACTGGCTATAGGACTAGGGAGTGATAGATTAAAATGAGCACAAATGGCCTCTTCACATTTGAGATTTCTGAAGTTATGATGAAATCTTAACTTAATCATACTAAATACATAATTAAATCACATGTAATGCAGTACATTTGATACACAGGAATCATATGTTAGACTTCCAGGAAACTGGATTTGAAGTAGTACAATGTTCAGAGTATTAACCACTGCCATATAGTACAGTAGTCTGTTTTTTAAACAAGTGAATAATGCAGCAGTGTGGATTAGAGGCTAGGGCTTGGGGCCTGCAACAGGGAGGTTGTGGGTCCAGATCCTGGATGAGGGACAGCTGCCGAGCAAGGGGCTTCATTCAGATGGCACCAACAAAATATCCCCCTGTATTAATTTAAGTTGCTTTAGATAAAAGCTTTAATAAAATATATGAATAATAATATGTAAAGTTTATGTAAGCCATTGTAAATTTGATTAGATAATATTTATGTTTGTTTCATAAGATGGCATAAGTAGCACGTGTCCTGTGAGACTGCTGCATGTCTGTCAAAGAAATCATCTGCTCATAGCCTGTTTTGTGTGAAGATTGACTTGGCTTTGTAGAACGCATGTAGACAAAGTCTGGCTTGCAATGAGATTTTCCTTAAATGGTTTAGTGTAATGTCTTAATTTAACATTTTGTTATACGTCATTCATGTCTATAATAAATCTTTAACTGCAGCAACTTTTTGGGGGTTCTGACTGTAAAAGTACCTTGAAGAGACTCAGTGATAGACCAAAAAAGAGAACTTATATGATAGACATTAAATGAGAGATGCCATCAGAGGCCAGTCTAATTATCCTATTTTGAAGAAGTCCATTCCATGTTTGGAAAAATCCTTCTTAGTTTAACTAAATCTCTTCTTGAGCTTCTCCTCCTAACACAGTCTTGTGGACTTTCTCTTTGTATCTCGGCAAAACTCTGTATAACTAAAACTTATAAACATTAATAAGAAAAACTGTGAAAGTGGAGCATCTTTTTCTTAACACGTTCCAGTAACTGATTCTGATTTATTTTCACTTTTGTGCTTTGTAAAATTATTTTATTCAATTGTATATTCTGTAAAATAACACTTTGCTGTTATTTAGCTTTGCAGGGACATTCAAAGGCAAATGAAACAATATGGAGGCTGATTAAAGAGAATTCAAAGAATTCATTCACACAAACAAACCAATTCCCTCCTCAAAAATAAAAAATAAATATTATTTAGAGGGTTAGAGCCATCAAAAAACCTTTGGAAACAGGTGGCCACGGGTAGTTCTTGGCCTTAAAGTTTAAGTTGTTTAATTGCTGGGCTGTGGATTTTGAAAATTGGAACTGCTGCTAGAAAATTTCTGACCTTTTAAAAATATTTCTTTGTGGTGATGCAGTTTGGATGCTGAGAGGTACAATAAGTGTTAAACCGGAATTGAAGACCTGTTATAAATAAAAATGAACAGCAATGTGATACTCATATGCAGTATTGTTTTATATGCTGCAGTGGTTAATTTTTTATATTTATTATTCATTATTTGTCGTTTTCAAACATACTTTTACTTTCCAATGGGCTAAATAGATCCTTAGACTTGAGTATTTAAAGACTTTTATGATTTATGAAAATGTGAAAAAGCTCTCTTTTAGACATTCTTAAAAACTTCAGTGCTCTAGGATTAATACTAAATGTTAGTAATGAGATTTTTAGCAACAAGAAAACAGTGACTTAGAGTCTCCTCATGTTTTTGTAAAAAGAGCTCACTGCAAATAAATGACACGAGTTTCAGAAGTACGAAAATGCTCAATGTTATGAAAATATTGAAATATCTGTTAACAGAGAAACCAACCTACACCAATCTAGAAGAATCGAGTTGACATGTTCAACTGCAAATGTGTGTATACTCTTCAT
This sequence comes from Atractosteus spatula, assembly GCF_055471065.1. Lineage (NCBI taxonomy): Eukaryota > Metazoa > Chordata > Actinopteri > Semionotiformes > Lepisosteidae > Atractosteus > Atractosteus spatula. The sequence goes on along the minus strand of NC_142708.1, from coordinate 56,128,898 downwards.
TTACAGTATATTAAGTGATTTTTTTCATTCGCTTTATAGGAATAATTCCACAACAGGTATGACAAATCCAGACTAATTACAAGTTTGGAAGTGCTTATTTTCAGTTTTAGTGGCAAATAGAAACAAGGCATTCAATTTACAAGGACATAATAAAGTGAAAATAAAAATGTAGAGACCTGTTGTCAGGATGTATTCTGTATTTTTGTTTCAGGGAGAACTGGTGACGGCCTCTAAAGCCATTATTGAGAAGGAGTACCAGCCACGAGTGATTATGAGCACCACTGGACCAAACCCATTCAACAAGCTGACCGACCAGGAGTTGGAAGAGTACCGCAAGGAGGTGGAGCGCAAACAGAAAGGCCCTGAAGGTAAGGTGTCCCATGAGGCTTCATTCTTGTCATTAACTTTTGCTAGCATCATGGGAGTGATGCCGTGGAAACGGAACAGGAAGGGCAGTATTGTTTGCAGAAGTGTCAGTGTATGCCTTAGAGCAGCTGATTAATGCCAAGGTTATGTATTCGATGCAGGCTGAAAACAAAATCGTATATGGCAAAATAGGAACCCAGGAATAAAAAGGCAGAAGTGGAAATAATCCCCACAGCCAGTGAATCCAGTTGAAACAGCTGCTATACCATGGCTTTGTCTTGGAACTGTTTATCTAAAAATATGAAATTCCATGGCTTTTTAAACATACTATTTCACCCAGCAAGGTAGAAATAAAATAATGCCTTCTTGTATTTTCGGATCAGTTTTCATTTGTTGTCCCTTTATTTCACACAAGCTATTATTAGCTTAATCTCTCATATTACTTTTCCATCAAAATGCCTTATTCCTGGAAGTAATGGGAGAAACATTAATCCCAGTGAGAAGAGATTTTATGAAACAGTATTTTCCATGTATTTGAAAATTTTTTTGTATTTGAATCTGCTTTTCAGAAATAATGACACTCAAAAAAAAGTTCATTCAGATGAATTCTTTAATCATAACAGGTACTGACACTGAAATGATTTTAATGTAGCTGTTGAACTATGGATAAAGTTCACCCATTTTATCTTTCACACTGGGAGCTATTCAAGTCATTGCCTCCATCTGCACCCCTGCTCCTGTGGTGTAATGGGGGAGATGCAAGAATATGCCACTTCATGTGTGATATATACTGGATGTCCAGCAGTCCCGTCTCATGTTTTCTCCTCGCGCAGGGCAAGAAGCAGATAGAAACTGTTACATTGCATTCAGTACAGGGGGAAGAGGCCCAAGCTACAGAATGCACTAGCCAGCAAGAACTGCCCTCCTCAAACCTCCCGGTCGGGTCTGAGGTGCCTCATGATATTGAAAAGAGAGAAGAGTTTCCCGTCTTTGGGGCTTCCGAGACACCTGCAGTAGAGGAAATGGACTCAGTGGAATCACCGCACAGGGAATTTCACTTTGCAGTCCTCAGAGCCCTCAGCTCGAACACTGACCTTTTGAATGAGGCTTCAGGTACTTCTGAGCCCCCTCTGTCTTGCATTCGGGGATTTCTCAGATGAAATGCCCGGCTGTTTTCCCCTCCCCTCACTTGTGTCTTCTAAAAGAATCTGACCCTGGCCTGGCTTTTGATTCCACCCTGGGTCCTCTTGGTGATTGATTCATCTGGGAAATCTTAATGGTGATTTTTAAAGGTGATGGTACGATCAGAGCAAATAATAAAAAAAAAATACAAAATTATACTGGCTGGACAATACCTCTAATAATACCGATCATGGTCTTGTGGGGCTTGTGGAGCTATACTAATATTAATAATATTTTTATTTTCTCATTTTCCAGATAACCCATAACTAGCTTTATTGGGTGGTGGTAAAGAGTGTAGCATGTGCATCTAGCTTGATTCCCTTTGGTGTCAGAGTCCTCTAATCAGTGTTTACCTGGACCTATGTGATGTTTCAGGCTTGCTTTTCATATTTGTTTGGATGAATAAAAAGCCCAGAGAATATTGTTTTTGTAAACCAATGACTGAGTTCTCTTTGGGGTTCCCACGCATCCTAAAAAACAAATCAAAAAACACCAGAAGGTTTAAGCAGAGTTTCTGCTTCTTTTGAGATGTGCTTAATCAGTGCATCTCATGTGTCTCTGTTGTTTGACCTTTGAAGTATAGCGGCTTCCGTTTATTAACTGTAGTGGATGAAGGAGGCAGCCATATTTAATTTCAGCTAGGAAAAATGGTTGAACTCAGCTGTATGCAAAAGCGGCTAGACAAAATAAAGTGGAGATTTGGCTGCCATACTCTGAGGCGTCTGGTAAAGGCAGTCAGTTCTTCCCTCAGTCAGCGTTTAAAATTAAAGTAAAATAAAGAGTGTTGAGGATTAGATTATTATAGAAGGTGAAGGCAAGGCCACCACAGACATCCTGAATAAATCACTGAAAATTAACTGTGAGGAATTGTGGGAACCCTGAGCACTGATATACAGTATTAATGGAATTTGTCACACAAGTGATGCACAACTCCAGTTTCTGAGATGCGCTGAATCTTATTTCTGACTTTTAGCAACTAAATAGGACTTCACTTTCTGTTGATCTTAAACAGTTCATATTTTTACTGATATAAATACAGTTGCAAGAATTAATTGTGCAAGTGTCATCAGCAGCTACAGGATACATTTGGCGGAGGTTATTGCTGCTAAAGGAAATTCTACCAGTTACTAAATACAAGGTTTCACATACTTTTTCCAGCCTGGACTGTGTTTAAACAATGTGTTCAATATTGACAAGAAGTAGTACAGTTGTTTGTGTGTTATTAGTTTAAGCAGATTGTGTTTGTCTATTTTTGTGACTTAGTTGAAGATCAGACCACATTTTTATGAGTAATTAATGCAGAAATCCAGGTAATTCCAAAGGGTTCACAAACTTTTTCTTGCAACTGTGCATCAATTCTTTGAAGGTATCCAGGAAATCTGGAAGATTATAGCACTTAAGGACCGGATGTGTGCATCATCTCATCCCAACATGAACGCCGGACAAAACGGTTTTGCTTTGTTTTGTGATGAGCTTCTCGATTGTGTGTCTTAGACCAGTCACAGCAGGAGGCGGTGGAGGAAGTGAAAGATCAGAGCCCTGCTGTTTGCACCCCAACCCGCACTCCTCCAAGCACTCCCATCAGGGCAGAGGAAGGTACGTTGCCTCCACTTCGATCGGTCCACCGTGGAGTTTGATTAATGGAATATAACAGGAATGCAGTGTATATTTCTTTTGAATTTAAAGTGCTTGTTGATTATATGCAATAATAGACGAAGAGGTGTTTTTAATTAACAGTTTTTGTACTGCTACTTAATTATTTTTTGTCAGGATTCATCTTTAAAATAAATATTGTATATTTATTAAATTAAGATTCCTATGTTTTGAGAGGCAGTAGCATTAAATTGAAACTGCCAGCAACACAATTAAGTCTCTTTGGGCATTTCTCAATGCCTTAGCTTGTAGAGATCCAGTGCAATTGACAATGACAGCTTTGACATTGTTGAATGGAATGAGGCTGAACAAGCTCCAAGTATTCAATTAGAAGAAAAGACACTTAAGGGAGTTTGAGTTCTTGTACATTTCTTAATTTTCATTCCACTACCCAAACATTAATCTGTTTTACTTTTATACCTAACAGAGTTATTCATACCCCAGATGAAACAGGAACAAATACAACATTGCATAACAGAAAGCCTTACAGATTGGATAATGTGTGCTGCTGAAAACAAATTGTCATATTTCTCATAATTAACTTGTGTTCAAAACATACATGGGTCACATTTATTAATGCCCCTGTAGTTTGTATACAAATCCTCTTCTGGCATAGTTTACACTGACAGCACAAGTCCTGTGGTGTAAAAAAAGGTTCTGGTGCTTGTGAGGAGACATGTTTGACCATACCTCCAACCAGGATTGCTCTAGGTCCTTCAGACTTAGAAACCAGGTTCTTTGGTTTCTGTTTGTGAACTACAGTAGCTTTTAGATTTTAAACTACAAATGTGAGAACTGGAGATGGAGGTGGGCAGTCTAGAACTTTTAGTTTGTGTGCATTTAAGCATTGCTGTGTTGAATTGGATATATGTTTTGGATTATTTTCACATGCTATAATATCCTTTTTCTGCTTCTCAGTAGTAAATTCATGATTCATTCTATCTAATCAAGGGGTGTAAAACAACCCCTAAAACAACATAACAGAGCCCTGTTCCTAATATTTCACAGCTGAAATGTTTAATGCTATTATGATTTAATTAACTTTTTAAAATATTTTTTAAGCAAGACACATTATCCAATGTGTAACTGATTCTGTTACATGATGTTCCTATTTCATTGAGGGTATAAATATGTATGAAGGGTACTTTATATATACTGAGCATCCAAAGGTTCATTAGACTCTGTATATGTTTGATTTTAGAAAAAGTATGTAGATTTTGCATATTATTTTAAATGTTTTTGGAATTCTTTTGATCAATAATTTGTAAGAGATCTTCATGCACCCGTGCAACTTTGTCTGTTGCACAAGTATTAAATCACCTTAGTAGTGAGACAGGTGAATGGACACAAGTGATGAGGTGTGTTTGATTGTGATAAAAATAAAAAACAGACAAAGGAACCAACATGTCCCGCTAATCAAGAATGTAAACCTTTCACAGTTGTAACATTAGTGCATTGCAGGAAGACAGCCCTGGTGCCAAGTCCTCTTTAGGGACTAATCAAGTTTGTGTACACCACCTTGATGGATTTCAGAGAGAATAGCACAACAAATGTGGAAACATTTGGGAGCCTATGTGTGCGGGTGTGGACAAAAGAGTCTTGTCATGGCAGATTTCCACTTGTAGTGTTTGATGGCAATCTGACTGCATTGATCAACATTCCAGCATGACAACACACATCCTGAAGCTGATTAAGTGTCTTTGGCTTTCTTGCGTGATGAGAATGTTAGTGATGCTTTAGATGCCCTACTTTCTAGACTCTACAAAGGAAATAGGAAAGAATCCCACAAGACAGCATCATCATGTCATAGATACACAGGTTCCTGTGGTGGTAAGACATGCTGATAGCCTGTGACTTGAACAGTAGACGGCTTGTTGATGATCTCTATTAATGACAAAAGTTCTTCAGCATAATGAATAATGGGATAATCGAATGAATGAATCTTCCTGTGTCCTGTTTGTTTGTTAAAATATCTCTGCATCTGCCAAAAAAAGTCATTTCGTTTAGGGTAGCATCATGATTTCTATTGTAGTTGCAAGTGAGGTATCTTTTGATGCTCAGTTTATACAGTATATATATCCACTACAGTTGATAGGAGTATTCAAAATACACCTCTTTGTCTATATTGTGTTTGGATTACACCTTATATTATGGGATATGGGAGCTAAATAACTTTTCTGAATAGTACAGAGTATCGTATATGCACAATAGCCGAGAATGACCAAAGAAATGTACCTTCTTTTCAGGGAAAAGGATTAGCATGCTGGCATAATGCACAGAACAAACTGTCTTTGCCCTGTTCCAAGGTTTTCTGCCAGCCCCTCAAAATATTGTTGTATTGCAATGCCATCGGCCATGGCAAGTCCACTCACTGTCTTGGACCAAGACAGTTTCTCTAAAGAAGGAAACTTTAAATTGCTGTATTATATAAGTTTAAAGAAGGTGTAATCTAAGCAAGTGTGTTATAAGTTACATCACTTGTCTTGTTCTACTTTCCCCATTCACTTCTCCATTTCATTTCTGAGATCTTGTAAGAATGGTATTTCTCCATTCTTTTTATGTATTTCTTTTTAACACGATGGCTGTGATGACCGCATAGACATGTTTCTACTTGTGCTTTTTTTTCTTCCTGTGCCTGCATTACAAACAGGAGATGGATATGCAAAAGAGTACCTGTTGCCATAGTAAGTACTGTACAACATCTCATGGCCTTGTTCAGTTCTAACCTCCTCCTGCATGGCTTGATTATCCTGCATTTCTGCGCTTTAATTCATTTGCTGGTTTCTTTTTGACTGTATTACTTCTTTTTTTTCCTTTTGGGGACAGGTACTATTCCAGACGTCGTCTCATATGAAAACAAAACATTCACCCAGCATAGAACAGCTTACACACCTTGCTCTTTGTGTAGTGTTACACGCTTGTACACAAAAACACAACATTCTCAGCAACTACACTTTTATTCGGTTGCCATAAGAATCGGAATATAAAGAATTCTTCTATAGACTGATTTTAAAAACAAACTGCAAACCTCCTTCTCTTCATCTTATAAAGTTTAGAACACTTCTGAATTTACTGTAGAAGCCACTGACAGTATAATAAGGTTTGCATAAGAAAGGAGAAACCTTCCCTGTTTAAATATCTTAGTTGAATTGGGGGAAAATTACAATATAATACAATTATATAATCTATAATAACTACATTTTTGTGATTTATAGCAGACGCTCCTGCGGTATAGCTAAAAGAAAAGTTGCACCTTTAATATTCATTCACTATTGCAAAAACTCAACTGTTTTCAAGAAACACACCCTTTCCTTGAATGATGCAACTCGAAAGAAGGTGTTTGTGTGAGATGAAAAATAACCTGACCAGTTCATAATAATCCTAGCAACAAAAAGTCTCTACCTTTAATATTAAGAAATGTTACTTTTAACAATTCTTTGAATATTTAAACTACAGTTAAGAAATTGTTCAGAAATTCTATGTATTATACAGTATACCTGTATTCTAATCATTCTATTTAGAGGTTTAAGATAATGTGTGAAATGTTAAGGGAACCAGTTGAAGGTATGTGTCTACCTCTTTTTTAGCATTTTTATGGCTGTGCTTTATTAATAAAAACTATTGGTGCTTTACTCTTCGGTGCTTTACAGCTTGCAGGGTTAAAGCTTTGTGTTGCCTTAGCATTATATTGACAACTGCTTCCAATAGCTAGTGCACTTCAAATGCATTCCCAGTGTCTGGGAATGAAGGTATTGCCTCTCTCTGAGCAACTATTTTATTGAAGCAGACTTGATGCTCATAACATCCATATTATATTAAAGTAAAATCAGACGTTTCGCAGATGTCTGAATCATGGGTTATGAAGTGTAATCTGCTGATGTTCAGCATACTGTATCAGAAGCATTAAAAAAAACATTTTAAGCTTTAGGGTGCTGTTAAATGCTTCAGGCAGTAAGATTTTCAGTACTAGGCAGCCTCCATTTCCTTATTTTCTAAGAAGGGTAAGTAGTATTCTTCAGGAACTCTTATATAAAATGCTTACTGGGAGACAGGATAACACTTGATTTTGGAGGTTGCATAGCTGAGTCCTGACTGCCACCTGTCAGCTTTAAATCTGCGATTCTCCAGTGCCTGCACAAAAGTGATACCATAGTGATATGCATACCATAGCCCAGCTGGAACTGAGTGTTGAGGGCATGAATCTTTAGATTTCTGGGTAGAAGTGAGTTATATTTAGGTAGGTTCCTATATTTTTACATTATGGATTTTCAAGCAGTTCAGTAGTCTGTCAGCGATAAAGTATAGTGTTCATCATGTTGCATAGCAATTGGAGATTTCCCAAATTTGAATTCAGAAAAAAATAAGCAAAATAAATTTAATGTTTGTTTTTGTAAAGTTATTTTGAAAGTAATTTTGTAAGGAGTTATTCCTAAAGTGTTTTGAAGAGTGACACTTTAATAAAACTGGGCTTGAGCTGCTTTTGAAATGTGTGACCTGCCAGAGCTGCTTTTACACTTTTTGTATCGAGCACACTTCGTAAAGGTCTAGAAGAAATAAATATGAACATTTCCTTTGCCATCTGATGGCACATCGCGAGGACTCATGTTTACATTTTACGCAACAAAATGAGATACCATAACCCATAGATAAGGGGCAATGGCTAAATGCAGACTTAATCAGAAGGGAAAGTAAGAGTGCTTCAAAAATTATTTGAAGGCTTTGATAGTGATAGTCACACTATGTGATAATTTATGAAGCACACAGGTTGAAGAGGTACTGTACTAATTCTCTTTAAGCTTGATGAGAAAGTAAGGGTATGTTTCACGTTTGTTTTCTTAATAGTTTGTAAATTAGTACTTTACTAATTTAATTAATTGTGTATGAATTGGCACCAACTGAATTAAATATCATTTAGTGTTAATTATTCAATTAAGACTATTATGTGGGTGTCATAATCCGGAGACATGGCACTCTTTAGTTTGTGTACTTTATACCAACAGGTGTTAGCGAAGGTGTAAAAAAGTTTTACGAGAAAGAATCTTCCTAATTTTGTCATCAGTAAACCCATGCATTCATGTCTCAGTCAACGTTTTTTGTATAGATGAAAACCAGTTTCTACTATTTAGTTTGAATCCACTTAATTTGGGGCACCATTTGACAATATTGATTATTGTGACAGACACAGCAACACGTGAACTCTTTTACTGTTGACAAGCATAGCAAAAGTGGTGTGGTGAAAATGGTCTTATTTGTTTTATTATTTTAAAGTAAACCCAGCCATTAAAATACTACTAGGTAAGTACTAAGGGAAGCTATAGCAGACGCATTGACTTTGATCAGATCAGAAGTTCAGCCTGGAAGATCAAGTGTATTTATGAGGCATATAGTACTCACAAACTGGAGTCCTTAATACATAAATAATTGATTTGTGGGATATGGGAAAAAATAAAACAAGTAAAGGACTCCATTGCTGCTTCTTTCCTGGCTGGCTTCCTAACACCTCCGGTAATGGGTATTCCTTTAGAAAAGCTTACATTTCTCACCCCCTTTCCTCCTTCACCCTGCAGAGTCTCAGCAGGATCAGACGTACAAGGACGAGAGTGATGCGGCCACTTTGAGACAGACCCTCCCAGACCTGACCCCAGACGAGCCCTCCGAAGCCCCAGCCTTTCCTCCTGCCAGCGCGGGGGAGAGCGCCGCTGCCCCACCTGACAGCGAGCCCCAGACCCAGGCCGAGAAGCCCCCACCACAGCCTGAGGTCCCCGAGAGCCAGCCCACCCCGGCTGACCTGGAAGTCGCCCTCACCCCCGACGATCCCGCTGCTGCCTCCGCTGACCTGGGCAGTGACGAATCCCCGAGCAAGTCCCCCTCCAAGAAGAAGAAGAAATTCCGCACGCCTTCCTTCCTCAAGAAGAACAAGAAGAAATCGGAGCCCTAAGGCCTGTCTTCTGCGCAGCCGATTATACCCTTTCTCTGAGTTTTGTTTGTTTAGGCTAGTGTTCACCTCCAATATGCACCAGAAAGATGGGTGAAGTTGCTTATAGTTGGATGCATTGGAACTGTGCTTTTAGGGGCGATTGAGTTCAAAAAGTACCATGAAGTGCAGCATGTGGCTTGTTACACTTGTCATTTTTGGTGCACATCTGACATGAGCATTAGTGTTTTACTTTTATATTACTAAATGCAATTAACCACTAGAATGTATTGGGACTGCATCAGTACTATCTTTTAGATTAAGGAATGCAACAAAAACAAGAAGAAACGGCTTTTCATTGTGTTTAATTGACGTCACCATAATCTAAAAAGCAAAATAATAGGGTGCTAATCATCTACGTCTGATAGTGTTTTATTGTGGGCTGTCCATTATGGCGCTGTGGAGAAAAGCCTGGCATTCAACTATTTCTATTGTTCCATATTGAAACACAGGATAGCATGGCTAAGCTGCCTTCAGAAACATGTAGAATATTTTCCTTCTGTGTTTACATACTCAGAATATTTGTTTCATGTCTCACTTAAATAACCTCTATCTTATTATTTTTGATCTGAATGATTTTTATACATTTTTGAGAATTCATAAAATGTTCGATGAGCAAGTCCAAGATGGCTCTAAAACAGAACTCGGCCGGAAATACTTACATTATTACTTTCCTTGAGAATGAGCTAAAAGGTTGGTAGTAAATGTTTCTTGTTCTTCTGGCCGAACTGTTTTTCATTACCTGTACAGAAATATAAGAGAAAATGCCTCAAAGAATCCAGAGCTCATATTACTTGTTTAAAATGTTGCTGGCTTCGAAGGTTTGGAAATCTGGAGAACTAGTCTCATTTTGCACTGTTTCTCTTTTTATTCTGGGACATTTGCTCTTCCACTTCAAGATAGTAAGTTATAGGTGAGAAAAATGTAAAAGTACTTTTGAAATGTATAAACAAACTCTAGAAGAAGAAAAAATAATGGTTTCGCTGAGAGTGGAGTGTGAATTTATTTAGACCTTACTCCTGCTGTTAATCTCTGCAGCTTTCAATAAAATCCATTTCAAAATGGAACAAGCTCTGCGTCCGACCATGTAGTCTGCCTGCTGCAAGGTCTTTCTAGTGCTCCATTAATGAGTACAACTACAGTTCTGCTTTGCCTTGTGACAGGCTGGTTAATTAGATTCAGATGCTTTCTTGCTGAGCCTAGTTTGTACTGGCCAGTATTAAGAACAAAAGCCTCAATTATAAGAAGTCAAACTATGTTGCCAAGTACACACATGACATTGGTGTCCTGCTTACATCAAGGTGTTTGACTTTGACCTTTGCATGTAATGGAAGGCAGTACAGAACAGAACCATATTTGAACTCCAGTGCAGTTCAGTGACTCTTCTTGCCACTTCAGTTAACCAGCTCGGACCTCTCAGATGTTCCTGAAAAGCAGGTGGCATTGGCACGGTACAAAAAGGAAAAGAATATGAGGATTTGTCTTAAAATCAACCTGGAATAAATCAAAGATTTGCCACACTCACCAATCCCAGATTTGATGGCAAGTGTTTTCTGAATTTAATTACCAGCAGCTGACAAAAACATACACAGATTGATTTTAAATTCCATTGCCCTAGACACTGTTAAAATGTTGGCTGTTAAGTATAAGTAGTGGTGCCTTCTAGTATATGTGGAGATGATATCAGTGACTTCAGTAAGATAATGTACATCTAATCACTTTTGGAGACCACAGAGTGGATGGTTTGGGTGTAAAATTTTGAACAATTTTGAAGAAAAATGCAGCAAACCTTACAAAATCCATGACCACACTGTCCCCTTTGCACTAATAAAATATAACCTAGCCAGATTTCTTTCAAGTAATATTTTAATGGAAAATTTTGTTTTAAATGAATGAAACCAGTTGTAATTGAAGGGAATCTGTTTCGGCCAAATCAGAGTTTTTGAAAAATTTAAAATGCTTCAATGTATTCACGTTACTCATTTGTTACTCTCTGGAGGCCGCAAGATTTGAATGAAAATACTCATTGTACATGATTTTAGTACATTTAATTTAGAATAGGTATTTCCGTCCTCAACAAGCATGGCTGTAATGACACAATAAATGCATCCTGGAGCAAAGAAACTGATTGTGGTTGTCGGCAAACTGCATCAGCTACAAAGAAAAGTATCATGCAAACTCGTGGCTCAAAATAATACAAGAATCTGCATATCTTAGTTTGTTTATAGAATAAGTAAACAAACTTCTTTTTTCTTAGGAATCTGCTGGGTTGGGATTATGCATCAAAAATGCGATGTAAATTTCCTGTGTCCTTTTAGTTGTACTGTTTAGCAGTTTAATCGGTTTTATATATGCAGTTCTTGGCTTTGGAAGGACAAAATATTTCCTTGCTCCCTCAGGCAGTGTCTGTCATTGTACTGGTGATGGGGAACGATGCTTTGGGAAGTAAGGAAATGAGTGACAGTACCAAAAGAAAAAGACACCAGTGTATTGTACTGCAAAATTAAATAGTGCTTCCAAAGCAAAATTAATTATTGTTTTAAAGTGTATTTGTTATGAAAACACTCTGGATTCCATTTTATCCAGCATCAAAATTTGATGTTTTTTTAATCAGAAAAGGGAATATTCCAGTACTTCTTCCATTTCTTAGGATAAGGCAGAGGTAATATTCTTGTTAGACTATGCTTCATGGTTCTCACGGGATGTCATGAACTACTTCACCTGGATTTTCCTTCTTGTCTCAGAATCATTTTTTTTGGAAAGGTGACTTTTAGAAATCATGTGAAGATATTTTAAAATCTTAAAATCGGACACAAAGGGGAGGTAATTGTTAAAAAAACAATCATTCATGTGGAAATAAGAATGTGGACAGTTTGACACTGGACCAATGCTGATTACATTTGACCAGACAATTTGTGAATCTTGCAATTACAAACCACTATAAAACTGCTAACTATTTTGTGCAAAAAGTTTCTTGAAGGACTGCATGGCATTAATGGCTTTCAGCTTGTATACTTTGTTCTTTGTACATTAAGACTCTGTAACTTTCTTTTGCTATTTTGTGTTTTATTGACAGATTTATGTAATAACAGTACTAAGCCATCAGACACATTTCAGTAATCATCTAGTGTCAAGTTCTGTATTATATATGTATCAATTTTAAAGCTCTACTTTGTACTCACATTAAATTCTTTTTAAAGTCATTGGTATGTTCTTCTGTGCATTTGTGGAGGACATATGCTTTCCTATTTTCATGGTACTGTTTTGTTTTATCCATGAATAAATTCTTTTCCTTTAAAAAAAAGTCTGATTTCATATTTTTCTGTGGGAAGAATTATTTCAGACAAAAACAAGCAATTTAAATTTCTGACCTGTTGAACTATCCGCTTTAAGAAGGTGGCACATTTGCCTTTTTATCTGTTGTGTATAATTAGTTGGGATGTGCATATGAGCATTGCTCACTGTCCTATCCATGGAGTACCAGACCTCTCCCCTTTCCTTTAAATACTTGGAACAGTCCCCTCTCCTGTATTTCCAAAGGCAAAAATACACAGTATGCAGCATTTGTGGAAAATACATGTACTGAGAAATAATGGAAGCAGGGTCACAGTTAGGATGTGCTAAGCACAGCTGCATTTATACAGGTATATTGAGATATACAGTACATATTTTTGTCAGATCCGGGTAAAAAAAAATAAAGTTCTGATAAAACTGAATCTGCTGGGTTTTGTTCGTAGTGATTCTTTTCCTTCCTCCAATCACGGCTGAAGTAAAGAATCGGCTGTTTTGGATTTAGAACGCAGAAGCCACAGTGAGACAGTGCACAACAGGAGGCGATTCTGCGCAGAGATGGAGTAAGCTGTGGATTCTGGGAATGGTTAGCCTGCTTGTATATTGTGGATATTCTGGAATAATCCTATTGAAGCCACACACCCTCTTCTCACCAGTCATGCCTTTTCAACTGCTACTGTACATACAGTCTCAGCAAAGTGTTAATGGTCTTAAGCAGCCATGAAATCAGTTTGAAGATTAAAACGGAATGGTGCAAAATGTAATGACAACAGTACTCTTAGTTTTTCCAACTGTACCATTTAATCAACTAAATATATTCTATGTTCCAAACATACATATAATAGCATTATTTAAAAAAGGTGTAAAAATAATAATACAACTTATTAAATGTGTCATCTTTACACTTTTCAGACACCCTTGTTGATCAGCGTGGCATGTTGATTCACCCCAACTTCCTCACAATGCCCGATGGACCTCCTCTCACTCTGTTTTTGTGTCCTTGAAGTTCCAGAGGAGTGCCAGAGGCACAACGAAGAAGGCCGAGCTCACGATGAAACAGGTCTGTGCCCCAGCCAGCCAATACACTGCAAAGTGGAAAAAAGATCATGGAGTTTCGCCTTGTGCGGATAAATGATGACAGAAAAATCTGGCAGCATAAATCAATATTGGATGATTTTCCAATAAACAAGACAGTCAAAACAATCCTTGACAGAAGTCACACTGCCTTCTAAATTTCCTGTTTTATGTCTGTATATCATTATTTTCAGTTAAAACAGTTACAATTCCCATGAGCATTTCTTTTTTCATCTTGATTTATTTTGATTGGCTCACCACTAGCCAAAGAGAAACAACTAACATCAGTCTAAGCTAGGATGAAATCTAAAATGAAATTCAATATAGTACATCCATGCTATTTCATAAGAACAGTGAATGACTTACCTGAAGATGCTACAATAGGACCCAGAACTCTTGCAAGAGCCCCAAGGCTGCGTAGGATCCCCATCACTGTGCCCTTCTGACTAGCTGAGCCTGGAGACAAAACAATTGATTTTATGCCGTATGAGCAGAATTGGAGTTTGTTAGAAGTTCAGCTGGAGCAGACTACTTATTGTTAACAGTAAAATAAAAAGATTGTATTCCGACCAGAGCATCTTGCAGAGTATTCATTTTTTGTGTTAATATACATTCAGTGCTGATTAACTAGTGGATATAATTGAAAAGACAGAATAGAACATAGAATGTAACCACTTAAAATATACTAATGATTACAAATGAGAGGAGCAATTCAAGCTATCGTGTTCACTTTGTTGTTAGTAGCTAATTGATCTCATCCAGCCATTTACTGATAATAGGGAGGGTTTCCTCAACACTGCTGGCTAGATTGTTTCAATTCTAAAAAGACTTCAGCATCTTAACTAGAGTCATTCTGTTCAGGACTGAAACCATGCCTGGCTTTTCTTGCAGATTTATTGTGGTTGCATTTTTTCAAGTCCCAGGGTCAGCGCTGTACTAGAACAAATTCAAGGTGCTTTATATTTTATGACCTTAAGTAAGAACACTTGACTTGATCTTCTTTATAACATTATTATGGATTTTATGATCATGTGTAGAATTTAATATACTAATTAGCTATTTCACTGTAACACTGTTTCACTACATTTTCTCAGTTAGATTTTAAAAGTAAATAGTGGCAAGTTGACAAAATAACTACTTAATAAGTAATTGTATCTAGACATCTGAAAATAGTCCAGTTTTACAAGTGAAAGACACTGTAGCTGAATACTCCCTCACCAGCCAGCTGGAGACATTATCATGGAAAATGAATAAATCCCCATTTTATGATCTTGAGAAGTGACCTGGATCAAGTGGAGGTCCTCGGCCATGAGGGTTTTTATAAGTTTCTGTAACTATTTTTAAAATCCATTGAAAAAACATTTTTTTCTCCAGCAGAAGATCTAAGCACTGCAGTGATATCCGACAGAGGATAACAGTAACCCAGTCGAGACATATTAAATGGATGGACAAACAACATCTTTTTTCTCAGCACAAGCTGTGTTTTCTTCAGGTGCCAGATATGTTGCTGTGTGAGAGTAACAGCACACATCTATAATAGTCTATATAGAAATTCTTCTACTTAGGGAATGAAAGGTCCGTGTTGGTGTGTCACTGATCCTGTAATCTCGTCCTAATATTCACTGACCTTCAAAAGCAGCTAAATCTAATGTGATGGAGGTATAGTGGAAGAAAACATTTGTTTCACTTACCATAGGCAGAAACCAGGGTTGACAGGCAAGGCACAACTACGGCAGCAGCTGCAATCAAATATATTCATCACCCATTAATTATTGGAACTCACTCTGTGATCCTTGGTAAAGTTTTAAAAATACAAATTATTCTGATATTGAAAATGAAACATAGATTCATTTGAATAAAAAAAACGTAATGGCTTCAGTAAGTCTTAAAAAATAAATTTCTGTTGAAACTATCCTAAATACCTAAAGATGAAAAAAAATCAATCTGGTTACATGTACAACAAGTGTGCTGTATAATTATTTTAAGCGGGGCCCCACTTGGACTTGCTGAATTTCTTATGGAAGAAAAGGAAAAGCAAATTCAATAAAATCTATATTTTAAACATTTAAAATTCTCTTTACAGTATGACCTATGTAACATTAGGCTATGAAATTATGTCTAGTACATACTGAGAGATAGCACAGAGCTTTAATTAATACTGCTTGTAATAAGCATATAACCAGTCCTTAATAGCAGCAAACATAAATTAGCATTATTTTCTAAAGATGCAGCCTGGTAGTATATTTTGGCAGTGGAACATTATCATAAGCTATTATCAGTGGCAGAGCAATGCAGTCTTTTTAGTCTTTTTTCAGAAAATAATGACTCCCAAAGCAGGTGTATTTGTCTGCATGCAAATTGCTCTACATGTTAGTCAATTCTATTCAGATCAATTACTGAGTTTTATTTTCCTTTAAGTATAGTATTTTCTTCACCCTTTCATGGCTGAAAGTTAATTCAGCCATGAATTGGCACAAGTTAATTCATGGCTGGCACAAGTTAATTCTTCCATCAATTGAACTTGCCCAAATCAAAAGTAGCATAGTGCCTTTGTACCCTCTTTCAGCTTATGATAAAAAGCAAAATTGACTAGTTTTAGTTGCGGTGAATTGTTAAACACATGAAATTATAACAATATATTTAACAAAGGTACGAATCTCCAAAGTAAAAGATGCTAAATACAGTGAAATTATCAGTAATTAATTCACTGCCTCACTGCCTAATACCTGAGAGAGAGAAGAATAGAGATTACCTGAGAGAATATTTATGTTAAGAGCTGACTAGCAATGCCACTAGCGTTGTGTTCATTATCATCATCAATAGTACTGATTGACTTCATCAATGTCTGATGTTCCTTCAAGCATTAGTGCATTACAGTTCATGCCAGACTTTCTGTACTGTCTCTGTATTCTCCCTCTTCTACAGCCACCCTCTTCATTCTCCACCCTCATCTGCTCAAGACTTGTTTAGACAACCTGTTAGACACCTGTGATCTCTCAGCTCTCAATCGCATCTTTCAATAACTATATTTTGCTATGTTTCCTAATCCTTCAGTCTGGTAATCCAAATTACTAATTGATCTCACTGTAAACAAGGTATACAGTACATAGCTGCAGGGTGTTACATTACTACTCTGCATACTGCAAAGGAAAATGTAGATGCTAATTCTATACTGAAAAACAAAAAAGAAAGAACAAACGTGAGGTCGACGTTTGTAAGCACAAACAGCTCTGCAGCCAAATTGTTTTTCTTCTTTCTATGTTGAGAGTGGAACATTTCATCTCAAACCTACAGTATATCTCTGTGCTTTTTTATTCTGCTTCATTTGCTTTGTGCAGCACTGGACTTTCTCATTTAGTTTGAACTAGCCTCATTATTATTATTTAACATATTGTGCTTAGACTCAAATGGTAAATGTCTTAACTATAGGCCTTAACCTCTGTTTCTAGCCATCTTGTTTGTGCGTTGAGACACTCATGAAGCTCCTTTTTTGAGAAGTTACAGAATTCTGAGGCTTACCAAAGGAGTACAGCAATAGTCCGACATACAGCATCGATACACTCCAAGCCAAGCCAATAAGAATGAAAGCAGGGATCAAAATTATTATTGCCTGAAAAGAAGCATTGAACACAGAAATTCGTCACTGAAATAACTTGAGAAAAATATCCCGGTACACAAATCCCATGAACTCAATTATTTCACACATTACAGACATGGATCTAAAATAAAAACTATATTTACTCTGATTTTTCAACTAGCCTGGCATAACTGTTACTGAATCTTCACAAGCTTATAAATGTTCTGGGTTTAAAGCCAAAACAGAGCTATTGCATCGCCAGGGCCATTATAAAATGTAGATTTGCAGTACAATTAGTCTTCATTCAGGAAAGCTGCTAGTCAAAATTGAATGGCTGGCCCTAGTATATTGGTTACAGGAAAAAGGTATGGTATTTAGTCTGAATACAGCAGGTTCCCAGATTTAAATATATGATACAATTGTAGTAATTCACATAAACATTCTGAATCCGACTCATTACTACCACTTATAAAGCTATATGGTGATATGAATCTGGGAAGAGGGGTACTTGAGCACAAGAGAATCATGACCCACACTTTGGAATTGATTCAATTCATGATTCAAAGAGTACAGCCCCAAAACACTCTGCGAGCAAAGTCAAATAACAGCTTACTTTATCCTGTGCACGGAAAAGGATGTTTCAGCTCAGACTGAAGCATTCCACGGTGTGGCAAGATATAATGATTCAACCCTCATGAGTTTTTTTCATAAGTTAGGAATTCATGTTAAAAAAAGAGATCATGTCACAAAACTAGATTTCCTAAGTGGCAGCGTTCAACTGGCTGAGTGCCACCCAGAGTAGGCTGAGACTAGTTGGTCGGCTGTGACGTGATGACAGGGGCAGGTCAGGGGATTCTGTCCTCATTCTCCTGTGTGCGTTCATGGGGTTTGAAGTTGTGAGCCAAACCTTAAAATATTGTCTATACTGTTTATACTTGTCACAATTATCTATACCCTACAACCCAAATAATTGGCGATTCTTTTTTTAGGAAAAGAACAAATGATTTCCAATGACTTGTGAACAGAAATTTCTTTTACAACCCCCTCCCCCCCCACCGAAATATCTCCCTGAAATGAAAACCTTTTCAAATCTCTATTGTACAACTTGTTCCTTTCGACAAACATGTTGTACTGTATCGTAAAAAACCAACGGTCCTGGTTTACTCATTTCAACATGTTTTAATAACTGTCTCTACCAACTCTCTCTGCACTTTTTTTTTCTTTAATCACATCCTGCAAGATCTTTATATTTACCATTCTGGTCGTTCTGATGTGTTTCCCTGGTTTAATCCTCCGAGCATACCCTCCCTGAATTAACGCCATGGCAATGCCGACAAAGAAGAACATCTTCCCCTGCTGCATGCTGCAAGACAAGGACACTCCTCTGCCTTAACATGAAAGAACAGCATTTCTGTCAGCACAGTGCCTACACTCCCAAGATTGTGAAAAAACACTTTAAATACAAAGCAAAGATCCAGTGAGACAAGGGTAATTATTTATGACCCAAAAAGATTAGATATTAAATTAGATTTTTTTTTTTACCAGACTACAGAACTGCCTTGGTAAGGTTATAGCAAAGTAAAAGAAGACAATAACAAAACAAAAGCTGGCAAGCCAGCTGTTGGTTTTCAATAGCTGCTAAGCCACCTGAAGCACCCAATACTTAATTTCCTTTCTAATGTCAGAATTCACAGCCCACTTGATTTAGAGATGTCTAAACCCTGCACCATCCATAGTGTTATCAGTCTATGAGCCCCTAGATTTACAGAGTTCCAAATAGACCAGAAAAGAAATGTATAAAAGGGATCTTAAATTATAAATCCCACTTCTTTAGATCTCTAGCTAATGTCTAATAATTTTCCTTAATAAACCACCCATGTTATTAATTACCAGGACAGCTCAGACTGTAAGGAAATTAGGACCTTTGGTGCACAGCTGGACACTTACATACCTAGTGAACTGAAAGCGCTGGTGAGTCAGAAAGCTCAATGTGTACTCCAGCCCAGAGAAGAGAAACAAGTAGGAGAAGTAGACAAAGCCCAAGACTTTAAGATTCTGTACACCTGAAAGGAAGAAAAACAGCACAGAAAAAAGGAAAATTCAACTATTTATAAAGATAAGAGATTAATAAGGGACTAGTGATAAAAGATACACTGTATAATGTTCACTCTTTGTAAACAAAATGTTTTTATTAATATTTAAAGGAACCTATTATTGTATTTCTTTTTACAATAAAAACATTTGTTGAAAAGTTTAAATTGGGAATGATGTACCAGAATTCTTCTGCAGAGAGAATACTGTATATTTAGACTGTTAAAAGATTTTTCTTTTCTTTTTATTAAACAACTTTATTTCATGTTCCTTCTTGCACATTATATAGAAAAGCATTTAGAAAAAAGAGGAGGTTCTTTGGGCTCATCTTGATTACTCAGTTTCTAATAGCAAATCAAAACAGACTTTTTTCCATTCCATTTTAAGGACCCAGAGTAATGCCGTCAGCAGGACCATGTAATTTGTTCAGGAAACTCAAGCCTTTTGTGCAATGAAGTCCCTTTTACAATGGATACTCACTCTCTTTAGAAGGAGAGTCTTGTCTCCTTGTTACAGCAGTGAACTGAAACAAGGCAAGAGGGCTCAGCAGGTCAGTGGATTCCTGTATCCCTGAAGTCACTGAGGAGACCTGAAGAGAACAAATTGATCCCCATCAGTGGATTTCCCCTTTTGGTATTAAGAGAAAAAATCTTTAAGAAAATAGAAAAATACAGGCAGTAACATCTCCTGGTTTGTCACTTTTTTTGGTTTACTAAAGCATACTTAAAATAATTGTACTAAAGTTTGTTTAGTTATCACAAAGAATCCCAAATATCTTTACATGTCGAAGGAGACCCATTTATAGAAAACCAAAAAAATGCTTCACTAAATGAATTAAGAGGGTATTTTAAGTAAACCCGATTAATCAGCCTCAGTTTAACATCTCATCCAAAGGATGGTACTCCAATATCACACTGGGGCTTTGATTTAAAAGTTCTAGTCTAGCATAAAGAGTCCCACCAATAAATCCACTGACACCTCTTACAACAACAACCTGGTTTTCACTGGACTCACATTCAAGTGCTGATCTGAGATCTGACAAAATCTCATCATCATGTTACTTTTCTGCTTTTCTTAAGCGTAGTACACTCCCGTGAATACAATACTTGACACAATTCATTACCATTTTTTATCAAGTGCCAGCAGAAGATTCTAAAATGTGTCATGTAATCCGCAGATTCCTCAGGTAGAATCCAGCATGACTGTCTTACCCTGTTGTTCCTGGGAAGTGTCTCTGGAAGCATGACAAATATGAAGAGTAAATCGGCTGCAGAGAACAAGAGAGCCAGCACAGCAGGACCCTGGTAAAAGATCTCATCCTCTGTGGGTTTCAGGGCAAAGTAGGCACCAATCATCGGACCAAAGGTAAAGCCCAGAGAGAAGGCAACACCAATCATAGCCTAAAACAGTGAAGAGCGATACATGTGAAAGTGTGAACTACAGATCTCTGGTTCTACAGAAATTCTAGGTGGGCAGACAGTTCTATTAATGCTGCATTTGTTCTGTCAATGGTCAATTTTGTCCCCAAATAATACCTTTCTAGAACTAGACATCAAGGAACATTACATTGTCAGATAATAAAAAATACTGTAGCCTAAATTCTATACTTGTTTACAGTCCTGCTCCAACCTCAAGAGGCCATGACTTTTGAAGTCACCCTTAAATATGAAGTAAAACACTTTTATTTATTTTTTTAAATTACTTAGTTCTGAAGTTCTTAGTGAACTGAAGTTCTTCAAGTGACACAACATATAACTAAACATTGACTAAAATCCATTAAATGTTATAATGAATTATACAGGGCAGCTAAAATGAATCAAAAGTGAAATCTAAAATGAAAATGAAAATACAGCTGTCACAGACCCTCTCCTTAACCAAGCTGATCCCAAGGGTCTGCACACAAAAACTGCTAAGATCAAGATGTAAAGTCCAAAAGTATTTATCAAATGCTTTTTCAGGTCACAGACAACAAAAAGACAGCACTCAAACATCTCAAAAATACCAAACAAAAGCTTAATTGCACCCATGTGAGAATGTGAAATTTGCGTCCCTTTACCAATATTACAAAAATTAATAAACACCCACTGTGGCTATTTATAAAGATTAGATGATAAATAGCAACCTCTAGCGGCAGATCAGCTGTTACTACAGCCCCTCCTAAAGCTGACCAGCCACACCAACCAAACACAAGGGTTCAATAAATAGCAACATACAGGGTAAGGTATTTTGGAGGAGTAGTATTGGCTCTCTAAGATATGGTGCTTAAAGAAAAATACTGGTCCCAGTAGTCATCACTGCATTTCCTACTGATTGAAGCATAACTTCAAACAGTAGGTTCATCTCTATCAGAAGCTGGCTTGAAAAAATCTGGCAGAATTCCACCAGTAGCAGTAAACTGAATCTGGTCAGTATTTACAAGCGCTAAACTTCCCTGGTATCAGATTAAATTAAGTGCAAGCCTTCTTAACTATTTGCAAGCATAGACTAAAAATAAAAGAGGGTAGATTAACATAAAAACAGAAGCAAACAGCTCCTAATCCATCCAATTTCATACCATTCCTCGGTTGCGTGCTTTTGGGCAGGTCAGGTCGGCCACTATTGCTGTGCAGAGACTGACGTTGCCTTTGCATACTCCACCCACAACTCTGGACAGGAGAAAGACACTGAAGCTCCTGGACACTGCCCACAGTGCATAGGAAGACATCAGCCCCATCTATGAACCAAGAGAACACAAGTCTGCAGTGTAGAAGCACCTGGGGGTACCTGTTTTCAAAACATGTCGAAAGCAGGGTTACTGTCTAGATCATATCTAATTATTCTCCAGCTTGTTAGGAAAGAAAGCCAGACCAAGCCAAGTAGTGGATGATATGAAAAATCATCACATCTTCTTATTCTGACAAAATCTGTCTCACATGAGTATGAGATGCATGAATACATTGTAATGTCTTAGGCATAAGCAACCTAAGCACTTCAGATCCACATTGTATCTTTAATTCAAGCAGTATTTCACTGTTACTTAAAAAAAAGCTGTTAATTACACAGCTGTTTCAACAAGCAGTTGCAATGCAATGAAAATAGCATACTTAACAATCCAAATGAAAATGTACAACATTCAATTATGATCTACTGCCACAATTAATGCACATTTAATCTGGCAAGGTGTCCTTATGCCATACTCCAACCCTGAGCTGAGTGAGCACAGGTAGATGCTGTTTTTCACCACTACTGTTTTTTGCTCATTAAGGATCATGGTGATTCCTACAAAGAATTTGTATGGACTGACTTGCAACTGATTGATTTTCAAAGTGCTTCAGAAAGAAAGTTTGCATCTTGGATTTGGCCAATTAAAAAAAAGTGGTAATGAGGCTGAGGTGTTCATAGGAGTGACACAGAATTGTGCCATGCATGTTTAGTTTCAAGGACGTCTTGTTGGTGACTGTACTTGTGTTGGTGAGGCAAACCCTTCTATTTTCAGGTGCATGCACAGAGTGAATCTTTGAGACTTTTTTTTTAAATAATTAAAAGCAAATTTACACTTTTAGAGACCAAAAAAGGGTAAAATTTAAGACTGTACTACGGAAAAGGGAAAGCCCATCCAAGTTTTATTATTTATCATCTGTACTTTGAATAATTTCTGTTTGTTTAAATCTTTTGAACAGGTTTTTTAGCCCTAAACTAAAATTCCTGTTATGGAACCATCTGCATGAATAACGGCAAATACTAAGTAACAGTTAAGAGACACAGTACATGGCCAACTGAGGCAACAACGTATCAGTGAGGGACATTCCTCTCCTCCAATCGGCACCTAACCTCCAGTATAGGGCTGATGTGTTGAAAGACAAAAGACTTATAGTTGGCAGAGGGATCTGCCTACACTTCCTTATTCTCCCCTGTGTACAGCCACTAGGTTAGTAGCTGAGAGTTGAGATGTGATGATCAATTGGCTGAGTTTATCCAGAGGTACTTGGACGGGGGTACTTGTGAGGCTTGTAGCTTCCTCAGCTCTCAGCTACACATTGAGGCATCCCGGATGCTTGCAGGCATTTAGTGTTGTAGGAGAGGGGCTTCTGCTCCAATTGGTAATAAACATCCAGTACCAGTAGCGGGCTGCGTAGCATATGACGCATGTATCAAAAGACAAATGGCTTCAAGGTCGGCCGATTAGAAGATTGTTGACGGATATTCTGTGTATATGATTGTGAGGCTTGTAGCTGTAAGCCAAGATGTGAGAAACAATTTGGAAAAGCTGACTGGATGTGTATAACAAAACTACCTGACAATTCTAAATTAAAAATAAAAATAGCAGAAAGTAGACCCTGGCCTGCCTAGTAATATCTAACTTTCCATTTTGGCAAAGGTTCTAAAACAGCCTACAGTACAACACCACATGCCTGCAAGCATCCGGGAGGCTTCAGGGATCACTGGGTCGTTTGAGCATTTATAAGCTCACTTTAAATAAAATCTACAAGCCATTCGATTCTGGGTTCTATTCATTGTACTCAAAGTACAGTACAGAAACTGCTCTTATATAAAGTTACTAATGATCTGCTAATAACTGCTGAATGTTTTGTATCCATTCTTGCTGAACCTTGTTGCTGTCTTTTCTATTGCTGACCACCTTGCTAACAGATTAGAAAGGGTTGTTGGTATTACTGGAACTGCTTTGCTGTTAGCTGTGGTTTCAACGTTATCTAACTAACAGAAAACAAGTTGCTCACATCAGTTCAACACAGTTGATCACATCCACAAGGTCCTTGTCAAAATCCTTTTAGTATCTACTGTATATCTATATGCTATCATTATATCAGATTCTTTGTAAGCACTCCTACTGTATATTGATCACAAGCAAACTTGTGTTCCCACTAAACCTGATGATAATTAAACACTAGCCTTTAGCACTGTTTAGATGATGATGTAACATGGATTCAACAAAAACGTTTAAATCAGACCTCTGTCAAGACCAAAGTTACTGCAATAAGTGACTGATCCTTATCAACTCACCAAATGTGTCATCTGTAGTTTGATTATTGACTGCCCTGCTAGCAGTTCAAGTAGTTATCTTGGGGTCATGTTTGACCCAAGCCCCCTACCGTTAAAAGCATCATCAGTGGTCTCCTTCCATAGTAGTCTGAGGCAGCACCCGTGAGAGGGGAAGATAGGAACTGCAGCAGGGAGAAGAGGGAGCCAATCAGACCTGATGTGAAGAGCAAAAGAACTGGGCTAAAATCCACAGACCTGAAACCTCACAAAGCATTCCACATAAAAAGGCTTTTGAAGATACTTTCCCTGGCATTTAACTGAGAAATCTGTGGAAAGATGCAAATTGGCACCACAGCAAGCAGAAACATCCACCAGTGAACCAACTTTAGCTGGCTTTCCTCTGAAACACTTGTCCACTTTACATCCTCTTCTCACAGCTTTGAGTTATGCGTTTTCTTAATTTGCCAAAAAAAAATATTGTTCATTTCAAATCAAACAAATCACTCATTTAAATGACTGTTCTAACGTGCTGAGGATGGTTTTTATGTGAAAAAATCTATTTTGATTTTTGAGTCTGTTTGCCATTTATCACTACGATGATGCAATGCAAATTGAGAAGAAGAGATATACTATATCTATGAAACAGTGGCCTAGCTCAATAACGCGAGTACATCTGCAATGATAACAGATTCTTGCAACACTGGGGAATGAGGAATTACAGTAATTACATAAACCCTACTGACTAGGATGTCTTCTTTTCAGCACTCAGAAGTGGTCTTTCGAGTGCTTGTTAAGAGCAACAATATTCTCATTTCTAAGCTTTGCAATGTATTCCACAGATGTGCCTTAAGTCCTAGTCTTCATGGTCATTCCCTCTTCTGTCTGTACGTAAAAAATGACCAACCTATTATTCTGTTCAGTCAGCCAACTCTTAGTGGAGGAGAGCGTGTGAGGCTCTGTTTGCTGAAGTTCTTGGAATAATGTGCTTGGAGCATGGTATACCTTTAAACAACGTGCGGTGCAAAACAGGTCAACAAAAGACTGGCAGCACCTGTGCAGCACAGAAGTTAGTCAAGACAGTCTCTTTACTTCTAGAGCCTTTACTACCACAGCAAGTCAGCACAGTGTAGTACTCTTCTCTGAATAACTGAAGGGTTTTCAAAGTTTTAAAAATGACACAAATTTCAATGAACATGAGCTTCTTTTAAGTAGGCAGGTGACACCAAAGAGCACTTCTGATTTTTCTATTTTCATAACCATTTAAAGCACTACTATGGAAGGAGACTACTGAACTGATCTTTTTGCCCAGTGTTTCATCATGGCTGGAGGGCAGGCCAGGTTAAGGACCTCTGTCATTGTCTCTGTCTCCAACTTACCTCCAAACAGAACACCATTGTATTTCCTTTCCACTGGAACCCCAATGCTTGCCCCAAAAAAGTCCACAATGCTCTGTAGAGACTGATACATCCCATCCTGTTAAAACAAAGAACTAGTTTAATTTCCGTCGCAAATCTATTCTTTATTTTCAGAACAGTAAAAAAGATTATTTTTTGTTTATTTAACGAAAACTAAAAGATTCAAAACTTTGTTTTTGATTCATGGGAAAATATTAGTTCTTGTCCACTTATTATCACAAAGCAGCTTATTCCTTGTAAGGGCCATGGCAAACTTAAGACTGTCCTGGAATCACAGGTCTCAAGACAGGACTGGATGGGACACTAGTGCGCCCTGGACACACAGAAGCACATATAGATGAGCACTTTTCATAGTGTCCATTTATTCACCGGAACTTGACGAGGGTGGGTACAATCCATCATCGTGTTACCAGGTGGTGGCTGGGGCATCAACAGTGGGTTTCTAGGAATGTTACACAGGGAAACAGTGCAGGATATACTGTAGGTGCAAGAGATAAAGCGTGCCAGCCGATTGCCTCATGTAACAAAGTCATTATGTTAATCTTCTGAAAATACTTTTAGGCATGCAGGGACACCAAAGGCTTTCTCAAGCTCATACAAATATGGCGACAAAGAATTTGGGGTTTCACACACTAGATAGCCAGCTGACCTATCTGACATTTCACCACGGGTTACCATGTGCATCTTCAGCAAAACAAAGGACTAACTGTTCCTGCACAACAGTCAAGCTCCTTCAAAGCCAACTGTCTTTCATCTCTCTGTCTCCAAAACATACTTTGACACTTAAGCATGTAAAAAATGACAGCCCAAAAAATGTTATTAAAAGTGGTTTTCTTATTATCCTTTCTTAGCTTATGTCCATTGCCATAAGTGAAGATTATTTTTTTTAGTTATTTTTATAAAGCAACTGTTTATATTAAGGTTTGACAACATTTTAAGTTGCAGTTGTTTTAGAAACTCAGGAACATGACTGGGCATTTCGGAAGGGAAGTAAGCAACACAAATGGAAAATTTGCTTTTAGTAAAAGTATA
Source organism: Atractosteus spatula (assembly GCF_055471065.1). Taxonomy (NCBI): domain Eukaryota; kingdom Metazoa; phylum Chordata; class Actinopteri; order Semionotiformes; family Lepisosteidae; genus Atractosteus; species Atractosteus spatula. Next base: position 56,102,263 of record NC_142708.1, on the reverse strand, counting down.
CCCTAATATTTTGAATGCCTTTTTACATAAAAGCACTCTTTTAAAACAAAACAGAAAAATAAGAAATGGAACAATGAAAGTTATCTGCTGTAATTTAACTTAAGAAAGCTGAAGAAAGCCATTGACCGTCTCTATCAAAAAGTTTGTTTTAGGAATCCCTCATTTCGAATATCTGTGCATTAATGTCAAAACAACCCCATTAACTCAGGATTACCCAGGCTCGGCAGAAAGATGCACCTTGAAAGTGTTGTGCTTACCTCGGTCTGACTGTAGTGGTCCAGAATTGAAGGGAGAAGTGGTAATATCAGAGTGAACCCCAAAAGATCCAACAGGAGAGCCAGGAAAACCACAGTAATGACCCGCGAAGAGTCACTTTCTGCTTTAGTGTTGGTTTTTTCAGGGTTTGCCATCATGTTGCCTCCTGCCTGTTTTCTTTCACTCATACTTCTCAAGATGAACTTCCTATAACAACAAGAAAACAGAGACGGCACAAAAACTATAAGTAGTGAAAACTTAAATTTAATTTGCAGAGAAATCCTTACTGCCTAGCTTGCATGCATATCATGACTAATAGGATTATAATACCGAACTAGATGCACTGCTTTCTAACCAACAACTAGTGGACATAATTGTAACTGTAATACCTTAAACAAACATGCCACAAATATCAGTTAAATAAAAACAAACTGTTCCTCTTTTTCTCCTGTGGTGAAATCTACTTTGGCTATAAATGATTGTGTCATATTTCCTCGAAAAGGCTGACGCGATTCCCTCAAACAACAAAGGTGAAACATTGTCTTAGAGGTCGGAGATGCATAATTACGCAATATACTGTAAGAACAAGGAAAGAAATACTTCTTAGCTATTCATTAACAGTGAATTAAACAATGATGTACATTGACATTGCATCCTTGCAGACTTGAAAAAACAAGCTGTTTAATTTCAGATTGAAGATTTCTTATTTATTAAGTGTACACTTAGAACATAATTCTAAATTAACTACTGTATACTGTACTAGCTACATGTGACAAAGAAATATTTTTAAATGTATTTGTTTCAAACTCTTTTTAGCCAAAGTTTCAAACAATTTTTGCAGTTACTGCCTTCTTCTGCTTAAAATGATCAGGAGCAAAACACTGACACAGTACTTAATTAAAAAATCCAGCTGTACAAATTTTGACTGAATACAGTGCAAAATATTTGTTAAAAGTTACAGGATTAAAAAGAAGCAGCATGAGAATCACAGATGCACCATAAAAACATGTTTTAAGAAGTACTCTATAATCAGAATGACTATGATAAAGGAAAAATAAAAAAACAAATGCTTGCCAGTAAGAACACCCTTACTTGTACCGACAAGTCAATATGACCTGAAACACATTAGTTCCTTGAATTTACTTCCTGGAGTAATGACAGGAAAACAGGCAAGATAAAAGTGTGCTGAATATTATCCTTATTCTTAGCCTTCCTTATCCTACTTATTGAGCTTGGAGCCTCTGAAGGTAACAACTGGCAGGTGAACAGTACAGAACAGAGGATTAAAGCTATTCACCAAACATCAGAGCCTGAACAAAAATGACAAGCATGCCACAGATAAAGCTTTGGCATTACTGGGGATGAATTTGAATTTTATTTGCTTTCCAACTGTTCTTGTTGGTGTAATACATTGACAATAAACAAATCCACTTGGTATACCAGCACATCATTTGAAATAACAGCTACAAATGCAGTTACATCAGGCATGATTACTTTTCAGTGATATTCTGAGCTGTGAAAAATCGAAGGTATCACTGTGCTTTGTCTGCTAGGAACCTGGCAATTATATTACCACCAGAATTTTATTTGACCCAACTGGAAATTTCAGAATGAGCTAAAGCATTTCCTTGTGCAGCATAAAACCATTTAGTACAATACTTTTGTGTCCAGTATTTTTTGGCCAAATAAAACTGTGTATGCATTGCAACAGATCTCAGTATGTTTTTTTTTTTTTTAATTTTGTCCCACAAACGGTTTTGAAAAATTATGGTTTAAGACATATCCTTATCTACATACAAAAGCATTCACTTTTAGGACACAAGTTAAATGTTTTTGGAAAGCCAGGGAGAAAAAAGTGGTGTGTTGCTGTAGCAAACCGAATCGCACTTGTTGTTGATCCGTCTAGCACCTGTATCTTTATCCCTGAAGTCTGAAAAGATCAAAGACGAGTCACAAAAAAAATCAATCCTGTAAACGCTGAAAATAATTTATAAAACAGTGTTCCAATGAATAAAACGTATAGGTTTAAACCCGCCCATCTCTTTTATGGCTACTTCTGAATTAAATTACCACTTTTTCAATATTTTTAAAATAATGTAAGAAAGTAAAAACAGACCAAATTTATTAAGTCACAGTGACTTAATAAATGCTACTGCATTTAAAGTTTTTATCTCGTGAAGTGTACAATTATTACGTGCATGTTAACATAATATATTCCATATACAAAATATTTTACTAAAGCTTAGTGCGACGTCAAGCCATCTCATCTCTACAAAACGACTTCAAGCTAAGATGATGGTTCAATTCATTTCGCAGTGCTGTACTGTCATTAGCTACATTCTAGACATCATATACGCTTAGTTTTATTTCTTTTCTAACGCAGGACGGCACTGATGCTCTACAAGGTTGAACGTGTAATAAAAATATTAAGCCCATAAATATAAACATGCCCGAGAAAAACTTTTTCCAAACTAATATTGTTATTACCTTTCTTCCAAACTGACTACAGGTATGCGACATGAAGTCTCCGAGCAGCATTAACATTTAAATCAAGTTACAATTGTACATCACAGACTTGTGTCTTGCAAGGACCAGGAAGCGGTTTCAGATTTCACTTGCAATGACACAAATGCGACGCATGCGTTGAAAACATTGGCTTTAAAGAGGGGAAACGCAGATCCTTAAGTAATGTGTGGTTACAAAGACGTGATAAATGTGAAATGTGTAATACTGACACGAAAAGTAATAGTTCCGCTGACGGAGATATTATTTTAGGGCGTAAATCTGCAACTGAGATATAGAAGACGACTTCCTAATGGTTTTACTCCGGTGAAAACCTATTTTATCAACAGAAAAAAAAAATCTAGTTTTCCAACTGAGATACGTTTAAACGAAAAGACTACTTTCGTTGGCCTACAATAAGGTTCCAGGTTCTTCAAGAAACTGGTCGGTACAACTGTATAGATTCCTTACATATGTTGTCCAGTAGTTGGCAGCAATAGTTCTTAAACATTTCAATACATTGTTACTTTAGCTTTTTACTTATGTAAAATTAAACAAAGATATTAATAATTTGTAATAGGTTTATTCCATGCTGAAAAAAAGAAGAAAGAGAACACAACGTTTCGGCCGTGGAGCCTTCTTCAGGTGTCAAGAAGGCTCCACGGCCGAAACGTTGTGTTCTCTTTCTTCTTTTTTTCAGCATGGAATAAACCTATTACTTGTTCCTTTGCAGCCTACGCATGCTGACGCAGCTACCCACCTATTAATAATTTGGTTGTTTTCCCCCTACAAGATACTGTCAGAAGTATCTTGTGTGTGATCTGACAGTGTATTCATTAAACAATCAAGAAAGCCTTGAAATCTAAAACGTTTGTCAATTTAAGTCAAGAATATAACACAAAAACAGCTCTAGTCTTTATTTTACAGTTTAAATAATGTATTAGTCTGAATATATTATTGATCTTCTAAGACACTGAAATACATGTGAACAGAGATATCCCATAAGTAATTTTGCTAATCATCTCTTACATTCTCATTTGTTTCCAACAAAAAAGGGTTTGTTGAAGGCAAAATATACAGAGAAGCCTTACAAAGCACTGCTGCATCTGTAAGGTAAGCCCTCTGTCCATTTCTTTTATCTAGACTTAAAATCTGAAGTGAGTTGACTTTTTTTTTACTTAAGGTAAAGCCTTCAGTGACCTCAGAATTGAATTGCGATTTATTATCGTTATTCCTTCACCATTTATTCTGTTTCATAAGAGGACACTATTTTCATTCTAGTCAATTTTTCATCATATACAGACTCGTGGTTTTGTATTAGAAACACTGCCTAAGTCTTTCTACTTTGCATACATTTCTTTGACTGGCATATTTTAATAGACTAAAATATGTGGTGGTGGGGTGGCAATTTTACATCCCAAACTAGACACAATCAATGCACTGTAGATTAGGAAGATATAGCTGTATCTCACTCATCTGTAATAAGCAATAATTATATTAAAAAGTAAAAAAAAAGATTTATTAAACACAGTTAAAGTTTACAATAAACATAATTTTAATATAAAGCAATTATGGACTTCCATAATTAAAACACTAATTTATAGTATTATTCACACCTGTTATAGTACAATTATGGAATTGTTATATTAAACCAATATAGCACTATGTAATACTGTAAGTTGTGCAAAAACCTACAGTAAAACCTACATTTCATAAATGTAAACATATTTATTGTAATTATAGTAAATTATAGATAATAACAGGTGGATAATAATAACATCAGATAATTATAGGAATTATGTATCTTTTGAGAACACAAGATATATTTAAAAGAACATTTGAAAGTTTAAATATCTTTTAAAGATTGTCAGCAACTTCCTGTAGTCCAACACATGATATCTGTACTATGTAGTATATGTGAAATAATATATTCTGGCAGATACCGAAATTCGTTATAAATCCCAATCACTTTTACAAGAGCTGAAAGTCAGAACCTGAATTGGAAAGCAGGAGCAAGTTGTCAGTATACAGTACAACTCCAGACGGTAGGTGCACTTTATACTCCAATACAGTAGATGGCAGTAATAAGTTGAAAACAACGTAATGTACTACAAAGACGAAAGAAATGTCTTTTGGGAGGCTACCAGCAGTAGGCGATAAACAGAAAATTAACTTTTTTCAGTAACGAACGGCGGAAGAGAGGGTTGTTGAACTCCGACCTTTTATGCATTGAAACATGGCCACTGTGTTGTAGCAACGTGGGTTTCGTTCTAATAATTTGAAAAATTAAATTTGTTTTGACTTTTTATCCAAGAAAGGGTAAGCAACGATTTGAATTGCTGTAATTCTACTAATCGCCAGGAAGTATATCATACTTTCAGGTTACGCAACAGAAATCTGACAATGAGATAAGTGGTTAGTTCTTTGCAGAATTATTTACAAGTGTCAGCACTGATTGCTGTGCCTGATATAAATGCACAGACGCGATGTTTTGTTTGTAAAACTAGTGTTTTGTTATGTAACGATGCACTTTGATTTATAACTAAAATAACTTAAAATATACAGAAAGATTTTTAGTGTTGTACTTCAAACTATTTTAATGGGTTCTCCAGCTTCAGCCTACGCTAGTGATAATTAAAAATAATTAGACACAACTCTTTGTGAAATTCTAAAGTATTGCTGCTGATTATGTACAACTTACCATTTTTAAGATGCTTTAAAAAGCCAGTACATCCATAATTGCAACTTATTACATATATACAGTATGTCGGCCAATCATTATAGGATTTTATTCTTACGTAAAAGTTCTTAACCAACAAGATGAATAAACCCTAATACTGTGTAACAATGCCAGATCAGTCAATCTTTGTGTGTTTGTGTAACAGATTGTCCAAGATGGGGAAGACACAGAAGAAAAAAGGCCTTGCTGACAAAGTGCAGAAGACCAAGACTGCCACGGAGATAAAGAACAACCCCTTTGAGGTGAAGATAAATAGAAAGAAGTTTGACGTTCTAGGAAGAAAGACAAAGCACGATGTCGGCCTGCCTGGTGTTTCCCGTTCCAAAGCCATAAAAAAGGTGAGAGCATAGGTTGAGAGTTGGTAAATTACTTATCTTTTTTTAAAATTTATAACCACGTTATTTATCTTTTATCATCATCACCCCACAAGAATATAGATCTGCCTGTTGCCTGTAAAATCTGATGGATACTGTGAGTGATGCATCAGCATGAGATGGAGAATGTACACTTTAGTGCTTACAGCAGAAAAGATTCAAAAGATTTCAAAGAGCCAGTTGTTTTTAGTTCTACTCACGTGATCTGGAATAGGCACCTGTGTGTGTCATGAGTCACAGCTTGTAGCTACAAGCCCTGTGACCACACACAGGGGAGAAAGAGGAAGTGTTTACTCCTCAGGCCCGCCTACCATCGAGTTATCTTTTATCTTGTTACATGCTATGCACCCCAAACTGGATATTTCCTGCCGGCCGGTTGAAGGAAAGCACCAACAGCACTGCCAACCAGCACTGCTCTGCTCCAGCACTGGGGTGGAGCAGTGGTACTGTGGCTAAGGATCTGTGCCTGTGGCTGGAAGGTTGCCGGTTCAAATCCTGCGGCCGGCAGAGGAATCCTACTCTGTCGGGCCCCTGAGCAAGGACCTTAACCCCAGCTGTACAATGGCTGACACTGCGCTCTGACCCCAAGCTTCTCTCCCACTCTGTGTGTCTGTGTCTCATGGAGAGCCAGCTGGGGTATGTGAAAAGACGAATTTCTAATGCAAGAAATTGTATATGGCTAATAAGTGATCTTACATCTTACATCTTACAACCTACAAGCATCCCGGGAGGTTACAGGGGTGGCTGTGCTTGTTGAGCTTGTCCTTGGCAGCACTCCGCCAGTTGCTTAGGAGAACAGGCAGCTAATGACATGTCCCAAGCTGGTTATTATAGAGCTCAACCTGCGCTCGGTGGAGCAGCTCAGAGGATCCCTCAGCTGGACTTTTAAGTTATCTCCCCCTCGTATCATTGTAAGTTGAAAGGAGCTTGGGAATTTACGAATGTACCATGCATCCCGAATCAGTGCATCAGATTTGTTTCACCATCTCTGGCATATTTATATATATATGGCCCCCCACCCATTTACACTGGAATGATCCACATTTCTCACAACACCTCTGTGGGCTGAGTATAAATAGTAGTTGTCTGCATTAGAATCTGTGTCAGACTTTAGATGGTACACAGGGTCAAGCTACCAGATAGAACTGTGTTTGAGTCATCTCTGACTTAAGCAGTGTGTTTTCTTAAATCTCTGTTATAGCTGCCCCTTTTAACATGTTTAACATTTTAGAACTTATCTTAAAAATTACGTGGTATGTCTTACTCTAGTATTGTTCTTCAACACAGCATGAGTTTGGTTTTTCGGTCCTGAGATCAAAATTTTTACTAAGGGTTAAAACTATAACTCCTAAAACTATAACTCTTCATCAGACCTTGCAGTTTTTTTCAATTAATGTTTTTGAATCAGAAAACCCTCTGTAATACAATTAGTATTAATATACAGTATATGGTAAAACCTCTAATACAGCCTTCAGGTTGCTGCTATAATCTTGTTGATTATTGTGACCACTTTGGTTTATATTATCATAAAACACACAAACTTGGAGCAAGAGCAGTGCTTTAAAGAAATAACTGAAAACCAGAAAGTGAGCAAATACACATATTTTAGTTCAGGAAGACATTATTTTCAGACAGGAACAGGCATAAAGTAAGGTTCTTTGGGCTCCTTATTTGTATTTGTTTTAATAAATTGTAATAATTGAAAATATTTCTGAATGTTTTTTTTATCCTTAGCGTAAAGAGACACTGCTGAAAGAATACAAACTGAAGAACAAGGCCAATAAAATTATTGACAGACGGTTTGGAGAATATGATACAAAAATGGCCCCAGAAGAAAAAATACTGAAGAGGTTTGCCTTGGAGAGACAGGTACTTATCAGTGCTTTTATACAACTGAAAATGTGAAAAGCAAAACAAGAATGGCAGAGGGACAGTGAGTTGGTTGGGCACTTTTCTTGAGTTTCTGTGACCATAATTCTGTTTTACCTGAATGAGACGAAGTAGACAGAAGTCAGTCATCCTGTACTCACAAAAACAGCATCTGAAATTGTCTGCCTGTAAAGAAAGTGAGATCAGTCCTCGCTCATCTGTGCTCAGTGTGCTTGTTTCAGAGGCAGATTCAAGTAGAGGTGATGCTGTGTTTTGAAAACAATGATATATAAAGGATATCGGGTATTATTATATTAACCAAAATGCTGGATTGTATATGTGACTGCCTGAGTTTTAACATCAGGTAAAGTAAATACGTAGAGAATAGTGTTAATGTGATAAGTATACATGTAATCATGCTGTACATTGAACAGTTTGTCCAAACACCCCCCTGTGTTTTCATCACACTATGCTGTAATATTGATATTTTTACTACGTAGCTAAAGTAGATGTAGGGCCTGCAAAGGTGTTGATGGGACCAGGAAGAACCAAGTTTAAGAATTGCAAGTGCGAATAAATCAGAATGGTGCAAGACTGGAAAGACATGAATGCTGGTATATCTGAAAATCAAAGTTAGGATTTTCATTCTTTCATAGTGTGACTGGAGCTCATGTAAGAAACAAGCACCCATTTTTAGGACACACAAACCAAGTACTGATAGTCCAGCATTTCACAGGCGGCCACAGCTTGTTGTGCACTATAACTCAAGTCAATGAAAACGTTTTTAAAAAATGGGGCAGACCTCTATGGGTAGTAAATATTTTGAAGTCACCGGTCCTAAAGTTTCATTTAAGATTGATTATGCAGGTTTTAACTTGGATATTCTTCTGCAGCGCATTCATGACAAGAAGGATATCTATAACCTGAACGAAGAGGAGGAATTAACCCATTATGGCCAGTCCTTGGCAGACATTGAGAAGCTGAATGATGTGGTTGAGAGTGACAGTGACACAGAGGAAAAGGGTCTTTTGTCAGGTACGTACAGGAAGAGTAAATGTGTGAGCATCACTCAACTAATGATTTTATTCCTCTGCCCCCAGTGTATTTTGCTGTACATTTTTTTAAATGACGTAAGTTCTGTAAGTGATAGGTTCTGCAGCCCCCATTTCCTAAAGTCTCTCCCTAGTTTAACAAGGCTCTGTAACCGTAGCAACCAAAGGCTCTTTCAGAGAGTGTCAATACGGTGTTATCCGAGTTTGATATTAAATCAGCATGCATTTGTGTACAAATATCTTCATGTTGATAATGAAAGATGTGGGATGGACATGGACTTTACTTTCAGTACAGTTAGAGTGAAATTATTCAGGTTTATACTGGTGACCATGCTTTTGATTAACAAAGTAAGTTAATTTAGATCAGCGTTTACATTTTCACAATGAAATAAGATACTCTAATTACAAAATACATTAAAGTTTACTTAGGGTCTGAAATAAATGCATAATGCTAACATTTGTATTTTATATAGCTTTTCTGTGGAGCACAAAAGCTGTAATTTTATATAAAGGAATCTCATTAACAAATCACTCGTTTAAGATGTTTTATACTGTACCAAATACACTCAAAACCTGACAATACAGAGCATTTTATTTAATTATTTAAATTCATTATTAAAAATGATAAGAAAGTAAGAACTAGTGTTCCCTGATTATTATAGGCACTGTCTTCATTAGTATTTTATTTTAGTGAAATCTGAGGTTTTGTTTCCTTCAGCTTCCATCAATTGCTTGTGTTGCATAGCAACATAATGTGACTCATTTTAATGGTGGGGCAAATTACATTTATTTTGCTGAAGATTAAAGAAAAGTTACAAGATGTAGTGAGGCAAAGCTGATGTGGGCGTAATTTTTGAATGGATGCTGAAGCCAGAAGAAATGGAAATGGAAGAAATGTTATTTTTCCTTAAATGTCCTACAGTTGTTCAGTCACGAACCAGCACTGTTAGAAGACGAGTGTCTCAACCCCTTCCCTGTTTCTGACATGCTTTGCGTCCCTGTTTTGACAGCGGAGCTCACTGCATCCCACTTTGGAGGAGGAGGGGGCCTGCTGAGGAAAAAGTCTCCACACGAGCAAAACGATGATGATGGCACTCATAAGCCCAAGACCCGCCAGGAACTCATTGAAGAGATGATCGTCAAGTCAAAATTGGAGAAGGTACAGGAAGCTGCAGCAACACTCGCAATGTTTCTGTCTAAGCATGGACTGATCAGACAGTTCAGTTCAAAATTTCTGGAGATCAACTTGCTGTTGAACAGAGCAAACTCTGGAAATTCTTAAGCTTGAAGTATCCTTATATTAAAATTGTATCCTATAGATACAATTAGCAGTAACTTTGCAATTCAACTGGTGAATTTTTCACATTTGTCTTGAAAATAGAAGCACCTCAGATGTTTTCTTAGCTTTTACTCAAATGTAAATACTCAACCAGATGCTTTCTTAAATGCCTTGTTGTCCTTAATGTATTAAGCTCTCATTAAAAGTTGAAGGAGTCTAAAGGTAATTATAAATTATTATTTCTGTGCGAGGCATCGCTACAAAAGGGACTGCAGTCACATTTCTTTAATGTTGTCTGTTCCATATAGTTTATGACTTTGTCTGCGGGCTGACAGAAAAAAACATTCTTTAGGCACAAAGCATGTGTTCTTCCCTGGAATGTATTAATTCTTATCCTTGGATTTTATTGGTTGTGAAATGCAGTGCAGCACAGAGGAGCTTTGTATCACATAAATCATTTACTACTGACTTCAGGGAGAATCGTTTAGTCTAAAGGAAATAATTAAGTCACCATTCATAAATGTGCTGTTTATATAGTTTGATCATTCAGATTTGGACATTTCTTTGAATCCCTTGTCTTAAGCAATGGATACACAGATACGTCTATAATTTCATGATGTCAAGATTAAACATAGAAGTGTTTGTTGGTCTGCCTTTCACCATAATTAAGGTGACTGTAGTTTGTGTTGGATAACTAGATGATCAGATGTGGTGGGGGGGGTGTCAGTACTGTATTGAATGAATAAACTGTTTGCTATCCTTCCCAGCGAGAGCGACAGACGCAGAGAGAGGAAGCACAGGAATTGACAGAAAAACTCGACAATGACTGGAAATCCATTCAGAGCCTGCTGGTTCACAGGACTCCAAAATCTGAGCTCAAGGAAGCAGATGAGAAGCCCAAGGTAATGCAGACAGACCTGCTCTAGAAAGCCATATCTTCACAGCACTGTGGTTTTTATGAGAGTTGAAATGCTTAATACGTTTGAATACTGGATTGCACAATTTCATAATAACATCTATCTAAAAGGTAAAACGAGGTGGTGATACAAAATGTACGATGGAAGTTTAGTGGGAAAGTTCGTAATGATCGGCTATAACAGCGCCTGTAAAAAGGTTTACAATATATCTGTGTCAAATTGCAGAACTGCACACTATAATATATGTTTCTATTAAAAGGTAAAGGTATATTATATGTAGATTAATTACACAATGTAATACTCAAGTTAAAAAAAAAAGTTCAGTGCTGAAATCAGTGAAGAGGTGGACACTAACTTACTCCGTTCAATTCTGACGTCATGATTTAACCGATCTGATGATCTGGATTCAGACTTTGTCAGCAGCTGTTTAACTGCTGGGCTTCATGGAGGCAAAGAACTGAATGAAAAGGATCAGTTTGGGAGTTATGCATTGAGCTGGGCCTTCCTAAGAATAGGAAGACCAAGGTTTCTTTAGACATATAGGCTAAATTGCTTCCAGTACCTTAATTTTGCACTTCTCATCATGATGACTTTCAGTAAAATAAAGCCGAAAGTATTCTAATAAAACATAATGCAAAGTCTTACAATCTGTTTTTGCCGTGCATCAGCCTGATGAGTATGACATGATTGTACGGGAACTGGGCTTTGAGATGAAAGCTCAGCCATCTGAGAGGATGAAGACTGAGGAGGAACTAGCCAGGGAAGAGAAGGAACGTCTCCAGAAACTGGAGGTGGGTTGTTCTGTTCTTTAACTAGTCGTTAAATGCAAAAGCTTTCATTTCTGTTTGGTGTGCTAAGGAATACTGCTCGGAAAGGGATTTTATTTTTATTGGAGGCAAGATTACAAAAGGTACAGTAAGTACACCACGACAAATACTGAGGTGAATTCCACATGTAGGTACGGACGAATGCAAAGTTATTTGCAGCTCCCGTTAACAAAATAGTGAGACAATTTTTATACTTTTTTTAAGAAAGTGTGATCAACAAGGATTTCTGTTTGTTGTTTTGTATTGTATTTCAGTGTTGGGAAAGATTTATTTTGCTAATCTCAAGATAAATATAAAAGCTGACACAGTGTAATGCTCCTGACTTTATAACCAAGAAAAGACTTGTTTTAAAATGTGCGTTTTCTGAAGGCCGACAGGTTGCGCCGAATGCAGGGGGACATTGAAGAGGACAGCACAAAGAAGGTCTCTCATCTCTCTGCAGATGATCTGAATGATGGGTTCATATTGGATAAAGAGGACCGTCGTACACTCTCGTACCAGGTCTGTAATTAGAAAGTATGCCACAACTCTGCAGTTCGAAGTGACTATAGAAACATGGTTATATTAAAATATGTACACATTCTTAACATCTCCCATGGGACATCACTAAGGTTTTGACAGTGAATTGAGTGGGAAGCATTATTTTTGTCACTTCTGTTTTTAATGCTAAGAAAGAAATAATGAAAATTCATTTGCTTATGTTCCTGAAAATAAATGCTGCACAGAAGTGTTCATTCAGCTTGAATGTCTGTGAAAAACTACTTTTTTAGAGCCGCACGCTGCAAGTGTATAAAGTTAAAATACAAAATGACTGCCATCTAATAATTTGCAAAGTAGGAATTTTGTATAGTTTGCTTTCTCATCCTCTGGTTTCTTAAATTAGGTGTACCTTGAAATGTGATATCCATACGGAATGTTGATGTTGGTAAAGAGATGATTTTGACATTTTTCTGTGTTGATCCCAAATTGTGTAGTTGCTATGAAAAACTTGACATTCCAAGATACAAATAAAAATATTCACTTTAAAATTGTTTAAACAAGTTAATTAACTCCTTACAATAACAGAAGACATCCTTCTGGAAGTGCCTAAAGTCTATAAAGATGTTTCTTATTTTTTGTCACAATTATTTATGTTTTTATAGTCAGTTTTAAGCACTTTAAAATCGGTTTCAGGCATAATTACTGGACCAGTTGAGTTTCTGTGTCATTATGTTTTCAGAGTTTAGCTATTGTGTTTTAGTTTTTTAATGTCCTATTAAAGCTAACTTTTGTGCTTTGCCTACTCAGGATGGGAAGTGGAACATCGAGGCGGGTGAGGAGGGTGAGGAATCTGGGAAAGATGAAGAAGATCTAGGAGGAGAGGAGGAAGAGGATGGAGAGGAAGGTGGGGAGAGTGCAGATGAAGAGGAGGAGGAATCTGAGGAGGATGCAGAAAGTGGTGATGAGGGCAGCCACTCTGACCTGGACTCAGAGCAGGACAGCAACCAGGAGGAAGATGAAAAGGAGAAGACAGAGGCCTCTCCCGTAGTGCAGAAGACCCTGACTGAGGAGGAGAGAATAGCACAGCAGGAGGCCGCAAAAGCTGAGCTCCCATATACATTTGCAGGTTAGACAACAGCCTCAGGATATTGTCTGTTTCTACTAAGAGTGGGACTCAAATTCAGGACAGTTCTTCTGTCTGAAAAAAATTCAAACGTCCATTCTGCTTTTTCTTCTGTGAGTCTGGAGTTTTTAAAACTTTGCAAGAATAAGGCTTTCTGACAAAATGGTGTTATTTCAATTTTCTATTAAGCTCTAGGTACTTTCAGTTTTTTACTTTTCAGCACAGAAAAAGGTTTAGATTTGTGTCTGTATTTCAAACTGGAACTTGATGAATCTTTGAATAGAACTGAAAATGTTTAGAATTTTGCAGTAAATTAAACTACAGTTTAGACAAAAGTAGTGATGTTAACTTTTACCCTTTTTTTCTTTTCTATCCTCTTTAGCTCCTGAAAGCTATAGTGATTTGCTGTCTTTAATCCAGGGGCATTCACCTGAGAAGCAGTGCATTATTGTTGGGAGGATTCAGAAGTGCAATCACCCAAGTCTTGCATCAGGAAACAAATTCAAACTTCAAGTATGTGATGATCAATAAATCTCCTAAGTTTATTAGACATTATTGTAGCTGTCATTGGGGTCTATGCTAGTAATATCATGAATAAAAAAGCTTTTTGGATTCTATTAGCAATGTGTTTTATAGAGGATGTTAATGTTTTATATACTGCCTGGATGTACGACAATATATTTGGTGTTTTGTCAGACACCCATGCAGCTGTATGCAAATTATACCACTAAGTTGTCCTATTTAAATCATATAATTCTGTCGTATGTTTATCAGCTGTTGCCGTCATTTTTAATTCTGATTTCCAGGAGAGAGAGAAATGAAAGTGAAAAGCTACAAGTTGAAATAAAACCCAAGTGCTTCAATAATCAGAATACACAATACTTAAAATTAAACTGCCTTATCTTTTTGTCCTTATGAAAATATTTTTGCTTTGATTTTTTTTTTTTTGTGCCGTAACCGGTGCTTCTGTTACTTGTTTATTTTTCAGAAATTATTCGGCTTCCTACTCGAATATGTTGGTGAACTGGCAACCAGAACTCCCGTTGACCTGCTAACAGTGAACAAGCTTGTTCCGTAAGCACCCACCACCACCCTTCTTATTGTTTTTCTGCCCACTCCTACGCCTTCTAGCAGCTAAATGAGCAAAATAGTTGAATGGCTTATTCTTGCAGAAGATGACCTATAACACTTCTTTAATTTGGCCCATTGATGTCTGTTTTATTGATGGAGCTTGTACACTTATCTAGAAAAGTGCATAGAACAGGAAGTTGCCTCTACATGCTTTTCCTGTGCAGTGTTGTGACTGAAATAGAAGTCTGCTAATAAGATACTTAAGTTGTACATATAACTTCATTAGTTTTTTTCACAAAATACTTTTATACTAATGTTTTACAAAAAGCCATCCTTTGAAATCTACTTGAAAGTTTAGTTATCCCAAAATTAAAAGCCTTTGTTTGACTATACCTGACCAAATGCCTTACAAAAGCTGCCTCAGTAATTAAAAAGGCAGTTACAAAAGGGCACCAAATGGAGATATGAGTCATTGTGAACATGTACCTTTTGACCTGATTGCCTGATTTAGGTATGCATTGTAAATTGTACAGAGAACGTTATATGACGTGCAAAAGGCATCTTATATACAGTAAGAAGTTACAGTATATGTATTGTGTTATTAGCATAAACAATTAGCTTAAAGTCTCCACCAGCGTTTTCTTCTATTATTATAACGTTACTATTAAAACTGGCAGTTTTTGACTGGTATCAACCCACATTGAACGGCAGGTCACCATTTGCCAATCAGAACTGCAGCTATAGAACTGTTATTTTTGTGCTATTTTGTCCCACACCCAGGCAGCTGTATGGCCTGTGCCAGATGTTCCCTGAAGCCGCCTGTACATCAATGCAGTCAATTCTGTGTGACAGTGCACATGACATGGAGGAAACAATAGAACTTAAAGGACGTTCTCCTTTTCCAGGTCTTGACATGGTATGGATGTTCCAGAAATATAGTACTGTAGATGGCTTTGTCTTCAGATATGTCTTCTTGTATAATCCATCATATAAGTTAGCTTTCCATCAGATCACATCTTATGAAACGTGTTAGTAAACTGTGGCTTCTTTCTAATCATCCTCTCCCTTCTTCTCAGCTGATTTATCTGAAGATTGCATCCCTTTTGTTCCCTGCTTCGGACTTCAGACACCCTGTGGTCACTCCTGCTATGGTTTACATCAGTCAGTCACTTACAAAGGTGGGTATTTACTAACATCAGTCCAGCTGTACTATTTTCCAGCTTTACTTATCAATGCAGTTACTTCCTCTCAGCCACTGATTTATGGAATGTGCGCTGTTGTCTAGCTCTTCTGACAACTTTCTGATTATTTTAAAAACAAGCTGATGAAACTTCAGAAACCTTTGATCCAGGCTGACTGAGATATGACAGTTATTGTCTTGTCACTTTTAGCACTGAATAGTTTATTTAATAAAAAAAATCACTCATCATTCTGCAAATGTTAAATGCAGACTATATAAACAAATGAAATGAAAATTCTTTTTGTGCTTCTTTGCAGTGTCCAGTAACTACGTTGGAAGATGTGACTACAGGACTTGTGCTTTGTTCCCTCACCGTAGAATATGTATCGCTATCCCAGAGATTTGTACCAGAACTCATCAACTTCCTGTTGGGGATTCTGCATTTAGCAGTCCCTGATAAAACATCATTAGGTACAGTATATGTGATGTTCCGGTCTCAGTTCTGGTTATTTGTTGTGTCTGTGACTAAGTTGATTTGAATGATCAGTAACAAAATCATCATCATCATCATAACACCTGGACAACAGAGGTCCGTAGCGCCGATCTTGTATAGCCACGTCCGGTGGCACGGCTCCATTCCTTTAAAAATGGTAAACCTTTAGGTGGAATAGGGTCTATGCATTTATTCACATCTCATCAAATTCAACAATTTTGATAACTTTTTGTTTTGTTTTTTCAAAACTTTCGTGGTTGGTCCTGTGAGGGAAAGTAGTAGTAGGCAGGAACAAGACAATCATAGTATGATAGAGCATTTAATATAAGATGGGGCTGTTCAGTCCTAGTCCTGGAGGCCCAGTGTTTCTGCAGGTTATTTAAAGGTCTCTTTAAAGCGGCAACTTCTGAAGAGGTGAGCTAAATTGTTAAGATGGTGCAGTTAAGGGTTGTGTCACAGCCCTGATTAAACTTAAGAAAGGAAAGTGTGTATGTGGAGTAAGAAAAGCCATGGATTGAGGAAGGAATTGATTGACAGGGATCACAACAAACTTACTTTTATTGGGTTTTTTAATCTCTTCATCAGGAGAGACTTAGTAAAATGAGTGTGACTTGTATTCTGTTGTATAACATGGTGTAACATTAGAATAATGTTACCAAAGTCACCATTTCGTGAAAACAGTAGTTTTTTTCGGCCTTTTCCATTTGCAGCTATAGCTCTGCCTCTCTTTTCCCTTTTATAATTTTTTTAAACTGGACTTGGACCCTGCTAGTACAAACATTTATCACCTTAAGTATGTTGTAGAGGTTTTGTAATAGATAAGATAATAGATAACCATTTTATAATAGTTAAGAAGGAAGGAAGGAAACTCAATAAAGAGCCAACAACACATTCTGATAATTAATTCTAATGCCAGGAATTATAGCATTAGCAGAGGCTAGCTAAATACTTGCAACGTGCTGTCACTTTAACATACATCACAGTGGACACAGTGGAATTTTTCAAGGTCTGTTAGGATCTGATTGCAATGATATATTTCTCTGTCTCAGAAGCATTTTCAGTGGTAAAGTGCTATCTATAATCTTTAAATTGATCACACTAAATTTATTTTCTTTATTTTCTTTTTAGACACTTTTACTTTAAGAAGCTTTTTTTGCTTGATTAATGATCCAGAACATGTAATATTTCTTAAAAAAAAGTTTTATACCAATTAATACTGAGTTTTGGACTTTGATCCCAATTTAGGCTTTTAGCCCACATTGTCATCATTCATGTACTCATGTATGATCATTACAGGTTGCTGAGTTGTTCAAATCAAAACTGCACAAATGCTGTTCCTATGAAAGAGGCATACAGCACACAAAAGCTCAAAGTGTACTAAAATTCTTAACGGTTAATTATAGAATTAAGATAGCTTGTGTAGTAGTGCTGGACAGCTGCAATGTACGACACCTGCAGGCACATGTCAATTATATTTTGTTCACTGGGTCTTTCAGGGTACGCTGTGGTGCCTCCGTTCAAGGCAAAAGGGAGGAGCTCTGACCTGCTGGTGGTGAAGAACGAAAAGGCGGCTGAAGTTTGGAAGCTAAAGCAACAGCCACTCTCTGCTGTTCAGGGACTGAAGTTTAAGGACAGTTTGGAGATTGACCATTTCAAGTAAGAGAACAGTCTGTGAAAGTGGCTGGAGACATTTAAGTTGTTCTCTTTTTTTGCATATGTTGTATTATATTATGGTGTTTAATATAGTGAGGTACAGAAGAAATGTAATACCAAAGTTGAATAGACATTAAATACTGTTAACAAAAGTTTCAGAACAGAGAATTATGATAAGTCTGAAACTGGAAACATAGAGTTAATATTTTGGAATGACCTTCCTGAGCATGCACTGGTAAAAACTCCTTGTAGCATTTGCACGTAGACCAGATGAGTTTCTGGTGAGGCTGCTAAGGAGATGCTCTATCACTCCTCCTGTGCAGCTACAGCCAGCAGCTAATTAATGATTAATTAATGTTTGGTCCCATGGCCTTTCTGACGGTTTCAAGTCAGGAAAAAAGGATGGTTATAGTGAACCCTTGTTGGATTTTTTTTTCTGGAACGTTGCCATTGTAATCTTAGCTCTGTGTGGTCCTGCATTGCCGTGCTGGAAAATCAAGATTGGCTTGCAGGAGCAGAACAACTGTTGGCTCAAGGTCATCTTCGGTGTATCACTGAACAGTAGCATTGCTTGACTTGAGCATTATGACTGTCCACGTAGCATACAATACAACATCTTTACACACACTATGCTCAGGTCTGTGAAGGGCAAAATTACATTCGTTGGTAAATAAAACACTCACTCTGTACTTGCACCTCGGGTCTTACTTACAGATGGTAATTTTATCATGTCATGCCTGAGTGACCTAAAGTAGTAGCATGTAATAGCAGAATAACTGTAGCATGCAGAGAGCTACAGTGATTCTGCTGATGTTCAGATCACCACTTCCTTGAATGTCTTGTGCTGTAGCTGCAGCAGTTTGAAGATGATAACACAGATAGTGACAGTCCTGGTTCAGTGGTCTGTGCCTCACAGAAGCAGTTTACTAATTCCTCTAGACTAGTCTGCTTATTGTTAATGCATCTCATTCTCTGTGCCATTTTGCTCACATACAGGCTGCCTTCAGTCACTGTTTTTTTTCTTTCACTGCTGTACAGCCTTCATAGTTAAGTGTACTGTAGCACCCTTTTCGTAGTCCTAATTCATGTATCAAGATACATGCTGAGACAAGCATGTGTTAAGTGTTTGCAAATACTCATAATTATCACAACAGTGTGAGCCCTAAAAAAGGCCAAGGATGTCTCTGTAGAGCCTAGTAAAGTTTCACTTTAAGAAGTGTGAACAGCAAGTTGTGCATTTTTATTTTAGCAGCATCTAAAGTTATAGTTGTTTAGCTGCTGGCTTCTGTCTTTGTAGGACCCTAACACCTTGTATGTTCCAGCAAACAGATCAGGAGACTTAAAAGACAGGTGTTTATAGGACGTGTTTGACATTTTCTTCTCCTGAGACTATTTTATGAGTTTGTTAAATTACTGAACCTGATAAAATAGCTGTAGAGTTTAATACAGAAAGCTGCATTCATGAGCAATTTGAAACTGAGACCTCTGCTACTTAGAAGAAGACTTAAACTCCCTTCCCTTGTCTTGAACTTGAACTTTCAATTTTTAAATCTAGAATTCTGATATTAAACCTTGTTGTTTTTTTTAAGAGTGGAAGACCTCACTGGCAGTGTTTATTAAAATACTTAAATGTCTGTTGACATTTTTAAGTCCTCAAAATCAGTCCAGAACAAGATGCATTCCATAATTTTGTTATTCCATGAAAGGAGGTACAGTCTTCAGTAAATTTAAGTACTGGACCTATTTTCATGCCCGATCTTCATGTTCTACTCAATATAAGAAAAAGCAGATTCTTGAAGTAATATGCTTTACATTTTCAGAGCAAGGAAAATTTGGGGTAGTATGACACTGTAAAAAAAGATAATTAATTTTACACTGTAAAAAAAAATGATTTAGTCTTTCCTGTGGAATGGTGGCAGAATAGTAGACACTTCTGTTGTTTGAGAAACTGAGATAGAAGATGGTCACAACTGTCCTTTTTTCACTTCTGTTTGTTTTCTGTGTTGCAGATTCTCCTCATTGGCTACTTGTTTAGACCTTGTGAAAAGGTGCACATCACTGTATAAATCATTACCTTCCTTCAGCAAAGTCTTCCAGCCAATCGGAACTCTCCTTATGAAACATCTTCCTGTAGAAAACTATCCTTCACACTTACAGGTTAGTACTGTTACCTCCATACTGATAGTGTGGGTCAATAGCTTGCAATAAATAAAGGTCTAACAGGACAAGCATCCTTTCAGTGACGGTGATCTGGAGTATTCCTCAAGCAATAAATATTAATAGACAAAGTATCAGTCATGAATTGCTCCAGTCTCCATAAAAATTAAAAATTCATTAAAGTAAGGAAACATGACAGTGTCTTGGTTGGCCAGGTTGTTTTGGTATACATTTTACTTTTCAGCTCACGCTGTACCAACTCGCTGCTACAGAAATCCTCAGACATACTCTGTTAAAACCAAAGTGGCTCTACACCTTGATTTAATACTTAAGAAGATGCCAAAATCTGAAAATACTATCAAGGAGAAGTCAGCAGTATTGCTTGAGAAAACCCTGAGCTAAGAAGAGGCTTACCTGTGTGGCATGTATGGGAGGCGAGCAGATATTCATCACACTTTACTGAGAGATCAGGCCAAGCTCTGATTGTGACCATAGTGGAGCAGATGAGAAATTCCTCTGTAGGGTAAATTAAGATCTCTGTGAAATGCTGATGGAAGGAATGTTCTGATGGAACCACTAGGAGTTCACACTGAGCAGCAAGATGCTCAGCCTGAGAAACAGAATGCCAATGATGGGTGACCACTAACCCCTGTGAAGCAAATTTGGTCACCACCGATGGAATTTGTAATAGTGATGCATCAGTTAGAAGAAAAAAAGGTTTAAATATGAGGATGGAAAGGAGTGTGATTACATTCCAAACAAAAGCAGACAACTTTTAAGCTTACAGTTCAAGGCAAAACATCCAGATATGTATCACAGACTTCCAATCTTTTACGTTGGCTATTAAAAGTTTAGGATGTGCTTCTTGCCAGCAGTTTTACTTCTACAAGATTAATTAGTAAATAGTTTTTCTTTCATGTCAGCAGAACCCATGAAACATAAACAGATCACTATTTCAAAATATTAAAAAAGGGTTGGCTTAAAAAGAAGTTATCAAAGAACCTCGCTTGTTTAGTTGGTTTCACGTAAAATCCTGTAACCAGTCCCAACACAACCCTGGTTGTTTTGGTTAATTTCAGTAATCCATTTTTTTTTTATCTAGGCACTTCATCAAGACATTCTGGAAGCAATAAACAGCACTCCAACATCACATGTGCCGCTAGTGTTTGAAAAAAAGAAGCCTGTTCCTCTGAAATTGTACACGCCGAAAATCGTGGAAGTGTAAGTGTCTTAAATAAGTCCAGCCGAGTTAAAGTTTTCAGTATTGCTAAATATGAAACTGAATATTTTACAAAGCTAGCTCGGGGGCACCTTACAGATTTTTACACAGTGGAAATGCTTCAACGTGTGGCGTAAAAACAAACTTGTGGTCTCCCCTGAAATTGTTTCTGGTCTCCATTTTTTCATGACTTGCTTGTGTTTCCAGCCTGGACTACGGAAAGAAGCGTGGCTGCACGAAACAGGAGAGGGAGCGAGAGAGGCTGAAGCACAAGTACAAGAAGGAGTTCAAGGGAGCGCTGCGGGAGATCCGCAAGGACACCAGGTTCTTGGCCAGGGAGAAGCTGTCTGAAGTTATGGCCAGGTACGTAAAGTCTTTCATTGTTTGCTTCTGTCTTGGTGGGCTGTGTTATTGGAGTTCCTGCTGGTTTTGTGTGTAATTGCTTTTGTCTGATTTTGGTTTGTGTCTATATTAATTGTAATGTTTCAGCTGAGATAACGTACGCCATAAAAGGATGCTTTGGAAAGCCCCATTCAGAATCAGAAACTTTACCTGCCAAGTACACGATATACAAGGAATTTCTCATGGTGCAGGTGTTGACATAAATTCCAATAAGATAAAGTAACAAAAAAGAAATCTACAGATAAAAGTAATGATCAGTGATATGTACAATTTAAAAGTATCCAGACACTTAGAAGAGAGAGATAATGATTACACTCCTTTGTGTGATTAATTGTGGCTTCATATTGTTGCTTCAAGCTTTGAAGCTGTTCAAAATGTTTTTCTGAGTAGATTGTTCTGAAAAGAAAAGCTGTAACATTCAGTCAAAAATCTGTATTTTTCTCTAAAGCAAAATATTGTCCTCCAGGGCTAATAGATTTTTAACTTCTATACACTGTCTTTTTAAACATAAATAGGATTTTACATACAGCTTGTTGTTACAAACAACTTTGTCGCTTTTGCTGCATCAGTGGAACGCAATCCTTTGTTTAATTCAGGGATCCCCAGTCCTGCTCCTTGAAGGACATTGTGTCTGCAGGTTTTTTATGACTTTTTAAAGAGCCAGAACCCCAAAGTCTCAGAAAAGTTTTTAAACTTGTCCTACTAAGTTAAGGTGATTGATTGAGCTAAACCGAAAACCTGTAGACACACCAGCCCTCCAGGATCCAGATTGGGGAACCCTGATTTCAACAATACTCCTGTTCTAATGTGGAGAAGATATATTGCTTTCTTGGATGACATGCAGTAGCAGTTCAGTTGAACACTCAATAAATCAAACATTTTTTAAATTTAAGAATTGCCATTTATATATATATATGGAATATTGAATAATCATTTAGGAATTGCCAGGTGTGTCTTTACATCTCAGCATACAATACTGTATAACTGCTCTCACAGGTAGAATGAGGAACTGTAGAATGAGCTTTTCCCACCTGCTCAGCCATCAATCCACCCATCTTTTTACATGCTGCAAGTTTCACAGGTTTATATAGGAGATTAAACACCTTTCGAAGGAGAGAAGTGGCCTTCACTGTCACAGGGGTCACTGTTGACTGAGAGCCTAGAAAGCTCTGGCCATCAGTGTCCAAACCTTAACACATCTATGTCCAACTCTTAGCGCCACTGCCTGGGGAATTCCTCTCACGGTGATAGGGACTAGTGACATGACCTAAACCTAAACCTAAACTGTACTCGGTTCAAGTGTCTACACCTGGTCATTCTACTCAAGAGCCCAGATATTATAGCTGTTCTGATACGTCATCCATTTGTAATTTTTAATTCACATTTGAGAAACAAGGGCAAATGGTCACAGACTAGAAGGCCTTTTTTTAATGGTATATGGTTTGTGTGGATTCGTTCTTAAATGTATCTAGGTTAGCTAGATCATTATTCATAAATTGTTCAAATTCCATTTTATAATTGGTATTCTATGTTAATCAGTTTCATCTATCTTACATGGGCCATGTATGTTCTTGAGAGTATGAATCGTTATTTGTTTACTGCCACAGGGACTCGGAGAGGAAGAGGAAGGTGAAAGAGCTGTTCGGCAGCCTGGCGACACAGGAGGGAGAGTGGAAAGCTTTGAAGAGACGGAAGAACAAGAGCTGAGGTCCTGCTAAGATTCACTGCCCTTTAACATGTCTCCGGCACACATTGGGGTTGTCCTGTTAATCTCATCGTGTGCATAACCAGAGGAGTTTGGGATCAAATCCTCTCTTAGCCTGCAAAAAAAGCTGTTGTCTTTGTTTAATGGTTTCTTGTCCATCTGTTTTTGATTTCAGTTATGTTCATTATGTATTTCTGAGCTGTGTAACCCCCCTCAAAAAACAAACCAATTTCATGTCCTGTTTTTCTGTTGATGGTACTGCATTACAGCAGTTGATCTTGTGTGTTCAAGAGTCTTGGTGCGTTTCTTTTTATAATGGACAGGGTTACAACATGAACTTCAGTAAAGTGCATTTTACAGTGTTTCACATCTGTGTGCTTATGTGCAGCAAAGGCTTGCTTTCACATTTGTACAGGGCAGAAAAACCCATCTTGCCTGAGTCCCGTCAGCGCTACCACAATAAGAACATTAGGAAGGTTACAAGTGAGAGGAGGCCAATGGCCTGAAAGAAACCAGGGTATCGGCTTTAACCAATGCCATGCAGCTTGTTCCATACTCCCATAACCCCTCTTAGGTAAAGAAGTGCCTTCTGTTCTCAATTTGAAATGCACTTTCACTTAATTTCCATGTGTGCAGTCTTAATAGTGAAACACAAACGGTATCCTACAACCATGACGCTGCCGCTATTCTCTTAGGTAATGACAGTGTTTGACTAAATTGCTAAAGATATTTTTAAATACATAAAAGATTTAAAATGTTTTAGTGTTGATGAGGGAGTAAAACTCTGATCTTTTTATTGTCCATTTTAGCTGCTTTCTATAGAAAGCAATTAGTGAGACTTTTCTTCTCATTACTGTAAATGAATATAAAAGATTGCATTAGCTACCCATTTATTTACACAGTTACTTTTATTAAATGGTTGTACTGTTGTATTATCCAGATGGGTTGTTTTATGCTCCCTTGTAAAATACATAAAAAGTACCATTTTAATGAGGAATCATGGTGTATCACACCCACTGTTTCATTGCAGAGGATAATGTGGAACTGCAGATTTGAATACAGACTTAAATTAAAGACTCCTTAAAAAGAGGAAAATACCAGTTCCATGTTTTTTTTTTCTGTGCAACTTTCCTAGAGCTAAGAGCTACAAAAATAATCCACAACATTATTGCTTTAAAGTCAAGCTTTATTAAGAGGTTACACTCTAGTACTTGGTTTATATATGGATGTGAACACTCTTATTGTTGTTACATTGGTGAGGGTTTGGGCAGTGACTGAGGGTATATTCTTCATTAACTTGAACCTGTGCTTAGTAATAACTACCCACATCATTGGATTTTCTGTGTGGGTGAAAACACTGGTTGTAAGGCACTCTTAGCCTTCAGAGTGTGGGTTGGCTTGAGTACTGGCCAGTGGTTCTCAGGCAATGACTTTGGTGGCCGTTTCCACACAGCGAGACACTGCGGTGGTTCTTTCTTCCTTTGTGACTCCGTGAGCTGAAAAGAGAAGCAAAAAAAAATGGAGCTTTTTCTCCTACTGCACTGCAATAAAAGACGTACAGCTATAAAACCTTGACACTGAATCTGTGGTAAGGAAACCAGTACAATTACCCCTCAGACTGACACTTAAAAATACCACTTTTCAGAAAGTACTGGGTATTTCAAGTGATGCTTAGATGCAGAAACCCATTTACAACTTTTCACAGCACTCTGTGATGAACAGGAGGTGCTTACTTCACTCCCATATGCATGGGCACGGCCATTTGAAGTATGCAAAGCTTGCACCCTCTTGTGTAAGGGGCTGTTCTTTTTTTACTTGTGCAGGCCCACCAGTACAGAATCAGTGCTCCCATTTCAATGGTATCCCAGACATTGACATTGTTTTATGGCATGATTCATCAAACAGTTTTGTGTGTCAAACCTTCAAAGAACATGGTTGTCTATGTCCATTAAATGACAGGCACAGAAGATGATTGAACTGTATAAAACAGTTTAATTATCCTTTATCCCTGTATTTGGTGCTGCTGCAGGGATATGGGGTCTGGTTTTTATTGTGTTAATTAGATGGATAGTAATATTTTCAGTTCAAAAATATCATTTAAAAATCGTTCAAGTTTGTCATCCCAAACCCTAAATTAGCATTTTCATTTCCTGTCTACTGTCATACTCTTGAAACAGGTGTTGGAATTAGAATTATCACATGCATTGGAAAACTGCTTTCTCCTAGAATGCATGGTGATTTGTCACTTTGTCTATGTTGAACTGTCACCCGGTCATCCTAAATCAGTCTGGTCCACTTCTATGGAAGCACTCACCTGAAATGCTTTGTGAAGAAATGCCCAGCCTCTTCTCCTCTCCTTCCAGGAGCTTTCTGTAGGTGGCAATCTCTGCATCCAGCCTCAGCTTGATGTTGAGGAGCTCCTGGTAGTCCTGTAGGTACTTGCTCATCTCCGTCTTGGTTTCGCCAAGCTGGCATTCGAGCTGGTTGATGAGGTGCTGCAGCTCGCCTGCTTTGTCCAGGTGACTGAGCTCCATATCTTCCAGCTGCAGCTCCAGCGCATTGTTGCGGCTCCTTAAAGCATCAATCTGGCTCTGCAATTCGGAGGCCTGATTCTGCAAGATGGTGATCTCCTCCTTCATGCTCTTCATCTGGCCCTCGTGCTTGCTGGCGTGTTCCTTCAGCGAGTCAAACTTGTTCTTGTACCACTTCTCGGCCTCCTGCACATTCCTGGCGGCCACCCGCTCGATCTCGGCCCTGACGTTCCGCAGGTAAGCAGCCAGGTCGGGCCGCTCCGTGTCCAGCTTGGCAGTCACCTTGGAGTCCTCGATCTGCTTCATTAGGTCGGTCACCTCCTCGTCGTGCAGCTTTTTCAAGAACTCGATCTCTGCCGCCAGCTGCTCCACCCGCTTCTCCAGCTCGGCCTTCTGCAGCGTGGCATTGTCCACATCCTGACGGAACTCCCGCAGGATCGCCTCAGCCTCCTCTGCGCTCATGGCAAGGAAACAAGGTTACAAACATCGAGGAGAGAAAATCTTTTTATCCCGGTTTGGTGTCTTGGTATTTTACTTGAACATTAGAGATTTTGTGTGGCTTATAAAGAATGAAGAGTGTTTTCAAATCAAGGGATATTTCATGGTATGCTGCACGTTACTAAGGCTGACTATTTTAGGTTGGTAAATAGGTAACTTTTTCTTTGCAGCATTCTCATTCATAGCAATATAAAAGATTTACAAGAACATAGGAATGTAGGATTTTAATTGTAACAGTGCAGATAATATTGTGTAGTGCTTTAATTTGTATGCTCCAAGTTGGGATTTTTTATATATTGAGGAGTGTCTGTGTTACTGAGTTACTGACAATTAATGAACTGTAGAAAGAAATACTATTAAAAAGTACTTAATCTTTGGCTGCAGGCTAAGGAGGTGTAAAGGAAAAGGCTCACCTTTAAGTGCCAGTTCTTCCTCTACCTTGAGTCTCCAAACCTCTATATCCTCCTGGATGTAGCCCCTCTCAATGTCAACAGCTCCCTTCTCATTGGTGAGCGTCTCGATCAGCTCCTTCAGCTCCTTGAACTTGTGCTCGTACTCGTCACCGACATTGGAGGGCCCCCCTTTGTAGCGGCCTTGCAGCGCCGCCAGCTCAGCCTGCAGCGAGGCATTCCTTTGCTCCAGGGCCTGAACCTTTTCGATGTAGCCGGCGAACCGGGTGTTCAGCTCTTGCATCTCCTCCTTCTCGTTGGCATGGTGGTGGTGGATCTCCGTGCCGACCTCAATTGCGGCGCCTGGGAACCCCTGGCGGCCTCGGCTGTACGAGGACGCTCTGCAGCGGGAGGGAGAGGGGCTCTGCACCCGCATCCTGCTCGAGCCGCTCACCGTCAGTGTTTTCTGGGAAAAGGATGTGCTCCTCATGGCAGATGGAGATGTATTGCGTCAAGGGTTTCTTGTCTGTAACAGGTCTGCAGGGAAGCAGAAATATTGCTTTTAAGTTGGCTGTTTTGTTTAAATAATCAAAGTCCTTTGTTTTAAAAATGTTCCAGGCGTATGACCCTCAGGACTGCTGCTCCCTGTGGATGGCTGCAGCTTTTTATGAAGCCTCAAGGAATGTTGCAGCTACTCTTGAAAATCACACATGTTTTAGACATTTTAAATTGGGAGGATGACTTTTAGCCAAGACCTTCACCACACACTTTATTAACTGTTGGTGAATTGCATTGTCATGAGGAGCATGGAGTCAAGATGGCCTGACCCGGCTTTGCACCTCAGTGGTACATGCCTGCAGGTGTGTGTATGATGTTATTTTTCGTTTTGTTCTCAGCTTGGGCTGTGTGCTTGAGGGAAGGGCATCTTGTGCTTGTGGCAACACTTGAAAAGTGTCTTGGCAACAATTTTCCACTGCAGTAATGTTATGTGTTTTAATAGAGGCATGTCCGCGCATAATTCAAGAACTGATATCCCAAGGAAAACCTTTAAGAGGCTTTTAAAAAGTCCCGAAGAAAAGTCTTCCACTGGTTAAATCTTCCTTAAAAGAGAAGATATGAAAACATATGATCTTTCCTGTTCTGAAAACTATTAGACTGTTAGACTGTCTGCAGCTAAGACATGATAAGTTGCCACCAAAAAGTTTTTGCTGTTTGTAATGTAATTAAAACCACTTTTTTAAATGTAATAATGTAATTAAAACCACTGCTTTGAAGACTTTAATAAAGAAATTGGCTGTTGCTACCACATACAGTATGCTGTTGAAACTGTAGGAATTGACTTTTTTATTGCTACCATATTTTAACTGGTCACTATCAGAATATTCTGTTAGAAACTAGATGATGGGCCTTTTATAAGATGACAAAACCTATTAATATGCACTACCAAAACTCTTGAAAGGAAAATTTACATATTTTGTACAGCTTTGTCATTTCAATGCTGTAGTTATTTATAAATACCTTTTTACTGGACTAATTTCGGTTCCGTTGACAAATGTACAGTATATGGGGGCAATACTTAAACATGTTGTTATCAGCCATTTCAAGCAATAATTTGCATGGAATTGATCCTGATTATTTATCTGTGTGAGATGTGATTTGTGTTTAGAATATGTTCAAAACTTAGCTTTTTCAGCATTGGTTGACACATTTCTGTAGAAACAGGCAGAATAGAGAAGTGCAAACTTAACTTGTTAATTCAGTTTAAAATCCCAAAATATTTGATTGGTACAGAAAAGTTAGAACAGAGTTTATTTTTTTTAAGTGTAGAGACTCATAGACGTAAATGTGCAAGGATATCTTAATCATAACAAAGTTACAGTAGACTTCTCTTCTGAAATATTGTCCACTTAGTGGACACATTCACAAAATACTGTCCTATTGCTTTGTGTCAATGCTGTTACTGAAGTTTCCTGTGAAAGGTTTCTCTTCACACGGTTCTTCCACCACACAAATATACACATCAATATTAAAATTAAAACAAATAATAATTTTTGTAAAATTTCTGGCTTTAGAAGTGTATTTCAAAAAGACTTTTAAGATCTACATTAGTTCTCAAATATTCAGATAACTGTTGCCTACACTCCACAGATATCTTTTATGTGTGATTGACTGTTATGTGGTGACCACATTCCAATTAAGGAGGCACCAAAAGGTCTTTGACAATCCAATTCATCCAAAGGCAGAGTGGAAATGAGTTAGTGCCTGCGATATTCTCTGAGGCCAAGTGAAAATTCCAATTTCATTTCTGATTTATAGGTATTGTTTAAAGATGCTTTGGAAGGCTAAAATGCAAACATGTTGTTTCTGTAGACAGGTAAGGGAAATAAGTTTCAAATTAAGATCACTTTATTAGCCATATACAATTTCTTGTATTAGGAATTTGTCATTTCACATACCCCAACTTGCTCTTTATGAGACACACAGACAGGAAGAGAACCTTGGGGTCAGAGCACAGAGTAAGCCATTTATACAGCACCCCTAGAGCAGTTGGGGTTAAGGGCCTTGCTCAGGGGCCCAAAGGAGTAGGATTCCTCTGCCAGCCACAGGATTTGAAATGGCAACCTTCCAGCCACAGACGCAGATCCTTAGCCACAGAGCCACTGCACTGCCCCTTAATTAAACCAAATCCCTGTAGAAATAGAAAACAGATAAAAACAATGTATACTCAGGTTTTTCTCTTTACTGACTCAGTTATTGGATTTTGAAATACATAGTGAAACACACTGAACTACAAAGCTGCCACAGTGTGAATATTCAGGGTAACGCATACCAGAGTAAAAACATCTTACTCCATACCTTTACCTTTACCTCAGCATCACAACTTCCTCAAAGAATTCAAAATGGGCAACATTTTTTTCATGGGGCCACAGCAGTTTTACACTTTCTAGATTTCAGAAGGTGGCAACATAACCTTTGTAATGTGCAGCGAACCATTTTACATACTCAAGACATACTGTACAATAGACATAGGGGCTAATGGAAGCTGAGTTCTGTCTGGATCATGCTCCTCAAGTGTTTTTTAACTCTAGAGTACAAGCTCAGCATCACTGCATCCCCAAATCCATTCAAAATGGGCAACACTTCATTGTGGGGACTCAATTATCAGGAGCACAGATGGTGGTTTGTGGATTTTCTGTATCATAAAATATGTAGCTTGCCCAGTGCCCAAGCATCCAATACCTCAACAGAAGAGGATAGGTTTGTAGCCATGGCTGGGAGAAGAAAAAAGCTAGCTAAAAAACAGCAAAAGCTACGCTGCCGTTATCTTGAAAAAACTATCAGTGCCATGTACCCGGCTATGAAAACATGAGTTTGCTGCTCTGGGAAACCTTCTGGAAAAGGTGTGGCTTATATAGGTGTGTGGACTCCACCTGAACAAGAAAGAGTCTTGTGTGCTGGGTGAGAGAACTGATAGAACAACTAGTGTTTAAACAAGGATTTAGATTGAAGGAAGAAGGTGGAGACAGGTTTAAATCTGAGAGGAACTGAAAGATAGTTTTCAGAACAAGGAACTGAAAAATAAATAAACCAATGTGATCCACCTACCATGATCATAACCTGAACTGTAATTAGGGAATTCCTTAACTACAGTATACACAATTCTCAGTTGGGTACTGAAACAATAACTAGACAAAGGATGGACAGACTTCTGTTAATAAGACCATTTTAATACATAATCATAATGTGATAAAAATGGACAGGCATATATCAAACACATTATATAAATTGAAGATAATTGTTTACACGTTTAACCTATTTTGGAATTGAATGTAATAATAAAACAGTAATATTTAACAGCTTCATCACATTTAGAGATCAAGTTAAAATTGAAGAAGCTGACTCAAAAGAACAGATCTTTATTCTTCATTCAATCAAACACATTTTGAAAGTCATGCTACTGTAGCAGGTATATAAAATAGTGCATGGTCTGACAGTTTTACACTTTAAAGAACATACAAACTATAGAGAGGCCTTAAAAGGCCCATGAAATAATGGGAAAAGAATAAATTGAGGCAAATTTATTTATGTTTTTATGAAGTTAATGATAAAGAAAATATTAGCACCACCTTGTGGATTATTTTATCATTAGCAGACCGTACGGACAACGTGTAAGGCTTGTGAAGACTAACATTTCCCCCCAGAAAAAAAATCAAAATTAGTTTTTAGGTAAATCATCAGTGTATTGAATGATGGATTGCTTACTTTGCTCTTTTAAATTCATATTATTCATGCTGAGCAGATTAATATAAAAACACAGAATGCACATGCATATGGATATGCAAGGGTTTGTGGTTCGTATGAATGGGCCAGAGAAAGTGGAATTACGCCGACCGCCGACAGCGCTGCTGGACATCCAGCTCTGCTCAAATATGTTGTCCTGTGCTTCAGGAGTTTTGAGCACAGTATGCTTGGACATAAACTGTATTTGTATGGACAAAGAATGGATAAAATTACTTCCTAATTTAAACTACTAAAAGACCCCTTTTAAACCTACCGTGTGTTGTGGGATTACAGTCTGTACTGCCCAGTGCTTCCAGCTTTCATTCTGCTATTTATTCATGAGGGAGATGTCAGTATCTCCTGGCTCAGCGATTCACTTGACATTCAGGAATGTGTGATTATGAACTAATAGATAAAGACAGATAGGCATGTAGAAAACAAACAAACAAACAAACAATAGATCAGATAGAAACCCTTTCAATTGTCATTTTGATAAAAGGTTACTTTCGACATACTGCAGCCCCATTGCTCTTTAGAAGATCGTTCTGAAGTGTCTCTGTGCCTTTAAGAGACAGAGAAGTTCAGCCGCGCAGGTAAACAGCAAGACGCGTCATACTTGAGACAGTACATTTAAGTTTTTAAAAGAAGTGTAAGGAAAGAGATTTCAGTAAGTTTAAGTCTTGATATATCTCTTTTAAGATACACAATAAGCAGTTGTTGACGCGTTCCGTTCTCACGTAATTACAAATGAGTATTTTTTCGGCAACGTTGCTTTCTTTCGTTTTTGCGAGAAGAAGTCACATGAGAAGCAGCTGCTGAAGATGGCGGAGCAGTGTACAGCATCAGCAGGGCAACTCCAGCAATTGCAAGTTTTAGAAAGTTCAGATCCCGCGGAGGACGGTAAGACTGCAGCACAGCAAGATGAAAATGGACACAGGACAGAGGATTTTCATTCTCCCACCTCGGTCATTTATTTTAAGGAAGCCCTAATCGCGGCGAGTAGCATACAGATGGGCAGGACAGAGCCCACGGTTCCCGCTCCACTGCAATATGATTTTGAGATTCAGAAACCCAAGAAGAAAAGTAAGTAGTCTTTGGATGGTTTTACAAATTTTCTTTTTTTCTGCAGTCTCAAGATTATGAAAAAGTCTAATAATTACGAATGCTTGCAATGTTTATTATTTTCATCTGTGCATGTAATATATGCATTGAAATTAAAATATCTTTCGCTGGGGCAACAGTGTATTTCTGCAAATATTACTATGGAAGAATAATTATTTCCACTTTCAAATTATTTCGCTTTCATGAACCGTGAAAGTGCAGCTGTGCGCTCTGACCCGACAAAAAACGTAAAACTCGCACAGCTGAGACCATAGTTATTTGAATAAAATGTGTTTTTGTGAGTAATATTTGGAGTGCAGCAAATTTTGCGGGGAGTCCCGTTGCTTTACCGATTCCCCCTGGGAAGACTGGTGTCTAAAAATGTCTTGGTCTTTTGGTTTTGTGCGTACCTCTCCTCAGTTTTATTAACACTGTGTAGAGAGTTTTCACTTGTGATTGCGAGAAGCTGTTAAATGACCTGATATTATCAGTGATAATTGAGTAACCTGCACAGTACTTCCTGACTAGTATTAAATAGACGCAACATTGTTCCGAATGATGAATGGAAGTCTCATCAAGACCACTGGCAGATCATCTTAAGTATGCGTACGTGAAAGATAAATTAATTTTTTGATGGTCCTTATTGGCAGCACCGTATTTGACATACTGTATGCATCACGTATCCTAAAATTGAAAAGTTGTTACAGCATTTAAAATGCCATTTGTCATTAATTATCCCCTTGCCCCTAAACAAGCATTACAATATAGATTTATTGTAGACATTGCAGTCGTATTCCAGTCCTAGTACTTTAGTTTAATGGACTTTGTGTTGAACGACAAATTAAGCAATGACTTTGATGTATATGACTTTGGACATATTACTGGTTCGATTAAACTAAGTAATGCAACAGTGCTTAATTAAGTTTACAAGTGGGATAATTTAAACGGCTCTGGCTTAAAAGTGTGACTATTCTGTTTATTTGGTGAAACCATTGGCAATACCGTGCTTGAACAACTTGGTTTAAACTACTGTAGAACGCAGCAAGCGTTTTACTGCAAGGAAATGCCCATCCTTAATAAATACTCTGCATACGGTTTTAGTTCTTGAATTGCCACTGTTGTCCGTTGACATTGTCAAGTGGGAGTTTTGTTTCCAGATCATTCTGCGGAAGTCTGATTTTGTCTGACTGCAGACTTCAGCTATATTGACATTGGTACTTTGAGTTTTGCTGTTAGTCATATGGCATTTTGAAGGGAAATTGGCCCTTTGTCCTTTATGTGTTTGATGCTAAAGTCAAATCTCCAAAAAATACATTGCAGAACATACAGAGACTCTTGACAAAAAAAATGACTTTTGCACTGATCCCTTAGCTGTCTTGTGTGGTTTAGTACTGCATTTTATGTATATATTTGTTACTATTATACACTTTGGTTAAAATGTCTAAATGTGTAGCCTACAGTATGTATTACATCTTGTACTTTTTTTAGTCTACAGCAAGTGGTGATTAGGAGTTTTGAATATGAGCTTCTGTGGGCTATCCACCTACTTGCAATTACTTGTAGATTGGGCTGTGACACGAAGGTCTGACAAAAGCATGAATGTGAGAGCATACATGTAAGTTTGTGCAAAATGAGGTGCAGTTAGTACACAAAGACAACATTTTTTGTCGCGTTGGATAGTCGGGTAGCAGCGAATAAATACTATAATCTCCATATTGTATTAAAGCCTTACCTTCTCTGCACCTATTTGTTTGTGGCTGGTACCCTTCTCCGCATCTGTCTTTGCTTAATATCATGCTGGTGTAGACTGAACTGTGGCTCATTATTGAACACAAAATTGTGCCAATGTGCATTTCGTAGGTTTCTGTTGGAACGTCTCTTGTGTCCTGGAGCGATAGGTTGCGATTTGTCAGTTATTCAATGCGAAGTCGACATGTACTGTAAGCTCTGATGACCTTATCCTGGAGTTGCCATCTTATTGCACAGGAATTGGCCTAAGTACAGTGACGTTCGGGTGTCTCTGGATGCAGGGATGTAGGACAGTGTAGATCCGAGAGATACCTCAGTCGGATATACTGATTGTGTGCAGGCATGGTGAAGAGTAGCTGCTTCAGCTGCTGTCACTCTTGAGCTGAACCTGTCTGAACGCATCATGACTGCAGATGTGATGGTGTCTGTTTCCTTTTACCTTGCAGCTGTCATGGCATTTTGATTCGGCCATAATTAGTGCACATATTGCTTGGTGTTCTGTGCCCCCTGCCATAGAGGCAATAATGTGGCACATCAGAAAAATATTCTACCACATACAGTATTACAAATAAGCAGGTGACTGTGTGAAGTTGATTTTTCACATTTACTGACTTGTTTGGAAATAAAGCGAATCTGACCCTTCTGGGGAAGCATTAGAGCCAAAAATCATTTGTCATGTCTCTTGACATTTGTGTTGTCATTAACGAAGACACACAACAAAAGAGAAGAATGCTGCATTTGTAACTGGCTGTCCTGGAGAACATTATTTCTTTTTAAGTGCAAACACTGAATTAAATCACATAGCGTAGCTGTAATTTCCTCAGAGCACAGATGATTCATTTGACATACTACAGGTGAATAATACAAAGGGCAGGAGCTTCATATTAGCAAATAGTCATATGATCAACTGACAGGGGAGTGTGTGATATAACTGTGTCTGAATAGTGCTGCTAGCTCCAATGAATTGGAGAGACATATTTTTATGGTGTATCATTGGAAACTTGAGCTGAGGCAAATAATTTTTCTCCATGTACAAAAAAGATTCCTCTTGAGATTACTGAAGAGGTAGGAAAGACATTGGTAAAATGTATTCAACCAAGAGTTGAAAACCATTTGAATTTATGTGCAACAAGCTAAGTTAATTGTTTCAGTGCACCAGGATAGGACTCGCTGTCTTATTGTTTCTGTCTCACATGCGGAGCACAAGGTGGGACATTAACATTGTCAACATTACTGTAATATTAATGTTAGGTTTGACACAGAAATTGGTAGTAAAAGTGTAAAAAAAAAACATTACAGCAGGGTTGCATTCTGTAATCATGTTATGTATGACAAATTTTTGCCTGCCAGGTGCTGCCATTTCTAACATATAAAAACCTTTTAAAATCTTCTGTAGCTTGGGCACGTTTAAGGATTTCTCCTGGTAGATACATCTGTGCACCTGCTGCGTGCTGATCAAACAATTTAATCTGCTTTTTTGAATATTTGGGTGCCTAGATACAAATTATTTGATTATATCAAATTATTACATTGTAAGGACAGCTAAATCATTGTTAGTTACATCTGTGTCCAGACTAAATTAATGTAGTGTTTTCCCCTCACAGCAAACAATAACCAGCCAAACTAACTGATGATGAAATGTCAGACTCTGTAACAGAAAAAAACATAGATAAGTTCTATTCTGCATTCCCTCCCAGATGCAGTTATACTTGTAACTCCTGCAGAGTATCCTTTATTTTAATGGTGTAAAAAAAGAAAGCAAAGCTGTAAATGTAAAGTGGAAAGTATGATATAAAATGAATATTTGAGAAGAAAAATATTATAGATATAGTATCAGAAAGTTTAAAATGTTTAGAATCTTCATGACTCTATATAGGACAAAATAGTTTTGTTCTAGTATGGAAATTCCAGAGGCAAAATATATGGTGCTTGACAGGTTACAGTTATTAGGCTAATTTAATGCAAAACTAGTCAGATGTAATACAGGTTGGTAGAGGAAGCTTTGTAATTTCCTGAGAGAAAAATATAGGTGCACAGGTTTGGGTATAGATGGTTAATATATAAATTTAGCTGTTATTCAATAGACCACCCTAGCCTTATCAGCAACAGATTTTTAGAATATTAAAAGGTCATTCAATTTTCAATCAGTGCCATACAGTATGACTGTTAAAGTGTATGTTCCTTTGGTTTTCTCACAAGATTTTCTTCATTTCAGGAATCTCTAAGAGGAGACAAATAACATGTCACTCTGAACAAGAGCTTAATGAAACTTTTAAAAGACTGATTCATCTTGGGTAATTTGTTGAAAGTAGTTTTTGAACTGTAATTTGACCTCTGTAACATGTTACCTCCTGACCTGAAGAAAAATATTTCCCCCTGAAACAATTGATACTTGAAATTAAGGAAAATTCCTCACATTTGTGTTAATGAAATAGCCCCCTTCACTGAAGTTGCAAGTTATATAAATGAGCTCTTCTCTTAGACCTCAGCTCGTATATCTGGTACAGAATCATAATGTGGAAAACAACTTTACAACCAATTTTAGCTATTTTCTCTTGCCTGCAATTTGTTTCACTGTGTGAATTTCTAATCCTTTCTCACATGTTATCACTTGATTGCTTAACTAAGTTTTTTAAATCTGTACCATGTTTTATTGTCTGGGTCATGTTCTAAATTAAAAAAGTAGAACGTTATAAACATACATGATGAGGTATGAGTTAATAATTACATCAATGTTAGAAATTGAAGTAGGTTTCAGTTTTCTAAAGCTTTCTGATTAAGCGTGCATTTTATCTAATCAGTAGTTAGTGTCTCTTTGTAGCTGATGTTTCTAATTTATTTTATCATTAAATTTTAAAGACATCTAATTTTGAAGTCTTGTAATTTGTACAGTTGTTGGCTGGACATGGATACTGAAACAGTATTGTTCAACACTAGTAAATGAGTGACATATCTCTGATTCTGTTCAGGAAAGCACCGAGATTCCCTGAATATTTAGGAGTTATTCACAAATGAAAATGTCACAGATTTTCTGTCTTTTTACTCTTCCTATTTTAGTTTTGTTAGTCTGAATCAAAAGCTGATTTAGAATGTATAACCCTTTTAATACAAGAAGCCAAAAAAAACAGCTAATATTAAGGTTTAAATGGTTGATTTTGAGCTGTACCTGAAAAGACTGTTGGAGTTTGAAATGAAAGTTAAATATTAATAAACAATTATGGATTAAAAGCTAAGCGCTTGCAGAATTGTTGTTTTGCATGATGGGTCCTGTAGGCGTTGGATACTACAGATCATAGATCTATGGCTCTTAGCCTGCACCACAGTTGTTTTGTTGTTTGGAACCTTCTCCCCCACAAGGAAAAACAGTGATAACATAACTCTGGATTTTAACTGAAAGGTTCAAAGGTCTCTTAGCATTAATATCTGTGTGGAAGGAAAGCTGTACAATACAAACATGACATGCATTGTGATCATTTGAAAAATATGATAAATTCTCTAAGTGAAGAGGGTTTTATTTTTGATTTTAGTGGGAATAAAGCATCTTAAAATGTCTGCAGTCATTTTTTCATTGTTATAACTGCATGAGGAACTATGTTCAGTCTAATTTTGGTTAGATACTGTGTCAGCAAGACTTCAGAGCTGCAGCACGATGCATTTTGCAGAGGAAGGATGTAAGGAGGAGAAATGAACATGGCTTTTTTAAATTAATGATATCCTTTAAAACAGGAAAAATACTATTTCACAATTTTTATTATTTAAGGCCTCTAAAGTTAAAATATGTTTATGAACTTAAGTATGCATTGAGCACTATAAATTCAATAATTCAATGTTATACTGTATGCTGGAGATCTAGAACCATGTGGCATAAAATTAAAAAAGTATTTATTTGTGGGTTTACTACAAAATCTTAGTGCTTTATCAGTGCTACAGAGTAGCTTTAGAAGGCTGCTAGTCACTTTGGTTCCTGGTCATAATGGAACATACAGCCAGCTTTCTATGCACTGCATTTTTTAACAAATACTGTTCAAAAACACCTGGTAAAAAAATGTGAACTCTCCAACCAAAAATTATAGCCATTATTTTTATTTAATTTCTACCTCAGTCATTTCAGTGTGTACTACAATCACTGTGTGTGTTCCTTATGAATCTGTCCTCGTGAATGTGCTTTCAATTAATACAGCCTGGGCAGGGGTGACTGGGATGGAAGAGAGAGCGATGAGCGATTCCCTGCATCAGCATCCCTAGCATCAGTGAGGCATCCTGGGAATTGTTTTTGCTTAGCCCATCTGCTCACGTGACTCTTGATCTTCAATACAGCTTATTAGCCGGCCATTTTGGTCTACACCCAGTGCACTGCGCACAGCCAATCCTGTTAGTATGAACCAGGCTGACCAGGAGAGAGGAAGGTTGTGATTTCAGGAGCACTAGGCGTTTTAGCTTCTGTAATTTCTGGGGCCAAGTGCTTCATAGTGGCAGCTGCTCAGTGAACAGCAGGGCAAGCCTTTGTTATTGTCACAGCAGTGTTCCTTTTACTCATCTGTCGAGGGGGGGGGGAGCAAAGTGGGGGTTTGATATAGAGGGAGAAAAGAGAATCTTTGTGCTCCTGCTGCATTGCTGAGGTTGGTTTCAGCCTGTTTTGTTTGTGTAAAGACTGCTGCCGCAGCTACAGCGTTGATTTTTTTTGGGGTGTGTGTTGGCACTGAGCTCATCGGGGAGAGTTGAGTTTTCTGTGTTGTGGTACCAGCTGAGTCATCATGTCTGATCTGACGCCTCAGAGTGATGCCCCAACCCCCACCACTGACAAGATCACACAGGCTGCCAGGGAGACCATTTACCTTTGCAACTTTCGGGTCTCTGTGGATGGAGAATGGCTTTGCCTGCGAGAACTGAACGACATTTCTCTCACTCCCGACCCCGAGCCAGCCCACGAAGGTATGTAGTGAAAAATGTCAGTGTGTTGCCGATGACAACGAAAAGGAGCTAAAAGATAGCTGAACTTCATACTGTAGTCCTGTACTATTATTTCTGACACGTACCTCTTGGTGCTTTTACATAATGTCTTGTTTTAATGGCTTAAATGCAGGAAAAGAACTCCGGTATCAAGAGAGAGAGTTTATCACTGGAAACTTGGAAGACGAAGATATTGCAAAGGTGTTAAATTTTACATGTGGGCATCCCATGAAAAGCCCACTTTTGCAAACATGTTTAATCCACATGAAAAGACAGCAGATTACATGCCTGTTTATTTTTGTCAAGTGTGTTAATACAAAAATAATTGGAATGACTTTTCTGGATGCCAGTTTTGCTCTGCTTCCTTCATGCAGAGGTAGCAACAGTTTTATGGATAACGCATAGTGTGCAAGTATAAAAATTTAGCATTTTGGTTTCAGTCAGTGTTGCCGGAAGGCTTCTGAATGTTTCATGATTAAATTCAGAGTTTGCATAATTGGAAGAAATTGTCCTAGCTTGCGGCATAATTACTTTTCTTGTTTACTCATCTTAATAAGCCTGGTGTAGTCTCCAGGGCATTTGTAAATGCAGAATGCAGATTTGATATTTACCATTGTGACACGAGTTTCAGATACATTTCAGTCTTCACTGTGTTGTAGTTTAGTAAGCATTTAAAGGAATAGCTAAAAATAAAAAAAATCTGCTTAGAGAAATATGTTTAGTGCCTCTGTTCTAGATCTTTTGCTGTATGTTTAAACACTTATCTTTTACACAGAGTTATTGCATTTAAAAACAAGTCCTTTAATCCTTTTTTCTGGATGTGATAAACATTTTTAGACACTCACTGTCTCACACCATCTTTTGTTTTGTGTACAGCACTATAGTAATTTAGGAATGCCAGGCCTTTTCTTAGCCATCATCATTCTTGTTGTTCATAAATTGGGATACAGTTAATAAATTTAGCTCTGTAGAAAAGAAAAGGATGGATTGTACACAATAAAGCAAAGGTTAAGTTGTAGAAATCATAACGCTTAGTGCATTACTGTACTTTCACACTTTGTAGTAGAGTACTTGGGATATTGTTTAAATTACATCTACCATTTGGGTACCACTCGCAATTTGCAGTACAGTTTTGTGTTTAGAAGCTTAAACCATATGTGAGTCCGTCCATGCTATTTGTATAATGACTGAATTTGTATTAGAGAGTTTTGATGAATCCTTTTTATCCTTTTCAATTCTTAAATTGAAGACCTCAAAGTGCTACTCAGCAACAGTATTGTAGCGATTCACTGTCTCATATGCTGTTACAGTAGTTATGTTATCCAATTCATTTGTGTCTTTTGGTTGTTAAAAATTAATACATTTTAAAGCATATTATGCAGGCTCTAAATGATCATTTTAATATGATTGTTGAGACTTTCAAATGCAAAACGAAGAGTTTTAATCTGTAGCTTGTTAGAATTACATTTGATTTCCTGGCCTAAGTAAGCTACATCATCAGAATATAATTGCTTTTAAATGGACGAATGCAGCATCTGCTAGGTCTGTGTTCCAAGAGGTGGTGGTGGGAGGTGGCACCTTCTGTCTGGTTCTCTGCCTTCAATCGGGCCTTTAATTTAGCCCCCGACTTCCAAAGATGCTGTACTGGTGAGAGGCTCATGAAATGTGTAAAACCCAAGGGTATAGCCTTGATTGAGGGACCAAAGGTTACTAAGTATTGAAAAATGATATATGGTTGGGGAAGAACTACATTTGTTAAAGTCTAATGTCAGTACAGTGTAATTGTTTTCAGTCTCTCACTCTTAAAAAATGTATTTAGTCAGCGTCTGAAAAAATACATCTTTATTTACATATTTCAAACTAAAGGTTATATTATGCTTACAAGAGCCATGATTCATACAGAAACTCGGATATGTATTGGGTGTCTGGTTTTTCGAAGTGTTTGGTGATTTGTATGACAAGCTAGATATTTACACAGTCAATACCTGTGGCCAAGAAAACTCTAGGTCAATCAATTTCTTCTCTTTTAAAAATCCAAAGACTTGGACCTGGAAAAGCATGCTAATATAAGAAAAGATATAAAGAAACTAGGCTCTCTTAACCTACTGTACTTATGCTACCCCATAAAATCAGAACATGTAATTGTGAAAGGTGCTGTTAGGGTAAATAAGATCTGAAATTAATCATTTCAAACGACTGTGGCTGCATAAAGAATATGACAGCAGCCTACGTACAGGATGTCAAAAGCTACATTTGTAAAGAAAATGATTTAATATGGTACTCTTTTCCTTTTTGTTGTCTGAGGAAAAAAGATTTTTTGTTAATTATAAGGCTAGTCTGGTGCTTGCTAAGTGTAGGCTATGAAGACAGAACTATAATTTCCTCATCTCCGTATTCCTCCTGCACATCACTTGTATAGCAGTTGCTCATTAGTTACTCATCGGTTTCTTTAAAATGAGATAAGCCAATACCAATAACATAGCTTTGAAGATTATCATCAAAGGAACCAATGACATTAAGAACTGATTAATTAAGACCTATTTTTAATCTTCTAATCAGTGTTGCATCCACTGCATATCACATTTGTCAATACCATACCACAATAATGCTCAGGAAATGTTTAATACAATAGAGTGGATTTAAATCTGGTGCAGTCTTTGTGTTTTCATAGCTTTATCAGGTAGAAATGTGACAGAAAAAAATATTTTTAGTAATGCCCTTGAAACAAGCAATGTCATAAGGCAATGTATGATGAATCACTGAGTAAGACGGCAGTTGTTCATGCTTCCTTTAGGGTTTGTAAAGCTTTATTTCAATCCTAGTCCAGACTAGCATGTCATTAGGGAACTCAGCATATCACATGGTCACTGATTCCATTGGAGCTTTCAAACCTATTCAAAGCAAAATTTGAGCAAGGCTTGTCAAAGTAACAGAGTATTGGTAACAGGCTTGAATTAAAATTATGCAACAGCACAACTGTTTGATTCAAGAGTTTCTTAAAGGTCTTCTGCATCTTTATGGACTGAAGAGCTAACAATGTGGTCCCAGCATAAAAATATTTTTTTCAAAATCCACCATGAAGCCAGCAGTGTGTGAATTAGACTAGGACATTGCTATACCAAGATATTATGAGGAAAATGCATAGTTGATAAATATTTTAATTAAAAGAAACATTGTTAACTTGATGATGTTCCATACAACACATAGAAGCACACCTTTGCAAACAAATGCCTCGAGTTTAATTATTCCAAATGAAGGGTGAGCTTTTTGAAGAAAGTCTTTGCAATAAATATTGGAATGGACTGAAAAAGATCCTGAAAAAGAATCTAGGGAGCACAGTCTTTTAACTGAATTCTAGTTTTCCAGTTACATGAAACGAAATATCCATCCATCATTTAAATAAAAAAAACCCTGATGTGGTCTTAAATGGAGTGAATAATCTTAGATGAATAACCGGAAGTGTCCACATACAACTTAATATAATTGATATATATATATAAATAATATATAATTATAAAGAGGTGTAGCAAAGAGACATCCTTATATCATTGCATGTAATGTTAACTTTTGGATAGTATTGCTTTTATTTCTTTGATTCTCTGTTTTTTTTGCATTGTTTATTCATTGTTTAATCTACTTTTTAACCATTTTTCCAATGAGTAATTCTGTGAATTACTTTGTTTTGTAAACTGAAGTTTATCAAGTTTACCCTCATAGTTAGCATGCCCTCAAAGTGTTATTAAGAATCTGGTTACAGAGACAGGTACTCTACAAGACTAATGGAAATCTTAATCAAGTTTTAATACAGAAATCACTCTGCAAACACTAAGAATCCATAGATAAAGGATGCATTGAACTTTGATATCCGTACATACATTATTTTGATAGACAATTCCTTAAAGGAGCAGAACACGGTGGCAAACTGTATGAAATTACTGATTGACTCATTTTAGTCATGAGTACGGTTGAGAGACATTATAAAGGAATGTCTTTACGTGTGGCGCAGTGGTTGGTATTGTTGCCTTGCTCCCACTGGGGTCCTGGGTTCAATACCGGACCTGGGGTGCTATCTGCATAGAGTTTGTATGTTCTCCCTGTGTTGGTGTGGGTCTCCTCCCACAGTCCATAAAAACCATACTGGTAGATTAACTGGCTTCTAGGGAAATTGCCCCTGATGTGAGTGAGTGCATGTCTGTGTGTGGCCTGTGATGGACTGGCCTGGACACACCCTGCCTTGCATCTTTGGTTTGCCAGGCTAGGCTCTGGCTTCCCCGCAACACTGAACTGGAAGAAACGGTTAGAAAATGGATGAATGGAAAGTGTTTATGTATTCTTCTTTAGTATTTCCAATATAGGTTATCATTTACATTATAAACACAGAAGTTTTGACCACTGCAATTGTTTTTGGTTTTTAAATTGAGAATTCGAAGTTGTCTTAGATGGGTATGATGAATTCACTAAGTACTCGGCTTTCCAGATGCAAAAATGTACACCTTTTGAGAACATATGCAGTAATAATTTGTTGTTGACATGAAATTGAATCATTGTGCCTAAAATTCACAAAAAACAAAAAAATACAGTATTTTCTTATATTATTAAATGTGTATCACGTTAAACAAAAATGATAGCAGACAAGGAACTAAGTCAACATTGGTAAAATGCACAACATTTTGGAGGAGCTTAGTGTTGTTCAGCTTCACAAAATGAATGGAATCATGGATCATAAGCCCGAAAGCATTTTAGTCTGATTGTTTTCAGTCTTTGAAGAATTTTGGTTACCAAGAAAATCACGACTTCTTCCAAGGTTTGTTTTTTATGCAAGAACAGTTTTCAGTAATTATTTCTGAAGGATTTTATGAGTGAGCCAAGCACAGTTTATGGCAAATGTTTGTGTGAGAATAGTTGTCAAGTACAGGAGCCCAATAAAATAATCTAATAGAAAAATTACACATCTCATGGGTGGTGGTGAATAATTGAGTTAAACACTCCAAATTGTCCTACATAGTGCCAAGTGTACTCTTTTTCAGTCTACATTTATAGACATGTTATATAATTCAGTGTCGCAACTTACAGTACATAGTCAGGCAAGATTTTTACTTAAACTTGTATTAGCCTAATTTATTACAGAAGAAAAATGAGTATGAACTTAATGATTTACATTTTTTTCCTGATTTTGATCCCACCTATTACATTGCTATATTAAGGCAATAAAAAAACACTTCCAAACATCATGGCTAGTAGAATTTAACACATCACATTAGAGGATATTGAAATTCTTAATGTGTTAATAAAGCCATGTCCATCCATTATATAGTGTATGAGAGAAGGAAACTTTTTGAAGATTGCTTTGTTATATTGCCTCTATTGCCCAGACATTACCACCTTCCCATTGGTTGCAATCGTAGTGTTACTTTTATTTCAAACCATGGTGTGCATGACATTCTACCCTTTTCTTTTTCTTTTCTGTTTCTTGCCATTGCCCTTTGCAAAGACTCATGGGAGGATTTCACAGATTTGCTGGAGCAAATGCAAATGCTTGATGAGTTTGAAGGTGCGTATCACAGCATCACCATCCAGCTCCTCCCATTCCAGCTTGCGCGCAGAGCTGCCATTTAGGGTGTAGATGGCTGGTTGAGTTGCTATTCTGACTTGTCTTCCTCATGCTTATGGGCCAGGATCTGATAAA
The DNA here is from genome assembly GCF_055471065.1 of Atractosteus spatula. Taxonomy (NCBI): domain Eukaryota; kingdom Metazoa; phylum Chordata; class Actinopteri; order Semionotiformes; family Lepisosteidae; genus Atractosteus; species Atractosteus spatula. Next base: position 56,057,780 of record NC_142708.1, on the reverse strand, counting down.
CCTGCATGATTCCTCTGCATTTCATAGTATTTCTTGTTCCATTTCCTCATGAAGCAAATCCCCCTTGCTCACACATAGTGTGCCATACTAAATTCTTTTATAATTGAAGTATTTGTCAGTTGACATTTGATGAACTACATTGCATGAAACACCTGCAGTAAGCTTGGTCATTATTGGTTATTGTCTTAGGTTCTTGCCTCGTCTGGTGTAGTTAAATCATAGAGTAGTCTTTACATTTTAACATGTAAGTTTTCTCTGGGCTTATCTTATACATGTTTGCCTTTATAATTTGTTGGTTAAAATTGCACTTCAGTAGTACTCTATATATTTATCTTCTATTTGTAACTCCTGTTACATGTATCGTGTTGTCTGTTGTCTTTTTAGGAATTCGGATTTTGTGAGGATATGGATTTTTAAATAAAAAAACAAAAACTTCCATTTGAAGTCGATAAATCTGGTATTTCTAGTGTTTGAAGTCTAAAGTCCCTGTGTTATGACTTTATTGTCAAAACTTAATAATATATTTTTGTTTTGAAATATATTATTCAGATGACTTATTACTCTGGATTTTTTTAATATGAAATACATTTGTGCATTTAGAGTATTGTTTTCAGTAGCCTAAAATTTTGGCCCTGGATTCTAAATTCTAAAGGGCTAATAAAGTCCCCTTTTAAGCATCCAAATGTTAGCCCTTATCCAAAAATGCACTCAAATAAGCAAGAGTGACAAAATTTGCTTGGATAGGTTAAATGTGAAATATTTCCACAAATTGGAAAATTAAAGCTTCTTTCCCTACATTTATTCCAAGTCACTTTATGCCAAATATGAGATAGGATTCAGTGTGTCAAAGAAAAATAAAGTATTGAAGCTCCTCACTCCAGTCTCTCTTCCTCCTGCTCTTTCTTCTAACTTGGCCTATTCTTAGGGTTTCCACTTTTTAAGGACACAGCTGGTTGCAGGACCTAGCTGATTATCAATGGAAAATTCCAATTCCAAAGGTTGTTGAGCCATCTGGTCTCCTGCTGATTGATTAGGTTAAAACCAAGCTGTCAGTGGATCTTATCACCTTCTAGCTAGCAACTCAGATAATGCTGGGTGCCAGAGTAGATGTGGGACAATAAGACACCCATGAGGAGGTACAAATGGTAGTAGCATCCAAAATATGTTTAATACATTGTAGCACTCCTAAAATAAAACAGTTATCAGTTATTCTAAAATAAAAATCAGTTATCAGAAAGGACCTCCTCAGACCTGGTACAAAAAGATTCATTGCTAGCTCTAATTTTGTCTTGTCTTAAACCGATTTTTCGTCATGAAGTTTGGTTTGGTGGCAGGTAATCGAAAATCTGCCTTACCAGACAACTCCGTAGCCTTTTCAGTTTTGTCAGCCATTACAGCGACTTAAAACGGGGTTATTGTGTGTTCAAAACACTAGTATGCAAAAGAAAGACATACTGTCCAGCAGTCACCTAGCTATGAGCTGAAGTTTCCTTTTTTAATAAAATAAGTTAGCAATTATCTTGCTCTGTACCCAAACAATTTGGAATCCAAAATTTCTCTCAGGTCTCAACTCATGACTACGAAAACCCCAAACTGGTTGAGCCACTCAGGAGGTCCCATTACAAGACATTTTAACATTAAATCAATTTAATTTTCTTACACATCTCTTTATGATATCAGTTATGTTTTTTTTTCCAGTTTCAGAACATGTGTTTCTTATCTATAATCATGATTTTGATCAAATCCTCTAGGAAAACAGTGAAATAAAATTCAAGGATAGATGATAGATGATAACATCCAGTAACTCTTTTCTTGTAGATGGAAAATCAATAGGTTTAGTACATGGTACATATGAACATCCAGACAGAAGATCTTGCAAATCCATACTGTTTGAACATCATGTATCCAAATACTACTTTTAATATTAGTGTTATGATTTTGTCAAGAAAATCTGTTTTCTTAGTGTTTTTTTGTTTGTTTGGTATAATATTTAGTGTAATGTAATAACATAAAAAGACTCCTCTCATAAGCTGTCATGGTTGACTCCTTTAGTTCCTACTTATGGATCAGAGAATCTCCTTCAGCTTTTCTTGAAGTATCTCAGAGACTCTGTTTCACAAATGTGTTCTACAAGACCCGTCTAAAAAGTAATCTTGTCTTTAGTGTTAAATGCACATCCTTAGTTCATGTCTATCAAGGACATAAGTGGGAATTATATCTGTCAACATAGTAATTTGCATTAACTAACCTTTGAGGATCTTGCTTGTATCAAGTTGTCCCACAGTCTCCTCTATTAACATATTTTTTATAAGCAAAACTGTACACAAAAATCTGAAAGAAGAAAAAATCTTTGTTATTTTCGATGACAGTAAACACTGTTATTTATTTATTGTGTTTTTTTTTCTGATTAATAAATAGGTGATACTGGCAGTATTGTTGTTGTATTCATTCATACAGTGTTGAAATGATATGGAAAAGCTGTACGTCTGTAACTTGTATTAGTTCATGTTTTTTGCCAACTTAAAAAAATAAAACTGACTTTTTTAATAAAGTGGGATTTTATTGTTATGATGATCATTGTGCTTGTGAAACAATCAAAAAGCAGTAAGATCGTGCATACGTAGGATGTACGTTCTTAAAGAATGGTTGTCATTTGTAATAGCACAAGTCCAGTTAAGAGTTTTATTCATCACAGGAATTGTGAGGCCACTCAGCCATGATGAGATGTTTCTAATCATTATAGTATGGTCAATTATTTGTGCTTCTGCTGTAGCCAGTGTCCGATTTTTAATTACATTTTAAAACATCTATTATTCAGTCTGAAAATTTTTAAGTAGTGTAAGAAACTACAAAATATAACAAATATATACATTTTATGTTTATCACGAGGAAGTATTTGCAGTTACTGTACTTCATTGGCATCAGTTATTTAATAGACTTCTTTTTTATTGCAGGCATGTTTTATTTTTAATTTGTACAAACATAAATCTGTAGGTTTGTCTCTGCATTTAAAATGTCGTGTATGGTCGGTGTTATAATGTTTAACCTTGTTCCTTTGCTCTTCTTTAGTCTGTTATGTAATTTTCAACATACTTTACTGTTTTTCTTCATTGTCATGTCACTTAAATGACCTTGTTTTCACAGGTGTAAGTGAATGAAGTACAAATGGCTGCATTGAAGTCAGACATACAGAATTCTTTTGGCCCATTGTCATTTCTAGGACATGGTGCCTTATGTCTAACTCTTTTCACCATTCTTCCTAGATCCCAAGGATCCTATTGCAATTGAAAGGCTGAATTTGATGAATATGGCTAAATTGAGCATAAAGGGATTGATAGAGTCTGCGCTGAACCTTGGGCGAACGCTGGACTCTGACTACGCTCCTCTTCAGCAGTTCTTTGTTGTGATGGAACACTGTCTAAAACACGGACTAAAAAGTATGATATTTTAAGTTATATATTATGTTAACAGGTTTATAAAAACAGGATCAAAGCACCACAGCTTTGAAAATAGGTGTGAAGCTGTTTTTTTGTGCTGTGAAGTAAAGATTTCTCCCATTTTTTCCTCAACTGGGAGTGATATCTTCTTGGACTGCTGCATTTTGCATTCAAAAAGTATTGAACTTTTGTCTTGCAATGTATTTTGATAATGGTGATGGAAAAGAGCGATTGTTCTGAAATTGATCTTTGCTTTCCATCCATTGGTTTGATTTATGCATACAGTAGATATGTAAGTAAGAATTGAAGATACACTCCCTGAGAACCAATCTAAAAACATGAAATGAAAAACATCTTGTGCAAAATGCTTTGTGGAGCTTGTTACAAGATGGTCTGGTGCTGGTGATCTTACACACAGGAGTGAGGACATTTTCTTTTTACCACATAGTTATTGCAGTTCATTTCTTTCATTGTTTTTAGACCTTTTAGCCCCATTCTAATCTTTTCTAAAACTTAAGCAGTTTGTATTGGTTGAAATGAAACATTCCTATACTTATGTAACAGTGGTAACATTGCTTGCAGCATTTTTTCCTCTATTCTTAATTGTCCATCTGTGGTGTTATTTTGAAAGCTTTTCATTTACCACACACTTGTATTTGAGAACATTTTGAACAAGTATACAAATGATTACACTCGCAGAAAAGGACATAAATGCTCAAAATACTTTGTGAATTTTTTGAGCACTGGAAAAAATGCTCCTTTTGCCGGAGAGTGCAACTAAAGGTTTTTTACATTTTTTTTTTGCTTCATTTTGTGATTCAAACTTTGAGAACTGAGTTCCAATGTACTTATTTTTAAGTTATTTAAAATTATTTTCAGAAAGAATACAGGTTTTTGTATTCTATTGAAGTCATGCATACTTTTTACCACATGATTTTCAATATGGTTTATTTTCTTGCAGCAAAGAAGACTTTTCTTGGACAGAATAAGTCTTTCTGGGGACCCCTGGAGTTGGTGGAAAAGTTAACCCCTGAAGCAGGTGAAATCACAGCCAGTGTTAAGGATCTGCCTGGACTCAAGTAAGCAAAGCAATATTGTTGGCTGACATGGTGCTGTTACTGGAACTGATTACATTTCACAGGCTTGTGCATAAAAAAGTTTAGTTTTTTTAGTAGTCTGAAAATGCTCAGAGATGCCATACTAGGTTTATGCTGGAATTAATAAAAGTTATGTGGTATTTGTAAAACACCATGAGTTTAGCATTGTAGAAAACCCAAATCTAGCCTGCTATACTTTTCCCTGTGTACAGAGTACTGTAATGCAGAGAGCCAAAGAAAGAGCAATGCACTAATCAGTTCTTTTCCTCTTAAATTTGAAAAATGTTCTGTAGCTCATAGTTAATGGTCTTTTTGAGTTTTCTGGTTTGACAAATTGCATTGGTTCTGGATTTCAGGGAAGCAAATGCTGTCCCCCTTTCGTTTGATAACTTCTAAAAATATATTTTGCATTGCTTGCTGCCTATATAAATGTACATGTGGATACAGAAAATCAGGGGGAGGACAAGTAAGGTAGCTTAGGAAAAATGGACATCTTAAATCATTCTGTATTTAATGATCCTTATTCCGTGTTCTGTTTTAATCTTTCTCCTTAAATTAGCCTCCACTGCCATACATATCCAGGATCTTCCTACTCTTGACAGCTGAATGTAGAATTTTGATAATGATCTTTTTCATCACGTTAAATTGTGAACATTTGGATCTATTTTTTATATTTAGAGCAATTCTTTCTGTTATTATAATATAATTGTTATTGTTCTAGAACTCCCATAGGCAGAGGAAGAGCCTGGCTCCGTCTTGCTTTAATGCAGAAAAAATTATCTGATTATATGAAGACTTTAATCAACAGAAAGGACCTTCTCAGGTAAACTGGATTTTTTTCCTCTTTGAAGAATTATTTCCTTAATACCCTAGATTTCATCTGCTTTACAGACTGCATATGTTTCATATTTTAGAACAACCCATAGTAACAAGTATAAGAATAACAAAAGAAGGGCTTAAAATGAGAGTAAGCCATGGGGCCCATTTTGCTTGTTAGTAATTGATCGATTAGGTAACTTATATCTGTTCAGTCACACGTCCTAAGGAGTCATCTTAAACAATATCTAGTTGGACATATAATGCTAAAAAACTATAATTCCTTTCGCAAAGAAGGTTTTTTTAAGTGTAAATTGAATACAAAGACAATGGTGTAATGAAGTGTGAATTTTATTTAAATTTGGAATTGGCATGTAATTTCTTTTATATATATTCTGAGTGATGTGTTTTATCTATACAAGCCACATACATACCACTGGGCCTCTTTATACTACACATGAGAGACAGGACCTATTCATGCAGCAAGCTCCATAGAGCCTTACAGGAGAGTCTGCACTAATTGGAGGAGCAGTGTGTCACTCCACTGATGTCTTTACAGGCTAGCAGTTGCCTGATTGCTCCCAGGAGTAGCAGTTTAATGGAAATTTAAGGAATCCCTGGCTGACTCAAGCCATTCCCACAGCAGCGACCCTTATATTTAAGATATATTCTGGCAACAAAATGAAAATTAAACAAAAATTTCATTTCTACTTTCAGTGAATTCTACGAACCAAATGCACTGATGATGGAAGAAGAAGGAGCTGTGATTGCTGGACTTTTAGTGGGCCTAAATGTGATTGATGCAAACCTTTGCATGAAGGGAGAAGATCTAGATTCTCAGGTGCACCCCTCTTTGAATATATGTAGTGTGTGGAGCACTCTTAAGCTTTAGGTTGTTTTTATGCTTGAAGGGGGCTTGAAGGTGTAGTGGTTAGTGTTATTGTCTTACAACTGTTGGATCCTGGGTTTGTTTGCCTTCTGTGTGGACTTTTGTATGTTTTTACTGATAAATTTGTTTTCTCCTCAAATCCTAAGCACGTAGTGGCTAAGTTAGTGAAATAGAAGTATTTCACATTCAAATTTTAATTGCATTCTTTTTCTGCAGGTTGGCGTTATAGATTTTTCTATGTATTTAAAAGATGGAGGACACAGCAGTAAGAGCACTGAAGGGTAAGGCTGTTGTACACATGTCCAAAGTATATTATAGATGGAATTTATCTATTAACACCCTGTGTAGCCTTCACTGAAGTTGTGGAATTTTATTTGTCAACTTCAGTGAGTTAGCCTGATCTTTTTGAAAGAAAATAACAATTTTATATTGTTATATAAATGTTAGTACAGTAGGTAACAGATAAAATATCAGTCAGTCCTCACACCAGCTTGAATACAATCAAAATATGTAAATTAAATAATAGTCCCTTACAGCTTGGACAATACAGAGTATGATTGGTTATACAAAACTAAAACATGAATTAATATTGATTTAATATGTCCAGCTTTCCACACCGAGGTACTCACATCGACAAACTGTAATACGCTTAGATGTAAACGCAGACCTTTGTAAAACTGTATTTGGATGGATTCTTCCAAAACAAATGGATGACAAACTATTCCTGCCTATTTTAAATTACAAATATTTCAGCAAACATGAAACATACAGATCCTTTATCCATATTTAAGCTCTTTAGTGTCCAGTGATTGACAGGGTTTGCACTGCAGTGCATCAGCAGTGCAGACCAAGGTTGGGCTTTTCTTGTCCCTTCTACAGTATATCTTTTCTATCTATCTTTGTGGCCTATAGTTGGTCACTTGAACTTGGATGTCAAGTTCCAAGGAGTTCCAGTCTTGAAGGTGGTCTGACATCTGGGGGTTCCCTCAGTTTGGGGCAGTTTATCTGGTCAGATAGCTATGCATTGCATGAACACAAGACTAGCAAGTCAGATAAAACCAGAGCAGCTCTCCAAGACGAGAGACAATTGAAAATATCCATTATGCCTTATACCCAACATATAACAATATCAAAATATGCTCACTGTTATTTTCCCTTTATATTTTAGAGATGGGCAAATTACAGCAATTCTCGACCAGAAGAATTATGTGGAAGAACTTAACAGACACCTCAGGTATCAGCATTTTTGTTAGAATACTCTGATGATGATATAAGTGAAACTGAAAATTTACAAAATGGATTTTTAATTGCAAAGAGTTGACTAAGATAATTTTTTTGTTTCTCTGGTCTACTTCGTATTCAACAGTGCTTCAGTGAATAACCTGCAAGCGAAAGTGGATGCTCTAGAGAAATCAAATACAAAACTAACAGAAGAGGTTCGTATTTATTTTGAGTTTGTTCATATATTTTAATGTGAAAGTTTTAAGTTTTTTTAAATCAGCCATGGTTTCTCAGTCAAGCATTTTAAAACTAAAAGTTTAATTTTTGTCCTTATTAGTTTATTAGCTTAGGTTAGGACCACACATGCCTGTCCTCTGAGATTTTTTTGTCCTGTCTAGATTTTCTGGCTGGATTAGCAGCCGGTGGGGCACCGGTGGAGCACCTTATTAAAATGTCATGCATGTACACCTCCCTGTAGTTCAACCAAAACATCCCTGTCCATTTCATTTTGGTCAGTTGGCAGTGGCAAACAACAGGATCATAACCATGCAAGAAGAGGTAGAACGAGTTAAGGAAGAGAGTTCCTATCTTCTGGAGTCAAACCGTAAGGTAGGTTTGGAGTCTTTGTGAAGCAAGCAGTTAACACTTGTTCATTAAGCCAGGGCCAGGCTCTGGTATCCTAAACGCACCCCTGCATGCATTCTAAGCATATTTTGTAAATTAATCTTACAACAAGTCATTTGTTCAATAGGTGTTTGTACAAAATTGTATTTTTTCTATTGTAATCCTAGCCTCATCCAATAAGCTTAAGTGACACCAATAAGAGCCATGCTGTTCCTCTAGTAGGTTCTGTCTCTCACTGTGGAGCTTGTTATGTAGTAGCACACCAGATTTCAGTGTCCTTAATATGGGGGGGTGGGGGTGGGGGGTTGTGGAACAGGTTTATGGGCTGTCAGGACAAAGATTGGAAACCATGCTTTAAATGCATAATTAAATCCAAGCATTAATTGATATGTATTGAAGTGCTTATCAGTACCATATAACTATTTGGTCTTTTATGTTTGTGATTTTCCTAGGTGTCTAAAGTGGATGGGAGTGCTGATGGACAGGTATTAGGTGAAACACGGAAACAGCTCAAGGAAGAAACCCAGCTTCGTCTGGTATGTCTGATTGCATATATGTTAATGTGGCACCACACCTATTTGAGTCATTGTTTCCTTTTTCTGATAGAAGCTCTTTAATTTTGTGGAGTGGTGTCATCTTAACCATCTCCATCTTAACACCAGCAAGACCAAAGAAATGATCTTTGACTTTCGAAGGAATAAGTCTCCGCTGAACCCTGTTTCCATCCAGGGTGAGGACATAGAGGGCGTACATTCCTACAAGTACTTAGGGGTACACCTGGATGATGGAGTGGTCTGGTAACACTGATGCCCTGTACAAGAAGGGTCAGAACCAACTCTATTTTCTTAGGAGACTCAGGTCCTTTGGTGTGTGTGGAACACTGCTACACATTTTTTATGAATCAGTGGTGGCGGCGGCCATCTTCTATGCTGTGGTGTGCTGGGGCAGCAGCATCATGACAAAAGATGCAAATAGGCTCAATAAACTCATCAAGAAGGCTGGCACTGTGCTGGGGATGAGCCTTGACCCCATGGAGGTGGTGGCTGAGAGGAGAATGCTGACCAAGCTCACAGCCATCATGAACAACACCTCTCATCCGCTTCATGGGACTGTTACTGGACAGCGGAGCACATTTAGCAATAGACTGCTCCAGCTACGGTGTTCAAGGGAACGTTTCCGCAGGTCTTTCCTCCCGGCAGCTGTCAGGGTGTATAACGCTGCCCTAGGCTAGGACTGTTAGCGCTTCATTTGCTCCTCTGTGGACAGCATGTTTACTCCATTGTACTTTTTGGACAATCAGTCTGTATAAACCTATGCACATTTTGCACATATTTTATTGTTTTTACAGTGACTATGATCAGCACATTTTGCACACACCTATGTATTTATTTTTATTTATCTTGTTTGTCTTTTGTTTTATAACTATTCTGATGTCTGTTTTGCTTGTCTTGGGCTGGACTGCTGTAACACATCAATTTCCCTATGGGATTAATAAAGTTTTATCTATCTATCTTTAAAAATATGCTTTTACATTGGGCAGTGAAAGTATATTTAACTCTTCAGTGTAGAAAGTCACATTAGAGGCATCCATGCAGTAATTTACTGTACAAAACGTTATTACACCTGAAACTGACCCTCTCGCATTGAGTTTTCTAAATACTACCAACTTCCAGAAGTCTTGGTGACATTCATACAGCATGACGGACAGCACAGAAAAGTCAGTTGGCTGATGTCAGCTGGATGAAGTCCAGACTCAAACCAGAAATTCAGACTCAACCAGAGCATGCATCACTACTGACTGAGCCATGTAGTCTCCTTTTTTACCTTTGCTTTAAAGTATTTACTATTAGGTAACTCATACATTTGGTTCAGATAACCTGGTATTTTAGTTGTAAGCTGGTGTAGCAGGTTCATTAGTTTATTTTTAACAAAATTTACAAGCAATGCTCAGGCATCAAAATGTGATTTGCTTATGCTGACCATAAAGCACCAAACATATGAATGCATGTGAAATTTGTTCTTCTTCGCTTAAACAACATAAAAGGTGTTATGACCTTATTACGAAAAACCTGATCCATTAGAAAAGCAAGTCCCCTGCACACTCTCATTTACATACAGTTGGGTTTTGTAGCTCCTATCGCGACCAAACCCACAATGAAAATAGACAGCATATTGATGGAATGTAACAAAAAAATTGGGCATAATGAAGCGAAATGAAGATTATCAGGGCCCTAGCTTAAGGTTTTTCCTTGTAATTAGGATGTGGAGAAAGAGCTGGAAGTGCAGATTGGAATGAAGCAGGAGATGGAGTTGTCCATGAAGATGCTGGAGAAAGACATCTGCGAAAAGCAGGATGCTCTGGTGGCTCTCAGACAGCAGCTGGATGACCTCAGGACACTCAATCATGAACTTTCTCATAAGTCACAGGTATAGTATAAGGGTATAAGAACAAATGAGACAAGGCCATCCTAGCCATTGCTAGTGTGGAGGGAAATTAGAGTTAAAAAATAGTTCTGATTAATTTGATGAAAGTCAAAAAAGCTGTTATTTTTTTCTTCTAATTTGTAATGAAGTTAAGGAAGACAATCCCAGTCATCTTTTTGTACAACAGTTGTTTAAAGAGGTTTTTAAGTTGTCAGGATTCTAAATATTCTTAGGTTAAAATATTATTGAATGGAAAAGAGATACAGTATACAATTGCATTTTTGTTTTAATAAAATTGATCTGATCAGCTTCCATCCTTTTGGTTGTAAGCTAGCTATCCTGATGAGTATCCCCGTAAGCTGGAGCAGCCAGAAGAACATTGTAGCTAAAAATTGTTAGACATTAATTTAAGGATGAAGAAAACAGGAAGTGTGTGTTCTTATTTTATATGTACTGATGTACTTTATAATGCAGTCAGAGCTTCAGGATAAGTGAAGTTATTTGGGGTGAAGTCAGGTGTAATCTCTAAAGCTGGCTGTGAAATGATGCAGAGAAATGTAGCAGTATCAGTTTTAGAAATGTATTATAACAGAATAGAATAAAGATTCTAAACTGAAGAGAATTGTGATTAACATCACAATCAGCCATGTGGCAAGTATCCTAATTTTTGTGTGAAAGTGAAATATTTTTTTGATTTTCCTGTGTTAAATATTAAGTCAAAGCCCCAGCTCATCTGCCTACAGTAAATTCCGAAACCAGCATATGGTGATGACTTCCTGTTTACTGGAGTTTGCTGCTTCTAGCCATTGGACAGCTGCCATTTGAGATTTATGGGTGTGTCAGAGTTGAGATGTAATTCCTAGATTGTCCCATGTTATAAATCAGACTTCATGTTATCATATCCATTTTATTTTTGCTTAGAGCTCTGACACTGCTCTAAAACAGAAGAGTGACATTATCAGCCGTTTAGAAGAAAAAGCAAACCAGATGGCTGGAACAATTAAAGTACTTGAACAGAGGTAAGAAAGAAGGAACATGTGCTTCCTCGGGGCAATTTTGCAAAACATCTCTTGATATTTTGCAAATGTCGATAATTAATAAAGCCAGTATTGTAACTGCTGGCTTTGTGTGTTGTTTGACAGACAAATAGAGGATCATGTCAGGGTTATATCAGTAGTTAGCCAGACTTACTGATATGAATATGTTTTGTGTAATACTAAACAATCAAACTGATTTTAAATGACAACTTGGGGATCCTTGCACCATTTTTACGTAAAGTGTCCTCTTCTACTTAAACATATTTTTGAAACAGCTTTCAATAAATACCTGTTTGGTAATAACACAGATTTAAATGCTTCTTAGTAGATTTATAACATTCTGCCATATTACTAAGACATAAATGCCTCTAATATATAACACATGGAAAAATTCCTTTTGATGTCTGTTGTTTGATATGCAGATTAGAAAGATTTTAAACTCTGATTATTAGCAGACAGACATTTTTATTTGCTACTTTGTTGTCAGATTTTGGAGAAAAACATTGTACAGAATGATACAAGTCAACAAGCAGAACATCTGACACGCCTTTTAAAATCATTAAGATCAGGGATCCTCAAGAATTGCAGTATCCCACAGCTTTTATTCCACCTTTGGGCACAATTTCCTAATCGATTCAATTATTTGGATAAGAAGCAGAATCTCCTGTGATGTAGGCTCTGATCGGTTGCTATTGAAAAGCTGCCCATCTCTGATTTAGATTTGCCTTAGCATTGTGTTGCTGAGTCAGATTATAAAGACCTTTGGGTAAATGTGTGTCTATTGTACACCTATGTGTATTTGAGATTTGTATTTTGTTTCCTTTGAGTTACAAACCCACTTCTGAAGGACTTGGTGGTTCTCCTGTCCTGTAATAACAACTGTTCTCCTGTTCTGTCTCTTATTGTTTTGTTCCATCACTTCATTTTCATCCTCTTCATTGCTTATTCTTTTGTGTTTTCCAAAAAGTGAAAAAGATATGGTGAAACAGGCCAGAAACCTAAATTCTGCTGCAGGCAAACTCCTCCCGAAACAGCATTAGGCTGTAACCTACATGATGAACCATTTCGTAAATCTGCAAATGACTGAATTTAAACCCCGTGTAATATAGATATGACCAAGCCAGAAAAATAATCTCAAGGTTAAACGTGGATCATAACTGTTACTTTTCTTATCATCTGTAAAATAAATCTCCTTGAATCTTCTTAGGTAACTTTTTCCTAGCATCTGCTTTAATCATGAAGTGGCAACTTAAAATCAGTCCCTTTTCCTCTGTTTCCTTTTGTTTCGCGCAAAACACTGTTTCCAGTTTTTAGGGTAAATGCAGTGAAATTTTGAGGTCCTAGACATCTGAATTTTCTCTGTCAGTACAGTTTAACCTTAGACTGCCTCCTCTTTTGCCTTCACATGTTTTTATAACGTGAGAATTCTTTCTAGTGCTTTGTGGGAAAGGAAATAAACTCTTGATGGTGGATTTATCTGACGCTGTGTGCGTGTGGCCTTGTCGGCATTGTGGTTCAGGAGCCAGTTGGAGTTCTGCATTTGTAAACAGATCAATAAAAACAGAACAGACGTGAACTAACAAGTAGTTGTACTAACAAGGAGGAATGTTTTGGAGTATAAGACCTTTTTAAAATGTTTATAAAATGCTGACTTTGGCTGATAATGCTTGCAAAATCAAAGATGTGTTAGTTGTGTAAGGTAAATTTGGAAGCTATGATGATCTGCACCACAAAGGGGCATAATGATTGTTTTTAACAATATTGAATACGGTATGTATTCAAAAAGGTTTTTTTCTTTTGAAAGCATTTAAACCTGTCAGCCACTTAGAAATAGCTTACCAATACATTTTTCATTTCATCGCAGCAAATGTAACCATTTTCAAATCTAAAGGCTTTTTCTTGTATAACAGTTGGATTCCAGCAGTTTGGAGGAGTGGTCAGGGCTCTGTTTCCAGAGGTTGGGAGATTGTGGGTTTTCCCCACAATCCCAGATTAGATGAGATCCCAGATGAGGCAAAGCTGTTGTGCCCCTGATCAATGTGTTTGATCCAGCTTGTTCTAGTAAAACGCCCTGCTATATTATAATTTATGTTCACAACACTAGGGTCCTTATATTCCTATAGGAAGCCAAGCAGCTAAGTGTTTTGAATACTGGGCCCATAAAGGTTGTTTGGCTTTGGATCAAAACAAGTCTAATTACAACAAAGAGTTGGATGTCATATGCCTGCCTAGGGTTTGCAAAGGAAGTATGTGCCTGAACTGCATAGTTAGCTGGTAGCATCAGTACGATCTGGAGAAAGAAAATAATCTGAGTTTTTAAGACAATAAAACTGATAGTTGCATAACATAACCATAAACAATCCACAACAATACGTAAGGATTTCTTGTCTGTATGAAAGTCATGGATGGGCTGGTTATTTATATGCAGCATATGAAAGACGTGGAAATGTATGTTGATCTAACCTAGGTGTAAACTGTAGTAAGAAATAGCATAATAAAAGAACTTTAAAAAAAAATCTGCCTGGTTCACATTCTTTTGACAGATCCCCTCCATCTTTCTCACAGTCCTTAACTTTTATTTCAACTCTCATTTGGGTTCTTCTGTTTTTATTTTTAAAATGGATCTTCCTCCCCACCATGACTTTAGTTTTTTACCACAAGTTCATCTGGCTCAAATCCAGATCGCGTCAAGCAGAGAGGGAACGGGATTTAGCAGAAGAGGCCAACCGGCTGTTCAAGAAGGAGTTTGGGGACAAAATTGAGAGCCTGCAGCTTGAGATCGAGCAGCTGAGAAAGCAGAGGTATGCAACACCTTTCACCGGTGAGCCTGGAGCCAGGAGGTTCTTGGTATTCCAGGTCTGTTAATCCTACCAAAGCCTTATTGGAATTCAAAACCTGCTGTATTATATCAGCACAGTACATGTGACCATTAGCACATTCCCCACTGTGGGTTTTTGTACAATGTATTAAATAATCAATTTATGCATCTGGCCCTGCAAAGGACCAGCCTTCATGATATTATTTTTAACATTTATTTTTCTCCAAGGTGTCAGCTCTTAATGACTTTCCAAGGCTTCTGTTCTCTGGTCTTAACCCTTCCCACTTTTAGTAGCTGTGTGGACCACACCAAGTTGAATACTTCTGCCTTTCTCACAAAGAGAACCCTGTAGATTTATACTTTCCTATATTTTTTCCTCTCAATTCTCTTTAAAAATAACAAGTCACACCCTCGCTTAGTAGTTGCACACAAATAGTTACACAATACTTACCTCCCTGTCTTTTTACTGCACGTCTTGATTTCTACAGTATATCGTCTATTTAGTGGAGACTGGTTGCAATCAAATAACTGTATATTCAGAAATAAATGAGGCATAATTTGATAGATCTGTTTTATTGTAACTTAATCTTAAACTTTCATGGTTGGGGAAAATTGAATACTCTAATTACCTAGCATGTTTATTAATTAAATGTACAACCGTACTTAAGTATTGTACCACCATATTTACACCATACCAACAGCAGCAGAAATTACCAAAGGTTTAAATGAAATCACAGATATTTCTTTTTTACCTCTTCAGTTACAGGAAGAGAGTGATATCAGGATTTAGAGGGCAGCAATTAGAAACAAGTTTTATAAGGCACACTGCAGAAGTGGGAATGCAGGCAGTGGGTGTGTATGAACTTTTGCTTTCAATTTGAAACCAATAGGAATGTTCATTTATGTTATCCTTCAGTTTTCTTAAACCCTCTAAACGATTGAAAACAAAAATGTAGTCTTATGTAGTAGTAACTTTTTAATGTTTTTGAAATACAGAACCTATGGATTTATGCTAAGTACCTAAACTCGTTAAGACAATCTCCTAGGTAAAACAATGCACTTTATTCAAAACGTGTATTTACTTATCAGTAATTTGCATCTTTATAAAATGTATAAAACAAAATCATTGCAACTTTTCATGTTATATCCAAAGAATGAAAATCGGGTTGGTTTTGATATCATCTGCGTCAAACAGAAGCTCTGAAGTGATAGAGTTTGGAGCCCTGGCACATTTGTGTCAGATGCACTGCAGATCACTTTCTTTTATGATGGATTATTTGAAGTTTCTCTCATTAATTAATAGGAAAGATGTTTTCTCC
Source organism: Atractosteus spatula (assembly GCF_055471065.1). Taxonomy (NCBI): domain Eukaryota; kingdom Metazoa; phylum Chordata; class Actinopteri; order Semionotiformes; family Lepisosteidae; genus Atractosteus; species Atractosteus spatula. The sequence continues at coordinate 56,042,098 of NC_142708.1, read as the reverse complement.
ATTTGCTGCACGTTTTAACGTGTCTTTTATCATGACCGTAGGCCAGGGGTACTTAAAGTTTATGAAAAACTTCTGACTTTCAAGAACATTTAGAGCTAATTAGGATTTTTTCATTTGCTCTTAAAATTTGTTCTTTATTGACGTAAGCTTCAATGTCATGGAAGTTTTAGTTTGCCATTATTTCCAACATAGCTTGCAAATAAAGAAACAGTGAACAGAGCACCTAAAGTCTACTAAAAGATTGCTGTGGACCTTGCAGAAAAGAGACAACTTTTGTAATAATAACAGGGGGATGTGCTCTTTGCAGAATAGTGCTTAGTCAGGATCATCAATCTGTTGTTGATAAGCAAGCTTTCCTTTTTAATTAGAGCTCTGTCAGTCACATCTGATAGTGATTAATTGGATCACATTACAACTGCTGGATGAAAGAATGAAGTTAGTGATTACTGGATATGTTCAGGCCTACATAAATAGTTCTCTTCTATTTCTTACAGTCCAGATGTAGTGTACATTTTTAAGATATGTAACCTTATTCTCTGACAGGCCAGCTTTAAAGATATGTTTTTGAGCAGTGTCACTTTTCTTAATGTATTGTGAGTAAATAGAAATTCTTTCAAATAACTTGTTGAACACTGATTCGTATTCACAGAGGATTAACTTGGAAATCGTCTGCATTCAGAAGCTATTATTGTTTGTGATGTTCATTACTGGTAACTCAGGTTATGCGGTGCCACCTCAGTAATAAAATGAATTAATTAAATTCTTGAAGGTTCCTCTTCTACTTGTGAACAGAAAAAGACTTGTTGACATTTCCGAGGCAGTACATGACGCTGCGACGATATTAAAGATTGTTTGAAAGGTATTTAGCTGGTGCCATGTTAGGTAATGAGGCAGGGGCATGTTCTGATCCTGCAGGCACTGTAAAGACACTCAAGGAATGTGCCATATTAGAAGGTGCACAGAACTTTGCAGAGTTTGCAGAACCGTCCTACAGTCCTGATCTTAAGTCTCTGTGATACGCCTGTACATTAGCACGTCTTCAAAACTGTAGGAAGTGATCTAAACAGCTGTGTGAAAAATTGATGTTTTGTGCATAGGGCATAGTAGCAGATTAGCCAGAGCTGGTTCTTTATGTTGTGGTGCAAATCTGAGTGTCCTAATCCAGTGTTTTCAAAACATCTATACTGATAAAGTGGGTGATTGCTTCAAATGTTACTTTTTCCCATGCACACACAAATTGCAGTATATGCTCTTTAATTGGCTTGTAAATGCATGTGGGAGAATATTCTACAGATGCGTATTACATGCCTTACTAAAACTTCATTTTTAATGCAGTGACTGAGGACTCCATGATTCACTGAAGGCGCATATCACTCATTTTGAATATAAAAATAATATTGACGTCCTTTCGTGGGCATAGTCCTGCCTGCCTTACACCCTGTGCTTCCAGGATAGGCTTCAGATTGCAGTGACCCTTACCAGGATTGAGTGGTTTTCTGAAAATCTGGAAGTATGCACGTGTATACCAAAATATATTGGTCTTAATTAAAGCTGATTACCACATCAGTTTTTTTGCAATCTTTAAATGGACATCTACACATCTTTTTTTCTGCAGGTCCGTTTTGGAGCTGGAATTGAAAAGAGAAAGAGAGAGGAAGACAGGCCTCCATATTGAGTCTGTAGCAGTGGATATAAAGGCATCTCCACCAGTGAAAAACTACAAGCAGCAGATGAAGGATATAAAAAGGGTGAGAGCCAGTAGAAACGACATTTAACGGTGTATTAAAGGTATGCTTGGTATGTAATCGCTCTTGCCAGGCATAAAACAGTATGCAGCTTTGTTGTTTGGAGTCAGTTGAAGAAGTATCAAATTAATAAGCCATCAAACTGAGATTCTGGTATGGAAATTCTTTTCCATCAAAATACATTGGTCTGCATTCTTGTGTTTGCTGCAGTTTATCTTGTCTGTGTTTAGTAACACAATGGAAATTCTAAAATGAATTTTAACAGAATTTCTTGTTCGACAGGAGCTTCAGGCTGTTAAAGAAGAAAATGTTAAATTAAGAACTGTTTTAGATGGAAAAGAAAGCCTCAACTCAAGTTTGTAAGTTGGTTGTTTTATAATATACACAGTATAACACAGTAATAATACTGTGGAACAGTGTGAACATGTTTAGTGTAGTGAGAAATTTTTCACAGCACGTTTTAACACAGTTGAAGGAAATTAAAAAGAGATGCAAATAAAAATGACTAATGCTAATAATGTTGGTGACTCTTTGACACCAATTACCATACACATGACAAAAGGTGTAACTTATGAAACAGCTGTTGAAATAAACTAGAACTGTTAGCCAGGAAAGATCATGCCTTTAAAGACTGACAATGAGATGGTTTAATGCTGCAGCCTACATCAAAGAGCAGGTTAAAGACATCAACTACAAAATAACCCAAGGCAGTCTAGACATCAGCTGGTCCAGAGGGTTGAAAAGCCTTTTAAAATGGCCTTTTCAAAATTGGAGAAGACTGTGGTGGGCACAGTGTCTATAAGTGTAAAAAGATGTGGAAAGTATAGTTCCATAAAATACAGTGTAACACCTTTACATGCAAAAGAAACTGTTTTTTATTGTGTCTTCTCATCTAGTCTTGCCAATTTTGTTTTACATAGCTGAAATTTATATACAGTACTCTAAAATATACCTTTGAAAAATCAAAATCGATCAAATCTTGCCATCTTTGTCAGTATAGATTGTGTGAGTAAAATGTGGAACTTGATTTGGATGCAGGATATAATGCACTTATTTTTTTTTCTTTGTTTAAAGATCGTCTCAGACTGAAGAAGAACAGGTAATGAGGTTTTGCAAGATACTTAAACCCCCAGCTAGGTACAGTACCCTGTACTGCTAATGGAATGTGAAGACAATATCAGCTGGTCAGTTGTAGGGCTTTTTTATTGAACAGCTGTTTGTGTGCCTCACATCCCAGTCAGTGTTTTATTTTGAGATAACTTTATAATTTGTTTCCTGACAAAGTTTGCGTGATGTTATGTAAAGGCAGACACATGCATGGGTGTCTGTATCACGTTTTCATTAGTGATGTTTTCTCTTGAATCCATATTTTCTGTTGTGTTCTACCAGGGTTAAGTTGTATTGCGCCATGTTTTTTCACTTATGGTTTGCATGCTGTTCCAGGACCAGTCTTCAACTAAAAACAGTCAACCTTCATTATGCAGACTGTGCAAAGAGGAAGATTCCTTAACAAGAGTGAAGGTATGCAAGAAAGGAAACATTAAGTGAAGGAAAAAGTAGTACATTTTGATATTAATTTTGTTTTCATTGTTTTCAATATAGGCTTTTCCTGATGTCTATTAAAATGTATTTTTGGCTTTACATGGAAACACTAATTTAACTACGAAGATTAACTGAATAATGTAGCCAGTGGCTAATGTTCATCGACCCGCTTTGTGACGTGTGACAGTGGTTGCAAATAGATTACATGTCTCAGAATGTAATGCATCAGAAGTTAAAAGACATGGCAAAATGTTTCTAGAACTTTAATTCTATAAAGCGTTACTTATTTTATGTTTTATTCATGTTTTTAACCTTCAGAAAATTGGTGTGCATTTAACTCTTGCATTTCTAACATCAATAAACTCTGCACAGTACCTAGGACAACTCGGTGGCAGTCTGGACCATGAAGGAGAGCTATAATCAGGGCATGATTCATTTATAAAACTGTAATGTCTGGTGATTTTAACTTTTTTATCGTTACAGAAGCAGTGTAATAACTGCAGAGAAGACTTCTGTGAGAACTGTCTTGCGAACGAATTGCCTTTGCCCTCTTCAATAAATCCTGTGCAAGTGTGCACTGTGTGTCATAAGAAATTACTCAAGCAGTACTCCTCAAGTCCAGTTTAACCTATCGAGAACCTTGGTAAAACCAGGAATTCAGCAGCTGTTTATTTTGTATAAATGAGTTAGCATATCATCTAAAACAGGTAAAAGGGTTTCAGTTATCTTAATTGGGCGCTTTTATCTGAGAAAAAAATACTACAAGGCTTTTTGGATTTATTTTCAGTGATTTAATCTGAATGCTCACTTTGATCAACAATAGTTACTAACAACACAGTCAAGGCAATGCATGAAATGTTCTTTCAAGTGCTTGTATTGTACATTTAATACCTCTTTCTGATGATTGTATCAGAATGAATTATGACAAATTTTAGAAATGTCCACCGAGTGGATTTATGTGGTGCATGAGTTAACTGATTTTTCTGAATCTGTTGTGTTTTGTGTATATATAATATCAGGCAATGCAATGAAAGGTTATCTAAATGGTAACATCTTTGTTGTATTACACAATATAAAAAATATAAACTCTATCATCTGTCAATTCTATTTACCATTTTAAAAGGTGACCAATACTTTCTGTATGTGCAAACTGAATTAATTTTAATCTCTCTTTATGTACTATACCATCAAAATGTTACAATTGTGATAATGATTCTAAGTGCAATACACAGTGTTTTATTTCACCCTATGATTATCAATCTTAATTTAGGAAGTAACCCTTTTTAGTTCAATATGCAGGACAGCTTTTTTTCCTCTCTCTTAAATTCTTGCACAAATGTGTGCAGCACACCCCCAAAACTTTCATGTCACTGGGCAATACAGAAGGCATATTTTTCCTACACTGTACTTTGTAAGCCATAGAAACATGCACAAATTTAAGCCAAACTTAACACCACTTCCCTACTTTACATTTGTTTGTGGCCTGTCAGTTGGAATAAATATGGATTCTTGGTTGAAGTAGTATGATTTTACAATTAAAAAAAACTGAAGTGGAAGACCTTTTAACTTTTGCTTTGTATGATGTATTGTTAGTGGCTGGCACAAGTTTAATCATTATTCCTGTTATCAGAATAGGAGTGTGCAGTCTATTGGAGCTTTAGTGTGAAAAGCATTTTGTGACCTCTCAATTCACAAAAGTACTGGTTTTTGAGCATTTATTAGCTGAAGTTTTTGCTGTTTAATAATAGAAGCGGTTCACAATCGTGCTCTATCCTCATAACTTGGATTCTCAAGATGCAGACTTTCTTGCAGAATAGTAACTGGTTAGAACTGAGTTATCTTCAGTTTTTATTTTGAAAACTGTTAAACCTTAACTTTTTATTAAAGTAATATAGAATGGTCATCATTTTGAGTAATTAAGATGTTTTTCATTGTTTTATATGGTTATGGAAATTGTGACAGAATAATGGTTAGATTATTAAAATAAATCTGTTCCTTGATTTGAATGAATAAATAAATGATTAAATAACTGGCGTGTTTAAGATCTTCAGTTAGATACATAGTATTTCTAGACCAACATTTAAAAAACACAATTTGTGTCATTAAGCCCTCAGATGCTTATAACTATAACTTATAATAAGGTCCAACAGCATTGTACAAGTCATCTTAAAAGAACAAAGCTGTCCAACCAGAACATGCACCTGCAGAGCTGGGGTATGTTGAAAAACATTGGGGTGTAGTACTACTGAGGTCTTGCATCACATCCTTCCTTTCATTCTTACACTCTGCTTTCATGGATGGATGCCTTTAGAACAATTCAGAAGTACTTTTTAAAAAAGGTGATCTTCTGAACAGCATTCAAGATGTCAATAAGGCATCTTCTATATTAACAGCAGACATCAATCTAGTTTAGCATTCCCAAGAGTAATCAGGAGTGCATTCATCTTCTGGTCCCAATTGTGAGAATTTTGCCTGAGTGCAGCACAGCCCCACGAAATGCCTTCCAAAACAATAAGGTTAGAGCTACTCATAAACCAAACCTGCAGTAATATTTTGTCATTGTGCATTCATATTTTTTTTCGACCTACTGTACTGTGCATGCTGCTCAGTAGATTGGGGAGTCTAAGTTATTAAATGAATTTTCCTCTCAATTCAAACAGCTTATGCTAAGTGCCAAAATAATTTTGTAATTTGACAGCTCAGACTTTTCCAATGGCCTAGTTTAGACTGGCAGACTGCACCATGCTCTACAGTCCTGCATCTACAGTGCACAAAATGCAAAGTTAAGCACATATCTTGCTGCAGACACACATTTTAATGTTCATTTGATGTACCCAAGAATCTCAAGAACATATTTTTATTTAAAAGCTATTTTAACAATTTGGTAATATGTGGTACAATACATCTCAGTACTGTGCATATGGATACTTCATTTTTCATTAAAGAATTATTGATCATTCATTTGTACATTGAGAACCATACTAATAGTGAATGTTTAAAGAACATGTTTAATATTCTGGTGAAATGATACACAAAATCATATGGTTCTGCAGTTTTCTTTTTATTTTCCATTGTCATTGAATGTGTAAGGACTTGGAAGAGGATAGCTCCCTGGAAAACACTGTATTAACACTGCACCATGTAACAGTGTGGATATACAAGAGAAATAAAATGGGTATTACTCGTCCACTCATTATCAAATCACAGAAGCAATTTATTCTAAGTGTACAACAGATTGCATGGACAGCCATTTGAAAAGCAGCATGGTAATTTTAAAAATCAATAAATAAACATTCAGATTTCCAAAATGATATTGCTCTATAAAGCATTCTTGAGATTTCACAGTGTCTCATCACTGGCTCCTGTTTTCACCTGAAGGGGGTAAAGAAATTTTAGTAAGAGTTACTACTAGTAAAAATGTTTCTTTTTGAATAAAATTACTATGAATATGTATGTCATTCCTAATACTACAGCTTTTACGTTTTGATAGCTGATACTGTGCTGAAAGTTACAATCTTTTTCAAAATAATATAAAAGACATTCTCAGAATAGCTATCACTAATTGCATAATAAGAAATATAAATTAGTTTTAAACTAAGGTTAAGTGACTCATGCAATCAAGAAGTAGGTAGGAAAACTTCATTAAGTTGTTTCCCCCCCCCCCCCCCACAATTTTACTGTAACATCTCAAGCCTAGGACAGATATTAGCTTTAATCTTACCTCCTCTTTGTTTTTTCCAGAATTTAGGAACAACTCCACATACCGATGTTCTGGGTACAACACAAGAAAAACTATTAATATCCACTGTATTGGTACAAGAAATGTTAAAAACTATCAAAGAAAGTTACAGTGACAGTACCTAAAAACGAAACATTTGCAATTTAGCATAAGGAGCCCTGTCATGTTAAAACAAGCACATTCATATGTACTGAATGCATTCAGTTTTTGAAACACAGGTTATGTTGGACTCTTGCCCACTCTTGTTGACTAAAGAACAAAGTCAACAACATAAAAACATCAACTCTTGTTGATGTTTTAGTCTGTTCCCTTTTGTGCTTGGTGTTTGTCTGCACAGATATTATTATAATATGGCAGGATCACAGAACTATGTGAAATATGCATAATATGAATACATTCCAGTCGATGGCAGAGGAAATCTTCCAAGTCTTGACGTACCAGGTCATGATAGTGCCGAAATATTTTAAAAATCTCTGGAAAAAAAACCCCACGCAACCTGAGAATTAAACCCTCTGAATTTGGCCATGCATACTATACAGCTAGTGCTATATATTCCTCTGTTTGTGATGCATATTTGGTTCATATTTTAATTCTAATTGTAATTCACAAAGTAACTCAGCCTAAAGGAGCTACAGAAAAGTGTTCTACATTTTTTTTTCTTGAGGCTACAGTCTACAGGTTACATATAGTACCTTCCCTTATGGACCTGCTTGCTTCAGACCAGGGAAACGATTAAAATGGTCCACTTAAGACCATTTTATGTTTCTGCCATAAAATAGAAACCCCAACAAAGGAGCCGCTGGCTGCATTGTGAATTTTCTGCACTGCAAAAAATATTGCAGGGCCCGTGGTAAGAGCATGAAGTGAAGGAAACTCACGGATGTGCATCCTGTCTCGGGACATGGCCGCCACCGCCTCTTCGTGAGTGGCAAAGTACACATCGGCCTCACCAGTGGCTCTGCCATCCCCGCTGTACTCGATCTGGATCTTCACAAGCTTCAGCGGAGAGAAAAACTGCAAAAATAAAATAAAGCTTGCACATTACTGGTGACATAACTACAATTAATTGTTCTAGAAAGAACAGGATTTAAGTAACATAAAATCTTGTGCTTAAAGTTCTTTATAATACTGTAAACAGGAGGGCTAATCACTTGTGAGTACTGGATTTTCTTAAGTCACTTGCATGCTATACCGTTATTCACGATACATGAATAAGCACAATAAATGAAACTTTTTGTTAAAGAATTGGAGATTTTCTTACATCTGCAACATCTTGTCCAGTAACTTGAAATGGCAAGCCTCTAATATGTATGTGGTAAGCACACAGGTTTGCACTCGGCTCATTTTCAGACTCCCACTCCGGAGCACAAATGCCTGTTAAAAATAAAACATTTACATTCTTAAAACTTGCAGCGTTCCAAGATGCCAAATTTACAGTGAATGGTTAAACTCAAAAGATTTTTAATTTTATTTCAATTTTAAAAAATTAAATACACGTAATAATTTGAGGAATTAATTTTATAGTGAACAACGGCCACGGTGAACAGGGATTTAACGAGAATACAGAATGTCTTACGGCAGTGTGGTGGTTAGTGCTGCTGTCTCATAACTCTTGGGTTCTGAGTCCAGTTTCAGCCTAGCCAGCCTTCTATGTGCTTATTCATGGGTTTTATCTGGCTGTTGTGATTTTCTCGCCAGTGTGGGCTAACTGGTGTTTCGAAATTGTCTCCCATGTGAATAAATGTACGTGTGCCCTGCGATGGAGTGATGTCCTGTTATGGGTATATCCTGATTTGTGAACTGTGAACCTGGCAGATTAATGCCCTACCCCACCATCACCCTGTGCTGTGTGGGACTGAGTGATTATTGCTAACAGATGTACATGTGCTTTAAAGTTGTACTTTTAAGTCAGAAGTCATTAATTCCACTCTTCTTGCTGCCTTCCATGTAATGTGTTAAAAGTGAAAAACATTTGTTTCTGCCTAAATGTATATTACTTTAAGAGGAGGTAGGGCAAGAAGAACCACTTGCTCTTTTAAGCCTAAGATGAAAACGAACAAAAATGTGATCATGCAGCAGAGAGAGAATAGGATCTGCAAGTGTGAAACAGGACAACGCAGTGGGGGTCACATGGCTTCTTTTAACTGCAACCTAAAAAAGGAAGAGCTATTCAGATATTTAACATATCAGTTAAAGCCACGTAGTTCACTTGCTAATCTTACTTCTCCCATGCTGAGGAGGTACATCAGTGACATTTTCAACAGTCCTTCTGGCTGTATGATTGGACCCAGGCTCCAGAAATGAAGGTTGGAAGTCTGCCCTCTTCTTCTGCGAACCATACTGGGCCCGAATCGCACGCTTCTGGCTCGGGAACACTTCGATATATCTGAAAAGGAGCTGGTAGTTTTTAATATAAACAAAGTCATAGAAATGTCACATGCTCAAGCAATCCTTGTGAAGTATGTTCGTACCTGTTTCCCATTATTTCTCTGTCCCTCTGTAATGCCTGATCAGCCAATTCCTGTGATGCAAACTCCACATAAGCATCCCCAGAACTCCGTCCCCTGGAGTCCTTTACCAGTGTCACTCCATTCTGAATGATGTCAAGACCTGTGTGCAAAATGTTTTCAACTAATTACAGATGCAGCATGAAAGTGTTTTTTAATGTTTAAGGTGATACAGTATTTAAATTTTCTAAAAAAAAAAGCAAAACACTCCTTCACAGTTACACAGATTTAACCTTGCACTACTTTCAGTGCATTCTGAATGTGAGGTAGGAGAGGAAACATACAAGCCACGAGGTGACATTTCTATTGTTAGTTTTTTTTATCCGTCAGTGTGCTTGTGCAGCTAAAAACCTTAATACGTAATTGGAGGAACAGATTATATTTCAAAGATTACAGAATAATCTACACAGATCTAACCTTCAAAGATTTTTATGTCATGCACTTGATGAAATCCCTTTCCAGATGACCCTTTGGTCTGTTTGAATAGAAGATTTACTGACAGATCACTAATATAGATTTAATAACTTAGCACTGGCCATAGTTAAAAATGTACAGCTTTAAATTGTTAGCTAGCATTAGCAATCTCAATAGGGTTTTCTGAATGCTTTAGATGCATATGCCCTAAAATGGCTTGCATATACAATAAGGAACAGAATATTTTTTTTGTCACTGGTATCAAATTTATGGAACATCTTCCTTTGATCCTAATACATTTTAAATGTGACAGGAAGGAGCTTGAGGGATGCTCAGATCCTCTGAGAGAGAAATAAAAAGGCTTTCCTTTTACTCTGCTTGTTATGCAACTTATCTTCTGTAGTATGACTCTGGAGAGTTGCCTGTTGTTTTTGTATTCTGTGTACAATTTTGTAATCCTTGAAATACAGTATACAAATGATTAATACAAATTAACAGATGATAATAACAACAAAGAAATAATTCAAATAACAATGCAACACAGTCATGAAAATAAAGACAAAAATATGCTCATGCTCTATTCCTCAAGGAATACTCGGCTGATGGTTAGCATAAAAACTGGAAAGATCTGTCAGACATTGAAAACCATTTAAAAAATGCTAGACTGGATTGACAATGCATGCCGCTAAAGCACAGTGCTGGTAATAAATGTCTCTACATATGTACTGAAAGAACACATACTGCAGTGACAATTTGGGATTGTAAATACCAAAAAACTAACTTTATGATTTACTTATGTTTTGTACCTTACGTTTACTTTTATTAAAAAAGGTTTGAAAAAACAAAGCTGAGAAATAAAGTATAGTATGCAGCAGTAAATGGTACTTCTACTTTGACAACAACAAAACTAAACAAACCTGAAAAAAACTGAATTATATCATTTTCAGTGCAGGTGTATGGAAGTCCTCGGAGTTTAACAATTCCATCCTTAACTGGAGAATCTGCAGACTGCCTCAGGATATCTTCTGCATCGTTGTTTGTCACTTCAAACACTGGAAAAAATGAAACATGCCTCAGGTACCTTTTAGAACCGCTTGAGAAAAGTGCCATTTTTTATTATGTTAGTCCAACTGCCCTGGAACATGTTAAATAATAGCATTTAAGGAAGTGGTAATGAGTGTTTAACAGTTAACAGCTGAAATTCCTACACACTGTTAGGACACGTTTTAAATATGTTTGAACCATACTATTTTTTCTAAAGTCTATGTTAAAAAACTACTGTATGAATGAGCCTTATTGTATTGCCCTACCTTGGCGATGAAAGAGTAAGTTTCTTATGATTCCCAAACACACGCAATATGTCATTCTGTGTTTTTATTAAAACACTATTTTTTCTTTAAACTTTGCCTTGATGACACTATTTGTGGAAGCTCTAAAAATGTACTCAGAGTACTAACTTTTCTTTAGTCATAACTAATTAAGCTAGAGATATGTAGGAAGGAAGCTCACAGTGCTAAAACCGTCTCTTGAGTGTTAAGATGGGTATGTCATCAATTAACGTCTTCATGAGGGGAGTTAAGCCGTAGATAAAAGAGTGGTGACATCTGCAGTGAATGATCACTCACTAATGCAAGACGCCCCCACAGCATCTCTACAGATGACAAAGGCAACCTTTAAGCCAAGCAAGAAATGTAAATCTATTAATCTTAGATTTCTAGTTGCCCAGTATCTGCCTTTTGTCACAAGGCAAGAGGGTTCACACCAGTCTCTCCTTAAATTGCATATCTGCCAGTTTCCATTAACAGTTCGCAGAATGTGGTCATGGTGTGGCCCTGAGGTCAAAACATTTCCTCCACCACACTACCAAGACTCCTTCCTTCCAGAAAAGTGACAAAAATGGTTTAAGGTTTATGCAGATGATAAAAATGTACAACTATATTTATGTTTCTTCATCTGTAACATTAAAATCATTATTCCTAACGGTAACAGCTGGTTAATGTTTGTAAATCTACAACAGAATGGCTTAAAAAGAAAAGAATCAGGATTTTGAAATGGCCAAGTCAAAGTCTTGAGATGTTGAAGCAGGACCTAAAGCTGTGCATAAACAGATGCCCTCAAACATCACTGAGCTGAAAGCCCAGCTGTTCTGTAAGAAGAAGTGGGACAGAATTCCTCCCAGGCAATGTGAGAGACTGATAACCTCTTAAGGTAAACATTCACTTCAAGTTATTGCTGCTAAAGGGGGTACCACACATTACTTTTTCACACAAGGCTACTGAATGTTGATTTTTTATGACAAAGTATAATTTCTGTGCTATCCGTTACATGAAGCTAGATTTATCTGCTGCTGGAACTTGGTGATGGCTAAATGAAAGTCAGGTATCTCTTAATATGTAAAACCCTAGAATTGTAAGGGGGTGTAATTTTCTTTTTCATATCACTGTAGGTATTTGTGACAGCAGCATAGCACAGTGTGTAACTCTTTGAACTCATAACTGACAAGTTGTGGGCTTACATTCCTGCTGCAGACACTGCTGTTGTATCTTGAGTGAGGTACCCAACTAGCTCCTCCCAGCTGTGTAAGTCGGGATCGTCGCCAGGGGTTAATCCTAGCGATGAAGTGAACACCCATCCAGGGGGTTCACATGCTCCCTAGTCTGCTAAACACTACAGAAACCCTCACTCTGGTATTAACTTTACCTTTTACTGGAAAATAGGAAGGCGGAATTTTATGTATTCTGGAATTTCGGCAATATTTATAGAAGACATCTAATCGTAATTAAAAGTGGAGAACACCATTTAGATTAAATCCTGAAGTCTACAGTCTGCTTTTACACTTCTCATATATATTTTTTTAATTTATGTATAAATCAATTTAACTTGAACTGTTGTAATTAGAGGTTTGAAGATTCTGATCAATGTGAATTAATTATAATTTAGTAAACGACAAGTACGGCTTATCACCCAGTCATTTGAGAACCTTGGATCAGCTTACTACCACTAATTTAGCACACTGTATATATAAGGAATAAATTAACTGCAGTGGAACTGCCCTCCAGGTACAATGTGACCAGATAGGCCAGCTCATCTATTCCTATCCAAAGGGTTTGAAAGAATCTGTTTGGGCAAAGAATCATCCCATAGTCTTACAGCTGAGATACATTGTTGAAAATCCTAGTTTACAATGATTTTTTTTAGACAAATGAGGATTGCTTATTGTGGATTTAAAAGGTAACTAGGTAGTTTATCGCCCTGTGTAATGTTTATTCTAAATACTGTATATGGTATAAAGCAGGTCTCCTATAGTGATTCTATCCACCACATTTTTGCTCATATTTCAATCCAGTTAGTTAACTTCTGTGAATAAAGCTAACTTACTTCAGATTTACTTACTGAAGTAAATTAGCTTCTGATGAAGCAGATTTTACTTTTCTGTTCCTGCTATTAAAAACAGAAAAAAAAAGTTACAAATCTATTCCATTGTGAACTGTACTAAAGACTGTCCTTAAAAAAATCTTATTATGTTAAAATACTAATTTTTAAAATATTATTAGATAAGTGTGATCTATAGCACATTGCTTCACATAATCACAGCTTGGAAAAACACATTTGTTTTCTTATTTAAGGACCTGACCAAAAATAACATTTACAAAACAACGTTTCCGAAATTATTTCCGGATATTATTTAAGATAACTATAGTATGACAAACTGTAAATGTGGGACTACAGTATTGGAAAAAAACAGCATTCAGGGCAAATCTGAGTTTACCTGAGTTTTACTACCTGGGCATTTGTAACACAGAATGTGAAAAATGGCAAACCTTCAATGTAGCGGGGTCCCAGGTACTGCCTGTGCTTCTCTAAAGCTTTTCGGACATCTTCTTCATGCTCTAGCTCAATAAAGGCCTCGCCACTTGGCCTTCCATCTCTTTTCGTAGTTAGGTGTATTCCGTTTACACCATCGCGGATTCTACATTCTGTAAAGCAGCAAAAATTATTATTTTGCCAAAAAGAGATTAAAGCCATCAATAAAAACTTAGCTATCTAACTGACTTTCAATGACACAGATACAAAATCTAAAAAGTCTACAGAGAGATTTAATTTATCTCAGCAGACAGTGGTCTCTCCAAAAAGATGGTTTTGATTTACAGTGTAAGATAAGATGCCTATTTATTTAGATATATATATAAATGCAACGATAGGAAGAATTGCTGGTAATACACAAGCATATTTCCAAAAAAGAGTCATATAAATCTCTCTGGAGTCATCGAGCTACACAACTTTTCTTGATCACTTTTACTTTACCCGCCTTAACTAAGATTATGCTTTTACCTGAAAAAAACCTCTGCACATCATCAGCTGTACAGGTCCAGGGAAGGCCTTTGGCTCGCACAATAAAGATCTCCTTTGCTTCTGCTTCTGTTTTTGCATTGTAGTCTGGCAGGGGAGGGTATTCATCTTCTTGGAAAGGAAGCCCAATCTACTGTGGACATGAATCAGACATTACATCGAACAGGCATGGACATTTCCATCAATTATCTAAGCTGTTTAGCAAAAATAGATATATACATATTGTGCACTAGGTTCTGTTTATGTTTATTACACCACATAGATGAAACATTCAATTGTGTTCAGATGTTCAGCTTATGACCATCTGAAGATCAACTGAATTTTTTTGGTACTGGCAGCTATTCAACTTCCTTGTAAACCACAGGCACAAAAGTTGCTTTTTTACAAGTACACACATCATTATAGCTCAAACAAATTCAATTTCTCTAACTTCCTGGGGCCTCTGGGGCCGTAGACTCTGGGGCCTAATATGTGTGTTGGACAGTTTCTGCAAAACTGTTCATTGCATCTGTGAACTACATTGCTCTCGATACATATAAAACAACTTCAAGATTTGGGTTAACTTTAGTATTTTGTTCTGATTATTACAATCTATGACATTCTAAATTATAAATACAATTTACAGGGGTGGGAAATGCTGGCATCTAGATTCCATGACATTTATACTTCCAGTAACAATTACTGAACTGGTTCTTAATTACACAGTTTAAGTGGGTGCTACAGATCACTCTACAAAGCAGCAGCAGCACCTGAAGCGCTGGAAGAAGTTGTCAGATTGGCCCCATTAAAAAAGTAACAAACTTTTACATCATCAAGACTGGAGTTAGAACAAAAATCCACAGAGGCACCAGTCCTCCAAAACCAGGGTTTTCCATCCACAGTCATCCTTAACACCTGGATTACAAGTCATTACAAGTCTTTTGACATTCGAGTAGGTAGCTGCATCAGCAGGTGCAGACTGCAAAGGAACAAGTAAAGGTTTATTCCATGCTGAAAGGAAAAGAGAAAGAGTGTTTCGGCTGTGGAGTCTTCTTAAGGCGTGCGAAGTGCACGTCTTCAGGACATACCTGAAGAAGGCACCACAGTCGAAAGGTTGTGTCTCCTTTACTTGTTCCACTACAAGTCTTTGCTCCAGCTAATCTTTAATGATAAAAATGAGCTGCAGGATGAGTTAAGAAATCACGCTTTCAAACCTTATTGGACACTAAAAAAGTCCTGTAACACCGTGAACTAGAGGTGTTGAGGTAAGGTGGCTACTCTTAGACCTTCTGATTCCAGTCTCTTCTGGTTTTACTTTTAACTGACCTCTTAATCAATGAGGCTAACTGATCCCTATTATTGAACTTCTTGCATGATTAAAACCTTTTAAGTTTCTGTACCCAACATCTGGATTCACAAATACTCTGCTGCAGGTGTTTTGTTGTAAACAAATACAGACAGCAAACAGAACCCTGATCTTTGTCTTACCAATTTGCTTATCAGGCTGCTGCTGCATTTTAGCAACTCGTAATGGATTGACTTAATGGTAATACATACTAGACATGAGTCCAGGTGACGTATCGAACGTCCACTCAAACAAGCGACTCTGGGGTCAACTTACATTCCGCACACCTTAATGAGGGGTAGATGTACATCCCAGAAACTCGTTCAAGGTCAGTATTAATGCAATAAGTAAACACACCCAGCTTCTTAATACTCCTAATAATTAGATACAGGTCAATGAGCTGAAACCAAATCCAAAAGACAGTAGGGTACTGCTAGATCCAATAGAATATGCATAATGAGGTTTACATGTAAAATGTCTGTGCATCACTGCACTTTAAATGATTTTACCTGACTGGATAGACAACGCTGAGCCGGAAGCTTTCCCCGATTATTAGGGGCCTGAAACAAGTGAGCATACGTAGATACACACTGGTGGCGAGGAAGTCGTCCGCTTGTACTTGCAGTAGGACAGAAGGTTATCGGCACATTTGAGTGCTGCAAGATTTTTTTCGAGGAAAAATACAGCCTCCCATTGAACCTTCGGAGAAGCACGGAGATGAGCATTGACATCTTCGGTACTACATTAACCTACGGAAAAGTTAGATCTCTTCAGATAGTCGTTACAGTACCTTGTTTTGTACAGCACCTCTTTAGCCTTTGTACTTAAATTGCTACTGTATTCAGATAACTTGTAAAGGGAGATACACTGTACTATATTAATTATAACGTTAACAGCATAATATAACTGCAAAAGGAACAGCATAATGAACGCATGTGCGCTAAGGTCAAGCAGAATAAACAAGACCACAAAGAGAACGTCCTTCATCAAAACTCGCACATAATATCGGAACAGTGACATCTAGGGGCGAAGATACGGTTTGGCTGCACTGTGGTGTACCTTACGGAAGAATGTGTCTTGCTTTATAATGAAGTACATGCTAAAATAATGTGATAGGTTCAAAGTTATATATATTCTTTACTTTATACCATGAAAGTATTTATAACTGAAAGTTATTTTTTTTCTATAAGCACGTACCTTATTACATTAATCGTGAGTTATACACATAAAAGTATATTTCACTTAAAAATTATCTTTCATATTAAGGAGCATTACATTGAACTCCGAAGAGAACGAAGTTCCATAAATTAAAACATGCATCATTTACACATGTGCAATTTCGTTATCTGGCTCATACCCAGTTAAAGCAACATTAGAATGTATTAATTATGGAAGTGAACGTTTTTATATAGCGAAATATTTTTAAAACTTGACGTTTTTGGTTTTCAATAAATCGACTTTCTCGTTTATTTTTTAACACATGAGTCTTGGTTTTTTTCCACTGATCTCTCAATCTCGCATTGTCAGCACAGCACAGCTCGCTCTCGCGAGGCGCTGGTACCAGACGCTGAGACTTCGCAGAGGAAGAAGAAGTTTGGCTTCGGATTCTAGAACAAGGAAAAGGGAAGAGCTGCCGATTGTGTCCTGTATTATTAATTGGATTGGGATACACTGATATTTAATTTAATAGCATTTTGGAGTCCAATTGTCCTCGAGTTTTTTCTTTTTTGCAGAGCTTCTTTCGCAAAGAGAAATGAGCTTTTTGTTGTGAGTATATGTTTTTTGTGTGCGTGCCTGTGATCAACTTGCTTTTGGAAGGTTCGGTACTGCATGGTACTGCAGATCTGCTTCATATCAGCTAAGGTCTTTTTCGAAAGGTTAAAACTCAACCGAGGTGTTACTTTTGCGATGCAGAAGTGGGTAATCTGCTGTTTGAAGTAAAACGGAATCACTTGATATTACTGCACTGGGCGATTATTTTACATAACTAAGGGGTGGACGATGGATTTTAAGTACTGCTACAGTTGCACGCTGTCATTGAGTGTAGCCGGTACAATACATTACGTTTTTAAACCTCGACTGCTCTAGTTATAAATGTGACAAAGTAGATGGTGGCGTTGACATGTTTTTTTCAGTCAACCGCATCAAGCAAGTCGCCGTATTTACAGTACATGTAAATGATGGTAGGGTATCGCTAAAACATCAGTGTAGTCTTAAGGTGATACATGTCATCAGTATTACGTTATGCAGTGTTTATTACTTTTTGCTGTTTCTAGACTAATCTTGGACAATGTGAAACCGAGTCTATGGCTCTGCATGCAGTCAATCCAGTAACTATTAATATATACTAGATTGATACAAAGAGACAGTGACTTCGAACATTCAGCTAAAAAGCACAAATCTGGATGAACAATTTTATAGCTGCAAAAAATCTCTGGCGTTTTCTTGTCATATAAAGTCACATCTGCACATTTCGTGAGCCATAGTACTGTGATTTAGTAATTCAAGCTGTAGTAGGCCAGCATTGCTCGTCTGAACGCTTGTTTCATTACAGAACAGTGTTGTAATCAAGTACTGTTTTAACGAAGTGTTTCAATCTGTATATACAGTATGTGTTTTCCCAAGAACCAGGTATATGCCCGTTTTCTGATTGTGTGCGTTACTATTTTATCGGAGATTTCTGTTGGACGACCTCAAAATTATCATTGGCTAGCTTTCCAGTGCATTGACTATCTGAGCTGAATGAATAATACCGAGGTCACAGAGATATAGATATGTAAGTGTACCTTCTGACAAGTCGGTTTTGAAATGAGCTAAAATGCTGTACTTAAGTGTTTAGAGATTATATAGCTGGAGAAGTTGTATTACTAGCGTTTTTAAATATCTATCTATGCAAATCGTGTCTACGGCTTTGTTTTGTGGATTATAGAAGTACATGTGGAATTAAGGTTTAGCCTAATACCTCTACTGTGATTGGTTTTGCAGTAAATCTAGCAATTACTAATGTACTACGCATTTTTCTGGCCTAGTTATAATTTAGTTATTATCTTCTCTAAACAAAAATGCCCTGACTGGGTTTTTTTTTTAAAGTTTCTTCTCTATGTCTCCAACAGTCCAACAAATCTAGTAACTAGTTCTGTATTGTGTAAACATAGCGAGATTTGGTTAAAGAAAAACTAAATTTGCTCAACTCGGCAGCAAAATGCTTATGAACGTGCAGTATTTTATTAACTAGTGTTCATTCATTCTTATCATCCAGATGGTGCGTTTCTTTGTGGTTGTACTGTACATGTAACTAAAGACAATGAAGAGCAAATGAGAGACTACTCATCCACGTAACATTATTCTTGTAATTACGTAAGAGTATAAGAGAGGCCATTCAGTTTCTTGCTCATTTGGGTCCGAGTAACTATTTGATCTGAGGATCGTGGTCTGCTATTTCTTTTTAAAAGTTGAAGTATCTGCTTTAGCAACATGGCTGGGTGGTTTGTTCTAGACATTACCCGTTTTGGTTAAAAAAGTAGCTCCACAAAGTTTCCACTTGCATCTTCTGGAGTTATATAATGCGTTCTGTCGTAAGGGAGAGCTTAGAAATGATAACTATGCAAAATTTCCTTGATTAAAAAATAAAAGATACTCATTCTTGATGAACCTCTTACTGTATTCCCTGCTGTACTGTGTACTGTATTTCTAAACGGTATCTGAAAGATGATCGAAAGTTGTCATCTGTCAGAAATAATATTTATATTGGGAACCTATGCTTGGGTAGACTAAAGCTCTAGCGAATTGCTCGAAGTTGGGTTTTGCTAAACGTTTGCCGGTGCATGCACAATGCCAGGTTATCTTGGATAACCTAAGGATAACAAGGAATTGCAAGCAAGGCTCGTCTAATTAATGGTGAAATGTTCAGATTAGTGATTTAGCAGAGATAAAATCAGGAGTTCTCTCCACTCTTTAAATACAATCAGCTGACAAGCCCTAACAGTTATCTAATTAACAATCTTTTGAAGCCAGTCTAGGAATATAGCTTAACATGGTGTGTGAAACCAGCCCCTAGAACAAGGGCTTCCTGGAGGGCTGGGTCTAATGGATTCTGGTTTCTGTTCTGGTTTTGTTTTCGTTCCATCTGAGCTCTTGGTAACATAATTGGTCTGAATAATTAACTGCAGAATTTCGATACTTCTGATCACATTCCAAGGTGTTTTAGTTAACTATACTGTTATTGAAATGTCAATGAGTAATCCTTACCCAAATTTAAGATAAGATAAGATCACTTTATTAGCACTACACAATTTCTTGCATTAGGAATTAGTCTTTTCACATACCCCAGCTTGCTCTCCATGAGACACAGACGGGGAGAGAAGCCTGGGGTCAGAGCGCAGGATGAGCCATTGTACAGCGCCCCTGGAGAAGTTGGGGTTAAGGGCCCAAAGGAGTAGGATTCCTCTGCCGGCTGCGGGATTTGAACCGGCAACCTTCCAGCCACAGCATTCCTGAATGCTGTATTTCTGCAAGACTACAACTTTTGAGCATCTTTTAGATACTATATATAGTACAAGTCTGAGGTAATAATTAGGTTAATTGTATAATTAAATTATCAAGTGAGAACAAAAACGAGATAGTGTCTTGAATTCCCATAGTGATCCTATGAAAAATCTCGCAGCATCAGGAAGCACAGTAGTAGAAATTATAGCAGAATTCTGATAAGTCACACTGAAAATCTCCAGGAAAAGTCTCAGCGCTTATTTGCTGCCCCAGTGTCAGCAGAGACTTCTTGCTGTTGACACATGGTTGGGTTTGGAAAAATAACAGTCTTGCATGATAATAAGTCATTTTTATGTAGGCCTTTTAGTTTGGCAAAATTAATTTCTTGGGAGGTTCATGTCAGATGTCTCTGTTTTCAGTTTTGAAGGCATCTCCAAAATAAAGATTTATATTTCTAGCATGCTGACACTGAAAGGATTTTGTTTGACTGGAGATATCTGTTAAACAGTCACCTTGCTCTAGTTATATTTCAGTATATCGATAATCTAGTATGCAGTAAGTCAGTCTTCATTTTTCTTAGAACATAGTTCCAAAACATAGAAAGAAATCAGAAAGCAGAATATGTATTTTAACATATATAAACAAGACTAATATTTTATTGAATTTTCCTGAGTATATTGGGATGTGGTACTCAATTTCTTTTATTTAGTGTTTCTCTATTTTCCTTCATTTTAACTTTGTGATACCCACACAAAATGTACAGGTATAAGGTTGATATGCATCTTAAATGCAACTAAAATGTATAAGGTTGATATGCATGAAACAAATGAGGTGAAATCAGCCGCTTTCTCCTTTCCTAGATGTTTTTCTTTTCTCTTCATGTAGGAAATTTCTTCTAGGCTCTGTTATCATGTCTGAATGTGTTTGTCCCATGACACAGTAAGGTTGAAATGGTAGGAACTGACTCTGTGTGATTTGCCGTAATGGAAGGATATATGAATAAATGAATAGTATTTGCAATAAAATTAATATGTAACAATTTAAGAGAAGTAAAATACAGTCCTTCCAGTGTCATACAACATCATAGCAGCTCATCCAACATTATACATTTTCAAATATCTAAAATGTTAAATATTTGTCTTATTTTCTGTATTTGTAAAAATTTTTAGTCCAGATTTTGCATTTTGGGCAGAAGAAATATTAAAAATCTGATGTTTCATGAACCTCAACAGGAAACAAGTAACAGCTCGCTAGAGTGTTCTACATTATTTCTTAGTCAGTTGTTCAGTTCCCCTTTCAAAAGATTTGTGTTGTTCAATTTCTGACTCACAGTAGCTTCTGACCTCTTATCACTGCTTAAATGTTCCACCCTTTCAGACTTCTCCAAGTAGGAAATGGCACTGATGCCTGATGAAATGAAACCTTATTTTTGCTTTTTGGAAAATATTGTAATTGATTTACTCTCTAAAATACTGCTAATGTACAGAATCTGAGCAAAAAAAAATGCTTGGTGTAACAAAGAAAATGGCTTTTATTTAAAATTTTAAGTAACTGAATTGACTTTTCACATGTTTTGCAGTGAACTCTTAGATATTTTTTTTAAACAGCTTAATTTATAAAAAGGAATCAGCCCATCACTGACAACATTTCATGTTAATGACAAACATTAAAAGTGTTGTTCAGCTCTGCCATGTTAA
Source organism: Atractosteus spatula (assembly GCF_055471065.1). Taxonomy (NCBI): domain Eukaryota; kingdom Metazoa; phylum Chordata; class Actinopteri; order Semionotiformes; family Lepisosteidae; genus Atractosteus; species Atractosteus spatula. The sequence goes on along the minus strand of NC_142708.1, from coordinate 56,020,295 downwards.
GATGCAGTGTAATATACTTACACAGAGAACAGATTTGACATAGCGTTTTTTTCTAAATTATGATTCCATAGTGTCCTGTTTGAATATCCAGTCATACTTCCTAAACATTCTAATATAAAGTAGAGAGCAGACCAGACAGATGGTGAAAAATTAAGTATTTATTTTGCTGCCATGAAGCAGTTGTTCTAAGTACACAATGCTCAGATAGTGAAGAAACGGAGCAAGAAGGATTATTTTGTATCCAGAAGGATGGACCTTTCCTGAGGATATTACTGAACTGCACATTTTCTCACAGCAGTGCAGTAAACAAGAAAACTGTATTAGAAGCATTTGTTACAATAAAACCCACAGGAAACAGCCAAAAAACTGATTCTGTAACACCTGCCTAGAAATGTGAGAATAAATCTGAATTTCTTATTTTATTGTTGGATGGCATCAATTCCACTTATAATCACTCTTAGAAGAGGTGGTGGTGGCTTTTTGCTAAGGATATACAAGTTCAAAAAAGTAAAAAAAATGGAGCAAACATTCACAGCAATTAGTGTCATTCCTCTACATACCCACATTCAGCACACAGCAGAAACAATTCAGTCATGTTGTGGCTTCTACTACAGAAATCCCCATCATTTGCATCAGCTTCATCTGAACAACAGAAAAAGGCTTCTCCTTCAATTTACATCCCCCATTTAACTCTTTGCCTTGGCTCTCAGGTCCTAGGGCTTGTGTATCTACAGATTTTCAGTCCAGCGGAGCTCTTAATCACCTTAATCGGCTTTATATTAGCTTATTTGGACCATCTACACTTCCTCTTAGCTCTTTGACACTTATAGATATACTTGCAGATACAGTGGTGTGAAAAAGTGTTTGCCCCCTTCCTGATTTCTTATTTTTTTGCATGTTTGTCACACTGAAATGTTTCAGATCATCAAACAAATTGAAATATTAGACAAAGATAACACAAGTAAACACAAAATGCAGTTTTTAAATGAAGGTTTTTATTATTAAGGGAAAAAAAATCCAAACCTACATAGCCCTGTGTGAAAAAGTGATTGCCCCCCCTGTTAAAACATAAATCAACTGTGGTTTATCACATCTTTGGAAAGCTGAGTTCAATTTCTCTAGCCACACCCAGGCCTGATTACTGCCACACCTGTTCTCAATCAAGAAATCACTTAAATAGGACCTGCCTGACAAAGTGAAGTAGACCAAAAGATCCTCAAAAGCTAGACATCATGCTGCGATGCAAACAAATTCAGGAACAAATGAGAAACAGAGTAATTGAGATTTATCAGTCTGGAAAAGGTTATAAAGCCATTTCTAAAGCTTTGGGACTCCAGCGAACCACAGTGAGGGCCATTATCCACAAATGGCGAAAACATGGAACAGTGGTGAACCTTCCCAGGAGTGGCCGGCCGACCAAAATTACCCCAAGAGCGCAGCGACGACTCATCCAAGAGGTCAGAAAAAACCCAACAACAACATCCAAAGAACTGCAGGCTTCACTTGCCTCAGTTAAGGTCAGTGTTCATGACTCCACCATAAGAAAGAGACTGGGCAAAAATGGCCTGCATGGCAGAGTTCCAAGATGAAAACCACTGCTGAGCAAAAAGAACATAAAGGCTCATCTCAGTTTTGCCAGAAAACATCTTGATGATCCCCAAGACTTTTGGGAAAATACTCTGTGGACTGACAAGACAAAAGTTGAACTTTTTGGAAGGTGTGTGTCCCATTACATCTGGCGTAAAAGTAACACAGCATTTCAGAAAAGGAACATCATACCAACAGTAAAATACGGTGGTGGTAGTGTGATGGTCTGGGGCTGTTTTGCTGCTTCAGGACCTGGAAGACTTGCTGTGGTAAATGGAACCAAGAGTTCTGCTGTCTACCAAAAAATCCTGAAGGAGAATGTCCGGCCATCTGTTCGTGACCTCAAGCTGAAGCGCACTTGGGTTCTGCAGCAGGACAATGATCCAAAACACACCAGCAAGTCCACCTCTGAATGGCTTAAGAAAAACAAAATGAAGACTTTGGAGTGGCCTAGTCAAAGTCCTGACCTGAATACGATTGAGATGTTGTGGCATGACCTTAAAAAAGTGGTTAAGGCTCGAAAACCCTCCAATGTGGCTGAATTACAACAATTCTGCAAAGATGAGTGGGCCAAAATTCCTCCACAGCGCTGTAAAAGACTCATTGCCAGTTATCGCAAACGCTTGATTGCAGTTGTTGCTGCTAAGGGTGGCCCAACCAGTTATTAGGTTTAGGGGGCAATCACTTTTTCACACAGGGCCATGTAGGTTTGGAGTTTTTTTTTCCCTTAATAATAAAAACCTTCATTTAAAAACTGCATTTTGTGTTTCCTTGTGTTATCTTTGTCTAATATTTCAATTTGTTTGATGATCTGAAACATTTCAGTGTGACAAACATGCAAAAAAATAAGAAATCAGGAAGGGGGCAAACACTTTTTCACACCACTGTATACTGGCACTCCAGGCTCAGGATTGGGGACCACTCTACCTTAGGTGTTTGTGAACATTTCTAATGGGTATACATTTCTAATTATGCATTTTTTTTCTTTTACCAGCAGGACATGACCAGATATTTTAATAGTATTTTCAGTTGCACTGTCATTTTTTAGTATAGTTCATATTTGTTTTATTTACTCTTTGTTTTCCTTCTTTCTTTGCTTATGCTGTATATGGAAGTGCATTGTTCTTTCTCTTTAAAGAAAGTATGTTTGGCATTGCAACTCTGATGAATAGGACATGGATTTTTTTGTTTCAATGCTTATTCCTACAAGTTGATAAATTCATACCTGTATGCAATTGTAACTGATTGTGGGAATATCTTCTGTGTCCTTTATAAAGGTTTTTTTGGAGGGGAATCTTTTTCGTGAAGGTAAGCTCTGGCTCATCGTTGGTCTGTACATTGCAAAATGAAAAGCATTATTCCCCGTTTCTCACAGTTTTTTTTTATGACTCATCAAACCTGCTGTTTAGTGGGCATATTTGATGTTTCAGTGCTGGTGTGAGTAAGGTTTTTTCCAAGTACCAGCTGTTACCAAGGGTAGTGGTTGTACAGTATATGGTATGCTGTTCAAAAGTCACTGTTCCAGAAGGCTAGGAAATTGTCTGATGTCAGAATTATCAGTTTTAATTTTACAGGACACATGTTTCATTTTGTTCTTGTAACCTTCCATTTTAGAACTGTTAAAACTGAATTAGGCTTTTTGCCCGATTGGTTTGAAGGCTGAGTATTTTTTTTGTGCTCTAGACTGTTTTAATTTAATCTATCCTACATTCTGTACCTAACATTGGTCCTATAAACTACCTTCTAAAGAAATAAGCTTTCGAAGTTGTTTACAAATTTAGGACAGGAGCTTGCCTCTTTGCAACTGTGGGAGATCTATCACAGGAGCATTACAGCATTACATATGACCAGTATATTGAAAGGATCAATAAGTAAAAGAAGAGACCATTTAATGTGTTCACAATATGTAGAGCATAAGTTCTTTTTATGCATGACAGCTGCTTAAAATGTGTGGCCAAGCTAATTGTTTTTGAGGCCCTGTGTAATCGTCAGCAATGATGTAGGTGAATTCAGATGTTGCTAGGGAAACGCAAAGCCTTGGGTTGGGACCTGGAATAAAAGAACCTTTGGAAAAGCCCACATAAAAAGTCAGCAAGTTCTTCGGTTTTGAGTTTATGTAAAGCCATCTGATTTGATTTCAAAATGAAAAATAAAATATGATAAAACCATGTTCCTGACGTTCTTGTGTTTAGTGAAGCACACATTAAAGGAGTCCTTTGCAAAGTCTTGTTGTTGTTCTTATTCCAGTTTGGAATGGCAGGTATGGCAGAAATTCACCACTTAAATGAAAAGACTAATGCCCATCAGCTACAGTAATGCTCCTTGAATGCTTAGCTTCATCTTCACACTCTGAAGAAAACTCCTTTCTCTCATCTGGGTGTGACAGTAAATCCTGAAGACCTGGCACTTGCTACATTTTTCACAACTCCATGAACTCTGATGGACAAGTGCCTTTGAACAGCTCAGATCTGCATTTTTCTGTTATTTCATTGTTAGTTGCGAATGCAGCTTTAGAACAGAACTGTGGTTATTATGCTTAGATTGTCATTTTAATCGCTGTTCTGAGGGATAGAAAAATATTCTAACAGCCCCATTACACAGAAGGGTCAGGCAGAGAAATTAGAAATTACTTCATGAATTGAGTTAAGAGGGAATTTAGGTAGGCCAGGTCACGCAATTCCAAAGTGGAATATCACACACAATGAGGTTCTGTTTTTGAAACACAGATGCATAGAATCTGTGTTTCAAGAAACACTGAATTTAATCTTAGTTTGCACTGAGAATCCTCTTGAGTTTCCTTAGAAGAACGTGCATGTCCTTGTTAATAACTTCAGATATTGTTAATGCAGTATGTGTACCCAGAATTGAAAAATCTCTTCAAATGCTTATCATACATACATTTCTTCAGCTGCACTAATGTGGTTGTGCAAGTGTTGTGCATTTGTCCAATTGTTTTATCAGCTTTCTGGTTTGAATGAAAAAGCAGGCCACAGCCATATAGAAATCTTTTAAGTGTTGCCGTGATTTCAGGCCTTTGATGCATAATACCAGTAAAAGCTTGAAGACGTGCACTCTGATGATAAATGGGGAAACAAGATAAAACATTTGTATACTCAAGACTTTGAAAATGAAAAGGGGAGATTCGTTTAAAAAAAACGAAATTGCTAAACCGGGGTAGTCTGTATTAAGTGGTTAATAAATGCCAGTTTTTATTTTGTTAGGATTGTCTGCATTTTATAGAAGTTACATCAGTACCTATAGAACTATATATGTGAATATGGCAAATAAATAAGCCAAGTGTAATACAAGAGAGCACCTATCAATAGCCCAAATCTTATTTTCAGACTTCTCATCCAATTCATTGCTTCAGGAGAAATGGAAATTGTAAAAATGTTTTGTTCACATTTTTATTAAAAACTATATATTAATTTTCTGTAGTTACTCTTTGTTTGCAAAAAAATAGGAACTTTTTATTGTATCTGAGGACAAATGAGTGAGTTAATTTTATTTATTGTTAAAAAAAAATGACGAGCAAAGTGTAGAATAAAGATTTTTTATGATTTACTCAGGAAATGGCCAGACTGAGATCAGTTACACTAACTGATATTTGTATGGACAGAAATTTCTTTAGGATCAGAAATAATTTTTATCTGTGTGTTTTTAGTGTGTTAGACAGCATATTTGAATAAAAAGTTCAGAGTAGATTTTGATATGTTAGTTTAAACCCTGGTCAAGCTCTGACTTGAGCTGCCTGATGTACCTGCAGGATGGGTTATGGGTGGTACAGTGCTGAGCAAATATAAAAGAATAGTTTTTGTTCAGGATTGAATATTTTTCTTCATTCCTTTCTAATTAATCTTTTTAATTCTTCTTGTACAGAAGTGTCTTGCTCAAGGGTAAAACATTAGTACTCCACCTGGTATTTTAACCCACATCCTCCAGTGAGTCTGGCACACTGCTGCCATTTCAAGATCCCAAATTAAAACAACATTGCATTGTGTGGGTAATAAACCTGTACCTTAATCAGGTTATTTTGAATGTTTTTCCTGCTCCCTTTCATTCAAAAGCCATGTCTGTCTCTTGGGCCATGATTTGCAGCGCTCTCCAAATTGATTTGTCCCAGTGTTGTTTGTGAGGATCTGGCCTGACGCTGATTTTATTTCTTAGCATTTATATTTGGAAATATCTTCATGGCCTGTATACCAAAGGGGAGCTGCTGCAGCCTTCAGAAGCTTTTTATATACAAATTTAGAATCACCATGCCTCACTACACTGGGGCCCCAGGTTTCTGGTTTCTGGGTTTCTGGGAAAATTGGCCCTGGTGACTGTGTTTGTGTCTGTGTGATTGCCCTGTGATGGACTGGCATCCCCTCCAGAGTGTACTGAGAAAATGGCCAGACCTTGGGCTCGTTGCTTGCTGGGATAGCTCCAGTAATTAGAAGAAAATGGATGGATTTGTTTTTTTTTTTACTTCTCGGCTAATGGCTCACAGCTACCAACCCCATGGCCATACATAGGAGAAAATGAGGAAGTGTGGGCAGAGTCCTGAGGCCTGCCCACCTGTGAGCCACTTGTGTTTTAACATGTCACAGGATCCACAGTCCCATAATACAGCTCCTTTGCCAGTGGGAGAAGAAACACATCCCTTGCTAACAGCACTGCATTCTTTAAAATGACTGCATGTGGTGGGGCTGTCCTTGAAGGCCTATTTATCTGATTGGATGCTACAATGTGATCTTCTCACAAGGCTGAGATAAACATGCTTCAAATTATCAAGCATACTAATACGGTAATGAGATTTGTTTTACAGTGTACAATGTGAACTTATCACCTCCAAAATTAGCAATGCTTCATCATGTTCAAGACTGCCCCCACAGAAAAGACTCTGGGGTAGAAGGTATTGGATACATTTACAGTATATACACATTTATCTAGAGGATGTGTTTTATCTGTATATAAGGTACATTTTTATTGATCTTTTATTTGTAACGTCTGTGCACGACTATACCGCAAAAATTAGTTATGGCAGTAATTCTGTTGAAAGAGCTTCTGAATCCTTACAGAGTTATACAGCAGCAGAACAGGGAACCCCAAGATCGAGTATGATGAACCTCAGTACCTTCAGATTTTCATTCCAGTTGATTACCAGGTTACTTAGTTGGACACATTATTGAAGTAATTAACGTAACCAGACATGTTCTCAATCATTTATCAGGTTGCTTTAAGGACGAGAGCTTTGATATTTTTGATGTAGTTTGAAATTGTCATCTGATTTTGTGGTGGAAATGGAGTTGGAATGAGAGTTGAAAAGGACTGGTGTGAGATGACTTTCAGTTGGATTGAGGCCTTAAGTAAATAGCTCATTTAATTTAGCTTAATTAAATTAAATGAAAATCCAACATGTTGACATTCCAGGACTAGACTGGGTGATATATGCTGTACAGCTATTACAGAAGGAAAACTGCTAAACCATTAACTGTCATAAAAGATCTGCATCACACCAATATAAGCACCCCAAGTGAAAACCATATAATGTGTCAAATACTTAATGAATGTGTCTTGTAGGTAAATTGGATAGAGTTCGTCATTTTGTTTAGAAAATGGTATACTGTACCTCTGTCTCTGTAGAATGTTGTATTTAAGAGCATTTTAACTATCTGTCGTGTACTGTATGTATATCAGTGATGCCTTTTAGCAGTTTAAACCAGATTTTTTTTTATTTTAATGTTTCAGTTTTTTTTGTTAAAATGAAATAAACAGCACTGTCTGGACATTCACTTGTTTTAATCAGAAGGTGTAAATTACTCAAATAGATTTTAGTACAGTTTGTATTACTGTGTTTTTGGGATGCCACCAGGTAAATTCATTTCAGTTGGAAATTATTTTATTTTGTGCCTGTTGCAACTTCAGCTTCCAGAGCAGAAGTCGGTGAATCATCACCTTCATTTCTGTTGACACTCAAATGGCGCGAGAGTTTTTATATGCATGTTGGAATATGAGGGGAATCTTCTGCAAGTCAGCACAGGGAAGTGTGTTTTCACAAGCCAAGCAAAAAACCTCTGACTCGGTTTCTCAGTAGAAAGTTTACCCTCCAGGGCTATAAACTTCATCAAGTTTCTTTCGTTTAGGTAATTTGTTGCCATTCAAACGAAAATGTGAATTCTGAAACAAGAATTTTGTTGCCTGCAGTTACCCTTAATATTTTTTTAGCTCAAAGTAAACTTTAACCTAATGGTACCATCTTTCACTGGTTGGGTTATGAAATATAGCTTAGGCACTAAATACTGGGTTTGAAAGTGTTATAAAGTTGAATTATTATAATACATAAATTATAATATTATATTATAATAAATCATATATATTAAAACAAATTTCATACTAGTACTTCATGCCCTACTACTTATCTTAAAGGTGTGTTTTGTCAATACTGTATAAGGCATATTGCTTAATATAAGGTCATTTTAAAATCCAGAACATTTATAGTAGGATTGTATGCACAAACATTTGATTAAAGGTCTTTATGTTTTCAGTGTATGTTCTCAAATTAAAGTAGAGGTGCTTCTGCTGTAGGCAAATATGGGAAGAATATCCCATTTGTCTGTCACTCTGAAACTTTGATGTCAACAATTCAGAGTTGTACTTTAAAGCAAATGATGATCCTAAATCTGATTTCAGATGACATAAGTTACAGTTATGTAGGCAGATTTTAATAGTGCTGTTATTTTAACAAGCATTGGATGTTTCGCTGATATTAAAATGTGAAAAAAATAGTTTGTTGTACTTTATGGTTTCCTAGGGTTTGTTTGTATTTTCACACAAATCCAAATCCAATGGCTTGTGCTGCTGGACATTGTAGTTGGAGGGCTTGCATCTCCCTAGGGGTGATAGATGTGCTTTTAAGTATTCAATCTGTGATACCAATTAACCATTTTTATTGATGTCAAAGCATTTGAAATTTCCTCTGAATTCATTAATATTTATAGAGCTTCATGTCATCTAATACCTATAAACAATGTATACTACCCTTCATGCCATCAGGTACCCTCGAACAATAACGGTGTATCCAGTTTTTCCATGCCTTGCTTTGCTTTCCTACAAAAATGTGTTCTGATAATTTCATTTTCTTGTTGCTCTTGCTCACAGCGGAAGTCGCTCATCGAAGACGTTTAAGCCGAAGAAAAATATTCCTGAGGGCTCCCACCAGTATGAACTCCTGAAACATGCCGAAGCCACTCTGGGAAGTGGAAACCTTTGCATGGCTGTCATGCTGCCCGAAGGGGAAGACTTGAATGAGTGGGTGGCAGTGAACAGTAAGTGTGCAGGCCAGCAACAACTGGAACAAAAAACATTCACTGAAAGTAATTGGAGGTGAATGCATGAATTGTGCACACTCTTAAATCGGTATAAAATTGGCAGTTATCTTGACAAAGTATTGCATCCTCTTAAAAATAGGACCAGTCTCTGCAGAGTATGTGTACAGATCTGTGTACTTTGGAAAGAAATGTCTTGCAGATCACCGGCATAGTTTTCTTTTTTCCTTGGATTTAGTGCCACTGGCTGAAGAATGATGTGGGAAGGTAGTGCTTACTGAAAGAGAACAAAATCTTTGTCATGATTAATAGGATGTCATCACCAAACAGAAATGAATACAGTCGTTTCACAGTTGGCCAAAAGCTTTTTAATGCGACCATTCCAAAACTGAAATTATCATTGTCCAGAGGTTAGACAATGACAGTAGACTGTTTGCAAACAGAGGCTGTACAGGGCAGTTTAAATCACTGCTACTTAACATGTGGCCCTTTCAGTCCAGTCCCAACACCTTGCTAATTCTTATATATATCCTCCTGATGGCCAATTGAATAAATATAGACCTGGTTGGAGTGAATTTCATAAATGGCTTAGTTTGGAAGGGCTACAAGATGAGTATCCCTGGTTTCTACTAATTATACTAATTGTTGAAATGTTAGTAACAGAACAGAACAGAGGTGTCAAACTCAGGTCCTGGAGGGCTTAGTGTCTTCTGATTTTTGTTCCAACCTTAGCAGTCAAATAGGCTTATTATTTTCTTGAACATGTATGGAATTTTTTTAATGTCTTAATAACTGTTGATTATTCAAAGTATTTACTTCAGTAAGGGTACTGTTACCAACAAATCAACTTGGGGCCAGGTTAGAAGCATTACAGTGATTCAGTTCATTTAATGATTAGCACAACTAGAGTATGTACTGTAACTGAGAGCTGTGGTGGAACAAAAGACACTGCGATTTTCCAGGAATGGTGTTTGAGACCTCTGCCCTAGAACATTGGGTTTGTAGAGTAACAGGCAGCAAAATGATCATTAACTGCTATAATATAACTACATTTTATATTAAAATGTATAATTGTCTTTGCTTCCAGTCTCAAAAACCTCAGTATTTGCTCTCATGTATGTACAGTACTAGCCGATTACAATAGAGAATAAGCAGTTTAAAAATTAGACTTGAAAACATATTGCAGTGCAATAATGAAAATACTATATAGGCAATATCAGACAACTGTATGTACACAGTGGTGTCATAAGTATTAAATCCACAGTTTCTACTCCTGTAAAAAAGATGACAAAATGGCACGAATTTGACAAAATATGCAATAAAAAAAGTGTGTGTCAGCAGCTCTGATTTTTTCAGTATCATTTTATTCCAATACTCTGGATATTTTTTTCAATCACTGCTCCCTTTTTAAAATAAATTTTGAATTTGTGTAAAACAGTGGAAATGAAAGTGCTGGATGTAGCCTAAACTTGTCAGGCTCATTTTCACTTAGGAGCAAGTAGAGGTCAATTCCCAAAAACAGCTCATGGAAAACCTTTTACTAAAAGGTAAAAAAAACAGCATTCTGGGTGCTGTACTTTACAACCGAATCACTGTGTTTTTGCTTCTTTTTTTCACTGTAGATAGAATTGACCTCTACTTGTTTCTATTACAGCTCCCCACTCTACCATTTTTCACTTAGTCAAGTTCCCTATGCCCTTTATGAAGGAGCTATTGTAAATCACCACTGAGGTGTCTCTGCTTTTCTACTTGTCTCAGAATTGGGCTCAGTAAGCCCAATTGTAGACATCCCTAGGCAATTAGGAGGGTCCTTTGCAGTCTAGGGTAAAGAGGGAGACTATCTGATGCATTCCCCTAGGACAAACAACTTTGTGACCTCATGAAAAAAAAAAGATCAATATTCCATCTACAGACACAGCTGAGTATGGTTTGAATGATGATATGTAAGCATTCAAAAAAAGACTGTATGGAGAGATGTTAGATGTTATGCTAATGGAGAATGAGATTAATGAGTATGCCTAGCTGTTTTCCTTTTTTGTTTATTATTTTTTTTAATCTAACAGTCTCTTATAAAAGGGATGTAAGTAAGAAGAGTCAGTATCCCAATTAAAATATTATTGATTGTATTGTCAGTGATACTGAGCGTGTAACTGGTAAAGGAATATGCTTACTGTTGAGGGTGTGCTTAAATTATTTCATGACAGATCCAGACATTATTCTGCTTGAGTGGTTGGTACACATTTGGAACAGTGTAGAGTGTTAAACCTCAAATAACCTTTTCTATTTGATGCATCAATGTATACTTTATTACATAAGCAGGCCTCTATGGTAGACAACAATTTCAATTTCGTAGTCTATAATATAGGGCCTTTGTAGTTTTGTAGTCGATAGAGTTGAGAGTGTCCAATTTAAATGGTATGTCAAAAACCACCACACATTTCCAAATTTTCCAGATAGACAAACACGGAATTTCCTAAAGAGCCTCCATGGTTTCTTTGTTCTCTCTACTTGCCCCTGAATCTAAGCTATGTGGCAATTTAGATCCAGACAAAAAGTACCAGGAAAGCATTGTTATTGCTTAATTTCCCCAGAGTCTACGTAAGCACATACCAAAAGATAGAAATAATGCAGCATTAGCCAGTATAATAACTTATGGTGTTCCTGCGCTGGAAAGATGTCCGTTAATCATGTTGGGTTGTTTTCTGGACATCAAAGATTTACTTCTGACATTTAATAAAAATGGAAAAGCAACTCCCTTTTCACGCTCTGTGACACTGGAACTCGTTCAGTGTAATCGGCGTTAAATTGATGCCCGGCCTCCCCTCCTTTTCCTTTGAGTGTTTGCTCGTGGGATATATTACCGACACTAGCGTGGCTTCAAGGTCATGCTTTGTGAGGCTTAGGGAACACAATGCCACATTTTCAGGAACAGAGTGTTGGAACTGAGTTTCAGGAGGACGAGAGACCGTTATTCAAGCAATTTTTTGATATCAAAAGGGTTTGAGTTTTCATTTTGCCCTCATGGGACTTTACAAAAGTAGCCAATAACACACCTGAAATAGATCATGTGAATGTAAAAAATGAATGTTTTATAAAGCCAACACAGGTCAGTCATCGTAAATTTGAGTCAATTTTTGTGTTAACTTTTGGCACGATTCATTTGCATTAATTCATCTGCATTTTTCCAAAATACTTAGGGATACATGTATTATAGTTACATTAACCCACTGCTGCTGTCTTATGTGCATTCAAATAAAAAATAATATTTGTGCGGGAAATAGGGTTACAATTTGTCTGGATTTCATGTGGAAAACCAGCACAGTTTTTGACCTCTGCACTGTCTCGGCAGAATTCCGAAGGCAGTCTTATAGTTTGGAATGGAAAAAGGTTGTGAGCTGGACTGCCTCTTGTCGAGAGCCACAACTCTCTGTCTGTGTTTGTGTCTGTGTGTCTGCCATTTGATGAACTGGTGTCCCATCCAAGGTGTATCCTGTCTTGCACCTGATGCTTGCCTGAATAGGCTCTGACTCCATTACCTTGAGTTGAAATAAGTGCTTAGAAAATGGATGAATGGTTTTATAAACAAGTGCTTTGGGCTGAAAACAACAGTCTTAGAAATCAATAGGTGGCAATATGCCACATTCATAAATATAATTGATCCTTTGTTCTTGATTGCAGAGGACTATATGATATAATGTATTATAATAAGTAAGGCTGATGAGTGAATAGAACTGTTAGCTAATTTAGACAACATTGTGCAGTGTAATTGTTGCTGTGGGCTCAAAAATACTTCATAATATGAGAGGGCTTGTGTGATGCCTGATAAATCATGTTATTGTGCATTGAATAATAGCTTAAATTGTACATAATCTCACACTTCACCATGTTTACAACATTTTAGGAAAGCCACAGTGTTCAGAGAAAGTAACATTAAGTAATTAAGTAAGTACTGATTTCTTGAAAGGATGGATCTGTTTGGGCTGTCAATAAATGTAGACTCTAGTAGGTGTCTGTAGTATCCTATATTACAGAAGTGGACACTGTTATTTTTCCAGGACAGCAATGATATTGGGGAAATTAGGAACAGCACTAAAGACCAATGCACAATATTGTGTTCTTAAACCTTTGAACAGTACTGTAAATCCCAGTTACCTTGAAAACAGTTCTTCATTTACAGTTGATTTAACACAACTGTGTTTGTCCTTTCAGAACAATTCTGTGAAGTCTAAGATGCTTAGTTCAGTTTTCTTTTCCAATTCATGCTTTTCATGTAGGTACCAATACATATCCCAGCTTTGCATGTGAACACTTTATTTCTACCTTTCTATTTCTGCTATGCAGCTGTAGATTTCTTCAATCAGATCAACATGCTGTATGGGACGATCACTGACTTCTGCACGGAAGAGAGCTGCCCTCTTATGTCAGCTGGACCCAAGTATGACAATCTGTTTTCTGTGTTTCCGTTTGTGGCTGTCCTTTCTGCATGGAAGTAGAAGAACTCCCTCATCCTGTCAAGCTTTAAATTTTAAATTATTTTTAATTAGAGGAATGTCTGTTTTGTGTACTTGCATGTATTTATTTAGGGTGACACAGTGGCATGTTGATTAGTGCTCTTGCCTCTTAGCTCTTGAGCCCAGGGTGTAGTCCTGCTTTGTGCCGAATGCATCTAGGATTGATTCCAAGTTACCACACCAGCAATAAGCAGATTCCTAATAATAGATGGGTATATGTATTTAATTTCAGCCATATTGTTGAGTGGTTGCTCAGTTCATTGCTTATTTTATTTTATTTAACTGCCTAGGTGAATGGCTTGTTAAGAATTGATATATCTTCTACCTAATTGTTGACTATAGCACATTTTGATTATTTGTTTGATACAATGTTTGTATGTGCTGTTGATTTATGAAACAATATGGAAAAGAAGAATGAATAAGCAAGTAGAGAGTGCAGAACAAAGGGAAACATTGACTGAGATGTAGGTCTGACTTTATTGTTTTTGCTTTATTCTCTTTTAGGTATGAGTACCATTGGGCAGATGGAACTAATATAAAAAAGCCAATTAAATGTTCTGCACCGAAATATATTGATTACTTAATGACTTGGGTACAGGACCAACTTGATGATGAGACACTCTTTCCATCAAAAATAGGTACAAAAGGCTTCTCCGCTTCATGTAGTTTCTTCCAAACTTTGCAAAAAATAAAGTATCAGTATCAGTAGGTCTTAAGTAATTATTATTTTTAGGTCAGTTTTGGCTTGTTTTAATGTTGTTTAATTTTAACGCTTATGGAAATGATATTGTGTTTCTAGAAATATGCCTGATATCCATAAGGATTTTGTATTTGTATTTGGCAGATTCCTTTATTTTAAGTGGCATATAGTGATACGTGATAACCTGACAAAAAGAATACAGCTCAAAGTCATGACAACTAACAGAAAATGTGTTAAATTAGCACTTTACGTGATGTCTTCAAAGGATCATTTGCGGTTACAAAACATTCTTAAAATAGTTTATTCTATATAATGAATAATTATAAAAATAGAATAACTTGCAAAAACAGTTGTAATAAAAGACCTCTTAAAAACAAGCTCATCTTGGATTATGTCCCACTATTCCAGGATTATGCAGTGAATGTCTACTGTAAATCATGGGTGTATCTCATCCTTCAATAATCAGTTTGTACAGAATGGGAGCACACATTGGTTTTGATCAACATTGTAAGCTGATTGATTCAATTAAGTCAAGAATTGCCAGCTGTGGTCCTGAGATCTACAGGGTGTTAATATTTCCATTTCAATCGAGCTGTCTGCTTAAAGGGAAAATGCAAAAATATATTCATATTTCGGGATTAGAATCAGCATTAACGGGTGCATTTCAAACCACAATAAAAGTCAAATGTACACTTGTAAAACCTCCAATTCACATCAGAAGGACAAATAGATGGAATTTCCAGGTATGCACATATTTCGCGATTCAGAATGAGACAACAAAACATCAGGTGACGTAAAGCAGCCTTATTACATTGTAAACAAGCAGGCAGAACACATTTTTTTTGATCCAATAGAAATATGGCTCCCAATGGTTTTGCCAATAAATGGACCTTACTTGTCAGCTCTGCATGAAGATCATGTTGGAAGATTTCTACGGTGAAATGTCTGCTGCACAACCTGTACTTATGCACTCGTACATCCATTGCATTAGCCATTGCCGAAAGTCATTCATTACAGTGACTAGTGAGCAGGAATGGCCGCTTCACGTTGCAATTCTCGTGAACTCTTGCTCTTACCCGTGGCGAGACCAGAATTTTACGACAACATGACTTACAGTACTTTCACAAAGTTAACTATTTTGTACTTAATTTGTAAATTTATTCTGTACCATTGATTAGTTTATTTTGTTACCGAGATTTAATAATGGGTCTGAGAAATTGGGACTGCAGTTCTCTTTTAATGGAACAAGTAATCAGCTTCAGAAGTCAAAAATGCTCCACATGTTTAGAAATGGATCATTTATGGATGACCCATGAAACCTACTGGATTGTAGCCTTGCATGGACCACCCCTTGTCAAACACGATTAGTACGTTCCATCCCTGCTGTAGCAGACTCATTCGCGTTTGGATATCTACATAAAATTTTATTGCAGAAACAGCAGATGCTCTTTTCAAATTACACTGCACTGACTCAGTATCAACAATTTTGTGTGTGTCTGTTCCAAGCTTGACTGGAATTTAAAATTCTGTCATGTTCCTTTTCTTCTTCTGCCTGTTGTGCTTTTTTGATTGTCTACTGTGCATTGTGATACCATTCTCTAGCCAGAGCGTCATCATTTCCTAGTTACAGTTCCCACCGTGCCGCCCTACCCATATTTTAAATTGCTCATTATTTAAACATTACAAGGTTCTGCAGTGTAATTCCAGAATGTGGTGGTTCAACTTTCCCCTGTGTGTTTCATTGTAAACTTCTTATTTTAGGTGTTCCCTTTCCAAAGAATTTCATGTCTGTGGCAAAGACCATCTTGAAGCGTCTGTTTCGGGTGTATGCCCATATATACCACCAGCACTTTGATGCTGTAATTCAGCTACAAGAAGAGGCTCACCTTAATACATCGTTCAAGCATTTTATTTTCTTCGTTCAGGTAAATGAATCCTTTGCACAGATGTGATTGGCCACAGAGGTTCAGAGGTTTATTGGATTTGTCTTGAAACATATATTAAAAATAAGCATGCAAAGTATGGAGTTGTTTTTCACTTTTGTGATTAAAATCAGCGTAATAAAAGATTCAAAGACTGGAAGGGTTTTGTACCACTTGAAGACAAAATCTTGTCAAAAATGCATTTGTGAGTTCAAATAAAAAAAAACACTAAAAAAAGAGTGCTATAGAGTAGAAAGATGATTTAAATAGTTTCAGTACTTGAAATTGTTCTTCTGTTTTTTTTTTAGGAGTTCAACCTGATAGATAGAAAAGAACTTGCTCCCCTTCAGGAACTGATTGAAAAGCTGACTTCCAAGGACAGATAAATGGGGATATGCCAGCTCTGTTTTATTTTCACAGTTTCTCCAGTTTCTTTTTTTCTGTACAGACAACTCGCTTCATTTTATGTACTACATTATGTGATAAGGATTAGGGGGATGTTTCTTAGTGCTGTAGAACTAAGACAGACTTTGATGCTTAGCAGATTGTTGGCAAATGTTACTTGGGGCAGTGACTTTAACATCGTACACATTTACATTACTGGTGGGTTAATGTTTCACATATCACCAGTGTAACTCTGAAGTAAATCCCTAAACAGAGCTCATGTCTTATTCAAGTGCCTAATCAGGTTCACAGATATGTAGGTACAGTCCTGCTGAAAACAGCTGCAATTACAGTACATTTAAATGACTGACAAAATGCAATTAAAATCAGTGCTCTAGACTTTATTTAATGAATTTATTTACCTATGCTTGCTTGATGAGATCTGTCTTTGTGCAGAAAATCTTCACACACTCAAAGGTACTTCCATTGACCTTCCTGATGGTACACTACGAAGGCGTTCAGGATATATGCTTTCATTTTGTTTTGTTTGAGACTTTTAAAAAATAATAACTTATGAATAGCTATGCTGAACTCTGGCGTTGTATAATGAAAGTTGTATATTGAACAATTTACAGAGTATATGTGTGTACATTTTTGAAAAACCTCCTTTTTGGAAACATAGCACTTGTCAGTTTATTGTGCCACACTACAGGCAGTGAATAAGACCTTAGACAAAAGAAGATGATGCTAGCTACTGGTCCAGGGCAACGTTATAGTAGTTTCGGCTATGGAGAATTTGGTAAATCTTAGGTCTTAGTGACAGTTTCTCTGTTAAAACTGTAAAACATGGAGTGTGAGAGGTTAGCTGAAAAGGATAGTTCAGTATAAAAGGCACAGAACAGATTGGTTTACGAATACACCAGCCATGGTACCATGTAATCCTTATGTGGGTATTGCTGTTTTTTACTTATTTTCCCAATTTAATGGATCGCTTTGTCTTCACCTAATTACCTTCACATTAAGATTTTAATTAAACAGCTAGAAAAATGAAAAAGCTGATTCACTTGGGATGAATCAGAAAGGCTGGTGTGACTGCTTTTCAAGCCAAATGATGTTTATACCTTTTTCAACACTGTTTTCTTTTTCTCTGCTTTTTATTCTGCTTTGAACACAACTAACAACTTCTATTGAACTATTTTGCTATAATAGTCAACAAAGGAGTCTCTACAATGGAACCAAATTTTAAAAAAATCTCACAGAAAAGGTTTTGTGCTGTTACTCATTTTAACTGTCTAGTAAATGATTTGTAGTACCTCACACTGGGCAGTTAAATGTCCAACACTGTGAATAGCTCTAGTACCATTGTCCAGTGGCAGCATAAGAGCACTGGTAAAAGACAGTGAATTTTCTAAATGGTTTGAAGTACACACCCTCAGGTTCAGAGAACCTATTCAATGGAATTGAATTTGAAATCAGTGGTAGATTAGGATGTACTTCAGCATCTTTGATAACTTGAAATTAAATGCCTTCCTCAATGTATCCCCTCAGGATGCCCCAGTTTTTTCCCCACAAAGTGCCAGACTTGCAGACCTTTTTATCAGTCTATGGACAGAATTTTGTTACAGCATTTAAGTATAGTGATTCACTGTGAGCAATAGCTGAGCCAAAGTCCTGAAGTAAAGGGAGGGCTTGTGAGGGACTTTCAAATTGTATTTGAGCTGTAGTTTACTATGCAATCTAATGTGCTTTCCATTGCACTAGATAAGTATTTGCATATACATCCTTGTAGCACTTAAAACTTCAGAATTAGCTTAATTTTAGGTATGAATATTAACCTTTGGCTGGAGTGTGGTGATGTTCTTTTTTCAAAAGGCGTATATACAGATATTCAGAGTTATTCATCCAGAAATGCATTGTTGCATGTTAGAGGACACCAGCTGCCTGCATTTTCAAGGACTATGGTGGTAATAGTTAAAAGGATGTTGCCTGAGGGAAAAATTACATATTTGGGATTTTTTAAAGCATTTTGTGTAGTTAAATGAAAGTTTGTTGTAGTTTTACAGTTATTCAGATAATACGACATTTCTTTTAACTCCATAGTAAACCTGATACACAGACTACTTAAAACTGAATTAAAATAGAGAGTAATAGGTCACTCAAAGGACTTCCACGTTATCTTTCATTGTAAGGTGCAGACTACAGTAAATTGCATTTAACTCATTCACTGTAAAACTGGTCATCCGAAGTACTTGCTTTAGTTTATTACTGTTATAATTATTAGTATTCTTATTTATGTTTTGCACTTAAGTTTTTTATATTATTGCTTTTATTTTAAAGCATTTTCTGGAGGTCCAATTTAGCTAAAGTTAAGGAATGCTGACTGTTCCACAAAACTACATATGTTGTAGCATATGCAGAAAATCACACACTACTACATCAGAGCTCAGTTAAACATTGGGCATAGATTTATTCATAGGTGTCCATTTTAAAATTTTTAAGGGGTTTAAGTAAAAAGAATAAGTGACACGTTTATTTTGAAAATAATAATATGCGATCTAAGATTTGTTTCATTAATGTTTAATGAAATGTGTTGGGAAGAAACTGAAGAGTTCATTATATAATGCTGTTTGGACTGACATACTGTAAAGTACCTGTGCCAACTGTTTTCTGCTCTTGAAAAAGAGATTCAGGCAGATTTGTGCTGATTTGTAAAAATGCCCATGTGAAATTAATTTTTTAGTTGTTATATACAACACATTTATGCGGAGAAGGTTGTAAATAATGTACACAGACTGTGTTATGTGGTGGGATTTAAGATATTAAAATTATAGGATTTTGTGGTATGATGAATGCTGTTTATAAGGACAATAAAAGCTACCTTTGACCAAACCGTTATTGTGTTATTTTAAAGACTTTGAAAATCAAATATGTGTGCTCTCGCCAATAACTAAACAAAGGAGCTCCTAACAGTCATTGAAGATTTTAGTCCTTTTGCAGAGTTTACTCTTTGGATTCTGTTTAAATTTGTTTATTTGACACTTCTGTCCAAAGCCTCTTGTAAAGCAGGGCACTTTACTGAAGCAATCTAAATAAAGTTGTGTGCCCAAGAGTGTGACAACAGTGCCCTACCACAATCTGGACCCACCACCTAGATGTGAATCTAGAGCCCTAACCGTTACTCCCCAATGCTGCCAGATTCTAATGCGTAGATTAAAAATTTACACCTTAACTAATTGGTTTCCTTGCAAAATGCTGACATTTCAAGCAGATTAAACATGCTTCCTAATAAATATTTTTCTAATAAGAAACCTTTCCATTAGAGCATTTTTTATTTCCTCAGGGTTTAGGGCTCACTTGGATGAAGGGCTTGTGATGGGAGTGAAGAAGGGCTATTTTAAATGAGCGTGTGATAGCTGAAGATTAAGTTGCAAATTATCACACAGTGAACTCTCTCTTAGAAAACGGGATACCCCTTTCTCTCTAGGGTACTTTCCACTGAAAGCTTATTCTGGGTGGGTAGCACACATTTCTGTTGTGTGCATCTGGACAGATTACCACTATACATTGTTGAAAGATCCATAAAACTTCAAATTGATGTAATACTGGTGACCACTGCATCCATAAAAGTCTTTCATAACAATAATCACCTCAGAATGTTTTCTACCGTTGGTTGAAATCAGGAAAAAGTACTAGCTGTTTTTCCTCACCTACAAAAATATGATGTAATTATAAACGTTTGGCACGTATAGATTTTAATTCCCTCCAATAAGAGGGTAAAAAATAGGACGACACATGAAAAAAATGGTTCTTCCAGGTTTTAACTTTCTTTTAATTTCCGTGCTTTTCTACAAAGAATTACTTATCCTTCCTTTAATGGACTTTAATGGAGTAATGGACTCTTCTAAATTAAAAGAAGATAGAAGAAGACGGAGACAGAGGAAGTATTACTTCAAACAAAGCAAAATAATTTTAATACGTGTTTTTCTTCAATTAGGCTAATTGCAGGAGTATGTACAGTACAGCAGCTGTTAATGACTAATATTTTAAATGGGCCGACAAATATTTCATTGATGAAAGCACACTGTGAATGTATTTTAAGGTTTTTTAGAACTTGTGTATAATGTACTTGAAATAGTTTCATTTTCTTTTTCAGTACACACAAAATAGTGGATTTAATATCTGAATGATAAAACTAGTCTAGAGGATTTCTCACTTGTGACTGTGGTGTCCATAGAGGTGCAAGTCTAATGCAATGGTTGCTACCCTACAAGGAAGAGGACATAAAGTGTTATCCAAATGGACAATCAGAAAAAGCATTTTTTGATCACACAACCATTAGTTTAGGTTACTTCAAAAAAACTTTGGCATCCTAAATCTATGATGTCTCCTAGACTTCCATCGAGGTTGACTGCATGAATCATGAGTCAGTGCCAGAGTTCCATGACAACATCAAATGAAAAGGCATGCATTCGCCAAACAGCAACTAATCAACTCCCACATGAAATAGGATTAAACAATGTTATTGGAGAAAACACACACTGACTTTTGTGGCAGTATTACTAGCACAGACAGGTGAAGCTCATTTAGGAATTGTCAGGACAGAATTGGATCTGTTCTTTAGGTGGTTTGTATCCTGGACTACTGGTGTCCTTGTTATAATTGAGGAACAGACAGATTCTGAAATATACCAGAATATTTAAAAAAAAAATACATTACATCATGAAGCTCAAGCTTGGCTGTAAATATATTTTACAAAAAAATAAAAGTATAAAGCATTAATCAAACTTACTTCCATGTTCTTGATTGGTCTTCACAGTGTAATTGAACATTATGGTACAGTAGGTGTTGCAGTAGTAGGGGAGTCCTGTGCAACCTGAAGGCGCTAGAGGGGTTCTGCTCAATAATAAACAACATTACATTTTATTTATTGTAATACACCTTGTTTTATACACTGGAGTACATTTCATATATTTTATATAGTTCAAGTTTCAGAAAGCATATCATTTTTGAAACAGCTGAAAAGTGCAACACTTTGGTTTTGACAGCTGCAGTGTTGCAGTAGGCGGTGCTTAAGAAATCGTGATTTATTTCATAGGACTGACACTCTGACAGCTCTGAGCGCCAAATTTTCAAACTGTCTTCCTTCCTGGGCGATTTCTGTACTTCTGCTGCAGTCTGCACACAGAACCGGGAAGCGCTTATTGTCGTTTTAAAATTAAAGTTTCAGTCTTTTAAGTATGTCACCTACGCCGAAAAGAGCCTGCACAAGTCCTCTGAACGACAGTTTAGAGACAAGGGTTAAGAAAATATCAATAGAAGGCAATATTGGTAAGTATAAAATAAAACGTCAACTGGAGTTTCTCTTTCGACATGAGCTTGGTAATCTATATCCAGACTGTTATTTTGTCTTACACATAAAATGTTCCGAGAATGACTGTGTTTTTAATTCTCTTAATATAAAGTTTTACTGCTTAAAGTGGCAGAGCTGCAGTTTTGTTTCATACATTCCTCGTATGTGGCGCCAAATTCTTAATCTATGCGCCGTTTTCATAATTGTAAGATCTTACAGTAACTTAATATGTATTGATGTTGTGTCAACAAGAAGAAATTAGCTTTTCTTTTATTTTGTGAAATCAAGTAATTCAAACCAAGGCATTTTTAAAATGTAAAATATACCTAAAATGTTTTTCCCCGAAGGTGCCGCATAGTTCAGTATTCATTATGGTGTGTCCATTTTTTGGTCTCGCAATTTATTTTCAGTCGTGTAATAAAACATTTCTTAAAAATCATGAATACTTAGTAGATCAAACAGAACAATAAAACAGATGCTATTATAAGTATCTTAGAGTCGTTTGTGTAGAGAGCTTATGCTTCTGTTTGTTTAAATACAATACCTAGAATGAAGGCTTTTCTCCTCTGTAAAAATGGATTCTAATTAATAGAACAGTATGTTGTTCAGATTACTATACTCTTATAGAAATAAGGCAAATGTGTAAAAATAAATAGGACTGTGTAATAATACACGTTTTTGTCAATTTTCTTGCTCACAGTTCATTGTAATTAGCCCTATTCACAAGTCAAGTAACCACTGTGCACATAGTGATCAATAAACATGGTAATTGACACATCCATTTTATGTTTCTAAATAGATATATGTATTAAACAATATTTAATAATTCAGGTGGGTAGCTGCGTCAGCATGCGTAGGCTGCAAAGGAACAAGTAATAGGTTTATTCCATGCTGAAAAAAAGAAGAAAGAGAACACAACGTGAAGGCTCCACGGCCGAAACGTTGTGTTCTCTTTCTTCTTTTTTTCAGCATGGAATAAACCTATTACTTGTTCCTTTGCAATATTTAATAATTGCAACTTAGTCAATTTGGAACAAATACATCACTATGAAGAAGACAAGTTAGGTAATGTGTCTCTTCTGGCCTGGTGACTTAACTAGTCTGGTAACTAGAAGTGTGAAAATGATGTCTAGATGTGAGCTGACCAGTAGATATTAGTTAAATTAGACTAATCACCTAGTGTATCACTATTACCTTTAAGATCAGCTTGGAGCGTGGTAATTAGTGCCATTGTTGGGATCCTGGGTTAAATTCCAGACTGAAGCACCTTCTGTGTGGAGTGTACATGTTCACCTGGAGTTTATTCAAAGGGCACCAGTTTTGTCTTCTGTTGTTTTGTCTAGATCAATTGGTGTCTCAAAAGTGTCCCTGTCTGTGTCTCCATGATTGACTGCCATCCTGTCAAGAGTCTAGTCTTGCACTGTGCTTCCGGGTTAGGCTCCAGGTTGCCATGACCATCACCAGGAATACAAAGCTTTCTAACAATGGGAGAATATTCTTTTTCAAATTAGCTTTTCACTTCAGGGACAGGCATTTTATTTTTTAAGGACATCACTTCAGGGACAGGCATTTTATTTTTTAAGGACATCCCCTTTGTAATGATGGACGTGTTGCCCCAGGATATGAAATATCAGATTGTCCGGTTCTGAAGGTTTGAATAACAGTTGAATTCCTGTTTTATTTGATCTGTCAGCTGCAGGCAAGTCCACGTTCGTGCGTCTGCTGGAGGGATACAGCGAGGAGTGGGAGATCGTACCTGAGCCCATAGCCAGGTGGTGCAATGTACAGACTCAACACAGCGAATATGAGGTGCCCGATTTTCGATTCATCCATCCATTTTCTAATCACTCTATTCAAAACAGGATCACAGGGGAGCCAGAGCCCAACCCCTGGTGGCAGGATACCACCAGTCCATCACAGGGCAGACAGAAACAAACACAGATATACTCACACCAGGGACAATTTTCTGAGAGGCCAATTAACCTACCAGTATGTCTTTTGGACTGTGGGAGCAAACCTATGCGAACACAGGGAGAACATACCAACTCCATTCACATAGCACCCAGGTCTACAGCCGAATACACTGGTGCAGTGTGGAGGTTTAGGGAGATATTAAATGACATCTTACTGCATTTCAAGCTATTTGTCTAGATTGGTGTTGCTCAAGAGTATTCTGGAAGAGGGACCTGTTATAAGGATATCACTTTGAATAGGAACGTCCTATTTAAACTGACAGAATACACAACTGTAATGGCAATATTCAAAATGGAGTATTTTCTGTAAGTCAATGTAGTCTCAAATTCACAATCAATTAGTCACAACATTTCTGCTAAAAACTAAGTTTGGTTGCTCAGTGATGTAATGTGTTATAGAAGGTTTGTAAAAGTGGTATTTTGCAGGGGACCTTGTGCACCGATTATTCAGTACTTTTAGTGGCTGTGATAAATGCTCCACTGTAAAATGTTCACATTTTATGGAGGGCAGGGTGTGCCTGAAGTCTGTAAAGCAGATGGTGCACATACTAGCTGAACTGATGTGCCTGTTTTAAACAGGGATCTCTAGAGAATACACAATTCCTGATATCACTGAAATGTAATAATCTACACCAGGGTTTTCAGCCTATTTTGGCTGGAACTCCTATCTGAGAAATCCCTCTTAATAAGGTTCCCCTAATTAAACATAAAACCCAGAAATTAACAATTAATTTTAGTAATCCTATCTGAAATAAAATGAATATTGAGAATGCACAGACTGAGCAGTCAATGTATTACCTTCGTCAGAACAGATCAGAAGTTTAATTTGTTTCTAGGGACTCCCTCTCCATGGACCCCGGGGTGAGTAGCAATGGTCTAGCATTATGGGTAATAATGGGTAACATGACCACCTGTGTTTGAGGTGTGTGACTAACCTCTGGCTTTCCTCTCACATGGCTTACACTGGAGAAATTTCAAATCAAGTCTGAATGAAAATTAAATTTTGTAATTGTCTGAATAAACCAATCCCAGGTATTTTAGACAAACTTTGGAAAAATCCTGTCAAGGATATATGAAATGAAACATAGTTTTTGTTTGTTAAACTTTGTCCACAAGTTATAGCGGTTTTGACTTTGAGTTTGTTGTTTGGTCCAGTTGGAGTGGTCCAATGAAATACACCATCACTTTGCCTTCTGAAGGGAATATCTTGAAGCTTGACAGGATTCTGTCCTAAGGAAAGGAGGGTTTGTCTGTGCTGCGTGAGGAATGCAGGCTGCCATCTGTTGGGTACTTCTGAGACGGCAGCTGCTTCGTCCTGCAGTATTAGGTTAAACACAGCAGCTAAACAGATGGCATAGTTTTGAATAGCTGCGTTTTGATCCAGTCCTCTTCCGGCTCCAGTTATCTGCCTTGCGGTGATCTACAGCAGAGAGCACATCACCATGGATTCAGCTGTCCTTATTCAGAAGTGCAAACCTACCATCTGTTTAGTAGCACCTGAGAAACGCCATAGGAAGTCAGGGACTTTTTGTGGCATCCAGGGTCTTTTGTAAATGCATAACATTTGTATACAGTTTAAATAAACATTTAATAAGGAGCCTTTCCAAACACGTGAAAAAATAACATTTTCATTTTCAGGTAGGAAACATCCTTTGAATAAGTGAAAGGGACCCTTGCATATATGCACAGAGAGGAAAAGTATAAACTAATAGTCTGTAATCATAACTACAATTTATCAATTGTAATTTAGGGTAAGTGACGCACCAGAATCATAGCAAGAGATGTACTTTTGTGAGCTGGAAGGAATGCATTTTGCATCTAAGTAGGCACAGATGATTCTATGTGTTTCTATTTGTAGATTCAATGCATAACTGCAGGCTCGTTTTACAGCCAGTAGGCACTCCTACACTCGGAATGCCATCTTTACTGTGTCTTGTAGTGTAGTGCCAACCAGGTGAAACGTACCATACAGAAAACAAGATGCAGTGCTTTCCTACACACAAAAGCTTTTAAAAGGGCACCTTTTCAACAGATAGACATTTACAGAGAGCTGCTTTATCACCACAGACAATGTATTTCACATTCCTGCTGAGGGCAGAACAATGTGCATGTGGTATGCCAGTGATCCGTCTCAGAAATCATGCCCCAACAAGTGCCTTCATGCATTTCACACGTCTGTTGACAAAATGCCCCAATGACCAGCTGTCTTTATTTCTGCCTTATGCATCTCATTAATTCACCAGCGCGGTGGATCTGTATAAAAGTATGTGAATTGCTAGTTCCTTTGTGACATTCCTTGAGCACTGCTTACAATTTTGATCAGTGGACAGAATGTAGAGTAATTCTTTGATTCTGAACAAGTGTTTTTAGGGAAAAAAATGACTTTATTAGATTGCTAACTGGCATGCACTGGATCTCGTAAGCGACTTTGAGAATGTTTCTGACAAATTCCTGGGATCTCATTGGCAAACGGCAGTCACATATTTCACAGTGGGGTAATAAAATACTGTGTGGTTTGAGAAAGTCTGCACTGGAGCCATTTTGCAAACTAATTATAACAAGCTTGAGTTAAATGTTAGACAGCTATTACACTTGTAAAAATATATTGACTTGTTTTATTTCATGTTTTTTATTTATTGGCAACTATCTAACTTTATATAGCTCCTTTAAAGGAAAAACAACTTTTACAAGTGAAGTAAAGGATTATTCCACGCTAAAAGGAAAAGAAAAGAGAACATTTTCTTTTCCTTTCAGCATGGAATAAACCTTTCTCTGTTCTTTACAACCTACGCAAACTGACGCGGCTCCCTACTCGAACTTTCACAAGTGCTGTAACTGAAAGCAATTCATACACAAGAAAATGTAGAGATGCACAAAAACAAATATTCACTGCAATTAAAAAAATGGAAAAATGAAAAAATAAAATAAATAATACAATTTAATGTATTCCAGAGCAAGGAAATTTCCATACAGTACATAGGGGTAATTAAAGTATATTAACAGTACATGCACATAATCTACCATAGTGCTTTAGCCCATCACTAAATCTGTGTCTCTGCTTCATGTGTCAAACTTTTTGCAAACCTCTCACAAAGTATCTGTACATTCTTAAAGGCAGCTTTAACCTTTACTACACACACCATTCCATAGCCTCTGAATTGGCCTGTGCTACTCTGGGCAGAAATGCTCAACAGGTAGTTTATAAAGGGCTAAGGCATTATACTTAAAGGGATGACAAGAGCTTCATTTCCACAGTTCTAATATATCTGATATAACCCTGCAACTCACAGCTGACAACCCACTGAAGCTCAGCAGGTGTGAGCCTGGCCAGTACCTGGATGGGAGAGCTAAGGTTGCTGCTGGAAGATGTGTTAGTGGGGCCAGTAGGGCACAGTCATCCTGAGGTCTATGTGGGTCTTAATGCCCCAGTATAGTGATGGGGACACTATACTGTCAAAAGGCACTGTCCTTCGGATGAGACATAAAACTAAGGTCCTGACTCCCTGTCGTCATTAAAAATCCCTGGGTGTTTCTCGAAAGGTGTAGGTGAACTCCAGTGTCCTGGCCATATTTTCCCCAGGCCTTTATCAATGATTCCCATCTTTGAATTGGTTTCACCCCTCTGTTCTCCTCCCCACTGACAGCTGATGTGTGGTGAGAGTAATGGCTGCCGTCACTTCCTCCAGGTGGGGGCTATACGTCAGTGGTGGTGGAGGGGAGTTCCTATTACCTGTAAAGCACTTAGTGTGGAATGTTGAGAAAAACGCTGTGGAAGTGTAAGGGATTATTATAGCTTATTTCTTCTATTAACCACAAGGTGGCAATGTCCTCACAAAATACTGAAACAAAGACAGGCAATAAAGCCTTTCTGCCTTAGCCACACGCCTTTCTACCAAGGGGCGTGGCAAGAGAATGGCTCTTTGCGTAACTTGAAAAATAGATACTGTACCATTATGCACATTAATCGAAAAGAGCTAAATGCATTCACAAACATATGTATTGGCTCCAGCATCGTTATTTACTAATTATTAAATATAATTACTTGTTATTTAAATGACAGATGTAAGCCACAGTCTATTTCTGCTTCTCCGCAGAAGTTAGTGGAGTTGTAGGGTTACACACCCCGTTTTAAATTGATTATTTCTTAGGAATCTTAAATACCGCTTTTGAGGATCCATGAGTGCTCATAAATTATTGTAGCATCTTCTTTTCATTGTTTTCCCTATCCCTACCAGTATTTAATGCACTATGCCTCGGTTGTTTTCCTCCCATCTGTTATGTGAAACCAATGCCTTATTATCTTTAGTTGATGCCACGGGCCAGATTATCTGAACTATCCTGTACTGGCTTTTGAACTTCCTGGAAAAAAGTATTGTTTTTCTGTGTTAGAAATATTTCCGGGCTCACTCCTTTGCTGCCATAAAAACACAACTAAAATTACAGAAGTGAGGAGGCGTTTTGGCCGATATAGCCTATTTGGTGGTTATAAGCATATTGCTACAAGAATCTAGGATCTTATCAGCTGTTTGCTGAAGGAAACAGCCATGGGTTTCAAACACATGGCTGTATAGCTTGTCTCTTTTTTATTTCATCCTCATTGTCTGGAAGATGTAAACAATGTGTCAAGATTAATACCCATGTCTTTTTCATAAGTAGCCTCTTGTAGCTTAGTGTTTTAAGTTTTGCATTTATAGTTGATATTTTTACTATCTACATGCAAAACCCTGCAATTGTCTACATTAAACATTACCTAGCACATGTTTACCCAATCTTGAATTTTATCAAAATCTTTTCTAAATTCATTTTCTGCAGTGTTCACCGATCCTCCTAATTTAATATCATCCACAAACTTGCCTACTAACTATAGCAGAATCGTGTGTCATCAGAATCAACTCAAGACTGTTGATATACTGTAAATCAAGTTTTAGGTAACTTTTTCCTGAATGCCAACTACCTGTAACTTGAGAATTGAGAACTTGATCAAAGGCCTTCTGGAAATCTAAATAAATCACAAAAAAACTGATAAGTTGTCTGTCTTTGTAGCTGAACAAATGGTTCATGCATTGTTTTCAATGATTGTTTATGGACTACCCTACTTGGAGAGCCTCTGAAACAACACTTACGGTATATTACTATACACATATGAACAGAATTCGGCAGCTAGAATTCTGAATGTGTCTTTGTAAGTGATGACTCCTGTTTTGGAGTGTTTGCACTGCCTTCCTGTCAGGTTTTGAGATCCTTCATTTTGCTATTGTTCAAGTTTCTACTGTTTCTACTGTCCATTACATAACTTCCCTCCGCACTGCCTTCACTCGGTAGATTCTGGTTTATTATGTGTTCCAAATGTTCGTCTCCATCCCCGGAGATAGAAGGACTCAGCCACATTAGGCAGCCACATTGCGTGTTTTTGATTCTTGCCTGAAAAAATCTTTTTTTGATCTTCCGTATCCATTTTGTTTGATTTCAGCTTTATATGTTTTCATTGTATTGAATCGCTTTTAGCTGGTGCCGTGACAGTAGGTTTTGAAGTGATTTCTTTTTCTTTTGTGCGACACACGAAAACATTCACCTGGCAACAGACGTGCAATGTCTCTTTCATAAGAAGAGAGGTAACAGTGGGGGACATTTTAAAATATTCTCCTTAGCACTGTCCTTTTTATAGCAGCGATTGAGTCCGGTCTAAACCTTTAAAAAAACAAGTTAAATAGGAGATTCAGAAGCACAAGGTGTTTGCGAGGCTCGAAAAGCAAACTACTGCCAAAGGTGTAACTTATGTACTCCCTTAACGGAGAATGTTTACATTGTTCGATCGGTGTAAGCAGATCTAGGAACAAAGGCAGCTTTTGATCAAGGTTCTTCCTTTGGCTACAAATGGTATGCTGTTACTCAAGACATGGCGGAGATAACCTTTGGACATTAAACAGACTATGCAAATATCGATGCAAAGGTCAGTGTTATGACTGTATAAATTCTGTTTTTGGAAGTCATAAGGTAGAAATAATGGAAATGTATTTATTTCAGTAGGACGTAAAGGTTTATTATTTAACAGTAAGGGCTGTTTCCTTAAGTTCAGTGCTCATTTCAGTTGTGTCTAACGTATTCTTCAAGGGCAGTGGCTTGCTGGGGAATGGATCTACTGTAGGAGTATGTTGTGGGAACGTAATCCTGGAAGAGTCTTCCACTCACATTCAGTTACAGTAGGTTGAGATCAGGTGGCCTTGTGCTGCAGCTCAAGAAGGGCAGGAGGATGACATGCTCAGATGTTATAACAGTAATGTTGGAATAAGTGAAACAATGGGAAGGTCTGTGTTGACAAATCCCCATACTTTACCCTAGGATCCCTTTGTAGGCGAGAGATGAAGACGGACAGATGCTCTCCATAAACAGTGTTCACTCTGAAGTTTGTACTATTACTTATCAGACCACATTTGCTTTGTTTGATGTTTCTGAAAGTACCCAAGGCCTGATCAGCCTCTCTAATGTGAGGAGTCATGAAGGGACATGAGCAACTCTGTATCTGACATAGAGAATATGGTCATGTGCTCCAATTCCTGACAGTTCCCATTGCGACAAACCTTTAGTGGCTGTTAGGAGCATGCAGAGGCAGCTGTCCCCCAGCTGCTCCATGTCATTCTCAAGACAACATATCATATTGGTCATCTGATGCTTTGGACTCCATGATGTCAGATGCTATGAACATTGACAGTCTCTTGGAAAAAATTACCTTTTCCATCTGTGGAAATTTGCTATCTTTATCTAAACTTCATAATCTGTTTAAAGCAGAGAATGTAAATTTGCTGGCTGTTATACAGACTAGAACTTCAGTAAATTTACCATTGGTGCACTGCAAATATTTGCAGTAAAACTAACTGTACCAAATCAGACTGTCTTATCTTTTTGGCACTAATGTTTGGCACTAATATAGTACAGTATTCATGGAATGGGTAATGCAATTTGAGTTCCTTAAGGGACATTTTATTGATTTAAACTGTAAACCTTCACCTTTCCTTATACAGTAATCACCAGTGGTGAATAATGTACAGTGGTGTCCCCTGTGCTGTTCTAATAGACTCTGAAAAAACCTTGCTGGCTTTACATAATTGAAATTGTACTTAATTGTTATTATATTTTGTATATTTATTGGTATGTAAATATATTTATGTTTATATATGTTTATGTGGTACCATTCAAATGTTTGGAAGTACCATGTACTGGAAGTTTAAGGGAAGAGACAATATTCTTCATTCCCTGGATTTGTTAATATCTTACAGCTCTGAGTCATAGAAAGTATTTCTCTAGATATTCATGTGCAATGTCCTCATATGAAAACAGCCTTCAACTTGATGTGAGAAAAAAACCCCCAGTGCAATTCAGCATTGAATGATCGTGGGAGCATTACCCTGGAAAAAAAATAATATTCCTTAATGATCCCAAGAAAACCTTTAATTATATACTGCACAGGTTTCATCTAAGTGAAGCTTATATAACTGTACGTCTGTTAAATGATCTTTCTCTTTACTCCACCTCATTTATAGAGCTGTAAGGTAACACTGTATTTAATTTCTTTAAAAAAGGAATTAACAACGTCTCAGAAGAGTGGTGGGAATGTCCTCCAGATGATGTATGAGAAACCAGAGAGATGGGCCTACACCTTTCAGACCTATGCCTGCATGAGCAGAGTGCGTGCACAGCTCAATTATCGGAATGGAAAGCTCCTGGACGCTGAGAACCCAGTGCAGTTCTTTGAGAGATCGGTTTACAGTGACAGGTACAGTATGCAAGGTGGATGGACTGTGCTAGTGTTCTTCCCCCTCCTCTGTGCACCATGTTCTGTCTTACCAGTTTTAGTAAGCCACGTGACTAGAACGTCACACATTGAGTGTTTTTCACAGGCTTTGAACTAGTGCCTGTTTCTAAGACCTGCAGTATCTGGAAGTTACTGAATCATAGTTGTCCCTGTCATTTTAGACACGATTCAAGCCTCTGTCTCAGATTAATTCAAACGTTTGACTTACCCTCCAGGACCAAATCAAAAACCCAGTGAAGCCCCTGGTAAATAACGAGTGTGTTGTTATTTTGTGATCAGTTGGTGGGTAGGCAAATAAGGTTAATTTTATTTTTATCTGACTGATTTTTCCAGCATTTAAAAACACAGTTGTATTGCGTGCTATCTGAATTGATTTACTTAAGTCGAATTATAATGCTGTGTGCACATGCCATGTGTAATCTCAAGCCAGGGTATTCAGAGGAAGATGCTCAGATGCACTGCAGAAGTCTGAGTATGCCAAGAAGTAAGAAATTAATCATATATCTTTAATATCTTATAATTATAAAATATAATATAATGTATATATATACATTAGTCCAGTACCTGATATTTAACTGTCAAATATGATGTAATTCTATCTCCCAAGCCAGCATGTAGTGAAACAATCCTGTCTCTATGCTACTGACAGCGAGCATTTTAACATGGTTAATGTTAAAAATCATAGATAACAAAAAATGAGCACATTGTTTAATACAAACAATATTAAAATCATAGATAGCTGTCCACTTCTTTTGGATATGTAAATAGTATACTGCACAAATCAAAACTTTCTCTGGAAAATGCTAAAAGTCCCTGACCTAATCAGCTACAGAAAGTCAACTCTTAACATTTTTGTTTTTTTTTCTCACTTAGAAAGCATTGTTCAAGAGTTAAATTAAAGTAATTATCTTTTTTATGGCTATTAACACTTATGTTTATACCATAATTGTGGATCCCCAGCTCTAGTTCAGAAAATGATTTTCAGTTGTGCCTTTCCTGTTGTAACTGGTTTAAGACATTTATATTTTACAGTGTTTCTTGGCATTAGTAGAATTGTTTCAGAAAGGGTCATGTTCTAATAAGTTCATTTTTATGGCTTTTTCGTTACACATTAACACTTAAAAGGAAAGCAATATCTCTGAGTTAGTTACCTATTCCAAAGTATCATTTTTCCACTCAGTCAGATCTTCCAGAACAAGAGTAATATCGTAAGTGCAGCTTCCTGTAGAACTGTTTATTGATCAGTCATGCACCCTCTCAGTCTTCAAAGACTGCAGTCCGCTCTGTTCCATACTAAACATATACCTTGAAATACTCATCTATTACGACACATACAGTAAGAACAGGGTGTTAAATGTTTTTCTATTAAACCACCTGCAGAGGAAAAAGTAGTATGTTGTGGTTTAATGTGGTAAAACAAAGAGAATAAAGAGATAGTTGAGCACTTGAATACTGAAGTAGGCTACCTTTGTTTTATGGCACTTGCAACATCCCAGATATACATGTCCTGTCTTTTTTGTTTTTTTCAGATACATTTTTGCTTCTAATATGTATGAAAGTGAATGCTTTAATGAAACCGAATGGGCTATCTATCAGGACTGGCATACATGGCTGCACTCTCAGTTTGGAAAACAGCTTGCGCTAGATGGAATTATCTATCTCCGCGCAATTCCTGAGGTAAGGGAGCACCTGGAATTTCACTTTATTTCACAGTCTTAGAATCCAGTAACCAATATCCTCAGCGTTTTAGACACTCAGTGTAAAATTCAGGGTCCTTTTAGGTAGGCCCTGTGAGGCAGCCTGCTTTTATTCTGGTACAGGGAGATACAGGCTGCCCTCAGCTGTACATTTGTTATGTGAGCAATATTGGCGGGAAGGGTGTCATTATGCTCTGTAATGGAGAGCAGTCAGTATTGCTTGTCCTGTTGGACATTCCTTTCAGGCATGGCAGCTTTTCTCTGGCCTGTTGTCATGTGATATAAAATACATGCGGCATTTGACAACAATCAAAGGTCTCGGACTATTTATTATGGTTATATAATTAGTCCTAGGTTCATTGTAGGAGCGTTGTTTTTATTTTTGAAACCCAGATGTGCGTTCAGTGCAGGGTTTTAACAATTCAGGCCTCAGCACACAAAGGAAATTTAAATTGGTCTAGTAAACTTGCACGCTAATTACTTACATCATAGGCACTGTATTAAAAAAGATTCTTGTTATAAAGTGCTAGTCATTATTGTTTTAAATAGTGTGCTGCATTATGATCACAAGAAAAAGAGGGGGTGAAACAGTGATCTCAAAGTGAGAGTATGTAGAATATTATATATGAATTATTATTTATAGTGCTTGGTGTTGGCAAATTTGTCAATTGTTGTCACTATTCAATATTAGAAATGCATGGAACGACTGCATGCGCGGGGCCGAGAGGAAGAACAAGGCATTCCCCTGGAGTATCTGGAGAAGCTCCACTTCAAGCACGAGAGCTGGCT
Organism: Atractosteus spatula; assembly: GCF_055471065.1. Classification (NCBI taxonomy): domain Eukaryota; kingdom Metazoa; phylum Chordata; class Actinopteri; order Semionotiformes; family Lepisosteidae; genus Atractosteus; species Atractosteus spatula. The sequence goes on along the minus strand of NC_142708.1, from coordinate 55,986,262 downwards.
TCAGCATAAAACCATGCGGTGAGACCTCTATCCCTGCTGCAGAGAAACATCCTCCCAGCTGTGTGGTTTAGGAGTTCATTTAAAACTTCAAAAGCAAAACACAGTCATAGAGGCACTGAAATCCCTATTGATGTAGATGCTGTAAATCTCAAGATTCTTGTTTTTAACCATGGGTATTTTTACCCTTGGCTATTTTTTGTCCATTGTTGTGACTAATAACATACAGTATTTTTAAGAGTACCATATCTACATAAGTGCTGCTTTTTTCAACCTCTGATATTTGTTATAAGTACGAAATAGAAAACCTGCATGGTGTTGATTACCACTTTCTCGCCTGATCAATACTGGGATGGGAGACCTCTAAAGAATCTCATGTTACTGCTGTTAAGTGGGGCAGGAGGGTTGGTAGGTAGTACTCTTTCGTCAAGACCAGACCTTTCAACCCAGTTCGCCTCACTTTGACAGAGGACACTGTGCTTTAGGAGATACTGTCCTTCCAATGAGATGTTAAACAGATGTCCTGATTATGAATCCTGTGGGACTGTAAGAGTGGGTTATTACTCTGGGCCTGGCTAAATCTCTCTCCGGGCTTGTGTAGTTGTTCCTTCTTAAAGTTGTCCCTTAATCCGATCGGTGTGACAATTTCTCACTAATTGTCATGAAAAATTACATGAAAATCCCTATATAAGTGCAAGGAATTCTTCTTATTAATAAGATTCTGTGATGCATTGGACAGACTTGTATACATATTCATGTTGACACACAGACACCCTGCGACTGTTTTATGACAGAGAAGGGATCGGTGCCTTGTGCAGTGAGTGTTCAATTAAAGTTATACAAGAGCTTGAGTTGTAAAGTCTCATAACAAGGGCATTTGAGAGTGTGCCAGAAAGTGTTGCTTAGAGGTCTAACTTGGACGTTTTACTTAGAATTATAAAAGCTATCACCATGTACTGTAAGTGTAGAATGATTAATAGAGACTCAATTGACCGTAGAATCTAGGTCAAAGCAGTTTGGTTTTTAAATTGCATTGGCTTGGTGCAAAGATTCCGCTTGAAACAAATAAACCCTTATTAAAAATTGTATGGTTTAAGATGAGTAAAGTTTAGTAAAGCACAGAGAAGTTAAAGTAAGAATATGGTAAAGCTGCATGAAAACTAGGAAAGTATGATAAAACAAATATATATACAGGTACTGTATCATGCTATAATCATTCTTCTGATGGTACATGTATTTCTTGTCTCATTGTTTTTAATACTCTGCTAACCTGTAGGTTATAGGATCAAAACTGCAATCAGTTGAAGAAGGTCATAGGCCATCATGAACAAAGCAGATACCTAAAATGACCCTTTGTATTGTTTAAAAGTCAGCCTTTCCAACACTTTGTTACTGTGCCAATGACTGATTCAGTGTTCGAGTCACCTGCTGGGAAGCATTCGTGAAAGCAATTAAAGTACTTTAAACAACAATATTTTCATATTATCCTCAGGAGAGTTTTCAAGTAAATAGGTTTAAAGGAATACAATTTTTATTTCCAGCTTTTTAAATGTTGTAAGCAGAAAATTAAGCAAAGAAATGAATAGCAGAGGAAGACAGGTCCTGTTCTAGGGAGCAAAAATAAATAATGCTCTGTATTATGTACATGCATCACACATTAAATATTGCCAGAACATTGGACTGGTTAAAAGATTTTAATCAACACATGTTCAGAACAAATGGTGATATTTAAAACAAACTTGTATTTATTTATACAGAATTCTAACTTATATTTTAGAATGCCAGGCAAATTGTATTTTGTGTGCAGCAAATCTGCTTCAAAGCAGAATTTTTAAAACATTTCAGATACAACACATAGGACTCGATGCTAAATATTATTTTTGCCCTTAATATTTGTAATAATTATATATTAAAATGTAAATTTAATTATAATATTTAAATAATAATGATCAATAATAGTGATATGACCGAACGTGAAATTTTAATATTTTAAGGAAACTAATACTTTTTCAATAATTAGAGGTATAGAATGAAACTGCTCCTTCATTGGACAACAGTGCTCAGACTGCACTGAACATTACACTCCCAACTCCCATAAAGAAAGCAAGCTGGTGGTCTACCGTCATGTCCTCTTTAAAGACTCTGTAGGTGCTTGATTAGGTTGAGTTTCATGTGGTTTTAGTGATGTGGAGAAGAGTTTTCTTAAGCACACCAACTGTGTTGCTTTTTGAAATATTAAAGTGCTTTAAATAAGCATATAAAACATGCTACATGTGAAAACAACATGTTCATCTGTCATTTCAGAATATTTCATAGGATATTTTGTTTCTTGATCTACTGCATATATTGTTAACAAATAGGTTTTACAGGAATTTCTGTTAAGTGAAAGGTTAAATGCTCTGTTATATTCCACAGGATATTTTCTTTTTGATAAAATTTGCTGCTAATAATGGGGAAATCAAAACTCAAGTTCAAACCACAAGCAATACTTTACATGTCAGTGGCAGACCCTTGGTCAGAATTTGTACCTTTACTCAATATAATGTTAATTTCATAATACAGTATATTACACTAAACGTTGATGACTGTGTAGAACCTGTCATTAGAACCTGTCAGGTTTAGTCAACAGGCTATAAAAATCCAGGGACATGATACTGTTTTTAAGAATTGTATAAGAACACCTAAACAATTTAATATTTGTTTTCTGCAGCATGGATTTTGACTACTTGAATGATGTTCCTGTCTTGACTCTGGATGTAAATGAAGACTTTAAAGGTGACAAAAGAAAGTGTGCCACTATGATTGAAAAGGTATGGAAAATGTTTTTGTGTTCTCTGGGCAGTTTTGAATCTGTATTTTTGTTAGCCTAGAAAAGAATGGTCTTTGATGTCAGCTTAAACATGTCTGAAATAGGAACCCTTAAGTTGTCTTTGTGTCAGAGAACAATATTATGAGTAATAATATAATTCTGTTTTGAGAACATGCTGCTCGAGGTGGGGAAGACACATGTTCTTTCCCTGAGTGTTGTTGTGGTTCCATACTTCATCTCAGTGTTAGAGATGAGATCCATCTCAGTAGATCTTGCCAAAATAATGTTCCCAGACCCAGACATTCAATTGAGACATATTGAAAGCTGGGTAAATCCTGCAATATCTAAAAACGTCTTAGCAGAGCTAACAGAAGCTTTTACCCCTTTTTTAGGACTTTAGGATATATGAGGCTCTAATGTTTACCAGACAGACACACATACCCGATCACAGACAACGGTCCACTGTTTTTTTAATGTCTCTGGGATATGAAAAATGAAGAAAAACGGTTTTTTTTTTGGTGTACACTGAAATGACTGCACAGGTGAAAACATCCAGCAAGACAATTCACAAATGAGTTGGTTCAGAACCTTGTCAGTCCCCTTCCTGAAAAATATATAGATAAAACTGAAGGTTCTCTGAAACCAATTCTCTATTATTGTAGCTGTTCTTAGAATAAGTTAAAACTGTAATTCAGGTGGTACTTTAAGTCATAAAACATGGTTTGGAGTTCAGCCAGTTGTTGAGATCTAAAAAGTGATGTTTGGAACATTATTTATTATAGTTTAGATCCATGGCCTGCATCATTTAATAAGGAGTGTTTCATTGCCATAACTCCACATAAACTATCATTATGCTCTATTCATCAATAATAGCTGGCTGCTCTCTTAATGCTTTTTCCACAACACTTAAATATAATTTCAGGTATAAATGTATGTTTATATTTATATTTCAGGGAGTGCAAGGACTAAAGGTGATTTCAAATGAGCAAATAAACAAAAATTTACAGTTAAATAAGTAAATTGCTATTAAAAGATTAATAAATCTGAATAAAAAACAGACATTTGTACCTCCTACAATTCCTTGTCATTGCAGGACTGTGTCGCTGTGTTCATTGTGTGTGATGCTGAATTCATTTTCACAAATTATTGTAACTGAACATCAATGTCTGGTTGTGTCAATATTAAACCTGCATAGACATTCCTACCTATTGGTAACTCACAGCTCAGTAAGAAAACTGTAACAATGTAAACACTAAATTTCAAATTGAACAGATCACTTAAATCTTCAGATATACATAGAGATACAGTTACATATGTTAAATCCTTCCTATGCAGAAATATCCAAACATCTGACCATGTTCACTGTCTGCCTTGGATTACTTAATTATAAAGGGGTGCCTAACAGTTCTGCAAAAACAAGCCGACTTGTACATTACAATTCTAGAAATGCATATCCAAATGCTACAATAAGAAACATTTTCACAAGCTGAAGCTCAAAATTCTCAAATTCACTAAACAACAGCAAACTGTAGGTTGAATACAGAAGTACTGTGCTGTTTTAGAAATATGGGGTGAACCATTTCTAACTTAAGTTTTACATTTTTGATAAATTGATTACTTTTGTTATTGTTAATTTATATAGTCGATACTTTTGATCCGAAGGAGCTTTCCTTTGTACGGGTGTGCATTTTACTGAAGCAATTAAAGTGAAATAACTTGCTCTGTCATACAACAACAATGCCATGCCTGGGATTTGAACCCACAACCGTATAGTTACTCTGCTTTTTTGTGATTTACAATGTTTATGTTACAATAAGGAATTCTAAAATTATAGTTGAAGAGTAATATATAAAGTGCAAATGGGTAATCATCATGTTTTCATAATTACAATGCTAATTACATGTTCCTGTCCATTAGGCAGATCTCATCTTGTTTGTGTAAAATTGTAAATTGTTCTGCAAAATGTTTCCCATAGAGAGTCTTTTTCCTTATAATGGTATGATCATTATTTTACAGGTCAGTGAGTTCCTGAGCACTTTATAGACTGAAGTGAATGTCTGCACATCAGCTCCTTATGAATTCTGTGAAGAAAAGACGTACTGTATTTGCAAAGATGTTTGGTTGAATCATTTATCTAGTATTTGAAACTAAAAGTTAGGCATTATCTAATTAAGTAATCGGTTGTTGTTGTTTTGTTCCTTTTTATGTCATCTGTGCTGCCAGGTTTGTTTTTAAAGATTGGAAGACTTGTGTTTTCTGGTTTATGTGATAACTAAAGGTATCTGCAAAAAAGAATTTTATATTTGTATGATGTTTTTGCATATTATGATGTAAACAGCTTGCTTTATTCTGAATGAAAATGAGAAATTACTTAAAATATACCATGTAAGCATTTGTTACCTAGAGTAACAGACCAATAATATAAATCCCTGTTATTTTTCTATAATTATGTGTAAAAGACTTGATCTCGACTACTTGGAGAAAAAGTAAAATTGTTTCATTAGAACTCCTATTCAAAGTTCTAAGTGTTAAACTTGTTCTATTAGGTCTGAGTCTTTAAAAGAATCCTTGTAGTTCTGTGACTGGATGGATTGATAAAAAGTGCCATTGTAATGTGGATTCCAAAATGTTAGAAGAACTGCTATTTTTTACTTTTTCTGTAGTAGATACACAAACACAGAACGTATTAAATTAAAATGTTAAAGCCTTTTGCTAAAGAATAAAGGTCAGTAATTATTTTTTAAAATAAAGGTTGAAAGTATAAGTATTAAATGTATGAAATGTACATAATTTTCCATTTTTCACTGCCTGATCAAACATGCTGTGCAGTAATATTGCCCTTGGTCTCACTTTGCATTAGAAGTGACACTAATCGAAAAAAGTAATTCAAACAATGCTCTGACTTCGAATGGTATTTTGAAACATTTTGAAAGCTAATATAATCACATGAAAGAAGTGAATGGCATGTGACACTTCAACAGTGTGGCACCGAAGGAGTCAGGAGTCATCTGCAAAGACCAGCTCTGCTTTTCCAGTAGTGGTTTTAGTGAAATGATTCTAGTGGTGCCTGATTTTCCTACATTGTCTGACATCATCACTTTGAAAATGGACTTGAACTGCATAACTGGGTTTATTTGAATAGGGAATTCTGTATGATGAAGAAACTCCATAGACAAGATCAGCAAGTTTGAAAAACAAGAAAAACACCTGAAAGAGACAGGTGATCTTGTCCACACAAGGCACAGATTCATTACGCCTGTACAAAGGGAGGCACTGTACCTGAAATATCAGTCCCACCTTTTTTGCCAGTTGTGAGAATAAAGTGAGCTTGATTCTAAACAGCAAAATATGATTGTGTTACTGTATATGCAGTTCATTTTTATTTTGACAAAAGATACAAAGGAAAAGCAACATTTAATTTAGGAATGGACAGGAACTTAGGGATATTAGTTATACAGTTTTTGAGTGGGAAGCAGCATCAGGGAGAGAGCTACAAAGGAACAGGCAGAGGTAAATTCCACACTGAAAAGTAGAAATAAAGAAAAAGAAAAACATAATTACAGGTGTAAAGGCTTCTTTGGTATTGAATTATCTTCTGCCTTTTCCTATGCTAATTGTATTAACATTAAATATATTCAGATAACAAGGTCTGGTAACTGTCTATTGAAGGGGGATCAAAATGCATCCGAACAGTCAAGTTAAGAACAATTGTTGGCATTAAAGATAATCTAATTTTACTCGAGTCATGTGTTCTCCTGTGCCATTTGTCATTTTCATTGGCAACTGTTGAAATCAGTTTTAACTTGCTTACAGGCCTGAATGGGCATGTGTACAAATGGAACAAACTATTGGATTTATAAAACTCAATAACATTCCCTAATCTGAGTCTCTTGCAGAAGTTTAAGTATCATGAAGCAGATATCAATCCCAATAATTCACAACTGGACTGAACTCTGGGCTCTGGGCTCTTCCCAAGAGTAATGCCTCAACTTATTAAAATTGTGAATATTAAAATTATTCTCTCTGCTACTTAAACAGAATACATTTGTTGATAAACTGAATCTGCAATTGTTGTGTGCTACTGATATACAGCATTTCCTTTTCACTGCTCATAATGCATTTTTCCCTGTAAAAAGTTTTAAAAAAATCATTCTGATACAAAAAATTCTGTAAGACACTTGGGGGTGCGATTATCACATCATTTATAACCTGATCTTTAGAACAGGTAGGGACCGGCAGAGGACAGAATGAGTGAATATTTTACAGGTAAGTTCATTGTTGGCATTTAAAAAGTACAAAAGTCCATTTATATATGAGAATTTAAATGACATTGATGGAACACCTTACACTAAAACCTATCAAATGAAGCTTGTCCCCTGTAGCTGTGAGCCACCTCTCAAATATGAACTGACACCACTGTGCTGCTAACAAGTTTAAAACCAGAGCAGTGTGTTTAGGCTGCCTGCTCTTCTGACTTGTGGCTGACTGCTTGTCAAGGTGGTATTCACTACTGTGTCATTAAATGGTTTTACCTTTTAAAAAAAAAACAAGATCACAAATGGGTGCTTCTGAGTTTCTATGTTTGAAAACAGAATATTGGATTTTTATGGATAATCCACAGTCCCATATGAATCCAGCAAAATCCTACATTCCTACAGGAGGCAAGAAGGATCTTGAAGAAATCCCTACAGAACTTCCACAGTGCTAATCCTTAAGGAATTCTACATTCTCTATAGAATTTTTGTGTATTCTGCAGCAGTCCTGTCTGTTTTCATACTGTTAGGAATCCTGAAGTAAGTGTGTTCATACAGTATTCATACATTATTATTTTCTTCTGAAGTGAACATTTGATTAGCATCAGCATGCATTCTCAATGTATGCACACATTAGTTCTAAATTAATGTTTGGATGTTTCAGCATATCTTGGAATTTCAAGATATGCTGAAAGGAATTAAAAATGATTAAACTGCACTACACATTTCTATCATTGAGTGTAAGTGGTTATTTTTAACCATCAATCATTACTCTTGTAATTTCACATACAGTATACTTCACAGGTACGGTAAACAATAGTATTACCTATCACGAGGAGAAATATTGAAATAGAAATTCATTTTACCAGCAGAGGTCGCAAAAAGCTCAATTCTGTTTCAAAGCGTTTTGCCTTTGTTACTGTGGCCTTCCTAGCTTAACTTGACTAAAACCAATTACTAGACGAAAAGTACTTCTAGCAGATATTTTGGGAATTTTAGTGATAAAACTAAATTTGTATTATATACACGTCATGTAAACAATATCACAACAATCATCAATTTTAGCATATAACGTTATTGATGTAATGATAAAAGTGGATCAATATAACGTACGACAGGTTTTTGAACATTTTTCAAAAATAATAATTATATACTGTATATTTTTTGCCGATTCTAAAAACTTCAAAAACGTAAGCGCGTTATGTGTTTTAACGTACTTGAAATTGTCTACGCTATACAATTATGTCACCAATTTCAGTTCATTCATGACAGCAAAACCCACCATAACGAACTTGAATGAAGTGTGAGAAGATTCAGCATAGTAGTAACTGACCTCTTGTCTCTACCTCCCACTTGTGGTTTGTGACGTGGAGGAGGGATGGTGCTTTAAATATGGAAAAAAGACACGCAGAACACTGAGTAGTACTACCACACGGGCACATAACACTAGACATTTTGCATGCCGACACAGAAAGCACACACGTACAAATAAAGGAAGGTATTACTAGATGGTCTGTCCATTTTGTTGGGCATTGCAGCATTTTTTAGCTGTTCACAGAATTAACTTAAAAGTTGTCTGAAGAGTGATACTTATAATCAAGGACACTGCAGTAGTCATGCAAGGCATTCATTGTGCATGGTGAAACTTTTATCTTGGAAGTTAATCGCCGCGCCTTATCATATCAGGGATTAGCACACTGGAAAAATACTAAACCTAAAAAAAATAAAGGTAAGACCGCATATCAAAACAGAGAAAACAGATAAGACAACTTCGCCCCTTTAACTGAGCCAACGCACTTGACTGAGCAGTTTTTTCCTGGGTTCTTGAAGAGGAAATCGCTCAGGATAAGAAAAAGACAAAATGAGCGCCGATAAGAACAAGTAAGTGATCAAATTCATTTTAAAGCGTTACGATTGTGTGTTAATTGATCTTAAAAATTGTATTCAAACTAGTTCACGTATGATTTATGCCTCCGGTTAATGTACTTTTGAAACCAGCTGTAAAGTTAATATGAATATTGCCCCGGTCAAAAGTAAGTAGGTAATAAGATCTTGCAGCAGATGTGAGAGAGAAGCCTATTGGAAACTGTATCAGATTTCAGCGTCTTGGATATTGCACACACTGAGGATCAAAACGTGCTTTTTACATAGAGATTTGTTATTAGTTTTTGTTTCTGCATTATGTTTCAAGTACTGCTGTTCAAGATATTTACCACTAACAGGATTAAGGCTAACATCCGGAACCCAATGTAGTAAATTTTGTAAATAAGAACAATTTAACTAAAAAACAAACTAATGGCATTTATTGTTTATTTTAGTGACTGGCTAATGTAACTAGCAAGAAGGTTCATAAAGAAATATCCATATTCTAATAATTAAATGCGTTGACAGCAAAAAAAAAAGCTTATATTCATCCAGTTTATTACAAGACGACATCTGGGGGGGTAATTCGCGATTATGATCATTCTGTTTGAGAATTAGCATTTGATTTTTGTATGATTTCCACTTTAATAGTCACGATGTGAAATTGTTTTGTATAATAGTCTTCCTTCTTGTTTAGTTGCACAGTGTTGTGTGTGTGAAGAGTTTGTTAAATCCAGGAAAATAAAATTAAATTCCCGAAAATAAATTGTAAAGTGTATGTAGAATGACAAAACATTAAGATTTTAGGAGAATATTAATAACTGAAAATAAATAATTGTACGAATAAATATACTGTACACTGATTTGTTCTGATTTGCACTTGCTGTGCAGTGTCTGTGCACGAGGCAATATACAGTCATGTCTTAAAGTTACTTGTACTCCTAAACGGGACTTTTTTTTACTTTCCTTAAATTGTTAATGAATAGGATTTTTTGCAGTTTTTTTCATAAACTATATAAAAAATGTAATTTCCTAACAGATATTGGATTTTTTTTTCTGAGGGAGAGAAAAAAGAATAAGAATAACTTGTTTCTAACACATCCACCTTTTGCTAATAAGTTGGATTCCTTTTCTTCCAGTCTGACATCAGTAATTTAGTAACTTAGCATTCTTATTTTAATGAATTTGGGTTATTTTTCAAAGAAAGAACATGCAAGCAAAAAATAAGACAATTATCAAATAGAAGAGGTTAAAATCATAATTTGATACATGAAAACACCAGTTTCTATGACATTATGTAACTTAATATTTATGGTTGCAATTCAAAAGCAGAAAACTTCAGTTTCTGTACCTTCAAGATCACGTAAAAACAGAATTAATTGCACATTGTTTTGAATCTTTACTTTAATCATTAGCATTTAACATGTCATATTTTACAACCTGTATTGATATATGATTACATATGGGAAGATTCTGAGACATACAGATGACATATACCTGTTGGTCACTGAAACAGTGGTGGAAGGTTCAGCAGTTTCAAGGTTCAAGTCATTCTTTGTTTAAAAATGAAGCTTTGTGTAAATGGATGTAAGCATAGAAAATACTAAAATAAATGTTCAGATTCATGTGTTTTTTTCTGAAGCAGTAGTAAACCTCAAAAGCTTGAAATACTGCGCTACTGTGCGAAGGTTTAAACATACTGTATGACTTTTGCAGCGGCCTTTGACGTGTCTAGCACTACAGACTTGCACAGATGAATAGCCTGCTTTATAAAGTAAATCACATTTTCAGGTGAAAAAGCAATCATTAAACTTCCTGGAGCACAATTAAGGAATTAATATAATCTGTCCTTGATCCTTGACACTTTAATCTGAATACATAGTTCAGTCATTCAGTAAGACAGTGTGGTTGAAGGAAAATAGGTTTCATTAAAGCAACAGATAAGAGATATCAGCTTCAGAAAATTGGGATAGCAGGTGTATTTTATTACCTTGCAGTAGTTTCACATTATTTTGTAGGTTATGTAATCTATAGTTGGGCATATTTCTCATACCACACTGAAGAATGAAGAAATTAAGAAGTATATCTTCAGAGGAGAATAAAAATGTTGGTCAAATAATGACATTTTGTATTGGAAACAAGTTACTTGCAGCGTTTTTGGTATCAATTTAGTTGTGTACACAGTGAGACAGATTTAAGTTGGTCTTGGAGAACATAAAAGAAAAAAGAAACTTTTGTCACAGGAAGATTACAACTATAGATAAACTGTAGATAAGATATCTAAAAGTATTTGGGATACATTTAACAATGGTTTGCTTTCAAAGCGTGTACTGCAAGTCACGCTAAAGAAGGAACTACATCCTTGATGACACACTATAACAGCAGTGACATGACCATTGAAGCATATAACACATATGTTGCAGTTCAGTATTGCATTGATGTCTAGTTCTTGTTTTCACTGTGCATTTTCAAGGAGCATATTAAGAATTTTCCTTTCAGTTAGATTTGTGACTTTATCTGGAACACGACAAAGCTGTTTTAAAAACGCCAAATATTTTTGTTTCACGCACTTGAGTTGGAGTAGCCAGTTTTTTGTATCAGATCAGAGCTGCAAACCCCACAGCTGCACATGGGGGAAAATGGAAATGAGCCAACCCACCCACCTTCAAGTTACTATTAACACGTCATTCAATCAACTCTCATCAACAGCACCACCAAGTGCCCAGGAGCCCTCAGGGACTGCTTTATCACTGAGAGCCAAGAGAGCCCTGGCATCTTCTATGTCTACTAATCGTTCTTATACTGCTTGGGAAATGCTGGTCACAGTCAGTTAGTGAAATGATCAGGCTTGCAGAGCTTAACATGCAATCGGATTAGTGCCTTTACCGACATGTTAGTGATATTTGCACAGATCGCTCTATGGAAGGGGTGTTTTGACAAGAGGCACCATTGGCAGCTACCTGGAAGACAGCCTCAAGGGTAGTCTTGTCTATAATTGACCAGTGATTGTAGTTAGCAGTAGTTGAATGAAATTCTCACATTTTCTTGTTCGTATTAAAGGGTGTGTCAAAGCAGTCAGAGAATGGAGCCAGTTGAGGGAGAGGCTGAGAGAGATGGGGAGAGGAGACTAAGGGTAGAAGGTTAGAGAGCTGGCAAAAGCCTTTGCTTGGTACAAATCCATCTTACTAGAGCCAGAAACCATCTTTAGCTTTTGATCACATCCTTGTCTGTAGTAAAGGTTCTTGCGAAAAGGTCCTTTGAGCCATTCATACAGAGCTTAGGCTCTTTCTTACACAGCATTATTTTCATGTCACGATAAGCATTAAGAACTAAAATCCCTATCTGCTGAGTTGTAAATGTGATCAATTTCTGGTTCTTTGCACTTTAACAAAGAATTACCTTGGTAATTCTAAACCTTTTAAGGTTTAGAAAATGTTTTTGGAGGCTTAGAATAAATTAATTTCACACCTGAAGAAGGCTCCACAGCTGAGATGTTGTGTTTCTTTTCTTCAATTTTCGGCATGGAATAAACCTTTACTTGTTCCTAAATTAATTTATTATTATCTGAAAACCTTGGTATGGGTCCAATCTGAGGATTATCCCCAAAACACAGGTTACAAGGTGCCAGTTAATTGTGGGGTGAACATGTAAACTCTACATGGAAGGTGCCCCAGCCTTAATCACTAATTAGTGCCCTCGGAGCACTAATCATCATGCCACCTTGAAGTCCCAGAAGAAAAAACGTTTAAATTAAATCTATTTTCAGTTCTGAAACATTATCTCCTGCAGTGATATAACATTCCTTTTTAGAAAAGACACAACAATTAACAGGCTCACAAATTTGCAAAGCTGTGTCAATCAAACACTTTGAGTAACAAGCTAATGAGTATTTTTGACATTTTTCCTTTGTCAAAAGAAAACTATGCTTGAAGAAAATACTGTAGGGAAACACACTTACCTTATTAAACATTCAGTTCTGAATGCACAAATAGATTTGAAATGTGTACATGAATTTTCACTTTCCTGTTTTCTATCAAAGAGTGACATTAAATGTAATTGAGCACAGTTATATGCCAATGGTAACATTAAAAAGCCCAAAGCCTATAATGTATTCTTTCCGGTGAATAGCCAGTGATTAGGCAGTTACTAATCATTGAAATTTAAAAATGTCGTTTAACTAACAAGATTCACTCTAAAATTCTGTAGGTTTTATAACCTTTAGAATTTGATTCATAATTCTCTCTGTAAAAGTTAAATGTATTGTACAAGAAATATGTTTTTCAATCCATCCATTTTCCAGTTTATCCACTCCAGGGGCATGAGGGAGTAGGAGTCTAATCCAGCAAGCTATGGACGCAGGGCAGGATACACACTGGAAGGCACACCAGTCCTTCGTAGGGGAACACACAGACATAAACATGCACACATTCACAACAGGGCCAGTTTTACAGCAGCCAGTTAACCTAACAGTATGTCTTTGGACTGTGGGAAGAAACCAGCATAAACACAGGGAAAAATTACAAACTCCATGCAGATAGCACCCCAGGAATTTAACCCAGGACCCTAGAACTGCTAGACAGCAATGCTTACCACTGACCTATCGTGTCACTCCAATACAGTTAAAAATATATTTAAAAATAATAAATACAACAATGTTTACCTTTATAGGTACCATCAACAATTAAAAGATCAGTATTACCTGGTATAACCTTTGTATTAAAAGCAAAATTACAGGTATTTTGTACACCCTATAGGACTAGCACCACGTTTAGAATGTAATGGCAAAAATATTCATTTAAAAATTTTAAAAATACCTTATTTACCAAAAGATGGTTAATTGGTAAATGAGATTCACTGTTCTGATATTAGTAAGATCTGTCCTTCGCCTAGCAGAACGCTCTCAAAGCGTGGTGCAGTGGGTGAGTCATACAACAGGCCAGTAGCTGGTACCAGTCCCAGACCTGCAGAGAAGTCAGCCTTGGCTGTGAACCCATAGGAAGCCCTGTAATGTGCACCTGCAGGCTGAAAAGAGAATATGGGCTTGGGAAGCCTCACCTCAGTGAGCATGTGGAACCCCTGCTGATGATCTACCCCTGTGAGATCTAGCTTCTTAGAGATTCCCTGGAAAATATTAGCTTATGAGGATAAAAATAACCTTTTTTTGTGCAATAAGTAGTGTTTTTAAGATCCTAAAGAATTCAAAGTCTCTTGCAGTCTTGTATTACTTGTGTTAACTGTATTACTCAGAGAGCTGAGCAGCAATAAAATGCCTTGTCTCCCATAAAGCAAAGATTTTTGGACATTAGACAGATTTTCTTCTCAAAGAATGAAGTGTTTTGTTTATATGAAGCAAATTTTGGCTTGAAAACTCTTTTATTTGTATCTGTGCAGAAGCTAATAATGATTGTCTTTGTGGTACTGCCTAGAATTTAAACACCTCATTTTAACATGGTTGATTGTACTGTACCACTGGATCTAAAACACTACATTAGAAACTTAAAGAAATATACTGTTTACTGGGTGCAATACTGAACTGTACTTGTCCCACAATGACTAACCGTATATAATTAATTGCCCCTGATTTAATAATTATTAGTATAGTAAGATTGCACTAATCCTTATCTTACTATTGCAGACTGTTGCATTGCTTCGTTAGTAAGGGCTCTTTATATCAGTACAGAACTTTATCTGTTCTGGAATTGAAAGTAGCCTGGCACTTAGTGAAATAAGAGCTCCATGTCTGGTGTCAAAGTGAGGCAGCACAGGGTGCTAGTAACATTTAATCCTAAGAGTTAATGCTGGTGGGTTAAGTTCCAGATGAGCTGACAAATGTGCATTCCCTTAAAGTTTGGCTCATGTTTGCATAAAGCTCCTTGTCGTGAAACAGAACTCGACACAATGCTCATTGGATTTCTTGTAAAGTGGGAGTGCAGTAAGGCAGCTGTGTCCCACAGAGATTTCTAAACTGTTTAAAGCTGTGTTCAACAGATTCTTTAGTTTTTCAGTTAGGTTTTATATAAGAACAAGGTGTTTTTCTTCATATTTCCTTTATATTATATTTACAGGATCCTGCGCAGTGTTAGCTGGGTTAGAGACAACCTCTTTATCAAATAATTAATTTGTTCCAGCCAGGTTTGTTTTAAAAAAGCCACCTGGAAAATAGAGATGAGCAGGAGTGTTATCTGATGAAAACTGTAGGTGTTTCCTGTCTTTGTTTGTTTTTCAGTTTACTTGCTCCTCAACATATATTTGATTTAACAGAAGTAGCCAGAAGGGGAATGCAGATACACTGTGACCTTACTCTACACCCATTCTTGACACTGCTGGAGGCCAACTTTAAGAAATGAGAGGGTGAACAGCCTCATTTCATGTTACAGGACTGTAGTTTGATAGGCCTATGTTTGGTGTGGTAGTTATTTCGACTCTTAGAAACTTCAGGGGTTAGTTGATCCACACTAAAAGCAGTATACTAACTGGGGATCATCTCATGGTTAGAACAAAAGAGTGTGATTAACCAGTTGCAATGAATTAGCAAACACAAATAATCTACATGTGTGCCAATTCTGGGGTCAGTTCCACTACAACTCAGTTCTGTCTCCAGTCCAGTTCAATTACATCCAATATTTTAATTGCAGGATTAACTTAATCAATTCACATTCTACCCACATACTGTATACATTCAGCTTTTGTCAAATCCTAACTTTAGTTAATGAAATGTATAGTTATGTATTAAAGATAAAAGGAACTGGCAGAACATCCATGTCTTTTTTGTTTTTATTGCCACTTATAATAGAATTGATGATCATTTCCATTTATTACAATATATTACTGTAAAAATCCAGATGAAACTGAACTCTAGACAGATAACATTGTACTGTAGCTTCTATTGCCTTATGAGGAATTATGGCTTTATACACAAAAGATCATCACTCATCAATTCTGTTACACCTGATCATCATTCCCCAAACTGTGAATCGCTTAGGTTTTGCCATTCGTATTTGAAAACTTGTCGCAGATAAACAGGTATGGCTAGATGTTTCCAGGCTAATTGGGGTAAATGGATAGAATTCCAACAGTATTCTTGTCTCATCTGAGATAACTCTGGCTCAGGACATTTGACATTTCAGAAGAACCATCAGTGGTAGCGATACTGCTGCTGATTTCAGTGGAGAGGTTGTGTCACGGGAGCCAGTCCTAACTCCGATGTAGTGCGTATTTAGGACCATATGCAGACAGTAAATTCCAGAAGAGACCGGAGAAGGACATAGGGAAAACACGGAGAGGAATGGATGGGAGGAACTGACTCAACCACAGAAGGGCCTGGTCTGTACTCACACAGGATAGGAGAGAGAGACAGGTACTGACCCAACCACAACAGGGCCTGGTCTGTACACACACAGGACAGGAGACACAGACACGAACTGACCCAAACACAGAAGGGCCTGGTCTGTACACACACAGGACAGGGGACACAGTCAGGAACTGTCCCAACCACATATGGGCCTGGAGTGTACACACACAGGACATGAGAGAGAGACAGGTACTGACAGGGGGCGGTGCCGACGGTGATCCGGGGAATGGGCAAGCCTTGTGGCATCCATTTTCCAATACTGAGCCAGGAATAGTGAGAGCACCAGGCTTAAATAATGACAGACTAAACAGGGGGCAGGTGCATGTAATAAAGTAAAATACGAAAGGCTCAGAGCGCCCTTAAGAGGAGGGATGACAATTGTGACAGGTTGGTTATACAGTATATGAAAATTGTATTGGCAGAGGGGATTTAGCCATATCAGCAACTATCAGTAGGAAGGTGACCATGTTAGCCAGCAGTTACTCGTGCAGCCCACTTCTTGCTTATACATACCCAATCTGAAATTCACGAGGAATGACAGCAGCCGAAAGCTTGGGAGAAATTAGAATCGTTTATTGTGATGTGGAGATTTGGCGTAACCCGCTTGGCTGAGGGCCAACCTCCCGGCCGTTGGACGGGGAGGATAGGACCCCCATGCGACCAATGGGGTAGCTGCAAAGGTGGAGAGGGGGTGGAGGAGGGATGCAGAAAACAAACGATGAAGAGGAGAGGGTGACATTTGATATTTATGGAGACCGGTTGCTTACGTCAGGATTAGTGAGAATTGCAGCAGCTGTGTCGAATGAGCACGGCTGCCTTCATTCCTCCCGAACTTTCATTAAAAACTCCATTTCACGAGGAATGACAGCAGCCGAAAGCTTGGGAGAAATTAGAATCGTTTATTGTGATGTGGAGATTTGGCGTAACCCGCTTGGCTGAGGGCCAACCTCCCGGCCGTTGGACGGGGAGGATAGGACCCCCAAAAGAAGCAAGCGGGACCCCCAGTCACCAGTGCAGAAAAACAAAAACAAAAGATTATTGGGCCAATTCAGCTGAGGAGAGAAAGTGCCTGCTTGAGGATACCGGGGTTAGTTTTAATGTATGCATGGTAAGCCTCGGAGGATCAACGGCCGAGTTGCTTGATGAGATACTCGGGTATGCCCTGGCGAGCGGCGGAGGATGCGGCCCCTGATCTAAAGGAGTGCCCGGAGAATTGTTTAGGAGGGTATCATGATGCGGCCCTTCTCATTTGCGAACAGAGGGGCAGTAGGCGAAGCTCCGGCAGAGGTGCGAAAATGTGCGTAATGGGATAGAGGCTCGTAAGGGCTTATGTAGGAACAGAGTTTGGAATAATAGGTGAGAGTGGCGGATCTGAGTTGGTTGGTTTTGCTTTTCTTGAGATAGAAGGTCAGCGTCTCGGAAGGTAAGATGGAGATGTTGGATAAGCAGGGTTGGGGAGAAGGATCGAAGGATGTGGAATTAGCGGTAATTTCGGAGCGCCTTAGGAAGATAAAGAAGGCTAACAAGAATAAAGATTCAAGAGGGCGGTCGACCCAGGGTGAGTGGTAACCTGACCTGACAACGTTGAGGCAGGATTCAAGGATGTCTGAGGTAAGTGGTGCGCGTAGGTTCGGAAGGGGTTTTCAAGCCACTGAAAGCCTTTAAGGAGAGTAATTTGAGGGTGGATAAGGGATGGACAGATCGTGCCGAAAAGGAGTGGATGCCGCACAGGTATACTTTGGTGGTGGATGCTCGTAGCTTGAGTGAGTTTCTACGATAGCAAACGAAGGATGATACGGTGAGAATGTCGAAAGAACGGAATTTTATGTTCGCGGAGAGGTGGAAGGATTGGAAGCCCTTCCGGGCAGTGCAGTAAGAATTGAGAGTTCGAGGGGCGATCCCTAAGAGGATAGTTTGCTAGGCCAGCTGGAGATAGCGATGGAAAGGATGATTCAGAGGAACGTGAGGTACTGTGCACAGGTTCAGTCTTGCATCTGGTGCCAGGTTTCTGAATTGAAAGCAAGAGAGAGAGTCAGCTATCTCATTAATGTGGCCTGGAATGTGAGCAGCTACGCGGATGAATTGATGTGTGAGAGAAATCCATTTAAGGCAGCAGAGGAATTTCATGATAGATTGGGATGAAGACCTTCCTTTGTTGGTTATATGAACTACTGCATGGATGGCCGAATGGATGAGGACGGTTTTGTTTCCAATTGTGGCCCCAAAAAGAAGCAGCAACGACAATTGGAAATATTTCTAACAAGGCCGATGACTGGTTGGCGAGAGGGATTGGAAAGAAATCAGGAGGCCAAGGGGCCGTGAACCATTGGCCTTTGTAATAGCCTCCGAAACCGACTGAGAGGGCTGCGTCTGTGAAAAGCTGGATATCCTCAGTGTCAGAGAGGAGGTCATCGTAGAAAAGAGATATGCCATTCAAGTTGGCCAAGAGAAGCTGCCAAAGCCTGAGCTCGGATTTGCAGTTGGCTGAAGGGTTTACGTGGTGGTAAAGAGAGGGCACGGAAGAGGCGAGGTCGAGAAGGTAGACCGTCCTTGAGGGATGATACGCATGGCGTAATTGAGGTGGCCGAGCGGAGAGAAAAGTTCCCTCTTTGTGCAAAATTTGGCGGAAGAATAGATAGAGATATACATCTGGACCCTGTCGATTTTGTCACGAGGCAGGGAAGCGGAGAAATTGATGGAATTGAGGGTGATCCCGAGGAATTGGATTATATGAGAGGGGCCAGTTGTTTTGTCCATGGCAAGGGGTACCCCTAGTTTCCTAAAAACGGAAAGAAGTGTGGTGGAGGCTCTTGCAGGTGGGGTGTGAGGAAAGTCTATGGTAAGGAAATCGTTGAGAAGGTGGACGAGAAAAGGAAGCTTATAGTTATTCGAGGGGATCCGGCCGAGAGCTTCGGCTAAGGTACCGAAAATGTTTTGGGCTACTCCTACGTCCGAAGGTAAGGCGGACTGCGAAGAACTTGTTCCACCAATGAACTCCGAAGAGGTGCCAGAGGTCTGGGTCAGGAGGCATAACTTTAACGGCGCTGGAGATGTTGGCCTTAGTAAGCCAGGCGCCCAGACGGACCGATATGCCGATGGGATTGATGTGGTATGCGGGGAATGGGGAAGAATCAAGTGGGCCAATCATGAAATCATTCTCGACTTTGGATGCTAGCATGGAATCAATGGACTGGGGATCGGCGGTGGCAGATTGCAAATTTTTGCGAAAGACGAAGGAAGAAGGAAGTGTGCACGGGCCTGGTGAGAATCCGAAGGAAAGGCCGTCGAGTAAGATGTGGGTGGAAGAGGGGTCAGGGTGACGGAGCAGGCAAAAAGCAAGAGCGGGGATGTCGATTGGGGTAGACGGAAAAGCCAGTAGTTTTTGGGAACGCTGAAGGTGGAGCGAGCATGGAAGGGCCGGCGGGGGCAGGCAGAGCGAGCATGAGCTTCGCCGCAGAAGCTGCGGATGTGAAGGAAGCGACGAAGGGGAGAGGTACGTGTAGAGGAATTGAAGATGTTGGAAATTTGTTGGCCTCTGATCGTCACGATGGGGCGACCGCGAACATCTTTGGACCGGGAAGGTTTGAAGAAGACCTGGCGGGAGAATAGATGCTGTGGGGGAGAAGGGGCGGAGTCGGGGTTGGGCTTGCGGATGGTATCTGGGCAAAGATTTGATGAACGTGTCCGAGAGGAACAGAAGTCGCAGGAAAGGGCTTGGACATCGGTGAAAGTGCGGCAGTAAAGCTCAATGTCGAGGGCTCCCCAGTAGGTGCGCTGGTTCCGTTGGAGTAGGCGGGCAGCGGCCTCGGCCAAGAACTGCTTATGGTAATCGTAGAACAGGGAGCCCTCGAAAAGGACAGATAGATCGGGGATGCTGTGCATGTAATCGTCGAGTTCCTGACGACGTTGGGGAAAGGCGGAGCACGTGGTGTCGCAGAAAATGCTGAAAGCCAATCAGAAGTCGGAAATTCGAAGGACTGAAGCAGAGTGAGGGTCAGAAGGTTTGAGAGTAACGGAAATCGAGCTGCAGTCGACTGTTTTAGAATCAGAGTTGTAAGTGGAGGAAGAGAGAAGGTGAGCTAGATTGACGTCCGCACCTCAGAATTTGCTGCCGGAGTGAAAAGGGAATGGGAGGAGGACTAAACGTTAGTGTTAGGAGGAGCTGGGAGAGGAACGGCTGTTCGGAGAGGAAAGTCCTTAGTAAAGGGGAGATTGGAATCCAGGGCCGAAGGCATGGGATGACGGATGCCGTGTTGGACACCGGGGAAGGGAGAAGATGAGGAGAGAAGAAGAGCGGAAAGCAGGTTGTGGTAGGAGGGGTTTGACGGATCTGGGGCCTGAAGCTCAGTGGCTTGGGATATGGAAGCCGAAGACTGTTGAGGAATTGAAGCGGGGGCGAAGGCTGCGTTAGGGACTGAGGAGGCTGCCGAGTCGTCTTGGACGCCAGGGGGTGGGGGAGGGTAAGGGCCGCCTGCTGGCTGAGCTGGGGGTCGTTTACTAGCTGGCCTTCGGGCCGTGGAGACAGCAGCATGGGCCGAAAGAAAAGAAACCGGGGCCGAAGGCACCAAGCTGGCGGAGCTTGAGCCGTGTTGGACGCCGGAGGTAGAGACAGAGGAGAGTGCAGAAATTAGATTAAGCGGAGAAGGGGGGGGGCGTGAGCCTGGGGCCTTAGACTCGGCAGCAAGGGGGCAGGAGGCTGGGTGGAAGAGGCTAGGTGCAGTTGTTCAGCAGAGGAATGGATTGCTTGGAAGAAGAGACAGACACGGATATATCAGGACAAGACAAGACAGAAGATGCGACAGGCAGAGGCGTGGGCGGCCTCGGGGTCCTCGCGTTGGGATGAGTGGCGGCGGCGCGGGTGATGTCATCAGAGGGCGCCGGGGGAAGCTGGGGAGTTGATGTTTCCTTGTGTAGACTGCGGTTAAGTACGGGGAAAACGGAGCTTTTTTTTTTTTTGGAACCGTTTCTTTTAAAATGGACGCCATGTTTTCGAAGTATCCTCTGGAGGCTTGCTACGGTCCGGTTGGAAATCGCGAGAGATGATCCAGGAGAAGGGGGGGCCGATCTGCATGAAGCGCGGCGGCAGGGACATCCTCAAGAGAAGCCGGGGTTGTTTGGAGATTTTGCCGTGGAGGAACGGGAAGGCTGGGTTTGTAATGAGAGAGTGACTACGACGGCGGAATGCAGTCTTCGGCGAGGAGTTGGATCTTGTGAGGACTGGCTGGGAGATGAGCGGTGCTGATGTGGCACGGCGGCTGAAGGAGGCGATGAGACGGAGGTGAGGGGAGCTGTGGGGGGTGGACTGGACGAGAGGGATAGGAGAGTCTCCTGCGCTGCAGAAAAAGTCTTCATCGGAGCGGCGGATTTGTAGATCCATGAGAAGGGAGCACGGATTCGAGCTAGGCAAAAACAAACCATGCAGAAAACAAACGATGAAGAGGAGAGGGTGACATTTGATATTTATGGAGACCGGTTGCTTACGTCAGGATTAGTGAGAATTGCAGCAGCTGTGTCGAATGAGCGCGGCTGCCTTCATTCCTCCCGAACTTTCATTAAAAACTCCATTAAAGATGCAGACACGCTGTTATGTTGAAACCTTCCCATCTTCCCATCGACTTTGGAATTGCATCTCTGTTGATAAATGTATGGTTACCACCATCTTGCTGTAGGTCATCACTGATGTGCGCTCTTGCATAATGTAAACCTTGGACACATGTGATGACATTGCTGGCACTGATTAGCTGGGGCCCATCAATTCTAAGTCACTTTGGATAAAAAGCATCTATCAAAAGAATAAAGGTCAAATGTAATGGAAATGTTCTTGATGTCTTGAAAAGGCACCAACTTATATAGTGTAGGACCTCTAGGGCCTCTGCAGGAACATCCAGAATTGGCCTCAGCATCTTCAGCTGGCTATTGCACCAGTGAGTATGAGTGAAAAATAATACCACATTTTCAGTTACATTCACATCTTCCAAGGACTTCCTTTACTTGGAGATTCCACAGTGGTAATATGGTGAATAAGCTAACAGAATTTAACTTAAGCCTTCCTGTACACTTCAGCAATCTCCTCATATATTCTGTAGATGTGCTCTCTAGAATGTGTGTTCATAAAATGCTAATTTGGCCCTTATGTGTAGCCCTTGCTTGCTTTGGTATGGACAACATGAAAACACCTTTTATACTTTTCAGTTTGGAATTAGCCATTTAATTTGTTTACATTTTTTTTCTTGATTGAACAAATCAGCAGGTATTTAAACTTTCATTATGATAGTTCTTTTCGTGTTTTTCATATACACTTGTCAATTACCATATCAGAAGGTAACAAATACGTAGTTTGCATTCAAGTGTCACTAATTAAATGTTCTAATGTATTAACTTACAAACTCATTGATTGATCTTGCACAATGCAGTAAGGACCTCTTTAAGAAAGGGATTTTGAACCCTTCCCTCAGTTCTGGTTTCCAGTGACATTAAGTGCTTAGGTCAATGGTCCATACTAATTCCACTGATCAAATGCCCCAATGTTGTTTTTGATCCCCTTTCTTTTTATGTGGGATAAATTAGTACACAGCTGGCTTCTGATGTCTTTACCCTCAATGACCAGTACTCAGTTTAGTTTGACTCTGTGTACTAATGTAAGAGGGATATCGAGCTGATCACAGGTATGAACTGCAAATCTTTAACCTAACTTATATACAGTAACTTCATGCTGTGACATATGCATTTTTAAATTAAAACTAGACTTTGAAAGAAAATTGAAAAATGTGAGTACTAATCAATGTAAAGAAAAAAGAGGTTTAGGAAAAATATGGTTATTGTTTAAACAGCACACACAAATGTTACATGGATAGACACTGCTATACATGAGAGTATGCATTATGTTGTGACGTGGACTCGCCATCAGAAATTATACAGACTACAGATTTGTGCTTGCTGATTGGGACCCTGTGTGGCTTGCCTTTATAAGGTTGACCATTATGATTCATATAGCTACCTGCACCATAGAATAAGCCCTTTACAGTAAATTATTATAGCAATCTGAAATTTCCAGCACATTCATATTCAATGTACTGTAATTACTTTGTGATCTCCTTCCCTCACTCCCACACTCACTCATGGTGATTTAAAAGTATTTTAACTGAAATGGACTTTCATTGAAATGTAAGAAAATGTGAATGGGGTCCCTTTTCTTGTGAGAAAACACATCTGAAAACAAGTTTAAATGTTCTTAGATGCATAATGTATTTTTTATGGAATGGGGGTAGTGAATGTGGTGGTCATATGGAGAATTTGAATCAATTGTATTCTCCTTTTTGAAGTAATTTTAGATTTGCCCTAAATATTTCTTGATAAAACAAAGTTCATGTGGTCTTGGACACCTTAGAGGAAGATGTATTACCTCTAATCGCTAGTCACTAACCGCTGGCTGGACTCTTCTTGATTGTTTGAAGTTACTGCATATACTGTATGATGTAAATTAATATTCCAGAGAAGATGTATCAAGTAGATTCTGTGCTAGGCTTGTAGGTCTTTCTGTATCTTAACTGTTGCAAACATGTCTATAGATTCTTTACTATTATCTGTGAGGATTCAAATCACAAAGCTTTTGTACCCTTAGGATGCGAGTGTCCCAGCAATAAGTAGGTTGAAAGAAAAAATGTGGGGCAGGTTACTTAATCATCATCATTTATTAGATTGCAGAAAAGAAGAGCTTAAAAGATCTGGGAATGGAACAAGGACCTTTCTGATGCATGAATCCTGCAAAAGTTTTTATGCAAATAGAAATAAATGCAGTCTTTGTTGTCCTAGCCAGTATTCTTAAACAGTTTTCTCATTACTGCTTGACTGGCCCATGACTATCTCTCCAATCCACCTATGGTTTCAAATGACCTTCATATATTCACCACTAAAGTTCCACTGCCGATTTTCAGATGTTTTCAGAGGTAACACAGCCACTCCTGTTCCGAAGTTGAAAGCTTATAGCTTTAAGGCGAGAGAGAGCATGCTGCCTGTTCCTCATTCTCTAGGATTACTGAATCGTACAGCAGGATATTAGGAGGGGATATATGTGTACATGTAAAAGAAGATATTGTCTTTTATTTCCCGAGTTAACTTTTCTGTCATTGAGGTATTTCTGGAATGTTTAAATATCACTAATAATGATAAAAGCCATTGTAAATACATACTGTAATGGTCACAAGAAGAATATCAGATCCATCTATATCTTACCTGCTTGATTTCACGTTTAACCATTTCTTCATTATATACAATAGAAAGAGCTGTAAAAAAATAATCATAAATAATGACCATAGATATACAGTACTGTAGGTAAAAGAAACTGAATCTGTGAATTGGACTACTGTGTACCCTTTTTTTCTGAGGTAGTTGATAATACTCTCTCTCTGATAATACTATTCTCTGATAATAGCGTCATTTTCGTGTCTAAAAATTCTTCAACAGCTATTTTAGAATATTTAATAATGTAATAATTTATAATAATGCATAGGTACTGTATCTCCTTGACCCAGTGTACAGTTTAGGAACATACAGTACTGTTACATGTAAGGAACATGGGAGGTTTCTGAATATTCTGTCAGTAAAGTGCTCATCTTACTATTTCATTTTACGGAGCTAGGAAAATCAATAGTCAACAAATGTACACTGTACATACTGCTACCGCCAATGAATCATCTTTATTGATTAAAAGAGTCACTTTACAGGTCACAAAATGTTGTTTCCATTCATGTAATCTTTTTCAAAACTTCTAGCTAGTGATGGCTTTAATCTGTCCTCAAATTTGTATTTGAAAATGCTGGACAAGAACAAGGGACATATTGTTTAAAAAAAGCATCTTCACAGTGTCACTTATTCTTATCACCAGTCTGCAAGGAGGGTGACAGTTTTTCTTCCTGGACTATACTGTGGACTGCCAAGTAAGGTGAAAATCAAAAACAGCTGTTACAGCACATTGTGGTGTTTAACATCCAATGGGAAATTATTAGGACTTTTAATTTTTCTCATTTTCTAAACCACTAGGATTTCTAAGTTGTTAACCCCATAAACTGTTTTTGTTTTCCATTAGAATGTTTATATAATAACAAAATGAAATCTCAATTTTAAAATCCCGTAATTCAGTCTTGAAAATGTTGCAATGAATGACTCTAAAAGCCATCCACTGAAACACCAGCTCTGCAGTGCAGAACTGCATTTCCTCTGTGTTTAGGAATCTCTTGTTTTTGGGCTTTTGTAGAAAATGTATGTTAATAAACGACACTGATGTTCGTACAGTAGTTCACACATCCTCACTTTAGATGTTTAGGCTGTGTGACCAAAATCATTAGAGCTAAATTGATATTTATTAAGGTAGCAAAAATGTATGCTTGAGGCTGGATTCTCATGCTTTACTGTGGAAATGTGAATTCACATTGAGTAGATATGGTGCAAGTCAATACAAGTGAGCTAGCAGTCGACTTCCCCAAGTGGATGCCTGTTGTGTGCTTGTGTGTTACACTCTTAACTATAGCTGGGCTAATCCCTAAACGACAGATCATTATAGGGCAGCCACGTGATGGGCAGCTTGTTGCTGAGGTGAGGAGCGTGGGATACGATAGTATTATAGGCCAGCTGGAGCTGGAATCTCATGTGTGCATTACTATACAGACAGTGCACTAGAGTGGACATCTTGGATGATGTAGGATTTATTCAGGACCGCTAGCTGTCACCTCTGTGGACATCAAACTCAATCAGACTTGAACCAACAAGCCACCCCCACTCCATCGACACGCTGTTGTGGATTACTTCACTCACACCTGTCAGCATCCTTGTCCTTCCAAGGACAGGATTTCTAGTAAAGTGAGACCACTTTGGACAGTGTCTTTTTGTGTTTGACAGAGATTACAAGAGTCATAAAAAAAATGAACAACAGTTTGCAAGTTAGCAACCCCAGGAGTAGATTTTGCTCTACGAGTTCCCTCCAGGAGAAGTGTGAGCAGTCTTTCTTTCTATTTTATTACTACAGGATGGAGGACGAGGCAGTATTGGACCGAGGGGCATCCTTCCTCAAGCATGTCTGTGATGAGGAAGAGGTGGAAGGTAAGCTAGCTGGAAGCTGTAATATAAACCCCCAGCTGACGTTTTTTCTGTTTCCTCTGCACCGTCTACCAGTTTGCTCTTATTATTTAATCTTTCCTGGTCCTTTTCAATTTCTATGTTTCTACACCGTTGTACATGTAAACAACAGTACAGTGTGCTGTACAGCAGTTTGTTTTTCAGGCATTTTATTGGATATAAAAATGGGGTATTAAAACAAAGATATGCAGGAATTTTACCTGCTTATTTCCTTTGATTCTACGCAGAACATCCCTCTGATGGATATTCACCTGAGCTGAAATTTAAAGTGGGGAAAGAATGATTTTTCCATTGTTTAAATATTCCAATATAGTATAAAGAAAAATAGTACAGAGAAAAATCCAGGATGATTATTGAATGATGCTGCCTGTTGTCATCTTTCAGTGAGTTTCTCTGGAAGAACAATAGCGTGCGCATGAAACATTTCTTTCACTGTATTTGTTGTTTTTTTTATGTTGTGAACATACATTTATGTAGACGGCGCATCGAAAAATGTCACACCCTGGAAGAAAATGAATCTGAAGATTTTTTATCTTTAGCTGCTCATTTTAGTGGCAGTGTCTGTTTTTCTCATTTACCTTAAACTGACTCCCTTAATAATCCCCTTCCCTGCTGCTTGTGTAATGCTGTGTCCGGCATGGGGCAAAATCCTCCTGCTGGCTTTCCGTTGTCCCTGATGCCCCCTTTGGCTTCCTCTGTGGGGTGCGGCTTTGAATAAAGGTTACAGCACACTTCCGTAGGCTTCTGAGTCCTTTTTTATTAAGGTTACCAGTTTTTCTCTTGAAATCAAACACGCTAATTCATCAGTCTACCATTATAAATCCAGTAGTGTTTATTTAAGGTTGAACTGCCCTCTGCACAGGTATTCATTGTCCAAACATCCTGCTATGTGATTTAGATGTTTTTTACAGGGCGTTCTGCTTTGCTCCCATCTTCCACCTCATTTTCACTGAGGGCCCATCACTGTTTGCTCATTTCTCTGAGAACAGTGGTAGTAATGAGTGTTGCGCTGGAAACAATTTAGTAGCACTCTTGGAAATGTTAACAAACACGGCAATAGTTTAGTTAGCATCAAATGGCTTTTGAATTTAAAGGACTGCTAGTTTGTATGAAAGAAACACTGACTTGTATGTTAACCGTGGACTCAACCTGTACACCCTAGATGTCCTACTTGTAAGTGAGCTCTGCAGTCTGCAGCTTATCTTCATAGCTCTAAAAATTGATACATTTTATTTAAGAATATACTGCTCTAAAACAAACATACAACTTTTTTTGTCTCTACCCTTTTGTATGTATCTTTAAAATCCAAAATGTGTTGTATAATTCTTCAGTTATATCATTGTTCACACAGGTCATATCTTGCACATTTTGTTGATGTGAATAAACCATTATGTTAGAGTTATTTTAAAAGATATTCTTTCTTTATCATTGCTTTGTGATTACAGTGAATGTAGAATAAGTATTCAGACGTTATTAAGTCCAATAAGTTGTTTATTTTTGACATCTTAAACATAGAAGCAACTGTGTAAAAATACTGTAAGAAATAAAATATCTTAATTGCTACCATTGATTCCCAGAGGCTTCAGAACACAGCCTCATTAAATTGCCCTGGGCAGGAAACATACTTTAATGTGAATCAAAGAAGAGAGACTTCAGGGAGCAGAGATTTTATCACCTGATTTGAGTAAGGCCTCAATACTAGGTTTATTTTTATTGTGAAAAAGACCTTTTTATAATGTTTCCTGAACATGCTAGGTATAATGGGACATATTAAAGTGACTTTTATCTTCTGGGATTCAATAGCTTCTGTCACACTACTTGAGCCCATTATTAATGCTATCCTGGTCACAAATGAGAGCTATCTTAATGGCTGTGACCTATTGCAGGACCCTTCTGTCTGCATTTTAACAATTAAGAGCTACTACATATTGAAGGAACACAGACAGGATCCATAGAAAACTGAAAGTGTGACACTCTAAGAAAGAAAACCATTGAAGAGTAATCATATGCACAACTGTTAAAGGCCGACTTTAAGTGCAGTGCACACAGATGTGTGAAAATTTTCTTTCATACTTGTGTCCACTTTTACGTGGCAACTGTTTACTCTGTGGCTACGGTAATGGTTTTATAGCTAATAGCAAAGAAGAATAAAGTAATTTAAGGGAATTAAAAATGAATTATCATAACAGTTAAGCCATGTCTCTTTGCTTATTTTTGGAGAGTGCTTGATTGATTGTTTGGAGAATCACATGTCTGATTAGCATGCTCTGTGGGCCAGGTGGCACTGTGCCACCTCTTGCATTGATCGCAACTATTCCTCTGACTCTGTTACTGGGGTAACTGCAAGCAAACAACACCAGTGATTAAATGAGCAGAACCAAACTGACTGCAAACACGAGAAATTCTCTTCATCGCGTGATAAACATTTTGATTCAGACCCTTTTTTAATGTTATAAATAAATCTCCTCACGGAAGGACAGGAAGTGCAATACAAGGGGGGCTTTGCAACTTGGTGAACAGAGCTCTGCCTTTGCTGGCACTTTTAAAAAGCAATTTTCCCACCTTTTATTAGCTGTAGGAACATTTCCATGCAGCCTTCGACAGCCAAGTGGTTTGATTTGATTTTGATGTGCATTAAGAGCTCATGAAAGGCTCTTAGTTGGATCACACACAGCTCCCAGCAGCTCAGGTTTAGGAAGGGTTTGTGAAACAGCTGTAAAGCCTTTAAAACCAAGCATATCCAAAACATATAAAATGACAAAAACAGAAAATAAAGTGTGGATCCAGTAAAAAGACCACAATGGGATTAACACTATATAAATGTATGAACTACTAACCTACAGATCTTCATCTACATCTTTTCTCTTCTGTCTTGTCTTTTATATCTTTTCATTTCCAATAACATCAGGAATAATGTAGTAGTATGTCGTGCTTCCAAAAGCCCTGCAATACAACTGAGAATTCTGACAGCACTCATTGTGGAGATGCTTAGTTTAAGTTTAGTTTAAATATAAAAAATAAAGTTTGTTTTGTTCTCTTATGTTTTTATTGTTAAGGAACTTACAGATGTTTTCCTGGAATTACCTGCTAAATGAAACTACAGTTCTGATTTGTGAATTCAATTTGTGCTATTTGTATTATTGATTTGTTTGCCGGAAGTTGTTATCCAAGGCAACCCACATTTGAAACAAACCATAGGTCTGTTAAAGCTGTATTTTTAACACGTCATAACAAAAAGTTAATAATATACAGTACACTTGCATGGGAAGACTTTGTTGCTCTTAATTTGAAGCATCAATTTTTATTACTTTAGTTGTTATTTACTGGTATTAACATTTGGCCCCTGGATGTGAAAATGAAGTGTTACTTATTATGCAGCTCATTGAGTACAGTATGTAAAAACAGAAAAAATAGAATCATTAAAAAATAAATAGGGTGGCATGGTAGTGCAGTCATTAGCAAGGCTGCCTTGCCGCAATGAGGGAACCTGGATTCAATTCCAGACCTGGTGTTCTATCTGTGTAGAGTTTGTATGTTCTTTCTGTGTTCGTGTGGATTCCCTCCAGGTGCTCTGCTTTCCCCCCATAGTCCAAATACATAGTTTTAGGTTAATTGGATTCTGGACAAACCTGGTCCTGGTAGGAGGGTGTATCTCTGTGTTTATGTCTGTGTGTAACCTGCAGTGGACTGATGCCCTGTCCAGGGTGTATCCTCTGTTGCTTGCCATGATAGGCTCCAGCTCCCCCACAACCCTGAATTGGATGAAGTGGATATAAAATTGATGGGTGAATGGAAGAAAAAGAATTATTATTGGTATAAAAAATTGTGATAAAGAAGTAACATAAATATACTGATGGAAAAAACCACCTCCACACTCTGGCCCTCCCGTCTGGGCCACCTCCACACTCTGGCCCTCCCGTCTGGCCCTTCAGCGTGAAACAGGCTGAAGAGTGCCTCAGCCATGAAAAGGACCTGATGCCACTGCTGACTAGTCCATCACAGCCTCTGTCTGGCCCAAGCCCGTTGGTCTAGGAGGTGTAAACAGAGGGCCTCTGACAGGTCGCCTTGCTCTAACCAGCATGGAGCCTCATTGTCTTGTCACTGATGCGGGCATTGTGTCTGATGGCACTTTCAGCAGCAGTACGGAAACGATCTGTCAGATGGACCAGTCTGATGTGTCGGTCCTGCTCTGGTGTGGTCACTCGAGGGCGACCAGATCTTGGACGTTCATCTGTCCTGCTGGTCTGCTGAAACCTTCTCTGCAATCAGAACACAGTGGAGCAGCTTACTCCATAGTGTCTGACAACGCTGGCACAGGACGTGCCTGCCTGCCTGCAGCAGACCAATGGCCCTCTCCCTTGCTTCTGATGACATAATAGAATACACAAAAAAGTGTGGCCTTTTTCTTGCAGTGGCCTAAGCTTTGAATTAAGGCCTTTTTAAGGGTGACCTGATCAGCCATTGTTCCACCTGGACCTCATTGTGTAAAAGTGCACCTAACGAGCTTTTGAGTAATTGGCAAGTTGCAGTGCCTCACTGCACAAGCTGTATTGCTGGTCAGAGGGCTTAAAACAAATTGACAACTTTTTGTGAAAGTACATAAGCTATAACTATAGTATTCTCATTCCAGAAAAGGTTGTGTTTCTTTTTTCCATTAGTATATAAAAGTTTTAGTTGTCATTTTGCAATCTTAAAATGCTTTTAGGTCACCGTTATGGTTGGTAGGAGAACAAATAGAGAGTTCAATATGGTGATTAAGTATAAAGAAGAGCACTGACTGTTAAAAAAATTGACAGACATTTAGAGATACTAAACTGACTAGTTTTCAAAAGATATTGTTCTGTTAGGCAATATCATTTCCCCACTTTGGTGACAGAGACTTGTGGCTCATAAGTAATAAGGTCAGAGTTGTGCTCCTGAAACTCTTCAGTAACTGAGCTAATACCTCCTCCTAAGAATGCCTGTGGTTGTCAAGGAAACACTCTTCTCATATGAAAGGAAGAAAAGTAAGCTTTTCTTTTTCACTTCTTTCCGCAGTTATAAAATCACTACAGAATGAGATCAGTAATTATCAAGGAGAACACTCCTGTACAAGTACAAATTTACATGAAAACAGACATACAAATAATAGTAAATGTTCAATCTTTTATTTTGGTGATTTTTGTTCTCTTGAAAATTGATTCACTGGTGCTTATTTTCTTCATACCAAAATTGCTCAGGATAAAATATTTTTGTAATATGTAATATGGATTGTAATAGTAAAGATTGCAAAAACAATTCAATTCTATTGAACAAGCTGAAGAATTCTTTTGTTTGCAGGAGCTTGCTCGACCTGTAAAACACTCCAGTAGTACACAGCACTAAATGTCAGTTCTGGATATTGTGTTCCCAGGTCTTTTAGTGCTATATCTAGCATTAAAAAGTTACATTACAACAGCCATGATTCAACAATCATTAAAGCCTGTTTAAAGCAACTAAGACAAGCCCTACAAGTGTGTACCATAGCTATACAATGCTTTTAGTATTCAGTTGTTAGAGCTTGCTTTTTATGTACTGTTAAATATTATTTAGATGAAATACAATGAACCTTTTAGCACATAGCTTCCAAAAACTGTAAAAATTGACAAGTGCAATATAAACCATTTGGACATTAAGTAACTACTGACCCTCCACGCCATCCAAAATAAAGCAAACTTTTCATCTACCTGCTACTTTGTTTAGTTAAAATATTGTATAGGTTGACACAATTACAATTGTATACAATTGTAGAAGAGGTCGAAAAGTAATTTTTCAGAAGTTGTTTCCTGGAAAAGCTTAGCATTTTCCTGTATAAATTGCATTTAGGAAGTGGTTGGCATTTATTAACATCCTCACTTTGTGGCAAAGGGCTGAAATCCCCTCCCTGTAGTCCAGAAGGAAACAATTGACACCCAATTCCTGACTTCACCATCTTGTTCAACGTTTCCCCTAACTGTGTAAACACCCAGATTTCTCAGGAGCCTTGATGATGTCATGTTACAAGAAGGAATGTACAGTCTTTCAATCTTGTTCAACAAGAAAAAAATCAACAGAACTTTAAATTTCACAACAGTCTAGTTAGGTAATGGCTAAAGTATCTTAATTCATAACTTAATTCGCTCAAAAGCAGCTCTTATCAAAGCTCAACTTTAGACTGTACCTTCCATACACTTGAATGTGAATTGTTAACTAGCTAATCTGTAACTGATCTACGTTTTGCATTGCAACTGACATTTTGGATTTGTGTGTTGGTTTTACACTGGTTAAGTGTGTTAAATTTCGATCTGTGCAAACCTAGAAAAATATATGAAGCCATGAAAACTTTGAATGGTAGCCTTCTTAGGCAATGAATGGATTACAGGAATATTCACATACTTCCAGTAATGTTTAAAGAAAATCGTGAGTTTTTTTCATTTTTGTTATGGTGCCAAAATGTTAAAGGTTTGCCTTGCCATATCAGTACATGGACAAATTAGGTGTTGATTTAGCATGATTTGTTTTATTTCCTGCAGTTAATCATTACTTTGAGACACGGATACAACAGAGAACTCCTTCCCTTTCACATCACACCATATATACATACAGTATAAACAATATTGCCTGTGTGGTTGAACAGACAAAAAAAAATCAGTATATTTTACAGCATATAATAAGTCACAATAAGCTTAAGTCACAAAATTAATTTAATTAAGTTATCTATACAGTTAGCCATTCCAGTGCAAGAGTTAAATTGCCAAGCAAGGAGCAATTTGTCATATATTGTGTCATCTTACTGTAGGTCACCACACCATCTATATTGGGGTTCACGTGCCCAAAAGCTACAGGAGACGAAGACGCCATAGGAGGAGAACGACACACAAGGAGAGGAAGGAGAGAGTGACAGAAAATGCCTCTGACAAGTCAGACGTGGAAAACAATGATGAGACCAGCACCAGCATCCTCAAACCACTCAGTAAGTACTTACTGCAAAGCGCTTGTCATTCCATTTACAGCCTGTGATGTCTTCTGTAGGAGTGGCGCTTACTCGTGGAATAGGGACTTTTAGCCTTTTGATATTTTTAGGTCACCCAACGAATGGAGTACTGACAGTCAAATCAGACAGATGGGTTTTGCTCTGCTGGGTACGGTGTGGAATTTTCCATCAGAATTGCTTGTCTCTCACTGGATCAGTTAGATATCTGAGAGGAATAGTATTTTCAAGTCAAGTCAGCGACATATGAGCTACACAATATTTTAGTAACACATAGTGTTAAGCAATTTTTGTGGAAAATTCCATGTGCAGAATTCCCCTGGGAGTAGTACTTTGATAGGGATTCTCAGTGTGTAAGTAATAACCACACAAATGGGGCAGGATGGTTCAGTGTCTATCACTGTGTGTGGACGTCAGTAGCTGAGAATTGCTCTACATTTCAGGGACATTGGTCTCTGCTCAGAACTGAATCTACTGTTATTTATCAAGTGCTGTTTATTGTATATTGTTTAGGAAAGTGAATTCAGCTTTCTAACAACAGAGGAAGCAAATAGCCTGACCAAAACCAGTGTAAATATGAATTATAGTTTCCACACTAATTGAAGTTGTGACCTTTGTTAGATTCACGGAGAACAGGGTGATACAAGGAACATTTATTTTGAGTAAATTTAGGTGCACTATGTTTTGTTTTTGAATTTTTTACAATTATTACATGATCAAAGTAAATTAAATGTGTTTTAGTCCTGTATTTAAATGGGCCATACATTTTGTTCAATGCATCAGTGTTGATCTGCAGCAATTATATCATGTCATGTCATTTACCAAAGCACTTTATACCATATGGTGTCGCGGGAAGCCAGAGCCTCCCTGGCAAGTAACAAGCGTAAGGCAGGGTACACTTTGGACTGGACGGGGCGCCAGTCCATCATAGGGCAAGTGCAAGCCAGTCATACATGGGGACAATTTGGAGGCCACGGTAAAGCCAAGGGGGGAAATTTGGCCCGGACACTGGGATAACTCCCTACTCTTATCAAGAAATGCCCGGGGATCTTTAATGACCACAAAGAGTCAGGACTTCAGTTAAGCGTCTCATCCGAAAGATGGCGCCCACTACAGTATAGTGTCCCCGCCACTATGGCGGGGCATTAGGACCCACACAGACCGCAGGGTGGGCACCTCCCACTGGTCCCACTAACACCACTTCCAGCAGCAACCATAGCTTTCAAGGAGCCAGGTACTGACCAGGCTCAACCCTGCTTAGCTTCAGTGGGTAGCCAGTTGAGAGCTGCAGTGTGATATGGCTGCTGGCTTTAGCAATAATATCATCATTAAAAAATATATTTCATGCCTAATTCATTAGACAATAACTTTGTGATTTTAAAACTGCAGGGTAATGCTTTTTTTCTCACTGATTGTTTCTCACTCTTTTAATTTTGATAGCAGTTCTCCATGGCCTGTGGTACTTGTACTGTAGGTATGTCCAACCCTGGTCAGGGAAGGCTGGTGTGTCAGCAGGTTTTCAAAGCACCAGCACCTGAAGAGCTGGGCGAAGTTGTGAAATTGGTTATGTTAACCCAGACATGAACTTGTTAAAAACTGAAATTGAAAAATAAAAATCTGCAGACACAGCGGCCCTAGGCCTTCCTAGACTAAGATTGGATATCCCTGGCCTAAGGTGGAGAGGCTAGAAGATCAGGTTAACAAACTTGCTTTTAAGTGTTTTTTCATTTGAAATGATATTTTTTAATTAAGAAAGAATTTTTAATGTAGCTGTGTTTGTAGCTTTAAAAACAGTACATTTAATATTAATGTAAATAATATTGTTGAGAGTTGTTGGTTGTGGATAGTTATTCATATCAAGCCATTTAAAATCTTTTTAATGATCGGTTTGCTGTACATGAAATATGAATATTTTCATCTATTAGTGTGCAATGCAGTATGTTCTGTACAGTATGTAAAATATTATTAAGCACAGTAATATGCGTTGGGGTATATACAGTAGTAATGAATTAAGCCATTATCTGTTACTTGTATAAACAAAATAAGTGAATCTTTTATAACATACTCTTAAAATCCAGTCTACGAACATCTCTTTAGACAGACACAACCAAGTTTCAGATGACCTAGAAGTCAGGATCACAGATCTAATACTGTACATGTAATAATGAAAAGAAAGCATTATCTTAATGTATACAAAGTCAAACTATTAAATGTCTTGGATGATAGTAACCTGATGTTTTGTTAGCTTACAAAATAATTTGAAAAAAAAATTACGTTTGTTAGGTAGCCATTATACCTGTTTCAGACTGATACCCTGTTCAGCAGTGAAATATTGATCAAGTCACCATTAAGTACCTTATGAGTTTGCTTTGATGAACTGACTTGCTTTCAATGCTACTTCATCTTTCTCCTTTCAGATGCATGAAATCCAATGTGAATAGACTGGTGTATAGTAAACAGTATTTGTATTAATCAGTTAGAATTTAAAATGCCTGTGTTAACATTTTCCAAATATTCTTTTCCTGTCTTTTCTTTGAGAAACCATGTAAAATAAGTGTTAAAAATCACTTAATCGTTTGTCAGTATGAATCTGAATGATTAAAATGAGCCAACCCTGTGGAAGGTATCTTGGTATTGATTCAACTGAGGTTCTTTTTTTTACAGAGTGTGCATCTGAACATTAAGTCAGGTACATGCAGAAGTCACAGTAGCTGATGTTTTTGACAGTTGAAAAGTGTTTTGGTGTCATAAACATTTTCACATTCAAGTGTTCACTGTTACAGCTAGCTATTGATTCATTCAAAACAGTTCAAATATTTTTTCAGGTCAGTGGCAGGTTACTAGGCTTATTTTTAAAGATTTTCTAGGCTTATTTTTAGTGGAGCTTTGGATTTTTCTGCAGTGATCTCAGGTTGCTCCTGACATCTTTTGTCTCTTAGGATATTGATTTATAATACAATTGGGCTTATTGTTGTTAAAGAGAATAAAGTTCCAGTTTCTAAAAAAAAAGATTTTGTGACAAAAGAAACTGTACTAAAAGGACACTATCGGTGACCTACATAATTGTTTTTCCGAAGAACACAATAATGTTAGGTTACAAATAGGTTTTGGTAATTGTTATCCTACGTTAAATGTTAGACACAATAGAAAAGTTGGGCCTTATTTTTTTTTCCTTTCATTTCTTATGTTCTGAGTAGGAGCTGATACATATCTGTAAAGTGATAATCTAAAAACTAAAAATATACGTTTTAAAAGATAGTTACAGTACTAAATTGGTTTGATGGGCCAAATTGCCTCCTCTCATTTGTAACTTTTCTTATGTTATGATTCAGTTTTCAAAGCTTAATCTTTTAAAGCAGTGGTTCAGAATTTCAGTCCTCTTGGGGAATATAGAAAGAAAGTAAAAGTCAGACAAACTGGCAAAATAAAGTCCTCAATCAACATATTTTTTTATTCAGCTTGCTGCATAATGGGATTGAGGTGATATATATTGCATTTGGAGTGCTCATTTCGGATGTTCCTGGTTACGTCAAGCATACAGTCCAACTGTTCATTGCACACTTGGAAATATCTTTAAACAAAACTGTTTTTAAATGCCTCTGTACTGCATTATCAGTATTCAACACAAAGTCCGCTTGGTCATTAAAACATTCCTGGGTTCAAAGATGATTCCGGTTAATTGTATCCATGATATTGCCAGTTCAAAAACACTACAAAATTGCAAGCAATCAGTCACATTCAATGGCCTGTTTCGGTTTTGATCAAATTCTGTTTTTTTATGCAGTAGCTATTGTCTAATTGTTTTGTATATATTTGAATGGAAATATACAGTATATTCTGTATATAATTCTGAGATTTACATGATTTGTTTTTATCATTCTAGTTTCAATCCAGGTCCCCTGTAAACAACAAACACCTGAAGCAGAACTGTCCATTTTTGCAGCAGCATCACAGCAATTTCTTGTTTTGGACAACAACAGAATGATCACCTCTGATTGACCAGGTCCTAACCATTTCACTTTTAACTTTTCAATAACAACATTATTGATCTCTGACAAAATATTCTGGAGCTCACTGACCTCCTCAGATGAATTACTATCATCTTCTTAGGTATTGGCTACATATCAACAGCAAAGGCCTAGAGATCTACAGTATGTCATAGATTGAAAATGTTTAAGACTACTTATTAAAATATAAATTTATGGTTGTTCCATAATTTTTAACAACTGCTCAGTGGAGATTAAAAAAACATTCACTCACATGCGTGGATACACAGGCACCCACATGGCCAGATGCAAGCTTTTCTGTGGAAATCAGGCCACTTATCTACTATAAAATCTGTAAAAGTGCACGGGAGGAGTGTA
The DNA here is from genome assembly GCF_055471065.1 of Atractosteus spatula. Classification (NCBI taxonomy): domain Eukaryota; kingdom Metazoa; phylum Chordata; class Actinopteri; order Semionotiformes; family Lepisosteidae; genus Atractosteus; species Atractosteus spatula. The sequence continues at coordinate 55,948,506 of NC_142708.1, read as the reverse complement.
ATTCACAACAAAGATTTTCTTTGGCTATTGAAAGGCGAGTTCAAACACCCCTGAGTTTTTGCAGAGCTTTTAAAATCCTAGTGAGATTATGACGGTGAGTAGTATTAATCTGTAATAATTTCTAATACAAATATGAAGTTTACTATAATAATCATATACAGTACATATTATGTTTTATTATGTGCCAGCAGCCCAACGACACAGCAGGTGAAGTGAGGTGAGAAGTTACATCATCAACTGAATGAAGGAGGAAATTTAGGGAGGGCAGAGTATGCAAGCTCAGAGTGGTATTTAGCAAATACAAATGTATCTCTCATGCTGTGTGTTGGATTCATGCACAAAGTAACGTGACTGGTGATTAATGCATCCTCATGATTTTCAGATCGTTCTGTGAAGCATTTGCACTTTAGAAGAATGATCATTTTAAGGGAAGTGGTCATCATATGATACATTAACAGCCTACGGCAATCTCAAGCAGACAATGTTAACTGTTATGGGGTTCATCTATGTGTGAATCAGACACCCGCAGTATATTTCAAACCAGGTTGAATCCTTGATGATGGGGAAAAAAAGCAGAATGATTTACATTGAAATGAAGTTATTATTGAAATCTGAAGTCATCACAGTTGTCATGGATCGCAAATGCACTTGTGTATAAGCACTCCCTGTAGGGCCTGTAAAGCAGAGTAAATAGCTGTTGGTTATTTTTAAGGAGGCTTCGCTTGAGAAAAAAGCACTTTATACAGTATACAGTATAAAGCCATGAATAGCTTGTGTGTAAATACGTAAGATACAGTATTAGCTAAATGTTTCATATCAACAAAGAGTTTGAAAGAATATTTCATAAAATGGAGGATCATTTTTTGTCAGACTTTGTTTTTGATATGTCTGGTAGCTCCATTATCCTTTCCCAGTTTTATATCTTGGTACTGTATAAAGCCTCCCTGTACTCCTGCCACCCTCCTCCTAAAAGAGGTCTTGTTTGAAGCCTTGTGCAGGGCCTTCACTGCCAGGGATTCATTTACATTTTGGTGCTTGGCCATCAAGTAGGCAGCCATCTTTTATTCAGAATTTCCGGGTGAACAAACAATGCAGTATTAGAAATTTGCCTACAGCACACATTCTTTATGAGTAGTTAGGATTTAATTTATACAAGAACAGGTCAAGCAATTGGGTGTTTCTCAGTTATCACACTTTGTCAACTGTTGCACCAGCTTGTTTGACATTTGCTTAACAGTTATGACAATGTACCAATGCAGTAAAGACCTTTTTTACTCCTTCAGTAAAGACAGTATTGTTCTGACAATTTGCAGGTTTAGAAATAAGCTTGAAGGAGAAATTTTTAGTTTGCCTAAGACACAGCCACAATTTAAAATTAAAAATGCTTTTTTGCTGTTGTCATATTTATTTATGTTTTGATATCAGGTAGCATGTAAAAAATTCTCCAAGTTAAAGTACCTATAATTTAACAATTACAGTACACAGAAAATCAAGATTTGCATAGACTTCCAATATACAGTACTTGAGAAATACTCATAGGGGTGAAGCAGACTCATGCAAAGGACCTTGTTATTGTTATGTTTTGTTTGTAACTCTCCTATAATTATAGAAACATCATAAAGAAATTAGTAACAGATACACAGCAAAACAAAAACTGCCATGCATTTTGATTCAAAAAGGAGCAGACTGCAGGGGTCCCTAAGATGATGCTCAAAACAATTCCCCATATTTTTCTATGCAGATTTCATTGATGCTCTTCATTGTATATACTGTATGCTGTTAACTATCTGTAGTTTGCTTTGGTAGATACAGTATATGAAAAACTTTTAAAATGTAATTTACAACACACCCCTGACCTACAGTATGACGAATGTGACTTGGAGGCAAAGTTCAAGGACCTAAAAAGCTTCTTGAGCATTAGTGAGGAAAAAAAGTATGTTCTAAAGATAAAATAATGAAAACAGGTGTTAAATATATATGCAGGTCCCAAGGACTTCTTTTTCTAACCTTTAGCGAAAGTTAAACTGAAATCCCCAGAGTCTGGCTCATCATCCAAGCTACTGTATACAATGTAGAGAATGGAGTTGTATGCCTTATGGCTTAACACCGTAAAGGCAGTTATTTGTGATAATTGTTGCAAAGTTAATGCATTCCGTATACATTACATTATTTCACAGTTTAAGGCTCAGCACCTGAAGTGACTGATTCAGGAATACATATATGGATTGCATTATGTGCTAATGGCTTAAAAACATTAAAAACATATTGCATTTTACTTATGAAACAGCAAATAAATGGAAACTTATATACAGTACATACTGTAGATAAAATTACATCTCAATTCCCAGCATCCTGTTTAATCTTTGTGGTTCAGTTATGCAAAGACTGGATCCTGTATTTGGTCCATGTTGTCAGTGTCAGGAAGGTCTGGAAGACCTCGGGGATATGCTGTAGGTTTATCTCTGAAGGAGGAGGGCTAGAATTGCACAGGAGTGCTTGTCTCCTGCAGACACAAGGCAGCCTCCTTAATTTGAAAGCCAGTCCACACTAATCCTTACTAACGCTTCCCCAGTAGGGGGTTATAATTAGCTAATCTACCCTAATTCTTCTAATAAATCTGCCTTGTGTGTCCACATGTACATGGTTAACTGCTGGGAAATTTGGTAGAAATGTTATTTTTATTTTCAAAAGTCCAGTCTGCAGCTGATGTGTTAAAACCAGCTACTGGAGACTATTTTATAAAAGTAATTTTACATTTAAAAAAAACTGGAGAGTATCTTAGTTGTTTTTACATTTGCAGCAGTAAAAGTTTCAAAATATGATTTAAAATGTAATTACAAAAATCTCTCCGTTGAATCCCTGTCTCAGATTGGATGGCCAAATACGCCTTGGCTCCTCTTTCTACTTGGCAGACCTGTCTGAGGCTCAGTAATAAAGCAGTCAGCCTCAGTAGTGGCAAACGGCACTTCGTTTATATATCGACCATAGGGCTGTTCTATCCAGACAATGCCGTTCTTGAGAATGGTGGTCACTTAGGAAGAATTACATCCTGCTGGGATAAAAACATGCTGCAAATGTTGGTTTAGGAGTCCAAATAAATTAGCAAACAGTTGTCTTTTAGGTGGCAGATGTAATTAGTAAAGACAGCCCTGCTGTTTCTGCACAGTTTCCTTTACATATTTTTTCTTGACCAATAGATTGGAGTTCAAGGAGGGTTACACTTTTAAATTGCACAGTTTGGCAAATCATGGCGTGCTGTCAATATTTTCTGATTTGGCATTTTGTGGTTGTCTGAATATCATATTGCCCAATTTACAGACCTCAGATCAAAGCAACACAAAGTCAATAAGGTATTAAAGGCAAACTTGTTTCCATAAACGTATTTGCCATAAGGTTATTAGCATTACTAGTATTATCTTATTAGTATGATTATTGGAATAACAGATGTAACATATGTATTCTAATGATTCTTTTAATAGGACTCTTATTTTAAGCATTTTAGTCCTTGGACAATTGGACTAAATGTGGAAGGACACAGTTTGTATGACAACAGGATTCAGACTGGTTGCGTGCTCGGGATTAGATATTAATTTGCCTATCCTGCACATGGATAGGACACAGCCTTCTCATTATCATTGCACATTGATGTGTTGTGATTAAATCAGCATGGGTCTGAGGATCAGAGATTTCTTTATAAAATATTTAAAGTCACCAGCCTTTCCCTGCATACAGATTTTTTAGACCATATTTAACCTCTTGCTTATACTACCTGTCCCGAATCAAATAGCTAAATGGAACATTATCATAAAAAACAGCAATATATTCCCTTAATATTTTCTAGCTGAATATAATTCCAGATCGTGTATTTCCTGGTTTGAACTAATTGCTTCACTTTTGTGATTTGCATCTGCACATACTGTATCTGACCTGAAGAATATTGTGAGCACATTAGAAACCAATGATTTTCACGGTCATAATTAGGTATTAAAATATGTTGCTGGTGAATTAACTGCAAATATTTAAACATTTTGGCAGCACTGCGGAGGAGTGGCTATAACTCTGGACTTTGAGCTGGAAGGTTGAGTTCCCAAATTCTGGGTGGGGCACTCATGTTATTCCCCGTTCTTCACTCAGATAGCTGTGGTGAAATTCACAGCTGTACAAATGGTACTAGTATGAATGGCTGTGGATAAGAGTAACAGCTAAAAAATAATAGTAGTTTTATTGTACGTGTGATGTAAACTGGGCTCAACTTAAGAGTATTTGTAATATGGAGGAGGTAGAAATATTATGAAACTTTACATTTTACTGTAAATCAGCGAACTATAAATTATATTTTTTTATTGGATGAATGTCAAATGCTTCATATGGTAAAGAAGTGCTGAAAAAGGCATAGTGGCATTTGTGTCACCTCTCACAGTAAGATAAATACTGAGGTGAAAAAAGGTTAGAAACAGTTTAATCTGTTCTTCTTATTAAAGACATACTTAATCTTGTAAAATAGCACTGACAGTATAGTATAAGTCATGTGTCCAATACTAGTAATTGCATCTAAAAGTTATTTGTTTTTAAAAAAGATTATGTTAAAAATAAGTGCAATTCTGCATGGTGAATACTGTTGTCTATTGAAGCTGAGTTTACACAACCATTTACAGGTTTCTGGGATGGTGGACACTTTAGTGTTATTTCATTTTTCCTTTCTGTTCTGCAAGGCACACGAACACTTGACCTCAGTATCCTCAAAACTGAAGCGTTGCCCCCTGGTGGTACATGAGTAAGAACCTCCTAGCTCCACTCCCACTGCACAACGTCCTTTTTGTTATATGAAAAATATCTCATTTCTTCATTACTTTTAAAATAATTTCTTGGATTATTTTTACATTCAGATTTAAAAATAAACCAGACATCCACAAAATGTAATACAATATTGTAACAGTATGAATATTTTTACTTAAAAATATATCAGTGGGTAGCTGTGAGCTTTGATTATTTTTTAATTATCATTCCAGTTTAACTGTTTCTGAGTTTCATTGTTGAGTTAAGTGTAGTCATGCATAATGTTTCTGTTCCTAGAAGACAATTTAGAAGTGTCACTTTTCCAAATGGACGATGCAAGAGCACACAGTGCTAGGATTTTAACTGCTTCAGGAAATCAATGTTGAGGCCTTGTTGTCAATCACAGTTGTCCAGCCTCTAATTTCTGGCTGCAACTGCACAGATGGAGTGGCAGAATAGAGTATTATCAGGTCTATTAATGGTATTAAAGTCTATTATTTAAGATCTGCATTGATGTTGTGAGGATTGTGTTAATGGTCAGGGAGCTCACATCCAGTTTCAATTTTGACATGCTTTCATTTTGACAGTGGGTCAAGTTTTGTATTTTATACATATCTTGATTCTTTGATCTATTTTTTAATTATTTTATTTTATTAATTATTTTATTCTTATTTTCTGTGTTGTTTTCTGTTGTTTGATATATATATACTCACAATATATAATGAAATACATTCGTTTTTAGTCTTGCATTTCTTTTGTGCATCAGTACATTACCTGCCCCTGTTAGTATTAACTAATGATTTGATTATGCGAGCCATTTTCATCACAGGACAGCTTTGGTTTTGTAATGAATAAGCAAATTATTACTTTACGTAATATTGTTCAGTACTCATGGAGCAGGTTGTAAATTTATTTTGTAATTTAAAATGTTTTAACAATATTCAATTTTGTTTTGTTATTCCTTCAATGCATCTATGTTAAATGATAAAAAAGAAATTTCGTTATTTATAGTGACAACTTTTGCTTAAACTCAGAATCTTTTAAGGCTGCAAACGATGGCAATTCAGCTAATCTCATTTTGGCAACTAGCATTCTTTCAGACTTCCATGTGCTCTACACAAGAGACAAAGTGTTCTTTGTACAGGCATGGTTCTTGGCTGCAGTGCATGTATCTCTTTGAAATTCACTTGAACTGTGTCATTTTCATTTATATCTTTCTTCTTCCCCCTTGTTCTCCCTGTTACCTACCCATATTGAACCCCTTTCCCCCTAGCAACTGCAAGAGTTAGAGGCCAATAGCCTCTGGTATTACAGTGCAAGGAATTTATGAGGTAGTTTTTCTATACAACAGTGTCCTTTATGAAGTAACCACTGAATGTTTTTTTTATAAAGAACAACAGAAAAGACTAAGCAAAAAAACAACTTGTGATTTGTTAACTATACAAAAATTATACAAAATCATGTTGTGTATTTCCTGCGATAAATTAGGCTCTCCAATTAAAAATATACAGCAATTAAACAGTACATTGGCATTACATCTGAAACTGTATGCTGTAGGTAACTGTCAATCCTAATATTTGACTGACACGTGATAATGTAAATACCAATACAGTGTTGTTTTCCAATGATGTCTAGGTTATATGTTCCTGTACAGCTTTCTGCATTTCCTTCACACTGGTTTAAGAAAAGACCTGTGTATACCAGCACCTGTGGTGTTTTGGTTCCCAACACTGAGTAGTACCAGACAAAAGTCGTATGGTTTATGTTAACAGAAATGTTTCAGTTTTGACAGTGCTGCTCTTTGAGGCAAAACACCTGTTCTGTGTGTGCAATAACTTAATCTGTTTTCACTGGCAACAAGGCTGTGTGACTGAAACGTGTGCTGTGTGCAGCGACAGCTACTGTACAGCCACAGCACATAGAGTCAAATACAAAGTCTCCATGAATAGCTGGACTGCTGAAAGTGGTTCTAGGGCTAAGCAGAGTCATATTGCACTCTGGGCACCATGACATTTTGTATGTCTGTGTATTGAGGGCTTACAGTATCTTACGCTGCAAAACACACAAAAAAGCCTAGAAAACATGGTAATGATAGATTATCCTCTGAAGGCAAGGTACTGTTGATTCAACTGGCCAAGGGAAGGTCAAAGTGCAGTATCTTGTGTATCTTAGCCTAGCTGAGTTCTAAAAGTAATATAAAGAAGGACAGGGGGAGATTGGGGCAGATGAAGAAACTCCGGAAGCAATCAATCCAAGTTGAGATATTTACATTACTAGAAATCGAATGGAGTGGAATCATGCAGCACTTCAGGGTTCTTCATGACATTTTCAAAAACGTCACAAGACCTAAACAACCAGGTATCATACTGATGGGTTTGTGTTTATAGAGATGAAAACCATCCTCCACTACTAGAGAATAAATGATTCAGAACTGACACACACTGTTACAGTTGTATCTTATTGCGTTTTATGTCTTTGTTGTAAAATAACATATGCAATAATGACTTGCATGTACCCAGTCACACAAATAATTATTCTATGCCCAAATGGTTTTTGAGGGAAAACAACTTTAATGTTTTGTAAGTGCAATATTCAACAGCATTCCTCCTGTCTGTGAATTTGGAAACAATTTGTTCAGTGTAATTGGCTATCATATTAATGCAGGATTATCAGCATTGTTTTGTAGGGTATGGATACATGATGAGACAGTCTGTTAAAACACAAAAGTGCCATTAATGTTATTTTCTCTTAAAATGTATTTGGATGTAGAATAATTATTTGTTAAAAAAACAAAAACAAACTAGTAAAACAGGCACCAGTATAAATGAAGTGTCAAAATTTAAGAAAGGTTGATTGTCAATACTGAACATTGACTGACATTGATACAAAGCGTATTTTTAAATGCCATGCATTGTGAAACTGATGCACAAATTACTATAAATCTTTTTCAGTGTGTTGTAGATATGTATATTGACTACTCCTCATCAATCACAACATTTCAAGCGAAGGAAGTCTCATAACTAATTATTCTGCTGTTTGTCACATATGAAGTTAGAGGTCCATATTCTGTGACTGGATGAAGAGTGAATTAAAATTAATCGAATCTTCATGCTGTTTTCATGACTCCAAAGTAAAAAAAAAAAGCAGGGAGTTGAAATGGTTACTTGAAGAGATGTAACTTCAGAACCTTGGATTTTCCAATTCTCCTGTGGGAGAAACTCTACCTACTGGTTTTCCTGCACCAGAGGTTGCACAAGTGCTGTACCTCTGTTGATTCTGGTCTTTCTAACCCTCTTTTGAATGAGGAAACTGCTTTTATACGGAATATAAGTGATCAAACTTATGAACATAATTTCAATGCATTACCAGAGAGTGGGAAAGTTTATTTATATATCAGCAGTATTGCATTCTCAAGTCCTTTTTTTCGTGTGCAGTGATGCTTAACTAAATATTCAAATTAGAAGACAAGAGAGAAGGCAAGCAAAGCCCTCTTGTGAAGAATGGACAGTTTTGTGAAGCATTTCCTAGTTGTTAATGAGGGGTTTGAGGGCTTACAGCCAAGCCACACTGAAGTCCAATGATGAAGTGCACTTTTTTGGTCTGGAGGAGGGTGCTAACAGTGGTCAGATTTAATTCTGTCCACTTTACCTGGGACAGACTGCTTTAAAGTGGGGACCCAAGAAGATAAGCAGTTAGTACAGGTGGATCTTGCTTTTCAAGCTCTACTTACAGTAGATGTCCAGCTATAATTTTGACTCTCTGGGGGCTTATCTATCTTGCCATCCAGAAGAATAAGCCACATTTACTGAATTTAAACGGCTCCACATTTAAACCACATTTAAACGGCTCCCCTTATCCTTTAGTGAATTGAGATGTCTTTTTCCAGAGACAGGAACAGTTTGAGGGCAAAAGGAAAGGTGCCACCGGAAACGGAATTGAATGGCTATGGGGAAGAGGACAAGAAGAAGAACCTCACATCCACAATTGCTTCCCAGGCAGTAAACCGGAGTATTTTCCCTTTTCTAGTCTCCCCGGCAGCCGAGAGGATTCGCTTCATTCTGGGGGAGGACGATGACAGCCCAGCCCCCCCACAACTCTTCACGGAGCTTGATGAACTGCTGGCTGTAGATGGACAGGAGATGGAATGGAAGGAAACGGCTCGGTAAGTATGCGCGAAATACGCTGGCTCTGCTTGGTGTGACAGAATCCAGCAGAATAAGATATCTGGTGGTAGGCCACCAGATTCCGCCATAACTGATGTTGATAAGTGCTTGCAAGCTGATCTTAAAACAAATGTTATATATCAATAATAATATCGAAAAAAGAAATATGTAAAAAATGATTTCCAAAAGCATTACAAATTTAACAGGGAGGAACCCCCAAAATAATCTATAACAAACTGCCAATAAGATACAAATACAAATCCTCAGATGAATTGGATAAAAACATTCTTTTTCAAAGTATGATCCAAGGCAACATTATTATATTAAATTATTATATTTATATATTACGGTTTTGCACTTGTAGGTAAAATATAATGCAGTCTAAATAAAATACCACCCATGACAATTATTAAAAGTTCACCCATCAAATTAAACAACAGACCTTCTGTGAGACAGACGTTGCTGTTTATCTGGTAGCTGCATTGCTCAGGATGGATCTACAGCATGTGAAATACTTGGCAAGCACCCGTTTGAGTTAAAATGATAGTGTGCAGCAGTAGGCTTTGAAAAAAAACCCATCCATTTGAAAGGATGCTTTAGTCTAGTAACATTAGTAAATGTATCATAGTAATGGATTAAAAATAGAATCCTGGCAAGATTGTCTGAAACACATACAGTATACTGTAGACTCAATACTCTTCCTTTAATGTTCTCAACGACTGAACTGGTGTTTAGTGCTGCAGCTTCATATCCTGGGTTCAGTTCCAGGGCATGCTATCCCTAGGGCACTGTGAGTTTTCTTTGGCTGGTCTGTTTTCCTCCCACAGTTGAAATATTGCTGTTCAGGTTAATTGGCATCTTTAAAATGTCCCCCACATATGTCTGTCTGTGGACCCTGAGATGGATTAGTATTCCATCCACGGTGTGTGTGCCAGGTTAGGGTCTGTCTCACCATCTAAGGATAAAGCTGGTACTCAAAATGAGATATTGAAATAAATTATTTTATGTACTGCATGTTAATTTAAAAAGAAATAAAAGAGGACCATTTCATATTAAAAAATGTTCATTTCATGTTTTATTTCCAAGGAGGGATGATAAATTTGGCATAGGGTTAAAACAGATACTTTAGATTTTGTTTCTGGTTTGACCTGTGACCAGAGTAAACTCGGCTTCTGTTGTGTGGTGATAATGTCTGCTTGAAACAAATGTGACTAAACAACTCTCTGATTAATTTATGAAGCTTCTTGAATTACCACTTTACTGTAGTTGTCACATTGCACAGTGTATTTCTTCTTGATTTGTGTCCTAATCCAGTCAATGGAAATAATTTGGTCAGTCAGATTGTGCTGATCAGAAATAATCAGAATGTTGCAAATGTAATCTCGCTTTTGCATTGTTCCTGCAAACATAAAAAATTGGCTGAAAATGACAGATAAAGACATATTTAGGATATATTGCATACAAGTAATTTCTGGTAAAATCCTACTGATGGGGACTCTTCATCCAGTTTACTATAGGAGCCTAAACTGACATACAACTAAGAGTCTGGCTGTCAAAAAACAATTACAAGTAGCAAGGTATTGACATAAAACAGCAGTAAATTGGTCATTGTTCATCCTGACAGTTTGTTTTTTAGAATCAGTAATTTTTCTTTCTGTTATACCTGTGCATTTTGGAATGTTTTGTGATGCTATAGCCTCGTACAGTAGCCTTCAGTGGCTGTCTAATCCCAGCCCTGCCACTAGGTAGCGGTGTGCCAACTGTGTAACGCTGCTAGGGGGAAATCCGGTCACGCTCGACTAGTAGTATAACATCAACTCACATCCACAGAGTCTTGGTTACAGAGCTCAGTTTCAGCTCGTAGCAAGCACATTTATTACTTGAACGACCTGGGAGCCTCACATCTTTATTTTTTATTCTAAAAGGTTAGCTCATAGCACTCTGTTTTAAAGCTGTCGTCTCTTGTGCAATTTGTTTTTGGGTACAAGGGGCATGGTGGGGCCCTGTGGTCGTGGTATCCTTCAACTGAATGCATAAAAACAATCCTTTGACTTTTCTCCTCCATTCAACCTCCTTAATACCTGAAAGAGGTTGTGAAATGAATGATTTTACACGTTATATGCAGTTCTATAAGTAATTCAGAAAACTTTAGAGGGAATCCATATCAGGACCAGTGCTATGCATTTTTTTTTCTGGAGGAATTAAACGATCTGGAATATCAAAAGCTTTTGATTAACCTTGATTATAAAAATACATGAACATATTGCAAGAGGCTTCAGTGATGATAGTATAACATAAATAACATCATAAGTAAGAATCCACATAAAACATTTAAATGCAATTTGTAGAAAGCAAAATTGCATAAAGAATGGTGGAATTTTAAATTTTAAGGAAGTTAAAAACATAATAAAATGTTTTTGTCTGAAGGCAAAACATTTTTGATTGCAGAGCTATTAAAGAGGAAATGTACAGTATAGGAGTTACATTTGGCCTTTTTCCTTCAAATTAATTTTCTTATATGACATTGTAATCCTAGATTTCTTATTGTCTTAAACAGAGTTTTCCAGTCTTGTCAGTAGATTTATAATCCACTGAGTTTGATACAGTAGGTCACCTGTTTCTTAAGACTGGTACTGTACTACCTGTAAAGTACTGATGAAATGATGGTGAATTACTGTTGAAGTAAAAAAATAATTCTGTTCAATTAACAAACTTCTAGTCCATGAGGACAGAAAGACACTCAGATTGTGGTCCCATATTATCTTAAAATTGCTTATTATCTTAAAATTTAATGAATAAGAAGCATAACTGATCACAATGAAATGATCACAATGTTGCAAGCACTATAGAAGTTTTTGATTTAATTGCGGTTTATAACTGGGGCCATGACTGTGGTTGGAGACCTTAAGTCTAAATATACCTAATGACTTTTATTACTTTATAGTGTGATGCTGCATAGGGATGTACCTCATGAAGTGTGGCCTTTCCTGTGGTTTAGAGTAGTCTTATTCAAAGATTTCCCCTGCCCACAATTGCAGCATGCAGATCACAGGCTGGTGGATAGGACACCAGCATTCACTGGAGCAGGATCAGCTGTACATCTTGCTCCAGACAGTATAAATGGACAGCCAAGAGGAGAAGCAGAGGGTGTTGACAAGGAGTAGAATCCTAGGAGGAGCCCTGTCAGACCACTCAGCTTTTAACCAATACAGACCGAATCTGTCCCTCATCTAAAGGCTTGCTACTAATTAATGTTTTTTCCCTGCTCCGGCTGAAAGGGCAGCACTACTGTTACTATTATTTTCCTCTCTAGCTCAGGCTGAAGGGCAGTGTCATGGATAACTACAGTATTTTCCTCATAATCCTGTGGGAGAAGCTTTATTTTTCCCCACAGTGCAGGCTGTTATTTACTCTTTATTTTTTAGTGCAGGGCAAGATTTCTATAAATTTCTATAAATTAAAACCTTATTTTTCACTTTAAATGCTGTGTGTGGGGTGTGTTCTAGAATCTGTGCCCTTGTTGTGGGCTGCCCCATGTGGCATCACTGGAGTTACTGAGAACTTAAATCAATAATGCATTCATCCCTCAGATTACTTTACTGGGTACTATAGGGCAGTGGTATTCATTCCTAATCCAGGAGGGCTGCAGTCCATCACGTTTTATAGATATTTAATAATCCTCAGCGAGATCTGGAAACAGGGGTAGTATAGAACAATAAAGTGAATAATTGATATAAATACAATAATTAAGAGCCCAGGATGGAATGAAGACCATACTGTAGTCTTCCAGGATTTGGAGTGAATATGAGTGGAGAAGAGATTCTTACATGCGTCTACTCGGCAGTCTGATTCAAAAAAGCTATAGTAAGCAGCAAAAGTGAATGAGGTGAGGAGGTAAAGTGGGTATTCTATTTATAAAGAGGTAGTTCAGCCTTAATATCAGTACATTTATTATTCTAAAAGGGTAAATGCCTGAACCAATAAAAATGACATTTGACACAGATTGTACAATGCTTTGAGTGAACGAGGAGGCTAAATCGTAGACAGTGCTCCATATCACAAAATTTTATTTAGCTACTTCTTTTCTGTTGTTTGAGGAACGTATTTCTTTAAATAACTGATGGCAGTACTATATGCACATGTGCACTATGTGGAGATAACTTACGTACCTGTAGAAGGCTCATTTTTCTGAAGACCATTCTTCAGGTCTTCTGTTCCAGCTGAAACTTAACTATGCCTCTAAACGCAGCAACAGGGCGTGCAAGTTTACTACATGATCAGGACCCATAAACAAGACATTTTCTAGAGAAACACAGGGATTAGATATGTACTTCACTGATTTAAATAATGGCTAATTAAACTGTTAAGAAACACAATGATTAAAAGACAACTTCCTATGTGTTTAGGAACTGAAACAAGTTAAGGGTTCAAATTAAACCTATTATTATGTATATTAAGAATTCAATTAATTAATTGACTGGTGAGGTTGAATAAAAACAGCATTTGTCTGGTTCCCCAGGGCCAGAATTGGGAACTACTGGTTTAATAGAAGCTGTGTCCCATCTAAGATGAGAAGGCTCAGGGAGATGTCATTGTAAAAAATGTTTAAAGATGTCAGCCTGATGAATACTTTCTGTCTTGAAACAGGTGGATAAAGTTTGAAGAGAAAGTAGAGAAAGGAGGGGAACGGTGGAGTAAGCCTCATGTCGCCACATTGTCCTTACACAGCTTGTTTGAGCTGAGAACTTGTATAGAAAAAGGCACCATCATGCTGGACATGGAGGCTTCTACTCTTCCTCAGGTTGTTGGTAAGTTGCGGGAACCAGGCCGTTTTGCTCTCTTGACTGCCTGGCCTTAATGTATAAAAGACTTGGATTAAATGAATTGAGAGATTTTTGGTCATATAGTGATTTTAGCAAATGATAAAAAAACATTCAAAGAAGACAATGTTTTGAGAGCCTGAGTGTGACAGCCACACAGTGCAGTTTTCTGAGGAATGGAATGCTGCTAAGCAACACGGTGATGAGGCAGTTAGTGCTGCTCTCAGCTCTTGGGTTGTGAGTTCGATTCTGGATTGGGGCACTTTCTGTGTGGAATTTGCATATTTTCATCACCTTCGGGTGGGTTTTCACTGGTTTTCATGTTTAGGTTTCCTCCCACCTTCCAAAGACATCCTGGGCCCAGTTAACTGATACCCTAAATTGTGCCAGTGTGTGGTGTGCCCTGCTGTGAACTAGTGTCCTGTCCAGGGAGACACTCCTTTCGCCCTGTATTTTTGGGTTAGGCTCCAGGTTGCTGTGACACTTACCAGGAAAGAAATCTAAAAGTAAGAAATAACAGTTATATAGAAATTAAATTTAAAAATGGCAAAAGCTGTTCATCATGAAAGAGCCACTTTGAACAGGGTCTGTGTGAGTTGATTTTTCAAAATGGAAAAGCAATTTAATTTAATGTTTAGTTAAAGTAACGTCCCCTCAGTACCATAACAGGTATTTGTAAAATAAATTAGTCAATTTAACCTACAAGTATTTCTTTGCAATCACTCATTCCATTTTGGTACACCATATCATTTTACTCATATATGTTTGTGTAAGTATAAGTGTTATAACATTCAAGCTTTTCTGTGAAAAAGTGTTTGTGTTGGAAACAAATGCATGTATACTGGCAAGGTGTTCATTAAGACATTTAGAACAGCTTTGTTTCTTCTTTGTGGTCTGACAGCAGAACAGAGCATCATGTAGAATTTGAGATCTTATGTTAATTGTTGTGACTTTTCTTTATTTTTTGTTCTTTAGTGGTTTTCTTCTTTGACATTGTAGAAATATACTTGCATGTATGTTTGAATTCTGTAAGAAAAAGAAAATAATAAGCCAACGAATTCAGCAGTGACGTATCACTATCCTCATGTTCTATCTTGAATAATCTTTTAAAGTTCATTTTTTGTGAGTAAGTTGGCATGAGAGGATGCTTTATGAATTTATATGTGACAGCCTCAAGATTGAGCTGTCTTGTCCTTTTATTGTAGAAATGATCACTGACAGCCAGATTGACAGTGGCCAGCTGAAAGCAGACCTGAAGGACAAAGTGATGTACACACTTCTACGCAAGCATCGTCACCAGACCAAGAAGTCCAACCTGCGGTCACTGGCTGACATTGGCAAGACAGTCTCCAGTGCAAGTAGGCTGTTTTCCAACCCGGATAACGGTAATACAGATGCCAGTTTGTTGCAGTCTTTTTTTAAACTATTTTTAAGAATCTTTTTTCCATTCTTTCATCTTTTTTTCTTGCTTACAACCAACAATTTGTATGTATACAGTATACATACAATTTTTTTCACCTCTTCTTTCTTTTTTACCCCAGGTTTTGATTTTCCTTGGGGTGACTAATGTACAGTAGGTGACCAAGTCCTTTTTAATGTTCATAGTTCACAACATCACAAGACAAAGAAAAGTATAGATTTATTATAGATATCCAGAGCTTTATTGTAGTCTTTATGGCTAGCTTTTATCCCTGCGCAATAAACAAAGCTTAACAGTGCCTTCCTCTTGCATAAATATATGACCAGAATATTAAGATTTTGTAAAACAATCCAGAAGTGAGCTGTGGTACGCGTCATGCATTTCCCAAAATCATGTTTTAAGAAGTAGTATGTTTATTTTTGAGAAATCATTTTGAACTTCATTCAAAGTCTATAGAAACCATGACAGATTGTGTAAAAAGCAACTACAATATTTTATAATAAAGGTAAATATTTGTTTTTCAGTGCATGGGCTACCCAGTAGAGGTATACCTGTAACTGTTTATAATTAAATAATGTACAATAATAGGAAGTGTACAAATACAGTATATTTAGACCTCTTTTTGACATTAATACTAAGGTTTGATAGCCCATCCTGTCCTTTGTGTTACTCCTAGACATTCTTACCTACAGTACTGCTAAGGTATTGTAGTGTACCGTTGACACGCTTTCTCCTGCTGCTACTTCTGGTCTAGTCTGGTCCTTTCATGTTTTTGTGTTTTGTGAAGAAAGGTGTTTTTGTTGTAATGTGTGATGGGCACATTAAATAATAATATAAGCAGGAACAACACATATGGATAATGGAGAAATGTAACAAGAAGTGTATATACTGTACGGTATACTGTATGTTACAAAAAACACCATTCAATGTTATGGTGTTTTTTTAACTCATGCTTTCGCTATGAACTGTGAGAATGTTTCACAACGCTTGAAACAGAAGCTGTTTATACAGGCTTCTAAGTATTCAAATTTAAAGTAATTAGCCACCTCTATATACCGTATGTACAAAGGGGTAAAAATAGTAATGATATAGACAACTCCTTTAGATCTGAATGAAAATCCACGTGAAATCCTTGCTGTTGTTAGAGATACAAACAAACCAGAAAGAAGTGTTGGGGAAAGTTAAAATAATCCACTACCGTTTCAAGTTACTTTTGCAAGGGATTATTTTTTAAATGAACAAAAGTTGTGGGAAATAATTTTTAAAAGGTTGTCAGTATATTTTATCTACAATATACAGTGTATTTAGTTACTATGTAAAGTAATATATTATCTCTTAAAAACAATTTCTCCTAGACATATGAATTTTAAAATGTAATCCTTTACACAAGTAATTTGGGTAGTGTGTACTCCAGTTAATTTTAGTAATAATTAATAGTTTTGACTTACAATATTTCTAGTAATAGGGTGTTTTTTAGGTATAGATGATAAAATAACCTTACATAGTATAAATAAGATAAAACAGCTATAACAGTACTATGAATATAGGAAAGATGTAACAAAACAAAATTGTTAAAACATTATGGCTGAATAGTGCATTACCTAATTTTCTTTTCTTTCACATTGACAGCAAGTTTTATGGCTATCTAAGTTAGTTTCTGTGTACAGTAAATTTTGTTTTGTACCTTTAAATAGTGCAATTAAATTGTTAAAACTAATATCATACTTCTTAGAAGTATGATTACTTCTTGAAAACCTCATAGATTACTATCCCTTATGTGAATTTTCCCATTTTAATTTACATTTTGATAATTGATTTAGTATTTTATACACCGTATTGAGCTGAATTTGATTGAATGTTTATGGAACACATTCTATTTCTGAGTGCAGAACTATATCATAAAAAAAAACCTTTGCTGTCTTCAGTTACTGTATATAAACTGAGAAGATATTAATCCAACTCGGAGAGTGTATTGCGTAATATATTTAGATATGTATAATATTGTGCTCGAGTTTCTAACAAACTCTCATTTATGGTAGTTATTGTGCTACACCCTGCCGTAAAAGATGTTAAATGTCATTGAGTTTTTTAACAAATCGTTGGCAAAAATAATTTTCAGGTTATGCTGTAACTGTTCCCTAAAGCACTCAAAACATCACAGCCAATACTAGAGCTCATTTTTTGCTTGACTAATTAACATTTTATAGCAAACCCAGCCACTACCCACTCTTGACACTTGTGCCCTTGGCAGGGTGATTTATCTAATGAACCTTCACTGACTGTATTAACTACTGAACATTGGTTCCCATCGGATTTCCCAAAAAGAAGGACCGTGCAGGGTGAACCACTGTGTTTTTCTATAGTATAAGCTGAACATTCACTTGCATGCATAACTAGATACCCAAGGTGGGGAAGTTCAACAGGAGTAGACACAAATTAATTGTAAAAAATGATCCCTGGTTTGTAGATTTTCTTTGTTGGATAAATAGATAAAGGTTTTATGGCAGTTTAATCAGTTTCAGGCATTTGTCTCAGTTTTCAAAGTCAGCATTGTTTTGTGATCATATTAAGTGCGAAAAAAACTAATTTGTTATTAAGGTATACTGTAGTACAGTATGTATCCTTTCATTGTAGAGAGGTATCTTCTCATGTTGATATTTGGTACAAGATGTCTGATATCCATGCTCAGCTTTAGTTTATGTGTTCTAGGTTTTATTCATATCCCCACCTAGTTAATAATTTAGCTTTAGTGTATTCAGATTCACAGTAATTAGAAGGTAAAGTTGCCAGTTGATATTTGTGCTTCTTTGGGATTTTCCAGCAAAACACTGTTTTGTTTTCTTTGGAATAAAATGAGATGTGAATTAATGCCAATCTATTCTCAAACAAATCTCTCAAACAATATTTAATTTCAAACAGCATTTGAAAACTTGTGTCGATTTGTATTTTTTCTGTCTATGCCCGTTCATTCTCAGTTGTCTTAAAACAAAGATCTAGTAATTAAAAACAATGTTATACGGTAAATACTGTATATGCTTTAACAAGTGCAGTTTGGGATTGTTCACAGGAGTTTGTGTGAGAAAATGTGGAGGATATTAGGTATTAAAAAAACTTTTGAAGTTCACATTAAATTGGAATTATAATTTCTCTCAACCAAAGTGACTTGGGATTTAGACTCATAATAAATTTCTGAAATGTCTTTCTGTCTTTTCTGCACCATAAAGCTTCAGAGACTTGTTCATATTTTAATGGATTTTTTTGTAACTTCCATTTGTTTATTTAACCGCTACTGCTTGCCTTTTGGCTCTGTCACACTTACTCTCTTTCCTTCCTTTTCCTGCCTTGCTGCTACTGCCTGAACTCCAAATCTGCTTCTGCCACTAAAGCACGTAGTCCGCTTGAAAACTCTGTGCCTTGTCTAACAATCCGCACCTCTGAGGAGGACCTTCGAGTCCAGCGGAGTTCGAGCGTGGGATGGCTTAGTAAGTTGAAAGGGACTTTTTGCCATTATACAGCAGCCTTTGGTGTTTCTGAAAATGGTAAATAGTGAATTAATTTGAAACAAGTGAATTCAGTCATAAAATTGGGCTTTTAGGAACTATAAAGTTAAGGCCTTATTAAATCAGTATTATTTATTATGTTGTAAATTATTCAATGTAAATGCAAACATGCAATTTTATTTTTAAATTTAGTTTAAGTTTCAAAGATATCTTACTGTACATACAGCAAATGTATTTTTTATTTTAAATGAAGTTGAGTGACCTCAAGGAACATTAGAACTTGTGAGTAGCATGTCACTTTCATTTCTTATATTAAATCTTGAAAATAAAGTAGCCTAAAAGTAAATACATGGAATCAGATTAATCCTGTCAGTTTTATGCTTCTTGGCAGCTGTCCAGTCTTATCAGAGCTATATTGAAGGTGCACTTTGAAGTGATGAGTGGTTGGGCTTATCAAAAGGCCCAACTATCTGCAAGTTGGCTCTGTTTGATAATTAATTTGAAAATTTAACCTTCACACTTTATCATAAAAGATTATAAAGTGCTCAAAACAATGTTTTGTTTTTGAATCCCTGGCCTTCAAGTGGGATACATTTTATGCTTTACTGTAGAACACTTTGTGCTGCGTCTGCGAATGGCTGCCGCTGATGCAGAACGTAACTGAACCCTGAATCGCACCTAATTTCCAGTGACCACTACCAGGCACAGACACATGCAGTTCTCATACATACACACCATTTCAAATATGCTGCAACCTTATTTTTTAAACAAAATGCCAAGTGTTATCACCCCCAGTAGAGGGAATGAGAAATGTTTTTTTTCAAAGTGGCTGCACCAAACTGACAATTAAAAATATCATCTTAGAGAACAAGACGTAGCATGAGGAAAGTGGATACAAGAAAGCTTTTTAGAAGAAAATCACAGTGGCAATAGTTTGTGTCCTCTCTATTCTGCTTTTTAAGTATCCTTCTTGTACATTATGTCACTATGTCTTGTTTCTGGTTCATATACAATCACCTTGGCTGGCACTAGCTTATCATATTAAATATTTTAGGCAGTTAGTTCATTGTTAAGGACTAATTGTTACTTGTTGGATGTCCTAACAAGATTTTTATTATGAAATGTAGTTCAGAGTGTTTTCCCCTTTAAATCTAAATCTAAATGATGAATGAACCCCAGCCCATTTAGGCTGGAATCTGGTTTAGGAGTAGCTTTCCTTTGCTCTATTTCTGGAGCTCAGTGAACTTCTTTGACCTACATGAGGCTATGCCTAGGCATTGGTTAGTTGTTGGCCCTCCACACTTCTTGCAAGAGATATAAGGCACACAAGACACGACGATTTGACAAACATATTTATTCTCTATTGTGGTATTTAAGTGTACACTAATTATTCAAATTGAACAGATTGTCAGTGTAAATGCACAACTCAATAATACAGCCCACAGATCTTTGTGACAACTTTCTCCCACTTACCTAGGAGAGTACTGTACATTCTCCTTAAAGGAGGGAAGATTTAGTACCCAAACAGGCTACTGTCCCCAGATATAATGCTTTTTATTTTGGACATTACAAAAGTATTCATATCTTAACCAACATCACTTAAATTGATTATTGTTATCTTTAATTGAAGAAAACATAATTTAGATTGAAATGATTTCTGTTTCCAAGCAGTAGCAGCAACAAGCAAATGATCAGGTATTCTAGGGCCCCAGTCGATGGTTGATTCATTTATGAACCAAACAAGAACAGTTTAAATTCATTCTCTGCTTGACTCCATCTTTCCCTCAGTTCCAGAGTAAACTGAGATGCTGCTGCCATTTCTGGTACTTGAGCTTTCATTTCATTCTATGTTAAGTTGAGATGGCTGAGATTGCATTAACAAGTCCATGGCATTCGTTTCTTTAGGTAGTCCAACAACTGCCCACCGAAACCTGACATCAAGCAGCCTGAATGACATTTCTGATAAACCAGAGAAGGAGCAGGTAGGTGTGCTGACATAATTTATTTTTATTTTAAAGGATATACAAGTGCTGATGCCTGCTACCACTCGTAATGTTCAAATAAGCATAAGTGATCAGAACTGTAAAAAACTGACAGATCACAACTTCTGTAACAGTACACTGTAGGCTGCGGTATATACATACATGTAGACTAGTTTAGTTTCCCTTTGACAAAAACATGTGCTGTGGTTAAATGTTGGACTCTGGAGAAACAGAGTGTGGTGAATCATAATGCTGTATATATGTTTAACACCTACATCACAATTAGCGCTGCTGTTGTCAGACTGACCCTTTACGCCGCAGACATGGTACAACAGCTCTTCACATGCATCTAATGAAATTAACAGTTATAATTATAACCCTTCTTATGGCTCCTGTTATTCACTGAATTGCATTGCTTAAAGTGCATCCTAGTTGCCTGTAAACAGGTAAAGTCAGGTGCCCCTTGATAATTTCCTAAACTGAAGTTCTTATCCTTTAATAGACAGTTGTGCGATACTTACAAACTAAAGCTGTGGCAGTTAAATTATAGAAAATTACAGGGGTTAACGTCTGGATTGATGATAACTGTACTTTAGTCACAGTTGAGGGAAGGATAATCCCTTTATAATCTCTGTGAAGTTTGGTATGGGAACAAGTAGAGGTTAATTCTGCACTGATAAGTAAAAAGAATGAAATAAAAACACAATGAGAAGAGGCTCCACATGTGAAATATTGAATTTCTTTTCTTTTTACTTTTCAGTATGGAATTCAACTTATTCTTTCGCAGTTCTTACACTGACATGGCTCCCCACTCTTAAGTTTTACATTATAATATAGAATATATTATAATATAACATGTAAAAATATAGCTCTTTGATACAAAATATGCACAGCATTTGTGCTGTTTCTTTTAGTCTAATGCAAGATGAATAACGTTTGTAGTTACAGTACATTTTACTTAAACTGGTCAAAGAAATCTCAGTTTAGTCTACAATAAAAACAGTATCATTGCTGACTGTGATGATGCTGATCATCTAAGGTGTATTTCTAATAATACAGTAAGTACTTCAAGTAAATGTCACATGTCGTGAATCCTCATTTGTTATGATTTTGATGTTTATCCATTGCTTTATATGCCAAGGTCCATTTAAATAAACATCTTTGTTTGGACTTCTTTCTTGTTTGTGTGAGATGTTTTTTTTTTGTTTAACCTTTTATTGCTCAAGGGAGAACTGATAAATGCAAATTCTTAGAATAACTGTGATTAATAATTTGACACTTCTTTTCATGAACTGTGTGTGTAAATAAAATTGCCTTGCTGGTAGGTCAAAATAGCCTTGAGAAGGCAAGATGGATATAACATAGGAGGGTGTCTCCTACTGGTACTGTATGTAGCCTATTCAGTCAGGATAGTGCTCTGTCATTTTTTTTTGTACTGCCTCTTGGCTTGACATGCTTTCTCATAATGGATAAATGGGTGGATGGTTGGATTTTCATATTACCCAGATTGAACTGTGACTTGTTACCTGAATAATATGAGAGCCCAAAGTAGGCATTATTTTTTAGATCTTATTGATACAATAAAAATAACATGTTTTGATAGCCCCTTTTGGTAGAAGATATCCAGAGTACAAGTGACAACTAATATCCGAATGTATGGTTCCCTAGAGATTTTTGTTTTTGTTTTTGTTTCCTATACAGTATGTGCATAATCCTAAAGGGCAT
This sequence comes from Atractosteus spatula, assembly GCF_055471065.1. Classification (NCBI taxonomy): domain Eukaryota; kingdom Metazoa; phylum Chordata; class Actinopteri; order Semionotiformes; family Lepisosteidae; genus Atractosteus; species Atractosteus spatula. Next base: position 55,926,120 of record NC_142708.1, on the reverse strand, counting down.
AATGCATAAGGTTGAAATGAGCCATAGAGAAGACTGAACAAAACATTAACTTTGGATGTACTGTAACATTTACTGAAAGCTGGTGCCTCATGAATTTGCAATGTTGTTACCATTCACATAGATGGTATATTATTACAGGAAATGCAGCTGTATTTGCGGATGATGTTAGGTTTGCACATTTAAAACCAAACTATGTGACGTTATAGTGTCTCCGATGTGAAATTTTAATATGTAATGCAGTCCAAAATCAACAGTAAGACCTACCACATTTCCTCCACACCCATCAGACATTTTTCTTGAAGTGCTGATTCAGAGCCCTGTGCCTAATGGGCATTCTCTGAAATCTCTGTGTCAGGTTATATACAAGTAGGTAAAGTTTTCACACATGATGGTTAGAACATACAGTAGAGCAAAAATGTTAACAATATTTTGTTGGGATAATATTAATATTATTAATAATATTTTACTGTATGTAACACCCATACTGTAGTTTACTGTAGATTATTATCAGTCATGTTTTTATCATTACATTAATTTGACATCAGGCAAGTTTTTTTTTTGCTTTGATTTTTTTAAGGACCAATGTTATGTGGTCAGTTAGGAAAGCCAAAACAGTTACTTAATCCTGCACATAAACTAAAATAGGAGTTCTTTAACATTTCACTGTCACCATTGGTAAGTATCCTAATGCCAGGGCTTATAAAAGCAGTTAATTAGTTTACAGTATTCCTAAAATAACTAATCACTTACGTTTGAGATCTTTTTTGTTAAGGTACATTTTTAATATGAAGAGTATATATAAACTATATAATATATATATAGTATATATACTGTTTGTATATTTATAATGTGTTTCTCTGGATTTCAGAAAAAATGAAACATTTACCATAACCATATAAAATGGACAATTTTAATTTAACATAAGAGACTCCTTGATAGAATGACTGAGCCTGTAACCTGTTTAACAGGCTGTCTAACTCTTCATTAATAACAAAAGTGAATATCTTGAAAAATAATGTTGCTGTTTGTAAGTCCTTGTTGGACTATCTGTCTTGAATGCATACAATAATCTTAATTGGCATATCAGTATTTACTGTATGAAAAAGAACTCTACTTAAGACATTCGTCCAGAGATGTGCAGTTTACAGTAGTGCTCTGCTGTTAAGTGTTTCTTGCATTTGTGTATAAATAAGGGAATTAGGACTTGTGACCTGGAAAAAGCAACAGCTTGTATATCTAAATACTAAGGTCAATGTAGGACAGTTGGACGTCACTGCAAGGGATTGTACAGTAAACTCACATAAGCCATGCAGTCAGAAATGAAATAAACAGCTAGGGTGTCCCTTCACTGTGCCAGCTGGTTTCTTGTGGCACTTCCTTGAATTGTATAAATGCTTCCACTGCTTTGATGATCTGGTTAGAGGGGCTTAAGTTTGATTTATTTTTATAAAAGAGTTGAATGGCTGTGGTGCTGCTCTTTGATCAACTCTCTTGCTCACTAATTTGCATTGTCTCATGTGTTTTTGAAAATGTTGTTTACTACACCTGGATCAGATGTAAAGCACTCCCATTGCTTGATGTTTTGGATGTTTGGGCAATCCTTCTTTTACTGATTGTGCTTTGAATTCCACTGACTGTTTATTAACTTGTTCACCTTGCACTCCTCCTTGTCTTTACATTCTACCCCACACTGCACGTGCAGAGCCACATGTTGTCAGAACAGTCATTTTCACAGTTCTTGCGCCTGGGTGCCTTGGTAAACTGTTTATTTAGATAAGATGAGGGACTTTACCATGGGCTTATTTATCTTCAACAACAAGGCCAACATTTGGATATTCTTGTGGATTTTCATGCAAGACCATGACTTCGATATAACTGGAATGCAAAACAGTACCCTTCTAATATTCCATGACACTCATTTCTGCTCTCTGCTTCTTCTCATTTTTACAGGAATCCTAATCACACAAACACTGTTAGTTACATGCTGGAACTTCCAATTATTGTGCTTATTAAGCTTAAAGTGATTTGATATTGTAATCTTTCTTGCCAAAAGAAGGATTATTCCTTGTATAAGTAAGAAGAGGCTAATATGGGAAAGTCTGACTGTATAAAAAAAAAACATATTAATTTCTAATGCATTGGCATGAAGAGTTCCAATGATCCCAAGCTTTAGATAGTGTCAACAATATTATACATCTAACAATACCCCAGTTTAATAGAGACAAGAAGAGGAAAGGTGATTTTATAGTACAGGACCTTGTGTGAATGATGACATACTGTAGTTCTGATTGTTGGTTCTTTTCACAGCAAAGTATAAGGTACTGTATATAGTGTAATACTTGAATATCTTCTGGGATTTCTTGATAATCATAAGTTAACAATGCAGTGACTTATTAAAAATGTCTCTATAACTGTTTATATGTTGTTTTTTGACATTGTTGAGAAATCTAATTAATCCTTTCTTTATTTTACATATTTATTTAATATCATTTTCAGTGCCTCTCAAAACAGACAGCATCCTTGTTGTTGTAACTGTGTATTCCAGAGTTAATGTCACAATGTGACTGGTATGCTGCTTAATTCTTAAGAGCTAAAGCCAAAAGGAATTCATGTGAAACTTAGTGAAATTATAAGTACTGTTAAAGAACCAGTCAAAACTGGATACCATAATCAAAGAAGGCTCAAACCATGAGTTGAGTTTTACTATTCAAACTTTTTTCGCAGACTACATAGACAATGTTCACATGACCCTAAGTGACCTGAGAATAACATTAGGAAATATATTTTTTTTTTGTTTTTAAACAGAAACCTTGTCAGCTCAGTAGCAGTGCTTTTGAAAAATTAACCTGAAAATACCCTTCCCTATTTATCATTCTGCCTTAGAAAAACATTCCAGCCTTTGGTTAATTATCACCTGGCAATCTGAGTTTTTTTTTTAATTCACTGCATGTCAAATGCCTTAATACTACCATAATAGTTAATAAAATAACTACCAGACTGATAAAGATAATTGCCTTGTCTAGATTTTTCATTTAAAACTTATGAAGAAATTGTTGACTTATGAAGGAGTTGTTGATCATCATCTCTAGATTAAAATTGACACTTTTTAAACACTTCTGATACATTAAGAAAGACTCTAATACATTATATTCAGGATTGATTGAAGAAAGATTTGTATTGATATTCATACCTCTAGAAGACTTAGTATTATTCATCGGTGGTATACAATGGCATCACCGAATTCATTAGAGGTGTATCAAATTAAGCAGGTTTTCCTTTTTTTATGATTCAATAAACTTAACAATGAGGTGACCCTCCCCAAAAGCAGGAAACAGTTCTCATTGTGAAGAAACCGTGTTCTAGCTTGCAAAAACTGTTTTGCTTGAGTGAGTTCTCCTGGGTGATATAATGTTCTTCAAGGCAGATACAGACCTGCCATGTTACAATATCTAGAATTAATTGGTAATGCTAATTAGTGTGTTTGGTCAGGTTAGCCCTGTAATTGTGTGATTACAGTAATGAATGCAAAGCTGTTATAGAAGGCACCTTAAGAAGCACCAGTCACATAATGAATAACAGCTTGGACAGTATTTAAAAAATCCTAATAGACTTGTGGTTGTTATGAAACTCTTGTGTAGATTTCAGCCACAGAACAAAGGTTGTTGTTGTTTTTATTTGTATAAAATGCATTGAAAAGCACTGAAATAAGGTAACTTAGTACTTACTAGAACAATTGCAAGGTTAGTGTTCAGCTCAGCTAGTAGGAAAATTATTGTACACACTAATAAATGCAACTTTGAAAGTTTACAGCAGCTATTAAACCTGACAGATACACTATAGCACCTTATTGAAACAGGCAGTCAGAGTTCAAAGTTTAAACAGCTTGATTTTTAACTTGGTACAGTGTCATGCTGTTTCTGATATTCATTTAGTTGCAAAAAGTAATAATTCAATTTTGAAAAGCATTTCCTCATATGTCTTATTGGAGCCCTTTATTTAGGTATTTTTTCACTTAATTATTTTCATAATAGGTTTGTAAAGGAGATGGTAAGGTAATAGTTGTGTAGTAAAATGTAACTTACTGAAGCACATACTGGATTTTGATTTCGTTGTTTTCAAGTTTTAATTCTAGCAGTGGTAGGGCTTAATGGTTAGTTCACTCTGCTTGGCTAGACTGAATTACAACTTAACCTTCATTTTTATAGTGCTTTTCACATCACCCAGGGGTTGCAGGTTTCCAGGCGGGTACCTCATAACTGCCACTGTAGTTCAATGTTGTTTTGTACCAGCACTCCACAGTGTAACTTGACCAGAGATATACAACAGAAGATTTCCATTTTAAACCAAACAACAGAAAGGAGGCCATAAGAAAGAAGGCCGTACCTGTACTGTATGTCTGTTACATTAAATCTTAGAATTTGATCATTCACCAAAAACAATAACCAATCTGAGTATACCAGACTTTTCATGAACATAAAAACTGTATGAGCAAGTGTGTAAAACAATCAAGGTATTTATTTTGCTGAAATTATTAGCCTCATCAGGCATTTGTCCAGATTTTAGGAGTGCAGTGTCTTCAAGTAACTTTCTCTTCATTTCTGAGTAAATGTACAACAGTTGGAGTGAAAAATACATCCCATCTCAATCTCATTCAGTTCCTGACAAATTACACCAGCGGTGTACATGGTGAGGCATTAGTCTCTGATTCTTGTTCCATTTTGTTATACTTCAAACCAATTTTGAAAGGGTTCACATACAGTATAATGAGCAAATGCGTTTTTCGCAGAAATGCAGGTAGAGACTCCAAAGAGATAAAACAACAGCTATCTTTAAAATTACTTTTAAATTGTAAAAGTTACATGCAGGTTAAAGTTTTCATGTTGTTCACATGTTTTTCATGTTATGTTGACGTGCTGGATCAAATTGGTAGTTTGTGATTCCTCGTTCATCAAACTGCCATTGTAACCTGTAGGTTTTGTGAGGCTCCACCTGCCTAGGGCTGAATTTGTCCTTTCAGTGCTTTAATGCTCCATAATTGCTGTACTACTATATTCTATTACTATTACTACATTCTATTCTACATAGAATATAACACAGAAGTCATACAGATTGTACTCTATTGGTTTCTGTAATAGTTACACTCTATTACTTGACATTTTTTGAAATTATGAAAAAAAAAATCCTTGATTCAGTCCTGTAACCTTGCCTGGACTGGGAGATGCCACTGGTGTTAAATGTTCTTTTCACTTCTCAGGGTGGAATTAAGCTGTTTTTATCCCCATCACATTCATTGTCACTGTTGCCAGCTAAATGTGTGTGTAATCTTCTGACACCTTGTGCTGAGAAATGACTTTTAGTTGTCAAGAGTTGAATAGAAACAAGTCAACATTTCCAAGTTTTAAAAAACCTGCAGCTATCCCTCCCCTTCTTGCCACCATCTTGCTTCTGCAATAAAAGAAAAGAAAATCCAGAAATGCATTTCAGTATTCATTCACGAATTAGATAAATGAAGGCTGTATGTTGTAAGCCAATTACAAGAACAGTACAACCTGAACCTTTCCAGAATATTTGCTCTATGTCCTTAAGAAGAGTGTCCTTGTGAACTAAGGGCAAAGGCTGTCAATGTCCGATTGCACAGTGCTACAAGGCTGCATACTACAATGAGGACATGAATACTGACTCAGCATTCCCTACATTGTATCTTACAGATTACTGTTAATATTCTAATTATTATTGAGTGGATGTTGTAGAAATCATAGTTTTAGACAAAATATGTAAAACTGTCTAGAAATGTTTCATTGCAATTTAATTTTAATAATCAGATTTAGTAAATCCCTTAATAATGCTCTTTATTTGGGGTTATAGTTGGTTAATTAGTTTATTAACTAGACTTTTCAGTTCTTATGTGTTACTTTAAATGATGTTTTATACAGGGATATAGTCTTATGTGCAAAAGTATTTCACAGAAAACTTTCTCTGCTACACAAGTCCATAATGATTACAGCAAGAGAAGACCATTTGGTCTATCCTGAATGCTGTATTGCTCGAAACAAATTGCTTCGCCAAAATTTGCTTTTCAGTCCTTCTTTTAATCATTTCTTCAAGATTTTCAGGTACTCTGCATCATTGCTGTGGCTGACCTGTAGGTTTCATACCCCCAAAGATTTTTATGCATCCTTTTGAGCAAAAAAAACTACTCAACTTGAGTTGACTTTAATTTAGCGTTAAGGATTTTGAAAACTTGAATCACATTCCCTTTTCCTAAAGACTAAAGAGGCACTGAAGAGGGTTGATTGGGGAGCTGTGTCACTGTTGGGGAGCTGCTAAAATATTTTTTCTTCTTACTTTTTAGAGAAGAATTAGCCTCTTTTTGTTCCAAAAGAAAGTGTTATTTCGAAATGTAGCTGACATTTTAAATCCCTTCATTTTTTCAGCTGTTTATGCTTATATGAGCTGAAGCTTCCAGCATATCCAAATCTAGCGAGCAGTTTGGCCAAGAATTAAATTAATTTAGGCACAAGTGCTTAATTTTTCTGGCACAATTACAGTACATGTGTTGAGAAGATGCACTATAACACATAACCAAGACAACTCCAAGAATACTTACTGAACTGCAGTAAGTTGCCCTTGCATTGTCAGATTGGAACTACTGTACACTGTAAGAAGGTTATTGCTGAAAATAATTCTCTATCTTAATCTTTTCTGTATTTAAATTTTTTGCATCGTATACAGTATGTCTTCTACAGTTCTTTCTTTTTGAAAGTATTCGAAAATAGTGTTTTACTCAGTTATTTAGAAATTTAGAAATATCTAATACACCCATTTGTTTTCTGACCAATGAGCAAATTTATGATCTTATTTAAAGTTTTTTAGTCACTTGTGTGTACATTGACCTGTAAAAGCTGTCATTCAATACAAATGAAAATCTTTATAACAACATACAGTACAGTAGTAGACTGAAGGTCTTGAGAGATTACCATGATCTCTTTGATAGAAGGAGTACTGTGCCCTGCTCAAGTAGATGTAAAACAATGAATCGGCTAACACCTTTTCTGTTCCATTGATTGATAATGTATGTTACATACAGTAGTTATTTAAGATCCACTTAAGTAACTTGTAATATTTAAAGTAATTGATAACTTACTATGTGAGCAGAAGTGTCCTTATTTTATAATTACTTCAACTAAATGGTAAATTATTTTTAAGAACATGAATGTTTTACTAATATACAGTTAATTGATTATACACAGTTACAGTATATTAAGTGGTTGAAGGTGACTGTTTTGTATACAGTAAATAAATATAAACTGAAACATTAATATGAATCCAAATGAATCTTAAAAGTTATGAATTCCACATATCATATCTTAGCACATACAGTAATGTCATGCTGAACCTGTGTTGGCTTAATTGAAAGCAAAATTGGATGGTATTTAAAGATTCCAGGAAAAATATGATTTCTTTTCACATTGACTAAAATTAAGTTGTCATCTCTTATGGATGTATATTACAAAAAGTTGGTGTGAGGGGTTTCATTTTAAGCTCGTTATTTTAATTGGCCTGCTCATTCTTTCTGTCGTTTGCAAGCTGAAAAACAAGTTCATGAAAAAACTGCCCCGGGATGCGGAGGCCTCCAATGTGCTGGTGGGTGAAGTGGACTTCCTGGACAGCCCCTTTGTGGCGTTTGTCCGGCTGCAGCAAGCAGTCATGCTGGGAGCTCTGACCGAAGTTCCGGTTCCAACAAGGTAAGAAATGTAGATGTTTCTGAGAGAAAAAAAACCTAAAGGAACGGGACAGAAAATATTTTCAGGTTAGACGATTCCACTGAATGTCGACACCCGTTAATGTCATGACGGTTAAATCAACCTCTGTTTCAGCTCTTGGTTTTTTATATTTATCGAGAGGAGTTACAAACACGACAACTTTTAGCATCCACCTCTGGCAAACAATTCATTCTGACCACTGAGGCCATTTTTGTGAACGCTTATCATTTCTATATCCACTTGAGTCATAATTCTGAAAGTTTCTAGCATTATATCCTTCAAACTGAGTTTTAACTATCTTCACCAGCATTCTAAAGAAGTAATCTTTCCATGTATCCAAGCATGCTGTGAATTACTTTTCTAAATCTTTTATCCCTCATCCCACCCATCCTACGGTATATTATTTTGCTTAAGTACTGCTTATACAACATTTTACATATACTGTATATGTAGTACAATGTTTATTATATTATAAATATAATATAATATTATATTATATATTATCTTATATTTCTTTATATTTATATTTATATTTATATTATAATTCTCATCTAAGTCTTTTCCAGATTACATTTTGTTTCCCCCTCTTTTCATGAACAGATGTCTTTAATCCAGAGGCAATGATGTAACCTTTTTTTTCTAATAAATGGTCAATTGTCCTTTAAAGTTATTTGAAGGAATTGTATTAAGGCAGGTCATATACATAAAAGAGATGTAAACTATTGTGCATTGAGACAAATGTAAACATTATCCAAGATATGGTAATAATAGAGAATTGGTATATCTATTATGTTTTAAATGTGGTATATTATTTAAGCTATTTAAAACCCTTATCAAATTGATAATTAAATACTAATTGGGTTAGAATAGGACCTTTACCATTGTATTTCTATATAATATTTTGGAAGTGTTTTGTACCGTGACATTTTAAAAACAATCTTAGCTTTGGTTTTTATATATTTTGACAAAAGGTGAATATGTTAAATGGTGAGGACCTGAAATATGAAGTATGTTTTAAGCTTTAACCTTTACAGCATTAAAAATCTAACCAAAATAAGGAAATCCGGCACAAACCGCTCTTTTATGTAATTGCGGACATGCAAGATGATACTATCTGCTGATTACTTCAAATTCAAATAAATGTGGCTTATAGCACCCTAGAGAGAAATGAACTTAAATCAAGTTAAAGGGTATAGGTAAAGTTAGATAAAATGAGTTATTGGTTATTTCCTGACTACTTCATATTCATGTTTAAGCATCCTGTTGCCAAGAAATGGGAACCCCCCCCCCCCCAAATATTAATCTTTTTTGTTGAACTGTTTTAGGTGTTTACTTTGGATCTGAAAATAATAACATTTAATGGTTGGAAAAAAAAAACACTTCAGAAGCTGAATTCAACTAAATGTTTTAATTTGCCATGGTAGATAATCTGTGAAAACAAGTAGATACAAAATGAAGACCGGGCCCCATTATGATCATGTATCCTACGTTTATTACAAGAAACAGAAGAAACTATTTTTTTCCCAGGATTTTATGAGCCACAGACATACTGTAGATTCACAAGCACAAACTAAGGGGCTGTCGCATCTGAAGGAAGTGATTGCGATAAGCGTCTAGCACAAACTTACCCACTGCATGATTTCCTTATTCTAAAAATGTAAACCATGTCTCCTTATCAGATTCCTGTTTATCCTACTGGGACCTAAAGGCAAAGCCAAGTCCTACCATGAAATTGGAAGGGCGATAGCCACCCTCATGTCAGACGAGGTACGTGTGCCGCGTGCCGGTGACTTTTGTCAGTTTTATATGGGATGGTAATGTGCCGCTAATTAATGGAAACTTTCAGATGGGTTAATGACATCAGTAGGTAGATTACAAATTGGGTCTGGAGAGATCAAAAAAGATTATGGGCCAACCTATTTCCTCAGAGGGTCCCAGGAGGCAGGAGATTTGGTAACAATTAAAAGTATACTTTGGTGTGCTTCTGCTTAGGTGAGTTTCATTTAACAAGACTTCTTTTCGTGACATCACAAAATAACTAATTAATGGGCTCCCATCCTGTAACACCGAGGAGTCATTAAGGCACTAGTGCAAATGAATTAAACAAGGTAACTAGCAAATTATAGGATTTTAATCTGGTATCATTTACTGGTAAATCCTCTTTAGACTGTTCTAGTTTTTTTTTTCACTTTAAAGGATTAATTTAATGCTGTCTTCACATCTTTTACCTTTTGATTATGTGCTGTCTTACAATTTTAGTAGTTTGCATCTTAAACATGTTTAATTGAAATCTGGACATCTGGACAAAGTCTCAGTTTTAAATGTTATTTTTTGTATTAAAAAACAGAAAACAAATCTCAACATAGAAGTGTACTTGTCCATGTTTTTCCCTGACTGACAGCTTTAGTAGCTTTGAGGTACAGCAATGGTTTCTCAGGGCTAATCATTGGACACATGCCATTTATTAAAAGATTAGGGAATACTGGAAAAGAGCCACCGCACCATGCTTGGATGTGGGGAATTTGGATAATTGGTGGTCCAGGAATCTATAAAAGTTAAAGTGACTACATGTATACCAGTCTCTTGTGAAAATGAAGTAAATGAGAATGAATGTAGTATTTATTTACCATACAGTACATTAGGATCTTTTTGGTGCATAAAAAGTGCTTTAAGTTGTCTTAGAATTTCATCACTGGTCATGCGGCATTTTTCATTTTATCCTTATTCTTCTTTGTCACTTTCCTTCCTTTTGCTTATTTCTGTAGGCAATTGTGTGTTCTATTATATATTTCATTGTTTTTTTCAGCAGTACAGCAAATAGAATTGTTGTATTAGTTCAGTAATAAATGTTCCTTATTACTGGCCACTCATTACAATATGCACATGCTTTTATACTGAAGATATAAGGATGTAACCTTTCTACTAAAACAATGTTTTTCTCTAGAAAGCTTTCACTTGTGAATTTTACACTTTGTTTCTAAATGGAAAAACATAATAGACACACCAATTAATTAAAATGTATTCTACTACTGCATTCCATTTAAGAAAATCTAATCAAAATATCTATTATATATAAATATAATTTATATGGTAATGGTGGCTTTCAAACAGTAGTTTTATGCGTCTAGACTTATTTTAGAGTCATTAGAAAAATGTAATTAGGTCAGATTAGAAAATCGTGGATAATGTAACTCCTTTTTGATGCATTAGGTAACTAACTACATTGTTCCCACAAGTTTATAAAAACAAAAACATGTATTTCAGGTGATAAAATTAGTTTTTTCAGTATTGCAGAGAAGCTTTATGACCAAGATCCTGTACTCAAATCTACAAATGTATCTTCAGTTATCTTTTAATCTAGGTTTTGTTGTTTCCTCAAGTTGTACTGAATGTTTACAAGCGCTGCATATCTCTATTTCCCTGATATTGACTTTTTTCTCATAGACTTATTTTAACCCTTATTTTTTTTTTGAACCAAAAGTTTAGTGTGTGATTTCGACTACAGTTTTGAATATTAAAGCTAACTATCAACATACAGTACTTTCCAGTTGCACCATCTGTTGAATATAAGCAAGCACTGTAGTTAGAAAAGCAAACATTCACAAAAACAGGATTTCCTAAAATTACATTTTGAAACAAAATTAGTGACTTCCCTGTGAAAACTGCGCCCAGAAAGTATTTATCAGATTTTGGCTTTGACAGATTTGTCCTGTAAGACCATTATTGGGTTGAGCCTTTTCCCTTGTCTCTTTTATAAGAGCCACACTACAAAGAATTACTTTTTGCACTAAATGAGGGAGAAAAAAGTTTAAATGATTGTGTACATATAAATATGTAGTAACATAGCAAATATTATAGAAATCTGTTTTCTAAGCTTAATGCCACTCAATGGTTCACTTGAGATATACTGCATTACTATACAGTACATGAATATATTGTATATTATCCAAAACCCATATGTAAACTTTAGATTTCTGGTACAGTTCCTAACAAAGTTGTACAGACAGCATTTGATACTTTTCTCTCTTGTAAGTTGACATTATTGACTGTAAACACATGAAAATAGGACCTACTGTAACTTCTCTTTAAAAAACATTTTAGGCACCTTAAGATTTAAAGATTTAAAGTTTTCAGTATTTGACAGAATGCACGGAATGATAAAAAATGTGTGATCTCTTTCAAAATATATGTATAAATAAAATATTATAATCGAAATAATTTTGAAAACTGAATTAGCTTAATAAAGGCTTCCTCCTTTTAAACATTTGCATTAATGTTTGGTAGTTAATTTCTACCAATTTGATGAAAGAAGTGATAAGAGGTGATAAGGGCTTTAGCATTTAAACATTTTAATATAAAAGGAAATTAATTCAATTCATAAATTGATTTTATTCACAAATAATGACAGGAAAACAGATTTTTAAATGGTTAATGTTGCGCTGTAGTTATTTCTGTTTACTACACTGTAGTGTTTTAAAAAAAAATGTCTAAAGTAAGCAACTACTGTACCACCATGCCACCTCTTGATGTACACTATCTTGTTTCTAATTGCCTTTAGGTGTTCCATGACATAGCATACAAAGCCAAGGACAGGCAAGACCTGCTGGCCGGCATTGATGAATTCTTGGATGAGGTTATTGTGCTTCCACCAGGAGAATGGGATCCAGCCATTAGGATAGAACCTCCAAAATCACTTCCATCTTCAGACAAAAGGTTAAGAGAAGAGCAAAAAAAACTGTGTTTTTATTAATAAGCAGCGGTTCACACTCACTGAGCTATGGGATAGAAAATTGTGCTGACAGCCTCAAGCTTACTTGAAATTTGCTGTTGCTTTTGGTTTCATTTAAACAAAAATGAAATCATCATCTTTAGTCGGAGCTGTTGGTTAGGCTTGAAGGCTTTGTATGACCGTGAATTAAAATGCTGTGAATTTACATAAAATATCTAATTGACCCTCATATTAATGTCAGAAATTATAATCCTACATGGAAACCTTTGAGATAAATGTCAGTAAAACTTATCTACAAAATATTGTAATTTGTATTGTAAAAAAAGTTAAATCATTTTGCTCTGTTTATTTTATTTGGTTCTTTGAGAAATAAAACTGACACATAATAATAATAATAATGATTGCAATAAAGGTGACCAACTGTTAATTTGTTAGGAGAGTATTAGCCCCACTGGCAGAATCACACCACGGTCTATGAGAGGAATACAGTAGGACAAAAAATACAACATTTACAAACTGATGCTAAGTGTCACAGATGCACAGCTTTCACAGTACAACTCATATTGAGTGGCACTGATGATGTCAGATGAATTTACCTATGTCTGTTCAATAAAATGTCAGTACACACACTACAAAGATTTAGTACTCTTCTTGATAATAACTTTTTGAATCTGTGAATTAGATTATTCTGTTCAGTATTGTTTAAATGGTATAGTTGTTAGGTGGATCCGCTAATGGTTTGTAAAAGAAATGTGGAACATTTTCAAACACATTATTGTATATGCCTTGTTCATGAATTGTGTTTTGCCTTTTATTTATTTATTATGTCCCTGGTGAATGAAATTGTCTCTATATGTTATTAATGGAGTCTGTTCTCCCTCTGAACAGAAAGAACATGTATGCTGGAGGGGATAATGTGCAGATGAATGGAGACACACCTCATGACGGAGGTCATGGAGGTGGGGGGCACCATGTGAGTGATGAGCTGAAGAAGACTGGAAGGTAAACCATCAATTGCCTGAGTGCTTAATGCTTAAAATAGAACCATTAAACACACACTTCACAGGTCATTGTTTTTCCCACAAAGAGCTATTGTACTGTGAAACTACAGGCACAATGGCTAATGACAGGTCTGACAGTCAATGCGTGATGTGCAGAAGTATGACAAATGCAAAGCATAAGATGGCTGTAGTACAGTATGTGGTTTCATTTTCTAAGCATGTTTACAACAGCATTACAAGGTAAATAGAAATAAGTACAGTACGTTGTCTCCTTTTCATAGTGCTGTAGTGCTACAGTATGCATTTCTGGATATTTGTACTGTATAAATGATAACTCCTCATTTTCTGGAAACACTTATGAAAAAAATTAAGTAAATCTGCCCAAACATTACATAAACACTGTGTACTGTAGGTATTATATGGTTTGTAAGAAAGTGGTTTTGATACAAATTTTATAATACTCTATACAGAAGGGTAAATGATTTTGTGTTGCATACTACAGTATATGCTGTAGATGTAAGGAAAATTCATAATGACCCTTAAATACGTATTGTTTTCTGTTATAAACATGATGTTCTGTATACCCAGAAATAATGAAAAGACAAAATTATTTTACTCTTGTTGAAGACACACTGACCTTAAACTGGCCTTAAATAAATATTAATAAGGATAAACATTGTATAGCAGAAATATGTTAAAGTTGTGTCTTTCTTGCTTGTTTTTCTTGTGTTCGGTGTCTGTCTTGTGTTGGTATGGGAATTACTGTGGTGAACAGATAATAATAGATAAAAACAGGTTTTGGAGGTGAGTTAGAAAAAATAAACACAGAAAAAATAAGCAAAGCAAAGAGATTAATGCAATCTACACAACAGTGTTTAAGCATGTTTCATCAGGCTCAATGTAAAAAATATGACCCTCCTGTAATTATTTTCCAGTTTATAGAGTCAGATGGAGATGTGAAGGTTGCCATTTATGGACAGCAGATGTCTCTTGAAATTAATTCATGATTTATTATTGAACAGTGATTGGATTACTTCATTCACACAGGCCATACAATTGCTTAAACTCTGGCACAGCACTGTCTGAGCTGTGAGTCCAGTAGCATTCAACTGCCTACCTACAGGAAACAGGGTTACTCTTAGTCTCTACAAGAAGCAATAAATATGTCTTCAATTGGGCCATAGAGAGGAAGTGGCTGTCCCTAGTGCACCACATACAGTATGACCCTCTAGGAAACATTCCACTAATAACACAAATGTAAGGGTGATAACCTGGAGAGAAACGGGTAAAGTAACTTGTCCCTGAGGTTAGAAGTACTTGAGACATTTGAAAACGACTGTAACATCTGTAATTATTTGGCACTTATTTCAATTACTGTACTTTTCAATTCATTGTTACATCAATATGATTGAAACAAACATCATTCACTTTGAGTTTTATAGGTCCATTTGATATTAAAATATGAATTTACATTTGGTAATAAAATATGTCCTGAAAGTGTTGCTGAATGCTTAAATGCTGAGTATCCACATCAACTAAAAACATTTTAAAATAGCTATGATGCATCTTTTTGAAAATAAATATGGAGAAAAGGGATGAAATGCGAGCAATCTGTAGCTTTTATATTCTTAAAATTGACTCTTGTGAAATTTTGAATAAAAAAATTCCAAATCCCATGCTTCTGTTTCTTGTCAGGTTTTGTGGTGGCCTTATCCTTGACATCAAAAGGAAGCTCCCATATTTTGCGAGTGACTTTTATGATGCTTTAAACATCCAATCACTATCTGCAATTCTTTTCATCTATCTGGCAACAGTCACCAACGCAATCACTTTCGGAGGTTTGCTAGGTGATGCGACTGACAATATGCAGGTGAGCCGTTTTTGTTCTTCGAAATACTTTGTTGGTAATTTGGTTGAGAAAAATATTTGGAGAACTCATCAGCTACTTTTTCTTTTATCCTTATGTGCATATATAGGTAGGATAGCTGTCCGGATTCATATAATCAGGCCTGCTGGTTGCCCTGTAATTTGGTCTTTTGCATGTGGTCATACAGCCTTGTATTATGTAGCTGAGCCAGTTAGATTGAAAATGATGTGCAGCAGTAGCTGTGCGGCACCTGCGGGTACCAGTTACAATGGACTTGATTGAGCTATTCAGAACAGAGCTATAAATAACTAAGGAGCCAGATTACAAAGCAGTCCTTGTTAAAGTCGGCTTCTGCTTGTATGCTTCTTTTTGTAAATGGTAAAGATAAAGGATGAGGAATGTTATACTAACCTTTAAAAAAACAACACATTAGTGTTAAAATGTTGTAATATTCTGAATGCTCTTTATATAGAAACATTTCAACTTTGAACTGAAAATCAAAGATTCAGCGTTCAGTTGTTTTAATTATATGCATGACATAACTTAAAGGAAATATTGCTGCACATACAGTACTGTATGGATGAATAGATATACATGCTGTACACATGATAGCAAGATTTCTGTCCAACCTGTTTAAAAAAATGGAAATGATACAGTATATAGGATAAGAAATTTAGTGAGAATGCTACTTATTAGACAAACAATAGTTTATCGTTGAATTGATTTAAGTGTAATGCTTCACTGTTTCATGGGTGAATGCATCTTGTGCTCCGCATTAAAATTTGAAGCATGCCTAACTACAGATATTTGAAAAAAAACTAATCTTATGTTACTTGGGGTGACATATACTGTATGAGCTGAAAATCCATTCAAGCCAGAAACATAGTAACACCTGTGGTTTGCTGTACAAATTGACATGTAAACAAGACTTGGTAGCAGCTTATCTTCATCATTTCTCCTTACTCTCAGTATACTACAGCTACTATTCAACATGCTACATCAGCCAAGTCCACTAGTTCTTTATTTCTGTATAAAAGCACCATGATCTCTTGTAAAAGATACACAGCTCAGTTTTCTAACTTTTATGCCACTATTTCACTATAGCAGTTTGTTTTGTTTTGGCATGCTCTCATGGTTTACACCGAATAGCATCAGATTGTGTACAGTTTATCAAAAGTCTGCTATAGGAAACATAATCCGTCTACCAGCTGCTAAAGATATTACAGTGGGTCTTTATTGTCTCTGCTGTCTGAGTTACTGTATCTTCTCTCTGCTTTTGGTCTTTGAGGTTTTAACTTAGAAGAAATGGTAAAAAAGCTGAGCAAATAAAACTAACAAAATTTGAAGCCTTAAAAATTTATTTGCCATTGATGTATTAAACTTTGCTGTCAGAAAAAAAGAAAGCACCTTCAAATGGAGATTTAATTGTTCTTTATACTGTATATATACGCCGTCATGGTGGTACAGTGGTTGGCATTGCTACCTTCCAGTGATGGTGCCCTGGGTTCAATTCCTGGTGAGCTATCTGTGTGGAGTTTGTATGTTCTCACTCTGTTCATGTGGGTTTCCTCTGGGTGCTCCGGTTTCCTCCCACAGTCTGAAGACATACTGGTAGGTTAATTGGCTTCTGTAAAATTGGCCCTGGTGGGAGTATATGTGTTTTTCTGTCTGTTTGTGCACTGTGATGGACTGAGGTCCTCTCCAGGGTGTGTCCTGCTTTGAGCCTGTTTCTTGCTGGGTTAGGCTCCAGCTCCCCTGTGATCCTGTGCTGGATAAAGCAGTTAGAAAATGGATGGATAGGTATACTGTACTGCATGTATCAAATGTATTTTATTTAATTAAGTAAAACTATTGTATATTTAGTTCTAGTTGTTAGATATGATACTGTTAACACTTATCTCCTTATCATTTTCCTCTTCATTGAACTCTTGGCCAAAGTCTTAGGCAAAGTCTGAAGTTCATAGAGATTTTGGCAAATACAAATTGTATTTATAGACACAGTTATTGTAGATACAGACGTTATCTTCGTATCTACTGTCTTAAAAACATAAAACAATATTTGTGTATATTGTGTATAAGTAAGAATGCTTGAAGTCTGGTCGATGTCACAATATCAAATTTTAATTAAAAAAGGAATCTTATCATATGATATCATGACTGCCAACTGACAATAACATTTTCATAAATAAAAGCAGGCAAAAACTTGGTCTTAACGTTGGGTTTTTAATGTTGAGATTTGTTCCTTCAACAGTGTGCATTTAAGTGTATTTCCTTTGGCTTTCATTGAACTTTTATTTATTTTTATTGGCACCTCCAATTACAGTGGACTGTAATGTCTCTAATGTACTGATAATAAACTTTGCATTCTTCAGAATAAGTTGTTTTTCAACAGCAAAGGAACTTCCTGGAAATAGAAAAGTGAAAGAACAAAACAATGTCCTATTTTTGTATTGTTGAGCAATCTTATGCTGCTAAAAGATGAGGACACATTTATTACTGTATATAACAACATAAGAAGAGTTAGACATGAGAAAAAGCCTTTCAGTGCATCTTACTCATTATTTTAAATTTAATAGCTAAGTGAATCAAAAATCTCAAACAGCTGTTTCTTGGAGTTTAGAATTTCCTATTAAACCACCAATCTGGAAGTTGATACAGATACCTTCAGCTCTTTAAGTAAAGTGTTTTCTGTGCTCTGATTTAAGTGGATTCTCTTTTAATTTTAAAATGTGACCCTGTGTTCTTATGTTACAGAATCTCAAATAGTGTATTGGCCCTATCTGTATTCCTTACGATTTTACAGTTGGCTCATATCTCCTCTCAGTCTACAGTACTTTGCTCTTGATTGAAGAGCTTTATCCCTATAACTAGTCCATTTACAGCATAACAATCTCCTGAAACCAGGAATCATTCTTGTTGCAGTTACTTGAGCTCTATGGCTATAATATGCTTTTTTGGTAAAGAGATTTTGAGTACATTTTTCTAAATGGGATCCTGTATTGAAATGTTTGAGCATTACGTCTATTTATAGAAATTTAAAACACAGTTTTGTTACATACCCAAACCTTCTCTTTTTTATGTGTCTACATTGTATTGATGAGGGCCTAGAAGAATCTACTTAAATACCCAATCATTTTCATTATGGCTTACTGCAGCTCGGAGTCACCCATAAGAGATGTGTTGTGTCTATGCCTACTTCATGCATAGATCACGTTACACTTAAATTTGCATTTTAAATGTTATCTGTCAAGTGTCTGGTCGATCCATGTTTTTTTCAAAGTGTCTTACTCTTGCTTTGCAGTGCATCTAGGTTTGCCACTCTATTTTTCACCTGCAAAGTTTAAACTATTTTGATAACTGTGTCAGAATGTAAACATTTGATCCAGACCTGGATCCCTAAAATTCTTGCTGTATACCACTGCATACCACTGACTTGATTAATTTGTTCAGAGCATCCGCTGTTAAGTTGATCTATCCTACCTCTATTGACTGTTTAACCACTTCCATGTTCACTGCTTGCAAGCTTTGCCTCATTGATATATAGTGTACTATTCTAAAATTATCAACCCTAATTCTTGAAGGAAGCTTTAGAGGTTAGTATTATATTAAGATCACAATTGTTCCAGTGGTTTTTTAAAATAACTACTGTATGTCAATTAGACTATACAGTATATACTGTATGTTCTATACTATAATATATATATATAATTTATCTCCTAATGTCAGGTAATCAAACAGAATGATACTTTTGATTTACACCTTATATTCAACCTTGAATCAGTATAATGATGTGTAAAAAGAGATTATGTTGTTCTTATGTTATGCTGCATTTTCCAATTGACTCATAGCATAAAATACCCTCCAATAATGTAAAGACATTAAGGGTGAAGTAACTGTTGGAACTTAAATCATGTGGTTACCTTGACAGTGCTCAAAATGTGGCAGATGCCCTTGATTTCCGCCAAACGTAAAGTCACATTCACACAGAAGCTTTTCTTCCACCAAACAGCGGCATGCTGTTTGTGCGCAGGCAGGCTTGCTGCTTTGAGAGGTTCCGGCCTGCATGTCCCCCACACAGCATTATTAATTCATGAACAAACGTGCTGTCCCCTCTCTTTTAGGGAGTTCTGGAGAGTTTCCTGGGCACTGCGGTTTCTGGAGCTGTTTTCTGCCTTTTTGGTGGTCAGCCTCTAATTATCCTCAGCAGTACAGGTCCTGTTTTGGTCTTCGAGAGGCTGCTCTTCAATTTCAGCAAGTAGGTCCGAGGTATTTTACCAGTCAAACCGTAGGCTGCAGAAACCATGCACCACCATGATTCACAGCGACATAAAAATACTGCTAACCATTTTTAGAATTTCTGGTTTATCCCACCTTGCGGCAGTTCCTGTTTTAATTCCTGTGTGCAGAGACCATCTTTGTTAATGCAAAAATTGCTTGTCATTGTGCTTTGGAAGAGGTTGGCACACAGCACTGGGGCCCTGGGTTCAATTCCTGAGGTGATATCTGTGTTGAGTTTGTTAGTTTTTCCCCATGTTCGCATGGGTTTCCACTGGGTGCTCCAGTTTCCTCCCACAGTCCAAAGACATACAGCTATTTTAATCAGATTTTGTTGTTTGATGTGAGTGCCCTGTGCCTTTTGCTTGCTGGGGTAGGCTCCAGCATCTGCCATTAACCCTTAGCAGATAAAGCAGTTAGAAAATGAATGAATTGATTTAGTTTTGTTTGATTGTTTACATTTAAAAGCCTTGTTTTTGCTATTTTGAACCCAAACATATTTCTTGTAATTTTAATGAATGATGACCTTGTATGTAACAATGCAATTCAATTGAGTGTAGTCATGTTACCATTATGAAATATATTTTCTAAATGGATAGAACATTAAAAACATGTTCTTTCTATGTTTTTATTATGTTCGTCCATTCTTTTAAAAAGAAGTTTCAAAAAACAATTTCAACACTGAAATGATTCACTACAAAAATACAAAAAGCTGATGACTCAGAACTAATAATGTTAAACAAACAGTATTTCCCAGATTGGCTATTACTTGATCAGGCTTACTTATATTTGCTGTCCAATAGACCCTTAACAACAATGTGCTTTCATGAAGGGAAACAAGCTTGTTTTTACTGATATTTACAGGGCAACAAATGGATAAGCTCCATCAAGCATTTTTGGTGAAAAAAGCTGGTTTTGGAATTGTATACTCTGAAGTATTGTGTGCACATTAGCAGACTGTCATTAAAATAATTTTGGAAGATTATGAAAGCAGAATGGACAGGCGGCATCTGTAGAAGAAGTAAATAAGGGGTCTGGTCTACTTTAAGATCTAAAAATATTATAATACTAGGGTACTTTCTGTTTAATTTGATAACAGAATCAATTGTATGCCTCCCAGTTCTGAATTTTTATGTCCTTAATATTTCAATTTTCTTTTTGGTCTCTCTGTGTACACTGGCCTTACTGTACATTAGTTTTACCCATGAGGCTAAAATATTAAACAGAACTAAGAGTATAAATGTACTAATTACTGTACAAAAGTGCAATATACTGCACATGTACTGTACATAACCGATATAAAAAAAGTGCAACTGCAATGTATAATGCTTTTCTCTGAATAAGTATAATGGACATTATATAACTTTAGTATTATCATGTTACCTGTAAAGGGTACTTTTTAAAGTAATCTCTAGTGTGAATTATAATATGTGTTTAGAAGAATAATAATATAATGCTTGTATAAGAACTGGCTTGAACACAATATATTGTGTTTGTGTTTATCTGAAAAAACAAAACAAATATGTGAACCACAGATATCCGATGTGCCCAATTGTTGATTAATTTCCTCTGAATCCTGATTTCTACACCCTGTTGAGATAAAGAATTCTCATTCAGGTGCTTTGTGTTACCTGGGGTAGGTTTATACGTGATATTACAGATATGCTGATTTATCTAATTATATTCTATTACTAGTAGTTCAAGTAGGTACAGTAGCTGCGTTAGCATGCGTAGTCTGCAAAGGAACAGGTAGCGGGTTTATTCTATGCTGAAAATAAAATAAAATAAACAAAGTGTGGCCTTCAGGCCTTCTTCACACCTGAGGAAGGCTCCATAGCCCAAACGTTGTGTTTCCTTTCTTTTCTTTTAAGCACGGAATAAACCCGCTACCTGTTCTATTACTAGTAATGAGCTAAACTAGTGTTATGATACAGTAGATTATTTTTGGTGGAAATTTAAGTAGGTCAATGGAGGCTACATTTTATGTTGTGCTTTGAACTTTTTATTGCTAAGACTACTAAAATGTAGAGTAAGAGTAAAAAGTTCAATTCTTTCAACCTCATTGTTGGACATTCACTTAATCACAGAATGTATCAAATCGCTCTTCTCTGGACTGATTCCAGAGAGTGCAGCAATTTTTTTATATCGTGGGTGGTGGAATTTTTAACAAATATTTTAGTTCACGATTTCAAACAACCACTTGCAAATACAAGAGATTATGTTACATGAAAAGTACAAGGTTATTTTTCCGGAGTTCCTGGAACAATTCTCTAGTGTGCAAAATTTTAGAATATTTTTCTTCAATAGTAACTGGTTGGTGTTATAATGTTTAGCGGTAAAACTAAAACTGTATTTCAGTTTTGTTTTTTTTCTATTTTAGGGATAATAGCTTTGACTATTTGGAGTTTCGACTGTGGATAGGCCTGTGGTCTGCATTTTTCTGCCTAATTCTGGTTGCTACGGATGCCAGCTTCCTTGTACAATATTTCACCCGTTTCACTGAAGAAGGATTCTCCTCGTTGATTAGTTTCATTTTTATCTATGATGCCTTTAAGAAGATGCTCAAGTTGGCTCATTATTACCCTATCAACTCTGACTATAAATTTGATTATGTGACACAATATGACTGTACTTGTATGCCACCATCGGCAGGTAAGAATTCACTTACTGTATTGTTATTTTCCATTAAGTTCTCTAAGCTTTGATAATAATGTTGATGACTTCCATTCATTGGTCACCTCAAATCTCATGCATATCACATGTGTCATGAAAGAATTTAACAAAGGAAGAAAAACCAAATGATGAAAACTATGAAAAAGAGCAGATTGTGCTATAATATCAGAGCCTGTGTCATGTCAGTAGCCTACTGTGAGTGGGATTCCTCAAGCATAGATGTACAGTTGGCAGAGTGCTTTCAAGGTCTGGGATTAATCAGTCTGAGCTCCCTCAAGTCTTTCAGCACACACCAAATGCTGTGCTTTCCCAGGTAACTACAGGTTTGATATGATCTCAAGATAGTGTCTCCAGTTGGCACTAACACTCCTGTCAGTCTCTGCAGTGCTTGCAACCTATTGAGTAATAAATGCATTTGCAGCTGGGCATATTGAAGAGGCAAGTATTGGCATCTTATTCTTTCCCAGAAGGATGAAGACCCACAAACTAACGAATGTCTATCTTGGGTGCCAAAGTAAGATTTCAAGTAATTGAGTAAAGTATTTGGGTGGGGGGGGTGAAGTTAAAGAACAAAGATTGTTCTGGTGATGTTTGTTATCTGTCATATGCAGTCCTGCTACAGAGTAGATTAGGAGGGGAAATGAGCTTTAGCAGTAACTGTACTTTCTGGAGGCAAATTTTCATTCACTTGAAAAGTACCGTTAGAAAATCTATTTAAATGAGCATGCATTTCAGGCCATACTAGGATTAGAGTTAGAAGACCCATCCAATTTTGATACCATTTATGCTTCTGTTTCCACTTGAAATGACAGAATTGAGAGAGTTAACCCAATAGAATGCATTTTCCTAACACTTTTAATTTCACTCAGTGAAATGTACTCATTAAAGATGTACTCATAAGGTGTACTCACCTAATTTGATTAAAACTCAAAACAGAAGAGAGTATATTGCATTTTTCATAATATGATTAAATTAATCTTGCTGCAGCTTGGTTAATAATAAAACGGTTTTCAAAGTTTTACAAAGGGCACCAAAGTGCAGAGGCTAGGGCATTCCTCTGCTCTCATAGCTCTACATATGGTAACTTCAGCTATCTTTCATTAATGCATGGTGCTGCTGAGAGCCTTTCCGGACTGAACTGATGCAAGCTGAAATAGCAATCTGTGGAAGCTATTGATTTCTGAAAGTCCACACAAATTAAATCAACATGAGGTTGAAAACTGACTCAGATCACAAGGTTAATTTATGTCAAGGAGAAACAAAGAAGGGGCTGGAGTGGAAAAATTGGTGTTAGAGTTTCGAACAATGAGTAGGGAGTGATTTTTTGACTGAACTACCAGATAACATTAGTGAGGTAATGCTTTGTGGACTGAGTCACTGTAGTTGTTAATGAGAAGATTTGTTGGCTGAAAAAATCCTTTACAGGAAACAAATGTCGTTTAGGGACCACATAATAGGCATCTGTTGTAGTGCTAATACCATTAAGAAATACTGTAGCAGAAGGATAATATGTTATAGAAACACCTAGCATGAAGGGAGGGTTTCTCAAACAGCTGCCAAGTAGAGATTTGGATTAACAAAGATACAGTAACTAAATAAAGAGAACTAAAGGCAAAAGAGCTCCCTCATTATTATATTTTTCCATAAGTAATATTATCTGTACAATGCTAATCTCTAGCTGTTTGTCTTGAATTTTTCCATTTTCTCAGCTTTTACTAAACTCAACATTTCACTGAAATTTCCTCAATGACATCCACAATAGATAACAATATGTAAAGGAAAGTCTTTACCCACTGGTGTAGACTGGCACCCAACTAGTGGCACATGCCAGCCACTCTGTGCCAGTAGCCCCATGACACAAGTCAGAAGGTTTACAATTCAGTTGCTTTACCAGTTGATTTAAGGGGGAGGTTAAGGTACTGTTGTCCAGTCTGAGCAACCCCAACCGCTTACTGGGCCACCAAAACAAGTTCCAGCAGCAGTGTGGTGCCAGTACTGTAGACTGTAGATAAATGCTCAGGAACTGTGACAATACTTAATGCTATTTAATACTGCTTATTATTATTATTTAAACAAAATAATGCAGATGACTAAACCATTCCTTATTGCAAATTTCAAGTATTTTCTATGAGATAGCTTTAGCAGCTAAAGTTTTGTATAATTTTTCTAGGTTTGCTTGTAAAAAGCAATTAGTCACATTATCATACCTCTGGAGAGTCTTTCTTACAGAGAATGGTTGCTGACATTTCCTAAATTATTAATTGCATTTACATTACATTTTGACAATCCTTATTGGCATATGTTTTTGTCATGTCTTTCTGTATTCAAATGTCTGGATACTCAACTTTTCTATAATTTTGCCATCTACATGACATTTCGTTGCTACCTTAAAAATATAGATTTTAAGATAACACAAAAGGACAAAAAGGAAGGGTACAATAGGTTTATATTCAGTCACTACTTTTCAAAGAGATGTTTTTCAGCTTTGCTTAGAAGTCCTAAAATAAAATACTTTCACTAGTAAGTTTTCATTTTGTTTTATTTTCTCATAAAAGTATACAAATGACTGAATTCTGGCCAATACTTAACTGGATGTTGGGACAATTGTGTGCAGTAACATACAATTGTGTTGAGTCTAATTCTGACAGTGTATTCATTCACTCTTCTTAGACTTTAAATAGAGTACTTTATTTCTACTCATTAATAGTTTCATGTATAGTAAGAAAAGTTTACATTTGCTTTATTAATAAGATCAGTGTTCATGCAGTCTTGCCAGTCAAAAGACATTGCTTATCTGTGGATTTGTAATGTCAGATTTTCACATAAATTCAGAAGTTTCAAATACATCTCTAGAAAGGTTTTCATTTTCAAAATTCAGATACATTCAAAATCACATTAGCAATGATACAACAATTAACATTAGACCTACAGTACATCATGTGATTCATAATGACAAACGTTTCACGTACTGAAAGACAGCAAGAAGGATTTCCTTTACGCCTTTGTAAAGCATTTTTACTTCCAATCACTAAGCCAATTAGTGCTTAGTGCTTTTCATCCCAAATGATCCCAAAGTATACAAACTTATGAGAATTGACCCACAGCTAAAATGTAGCACCTAAAGGGGAAGCTTCTATGTGCTAACAGATCAAGTGACAAAGTAAATCATCAATTGAATTTAGACTCAGGTATGCTGGATTTTGCAAGCCCACAGTGGAATTTAGCCATGACATCAAGGTTGATCATCCTACCCTTACCGACAGTACCATGGAAACTTTAATGATTTTAATGAATTAGTCAGAAATTTGGTTTAATATCTCATCTGGAGGATGGAACCTCCTGCAGCACAGTGCCCCCTTGTTTAAACAAGTCTAACAAGATCAGAATTACAATGTGGTAATACTGCTGTAATTCAAAATGATCAAAACATGTTACAAGCTCCATGGTGTCATACAAGAGTCTAAGTACTGAATGGATGAGGGGCATTTACATATTGCAAGCCTGTAGATGCCTAGTACAGTCACTTTGATAGGACACCAAGAAAATCCTGGCCATCTAATCCCAATCCAATGTTGGCAGTGCTCTTCTGATTTTACACTTCTACTTTGGAAGTATAATGGCATTCTGCCAGTGAGAATAATGTTATCAAGATCATTGAGCTCCACTAAAACTCCAAGTGATACTTTCATTGGTGTGTCACTCTTTAATATGACCCTATCTCATGCTGTGTACATACCTTTTGTATTTTATCATTAGAAGCTGTTGTCATTTTCAGCATACTGTGGATATGATCTTTGAATTGCATCATAGTTGCAATCACTGAGGTCAGAGATATTTTCGTACTCTTGTTTCTCATCTGGAAATGTGTAACTTGCATTCAGATTAAATAGAACACCAAACAATTAATCAAGTACAAAACATTTTGAGATAAACTAAGATGACCGTGACTGAATGTGCGCAAATGGCTTTTAATGCTCCCCCTTTTCAACGTCATATACTGTGGACAGATTCACTCAAGGTATAAAACCATAGACAGTATGTTGCTGAAAGAAAACTTGAACTTGAACTTGAACTTTATTGCCATATGTAACCGGTACTGGTACAATGGAATTCTTACTTACAAAAAGAAAAGACAAAAACAAAACTAAAAAAAAATAAATAAAATTGTCAGAACATTTCAAATGTTTCATTTCAACATTTAGCGATTAGGCATAACGTCCACCAAATTAGCTAAACAGATACAGTGTGACTCAGCAAACAGACTGCAAAAGCTGTTATCTCCCATAACTGGAAAGTAAATACATCAGTGTAAAGTGGACCGCTGTGGAGTCTGCTCTCTCCACAAGCAGTCTTCTGCTATGATGGCCCTCGGTTCTGGCTGTAACAGTGTAGTCTGTTCTGCCTTGCATGAGAAGGCACAAACACAATTTAATGCGATAGACAGCACTAGGGGAAACAACAGATGCTAGAGATTACAAATGTAGTTCCAGTAATTATACTGAATACTGAAGGCAGTATACAGTATAATGACAACTCTTTAAAGAATAATGGAAGCTAACAAAGGGCATCTCATTGTATGTTAAGAGTTATGGGTTTACATTCATAATGCATTTATTGTCAGACACAATTTCCTATTGAATTACTATTAGATTCTGTTCACCTATGAAGTTTAGCCATTCAGAAACGTACTAAGAATGATAGATTCTTGCTCTCCAATTGTTCATTAAACCAGCTTTCTTGCTTTCATTTTACATAGTTGTTTTGGTGGAAATTGAAGTATTTTTTCATTTTATTTTAATGTTGCTTTTGAAAATGTCTATTATCGTGCATAATGAATAACCTTTGCATTAGAGTACCTTGATTATACATACGTATTAGACTAAATGTTTTCAGACAGAAAGAAGAAAACAGCTTTGTCATCAAGTCATGATCACAGATATTAAGCAGAGATCTCTCTCACGTTGTTGAAACAGATGGGAA
Organism: Atractosteus spatula; assembly: GCF_055471065.1. Classification (NCBI taxonomy): domain Eukaryota; kingdom Metazoa; phylum Chordata; class Actinopteri; order Semionotiformes; family Lepisosteidae; genus Atractosteus; species Atractosteus spatula. The sequence goes on along the minus strand of NC_142708.1, from coordinate 55,898,832 downwards.
GGTAGAATTTCAAGGTCTACAGTACATGTAGTGTCTTTACTAGTCTGGGCAACCACTAACTAGTGTCAAAACAGACTGGTAGCATGAAAAATGAACAGTTTTATATAAATTACTAATCTTATTAACTTTAGCTGTAAAGTGATTTTTCACCACAAATTTCTCCATTTCCATAGTGCTTCATGTCTTTTCAGAACCTGAAAGTGCACGTCAAAGTGTACTTATAATGGTGAGAATCCATGGAAAGTACAGTACATAATCTAAATTATACTCTGACTGTGTGTAAATGGCACCTGTCTGCTGGAGGGTTTTCTGGTTCTTGTTCTTTTGACATACAGAGTTATAACATTTGATTGCTTACTCTCAATGCAGGCTTAAAAGAAGAGTTCTTTTAAGTGTACTGTTATGTGTATAACAAACTTTGAAATTTTATTTCCTATTGGAATCAAAGCATTTCAGTACAATTGCTGAGGTATTGTTTTATTTTATTCTTACAGGTATGTAAAAGATTTGTGGCACAACTCAAAAATATTTGAACAATCATTACAATCCTTGTACTAATTTGAGACAATACAAACTGTTCTGTTCCTTTTAGTCACACTACATTGCCTTTGTACAGTACATGTACCGTAAAAGCAGAAAGACTATCTGTGCAGTGTACAGCTTACTGATATGCTAGAAGGTGCAGTTCCTTGGCATACCTAGCCTTCCTGCTCATCAAATCCATATAGTTAAATTTGTTGCATACTCAAAAATTGTTTCATTTTGAGTAAATCTCCCTTATTTATTTAAAAATGACTTGAAATGAACAAACAAAAACTATTAGTTTGATCAGGAAGATCAGGAAAGCTGATCAAAGAAAGCGAACTTTAATTTTAATTTTTATGGCCAGTTTATTTTACCAACCTTTGGTTCTTACAGACTTTTTGCTTTTATTTTTTCTTTGTAATGTAAATGTCATGAGTCTGGTGGATACCTTTAATTTAATTTGACCTTTTACAGATCTTCATCTAATGTTTTGATTTCTGGTGAAAAATTGTGAATTCACTATTGAGTCAGAACTGTTTGATAAAAATTTTCAACATCTTTTTCATAATTTTTGATAAGTAATTAACAATTCTGCTGTCAGGGGAAACCGGTTGTTGTTATCCTACTGTATATTAGCCTTGATAACTAAAATCAGTTATGAATTACTGATAGCTGAATTAATACTTACAATAAAATACATATGGAAGCAAAATTGATATGCTTAATTATTCAGTGCTGGAGAATTTTTATATTTATATAAAATTATATGAATAATGACATTTTTGCTCTGTTTGTAAAATGCAGTATCCTTTATTTTACTGTCTTTCTTCAATTTGACAGCTTAAACAGAATTCAATATTAACTTGTGCATAGAAATTCACTATTTCAAGTGTTTATGAGGAAAGAAGAATTTGTTAAAAATACTATGTGATTAAAACAATGTTTTTTCTTACAAATTCTTATTTTGTGTTTTTCCATAGATAACAGCTCAGGAACCTTCACTGATTCTTTGGATTCTCCACCATCCTGGATACTGAATCATACCGAATTGGTAAAATGTTCAATTTTTCTCTAAGATGTTGTGAGTGAGAACAAATTTTAGGCATCTGGGATTTTAATGCCCATTACATTGTAAAGCATTACATTCGATTCAATGAATATCAGTTTTTTTGGTCATTTTGCTTTAATGATATTTGTGTAACAGCTTAGAGGAGCACTCAGCGTTTCACTGGCAAATGCATAAGGCCGCAGTGTTATTGATGCAATGCTGTATTGGGACACCAAATGCCTACACTTACGTTTATGAATTTCTTAGAGATATATCAACTATATGTATTAGAGTACAAAATTCAGTTCACTTCCCACTTCAACTATGAACCTAGTGGTTCTTTTTCTCAAGTAACTTAACTACATTTTAGAGATAGTTGGTTAAAAAGCTGACTTTCTGGAAATCTGAAAAGCAGGAAGGATAGTTTGCAAATATGCACACTCAGGCAGTCCACGTTATTTGTTCGGATTTAACTTGCATTGAGGAGGATATTATACAGTAATTTCCCTATCCATTCTGTAATATTGTATATTGCATATTGTATCCATTCAGATATTGTATAGACAATGTAAGCTGTGTTTGCAGAATGCATGTTTATTCTGTTTTTTTATCTTTATTTAAAGATACCGGTGAATTATTTGCCGTGTTGTTTATTAGCAACAATGAATCCCTAAATCTTGGTTAGGGTACTTGCTCAAATTTCAATGTCTTCATCTAGGGATAGTTACTGCTTCTCCCGCTGTTCCTGGAAAGTTTCAGTTTCTGGTAAAGAGATAAAAACTGAAGCCTCCTTATAACATGGATTATAATAAAAGCTCCATTCCTGGGGCCCTTAACAGGCAGCGATACTGACACCTGAAAAAGGCTCCACAGCTGAAATGTTGTGTTTCTTTTCCTCTCTTTTCAGTATGGAATAAACCTTTACTTGTTCCTTTGCAGCGATACTGTAGACCACTTGTGTATAATCTATTGTTTAGAAGAGTTACTATAATTTAGTATGGATGATTTAACATGAACTTAATACTGGAAAGAATGGAAACATATGATATAGACATTTTAATTTTCAGCAGTTTAATGTATTTGAACATTTTAATCTAGCTTTAAATGACTAAAATGCATTTATTTTCACAATATTAAAAATAGAGATCTGTATAAAACGTTAAGTCACACTAATAAGGTTTTAATTAGACAAAAAATGAAATGAGTGGACTGAAAATATCCCCTTTTAATGATCAATGAAAAGTTCATGAAAATCAAATTAAATTGCAACATGATAATTTGAACCAATTAAATGCAGGGGACTTGTGCCATTTGTCAGTGTGTAATGAATGAGAAAATGGCATGTTTTATGACAAGACAACAAAGCTAATTAATGTTGGTCACGCTTTTAAGGTACAGAAATGGAACAAGCCCTGCAGATATTTCCAAGTCTACGTGTTATACAAACCATTGTTGTTGGCATTATTTTGATAGTGACAGTAAGTGAAAGTAAACAAAAGATTATTTTAATGCTTAGCAATGTAGCAGTTGTGCTACAATTAGCAATTGTAGATCGAAAATCACTCACATTAAAATCTGGTTTTATTTAACAAACTGATCATTTTAAATAAACTAATTTCTGTAAAGTAATGATACAAGAACATGTAGAAAAGCATTAAAAATCATATTTCAGTTTTATCTTTGTCCTGTAGATTTGGTTTGGAATACTAGGATTCAGGGCACATAAGAGGCTTTTACTTTGAAGAAAGTCTTTTAAAAAAATATGTACTGTAGTGGTGACAAAACCATTATATCATCTTGTCTGAAAGAAGAAACCTGGTGTGAACATGGAACTGTTGTAATAGAGTCAAATATCTGCGTCATTAGAAAGGGGTGATCAAGGGAGTTTGTGACTATTTCTCAGAGCCTGGAGATGTTCATAGAACTTTAGGGCAAGGTCATACATGGTCTGCCCCAACAGCAGATGTGGTCCTTATGATGATGCAGAAACATCAGGCGACAGCTGCCTGAGTCTTTGTTTTGACCCCTTAAAAGCAAGTGGAAGTTGTATTTCAAAGCAAACAATGAGGAGTTGACCACACACACTAGTGCCATATGCCAAACAACCAGTGGTTTATGTCCCTTTATAGCCACAGCATCAGAGTTGTCGAGAGTCTTATGCTGACAAACAGGCCATGAACTAGTGAAGCTTCTATTTTCTTCGCAGATGATTCATAGTACTGTATGTTCTACAAAGTCAATTTTGATGTGTAGGTGGACGGAGTGAACCTGATCATTACATTTCTATGCTCTGGCTTCTGAAAGAGGACACTACAATGATCGTGGCATAAGAACATGGGAAAGAGATTGATATACTGTAGATCTATGCATCAATGTCTTTAGCATTGTGTTGGGTCACTGCATCCACTCAAATGGAAGGCATTCTCTTGCTCATCATTTAAACCTTTCGTAATAGATGTTGGTCCAAGTTCAGTCTGATGACTTCCTCAGAGATGAAGGAATCTCCAGGCTTCAATGTAATCTTATGTCAGAAATCCCAGGTTCTGGGAGTCTAGAATCTAGAGGGTTTTCCATATCTCTCTAAGTCATCAACAGATCAATGGTGTGGAGAAGGTTCAAATGGCATCATTTATCTCTTAATTAAATAATTGAATATTTCTCCAGGTGATGTGCAATTTATAACTTAAGGAGACATAGAATTCTACTGAATTCTGGTTTTCAGTAATGAAACTGGGAAGGTCTGAGTTATTTCCAATAAAAATGTTTAGGAAGCTCTTGAATGTTGCTTTGTATCCTTATTGCAAACCCCTATATTTATTTCACAGCAAAGTATGATAGAAGCCTGCAAAAACGTCTCAATTGAAATCATGCTTTGTTGGACATTTGCTACTGCTCAGGCTAACTGAAGACTGTGCATTTCTGGTGAACCAGTGCACGTTGCATTTTGCAAGTATAGGTTGGGAGGATAATTTCTGACATGAATTAACATATTGTTGTTGCTTACCTGTGGTTTGTAGCATGGATATTAGGTTTCCATATGATACTTAAAAGAAAAATGGAAATAAAGTTAAACATCTTTTCTATATAGATATGGAAAAAGCCCTGAAGATATTTCCAGGTCTACTGTATGTGTTATACAAACCACGTGACATATGAAACTCTTGATTAAGGTTTGAAATGTCAATGGTTCATTGTATTTGCAGGTCCTTTGAGAAGATTTGCATGATAGCCTCTAGACCAAACCAGACATTTCTTTTGCAAGACTTATTCAAATGTCAACACAGAATCAATTGATTTTAGTTAAATAAATATCAGTGCAGTATTTACTGTATATTTGGAATTTTCAAAAGTAATAGTTAAAGTTATAGTGCTCTTATTTTTGTTAAAGACTATCTCTGCATACTGTATGTCCATGACAACAGCCAGGACAATTATCATACTATACTGAGTTTTAATGCATTTGCATTTGTGCTCTCTTTGTTTTTAAATTCCTCAGCTCTTAAATACCACATGGTCTTCCCTTTCAAAGAAGGAATGCCTGAAGTATGGAGGGGAGCTAGTTGGAGAGGCCTGCAAGTATGTTCCAGATATAACCCTGATGTCCTTTATTTTGTTCCTTGGAACGTATACCTGCTCCATGTGTCTGAAGAAATTCAAGACCAGCCCATTCTTCCCCACTACTGTAAGTTAAAAATATGCTGTATGATGTTTAGATCTACTGAATGTATCTCTGTCTCTTAAGACAGCTTTGATTTGTAGGTGTTGTGAACCTAAAGACATCGGTGCATGCCACTATTAATGTTAATAGTTAACATTTGCTTCCCCAACAAAAACATGGTTATTGATGCCCCTTGGATTTTGCTATAATTGTTACCAGAAAATGGTTAAATTGTAAGTACACTAGGCACCACTTTATGTTGGAATTTTTTTGTTGTTTTACATGTCATCGGGTTTAAGTTGCCCTTCCAGTGAACACATAAAAAAAACATACTTAGTAATGTGTATGAGGGGTAAGATCAGAAAAATAGCATTACTAGTAAAAGGTTATCTATTATTCGATCCATCAATCATCTAACTTTTTGTTGTTTTTTTTTCACTTTTTCCTAGAAAAGGCTACAGGTAATGCATATTACTATTGCATTTATATTCATTATAGCAGGTGGTTTTGCAGGTTAAAAATTAAAATATGTTCTGCATCTTCATCAGTTGCACTCCATGAATAGACATTATTGAGGGAACACTCTTGCTTGGGAGTAGATACATTGCAGCTGAGTATGAAAAATTAACTGATAAACAATGAAAAATGAGGTTGAATAAGGTTGAGGTTTTTGAGATTTCATTGAATAATAATTTAAATAGCATCACAAAATTCCACAAAGCTTACATAACCAAGTAATCACAATTATGCACTGTGTATATATTTGGCCTTGTTGACATTATTAAAAAAAGTGACATTTAAAAGTACAAATATGATAATTTCAATTTGCAAATAGAAGTTGATTCCACTTAGAAAAGCACTTGGAAACCATCATAGTCCACAAAGAAGAGGTTTTGGATTCTCCACATTAAAGGCATTCACGGTCTCTTTAAGTGCTGTTAGGAAGATGCGGGTTGTCTTCAGCTGCACGGCATAGCAATCTTCCCATAGCGGGTGGATTGACTGATTAATGCACCTTAAGACCAATCAGGCCTTGCTCAATTTGGTACAACACATTAAAAGTCCTGAATATGAGAATTAAATAAATTAAATAACAAGCCATTTGTCAAAGGCTGTGTCACCACATACTTTGAAGAGAGCCTGGGTGGTGGACATCAAATCAGGCAAATCAGTAAGGAGTATGAGTAAACGTCAGGTATTTACAATGTTACACCACAGTGCCCTCTTGCTGTACATTGGTTTCAGATCCCATGTTAAAGAAAATAGTCTTCTTCAAGATGTCCTCATATTGGCTTGTAGAAATCATTAAGGAGACATACAAAGCAGTTGTCCCCATAGCCCCTACATCCTCACTCACTTAAGTTTTTCCAGGACTTTTACAAGGATGTCTCCACTTCTTAGGTGCTCTACTGGAGCAAACAAGTCTTGGATATCCACAACCCTACAGTTTTTGTCCTATTCCCACTTCATCAGACTATACAGCATGTGTTGGCTTTGTTAACAGTTTTTGAGTGTTAAGTGTTCCAAACAAAGCATGTTTTGTATGTCAATTCCACTGGAGTAGCTACTGTATTACTTTGTTTGATAGAGTAGTTTTAGGTTGGTGTAGCAAGCACAATTAAAGTTGTTTAATTCAGGATCTAAAGTACAAGAGAGGTATAAAATAAAATACCTGTGCATCAAGAGGATGAAAAAATAGAGAACAATTTTGTTGTGAAGCTTTGGTTCAAGTTCCTGGCATAGGGGACTTGGAACATACAATTGCTTTAAGACAAACCAGACATTTAAAAATGCCTGAATTTTTATAAAATTTGGGCTTGGGAAACCCTTTCTTCTTAGTGATTTGTTTCTTAAATATTTTTAAACACAGGTTACTATTTCAAATCTCTTGGGGAGTTCAAATTAAACTTTCCTAAATGCTCTAATTACTCTTTTTGTATTTCATGGAGCATTTTAATATCACTTAATACTATATTGTTGACTTTTGAATTTGGGTTAGTATTTTCAGCAGAAGATAGAAAACAAACTGTAATAAGTAGGGTCAAATCTTACAATTGTACTAAAATAATTTAATTTTCTTTTGTTCCTTCTGTGGTATGTAAGAGTATTGCTGCCTGCATATAGTGATGGGGCTTCTGGTGGTTTTCCAGGAATATTTTTAGGCTATCATCTTTTTTCCCCATTCATTGGTATGTAATCAGTAATGAAGGCCTGGAGTAAAACCCCCAATGTCCAAAGCCAGTGGGAGGACAATTGGAAAAAAACATTTTGGTTTCTGAAATGAAACGTATTTGGAATTATTAAACTATTTCTCAACAGAAAGCCCAAATTCCCAGCTAAGTAATAAAAGTAAAGGTATAATAGCAAAGAAAGGTTTTAAAGAATAATTCAGTTTGTTTCAAACTTATGACAAATATTTCTTTATTATGCATTTTATTTGTCCAAACCAGATTTTTTATAAATGTTTTGTATTTTGTATAAGTGATTTTGTATCCAAGCAGGGAGGTTCTAGCTGACGTGGAACGTGACTGCTCTCACACTTACGTTTTTAAACATTTACTGCCCTATAGTATTGTAGTGGCTTAAATGCTGTCAATACATAGACTATGTTCGGTACATCATACTAAGTGTGCATTAATTGCTATCACTCAGTTGAGTCTTGGACCAAAGGACATGGAGATATTAATACATTCTGTATCATATTCATGAACACAAAACAATATGAAAATGGCTTTTGTCAAAAAAGTATAAGATGAGGACATGATATATGACTGCAATTTTAGATATTAATGAAGTTTTCCTTTCATGCAGGTCTAGAGTTTACAAACTGGAGGTTTTCAGGAATATAGTGCTGACCAACTAGATTTGACCAACTAAAATCCATTCTTTATACGTAAGGTGTATCTGACAAAGTGCAGCAAATTAAATTTCCAAAGCCTGGCTCAATTTACCATATGATCTCCGTTCCATTGCTGTTAGGCGATTACAGGTTTTGTCCAGGTCCGTCAGTTAGTTACTCGTATTTCATGCAGGCACTGGCATATGAATACACTATCTATAAACCTCCATGGGTGTCTGCTTCCATGGAAACAAAAGCATATGTGTAGAACCCTGCACAGACAATACTGTGCATGTTATCATTTAACTTTTGTTTTCTTAAAAGATACATACTGTAGCAACACCAAATGAGGTCTTGGCTGTTAAACTACGTGGATTTGAACCCATCCTTAATGAAGTTACATGTTAAGCAGTTTTTTACTCATGTAGATTCTTGCTCTCATATTTCCATCTTGAGCAACAAAAAAATCCTAATTGTCAGAACTCTTGCTTAGGTTCTTTGTCTTCCTACAGCTGAGGCAGCTGTGTTAGAGGCAAGAATATATCTTTCTGAGCTAAAGGAGAAGGATCATGGCATGACGAAGGGTAAAATACCTGGCATTAACGACACCCCTCTCAAGATTTTTCCTCTTTGGCTTAACATGATATAGCCATTGAAGAAGGTTCTGTAGTTAATATCATTGTTGCATACCTATTTAAAAGATAAGCACACTGTGGCCAACAGGCACATTTGTACACCAGAGATTGTTAGATTCTGGAAAAAAAGGTCTTTTCACGCCTGTCCTTTATTCTAAATAGGAATATTCCCTGTTACATTTAGTACTCTCGCAGGATGATGACTCTAGTCTGGGCCTCTGGCAGCAGCAGAAATCTGGCTTTTGCCAACAATTGTTGGCATTGTGCTGTTGCCTCCACATTCCTTCTCCTGGCATCACTGGGTCCTGGCCACTCACGACATTATGGCGAGCAGTCATACTGTATCACCCTGCAACTCACAACTGGCAACCCACTGAAGCTAAGCAGGTGTTAGCTTGGTCAGTAACTGGATGGGACACCTCCTGGGTAAAACTAAGGTTGCTGCTGGAAGTGGTGTTTGTGAGGCCGGCAGGGGGTGCTCACCCTGCGGTCTATGTGGGTCCTAATGCCTCAGTATAGTGACGGGGACACTATACTGTAAAAAAGGGCACCGTCCTTCAGGTGAGGCGTATAGGGACCTTCTGACTGCTAGGATACATGGTGCTGGTGTGGTGCCCCAGGGCCAGCCTGCTGATGCAGGACACAGTCAAAGCCTTATTGCATGGGGGTTCCATTGAGCTGTTTGACCATATTTTTAGGAGCCATTAAGTAGAAACCTGGAGGGGAATACTGCTGTGGAGGATGGGTTAGTTAGATTATTGTTGGCTAAGGAATTGTTATTTTTGTCGCATTTGGGATGAAAATGCTAAAATAATTCACTGATTTCTCTGTAAGAGAACAGAACAGCAGTCTTCTTTCCTACTAATCTGTAAATTAGTTTTTGAAAATTGTTTTATACCTGGGTATGTTTGAAATGTTAATTGACATTACAGAAAAACTCTGCTGCTTTTCACTTAATGCCTTACATTGGATAAAAGGTGATATTGGCTTTCATTCCAGGTTAGAAAGCTGATCAGTGACTTTGCCATTATTCTGGCTATCCTGATTTTCTGTGGAGTGGATGCACTGATTGGAGTGGATACACCAAAACTCATTGTGCCAAGTGAATTCAAGGTATGGGACTTGTTATTTACTGTATGTGTATTTAAACAACTCACTTTATGTGCATTCCAAGACCATATATTTTCAACATGCTGAGTGTAATGGTTTTGCTATTGAGAAGATATTTTTATTAACTAAACTATTCAGTGCTTCTAAATGCTTAAAAGAACAAAACAGGTCTTGAAAGTGGTATTTTTTAAATAGTCAAAACATATTGTGCACAGCTGGCTGATTCTAAATTCATTTAGAATTAGAGGAGGTGCAGCAAATTTGAATTTTGAATTAGATTGTTTAGAAAGTTGCTTTGTCTTGAAAAATATATTTAATCTAATATGCAAAGATTGCTACTGAATGGCCCTTCCATGCAGGTGATAAAAGAGTAGGGTTTTGTGTCCTCAAATTAACTGCGGGGCTTTGCTAAGTATTCTAGCACTAAAATGTTTTGTATTAAATTACCACCGAATTTACATAAATTCACCACAAATACCATAGAAACAGATTTATATTCCCTGTAGCCCAGACACTTCCTCTTCTTATTTTTTGGTCTTGGAAGTTCTATATATCAAATAATATGAAGACAAGTTTTTTAAAAAGTACTTTGATAGTGAGTACAACTAAGGCCACATTGATTTATACTGTCAGTTACAAAAGGGTTTAAATCAGTATGAAGGAAATCATGTCCTTGATTTTGAGTGTCATGTAGTCACAGTAAAATACATAGTCTGTACACCCCTAATTAATATTTTCTTGAACACTGTTTCAATGTCATCAAATCTCATCAGGTAATATCATTGGATAGTAAAATATTTACTGTACCCATAAATTAAAAATGTTAATAATGGCAATAAAAGTGCATATTATGACCCACAAAATATGAATTAGAGGTTCTTAAACAGTATGAATATATTTTTATTTAGAAGATTTTACACTGTAGTTGAGACAACTGGGGGACTGTGTCGGTGTTTGATGTTTTCTGCTTGGCGTTTTCAGCCAACAAGTCCCAACAGAGGATGGTTTGTCTTCCCGTTTGGAGAGAACCCCTGGTGGGTGTACCTGGCTGCTGGCCTCCCTGCCCTGTTAGTGACCATCCTCATCTTCATGGACCAGCAGATCACTGCTGTCATTGTCAACAGGAAAGAACACAAGCTCAAGGTGGGTCAGTCGGACTTGAAAGCTCTGCAGGCTTAGACAGAATGGCCTTGTAGTGCTTAAAGAACAAATTCTTGGACACAGGAAACACATGTAGGCTAAAGACGTCATTTTGTTTTCAAACCTTTGTGTTGACTGTTTAGATAAGGTGTATCTTTTTCTTTCAGATAAACTTATATCATGTTTGTTCTTTAAAACATTCTTTGAAATTGGAAAACATAAAAAACGGCACTGCTGAGGCATATATTTTACATTACAAAAAATCACAAACAGGTTGTGAGAAAGAAGATCTACTATAAGAACTTGCATTTTATAAATAAATGTGTGTAGGCATGACTGATTTTAACTAAAAAAATGTGTTTTCTAGTGGTTAACAATTACTCTACACAGTTATGTAGAAACTCATCACTCATACTGTATAATGTAATGCTTGCACTCAGTTTGAATGGAAAAGAAAAAACACAAAGTTAAAAGTTAAGTATTTTATATTTCTCTAATGTGTAGTTTGAAAGAATAGACAGATACTTTATTGATCACATGGGGGAAATTGCAGGCCTTGAATGGAGGTTAAGTGGTAGTTCTGCCTTTTATGGCTGGTCTTACTGTAGCAATAGATTTGTTTGTTTTTTGCGACTCTGCAATGGATCCAAATCCCTTGTGTTCATCACTCACAATATCTGGGATGATTTGGCAGAACAGTACAATGTTGGGATTGTGAGGCAGGTTAGCCTTGCCTGTTTTCAGCGTCTCTGAAGTCTTAATGCAGCAGGGTCACTATCAAGGCCTGATGAACTGGAATTTGTGTAAAAATCTTATTGAGTTATTATTAATACTGCAGGTTATTGTTTTAAAAATATAATTTTTGCTTTTCATCATATAAAGACACGGACAAGATTCTGAGAATTGCATGTTTTATCGCCTACTATAACAATTTAGTTTATTGCATACTATTGTAGTTTTGAGAAAAAAGCCATTAAGTCAGGAAACTCACTAGATGGCTGTGACCCCTTTGTTATTTTATTTCATGGGGAACTATTTATGTTTATATGTATTGAGGATACATTTTTATTTCTCCTCTTACAGAAAGGTGCTGGGTACCACCTGGATCTCTTCTGGGTAGCCATTATTATGATTGTGTGCTCATTTATGGCACTCCCATGGTATGTAGCTGCAACTGTAATCTCAATTGCACACATTGATAGCTTGAAGATGGAAACTGAAACGTCGGCTCCGGGAGAACAGCCCAAGTTTTTGGGAGTAAGGTAGGCAGAGTGATTTAATTCTTTTTTTTTTTAACAAAATTGGCTTTCAAAAAGTTTTGACTACAACTTCCAGATATTGTTTCCAGGTTTGCTTATTGTGCACCATTGGCCCTGTCACTCCACTGAGTTATCAGATCCTTTGCATCAAAGGACCTTTTGTTGTAGCAGAGTCACATTTGTTTCGACTGTGTGGTTTATGCTCTCAGTGTTGTGCCGTTTTGAATCCAAGATGTGACTGCACATACTGTATACTGTACTGTAAGACCACATACATTAGAAGGTTTCTTAGAATCCTTCCAAGCCAGTGTTATCGGGGACAGAGACCAACTTTTCAACAATGTATGTGTATACACATGCATTATCTAGAATAATTATTCAGGTGGTTTTCAGAATTTCTTATTTTATTAGAATATTTGATATTAAAAACCAAAGATGCAAGAAAAGGCTTCTTGTTTGCATCTAAAGTACAGTGTGAAGAAAGAAAAATGACGGTTTTATGATATTTTTAAAAAAAGTATTACTGTAGATGTACTGAAAAAAATAAATCAGTACTGCATGTGTTTGGTTCACAGGACTTTTGTCTAGCTTTTTCCATTATATTCAAAGTATCTTTTAAAACACATTGCAGGCACTCTTTACCACACATTTTTCTAATGGCTTTATTTTGACTTCCGTGACCACATGGCTTTGCTGAAGAATGTTTTTAAATTTTGTAGTTATTATTTTTGCAGGCTATTCGTTCCTTCTTGATGTAGTTCTTCTTTCTAACAAACCTTAAATCTCTTTCTTTAAGTAGTAGGTTTACTAATACCCAAAAATAATGCTATTGGTTGAACAACATATTTATGCCTACTGTATGTGTCAGTATTGGTTTAAATAAACAGGTAGCTTGTAGACGTACTGAATACAATGTTTCTTATTTCAATGTAAAATATTGTACGAAATTAAATTTAAGCATTAGTGCCACCAGTGTTTCATATGCCTGTGGTCTTTCACAATTTCACAAATTCTGGGATTCTTCCGGGGTGGAGATATTACTTTTTTATTTTCCGGAGGAAGGAGTCCACCCCACAGTTCTATCACGTAGTTTTTCAGCACGGTCATTATTGCATGATAATCTGTAATACTAGTGAGTTGATCTGAGTTACTCTTGCTACCATCTAGCTGTTAAGCAGGTCTATAAAATGTAGGTAAGCAACTGACCACAGGCATGAAAACTAGATGAATAATCTTAACTACCCCCTATTAGGTCATGAGGCAGCTGAACAGATAACTTGGCAAAACCAACAAATTAGGCCATTGTTATGAAGCACAATGAAGTTTGCAAACCAAAAGTGTATGGTATATTTAATGCACAAAAATGTAGAGATGAGTGTTTGGTAAAAGACACAGTGTGGAAATTTCAGTTTACCATAACAATGTAATAAACATATAGTAAATGTACAGTACAGTATATCAGGCTGCTTGTGTTAAAAGCTACCCCCAACAGTTTAGGATGTCCATAGATACATTTACATGTAGCTCAGTCAAGAATACACAGTACCTCTATGTCGTTTGTGTTTTTAATGTTAAAATATTTCATTTCCATGCAGTTGTTTCATAATAAACAACAAAGATTTATGAATGCTTTTACAAAAGGCCATCTTTGTATTCCTCTAATCAGGTTCAGTTTGGTACAAAAATAAACAAAGTACAGTTATTTATTGTATTGTTATGTTTGCGATTACAATGCTAAGAGTATTTTGACGTTAGTTAACTGTGTAAATCCATGTATTTTGTATCGGATTTTGGAGTGAGTTAAACCTCCAAACATCTGGGCTTTAGCTGTTGGGTACAAGAATTGTTCTCATACTAATATCATTGCAAGTGGTAATTTATTTTCTTTGGCATATGCATGCTTTCACTTTGAGATCGAAAAGATTAAAACATCTGATTAAAGCAGGGCAGTTTTTTTCAAAATGGTTTAAACATCAAAGGAATTAAATATGGCTAAATGTGCAGCTCATAGCAGTTAGAGTGCTCAGTAAGTTTTCAAAAAATCCTGAAATACAGTTGAACAACTTTGTTTTGTTTCAGAAAGAGAATACAAAATCATGGCAGGTTTGGTGAACAAAACTGTGTGTATTTTCAGAGAACAAAGGGTTACAGGATTCGTTGTCTTCATTCTGACGGGTGTGTCTGTCTTCATGTCTCCAATGCTAAAGGTACACTGATTTTGTTATTTAGTAGTGGGAATTATCTTTAGAGAAGTGCAAAATCATGTGCTGTGGGCAGAACAAAATTAGGAGAATCAAGACAATGTTTTGCAGTGCTCTGTAGTTCAAATGTTTGCTCACAATACAGGCCTACTTTTTTAACTTTTCTTTAAAAAACAAACCGATGTATCATGCATAATGCAAGTGTTAATTATAACCTATTTAAAAGGAAATAAACAGGTCTGCTTTTGCCAGTGTCAGAGTAGTTGCTTTATGTTTTAGTCTTAATTAACTGAAATTAATTGACAAATCTTATTAAGTATCTGGGAAAACAAAGGTTTAGGTTTATCTTTCTTCATAAAAACATTTGTTTTTTATTCTTGTTAAATTTGAACAAAAAACTCTTTACATTTTATATTTAAAAAGGGCTTAGGGAAAAAACTAATAGTGGACATTTCAATGTGCATGTAACAGAGGACTTGGTATTGGAGAACAATAGTTCTGCAGGATTTATAAATATCACTGAAGGGTCAAGAATCAGAGATTTGAAAAGCATATTAATGTCTCCTGTTTAAGTAACTGACTGTTGTAATTCAGTCACTCAGAGCTGAGCTATAAGAAAAACCTGAAGATATTATGGCTTTCCAGGAGCTGTAGACCCAAGACATGAAGATTACATCTCACATTGTGAAGTAGTGTCTGCCTCCTAGTGGCAAGCTCAATTTACTGAATTTGAATATTTGAAATGAGATCATCTTAATTATACACATTATTCATATAGCCTGCAGCACAAGTCAATTATTTTTACTTTATTTCGTTTCTGTTTTTACTTTTTTTGCATGGATGTACAGTATTTGTCCTCCTGAGATGGATATTCCATTTTTTTACATGCTTGTGTTTTGTAATACACCCTCTCCCCAGGTTACACATGGCTTGACATACAGTACGAAAATTTGACATTATATAAAAACTTTCATTGGTCCCATAATAAACCATTTGAGTTACGGAAGGTTTACATTAGATACATAAAGAGCAAGTACTGCCTGGTGCTCCTATCACGGAGTTAGGGTGAAGCAAGTGTAAAGCAGTCGCCACCAGCATCCACCAGAACTCTGTTACATACTCTACCTCATCTTTATTGTCATAAACATGCGGCGTCATTCCACCTTTTTTTGCTGAAAATTGTGAATAGCCCATATTGCAGTGATATCAGGGAGTGTGTTTTATTTTGTGTTTAATTACTGATCTTGATGCTAAGTATATACAGTACAGTAGGTGGTGAATAAGGGCTTGCCAATGGTGTTTGGTTAATGATCAAGGATGTCCAGTTACAAAAAGGGATAGCCTCCCCAGTACACTTTGTGACACCTTTAACCAAATTTAAAATAGTTATATTACAGAATGCATTGTATAAATAATAATATCACACAGTGGTTATTTGCTTTAATATCTTATATACTGTATATGTGGTCAAATTAAATTTAGGTGGATAGGAAAATTAATGCAAATGGACACTACTGTATATAGGGATATTGATAAAGGTGTAAAATTGTTTTAAATATACATTTACAAATTATATAAATTTGAGAGAAAGAAAGGCAGAGAAGATAATATGAAAGGAGTGTAAAGAAATTACCCTCACCTTAATTTTCAGTTCTGCATGATTCCTAACTCCAAAAAAAATATTTTTTTACCCTTCTGATTATTTTCTTTGGAAAAAAAATAAATTTCCTTTCCCTAAAAGCAATATGAACACCTGAATAAAGCAATTTCAGTTTTCTGAGATGTATACCAATTTAAAATACAAAGAGGACACATTTTGTACTTTACCTATGTTAATTTCTGGCTATGTTATTTTAACTTTGAAATATTCTCTTTTATTAAGTTCATTCCAATGCCCGTGCTGTATGGAGTTTTCCTTTACATGGGTGTTGCTTCCCTGAATGGAGTACAGGTGAGTTATTAGAAGGTAAATGTATAAAGGTGTTTGAATAGAGGTCACACAGGGGTGAATAATCATTAACCAGGCAACCACTGAATCTAGTCAAGCCAGGCTTGGCGTGGCAAAAATGATCAGTGCATGTCTTTCTTTAATGTGCTTAATATCACTTCAGTGTTGAAAACACCAGTGGTACTCACAGAATAAACATCAGCAACATCTCTTGAGTGAAACCTTCATCACACATTGTTAGATTTTTAATTTCCTTTTGAAACAAACGTAAATTATTAACATCATTTTCAGCAAAGGAACTTATTAATTTATTATTTATAGCCATTTTGCTGATTAATGGTTAATATTCATGACTAATGACATTAACTGTGGCTCTATATTCTACCTTCACAGAATAATAATATGTAGTAGTTCAGGTGGGTAGCTGCATCAGCATGCGTAGGCTGCAAAGGAACAAGTAATTGGTGGTAATTGGAGGCTCCACGGCCAAAACGTTGTGTTTTCTTTCTTCTCTTTTCAGCATGGAATAAACCTATTACTTGTTCCATAATAATGTGTAGTTTAATTAAAAAAAAACTGGGTCTTGAACCTCTGATAACAAGTGCTTTTTGACCTTAACAACCAGAGCAGCACACAAGAAATAACTAGCCTCCCTTCAGAATAAAATACCATTACAAAATGGTTCATTTTAGAAAGTTAGAAAGGTTTTGCAGGCAATACTCAATTTAATTGATAATAGAAAAAGGAAGTGTATTGTATCATACAGTAGCTTTGTAGAGAAGTTTCAGCAGTCACAATTTCAATTGTACATTTTCTTAGAGAGTACTTACAGTACAATCAAATGTGATATATGATGTTGTCATAAAATAGTTGTAATTGCTTTATAAGGCATTAATATTTTATTAATAACATTTTGCGAATCTGCTTGTGAAGTGTTGGCTTGAGATATTTGTCATAACTCAAAGCTAAATGTTGAAAAAAGGTTAATTTTTTATTATGGCAAATTCAGTGTGTTATTTGCCATTGAGATGATTGAGACTAAACATTCTTGCAAAGAGAAAATTCACAGCTCTGTTAAACTTTGTAAAAAAATCTTTAGCTCCCTCATTTTGTGACTGGTTACACTGAGTGTAGAATGTGTTTTGTTATAGTTCATGGACCGCCTGCAACTGCTTTTAATGCCAGCGAAACATCAGCCTGACTTTATCTACCTTCGGCATGTCCCATTGCGTCGAGTGCATTTGTTCACCTTTATTCAGGTGCTCTGTCTGGCCTTGCTCTGGATTCTCAAGTCAACCGTGGCTGCTATTATTTTCCCAGTCATGGTAAGTCCTGCGTAAGGGCACACCTCCTTTCCAGCTTCCTAGAAGCCACAAACCTGTTCCATTTCACTCAACACTTTGCCAAATAAAGGCCACTGTGCACCATTAGAACTAATTTGGTTTTGCGCATGGAGATCACTGTATTGTAAGATTTGAATTCAACTTCAACTTTGAAGTTATGTTTGTCATTTCGAATTAAATGTTTTCTACTTAACATACTAAGGGAAGTTAGTAAAAGACTATTAAACCCCTACTGAATGAGATAAATTTAGAAGTAACAAATTGAATAGACAATGGCATGACATGATGACTTGATCAGAGTCATTAGAAGAAACCTTGGAATTATTGTTCATTGGAATTATAATGAACTGTTGTTTTGAGTGTGGATCTGCACTGGCTGTAAAAATCCTACTCTGTTGGGCCCCTGAGGAAGGCCCTTAACCCCAACTGCTCCAGGGACGCCGCATAAATGGCTGACCCTGTGTTCTGACCCCAAGCTTCTCTCCCTGTCTGTGTGTCTCATGGAGAGCAAGTTGGGGTATGTGAAAAGATAAATTCCTAATGCAAGAAATTGTATATGGCCAATAAAGTGATCTCTCTTCTCCAGGTGTGAGACTCAACAGCTGAAACAGTTTTGTTTTGCCCCTTCATTTTGATAAGCTGTCACATTCTTTTGTTGGGCTCTAATACTTCAAGGTGTTGCCCTCCACAGATCCTTGCCTTAGTGGCTGTGAGAAAGGCTATGGACTACCTCTTCTCACAGCACGATCTGAGCTTCCTGGATGATGTGATTCCTGAAAAGGATAAGAAGAAGAAGGAGGATGAGAAGAAAAAGAAGAAGAAGAAGGGGAGCATAGACAGTGACCTTGATGATGTGAGCAATTTATTATTTTAAAGGGGTCAGAGCATTGTATGTAAAAGGAAAGGGATTAAAAAGCTTTTGTAGGTGTAACATTTTTACTTATCCGTGGATTAATGGATTACGGGTTGGCCTTTTCTTCAAAGCTGTGTTAGATAACTTTAGCGCTGAGCTGGGTATTCCTGAATGAGTAATTCTGACTGTTCAAGCTTAAGCATTTTTGGAGGCTTGTGCCAAACCGAATGTCATGTTGACGTTTTGAAAATATACACAACTAAATTCAGGTTAGGTCATTACAAATCTTTCTCTTTTAGTTAACAGAAGGCTGACAGTTATTAAACCAATATACAGTAAACCCTACTGGGATCTACAAGTTCAACTGGTTACGCATCCATAGGATGAAGTGTAGAGTTTTCTCATGAACCTCTAAAACTAGGCAGAATTTGGAAAAAAAAGAGACTGATTGCTTGGTCTGCATAACTAAATTAGAAAATATATCTTTACAAAGTACGAAAAACAATTTTAGGGGATGGGATAAAAGTACCCAGAAAAAAAAGTCCTAGAGAATTGTGTGTCTGCACATTTTCATTCCAATTCAGATCTTAATTTCCTAAATTTATTCATTATTGACTTCATAGGACAAAAAAACATCTTCTTCCAGCTCTTCAGGTGCCGGTTCTTTAAAGAGACCTGTCCTTCAGGCCTCCAGATCCCTGTCGTACTGTACATTGTGTGAATCAAATACAGCATCTTTTATTTACATTTCCAATAAGCTTCTGGGGTTTTATCAACTCTGCCAGAATGGAAATAATCTTCAGGACCAACATTTGTTTCATTCAGATCAGAATGTGTTTGTGTTCATTTTATTAAACACATTTAAGAAGCAGAGGAAGACCTACTTTTTCCAGGCTTTTGTTGTTTTCTGCTGTCTATTTTAGTGTTTTCTGTGCCATACAAGATGAAGTACAGTGCCTTATATAAGATGATTAATCTTTTTCTCACAGTTGTGTTCCTGAATGTGTATTAGAAGACCCGATTTTCAAGCTAGAAATGTGAATGCAGATGTTTTATTTTCTAAGATTTCTACCCGTTTCCTCCACAGTCCGATTTTCCATATCCTGAAAATGTTCCCAGCATTAAAATTCCCATGGACATGATGGAACAGGAGCCCTTCTTAAGTGATAGCAAAACATCAGACAGTGAGTAGCAGAGCCTTATCCAATTCTCTGCTCCCTTGTCTAGTAACTCATTTTCTGTGTTTGACTTTTTTTTTTCCACGAGCTGCTCACACATTGCTTGTCTGGTTTTGTGTTGTCTCCTTTTTCTCTTAGACTAACTCCCTTTTTTCTGGACTCTTATTAGGTCAACTCTGTTGCTAACTCTTCAGTCATACTGTTTGACTGAAATTCCACCCAAGATTGTTTTGGTCTTACTAACCATACTTTTTTTTCCATGTACCATTAATCCCATTCATAGCTTAATTCT
Source organism: Atractosteus spatula (assembly GCF_055471065.1). Classification (NCBI taxonomy): domain Eukaryota; kingdom Metazoa; phylum Chordata; class Actinopteri; order Semionotiformes; family Lepisosteidae; genus Atractosteus; species Atractosteus spatula. The sequence continues at coordinate 55,878,803 of NC_142708.1, read as the reverse complement.
GCCTTTTAAAAAATCTAAGCAAATAAAAGTATGGGAAGCAATGTCATTCTGTGACTCATTGAAAGATATCATTGAAAAGTACATTTACTCAAAGTTGTCTATACTGTATATTTGATTGGTTATATACTGGGCATGTTGTGTTAAGAGTAGGTGTTTCTGCAGTGTACAAATAAATGACTAGAAGGAAATAAACCTTTTCTGTTGTACACAAGGTTCAAATGATTAAAAATATATTTGTTTTATGACATAGCATAGTGGAAACAAAAATCCTTCTTCATCTGTTTACATTTCTTATTTTGAAACTAGATATGAACATAAATAGCTACGTGAGTTACAGTAAATGCAGGACATTCTGTGTACAGCCTAGGCAATATACTGTGACTAGGCATTGTATTTTTTACCTATGTAATGCATGATATTCACTTTTCACATTTGTTTTTCTTTTGATTGGATTACAAGATCTACTTTATGTAGAAATAGCTGATAATTTACAGGAGTGTGAAAATGGTATTTTCTGTACAATGGTTCGCTGAGTTGCATTGACTAACGTGCAACTCATACAGTATATTTTAACTGCATTGTATTGGACAAGCAGGACACTTTAAAAATTCATTGTACAATAAGCTTAATTTCTGGTGATTACCCAGGTTATGGTAGGGTGGTCATGGCCTGACTTGCTTTTCAGATTTATTTTAGGATCCAGAAATATTTCTCTTTTAGATAAATAGCGTCAGACAGTCCCGAAGTCCTAGTGGGAGAACTTGATATATTTGGGCCAAAGTTACAGTTCTTTTGTAGACCACCAGCTGCAATTCTGTCATTGCAGGGGGTGAGAAGGGAGTGCCTCACTGCTGTTTGCCTCTGGGCCATTGAGACTAAGGCTGTAACAGGGGCAGCTAGTTTAGCTGTTTAGAGCCTAGGATGTGCATGAATGGTCCTTGTGAAGGGTGTAAAATTCTTTTCACGTTAATCAGTAGAATTTTTAGAGTCTTGGATATTTACTGTCATCTTGTATGAATGTACTGTGGAGGTTATGATGAATCTCCTGTATTCAGAGGATGGCTGGTAAACTGAAGCTCTCATGTTTTTACTTCTAGTTAGCAGTTCTTGGGCTTATTATATGTCCATTATTTTAATTTAAGTTATTAATATATTATAATAAATATACTGAGAGTATATATAATGGCACCTTATGTTATTGGTTTCCAAATACTAATTTGTTGTGTGTTTAATCCCTCTCATTATATCTGTCATACAAATCTATCCCATCATAAGTGAGCTATTTTTAAAAAATATCATTTTCATTAATTTAAATACAATACTGGTGAAGTACAATCAGTACTGAATTGTGGTTATTAGAATGTTTCTGATGACTGTTCTTGTAAATTAAAATTGAGCAGGGAATGTGTAGCTCATAAACAGATCCTGGAACGTACAGTATGTGCTGTACAAGACTCGACAGTAATTCATGCTTGTCATAACCAGAAACCATACGTCTTCTATTCCACAGGAGAAAAATCACCAGCTTTCCTTGAACGACACACATCATGCTGAGCGGATTTATTTAAAATCCAACTCCATGTCCAGGTAATCTATTTTGTAGTGAAAAAAAAAGCAAAGTTACTAGAAGCACAGCAGGCTTCTTTCAGTAACTCAGTAAGGCTGGGAATAAAGTTGTTCAGTGCAGTTTAAACAGGGCTAGTTTTTGGGTGAGAGGGCAACAGTCCATTTAGGCATTGGTGGCTAGTGGTCATGTTTCATGGAAAACTGACATGTGAGAAAGAACATGTGGAATGTACCCGGGAGGCATATACTGTTTTTAAGGAATGCAATCTGATGATATAAAATCAGGTTTGGTTGCTCGTCCCGATTTATATCAACTGTTTAGATTCAGCTACAGTTAGCATTTGATTATTTGCAGATGATACAAAAAATAAAGGGTTTCAAACATCCAAAAATTATAATAATGTAGTGTCTAGTTTAAAGTGTCCTTAAAAATGTTTATTTTTTCAAATGAGATGTGAACACAACTAATGTTTAAAATGATTGAAAAGCAGTTTTTCAGTGAGCTCTCTAGCTGAATGACAGATCATCCTTGGAGATGAGATTTGTCAGTAAAGGGGGAATTTGAGCTTAAACTGCCTCCATCAGCCAGCGTGTGATGATGAAACTGCAACATGAGAGTGCTGGCCACAGCATGTGACTGTAAACTACTGAAGAGGTTTATCTTGCTAAAGTGTGGCTTTAGATAAATCCTGCAATTGCATTCGCAAACAACAACAACAACAACAGTAATAATAATTCTTATTATTTTAATTGTATTGACAACAATAAGCTCTTCAAATGTCAAGTCATTCCCCTGTTTTTTTCTAATTTTGGTGTTTTTTTACTGAAAATACAGTAACCATGTTATCTGACTTGTGGGGGCTGAGTTAAAATCCCATTGAAATTGTTCTCCAAGAAAAAAAAAATCAGTATCTTTTTTTAGATCCTCTTCATGTACACATCTTGTGTGGTAATCTTCTAGACAAAGATAGCCAAGGGCATGCTGGCTTACAACAGGAAAGCCAATTTCAAGCTTTACCAGTGAGCTCAGGACAGGAAGACTCAGGGAGCTTAAAAGTATTTTAAAAGATTTTATAAGATCATTTTGGTGTAGAGTACTGTTTAAGTGTTTAGGTGCACCAAGTTTTGCTTGGAAGGACTGAAATTGAGGACTGTATTATTGTTCTACCTTTGATTTTATTTGGAAATATGAAATGTACTTCTTCATTGAGTTTCACCACCACATTTCAATATTACAACTGAATACAATGTTTTTACTACTTAAAGTTAATAATAATAATAATAATATAGCAAAAATATAATTTTGTTGTTATATTATTTATAAATTGAAATATTTGGTTTATAGGTTTTGTATGACTAACTGTTTCTGAAATAACATTGATCATTTGTTTTATCCTCAAACTTAAATTACAGCTAGATATAATATTTTTAAGATAGACTACTATTACTTTAGTATGGAAATTATCCTTAATCAACCGTGCAATGCATACCTTTCTACAAAATGAACACTATAATACCAAAGTGAAAAAAACAACTTATGTAATAAACTTTAACATTACATTAATTTAGGAATTACTTTCTTTTAGCAAAATTTCTTTAACCAGTTATTTGAGACCACGCCTATATTTAAGAAGATATACAAAGTGAAATTTATTGACTGCACAAGTATTTATCCCCCCTAAGTGAGTACTTGTGGAAGCACCTTTGGCAGTTATTACTGCTGTCAGTTTTTTGGGGAACAGGTTTCTTCTAACTTTGTACAATTGGGTGGTATACTTTTGCCCATTTTTTTTCTGGTGCAATTGCTCCATTTCTTACCCTGTAAGTTTGGGGGCTGCGATTATCAAAACTCACCATAAAATTTCTGTTGGATTCAAGTCAGGACAATGACTAGGCCACTCAAAGACATTCACTCTCTTCTGATCAGACCACTTCTCTGTGGCTTTGTCTTTGTGCTTCTTGTCATTGTCCTGCTGAACTCTGAATTTTCAACCCTGTTTTAGGTCCTTGGGTGACTCAAGCAAGGTTTTCTCAATATTTGCCTGTACTTTGCACCATTTAATTTTCCCCAAAACCTGACAAACCTCAGCCCCTACCGATGAGAAGAACCCTCATAAGACGCTACCACAACCTTGAGTAAAGATGAATCTGTAAAGACATCGTTCTTACCAATCATCCATATACAGTAGACAGTATATAGCAGAACTTTTGAAGTCGCTGTTGACTTCACAGTGGCATCCCTAACTAGTTTCTAGCTTGCTCAGAAGGGTGACTTGATCAATGTACTAGATCTACTGTATGTAGTGGCTGGGTGGTATGATGCACAATCCACTTCTTCATGATGAATTTAACTGTACTCAAAGGAATAACCATCTCCTGATCAGTACCTCTCTGCCACTATCCGATTTCTTTCAAATGTTCATTGGTCTTCATGGTCAATTTGCATTCAGTATGTGAGTTGTTGCTTCATATTCAATATGTTACAGAATTTACAGAGTCACATGCATTAACTTTGAAGTCAAATTAAACTTTGATTTTCCACAGACAAGAATGTTGTCATTTTGCACATGGAATTATTTAGGGTTGTCATAGCAAAAGGGTTCAATACTTACAATACGCATGTGAAATCTTGTAATTTTCTGTAAACGTCATATTATTTTATTTTAAAATAAAAGGCATTTTAGTGTGATCAGTTTGGAGTAGATTGTGTAGATTCTAAACAAAGTCCTGTTTGGAACTGTATTCATTGTCAGCTCAGACAGCAACATGTAGTACTTTTGAAGGGGAGCAGATAATTTTGCAATGCACTGTAAGACCTGTGACAGCTGATGAATGGACACTTTTCTTTTTCAGGCTGCAAAGAAATCCAATAAAAGCTGTGCCTCAGATTAGAATAGAACTTGAACCTGAAGACAATGGCTTCTTCTGGATGAGTCGGGGATCAGAGACATCACTGTAATGCACACACATCCAGCCTGTTTCTCTGAACTAGCCAATCCTTGCACAGACACAAGAAACCTTTCCACCCTGTCTTCATATCTTTCTGCAATCAAGACTGGCGGAATTCTGTTCTTTCCTGAAAGCGATTGAGGGACCAGAGCATTGTTTGTAAGAATCTGGAGGACGTCTTCCCCTCTCTAGTGCTTTCTGTTAAGAGAACAAGCTGAAACTGAATAACCCAGGAAAGATGTGTTTTTACTTTTGCACTGTGGTTGCCATGCTACTTTCATGCCTAGAAATTATTTTTAAGTGTGAGAAACCTTAATTGGTTATCTTTCTGTTTTTTTGTTTTCCTCCACACATGCACAAACAGTACTAAGCACTGCCATCTCATATTAAATGTTTTTACATCCTTTACTATGCAAAACATCACCATTGTCATCTGCTGTCCTGCATTAGTGAAGTTCATGTTGTCATTTTTCAATATACATGGCAATGAAGTTTGAGGCCTAATCTGCTGTTTTTATTTTTCTTATCTGAACTTTTTTCTTTGTTTAAAAAAAGAAATTACTGTAATTAAACTTTCCTGTAGCAGGAAAAGAATAATCTGATCTTTTTTGTAGCTCTACCTCTTATTTTTAGATGCCAGGCATTCTGTAAAACAAACTATGTTGATTTTTTAATCAATTTTTTAAGGGCACAGCATAGGATTTTAATAGAGTATTAATATTCTTTATTCTTGTTCTGTCTTTTTGAGTTCATTTGGAACAAAAAAATCAAGAGATTAAAAGTATTATGAAATAAAAAAAACATTTGTAATATACAAATAATAGTGACAAGCTTACAGTATTTGTAAGAAGTTTCAATGATAATGATTCTCTGATCTGTTTGCATTAATGCCCTTTTTATTGCTATTTGTAATCACATTGATGATCTACAGTAAATACAGTATTTTTTGATGATTGTTTAACAAAAAACAATGAATATCTCATATGAAGTATTGAATCAAATGTCTTCTCTCACTAAGTTAAATGTGTGCCAGTGTTTGATAGTTCTGGTATTGAAGATTTTCCAAAGCACCTTGCATCATTGCAAGACCAAATAGTACCCTATTTTTGAAATCTCATGGGTATTACCCTTCAGAACTTGCAACTGTCTGTACAGAGAGGTCAGAAAAGTGGACCAGTCCTTTAAATACTGTACCTGGTGTTCATTTTGTGAAGAACTGATTTGTTTTTGGAAGCTGAACTGTTTGCAGATGGAATAATATTTTTAAAAGCAACATGTGCACTTTATTCACATTAAAATAAATAACATGCTGCTTTTGTGCTGCATTATAACACAATCTTAAAAAAACAAGCTGTATATTTAATATAGGACAGCACTTAATGTTTCCATTACTACCTTGAAAAGGCAATTCTCAAAAGATAGCCAGTTTGCTTGTCATCACTCACTATTGTGAACCAAAACAGGAACATTCAGTCATTTGTACTAGTATATCTTTCATTTTTAATCTAAAGTAATGTTCCTACAATGTGTTTGTTTTCCTTGTAAATAGTTTTTGGTGATACAATGTTGCCAGAAAGATACCTACTGTATGTCTTAGGAAAGAAACAGGCTCATCATTCTGTAAAGGGGACATTTTGAGTTATTACTAATGTATTGCAATTTAAAAAAAAAATGTTTCTGCACCTGCAAGTTCAGTTGGGTTGAATCTGGATAAGTACTCAGGTACATTTAAAACAATTTCCCATATGCTTTTTGAAACTCGCTTTTAAGATTCTTGGAGATGTACTGTAGTGTTATTTTTTAGATGTTTTAGTAGTTTCCGTTTCAGAATGTGCTTGGAAAACATGACATTTGGAGATGAAGCCATGGGTTTAATACCATCAGTGTGACATTATTTCTGAAGAGTCGCCGTTTAATTGACCTCAGTCCAATTTTTCACATTGTAAAACAACTGCATGACTCACGTTACACTTTCATGTTTTCTTGTTATGACCAACACAGGCTCAATTATAAACAGCACATTTTCCCCAGTTGCAAGCACAATAATGCTAAAAATGAGGTTTCAGCAGATTGCCAACTGTATTTGGATAAGAAGTAACGCTTATTCTGCACCAAGTAGCTTACCTACAGTAAGTGGCTTATACATGTAAAGTAAAATGATGATGCAGGTAACTATCAATACAGTATATATCAATTGAGCTATTTTATAGAAGAGTTAGTTTGTTTTGTTCAATTGCAATGTTTTCAAATGAGAGAAGATAGAAGTTGCCTTACCCATACAAATGAAAATAGATCAAACATTAAATGAATCAAATCTTTGCTTTTTTTCAGCCCATGATGCTGTTTTAGTTTTAACAACTATTAATTTATATTTTGATTTGTAATTCCAACATTTTTAAGAAGTATTCCACTGTCTACTAAAGTTTATACTCTCGGACCTAAAAAAATAAAGTTTCTGTGTCTTAATCTTAAATATAAAGAATGGTGTAGAAATGGGATAAAAATACAATTTAAAAAAAACAACTACTACGATGACCTGTAATGTATCCCTAAAGTTATGTTTATCTTTTATAAATCCATACTGTTTGGTTCATTCCTTGTGTTATTTCTTTAATTTATAGCTGTTCTCCAAACCAATGTAGCTCTGCACAATTGAGTGTACTGTACTTTCACCATAAGGCAATGTTATAACCACATAAATCACTTATGGAATTTATTTAAAGAGAATCAAATATATCAGCATGTCGTACAAATTCTATATACTAAGGCTGTTTGAAACATACGTTTAATTCTAGGATATTAATAATTGATATTTTTTCATTGATTTTATTGTGACTTTTTAGAATAAAAACAAGTGAAATGATTTATTTTAGCATTTATATTTTTCAAATGAAATGTATACTGAAAATAAACTGACTTAAAGCACTTCACCATGTTATCTTCTCTTTTTTTATGCCTAAAATATGAACAATTGTTACTACAACTGGATATTAATAGCATGCTGTTTACAAGTGTTATCTTCTTGCTTTAATGTCATTGATCCAGGTTAAAGATACTCTTTACAGCAGGGTTACTGAGCTTGAAACCTTTCTATCTGCTCCATTACACAGCTTTGCTCCAATCATTTTATTAAATTAAAAGGATCAATACAGCAATAAATGAGCTAGTTCCATCTGTTTGTGTAAAGCAGATGATTGGAGGAATTGCATTTTCAAGGTTATTATAAACACTAGTTTTCAAATACTACTGGATGCTATTTATGTTAGGTTTGTTTCAAACAGGACCGACAATCTAAAATATTTCGGCATAAGTACAGATACATATTGTTGTAATAGTGTAGATGATTTCTATTTATTGCTGTAATACACTGCATTATATTAAATATATTATTTGATATTTCTGTGGAAGCTATGGTGGATTTTGTAGATTTATTTAAAACTACAGCAAACAGGAAAAGTAACATGGCTAAATTGTTTTATCATTATATCATGCTCTGCCATCAATATGCATGCTTAATTGAAAGTGCTTCAATATGCTTTCAGATGGGGTTTTTAGGCACTTAGTGTGTTTCTGTTGAAATACCAGCCTAATTCTGCACTGTTACAGTACATCATACTTAATAGAGGTAAAGAAAATCACAAAGTAAATTTACAAATAACAAGTACTGCACAAAAACAATGGGTTGGATTAAGCTATTATTAAAAGTAACTTGTCTATGTACTCATTTATACTTTATTATAGCAATCTGAGTGAATCTTTGTTGTTGAGTATAACTGCAGTGCCACAACTAGTGTTTAAGCATACAATCCTACAGCAGAAGTCCTACCCACTTCTCCAAACGTCTGACTATAATTACAATAAAATTTATTACATTAAGACATGTACTGTAGAAAATATCTTCTACAATGTGGGTAAAAAAGGCAAACAAAATATTAGGATATTTAAAAGCATTGTGAAAGGTGTAGAATTTAATAGTATTTAGAAAATTGTGTATAATTGTGGTCACCTCACTACAGAAAATATATTGCTGCTTTGGAATTAGTCCAGATGCACCCTGGGCTTAAGAAAATGTTTTATACTGGCGTTTCAAAGGTATTGACAAAGTCAGAACACTGAACTTCAACAGTGAAGCATGAACCAGACACAAGAGGAAGACTCTTTATACTAAGGGTTGTAGGAATATGAAACAAACATGTAAAATAAATCTTGATTTGGACAGTCTTAGGATTTTTTCACAAGTTTTGGGCCATTGTCATGCTGCATAGCAGAGTTCCACCTGCCTAGTACAGAAGCATTTTTATGTGTTGCCAATATGTCACACATCATCACTAAAGAGTGAGTTCCAGAGGCAACTATGGATGCCCAGGCTATGACATTATCTCTACTATGCTTTGCAGGTGAAGAGGTTTACTTTTTGTGATGTAGCCTTTGTAAACCTGCTGTGTCAGTCATTCTAGTCCATTGAAGTTGGATTTTGTCAACTTCACCCCTTGCAGGTTATTGATAATTTTGCAGACAGTTGTTTTAGAGGATTCCTGGCCAACATGGTAAGGACCTACAGTGAAAAAAACATTCTTGTTTGATTGATAATTAGACATGTTTTTCTTTTTCACTATTCCTGTTGATTGTAGTATGCCCAGTTTCTGGGCTATTTTTCTTACTGAATTTCTTTAATTTCAGCATCAAAAATACAGTATGTCTCTCTTCCACTAAAAAGTCTTTGGCCTTCACATTTTTTTTTGCCTTTTAGCTACAAAGTTCAAACTAAGTCAACCTAAGCCAGGCTGATAGAATGGTCACAACTCTTTTATGGGTGCCTAATCAAGACCTGATCAAGAACAGATGTCTGTGAGCCAACTGTCCCGGTACTTTATTTTGAAGGAGCTTCAGCTCGATCAATTTGTTTAACTAAGATGGAACTGAATTGATTTCAGGTGCAAACAATATACTATCTCAATTGTTCCTTTAACATTCTGATTTTAAGGCAAATAGAGAGAAAAATCTCCATGTAGGCAAATTGTTTCATCTGAACATAATTCAGAAGAACAGGAATTATAACAATTATTATCTTCATGTCAATTGTCTCTTTACTATAAAAATATTTCTGGTACACCTTGATTTGATCAAATGCCAATAGGTATGTAATATTTTGTTATTGGTACATACGAAAAATAAATGTAATATGTCATGTAATAAAAAATAAATGTACTAAAATCCATATTAAAACATTTCTTTTTCGTGGAAAAACAAAAGCAAAAATAATCCCATTATTGAATTTACCCATCAAAAAAAATAAATGTTTGTACTTTTACACTGTACAATGTCCACATTGCTCTATTTCACCAGAACCACTTGAAGATAATCACAGATTACAAAATAAGCATTACAAAGTCAATGGTTTCTGCACAAAGGATAAAACAAAGGCTGTTCTTATTGAAGATTAATATTACTGGCAGTATTTTTAATAATGAAACCAGAGGTTGTTTCTGTAAAGTCCTGGTAATGTTGAATTGTATTGAGCTGTGCTTTTAGTTTATTCACTTTATGTTTTTGATCCATGTTGTCTAGATTACAAAATTCTTAAACTCTTAGAATTGTATACACTGTGTGGAGTGCATACTTGTCTTAGGAGTAGAATTTAATTTCTGTTCAATTCTTCTTCTTATAATACATTTTTTGTTCCTTCCCTCTCTAAAACCTTCCACATCATACTGTGTGTGGAACTCCATGAAGCTGGCCTCCCTACAAACAGCACAAACAAAGGCTGTAATGTCACCCAAACCCCTTACAACTGCACTGGAGAACCAAACTGGTGTCATTCATTTCTGCTCTGCTAGTGCGAGTTTGTCCAGTTGAAATTAGCATCCGTCCTTTTGGGGGGTTTGACAGCACTTAGCCCAGCTACAAGGTGGGTGAAAACACTATATCTCAGGGATGAAAGCAGCTCAGCAGTTACTTTCAATGCCACAGATGGAACACAAATGAATGAGACTGGTTCGATTCTCCTGTGACCTTGCAGAAAGTGATTGCTTGGTAATGAAAGTAGCACACATTACTTTCAATGGCACAAGCAGACCACTAAACACGTTCAGTGAGATTCATTAGTTGTGCCGTTTGTAGAGGGGCAACTTCATGGAGCCTAGATTTGGGCTTGGAGGTCAAAAATATGTTGTTGATATTGTGAAAAGGTAAACATAGTAGTATACTATAGATAGTATACATAATATACTATCATACTAAAGTTGTTTATCTATGCTTTAAACCATTTCTTCCACAGAAACTGTGTATTTCCAGTCCTCGTATCTGAGCAGATTAATGAAGATGCTATTTGCATCTCTAAGTTTCTGAAGCCAGTGCAGACTTGGCAAAGATCACAAACATTTTATACGCATTTAAACTATCTCAGTTACCTCCTGAACTAACAGAGCTGAAATTTTATGATCCCTAGTAAACTCTGCAGGAGTTAAAGGCAGCTGCTCAATTGATACAGCAGTGGAAATCTTCTGTATTAGTTGGCATTCCACCTGAACAGATGCTGACAGCGTGGGATCGAATTAGCCCTGTAATGCTCTGTCCGAGAATGGCTGTTTCCATTAGAACAAAAATCATCTCCATTCTTGATTCTTCTTTTTAAAAAGCCAAAGACCCTGTAGATCGCTATACTGTACTTATAGTCCATCATTGCTGCCAAAATCAGGTATAAAATTATTTCTAAGCAGATGGAAACAAATAATCTAATCCATGATGACCAGATTGGCTTGAGTGGGTAATATGGATCTACTTGTGTACCAAGTCCCTCATCAGCTAGCATCATGTGCAATGCTGACCTTATCAACATTACTCTCATTGACATGCAGTTGTCCAAATATCATGTTTCAATCTATGCCAGTGATGTTTTCCTGTTTTTTTAGTTATTTCTGAATTTGCATGTTTTAATACTGTCTGATAACTTAGATACCTTCTCTGAGTATAAAATAAATGATCAAATTACTTTTTACTTTGAATACTGCTACCAGAATTGCTATTCAGCAGCAGCTACAAGTATCACTATTTGGTTAAAGGCTAGTAGAGTTCTCTTGGATCCATAATCTGACTCCACCAATAAATAGAACTGACAAAACCATTCTTTGGATGTTCTGGGGTGCAAAGCAAGAAAATAAATAAAGCCTATCTACATAAATTGGTTTGAGGGAGCCTGTGATGCTTCTAAAGCATTAATCCCACACTTGTTTTGGGTATATAAAGAGATTGGGTTTTAGGTAGCAGTTTGAGGACAGTTTTAGCCATAATAGTGAAGGGAAGCCTCACTTCATAGTCTTTTAAGTGGAAGAATCACTATTAACTCTGCAATAAAGCCTTCTCCTTTGTACAGTATCTTCCTCATGGGTTTCCATGCAGTCAGACCCATGGAGCCACCTTGTCTAACAGTGCGTCTGTCAGAGGCATCAATTATCTTTTAAATATGCCATTACTTCTAGTAGAAAGCCAGTTCTAAATACCACCTGTAAATTTAATCTAAATTTACTTCTGGTAAATCAATTTACTTGAGGAATAAAACATTCATTTTCGAACCCTCACAGTGGTCTCTGTGACTTGTTGTACTGGTCTATGTTTCTCACTCTTGGAAGGTAGATTTTACGACTCACAGTTGAAGTAAATTATGAGCCCAGAGGTGAGGCTGCATTCTTCACGTCTACAGTCAGAATAACCCTCCAGATTGAGGAATAATGTCATTGTCAGAACATTTTAGGCCACGTCTTCTTCCATGTACTGTACCTGAACATGGTTGAGTGCACTTTGTATGACATTGGTAATGCTTCCCAATATCATACCTGTGACCTGGGTTTGGAGCCAAGCTTTGCTTTGTGAATTCTCTTTACTATGAATCACACAAACTCCTATTTTAGGCCTAAATTTCATCTGTTTTTCTCAGAGAAAAAGTAAACTTTGATGTTGGTTAGGCCTGTACTAGGTAGCAATCAGAACAAAGGAAGGAATGCATTATTGCATTGTGATATTAATCATTCCTGATTGTTTGATAGGCCCTAGGACTTTCAGCATAGCAAGGTTTTTCATCACTCTGTGCCAGATTAAGGTGTTAGAGAACACCGTTTCCACAGGCATATATTTATTTGTGCAAAATATTTTGGATAGTGGTCCCTGGAGAGAGCAAGATGTTTTGACAGTAATTTTATTACAATAATTTGGGCATTTTGTAGAGAATTGCACATAAACAACAAATGCGAGGTGAACACACTGTAACGAACAGAGTACAGAATGTTCTATTTTCAAAATACACGTAATAAGCCTGTTTAGGTGTATGATTCCAGAAACTTATATTATCAAAAACCTGAAAATGCAAGCAGATTTAAAAGGAGACTGATGACATTTCTTTCCACATTCCAGTACAAATAGGATAACATAAGCATAACTAAGGTTAAAATCCCCTTCAGCACTAAATGAAAGGTTTTGGCTTGCTTTTTTAGGTCTTTAATATTGTAATATCATGCTGACATATATAGATAGAACGCTGCGCTGTAGGTGGTGTCCTATGGCTGCTTACGAGACAGTTAAGGCTTCTATTCACGTCAGCCAGAAACCCATTTTGAAATGCTGAGAAGGTCAGCCTATACTTTCAGAGACTATTTAGATCAAACAAAGAAGCGAAATGTAAAACCGTGCAAGCTTTTTGTTAGCTATTTAGAAAGATTTGGTCTTTTTCTTAAATGCTAAATTCGTTTTGACATGAAATTTTCCAGTGTTGATCACGGAAGTTTAGTTACATGCAAGCAGTCTCATTTTCTGTCTTGTACTTAATAATGATCTAACTGGTATGATAGAAATACTATAATCACTGAGGTGGAAAGCAAAATCTCTCAGGAAAAATATACTCCAGGGTAGGAGCACTTAATATACATTAGTTAAATCATTCTTCATCCCCTGTCCTCAGAATGTCATTTGGTAGACTCTGATTATGTCCATGCATAACTCTTGTGAAAACCAGGTTTTATGCTATGCATATATGTGAAAAAGCAGAATATGTATATGATAAGGTTGAATAAAGGTTCAGGTATTATGAAACTTACAGTAATTCATATTAGACATATAAAGCAAGGGTTAAAGACAAAATGCCTTGAAAGCTAAATATTTTCCTGTCACAAGACAGGATTGACCTAAATTGTGTCAAGACAGGTCTCTAAAATCATCTAGCATTTTCCAGGCTAAGACAGTTAATTGCTAAAAATTGGTCTTTACTTTGATCTTGTAAGGTCTGTGATTTTTCCCACAGTTTTCAATCTAACATCTTTGACTTATGATAGTAAATACCTTCAATAATCTATGTTCCAGTTCTCATGAAAGCAAAAGGGTAACAAATTCATGAATAATTAAACACTGCTTGAAAATATAAATCTGTAGAATCTTTCAAACTATTTTTCTTTAAATATATAGCATGGGTTTGCCTTTTGTATTTTTACTGTAGCAATGATTTTGTTTCACGATTGTCACATTAAGAGGCTGTATGTCCCATTTTTGCGAAAAAATATAGGTTTGTACTACATACAAAAAAGAGTTAAAGGATCTACTCGCTTAATACCTGGTCAGGTATGTCCTACTGTACTTCAGAATCAACAGTCAAACCATAACTCAGCAATGAAAAATGAAATAGTGGTAAGAGTAACGCATTTATAAATGAAAATAGGAAGCACTTTACACAAAGGGGTGTGTGTGCATGGGACAGGCTGCCCAGCTAAGTTGTGAAATCTGGTTCCATAGCATCATTATAGAAACAGCTGAGTTTCATATCAATTAACTACTAGCAACCAAACAAGAGAGATGAGCTAAGTGGCTTTCACATTTCTAACAGTTCTTATGTTTTCTGAAAAAAACATTATAGTCTTCTATAATATATACTAGAAAAGAATCTGAAGAGTTCAAAGTGAATGCATGGTTAGTTGGCATTACTGCTTTTTATAATAAAGTCAATTATTTTGCATTTGAATGTATCCCCTGTGAGACAATGGGTTTGATGCTATGCTACACAGTTTTCAATAAAGCTATGAGGAATTTGTTATTAATTTTCCTCCCATATCAATCACCAGAAGCAAATTAGCTAAAGGTTCAGCTGCCTCTAGGAAGTAATGTACAATAGTCTGATCCCATATTACACTGTACAGTACACTCTGTTCTGAATGTGAACAGCACAGTGAATGAAGTAGGGGGAAACATATACAGTACAGAGAATGATACTGTAAGCACTTGCTCTTTAGACGGCTGCCATATAAAAATAAGTTATCCAGAAAATTGATAGACTTTATACTGTTTTTGATATAACAGATCTCCATGTAGTATCCTAGGTGCATAGGACACCTGGGCCAGTTGGGACAGTTCTAAGCACATAACACCATCTGACACAGGGTTGTTGTCAGAATAAAAATACTCCAAACATAAACCTAGTTCTCTTAAAAGCAGTTACTTACTTTTTCCTCTTCAAACTAGGTGGCTAATGTACAGTACTTCCTGACCCTCAAACATACAGTATATTTCTGAATTTGTTCTGGATCACTACCAAAATGTTTTTGCTTGTTTTGACCCTTCTTTCTCTCATTGCAAAGTCCATCCCAGTCCATGTCTATCTTTGCTGCTGGATTCTAGCTTTCTCCATCCTTGATCAAGTTTCTGTTTATCCATTTTTTTGTTTCTCCATCTCTTTTGTCATCTAATTTGAATGTTGTATCTAGAAACAGAGTGTTTGTCCAGCAGAGTTACATACAGTACATTTAGAAATACCAAACATTCAAATGTATTCATATCTTTGAAATCAGTATTTTGTAAACCTTTAGCTTTGATAGTCTTGAGCAGGTATTTCCTGTAGCTTTTTTATTAGGTTTTCAGGGATATCCACCCACTCCTCCATGCTGAAACTTTCCAGTGTCTACTGGTTGACTGAACTGTGCTTTCTTCTGCTCATACCATTAATGTTCTACTATACACTGTGATAACACTGAATTTTGTGCTTTCTATTGCAAAGTCTATTTGTTAACAGCTTGAGCTGTTGTAGAAAATCAATTCAAGCAGAATTTCTAAAAACTAAACTACAGTATGTGACAATATAGATATCAGTTAACCACCTTCTACAGTATATGTCATGTCATTAGCTGTCTGGTAATGAGAGAGCCTGCCTGGAGTGGATCACAGGTGCAGTAATATATTAAGGCACTGGAGATAATATCTTTTAAGAAAATGATGACACTACACTCCTAAAAAAAAGTTTGCTGTTTTGCCTTATGACATATTCCTGACTAAGCAGCAGCCAGAAACTCTGCAAACACCCTACAGCCAGTCCAATCTTGATCCTGGAGATCAGGTCTGTCAGTGGGTTTTCTATGTCTCTTTAAAATAGCAGCATCTGATGCCAAAATGGTCCAGTTAAACCCATAATTATGAACTTCTTTACATTGTTAAAAGCTGATGTGGAATGTAAACCTGCAGATCAACTGGCTCAGCTTTGGACATTCCTGCTGTGCCATGAATCGACAGTATCAATGAATTGTTGTGTGTCATTATCTCCTGTTCTTCAGATTATAGAGCTCAATTAGTATGTTTTTTTTCAATGTTCAACCAATGTTCACACTGTGGTTGAATTAATGCTTGTTTGGTTCATTTTGTAAGAAACATTACTGAATTACTGCTTTTGTCTCTAATTAGTCCAGTGTCAACAAACTCTTGTTTTCTTGGATCTTACTCTACCAGCTTTTCCTAAGTCCCAGTTAATATCACTTAACATTATAGACACAAATAAAAAAATGAATAATTAAAAAAAAACAGTCTAACTTCAAACAGGAAGTGGTCATCCTGTGGCTTTGTCTGATGATTGACTTTCAAAATATTGTAGCAAAAACACATGAATTGTATTTTTTCCTGTGTAGTGGTACACGCTGTCTCATAATGTTTGCCACACACAGTGGATGGATGAAGGAGTCCGCTCCCACATATGAAGTATTTGGGATACATTGCAATATACATTTATTAATATTAATAACTCTGTATTATTTAGACATGTTCTACTATTTTACATATCTTACAGTAGTGATTCCTTTCTTACTCATATACTGTACAATAGACCTACAGTAGTAATGCAATCTATGGCATAGTAAACCACAAATAAAGTGCATGAGCTCCATCTAGTGAAACAAATGCATATTGCATGTTATAAATGTAATGCCCTCAAGTGCACTATTGTGTACTTAATAATGCAATTAAATGAAGTGCCCTTCTTTTAATGCAATATCAAATTAATGTCTTTCACAACCAAAATAATCACTTAAAAGAGTTAAAATAAGTAATTTTATTGTTATTTTCACACATTCACAGAAATCCTGTATTATCCCTACAATAGAAATCAAGGACACGTGCTTCAGAACTCCTGCAAAAAAAGAAATCTAGAATCAACTTAAATCTACTTAAACATGCTCAAATACTGTATTATACAGTAGTTCTTCCAACACCATTAGAACATAGTGTAATTTTCTATTGACTTCTTTTATCGGACTAATGATCACATTTCAGTGGTTACTGTATGTTCAGAAGATTATGTTCCCATAAAATTTAACAATGTTTTTAGTTCTGTGTTTAATTCTGTTAATTTTAAAGACTGATAGTTTTCATTGGTTCAGACATTGATCTTGAGAGATTTAATATTTTTCTCCATTTTTTTAATGTGTTTCAATGGATGCTTGCAATGTTCTGCAAATTATTATGTTGTAGCTTTCTTTTTCAAGTAATATATCATGTATTATTTTTTCTGATAACTCAGGCATTGGAAAAACATTTCCTGTAACATTTCCCAGTTACCTGTAAACATATGATTTCGCAGCAATTTACAGTATATGTTATTTTCAGTATTTAGAATTGCTTTAGACTGATTTAGTCATGATTTCTAATGTTCTCATTTGCCATTTTGAGTACATACAGTACTCTTATTTTTGTAATACACAGACATGCCATTAGAAGACACCAAAGGGTCTCTAAATTCTGTATCTAGACTCAATGAGTGTTATTTATTTGATTATTGGTGCTGGGTGAAAATTGCATATTGTCACATGAAGTTTAATTAGTGGTATGTTTGGTATACAATAGAGGTACATAGGGGTGGGTGAGGTGTTGTTTTGCTAATTGTTGTGTGTGATTTCTTGGAGGTTTTTTCACTGTCTGTCTTAAAAACACTATAAAGCCTCCCGCATCTTGGCCAGTGTGAATTTCTGTGTGTGCGTATTCCTTGGACTGCTCTAGTCTAGACTAGAGTTTGTCACAATGTACATTATAAAAAAACATCTAAATTTAAAGTACTGTATGTTCTACTATGCCAGCAGTCTTATCACCCTACAACTCACAACTGGCAACCCACTGAAGCTAAGCAGGTGTGAGCCTCCTGGCAAAAACTAAGGTTGCTGCTGGAAGAGGTGTTAGTGAGGCCAGAAGGGGGAGCTCACCTTGCGGTCCATGCGGGTCCTAATGCCCAAGTATAGTGATGGGGAAACTATACTGTAAAAAGGCGCCGTTCTTCGGATGAGACATAAAACCGAGGTCCTCACTCTCAGTGGTTATTAAAAATTCCAGGGTGTTTCTCGAAAAGAGTAGGGGTGTAACGCCAAGTTTCCCATTGGTCCTTACCAAACATGGCCTCCGTATAATCCCCATTTATGAATTGGCTTCATTACTCTGTTCTCCTCCCCACTAATAGCTGATGTGTGGTGAGCATTCTGGTGTGATGTGTGGTGGTGGAGGGGAGTCCCCAATGCCTGTAAAGCGCTTTGAGTGGAGTGTCCAGAGAAGCACTATATAAGTGTAAGCAATTATTATTTTTATTACTTTTGAGAAACTATTACCCCAAATTAAGATATTTGAGTTAAAAACTACAGTTTCCAAGCTCATTCGTAGAGCATAAGCATGATGCTTATCTGGAATGAGCTACAGATCTTTTAAACCAAAACCATTAGTATACATTCATAAAGTTTGCGCCTTTAATTACAAACCTATTGTGATGAGTCTTCCTTGATACCACTTATGCATAAATCAATCTGCAAATTAAAAAAAAAAATATTTGGTTATTAAGGTAAGCCTAGAGACACTGAAAACACTCTATGAATCACCTACATCATCAATTATGTTAATAAAAATACTTTTACACATTTTTTCCAATTGCCTGGGATTATCAATAATAAATCACCAATAATATTAAACGTAATTGGTCATATTGCTGTACTTACTAGGTCTATGTAAATATTAAGTAATTATAGGTAGTTGTTAATAATCAGGAATGGAGGTTTATTTGCACATGATACTGCTTTAATTAGAGGTGTTAGGTAAATAAGAGATTGGTCTGCAAAACAATACCTTAAAAACAATGATACAGTATATACTGTATACAAACATACTACTGTGCAGTATACTGAATATATAATACTGCAAAATAATGTAGCATATTCTGTAGAAATTTTAAATATATCTAGTAAAATATATGAATTATGTTTAAGGTATCATTGATTTTTTTAAACCATATTTTGACCTGAACACATTTTTCATTGTAATTAATGATATCATCACACAATTTTGTAATGCAATTTCTTTCCATATGGGGCAGAAGAAAAATGACTTGAAAAGACTTTTAATCCCAGATAGACAGCAATTTTTCTGTTGCTGTGAGCTCACGTTCCCAGACTGGTCATTTTTCCTGTACAATCTTGCCGTGAGGAGAAGGAGTAATTACACAAGTATTTCAATCATAGGTACATTAGTGTACATTGGATTGGTGACATTTTTGCATATTATTAATGATGCTCATAGCCCCTTGATTATCTTGGACAGGATTCTGACTTCCAATTCCATATGGTCAGTAATTCATCCCTCAAACCATGCAGAATGAATATAAAAAAAGACTGACATAAAATTATTTGTCTGTACCACCTGAAAGCATGTCAGAGACCAATTAAACATGGAGCTCACCAGTTTCCTACACTGCAGTGCAGGGGCCATTTGGGAACAACATGTTGAAGCAAAATCCACCCACTGCTGAACTTTGGTATCCACTACATTCTTGTTGGATTTAGAAGTCTCCTCCTGGACACTTTGCAGCATCCTTGTCAGTTTAGTAAAAAGAAGAAAATCACATGACAAAAACTAGAACTACAGGTTAACTCCACTATGAAACATAAAAAGAAAAGACAGAAGGCTTCATTGCTGAAATATTATCTTGTATTCTTTCTTTTTTGAATTAGTTGCTCCTTTGCAATCCTACACCTCTCCATCTGTGATTCTACCCCTCGGCTTAAATCTGATTTTGTAAAACTATAATGAATAATTTACTTTACTTGTGTGTCTTTGACCAGACTGAAGAGCAACTTTGTTTTTAACAAGTTATAAAAAATCAATTCCGGCAGGTTGAGAGACAAATCTCAACAACAAAAACAACAACAACAAAAGGTTCTTACATTTTTTTGAAATCGGTGAAATTCAGTGTCTTGTATTTTTGGCATACTTCATCAGTCTTTGAAAAAAAACTTTCAATTTCTTTCAGCTGTTTGTTCTGGAAGATAAACATTTATGAGCTATAATTGTGAAACATGAAACCTCATAAAGCCTCAATTTCGAGTCTTCACTTAGAAACGGTCTACAGAGAAATATATTTTTTTAACAGTGATAAAAACGACACTTCAATAAGTTCTGGCTGTAAAGTATCCATTCTGAAAAAAATAAAGTGTTATTTAAGTATTGCTATTCTAATAGACAAAAGATAACCATCAACAGCAATAGCAACAGTAGCAACACCAACAAATGGAATGGGAAGAATTAATTATGATTCTCTTAGGGTTGGTAAGTTTCCAAATTAAACAAATTTGGAGAACATCAATTGATGGTTTTGAAAATATAATGCTATTATACAGTATGCACTCACTGATGATCTGTAGTATTTTACATGTTATCAGTCTCTTTGCAGACGAATGCTGACAATAATACCAACAGTGGTAAATAATTTACTAGGCATGTTTACCCATTGCAGCTCATATAGACTAGTTGTTGCCTCCTGCTTCTCCACCAACAGCTGCAGATTCACTGAAAATAAACTTTCCCAAAGGAGAAAACACAAGCAGGTGCAATAACCTGATCAGAATAACACATAGGAAGCCAGCAACTGTTCTAGGGCTAGGGCCAGGAATACCAGATAACAAGCACTTTTCTTTAATGACTGAAACACCTAGATCTGGACCTTCTTTAACTTGAGAGTGTTTAAAAAGTGTATATGACCTTAAAGGCTGTTAGATCACCTTTAATATTCTAGTGCAACCATAACTTTTCACCTAACACTGTGGGACTAATCAAATTCTGACCATTAAATGTTTTATATACTGTACATTAGTGGTCACTTGTAGTAGGCTAGAATAATTAAAATTTCCAATATAAATATATCAGTTATAAAAATACAAAGAGGACTGAACATCAGCATGCAAATAAATGAAAAAGAAAAGGAAGTTTTATATTTTACAGTTTGTTTAAATAATGTACATACAGTAATATGAATATCATGTGAATACTGTATGTCCAAATGACACAAACTGGACTTTACTTTTGTTCAGTCTGTTAGTTACCTGTATGTCCTTGAATCTGCCTATGTTTTTTATCTGGAGGTTCCATTAACTCCTCACAAACCTAAATGTATAGTTCTGTTAATTTAGACTTTGTTTCCTAATCCATTTCAAGTTCTCCTGTCAGTGACTTTCTGTCTACTACACTTGAGTATGCTATTGCACTTAACCAATTTACCATTCTTGAAGGCATTTTAAATCACTTAGCTATGGAAAAATCTAGTCTTATTTACACATTACTCCCCTTGGTATAAAAACCAGCTTCTTTCCATGAAATCCCATCAGCATGAACCTGAAAGTAGATCGGGGGACATTGGCCTATCTGTTCATTTGGATTTCTAGCAAGACCAGCAATGCTGTAGTAATTTGCTGACTATCACAAGGCTGATCGTAGGAAGCTGATAAAAGGAAGAGTCATTTTAGAAGGTTTTAGAATGTTTTTCTACAATTTATAATTTCTCAATTCTTAAATCCTTAAATCCAGTTAAGGAGAGTTGTCTTGCAGAATCTATAATCCAATACAATTATGTACAGTATTCAGATTTTGCAATCCTCTGTCCCATTGTCCATTGTCATGTACAGTATATCATTAAATAATTATATTTTGGAATTGTTCCCTCTACCTTTAAACTTGCAATTATTACCCTTTGTGAACAAGGTACAATGTAGACACAAGAGTATTTAGCAATTATTGACCAATATTTACCTTTATTTTATTTAAGATTTTAGGCAAAGTTATTATAGTGGAACATTGCAGTTACAACCTCATCTTCTGCAATAAGATTTAGTCTTTCTAATCTGGGTCCAAATCAATGCATCCTTAACAAACTAATCGTTTAGGTTTATTACGATAAGCTGATGAAAGTCAATTACTAAATTGTTTTTTATCTGATCTTTTACAGCTGGACCTTAGTGCTTTTTTTGATACTTTTGATTATCAACATTTGGTGGGAATAAAATGAAACCCCCCATGTCTCTCTAAATGAATGATTTTGCTACCTCAAAACATGTTCTATTTCTTCAATTAATCTTCTGTGAAGATACTGTATGAAGATCTTCCATTCTACTCATGTTGCCGAATAACTTTGGTACTATTGGAACTACTTTGCTGTAGTTTAAATTTATAACTGTAATCCGAAAGATAACCTCTCATGTTTCTGTTCTTGGTCCAATAACTTCTATTATCTATACATTATTACTGGGTCAGTGTCTTTGTTAATATGACATCAGCTTTGGTGTTTATGGTGAATTTCACCCAGATTTGTATCACCCAGTATCTACCTTGTCACACTGCTTAGATGATTTTACAAATGAATGCAAGAATACCTTTTGCATCTGTGCTCTGGCAAAACCAAAGTTGTGTTTACTGGCTGTTCATATCAACCTTGCAAATGTTTCTAATTAAAATATAGTCAGTGCTATATCTTTAATAATTATGGGAGAGGAAACATTTCTGAACTGTTTCAATACACTGTATATTACTGTATACTGAGGGTTAGGGTTAGTGTTTTTTCTAAGTTTCTTTCCTCCATGCAATGGATGGGCCTCCAGAGAAAGGAAAGATGCACTCACCCTTCTAAGTTTCTTGGATTTTCCCCATTAAGAAATAACAGCATATCTTTGTGGTTTGGCCAAACAGCCATCCCACACCGCGTGGAGGTTAGGGTTATACTGTATACCCCACAAATTACTGCGCTATCTGATAAGAGATACAGTATGAGAGGCCAGTTAAAACTGAATGTAAAATACGATTATGAAAATGTAGAGTGTAGAAGTTGTGTGTGCTGGTGGTGGGACAGAGAGTTACCTCATCATCTGTGCAAGCACTGACATCTTCAGCACTGCAGCAAGAATCCACTATCTTTTTGATGTCCGCAAAAACAGAAGCTAGAACCGGAACGGAGACATGATAGTGCCTTCTTCCAATCTCAAACAAGTATCTAAATAGATAAAACAAATAATCATTATATCTTACATACCCTGTACATGGGAAATACCAGTATTTTCAATGCACATGTATTACAGCTGTGATTTATATATTCTTATTGTATATACAGCTACAAAAACATGTTGGAAATTCACACTATTGATTAATACAGACCTTGGAATAACTATAACCTATTTAAACTTTTTTTTCTACCTAAATTACTGGTTACACAAGGCATTGAATCTTTGCTAAAAAGTTACTTAAGAAAAATTCTATTGATTTTTTTAATTGCCTCAATATATACTGAAACCCAATACTTTCTTTCTTGGCAGCGCATTTTCAGTTTAAAAAATTAAAACAAATATAAAAAGATATCACTGCCTGATTTATTTCTGAAGATATGGTACTCTACATTATACAGTAAATACTGTTTATACCCTATAGGAAGAAGTCATTCATCATTGTAATGTGCTTCCCATGGTCCTATTTGTGCATGTACTAAATATCTTTATTTCAATGTGTACTAGGATCACATTGTACTGTATACAGGTATATCCTTGTATACATCAGTTTCTCATGTGTTTCTGTCTGAAGACCCCTTTTTAAGGATTCATTTTAGATAGGAACCGTCAATGATATCCTATTTTATTATACAGTTCGTATAAATATGTGCAACTATAAAGGTTGTTTGGATAAATTAATCATCAACAACTACAAAGATACTTGTATATATGTGGAAAGGAGCTTTGGGGGTGTGTTGCAGGTGGTGAATCAAGAGGAACGAATATGGAGAGGTTATAAAATATTGTTACAGTATCAATTTTTGCTGAAAGACAGGTTGCCATGTTTTTCCAAGTATATTAACTCATTACTGTCGCACAGGTAATGGCTATTTTTAGGAATAAAGTAAGTACCCATCTTCACAATTTGCTCATCCAATAAATTTATTTTCTTAACTGCTGAATAAAGATTTCTTCTTAGTACCACTGTATCACCTTCACCTCAGATACTAAGGTGACAGAGCTCTAAAAGTACAGGTGTAGAAAACAATGTATATACATTTGCCAAACCAGTTTATCTCCCTCAACGTGAGTCACAATATCAGTTCCTTTAACTCTAAAATTTATTTTCCAAATAAATGTACTTTAGCATAAAAAACGTTTTTGCAACATTTGTTTTAAACAATTTTATAAGAGCAAATAGTGTCATTTTAGTCTACAGTTTAATAGCAGTAACTGGCAGATGCAACAGTCACAAAGCAGGATAAACCCTGGGCAGGACACCAGTTCAGACAGATACTCACACCAGGGCCAATTTTCCCAGAAACCAACTAACCTACAGTGCCAGTACGTCTCTTCAATTTCTGGGAACCAGAGCACCTGGAGGAAACCCTCACAAACACAGGGAGAACATACAAACTATACACAGAAAGCACCCCAGAAATTGAACCTGGGCCCCAGCACTACAAAGCAGCAGTGCTAACCACTGCATCACCCTGCCAATTTCCCCAAACCATGAATTTCAGAAGTGCAGCACACGGTGTTTATGCTTCAGTATGTTATTACAACGGTTTCCCAGTAGATGGAAACATTCTACTTGTAATCAGTTGCCATAATTTGTACTGGTACTCTATAATGCTTCTTTAAAATGAGATAAGATGTTCTGAATGTAATTGTAAAATCATAAAGTGTAGATATGGAATAGATAATCATAGATTTTTGAGCAGTCAAATATTTTTTGAGTTTTTGCAGAACCTTTTTGCAGGAAATGTACCACCGCAATATAAAATGGCATAAATCACCCTAAAAACACTTGTTGTGCCTTATACGTTAATTGCAAATTGAAAAACTACAATACAGTATATGCATCCAACCAGTGAGTGTTCACTAATAATAGACCAGTCAACTGTGCCTGGAAATACTGCCAGATAAATGTCTTAGGTTTCTAGTTCAGAACTACTATTATTTATAATAGGGTATGAATAGTCAGTTCTGATGGCAGAGATTTTTGTAAAAAAATGTGCTGAGAACTAAAAATGTCTCTTATTTAATTTCTTAAAGGGAGAGAACACTGTTACAGTTTCTAGATGACATAGTACTTTTTTTACAAATTATATTTTTCAATGTCAGCATGTTTCTTACTTTTGAAGTCCAATAGAAGCATTTTTGCACAGGTCTGTTTTCAAAGGCCCTTCAGTTTCTGTTAACTGAGGAGGAATTTGGACATCCAAAGATCCAACACAGGTCAACAGGTTCAAATGAGTTTTACTGCAGCACTTTTGTAACTTGCTGTGATTAATGAATGCTGAAGCACTGCAGAGGACAGTCTTGAATCCTGTGAGCTAAAGAAAATGGCATACAGTACAAGGACATGAAGTGTGATAAGATTTTTTTTGCCTTTATGCATCAATAATTTCAATACTTGTACAAAATTAAGCATGTACATTCAGAAGAGAATTACCCCAACAGAATCCACATAACATAAAGATGCTGAATTCTTTCATGTCATGCATCAAAAATCCCATTTCTCAAAACCCCATCTACAAAAACAGGCTGATTATTCCTACAGCAATGATACAAGTTTTATATTGCAATCTTTCAGTTACAGATAGTAGTACTAAACATGTTACAGAAATTTCCAATTTATATCCCCTTCCATTCTTGACAAGAAGTATGCAAATATTGAGCTAAAATGCAAAACAGCTTTCCTCATCTAAAAGGTGGTGATGTGAGTAAATCATGGGAAAAACCAGGGTTGATTGAGTTCAACAAGAGTCAAATAAAAGCTATTTCATTAAAACTGAAACACACAAGTATCTGAAAACAGAATATTTACTCTCCATCATGTAACAGCTCTTTTAATAGAACAATCCTAGTTAGTTTAACATATAATAAACAACAGATTTATAAAATTCTTAATGCCAAAACACAGCTACTGTACTTGTTGGCAGTAACAGTGCAGCCATAACAAAATTCATTGCTGGAGATTCAGCTTTCCAGATACAGCTAAGGGCAAGTACGAATTAAATACCTTGTTCCAGTGCAGATGTGGAAGGAATATGTGGCAGGAAACTGCTGGGTTATCTCAATGTGTTTATCTTGGTCTATTTGTATAAAACAGTATTTTTCACAGCTGTGGCACAAAAACAGTACCTACAGTGTAAGAAGCACTAAGTACTCTGGATGCTCAGCAATACAAAAACTTTCCTTTAAAATGAAATGATACTCTGAAATAGTTTGATAGGATTTGGAGGTTATTAACCTATGTACTAGAAAGCAAACAAACAAAGTGGACCAAACTACCTTTTCTCATTTGTAACTTTTCTTGTATTCCTCTACACACAGTAAGCTTTTCTCACCTTCTTCATAAGACAGTCAGGCTGTGGATCTAAACAGCAGTTTGACAGTCCTTCTTGAAGATAGCTGGCTATTGGTGAGACCTCTTCAAATGAGCCATTCATGATTTGTCCATAATATGTGGTCAATCTAAAAAGAAATTACAAGTGAAAAAAGAAATGCTTCTTAAGCATAATTTGTACATTACAAGGGAAACCTCATAGTATTCCACTGACTTATGAATGATATAACATTTCCTATTGATCAGTATTTTACACACTTAATGTTCTCAAACTAAACAACTCATAAGACATGTTACATGACAAATAAATTACAAACTTCCTTTCATGAAGTAAATTCAGAAGACAAAATACAGTCTTATACATAAGAAGTGAAACATTTCATAGCAGAAAAGAGTTTCCCTTTGGATAATGGTGATGTACATTAATATGTTTATTAATTGTTTCTTTATAACAGAAATTACTGACACAGATTTGCGAAAGCTTGTATTGTATTACTTACCCAATTTTGAAAGATTTCAGGTGAATATGGTTATGGCAAAGATTTGAAACTATTCGCAAATTGTGGTTTGAGTCCTTTTGCTGAAGTCTCTATAAATACAGAATGTAAAACAGTACATTTTTCGTGTATTCAGTATA
Organism: Atractosteus spatula; assembly: GCF_055471065.1. Taxonomy (NCBI): domain Eukaryota; kingdom Metazoa; phylum Chordata; class Actinopteri; order Semionotiformes; family Lepisosteidae; genus Atractosteus; species Atractosteus spatula. The sequence goes on along the minus strand of NC_142708.1, from coordinate 55,851,727 downwards.
TAATTACATTTTCATGGAGTATCAGTATAAACATCACTTATGACTGCAACAAGATCAAACATTTATCTGTAAAATAACAAATCTTGAACATACATTCCAGCTCATCCCACAGATGATCCATGGAACTTAAGATTTGGGTCTAAAGCATTCAAACTGTCCCATTCTCATTGTTGAGTCCACAGGAAGGACAAAAAGTGAGGTCCCATCTACAGTACATTGACTTCAATCAGTGGAGAGCTGTGCAGTCAGGTTGCCATTAATCACTACAAATTGATTTTTGCCTATACCATCACACATGGACCTCCCTATTGATCTTGGTGAAGTGTTGTGGTTTGTGGTTCTCCCAGACTGTGGCTTATCATTGATGATCTTACCAGGTTCTTACCAGGTTAGAAATGTGCTTCCTAGACAACAAATAACAGCCTCCAACATAGCAATGGTACTGAGGGATTATTCTCTTGATACGATTGTTTACGTTTTATATTGTTTCTTTCCTGATTGTCATCAGGCTTGACATTCAACAGGCTGACGAAGTTAAATGACTTCATTATTGGTGCACAAGTCAACTCTCTCACTAATGCTGTGATTCACTACTTACGCAACAGTCCAGGTAATTTTAATGTTTCATTGTCAATTAATCAATATTAGGCCAAAATACTTAATCAATATAAAAATTCCTTTGTAAATTATGCCATTAAAACACACCTGCATAGTGATATGTTTCTTTTGATATGCAGTATGTATAATTTATCTTTAGCTTTGTCTGAAAATTACTTTTTCAGGCAAAGTAATTTGGTATTGGTAAAGTGGTATTTCAAAATATCACTTGAAAAAGGAACATAATGATAAATAAATTAGATAACATGCATTACATTTATTCTGCTTATATCTGACCTTTTGTAGACAACAGTGACATTATTTTGAAAATATAATGAAGCAATTTTAAAACACATCAGAACACCACATACTGTACTCACTTAGTCTTTGAACTAATCGCTCATTAAAGAGTTGTGTTCCCTAGGTTGAAATGATTTCCACCCGACAGGGAATGTATTTTATTTTTCAATTTGTCAAAACTACTTCCCAGGCAGACTGTCAAATGTAAATCATAAAAGAAGTTACTTATAAGAAGAGAAAAAAGTGAAATACCTCTCTCAGAAAGCAGATTTGGGATACAGATGGACTGCAGCATGTTCCAACCATTTTCAGGTAGCTATCAGTTGCATTAAGTACTAACCCAGCTGGGATACTTCCATGCCTTCTTGCAAATTCATATATGTACCTAAAAAATGCAACGAAGGTGCATTAAATATGTGAATTTAAAAAAAATACCAATTGGGTCTCCAATGTGTCATACATAATAAAGACATCTGTGCTCCCAGGTGCTAACCAGGAAAAACAGGATGAGGGTGATAATTCACATCACACCATTGTGGCCCCAACAGAACATGTGTTTGGAGACACTACTGTATATATAGATCAAACAGGCAACATCTGGTGAGGTTTGGTGCTCTGTGGAAATGGGATTCTCTTAGAAACTGAGATTATCTGCTTTCTAAGCATGAACTGTTATTTCACTGTTCTGATATACATTTTGTCATTTTCTTCTTGAGAGTCTTTGTTTCTTTTTTCTGATATATAGCTAAACATCCCCAGTTAGTGGAACTGCGAAGGCTGAAAAACAATGACAAAAAAAGTGGCAGATGACATTTAACACAGAAAAGTGCAGAGCATTACAAGCTGACAACAGAAACAAACTATACTGTAGATTTAAGGTGGGAAACAATAAGCTTGCCAGTGCTATCTATGAAAAACATATGGTTCTTATGTTGACACATTATTTTTATCTTGTAAACTGATGATATTCATTCCTTTTCCTAAAGGGCCACTGTGCCTGCTGGTTTTCATCCTACCCTGGAGTCCTAATGACTTGATTTGAATCAGTTGCTCGCCTAATTGGTTTCCAGTACCACTGTTTACAGATCTTGAGGATTATAAACTACTTATAAAACCTGGTGGATTTCAGGACCAGCAGTGAATATCACTGTTCTAAATCAATTGATGCTACCAACTGTGTTGGTTGGCTTTTGCGCAAGAGGAATTCTTAGTTTGGTTGATTTAAATTTTTAATATACCTGTAAATCAATATTTTTAATTTGTGGAAATGCTGCTGGAAATGTTATATTAAATTTGTAATGTGCATCAATCTTTTCAGTACTCCCCTTATTCAGTAGTACTGAAAATTTAATATTGCAATGTTAGAAAAAATGTACAGGGTATACAGTATTCAGTACAGTATAACAGTATATTGAGTACATATACAGTATGATATATTGGCATTCCTATCCAAGCCTGATCACCTGTTATTCTGTTATGTCAGAAATAAATGTAAGAAAGCTCAGGACAGAATGCTTTGTTTTTTAGTTGTTTTTGGAAACAATACACATGGTGGAGTGTTTTTTAAAATTCAGGATGGAAAGCAGGAACAAATACGCCACAAGTCTAAACAAGAAATTAGCTTAACTAAAGACGCCAATGAGTACTAAAGATTCAGTTGGAATGGAAAGAAGCAGACCTCATTGAAAATCACATTCCGATATAAAGATGATCTTTCTGGTAAAAGAGGGGGTTATGAGCATTGGAAACCTCTAAGAAAGACATACATTTGAAGATGAGAAATAAAAGGTTTGACAAGAATTGTAAACCACATATTCAGTTTACCAAAGGAAATCTTGTGCATTGTACGTTTGACTTTGGATATTATAAAGCAAAGAAAAGGTTAAAATATCAAAGGTAAGGACAAAAACTGAAAGTTATTTGAAAAGAATGAAAACTTTTCCAGACTGTTCAAATCAACAGTGTGTACAGGGAGCTATATTTTCAGGCATGTATTTTGTGTCTGAAGTAAAAGAGCTGAAGTCTATGATTTAGAAGAATACCATCTCTAAAAGTAGAGGAATTTAAACTGGATTGCAATGTACTTTTAGAACTAATTTCTACATTTTCTGAAAAAACAAATTGAGAGGGAGAAGCAGACGTGCTGTTTAGAAGATGTGGGATGCAAGGTGCTATAAAATGAACATATAACAGACTGACAGTCATGTAAAACATTTTAGATAGATAGATAAGACTTTATTGATCCCGAAGGGAAATTGATGTTTTACAGCAGCTCAGCCCAAGACAAGAGCTTTATTTTAACAGTTGATAATTTACAGTACAGGATAAAACTGAGAAGAGCCTGTAAGTACCAAGAATTGAAAGGCATACAGTACAAAAATAAAATGGAAAAAAGCTAGAAAGAAACATTCAAAGAGGATCATGATAGTCCCACAAAAAACTTAAACAATAAGTAGATTATCTCATACAGTATCATAAAGAATCCAAGAAAACAAAATAGATGTGAACAATGTTGATTTTGTTTCCTGTTTTCTTTTTTGGAATATTATTTATTATTTAGTAGTTGTAAGGCATACAGTACAGCAGCAACCTACGTTTTATATCATCCATTCATCCATTTTAACTGCTTTATTCAATACAGTGTTACTGGGGAGCTGGAACCTATCCTAGCAAGTAACAGATAGAAGGCAGTATACACCCTGGATGTGATGCTAGTCCATGGTAGGGCAGACAGACACAAACACAAATATGCACACACTCACACCAATTTTCACAGAAACCAATTAACCTACCACTATGTCTTTGGATTGTGGGAGGAAACTGGCGTGCCCAAAGGAAACCCATGAGGCAGCAATACTAACAACTGCACCATAGTGCCACCCATTTATAATCATATTATAATCATACCATAAAATTGTAAGTTTAAATTTATACCTACTCTCTTTTATTCAATTCTGGTTTATTGAGAAGTACATGATCAGCTTAATAGACTGAAGTAGTGGTAGGTAGAGTGAGATAGGCTGATATATTAATAATGTTTACTACTGAGTAGATAGCTATGCATTTCTCCAATCAAACCTCTACGGATAAACCACAGCAATGATTGGTCACAATTAAAATCGTGAAAAGAGGAAACCCGATATGAAAATACAAGTGACCGCTCTGCTTTAAACTACTTGCCTTACCATAACCAGCAAAATTCATTAATTGTACAACATCAGTATAGATCTGTCTTTTTTGGAGACGTGTTGGTCATCAAAGAATGAGAGTCTATTTAATTGTTGAAGGACCAACTGCCAGAGGCAAAGTTCTGGTTCACTGTAAGAATCCAAGAAAACATAGTTGTGTCGTGAGGTAAGAGAGGAGGCTAGACTGAAGAAATCAGATATGGAGGTTCAGCAGAGGAAGAAGAGAAACACACAAAAAAATGCAACAGGACATACAGTAACACAGAAACGAAACTCATCCTGAAACTAGGTTCACACCATCCCCCTTCTCTCAATGACCGATTTATTTTCATGTGATCTTCTCTATTCACCCCTCTCCACTTTGCACTTCCTGAGTGGCCTCTCTGCCTCCTCCCCTCTCCCAGCTTTTGTTCTTCTGTGCTATTTAATCTTTGCTGTCTGCCCTGTCTTTCTCACGCCTGAAGAAGGCTTCACAGCTGCAACGTTGTGTTTACTCTCTTCTCTTTTCAGCATGGAATAAATGTATTACTTGTTCCTTTGCATACTATAACACAGCTTACAGTTAGTAATATTGTTACATGTTTTTTTTCCACCAACCACTAGATAGGGGGCAGCTGTGAGCATCTTTTGACCTGGAGGGAACAAAGAATTCATGTTGGTGAGTTGGAGCAGGAGATACTGAAATTGAGCCTGATAAAGGAGATGGAGCAAATGAAACAGCCCAATTTCACTGATCGTAGTAGTCACAGGACAAATTATACTGTACATATTGCATAGCAGAGCTTGTAACCCAGCAATAGATACAGTGCTAAAATTCCTAAGTAGAAAATCTTGTTGTCTCTTGTTTAAGCAAGAGAAACTAAGTATAACAGATAAGAAATGTAAAATAATAGACATTGAATTATGTAATTGAATTTACCCAGGCTCTCTAGACAAAATGTACATATAATAACACTGTTAGTACTGAAGCCTAGAGAAAATTCAGAAATTGTTAATGCATTTTGAATGCATGTGGATCAGAAGATTTCAATATTAGCTGAATTGCTTCATAATCTACTCTTTGAGTACTTGCAGAATCAATAGTATGGTTTACGAGGAAGTCTAAATCAATATCAATGTCTTGTCAAACCTGCTGATGGAGGGAAAGTGGTACATGTGGAGGATTAAACAGAAACATTTCATAAGGAATGGGCAGGAATTGCATTATGAATAAAGAATAATCTGTGGAGAGAAGAAGCTATTCAGTGGCTATAAATTTGAGGGATGGAGGCTGGGAGAGTATGTGTTTCCTTGAGTAAATGCTAGAATGAGGGTGTAGTAAGTACTTTATTAACAGACAGAGAAGCACTGTGAGCGGAAACAGGACTAGTTTTTGCTGGTTTTACAATTTGTGATTTTCAACAATCTTCAGCTGGTTAGCTAGGCTACTCTGATATTCACAAGAGCAGACAAGACATGCACTGACACTGAAGGAGAAGTTTCATTTTGAAAATATCTTTGCAGCCAATGAAGCAATGAAATGTTCCTATCCGAGCACTTCAACATAAAGATGAGCTGCAGGGGAGAAAGTTAAATGCTTGGTGAGCCATCTTCAATTGACAACTTTCTTCATCATCACTAATTTGAAAGAACAGCAGAAGCGAACACTTAGATTGAAGAACGTGAGCCTTGCCACTGGTCGAGTGCCAAGCAGCACATCAATGAAGTGGGGCTGCTAGGTGACAAGCCTATAGTGGATGACACGGTCACAAACCTGTGACAAGACCAGTGGGCATCACAGCCTCATGGAAAGGAAGAGACAAACACAAACTAAATCCATGATTAGTTTTAAATTGCACAATGTACACCAGGAGTTTTTTTAAATAAGTTGAGAGATTTCAGTAAGTAATGACATGAGTTTGTAAGCAATGAAATGTTATGAATCAGGTACAGATAATTTATTATTTTCAGTGAAAAAAACACGTGTGATGCCACACATTTGTGAGAGCAAAATGAGTGTAAAATGAAGCCCTGGTGGATCCTGGTCATGACCACACTAAGTTTACTTCATCTTCCATGAAAGGAACTCAGTGCTTAGCTCTTTAAAATAAACTTTATTATCCTTTCAGTGTATTTTCTAACCACTCTATATGTGTCTCCCACTACCACTTCAATACACAGAGCCTATCCTGGCAAGTAATAGGCAGGATACACTCAGGATCTGATGCCATACCATTGCAGGGCAGGCAGACATGAATACACATAACACTAACCCTAACCCAGAGTCCCAGTACTGCAACACCAGCAAAGGTGCCACTGTGCCACAGCGGTGCTCCGTAAACTTTGTATGGCTTGGAAGTTTTATTGTGGGATCTATGGGCTGTTTGTACATACTGTAAAGTCGAAATTATGTTAAAGTCAAAATTATTTTTCAAGTTTTGCATTACCTGGGGAGAGGGCATACTCTGTTATGCCCAGGTACATCAGAGAGATGCTGGCAGTGACTTCACAATCTTAACTGGGGTTCAGCTGAAAATTGCTGAACCAATTTGAAAGATTTCTTCAATGATATTGTATGTTAATGTCAGCTCTCTTATGCTTATGCTGCTGTTCATCATGCAATTTAATTCTTTGCACCTGAAAAAATCAGCCCTTTTGAGAATCCTGATTTTTAGAAAGCACTATCTTAGATCTTTTAAATTATTTATTTGAAAAAGACATAATTAGAATATTTCTTCTCTGATCAGTAATGAAGTTCAAAAAAGCCTTTCAAATTATTCTTATTATGGTTTATATGTTGAGGAGGTAATTGGTATTTTGGAAGAAAAATATCTTAATAATACATTTTCACCTCTTCTGCTTTGTAATAAACCAAAAAAAAGGATCGATTACACCTGCATATATAGTTTTAAATATTAATACAATAAAAAATAATAAAAAAGGCTTTTAATCCTCTTAACCCTATTGTGAAACATTTTGGAAACAAGGGATTCAATTTTCTTCAGTATTCAAGACAGGTATAGTTAATTAAAATTAAAATTTCACATAAAGTGCTCATAGATATTGTCAAATGGAGTTACATTAAATACCTGGTATATTATGATCAGGTAGTTTCCTCTTGAAAGCTTCTTTAATTGTCTCATATATGTTCTTCTTCCTCTGAATGAATCCAGAATCTTAGTAGATTATCTATTAAAAATGCTAGGCAAAAGTAGCAAGCACCACAATGTGCACCAAAAGCAAATCTAAATTATTTTATAATCTACATACACATAGAAACTCTGGGTGTTACAGACATTTTCAGCAATAGGTATTTGCATAATACAGTACCTCCCAAAATCCAATCACTTATCCTGGCTGTGGGAGGCGGAAAAATGAAAAAGTACAGGTTTCCCAGACAGGGTGATGTATAGTGGGTGGCAATGCCATCTGGGCAGATAAGGTAGGCATGAAGGTTTGTCTGGAACGGGTGGATAAATCAACTATTAAGTGAATTAATTTGATTACACAAACATCCATGGTTATAAGAGTAGGATTGTAACAAGAAAGTTCTTCCACACAATGAGGAAAAATGACGATGAGCAACGAAACCCAAAGGAAGTACACAGCTGACATCCTTTCTAACAAACTACTGTAAGCACAATACAAAAGTCCGTAAATGTAACGAACAGTTCTTTCTGGACCCTATGCGGACGACACAATCCAAAGAAGTGGGGAAACACTGGGAAAACGTCATGCAGGAATACGGGGCTGAAAACAGGGGGGCGTGTCCAAAGTGCGCTGGTGCACGGGGGAGGTGTGGCTGAGGCAAACAATCCAAGAGAGTAATCCTTAGAGGGTATCCAAAAACACAAGAGTAAGTCCAAAGCCAGGAGATCCATCAAAACAAGGAATTAAAAACCATGAACCGGGTCGGAACCGGCGGACTAGGAACAGGAACAGAGGTAAAACCTTAACGGGACCAGGCGCTTCCAGGTCCCGGACTCGCATGGTGCGGAAACCAGATGCAGAGCCAGGATGAGCGTCAGCGCCTGGCTTTTAAGGTGGGCTGGGTAAAAGGGATCAGGTGCACAGAATGAAGTCTAAAGTGAAAGGGCTGGAGCACCCTTAAGGAGGGGGGACTATAATCATGACAGTAAAACAGTGAGTGCTGTATAAAGCAGGAAAATCTTCACAAATAGCTGCAGAGATGAAGAACTACCACCTAACAGTGATAGGGCTAAGTGAAACAAAATGGATCTAACCAGAGAAAATATATTTGTCAAGTGGAGAGACAATAATGTACACAAACAGGACAATGTCCCTCACACAGAGGAAGCTGGTATAATACTTTCTACTGAAGCAGCCAATCCTTGGTAGAATGAGAGCAAATATACTCATGAATCATCACTGCAAGTGCTATGGCCCAACAATCTAGACAGAGCAAGAAATCAAAGACAAATTCTCTGTAGTCCTACAGGAAATAATTAACAATCAGAGAAAGAAAGACATCATCCTCCTAAAAGGTGATTTCAATACCAAAACTGGACTGGAAAACAATGGCTTGGAACAAATTATGAGCAATCGTGCTCTTAATAAATAATGAAATAATAAATGAAAATGGAGAACAATGGAGTGATTTTTGTGCATTTAACAACCTTGCTATTGGAGGTTCTGTCTTCCCTCTCAAGAGGGAGAGCCACTTGGGTGTCACCTTACAACAGTACAGAAAGCCAGATTCACCACACCTGTGTCACGCCCTCATCCAACCAGATTCATGCTAATTACACTCCAGCCCTGAGCACTTCTTCCAAACGATACCGTTCCTGTCAATCAACCAACCACGACACTCCCCCTGTCAGCGCACCTTCCTTATGTCATAATACTTAAGCCCTCTAAACCCTCTGTTCTTTGCCCAGTATTGGTTGCCCCTTCAGACCTCCTGCCTTGCCGTCTTCTATGCCCTTTTGAATAAGAACTACAGAACTCGCCTTTGACCATGTCTCTCACCTAGCCCTCTCTTGGATCGGAAGCTACTGGATCTTTTCTCCTTGTTCCCTAACCACTGAGGTACTGCACAGGATTCATGATCTCGATTGTTCTGCTTTTCATTCGTGACAATCTGCATCAGTAAATATTTCAGGAGAACTCTACTAGGTATCAGGGTGATAAGTGGAGCAGATGCAGTAACAAATCACCTCCTGGTTGGAATGCTCCAGGACAAAAGCATAAGAGCATTTCCAAATCACCCTATCAAAAAGACTCAAACCTTTTAACCTTTCAGGAGGAAGCACAGACCCTGGAACAGAGATGGCAGACTAAGACTAAACACAGCAAGGAAAGGTGTGTGAAGAATCCTGTGGTGGGGAAAACAAGGAATAGACCTCAGCTGAATCACTCAAAAAAATCCAAGCAAGGAAAAAAAGAGAGTCTCAAACACAGTCACACCGGAGCAGTGAAAGCAAAACCACAACAGGAGCTCTACGACATCACTCGTAGATACGTATAGACCTTATTGTAATACCAACAGAGCACATCAAAGCACACTCAGCAAAAGAAACAGACCTGATATACCAACTCCTTGGGCAGATATGGCAGGAGAAGGAAGTAAACTACACAGAGGGTGGACAGAAGATCATCAAGTAAAACTCCCCAGAAAAGACAATCTCTGAGACTACAAAAACTATATGAGTATGATGTGTAACGGGAGGCGGTCCTGACTCCCATGAAGTGTGTAGTTTAGGACTTTGTGCAGACGGTATAATCTGGAAGAGACTGGAGAAGGACAATAGGGAAAACATTGTGAGTAATAAATGGGATGACGAACAGGGGGCAGTGCAGACGGTGATCCGGGTGCAAGGGGGGAGTGTAGGCGAACAAGTCCAAAAAAGGAAGTCCAAAGTGGGAACAGATCCATCCAAAGAGTAAAGTTAAAACCAGGGACAGGAACAGGAGCCAGGAGCTTAAAAACAGGATTACGAGGCCAGGGGCTCCGAGTCCCAGACTTAGCTGGTTAGGATGCCATGGTGAAGCCTATGTCGTCAGGTTTCTCCTGGACTTGCCGGCAGTCAGGCTTCCGTGTGTCCATCTTCCAATTCAGAGTCCTGAGCTCCCGGAGTACCAGGTTTAAATAATAACCAGGAAGCAATGAACAGGTGTACGTAATAAACTAGAAACAATATGAAAAGTGTAGGAGCTCCCTCTAGAGGGGGGAGATGACCGTGACATCATGCTTTTTTTAATCTGTGCCAAAGAAAGTCTAGGAATGTTATCAAAAGCTCTGGACAAACAACTGAAAGTCCAGCACATAGGATTCAGACAGGATAGATCATGCACTGACCACAATTCCATGCTGCATATCATTGTCAAACAGACCATAAAATAGACTGCATCCTTATATCTCACATTTGCGGACTTCCAGAAAGCCTTTGACAGCCGTGATCAAACAATCCTATGGAAAGCCATGTTATTACAATCCTATGGAAAGCATATTATTACTTGTTGAATAGTTCACAACACATAACTCACAGACAGCTGGAAACAGGAGTTGGACAGGCTACCTACTGTCTCTGTTACTCTTCCTCCTGGACATTGACTGGATAATGAGGGAAACCACTACTGGCAGAATCTTGCAATGCAGTGGATACCCTGGTCCCGGTTAGAAGACCTGGACTTCTCTGGTGTCATTGTCCTCATATTTCACACAAAGAAACAGATGCAAACCAAAACCTAAAAACTGTCAACTTACCATATTTACTACTGTATATGGTGGAGACATGGATGACAACAAGAAACACAAACAATACACCTTAGATCTTCATAAATAAATGCCTGAGAAACATCCTTTGTACACTGGCCAAACATAATAAGTAATGAACATCTACTGCATGGAATAGAAGGAACCAAGAACAAACACAAATTAAACATTGGGCACACAATGAGAAAACCAATAACTAACACCACCAAGCATGCCCCCTCTTGGAATCCACAGGAGAAGAGGATAGGAAGATCAGGAAACAGCTGGAGTAAAACAGTGGAGGCCGTACTGAAAGAAACAAGAACATCATGGAGGACAATGGAGAGAACAGCACAGCATTGAGAGGAAAAGGTTTGTGGATGACCTATAGACCCCAAAGATCAAAAGGGTGGAAGAAGAAGAACATATGTTCATATTGGGGACATTAGATTTTATAGCCCCAGGTACTGTAGGCGCTTTTCACTGTACATAAATTTTGAGAAGCTCTGCCCTGCTTATGCAATAAGAGATCTAATTTGCATAATTTAAAATATATCCTTCTTGTTTGATGTAGTAACACATTATATACTGTAACTACTGTAGAATGCTAGGCAGAATAGCTTCCACTTAGGATAACAATATAGTTTATGATTCTGAAATAGGCATGTACAGTATTTGGCAAATTCGTAGGTGAGAAAAGTGTGATACATACTGTAGATACAATATTTGTTTCCTCATTCAATGAGGAACAATTATCTTAAGAATTGCGTAGCTGAGAAATCCAGATTAGAAAATAAACAAATATTTGATTTTATCTACAGATCACTCCTAATTTTAATGTGTTGCTTTATAAAGTTAATATAAAACATACATTTGTGTATATACTGCACAATGTAATACAATGAGACATAAAATTTCCTTAACTGAGTTTGTTGAGCATTAGGTGAAAACTTCTGAAACACTTTTATCTTGAAATATGAATGCTCTGAAGACTTTTCAATCTATGAAGTATAAATTGTCATGCAACACTCTCTAATATCAATGAATCTTTCCATCATCCTTGTATCCTTATAATAGCATGTCTCCTATAAATCAATCCCTCCTTTTATAAGAGAGGTGTAATGATGTTGGAGGAGCCCAATTTCAAAATTTCCTTCATTACCCAGGTTTTACTTAAAAGTGAATAGCTTTAAAGTATGTGTTATCATGCTCTACAACTTTGAGTGTTCATCTGTTTGTTTGAAGTTTATTGTTTTTACCTTCTTGAACAAAATTGCCCTATTATGTCCTTGGGAGCAAATTCCATGTCATAGTTATTAAGTTTCCCGATAATATTTTTCTGTTTTCTTTCAGAAGAACTAGATTGTAGCCTTTTTTGTAATTGGCACAGTATGTGGTAAACTATCATGTTGCAATTTTCATCAATTACACTTTTTAGACATGGAGCTTTAAACCATTTTGGATGCTGCTATTTTATTCACACAAAAAATGTTTCCTTGATTTCTTAGATAATAGCTTATTGACATGGTTGAAAGTTTAAAACAAATTCTTAACTTTTTATGTTTGCTATGTCCTTATACACAAAGTTAAACAAAACCATACAACTACAGCATAGACAATGTTCTGGATAATTACAAGGTTAAGACAGGTGTGGCATGTTTCAATGGTGTTTTTTTTTAAACTGTAAATGTAAGACATTGTTTGAATCTTCCACAATGAATAAATCCTTCTACATTGTCTTGTCACATTCAAATAACTATAATTCACAATCCATTGTTTCTCCTAATACTTTGACAACCATTGAATATACAGTAAATGAGTCTTCTGAATTAGCAGTTTGTTACTCCTTTATGTCCGTTCCACTTCATACTTGGCTTTTCCTTGGATAACTACATTACTTCTTTAGGAAATAGGGTACACAACTATGAAGCAATTGATGCTTTTTTGTAAGTAGATCATTATACAGTTTCTACCTTCTTCTGCATGCCAGTATCTTTTGTTTGCTTATTGCTTACTTTACAGACATTATGTTAACTTTGACAATAAAGATCCCTTTTCACAATCTTCCTCGATAGGTATTTTCTAGTTTCATGCTGGTTTATGCAATATACTGTATATAATATATGTATTTGCCTACTCCTAAATCCCAGGATCATGTATTTGTTTTAGATTCAGCAAGCGTGTTGTAATTCTGGTCTAAATTCATTTAAAAGTGCCAAAGTTTACTAGCTTGCTGTTTTTTACTGTCATCCACACAATGTGCATGTCTTTCAAAGAGGAAAAGGAGAGCATTTTATATTTAAAAGTGCTTTTAGCAACTATGAAGAAAAATGCCTTTACAGAAGAAAAGGTGTATAACAAAATCTATTTTCTTACAGCTTCATTCAATTCCAGGTTGCGGGGGAACTAAAGCCTATTCTGGCAAGCAACAGGCGCAAGGCAGAGTACTGTACATCCTGGACAGGACACCATTGCAGGGCACACAAAGACACAAACACGCACTAAAGTGCACAAGGGTCAATTTTCCAAGAAGCCAATTTACCTACTACTATGTCTTTGGATTGTGGAGGAAAACAAATGTCCCTTGGAGGCAACACATGCAAACATGTGGAGAACATATAAACTCCATGCAGACAGCACCATAGGTATCGAACCCAGGGCTCAGGCACTTTGAGGTAGTGTTGTTAACCCTGAGGTGCTGTGCCACCCCTAAGAATTTAATATTTTTTAATCCAATTTACCAGGTCTCATTTAACACACTAGGTGTCATATTTTCTTTCCGCATTTCTGTGTGGTACTGCCTTTTTTCTGTCAATTACAGTACTTTACTCCCTAAAACTCAATTTAACAGCATTCTATGAGTGACAGTGCTGTTTGTTTCCTTCTCCCACAGGTATTGTTTTCGGTTATTTCCTGAGTGTATCATATCATTGCTTTGTTGTAGGGCAACTCACTTGGACTAATGAACTCGTTTCCCAGTTGCATGGCTGGCAATGAGTTGCATTATTAAGTCCTTTTCTTTTTCATTCATTCCCTTAATGTACAAGATATAAAGTTTTTTTAATTTCTCCAAGAAAAGGTTTGTCTTTTTTTCCATATTAGATTTTTTTTTCTTTATCAATGATACAATGGCTATTAGTTTTTAATATTTTAAAACACTTGACCAAGCAGCAATAATGTGTTCTTAGGCCTTAATATTTCACACAAAGTGACAGTATCAAATGATTTTTACAACTATAATGGCAATAGCATTTTAACATTTAAGAACACCTGAAGGCATAACCTATGGCAGCTAATTTCAGATTAGTAATAAAATATGTGAGCTTAATATAGTCAGAAATGACAGCGAATCCTGAGGCCAAATGGATCTTTATAGCAATTCTGCTATTATGGTAGATAATAAAAAACTAAAGTTAAAAAAAGTAGTAAAAGTTAAAACTGTAGTTAACTGTAGTTAAAACTACAGTCGCAAAAATGATGTTTGGTAAAACTCTTTAATCATCACATTGCATCCTAAACATAAAAGTGAAGGTTTTCAAGATTATCTACCAATTACCCGAAAACAACATATTCCTGGTAATGCTCGTGGAAACTCGAAGCCTATCCTAAAGTTTTAGGGTATAAGGATGGACTACATCCTAGGCAGGGTGCCTGTCCATCCCCAAGCACACAGACAATCTTTGGTGCCACCAATTAGTCTAGCCAGCATGTCTTTGGAAGTTGGGAGGAAATGCCCAAACAAATTTCACACATGAGGCTTTCCAGTCCGGAACTGAACCCAGGACCCAAAAGTTGTACCAACCCACGTCTTTTCCACCTACTGTATAACAAGCCTTATCTAAAGAAATACTAAAGTCTAAAACTAGTCAAGGTTTAAATAAAATGAAAAAATAAATTTCTCAAGAGAATAATTAGAATCTAATTAGAATTAGAATTAGATTTTTTAATAATCTTTTTCTAACACACAGTAAGGAAAATTCCTATTTAGAATAGCCATCTGTGTGTTTATCATCTCTCAATGCACAGTTACAAACCCTCTGACCTTACATGGGAAAAATAATGAAGTGTAGGAAGATTCATTCAACCCACCCATCCACCTTGGAGCCAATTGTTTTTTAACACTTTACAGGCTATATTACTAACGTTTCAGCACCAACTGATGGAGAAGTACATCACTCATTTACAGTACAACACTGCAAGTCTGCAAGCACCTGGAAGGTCACAAGGGTCTCTGAGTCCATGAGAACACCTTAACACCTAAAGTTTGCTTTATGATTTAAAAAACAAGTACATTTTGCACTACAGCATTTTTACAACCAGGAAAAGACTGCTGCTACACTATATGCGAAATCACAGATTCTGTTTTCTGCTCTGTTTTTATATATTTTGCAATCACGTACCTTAAAGAATATCCTTTTGGATCCTGTTTAAATTGCTCGCATATCTCATCATTTGAGGACTCCTGGAGAGAAGGCAGCTCCTCGGAAGTAACACGCAAAGCAGCCAAGCACAATTTTCTCTCCAGGCCCTTTTCACCACAACACTTGCAGATTTCTGGATGTTTTGGAAATGGTGAATCTTTCCCACAGGAGATTTCAGACATTTTAGTGGCCTGATGAAAGAAAACATTGCATTTTTTAAAAAATAAACAAGATACAATAGATACTCTGAAATTGCACTGACCATTATTGAACATAAAATATTTCTAATGCAGTTGATTACAAAAAATGGTAATTATAGAATTTTAGATAAAATAAACAAGGAGTCTTGTGACTTCAGAATACTTTCTTAGAACCTTGGTATATTTAACGCCCACCTTTTGCTTGCTCAAGAGAACTGAGTATGTGGTATGTGTAAATATACAGTAGGCAACAGGACGGTATTTCAATGTCTGCCAGCCAGTTAACACAGCAACCAAAGAAATAGTGCAATTCTATTTCCTAGTTATGTATTGTATTTAATTAAGTCCTAGCAGCCTCCCTCTTAGCTAATGGAGGTAAGTAGCTTAATAAAAAAAAAAGTGAAGTGTCTCTCAAGGTTTTCTTTTGCTTTGCTGAAGCATTCAGCCAACACAATCTCAGAATGTGAAATTTAATAATACTTTGAGAATGATTTGTTTGATTTTTTAAACGGATCTGGAGGTCTACAATACTGTAGGTAACAATTTCCCAGTCAAATTCTTCTGAAAATGTTTTTGCAAGGTGTACAATATTCTGCTAATTGCTCATTCTGGCATAATCAAGTCTACTGCAATAAACTATAAAAGTTTATAGCACTATTACCAACAGCTATAGTAGGATCACATGGATCATTAGCTACAGTTTGTATTATAAAGCAGGCATGGTTTTATTTCAAATTAATTGTCATGTTTAATGTCTCCTACTCCAAAGCAAAATTTTCTCATTTTCTGAAAGCACATAAATGTTCTCTTTCAAGAGATACTGTACTTTCAGAATGAACAAAAGAAATAAAGAGCATTTTTTCATATTCACAAGGTTATGGAAAAAATGTTGAGCTTGTTTTGCAGAAAAAAAATCTTATCTGTGCTCACACCTGAAGAAAGTTCTATAAAATATTCTATACATTTTTTTATTCTTTCTCTTTTCAGTGTGGAATTAACTCAAGGGTGTTAACAACCTCTTCACAGTGGAGGGGCTGAAATGGGCTAGACAGAAAATTGGGAACCTGGGTTATACATTTGACCAAACAAACTTACTTGTTTTTTTAAAGGGGAACTGCAACTCTGTTTTTATATGTCTGGGTTATAATGAATCAGCAATGATTAATGCATTTGAAACCACAATGAAACTACCAGATTTATACTGTAAACACAAACATAATGCCAATTACCAATTAGATTGTATTATTTACCTACTATATATAAAAATTCAGTTGAACAAGGCAGAACAACAATAACATCAACAACTATTAAAATACATATACAACCAAAGTTTCAACTTACAGTACGTGCACCTGTCCCTTAACTGATCAAGTCGGTATTTTACTTCCAGTCAAACCAAATGCTTATGACCAAAAAATTCAAATGCTTTTTACAGTTTGTAAAGGGGTGGGTATTGGAGATCTTTGTAAAAATAACAAAAGCAATTACACTCTTAAAATAAGACAAAATACTATAAGGCACATAGAAGCACAAAACTGATTTGCCAGATGGCAAAACAATAAATACAAGTGATTTCTGAAACACAATCAACATTTCCATTAAACAAAGCAAATTATGACTTTACAAGAGTCAACCATGAATAATCACTGATCAAAAAAAGATACTGAGCAAAAGTAACTTATCACTTGTATTTAGTATAATGTTTACAGAGTTTAGAGTTTAATAATATGTTTTCAGTACCATCATGATTCATTGATCAATTGATGGAACAGAAACAAAAAATACAATCAATGTGCCTTGGTTTTCAAGAGAAATATACCTTTCATTTATTGAAATGTTGAAAGCTGGACTAAGTCAAAGCATTGTTGTGTATTACTGGATAGAAATAATGGTTTTGTCACTTATCAGGTGTTGTCAAGTGATGTTACTCCCCTTTCTAAATAACCTCAATGAAATGTTGTTTCAGTTCTTATGCGTAGATCCAATCATTCCACAGGGAAAGCTGTCTTGTTCAATAATTTTAAATTTTTGTTATTTTTTTCTGTGATGGTTGATTTTGACTAATGTCTTTTACTGTAGTTACAATGAAACTTCAGAACTGCATTATTATTTTGACAAATATATATTTACAAAGGTAGTAGGCATAATACTGCCATGTTTTACATATTTCCATTTAAATCACGTTATTAAAACCAGTTTCCTTTGATAAAAGTTTTATTGTATTTGAAAGACCCTCCTGAAAAATGGTCGAGCAAGTTTCTAAATAATTTATTTTCATAAGAAACGAAGTGGCAGAATCCTAAAAATCACCCTAGAAGCCAAATGCTTGTTAGGATTATTTCTGTTCTGATTAGAATGTAGAATGCCCAGGTATTTTCTCACCCTAAGAAGATTCAGTTCACATGGTTTTCTCATGATGTGAAATGTAAATCTAAGGTGATAATTATGTTTTCAACAGATTACATAATTAACCAAGTCTGAAAAAGACTTTGAATTGAGGGAATCAAGAGGGTCAACTGTGGTGAGTTATTTGGTCTTGATGGCCTGATGGAGATGATTTCTTTGTTACCCAAAGCTGATAAAGATGTAAATCTAGATTATTTGTCATTCCTTGCCATTGTGAAATCACACTTTTGAATTGTGACGAAAATTATTGCTTCACTATAAGCAAGAATTCTATGGTTACTATACTATGGTTTAAGTTGTCCTAGATGAAGATTTATCACTGAAAGACATTCTGTATCAGTAACAATATGCATTTAATACTTGACATGTTGAATTATAGTTTCTGTTGAGCATTATTTTTATTTTTGAACTTTTATAAAAAAATTGATTTGATGGGAATTTACTTTGTGAAGATTATATCAGTAATTTGAGAGAAAGGTTAGATCCTAATCTTGCACCTAGGACTTCCCCACTGTGCATCTCTTTCGCACCCCTCCTGCCACCCCTTCTACACCCTCGCAGCAGTTCCCTGGCTCAATCCTCAAAATAGTGAGGGGGGGTTGGGCATCTTTTCCTCACAGCTAGGCTCTCATTCCCTCAGCTAGGTGACTTATGTCCAATACACTCTATATGGCTCATTTCTCTTTCACATTCATTAGGATCTAACCAAACTACTGAATTGTTTATGGCCTTAAATACAATAACAATGCATTCAGTATGGTAATATTAAGCATATGATTTATTGATTGTATAAAAAATCATTTTGAAATAAAATCAGCTTAATTGGTCTATCTGAATTTACCTCTGCAAGCTTTAGCATTGAAAGAATATTTGTCACAGTCACCAATTACCTCCTTTTTTTTTTGGTCTGGTTTCAGAGACTCTTGACATTTTGTTTGACACTTAGACCCTTCAAAGGAATTAAAATGGGACACTATGAATTCATTATTTCTCAATTGACTGACTACATCACACATATTAAAATATAACTCTTGTCTTGAGCTTGGTAGTGTATATATTGAAAAATGTTGTTTCTATTATTTGCTTATATTGAGATAAATGTGAATTCATCCAATTAAGAAACTCTAGCACTGTTGTTATTGAAGCACTGTTTCTAGCAGGTACTGTACGTGAAAAAGTGATTGTGTCAGCTAACATTTCCTCCACGATCAGTTCTTTCACCAACACTAAGAGTTAATACCTTTAACTGTGATTCCCCCCTAAATAATACAAAAAATGTGATACTTAGGCATTGGCTAAAAACTTTTAGTTGAAGAGAAACAAAAGCTTATTGTTGCAGTTAAGAAAAAAAGTATGCTTTGAGCTCAATGTATGTGTTTGTGTGACAAAAAAGTATTCTGTAGATCAGTAAATTATACGTGTACTGTATGTTTGTCAGAAGATCAGCATCCTATCTTATTAAAAAAATCTATGAAAAAGTCTGTATGGAAACTCTAAGTAAGCTTCCACACATGTAAAGCTCATCACTAGTAAGACTTATACTTCACACACCATTACATACACGGTATACTGCATATACTGTAGTATATGATAATCACCAAGAGAACCGAATCACTTTATTTATTCATTCAATTTTTTTCAGGAAAAGTGTTCCTATTTCAGATATTGATCAAATATTTTAATTAATGCTCTTTTAATTAATCAATCAAGATTGACCGTGATATACCTGAGTGACTTTGATAGTTACTCAAACACAATATCAGCTCAGTTGTGAAAGTGTTGATTTGCCACAGGTGATGAGGCAATTTAACATGCTGAATGTGAAACATGGTAAAAATCAAACAAGAAAAACATAGAAAGGAACTATAATGCTTCATTCATCAAGGGTATAATGCATTTATGTTCCCTCTTTCTCTTGTTCCAATGATTAATTTAACTTTTTTGTCTTAGATTTTGTGTACAAACAAAATAAAATTAATTATATCACCGAATAAAACTTTATGACACTAAAATTATGATTTGTGTTTCTGTCGAAATGCTAAACCATTTGCAATGCTTCAGTTATTAAAATAAGACTAAATACCCATAATATATGCATCAAAAACAATGTTACTAGCAATTAGAGACCAGGAAATGCAATATAGCTTTGAGTACAATAATTTAAAATAATGAAAGACTGACAACATAATTTTCATTTATTTAGTTACAGATTGTCTGTGCCTGTGGAGTATTTAAAAACTAAAATTGAATCAATACAGTGTTGGTAGGCTTCTGCTTCTGAAGAGATATTTACAAGGTGGAGAAACACATTTTCCCTTGTTAAAAGACAGCTCACACAGCTATAAATCGTTTCAGATATACTGTATAATCAATCTAGGTACAACATGTGTTTAAAAATGCGCTTAGTTGCTAGGGAGCCTGTCTGATCCCAAGTTACCTGGCATCAGATTCTGATGTCTCTACTTTCAATTGTAAACTGGCTGTTGTTCCTCATTCACAAAGCTCTTTAGTATAGACATTACTTTGTTTTGTATTTTAAAATGATTATATTAAAAGGACAATATTTTTATTCTAATGTATTACAATTTACTCTATTCTCCCTGGGTAGATATTGCACATGCTATGTACATCACAGACAGTGTGGTATGTACACGAAACTTATCATCTATAACTACAGCAAATTCACAAAGTTATCAGAAAAATTACAATACTTTTTGAAGTTAATGAACTGATATTTCAATAAACAGCCATGAGACAGGTAACGTCATTCGAATGATTAACATTTGTCATAATCAGGGTGGATCAAAAGGGGTTAAAGTCAGAGGCTCGTAGACTATGTGGCCACCAATGAAAAGTATACAAGGTATACGTCTTAATGCATGCTTTATACCACGTTGCAGGAGCTGTCTTTTATAGATCCTGGTCTCTTAGCCTGCTACATGTCATTCCAGCTCTTTATACAAATATTCCATGAGGCTCAGGTCTGTTGAGTACAGTCTTGATATTACACACGTGAAAACATCTCATTGTTTTCGAGGTGATACAATGTTTATGCAATGTCCAAAGTCACTTGAGTTTATCATGAACGATAATCAAAAATATGACATAATATGTATTAAATATCCACTATATATATAATATTCTTCTAATAAGAATGAGGAAGATTAATGTATAATTAATAATTAACTTCTAATAATTAATTATAACTTCAAAGGATTTGATTCAAAGTATTTTATCTACTACACCAGGAAACCCTGCAACACAATTAAAAGATGTGATTAAATCAGTATTCATACTGTATAATACTCTGACAAGATTTTAAGACCACAACCTTCACCAGAAATAAGCAACTTGCTGAGAATGGATGGATATATTGAACATTTTTATCTGACTTTTAGAACTACAAGAAGAGTCTAATCACGCTGAGATTTGTTTTCTTGTGTATTTTTGTTTCACTACACTGCCTCAAGGCGATGTTTGTTTGGTATTATGAATTAAGACACTTTGATAATATTTTCTTACATGTAATTTTAATAATACAGCACTGTTATATTAAGACTACATTAATAATAATAACTATCAGTAGTAATTTATATTTAAGTAAAATATAGAATTATGAAATTTATAGAAATTTGAATTTTAGTAATTTTGCATGTAAAAGCTCACTTTTAAATTTGCTTTAAATAAAACATTCAATAAAACATTTCTGAATTCCAGAACACCTGCATATTCTCATTGATTCTGTTGATAAATGAATGTTTAAAGATATGAATGCAGTGTGTTTTATTAAGTAAAACTTAGCAAAATACAGTAGAGTAAAAAAAAATTAGCATGCATTTTATATTAAAATGTGCTTTTATAAGGGCAGTAACATACTTTTTATACTGGTACATTTTGTTAAATGTAAAAAATATAAAAAAAAGTGGGGTGTCCAAATTATGGGCCATTTAAAAGTGACAGTATGTTAACAAAAGGTTTGATTGAACTGGAAGGAGGAGAAGTACAAAATTGCCTTATTTTGGTGAAGTATTATTCTTACTGTCAAACAGGGATTGGAGATATTATTTCACATTTGACCTAAGAATGTCTGGAAATGCATGTTTAAAAGTGGAATGGTGTCTTCAATTATTAGTATGTCTCTAATAGTCTCTATCAACCGTACACCTTTTAATGTTTGCCAGTGAACTAATGTCCATGATAATTTGTTATCAAGATAATATCTGTAAATAATGTTTGAAAGAATACACTACAATGTCATGCAATTATTGCTTTCCCAAAATGATTTGTCAGTGCACAGAAATGTATTTTTAGCAGATAACTATTAAATAGGTAACATGTATATAGAAAATTGAAAGAAAGCTATCAATCTTTTTATAGATGGAAGTTTTTAGAAGAGGAAAGTATGCCTTACTTATTAAGACCAAAATACCTATTTGCAAACAGTATGATGGAATACCATTGCAGATTTATAGCATAAGTGACTTCTAACGCATTCTACTAGTATGCGACTTTCACTGTAGACCTTCTGTTAATTAGCTCTGTTGGTGACAAATGTTAATCGATCTATCCATCAATTTTCTAACCGTTTTATCAAATACTAGGTCACTGGGAAGCTGGAGCCAGTACCAACAAGCAATGGGTGCAAGGCATAAACTGAATGGGACGACAGCCCATTGCGGAGCACACACAGACACAAAAACACACACTCACACCATATCCAAATGTCCCAGAAGCCTATTAACCTATCTTTGGACTGTGGGAGGAACCCTCACACCAACATGGGGAGAACTTCTACCTCCATGCAGACAGCACCTGAGGAATTGAAGCCTGGGTCCCAGCATTGTGAGACAGAAATGTTAAGCCACCATACCACCCCAAATGTTAATCAGCATAATTAATTTGCAAATGTTTTTAAGATCAGGTTTTTATTTTGGCTTCAAGGAAGAACATCAGAACAGTTACAAAATTACTATGAACATTGTCAAAGGTCTCCTCCTCCCTCTCTCCTTTCTGACAGTCTCCCCATCTCTCCCTAGACACCAAAAGACAGGTGCTAATCTTTCATTTATTTCACTCACCGTTTTCCTCTAGGTCTCCAAAGTAAATTAATTTACCTATGTTTTGTTGGTTCAATCAATGATTGAGCAATGTTCATGCACCTGCTCCAAAAAAATATTATTTTCTTGGTTGCTTTGTGAATCTGTTGCAGTTATTAGGATAATGATTCTTTGACAAGTTTCAAAAAGTTAATTTTACTCTGCAATGACATATACAATTAATCAATTCATTTTCGTTTAAGCTTTAATGAAATATATGCTCAGAAAAGCATTTATTAACTCTTTTCTGGGAAAACTGGGTCTTCTCCACAGTGAAATGGAACTGCACAGGTTCAGCTCAAATCACCACCAGCTTAAACTTTGAAAGCACAACTTAACATTAAACATGGTTTTCAGGCTCTAATATTACCACTCAGAGTAAAGCAAAGAGCATTAGGTTCAGGCAGAAAATTATATAGGACATTTTGTGACCAGCTTTTAGAAGAATGGGTTTTGTTTAGGAATTAAAGGTAATAAGACATTTTAAGAATCAAACATTTTTGCATCCAATTTCAAACTGCTTCAGGGTCACAGAGTGAAAGGTATCTATAAATTAAAACTACATGACAAAATAACTCAAAATTTCAAATTATTTTTCATATATTCCCCTTTAGAGACACTTCACTTAGTACACAGGTTGCATTTTCAATCTGAAACAACCACTTAATAAAGCTAGAGGTCATTAAATGGAGCAAAGGGAACCTTTAATAACTGGATCATGTTATTTTAACTCTTTGGTGTTTTATGTCAGCCTGAAGTGTACTTCTGTTTTGTAACTATTCTACCTCTGCTAAATACCTTTCAATTGTACTTACACAAACATTAAGGAAAATATAATAACTTTTGTATTATATGTAATAATGTTTCCTCTTTATTAAGAACACACTAAACATTTCTTTCCAGATGTAATTTTAAATGCATAAATTTGAGATGTAAAAATTTGAGAAATAAAAAGGTGTCTGAGAGGTTTAGTGAATTGGAAATGGTTCATCGAAATATAGTTATAGAGGCATGATGGATGTTTTCTTTTGAAAAAACACTAAAAGAACGAATTTTTACCTTGAAAAAACCTATGGAATGATTAATAGGATTAAATCTTTGCAGTCACATTTTTAAAAATACTAATATGTACTGTTTCACCTTCTTAGCATCAATCCAAAGATATTATTTTCATTTTTAGTTGTAGTGATCAGTTTACTTATTCAGAAAAAAACATGCCTTAAATAATTTTATTAAGAGACTTGTTTCTCCTCCTGTTTTATTAAAATAAAATGACAATTCAATATAAAAGTCTTAGTGTCTCTGGGTAGCTTTTTGGCCAGGACATACAGTATCACACAATGCCAAGCAGACAGATATTCTTTAAATACTGTACATGCCATTCCTATGACACAAAACTCACCACAGTATCATAGCAGTCAGGACTAGCTTCTTCTGCACAGCATTTGTCGGCCAGCTTTACCATTTCATCAGTAACAGCATTTATTTCTTCAAATGTTCCAGTGGAGAATTTCTGGCTGTAGAGAACAACACCTCTGGAAAACAAAACAAAGGAAAACAAAATAAAATACTAAACTCTTCTCATCTTAAGTATAAATGCATAATTTCTGAAACAAGGTGTTTTATCTTATAAAGTATATGGCCTTTCCCCTGACCAATTCAAAAATAAAAAAATAATCAAATCAGATTTACTTTAATAATTTCAGATGTACCTGCAAGTGTGAATTAATTGGTCTTGTATGTATCTAGAAACTGAATTTCACTGCAATTACATAGAAGCTACACAAGATTGTGACAAAAGTATCCATTATATAATAGCCATTATATTTATTGTGAGAAATGATATGTACAGTACATGTACTGTACACTGATCCTTCCTATTTAAAACATTTACAAAATAATGCATACACATTTTTAATGAATATTTTTTAAAACTGAAATGTTCAAATTGAAGGATACTAAGGGAAAGATAAGTTGCAGAAAATGTCAGCAAAAACTAAAGAGATAAGGCTGAAATATGTGGATTGTTCACAAGCAATTAGAGCTGCAGTCCTTTTTGGATATGTCTCTACTAACTTCCCATGCCAGCTTGGTATAAAGTTTGCCTATACAGTATATTGGCAGATTGGTTGAAGATTTCTCATGTAACCTGGTTATAGCTTACTATATGTCCAGAAGCTTTGAAGGCTTTCCAAAGATTCTCTATAGGATCCAAGTCAAGACCGTGAATCCCCTTTGTCAAAGGCATTCCCCTTTTTTAATCTTAAGCCACTCCAGAGTAGCTTTGGCCTTGTGCTGTGGATCATTGTCCTACTGAAAGGTGAATATTTGTCCCAGTTGTACGTTTTTTGTAGGCTAAAATAGAATTTCCTCTAGTATTTGCCAGTATTTTGCTCCACTCGTTTTCCTTTCAGTCCTAACAGTCTTTTCAATCATAGTACAATGCTGCTACCAGCATGCTTGATAATAGGAATGGTGTTGACATTGATGAGTGTTGAGATGAGTTGTGTGGAGTCTATGCCAAATGTTACATGGCATTTAGACCAAAAATGTCCAATTTTGGTCTTCTCTGACCACAACACCTTTTAGCACATTTTTACAGGCTAACGTAGGTGAACTGTTGCATGTAACGTCATGCAGACTTTGAGATGGCTTATTTTTAGTAATGACTTCTTTCTTTCCATCCTGCCATAAAGGTTAGTTTTGTGAAGGGTTCATTTTCTCATCTTAAACTCTGAACTCTGTAGCTCTTTCAAAGTTGTCTTTGGTTCCACAGTGGTATCTCTCACCAGTTTTCTGTGGCAGTATCTGGGTGATATGATGCACCTTCCATTTCTTGATGATTGAACAAATTGTGGGGCAGTACAGTGGTGCATCATTGGGGCCCTGGGTTCAATTCCAGACCTGGATTACTATCTACATATACAGTAGTTTGTATGTTCTCACCATGTTTGTGTAGGTTTACTCCAGGTGCCGTGGTTTCCTCCCACAGTCAAAAAGCATACTGGTAGGTTAACTGGTTTCTGGGAAAACTGGCCCTGGTGTGAGTGAGTGTCTGCGTGTTTGTGTGTACCCTATGATGGACTGGTCTTCTTATGCCTGTTTCTTGTTGGGATAAACTCTAGCTCCTCTGCAACATTGAATTGATAAAAGTGCTTAGAAAATGCATAGATGAATAAACGGTGCTTAAAGGTACATTCACAGATTTCAATATTTTTGGTTCCCTTCTCTGTTTTTGTTCAATAACTATCCTTGGCTTGCTTTGAATGGTCCTTATAATCTTCATGGTGGAGAATGTGCTTGAAATTCACTGCTTGATGGAGGAACCTGACAGCAGTAGATGTTGTTATTCTGCAGTCATGAGAATCATTATTATAGCACTCAAACAGAGGATATTCAACTAATTGTGGGGCTCATTAATTCTTCCGTACAAAATATATTGTGATATTACTGCGCAGTTTCTAATTAATGATAAAGATGAAGTTTCTTTTTGGTGGACAGCAAACACATTTTAAATACTTATACATACATTGCTTTGAATGTTTCCTTTCCATAGTCTGCATATTCTTGGCAAATCCTTTCTTTTTCATATGGTTTTCCTAGAAAACAAAAACATTGCTATCACTGCCACAAAAATAGAATACTAATGTCTTATCATATCATTATTTATTAATTAAAACTCCTACTGACTTTTCAATTATTGCATGTTCTATGTTATTGTACAGTATGTTTTAAAACAAAATAATTATATGGAAGTAAAATGGATTTTTAATAATGCTAGCAGGTTTTCTTGTCCAGATCTACAAAACAAAGTGATGACAAAAATACGATTTTCAAATGCTGCTCTACAACATAGGACAACAACAAGATGTATTTTTTATTTTTCTGTGCTGCAAAGAGAAGAAAGGAAACAAAACATTTTGGCTGTGGAGCCTTCTTCAGGTGTCACCCTAAATCTAAAACCCTAAATCTGAAGAAGGCTCCACAGCCAACATGTTGTTTTTCTTTTCTTCTCTTTTCAGCATGGAATGAACCTTTACTTGAACATTTGCAGCCTTCGCATGCTGACGTGGCTACCTATTTGAATTATTTTGTGGTTGCCCTTGCGTGGAATATGTACAACAAAGAATAGCAGATACTTAAAGGAAAGTGTTGGACATTGGCAAATAGCTACAATTCCATGGCACCAAAGCAAATCATCTCAGTCCATGTTAATAGGAGTAGTGTTCTAAAAAAGAATCTGACATTGCAAAACAAAAGCATTTGTTTGTCCTCTTAGTTTGGCATCTATGTCAAATAGAAATTAAGTGTCAGTAAAGCAGTATTTTTAACTGCGTAATGTAAAGAAACAGAACATATCATTCAATAGTTTAACTTTGTGAATCCATACAAACAATACAGACATACTTTTGCAAAGCACAGCACAAAAAATGTAAAATATACACAACTTAAAATATACAATATTTCTCTCCTCTAAGGCAAATTGATCTTATTCAATTTTTTAACTTCTAACTAACCTTCTAACTTCTCTTTACTTTAAAGTGGCTTTCTAGTTAAAAAAACCTTAATCAGAACATTGACAGGGTTTAAAAATGATATTATTTGGTCTAGAAATAGCAAAGAAAAATACAAAAGACTCGGAAATTATTCAAGACTGGGCACACATCTAGCAAATGACATTTAACATTGACAGATGAAAAGTTTTGCATGCAGTTAGCACAAAGGTGCATTAAACTGAATTAGAAGAGACACCCTTGGAAAGGATTTAGGCATTTATGCCGATTTGACATTTTCCTTTTGTAGGCAAAGTAGGAAAGCAATAAAATAAAAGAGAAAATGACAGAGGTTAAAGGAAAAAATACATTACATATTTTAGGAGTAAGACCCTACTTAGAACACTGTGTTCATTTCTGATTTCCAATGTAGAAAATCTACATTGCTGGCCTGGAGTTCAAAGAAGATCAGAAAAAATGTAAAAAAAAATTATTACTTTTCTCTAAGGCAAATTAATCTTATTCTGTGTCTCTAACACTCCTCTTTACTTTAGAGTGACATTCTAATTCTAAATAAATTCCCTAAATCAGAACATCGAAAGGGTTTATTATTTTTTCCATAATCTAGAAATAGCAAAAAAAGACTCAGAAATTATTCAAGACTTGGCTAGTAAATGACATTTGCTATTGACAAATGAAATGTTTGGAATGCAGTAACACACACTAAATTTGAAAAAGCACCAAAGGAATTTCAGGAGAAGCTGAGTAACAGGAACTGAAACTTTAGTTTTGAGTTTAAAATGTTTTGAGGGGATTGCATTCGAGTTCACTTGACTGCATAATTGCATAGCTTCAAATCAACTAATTATTTTAGCTTGGTCACAACTGTCGCCTCATTGGCTTTGGGATTGTCAGCCCCAGATTCAAGATGACACTTAGCCGTACACATCTGGATCTGGTCTAGTACTATCAGATATGTCACTTAACTGTTAACTCCATCATATTACATTAAAAACATCTTCAATTGGACTTTTGAGACGATGGAGCTGGATGCAATTCAGCAAATTTTGCACCTTACCAATGTTTATTTAATTTAATTATGCAGCTACAGAGGTTGGTGAGTTAAAACTGTACTCCATGCAATATGTACCTTACTGTACATACTTATGATGAACACAAGTGGAATCAGTTTTGTGCATGCACATGCAAAGGGACAATCTGAGGGATTACTTCATGTTCAACTATATAACAAGAAATCAATGTCACAATCAATGTCAGTGGAATTTGGAACAGGAACAATAAAGACTGAACCCAGAGAATGCGTATTTACAATAAGGTCTGTGTGCAAAATATCCAGGCCATATTGTTGAGGTTGGATCCCAAGGATGCAGGCTGGGATTCTGGGACTGGCCACAACCTTCAAAATATTGCCATTCCTCATTTATTAACTTTTTAGATGTTATTGTGTATCATAATGTATGCTGAAGCTGAATCAGAGTGAGACTATTGCAACACCACTCTGGGTAATTATGTGTAACATGAATCCAAAGATCCCAAAGAGTTATTTAATTGGTTTATTTTAAATCATCGATGTTTGATGTGATATTTTAAATATATTTAAATCTTAATATAAAAATGTATATTTGAGGCAGGTGGTGTATTTAAAGGCTTTGGAGGACAGTTTCTCTTCCAGGTCAGTAATAGACCAACAGAGTTCAACAGAGATTCATAAGACACTGCACTCCAAGTTGGAATACATTTTTATTTACTTACTGTGTCTTTAAGATACTCCATCCCATATCAATAATAGTCACATGTCAAATTTGTTGCATTTTTTGTGGTGCATGTACAACAAAAGTGTCAAAATGGAAGAAAAAAAAGGTTAAAGCTGCTAATGTAGTTAAATGTTTGCTATGGGTGCCTATTTGGTATCTTTCTGCATTTTCCATGCATATTTTAGTCAAAGTTAAAAAATGCAATTGTGGTTGTAATTTATAGCCATTTTTTCTCTGAACTTTACAACATTACAGATATAATATACAGTATGGTAGTTTTATATTGTACTCCAATACCTGCTACTCAATTTCTAGGGGGTGCATTTTCCAAAATAAAATATACTGTAATGTATGTGTGGACTTAGAGTGTGATATACTGTAGAATAGCCTATATAATTTATATTATGAACATTGGTAAAAGAAACATACATTAAGTCAAAGCTTAAATGTGCAAACTAGCCATTCCACACAGCAGTGTTATTAAACTGAAAGAGTTTTTAAAAATCATAACAAGGTCAATGCTTTGATTGGGAGCTTTTTCTCAAGATTCACAAGATTATCTCTGCTATTCTGTTCTGCTTACTGTATGCAATTCAGAAATTAAAAATGTAACTCTTAAAAATAATATAAAAAATCAATCACCTTTCTTTGTTGAAACTACTGCATTGCCATTGACCTTGAAAAATGTTTTTTTTAGAATTAAACTGTATCAAGATACAAGAATATGATAATACTGAACAACAGAAACATAAAATAATAGAATCTATCAATAATAACTTTTGTGAGTTGCTGGGCAGATTTTAATAACAAAATATATGCAATTCTTTTAAAAAGCAAGACATTCAATCCTTGTGAAACCAAAATTTGGCACACAAATTTGCAAAACACTTAATGAGAAATGTGCTTCCATCAAACCATATTGTAATAAAACACATTTCTTACCTCTATCTCTTGACAAGACACAGGCAATTGTAGAAGTCAGTAAAATAATTGGAATGATCTTCATTTTGTAACATAGATTTTCTTTTAGTAGCCAATCTGCAGATTCTAATGCGATATTAAAGTACTGGACGCAGTTCTGTTTAATATAATGTCAACTTAAGTTTGCCCTGTAAAACATTAACCTTAGAAAATGTTGACACTCAAGCCATTTTTCAAACAAGATGAATGGTTTACTGAACTATTGCCAAATGATGCGTGTTACAAGGAATAAAACCACAAGCAAAGCATACCTACATTTTCTTCATGTACAGTAACTAAGACAGCAATAAACAATATTCTTATTGTTAGCTTTTTTCACACAAATATTAAAGATTGCCATTTGTTAATCATTTTAAAAAACAAAATACTGTAAGATTAAATAAACAAGTCTCTGCACATCTGATCAAATATTTAACAGGGTGCATAGTACATAACTGACAGGACTGAATCTCCAAATCGGCCAAGATGTTATCGCTTTTATCTTGCTGTGATGAAGACTTATGGGAATTATTTCATTTTCATTCCAGTCAAATCCCAAAATGGACAGAAAACTGAGAAATTACAGATTACAGAGGTAGATGCTCCGATGGGATGATGTAAACACTGGAGTATCACATGAATGCATATTAAGACCACTACTCTTATTAATTTATATCAATGTTCTACACTAGTATAGTAAGGAATCAAGTGAAGTTGAAAGAAATACTCAAACAGAAGACCAAACCTGTAGAAGAAAAAAAGAAAAATTTCAAAAAATGTAGCCAGAATTAAAGCATGGGAGAACACCTACTGTAGCAGATGAAATTGAATGTAGGCAAGCACATACAGTACAGTATATATACTGTAGAAGACACAGAAACTGCAGATATGAAATAGGAATCAGTGAACACACTCCTAAAAAAACTTAAAATGTAGAATTGAAATCATTAGCTCATGTAGAAAATTGCGCAAAATTTCGGTCACCAGATTATAAAAAAAGATATTGATGTTATGGAATAAGTCCAGAGAAGAGCAACCTGTTACTTTTCTTAGAGTAAATAGATTCTACACTGTTCTACACTGACAGGCTAATATAACAACGTTTTTCGTTCATCTTGAACAGACAAAAATACAAAAGCACCCAATTCAAGTATGCAAACGTCAAAGAAACGTCAACGGAACTGACACAAGTGGAAACTACTGTATGAGGTAATGCATTTAAATTGGGCATTTTTCCCAAAATGAGTTGTGGAAATACTGAATAAACTACCCATCCATGTTGTGAAAGCCATGTTGTCTTTTAGGATGAAATCCTATGATTCAGTAATTACTAATAACTGAATAGGCCATATGGACCGGGTAGCCTCCAGACATTTGTAACCGTTCTTATTTTCTTTAGTTCATAGTGACAAATGAAATTATTTTATTGTCTCTTTCGATTCTATAATAATATATTAATCATTACAGTATATAATGTTAAATGGTTATGGGTTATGCTCTTAAAAAATGTAAAAAAGAATAAAACAACAGAGGTTACTTATTCAAAGTGTTTAAAAAATACAGTTGCAGCCTTTTAATTAGTCAATGGAAATTTGGCAAGTCAGATATGGAGCTTATTTTTAACTTGTTAAATACATTTTAAGAACCATTTCAACATACACCCATATGAAGCATTGTTTGAACTTTTGATCCAATTGGTTGCACTCACTCTCCTACAAATCATTCAAAGCTGAGTTAAAGGCAGTGTTAGCTTACAGTATGCATACGGTGCCCATCTCAGTTCTCAATAAGGCTAAAGAAACACAAGAAATATTACTTGTTGACAAACCATTGAAAGTTTTCAGCAATATTATGTTTGTCTTCAGCCAAATATACAGAAATTGTTAAAGACTATTCTAATTTCAGGATGCAAAAGGAAATCTGAACGTTTCCGTTCGGATTTATTCTCCAAAGGATTCTCTATTGGTTGGGTATACAGAACTTTACAGTTCAAGTAGGTAGCTGTGTCAGCATGTGTAGGCTGCAAAGGAACAAGTTAAGGTTTATTCCATGCTGAAAAGAGAAGAGAAGAAACACCCGAAGAAGGCTCCACAGCCGAAATCAGTGGACAAGCATGACCTCAAGATTACCAGCTCTTGTTCATAAAGACTATCAGTGTCCTGTTTCTGCAGCATGACCATTTTCCCAAGTCTTTTTATTTCCATTTATGCATCTTTCACAGGCCTCCAACTCTTCTTATCTCCCACTCAAAAAAGTTGTTATTGTACTGTATGTTGCCAGCTGTACCATCACATCCAGTTATCCTTTGTCTAGGCTTGACTAATACTGATCTGTATTGAGCTGAAGTTAAGTTGTTTTTTAACAAATGTCCTATCTGAATTAGAAAGTAAAAACAGGAGAGCTACAGTCTCCAAGGAAACCAAATGTATTCTGAAAAACCATGTAATGTTCTGCAGAAACAGGCACGTCTCTCTTTTTACCCCAGATGATGAGGAAGATCAATTGTGAGTGTGTGCCAACTTGCACAGGGCAGATGTCCAGTGCTTTGGGCATTCTTATTGAAGAACAGAAACTTACCAGGTCATTGAGATCTAAAAGTAGCCAACTTAAAAAAAAGGACTGTTTGTTTATATGGTGGTGGAAATATTTATTTCATGTGTTACATTTACAAATTAATATCAGCATAGAGAGCAGTTTTGTTATGGATAGGTCATTTTCTTGTGTATGAACAGCTTTATCTTTCTCATACTGTATTTGTTCCTTTTCCGGATGGTACTGTTATCCATTTGTCGGATAAGTCCTGGTTCTGTGAATAGCTGAGCCCAGGTTTTCACATTTATGTAAATATTTGTAAATTATAATACATGTTTGTTCATTAATTTCTGTAAGTAAATACAGAATATATATACAGTATATATAGATATAGGAACAAGTAATAGGTTTATTCCATGCTGAAAAAAAGAAGAAAGAAAGAAAGAAAACATTTCGGCCGTGGAGCCTTCTTCAGGTGTGAGAGAGACAAAGCAGTAGGCAAAGGTAAAGTAGCGGGAGAACAAAGGTTGGGAGGGTGAAGGAGTAAGAGTTGGGAGATGGGGACAGAAAGAGAGGCCAATCAAGTTTCATTTCACACCTCTCTATACCCATTCTGACTTCACACCTCTTGATTGGCCTCTCTTTCTGTCCCCTGCTCCCGCCTCTCACTCCTCCTCCCTCCCAACCTTTGTTCTCCCGCTACTTTACCTTTGCCTACTGCCTTGTCTCTCTCACACCTGAAGAAGGCTCCACTGTCGAAACGTTGTGTTTTCTTTCTTTCTTTTTTTTTCAGCATGGAATAAACCTATTACTTGTTCCTTTGCAGCCTACGCATGGTGACGCAGCTACCCACCTGAACATATATAGATATATGTTTGCATTTTTTATTTCTGTTTGTTAATTTGCTCTGGAACGACACCGTGCAAGAAATAAACAAACCACCTGGTCACATTCAACATGGAAGCAATAATATCATTTAGGAATTTGTTTCCTATAAAAATTGGTGCGAGGACGTGATTTCTCTCTAAAACCTTATAGGTTCCTTATTTTTCATTATTATCATTTACACAACAACATTCCTTATTAATTTTACCAGTTAATAAATATCACAATTAAAAAATGTTACTGTTATACAACTTTATTATATTTAAGTTTTTAAAATTTACAGTTTTTTTTATTAGCTTCCCATCCATTTTGGAATCAAAAATGGTATCTGTACATCTTGGCTCATTGTGACAATCCTTGTACCCACACTACAAGAATAAGGAATTGAGCCAAGCTTCTCTGACCAACCTGTTTATAACATAATGCAACAAGCTCTGCAAGTACACACAGCAATAATTCAACACCAACCGGAGGAATGGATGTCATGATGTGATTGCAAGCCTGTAAACGTCTAACAATTCACAGGTCTCTGTTAGGAGCCAATAGTCCTGTGCAAATAAATCGAACTCTAATGCTAGTCATAGCAGACCTTTAACATGGGGCTTACGTCCATTGAGTAGGACATCTATGACATAAATGTTATATTCTCTGTCTATCACTTGTGGCAACCTGGCGCTTTTAAAGCAGTGGATAACGCAGTGCAAAAATTCTTATACAGATGCTGCATAATGATGTGTTGATTTTCATGAAGTGGTTTGACTTGTCTCCTTGACCAAGGCCAGTCAATTATGTATTCTGATGTATTGTAACATTTTCCAAGTCGAAGTGTCTGGATATGAAGATGGTGTTTTCTTGATCAGCGTTATGTATTGGTTCCTTTCCGTGAATCTAAAATAACAAAAAGGACTAAATCCTGTGGTTTATTCCATAGTGTTGGGAGGCATACTGTATATACTGTATATATATTTGAAGTAACATATTAATACAGTTTTTTTTACATTGGTAAGGACTGACAGCAGTGGGATCTTTTTGGATGTATTCTTTAATTTATAAGTGTATACAGTATACAGTACAGTAGCTGATGTCAGAATTTTTCAAAACTATTTTTCATCTGAAGAATATTTGGTCTTTCATATCTTTAATTCTGATTTTCATATGATGAATGTGGTTCCCTTATGATTCTATGGTGTATGTTCTTTATTGTAGATTTAGACTTTGCAAGTGATAGACTTGTCTTACTGTTTTAGACTATGATCACACTCAGTCTCTCCTTTCTTTTTTCAGTCAACTGTAGGACGTGCCTAATAATGTTTCATATTATTTTTCTCCTGCCTGATTGAACCAGCTATATCTTGTCAATTCATTTGGACATATTTGAAAGCATTGAGCAATTACAAAGGTAATGGTCTGAGAGGATCATACCTTCAATAAATTATGAGCCACCTTCTTTAGCAGGAAAATGTTGAGATAAAAACATACTGTAGCAGCTGCTTCCATCTGCTAAATTACCTTTAGCTTGTTGTTTATAACTCTTTATGCAACGGCTTCATCCTTTTCCTGAAATTGTCTTATTCCACTCAGTTTGGAGACAGAACCCATGGGAAGAGAATTTACAATAATGTGTTCACATCAATTTCTGGTCCATGTCAGAAGACTGAAAACAATAAATGCAGGCGATGAATTAGAATGTGTTCTAATTCACTTCTAAGATTGCCACTTGATATTTGCCTGGATTTATAATCAATCTACCCCTTGCGCCTCTGTTCATATTTCTATATGTCTATTTTCAGAAAGCCACTTAATCATGTTAAGGCTTCCATTGTACAACCACAGGCCTCCAGGTGGGTCTACACCCTGGAAGGGATGTCAGTTCATTTATAGATACATACCAGAAATATGCATGATAATATAATTGAATATCCTTGAAATTTCACAAAGAATTACCACAACAAATTCTTTAATACTTCCTTCAAGAGTGTCTGTCCAGTCTTTAAGACTTGTGTATTATGAAGCGCCTACAGTAGTAGAACTCTTAAATATCTGGAGTTAATTGTTTGTATTTTAAAATGTTGTTTTCCACAATAGCAAAAAAACTGAGATGAACTCACAAAAGGATTGCAGGTTCTAGTTCAAAATGTCTGTAAAGAACTTGTTAAACCAGTCTCAAGTATATTTAATTTAATTCAGATAGATTAGCATAAGAAAAAAACAACAATATTCATTGTGATTAGCTGACACAGTTCAACAAATGATTTATACCACAATACTTACAGTACAAGGAATAAATGGCTTTCTGTTTCCCATGGATTGGATAATTGATTGTGAAACAAGACAGTCTAAGACTTAATACAATGTGGAAAAAAATATGGTTTTGTTTGAAATTTAGAGTTTTGATAAATGTAAAATTATTTTAAATACTGCATTTTAGTATTCTTCTAGTCTGCAGTTAACTCGCTCTGCAATATCAACTAGTTGTTTTGGGAACCCATGAACATAGTAATATATCTAATACAATGTGTGTATGTGAGAAAATAATGGGTTGGGTAAAAAGATATTGGAGCCTGCACAAAAATAATATAACACTTTTTTAGTAATATTTGTTGGCATTCTTCAAATAACATGCTCAATCCCCCTGCTGTAGTGTATAGCCCTTTGAGGAAAAAAGTCAGATTGAGCCTTTAAATATTCATTGAAAAAATGTACATAGAAAATATTTTAAGATAAATGTCTTTGTTAGACTTTGTTAGAGTATTGGATTATTCTTCAAATGTTTTTTTTTCAGTCAAATTACATTAATTTAGGTTTTCCTAATCCTTTCCTTGAAATGAAAAATAAAAACCTAGTATTTGCTTTTAAAGTAATTTTATAGAACAACAGTAGATGTTGAATAAATAATACCACAACATAATGGCTCATTGTGGCTATCTTTCTGTAGGAGTACACATTGCATTCTTC
Source organism: Atractosteus spatula (assembly GCF_055471065.1). Classification (NCBI taxonomy): domain Eukaryota; kingdom Metazoa; phylum Chordata; class Actinopteri; order Semionotiformes; family Lepisosteidae; genus Atractosteus; species Atractosteus spatula. The sequence goes on along the minus strand of NC_142708.1, from coordinate 55,815,225 downwards.
CCTGTGATAAAGTTTGCAGTAAGATGTAGGGGAAAAGCTCTGTGTTGCTTCAGTCACAATTACTTCACTTTCCTGTTTCGTAACAAAACACTAGGTAAGTAGTTCTTGGTATTTCATAAGATCATTAAACTATACAAAAAGACAGACACATTACCAGGTCCTCTATGCAAAACATTTAAGGTTTTGTATAAAGTGCAATAAAAAAATAGTTCAGTGTTGGACATATTTCAAGTGACAATCTTCTGAAAGACATTAACCATTCTTGCTGTGAAAGATTTTCTTATTTGAAATTATTTTCCTCTGTAGCTGTGAGACGTATTTCAACCACATCACTGCATGAGGTGTAACCGCTCTATTATAACTATTTGTATGGTTGCTTTTAATGCACTGTGGAATTGTAATACTTTTTTTATTTCTATACTGTTTTACCAAATATTTGTGTATAAGGTGTCTACAGGATCAAAACAAACTATTCCAATCACAGCCACTAAAATGGTTATTGAGAAATACCATACATTTGCAGTATGATCAAATTTGGCTGAAATGTGAAAAAAATACTGTAGGAATTGGAATAAAAGTAAAAGATGAGCTGTAGAACATCAAAACTAAACAAAGACCCAATCTGAAAACAAATAAGTAAATAAAAATGTGATGCCAAATGATTATAGGAATTTGGAAATGTAGGGTGAGGAATCAGTGTAATTGCAAAACTGTAATCTGTGGGATTATGACTGAATGCCTCTACATCAGGAGGAGGGGTAGAGCATGTTTTAGCACATCCAACATCATTCACAAATTAAAAGTCAGCTAAGAAAGATACAATTTTGCTATAATGAGAAATGATGGTGAATTTTGCTAAGTAATATTGTAGGTGGTAACCATCTACCTTATAGATGCCCTTTATTGTTCACAACTCACTCTCCAACATGTTTGCCATTGAAAGGTCCTTGAAAAATAAGGTTCAAGGGTTGTTTAGTCACTGACATTGGGAGTCACTTTTTAATGTTTTTGTTAGTGATAACAGAAGTGGACAGGAATGACATCAAAAACTACAGTTACCGAAATTACGGTTTGATGACTGCATTAATAGAATGACTTTTTCATGTTATTTACAAAATAAATAGAATAATATATTAGTTCAGGTGGGTAGCTGCATCAGGCTGCAAAGGAACAAGTAAAAGGCACCCGAATAAAATATTATACCTTTATATTTCTTTTACAAAAATGAAAATAAAAATTTCACTCTAGTAAAGAGATAACTGATTTTTATGTTACAGCGGGGAGACATGCCTTCTCCTTATTCAGCATAATTAAGGCTATTATCTGTCTTCATTGTAGCTGACAGATCTTTTGTGCAGAAATGAAAAACAAACCTCTCTAGCTGACCAAAGTTTATCTCCATGGTAACACATTTCTTAAAGCAATCTGAATTCAATTAGATAAATGTATTATTAATATTAAACATGGATATCTTTATTGTAACTTGGTTCTTTACTATAGTTTAGATGTGACATCGTGTTTGAAGCTTTGTCAGTTATTAAACTGTATTAATATCAAAAGCAGACATGATTCTAGGTTTCAGTCTAAGTGTGTGCCTTGTTACCCTGTAGAGGCTGTATTATGCCTTAGAAATAGTTAATTAACCTTTTTTCATTTTTGAGTACACTAAGTGTAATTAAAAATGGAAACAATTGTAACATTTAGAACAAAAAAGTTAAAAGGCAGCACCAGTATGACTTCCCTGCTGTCAGTGAAGAATCAATGTGATAAAGACTGGATATCTAATTACAGATAATCTTTCAACTGCACAGAATATTAGAAAACAGCCAAAATGAACACAGTAGCTATCCTGCAATGATGACTGAGTAGTCATCACCACTTTTTCAACTAAAATCAGTTTCTCCATACAGCAGCTCTTCTTAACAAAATCACCACACATTTCAAAGGATAAACCACAGTTTAAAGGATAATATTATACTGATGTGTAACAATTGGCGTTACACCTCTCCCTGTCTTTTTCTGCTTGTTAACAGCTCACTTGCCACCCACAAATTATTTCAACATGAACCCAAAAGTGAAAAAATAATCACCTGATGTTGGACCTTTAGTTTTATCTCCCATATGCTGCAAATAATTGCAAACCAAGTAAATAACATCAACAGACAAATATTAATAATGTATATTAAACACCCACATCTTCACTGTATGATGCTGTCATATATATAGATTTATAACTGCCATCATTTCTGTATGGTATTTTGAAAGATGTTTTAAGACCAGTTTTTCTAGCAATATGCATGCTCCATAATTTTCTACCTGTCATAACTATTCTGTAGCCAAAATGAGATATTTTTTATTTGGCCTTTAACGTGTTATTTGGGTATATAACATATTATTAAAAAAACAAAATGTGTTCACTCAATAAGGAAGATGCTTTTGTGATTATTTTTTTATTTACTGATTTGTCAGGAACACAGTACTGTATTCTCCCCATCCCCAGACCACTATACCTCTCCCTTTCAATTTCAGTGGTACTCCTTTTCATGTTTCTACTTAAGAACCCCTTAATCATATTATATGTTTCCTAAAAAAGGGAGTTATTTAGCTAAGAAATTAAACACACACCATATACTGTAACTCTCATCCAAATCATACAGTTTGTAGCCATACAGTTTCTCAGTGCTGTACAAGGCTGAAACTGGGCATACATCTCTGCTGACTTTGATCTGTCAAGTAAATGATTCATGACAGCATTCATGTCTGCTCCCAAAATAAAATCAAAGTCTGCAAGTTACAATAGGAATCTTAAAATGAATTTTTTAAAAAGAATTTTAGCAATTTTGTTCACTTTAAATATTGTTTTTTAAATACTGTATTTCAATCAACCCTGACTTCAGTACAGAAATTGGAGTTAATTCAACAAGACCTTTTCATTTTCTTTCTTTAGAAGTTTAGACTGTCACATACGGTAATAAATCTTACTAGGTAATCTTCAAACATTTTAAATGTGACTCCCAGATTATGTCAACATTAAATCAACATCTATATTTCTTTTAGCTTTTTTAGGAAGGCTACCTATAAATAGCTAGTACAGTACATTTAGTGGGATAGTCTATTCTGGATACATTACAAGACCAAATCTAGTCTGGAATTATTACAAGACAAGGTAGAAAACCAAATCCAATTTCAAGGTTGAATAAAGAATATGGGGTATCCACTAAACGAAAGCAGAGCAGAATTTCTTACTGATTTTAATAGTATTTCTTTGACGTCCTTTAAGAAATGTCTGGATGCAATCCTTTAATCAATTAACTAACTTCCAAATGGGCTAGATCAGCCCCCAACAGTAACCAGAGACCCAGCCCAAAGATAGAATACCACATCTTTCCCCTCCTTGATGTTACGGATTCGGCCAGTGAAACCGAAACCAAGTAGTGAACCCACTTGCGGGAGCCGATCGAGACAAGTCGTGATCCAAATACCGTAGCCGAAGGAGAGAGCCGAGAGTCCAGGGGAAGCCAGCGAACCAAACTAGGAGAAAGCAACCGAAGCCGAGCCGTAATCCAAAAGACGTAGCAAAAGGGGATAAACCAAAGTCGGAACCAGAACAGTACGAGGAGGTAGAAGGCGTAGCGCAACTAAGTAGCTCGAAAGGGAAACCAATACTGAGCGAGGGGGTAGGGAAAGACTAATGCTTAAATACCAGATGAGACGGTGTGTGGTGGTGAAAGCGTACACTGATAGGTGGACTAATGAACTAAGGCTACGCCTTCTTCTGCCTCTTTCATTGCCGAGAGGCAGGGATCGTAACATTACCCCCCTCTATACGGGCGGCTCCCGACGCCCTAGCTGGACGATTAGGGAAACTCTGATGGAAATCCCAGATCAGGTTTGAATCCAGTATATCTCTTTCCGCCACCCCCGACCGCTCCTCTGGACCGTAGCCTTCCCAATCCACTAGGTATTGCAGGGATCCATGAGACCATCGGGAATCTAGAGCTTATTTACGGTGTAGGCAGGGAGTCCATCAATTACTCGAGGTGGTGGGGGTTTTTGTTGCGGTTTAGACAGAGTGGATCTGCGAAAGGGCTTAAGGAGGGAAACATGGAATGTAGGGTGAATCCTGAGGGTAGGAGGCAAGGCCAGCCGATAAGTTACAGGGGTAACCTGGGTGAGGACACGAAAAGGACCAATGAACCTGGGAGCAAGCTTGCCAGAAGGTTGCTTAAGAGGAAGGTTGTGGGTAGACAACCAGACAAATTGTCCACGTCGAAATCTGGGTATGGTTCGACGGTGCCGATCCGCCACGGTCTTCTGCCGAGCTGCAGTGTGAAAAAGGGCGGCTTTAGCCTTCTTCCAGAAGTCCTGCAGGTTAGTGATATACTCCTGAACAGAAGGAACTTCTGTGTCCGGCGGGGAGTCCGGGAAAAGAGGAGGCTGATAACCTAAGGCACACTTGAATGGTGACATGCCGGTCGAAGAAGTATACAAAGAATTATGAGCATATTCTGCCCATGGAAGCAATGACACCCAGTTATCTTGGGTAGATGAGATATATGCCCGTAAGTAGGTTAGCAGTTCTTGATTCATACGCTCAGTTTGACCATTGGCCTGAGGGTAGTAAGCTGAAGTAAGCGAAACTGAGGCTCCCAGTGACTTACAGAAGGCCTTCCAAAATCGTGAAATAAACTGGGGGCCCCTATCGGAAACAATGTCTTTAGGGATGCCATGAAGACGGAAGATATGCAGTACGAACAGGTCTGCTAGTTCCCTAGCTGAAGGCAAGGAAGGTAGGGGAATAAAATGGGCGGATTTAGAGAAATGATCTACTACTACCATGACTGTCATGTATCCTTGGCTTGGTGGAAGGTCAGTAATGAAATCAACTGAGAGGTGGGTCCAAGGACGGTCGGGGATAGGTAAGGCTTGAAGAGGGCCTGCCGCCCTCATCCGAGAAGACTTAATTCGGGAACATATAGAGCAGGCTTGGACATACTCCTTGACATCTTTAACCATGGTTGGCCACCAGAAATCTCTAGAGATGAAATCCAAGGTACGTCGGAATCCAGGAATGTCCGGCGAAGCGGGAGTCATGTCCCCATTGTAAGACAGAAGATCTGACTGGGGTTGAGACAAATAACTTGTCCTGAGGGCACTGAGGAGGTACAGTTTGTCCAGCCAAGGCGCGTCTAACTACGACTTCTATGTCCCATCTGACAGCTGCCAGGAATTTACCAGAAGGGATGATGGGTTCAGGAAGCAGTTCAGCCTCAGGGGGGTCGTGGATCCATGAGAGAGCGTCAGCTTTGATGTTTTTAGAGCCTGGAGCGTAGGCGATAAGGAAATTAAATCTGGTGAAAAAGAGGGACCATCTGGCCTGGCGAGGACATAGACGTTTGGCCGATTGTAAATACTCCAGGTTTTTGTGATCTGTGTATATCAACAATGGATGATGAGCTCCCTCCAGCCAGTGCCTCCATTCCTCCAATGCTAACTTAATAGCCAGAAGCTCACGGTTACCAACATCATAGTTCATCTGTGCAGGGGATAACTTCTTAGAAAAGAAGGCGCAGGGGTGAAGAATCTGTTTTTCTCCATGACGTTGAAAGAGAACAGCGCCCACACCATGGCCAGAAGCGTCCACCTCAACAACAAAAGGCAAAGAAGGATCAGGGTGTTTCAGGATGGGGGCAGTGGTGAAAAGGTGTTTCAGGTGCTGAAATGCCTCTTCTGCTTGAGGGGTCCATTTACCTTGTCTGGGTCCTTTGCGAGTTAAAAAGGTTATGGGAGCAACCACCGAGCTGAAGTTTCGAATAAACTTTCTATAGAAGTTGGCAAAGCCAAGAAAGCGTTGTATGTGTTTAAGGTTCTTGGGTGTGGGCCAATCAGTAATTGCGGAGACTTTACTTGAGTCCATTTCTACCCCTTCTGGAGAGATGATGTAACCTAAAAAGTGAATCCTAGAAGCATTAAAAGTGCACTTCTCCAGTTTGACATAAAGTTTATTCTTTATGAGTCGGGAGAGTACTTCTCTGACATGGAGAACATGATCCTGGAAGGTAAATTCCAGGGTAAATTAGAATATCGAGGAAATTTAGAATTTAGAATTTTTGAGGAAAATTAGAATGTCATCAAGGTATACCAAGACAAACCTTTGTAGCAGATCACGAAAAATATCATTAATAAAGGTTTGAAACACTGCCGGGCATTTACCAAACCAAAAGGCATGACCAAATATTCATAATGTCCATGGGCTGTCATAAATGCCGTCTTCCACTCGTCCCCTTCCCGAATACGGATTAAATTATAGGCCCCCCGTAGATCCAGTTTGGTGAAGATCTTGGCCCAATGCACGGACTCAAGTGCTGCCAGGATTAGGGGCAAAGTGTACCGGTTTTAATAGTGATCTCATTAAAGCCACGATAATCAATACAGGGACGGAGCCCACCATCCTTCTTTTCCACAAAAAAAAAACTGGCACAAGCAGGTGAAGTAGATGGGCGTATAATTCCAGCCTTTAGATAATCTTGTATATATACTTTCAGGGCCTCGGATTCCGTATTGGAGAGCGGAAATATACGACCTTTAGGAGGAATAGTTCCTGGCAAAAGGTCGATGGCACAGTCATAAGGTCGGTGAGGTGGGAGAGCCAAGGCCTCTTGCTCATTAAAGGCTTCCTGTAGATCAGAATATTGGGGGGGTATCGTAGGAACGCCAGAAGGGGGCGTTTCCATGAGTGCAACTCTTACAGGCAGACGACAGCAACTACCAATACATTGGGGTCCCGAAGTTAAAATTTCTCTACGGGACCATGAAATGTTAGGGTCATGCTGTTGGAGCCAGGGAAAGCCTAGAACAAGGGGATGTGATGGGGTCTCGAGGAGATAAAACCAGATATCTTCCACATGTGTGGCGCCAATTTGCAATCTTATTAATTCAGTTTGCCATCTTATAAGTCCTGGAGACACTGGGGAACCATCAATAGATTGTACACGAAGAGGAGGAGTCACCTGGGTCAGGGGCAGTTTCCAAGCTTGAGCTAAGGAGGCGTCGATGAAGTTCCCCGCTGCCCCCGAGTCAATAAAAGCAAGAAGTGGCGTCTGTTTATTACCCCAAAACAATGTAGACATAATAGAAAATCCTGAGGAAAACTTAGAGGATTGAGTTAACTCACTCACCACAGGATCTTGAGCAGTTGGGAGGCGCCTTAAAGACGAACATAAAGCAGGGCAGTCAGCTTTAAAGTGTCCTAATTTTCCACAGTACATACAGCGGCCCTCTCGTCTGCATCTCTCTCTTTCTTCTGGAGTTAACCGGGCGTGGGCAATTTCCATAGGTTGTTCCGAGTCTAGAGTGTTGGTAGGTGGTGGCCGAAGAACCTCTTGTATCTGTGTCTGAGATCTTTCTCTATTCCTCTGACGAATTCTAAACTAACTCCAACACCTGGGAAATTACTTCCTCCAAAGTTCTGCCCGACTGTGGCATAGTTACCAGGTGATCCTTTATTTCTTCACATAATCCTTGCAGAAAAAGAAAAATTAGCGTATGGAGCCTGAAAACCAGCGCACACTGTGCCAAAAAGCCCCGACATTTCGTAGGGTTGCCGTCAAACCTGTCAGGGGGTGTAAGTGGAAGAGGTCGAGGAGCAGGTGTAGAAGCTGGCGGGGGCGGAGCCGAAGCGGCAGCTCCGGCGTTACTTTCACTATTACTGGTAGGCGGCATTGCCGACAGATGCGCTGAAATCTGTTGGACGGAAGCCTGTAACTGGAGTAAAGCTTGCCAGTGCTGATCCAAAACCGAGCGAAATTCCTCCTGCTCCGCTGGGTCCATGTTAAATGACTCAGTATTCTGTTATGGATTCGGCCAGTGAAACCGAAACCAAGTAGTGAACCCACTTGCGGGAGCCGATAGAGACAAGTCGTGATCCAAATACCGTAGCCGAAGGAGAGAGCCGAGAGTCCAGGGGAAGCCAGTGATCCAAACAGGGAGAGAGTAGCCAAAGCCAGACCGTAATCCAATACCGTAGACGAAGGAGAGAGCCGAGAGTCCAGGGGAAGCCAGCGAACCAAACTAGGAGAAAGCAACCGAAGCCGAGCCGTAATCCAAAAGACGTAGTAAAAGGGGATAAACCAAAGTCGGAACCAGAACAGTACGAGGAGGTAGAAGGCGTAGCGCAACTAAGTAGCTCGAAAGGGAAACCAATACTGAGCGAGGGGGTAGGGAAAGACTAATGCTTAAATACGAGATGAGACGGAGGTGTGGTGGTGAAAGCGTACACTGATAGGTGGACTAATGAACTAAGGCTACGCCTTCTTCTGCCTCTTTCGTTGCCGAGAGGCAGGGATCATAACACTTGAACCTGCAGTGGCACAAATGCTGCCAGGACCCGAAGGCAAAATACCAGTGCACCAACCAACACTCCAGTCAGTAGACATGCTGCAATGTTTCTGCATTAAGAAAGAAATAATAATCTACATAACCTACATAATCCACAGCAATGAGAGAACAAAAAGAAAAACTTTTTGAACATATGTGATGGATAGGTGTGAAAGAAAAAAATAGGCAATATGTTTTCAGTGACAGAGACCTTCATCCCTTACCACTGTAAGGAACTGCTTTTCTCTTAGCACATACTGTGCACCATGAAAGCTACATAATTACTTCAGTGACACTTTCAGTTCTGAGTTGATACTAACTTACTGTGCTGCTGTTATTGGCTATGGTTTCACTGCCTTACAAATAACAAAAGCATGCACTGTTCAATTGTCAGACTCTTTCCTGTTGCCTATTTTCCCTCCTAAACCATGAGTTTTACCATTTACCATGAGGTGATTTCAGGATTGTGCTCTCTCCACTGCCTACTCACTGTACAACATATCTTAAAACTGCTGTAGTTAATCCTATGAATTTTAATAGTCTAGTATGGCTAGTATTTATTACTACAGCTATGTCCTTTGTTAAACATTGCATTTATGTTGTATTTCATTGTATGTCTTCTAGATTTGTGTAAAGCCATGTCTTTCACAAATTAAAACACTGGTTACTTACCGTGTTTGCATGCTTGATTTTATAATTCATTTAGGTGATGAGTGTGCCCCCAAAAGCAGAGTGGGGCAGCTCTGGTCTTCCAGGGCTGCAGGATCCTCATGTTTTAATTCCAAAGTTCATCTTCATTACTTAAGGGAAAAAAAGTGTTAAAGTGGTAAATGTTTTAAGTTTTAATTTGCTAGCTATGTTTGAATTTAATTTTCTTTTTCTTACTCTGCCTCACCACAGCATAAGTTAGTTTATCTCTTCCATTAAGTAGAGCATTGCTATTGTTTAAGAAACTCTCATCATACTGTATATCACTGGCATTAAGCCCTTATTGTTACTGAAGTGACAAGCTTTGCACACAATAAACTAACTCCTTGCCAGTGGCACATTGCTCATTCTGTCTCTTCTCTTTTAGTCCCTGAAACAGCTTTTCAGACCATAAAAATGCCAATTAATTGCTCCTAAAATAGATTTTCCTTTGTTGTTGGCTGTCTTAGAGAGCTGTAATAAAGCTTTGTACAGTTTGCATTCTGAAGAGAACTTTCCTCTGAGCTTTAATCATTATCAGCTGAGCCTTTGGGGTGCTGGTTTTAGGGACTTTCCTCTAGCATGCTGAAAAGTTAATAAAGTGTTGATTTTGCTGTCACTGCTGTGAAATCAAGAATGGCAATTTCTCTGCAATTGTCAAACCATGTGCTTTATAGATCTGGATAAATTGCCGATTAACATATTTTTTAAACCTGAAGGACTCTGGAGACTGAAAATAACAAACGTATGGGTAACAATGTATCAATAAAACTGCAGAGAGATTAGTGATGAGGCATTTTTTAAACTATATTTTGTATCCCTTTGACATACTGATTTTGAAATCCCTTGTTTTGTTCTAAATGTTAGAAGTTAGTCAGTCCTTGTTCTCTGTTCCTTTAAAGCCATGGATAGCTCATTATTATTGGTCCTGCGTATTTCTGGTTCATCCTTTGTGTTTTATATATTCTTAGGCTGCTGATGATCTGATTTGAGCATGATCTGAAAACCATGAAAATTAGAAATATTTCTGGATCTAACAGCTGCCATCACATCCTGTATTCAATACCAGACGTCACTGAAGATCTGTACTCAAACAGAAAACCCTCCACCTGCCCTCCACTTGAAGAGAAAATGCTTTAGAAACAGCACAACTCGTTAGTACTCTTATGCTGTGCTGCCCATCAGGACGGCATAGGTGGGCAAGGAGGTATTACTGGGCAAGGAGGTATGGCTGGCATACTGCAAGATGGAGTCTGCTTCACAGGGTAAGATCCAGGATGGAGAATAAAGGACAGGTTAGGTCCTGGTCCGGTCTGCACCTGGAGCCAGGCAGGACAGGGCGCATGTCATCTAGGTGGTCAACCAGGGGTGCAAGAGGAACTGAGATACAGTAAGTAGATTTAGCCTGTGCTGATAGTGCCCCCTTTGAGGACCTGGTGTAGAGTCCCAGGAACAGGTCAGAACAAGGAGCAGGCAGGAGGCAGGCAACCTGAAGCAGTTCCAGTCATGGTCCCAAGGCAGTAGGCAGGCTGGTACAGAATAGTGCAGGACACAGGACAGGAGTGCAGGCTGGGCAGAAAGGTTTGCACCTGGAGCTGGGACAGACAAGGCACAAATTGTCAGGGTAGTCACCAGGACCGTGCTAAAAAATGGGATGAACAGGGTGTGTGCTCTCAGGGGGGTCTTCTTGAAAACCAAGAAAAGCGTGCGCTGTCAGGACAGGTTACAGAAAGTGAGCCCCGGACTGGGCTGAATTGGGTGTCTACTGAGGACCAGAACCGTGCATAGTCCCTGGCAAGTAAGGGGAGAGCCACCAGTGTCTGAGGTTGTGCAGTATTCCAGGGTGCAGGGCAGAGTTGAAGGGTCAGCACCTGGAACTGGGCAAACAGGGTGCAGTGTTGGGGCAGTCGACTGGGAGCTCGCCAGGAGCTAGGCTGACCAGGGCGTGCACTGTCAGGAGTGTCTGTTCCAGAGACCAGGCCAAGCACACACCATCAGAAGGAAGGCCCTGGACTGGGCTGAGAAGTGAGCCCACTGAGAACCGGAACCAGTGCAGAGTCCACAGCCACACTAAGCGGGCTTGATCAATACTGCCCAGCTCAACATTAATGGGACCCTCAATCGGAGACCAAGCGGATGAGGAATTAGGGAAGCTACAAGGAAAATCTATGCAGGCAGGGAAACAGAAACAAGGCAGGAAGGATATTGTTATGAATGCTGCAGTGATGGATCCTTGACTATGTCCTGTCCCTGGTCTCCGTCATGGCTTTGCAAGATGTTTTCTTCTCTGTTTTAAGGAATAACTCCATGCTGTCTCTGTGGAGCCTCTTGAATCCAGCACACTGAAATCAATTACTGAAAGAGAGCTAAGTGCTGTCTCTGTGGAGCCTCTTGAATCCAGCACACTGAAGTCAATTACTGAAAGAGAGCTAATGAAATCCTTCCTAATCTTTGGTCAGCTCAGGCTCATGTTGGTCTTTTAAATGCCCGGGGACTCTCCAAGTGTCAAGTGAAGTCCACTGTGAGGTTGGTGATGGGGTCAGAATGTAGCCACATGGGTTGTAAAGCTTTGAGCATTTATGACTAGCTGCTACCCCCTGTGGTAAGTTCCTTCTCTGCAGTGTAAAATGGCCTCCTGAGTACCTCCTGAGACAATACAGTATGTCTTGGAAAGCTGTGTGGCTAGCTATTGCCCTTTGAGGTGAGTCTGTTTATATTATTTTGCAGATTCACTCAAGACAACAGTCACATTCATAAACTGTGAAATAGACTACATAATCCACTGTAAATCTGAATATGTAATTTGGCTTGTTGAAGAGAGATAAAAGTCAGTTATTGTAGTTAAAATTGAATAGAACTGTAGTTGATAGAAATGGAAAAGACTAATTCAATCAACTAAGTTAAAAAAATATCTCGTTACAAAGCGGTCCAAATAGTAATTTTACTGGTACACTCATGATGGATGCCAGTTATGCATGGGCTTGATTATAGATCATAAGGATTTCATTGAAATAATCTGAGGATACAGAAAGAAACTGATAATTTCAAAGGCTTTTGAGAAAAAGTACCAATAATACAATATAAGCAGTTTGATGTATTAGGCTAAGGTGAAATGAAAAGTGCCTTGTGAAATGGGGTATAGAAGATGGAAATAAAATAGATTTTATAAATGTATGCAATTATTTAAAATGAAAGAAGCTGACTAAATGAACAATAATGAAAAGACCATAAGATGGTGAAATGTTTAACAAAATAACATGTACAATATGCAAATTATTTGAGGAACAGGAAATTAATAGTTTCTTTGAACTACAATAATAGTAAAATGGTACAGGAACAAACCACATTGACGTTGAAGGAGCCTATAGTCAAGAGCAGGACAAAAGGTCATTTTGTTCTCTGAAAAATCAGCAGATATAAATGGGATTAAATGCTTTTTGATGGACCTCATCTGACTGGAAGGATTATCTTTAACATTATCTTGAATAATGTACTGCTGTTCTCTGGTGCCATAGTTTTATTAAGAAAATCTATTCCAGCTTTCACACGATCGAAGTATCATTGTTTACAGAGAACAATTGAAACAGCAGTGGTAGGTCTTTTTGCTATCAACCTCCTTATACATTAAACTCTTTTGCTAAAACTATTCATTTTAAAACTCAGCTAGAGGCTTTCTGTACTTTTATTTGATATGTTCATTTTTGCAAAGTGTCTTGAGGGCAGTATTTATTGAAAGGCATTTTATAAATCTTTGCTGCATTGCTTTGTATTTTAAGATCGCATCTTAAATTTTTTATCAGAACATGTTGCTGCATTTCTATTTTTTTCATTCAACTCACAACTCAGACTGATCTTCTCTGATTTCAGCAATGGTACAGTATGAACAATGCACTGTTACTGGCTGTATCCATTCTTGTCATTGCTCTCAAATTCCTGTTCTGGTTAAGTACAGTACATGATATAATCTAATTTCTTTTCTATTACTGTTGTACATTCCATATAAGTGAATATAGCTTTTAGAGGTACACATAGCTTGACAAACTTTATCTAAGATTAAATTTAGTAAACAAAAAACAGGTGAAAGGGTTTCTTTATTATGATTTCTTTATTAAAATGCAATAAAATATATGAAAAGTAGTACTGAATATATCATAACTGTAAATAAAGCAAACACTTGTCATAACAACATCATCATGGCTGTAAAAAAAATATCCAAAGATCCCAGATAATAGACTATCAACCTTATCAATCTCACCAACTCTATTGTAGACACCCTTCTTTTGATTGTGCTGTCCATTATCAATAGGGTTAAGGCTAGTAGGATCATTGCTACAGTATTTTCCCTGGAAGGGAATTTAAAAGGGAAGATAGCTTACACCCAAGAGCAACAACTGGGAATCTTTTACAAACCTTGCATTTTCATATGTCTCCATATTTGACCATATCACTATTTGAAGCTGTACCTGTCAATCTGGTATCTATAGCAGAGGTCAGAAACGCAAATGATGCCTTGGAACCACATGATGTGGTTAGATGAATCACAAATTGAGACTTCAATTCTTATCAGGAGTAAACTACAGTAAGGTCAGAAAGGTGAAGTTCATGAAAAAGAACCCCAATCCCCATGTGAAGAATAGAAAAGACTTGGACATGTATGCTGAATAAATTCAGTTACAGTTTACTGAAGCTATGAATACATTTAAATGATACCATATATTAATAATGAGAGACATATTTTATCCTGTTCTAGGTTAATTTTGTTATAGCGAGAGTAATGATGTCAGGATCATCAGTTGTTCTTTGAAATTCTGTGGTTATTTGATGGTGAGACGAGGAATCAAATCTTTTGTGCATCAAGATCCTCTCCAAAGGCTAATTGGTATAGTTAGATTTTCCAATATTCTTCTTACTAAACTTCTAGTATCTTGCTGAAGCTATTAACGTACAGCTGAACAGAACATCTCCGGAGGTAGCAAATGTCTTTCATCTCTTGTATGGTCTTTCAAGGGAGAGCTTCCAGATGTTCTTCTCTTGCTGTTTACTAAAACGGTAATGTTGTGGCAGGATGCAGCCATGTGGATAGTGATTCGTCAGATAATGCAAGAGACCGGAGAGTGAAAAGTGAAAGGTGAAAATGAGATAATGAATTACTGGCTGGCAGGGCTTAAGCAGCGCAGGTCCGTCCGTAACGGGGAGGAACGCTCAGGTACAGAAGTAACTCAAATAGCGAGACCCATGAAAAGAACCGAACAGGCTTGAAAAGGCAGCCCCCTGAGGAGTGTACGGGAGAAACCGAGTTGCAAGCTTCCTGTGAAAGGATGCGGACAGCTAAGAAGGGCAGATTGAGGCTGCTGAGACTGTGCACAGCGAAAGCTGGCTGTGTGCACCAGGCAATGTTGGAGCTGAAAGCTCAGGCTCAGGTACAGAGAAACCAAATAACGAGCTACCTGAAAAGTAGAGAAAAAATAAAGGGAGGCTCAGGTACGGAGAAAATGAATAGCAAGCCTGCATAAAAAAAGACCAAACGGTTTTTTTCAGGTGTCAAAAGGCTTCACAGTCGAAACGTTGTGTTTTCTCTCTTCTCTTTTCAGCATGGAATGAACCTATTACTTGTTCCTTTGCAGACTATGCATCCTGACACAGCTGCCCACTTATCATCAATATTGTCAGGTTCTTCCTAAATTGTGACAGGTTCTGAACTGTGTATATTGCATGCTTTTTAAAACCTCATAGCTATGCATGACATCTAATTCATGCCTTTCAAGAGAGGACATACTGTAAGCATCAGTTGAAAAAAAGATCATTCATTTATTTACAACCTTGCCATGCTAAACATGTCTAAGGGCTGACTTTTAAAAAACTCTCCTCCGTTTATTCTCTGTGGACACACCTGCTTTTTCCTAAAATCACCACTTAAATATCTGTAAAGGTGCCAGATTAAATTTGGAAGAAGAACCTCAGGTGAAATTATTTCCTACAGCTCTTGTTAAATTAACAGTTCATGAAGTGAGATGACAATTTATTTGAAAGGATACTTTAAAATAAAACACTTTTTGGCACTTTATCCTTCATGAGATTATTTTCTCTTATGCTGCTTCTAAAAGGAGGGCAGAGACCAAAGACCAAATGAATAAAACCTTCTTTTAATCGCTGTAAATGGTCTCTGTGGAGGTTTGAGATGCAGGACAATGTTGAGATGCTTCAAATGGATAAACTGATCGTGTGCAGAGGTGACAATGGTTTGCTGCTCTCGCCACTGTTGGTCATGTACAAAAATCCCTTAGAATGTATTGTATACTGCAGACATGATATTATTGACTTGTATCTGGAGACTGTGGACATTGACATTGAAATTCCTGCCCTCAGCATCCTAATTACCTTGTCTCTTCTACCTTGCGGCAGGCATGGGATTTTGGCTCTGCCAAGATTAGCGCACATTTTCCCTTGTATCCCATGATCACATATACTGTAATATAGGAACAGATCACAATCACATCTACTGTACATCTGCATGTCTGCAAACCATTCCAAAGTATATGGTGTGTTACATACCGTACATGCATGTCACCAAGAAGTTTTGTTTTTACATTTGGTTATTTGTTGATTCAGAAATGAAGTGAATAATTTAACTGATAATTTGTGAATATATACTTTGGGGGAAAGGAATTACTGTAATAGCATTCCTTGAATTTTTAATTTCTCTCAGTATGTAAAGCATTATAGCCTGATACAAAATGTTTAATCAAGCATTAATTCAATGAATTCTTCAGAAAACACTTTTTTTCTAAAATACAGAGTGCAAATGATAGCATGACATCAATGTCATTCTTGTTTCAAGATGCACCAGGGGTCTTTCTCCTGTCATTTAAATTGAAATAAGATTCAAATAAGTCTCTAAATCCTTTTCTAAAGCAATCTACTATCTAAGCCCAGGATGACAAATGAGACATTAATATTCGAGTAGACCACTAGAGTTATTTTTTTTGCCTGAGAAAGCGTCTGCTATCTATTAAACTATAAGTGTTATAGCTTTTGCTATATATTTATAAATCTGAAGTGCACCCATTAGTTTTAAGCAGTATGCAGCTGGCCAGAGGCAGGTATTTTAAAAAAGGTTAGCTATTTATGGATGATAACTAGTGAGGAGTGTGGAAAAACAGATATCCTAACAAGCATAGCTGGTGCGTGTGACAGTCATGTTTTCTGCTTTACAATATGTATTTTCCAAAATCCAGTGTTTTTTGTTCCGTCTTAGAAATTCTACACGTACTACACTTAACTTCTACAATATTTCTTGTCTACATGCTCTGCATGCTATTTTTATATTTTGGGGTTAGAAAGAATTGATGAGTGCATTTCAAACCACTATGAAACTAAAATGTACACAGTAACATGTAAAACCTCCAATTTACATCACAAAATGGACACAATTTCCAGGTATGCCCAGCGCCATTTTCTGCAATTCAGAATGAGGCAATAAAGCTGTCAGTGAGATGAAACAGCCCTATTACATTGGTACATTTCTATGGTAAAATGTCTGTTCCACAGCCTGTACTTACTCACTTGAACATCACATTACATTAGTCATTAGAGTGGCAGTTTCATGTTGCAATTTGCACAAACTCTTTCTCTTGCCCAAGGAGAGACCAGGGGTTTGTAACCACATGGCGACCATATAGTAGTTTCACAAAGTTAACAATTTTGTGCTTAATTCAGAATATGTAAAATTTTATGATACCATCAATTAATTAATTTTGTTACTGAGATTTAATAAGTGTTCTGAGAATTTGGGACTGCAGTTCCACTTTAACAGATTCCATATCTTGTACTGCTGAAAACAATTTTCAGGTTGTTCTTGTGCTAAAGCATATAAAATTTGCTTTTTCTGATCATAAATCAAAACGGCCATAGTACATTATTACAAAGTCAGTGGCACATGGATAAGAAATTCCCATCTTTAATTGATTGAATAGTGTATTTCTGACTCTCTTCATTCATTTGCAGATTGAGATTATCCTTCCTATGGTACTGTATTTGCCTCCCAGATTTCCATCTCTCTGGACACGCTTTCTCACTTTCCAAAATTTCTCACTATTGCTTTTTTTGTTCTCTTTTCCCAACCTTCAGCCTCAATTTTCTGTTCCATCCCTAATTCCCTTCAATGTGAAATTAATTTCTATTTGTTCCTGAGAGAATAGGATTTTTTAAACATGTGCAAGACAACAAGGGCATACAGTAATTAACATTATTTACTGTGCCTTTGGCCATGTTAATGGAGATTTCTTAGCAGATAACACTGAATTGTTTGTACTAAACTACTTTTTCCAAGGACATCAGTCCAGTTCTCACTGGAGCTGAAGAGTTAAGGGTTAAGTTACAAGCATGATGCTTCAGTGGTTATTGTGTTTATAAGGTCTTGCTTTTGAGTTCACATGCACAATTGACAGTTAATTGCAGGAGCCTAGGATAGGTCAAGGAAGTGAAAACATAAACAAAGCTCTTTAAACACAAAGGACAAAACAATCCTCCCCGGTTTAAAAATATTAAAATATTAATTATTAAAATATTAGTATCTGCCATTAAATAGTTATCATATTTGTATTAAAAGTCTCAGATGTTTGTTGGAAAGCACATACTGTATACTAGTTAATGAACCTTGACTTGTGAAAGTGGCAGTTCTTTTAGTCTACAATTTTTATTGATTCAACAAATACTTTTGACCTTGTGCCTCCAGTGTCAAATTAAGACTGTCTGCACTTGACAAACCACATCAGTGGTTGACTGGATTTTTAGAGGACTGAAGACGACTGTTAGAGCAGGATGTGTGAAATGTGACTGTGCCAAATCTTTATTGTTTAACATTATTCTTTCTTTTAAATGGCAATATTCAAATTTATTTTGAACCACATCCTTAATGGTCCTTCATGTAGCCTGTTGCAAGATATCACCTTCCCAAGATTTACTTTTCACAGGATTCATAAAGTGCCATTAGTATTTCAGTAACCAAGTGTAAAATATACGTCCTTTAATGTAAGTCAGATTTCATGAAGAATGACAGCAGATTGAGTGAAAGTTGAATCGTTTATTGAGTTTTGAGAAAAAGTGGTTTCATCCACTTGGCTGAGGGCCAACGTCCTGGCCAAGGGACAAGGAAGATAGGACCCCCATGCCTGGTGAAAAGGTGACCAAGGGTTAGCTGTAAAGGTGGAGATGGGATGAAGGAGGGATACAAACACGAGTGAGGAAGAGGAGAAAGTGACTTGTGGTATATATGGGAAACTATGGTGATTATGTCAGGATTAGTTGTGAGTTGCGGCAGCTGAGCTTTTTTGAAGGTTTATTGTTTACAATATCAATTTGACAAAATGGATAAATCACAAAATCCCTGCCTTTTAAATACTGACATATTGACATTTTGCCAGAAAACTACAGGTTGCAAGTTTTCATAAAATGGGAAGTGTGAGTTCTATATACAGTATGTTTGTGATTGAACAACTTCTGAAACCTTTTGATGGCAGACCATAAGTGATAAATCTGAAACTAACTGTCCAGTTATTTGTCAATGACCTGCTGTTCAGGGAACTGTTGTGTAATGAATCACAGCAGAGTTGGACTAAAATGTTAAGCAAATGTTTAATCTCTTTTCTGTCAAGATGCCTTTTCTAGGTTATTGAGTTCACTGCACTTTGCTATCTTCCTCTGATCTTCACACTCACACAAACATATCAGGGTGGGAGGACTAAACAAGTTCTGCAATGTACAGGGTGATAAAAATCAAGATAATATTAAACATAAATCCATTTATGTAACAACAAGACAATATATATGCAAATACGGTACATTTGGCTTCTATTGCAGAGAACAACAGTTTTCTTCGTAGTTTTAGGTTGCTTGTTGATATCAGTCTTGTAAGGATTTATTCCCTTTGAAGCAAGCATTTTTAGCTAATTCAGTTGGGAGATTTTCTAAGCAGCGGTAGCTAAGCTCAGCGCAAACCAATTAAGGACACACCCTATGACTTTTGCATTGATTGCTCTGTTCTTTAGAAATCATACTATTAACTTCCTTGTGTCCTTTAGATGTAATGCCAATAATACTGTATACTTAAATTTCATTCATTTAGATTCTATCAAAATATGATACACGAACAGAATAGGTTATACCGTACATTACACAGTACCTTCTGAAAGTATTTAGACCCTTACAGTTTTCAAATTTTGCTGTTTTAAGTCTTGCAGTTAGTTTGAAGTAGCTATTAATGTTTGTTGTATACAGTATACAGCCTTCTCTGTACATTCAAAGCAAAATACAAAAATAAAGAAAAAGGTTATATGAAAGAAATATGATATGAAAAAAATGAACATTGTTGCATCGGTATTCAAACCCTTTGCTGTGGTAAATCTAAATACATTTAAGGGCACAAAATTTTGTTAATGAGCTACATGAGTACAGTTGTTTGTTTCCTCTGTCTGTGCACAAAAATAGCTGTTCATATGATTTCAGAATAAATAAACCTTTCTCTTTAATATCCCTCAATCGAGTAGTGGATTTCAAGCAAAACTTTAAACATGAAGACCAAGAAAAACTACTCAGGAATAAACCTGTATAAAGGCAAAGATCAGAAACAAGTATAAAACATTTCAAAGATGCTTAACATGTCTTTGAGCATGGTGATGTGGATCTTTGAGAAGTGGAAGGCATCTGGACACTGTATACTGTATCTGAAGCCCTCCAGTCACTGGCTATTGACATTTTCCCCAAACTCAGAAGTATAAGTGTGAAACAATCAAAACCATTGATACAAGCTCTTGAAAATATATTAGATTCAATTTTTTTTTTCATACAACTTTTGATCTGACCGACCCAGTTTTGGGATTCAATTACCAAATGGTAATTAGCATCGCGCCATCCAAGCAGCCAAAAGTCTCAGAAAAGAAGGCTTCAGATAGGAGCAAAAAATCACTCGTCCTAAAGCTGAATTGGGCCCCCAAATCCAGTGTTGAGCGTAAAAATTGTCTAAGTAGTAAGTGAATGTTAACCCTAACCCTAGCTGGTGGTTCAAATAAGCAGTTCCGCAATTTGTCAGGATATTGACATTTTCCCGACCCAAAAAGTCTGATTGGGAAACAATCAAAACTATTAATAAAAGTTGTTGCAAATATATTAGATTATATTTTTTTCATGTAACTTTTGATCCGACTCAGTCAGTTTTGCGAAACAATTACTGAAAGGTGTACCGTGCCATGGAAGCCGCCAAAAGTCTCCAAAAAAAAAAAAGATTCAGACAGGAGCAAAAAATCAGTCATGCTAAAGCTGACTTGGGCCCCAAAATCCAGTGCTAAGCTTGAAAATTGTCTAAGTAGTACTGTTACTGAACGCTAACTCTAACCCTAGCTGGGGTTTCAAATGAGTAGTTCAGCAATCTACAGTATATCTGAAACCCTCCAGTCCGACATTTTCCCCAAACCAAAAAGTATGAGTGTGAAACAATCAAAAACAATTAAGAAAAGCTCTTGCAAATTTATTAGATTCAATAAAGTTTTCTTACAGCTTTTCATCCGACTACCTCAGTTTTTGGATACAATTACGGAACAGTGCACAGTGCCATCCAAGCAGCCAAAAGTGTCAGAAAAAAAAGTTTCAGATAGAAGCAAATTATCACTGGTCCTAGTGCTGACTTTGTCCCAAACATGTAGCGCTGACCGCAGAAATTCTCTAAGTAGTGTGGGACTGCTAACTCCAAACCTCACTGGAGTTTCAACTGAGCAGTTTAGCAATCTCTGAGGCAATCCAGTCATCGGATTTTGAAATCTTCCTCAAACCTAAAAGTATGTCAAAAGCATTGATAAAAGATCATGGAATTTTATTAGAATCAATAATCTTTTCTGGCAACTTTTGATCCCACTGACTCAGTTTTGGGATACAAATACTGAATAGCGTACCACTGCACCATACAGGCAGCCAAAAGTCTCCAAAAAAAGTTGCAGATAGGAACAAATCATCGTTCTTCTTGAAGCTAATCCGAACCCTGTCTGGGGTTTCAACTGTGCAATTCCACATTTTGTCTCTGAAGCCCTCAAGTCATTGGATTTTGAAATGTTCTCCAAACCAAAAAGTATGAGTGTGTAACACTCAAAATTGTTATTAGAAGCTCTTGCAAATTTATTAGATTAATTAAAGTTTTCATGCAACGTTTGATCCAACTGACTCAGTTTTGCGATACAATTACTGAACGGTGCACCACACCATCCAAGTGGCCAAAAGTCTCCGAAAAAAAAGTTGGAGACAGGAGCAAATTATCATTCATTCTGGGCCCCAAAATCCAGCTCTGAATGCAAAAATCTGAGCAGCAGGGCAAGGAGGAAACCGCTGACGTCCACTGAAGGCCGCTGTGTCAATAGAAACTTTGAAATAACTGAATATCTGAGATGGGAGAAAATAAGCATTAGGCAAGAAATATCCTGGTCGCTATACAAAGCTGAACTGCATGGCAGTGTGGAAAATCAATTTCAAATACTGAGTCCAGTGATACAGTAAACATGTGTAGGTGTTGTGCTGTATTCCCTGTGTCGCTGTGTGTGTAACCCTGGTCAGCAGCATTAATAAATGTGATGCCAACCCATGTCCGAGCCTTGTGCCTGCTTCATTCTGTACCGAAACCCCGCAGTCATTACAGTATGAAAGTGAGATGCAATGATGTGTTATTTTGTGCAAGAAGCAACAATATTTCCTTTCACTTGTTATAAATGCTTAAGCCAATAGAGTCATGACAATCCAGAGTATAACACAAAGACAGAGGACACTGGTGATGGTACAATTAATCTAGACAGCATGTCTTTGTACTGTGGGGGGAAACTGGGGCACCAGAAAAAATACATGTGGCAACATCACACTAGGTGACACAGGAGGAGTCAAACCCAGAACCCAAGAACTGGGAATCATCAGTGTAACACCCTCTTTTAATTTGATATATACACTGTATATATATACAGTATATATCATATACTATATATAATAAATATAAAATACTGTATATAACATATCTAAAATATGTTATATATATTATAGTCTTATATTAATTACTTTATATGTTAATTTTTCAAATGCAGTGGTCTTGGGTCATCCTAGTGGCTTGCTGTTGATTTTATTTCTTGATGTTCTTCTTTCAGCACTGACTCCGCACTTCTTTCTAAAAGCTAATTCGTATGGTTCCCTAGCCTTCAAGATTGAGAATATTTATCATGTACAATGCTAGAAGAAGGCTAATTCCTTTTTGGCAATTTGCCCCTCCGGTTAGTAGCTGCTGACTCCTTTAAACATTTTATTTATATTCACTTGCAAATGAGGTAATTGAATTTCTGCTGGCTTGTCTGGATCTGGAGCAGAACATTAGTATTGTGTATTGGTAATGTTTTAATTGAATGCTACACTTGGTAGCCTTTGTAATGCCTTCATATTTATGCAAAGTCTGCACTACTTGCAAAGCATTGACATATGAAATAGCATACTGTAGCTGTATCAGATCTATCTTGGGATTTTTATTTATACAGTATATTGAACTTTTCTTTTTATATTTATACTGTATATTTTGTATTGAACATCTTAAGCTTAGTGTGGGAGAGGGATGGTGTGAAGGTTATAATTAAATTGCTGTTATTAATGTTATGAAAGTATTAATGGTGTTATATTTGTAGCATCTCTTCATACTGTTGGTGCACAGAACTCTTTTCAAAGTCACAAGAAAGGGATTTTGGCATTTCCATCCATGTACACTGAATATTAACACAAATCACAGCTTGGTTGTTTTATTTCTGAAATATTTGAATTATAATGATGTTTTAGATAAATAACACTGAAGAACATGTATAATGAAAGAGATCAATGATGTGTATACTGTATAGACCCAACAACCTGGATACAACTTAGTTTAGAATTAAGTAGGGGTTGCTTAAAACTTTCATTTAAGACAGCAATGTTTTAGAGTGTAAAGAACCACAATAATGCTTCCTTCAGAAGAGGCACTAACAGCACTAATGAGTAGCCTTGCAGAAATGTACAAATCTGCAGAGAAAAACTGTATAGGGTTTTCTAGTTATTTTAGCCAATTGAATGAATTGCATTTGCTGCATATAGTGTTTTTAAACACACTTTAAAAAAGAACGTTACATAGTGGATGGTCCTTGCTTCAGCATCTTCTAAAGTGCAGCACTCATCTTCTTAGTAAAATTGCTTCACCAACTGAAAAGGTGAATATACATTAAGATGGAAATTTCGTGGATTGTACGAGTTTAGAGGGGAAGTTAACTAGGGCACTGGGATTAACACTCCTTCTTTTACAAACAGTGTTTTTGGACCATTAAAGACAAAATAGTCAGGACCCCAGTTTAACATCTTATCTGAAGGATGCTACTGTACATCCTACAGAGAAAGTTAAGTCCTTATCTCGCCTTTTTCTGCTTCTAAATATCAAGTTTCTAGTTTACCTACTTTCTTTGTTTCACATCCCTCTCTCCCTCTCTCTTTAACCTTGTATCAGCTCCCTGGGTCATCTCTTGAAAAAGGTGTTCCTCTTCCTCACAGCCAGCTTATCACTATGTTAGCCAAGAGAGGATAAGCTAATAAAGCAAACACGCCTCTACTCCACCTTAATTACGGTTTAACCAAACTATTGAGTCAGAACAAAAATATAATAAAACATTCACATAAGATAAGATCACTTTATTAGCCATATACAATTTCTTGCATTAGGGATGGATTTGTCTTTTCGCATACCCCAGCTTGCTCTCCATGAAACACACAGGCACACAGACGGGGAGAGAGAAGCTTGGGGTCAGAGCGCAGGGTCAGCCATTTATACGGTGTCCCTGGAGCAGCTGGGGTTAAGGGCCTTGCTCAGGGACCCAACAGAGTAGGATTCCTCTGCTGGCCGCAGGATTTGAACCAGCAATCTTCCAGCCACAGGTGCAGATCCTTAGCCACAGTGCCACCCCTCCTTTTTCTCAGGAAATCCCAAAGTATTTTAAATTCCCTTTCATTCCATATCATTAACCGTCCATCCATTTTCTAAACCACTTTCTCCAGTATAAGATCTCTGGGGATGTCAGATCCTATCACAGAAAGCAACAGGTGCAAGTGGGATACTCCCTGGATGGGACGCCAGTCCATCACAGGGCAAACACAGACACCAGCAAGCACACACTTGGACAAGAAGCCAGTTAACATACAAGTATGTCTTTGGGCAGAGGTAGGAAACTGGATCACCATGAGAAAATCCACACAAACATGGATAGAACATACAGTACAAACTCCATGCCAATAACACCTGAGCAATTGAACCCAGGGCACCAGTATTACACCACCTTATCATAAAACACATTATTGCTGCAGTTCATTGAGTCAAAGGAGTAAATGGCACATTCTGTATAGATGTTCTGCAAGTTATAGCATTTGATACCATCAGAACATTAATTACAAAATGTTACAATGGACCAGTGCACACTCTCATCACATGACTGTAAAGTGTATCATAACTTTTATTTTCTTACTCACCTATTGTCATTGTTTGAGGAAAGAAAGGCACTTGCTTTGTACTTTTACATACAGTAGATGTATTTACTGTGCAGAGTTAATCTATGTATTTGCTATGTATCTGTCTTATCTATTGTGGATCCCTGGTTCTGTTCATATCCTTATCTGTTTGTTCCACCATGTTACAGTATGTCAGAGTTACAGAGACTATCTCACACCAAGTTTCAATAGAAGCCTAGGGTACAGCTTAGAGTATTTCCCTGGCACTCCAAGTTGGTCTGTGTTGAGGTCTGACTTTATATTATACCATTATGTCTACATAATTAACACAGAAACTGCTTTGACATACTGTACTGTACCTAGAGAGAACCGTTTTTTACTGTTTTTTGGATGTCTGTTTTCTTTGCTCAG
Source organism: Atractosteus spatula (assembly GCF_055471065.1). Classification (NCBI taxonomy): domain Eukaryota; kingdom Metazoa; phylum Chordata; class Actinopteri; order Semionotiformes; family Lepisosteidae; genus Atractosteus; species Atractosteus spatula. The sequence goes on along the minus strand of NC_142708.1, from coordinate 55,790,223 downwards.
AACATTAGTAGTAAATAAACACCTTTGGCACAGTCTTTTTGTCAGGGTTTTCTGTGACGTCTGTGACCGCCACTTTCACTTTATTTTCACTTTGTGGTTTTATCTCACATAATATTGTAAAGGCAATCAAATGTGTTTTTAGGTTATATAATTTCATTCTAGCACTTGCTTTCTTTGTACTTTTTGTATATTTTGTATATAAAATTGTATACTTGGATTTTTAGATGGAACCTCTTGGACTCCAGGTGGCAGTTTGGTAAAACCGACTCCATGTGTACAGTATGTGTCTGCAGCATTGTTTTATAGAGGTTTCCACAGGGTATTCCAGAATGAATTCAGTCCTTGAAACAACCTTCCTATGTATGTGGTCTGTTAATTTTAGGACACGTCTAAGACTTCTAAGAAGTCTAATATAAGTTTTAGTATTGATATATAATAGTATGCAGTGGTAAAACTAGTAGCATCAAAAGGTTTGCAGGCTGAGGTAGGCCAATAAGCCTAATGGTACCTATGGCTATGGAGACAGACTGAATTATACAGAAGAAGAACCCAGGTAGCAAAAAAAAGCACTTGAACACATGTGCACAGTGATGAAGGCCAGACTAGTAGACCCCTACTGCTACAGAGAGCTCTTTTCAGAGACTCTCCTGGGGGAGGCAGGAAAAAATGAAGCTCTCAATGCTAGAGAAGCACCCCACCTCTCATCCACAGATCATAGCTTGATATGATGCATTAGAGCAAGAGTTTCAGTGTTCTGTAAATCCTAAACTGGCAGGATGCCTTCTGCACAGTATTCAAAAACAAATACAAGCTTTGATTCACTGTACATGAAAGACCAATTCCTGGCACAGCTTTCAGATTATTAATGTACATCAGAATTAGTAACTAACACTTTTAGGTTCCTAATTCATTTGTACTGTACATTTATATCTACAGTATTTACAATCTATTGATTGAAGCCCAACATGGTGTAATACTTTGAATAATGGATAAAAACACATATGACTCATGATTGCATAAAATAATAACATCTAGATACAGTACTTTATGTCTGAGCTATGAAACATTGTTGTTATAGTCAATATTGATCAGCTGGTCATAATTTGATATTTTCAAATTATTTTAATGTGGCTAGAGCCTGCCCTGTAAACAAGTGTAATGTAAGCACAGTTGCTCTGAAATGTGTTTATATCATTAGTTGTAATGAAGAACAATCTTAAGAATTACTTTAAAAATTAAACATTGGGTATTATTTTAGACTTTACATTTATGTTTGAAAATCTAAAACTGAACATATTCAACTGACTTAAGTGTTACCTAAGCTTTAAAACATTACATTAAAATAAAGTAAAAAATAATACAAATTGTATTACATGCAAAAGCAGCACAAAGCACCACAAGCAGCTGTTGTGGTATGGTGTAAGGACCTATACTGTATATCTTTGAAGCCTCTAGACAACTAACTGACACTTCTGCCTACCTCCCTCTCCAACAGGACCCTACCACTGACTACCAAAAGGAAGTGGTATCCACCATCTCCCTTCTTATCCGCAGTAAAGAGCTCCCCCAGGAGGCGAACCGGTTCATCATTGAACATCCGCAGGTATCTGAATTTTACCTCCTCCCCAATATCCACAAACCGGACACTCCTGGATGCCCCATCATATCAGCATGCAACTGTCCGACTACTTACATCTCGGCCTTTCTCGACAGCCTCATGAGACCGCTGGTTGAAGGTCTTCCCTCATACATCAAGGACACCAACCACTCGCTCCAACTTTTCCAATTCCAATTTCAGGGCCCCGAATGCTACATTTTTACCATGGACATCACATCTCTTTACACCGTCATTCCCCATAATGACGGCCTTACAGCCCTCAAGCACACGCTTGATCCATCCACCCACACCCTGGTACGCCTTGCAGAATTGGTCCTCACACTGAATGCATTCTCATTCAATAACCTTTTTTACTAACAGGTGAGTGGAGTTGCCATGGGCACCAGAATGGGACCCAGCTATGCCAATATTTTTGTTGGCTGGGTAGAAGAACACTTCTTTGCTTCCTACACTGGCTATGTCCCTGACCTCTACAAGCAATACATTGATGACTGCGTCAGTGCCGCCACATGCTCTAACGACCAGCTTGAACGCTTTCTGCATCATTTCACCAACTTCCACCCGTCCCTCAAATATACAGTTAACATATCTTCCACTACTCTTCTGTTTCTAGACATCAACTTCTCCATCAACTACCCCCAACTCTCCACTTTGGTCTATTACAAACCCACGGATTCACACAGCTATCTCCTGTATAGCTCATTTCACCCCAAACACACTAAAAACTCTCTCCCTTTTTCACAGTTCCTTCGGCTACGACGATTTTGCAGCGACGGCATCGACTTCCAGAACCAAGCCTTCAAAATGTACTCCTTTTTGATCAACAGAGGATACCCCAGCAGTGTTATTGACAGAGCCAAAAACACCCCTCGGACCATCAACTCAATCAGGAACTCCCGCCGTAACAACTGCATTCCTTTGGTGCTTCCCTACCACCCCAACACACTTCCTTTCCCCAGGACTATTAACGATAACTTTTCCATCCTACAGGATGATCCCTCCATTGGGGCCCTCTTTTCTGACTGCCCCATCATCTCATATCGCTGACCACCTAATCTCTGTAACCTTCTTGTATACAGCTCCCTTGACCGCCCTCAGCAACCATCCACACCAGGCACTTTCCCTTGCAACAGAGCTCGCTGTATCACCTGTAACTACACATCTAACACCACATTCATTCAAGGCCCCTCAGGACAATTCTGGATCACCCAGATGGCATCTTGTACCTCCAGCAACCTTATTTACTGTATCTCTTGCAGTAAATGCCCAGCCATCTACATTGGAGAAACAGGAAGGAGACTCGGAGACCGCTTCAGAGGACATGTTAGGACTGTGAAGATTAAAGATCTCTCCAAGCCCATTGTTTCTTATTTCACCTCTGATGGCCATGACCACTCTCAATCTCTTAGTCTGTGTTCTCAAAGACGGTTTTCCGAACTCATATATCAGAAAGACTACAGAAACCAAAATTATCCTGCAGCTAGGATCACACCTTCCCCCTTCTCTTAACGACAGACTATTTTTCTTCTAAATTCTCTCTATTCAATGTAGGTTTCATTTCACACCTCTATACACCTATCCTGACTTTACACCTCTTGATTGGCCTCCCTTTCTGTCCCCAGCTCCCGTCCCTCGCTCCTCCTCTCTCCCAGCTTTTGTTCTCCCGCTACATTACTTTTGCTTACTGCCCTGTCTTTCTCACACCTGAAGAAGGCTCCACGGCCGAAACATTGTGTTTTCTTTCTTCTTTTTTCAGCATGGAATAAACCTATTGTTCCTTTACAAACAAAATAAGACACCTCCACACGTTTTGAGGACTTCAAGAACATATGTACTGTACAATAGCGAGAATTAAAATAATTCATCATGAATTTTTATTTAGGTTTTAAAAATGTTTGAATTTTAAGCAAACAGATTCATTGCTTCCTTAATTGAAACCAGCTCAAAAAACAGATTTTTTTGTTTATTGCTTTTGGGTCCCTACAGCTTTAGGTTATTATCACACAACACAAAGTAAGCATAAATTTGTTTAATTGCATTTTCAGTGCTGAGGTACTGTATGAGTGAAGATTTGCTAATATTCCCCTGTTTTGCATTAGACTATGATGTTTGATAAAATCTAAAAGTGCAGAACTTAAAATTTTCACTCACCACCTGGCTTCACGGTTACACTGTCTAATTTCCGCGATCCTATGGGTAATCGTTTATGACAAGATTCTTCAACCTCCTTAGTGGTTTGGTGTAAATGACACTTTAATGTTTTGTTGCAGTACAGTACATTTAAGTTTGCATCTTACATTTTGATTTCTGTCCAAATGTCTTTCTGTACTGTGAATTGATCTTGTTGACTCTTTCAGAATTTCCTCCTGTACTTGCATTAAGTCTCTTGTTTTGTTTTGATCTGAATTGAAGATAATACCATAAAGTAGCCAGCAGACATGATACTGAACTACAAAAGCTGCAAGTGTGTGTTTTTTGTTTTATGTATTTGAGTGGTCTATCCTCATCTTTCAGACCCTTCTAATCTAATACTGCTCCCCTCTTGAAGAAGACTGCAGTGTCATCTTCAACTCAGTTCAAATGAGACACTGTGGTTTCTCTTCAACAGCTTGTCACTTAGTGACAGTGAGGGAATTTCACTTAGTGACTCCATGTCACCCATTTGCTGTAGTCTCTAAGTTGTCACAGCTACCCAAAGAAATACTAGTGCATTGAACTAAGCTTATCCCTTAATATCAGATTTCCAACTTCACATTAATTGCTTTTCAATGACCCTGGCTGGTGCTAAACACCCCTCCAGCTGACACAAGAAGTTGGACTACGGGTGATCAATCTAAGGCACTATTTTAGTCTCATTTACTTCACATTAACATCGAATTCAACATTTAATTTTAGATTGTACAGAAAGAAGGGTATTCTTAAGAAGGGAGATATTTGGAATTGGATGGTAAAATTCCTGATATCATAGAGCAGTGCGTAGAGGATGTACTGAACTGTAAATAGGAATTAGGGTTTGACATCTCTAGAAAGGAGAGGCAGTTTCCATGACAGAGAGGAGAGCAGACTGAACATTAACTCAAATAATTAAGAAGAAGAGAAAACAGCCATGTCATTAGAAACATCAAATTAAAGTCTTTCAAACATACAGTATAATGAACACGGTAGAGTTTGTGTTGGAGCTGCTCTTCAGAAAATGGGCTCAAGGATATTAACAGGGATGTGTAATATTTTAATACTCATTCAACAGCGGTACAAGGGAAGAGCAAAGGGTAGATGGTGTAAGAACATAAAGATGAGCAGAAACAGGAAAAATGAATTTTTCAATTGTACATGTAATTCTTGGTGTCAAACATGTTTTTCAAACCGATTGCAAGTCTCATAATACCTAACCTGGAGGAGAAACCAGGTTTATCCTATCATCTTGCAAGGACAAAGAAAGCCTGCTGACACTGAAGAAAGGGTATAAGGAGGAAACCAGAGGAGCCGTAACTGCAACAGAGCACTGCATAGTGGAACAGAAGAGTTAAAAATATCACAGGCAAGTGCTCGTAACACCACGAACAGACAGTTGTATCATCAGTACCACAAAAATAATGTCAAGAGGTATCCCCATTAATCCTGTGATTCCGAAGGTGAGTAGTTGCTTTGTCATAAAAATGTTTGGAAATTTTGAATTTTAGAATCAAGGAAATGTAATTATTCAATTCCTGTTAAAATCCTGGAGATACTTAGAGTGACAGAGTACTGTAGGCAGAACTTAAAATATATCTATAAACAGAAAAGGTCAAATGAAATACAGATATAAAGTTTTAAAATACTGTACAAGGACCAGAGGACTTCAGCTATAACAGAATATGAACCACAGTCATCAGTGCTTGAACTAACAGTATTGAAACTGAGTGAACCAAGATGGAAGCCAGAAATGAGGCACTCGGGAATTGTTGAAGAGCAAAGCACTGTATGCAATAAGCAATGGGACAATGGTGGCACAAATGAAGTCCTTGTTGTCTGGGAAATAAATAAATGGAGGGAATGGGATGATAAGGGCAAGAACAGAGATACATGAAACAAAGTGGGAGGGGTGAAAATAATTAACAGGCAGTCAAATATAGGAGCTTAGTGAGTAGTTAAGAGTGTGGGGACTGATAAGGTCATATGGATGGTGACACCAACAACAAGGACACCCAGAGATTTATTTTTCTCTTTCAGGAGCTTTTTTCTTTTATCTGTGCCACGCTTCATGGTTATTCTGTAGACTCTGATTTAATGATTAATGATTTGTGAAAGCACCCTGTGGAAAAACAAACCCTGTTGTTTTTTAACCATTATCGCATTTTTAAATATAAAGGAACATGTGATTAAATTTTAATTTATACACCTTTTTCTCAATGTTACTGCAGGACTTTAAACACATTATAGTTCATGCTGCAATGTTGTTGCCATATTTTAAGAAAAAATATAAGCTGATTATTTTACATTACAGGTATGGACCACATCAAGCAATAATTTCAGCTCTTACTGGACACATTTCCTGACAAATATCAGGAAATGATTCATCACAAATAATCACTCTAAAAATCCTGGCTGGGTCATCAGAGATATCACAGTACAGCCGAGGACAGTGGAGTGCCCGATAGGCTGCAGCACAATAGGCTGAGAAGAGATGTTAGATTTTGAAAAAACAGAAACAGGGAAGTAGAGCAGGTAAAATACTAGTGAATGTAACAATCATTTAAATTGAAATAATAAATTACTTAATATAAATATATATAGATTTTTTGCATTCCACAGAACTTGTTTCTGCATGATTGATTTCTGCAGGCAGTTTAAGCGATGCAGTTACACTGGAAATGGATTCTTAATTTTTATATTGTCAATAGTCACACAATGTTATAAAAACTGTTCTTTTACTACTGTACATTGGACGATTAAAGTTATTATCATCAATATAAATTTGGGGAATTCTTTGTCTTTACAGATCATAACTGTTTTGTATAGATGTACAGTATACTGTACCATTTTCATGCATAAATAAAGGTAAGATGCTCTGTTTTGGTACCTATCAAAATTTGCAGTTCACAGACTGAACATAAGAATGTTTACAAAGGAGTGGAGGACAACTGACCAGTCTAACTCATTTTTTAGGAGCTCGTCTGGCCACATCTTGAAAGAAGCCAGGGTATCACTTTCAAGATGACAGGGTAGCTTATTGCGGGCTCCCACAATCCTTTAGTCTGTAAGCAGATACCTCCCTTTCATTCACGTACAAAAGCACTTTCTCATAATTTTTGCTTGTGTCCTCTGGCTGGTTTCCTTTTGATTATGAAGAAATAATTTATTTTGTCATTACTTTCTCAGTGTCTTTGAGGGTTCTGAATACTTGAATCAGCTCCCCTTGTAGTCATTCAAAACTAAACAAATTATTTTTGCTTGTCAGTGTGGAAAATTTGTCAAGCCTGAGATTATATCTGGTTACTCTTCTGTGCACTGATTCCAGATTCCAAGGACATACTGTATAGCAAATGAGATGCAAGTACGCAAGACTCACCATTTCTAAATCCATGTTGACTATCCCCTAGAATCCAATTACAATAGATTTATTGGTCTATAATTACTTGGTTCAGTTCTGTCATCCTTGTTATGGATGGGAGCTAATTTAGCAAATATCCAATCTCTCAAGAGACTACTGAATTGCCTGTAAATAGCATCTTAAATACAATTGGTAAAAATTATCGAACCCTGGAGACTAATTTATCTTGAAGTATTTTTAGTACTTGTAACAGTTTTTCCTCTTCAATGCTAATGATATTTAACACACAGCTTTGTGATTACTGAGCTCTTTGTTCAAAAGAGAGATGCCCATGCAAATACAAATTATCCCATTAATAACAAAATGTGTTAAGTTCGATATAAAGATGGTCCAGATCATCCAAGCGTGACAGTGCAGAATGATCAAACAGGGTTTACATGAGGCATCTACTGCAAGCATGGACAAATAGAAAGAAGCTGGCAACAATAATACACCACAGAGGACTGTGTCTCACAAAATATGATTACAAAACATTATGAAAGGAGATGTTTCCTTCAAATTACTAAATTGATGCACAGTCTAAGGGGAACACAAACAAATATTGTATAATATAAAGAAACAGCTCTCAAAGAGGGGTAACAGTTTTGCATGCTGAAACCAATAAATAAAAAGTAAAAAAATAATTATTTATCAGTAATACAAAAATGAACTAATATTAATTTGTTTTGGAGAAAGTACCAGTTTCCATAAGGGAAAGTATACTTGTTACAACAACAGCAAGAAGCTTAAAATTCTTTTGGATACCTCTCTTAATTATTTTATGATTTTAGAGTATTTAAATAGGTATTTTCCCACTTCAGTTCAAAATCACATTAGCATTATGAAGGCACTGTCTAGTACATACTGATAGACTCAAGTAGTCATCCGTCTTAGTTGAAAAAGTATTAAGGAAATTAATGTCAAGGAGATCATTCAGAAAAAGCTCTTAATACTAAAATAAGTTTTGCACATGCTACCTGACCTGGCAAAGGGTAATCCTTATCACAGAAAGAAACATCCTGATGATACTTTAATTAAACATTTAAACAATTTAGTGACCAAGCAAAACACTTTCTTAATTGTTCTATGTGTGTATGTTTTATATGAATCTGGATTTTTGACGGAATCATTTGAAACTTAAATTATTTTAAAAAGTTGAATTTGTGTTTATACTTTACTGTGGCTCACACCATAAAAAGGTCATCGCAGTAGTAAAAATGAATAGAATAAACAAATCTGAAAAAAATACTGTCAGACAACTTCTAAATAATGTTTCTCCAAATGCATTGCAAACAAGATATATCAACATCATTGTGCTTTAAGGATGTATAAATATTTCCAGTTGTGCTTTTCAACTTGCCTGTTTTTTCTGTTGTTCTTTATATTGCATCCCAAAAGTGACAATTATTGGATACACCTGTGCTGAGCTTCATTTTGTGGGCTCTGCATTCAAATGCTCAGATTTCTAATAATCTGTTTATTTGAAGATGGTAAAAATGTCGAACAAAGTAGGATTGATTTCCTATTTATAACAGATCAATCACAGCCATTGATTTCATTGATGTAAATTGTTGACTATATTCACTTCAATGCTACCTATCTCCAAAGAATTGTGGTTACAATACAGAACACAATGGGAAGTTGACCCTGGATGCTTATAATTTGCCAGGAAAAAGAGTAAAAACACAAGGTGCGAAATTGTTGACATATGTTATTCCATCATCTGGTACTTGTGCAATGTTAACTGGCCTGAAAGATTCTGATTGGCCTCTCTTTCTGTCCCCTGCTCCCGCCTCTCGCTCCTCCTCTCTCCCAGCTTTTGTTCTCCCGCTACAGTATCTTTGCTTACTGCCTTGTCTTTCTCACACCTGAAGAAGGCTCCACGGCTGAAACGTTGTGTTTTCTTTCTTCTTTTTTTCAGCACGGAATAAACCTATTACTTGTTCCTAGACAAATAAACTACACTGAAAAGGTGTTCTTGTAGGACTCATCTAGGGTTCCACCAAAAGTCGCAACACAAAAGAATGCCTGAGAGATCGGACTTCCCCGAGAAAAAAAATCAACTTTATTATACAAAAAAATTCAGGGAGGCAGAGGTGCACATTTGTATTCTAACTTGAAGGGGAAAGACCAAAAAAAAAACAAAACCCCCACAAACTAACAGACTAAAAAAAATAGATAAGCTAGAACCGGAAAAAAAAAAGTTGGTCGTGCCTAACAATGAAGCTGTACCAAAAAAAAGTCTTCAGCGTCCTACCCATATCTACACTAACTACCCAAACCAAAAGCAAAAAAAAGAAAAGCACACATCTTTCCCCCATCCCTACAACACCACAACTAACCTCATTCACCATCTCAGATCTCTCAGTCTTCTCCCCTTTTGCAGTCTCATTTTCCCCTTTTAAATGTTTCTGCCTCATTTGCGAAATATATTAATTGGCAGCAACCGGAAAATAAGAAGAAAACAATTAGGGAAAAAAATAAACACTTCTCCAAATGAGGACTGTAACATCCTAAAGCTGCCTTGGGCCCCAAAATCCAGCATTGGCTGTAAAAAATGCATACGTAGTACGGTAATGCTAACGCTAACCTTAGCCAGGCTTTCAATGGAGCATTTCTGCAATCTATCCTGAAACCCTCCAGTCATCAAATTTGTAATGTTCCTCAACCAAGGAATGTTTGTCTAAAACAGTCAGAACCGTTCATAAATTTTATTTCTTCAATGATATACAGATGCAGCCATTCAAAATGGGTGCGTTATTTTGCGGCATACCCCGGTGGGCGTGTCGCGGTATCACGCAGTGTCACGTGGTTAATCGCGCATCATTTGACGCTCTGCCGGAAACTATCCGGCGTCACCTTGTAAAACCGCCAGGGGGAGCTTAACCTCTCATGTACAGCATTTGAGCCTTTAATTTTGAACAGTGTATTACAGCATGTTAATCTTCAGTCATTAAAATGTTGGTATATTTTATGAAAGCAAGATTGCTCAGTTGGACAAAAGTACACAACCTACCTTTATCAGAAATATTTATGCATCAAAGCCTTTACCGAAGATATTACTAATAGTATTAATAATGGATGACTTTGGACAAGCTGTATACTCAAAGTATAATTTCTTTAGCACATTTGTACAAGCACTTGGAATCTGTCCAAGCCATACTTTGTCAGGCATTTTGTTTTACTTCAACGGGCATAAAAACTTCCTTGCTTTTAACAGGGCGTTTCATAATTTCTAACTACGAAAATGATTTAAAATGCGACACCTATCATTCAACTAGAGCTTAAAATATCACAAGGAAAAATACACACCGGTATTCCATTTCTCACGTTATACCGGAGTCAACAAGCATACTTTTAGAATTTGATTAAAAGGGAATATAATATGGAATCGCGTGTCTCAAGAATTTAATAACGGTATGATTATATCCGTGTACTGCGGCAGGGCTGTGTAGGGCTGTTTCGCCTGCCTGCTCATGCGAGCTGACTGTAGCCGACTGGTCTAGGTGCGTGCCTGCCAACGGGCAGGTTGTGTGCTCGAATCCAGGTGGAAGGTGCTGGACCTTCCAGTTTTATTTATTTTTTAATCGCGTAACATATTACCGTATGCAAACTGTACTGTATACAGTATGTATATGTATATTTAATGTCTTAACTGTGCCCGTTTAAGTATTGAATATTCATATCTAATTTTACCACTGAAGGGAAATCTTAACATAAACATACAGTATATGGCTGGTCTCGGTACTTTAAAGAAAACATACACACCAGTATTCCATTTCTCCCTAAACATTGTAAGCTTCGAAGTCTTTAACTAACGTGATACCGGAGTCAACAAGCATACTTTTAGAATTTGATTAAAAGGGAATATAATATGGAATCGCGTATCTAAAGAAATTAATAACGATATAATTATATTCATGTTGCAAAAGAACTGCAACGGACATAAAAACTCCCTTGCTTTTAACAGAGCGTTCCATAATTTCTAACTACGAAAATGCCAGGTGAAAGGATTTGTAAACATATTTTGTTAAAGCAAGTCAGTTTTTTCTGCAACACATAAAATACATTTTTCCAAGAAAGTTTAGCCTTTGTCACTAATGAAACCACTAAATAAAGACATAAATATAGAAATCTTAAGATTTGTTTTATTTAATGTTGGTAGCAGGATGAACTGTCAGAGTGTATATTTTGCTCGCAAAGTTGCTGCAAGATGTTAACAGTGAAAAAGGTATTTAGAAATGAGTTATTTCAAGATGAAAAAGAAAACATACACGAAACATGGTTTCATTACGACCAGAATCGGTCTTGAGATATTTTTAACTTGATTTACAGTATTTGAGAGGTATGTCTTAACACCGATACTACAGTGCTTAAGTACTGCTCACGTATATGTTTCTAGGTTTATATTATGCATTTCATACGGTCAAATTACTTTTGAGCAACTAATAAGAAGCGCGAAACGGTATGCATTTTACTTTCGTTTTGTGCTGGGACCCGTGGATTGATTAGAGATCAAGTACATACAAGTCATTTTTTAAATGTTGTAGTTCGTCTTGAAAAAATGTTACGAGTACATCATCTATCAACAATCACACAGGTTCTGTTTCCATATTGCGGATTTTGGTTAGGTATTATCAAATCCAGTGGCGCTGTTAGTTTACTGAGTCCCATGTCACATGGTCTGTGATTGAAGCCAGTTAGACCGGTTTAATTCGTCACAGCCAGCACTCTTCAGGTGTGAGGGTCTTCTGCTCAGAATGAAACGCGAATGTTTGTGTATATTCTAATGGTAGTGGGGGCAGGGTGTGTGGGAACAGGTTTGGTTGAAATTGCATTAGAGTTCTATGTTCTTCACACCTGAAACATTTTCTCTGAAAGCATTTTCTTCGCAGTTTAACCGATCTTGTTACAGCATGTTACAGTTTACTTTTATTAACCATATTAATTTTAAGTGCTTAATGTAAAATCTTGTAAAAATATATTTTCATTTCATTGTTCAAATATACATTAAGTCTGACTATCATATAATAAGTTAAATACAAAACTAAAGAAAAAATAGGGATAAATATAATTCAAAATATTTTGCTAACAATGTTAACTGTTTATGAATAATAAAATGTATTAACTAAGGAGTAGGATGGCACAGTTGTTAGTATGTTTTTTGTTTTGTTTCTTTTTCATAAATACAACAGTAGTACCTGATGTCTCAGTGGCTTTCAAAATTTAATTATGCAATAAATAACCACATGTAAGACTCTGATGCTTAAAATGTTTAGGGAGAAAGTGGAATAATGGTGTGTATTTTTTCTTTAAACTACCAATACCAGCCATATACAGTCTGTAACGTAGGGATTTCTATACGTCTTTATTTAGTGTTTACATTAGTGACAAAGGCTAAACTTTTAGCTTCAGTAACGTGTACATATCTCCCCTTTTTATAAAACAACATGGTTGAAAACTGTTCCAGAGCCACTGTTGTTTCATCAGTGAAAAGTACATCATGAAATGCCTCTCCCTGTTCAATCCACTGGAAAAAAGAAAAGGAGCATAAAGCCTCTGATGGTCATAAACGATATTCATTTAGGAGCAGCATCAGAGGTATGTTTTTAACTGCACTGCATTGGAGAGAATACCATAGTGTGTTTTTTTTTTACTCCCTGGCGGAAACTCGCTTCCAGAAGAATCAGTATGGCTCAGAGATTAAATAAAACTTCACTCGCACCAAACAAATGTATATTTCTAAATATCACAACATGATCGAATTTAAGTCATTTTAATAACAATGAATAGTCACCTATGCGTTACAATATAAACATTTATATTGATTTAAATCGCGTTTAAATCACCTTTATTTAAAACCCATAAATAAAGCTGATACTGTTTAGACTTCCAATTATTTAAAACTGTATTAAAGCAGCACGATACACAATGCAACGTAAATCGCTATCTTTGTCTTCTGTGTAATAATGTTCACCTCTCTGTCCAGCAAATTTACAGGTTAAAAACAATACTGTTAGGCTGGGAAAACGATTTTTTTTAAGAAATACAAAATGAGATATAATGATATGTTCCGGCTTAGACATTAACGAAGAGCATAACGCGTGTACTGTATACACTCCAAGTACAACCCCCCTCTCTGCAGGAGTGCTGGCTGTGACGAATTGAACCGTCTCACGGGTATTTTCAAAGTAGGAGGCGAGATTTCCAGCGAAAGACACTCCCCCCCCCCCCCCTCAAAAACCCAGTAAGTACAGTACTTACTAGTTAAAGGCTAGGCTCCCGACTACGGCGAAAGGAACCCTTCTTTCATTAGAATACAATGAACATATTTTAGCCCTGAATGAATAAATAGCAAACATGGTTTACATAAAAGACATTTTTCCAAGAAAGTTTAGCCTTTGTCACTAATGAAACCACTAAAGAAAGACATAAATATAAAAATCTTAAGATTTTTAAAATGCATGACTTTGCTAAAATTTATTTGAAAATAAAAACAATTACAACCGCCAGGGGAGAGAGAGAACAGGGGAGGGATGTTGGTTTTGCATAAGGGGCGGGGCTATGGAAATTAGGTCTGTTTGGGAATGTGTAGTTACATGTTCTGGCTGTTTGTGAATTATCGTTGTTGAGTATGGAGTGTTGAGGTATTGATTTTGTGTAATGCTTTATGTTGAAAATTGAGGTGGATTTTGTTTATGATAAACAGGATAAACTGGGATGGGAGGAAGGTTTGGTTTTGCATAAGGGGCGGGATTATGATAATTGGAGGACTTTGCGAGAGTAAAATGGTTTGATATATTTGATTTTGTATTGTGGTTGTTATCTATGTTTTTGGTTGGTATTATGTTTATATGGTTGTTTTTGTTGGTTGGTTGTTATTATGGTTATTAATAATACGATCTATAGTTGAAATCTGAGCCTAAATAAAAAGAAAAAGCAAGTGATTAGGTTTATGAGCAATCTAATTACTTATTCGTTTAAAACGCTATATAAAATAAAGTTTATTATTAATTTGCTGCACAGAGCGGTGAATATTATTATGCATAAGACAAAGATAACGATCCTGATCAGTTTAGAAATCTGTGTACGCTGTAAAAGGTTTTTACTTAAACTTTTAAAATACACGTTTTGAATAGAAAGAAATCCTCTTCCTGTTACAGTATGTATAGCAAACCAGCACGTCTTTTTTCTCCAATCAGAGGGGTGTCAGATGGTGTCAGCCAATCACCATTCTGCGTTGGGTAGCAACGGGTGACTGTTCTCAGGCGGAAGATGTAAACAGCTTAATGTTCGTGTTAAATAATTTTTTTAAATTCAATTAAACGGGCACAGTTAAGACATTAAATATACATATACATACTGTATACAGTACAGTTTGCATACGGTAATATGTTTATGTTACGCGATTAAAAAATAAATAAATAAAACTAGAAGGTCCAGCTGGATTCGAGCACACAGCCTGCCCGTTGGCAGGCACGCACCTAGACCAGTCGGCTACAGTCAGCTCGCTGGAGCAAGCAGGCGAAACAGCCCTACACAGCCCTGCCGCAGTACACGGATATAATCATACCGTTATTAAATTCTTGAGATACGCGATTCCATATTATATTCCCTTTTAATCAAATTCTAAAAGTATGCTTGTTGACTCCGGTATCACGTTAGTTAAAGACTTCGAAGCTTACAATGTTTAGGGAGAAATGGAATACCGGTGTGTATTTTTTTCTTTAAAGTACCAAGACCAGCTATATACTGTATGTTTATGTTCCAAAATTAATATCGTTTATGGCTTTCACACGCGTTACAGTATGCTCCTATTCTTTTTATGCTCAGCTACTAAGATTTCCCTTCAGTGGTAAAATTCAATATCTACAACGGGCACAGCAAAGACGTTTTTACTGTAAGTCTTTCTACGACAGACCAACGGACCACGAGTGCCCCTGTCGGTCAACCAATCACTTACTGCGGTGCCACGCGTCATCTTGCGTCATACTGAGCGACGTCACCTGCGGTACGTGTCTGTGACGCGCACTTTGAATGGCTGCATCTGTATTTTCTATAGGTAAATGTTCAAAAAGGTGAAAATGCTGAAAAGGTTTTTATAGCAGTGTAGGGTTAGGGTTACAAGAACTCTTGAATGTTGGCAGCAGTTGTACGTCTAGCTGCGTTTTAAATGACAAAATTAAGTGTTTACTGATTAAAACAAGTTTTTTAAAAACTTTTGATCTGACTCAGTTTTGGCATACAGTTACTGAATGGTGTAATATAGAATACGAGCACCCCACAGTTTATGAAAAATAAAATTGCAGTTAGGAGCAAATTATAACTTGTCCTAATGTTGCTTAGGGCCCCAAAATTTAGCACTAAGCGTAAAAAATGTGTGCGTAGTACAGTAATGCTAACCCTAACCCTAGCTGGGCTTTCAACGGAGCGTTTCTGCAATCTGTCCTGAAACCCTCCAGTCATAAAATTTGTAATGTTCCTCAACCAAAGAATGTTTATCTAAAACAGTCAGAACCGTTCATAAAAGCTCTTAGAAATTTATTTTCTTCAATTATATATTTTCTATGGGTAAACGTTGAAAAAGGTGAAAAATGCTGAAAAGATGGTATACAATCAGTATCCATTTTATAGCAGTGTAGGGTTAGGGTTACAAGAACTCTTGAATGCTGACTGCAGTCATACTTCTAGTTGCACTTTAACCTGTCCTGTTTAATACAAAGATTTTAAAGTCACTATGTCTACCATATTTTTATAATAAATAAGTTCTTTCTCTGATTTAAATGTCATTAATATGTATACTATATTGACATCCTCTTATTTATATACCTGTATATATCATAGTATGTTAAATATTCACTTTATATCCACAATCTCTTAACCCAATAGCGATATTGGGGACCTTACCAATATTAAACTGAGGAAGGGAGAATGTAACTTCAGCTCCAAGCTCCCACTACCCAGAGGGACTGAGAAAGCAATTTGGAGGCATTAACTATCCAGTCATTGCAGACTGTAATGTCACAGAGATGAACACATTTACAAGATAATGCAAGGCTATGAACTGCAACAGCCACAAGTCCTTCTGCCAGAAGGAAAAAACAAAAAATAAAACTTTATAAAATCATAACCATAACTAATTATATCAAGTTTCACTCTCTTGTAACAATCATGACATTTTCAAAACTCTAAGCTTCCTAATTTATGAAGAATTCACTGTCACATTAAAATATTTTTTCATAAATTACTTTAAAATAAAATCATGGGGCCAACAATATATTCAATTTAAAGATAAAATATTGGCATCATAATTACAGCTTTCAAAATATAATAATATAGCAACATCACAGCCTGAAAAATAAGACACTATATCTTGGGAAGGAAATGCAGTGGGTGTCATTGTTTGTGCTTTTTGTAGCACAGAGGAAAATGTCATGTGCAGGGGGGGGCAGCTTTTCGGAGCTGCCTCTGAGTTCAATTCCTGGGGAGCTGTCTGTGTGAAGCTTGCATATTCTCTCAATGCTCTCAGAGGTAAAAAAATGGATAGACTGTTGGAAGAACATTCCAAATCAAATCGATTACGGAAGATACTGGCTTCAATATGGTAGTGTATTCAAAGTCGTTTCACAGATTTTTTTTAATTAACTGTAAATGTAGTACATAGTACCTTATTTAATGCATGGCTTGAAACTTTAAATGTTGTTTGAAGTGCCTAGTCATTTAAAAAAGGATTCAATGAGAAACTAATTAGAACCTTCTTCGGTATAAAAAAATTGACATATCTATGAAGTATTATGATAATATTAGAACTTCATAATTATGATAATATTTAGGTAGTGTTGCTTGTTAAAGTCTTTTTTTAAGAAAAGGTAATTGTTTGCTAATGTTACCTTTTAAAGGCTGAAATGCCAACTCTTGTGGTTTTGGGAGAGGTTTATTATGTTCACACAAAAGCACAGAAAACTTACTAAAGTTATTGGGTCGAGTAATCCCTCATTGAATCATTGAAAAGATACCAAAAGCATTTAAAAAAAACTTTTTAAAACAGCACTTGGCTATGTTCACTTTATTAAAACCAATTATTTTACCTATAAATACAGTTGATTATTATACAGTTTGAATATGACCTGATCTAAAAGTTATACAGTATGTGTTCTGTTTTTATTGCCTCAACTGCAGTGCTGCTGTGAATCAAAAATAAAGAGGTCTACAGATGGGAAATGTATATTTATATACATTTACAAAATATGAATGTTACAAGGAGCTAAAGCAATAAAATCATTCAATGGTGTATTAATGTATTAATTAAACAATTATCTTTATGGATAACAATCTGTGTAAATAATATCTTGATTTGCAGTATACAGTCCATTTGTACCATATTTTTTTGTTTTTCCTTAATCCTTTAAATGCTGCAATCCAGCCATTAATATTTAGGTAGCGTTTTCCATGATTATGTCTCTATAAATTCATGAACCAGATCAGACCATCTGCTTATCTCACAAGGAAATCTCTTAAGTGGGGTAAACATTATAAAGCTATCATCTGTTCTTCCAATCAGGCAAATACTGGTCTGAAAGGAACAAGAGAATGAAAAAAAAAACATGAGCAAACATTAAGAGTTCTCCTATCCTCACATTCCAGATATTTGTTTTCCTTTGATAGTTTAATGAAGCATTTCTTTTTTGATCAGATGGCCACTTTCTTCAGTTCATTAATGAATTTAAGTCTTTAATGAATACATGTTTAACAAGCATAATAAAAAATAGTGGTACTTAATATAATTATTGGAGAAATACCAGTTGCTATTTAGAAATGCTAAGCTAGCTAAAGAACATAAAAACATTTAATAATGGCAACAGGCCATTCAGTTCAACAGTGGTTCGTCTTTTCTATTACTCTATAACAGAATTAAACTTTGTTTAGAATGATACCAGAATCTCCACCTCCCCAAGATATTTTGGTAATCCTTTCCACATTTTGATAATTGGTAATTAATTTAAAAAGTGACATCACTTATAGACTTACGTTAAACCATCTCTTGCTTCATCATATTTGTTAACATTTAACGTTGTGTTTCAGAATATGTTGATAATTTGGCACAGAATACTACTTATAATAAGGAAGCAGAGTGGTTAAAGTTACTATTTAATAATAATAAATGTATTTATTTATTTTATATATTGCCTTTAAAGGTGGCTTCTCAAAGCTCTTTACAGAATGACAACAGCAACAACATTTAAAAATCAACAATAAAAAATACACAAGATAAACACAATGAGAATACACAGAGGAGACAGTAGATGGTGGTACTAAATACAGTAGGAGCAGAGGGGTAAAGAATGGAACCAGTTAAGTAAAGGCTCTTCTAAAGAAGATATACCCATATAGTGTAGACGGGCTTTGGGGACAGTTAGGATACCAGAATTAGAGGAGCGAAGGTTGTGAGATGGGGAGCAGGGCAGTAATAGCTCAGACAGATACTGAGGTGCCAAGCCATGCAGAGTCTTATAGGTGAGCATGAGGATTTTGAAGTAGACATAAAACCCAACAGGAAGTCAGTGCAAGGACTCCAGGATACTAGTAATGTGATCACTTGCACTAGACCTGGTCGGATTCATGCTGCCGAATTTTGGACATGCTGGAGTTTGTTCAATGTGGATTTAGATACCCCGGCGAGTAGAGCATTAAGGTAGTCATTTCGGGAGAAGACAAGTGTGTTGATCAGCTTTTTTTAGCCACAGTTAGTGATAACATAGGACATAGTCTAGCGATATTTCTGAGGTGAAAGACAGATGTTTTAACAATATGCTGCACATGTGGGTCGAATGTTAAGCCTTAATCAAATATCGCCCCATGGTTTTCAATTTAGACTGAAGCTCAAGTACAGAACCATCCACAGACAGGGTTACAGGATTGGCTTTATAAAGTTGATGGGGGGTGCCAATAAGCATGACTTCAGTCTTGTCACAGATAAGATGAAGGAAATTTTGAGTCATCCAAGTTTTTATGTCAGAGATGCAATTAGATAGAACAGAGACAGCCACATCAGTGTCAGGTTTGGTATGGATGTATACTGTATTTGAGTATCATCAGCATACAAATGATAGTTGAGGCCATGTGATCTTAAAAGCTGACCAAGTGGAAACATGTAAATGCTGAAAAGTAGGGGACCCAGTATTGAACCCTGAGGAACACCAGTTAACGGACCAATTTCAGACCTAAATCCGCCAAGAGAGACAAAATGACAGCGATCAGTGAGGTAAGACTTGAACCATTTGAGAGCAATGTCAGAAACTCCAAACACAGTCTCAAGACGAGAAAGTAAGAAATAAAAAGCACTGACATCAAAAAGAATGAGGATAGAAAGAGAACTAGAATCAGAAGCTATTAGAAGATCATTAGTAACTTTGAGCAGAGCAGTTTCTGTGCTGTGAAGGTGAGGGAAGCCAGATTGGAGGGGCTCAAAAAGGTTATTTACGATGAAGTGGTTATGTAATTGAAATGTGACAGCACATTCTAGAATTTTTGCAAAAAAGGGTAAGTTGTAGATGGGGCGAAAACTGTTTAGATTGTCGAGAGCCATGTTAGGCTTTTTTGGCACGGGGGTAATGGCAGCAGTTTTGAGGACCGTTGGTACTGTACAACACCAGTGCTCAAGGATTCATTTATTATATTGAGGACAACAGGGCAGAGAGAAGTGAAACAGGACTGAAATAAAGTGGTGGGAATGGGATCTAATATAGAGGTGGATTTCATGTGTGAAACTAGTTTACTGAGGGATGCAGAGTCAAGAAAAGAAAAGTTGTAGAGAAGGAAACCAGAAAAGTTTGTTGTGTTGTGGAGAGAATGTGATGCCAGATGTTGTCAATCTTGGAGCTAAAGAAATTTAAAAATGTGTTGCAAAGTTGTGATGAGGGAGGTAATGTGGTGGGGCAGTTAGGCTTTAGCAGTCTGTTGATGGTGGAGAAAAGATGCCTGGGGCTGTTATGGTTATTTTCAATGATGTGAGAGAAGTAGGTAGATCTAGCAGACTCTATCGTAACCTTATATTCAGACAAGTAATCTTTTCAAGCCTGATATTGTATGTTTAGGTCAGAAAGATGCCACCTACACTCAAGTTTCCGGGAGACTGCCTTCATACAGGTAGATTGCAGATGGTCAGTGTACCAGGGGGCAGAGCGAGAAAAAGAGATTTAAAATTGTAAAATTAATTTAAACATGAAACGTCGTTTACCTGAAGATTTGTGTTATTTTACACCCATGCCTTCTTGAAATTCAGTAACTTACAGAATTTTAGATCCAATTTAATGGTACCTATGAATTTATATGCATGCCTGCTAAGACAAGAAAGCACATATGCCTAGCAAAATGTTATGATCTTTATATTGTTTAGCATTTATTCCTTAAGATATTTCCATTATTGTTAGAATACTTAAGAAACAAGTAAAGGTTTATTCCATGCTGAAAAGAGAAGAAAAGAAACATGATGTCTCCACATCTGAAACAGTATGCTTCTTTTCTTCTCTTTTCAGCATGGAATAAGCCTTTACTTTTTAGCCTACGCATGCTGACACAGCTCCCTACTTGATAAATGCTTAATGCAAGCAACTAAAAACTATAAAATTCCAGAAGCCTTAAATCCTTTTCTATTTGTTTTCACCAAGAATGACAACTTTCAAATACCATTCAATGTCAAGAAACGAAATGTAATCAAACTTCAAGCTACAGTATCTTGCTTGTCTTATAATTGGGACCTTCAGAATGGCAGTGTCACAAAGCTGCAGAACTGCATTTTGAAACACTGATGACAACTCTCTGGGTAAAGACAAAGAATGGTATTTTTGCTCAGTTTGGTACAGTATATGACTTCACTATGGACTGGGAACATGTACCGTACACAGAACAAATGTGAGAAAGAGTGAAAAATTTTCCAAGGTTTATGTAAGAGACTATCATTGTTTTGTTGTTATCTGTGTTGTTATCTCAATACAGTGATGTTTATCTTCACAAGGCAAGGGACTTTGCTTCAGTTCATCACCAGCACTGTGCACTGGCCTGCTGTATTGCCTTAATTTAACCCATTTATTTACTTTAAAGGCACCTAGGGTAGGAACCTAAGTTTATACTGTAACTGCTATCACCAAATAACATTACTGATCCATAAGCTGTCAATAAATGCCACACTGCTTGTATTGGACACACAGGGAATAATAACTCAATATTAACAATAATTGGATTGATCTGAAAGTAATATATGACTTTAAAGTATTCTCGAACTTAAATGGTAAAAATACAAAATATAGTTTAAATTGCGGCTTATATTCAAATATAAGTAACAAAAAATTGGAAGTGATCTGGTCATAGACATATTTACCACCGGAGAACTGAACAGTGTTGAACTGTTTGCTTGTATTGTAACAGACTGCCATTTTACTTGGTTATGATGTGTTGTTGCGATCGAGTGATAAAAAAGCTGTTATTTTTTTTTGTGTACAAGAAGGAGGTGATCCTGTGTGCTTCATTTTATAAACCATGACTTAGTGATAATGTGTGTCTTCATGGAAGCCGTGCTTTCTTTTTTTCTTCATCTCACAGAAGAAATAGGATATAGTTGATGGAAAAGTAAAAAAATAGAGAACCTTAGAAAGAAAGCAAAGCACCCTGAGGCATATGTGCAGTTAAATGCAAGAAGCAACTGGGATAAGCTTGACTTGCAAGCAATTAGGCACGATACAGTAACTGAAGCAAGCTAGTTTTAGTCCAATTATTTCTTGTTACATGGCATGTTACTGATATTGTATCTCCACTTTTAATGGCTGGGCTCGCCTTCCCATTAAATGCTAGTGTTAACAGTGACTGTAACACCATTACATTTCAAACAACTTCCTTATACATGCTCAAATTTCTTATAGAATCCTTTGGACATAAGAAAAACAAGATACTAAAAAATTTACAAAGGAAAAATTACTGTAGGGTCTGGCAGAGCTGTGATTCTACAAAAAAACCCCAGGAAATATTCATGAAATCAGAAGCCCTTTTACTAATCAGTTATGTAAATGGTAAATTGACATAATATAAAGTATTGTTATAGAAAATATATATTCACAGGCGCTGAATTGGAGGGTCCTGGGTGTTAAAAATAAGTATTTTTTTCTTTTTCTGTAGATATTAATTTTTTTAATTAAATACAGTATGTGAAATAGAACATAGCAGAGGAGTCTGGAAAAGGGTGGACTGAAAATGAATGCAGAAAAATCTGAAATAATGGTAATGGAGAGAAGAGGAGATACTATGACCAATGTTGAGGAGACAAATGGAGGAAAACTGAAACAGGTTGATGGCTTTAAATACCTTGGATCGAAACTGGTAAAGGGAGGAGAAACACTGGAGGCAGTAAAACAAAAAGTGAAAGCTGGATGGAACAAGTGGAGAGAAATAACTGGAATAATCTGTGACAGGAAAATTCCTAGAAAGTTAAAGTGCAAAATGTACAAGACTTTGATTAGACCTGTACTACTATATGGAACTGAATGCTTGGCAGTTTGAAAGAGGGAAGAGAACTTGATGAGAAGAACTGAAATGAGGATGTTGAGATGGATTCTGCAGATTTCAATGAAGGATAAGATCAGAAATGAAGAAATCCGTAGACGATGTAGGGTGGTGGATGTAGTTGAGAAGATGCGAGAGGCGAGGTTACGGTGGTATGGACATATCATGAGGAGGGACGTTAAGGAAGTAACAAAGAGGGTAATGGAATTTGAGGTGGAAGGTAACAGGGGAAGAGGCAGGCCTAGAAAGAGATGGATAGATTGTGTGAGAAAAGATATGGAGGTATGTGAAGTGAATGAGGAAGATGTGCTCGACAGAGACAAGTGGAGAAGAGCAACCAAAGCAGCTGACCCCAGGACAGTCTGGGACTAAGGCTGTGAAAAAGAAGAAGAAGAAGATGTGAAATAGAACACATAAATGTCAGAATATCCACATATTGTGGTTAATTTTGTTTTTGTCATACAGTGAATTCTGAAATTGATGATGGCATGTGGATTCTTAAACACTATTTCAACAGAACATTGCACAGCAAGATATACTACATGACAATTTACATTAAAATGTATGAAATCTTTTTAAAGAAATCTTTTCATATACAAAAAGGAATTATACATTAAATAATAGTACACTTGGTTTTAGGTTTGATATTTATATTATATTGTTACAAATAGTGGGTTTTGAAATTAGAGAAAGTTAAGAAACGACCAAGTGGATGAATCAATAAGTAAAATAAATGATCTTAACCCCCAACTTGTAAGAATGTTTCAAAAATATACAGTACCAGAGTGATTGGTAAATATTGCTTTCTTGATTATCTGTCACAAACTCCCCACAGCTAGAGCCATCTAAAATGTATAGAATAGGGGTGGAAGGATCGATCGGTTATAGATCGGAATCTGCCGTTTTCCATTCTAAATATGTGATCGGTGATTGGCCAATGTTCCTTTCATTTGGCCGATACTGAGAGCCAATCTATGACGCAATATATTTTAGCCAAAATTTTGCCATGTGCCTTGGAATTCTGCCGCTTGATATCTCACCTAGAGCCGGGCTATGCCATTCCCGGTCGGAAATACTTTTCTGATTATGGCGTTTGGTCATCTTCATTAGATAAATGAACTGTTGGACTGCAGCTTGTTACTCCATGTGAGTTGGTTGCAACAATCAGTGTCTTACTTGTTAATGAAACAATTTTAGCTTATACCATCTTTTGTATCTTTGCCTGGCTAGTAACACCCCTCCCGAATCGTATCGGTATCGGTAACGGCATTGGCCGATACTGCTGACAGAAAATCGGCGACCTCTATGGGCCTCACAATATGTTGATCGGTCCATCTCTAGTATAGAATGGCTAAACACACCTGCATTGTGATGAATGTTTGAATGTTTATCATTTATTCTTTACTCAGAATGTTATCTCATCCTGAAATACTCTTTAACTCATATATACTAATTTAAACATGAGGTTGAAATTTTCATTTTTAATTTGTTTCAGTAATTTAATTATGCAAACTGTTAATTATGTTTAAATTAATATATTTGTTTCATAAAGATAATATTGGGACTTGACAATCAATTGACCAAACAGTAAGGGCTGTAAATTTAAAAAATAATAGCAAAGAAGTCGAAGGGAGGTTGTGTAAAGTTCTGTATGTTGAAGTTTCTAGAAACAATAACCTTTAAGTAATGTACAGAATTTTGAAAAATGTTAAAAGACTAAATAAGAAAACAGATCAATTAAGTTATCCATTAGAACTAAAGATTTAGAGGTCAGCTGTAATGAAAGCCAGCAGACACCATGTTCCTACAGGACTAGGGGTTGGGAACCACTGATGTTTGGATACTAAATTGATTATGATAATCCACTAGTTTTTTTCCACTAACTTTTAATTCCAGTAACTGCATTAATTTGAAAAAAAAAACATGCCTGCTTCACAAATATGACCTCTCACTCAGAGCCAAAAAAACAGAATTATTCTACATGAATAAGTGTAAAATTCTGCAGGAGTACAACTAATTCAGAATATTTTCGTAATAAATTTACATTTATAAAGGAAAAATAAACCCAAACTACTTTCTTAGCAGAAGATCTCTACCTTTGGTAGACAACGTCTAACTACTCTCTTTCTTGTTCTAATCAGACTTCTACCATGTCTACCATGTATACAGGATGAATGTATTGTATACAGTCTTCTTGTCCCAGGATCCAAACCTGGGACAAGAAGATCAAGCCATTCCATGGTAAAAGAGCAATACACTTTTATTGATAGTGCACTTGTAATGTATCACAAAACAGGATCAACAAGCAAAGAAGCCTTGTTCTTAAGAAATCAACTTAAGTAATACTGTCGATCACTCATACTGGATGTCTGACAACCGCCTTTCTTGGTCAAAGGGTGGCCAAAAGAACAGCACAAAGAAATGCTTAAGGTCATCTTCAAACAACACCAACAGCTGGCAGGAGCAAGTAATGTGGTGTTTGGGGTACATTCCTTCTCAATCAACCCTAACACTAATTATGGCACAATGTGAGTTACCATTGCCAATGAAATATTGCCCGCCTCTCCGCTTATTCTGTGTGTGCAAGTCTGCAGGGTATTGAACAGAAAACTAAATAGGGTTTCTAAATTATATGACATGTATAGGAATAAATTGGAAAAGGTGCATCTTTTTCTCTTTTCCTTTTCTTGTGCACAGATTTGTGTTTTAAACTTTCTCAGAGCAAGATCCATGAAAGTTTGCAAATACAGGCCTTGGCCAGAATTCAGCATGCACTAAGGTAGTTAGTAAAATAATGTTGGCCTTTTCATCTCAAGTTTAGACTCTCTATGCGCGCATGAGTGGTGTAGCCAGATACTAAATTTTGAGTGGGCCTGGGCTTTGTTTGGACAAGCAATACAATGGATACTATAGATACCCGAGTCGATCACCTTGACCCAGGCTTCTCAGCATCCCATCATACTCTGTTACTTTGTAGATGTCAATGCAATCTGTTTATAACTCAGAATAAATTCTGCCAACAGTAAACTTTAATCACTTTTACAGTCTGACTTGCCCCACAGTATCAAGGAATATTTTATAATATATATACTTTATGATTAGCCAGCAGCTTATGTGGTGATTGGTATTGATTTTTAAATACACCTAAATTGAATAACATGATTGACAACCTAAAGTTTCAAATTGATGTTATAACCACTTCAGCAGATCATTATTTTCACCCATGAATCCCATAAAAGCTGATGAATGTGAATTTAGAATCAAGTGTGAGAGATCTACAATCAGCAGGGGCTCGCAAAAGGCAAAGTCAGCATCTAAAAGGGTTTACAAATGGGAATTTAATATAAAGTGTGACAGATTGACAATCATAACTGGATTGCAAATGGCAAATTCAGCTAATGATGAAAGTCTTCAACATTTTATTTTTAGATTATTTTTTTCTGATCTGGGTATCAGTTATAATAAAAGGGTTGATGGAGTATTTGTTGTAATCGTGGAATGTGGGAATCTGGAAAAAGTCTCCCAGCAAATAATTATAGCTGATGTCATTGCTTTTTTTTAAAAAATGACTGGATACTATTAATCAACTACAGATGCAGCCATTCAAAGTGCGCGGCACAGACACCACGGTACAGATACCGCAGGTATGATGACACGGGATACCGCGGTGCGTGATTGGTTGACCGACAGGGGCACTCGTGGTCCGTTGGTCTGTCGTAGAAAGACTTATTGTAAACATCTTTACTGTGCCTGTTGTAGATATTGAATTTTACCACTGAAGGGAAATCTTAGTAGCTGAGCATAAAAAGAATAGGAGCATACTGTAACGCGTGTGAAGGCCATAAACGATATTAATTTTGGAACGTAAACATACAGTATATAGCTGGTCTTGGTACTTTAAAGAAAAAAATACACACCGGTATTCCATTTCTCCCTAAACATTGTAAGCTTCGAAGTCTTTAACTAACGTGATACCGGAGTCAACAAGCATACTTTTAGAATTTGATTAAAAGGGAATATAATATGGAATCGCGTATCTAAAGAATTTAATAACGGTATGATTATATCCGTGTACTGCGGCAGGGCTGTGTAGGGCTGTTTCGCCTGCCTGATCATGCGAGCTCTCTTGTAGCCTACTGGTCTAGGTGCGTGACTACCAACTGGCAGGTTGTGTGTTTGAATCCAGCTGGTGCTGGACTTTTCTTTTAACAAACATTTCTTCGAAAAAATAGGTAAGCGATATTATGGACAATCAGTTGACTTTTATATTTCAAAATATCGCAAATATCGATCATGTTGGGAAGAACATATCTTCCCTTCTGACAGCGGTTCCTGCTTCTATTGTGTGTGTGTGCAACAGTAAATTTTTATAGAGAAATGGAGGCTGGACAGTATGCGTTACAATATAAACATTTATATTGATTTAAATCGTGTTCTGATTTAAATCGCAAACGCGTGTTTAATTATGTGTTTTTAATCATAATCAGGCTAATGCATTTCTACATTTTCTGTATGAACCAGCTTAGAGGTTCATACAGAAAGACAGCTTGTGTTTAAATTGAGTGTAAGGTAATTTATGCTTCTAAAGTCATGGTCAGTATTATTGTACTGTGCTGTACTGTGTCACATTATTTTATAGCGTTTTTATTGCGTTATTAAATCCGGTGGCGCTGTGTTAGTTTCCTGACTCACATTATTTAAACTACCACATTGATCATTCATCTCTAAATAAACTTTATTTTATATAGCGTTTTAAGCGATTAGGTAATTAGATTGCTCATAAACCTAATCGCTTTTTCTACATAAACACAGCGTGATTGCTCTCTGAAAATGCTTTTCCTTTATTTTTAAAGTAGGCTCAGATTTCAACTATAGATCGTATTATTATAAACTTTCTTGGAAAAATGTATTTTATGTAAACCATGTTTGCTATTAATTCATTTAGGGCTAAAATACGTTCATTGTCTTCCAATCTAGTCGAGTTGACATTGGAAGCCTGCCACACCCGGACTGTTAAACCAACGCATTAGCACGTCAAAGCCCATTGAGCCAGTATTGGCTTTAGTATCCCCCCCTTCTCCCCTCAATTCAATTCAATTCAAGGTGTTTTATTTGCATGACAGATGGGTACAAGCAGTGTTGGGTATGTATATTGTAACACTTACGGCAGACAGGCACTGTGTAAGAGCCGGCGCACCAGAGCAGCGCACCGAGGGAGCGTCTGCATTTTAACTTAGTTTTTAAAATTAGTCAAGCAATATGAAGCATCTCCTTTTACTTAGTGCCTGAGCATAAAAAGAATAGGAGCATACTGCAACGCGTGTGAAGGCCATAAACGATATTAATTTTGGAACATAAACATACAGTATATGGCTGGTCTTGGTACTTTAAAGAAAAAAATACACACCAGTATTCCATTTCTCCCTAAACATTTTAAGCATCGAAGTCTTTAACTAACACGATACCGGAGTCAACAAGCATACTTTTAGAATTTGATTAAAAGGGAATATAATATGGAATCCCGTATCTCAAGAAATTAATAACGATATAATTATATTCATGTTGCAAAAGAACTGCAATGGACATAAAAACTCCCTTGCTTTTAACAGAGCGTTCCATAATTTCTAACTACGAAAATGCCAGGTGAAAGGATTTGTAAACATATTTTGTTAAAGCAAGTCAGTTTTTTCCACAACACATAAAAGACATTTTTCCAAGAAAGTTTAGCCTTTGTCACTAATGAAACCACTAAATAAAGACATAAATATAGAAATCTTAAGATTTGTTCTATTTAATGTTGGTAGCAGGATGAACTGTCAGAGTGTATATTTTGTCGCAGAGTTGCTGCAAGATGTTAACAGTGAAAAAGGTATTTAGAAATGAGTTATTTCAAGATGAAAATTTTCAGAATAATTGCAAATCTAGCAGGATAGAGAAAGCACAGAAAACTGGCAGTTAGATTGATCAGATTAGTATGAAAAGTCATTTAGCAAAGGGAATTAGAAGAGTGACAAACTAGTATACTTTAGATCTTTTTTTCTGAACCAGGGACAATCTGATCATGTTTCCCTATAACAATAATAAAAAACTTTATTTGATATATCACCATTAAAGGTGGCATCTCAAAGCAATACAGTAGATGTAAAAACAGATAAAAGGACCACAGATTACAAAGTAAATGCATATAAGAAAGACAAGCAGTTAGAGGTGCTACCAAAATTAGAAAATGAAGCAGATACAGACACTAAGTCTTCTGAAAAGAAAGGTTCTGAGGTTAGATTTAAACTGGCCTTGGTGTGTGTGTGTTTGTGTCTGTCTGTCCTGTGATGGACTGGCGCTATGTCCAGGGTGTATTCTGCCTTGTGTCCGTCGCTTACTGGGATAGGCTCCAAATCCTCTGTACTGGATAAAGAGATTAGAAATGGATGGAAGTAAAGGCACTGTGTGGATGGAACTATACACAGTGTTAGAAACCCACTATGAAATGGCAGCATCTCACTGAGAATAAAACATTTTATACTGCTGGCTTAAGGAAACAGCCTTTCCACCTCTCTTGCACATCAGAATCCATACCTAGTTATTTAAACAAATTGCCTCTAATTATAAACATCTTAATATGCTGGCTCTGTGGATCCGCATCAGCTATGTTTGCCCATTCCTTCAATTCATGTGCATCCAACACACAGTTCAACGCTAGCAACTACACAAAATCTAAAATATGAGCTCTACTTGCCACTTACAGTACCAACAGTACCAGCTAACTTTAGTAGTGACATTTTCATGGATCTTTTTAACAATAAAATTTACAACATCAGACTTCAGACACAATTAAACAGGCCTCAAAAAAGTCTGGTACAAACATTTTCAGCATGGAATAAACCGTTACTTTAATGGTATAAACCTTAAATGGATTCATATTCTCAATAAGATTTGGTACTCAGTAACATGACTTAGAAAATGACAGAAGACATACGTATCATGCTTATCCTTCTATTTTTCATAATCGTAAACTCCTTAAGGCAGTTACATTTTCTCTGTTCTGACCTGGAGTTACAGAGAAATTTAAATTCTAATAAGAGATTTGTAATGAGGAAAGTCATACCAATCACTCATACAGTACCAGGATTTGCAATTACAATACAAATACTTTCTTTCTGTATGTGTTTATTTTGCAGTTTGAGTCTATGGCATTCTTTTGGGGGTCTATACTCCAAGGCATGACTTTTTTATGTATAAACATCAGTATTTACTGCTATTAATTACTGTACGATTTATAGTTGAAATCTGAGCCTAGATATAAAGTTAGATATAAAGTTAAAATCTCGACAAAGCAATGTAGGAAATACAGAGAAAATAAATCCTTTCTGACATCTAAAATCAGTTTCGATCAAGGTCTCTAAAACGAACAAGAAAAAGAAGATTTTCGGAGGGCAATTACGCTGTGTTTATATAGAATAAGTGATTTATGAGCAATCTAATTTCTTGTTCGTTTAAAACAGTGAAATGTCAGCTGTAAAAGATCGCACCAGAAACAGCACTCTCCCTGCCTGTCATAGACGTTCAGGAAAGGCTGAATGAAGTCATGTCAAGTACAATAATTCGGAGATCAATAATAACAGTTGTAGGACAGTATATAAGGAGGATAAGGATTTTGAAGTTGACTCGAAATCTGATAGGTTACCAGTGCAAGGACTTGAAAACAGGTGTAATGCATCCCTGATAGGATTCTTGCTGTCATATTCTGAACATATTGAAGATTGCTCAGTGTGGATTTAATTTCCTCAGTGAACAGGATGTGCATTTATTAATTCTAGAAAAAAACTAGATTTCTCTAGTTCTTAGTTTCTCTAGTTCCCTTTAAAATAAACTATTATTCCACAATGCAGAGTATTACATGGCCAGTATTTACACATGATATTTGTGATTTAAAGAAATTAACACAAGCAGCTTTTGGAGATTTAAGTGTTGGCTGAGTTATTGCAGGATAAAAGACTAGAGATGTTGGCAAGAAGAAGATAGTTTGGGGAAAGCTGAGGAATACACTTATAACAAGAACACTTCCTAATGGGGTTAGGCATACTTTTGATGAAGATGATGAAGTTAACAGACTATATGTTTACATAGATACTGAAATAAGGATTGTATTTTAGATTATGTGTAGTTGCTGGCATTGAACTGTGTGTTGGATGCACATGAATTGAAGGAATGGGCAAACATAGCTGATGCGGATCCACAGAGCCAGCATATTAAGATGTTTATAATTAGAGGCAAGTTGTTTAAATAACTAGGTATGGATACTGATGTGCAAGAGAGGTGGAAAGGCTGTTTCCTTAAGCCAGCAGTATAAAATATTTTATTCTCAGTGAGATGCTGCCATTTCATAGTGGGTTTCTAACACTGTGTATAGTTCCATCCACACAGTGCCTTTACTTCCATTTCTAATCTCTTTATCCAGTACAGAGGATTTGGAGCCTATCCCAGTAAGCAACGGACACAAGGCAGAATACACCCTGGACATAGCGCCAGTCCATCACAGGACAGACAGACACAAACACACACACACCAGGGCCAGTTTTCCCATAAACCAATTAACTTACCAGTATGTTTTGGAGTGCGAGAGGGAGTCATATCACACATATGGAGAAAAACCATGTAACCCAGAGAGAACATGTAAACCCCACACAGACAGGATGGCAGGAATTGAACCTAGGACCCCAGTGCTGCAAGATAGCAATGCTAACCACTTTGCCACCATTATAAATGGATGGATATCTTAGTTATCTTTCTAGTTCACAGGTTTGCATGCATAATTTAATTTTGAAAGCCACTGAGACATCAGGTACTACTGTTGTATTTATGAAAAAGAAACAAAACAAAAAACATACTAACAACTGTGCCATCCTACTCCTTAGCTAATACATTTTATTATTCATAAACAGTTAACATTGTTAGCAAAATATTTTGAATTATATTTAACCCTATTTTTTCTTTAGTTTTGTATTTAACTTATTATATGATAGTCAGACTTAATGTATATTTGAACAATGAAAATATATTTTTACAAGATTTTACATTAAGCACTTAAAATTAATATGGTTAATAATAGTAAACTGTAACATGCTGTAACAAGATCGGTTAAACTGCGAAGAAAATCCTTTCAGAGAAAATGTTTCAGGTGTGAAGAACATAGATCTCCAATGCAATTTCAACCAAACCTGTTCCCACACACCCTGCCCCCACTACCATTAGAATATACACAAAGCACTCAAATCTTTCGAGCTAATGATCAGGTGACCCGAGAGAGAGCGAGAGAAACACCAAGGGGTGCGGAACCAGGGAACTATTTACATGGAAAACGGGCGATCTCCCCAGACTGTCCGCCCGTTTCACTGTTACCTGGATACCTCTTTATTTAGAACTCACAAACACTGATTTTTAGTTTAGAAGGATTCAAGTAGGGTTTTAGATGAAAGGCAGCGACCTTAATCAAGCCCAAATCACAATTGAACCCATTCAGAGCCTACATTACATTTTAGCGTTTCATTCTGAGCAGAAGACCCTCACACCTGAAGAAGGGGGAGGTGTTTTTCGCTGGAAATCTCGCCTGCTTCTACTTTACAACCGGAGTGCTGGCTGTGACGAATTAAACCGGTTTTACAAGTTTCAATCACAGACCATGTGACATGGGAGTCAGGAAACTCCACCGGATTTGATAACGCTATAAAAACGCTATAAAATAATGTGACTTGGCACAGAACAAGTTTACAGCACAGTACAATAATAAATGCTGACCATGACTTTAGAAGCATAAATTGCCTTACACTCAATTTAAACACAAGCTGTCTTTAGCCCTCTAAGCTGGTTCATACAGAAATGTAGAGATCCAGGCTCAGAACACACAGCTTCATTAGCGAATACATATGCAGGACAACTAGAGAAGACGTTTTACAGAGGATGGATTTTTAGAAACATCCCATCAGTGACATCACTGAAGTCAACTCCTAGGTACTGTAACTGTCGTGTGGATAGTTTCACAAGAATCAGACAAAGGTTTAAGCATCGCTTGTTCTAGATAAAACTGCATAAAAAAAACAACAACCCATAATGTACTTCTTTGCGGCTCTGTTTGCCCAAATCATATATTCACAACGTGAAATCTAGAAAATAATATTACGTAACCAAAATCCGCAATATGGAAACAGAACCTGTGTAATTGTTGATAGATGATGTACTCGTAACATTTTTTCAAGACGAACTACAACATTTAAAAAATGACTTGTATGTACTTGATATCTCTAATCAATCCACGGGTCCCAGCACGAAACGACACTAAAACGCATACCGTTTCGCGCTTCTTATTAGTTGCTCAAAAGTAATTTGACCTTATGAAATGCATAATATAAACCTAGAAACATATACGTGAGCAGTACTTAAGCACTGTAGTATCGGTGTTAAGACATACCTCTCAAATACTGTAAATCAAGTTAAAAATATCTCAAGACCGATTCTGGTCATAATGAAACCATGTTTCGTGTATGTTTTCTTTAAAGTACCGAGACCAGCCATATACTGTATGTTTATGTTCCAAAATTAATATCGTTTATGGCCTTCACACGCGTTGCAGTATGCTCCTATTCTTTTTATGCTCAGCTACTAAGATTTCCCTTCAGTGGTAAAATTAGATATGAATATTCAATACTTAAACGGGCACAGTTAAGACATTAAATATACATATACATACTGTATACAGTACAGTTTGCATACGGTAATATGTTTATGTTCCTAAATCAATCTCTTTTATGAGCATGTGAAAGGCATGGTGAATCACTGTACTTTGCATGATTGGAAACAAATGCGTGATTGCGAAATGCTGTGGTGTTACTTTTACAAAGATGGTCAATGAAAAAAAGAATGTTGACCAGGGCAATACTTTGAGTTTACACTTACAGCTTGTCCAAGGTCATTCATTATTAATACTATTAGTAATATCTTCGTTAAAGACTTTGATGGCCACAGCTCAAACATGAGAGGTTGAGCTTTATTAGCTCCACCTTGCGGAAATTCTGGATACTATTATTTTGCTTGTCGTATTATAGGAGAATTTACGGTAACTCGCGGTATTTACCGGTAGCTTGCGGTAGACTGCGTACAGCGTACCGCAAAATAATGCGGTATCGCCCGCGCATTTTGAATGGCTGCATCTGTACTAGTAACCAAACAAGATAGATGTGCCAAATTGCTTCCTTACACTAGCCAACTTTCTTCAGTTTCCTAAAACTGAATGCAGCCTGGTGACCACATGAAAAGAATGCTTCCAAAATGTTATATTTTGGTACACAACCTTATACATATTTTAGCTTTAGGAGCTATATACTGTATTTTTCACATTTTTGTAGCAGTTTTCTTTCTGCACTCACACTTTCTTGTATTATCAACTCTCTAAAATTAGTTAGAGACAGTGGAAGCAAAAAAAAAAGATGAGTAATTCTCAGGAGTTGATTAGAAGCACAAACCTTTATTTAGCAGCTGTATTTATAACTCTTAGCAAATGCCTTCATCAGTGTATTTTCTGATCATCAGCACACTTCTCATTGAAAGTGTATTAGCACTTAAGAGGGAAGGGGAGGCACTCACGATAAATGTGTCTGGAGATTGCTTCGCATTTTTGTTCTCATGATCTCTGCCTGATTGGCACCACTGTAAGGTACTGTACACCAAAATTTGCTTAAGTAGTTTTACTATGCTTTAGAGCTACCTCAGTACAATAGCTACCAACTCAAGGTTAAGAACATGTATTTTTATACAGTTTTAAGGGCATGTACAGTGCATTATCAATCTTTGGTTTAATACATGCATCAATTTTATGGCAGGTCTAATCCTTTGGACATGTCAAATCTTTCCCTGCAGTAGACCACTTAAATATTGGACTGTGTTTTTAATCACCAGGTTTTGTGGTGATGGAGGAAGAAGGATAAGTAATGTCAGACCTGCACGTACACCATGAGAATAAACTTGGCATTTGAAGGATACCTCTTCAGGAACAAAGCTCTGTAAGACCAGTAGCTGCAGTAAGAGTCTACCAGTGGAGTGATAACCAAACATGTACTGTATCTGAAAAGGAACAAGCCTTCTTCGGTTGTGATGAACTGTATCTGTCATCTTGCAAGTCAGTCTGAGTGTAGTATAGTGTGGGATGTGAAAACTACAAGGACATTGATTTTAGCAGCACTTATCATTTCTTTTTTAGTCTTTAATTTTTTTATACTGTACAAAGCTACAAAATTATTGAATCACAGGAATGAGAAGAGAAATAGTAGGCGATGTAACAAACATGAATAGAAAATACCCACCTGAACTACATGAATAGAAAATAGCTGAATAGTTTCATACAGAAATTAGAGAAGGTTTTTGGAATTGAATGAGTCAAGCTATGTTAGATAAACAGAGTAGTGTGCTTTTTTACACAGAAGTAGATTTAATTAGCTCTCTCTATATATATTCTTGGCTGAAACAAAAAAAAGATAAATGACAGACATTCAAAGTCTTAAGAAGTACAGATTAATCAGTGTGTCTCCATCTACTCCACAGAATTTACCTTCTCCAACAAAAGGTCTAAGGAAGTTAATTTGTCTTAAAAGGCAGGTAAATTCATCTGCATGCAGACTTTCTTATATCATCAACATCTTGAAAAGGAGAAAGAAATCGGGGATCAGTGGATGTCTAATTGAAAATACCCAGAATTTTATATTCGAAAAGAAAATGTACATTTTAATCAGGATCTGAAGAAAAAAATCATATAAAGGACAGAATTGACCACACTGATTAGTCATTAATTAATAGA
Source organism: Atractosteus spatula (assembly GCF_055471065.1). Classification (NCBI taxonomy): domain Eukaryota; kingdom Metazoa; phylum Chordata; class Actinopteri; order Semionotiformes; family Lepisosteidae; genus Atractosteus; species Atractosteus spatula. Next base: position 55,754,643 of record NC_142708.1, on the reverse strand, counting down.
TTAGTGATCAGACTCACTTCAATGAACTTCATATATTATAATAAGAAATTGCATTTATTTTTACACAAGGGAACAAATGAATGGAAAACTTAGTTCTAACAGTTTACCCCGCTCTGTAAAATTTAATCCTATGTTTCTCAATCTCGGTATGAGAGAAATTTTTCTTTTTTTTTTTCTTATCTGCACCTCTTCTGACTCTCCAGCCTTTCTATATTTCGGCTGGGAGTTGTGTGCCTCATATTATTTTTTCCTTTTCCTTTTTTTGGACATCTTTTATTTTGGACCAACCAAACATTAGCTTGCATTCAACCTAGTATTACTGTACCTCACCCTGATCACTTAGATACCATCTGTAAGTGCACAGAGTCCTGCCCCTGGGCTTCGACTCTACCTCTCGCAGCAGAACTGTTTCCAACCTCCTGCAGCATTACAGCCTGGTTCTGAAGAAGATGTACAGTATGCAATGAGATGCTAGTGAGCTGTTCTTAGTTTTGATCTGATAGAAATTTAGCTTTGTTTTTCTTACTAATGCAATTAGTAGTCCATCTGTGTAGCAGTTTGTTCTATTTGGGATAATATGCATTAAATTTGAGTGGACCAGAAATGTGTTACTAGCTGAGCTGTTATTATGTTAAAGCCAATGTTTCAAATAACTCATTGTAACAGGTAAAACAGGTCAAACGTTTGAGTACTCTGAAAAGCTGTAGTTTCCTTTTGAAAGTCTCTTTTTTTCCCATGCAGGGTGCAGGCAACAAAATCGGGGCTTCTGTTTTTCATACTGTAGCTTTATTCAGCTTATTCATTTCACTGAATATGACTACAAGGTAAATAGTTTTGCCATCTAGTTTCCTTCAATAATTCAGCAAGTTTAGATTTCTTATCAGCTAAGAAAACACTCAATTCTTATTTGAGTTTAGATATATGGGTAAGTGTTCTGCCTCAAGATAGCTATTTTACTTATTTATGTATGAGAAACGAATGATGATCCATGCTTATTTTCTCACAAGATGTAGCAGAGCACCTGAGGGGAGTGTTTTTCTCTTCATTTAATAAAATGTACAAGTTTTGGGGCTATCTTCAGAATACTGTCTGTACCTGTTTCAATATATTTTAAAGCAAATTTCAAAACAGTCTGTCCACATACTACATAGTTTAAAACTTTTGCGTAACATAAGAATGGTTTACAATTACTGTAGTCCACTTAATATGTAAATTTCATCTGACTTTGTTGATGTGATCTATTCAAAAACAGTATTTATTTATCTCACACACACTTAGTATGGGCATGTGAATGGGTATTACTGTATCATGTGGATTAGTCTAGTGATATAGCAAAATCTGTTTCATGTTAGCTAATCAATGCACTGTGAAACTGTCTTCCAAAATAAATGTGATTCATCATTTTCACCATACAGTATTGTCAGTACCTTGGCCTTCACATCATCAAGCATTTCCTATTATGTAATTTCACTAGCACAAGGTACTGTCAATTTTTCAGGAATTGCATAGCTTTTTGCTATAACAGTTTTCTGTGTCACTATGTAGGATAACCTAACAGGCCTTTTACTTGTAGTAGTTGTGGATTTCATTACTGTTTTAGCAGCAAACATGTCCCTGTTTTTTCATTCAAAAATTAACAGTTTTTCCTAACAAATTCCATATTTGTAATTAAATGTTCCATTAGTTTGTAAAGTTTCAACATTCAAAGGAAAGTAGTTGTAACTGTAGTGTCATTTCCAGCATGTCTTAAATTATTGTAGGTAGTTGTCTTATATCTATTTATGCATTAATAATGGCTTAATTGCTTCTTTAACCCACTGCTTATTATTCTTCAGGCCTTGTAGTGGTTTAGCTTGTTGAAGGCAGTTCATAATCATACTGTAGGTTTAGTTGTTTCAAAATTGATGGTAGAAATACAAAAATTTTCAAAACTGGTATTTTTGTTTCTGTCTACAATAATTTTTTCTCTGTTGAGTAATTTGTTGTGCTCTCAGTTAAAAAGCTCCTTACATAAACTTTGAATGTTTTAATTTTGCATTTAATTGTGCATAGTGTAGATATACTAAAGCCAACACGTCTGCATTTGCCACAGTTGAATAAAACAAAAGCAGTGTGCCTAAATGGCATTTTTAATAGTTTTTATTTTCTATTTTCTCACCAATTAATTTGATGGATAATGTGAAACGTCTTGTTGAGAATCTGCGTTTGGTCCTCTAACGTGGTTTATCCTGTTCCTTGGCTTAACCTCAATTTTCTATATTTATAAAAAATGGATTATTAGTGTAATAAGCTAAACATGTAAATGTCACTGCTTTTGTTGAACTTTGTGTACTCTTAGAATATAAGAATGTGGTTTGAACGTCCTCTTGTTTAAAAACATTTAACCTACTAAATAGGGTTTAGTTTTAGTTATCATTTCTACAGTATAACAGACATAATAGACATAAGACTTAATTACACATGTATATATGGTTTCATTTTCACATCCTTTTATGGATAGGCTCTACAATAGCCATTTTCCAATTCTTTCTGCTTCTTAGTGACATGCATTTTCCATTTGTTGGTAGAAAATCCACTTGCCACACTGTCTGGGCAGGTACTGTATTAATTCTGATTACTAATGTTCTGGTGGTGCTCCTGTATATGGTTAAAGTGGAGTTTCAATCTTCAGGATTTCTCTTTCTGTGTTGCACACCAGCCTGGAGAAGAACAATACATTCAAGTGCCAAACAATTTAAGGGGTTGGTGCTAAGTTGTAGGTGTCTAAGTAGAAGCCAGCTTTCAAAAGAAATGATTAAACTCTGAATAGGTCTTTTGATTACATTCTACATTAAATAAAAATCAATCAAATATTCTGATCTTTAAGACATTGAAATTACATTCCCCTGCCTTGTGTCCTGCTGTTCCCGTTCTTTCAAAGTATGCCACCTTTGCAGTACAATGTACTTTTTTTCCTTTGGAAAATAATTTTAACAACTAAATATATTTTATTAGAATCTGTATGCCTTACATTTGTTTGTACCCCTTAAACCAATATTGTATAAGTATTGAAGGTCCTAACAACTGCACTACATATTGCTTCATTTTTACTGTATTCATAGACCTGCTGGAAAACAAAACCCTTATTGCTCTTACAAAATGGTAGGTAGATAGAAGGAGATGCTTCTGCTGGAAAGGTTGAAGAAGGCACAAGCAATTTGTGAGATGTGAAGCTGCCAAGGCAAGGTTGAAACACAGTAGCCGAACAAGATAGTTGATCGCAAATGGGCTGATTTGAGACTGAAGGTGATGTGCAGCTAACAGGGCTGGTATGCAAGGGTTTGGCTCTGTGCCACTAGTCTGGTGCTAAACTGGATTGAAAAGGTGATAGATGACGCAGAGCCAGCTGGCAACATGGCTTGGGAACTGGAGAGGGCTGCGTTCAGGCAGGTTATCCTTCACTGATGTGGGCTGGTTGGGCTGTGAGCACTTTCCTAACTGAAGGAAGCTCAATGACAGAGTACTGGACCATAGGCAGATTAGGGTTTAAATGTCCTGAACTAATGGAATAATCATCTGTTAAGGTGAGGCACGTGGTTGGGACAAGATGCCTGAACGAGTCCTCATAGCCCTGGGAGACATTCAACTCCTCATGCAAATGTATCCAGTTTCCATGGAGACCGAGGGAATATTTCTATAGAAATTCAAGTATATTACTACGACCCGCTATGCCTTCCTCTAAATCTTTTTCTAGATCTCTTTGTCATTCCTTCTCCCATCAGCTGTTGATTTCCCTCTCTTTCTCACACCCGTAGAAGTCTCCACAGCCGAAACGTTGTGTTTCTTTTCTACTCTTTTCAACATGGAATAAACCTTTACTTGTTCCTTTGCAGCCTACGCATGTTGATGCAGCTACCTACAGGAACAGGTAAATGTTTATTCCATGCTGAAAGGAAAAGAAAAGAGACACAGCATTTTGGCTGTGGAGCCTTCTTTAGGTGTAGAAGTATAGTATAGAAATAGAAATGCATCTATAGAAATCTTCAATTGTACTTATTAATAAGAACTAAAGTTGGCTAAGTGAAAGGCATTCACACGTATATACATACTGTACTGCATATATTCTGTATTCTTTTTGTCAGCAACCTTTTGTAAGTCAGAAAAAAATTCAGTTATTGAAAATATGCTATTTTTTTCTGTTTACTGCATCTTATTTCAAGAAAAAAATATTTGGCATGAACCAAAGGTGTTTAAGGATCCATTCAGCTAAATATTGTTCATTTTAAATGCTTATGAGCATTTTACATCACAACGCTGCCATTAAAAAATGCAATCTTTAAATATTCAGCAAAAACACAACATCACAAGTTTAAATATAAATATTTAAAAAAAATTAATGTCCCAGTATACCTGGAATAATGACTAATCTGTTACAGTATTTAATGGTTTTAAAAGCCCATCCATTTTCTAACAAATGCTTCTAATTCAGGGTTGTGGGGAGCTGGAGCCTATTCCAGCAAGCAACAGGAGGCAAGGCAGGATATACCCTGCACACAGCGCCAGTCTATTCCAGGGCAAATACAGACAAAAACGCAGATATGCGTATACCAGGGCCAATTTTCCCAGAATCAGATTAACCTACCAATATGTTTTTGGACTGTGGGAGGAAACTCATGCAAATACGGGAGTGTACATACAGTACAAACTCCACACAGGTGGTAATGCTAATCACTGATTCACTGTTTTTCATCTGTCATTGAAACATCTATTCTCTTTTAAGTAGTTACTACTGTCTTTTGATTGATTTTCAATCAATAGTTGCTTTGTATACTAATATCATGAACTGTAATTACTGTGAGTAAAACCATATGCCTTGATGCTGATGTTAAAAAAAATCTGTCTACCTAACTGCTTCAGTGCCTTTGATCATTTGTGATTATTCAGTAAGCATTCTGTAAATGGAAACACAAAATACTAGGTATTTAGGTTTTGAAATTATCTATGACAACAGTTGTGGGCATCCTGAAGTACAATATGCATTTTTGGTTCCGAAGCACCATCCAGTAATTTCAAAACCTGTAGGTGTCCTATAATGTGATTTCTGGCATTTTCCAAGACTGATAGTACAGTATTTCAATCACACATCATTAGAAGCATTAGACCTAAAATGGTAACTTTGCATACCTTTTCCTACTGTAACTGTAAAGACTGTATATTTCAACTATATTGTGTTAAATGCAAAGTATATACATGATTTCCTTTCGGAGAAAATATATACTGTAAATGTTGTTGTATTTTAACTTTCCATAGGATATACTGTATGAAGATAAAGGGAATGAATTGAACTGAAATTTAAATACATTAATTTAAGGTTTCTATTTGAGTTTTATTGCAGTTATGTCAATTTTGCCAGTAAGTTTACATTTTTTTCACTGTCTTCCTTAATTATAACATGTCTATAAATGAATGACACTAGAATAAAGCAATGCTTGCTTCAGAATGTCTCCAGGATCACAGCTTTGAACTTTGCTTTGAGAGAGCTGAAATAACCTTCTCTAATTGCACTGTCTGAATAGAAGACATTCTGAGAATCAACACTCTTATTAAATTGACTCAGTCCTCAGGAGCTTAGCTGTCCTTTGTATGGGGAAATAACCATTGCATTTTCTCAATAGGCCTAACAGATGTGCATTTTTGAAACTTGAATATATTAAAGGTTTTTTTTCTTTTGAAAACCATCTTAGAACCCCAACATATCTTTGTACAAAGAACTTGAGAAATCCTTAGAAATTGATTTCAAATTCATCAGTTCTTTCAACACACTTACACACTTTTACTGCGGCACCTGTAGTAACAGGGCTGTGGCGAATGACATGGCAAACTCCAAGTGCAGGATTTCAGAGAAGCCTTGGGGGCCTTCAGAAAGGCTCGGTGGGAGTGAGGGTTAAATGAGTGGTGTTGGAAAAAATGATGCAGACTGATTGGATAGGTGAGAGAAGATGAGTGAATGATGGATTTTTAACCAGCAGGAAAAGGCTGCCTATTAACTGCAGCGGAGGGGCTGCAGAACAGTGCCTAGGCAGAAGTGAAAAAAGAGCTGTCAATAAAAGAGGCAGGGCTCCCAGCGGAAAAAAGCTGTCAGGTAGCAGCAGTGGAGAAGACTCGGGAGCAGAGCCTCAGGGCTGACAGCAAGTCAGAAAAAAGGGGAAAGAATACTAAGCCAGTAGAAAATGCAGCTAGGACGATGAGATCCTGCTGAATCAATGGTCAAACATTTAGGAAAACAGCATTTGTAAGGGTGAGCGTAAAGTCAAAGCAAAAGCTAGCACCAAAAGCTCCAGCTCAATGTTGGAACACTGAATTAGTGGGGAAAATGCCTTAAATATCCTGCTTAATTACTTGATTGATTTTGGGACTGACTGCCTTATTGAAAGACACTGGAGAAATGGGTGCCAACATAACACATACTGAGAGAAACCAAGTTCCTGCATAAACTCCTTGAAATTGCAACTCAAAACACTTTTTTCCCCCTGAAACTACTACTTCCTATAATTAAAACTACTTATGTTTTAATTCCCCAAGATATTGCATTCATTTTCAGCAATACTTTTTCATTGATCCTGCTTACTGTCAAAATTCCTGCTACTAGACCTGTTTTTTATGCCCCCCAAAATGATTTATATTCTCAGAAAGTAACTTTTTTTTAAAAAACAAAATGGTCAAGCTTCATACATTGAAAGGACTTTTATTGGTTTAATGGTATGTGAATATACGGTATGGTATGTATGGGAACAATATTGCTGAAAAACACATTTTATGTCAATAAATGGGTTGGTAATTTTGTACTGTAAATTACTGGAATAGGGCATTTTCAGACATCACAAATCCCTTACTGGAGTTTTATTAGCAGCATATCCAATTATGCACCCATTAGTTAAATGAGGTTGCTTAGAGCTATGCCCATTAATCTATTCATACAGGTCTCCCATACACTTTCAAGCCAAAATCCAGTTAGCGAATGATACAGTCTATCTTGTTTGTATTTGCTATAAGTCTAGCTTACACCTCTCCCATTTCACTTAGTAATTTTTGTCTAAATTCTCTTGATTTCTTGGGCTTTCCTGAACGTACTAGGCAAGAGCAGAAAATCCATCAATCACAACTGAAAAGCTTTGCCTCCTATTCCAAAATATTTTTTCTAAACAATTAAAATGTTGTTTAGAATTGCTTCAGATGAATTTTCTTGTTGGTATTTATTCAGACAGGAGCAATTCATTGATCTTTCCACACAGTGGCATATTATGGCAGTTTGATATACAGTACTTGCAGAAAGTCATAATTGTGGACAGAGACAAATACCCCTTGTCAAAAGTGACAATCCATTAACAAAAAGTGTGGAATTATTTATTCACATTTGACCTAGAAATGATTGGAACTACTGTATGTAATTAAAGAAGAACGGGGTTATTTAGTGATTTTGTTTAGTCACAGTAATACCCTAAAATGTGCGTTGTATAGATTTTGACTGCAGTTCTACCACATACTGTTTTGTATAATTTTATTAAGTGTAAAATGTTAGTGCTTCTGTTATTACATAGCATTCCAAAGTATTATTCTTATTCTTATGCAAAAAGCACATAACATTTGAAAAATTATTTGAAACAAAATCCACTTTAATGCAACTGCCATTTGGTCATTAATATACTCATAATATACATAATATATGTAAAAAATGAATTAATTCTTTTGAAGAGTGAACATTCTAACTCTTCTACTTTTTATCACAATTTATCAGTTTGATCATAAAGTGCCCTTCGGAACTATTAGGACAGCAAAACCCAAAACTTATTTTTGCTTTATGGTCAAGTAATGTATGGGTGATCATAAAATAAAGAATTTCTAAAAATGTGGGACAATTTTATTTTAACCTCTAAAGCAGAAAAATTGTACAGTGTTAAAGTTGTTTACAGATCATGTAAAATTAAAATAAATTAAATGAAATGCTCTCAGGGACTAAAGTAATCTATTCCCATCATAACAGAATTATTAACATAGTAAACTGATCAAAATTCACATATATCTAGTATTTACAAACTTAAACTGTAAAGGTGACCTTTCACGTCCTGCTGGATAATGGGTCTCCAAGACTAGGATTGACCACCATTAGTCTAATTAATTAACCAATCAGACTCCTGATATTATATCTGCAACATTTTCTTTGTCTTTTTCAAGCTTTCCCAACTGAGTCCCACATGCCTATTAATCAGCCCAATCCATTTATAGCACAAACCTCTAGCAAAAAAGCCTTCATTCTCTTTCTCTTTACTTACTGGAGCCTAGACCCAGACATAATCTCTGCCTCCTAACTACTTTCAATTCCACATAGAGCTTATCCAGATATCTTTCTAATTTCAGGTGGAATTCTCCTCACTGTTAGTGCTAAAGCCTAAATCAGGCCAGCAGTTTGTCTGATTCTGCTTTTCATTTTAATTACCAAGTAACCATTTTGGTTCAAAGCCACACTAGTGCCTTCCACATTGAGCCAACTCTACTGTATCACAAAGCTGACCTTTATTTTTCCATAACCTGTAGCTGTGGAGAAAATCTTCATATACAGTAGACCTGTTTTCTAAAATAGCAAGACAGCATCAGTTGCTTGCCTTAGAATGACGTCAGCACTATGAAAGAAATTGAGTGAAAAAGCTTAGCAGCAAAAAAAAACAACACTATGTAATCAAATGTTATTTTAATCACATCCTATTCATGTACTTACTGTGACTTTTTAGTCATATTCAGTACTTTGTGTGACAACTGTTGATCTTTACAGTAATATGCCTAAAATGCATTTCTTCAAAATAATTATTATTCAGCTTTATGTTGAAATTTATGATGCACACAAAATTAATTGTTTCTTGAATTCATAAGACTGAACACAAATTTCATTTTTACAGCAACATGAAAGTGATAAAGGCCATGTCTTTTTACTGCTATGAATTTCTTTACTGCTCGACCACACATTGTCTCCACATGTATGTACACTAATGCAGTTTTCTCAGTGCAATGTCTAGTTTTCTCAACTTCTAGATGCAGTAATGGTCTATTTTGATGGTCAGAAACTAGTTAGCTTGGAAATCATAATCTTTAAAGCCTCTGTCAGTCAAGACAACATGAGCTGCAATGGTACCCAGTCTTTTCATGATATGGTTGAGTCTCTGTTTCTCCAACTAGATCTAAGGAAATTTACTATATTGCTTTGCCATTACTTCTGGAATAATCCATATCAAGTGCTATGTTTTGAATAGAGAATACACAAACTCTGATATTTAATACATTACAATTGTAACGGAACAGTTCTTTCAGGCCCTATGCGGATGACATGATCCAGGGAAAAGTGAAGAAACACAGGGAAAAGATCATGCAGGATACAGGGATGAAAACAGGGGGCGTGTCCTAGGTGCTCTAGTGTTCGGGGGAGGTGTGGCTGAGGCAAACAATCTGGGAGAAAATCCATAGGGGAATACAAACGAAAGCAAAGGTCCAAAACTGGGCAGTCCATCCAAGACTGACAATTAAAAATGGGAACCGGATCGGAACCGGTGGGAGACAGGAACAGAGAATAAAACCTTAACGGGACCAGGCGCTTCCAGGTCCCGGACTCGCACGATAAGGAGATCAAATGCTGAGCCCCAAATAAAGTGAGTGCCTGGCTTTTAAGGAGAACTGAAACGGGGTTAGAACAGGGAGCAGGTGCAGGCGATGAGTGGAAAACAAGGAAGGGCTGGAGGGTCCTTAAGAGGAGGGGTCTACGAACGTGACAACGATCACTACAGAAAAACTTTCCAAACTGTAGGTGATGTAAAAAGATAGAGCTCAACACAACTTTAATGAATCACAACAGAAATTGTACATTTAGTCAATGAATGTCAGGTGTTAAGCATGGACGCCTCACTCAACCAAAACAGTAATGATGACAAATTAATGTAAAATGCAGGAACATCCTCCTACACCTGTCTGGTATAAATGAAACTACTTAGATGAAATATTTCAATGAATTCAAGAAGTCTTAATTGGCTGTCACTATTAAGTTTTAATATATCATTCATTAAGTAAGTAAGTAAGTTATTTCAAGTATGTTTTGATGTGATATAATCATATTCGTTCTTACCCTCTTTCTTGAAATTAGCTGTTACATCAGCACTGTAAATGAAAATTTCACCTTGGCAATTGCTATTACTGTATTGTTCACGCACTGTAGAGTTTTGTTCTTTAGGCAATATCAACAGAGAATAAAATATCCCTTACTTTTTCTAACAATGTTGAGAAGATGTGTTTTCTGTTTGTCCTATTCATTTTGCCCACATCTCCTGAATTACAATTAATCTTGGAGGTTTACAAAAATGTGCTTGTGCACTTTAGGACTGTGGTATCTGTAGCTTAGGCATCACTTGTGGTTCCTATTGGTTGATGGTTGAATGGTCTCTATGCACATAGACTGAATTTGTTATTGGATATTATTTTAGCCATTGCTTAATTGGTTGGCTGAGCTCTATACAGTACATGTAGTAATGGAAAAAGGAGCAAAAGAAAATCACTGGGGCTGAATAAGGCCTTTTGCCCATTTCAATATTTGAGAAATATATGTAAATTGCAAAGAGTTTTCCTTGACATCCCAAAAAAACACAATCCTTCAATCCACTCTTGACACAGAAATGGCAGATTAGCTTTGAAATCATCGGTAGCAAACTACCACCCATCATGGCAATAAATCAGGCTTCTACAAAGGCAATTATTAACTATACAGTACCTACAAAGGAACAAGTAATAGGTTTTTTCCATGCTGAAAAGAGAAGAGAGAAAACACATTTCGGCTGTGAAGCCTTCTTCAGGTGTCTTCACATACGTTGTGTAATACTTTTCTATGAAGCTTCAGCTCATACCAAGCAATGAATAGCTCCATTAAAAACCTTCCTTTGTAACTTTTCATACAGTAGGTAACCATATATAGTAAATTTTTAAAAGAGGATAGATTATTAGGCCTAATGGGTGCCTTGGTGCAGAGAGGTAATTCTCACTGTTATTTCTGATATTGAGTGTTCTATATCGTCTGCAGATATGACCGTAAAAGTGGATTCTAGTGTCCTTGTGAATGATGTGGACAGAAATCCTGCTCCTTTCTCCTGGCTAGTACTGTCTTACTACTGGGTCTTGGGGCTTATAATTTTGTGAGTTCTTGTTGCAGTAAACACAAATCTTGAAATAATTACAAGTCTCAGGAGCTAAGAGAACACTCTTTGCAACTGATCAAAAGCTTGTTAAACAATTCTTTTGCATTTCCAATACAAATAACAAGTGAAATCAGTGAGATCATATTTGCTATAGAAAAGTATCGGAGATCTGTGAATTTGTTAAGGCGGGATGTTATAGGATAGGAAATTATTGATTTAAATTCTGCATTTTAGCTGAAGGGGATAATTAATCTTTGGTGAAACAATAAAAAAACAAGAAGAATGCCCACTAAACAGAATGGTCAAAAGAACACTGCAGTAGAATTGTATGGACAAATTAAGCGTGTTTGAATGTTTAAAGTTGTTGTTAGATCTCCAGTGCAAACAACTGTAGGGGGAGAGCAGAAAAATATAACTTTAAAATTATTTATAATGACACATGCTATGAAGACATCAACACAATGATTAAGATCCACTAGTGAAAAATAAATGTATTTATTTATTACATTTATTTTTATTAATTTTATGTATGTTTGCCTGATTTGCTGTTATTAAAAGCTTCATAAGGTTTTAGGTTGCTGCAGGAGTTTGATTTATCAGAACTTATAAATGAAACTATTTTATTTACCATGTGTCTTTATAAAAGAAAAGGAAAGGGCTCATAAGTGAAATAAATAGCATTGCCTTCTTCACTCAGCAGAATAAATGTATTCTCATCAATGACCTGTCTCCATTTGTTACATCCAGTGACATTGCTGACAACATCATATTTGCTTTATGCAATTCAAAGACTTTTAACTCATAACTGAATACCGTTCCATATTAATAGCTGAATGCCCATGACAACTGAAAATGTTAATGGATCACAAAGACGTCACAATCAATCTTGATATGTAAGTTTGACAAATAGGAAAAAGACAGACCCAACTGAAGTAACCTTTGGAATTTAAGACGTATCATGAAGAAAAAAAGGTCAACAGTAATGTATTTCCACACAACTAAAAGCATAAGCTAAAATTCAAAACAAAAAATATAAATGGTCCTTCATATAGGCATGTCATATACCTATGTCTGTGAACGGCAGGGGTGTTAAGACTTAGTAACAGAGGTTCAAGGTTAAAGTCCTGGTACTGGCTTAAGTAAAATAAATTTAAGGGGAATAAAACACCCCAAGAACACCTCAAAAGTTAGGAAATGCTAGGCAAGCATGTCACTTGTCTTCTTTAATTTTCTGTAAACAATATGATGGTACAGAAATACACAGATAATATTTAAAGATAGATTTATTGCACAAAACTAGCACACCCACACAAAACATAAGTAATAATATTTACAATTGGATTGAGTCCTTGAGTCCAGCATATGACAGTTAACCATCTACATTAGATTAAAAAACAATTACCAGCCTGATACACAACATTGTGGACATAAATCATTATCTAGGAAAAAGTAAAGCTCTTTTCATAAAATATAATTGTTCGTAGGTGAGCAAGTACCATTGTCTGTATACAAAAAAAATGCATTCAAATAAATGGTATCTACAAACTCGGAAGATTTAGAAAGGAAACATACAGTAGTTACAGTACATAAATATGCAGAGCAAGGTTTCTGTCTCTAAATTTATTAAAGTAAAAACTGAAGTGAAGACTGGATGAATGTCTGGCACAATCTCATTTAGTTTTTTGTTTGTCCTTCCCTGCTATGTTTTCCTTTTTCTAACCTCCTGGACTCCTGTACATGTAGATAACCAAAACCCCCACATGTTCCCACAAGGGAAACTCCCTACTCTGAAATTATCTTTCACCAGGTGTTTTCATTGAGTTGAGGTTGGTATTTGATTAGATTAGCTCTGAGCTGTGAAGGTATTTTTGTTTACTTGCATTTCCCTGGTGCAATTGCGTCTTTCCTTTACATAATAGGTGACAGAAACTGATATACATTACCTTGCTACCTCCACAAGTACCAATAATTTAGGTTATGTATGCATATTGTTCACTTTTGTTAAGAAGCTGTAGTAGAGAAATGGTCTGAATGTCTTTAATAAATCTATCAATTGAGTATTTCTCCTGCAGTGTAGGAATCCATAGTAGGTAATGGTTACAATTTATAACTTGTAAAGTTGTACACATAATACATTACTTATTTGTCTTATTCAATATATATCTCAATTTATGCTCCAACTGTAAATTTTATTTACAATTTTGTTCAGAAACCCCTTCTGCAATACAATATGCTGTTCTCCTGCTGCAGTGGTGCAACAGTCACGGGTTTGCCTCACCTTATTTAATGATGGTGATTAGGAACAGCTGTGTGAAATTGACTTGTTGTTGTGGCTCCTCCTGAGCTTGAGTTAAAAACTTCCATGAAATGTCAGTACAGACCAAGCCCTGTGATTATTTTGTTGTTATCAGCAGGACCAAAATAACACAAAAGTTGAATCATATTACATCTGTTTTGTTCTAACACCACAGCACTTTAATAAAAGATAAGAAGAACAAATTAATGAAGGAGGGAGTAAAAAAAAGATATTGTTTGATTTGGCCACATACTGTATTTAAAAAGAATGAAGTCATTTAGATTTACTGTGTTACTAACCTAAAAACTACAAACCAACAAATATACTGATACAATACATCAGATCCTCCACTTTTTGTGATTTGGTATGATGAATTCTGTTCCTTTTGATGCTACAGTATAAGCTCCCTCCTTGCTGTTGCCTTTTTATTTCCAAACAAGTAATATTATCTCCACCATTTGCCTTGGTTCTTTTCTATGTGGTCTTCGCTGAACTGATTTCTTTTTCACGGGAGGAGCCTTAACATTTAATCAAGGCCTTACATGTAAGAAGTGTCTGATTATGAAAAATAGGAGAATGAGATTGTCATGTCTTCTGGGGGTTCATAATTCTAGTGAATACCCAGTTGTAATTAGGTACTTAATTATAGGACCAAAATGCAATCAGTAGTGGCCAAGGGGAACATTTGTATAAATTAAATCTTGAAGGCCACACTTTGCTCAAGTGCACAGCAGTCCAAACCAAACAGACAATGGTTGTGGAAGAAAGGAGAAGTAAAACAAATGTAGAGTTAAACTTCCTGTATCTTAATATGGAGATATTAAGTGGCTTTAGAGTGGCTTTCATGTATGTGTACTTTTAAAAAAATTATGCTGCTTGTCTAATTTACACAATAATTCTCCTTGACCTTGTCAAATTAAATACAACTGCTAATAAAAAAGTACCTCAAGAACCAATCCTGTGCAGCTGAGAGTTTTGAGAGAGCATTGAAAAGGCAGAAGTCTTGTCTGCCACGTATCCCCTTGGTTTTAACTTGTATCCTCTAAGTACTGAAACTAAAACAAGGATTTTACTGGCTATTTAAACTGGTCTTATAGAGTACTTGTCTATGCACAGTTTTAAACTATTACTTATGGTTTTATACAGTATATCTGTGACTACTCAGTTCCATCTAGTAGGTACAGCCAGCCATGGCAGAGGTACATTATATTGTGTGATAGCTCAAATAGCTGCCTTTTCTTCCCAACAAAAAAGAAAAAGTTTCAGGCGTCCAACTTGGTTTGAAAAGAAATTCCATTTTCACATACATTTATCCCCATTATACTTTTCAAATCAATCCATTAAACAAGTTGTTAGCTAGATCATCTTGAATGATAATGTTTAAAAAATCTATTATATTTTATATATCTCTAATTAAAATAATGTGTTTTAAAAATTTCTTTAAGATGTACACCTTGTTTTAATCTGTGGAATTTATAGTCGTTTAGCTTAATGATTTCCAAACATTACTGCACTGTATTTGTACATTATTTGTATCGAAGCTTTGTATTTTGAGACAATTTCTTTACTGTGGCTTTACTGTATCTGTGCGCAAGGACAGCCAACAGCCCTCAAGCTCTGATAACCCACTCATACTGCACAGCAGTTACTCACACTATATGGTTAGAAAACCATGTGCATGCCTTCTGTTGTTTCACATAATTTGCACACATTAGAAATGCATTTTGCATACGGTACTCTACATTATGTACATTTACGCACCCTCTATGTTTTTACAAGTTAGATGTAAAGCTTTCAGATGCTTGTATTAGTGATGTTTGAATACAGTGTTTATTACACACCCCTTTATGCTTGACATAAAATAAAACCCTATGATGATTGAGACTCTAAATGCCTTATGGTGGTACAACTTTGATCAATTTACCCCAAAATAATGTGAAAAATATTGTAGCCTTCTACTTTTTTATACCATTTTTTAAGCTGGCTGAAACAGAGCATGAAATTGACTTTCAGAGTACAGGTTGTTACAGCTGTGTGCTGCTACATTGAACCCTGTGAAACCAGATGTGAATTCATTCTCTTTTGTGTGGCTTAAAGTTTTGGTAACTGCCTACAATCTCAGAATTGCTAGAAGGATAGGGATTATATTTGGGATATGCCTATCTACCCTCAATGTCTTTATGGTATGATATGGTGTTTTTTTTAGTTTTGTACAAATGCCTTCCAAAGTTGCAGAGCCAATTAAAACATCAGATAAATAAAAGAAAAACTATCAAAAAAGTTTTGTTTTAAGTTGTTGTTTTTTTAGAAAATTGTATGCATATTTTTGTAGATTTAAAAAAAAGCTTTAAAAGTGAATGTTCTGCTATGTAAATACCCAAATGGTACATATTTTACAATTCACATAAAAGTGATGCTGCATTTTAATACAGATGGATGGCAGATTTTCTTTAAAATATGTTTGCCAAGGATTTTTCCCAAAAGGGGATTTTATTCCCCAAACCAGCTACATAGCTTTAGATGGGTTCTTTTAATAAAAATGAAATAATTTTAACTTAAAAAGATTTTGTTACTAGTAGATACCTCTAAATATACTGTATTGTAACTAAAGTTAAGCAAAGTACCATCCAAATAATCTGCCAATACTGCACCAGGGATGTTTCAAAATTCCAGTTCTTCTTTTTAAAAAGGGGTTGAGTGGGATTTCTTTATCGGCGCAAACTTTTTAAAATCTGTCTTCAGTATAGTGGTGTGTATACAAAAGGTACATGTAGCTCTCCAAAAACACCTCTGCCTCTTCTGAACATTATATTTTTAAATTTGAATTGTTTTTTTGTTGTTTTAGTCTACCTTGCTTATTGTTTATAAACAATCAACTAATCGTTCTGTTAATCTGTACCACAGGAGGAAACAAGGACCACTGCACACCCTTTGACACATCTTCCTGTTGGAGACATTTGTCATTGGATACTCCACAAGGTCCACACTAGCTTACCAGAAAGACAGCATTGATTCTTAATAATGCATCACCTCATGAGTTAAATTCAGATTCAAATATT
The DNA here is from genome assembly GCF_055471065.1 of Atractosteus spatula. Classification (NCBI taxonomy): domain Eukaryota; kingdom Metazoa; phylum Chordata; class Actinopteri; order Semionotiformes; family Lepisosteidae; genus Atractosteus; species Atractosteus spatula. The sequence continues at coordinate 55,738,084 of NC_142708.1, read as the reverse complement.
GACAGTGTTCTCAGTGACTGATTCTTTTGTGCTTGTCATGATCAGCAGGTTTCAGTTTTCATGAAATTGTAAGAAACAAATTGCTGTTTTGGATTTGATGATGCATAATAATTGGACAATAAAATCAATTTACTGTAGCTGTCAAGGACACCCAAGAGATATAAATATTCACATCCCCAATTATGTATTACAATTTTTTATACAATATGTTTTCTATATACAATATAAGGATTTTTTTACATGGAGAAAGCAAATTGCCAGTTAAATACAATGTTTCTTTTATAGTTAAAATAAAAAAAATCTGAAAAACACATCTTGCAAAATCATTTTCAAACCCAAAATATTTAGGCATATTTTTAGAAAGGCAAGCTTCTCCAGCAGTGTCTGAGGAAAGAGTTTGAGAAATGTGGAGGATTGTCTCCCATGAACATGCAGCATTCCAAACTATTTATAATAGATAATTTATACTTAAATATGTTATTTATAAAGTCTTTGTAGTTTTGTCTGTGGCAAGCCCTAGTGGCGTGGCGTGAACAATACAATTCCTCTCTTCAGCATGTCATGAACCGCATAATAATGAGCACCTCCCGCCGCCAAAGCCCACGCACTAATTAATCAATTGTCATTCCTCACGCTCTTCCCTATTCATACCCTCTCACTCCACTCAGTCCCCACTCACTATTGAGAAGTACTCTTCGGCTTTCTCTGGTGCGCGCTTCAACTCCTGACCTGACTTGTTCTAGTTTTTGGACTTCAATTTTTGCCTTTTGCCTTTGGATTTAGTTGCTTATCGGTTCTAGTCATCCTCACACTCAGCGCTGCATAGGGTCCAACCTGGTGCTCCTAACGCCATCTCTGACACAGCACCTCATAGCCTGTCCAACACAGAAGGTGAGGTTTGGTAGCCAAGCCTGGATCTAAAAACTCCCTTTAGTCCCTTGAGGTGTCATTTGTTATGCTGTAAAATAGCACTAGCTTGGTGAGCTGAAATTACTTTATAAAGACTGAATAACTGTGCTCACATCCATGGCATGAGATTTCTTAAAGCGGCCAGATGTTCTTTGACTCTTGATCTTGCATCTTTATATGCTGCTCTGCCTATTGTAAGTTTTATCAATAAAATGCATTTTATTAGATACAGTTCCATCACTTAAAGTGGAAGTCCATTCTACTACTTGTGATTAATTAGCTTAATTAGCTTAATTAGCTATTTGTAACGATCAGTTCTTTCCGGACTCTATGCGGACGACACAATCCAGAATTGTGAGGAAATATTAGGAAAAAGATCATGCAGGAATACGGGGATGAAAACAGGGGGGCGTGTCCAAATTGCGCTGGTGCACGGGGGAGGTGTGGCCGAGGCAAACAATCCAAAAATAATCCAGAGAGGGAATCCAAAAACACAAGAATAAGTCCATAGCCAGATGATCCATCCAACAAGGAATTAAAAACATGAACCGGGTCGGAACCGGCGGAAAGGGAATGGAACAGAGATTAAAACCTTAACGGGACCAGGCGCTTCCAGGTCCTGGACTTGCACGATACGGAAACCAGATGCAGAGCCGGATGAACGTCAGCGCCTGGCTTTTAAGGTGGACTGGGAACAGGGGTCAGGTGCACATAATCAAGTCTGAAGTGAAAGGGCCGGAGCACCCTTAAGGAGGAGGGATTATAATCATGACACTATTGCATTTTATATGAGCACCTCTTGTATTGAATCTCTTGTAGCTTGCCTTGAATCTTGCTGTCTTGTAAAAACCATAGTAAAAAGAGGATCCAGCTCTGCTATCCATGTCTATTGTTATAGTAGTAATAATTATAATAATTGCTTACACTTATATAACGCTTTTCTGGACACTCCACTCAAAGCGCTTTACAGACAATGGGGACTCCCCTCCACCACCACCAATGTGCAACATCCACCTGCATGATGCGACGACAGCCATAGTGCGCCCGAACGCTCACCACACATCAGCTATCAGTGGGGAGGAGAGCAGAGTAATGAAGCCAATTCATAGATGGGGATTATTAGGAGGCCATGATTGCTAAGGGCCAATGGGAAATTTGGCCAGGACACCGGGGTTACACCCCCACTCTTTTCGAGAAACGCCCTGGGATTTTTAATGACCACAGAGAGTCAGGACCTCGGTTTTACGTCTCATCCTGTGCTTATCATAGTGCTTCCTGAACTTACTGCACCTGTGGATTTTTAATGACAGTCTTTGTAGAGGTTACACAGGTTACAATCAGTCTTTTCCTTTCTCACTGTGCTACTTATTTTATACATTGATGGGTGTATCACACCCAAGTTCCCAAATGCCTTATTTGACCGGCTGCCAGGGATAGTTAACTGTAATGTATGAATGGAGAAAAATGGTTTTACTACCTCCAGTACTTACATTCAGGTGCATGACTGAAGGTTTTTCCGCTGACACTGATATGATTTAACCCAGACTGGCTGAAAGCCTTGATCTTGTTGTTAGCGCAATCACTATTTCACTTACAACGTCCTTAATTCCAGCATTGTTAAGTGGTGTTATACAGTACTTATCAGTACTTTTTTAAGCAATGTGGCAACCTGGCTTATCTGTAGTCAGACCCCAACAGCAAAGTATGACCTTCAAATCTGTTACTGATAAAAGTAACACTTGTAGTGGTGAAAGACTGAATCCTTTGCTTGTCCATATTTCAGTTTAAATTATGAAAATGTTCAGTTGCTGTATTCTGGTTAGCTTCAGGCAGTAAAGATAGCCCATTTGTACGATAATGGTAAAATATCAAAAGTTTGAAGCCTTCCTGTAGTAATTGGTTCATAATTAAATTTCACCATCGTCAAGAAGACCTTTTCTGACGTTTTCTTTTCTGATAGTTTCTTACATGTTAAGATGATGAAGGATAGAGTTAATCTATTTTCCTTTTTTAAACTTCATATTCATATTTCAGGAGACTTATTGGCATGACTAATAAGCATGTTGCCAAATCATTAACGATTAGCAAGAAATTTGCAAAGATTTACAACAATAAAATATAATTATTATTTTGGAGGCTCAATAACTGTTCCTCAAGCTCTTAAAGGATATCACATACTGGGCTGCCACTTCTTTATTTTCCTACCCCCTCCCTCAGTAGGAATGACAGCTCATCTGATTCCGGCAGGTTTGGGAATTCTGCGATTAGATTTTCTATTGTAAGGAAGAATATTTGTCAAAGTTGTAAATATATTTTCAGTGTAACAGAAAGTGCATCACAGCTGGCAGTGGGAGTGTAGTCTATACACCCACTGCTAGGCTTTTATGGGATTAAGATTTCAGTATTGTGTTGTGTTTGTGTGTCCCTATGGGTGAGATGATATTTTTTGGTTTCTTGCTGTTTTGGTTTCTTGCTAATTTAGTTTACTTCTATTTGTGGTGTTTTGGCAATGTTGACCTAAGGCTGGCTGGTGTCTGTTTGGTTCAGGGCAGTAAACTACAGAACCAGGTCACTGAGGGGGCATTTCTCTCACGCTTGGATCAGTAGTGTCTTGGGGTGCTAGGAGTTCTAATATGATACATTTTGCAGTTGATCAGTACAAACACTTTCCAAAAGCTTGGTCTTTATTGTATTTCTTTGTTGCTGAAAAGACATCACCTCAGATTCCAAAGCTAGACTTATTCCAAAGAAATCACCTCACCATGTTCTTTTTGTTTATACAGTAACTCCCAGCTCTTCTTATGATCTTCATTGTTAAAGAATCTCTGTATTTAATCCATGTTTCACATAAACCTGTAATGCACAAATGTATAGTTTTGCATTAAACTGGGTTTTTTTATCCAACTTGTTCATTTGAAATTATTATATCATATTATACTCCCAGTCCCTACTTGGAAGTATGTTTAGAGATATGCTGTTTTTCATAGTACCAGAGAAGGTATAAGAATTGCAAAATTGTTTTGCTCCAGTAATTTATTGCTCTTGCTGTTTCACAGGTTATGAAGTTATTCATAACATTTGACATAAGAATGTTTGGAATTGTGCACTAAAAGTGTAATAGTGCTTCTGGGTGATTTAATTTAGCTGTGGCAATATCCTAAACTCAGCAGGACTATCGGTAATATAGATAATGACATCCCCTTCTTGTAACTTGACATCAAGGACTGTCGTCTATCTTGATACCAATTACAGAGAAGAACGGAAGGCTAGTTATAAGCTGTTGGAAAAGAGTCAGAGAGGTGTAACAACACTTTACAGACCCTCTTTTTCTCTGATTAGCAATGTCCCAATAAGCACCATTCCAGATATTTTACAATAGTTTTCACTTACTGATATTGTAGTCCAGAAATTATAAGCATGTTTATATTGTCTTTCATTAACAAGGCAATATATATTTTTTTCAAATCAGTTACCTAGACCAAATATTTTACAAACATTACAAAACAAGCAGTAAGTACTGCTTTTCGTATAGTATTGCTCGTCTGTATTCTAGGAAATGAATACAAGGCATTCTTTAGCCCATTTCATTGGAATGTTTAGTTCTCAACGTTTTTTTGTAATTGTTATATTTCTGTACCTGTTACAGTGTATTTATTTGCTTTGAATGATGTTCTTCTCTTGCAGCTAAAATTATTTAAATTAGAAATCACATAATTAGATGTCAGAAAGCCTGTTTTCAAATGTAGCCCATCTGTCCACTGAATGATCAGCACAGGAGAAGCACAGAAAGAACTAGAAGAAATTTCATATGGATTTAGGACACTTTCAACCCATGGGAAATTGTAATTATAAAGCTCAGACTGTGTGTAGAGAAGATCACCTATGGAGTGTCCAGGGATAGTTAATTGGCAGATGGAGGTCTGGGCTTGGATGTGGTTCAGATTTGAATGAAGTTAGAAGATGACAATAATTTGGTGTACATGTTATGATGTATCTTGGAATCAAAGTCTAAGGGTAATTACTATCTACTACATTGGCTAATAACTTCTGGAAAATATTATCTTTTTATAAATAAAGTTAAAAATGCAATATTTCAGTTGACTGTTACCACCTTCTAGTCTGAACATGTCAGATCTTAGAAAGAAGAAAGGTTGGACCTGGTCAGTCTGCTTAACATTTAGTACTGTTCTTGATGACCCACTTTGACACTCACAGTTCATTATATGAGAGGCTGAATAATTTTGAACGGATAATGTAGATGACTAATATACTGTATATGAATGTGTTTGTGAGGGTCGGGTACTCTCTTCACTTCCTTTGTTGTGCGTCTTTTCATTGTACAGAAAGCACCAAGTTATTGTTTGGAGTATTTAGATTTGTTTTTTGGGGACGGGTACTAGAATTCTTACCAAAATGTCTAGAAGAGCAGAATTACTATTTCAGCTTCTGAAGAAGGCATTTTAAATGAAGTCTTTTTTTGGGACCAATTTTGTTTAGCTAATACTTAGGGTTTGTAGTATAAACCACATTCAATGCATATTTTCCAATATTTATTTATACCTGTCCAACTGTTTTACTTTACCAATGAACGGGGTCATTGCTGGGTTCACAGATTCTCTCAACATATGGTAGTAGTTTATCTTAAATTCAAGTTGTTATTTCTTAGGAATAAAGTAATTATTAGTGCTTTTTTAACAAAAACAATTTGTATTTTCCATTCAGCATTTAATAATATTTGATTCTTCTGATTTTATCTATGAGCACTTCACTGTTGAGCAAAGTTTAATATTCTTGTCAACATACTGTATTTAATCTGTACTATAGAACCAAAAGAGTGATCCAATAAAACTGGTGATGGGCCAGTATCAAACTAACATTTTGTTTTGCATTTTTAACAGTTTGCTATGGTGAATTGCTTGGTTGAGGGCCGTAATGACCATGAAGTGGCCACTTGAGGCCACCAAACACACAGTGACAAAGACTTGTTTGGATATAATGGGTTCACTGTTTATACTGTATGAAATTGTTTTGAATATTATATCAAGGTACTGAATTGTGTGCTGTAATATATGTGTTAATACATAAATTAATACAGAACTGTACAGAACTGTGACTACAGATCTGCGCCTGTGGCTGGAAGGTTGCCGGTTTAAATCCTGCGGCCGGCAGAGGAATCCTACTCTGTTGGGCCCCTGAGCAAAGCCCTTAACCCCAACTGCTCCAGGGGTGCCGTATAAATGGCTGACCCTGCGCTCTGACTTCAAGCTTCTCTCTTCCTGTCTGTCTGCCTGTGTGTCTCATGGAGAGCAAGCTGGGGTATGAGAAAAGACAAATTCCTAATGCAAGAAATTGTATATGGCCAATAAAGTGATGTTATCTTATATATGAAGTGTAATACAGGAAGCAGTGTTAATAAAACTCTTGTCTAAAAGCACTTACTAATAATGGTAATAGCAAGTAATTATACATGTAGTATACTTGTTGTAGTAAGTAACAGGATAAGCAATGTAGCCACTGACTGTTCTCTCTCCTCCATTTGCTTCCATAGGCAAAGAAAGGATCCAGTTTAAATAAGTGCAAGTAAAGTTCTATCAGATGGTGTGAGATTAGGCTTCTAGGCTTCTGTAATGCAGCAGCACATTATGAACACATGACACTTGGATTTTTGAAAGCAGCCATCCGATATGAATTTTTGAGGTTTTGTCATTGCCATGTGACAGGACTAATAAAAAGGCAAGAAATCACGTTATAAAAGATGCTTCAGAATTTTAAAATGATGTTTTGCTTGCCTCTTATTTGCTCTGTGCACCAGTCCAGTAAAACCCAACAGAATCATTGAGGAATGTGCAGTTTATTTTCTATTAACTGTGATAAACCACCTTTTCCATATCCAAGGCGTGCAACACACAATGGCTGTTTGAATCCGATTATTATAGGACCACAATCACACAGAAACAGAAGGGATAGTCTTGGCAGTGTAACCTGATAAGGGCATTTTCTTTGTTCCTTTACATTTTGTTACATGAAATAAAACACATTTCACCCAGTGGTCCTCTAATATCAATGCTTCCAATCACCATAAATAGAACATGATCAAATTAACTTAAATAACAGTTTATACTTACAGTAGGAATTGTATCCCTTTTACTTTTATTTGTATTCATGTTCATTTCGCTTTGCTTCCTACAATGACATATTTATTATAAGCTCCAGATTGTATATTAGTAGCGTAATACCAAAATACATTGTATTCTGCATTAAAATAAAAAAAATAATGGATTAAAAAAAGTCTATGGAAATAACATGTGGCAGTTTTACATAAAGTAAAATTTATGAGTGATATGAAACCTGGGCAGTGTCTGTAACTACAGTACAATACCTCATAAAATAAGCCTTTATACATATGAATTATCTGGAAAATCCAAATGCTTCTACCCCGTTTTAAGATTAAGATTAATTTTGCATAACACTTTAATTCATTTCTGTTTTTTGGAAGCTGCAATCTTACTACTGATGGAAGGACAAATAATTATTATTTCATGTTTCTGCAGAATTTTTTTAAAATTAAAATACTGCATGTAAAAACTCTTCAAAATAAGGCATAAATTCTAAACTGTGGAGCCTGATATGGTGGTTTAAGTACTGTACTACATCATGAAGCTCATAAAGCTATGACTCATAAAACTATAAACTGCTGTGGGAACCGCAGTAGGAATCAGATTTACATTCTTGAATTTACTATTCAGCAGAAAACTGATCCTCCACATGAAGCACATGTTTTAGAAATGTTATTTAAATATGTCGAAAGATTTCAGTCTTGTAAGGGTATGATGTCACTTCTTTTAAAATAGTGCTGACATTACATATGCAAAATACTGTTTTATACCGATTTCCAGAATCAAAGAGCAACTGTCACTGATTGGGAAAGCAGAGGCTTGCCTGATGACATACAGTACTGTAGATCCTGGAATTGTACATCCTGAATATTTGCAGCAGGGAAACTGGTAGTACAGTATGTGTGCAGGCACTGGCAATGGGACAACAGATTCCATGGCAAACTGTCCTCTCCTGGCAGACATACTGTAATTAAATTTGATATTGATTAAGAACTCCCTTCTCTCACTGGGAAACTGGAAACTTGTGTGCCTGGTTTGTCATCCATGATACCAGGAACTGTAATGGATTTTGAGATGTCATATTCAGCTCCATCTTTTAGTTGTTCACTTCCATCTGCATTTTACCCAAACCTACATTTATAAAGGGAATTTCATTAACACACTGCAGCCAACATAATATTCACCAGGTGTTTGCAAGATTTTCAGGTAACAAGTAACAGACTTCATTGGTATATAAACTACTGTAAGTCTTTTCATTACATTAAAACTTTGATAACTTTGGTCACCTGCCTGCTGAACTGCAGGAAGTCTTCAAAGTATTTTAAACTTTATATTGTTAATTAAGAATTTACATAAATTGATGTAACTCTAAGCCTTCTTCTTCTCAGGTGTTTTTTAAAATCATTAGCAATAACAAAAAAAAAACAGGTAAAAGTGTGATTTTTTACATAAAGTTGAATCTTTCTTGCACGAATTCTCAAACGTGCTGTTACATTTCTATTACATAACCACCTCATTGTAAATAACCTTTTCGAACCCCTCCAATCTGGCTTCCGTTAACTTCACAGCACAGAAACTGCCCTGCTCAAAGTTACTAATGATCTTCTAATAGCTTCTGATTCTGGTTCTCTTTCTATCCTCATTCTTCTTGATCTCAGTGCTGCTTTCGACACTGTTAACCATGACATCTTACTTTCTTGTGTTGAGACTGTGTTTGGAGTTTCTGACACTGCTCTCAAATGGTTCAAGTCTTACCTCACTGATCACTGTCACTTTGTCTTTGCGGATTTAGATCTGAAATTGGTCTCATTAAGTCTGGTGTTCCTCAGGGCTTTTCAGAAATTATGTTTCCACTTGGTCAGCTTTTAAGATCACATGGCCTCAACTACTGTATCATTTCTATGCTGATGATACTCAAATATACAACCATACCAAACCTGACACTAATGTGGCTGTCTCTATTCTATCTAATTGCATCTCTGACATAAAAACTTGGATGACTCAAAATGTCCTTCATCTTAACTGTGACAAGACTGAAGTCATGCTTATTGGCACCCCCCATCAACTTCATAAAGCCAGTCCTGTAACCCTAGCTGTGGATGGTTCTGTACTTGAGCTTCAGTCTAAATTGAAAAGCCTTAGAGTGATATTTGATTCAGGCTTAACATTCAACCCACATGTGCAGCATATTGTTAAAACATCTTTCTTTCACCTCAGAAGCATCGCTAGACTATGCCCTATGTTAGCACTAACTGTGGCTGAAAAGCTGATCAACACATTTGTCTTCTCCCGAATTGATTCTGGTCTCCTAACTGTCCCCCAAGCCCATCTACACTCTATGGGTGACAGGGCCTTTTCGTGATATGCCCCTAAGCTCTGGAACTCTCTCCCCAAGGATATCAGAGAGCTAACTTCTCTAAACTGATTCAAATCCAGACACAAAACCTTCTTCTTTAGAAAAGCCTTTATTTAACTGTTTCCATTCTTTATCCCTCTGCTCCTATTGTATTTAGTACCACCATCTACTGTCTCCTCTGTGTATTCTCATCATGTTTATCTTGTGTATTTTTCATGTTTATTTTTAATTGTTGTTGTTGTCATTCTGTAAAGTGCTTTGAGAAGCCACCTTTAAAGGCGCTTTATAAAATAAAGTTTATAAAATAAAGTTTATTATTATTATTATAATAATAATTACTATATTATTACTATAATTTTCCTCACATACAGTAGATTGTGAAACACCATTAGGTATGTCAAAAACTGAAATAGAAATGTCAGACAAACCTCATGTTTGCTTTATGATGCTGTTTAAAGTGGATAAACTCATGCACTCAGATTATGATACACAACTTTTCATACTTGCTTCTATCACAGTAGTGCATGCTGAACAAGTGACTTTTCCTATCCTGAATTCAGTTAATCTGAAGCAGTCTATCCCTCTCATACACAATCTCATCTCATCCTGACCTTCATATTTACAGTATAAACTGTGCAAGATTTGTTTTAATGAAACAAAGATCTACTTCTACATTTTTGGACTCAAAATGTCTGTGTTGTCACCTTCTTGCTTTTTAGTCTTAAAATTACAGTACGTTCCTTTAGAATTGGCACAGATGAAACTGAATATTTTAAAATAAACATATTTCCCTAGTGAAATGCGTCTTAAAGGACAGAAAACAAAAAATATAATGAATAAATTGTTCCCAGAAACAAATACTGCTGTGTGTGATTTGAAACACAGTGGGTGGACAAATTTTATTTGAAAGTGATAAAAGAGAAGTGGAAAATGTCGGAGACCCCTGAGGTCTGCAGAATTCATTACAACTTCCCCTATCTCCCCTATCTCTGCTTCAAGTACCGGAGACTTGGAGGATTACAATCAAAAAAGGTGGAACATGTGAGTCTCTTAGAAAAAAATCATGCAATATTATGCTTGATTATTTTGATTAATTTTTTTGTTACAGTTGTTGAAAAGAGGGACATTTTAAGGAGGATCTGATCTGTTATTGACTGCCAGATAGTCTCAATTTTTTATTGCTTCTGTTTCTTTTCTGTTTTTTTTTCTGTAGTCTTATCTTTACTTAAACACGTTGCATATGCATCGACTATCTGTCACCTACTATTCAACGAATCTTTTGCTATTGTGTTGTTTTAGAGGCTAGCATTAAGTTAACTACACGGAATATAGATCTGCAGGTGAACCCGACCTTTTGTGTTCTGCATTTAATTTGCAAACAGGTGGAGAGTCCACATACTGTAAGTCCACAAATAAGTCCACAAAGAAGGACAAGAAGGAGAGTGCTGCCTATTCTGTTCGGTTAGCCAAAATGCGTTTACAGGAACATCTTTTATTCCCACATCTAGCAAGCAACTACACTTCCACTCTCAGCAAGCCCAGTCTTGACATTACTCCATCTGCTGCATCCACTCAATATACGTACTAATCTTTTATTACTCCCAAAACACTTCAGTGAACAGGGCTCTCCAAGAATAAGCTTAATTTGTATCTATAACTTAGAATAGAATAGAATAGAATTTAGTATCTATAACCTATTTGCTTACCTTTTAGTCTGTTAAAAAAGTTCTAAAAAAACCCTTACAGTGCAAATCTTTCAGCCCATATGTTTTATAACAAGCTTTCATTTGAAAGACCCCAACATCTCCATATTTTCAACATGGCAAAGTAATAACCATCAATAATTCTTGTGTAACGAGGTATCATTTTCTGGAATCAGTGTTACACTATTTTTGCACTGTGTGCAAATAATGTCATAAATGTTTTTTATGTTCTCTACATTATTCATTGTATTATTATACTCTATCATGAAATACCAGGACATTGGCCTCCCAAATAGGAATTAAATTATTAAACTATTGTAAATAATTTAATGGTAAATGACCTTAGGAGAGCTAAATCTATTATATGTTTGATGACCCTTAATACAAGTAAGTTGAAAACTCTGGTTTATGCTAACTTATTGGGATTGATGCCGCATTTCAAATACAGTTTACATACTAAATCCATTCTCCCGGTTTTTCTTATGTTATCATATTTTGATAAATCCAAATTCAATCAATTTCCTTGATCATGTTTTACAAATATTGACACAAATTTGCCTTTTTTATTAAAAAATGTTCTGGACAATTTCACCCCCGAAGGGCCACAGTGATGCCTGGTTGACATTCTGTCATTCTTAATGAACTAATTAAATTAAACATTGTCATAATTGGATAAGGTTCACACTTGTGTGTGACTGAATACTGTATGTGTTGTCTTTGCAATTGACTGTCATGCCTTCTGGGTTAGGCTTTGTCACAGCCCTATAAAAACGAAGAAGTTGGTAAAAACAGATGGATTCTTCTCAGCTTGAATATCAGGAAGTAACTTTCTAACATTTTTAAATCAAATCTATATACTATCTGTACTCTGTCAAGACAGGCAATATATTTGTTTTTTTTTAAATGATATTTATTTTAAGGTGCCTTCAACAAGACAATATTGAATGTAAAAACGATTCAAATACATGCATCCCCAGGCATTTCAAACATGCAGTTCCATGCAATTCCAAGGGGAGGAAAAAATTGTGAAATTAGATATATTCTTCCAGTGCATGTCTAATAAGACAAAGCTCCAAAACTATTTGAATTACACATAGTCCAAAAGGAGCTTGAAGTACTAAGGGTAATTATGGTATGTACTACATACTTAGAATGAAAAGCACGTTGATGAACAAGCAAAGTGAACCATTTAAAGAAAACAAACTGTACAAATGTTTAATTAGGGAGTCCACCAATTCCTGAGACAAATTCACCATCAAGGAGGCACTGTAGTAGTGGCATTATTAGAAGAGATATTAGTTTCTCTGTTTTTCACAATCAAATCATACCAGAAATGAGATTCCTTGTTTTCAGAGTCTAGAGAAATGCAATGCGTGCTTTATTTATTTATCTTCTATGAATCATTTATTATGATTACCTGTATTATATTTTGATTTTTTAAATTTTAAATGCTTCTTTCAATGCATTTTGTTTTGTGTGTATCAACATAGTATTCATCAACTACTGTGATTCCAAATTAGACTTTTGAGCTTGATCTACCCCAAGAAAAAGAAGCACAATGCATTCTAGTCAATCAAAACAGTGTGAATTTCAGAGTGGAATTTCAAAGGCTGATAAAGACTATGAATAGAAATTGACATATTTTTGAATGTCATTTCAAAAGCTGAGTGGAATACAGATTTAAAGAGCAAATTGGAAATTGCTAAAGCTTATAAAAGCAAGTCTTACATGTTCTTAATGTCACGCCCGACATCCCTCCCTAGAGGGCGCTCCACTGCTCTCATTATTGTTCGTGTCATTTAGCCCTCCAGGTGTACCCTTTTAGTGTTATTATTTAAAGACCAGCTCCTCCAGTCCTCGGGGCTCATCATTAGGGTAAGATGTCGCGAGGCCCGCCTAGCACCAGGAAACCCTACGTCCGTCTCCTGAGGGCATAGGCCTCATCCCCAACACCTCCCGCTTCCTGAGCCCGGGGTCTGGAGGATCTCGCCCCGTCACCCTTGGACCTCCATGTTTCGTTTGTCCGTGTGCTCCCCCCTCCCGGGGATTTTAACTTTGTCGCGTCCCAGGATGGATTTCCAGTTGATGGACTTTCGGACCGTGCTTTGACCTGCCCTTGGACCCGTTTGGATTTGGATGCCGTTTTGTCTTCCCCGTACACTGTCTCACGGACTGTCACTATTATTTTGTGCACTATTAAACCCCTGTGTGTTCCTTTTTACCACGCCTCCTGTTTTCTCCAGCTCTTACCGCATCGCATAGGGTCTTCTACAAGATCTGACACGGATTCCAGTCCGTGTTCGTTACACTTAATGCACAGTAGGCAAACTGAATTTGCCAACCAAGCACACTGTACAGTCAACAGAACACGAGCATAAAAAAACACAATGTTGAGAAAACAGAAAGCATAATATCCTCCATATAAGAATAAGAGATTATATTAGTGGCAGGCTAACCAAATAGATTAAGTCAATTCACACTATAATCGAACACCACACAAGAATCCCTGACTCACTTGAAAGACATCATTAAGAGACAGAGAGTTTAGATACTGTGGAGTTATTAGAAGAAACTCAAAACAAGATCTGTGGTATACAAGACACAAACAGTCAATTATGCAAAAAAGCCTGCAGAATGTGCAACAAATAATTGAAAATCTAAAATTTTGAGCAGGTTACAGTATATATGAGGCAAGATCCTATAGTAATTACAAATTCAAGAATTAACATTTCCTCTTAATGCACAGATAAATGTGACTTTACTTCCTGATAGAAGAACAATTTTGAATGATGTGTTGAAGATTTGTGTATACAAAGCTTCACAAACCGTTGATGAAAGGCATGATATTCCAGCTAAAGAAACAGGAAGATTCAGTATAATGCTGTAATGGGAAATGAAAGGACCTGCTGCTAGATGAAACAAGGGATGAAGCAAATCTCATTGCTAACCCCAGATCCAGATCTTTGGATACCAAAAGCATGAACCTCAAGAATCTGGTGAAATATTCATGCATCTACATACAAAGTATTTGGACAGTTAATAATTTCCCAGAAATTCTGACTTTAATTCCTTGCATCTACAGTATATAGTGCTATCGTCCTAAAGAATTCCATAGGGTATGTCATAGAAGGGGACCCAGATCTCCACGGAAGTCTAGAACACAGTGAAGTATTCATCAACTACTTCACTGTGTTCTAGACTTACATAGCAGATGAGGTGGTGAAGTGAAAAAATTGCTTAACCAGTTAAACAAAGGGGGAACGTTAGAAAGGCAAGATTTTGCAATCCAAGAAGGGGATTTTAACACTCCTACGCAAATTGCCATAGAATCTTTTAAGACCAAAGAGTAGGAATGTTGGCTTAATATACCGTATCATCCACAAGACAACATAAGATATACATTCAAATACAGATTCAGCTTTATAAAAAAGCAAATTATCACATAATATACCTTAAATGAAAAATAACACACACAAACTAAGAGCCAAATACATTCAATCTGTTGTGAATGTGTCATTGTTTTGAAAGCTTCCCACTCATTTGGCTTCAGGTGGATTATAAAATATAGACAATGGACTCCCCATTTTTCTTCCCAGTTCCAAAAAGAACAGAATTGGACCAGCAGTGACATGCTTTAGTTTATATAACGATTAAACTCATAGATGAAAGTTTAAAGAATAACGTCTCCACACAATATGTAGAAGAAATTGAATTACACCATGCTCTGTGAAGAGTTTGGATTGTGAATCTGTCAGTTCTGCTCATTGCTGATGTGACAGCTGTAGAAATGGAACTCTATAGGTCTGAAAGAGGTTTTCATTTAAATAAAATTGTACAGAAAGACATTTTAAAATTGTATAACAGCAAGAAGGAAGTGCAGTACATATTGCACAAGCAAGGCTGCAAATATTGAGTTCAAAGCTGAGCAAACATCTCAAACACATTTACAACAATGGGCAATTCTAAAGCATCTGTCAGATGATTCATGGTGTATTTATATACTGTACAGTAAATCCTTAACTGCAATAATGTACCATGACATGACATCACACAGAAATGTATGGATCATTTATAAAATGTTTTTAATACTGTTATGTCCTCCTGCATGTCTGGGTATTTTTTTTCCCACTTCCTCTATTCAGGTACTGCCCCCCCACCCCATTGGTCCATCATTACACTATTACTGCATTTGTGACATCATCACCACCAATCAGAACCCAAGATCAACAGTTTATATACTTGAAGAAGTCTTGACTCATCAGCTTTTTGCTCAACTTCGGTTTGCTTCGGCTCGTGTTCGCATTTGCTCACTAGTGTTCATTGTTAGCTTCCGCTTCGTTTGTTTGTTGGTTTTGATTACTTGTGTTTTTTTATTACCTTGCCTCACTTGTTACTTTCCATTTTACCTTGCTCGGCTCATTTGTTACCCCATTCCTTGCTTGTGTATCTCTTCGTGTATTACCCATTTCCCATAATCATGCAACTGGTTCACTCGTGCCATGTTAGTGTTAACTGTGAACATGTAGTGCACTAGGGGAAAAGGTATAGGTAAGGTCGTCAGGTTACATTGTGCACACGTAGGTTTGTTTTGGTCTAGACACACTAGGTTAGGGGCAAGTGCCACCTTTGTATTTTCTGTTTTTTGGGTAGACAGTGTACTGTAGGTGAGTTAGGGCATTTGAAGATGCCGAAGACCTTTTGTTTCGTGTTTATGAGATCTCACCTCACTGTATTAGCTAGTGTCGTTTTGTTTTGTTATTTTCTTTTATTGGCACCGCTCAAGTTCCTTTTCCCCTGTGTTATTTGTGTTGTAAAAATATGTACCAGTCACTTATTCACTTTTTTTTACTTGTAAATACAGTAAATCACTTTTGCACCAAACTTTTATCACACATCCCTCACCAGAAACCCACCTGCATCCAAACCCATCCTGAATGTTACACGCCATTACCCCTAGACACCTGGGGTTGTAACAAATATAGTTAGCAGTTCTGTGGGGTGATCATAGTGCCCTAGTGTAGCATGCCTTTTTGTGCCTCAAAGAACCCAATGAAATAAGTTGTTTTTATAAATACTGAATTGACATACAGTACATAACATAAGTTGGGGTTTCTTTTGTTAGCTGCATGCAATTAGGATGCCATTGTAATACAGTTATCATATTTCAAAATGTCATATTTTTTTAATTTCCTTAATACTTCATAACTGAAACATTTTAAAGAATTCTTTATACTTACACTTACCACTCATGGACTTAAAAGTGGTATTGCAATTTCAGTGGAGTAAAACTACTTGCATTTTTTTCTTACATACTTTGAGGCCATTTTTATGTTCAATGAAAGAATTCGATTTTTCTGTACTGACCAATTCCACTTCATTGATAACAAAAAACAAAAATTATGATGTTTGTTACTAAGCTAAAAAAAGTAGGCAAATATTTTTACACAAACAATGCCGCAACATTTACAAGCACCTTACATTGTTATATTTTATATTTATGAAGGTAAACCACATCATTCCCATGGATTTTTTAAGGCTCTTCTGTTGAAGCTGCCTTCTGATACTCAGTGTGGAGATTGTGATTACTCATCACCATATTGTGACAGGTAAGTAAAAGCACAATAAATATTTTAAGTTCACAATAAAATATTTTACATATTTATTACTTCATTATTATATTCTGAAATACGACTAATTAAAATTGACAATATTATACATCTGCATACAGACTTGCATATTTAAAACTAAAATACCTCATGCATGCTGAAAAAATACATTATCCTCATATAAAACAAAATAAACTAACTGCTCAGCATATTTGCTATTTGACCAGTGATTTCTGCATCAGTTATTATAATTCACTACAGGGAGCATAGAGGCAAGACAACCAAAAATCTAAGAGAGGTTTGAAAGTGGGACTGAGAGAATATGACTGTTAATACCTTACATGGGATGTCATTTAGACTAGCCAGTCAAACCTGCAAATGTTGCTGTACATACAGTATACTAAAAGACATTAAAAAATGTAACACAATACAACTGGTTCTGATACTCTACTTTATGTGTTTTTTTTACCAGTTCTCATAATTTAATTAAAAGGAGCAATTGATATTTTGTATTGCATCTTCTTCTTCAACTGTACTCTTCTTCTTCTTATATAAACTTAAATTAGTGAAAAGTGATACCTAACAGAAAAATCATTTTTATAATACACACTTTTTAAATTGAATAAATACAAAGTAAATTGCAGTAATTCTTCTTGTTTTCAGGAATCAATGAAGTAAAGTCAGTAACTTAATTAGTACCTATTTATTGACATGACTATAAAATCAACTTTAGCACTGAACATACATTATACAGACATTTGTATATTCATTGCATGAAATCCCTAGTTTTGTTTCAATATCAATACCAATTACCAATTTTCAGTGGCTTCCCACATGTAAAAAATATATATAGCATTCATAATGATAAAAAAAAGAATGCTATCATAATCTCAGAAATCTCAGAAAATTGTTTAATAGGAATAGTTTTATGGCACATTACCTGCATGATCCACTAATAGAAAATATAATGGGTACGAAAATTGCAGCTGACATTTAGTACTGTATATAGTTTATGCATTTTAATCTTAATATTGGAAAATAAATATAATCCAAGGCATGATATTGGTTCTACTACTCTCTTATTGTATTTTAATATACAAGTATATCATATAAAGAAACTGTTGATAGATGCTGGAGTCATGATATTGAAGTTCTTGAACCAAAGTTATGTTATTTGTTTTGTTTGCTATCAGTATATAAACATAACAATTATGTTTAATTAAAGTACACAGAACACCAAATTAGAGGTTTACTAAAAACAGTCATGCTGTCTATTATTATCTACATTTTTCTTTATAAAACTGAAACAAACACTCTTCATTAGAAAACTCAAAATCTTGTTTAGGCTAGCACTTAACCATTTCTACTATGAAAGCAAAAATCTCGAAAATTATGTAGGAACACCTAAAATTAGAAAGTATATATTTGTAAAAATAAATGGGTTTGTTTCTGTGCTGTCTTCACTTTCTGTTTCATACCAGAGGTGTTCTATAGGATTCAAATCAGACCTCTGAGAAAGTTATGAAATGATCTCAGTGTTCCTTGGCTTAAAGCAATGTTGCCATCCCAGGTTTGTGACAGACTGTGATGATTACAAAATAAACATCCATTAATACTGGAAGTACACTGCTGTACAATATATCACATGTATTAGCAGTATCTGTGCCTTTTACAAATACTGTAAACAAATGAACTATGGAAACAGAAGTAAACTGGAAGACAACCTACAGTACTGTATATGGAAATTGGAGCCTAGGGTAAAGTCAATATGGATTCAAAAAAGGAACTGTAGGTCTCGCTTAATTATTTAGTTACATATTAGAGTTATTTGAACAAACTCCAACAGTAAAAGATACACACAATGCATACACTGTAATATGTGGTTTGTAGGTTTTCAGAAGATGTTTGAAGTTCCTCATAAAATATTATTTATTGACTCATTGATGGTAGGTTTTTGGAAAAATGTATATTTTTGGATTGAGAATTGGTTAATAGTTAATAATTGTTGGTTAATAATTGGTAACAAGGGTATAAATCTAGATTCTGGTGTAGTTAGTAGGCTTTGATTTTGCAGACAAAACATAAGTATATACATAAAATATAAGCAAACACTATAGAATCAGCAAATGAAATAAAAAAAATCTATAAAATTCAAGACTGGACAAAAACCTGGTAGATGATGTTAAAAACAGACTTAAAGTATAATACAGAGTCTTGAAAGCATGTAGGAAAACATAAAATTATAAATACGAAATGGGAAATGATAAGCTTAAAGAGGCTACTAATGAAAGATTTTGGTACTATTAGCAATCTTCAAGGCAATGTATGGAAACAATATAATTGTCACGCCTGACATCCCTCCCTAGAGGGCGCTCCACTGCTCCCATTATTGTCCATGTGATTGTTAAGCTCCCCAGGTGTACCCTCTTAGCTTTATTATTTAAAGACTAGCTCCTCCAGTCCTCGGGGCTCATCATTAGGGTAAAGATGTCGCGAGACCCGCCTGGCACCAGGAAACCCTACGTCCGTCTCCTGAGGGCATAGGCCTCATCCCCAACACCTCCCGCTTCCTGAGCCCGGGGTCTGGAGGATCTCGCCCCGTCACCCTTGGACCTCCATGTTTTGTCTGTCCATGTGTTCCCCTCTCCCGGGGATTTTAACTTTGTAGCATCCCAGGATGGATTACTCATTGCTGGACTCTTGGACTGTGCCCTGACCTGCCTTTGGACCCGTTTGGATTTGGATGCCATTCTGTCTTCCCCGTTCACCATCAAGGATTGTCACTATTATTTTGCGCACTATTAAACCCCTGTGTGTTCCCTTTTACCACGCCTCCTGTTTTCTCCAGCTCTTACCGCATCGCATAGGGTTTACTACAAGACCTGACATGGATCTCAGTCTGTGTTCGTGACAATAATGTAATGCAGAGGCAATTACAATATTAGGATATTTATTTGAAAGCTTAGAATTTAAATGAAGAAATATAAATTTATAAATACACAGCACACAAGTACTGTATTCATTTTGAAATCCAGTCAATGTGATTTACCTCCTTTTTTGAATTATGTTCAAGAGTTCTTTCTTTGCTAGGGTGAACATAGTGTACTAAAATCAATATCCCCCATAAATGTCATGCTGACATCAATTTTCCCAATTGCAAATCCCCTGGTGATATTACAATGATATTAAACAAATATCAAATACTGACACAACTAAATCCCTATGTGCTATATCCAGGTACAGGAGTCCTAATTATAACTCAAGAAAGGAAAGGTCAAACCCTAACAATATTTTTTCTGCAAAGATAAAATATTTTTGGAATCTTGTCTTTGCAGTTAAGGTACAGTAGGTTAAATATTTTATATACAGTATATTAGCTGTCTTCTCCTTGAATGCCTCACCCTAACCATATAGCAAAGTAACTCAGTTCTGGGCATAGTAAGGGAGGAGAGAGCTCCACCTATCTTCTAATGAAACATAATTTAGCAACATAAATCAACCAACTAGCATGAGGAGGTTGGAGAAAGCCAGAAGACCTGCAGAAAGCATACACCAACAGGGAGATAACACCAACACATGCCAACACCACACATCATAATAAGCAACTGGTTCAGATTAAAGTGTGCTAATCATCTCAAAAGAAAATTCATAAACATCTGATTTTCTTTTACACAACTAATTTATCACCACCTGCTATTGCCAACTCAGTTCCAAATCATCTCTTTTTGTTTTGCTCTCTCATCTTTCTTAGCCCCAGAGCATTTCTATGGTGAAGAACCAACCTAATAAAAGCAATTTTGAGAATGTTGAGGACATGGTGCTGAATTTAACATAGCTAAGTGATTCTATTATCCTCCCACCATAATAGCCTGTTAATGTACTTCATGCATTTCTATATATCTGCAAAAAGTGTTTTCTTGTGTTACTGAAAAATTGACATACTACATTACTATGTTGTGTGCTTTTGTTCTACTTCTTGAGCTTAATTTAGTATAACAATTAAGATCAAAGCCTTAGTTAAATCACCTTTTCATTGATTTTCACAGAGATTGAAATGGCATCATTAATCTCCTTAAGCACTGGAAAGGGCTTTGTTGGATTTTAGCAACATTTTGTGATACAGAGAAATATATTTTAGAATAGTTATTTTATATTTATATTTATTTATTATTTATTATTTATATATATATATTTATTATTACATTAATACAGTGCATAAAAAACAGCATTCCACATGTGGTATAAATAGGGCATTATGCAGTTTTAGCACAACATCAACAGAATAACATTCTATGCTTTTTGTGATGTAGCTAATCATCCTGTTTGCCTTTTTCTTGTCCCTGGGCCTAGTAAGATGCTAACAGTAATGACTCAGCTACAGCACCTGATTTTTTTCCCCCAGTATATTCTTGTGGCACTCAAGGAATACTGATATTTTATCTCTTCCCTGATTTCTAGAAAAGAAAAATTGCATGTCTTATTAAATCCCAGGCACCAAGCAGCGAATAATCAGAACAATTTCAGAGGTGCGACTTCTTTTTTATCAGAAAACTCAAATGTGCGATTTTTAAGCAGGTTTCTTTTTCTTTTGAAGTTTGCAAAGCATGAAAGGCAGCAGTGTTGCAACAAAGTTTTAAAAGCTTAAAGCCCTTTTGTTTTTTTAAGCATCTGTTAAAAATGTATGTTAGCTGATAAACTGTTTAGAATTATTTAATTGTGTTAATTAATAACTTGCCTGCTGAATTAAAATACAGTGATACTCAGACCAATGTGCATTCTAGCTCTGTCAAAATCAACAGTAGGTATTGCAGTGAAGAAATATTCCCAACCATGTTCTTTACAGTTTAGTTCCATGAAGCACAAATATAGAGAAATCAGCTGAGCCCCGGCACAGGATCCCGTGTCCATGTAAGAAAACGGAGGGAGATCTTTTTTAGCTTTATGATGCCAGAACACTGTGTTAAAAAACAAGTTGTGGCAGGTTGGGTTTGGAAGGGGCTGAATAGCAGCCAACCTCCAACTAGAGGACAGGAAAGGCCTCTATCATTTCTAATGAGTAAAGTACTTAGCTACTGTATTGGTAGTGGATAGTTACAGATTCACAGTACAGTCAGTATTTTATTGTGATTTTGATCAATACAAAACACTTAGTAATGTCAAAAAGAAAACAACATTCTACAAATCTTCTGAAATGAATTATAAATATAAACCAGAAAATAAGTGATTGCATAAATATTAATTCCCCCTTGAGTCAAGGAGGGAGACCTTTGGCAGACATTACTGTCATGAGTCTTCTTGGATAAGCTTCTACCAGCTTTATAATATGTTTCACATTATATTTAGTGTATAATTTAGACATGTTGGTCTAAAAATACTTGGTTCTGTTTTTTTTTCTTTTAAACACAGTCCTAGTCTTGAGCAAGTGTTGGAAGAGTTGTGTAAATGGTCTAAGTTGTGTTAACAGCATCGCTTGTTTTCTTAAGTATAATAGGTAAAATACCAATAAGCCCAGGAGATTTGGTCATCTTTAAAACTTCCAATACCTACTTACTAATGCAGAACTGTGCGCTTCCGCTACCTCAGACATATTATTGATTTATTCTTTTGTAAACACCTGCTTATAATATTTATTTAGTACAGATGCCATTACCCTTTGTGACAGCGACACACCCGTAAAAAGTCAACACCCCTCACTGAGGGATAGAAGCATCGTTGTGAGGTTAGCAGGGACCAAAAATAACACAAAAGGGGGTGAACATGAAAAGACAAAAAGAAAAGTGTGCCGCTGTGCATTGTAACCTCCACGCGGGGCTTACCCTGTTTAATGGGGTCCAGTCTGGTAGAGCTCAGTGCAGCATGCAGGCAGGAAGGAAGGAAGGCAGGAAGAGAACGCCTTACGCAAGTGCCATCCCCTCTGGGACTGTCGGTGTAAAAATACTTCCCCTTCTGGGGTAGTCCTGCTCGTCTCTTCGGGGGGTGTCCAGTGTGCCTTTATAGTACCTGCACAGCTGTGGCTCATCTTCTAGGAGCTGGGGCAGCTGTTACCATGAAGGTGAGGCGTTGCCCTTCCTCCAGGGCTCCACCTTTATTGTCTAAGGATTTCCCATTATTATCCCAAATACATTTGAGTTCATTCTATTTTGTTCTTTTGCTGTTGTAATACTGAAAGATTTTTTTATTGTTGCTGAATAGTATTATTTAGTAATATGTGGAAAAAGGATTTTTTTTCTCAGTGCCAATTGCAAAAGTGATTGGAGCAGATGATACATTTATGATGAAAACATTTGTGACAAATATGGCTTAGTGCAGTAATAAACAGTACTGTAGTATATCAGTTTTTCAGTTAAATGGGACATTGTACGTACTAATGAAAGAAAACAACAACCATTCATCAGGGTGGTGGAGAATTTCTAGAATCTACATGTTTGCATTCTGCACAAATTCACATTCATTGCTGAGATTTTGATCTTCTAAAGCCTGGCTTCATATTCTCACCTCTAACCACAAAACCCAACTTGTTGCATTCATACAATAGTGCTGGTGTTGTTTTCTGCACACTGTTGCCAAATTGTAGTGAGTTCTTAAGTGACATCAAGCATTGAAGTATTGTACAACAAAACCTTATTTTCACTGATTAAATAATATAACATAATCTTTTTCATCCACAATGCATCATGAACCTGCATGCAAAATGACTATCTTCTGTTTAGAAGGAGGTCAGGAACTTTAGAAGCATGTCATTATTTACAAAGACAAGACAATATTTGTTCAAGCTCAACTGTTCTGTCACAAGTAATTACATGATTAATGTTTCAGTTATATCATTGCTGATTCGGCTCCAAGAGCATTAAAAAGTAAGTTGTCTTTTTTAGTAACTCTCTTTACATGTGTACAGTTTCTTTAAATATTGAATTTAGTGTTGTAATACCCAACATTATTAATAATAAGTTATAAATAAGGTACTTAGTGATTATGTAACGGTAATCCAAAAACATCTACAGTAAATGTATTTAACAGACATTTTACTCTGTGAATGCTTTGTAAGGTTTTAAAACATGCTCATTTTAGAGTATTAGCAAAGCCCAGGTACAGTATATGACACAAACAGACAACTGTATTCACTGAAATCATTCCATTATAACCCCCCTGTCTGGTAACCTATATATTGTTCTTCTGTTTTAACATTTGTATGACATCTTTTATGGTAAAAAATACATAATTTAAATAAACTTACTTTACCAACTGAAACAAGCTAATTGCAATCACATTTACCACTTAACATTGTAACAGGATCCGGTCCAGGCTCCCGTGAAGCGTAGTTCTGGACCCTATGCAGACGGTATAATCCAGAAATAAGTGGATAAGGATGACGGGGAGGAGATGATGAGGATCAGGAGGGGTTGACAGATAGGGGGGCGTGACGATGGTGAACTGGTGCTCGGGATGTGTAGCCAAGGCGAACAAGTCCAAGGAGTCCAGGGGGTAATCTGGGGCGAAGTCCAAAAGTCCAAAACCGGGTGATCCAACCGAGACGGGACAAAACTGAGTTAAAAACCAGAACGGGATCCGGTACAGGGACAGGGAATAAAAATGGGATGACGAGGCCAGGTGCTCCGAGCCCAGGACTCAGCTGGGTCAGGACGCTGTTAGGAGGTGTATGTTCTTAAGCCGTGGATGTAGGGCAACTTGATGGTAAGCGGGCCTCCGGGCATCTGTCTTCCAATGCAGAGCCCAGAGTAGCAAGAGCGCCAGGCTTAAATAAGGAGAGGCAGGTTTTTGGGCAGGTGCACGACATTAGCAAAATAAGAAAGAGCCGGAGCGCCCTTGGCGGTGGGGGGGGGGGGATTACGATCGTGACAACACTAAGTAAGAAAATTTAGATTTTTCTTATTTTATTACATGGTATAGTAAAATGTTACAATAAAGCCTTATGTGTCACCATTTGTATTGAAAAATACAACTGTTTTAATGCAAAAGACTCATTGCATGTAGTTTTAAGTAATCCATGAAGACAAGTGGTATTTGATTTTAATTTTTATTTACATTCAGATATTTCACACATTCTTTCTTAAAACTAAAGATCCTGAAATACTGATGTTTTATTTGCATCTTGAGAAGGATTTTAAAGATCAGGTTTCAAACAATCTAATTTTTTTCCCACACAAAATTTCACTGGAATACAATAAATACAGCTCCTGAGCCTGCAATACACAAAGATCTCAAAATAACTCATATGCCCTCAAAGGATAAAGCTTATCGTGATGTGGAAGTATGTTGTTTTGTTGTTTTGATAATCAAAATACAAAGTAGGAAAGTTAGCTAAATTTAAATTTTGCTTTTTAATTTAAGATGAAGCCTACATGCTTTCAAAATAACAAAAGTATAAGTATTTTGGTTTTCTGAGATATGGAATGTAACCTCATATCATTGCAAGTTATTTATTATTAAATATTAGAAGCTGGAATGGAACATTAAAATGTTGTTGTTTTTTTTGCCTGGGACAGAGTTTCAGGAGTGAAAATAGTATCTTAGGAAACAGATCTGATTTATTTTTCTTATTTTTTATGTGATTTAGTGGTCAGGATCTAGAGTTAAAGTAATTGCAGTGGTACTGTATACAGTGTGTTTTGCTGTGAAAGCAGCAGCTAAATGCTTACCGGTGGTTTTAGTAAAAGCTTACTGCAGGGAGCAGTCCATAAGCAGGATTTAACAATTTAATTACATTTTTATTATATCCACCAGCATATCTTCCAAAGGCTTCCAAATGACTTTCACTCCAGCCTCAGCTTCTTATTGAAAGGGATGTGGCATTCAGGATAGGCAACAAACCAAATCACAACTGAGTATCTCCATCTGAGTATTCACAATCATTGGAATTGAATTTTTTGCAGAAAAAAAGATTCAGGCCATTCAATGTAACGAATAAAATACATTGGTGGATTATTTGTTCAGGTCGAACATCACCATAGTAAATTATCATGAGGTACTGTACAAAACAACCATTCCTCATTTCATTACTTACAACTGCATTATAATTGATATCTCTATTTGGTGCTCAGTAGCACTCTATAGCGCACTTTGAAATGTGTTTTTCTAAGTCCGACCCACAAGGATTCTGAGACCCTTGATTCATCTAGATTAATTTCCCGTGCCTGACTGCTCTTTCTGAAACACTAAATTCATACATCAACAAGAAGAACCTAATTAACATGACCTAGTACAAGACTATCTACTGTAAGTATTCATTTGTGCTTCCAATTAAGACCACAAAAATAACCTGTTAATTGTTTAAGAATGTCAGAGAAGAAGTATTTGCAAGGGGCAAATGGCACAAATAGCAAGTCTTTATGTTGCTAACAATTTGTCCTTATAATAACTCACATTTTATGATGGCACATTAACATTTAAGGTTGCACATTTGAAGTCCTTCACATTCCTCATAGAGAGATTCAATCCCATTGCCATATGTTGTAAAGAGAAAGAATCGGGGTAAAAGTAAAAAAAATAAACCATAATTACAGAACATTTTAAGAGCCAAAACTTCATAGAGAGTGGATATTTATTGAAAAATCAGTTCCATAGAGCCAATATAAAAACAAAATGAAATGCATTTGCTTTGCTTCATAACTTTGAACCACCATGACGTAACATTGTGTTGCTTTGCAACAAAGACTAAGGTGGTATAGAAGGACCTTAAATGTAAGCTATGCTATATAAAACATGTAGGCAGAAGTAAAGCAAGCTTTACAGCTGCACATACAGTAGAAAGCCATAATCAACGAAAATGTGGTAGCTAAAGGCACCATAAGGGAATAGGAAGCATTTACTCTGAGAAGTTAGGGAAAAGCTATTGAAGGGAAAAAAAAGGAAATTTCTTTGGCCCCTTCAGCTTACCCAAGGTAAGCTTTAAGTACAAATACAACTCCACCCTATTAAGAGACATGTACAGTAAGTAAGAGTTTATTGGGTATTTAGTTTAAGGGTATGGGTTTAAGGAAATTGATCAGAAACTGACACTAAACCTCATAGGACATCAGCCGTAACAGGAGCAAAGAGCAGACCCTTGTAGAAAGAACACTGTTCAGAATGGCTGTATTGATAGAGAGACCAAGTCAGAATTAACATTCTATGCTGTGTCAATTTTAAAAGATCTCTTAATGGTCACTATTTTCAGGAATCCAGACATATTGTCACACTGAGATCCCTCTGGTAAACCCAAAATATGAATGTTAGATTCTCTTTATATGTCTTCCTGCTCAATTACTTTGTGCTCCATGTTCTCCAGCTTTGTGTTGTGTATATTTAGATTTTTTGTTTTCTTCCTGCGGTTTACCTGAGATATATTCCAATTTCACAAACTGCAAATTCTAATATACTGTTTAGAATATTCTGAATAATTCTAATTTGAATAATAAAGTATAAATAAAATGCTCTATTAGTTCATAATGCATGTAATAGAGAGTTAAAGTTTTATAATAAGAATGCGAATAAGCCATGTGATTTCCAGTGGAATTACAATAGCCTAATACTGGTAAAACAAAGAAATGTTTCAATATTTCAGAATTGGACAGACTTTTCAATGGACTTCACAAAGCAATGTTACATAGGTATAAAAAGATGCACTTGTGATGTTTGTAACATGCAAGGTTTAAAGTAGAGGTTTATGGCTTTCCAACGTCCATGAAAGCTTTGAATTTAGCACCATCTGCAGCAAGAATGGATCAGCAAATTTGAGAAGCTAGTGATGGAAGACTAAGAGTAAAACTGCAGCTTTTGTTGTATCCAATAAGCAACACATACTGTAAATACTAAAGAGTGAAGGTTCCAACAACCCCTGAGTCTGTGGAACAACAGATCAGAATAGATGCCCTCCTGGCACCCAGATAGGAGCCAGCCCAAACAAATGAAGTCTGGGTGCAATCAAACACTATGATTGAAGACATTAAATAGTATCAAAAATTTGGATTTAAATCCTGAATCAAAATTATATTAAATGATAAAGCAAAATGATATTAAGTGTCCATAGTCAGAAGCAATCACCAAATTGTTAATTACCTAAACAAAGACTGTTTCCCTGTTGTGCAACGATCTACAGTAAGAATGAAAAGGTCTGAAGAGTTCAAATGATGACTTGAATTAGCTTACTCTGCCAATTACCAAAACACAGCTCAACAAAAAGAAGAGACACTCAGACTTTAGAAGAATGTGTTTTAGTTCCATTCTCACTCCAATCTCAAGATCAATCTCACACTGTACCCTTAGATACACTTAGATAGAGTCTAAGACTGTACATACTGTACAGTAAGAAAGAACACAACAGATCTAGCATTACAAAACAGCAGGTGCAGGTATTCAGACAAAACCAGTAATAATTAAAAAATATTCATGTTGTGGGCTCCCATTATGTTTTAGCGTAACGATGTCCAATAGAAGCCCCCCAGGAGCATCCATTATCAAGTATGCTTTGCATATTACACATGTTCTTGGGGGGTGTTTGGTGATGCCAATTGCATGCAATTAGCACTTATTAACATTATTATATGTATGTAACTTCAACTTTAAACCTCATGGTAATTATTCCATGGATTGTGTCCTGTCTGTAGGGTTAGCCTTCCATCACAGCAACTACTGTACAGTATGTTTTATACAAACTGAGAAACTTACAAAACATACAAATAGTACAAGTAAACATCACATTGCGCAACAGAAATCTATCCATATTATTTTCACACCACTGTTCCAGGAATCCGCACAACTATGCCAGAATTTTACAAAGCCCATATAATTACACATTACCACTCCTCTTTTGCACCTAATAGCACTTGCCCATAAACCATTAAATGCAGTGATCTGCCCACTGGTACAGCACATTTTGTGACTAGTGTTGGGTTAGCTTAACCCAATGGTCTGGATTTGTCAGATTAATGGGGTATTGAATCAATAAGTTCTTGGAATTGTAGAAATAAACTGGAAATGTGCTGAGTGACCTTTGCAAGAAAAAGAGCAAAATTGTAGCTTCAAATTAAGGAATTACTGTAGGTTTAAAAATAAATTTGGAAATAAGTGGATGAAACATTAATGCATAAGCTGAAGCACTATACCATAAGGATTTGTGGATCTCTGGATTTCTTTCTGTCTTTATTGTTTTTGAATAAAAATAGAATACTTTGATGTGATCCTAAGAGGTCAAATATAATCATAGTCCTTTTGTTCTTTTTCTTGAAAGTATGTTACAAAAACTGAATTATAATGTACTGTTCTCATCAATGCTTTCATTCTGCTCTCCTCCTTCCTGTGTGATGATGCATTTTGAAGCTGTTACTCAGGTAGTATCAGACAAATGACAAAGGGGGATTCAGATAAAAAACAAATAAAACTGCATTAACTCTACATCTTGCAGTATATTTGTCTTATTCCTTTATGTTGGATTAATCAAAAAACAGATACAGTTGTCTCAGTTATTCTTTGAATCCAGGAACTTAAACTTTTTTAAAATGTACAAATCGGAATCTTATCAACAATGAATAGATGTAAAAAAGTATAGTCTTTGTATTAGGAAAAAAAAATCAGTAACCATTAACGGGATCTTGTACAAATCTGTTATTGAACTGAATACTTCAGGTGGTTTTCTAATTTGTACTGTTTTAAATGAATTATTTAAAACAGTATTCCTAATTCAGATTAACAAAGCTTTACAGTACTGTATATTTGAATGGACAATCATTCAGAGGTATGTCTGTTTTTTTGGCTGTTGATCTAACCTGCACTACATGCATGCCTTTTACCATGAATATCATCCAGAAAGGCAGGAATCAGCTATTAAATGCATCTGTGATCACTGGATCTGGTCCAGTGGTGTGAGTGTGTTGTGCTCTCTTTCTCTCAGTAGCTACGTACGCCTGACCTGCCATAGATTCCCAAGTGTACAAGTGCACTATTTTGTAGTGATACCAGTGTAACGGTGCTAATCTAAGTTTGGGTTTGAATCCAAGTCACAATCCCCACAAGTAAGCTTTTCTCGGTATAGGTAAAGAAACGTGACCACCTGGTATGATTAGCAGCTGCTTCATACAAACAGTCTCTGAAATCACCAGGGATACACATTACATATTTTTCTAGGGAGAAAAAATGCAGGGTTCTTATCACTTAATTTGGAATAAATATATAATTTTCTTTTTTCATTTCAAGTCTTAAGGTTTTGTGTGCTTGTCTGCAAATGTGAATACAATATTGAAATATCTGTCCATACACAAAAACCAGAACACCTAGAATTAACCCACATCGGCATATAATTTCCATGCAGACAGCACCCTAGGAATTGAACTCGGGGCTGCATTGTAAGACAGCATTGGTAACCACTTCTTGAAATATCTCCAAAATGTAAATAACTTGATTATACAAATGGCAGCATCTTTTAAACATAAATCTACATAGTCAAATATACAAGTGTCAAATATATATTTTTCCAGTCTAATTTAATGCAAATTGAGTTTTATTTTAATGGAGCAGGGAATAACAGTAAAAGAATAAAAATCAATACAATATTATGTATTTCTTCTCATTTAGAAAATAGGTTATGTTTCTAGTTATGCTGGATGGTGTATGAGTTTGCCACATCACAAAATATGATAGCACTTTTCATAGCACATTTCCAGTTGTTACGAAAAGCATATGGAGCTGCAATGCAAAAGTCTATTATAAGCCACTGACAGTTGTTCAATACAGGCATTGTTTAATTAGAAATTAAAATAATGCAGAATATCCAATTGATGGGGAGGTGTATACATGTCAGTTACTGGTGCATAAGATTCACTACTTCATTCATTCATCTTGTAACTGCATCAGAAGCATCCCATTTGATATTTATTAATCTTATTTAATGTGTAAATCTTGTAGTGAGTAATATTAGGCCATAAAGTCTCGTGACCATAAAACAGAAGTATAAAAGACCATAAAATAAGACCTTCTCTATGTTTGTAATTTTGTTAGTTACCTAAAGCAGGAACGTGTGGAATAGCGTAGACCACTCTCTTGATGGAATACTGGAGGTCAGCTAAAACAGACATGTACACCACTCCTCTTACTGAAAAAAATATGTTGCACAACCTATAATTTTTTGAATGCGTCTTCACACAATGTTGCAGTGCTAAAATTGCACACATTGCACACTTAAAATTGTTTCTGGTACAGAGCAAATAGTCTTATTTGAGCAGATGTTATCCTCCACATTAAGCTGACCTAGTCTTTCATCCATTCAAATAATCAGGTTCATTACATTATATCTGCATGCAGTCAAGCTTGCAAAGGGGTTAAAGTGAATGAATTAAAGTCAATATAATGAAAAATCTATACTCAAAGTTCCAATTTCCTTCTTCCGAGAATCTAAAACCTGACCCTGTAAAATGATTTTTCCTGATAATAACTTTTGGAATTTGTTGATATGTTGACAAAAGACATGATGAAACCTACAGTATGTGCATTGTTTTGTAATGCCTCTTTTGCCAACCAAAAGCTACCTTATGCACTGATAATGTAACCCAGGTGCAATTATCGTCCAACGAAAACTATGGAGAGGAGATTTTGCATACCTGATGAGATATGCTCTGATGAATACAAGAAAAAAGGTCAACAGCATACTGTAGTTTTGTCTTTGTTTTTAATACAATGCAGTAGTTTGTTTATTTTTTTCCTTTATCATTTTTTAATGACCTGAAATAAGAATAGTGTTACAAAAGGTACTGAAGAATAGTCTTACTGTTCATAAGTCATTGGCAAAAGAACAATTAGGTCATCAGTTCTGCTGCCATGTTAAGCATTAAACCACTTAATCAATTTTGCTTTATGGAGCTCAGAGTTTTTAAGTGTAATGATTAATAGACTCTGTGAAATTGGACTGAGGAGCAAGTCCTTTTTGAAGAGCAGAAGACATTTGGTCTAATTGGTCAATTTTATTGAGGGTTTTACAGTAGTTCCCTTGTCCAGTTGGATTTCCCCTTTCAAACCAAGCCCCATTTAAAGAGTTCAGTTGAATACTAGTCTTACAGAGCCAGAATTTTTAAAGTAGAAAATTATACTTTTGAAAGGCCAGAACTACTAAACAAATTGATCTTAACCATAAGATTTATGTTTTCAAATTGATTTAACATTTTCTTTATTTTTGATGTACAAAGTTTAAGCCTTGTTTCATTTTTCACTTCTAATATAAGATGAGAGGAAATGAAATACAAAAACAGTGATCAATGCCAGACCTAGATTCCACTGCAGATGAAAAACAAAATCAAAGAAACCTGGTGAGAGAAAAACAGTATCTCACACACTGTGTGTTTATATACTGTACATACAGTTATATGGATCCACTTGACCTCCCACCTTTTACTCCAAGATCATTCCTTTCCCACCTATTGACTTTATAAAAGGGAAAGTGGAGAGAAATCCAGAGGCTGCCTGCTATTTCTCTCTGTACCTTCCCAGCTATTTCCCTGCTTTGTGATTTGCAAACTCTACTGTAATGTAACGGGCACTAAAACTGTCAGTGAAACTGTGAATTAATCTCCAGCATGTCATTCCCCACACCTTTTATACAGAAACAGAAACACTTGTAACAATATTGAATATATTTGAGGGAAGCAGTAGGTGAGTTGGAGAACCTAATACAAAGCAGGTTTTATTAAGGAAAGGTGGGAAAGATGCCCTGTGGATAATGTGGTTTAAGAATCAGTCACAATCACATTTGGAAAATTTCAAGGGACAGTAATATATCGACTTGTCCTTGGATTTCTCCTTGACAATCAGTTTAAGTTCCCTGCCTTTCTGTAAAAGTGCCCAGGGATCTAGAATTTACAGAAGTCTAATGGTATATTAAAGTCTATTCCTTCCTGTCTGTCATATTAATGTCTCTTCCAAATTCTACTGCCCATTGCCCATTGCCCATTGCTGTAGCTTAGGTAAAGGAACACACCATTACTGTTTGTACCTTATTTTTCTTGGGTTTTTCTTGTGTGAGTATCGACTTTATCCAGCCTTGTTTATCCCCTGGGAATTAATAAAATCAGACTAAGCTGCAGGCTGCAGGCTCAGACATAAAACAAATCCAAGCAATTCTGAATTATTGTAGTATCTAGTGAAGTGACAAGCAAAACACTTTCTTTTAAATGGTTTCAGGTTCAATTGCCTTTATACATCCAGCTCTAGCAGTTAGAGAACATGTTTTTTTTTTTCATTTAAATTTCAGTTTTAAAAGGATGAAATTGTATGTATTTTATCTCACAAATTCAAATAGAATTTCATTTGAATTTGCTTTGCAGGCTCCAAAGATGACAAGGTTAAATAACAAAACAACAATATCAGGTACAACTTTTTGATTTAATTGCTAGATTCCTATTGATGTTATTTAAAATAATTAAGTAGATGGCTTTGCTATTAATGAAATAAGCAAGAATAAGAGAATACGTTTTTGCTTTCTTAAAGAACCACAGTACACTATTCTGAAAAATGAATGCGGCCTATGCATTCTGAAAAGACTTATACTCGTTTCTGCTTGCAGTGATAAAAATGAACAGTCACGGACATTCCAAAGGGTATTCTGGCTTTCATCTTGAAAATGACAAACACTTAAAAATACAGGTGCATTAGTTATTTTTATTTTATAATATTTTATATTATTTTCATTGTCACAGAATATGAAGGGCAAGAGAGAGAGAGAGTCAGACACCCCACACGCCCAGCTGCACAGGGCGAGAGAGAGAGTCAGACACCCCAAATGCCCAGCTGCACAGGGCGAGAGAGAGAGTCAGACACCCCACATGCCCAGCTGCACAGGGCAAGAGAGAGAGAGTCAGACACCCCACACGCCCAGCTGCACAGGTCAAGAGAGAGACAGAGTCAGACACCCCACATGCCCAGCTGCACACGGCAAGAGAGAGAGTAAGACACCCCACATGCCCAGCTGCACAGGGCAAGAGAGAGAGAGAGTCAGGCACCCCGCTGCTGGAGAGACGCACTGCACACACACACACACTGAGCTCAGACCGGCACACACACACACCACACAGTTACTGTATATCAGGGGTTTACTGTGCTCTTAGACTAAACTGCATGCTACTGTATATATATTTGATATTGATATTGTTTATTAGGGCCTCAGTTCTAATTAAGAACATTTTAACCACACGCTTAAAAACTTTGCAATTAATTTGTTCAACTAAAATGTTTTTCTGATTATGTATTTTATCTCTTTTCAAATACTTAAATATAAAATATACAGGATAGTACATAATATAGAGTTTGTAAATAGCTTACTTTCATTTTTTTAAGGAAGCATTAGTGTGTAAAGAATGCACAGCAAAATAGCATACCAGTCAATGACTGTATCCTTTAAAATAGATTCCATTGCTCTTTTAACTGACAGTACTGCAAGGTGCTTTAGCCTAACTTGTCCCACTGTGCTTATCAACCAGAAGTGTAGATATCTTTAAACACTGAATGGTCAGGTCAGTTACTTGTTCCACTTTCTTTATAACTGTAAAAAGAAACAAGATTCTGTAAGATATCACACAACTTTCATGTTGAGATTTATGCCATTTTCTTGTAATTCTTAGCACAAAGTAGTTCAGAATCTACTGGTCTATCTAAACAAGGATAAAAATGTTTGTCATGAAATAATCTGGTCTACTGACATCATCACTTACAGTATACCACTTGCAAATTCAATCACCAATTTGTACAGGCATTTCTATTTTCTCTTTTGCAGTTCTATTTCCTTCACTAAAATGTCAGTATTATTGCTTGTGCACTTTTATTCTTTTATTCATTTATTCTTAAGTGTTATATGCCACTTTGCATTGCAACTCTGTTGCTTTTGCCAAACCATTTTTTTAATCTTTTTGGAGTGGCTTTTTAAAGCCCTTTGTTGTGCTTTAGAGATTGGAACAGGAAATCATTGTGTGAAACATGCATGGTTTTGCTAACAGACCAATTACTGTTGGGGACTTCATTTCTGAAAGTTACTGAATAATTGCTGGA
Organism: Atractosteus spatula; assembly: GCF_055471065.1. Taxonomy (NCBI): domain Eukaryota; kingdom Metazoa; phylum Chordata; class Actinopteri; order Semionotiformes; family Lepisosteidae; genus Atractosteus; species Atractosteus spatula. The sequence goes on along the minus strand of NC_142708.1, from coordinate 55,703,373 downwards.
AAGTTTGCTTTCACAGAAAGTATCCTGCAAGACTATTGAGCTTCTAAAAGCTTTACCTGCTTGTTTTATTTTAGTCCTAGTTGATATTAATCATTGCTGACTTGTCTGTGTTTTACTAGTGACTCAGTAAAATAGGTATTATCAATACATTTTCTCATGTATTAAAAAAACACCTAATAAGTTAATAGGTTCCTTAATTAATTCCCAAGTGATGCAGAGCAGAAAACAGAATGTGTGAATACCAATGGATATAAATTGTTCCTGAAAGATTCTCCACTCCTGCATCGGCTTGTAACAGATGCATCATCATATGTCTGTTCAACTGTTCAACTCACAGCCCATTAACTGTTAGGTAGTGTTGTATTGATTTGGTGGTTGATTCATTACTGAAAGGTTTTATTTGTATGAATCCCAAAATATCACTTTCACCATTTTTTGTAGTCTACTTGTGTTTATGGCTTTTTTGCACCTGCCATAATCACCTACTGTACATTCCTAATTTCTTTGTGTATCTAACTATGCTCAATGTTTCCTGCGCTTAGCAACAATAAATAACTTCATTACGACAGGAAGGAGAAAAGTAGCTAAGCAGTGGGTTTAATTTTGAAGAAATGGGTCAAGTTTTGTCAGTACATTTTGAAAATTCTGCTGAATATTCCCTATTTCAGCATTCAGTTTTCTAATGAACTTTAAATAGCATGCCTCATTCCTCTAGACATTGAGTAATGGCAAAAAGCGCTCTCATCTTTCTCATTGTTACTTGTAACCACTGCACTTGTTACTGCCATGCCTCTTGCTGTCGCTAAAGGCTGCTTATGCCACCAGGCTTATCCTGTGCCTTTTCACGTTCTGCAAAAGAATCCAGTATCAGTTTTTCTGTTAAAAAGTGTTTATTACAAGTCCCCAGGAAGAAGTAAAATTCGGTGTAAAACATATTGGAAAATAATCAGATTTTTTATAGCCATCTTTTTCAAACAGTTCACTTTAAAAAATAAATTCATCATACACCATTTTTGATTTACTCGTAATCCAGCATCCTGCATAGTTGTATCATAGAGCTCATAGAGCTAAGATATATATAAGGAAAAGGGCCTATTTACAATTAAATCCAATTAAAATAATTTGTAATCTTTTGTTTGAAAATAGCAAAATAACATTTTCCATTTCACTAACAGGGTCACAAAATGTGTTTAGTTAGCGCCTGGTGGCAAACAGAGCTGCTTCATTTTATCTAGACTTTTTCCTAGTTCTGTGCCTGTGCAAGCTGATCACAACTGACATGTTGTCATGTAAACAATGTTAACAGAGGAGCTGAAAATGTAACTTGAACTTATTGTCACTACTTGCATGATTAATCATCAGTTGCCCCCATTGTACACTGCCGTACTGTATTCAATCAAGACAATGAAAAGTACATGACCGACCCACAGTTTTCAATTCTAATTTTTCAATCTTTGTTAAAATAGTTTTGGACGCTGTAAAATATATTCAGGTGATGAGCTCCTGGGGCTGTGCCCAGTGATGCTCATGATTATATAAGAGAAATGTAATATTTCTCTGCAAAGACGTCCATTTGGTTTTGATGCTCTTTGTCCTACAGTATGTCCAAACTTACAGAGAGACAGAAAAAAAAAAACATTACAATACAGAGAGAGCAGCCCATATTGAAAAAAGAAATTCAAAAACACAGACTCGTGCATATTTTGTTAAAAATATAATTCATAGCATTATAGGATTTCTCAACATTAGATAATTTGTTAATGGCTAATCAGATTACAGTATGTAAAGAAAATGCAGAGAAGAAAACATGGATTTTTTTTCTGGGATATTGCTATCCACACTGTTGTTATGAAGTGTTGCCACAAATTAAGGAATACTAGACTGATATTTCATGAATGCACATTCTGGAAGGCACAGCTGTTTCATATGTCAGGTCTCAAGCACACTCATAGTTATCTTGCTTCTCTGTTTCCACAATGCCTACATGTGCTTCCCCCTGTTGAAATTTGTAAATCACTTATCTTGGTCTATCCAGGCTACAGCTCATAAATAGGTAAATGGAAATGTCATGTGGATTTAGTTTCGTTCTAACAAATAAAACGTCCAGTACACTATAGAATTCCAGACTGAGTGTTTTTGAAAAAAAGGCAACAAATGTCTCAAGAGTAAATTTAGCAATGATTAATCCTGTTTGACACAAGTTAGTCTACCTTTTGGATACTGAAGAGAGAAGAGCACATTTTATTGTATTATGGTATTATTATTTTATTTCATACATACTGTATAACAAATACTGCTGCCCACTGATGTACAGCACATGTTATTTACAGAAATCAAAAACACTGTAACTGGTTATTGTCTGGTTATTGCCAATTAATTTATAAGTTGGGCAAATGTGGCATTTTGTTGATGTACTGTATATGTAATCAAATATTAATTAACCAAAACAGTTACATATACATTATACTGTATATGAATGAAATATTTTTTCATGTAACCCATTCTTGATTGCAAATTTGTGCATATGTCATTGGGTAATGGATAATTGAGACAGTAACAACACATTTTAAAAGTATAAGCCAAATTAAATTTCATTTTTGAAGAGAAAATTCAAAAGTTTTAAACTGATTTTAATTTTCTAAAAAAAAGATATGTGATAAAAATTCTCTGAATTAGGATCTAAATCTCTGCATTAGGGGATGTTACCAATTCCTTTTCTATAGAAAGCATGAGTTTTCTTTTTTAAAGGAATTTTATTCTATGTCTTGTTAAGTTATGATGTTTCCTACTTGAATATTAGCTGTACAATCATTATGAAGTAGGTTACATTTTGGAGACAAAATTAGTTTGATTCAGTTGGATCTCATGTGCATTAAAAATTACACTGACCAATGTTTATGTGTTGCAAAGACATGGCTTCTTGCAGTTCCATCTGATTATTGTTTAGAATGATTCATATTGTCTGCCACCAAGCATGGATAGTGTAACAAATTGAACAAACACTACAAAGACACTGATAAAAGGAAAAAGACAAGCCAAAACTTAAAACTTGGGTATTAATATTTTTGCTGCTCTTTCTCCTTTATTACCAGCTTTTCTAAAATTAAACCATGCTTAATTTTAACAAATATCCATCAGTTGCAAAAACTCACAATATACAAGCTCAAGTTAAGATTTCTTTCAACATTGGCCAAAATAATTTAATTAAAATGAAATTCCAGATCGGCTAGAAGAAGAATCAGGTGCATATTAAATCCAATTGATCTACAGTATAGTATACAAGCACTATTCAAACGTGTAAATATTTATTCATCTATGCACAACACATACAGTACACTGGTCAGGCCTGAAATGTGAATGCATCATGCCAAAGAGCTCTGGGAGAATTCAAGCAGGCGTGAATGTGCTGCAAGACGCTACAGCTTTCAGAATCCATCATTAAATGGTTTAGCTAACAGGATAGTAAATGGAGAGATAAAGAGGGATAATTGAACAAGTTTTGAAGATACCAAAAAGCATCGGATCACATTGTCACAGTTTTTGCACGATATAATTATACATGAACACAGGTTCTGCTTATTACTGCTATTTGAGCCATAGATCTCATCTAGCTGTTTCTTGAAAGAAGCTAGGTGTCACGAACACGGACTGAAATCCGTGTCAGATCTTGTAGAAGACCCTATGCGATGCGGTAAGAGCTGGAGAAAACAGGAGGCGTGGTAAAAGGGAACACACAGGGGTTTAATAGTGCACAAAAATAATAGTGACAATCCGTGAGACAGTGTACAGGGAAGACAAAACGGCATCCAAATCCAAACGGGTCCAAGGGCAGGTCAAAACACAGTCCGAGAGTCCATCAGCAAGGAATCCATCCTGGGACGCGACAAAGTTAAAATCCCCGGGAGGGGGGAGCACACGGACAAACAAAACATGGAGGTCCAAGGGTGACGGGGCGAGATCCTCCAGACCCCGGGCTCAGGAAGCAGGAGGTGTCGGGGATGAGGCCTATGCCCTCAGGAGACGGACGTAGGGTTTCCTGGTGCTAGGCGGGCCTCGCGACATCTTACCCTAATGATGAGCCCCGAGGACTGGAGGAGCTAGTCTTTAAATAATAACGCTAACAGGGTACACCTGGAGAGCTTAATCACACGGACAATAATGAGAGCAGTGGAGCGCCCTCTAGGGAGGGATGTCGGGCGTGACACTAGGGTATTGGCTTCAACGGAATTACCCATTTCATATAGAAGCATCTGCTACTATTACTTTTAAATACACTTCCATTTAAATTCCACTTGCATCCTCTGGTTAATGTCTCAGTGTTTATTCTGAATAAGTACATTGGGTTGACTTTTACAATACCTTTTCAGCTTCCTCTTCTCTGGACTGATTTCAGAGAAACTATATTTTTTTTTTAGCATTTTGAACATTTCCCATCTGAATTAGATAAAATATCCTGAGAGGCACTAGAAACTTAATAATTACTGTTGGTTCTAATACTTATTTGTAAGTTTGTAAAGCCTCGGAATATAAAGCAAGCACAGTTTTGAAGGTTTTAAAATTCACAATCCAATCTAATCCATTTGATCCATTGTCTTTCAGTAATCACTTACTCCAGTACAGGTTTTGGTGAACTGGGGCTTAACTCTCCAGACAATGGGCAAATGGCAAGATCAACCCTAGACAGAAAATACGGTCAGGGCTGGCCCTTGGCTTAGGCAAACTAGGCAACTGTCTAGGGCCCCGAGGCCACCGGGGGCCACCTCCATGAGCAACACAACATATGTTTTTAATCAGCACATTCAAATGTGAGTGAAAAAAAAAAAGCCCTACAGTAGCTCTTCCTGTTGTTGATGCGCTAATCCAGGCTGTTAATGTTTGTTAGTTATGAATTATAATTTTATTAGATGTACTGTATATGTAAGTGTAGCAGTTTATTTCACCGTAGATGTAGTAAACAACTCTCATCTTCACCAAACGATAATCTTAATAGTGCGGTTTCAGCTGCCACTACACTGAATGCCATTTTTTTAAGTTTTGGAAAGTAGTACAGTAACTGTTGTGATGGTCAATTTTATTAATCATTCCATGCATCTAACATGTAATGAAACATTACAAGTGGCCTTTTACTTGCATTGCAAAGTACAGTGGTACAGTGCGCAGTTGCAAATGCATGGTAATGTGGTAAATGCAAACTGTCCTACAAAAGGACATACTGTACCTACCGGGTGCTGAGAAAAGGAAGCTCAGAAAAGAAGAGCAGGAGAAGACAACTCAAAACAGAGGGACCCCAGATGAAGTCATTGTAATAATGTATTTATATTTTATTTGATTTTGAGCCTGTCAGATGCATCTAACTAGCAGACAGTAGAGAAGCCACCTTTGACTAGACTGATACGTAGACTACTTTAGGTGTTTTACTACAAGTTAACAAATTCAAATTTCACATTTTTACTTTCAATGTTAAAACACGTTATCTTTGTAAAATACGTGCTTCTTGCCTGGAAGTTATTTATTACGTGTTCTTCAAAGCTGGTTAATAAAAGTTTCCTATTGTTCCAATAGTCAGAAAAGGATGTGTTGGGAGCTGATAATAATAGTGTATGCATATAATGATCTGGAGAGGTCCCTTTCTAAGATCTTGCCTAAGCCCACCTAAAAGCTAGGACCAGTCCTGCACACTGTACTTCACAGTCCATCACAGGGTATGAATACTGTACATATTCACACAAGGGACAGTTTAGAGATGCCAATTAGCCTGGACAGCATGTCTTTGGACTGCGGGGAGAAACTAATGTATAGTCTTTACAGAGTACCCACTCAACAGCAAGGAGGACATGCCAACACCACACAGAAGGTGCCCCAGTCCTCAAGTGAACCTATTAACATTGTTTTTTCTTTTTCTTTTTTCAGCTTGGAATGAATCTCTACTTGTTTTTTTTTTCAGCTTGCATGCTATAACAGCTGCCTTAACTTCTAACACTAACATCTAAAACATTGTTGCAAAGCATTGTTCCAGACATGAACTAGCATCTATATTAATGAGCATGCCATGCATATTAAGCCTTTCTTGGGTAATTCATCTGACTTGATCACTTTACCTCAACTGTACCACTTATGAAAGCATTTACCACCAGAAAACTCCATCAGTAATATATACTGCAATGTGTTCAGTGATACCAAGAGAACCATTCAATTTCAAATTCTATTTAATGCAGGCCAATGACCACTGAGTCACTGGCCTGGATTAAATTGAACAATCACAAACCTGCTGCCTGTCCATGTGTTAAAGAGAAAAAGCCTCTGGAACAATCACAGATATATTTGGGATTTGATATTGGTAGTTTTAATTTGATGCACGTTATTATGTCACAACCTCATATCTTTTAGATTGTTACTCACTACCACTCTGCACACAAAAAATCTTGCACACAAAGTTTAATAATTTAAAGTTATGTTTTCAAGTAAAGAATATGTTTTGGTTTGTGCAGTGTGTTCATTCTGAATTAAACAATCACGCAAACTATCTGCTTCCCTGATTAAAGGGATTTATTGTTATAGTTGTCATTTATTGTGATTATTCCTGTTGTTATTATTTATTATGTTTGTAATGTACTGTCTGTATTGTGTGGTGTTGTCTGTTGTATTGTGTAAGTTTTGAGAGATCAGTGTGAATAAGAATTCCAATGTACATGTACATAAGACAATAAAATTCCTACTACTACTAAAACTTTTGGGTAAGCTTTAATATAACTAAGCACCTTGAAGATGAATTAAAGTAAAAACAATGTCTTTTTGTTTTTACTTTTTACTTTTACTTTTTTTTACTTTTTTACTCTTTTTTTTACTTTTTACTTTTTACTTTTACTTTTGCAGAGTTTGAAACTTGTAATCCAAGCATTCACTGATTGTTCAGTACTGTACATTATTTTTGCATCATTAAGACCAACAACATAAAATACATTGAAATTGAAACACAGTTTAACAATGAAACTGCACAATCTTAGCTGTAATAGGCTCAACGAGCCCTGTAACCTTTGTTCATTCTCAGTTGGTTTTAGATCTTTCTCTTGACATTAGAACAAAGCAAGTGCTTGAAAACAAGGAGAATCATTTTATATCATTGATAAACCTCATTTTGCTATGGAGTCAAAGCAGCATTACATAAGCTACCACTGCATTAAAAAACAAACAAATAAATCAGTACTGGTACAGCACACCATGAACAGCACTCAGCACCAAATCACGCTCTGTTGTCTCTGAGCATGGAGCTGTGATTCAGGGAGTGGAGTCATTAATGTGCATTTACTGCCTTTTACTGAAATGAGAACACAGTAAGGGCACCTGCATTCCAGGAGATTACTGTTTTGAAATTGTCATTTGCAGTAATCGCAATACTAAACATACTGTACTAAACATACTGTATGGTGGAGCTTAATTGTATTTTCATGACATGCACCGAGTGCATTCTCATTCAATAACCTCTTTTACCAACAGGTGAGTGGAGTTGCCATGGGCACCAGAATGGGACCCAGCTATGCCAATATTTTTGTCGGCTGGGTAGAAGAACGCTTCTTCGCTTCCTACACTGTCCCTGACCTCTATAAGCGATACATTGACGACTGCGTCGGTGCCGCCACATGCTCCAACGACCAGCTTGAGTGCTTTCTGCATTATTTCACCAACTTCCACCTGTCCCTCAAATATAATAATAATAATAATTAATAATAAGTGCTTACACTTATATAGCTCTTTTCTGGACACTCAACAAAGCGCTTTACAGGTAATGGGGACTCCCCTCCACCACCACCAATGTGCAGCACCCACCTGGATGATGCGACGGCAGCCATAGTGCACCAGAACGCTCACCACACACCAGCTATCAGTGGGGAGGAGAGCAGAGTAATGTAGCCAATTCATAGATGGGGATTATTAGGAGGTCATGATTGGTAAGAGCCAATGGGAAATTTGGCCAGGACGCCAGGGTTAAACCCCTACTCTTTTCGAGAAACGCCCTGGGATTTTTAATGACCACAGAGAATCAGGACCTTGGTTTTACGTCTCATCCGAAGGACGCCGCCTGTTTACAGTATAGTGTCCCCGTCACTATACTGGGGCATTAGGACCCACGTGGACCGCAGGGTGAGCGCCCCCTGCTGGCCCCACTATCACCTCTTCCAGCAGCAACCTTAGTTTTTCCCAGGAGGTCTCCCATCCAGGTACTGACCAGGCTCACACCTGCTTAGCTTCAGTGGGTTACCAGTTGTGAGTTGCAGGGTGATATGGCTGCTGCTAAATATACGGTTAACATATCTTCCACTACACTTCCATTTCTAGACATCAACTTCTCCATCAACTACCCCCGACTCTCCACTTCAGTTTATTACAGTAAAAACCCACGGATTCACACAGCTATCTCCTGTATAGCTAATTTAACCCCAAACATACTACAAACTCTCTCCCTTTTTCACAGTTCCTTCAGCTATGAGGATTATGCAGCAACAACATCGTCTTCCAGAACCAAGCCCTCAAAATGTACTCCTTTACATCAACAGAGGATACCCCAGCAGTGTTATTGACAGGGCCCTTGCCTGAGCCAAAAACGCCCATCGGACCATCAACTCAATCAGGAATCCCCGCTGTAACAATCGCATTCTTTCAGTGCTTCCCTAACACCCCAACACACTTCCTATCCCCAGGATTATTAATGACAACGTTTCCATCCTACAGGGTGATCCCTTCATTGGGGCCTTCTTTTTTGACCGGATCATGATCCCCTGTATGCTGAACACCAGGTCCCAGGTAACCTTGTTTAGTGAAATTTTTTTCCAGAAACACCTGGGCTGCCGACCACAAGGGAAAAAAGAGGACATTGAGCGGCTACAGCTGAGGGCAGCAAATGGACTACAGATACTATATGTACAGTACATGTTTATGCAGCTTCACATCAAAAAGAACAAATGTTTGGATAGCCATGTCATTTCTACTTGTCACAGAAACAGCGAAAACAATTCGCGTTTAACCTGGGAAAAATTATTGACACGGTGTTGTACTTCATGTATACAAGTTAGAACACTGGCTCCTTTAGATTATTTGGTTTTCCAAAAATAGGAGTATGACGATAAAAAAAAGTCAATGCTACTTTGCATGGAACAATATTATTGCATATACAATGCAATATATTAATATAGTATGCAAAACTGTTTACAAATTAACTGTTGCGTTTAAATGCAATACTCTTCTCATATAAAAGCAATAATGTTCTCATTTAAACACAATATTTTTCTAGTATAAACGAAAGACTATCTCGTATAAATGAGATTTTTTTTCTCCATGCCACTAATAAGCTTCCGTAGTATAGAATGCTGCAAAAAATGCAATAAGAAGGTTTTTTTCCCCGATAAAGACCTGTAAATTGATAAAATGGGATGGTACAATATATGCCATGAATTAATGCAAAATAATGTATGCCATTGTATGCCAAATGTATTATATTGTTTTATATTGTTTATATTATTTTGTTTTATAATAAGGTATAATTGTTGAAGATAGTGTAACAAGGCCACTCTATCTATCTACTGTATCTATCTATCAATTAATCACATTTTGGTTGGTAATTAAAATCCTGGGCACAAACTGTCTGCTGAAATTTCATAAGATGAACATATAAATAGCTGAAACTGACAAAGGAATTCAATGTCCTGTCGAAATGATGAAGAGAGATCACAGATGAAGGGAGGGCACAGGAGAGATTGAAACATGAAAGGAAAAGAAGTCCAGTCTGTATTGGCATGGGATGTGTTTTTACATTGACACAAAGTTAAGAAACTTCTGGGTTTTTCTCCATTCTCCAGCAAGGGCATGAAAAATTTCAAGTATGTTTTCAGTTTTCTTTTTCATAGAGCACAGCTGTCATAAAGTGTCTATACATTATTTTCCTTTTTCTTCCCTGTCCATTATTTTCCTTTTTCTTTTTTCATAAAGGAGATTCGGTTATATTACTGTTCATGATCAAGAGAACTGAAAATATATTATATTATTAATTATTATTATTATTATTATTATTATTATTATTATTATTATCATCATTAGTTCTAAGTTCAAGGTAAAGAAGATATTTGGTACACATCCCTTAGCAAATTAGGGTTTTTATAATTCATTTTTGAGAAAAGGTTGCTCCTTGTAGCCTCTGAATGAGGGGCAAAAGACAGTTCATTAACACCAACTCTGACAATAGGTTGGCAAGGAGTGTCTCTTAACTCTGCCAACAGCCCTCAGGGAATATAGGGACAGTTCACTCCTTAAACTTCATTTATCACTGATGAACTCCAGCTCTGGCTTCATAAGGGTATGGTTGCTAATCGTTTGGCTGCCGCTCCTCTCACCAGTTTTTGATTTTTAATCTACTTACAGTATTTATGTTTTTTTTTTCTTTTTCTTCTCGACAACACTGATTTCTAATTTATTTATTTTTATCCGCTTCATGTTACAAATTTACAAATGGGACTTCCACTTGCATTGTGAATTTGCTCAGCTCAAGGTGTTTTATCTTGTGTATTCTTTTTATTTATTGTTGTTGTCATTCTGTAAAGTGCTTTAAGAAGCCACCTTTAAAGGCACTACTGTATATAAAATAAAGTTTATTATTATTATTTTTAAGAGACCTATGATTATAGACATCATTTAGCAAAAAAAAATGTGTTCCTTTGCTCCTGTGCTTTATTTTAAATTCCTAGCATCTAGTTCCATCCAGACTAGTCAGCAAGCTTAATGATCTGGGTATCAGCACCTTTCTTTGCAGCTGGATTCTGGATTTCCTGACTGGCAGACCACAGACAGTGAAGGTTGATGGAAAGCTTTCTTCCATGCTGACCATCAATATACAGTAAGTGCCCATCAGGGCTGTGTGCTTAGCCCCCTGCTGTTTTCCTTGTTTACCCATGATTGTGTAGCCAGACACAGCTCCAACTCCATCCATAAATATGCTGATGACACAGCCATCATTGGCAAAATCACCAGTAATGATGAAATGGCCTACAGGGGTAGTAACATGGTGTAGAGGTGCCTTGACAATAATCTCTCCCTCAATGTCAGAAAAACCAAAGAGCTGGTTGTCAGTGTTAGAAAGCAGGGTGGGACCACATCCCTATTCATATCAATGGGATGGCTACAGAGATGGTTAGCAGCAAGTTAAAACATTTATCTATCTTGGTATATCTTCAACTATCCTTACTACATTTTACAGGTGTGCTATTGAAAATGTGCTCATGTGTGATATTACAGTGTGGTTTGGCAACAGCTCATTGTCTGACCGAAAGGCATTACAGGGAGTTATCAGGTCAGCCATTATTAGTCCATTATTGGAGTACAGCTCCCCTCTATTGTGGACATTTTTACAACTCACTGTCTCAGGAAAGCTGGGAGCATTGCTAAGGATAACAATCATCCTGGTTTCTCACTTTTCTCTCACATTCCCTCTGTGTTATATGTGTGTTATAGACACATACCTCCAGATTCAGAGACAGTGTCTTCCAGCAAGCTCTACCTCTACCACTCATTCACACTGATGTTTTTTTCTCTTCTCACACTGCTTGTCCGACTTGTTTTTAAGATGTATGTTACTTAACCTGTTTTTGCTGCTCCAACTGTTATGTTTTGGTGTTTCCTTAATGTCTTTGTATCAGAGCATATATTCAAATAAGCATTTCATTGCACTTGTGCATATGAAAATTAAACTGAACTGATTTTCTCAATATGAAACAGGGTTCCTGTCCGGGTAATGGTAAATGAACCTGTGGTGATCACTGACTCAAGTTGATACCTCTTATCGGAGATAAAAGGTCAGTGATGAGAACTCTCGGGGATTATTATTCTACTTGAAAAGCAGTTGTCGGAATTGTAGAAGTAAGAAAATAGACTTTTTGCCTCTTAGGAGGAAGAAGAAAAGAAAGGTACGCCTTAGCTACTGTACAGAGTTTGAGTGAGATTCTGCAACGAATGTTGAAGGGGAGTAGCTGCTGGCAATTATATTATTATCGCATGCCCACAAGGATGGCAGGGAGGCGAACCAAGACAAATTCTTTGTCTTAGTATGCTCTCAAGTGGAGATCAGCAGATTTTCTGCTTGGAAACAATGTCTGCTGTTGTGGTTTTGTGAACTGAGACCATTTTAAACTATATGAGCCAAGACTGGTCCTTGGACTTGGATCCTTGGATTATTGCTTTTTGATGTGTTTTTGTTTTCATTGTTGCTGTTGTACTTTTTTGGATTTGGCATTTTCAATTGTAACTGTTCCACAGTAATCAGGTAGAGCAGCATATATAGAAGAGGACAGTGACACAAAACAAAGTTGTTGTGTATTTCAAGTATTACAGAACATTTTGGATTTAAGTGTGTTATAACTGTGATATATTATGATATCACTTTTCTCTATCATAGAGATTGTATACTCTTGTCTTTTAATGTAAAATTCTCACTTACTGTTGGGAAGCGCAATCATAACCTTTTTTTGCAAGTACATGAAAAGATACTACATTTTGTGCAATCCAGGAGCTTAGCTGCATTGCATGACAAAATTCCCAAACTGGGATGAAAATAGAAAGTAAAGCAAACAATGAGCTGACCAGAAAGAATGTTCTACACATGCTCAGAGTGAGCATGCTGTGCAATTATAATTTTATTCTGAAAGAGAAGACAGTGGCTTTAGTGCCTTGTAGCCTGATCTTTTCAGATCTCAGAAGCTAAGCAAACTGGACATGATGAGACCTGTAGACACTTTTTATTGCATTTACTTATTATTTTAGCAGCCAAGGCCCAAGGCAGCATGATAAATGTCCAAACTGCATTTGTACCTGAGTCATCTTCCTCTTTTTTGCACTTTGAGTATGACAGCACCTTTAAGAGAGTTAGCATTGATTTGGAGGTTTTTCTCTCTGACAAAATTGAAAGCTCACAGGCAGATAGGGAGCAATACAGGCTGCAGTTTGGATAAAATCCATGTACTGTAGTTGTTGGAAGAGGTTTACTATTTAATTTTTTTTGAGTCACAGAACATAAGAACGCAAGCAGGTGGCATGGTGGCACAGGTTAGCTTTGCTGCCTTTCAGCACTGGGGCCCTGGATTCAGTTCTGGATCTGGAGTGCTACTTGCTTGAAGTTTGTATGTTCTCCCCCTGTTTGTATGGGTTTCCTCCAGGTCTTCTAATTTCCTGCCACATTCCAAACACATACAGTTCTGGTAGATGAATTGGTTGAACCCTTTGCTTGCCGGGATAGGCACTGGCTCCCCCATGACACAGTATGAGATAAAGTGGGTAAAAAAATGGATGGATGAATAAGAACATAAGCATAAGAAAAGTTACAAATGAGTGGAGGCTATTTAGCCCATCCCGCTCCTTTGGATGTTGATAACAAGTTCACCCAATCTGTTTTTGAAAGAATCCACAGTATCTGATTTAATGTGTCTGGATAACTTACTACTTACTTTTAAAAGAAACAGAATGTCATAGAATTTATTTTTAAACTACAAACAACCATTATTTCATGCATTTCATTTCATTGGCAAAGGAAGACAAGAACTGAAATAACATAATATATATACAGGTCTAGGAAGCTTTAAAGCATTAAAAATGTTTTTAAAAAATCCTAATGCTCTCATGATATAATTTTTTTAATATTTTAAGAACTAAGAAATTGTAGTTTCCCTGAAAAGTTGGAATTGATTCAAAGTCGTTATTGATTAGGAAATGTCTTTGTCACTGAGCCTACACTGTGTATACTGTACATAACAGTGTCACCAATTAGAGCCTGTCATGTCATCACCATTTTGTGTCGCCAAAGTGTAGTGACCCAGAGGGTGAGTTATATATTTTTTCAGATAACCATACCTATGATAATAACCTGGTGATCTTTTTCAGGCAAAATACAGATGTTATCTCAGCAGTAGCAACCTGCTCCTTATCCTTCATGAAAAAAATAGATTTAATAGGGTTATTTTTTTCTATTTTTATGTGTTTTGGTGGGTGTAAAACCTTGGAAAAAAGGCTAAATATATGTGTGCATTTTTATAATTGTACCATGCACAGAAACTCGTAAAGCCCATCTCTCCAAATCCACTTTAATTTTGTTCCTGTCCTCAAGCAGATTTGCTTTACAATGTGTTGGATATCAGGGAGGATCTTAATGTCTAAATTGAAATCTAAGGACTGTTGTTTAATAAGAAGTGAGGGTGGAAGGCACATTGTCATAGAAGCAGGATTCACAGGCATAAAGACTGTTTTTCTCCAATGTATTGTACATTATATTCAGAAAGTCTGATGCTGAATATATTGTGAAACAAATAGTGCAAAATCTGTGTATATCTCTTTATGTAAAAAGATGTGATGCTGACATGCTGTCTAATGAAGCCTGAATCTATGGTTCTAATGTAAGTATGAATTAGAAAAGAGACAATTACATCACTTTCAAGTGCCTTTGCTGAGAACAGACTATAAGGACATTATTGACCTGGTCTGAACACACTCCTGTATTATTGATGAGATCATGAAACGAAAGTGTTCCAGTGCAGCATAGACGTGCTTCAATTCTAGTCAATCAAATGAAAGCACCTAAGGAAATTGAAACACTGCACATGAGGTTAATTGACAAGGAGCTTGGTCTAGAATGTGGAAAGACAATGTTGAGATCATAAACAAACTGACTGTGGAAAAAGCCCGTTGTGAGGAATTAGGTGGAATATGTTTCCATTTGCTTAGATATGACATTTGCAAACAGTTTAATCTTTGAGATTAACAATGATAACAGTTTGTAGCTTCAGTTGTGTAAGGCGTCTTTAACTTTTTTGAGAAGTGTTATTAAATCTGACTTTTTAAATATTTATAAAGAGATTCTCAAATGAAAAAATCAATAGAATTTAGTATTAGCTTTGATCCCACACTGACAACAGTAACTCAGAAAAAAATATTGTGTAGGATAGGAGATTTCCACTTTTGCATGGATTAGGTGGTTGCTCTCAGTTCCTGCAGGCTTACAGGATTATCAAGAGTTCAGACTGTTTAGAAGTTCAATAAAACAATTTCAGGTGATTTTAAGAATTATTTGATTTTAATCATGTCTGTGCTACCTTTAGAATTACCGAGATATGAATTAGAGCCCATGGATAATTAACAGTGCTGCATCATTGCTGTGTTCTATAGCCTTTATAAAAGATAAATGCTCCTTTTGTTCACGATAGCCAACACATTCACAATAGAGCTGTCTGTACCTGTAATTACACACTAGCACTAAGGATACTCTTAAATTCATTTTTCAGAGGAACATATCTCAACTTACTGTCCTTTAAATTGTTTTTTTTTCTCTTTGTAACTTCAGGATTCCAGTAAACCCAAAATCAAAAGTATAAAAGAGCCTCTAATTACACATTTATTGACTTTTGTGACATTGTTGGCAGTAGTGAGGCAGACTTCTAACTGTTGTTAGAAGTCTTTGAAATCGGTAGGTCTCAGGAACACAGACAAACAGCTATAAAGGAAAAAAAAAACAATTCCCTTAATTCAATGAGGGAAAATGTATACAAAATGGAAACAAAAACTTAGCAAGCTCCATCGCCTCTATCAATAGCCAGGAGCTAACATTCTTAACACCCCCAAACACAAATGTTTTTCTCTCCAAAACTCAAACTTAATAAAAACTCATATTTCAAACATATTAATGGGCTCATTGGTCAGTCACTTCCTCTCCCCCTTCCCCCTGTGGTGCAGCACATAACAGAGGCTCTGTTCACTTCCTACAGAACAGTGGTTGTCATCCCCAGGAAATTATGCATGTATGGAAGTACAGTTGGTTACATACTGAGCATCAAAATTAAGTTATCATTATATTATATCCTCATTAGTGATACGTCAAGGTTTTATGTAGCATCATGGTTGACATCAGTGAGCTAATTGTTGCCCGAGTCCTATTGAGTATCTGTGAGCTGGGATGATGTGTAACATCTAGGCCTGAGAGTTAGTATACATCTTGAGAATATTCTTTCTGCAAGTACAGGAGTGAGCATTAACATTAGTGCTAAAAGTACTTGGAAAATGTTGCTTCACCTTTTACATACAGTATTAAAGATTTGTTGAGAGCTAGAATCCACACAGAGAGTGGCAGGGGTAAGCCATTGCACCAGTGTCTGAGGTTATCCATGCTGTTCCAGAAGACATCTCAGTCATGGATTCCTGGATTTTCAGTCATGTGCAAGTCGCTGATCCTGCTCAGAGTTGTTCCATAACATAAAGTCCAAGTTACCATTGAGGCCTTAGTGTACTGAGGTCCATCTTCAAGGGCTAGAGAGAATTGTAAGACCTGAAAACCTTGGTGAGTGCTAGAACAACAGCACTGTCCAGGCTCAAGATCCTGGAAATAGGGTGGGACATGATTTTAAAGACCCTGACCATCCTCATATAAAAGTCCATAATCCTGGACAGCTAAGGAATGGTCATAGCATCACTGTTCATACAGTACCTCTTGCAAATTAGGCAGTGGTGGCCCTTGGAGATACTATATATGTCAAGGCCTGAGTCTCTGCTGTGTTCTTGAGAGACAAATCACTCATTGAAATATAGTCTTGCCAAGTTCTCAAAAATGTGGTCCCACATCAAGACTTGATAGAAGTTGAGACCATAGGAAAATAAGACGCTTGCTTCAAGTCTTTCTCCTGCCTTTTACATTCAGTACCATGTGGAAAGCAGTTTCTCACTTTGCAGAAGATCCAGGAATTTTCTTTAAAGAAAAATAAAAGAGCAAAAAAATTGTATCCCAGCAACTCATCCTTTCAGGGGATAATCCTCAGTGAGTCTAGGAAGGTCTTGAATTTACTAGTAACAAACTCAGTGAAGCAAGAGACATACTGTCAGGGCAGCAGTGAGGCAAAAAGTACATGTTAGATAATAGGAAAAGGAGTGAATGGTATACAATCTAACACAGGTTGTAGATAAATGGTGCACTGAAGTACATTTTAATTTTAATTCTGCAAAATAATTGCTTAATAGTTCATTTGGTTAGGGGGTGAGAGCTGATGAGCAGAGAACAATTAGAAAAAATAATTTTTCCAAACAAGATTTTTAATTCTTATTATGTTTCAACATTATTTTTTTCAGTTCTTTGCAGAAAAGAACAATAGAGTAAGTAAATAGGTAGGAAGTAGACAGAACAGATACCTTCTGCAAGCTTTTTTAATCTTCCTGCAGTAGCACTGAATTTGAAATTATTACACTATAAGTACTTCAGGTGGCATGACTAATAACTTGAAGTAATGTAATATTCTACTTTTATACTTCATAAAATATGCTGCTTTAATGTGTTTACAGTATATTAATTTGAATAAGACAATGCAGTGAATCACAAAAATCCTTCTTGGAGCACAGTGGACAGCTGTGTCTGTGTGCAGACCGCAAAAAAAAGTGCAGGTTAATTCTATTCTGAAATAAAATGAAATGAAATATGAAAGCAAAATACACATTGTTACATTATTTAACACATCAAAGATCTGTTTTGCCCATCACAAAGTCAAGCTGAATTCTAAAAGATCGCAATGTCACTGTATCAAAATCCTGTTCTGGGCAAACTCTTCCAAACAATAGTATATTCTTAGTGTATAAAGTATTTTAGTACCAGAGCAGAATTGGCATTTCATATGTTTTCAGCTTTTTACTTCAGGTCTATTCATTGGACTGTTTTTTTATAAATCCTAGATTCACTTTTATATGTTCCTTTTAAAAATTTGAAAACCTGAAACAAGTCTCCTCTTAACTGCTTGCTACCAAGACTGAGACTGATAATGTTATATTCTTTCACTTTGTCTCATAGTTCACCTACCTAAACCCTAGAGTTAAAGCTTTTTCTGTTCTTTTGACTTTCACAATTTCCCTTTCATCCATTTCTTTGAATGTGGAGATTATAACTGTTTACATTTTTTCCAGATATCTCAGCATAAGCTCTTGGCTTCCATTCTAACAAAGACAAAGCTGTTATTTTTTGCTTTATAGTCAAGCAATTTGGCAATTTGTATTCAGGGTCATGAGATTAATATATATATATAATATATATATAATAATATATGCATTTTATTTTTTTGGGGGGACAATTCCATTATTACATTTGAACAAATTAGAATGATCTCCAATCATTTGAGATGCTTTGACAAGTATTTGTTGATGTCACTTTAAATTCTTCTTTATTCTTATGGTGTCCAGACTTCATTTTTTTCAGCACCTAAAATGCATGCTCAATTGAATTTAAGATGAACTTGGCCACTGTAAGATTTTCCACTTTTTTTTTCCTGATGATGCATAGGTTATATTTTTCGGGTCATTGCCATGTTGCAAGTTGTGTACTGCAATTTTGTCAAAACATCAGGAGGTACTTCCTTCAGGATTACTTCTGCTGCTGCTGTTATGCTTGAAAGTTCTAATAAGAGCAGGATAGTTTTGAAACACAATTGAATGAACAGATGTGACAAAGATAAAACTTTACATAAGAGATAGAAAGGTTCAGAAGTAGAGAAAGAACAGCACCTCATCTGTGGCATCTCTGTGTCATGGTGGCAGTAATACTATATCATAGCCTAAGCATACATGAAATTACCCAAAAGTAATTCAAATATTTTATATTAAGTATATGCTGTATATATGTAAAAACATACTGTATATTACTTACAATTCATATTCATCTGATGATCACGAATACAAACTGCTTGACTGTAATGTAAAAATAACTGTTTGACATTGCTGTCTCAATACTTTTGGAGGACATTGTTATGTCTAATTATTTGTCAGACCTAGATCATGCTGTGCTGTCTGCCATATGTGCTTCATATGTGGGTGTTGGTTATTCAATTTATATTTATATCACCATTACTTTTAATTATAAATAATTTGCTGATCTCAGTACTGAAATTTTTCTGTTCCCACTTCCTATAATCACCAGCTTTGAAACTGCTCCACGTAATGTTGCTTTTTGTCTAATCAGGAAATATATTTTTAATACCGCATTTGCACAGATTACTAGTTCAGAAAATAGTGTATTTTGTTAAGAGTGTTCAGAAAAAATAGACAACACTGTAAAAAACTTAGTCATTATAACTTATTACATTATACGTTTATTTTTTACATTCTGTATAAAAGGGGACACTTGTTTACCACTAAAGTGCACATTCCAGCTGAAATGCACAGCTGCCATTATAAATCAGCAGATCCCTGTCCCCTACAGAGCAGATCAAGTAGAAGAATAAGAAATTGCTTCACCAGTTGAATTTCTCTCATTTATACTTTGGGTGGGATGTATTGAACAAGGTGAGAATGCAATTTTATATTAGACAGCAGTTACCACCCCCTATTCTTATGATTAGTGCCATAAAATCTTTAATGGTGGTATAATGTCTGATCCAAACGAATAATGTCCTATTATCAGGAAGTGAGGTACTCCTGTCACTTCTAGTAGCCAAGATCCCAGCTCCCAGCTGCACTTTCAGCTGATTGATGGCATGATTATATGCGGTCAACAATACAGCCAACTTATTCTCACTGATCTGCACCTGCACTCTCATGTGGTTGTTCCCTCTCTGTGGCTGCAAAATGAAAGTTCAATCCTAAGACCAGCTCACCTAAAAGCATCTAATACCATGAAAAGTTTGGCTATAAGAACTAATACATTCATGTGTACAATTTTCAGTTTGGTCAGAAGTCAGTAATATGAAGTGAAGAAAAGGAATATCCTGTAGTAGCAATACATGATGGATACCACATCACTAGTGTGAGCTCTCATTTTCAGAAGCATAGTTTTGTATTTCCTTGGAATTTGCATTTCCTGCTAATATTTCCCTCATAGATTCTACAGTATGAATTGTATGGTTACAGAAAAAGAATGTATCGCTCAGTAGCCTACGCCCCATTAGTAGTAGTACTGCTGTACTTTGACTATTCTGTTATTACAAAAGACCTAAAGAAATGCATAATACTTTTAACAATTCAGTTAAGTACCTGTCCTAGAACACATTGATTGTGTGAATTGGATCACATGGATACTTACTGTAGTTACATTAAGGGTGTGTAGAGTGAGGTAATGTAAAATGTTCGAAGACATCATCTGTGAATTGCATACCAGGTATCCAAGGTGGAGTTGGTGCCTGGATTTCATATAAGTGTCCAGCTTGAACACAGAGCAGACATGTTTGTCCCTCAGAGCCAGGGCTGTTACCCCACTTCTAGATAATGATTATTAATGTTTATGAATAGTTAAAAAAATCTAATATTGAATTTAGCGTCTTCATAAATTTCTGTGTTGTCCTATGCTGAACTACAGGTAGGTTCATATAGATGTACAGTAATCTTATCATTTCAAGTGTAATACTCTAATCTACTTCACCATCAAAGCATAAAACCAATTAATCTTTAATTCATTTTCAAATAAAGTATACATAACACTCATCAGTCATATTTCTCTTGGTAATGCACATTTGCTACAGACTGACTGGGCACTGAAGATCTGAAGACAGCTGTGATTTGAAACTTTATATATATCAAAGTTTATAAGATCTAAAGGATAATCAAACAAAGGTTAAAAATAGAAAACACTTAACATGCAAAATACACACCAGACTCACATTGAACAATATTCTGTACTCTTGCAATATTACTCCCAATCTGCTATCCTATCTACTGCTATTATTTTATTTATCTTACTCATAATTTAGTCATCATACTGACAGGCAATGTAGAGCTGGCCCTAATTTCCAATCAGCACAACTGTGACACGTGAAAGTAAAATGTTAACTGCCTTAATGTAAACTTTTTTTATGATTATTGAAATGCTGCTTGTGCCCTTTTTGAAATGTGATTTTGACATATAGAACAAGTTAAAACAATTCTCTAATGTGTTTGAAGATAAAAAAAAGTTATATATCACATGAAATTAGATAAAAACAAAATTTGTGGGTATTTGCATTATACTATATCCAGTACCACAGTTTTTCTTTTTGGAGGACTTTCACTGTGTTTCACAATTATTTCTAAAATATGAGGAAACACAAATCTTGGAAGTGTCACACACAAGCTGGTGAATTAAGACCTTGATCTTGTCTAATGCCTACATGATCACCTAATTTAAAATTCAGTTTGATTCCACGTTTCCAATTTTTATCAAAGTGCTTGTTCTACTTGTACAATACCAGGTAAACAAAAGTAATTTAGAAGACATTTTTACATTAATTTGGGATCACCATGGAGACAACACACATCACTTTTTGGCCCAGTTTGACCTTAAACCGGTTTTGTGTTGGTGCAGTTGTCATCCACTCTTGCTCAGCACTCATTTGCCTTGTATTCAGTAGGTCTGCAATGACTATAACAAACTTGCATGGTATGACATGTCTTGACATGATTTTCCTCAGATAATTTCTAGAATGTCAAAAGCTTTCTCTACAAAACTAAATGCAATAGGCAACTTGTGCCTTAACACCTTTTCCAGTATCTGAGTGATCATTCAGTCAGTGCATGCTTGCCCTGCTCTCAGAACATCATCCAGTGTACCTGGATTTTTAATTTCCATGGGATCATCCTCCTGAAAACTTGTTCTGGGATCAATATAGATATCTTTTTTTAGGTAGTTTATCACTCCTTTTTTCCACTCTTGTGAGACAGTTTCTGTTTGCTAGGCACTGTTACATAGAGTAGTTCTAACAGCCATTTAGTCATCTCCTGAGATCCAGGCTTAAGCAGTTGTCAGCACTCTGTGCTTTTCTCTTCAAACTAAAACAAAATTCTGTTTGTAGAAATGTTTTTTTTTTAAAAGTCATCCTACAGTATGTCATCATTCCAGCTTAGGCCCACTCTCTCTGTATATTAATATGAATCAGAAACAAATGATATCTCAGGAACAAAAAACACTTAAGAGGCAAAACATCACCTCAGCATGAGTAGAGACATTTTAACATAAGAACAAAAGAGTACTTGAAAAAGAAGGAAAGACATTTCCAGGTCCAGGTACAATTGCAATAATTTCTTTCCCTTTGTATTCATCATAATATACAGCTCTCAACTTAATATACAACTAGTAGTTCAGGTGGGTAGCTGCGTCAGCATGCGTAGGCTGCAAAGGAACAAGTAATAGGTTTATTCCATGCTGAAAAAAAGAAGAAAGAGAACACAACGTTTCAGCCGTGGAGCCTTCTTCAGGTGTGAGAGAGACAGGGCAGTAGGCAAAGGTAAAGTAGCGGGAGAACAAAGGTTGGGAGGGAGGAGGAGTGAGAGGCGGGAGCAGGGGACAGAAAGAGAGGCCAATCAAGAGGTGTGAAGTCAGAATGGGTGCAGAGAGGTGTGAAATGAAACTTCCAATGAATGGAGAAAATTTAAAAGAACAGTAGTCTGTCGTTAAGGGAAGGGAGAAGGTGTGATCCTAGCTGCAGAATAATTTTAGTTTCGGTGGTCTTTCTGATGTATGAGTTTGGAAAACCGTCTTTGAGAACACAGACGGAGAGATTAGAGTGGTCGTGGCCGTCAGAGGTGAAATGAGAAACAATGGGCTTGGAGAGATCTTTAATCTTTACAGCCCTGACGTGTTCTCTGAAACGGTCTCCGAGTCTCCTTCCTGTTTCTCCAATGTAGATGGCTGGGCATTTACTGCAAGAGATACAGTAAACAAGGTTGCTGGAGGTACAAGATGCTGTCTGGGTGATCCGGAATTGTCCTGAGGGGCCTTGAATGAGTGTGGTGGTGGCTGTGTATTTGCAGGTGATACAGCGAGCTCTGTTGCAAGGGAAAGTGCCTGGTGTGGATGGTTGTTGAGGGCGGTCAAGGGAGCTGTGAACAAGGAGGTTACGCAGATTAGGTGGTCGGCGATATGAGATGATAGGGCGATCAGAAAAGAGGGCCCCAATGGAGGGATCATCCTGTAGGATGGAAAAGTTGTGGTTAATGGTCCTGGGGATAGGAAGTGTGTTAGGGTGGTAAGGAAGCACCAGAGGAATGCGGTTGTTACGGTGGGAGTTCCTGATCGGGTTGATGGTCCGGGGGGTGTTTTTGGCTCGGGCAAGGGCCCTGTCAATCACACTGCTGGGGTATCCTCTGTTGATGAAAAATGAGTACATTTCGAGGGCTTGGTTCTCGAAGTCGATGTCGTCGCTGCATAATCGTCGTAACCTAAGGAACTGTGAAAAAGGAAGAGAGTTTTTAGTGTGGTTGGGGTGAAATGAGCTGTACAGGAGGTAGCTGTGTGAATCCGTGGGTTTGTAATAAACTGAAGTGGACAGTCGGGGGTAGTTGATAGACAAGTGGATGTCTAGAAACGGAAGAGTAGTGGAAGATATGTTAATCGTATATTTGAGGGACGGGTGGAAGTTGGTGAAATGGTGCAGGAAGAACTCAAGCTGATCGTTGGAGCATGTGGCGGCACCGACGCAGTCATCAATATATCGTTTGTAGAGGTCAGGGACATAGCCAGTGTAGGAAGCGAAGAAGCGTTCTTCTACCCAGCCGACAAAAATGTTGGCATAGCTGGGTCCCATTCTGGTGCCCATGGCAACTCCACTGACCTGTTGGTAAAAAAGATTATTGAAAGAGAATGCGTTCAGTGTGAGGACCAATTCTGCAAGGCGTACCAGGGTGTGGGTCGGTGGATCAAGCACTGTGCGTTTGTCCAGCATGTGCTTGAGTGCTGTAAGGCCGTCATTATGGGGAATGACGGTGTACAGAGATGTGATGTCCATGGTAAAAATGTAGCATTCGGTACCCTGAAATTGGAAATCATTAAAAAGTTGGAGCGCGTGGTTGGTGTCTTTGATGTATGAGGGAAGATCTTCAACCAGCGGTCTCATGAGGCTGTCGAGAAAGGCTGAGATGTAAGTAGTTGGACAGTTACATGCTGATACGATGGGGCGTCCAGGGGTGTCCGGTTTGTGGATTTTGGGGAGGAGGTAAAATTGAGATACCTGTGGATGTTCCATGATGAGCCGGTTTGCCTCCTGGGGGAGCTCATTACTGCTGATAAGAAGAGAAATGGTGGATACCACTTCCTTTTGGTAGTCAGTGGTAGGGTCCTGTTGGAGAGGGAGGTAGGCAGAAGTGTCAGTTAGTTGTCTAGAGGCTTCAGAGATGTATAGATCCTTACGCCACACCACAACAGCGCCTCCTTTGTCCGCTGGTTTGATGACGATATCATCCCTGTTGCGGAGAGACTGGAGCGCCTGATTTTCTCCTTGGGTGAGGTTAGACCTATGTTTACTGGGTATAGAGAGTGCCTTGGGAGCTTGATTAGTGCATTGGTTGATGAAATAATCAACTAGTGGAAAACGGCCAGAGGCGACCACTCTAATCTCTCCGTCTGTGTTCTCAAAGACGGTTTTCCAAACTCATACATCAGAAAGACCACCGAAACTAAAATTATTCTGCAGCTAGGATCACACCTTCTCCCTTCCCTTAACGACAGACTACTGTTCTTTTAAATTTTCTCCATTCATTGGAAGTTTCATTTCACACCTCTCTGCACCCATTCTGACTTCACACCTCTTGATTGGCCTCTCTTTCTGTCCCCTGCTCCCGCCTCTCACTCCTCCTCCCTCCCAACCTTTGTTCTCCCGCTACTTTACCTTTGCCTACTGCCCTGTCTCTCTCACACCTGAAGAAGGCTCCACGGCCGAAACGTTGTGTTCTCTTTCTTCTTTTTTTCAGCATGGAATAAACCTATTACTTGTTCCTTTAATATACAACTATACAGTATACTGTACAACTTCAGAATCACACCTGAAGAAGGCTCCATAGCCAAAACATTGTGTCACTTTTCTATTCAGCATGGAATAAACCTTTACCTGTTCCTTTGCATTTCTTTCTGGGTGCACTCTAATTACGTCAAACTCAGCGTGCAAAATCAGCCATTGCCTATTTTCATCTAATACCTCTTACCCTTTATTCTTATTTATTTTGACTCATGTTATTCTCTTCCACCTCCACTGCTTTAATACGACTAAGCCTGCGCTTGGAGAGAGTCCCTGTGCTCTGGAAGACATCATGCCTGGTCCCGGTACCAAAGAAAGGGCGCCCCTCTGTCCTCAACGACTACAGACCAGTTGCACTGACTTCTCACGTCATGAAGACACTGGAGAGGCTGGTCTTATCCCACCTGAGACCCCTGGTTAGCTCATCACTGGACACCCTACAGTTCGCCTACCAGCCCAGTATTGGTGTTGTAGTGTTTCATAGCTGTTCAGGGACGCCAAATATGTAATCATAGTGGCTCTCTGAAGGCACCAGTTCTGTAGGGTTTGGGCATTTACTGAGACAATTATTAATTGTAGCAGTAAATCACAAAATTGATTCTTTTGATGGCTTTAGAATCCAACCATGCGACATAACTCAAACAACGCACACACACAGGTACTAATACACGAGGATACATTTATTAATACATAGAATATGCATGTAAACCTAACAGATCTTATCGAGAAGGTTATCAGAATACAAAAGATATATATTCAATCAGTTACGAAGTGTTACATATATCAAGAGGACATACGTTCAGTATATCATTCATTAAGACCGTTTCGTAAATGAACTTGGTTATAACTTCTACATTAGATACTCAAAACAAGTACATAACTCTTAGGAATTAAATTGATATCAACTGGTTGGGATAACAATTGAATTCTCGAGCTGTAATGCATTGAAGTTGAATACTCATCCAATTTCTGGGGATTCAGATCTCCTGCGGGCACAAAGAAACAGTTGCAGGCTGTTGCTGTCCAATCCGCGCTGTCTGGCTCGGTGCCAGGCTGTGCTGTGCGGCTTGCGACGGTGCGCTGCAGATGCTCACTGACCGGCTAGTTAGTGTTGGCTTTAACTAGCAAAGTTTGTGCACAGGAGAAAAGATGACTGTGGGTCCCAGCAAGTCAGGAAGAGGACTGGTTCGTTCCTGATGAAGAGCTAGTTCTGAATGGTGATTCAGCTGTCCACAGTTCTGACCTGTTCACGAGGCCTGCTGCTGGTTACTCTCTGGCAACCTCCACTCTAGACTCTTAGAACAAAGGAAAGTTCTGGCACTCGGACACACTGGCCGTTCCGTGGTTGTCCGGGCTGAGTCTCGGGATGGTCAGGAGGCGCGCTGCGAGAATGTCCTGCCCTTGGGAGCCTTCTGCTCCTGGGCCGTCCTGCCCTGGAATTCTCCTTTGAATTCCCTTTAGAACAGTCCACAGAATCCTCTCCAGAATCTTACTGAATCTCCCGAATCTGAATCTTGTTGAATCTGAATCTCCAGGCCTGTGTTGCCTGTTTTTACCTGGAGGAACTTCAGCTTGTTGATTGGCTGAAAGTTCCATGGGCATCAGAGTCCCACGTGGGTTACTCAGCCCTACCAGTCCCTGATTGGTTGATCAAGGTGAGATATGAGTCACTTAGTCCTGACACTTAGTAATGCAGTCCAGATGTCCATCCGGCACTCCCTAGACTGATAGGCGCCAGTGGATGACCATTGATCATGATAGCCAGACTTAGCTAAGTGCATCCCCCTTTGGGAGCTGTCCTAGGAAACCTTAAATCATCTTGCATGAATAGTTTCTCTGTGGCTGCACCACAGAGATGAACAGAGAAATGGGGCCTCATTTGGGAAGCTCAGAAACACTTAATTCTGCCTTATTATTAAGCCTCGCCGCTACAGTGTGGAGGATGCGATCATCTACAGTACATGCTGCAAAGGGCCTACTCACACCTGGACAAGGCTGGCAACACTGTAAGGATCATGTTTTTCGACTTCTCCAGTGCCTTCAATACCATCCAGCCCTTACTTCTAAGGAGGAAGCTGGAGGAGATGCAAGTCGATGCCTCCATGACCTCGTGGATCACTGACTACCTGACTGGCAGACCACACACAAGTCTGTGAGACTTCAGAACTGTGTGTCTGAACAGGTAGTGAGTAACACAGGGGCTCCTCAGGGGACAGTTCTTTCTCCATTCCTCTTCACCCTCTATACTTCGGAATTTAAGTACAACTCAAAGTCATGCCACCTGCAGAATGTCTTGGATGACTCTGCAATTGTAGGATGTATCAAGGGTGGGCAGGAGGGGGAGTACAGAGGACTGGTCAGCAGCTTTGTGGAGTGGTGTGGGGAGAACCACTTGGAACTGAATGTAACAAAGACAAAGGAACTGGTGGTAGATTTCAGGAGGAAAAAGGTCAAACCTCCTCCTGTCTTCATCCATGGGAGTGGCGTGGAGATGGTGGACTCGTACAAGTACCTGGGAGTCCACATCGACGATAGACTGGAATGGTCTAAGAACATCGAGGCCATCTATAAGAAGGGACAGAGCCGACTTTACTTCTTGAGGAGGCTCAGGTCCTTCAATGTATGTAATAAGATGCTACATATGTTCTATCAGTCGGTGGTAGCGAGCTCCTTTTTCTACGCAGTGGTATGCTGAGGCCCTGGGATTAGAGCAGTGGATTCAAAAAGGCTGAACAAGCTCATCAGGAGAGCAAGCTCTGTCATTGGGTCTGACCTGGACCTCTTGGAGGTAGTGGCTGAGAGGAGAATGCTGTCCAAAATAGAGGCCATCATGGACAACATCTCCCATCCCCTCTATGACAGGCTTGTAGAAATGAAGAGCACGTTCAGCAATAGACTGATTCATCCACGGTGCGACAGGGAACGCTACAGGAGGTCATTCTTGCCTTCTGCCATAAGACTGTACAATGCATCCACCTTGCGTCTGGGCAGAGGCAACATTGACAGTGACCTGTTTCTGGACTAAACACATCTACACATCTACTGCTACATCTGCTCTCTTTCTTTTCACATTCACAACTGTTTTTTGTGCAATATATGCCAGGGACCCGTGCAATACATTTATATTTATATCTATTTATATCTATATTACATCTATATTTATATTCATATGTGTTATACGATTTTTCTGCATACTGTTCTGTTCTAGTTTGTTCTTTGTGTGTCCGGACTGTGAGTAACTCTTTTAGTGCATCCCTCACTGTAATGATTGTATTGTATGTATTGTACTATTATTATTATTGTATCATTCGTCACACTGTGGCTGTGTTGTCTGTGAAAAGCTGCTGTTGCACTGCAATTTCCCTCACGGGATCAATAAAGTATCTGTCTATCTTTGGATCTTACTGTTACACTTGACTCACCTCTATCCATTGATCCATCCATTTTGTAACTCTTTTATCCAATGTAGAATCAGGAGGAAGCCAGAGCCTATCCCAGCAAGCAGCAGGGGTAAGGCTGGATACACCCTGGACAGGATGCCAGTTTCATTACACACTCACACACAAACATGCATACACTCACACCAGGGACAATTATCCCAGAAGCCAGTTAACCTACCAGTACGTCTTTGGACTGTGGAAGGAAACTGGGGAGCCTGGAGGAAATTCATGCAATGCTAACCATAGTGCCACCATGCTGCCCTCTCCTGTTTCCTACTTTTTTATTTTTTCCTGTTCTTTTTTGTTCGTTGACCCAGTGTTACTTCAATCATTGTTCTTAAATTAATGCGAAAAAACTTGTATTTTATTTCTTGGTCATAGTTCATGTTGAATTTTGAGCACCTTATTTAAACAAACTAGGCAATTTTAACAGTTTCAAATGAGTTTCACTCTTTTTTGTCAGTGTTTCAGAGATTGTTGAAAGCGCATTTAATAATGGTACTGCATGATGGTGTGGAGCTGACACAATCAAAAAGTATACATAAACAGCAAACAATCAGTTTAATGTCAGCTATCATAAGATGGCAACATACTGTACATGGAGAAAATATGATCTGCAATCTCAAAAAAAATATTGTTTTAATATTTACTTTTCCTGATCCAGCGCACCTGTTCAAGGGTTTTACTTAAATTATGTTTTAAAAATGTCAATCATGTTGTTAGTCTAGGCATGAGAAACAAATTAATGTTATAGCCACTTTACATGAAATAATAAAGCTAGACTGATTCCAGTCCACACTGTGTATCCATGAACATTAAAT
Organism: Atractosteus spatula; assembly: GCF_055471065.1. Classification (NCBI taxonomy): domain Eukaryota; kingdom Metazoa; phylum Chordata; class Actinopteri; order Semionotiformes; family Lepisosteidae; genus Atractosteus; species Atractosteus spatula. The sequence goes on along the minus strand of NC_142708.1, from coordinate 55,674,366 downwards.
CAGATGACCAATTAAATTAAACAATGTAATTTAATTTAAATTAAAGTGAACTGGTTTAGCTGACAAAGCTGCATGTCCTTGACAGCCATGGTGTTTCTGCTTATCTTTTCAGCTGAACTCTTGATCATTTGCAACAACTTGAGTTATGTGTCTAACCTGTGACTGTTTCCATTATAGAGATAATAGAAAACTTGCAGAATTTAAAGAACTGTCAGAAGTAACAATCACTGGTTTAGGATTATTTTCTTTTATATTAAATTGAAAGAAAAACTGCCATTACATGAAGCAAATTTTAATTACTGCATTATTATCACTCTCTTACAAGTTAATTTGATTTTCTATAGAATTAATTCAAGGGAAATGTGTGGTACTGACATTTTCTCCACCATCTAGACTATATCCCTCAAATGATAGTCGTGAAACTGCAAGCACTATGAATATACTGTAGCCTTTCAAACAATAAATTTAGTCTTTTATTGCATTTCAAAAGACAAGTAGGGTTGCTAATTTTTTTCAAGCTCCCATAGGATCAAACTCTGTTGGAAATGTACTGTTACTGTAAATCAGACTATGGAGAAAGAAATATGCACAAGAATACAGTAGTCTGTAGGTTTACAATATACAATATGGAATAAAATGTATATAGAATAAAAAATAGGTTGAATAAAAAACCTACAGCATTTCATCCGCTGACACACACAACACAAAGTACATGACTGACCCACTGTATATAATATTCACACTCATTTTAGCACAATAATACATAATGACATCAATTAACATTTTTGAGAAAAAAGCAGATTTTGAAGAGTGGCTACAGCTGTTCAATATTCTATGCACTTTACTATGTACAGTGTACAATATGCTGTACATGAGAAGGATTTTCGAATTAATCATCTTTGTAGTAAATAAGTATGAATACTTAATGAACTCATACTTTTTATTTGAAATAATACTACAACAAAATGCTGATTTTGAGTGGTGATTGACTAAAGCTGGTCAATATTACATGCATTCCTATGTACTCCATATGGCTGAGGGAGTTAATGGTATAAATAGTAGTAACATAATAAATAGTAAATTACATATGAATGCATAATGGAATATACTGTAACGTTTTATTTTAAAATAACAATGGTTAAAAAATAATTATGCAGAAAATTAAGTATGAATGCCCTTCTTTCCTTCTCTGTCTCTAATAAGGCATGTCAAGGACTCTGTTATATCTTGTATGTTAGAAACCATGCATGTATAAAATGAAAATTGCATTACTGCCAGGGGAGTGAACACAGTGAATGAATAAGAAAGCTATTGGCATTGCCTCTGGTTGTATGCTGAATTAAAGATAAAATCTTTATAAGGACGTAGAAAATCTTACATGATGAAAACTAATGTCAATTTAAAAATATTGACTAAAGACAGGTTACTTAAATCAGAAGCATGATGAGTTAAAGTACTAGGAAAGCTTGAACACACAATGCTTTCACATCTTTTAGAGTGTTATAAATAATTATTTTACACTGGATACTGATGTAGTGTTTCATAGCCGTTCAGGGAAGCCAAATATGTAACGTTGTGGCTCTCTGAAGGCACCAGTTCTGTAGGGTTTGGGCATTTACTGAGACAATTATCAATTGTAGCAGTAAATCACAAAGTTGATTCTTTTGATGGCTTTAGAATCCAACCATGCGACATAACTCAAACAACGCACACACACAGGTACTAATACACGAGGATACATTTATTAATACATAGAATATGCATATAAACCTAACAGATCTTATCGAGAGGGTTATCAGAATACAAAAGATATATATTCAATCAGTTACGAAGTGTTACACATATCAAGAGGACATACGTTCAGTATATCATTCATTAAGACCGTTTCATAAATGAACTTGGCTATAACTTCTACATTAGATACTCAAAACAAGTACATAACTCTTAGGAATTAAATTGATATCAACTGGTTGGGATAACAATTGAATTCTCGAGCTGTAATGCATTGAAGTTGAATACTCATCCAATCTCTGGGGATTCAGATCTCTTGCGGGCACAAAGAAACAGTTGCAGGCTGTTGCTGTCCAATCCGCGCTGTCTGGCTCGGTGCCAGGTTGTGCTGTGCGGCTTGCGACGGTGCGCTGCTGATGCTCACTGACCGGCTAGTTAGTGTTGGCTTTAACTAGCAAAGTTTGTGCACAGGAGAAAAGATGACTGTGGGTCCCAGCAAATCAGGAAGAGGACCGGTTCGTTCCTGATGAAGCGCTAGTTCTGAATAGTGATTCAGCTGTCCACAGTTCCGACCTGTTCACGAGGCCTGCTGCTGGTTACTCTCTGGCAACCTCCACTCTAGACTCTTAGAACAAAGGAAAGTTCTGGCACTCGGACACACTGGCCGTTCCGTGGTTGTCCGGGCTGAGTCTCGGGATGGTCAGGAGGCGCGCTGCGAGAATGTCCTGCCCTTGGGAGCCTTCTGCTCCTGGGCCGTCCTGCCCTGGAATTCTCCTTTGAATTCCCTTTAGAACAGTCCACAGAATCCTCTCCAGAATCTTACTGAATCTCCCAGGCTCTCATTGAATCTGAATCTCCAGGCCTGTGTTGCCTGTTTTTACCTGGAGGAACTTCAGCTTGTTGATTGGCTGAAAGTTCCATGGGCATCAGAGTCCCACGTGGGTTACTCAGCCCTACCAGTCCCTGATTGGTTGATCAAGGTGAGATATGAGTCACTTAGTCCTGACACTTAGTAATGCAGTCCAGATGTCCATCCGGCACTCCCTAGACTGATAGGCGCCAGTGGATGACCATTGATCATGATAGCCAGACTTAGCTAAGTGCATCCCCCTTTGGGAGCTGTCCTAGGAAACCTTAAATCACCCTGCACTAATGGTCTCTCTGTGGCTGCACCACAGAGATGAACAGAGAAATGGGGCCTCATTTGGGAAGCTCAGAAACACTTAATTCTGCCTTATTATTAAGCCTCGCCGCTACACTGACATTAAAACAATTACTACTTTTTCATATGTACCTGTATATTGATGTGGTTTGAATTGCTGGAACCATTACAAATTGGAACAGTATATTACTAAAGTTTTTTCATAACTTCTAGGAATCAGTCAGACAAAATAAACAGCAATATCAGAACAATTAGTCAAAGTATACACGATATATTTTTTATTAATGCAATGACGAAACTTGCATAATAAACCGACAAGAGTAATAATAATATGTGAGAACAGGTATATCAATTTGCCTTGGTACAAATGGCAGATAATTCATTGAAAGATGACAGATATTAATATCTTTCAGGGTTAAAATGCATCAGCTATAACACTCATTATGGTCAACCTAATAAGTTAAATTGGTCACATATCAATCACATTCATATTCTTAAATACATGTTAAGATTGAGTTACTGTTGTGAAGTGAACTTTATCAAACACGTTGAAATAATAGTTAAATTCTAGAAAGTTCTAATGTGAACACTGAATTTACACTTACAACATGCTAGCTACTGTAGGCAAAATCGACGTGCGGATGGGAAGTCCTGTACAGAGAGAGACTGCTGACTCATTTTATAGCTGTGTCTAATCCAAATATATTCTGTTGCACAGGAAAAAAATAAATGAAGACAGTTCTTTGCTAGCATTGCACTGATCTTTGTTTTCCTACCCTGGAAAGAATCCCAGTTAGATTTGATCTTAATTGGTTTTCCAATGGTTAGCACTCAAGGTCTAACTTGGATCCAGTCTGTGAGTGAGACAAAAATGGGCTGAAAATGTTCATTTATCCTAAAACACTTTAAGCTGCTACTGATATACATCAGTATTCAGGCTTGATGACAAAGGTCCAGTTGTATAAATATCAGTGACATGTTGAAATTATGATTGGTGTGTGAGACACAAAATATTTCTTGTTGCAGAAAATATATTGGGCAGAGTTTTTACAGTACTTACATAAGGACTCACTTTCTCTCATGTTATTGTACGTTTCTCGAAGCTGGCCAGTGTTATGTGGATACTGTAATTGTGTTTAGAAGTTTATGGTCAGTTTCAGTCAACACCGGTTGTCTACATAGGTTCATGCAAAGGTTTTCATATGTGAAAACTGTGTTTTATTCTTGTTAATTTCAAGCCATTATCGTGACTAAATTCAATTATTTTGACTAGACTAGACTAGCATCACATTCTTACAGGTCAGGTTAACATCAGTGTGGTTTAGAATTTCAGTTAATTAACAGGAATTACATTACTTTATTGTAATGTTTTATACTGTTATATTTCTTTATACTGTATAGCCTTTAAACTGTATTCAGAATAAATGCTGCTGAATGGTGGATATGCAATACTGCATGTTTTTTAATTGTATACATGCATGTACAGAAGGCAATGTTATGGGATTAACAGGACTACTGTTCAAAAGAACAAATAAAAGGGAAAAACAGTATTTTATTAATTTATGATAACTGAGGCACTCTGTGTGCAGCAAAGGAATGTTTTCCTATCATTTAGATGCCAGAGATTAACATGAGGTAAAAGCTGCAGTACTCAACATAAAAAAAATTATAGTTAAAGGTATAAATATTCTTGTCTCACAACTCTCCTGACATTGCATCCCAAGCTTGACAGCACAGATACAAATAACACTGCAGCTGGGATAAATATACCGATTTTACCAATTTAATATATTAAATTTGGGAATTTAATGGTGAGAGTGGACAACAATGGACAGTTATGTAATCAAATCCCTACAGAATGTAAGAATGATTATTAACATGGGGTAAGGGGATATTCATGACAAAAAATTATCTGTAAAATGACAGAAAAGCATGACCCCTGTTGCGTTTTCATTTGAGAAGGACAATAAGTGTTTTCTTGCAGAATGAATTATTTGTGATGACTTAGTTCTCCTTTAAGTTATATTTTGGTTAGAATGTCCAGGCCCCTTAGAATTGTGGCCAAAAGTCAGACACAGACAATGCATGATACTGAAGTTTAATGTAGACCATATACTGTACTTCTGTGAGTCTGCTCCCTTTTGTGCTTTATGTTGTGCCTTATGTCTAGCTTCCTTGACATGGCAGAGAATATCATAATTTTGATTAGAGTATAATTAACATTTTATTTAAAAGTTATGCTTTTTTCTTATCTTGAGAAAGCTTAATACCAAAAGAACATCCAAACAGTTTTCAATTAAAAGTCAGCTCCAGTTTACAGTGTAACTATTTGCACTGATTATTAGCATCCTAACTCTCACATAGTCTGAGAAGAATCTTTGAGAGTTAGCATTGAGCTGAGCAAGAAACCCTAGGGACTTCAAAACATCTAAGAAAAGTTTTCTGTACAGACTCCACAGAGTTGTGTTAAACTCAAGGATATCTCCACCAATCCAAATGGCACATAGTGTACAAGTCTTCCATCTATATTTAGTCAGTACATTGTTCCATATATCCAGCCCATATACAGTAATAGCTACAGTATGAAGCTTTTCACCCTTTTAATGTATTATCTTATCATCATTTACCATCTTGAAAAAGTACAGTGAAAGTGCAGAGAAAACTCCATGTTTTGTATTTTATCATTAGTATTAATGTAAATTGGATGTGTGCCTTTTTCTTTTCATAAAGTGGCTATCCAGTGAGGTAGATACTTGCCTGTCTGCTACCCAACAATGAACATAATGATTATGTATTTTTGAAGTTGACATTTGAAGTTACCAAAGTCATTTTATTGATTTGTGTGATAGTATTTAGACAAGATAGACTGTCAACACTCCTACATGTATGCACACTTTGGTTGTGAAAGAGAAAGACTGAAGTGCTGAGCTAACTAGAAAAACTGAGCAATATAACAATTTCAACTAAACATTGCAGCAGTATGTCAAGTGGGTAGCAACAAAACAAGTAAAGGTTTATTCCATGCTGAAAAGTGAAAAAACACAATGTTGCGGCTCCTGAAGAAGGCTCCACAGCCAAAACGTTGTGTTTCTTTTCTACTCTTTTTCCATTGCAGCAGTACGTCTTAACCAGAACAAAAATTTTGCCTACTGCTCTATTTCTGTTGATGACGTTCTTATAATTTTGTAAGATTATTAAGATAGCACTTTCATTTTCTAAGATAAAAGAAATACAGTATGGTACTTAGCATCCCAAAATGCCTGTTTCATCAACCAGCTCATAATTGGTACCATTATACCATCACGTACAGTAACACTGGGAAATACAGGGAAAAAAAGTCAGTGATGTTTTACCTCTTATTTAAGTGTTTCTACCAGTGTAACACATGATAGACATTCATTTTTTTTCTTCTTGAACATCATTGTAGTGAAATTTGGCTATGAAAAACACAATAATCCTAAACAGGTGCAATTCCTAAAAGCTGGTACACAAGATAACGCATTAAATTTCGTAACCATGGTTTGTCATACTTCCCTTATGCAGGGTAATGTGTTATTATTGAAAGTGGCTGTTGAAAAAACAATAATCAAAACATTCAACATGCAGCTGTACTATGTCCTTAGCACTTAATAAAATGATGATGAAATTCTTATACTGTACCAATAAAGAATCCTTGTTCCTTATTTCTCCAGGACACTCGTCTAAGGTGGTACAAAATCAATAATCACAACCATAACATCTTTATCCTTTTATTAAATAGAAAGTAGAAAATATTATTTGGGGCTAATAAGAAATCAAATTATAAATCAAAGCAAAGCAAAGAAGATTGGTTTGTCAAATAAAACTAATAATATGAATCAATAATACAAAAATAACATGTTTTTATAAATATTGAAAGTAAATATTTTTTTAAAATACTTTGAATCTATCATGTTCAATTTATAATATAAAATCAATTTTATAGACCTTATAAATAATATGTTTAGAAATATTGCAGATGTGTATGTAAAAATACACACATACTGTATATACTGTATGTACTGTAATACTTTTCACTTATAATACTAATAATTGGAAGATTTATTTTTTTAATCACCAATGCATTACATTTTCAAGGCCACTGAACCTACACATAACGTAGATCTACTGCTATTAAAAACAAAAAAATGTTACTACACCATAATTGTTTACATGTAATTTCATCCACATTTCAAATTTATGCTTTCTGTCTCAAGCAGTTCCTTTAGGGTCTTTGTATTATTTTTTTTATCATTCCCTTAATCCCTGTTTCTGTCTGTTTTACAGTACAGTATATGTTATTATATCCAACAGTGAATTCTAACACCTCCAGGATTTCTTGCATTCTAAATTTATTTGCATATATTTCAGATATCATGTATGGTTTTACGGCAAAATGTGTATATCTCTGAGAGTTATTTTGCCATAGCACAGAAAGTGTTATGATAATAACTTTAAGTATTCGTATCATTAAAATGAGGATGGGCCAATGACAAGAATAAAAATGATCATTTACACATTTATTCTGATTTTATACAATAAAAAAATTAGATATTATATGAGTATTGTGATGATATGTTGATACCACAGATCAAAACATAACAACAACAGCAATTTAACTAAGGAGCTAGTAGCTACAGGGGGTGATACAGTATCAAAATCTACTTAACTACAGAGAGGTTGATTAGGGACTCAAAGGTATTTAAAATGATGATATAAACCCTAGTGGCACATTACAGAAGAATGCTTATTCAATAAATCAATACAGTATTGTTTTGAGTGCTCATGTGAAGGACAGTAATGTGGCAATTACTTGACCATTACAGTATGTCACTAAATAATTATAGCAATGTTGTATAAAGTAAGAACTACAGTATGCATTTGTAGTCAGAATAATGAACACCCATGATTCCTAGTTGTTACAATACTCCTTTTCTTTAGTACTGTATGTACTGTAGCACCTCTTTCTGAGGACATATCAACTTTTTGAAGAATATCAGAGCAATATCTTTTTCCTTCTTGATCAATGGCTGTTTCCTTTAATCCATAATACATTACCAACAAATTAAATTTTAAAAAGGAAAAAAAATGAAATTTAAAAACTCAGGAATTGATCTGGACACATTTCATTTCTCTAAAGAAGACATACATTAAAAAAACTTTCTTTGATTTACTTCTCAGCATCACATTAAAAAGTGATAACTTTTGTCAAGTGTTGGAATGCAAGATGAAATTAAGGGACTGTGCAGTAGTTACAGGACACTGACTTTCTTGCCCAGGAGAAATGTATTGAAATTTTGAATAATGGGTAACTTAGGATCAACTTATTCTAAGTTACCCATTATTTATCTTCAGATCAATTGCTTTCCACTTAAGAAAATTACCAAAAAAGTTAATCAGGGAGAACACTGTAATTGTTTATATGGCTGTAAATTAAGTAAAAGTGGAATTGTTTTAAGACCTATGACTGTTGTTTTCTAATTTGTTTTGCTCATATGAGATAATGTGCTGCCTTAATAAACTAATAAATCTCTAAATATTATTTATAGGGTCTATACATCCATCAATTTTCTTTATCCAATAGAAGGTTGTGAGGGAGCTGGAGACTATCCTGGCAAACAAGAGATGCAAGGCAGAATACACCCAAACATGCACACATTCACAACAGGACCAATTTTTCCCAAAGCCAATTAACCTACCAGTATGTATTTGGACTATGAGAGGAAACCAGAGCACCATGTCACCCGTGTCACAACTTAATTAATATTATTATTTGAACATTACAGATTCAAACTATTAGGATATGTTTTATATCCAAAGCATATACAGTATTGTCATCAACAGGTGTTGTCATCAACTGAAATGTACACTTCATCTTGTAGAAGGATATAGCTTTGAAATGCTCTTCATGCAAGCAATAGTAAAGTAAACAAATTGTGGAATGGGTAAAGTGAAAACTCTTTGGTCTGACTTGATGGTTATTAGCTGCCTAGTCAACAAGAACCACATTTATCCTCCTTTGGTACTTGGAAAATATGACAGACCATCACCATTCATCATTGAACCAGCAACCCACAGAGACCGACTGTGAAGTGACCCAGAAAGTTAATGCCAGAATTTCTGGAAATTAAGATTATGGTAATAACCTGGCATATTCTTTCAAGTGAAGTGTAGTTATGCATGCTTAGGGAAACAGGTGTACCTACACTGTTGTAAGCAGAAAGCTGAACAGTTAGAGTGGTGGAGGGACACAAAATGGCACAAAGTGCGAGGCAAACAAATGTGAGAAATGGGGCAAAGCTGAAATTGTCTAATGATAAACTGCTGTTGAAGGTTCAGAGAGCATTCTGGGCTCTAGTCCGAAATTGTTCAGAGACTGGGAGGGCAAAAATTGTGGTTTTCATTTAGTGTCATCTTGGGGAAGGGTAGTACCACATTTCTGAATGGTATGTCAATCCATCCACGCTTCATTTCTCAGACATCTTGTGATCTATCACTTTAAAAAAGAAATGAAAGGGACATCATGTTATAATTATTGATGAAAAATCTGATTACTGACTTTCTACTGTACATCTGGTATATTTTAAATACTGTATTTCTGATCTTACATAGGGTTTTTATATTCCCAGCACCCAAGTTAAACTTTTTCTAACTTTCTTATCTATTTGCAGATCAGCAAAAAATACTTTTCCCACTTAGACTATTAGCAACAGTACTGTGCTTTAAAGTGACTCTGCAGTGAAAGATCTGCAGTTTTTATAAGGAAAGATTTAATGTAATAATTCTATATTGTGCTGGGGCTGGTCATACTGCAGTATTAATGTGCACTTGGACAGGGTAAGATCAATACTTTATTAAAAAAAAAGGGAAATCATTTTCAGCAAACTGTTAGTCATTAATAAAAAGAGTTTACTGTATATAATATTGTAACGCATACGGCCACCATTGCAGGTTGTTCGAGCCAGCTTACCAGCGCAGTGACGTCACCGCCCTTCCCTGTGAATAGCAGGGACCGCAGCCGCCAGGCTGAAGGGAGATTTCCCTTTGGCTCAAGAGGCTGGGTCCCTGTTGAGTGATGCCAGAGGCCCAGGTTGGAGTCCCCGACGGTGGGGGGCTGACCTGAGGCGGCAGCGGCAAGGGTGCAAACCAACGTGAACCCCGGAGCGTTACATTGGTGTCAGGAGTGTGTTGGGATGGCCCTTCGCCGAGGATGGCGAATTAAGCGGGGGAGAGCATAACGCATACGCCCACCATTGCAGGTTGTTCGAGCCGGCTTACTAGCGCGGTAACTTCACCGCCCTTCCCTGTGAATAGCAGGGACCGCAGCCGCCGGGCTGATGGGAGATTTCCCTTTAGCTGGGTCCCTGTTGAGTTGCTGGAGGCCCGGGTTGGAGTCCCCGACGGTGGGGGGCTGACCTGAGGTGGTAGCGGCGAGGGCGTATACCCACGTGAACCCCAGAGTGTTACAATATCCTTCAAGTCCATGACCCAAAAAAAGGTTGTTGCTATGTGTAACCATTATTAATTAGAATTAATTATAATAAGTACTTTACATTTAGTATATTAGTATATACAGTACTATAGAATATTGTATATTGCTGAAGAAAGAGACAGGTATTCAGCAAACTGATCTGATGCTAGTCTGCAGCCACTCCTTTGTAGGTTAAAAAAAATGAATGTCTGGTCTTCTGATAGAATGATGACATTAATCTCTTATGACACATGGAGTGTTTTTGTATGGGCTTGAAAATTACACAGGTTGTGTGTTGAAGTAATATTTGCTGGATACAAATGGGAATCTCAATAACAAAGGTAAGAGGCATTCTGCTGATGCAATAATTTGTAACATTTTATATATTAGATATTTATATATACAGTAGTGCAATGTACAACTTACAATACAATAAATACAGTATGCTGTGAGTTTATTGCACTTAGTTCTTATAAATTATTTTTAGAGGTACTACAGAATTGGTATTTTGGTATATTAGTAAAGGAAATATTAGTATTTTGTAAATGATTATGTAGATTTTAACTTGTAGAATTGAAACTTGAAACACATTATCTTTATACACAGTAAATTCTTTATCATTGTTTTCTAAAATTTGTAATGCTTACTTTATTCTTTTCATATTTTTCCAAATTTTGAATCTCCAGTGCTATTTACTTCAGCTTTACCTTTACAATTCTTGTACCATATTCCAATGGACACTTTCCTTCACTGCAAATAGTTTCATAGCCATCTGTTTTTTATATCTTGTTTTTATATACAGTATATATATTTCAACCATTTTTAAACTATCTAAATGTGGAAATGCCAGTAGTTTATCAGCTGTGCTTAAGGCTACATCCCTCATACTGCACAGGAAAACTAGCAGACCCTGAAAATGCCCACCTGTCAGGAACATTTATCATTTGACATACTGTGCGCACAACACTGTTTTAAAGCAGATGTATCATGCATTGGCCAAGGGTCATGGCTCTCACTGACAGTGCTGCAAGCTCATATTACACCCCAGGAAACAATGATTACAGCAAGCCAAGAAAAACCTACTAGTACTGTAACTAGCTCATTCAACATTGGCACCATTTGTGCAACACCATGTGAGGAATCAAAGTCACAGCCAACTAATTACACCAACTAATTACATGCCAAGGATCACACCCGCAACAATGGGTAGTGAGGCGACAGCTTGTGCTTGTGCTTTGAGCTGTATGGTTGAGTCCCTCAGAAGACTCTCTTTTCACCATTTTTCACACTGTGTTCTATGGGGGGAAAGACTGAGTTTGTACTCAGTGGAAGAATGATGAGGCTGTACAGGCTGTATATCTGAAAACAAACTTGAATCCTCATGGCACACCTGTCTCAGGATATCCTAGCTGACTTAAGACCACTCAAACCTGGTAGTACTCAGCCAAGTGTGTGCTACACCCTAGGGAACCTATTTTACATTCTGCTTATCAAGCCAGTGTTGTATGCACCAGTTTTTCTAAAACTAGTTTTGAAAGGATTAATGTTATGTTAGATTTAAGATATGTTTGAGAAATTAGGTCTTAAAATAAATTATTTTAATGTAACAGATTTTGAGTTTTTGTTGCTTTATTTGCAGCTAACACAACAAATGAAGTTTAATAACTTGTGAAATGGTTTCATTTCCAGCTGAAACCAATTAAGGAATGGCAAACTGTGTCACCCCTGTTGTACAGTCAGCATTGGAGAGATTGGAGTGGACAGAACGAGAAAGCAACCATTTTTGGATAGATCAAGCAACTGAATGTAGTTATAGTTGCTTCATATTAGCGAAAAACAAAATGTTTTTGTCCCTTATTTGTATTGTTTATGTTTTGTTTGGTTTATTCATTTGTTTGGTTTTGTTTGTTAACTGAAAAATGAAAATTGCATTCATCTTCTCATGAATGATTTGATTCAAAAAGTGTTAGAGTTCCATTTTATTGTACTAATGTAATAAATTACTACTGTATTGTTAATGCTAATTCTTATATAAATATAAGTTTTTTTACATTTTCCATGACCATTTAAACAATCTAATGGAAGTGTCTCTTTCCTTTCTGTCCCTAACCTATTTTAATTTTACATGCCCTACTGTAGTACTAAACATGTGATACCAAACTAAATATGCAATCAAATGTAGAAAAAATAATTTATGATGCAATGTGAAAATAAGTATCTAAATGCAGATCTATCCTCTTACGTCTGTTTTCCACAAAGTTACAGAACATTTTCATGTTCAAGACTTGGCATAGTTCTGCTAGATACTTGAGATAAAAATATATTTATGCCTTGTTGCCCTAGTGCTAGATGAAATTCAGAAATTAATTGGTTGCATGTGTCATGTTTGCTCATGTTTTCAGAACAAATTAATGAAAAAATGCTTTTTTTTTTGTTTTTTGATAACTCTTTACATTAAGCCCTGCTGCTAACTTCATGAATTTCTGTTAACATGGTTCTAAGCTTTCTATTTTATGGTGGACAGCCATTTACAAATGTCACTTCTGAAGTACAAATGTCACTTGCTGTTTATTATAAAGGAGGACTCATATCACATACCTGTATTATGATAAAAACTTGACAAAATACTTTACTTACTAAATACTAAATGTATAGGAATTCAATTAACAAAACCAGCAATTATTCAGATTTGACTTTCCCTTCATATTTAAGATCTTCATTTTCATTACCAGCAATGACATTAATTTCAAAAAGCATAATCTCATTATTCATCTTTACCTATTTATTAAACGTGTGTTTAAAAAATGCTGATTTCACTCCTACAAAAATTCCTAGTTTGTACATTACAAAACTGCAGTGCAGGTAATCACCTGTCTGTTTCTATGAGCACTTAAAATGAAAAATTATTTATCATGATAACTGTTTTAATTGGACTAGTAGGATCATAGAATTTTACCTTATAAGCTTTACATGCAGACAAGTAAATAAGTGGATCATTGAAAGACAAAGTGGAGTAGATGTTTAATGCATGAATGAGAAGAAAAGGAAAATACATCAAAATACGTGTATGTGATTCTATGTTACTATACGCTTCATAAGGCATGCATAAGAAATACCTGACATACTGTAATACTATTACTGTACCTTTAAGGAGGCAAATCTAAGTTACGCAAATTAAAATTACATTCATACATCAGGAGTATATACAGTAGAAAAGTAAAACTGAAGTAGATGAGTATTCTAAACATATACAGTATGTGCATTTCACATTCCTTGTCTTGCTCCCCATTTTCCATTATACTTTATTTTGATTCAATTTAGAGAAATGTCATGTTAAATTAAGGGAAATGTTTAGAGTGCAAGTTTTGGTGCAGAAACAATTAATCATAAAAATAAGTAAATGCATTCTCATCTGGCAGCCAGCTAGTGCGATGACATCGCATGTCTAAGTCTAATGTCTCTTTAACACTCCCCCTTGTTAAAAATCCTTGTTGGTGCTCCTGAATTTGATTTCTGTAGTATCTTCATCAAAAGTGGCATATTTTAAGAAATAATTCCCACAACTATCTGTAATGAAAACATAAAAAAAGAATCTTAAAGGAAGTCAAGAAGGCAACCTAGTATGGTTTGTGGACAGTTTTTGGAGATCACACAGCTCTTTAAACACAGAAAATTCAAAATTCCGAGTTCCACAGTGGCAAATAAATGCCTCTACCAACATTTGAGCAACATTGTGGGCTTTTCGATTTGGGATGGGAAGTCTCATTTCAATGGGTGAAGTACAGTAATTAGACATGACTGGTGTATGTAGTTCTCCTGGAAATAAGAAAAAAAGATAAATAATAAACTTTGTTAAAAATAAACTTGAATCTCAGATGTATTCCCTAATATTGAAACTATAATAATAAGAGAGAATTTGTGACACATACAGAATATTAAAGATTGTACTTAAAAAGCTGAAGTTCAAATTAGGATGGAATGAAATTACTTACAGTACATGCATTACAGAGGGTACTGTATATGAAATTGTTTTGAATCCATTGCCCATGTATACACTTTTGAATCCCTGAATAGGTAACTACTGTATCTTACATTTGAAGAGATAAGAGAGACACCTGGGAAGTGAAATAATATCATTTCTTGTTTTTGTATTTTTGCAAACTATGCAGTCCAGTGTCCTGAAGTTAGCTTTGCGCGCAAATATATAAAGATGCTGCCTGTCCTTGGTCAATAAGATAAAGGGCATGTATTTGGTAAGCTGGCTATACGTCCAGAACATGAAAAGAACTAACTGTTGTCTAGTCTGCAACTTAGATATGATTAATTGGCATGTCTTACTGTCTTATCATTTGTTTAGAATGTGTCATAGTAACTGGTTTGTTACTATAAAGGTATAAAGGACCATCTTCAGCTACTTATTTTTAAGTCTGGTGGTTGCAAGCCGGACTTCCATATGCATATGAAATAAAGAGACTTCTCCTTCACAGACACCTGAACTTTGTCATTTGTATGACACAACATATTGTAGAATGCTACAAACTACATATTACATACTGCAGACATGTTTACATACATTGCAGTCATCACTCTTTTTTGGCCATATAATTAATCTCTTCAGTTAACAGGCTGTGCTCTATAGACAACAGAAAACTCCTGCCTGTAATACCAATGATGTTGTGAACAGCAAAATATGGGATGTGAAGACGTTCCAATGTCAGTCAACCCTGACAATTGGTATCTTATCAGGATCAAGGATTCTACCTGCTTGGGGAAAGAGCAGAACACTGCATAATCATACCATACACAGCTGTGTCTCTAAAACCAAGGTTTTGCAAAGACATTCCCAACCAATAGCTGATTTAGAAAAACAGTTCACTAAATGTATTAAATCAATGAATATTCTAGAAGCAAGACATTTTAAAAAATAAGTGTTAATTCTGTTATCTAGATTGTCCCCATCCACAATCTTACATACAGAAACATATAGTAAGAATCCCAGTTTCTTAAAAGATACTCATTCCACTGAAATACATTTTTATACTCCAGCTGTGTTAATCCTATTGAAGCTTCTCTATTGAAAGATATCTGTTTAGGGGTGCAAAGTAATGAGCAAAGATTACAGTGAAAAAGAATGAGCAATACAGTACATTACAAAACCCAGGTTCATGTATTGGACTAGTATGACATAATTTACACTGTTCTACAGTGTTGGCTTTTGCTCAGCTTGTTACCAAAAATATATTGCACCACTCAAATGAACACCATGGACAGTCAGAAGAACTTGAGACAATCAAAGTCCACAAAGATATTGAAAAAGTCTGCACAAACTCAAGCTTAACAATGAAACCCAGAATCACCATAAGAACTTACGATGTGCAGGATTTAATTGTGCAAAACAATCATATCTCCCAAGTTAAAGCTTGACATTCTGGGAATATTTAAGGAACCGCTGGATAAAATTTGTGAGATCAATTAGCTTCTACAAACCAAATTGAGAAAGATGGACCAATTAATTTTTGATTAGTAACAAATATTTAGTTTTTGTACACCCCAATCAAACCAAGGAAAGAGAACATGATGCTCAGGATATTGAAAAACTGATAAAGGTAAAAATATAGTAAAAAAACTGTTCTACCTACTTCTTTTCATGGAAGTGCAATATGTGGCTCATAAGTTTCATTTTCTAATTATGTGGGATATGGCAGAGATTTACACTTTTATCAATACACGGCTAAAACAGTATAACAGGTGAGGTACTGAATTAAATGTCTGACATTCATAGGCACTGTTGCTGTGTAATGTCATGGGGTGTCTGACATTAGCATAAGCAGATAGTACTGTGGAAACAAAAAGTTCTGCTTCACAGGAAGCATGACAATGAAATGCCTGTGGATAGAATTAAAAAGCAACTTCAATGCATATTAAATAATATAATGTTTAGTTATCCACATCTGAGTAACATTGTGTGGCCTGGAGAAAGTTATTGTCTCAAGTATGCATCAATAATACATGAAAAGCAATTTATCTGAAGCTTTTATTCACAGCTGTGAACTAACAGTGTGGGGATATTTACAGTACAAGAAAAACATTTTTTATGGCAGGAGCATAAACAAACATGGTTAAATTTACTACTAAAAACATGCTACTAAACACAGAAACCACCCTTTACTATACGTGTCAACTCAGTAAAAGATTATAATAAAAAATATTCCTAGCGAGCAGTTGGCATCCTGTTCAGAACAAGACAAAAAGAAAAACAATAGCCCAAAGAAAGTGATGAAAAACCTATTGCTCCAACACACATTTCACAGTTGATATACTGTATGGTAATATGTTGATATATGATATATGATATATGATATATGATATATGATATATATCCATTTCCTGAATCAGACTGAAAGTGAAGGAAGGGGCCCATAAAAACACCCTTTTCCATTCAGGGCCCTCTGAGCAAGAATAAAGCTCCCAATTTTCACAAGTGTCCCCACACCATAGTTTGCATTATGACTTTACTCTATTTTCCAATATTCACAACAATACAGAAAACGTAGTATTAGTACAAAAAGAATTACATTTATGATAGGAAAGCAATGATTTTAGATTAATTTGACATCGCAGTGTGAGTGCATTGCACTGGGCTCATAATACTGTATACTCTATTTAAAGCAAGGAAAAAATAATGTTAGTAAGCTAAAACTGTATTGTTAGCAGTAGTATCAAACAAGTCAAACACGCTTGGTCTCAGCTTTAGCAAATGTTGATATAATATCATTATATTATAATATCTAAAAAAACTTAAATGGGAAGAGAATGTCTATGTGATCACTGGAGGAAGAAAGATATAAACGAACTGGGGACTACTAGAAAGTATAAGAAACCACACACCAAACCCAACAAAAAACATACACAAACCAGATGAACACATTCCACAAGTTACCTCCTCTATTGCATTTCTGTTGCTCTGTGACATTGTTCTAACTTTGCTTGAAATTCCTTACAAAAAAAGAACAAGAATGTGTATAACATAATGTGTTTTATTTTCATTATGAAAATGAATTGGCTGGATCTAAGGATATTACAACCCCATTAAAACACTCAAGCACTAGACTGGGCAGATTCTTGTGTACCTGTGCGCTAAGCTAAAATGCCATTTTGGAGGAAGCTCATCTTAGACCAAAACCAAAGACTGTATTTACTGTTCATCTCCATTTATTTCTTGGTTTTGACACAGGTCTATGATTTTTATCAATGTTTCCCATTGTAAAATGAATTTATGTTTTAAACTATGAATAGTACAAAATTCAGTTTATCAACAGAACAGAAATGTGGTGTATAGACTTCTTTAAACTGAAGTCTGCTAGTAGGAAGTTTATATTATTTCATTATTATACATCATATACAATCAAAGACCTGTGCTTGTGACTTATTGTCCAGAAAATTATCTTACAATAACTAGGGTTCCCTATAAAATCTAATCAGGTTCACTAAACAGCTAACTCAATTCAAAATTGTAAGCTAATATGTTCAGCTGTTGATGAGGTGATAAAGAGAGGAGATAATATATACTGTAGCACGAAAACAAGATGTTAGGTGCAAAAGCTATAATTTGGTGAAAATCTTGAGGCATACAATGAGTTAAGGCATCAGCAGACAGAGAAAGGCCTATTGAATGAGAAATACACTACAGTAATACCTTGGGAAATCTTCTGCAAAAGCACAGAAGTCAATTTTTAGATGTATCAAGTTTAATAACTTTGTTTTTTCTCTCATTTTACTTTGAAATTCTATCAACCAGCTCAGCTAAGATCACAGCCAATTCGTATGATCGTTGAGATATCACACTCACCTGAAGAAACTGACATTGGGAGTGGTGGCAAAGGAAATTGTCTGGTTTCTGCAGTTCATATCTGCTTTTTCCATGGTTGTTCTTTCAGTTAACATCTGTTGTGGCTAAAATATAGTCTATTTAATATTTACAAAATGAAAACATATATCTTAACTATCACATCTGACATTTCAGGTCCTTCTTATCAATACATGAAATGAAAATCAATCCCTTCTAAAAGATCTTCTCCTTTAATAGTTGGCATTTTTTATCTAAAGAAATCTATGAAAAAGTAATGACAAACTCCTTTGAAAGTCTTCACTTTCTTACTAGTAACTTCTTAAATCAGAGGGTGTGGTGTGAAAAATACATGGAACTTTGCTGACATGATTTTTCACCGATGCTTAACTTTACTACTTTTGTTCAGAATGCAACAAAATATGTTTCAGCATTTTAAACCAGTTAATAAAAATTAGTTTAGGTGAGAATAAATGACACTTGTCATTTAGAAATACCGTATTTAATTCACATTCAGCAGAATAATGAATAAATGATTAAAAAAAAACCTGTAACTATGCTTCATCACATTAAGGCTTCACCTGAACCATTAAAATCAAATTGACTCATTGTTGGGTGTTTCTTGTGTGACACTGGGAAGGGATTTCCCCCCTATTCTCCACTAGATGGCCCTCTAAACTGTTCTCTTTCTAACTACCACATGAGAATGTGTATCTGCACAATGTGGGTTCTTAATCTGGAACCCTATATTACATTTTCATGCGATTTCCCTGGTTTCGCCAGAGAACCACGGCACTGGCTTGAAAGCTACGGAAAACCCCTTTTCCTCTAAAGTTCCCTTAGAGAGATTTCTATACTTGCTTAGCCTCACTGTTCATTCTATTTCACGGGCTGGAAGAACTAATTCTGAGTGACTACACAACAGCTCTCTACCTCATCCAGAGGTATGAAACCTCTTGCCAGTGAAAGGGCAGCCCAGAAAACCCACACTGTTACACTTGTCATTAATAGAGTTATTAAATAGAAGTTTGGGAAGAGGTCAAATTATAATTCTGTACTTCTACTCTTTTATGTAAAAATATTCCACCTGCTATACACCAGCTTGAGCGCAACTTTTCTAACACCACTCCATCCACTCCACTGTCTCTGTCCTAAAAGAAGGGTTTCTCAACTCGCATAGCAGAAAAACAACAGAAACGAAACTCATCCTGAAACTAGGTTCATACCATCCCCCTTTTCTTAATGACCGACTTATTTTCATGTAATCTTCTCTATTCTCATGCAGGTTTCGACTTCACTCCTTTCTTCACCCTTCTGCACTTTGCACTTCCTGAGTGGCCTCTCTGCCTCCTCCCCTCTCCCAGCTTTTGTTCTTCTGTGGTATTTAATCTTTGCTGACTGCCCTGTCTTTCTCAAACCTGAAGAAGGCTTCATAGCCAAAACGTTGTGATTTCTCTTCTCTTTTCAGCATGTAATAAACCTATGACCTGTGTCTTCTATTATATCCTCTTTTGCACATTTTCAAGATATATTAATATTCAAACTCCTTTCTTGGAACATCAATTCACCAGCAGCAGAGATGCTGTTGCATTAACTCTCATTTCTTGTTACAGGTCCTGTTTTGTGCTCTCCAGATTTTATTTTACAAAGGAAAAGCACTGTGCATATTTCCTATCACAGGTTAATGCTCACTCTAGCTGGTCTATTGTTAAATTTTCATCATATCCTCTTACCCATGCTGGTGTTTCTAAGCATCTTCCGGTCCCATTTGCCTTCTGTAAATACAAGAGTGCTAATCTACTAAAAGGAGACAATTACATGGTAACTGAGTCATGTTTCATGATTGGTTTCTAAAACGTTTTTAGGCACAGCAGGTGATGGTTGAAATAATAATCCCTTGCCAAGACCAAAATTCAATTGTGATAACAAGTATATCCATACAGAACTGTCAAGACAGTACAGTTCAGTAATTCCATGAAATCTCATTTTCTAAGTGCCACACATTTGTACATTTCAGTAATCTGTTCTTAGTGATTCAGTACTGTAAGGCAAAAATTATGCCATTTTTAGTTCAATCAAATGACGTAAGAAATGCTGCAAACAAGAGGAAGCCATTTGGCCCATGGTCTCATTCATTTGGTTACTAAATGCACAGCAGGTGAAATGGTCTATAAGGAACTCAGAAGCCAGTTGTTTCTTGACAAAAGCCTGGTACAAGCAGATGGCATGGTACAGTAGCTAGTTCCAAACCCACACATCCCTTTATTAAAAGAAATGCATATTTTCCATTTTAAATGTTTTTTCCACATAGACTCTACTTCTGTCCTCGGGTTTATGTTTTATTGTTAATTTTAAAGACATGTATTGGGATGATTTTATTATTGCCTTTTGAAGAATATGTGGATCTCAGTTCATATGCACATCTTTTTTTTTAAATTCCTTTTGCTTGCAATTTGAGAAAACTTATTAGAATGTTTATCAATAGCCTTTATTTAAAGATTAAGATCAAGATTTTCAACAACCCAAAAATATATTTAAATGTATAATATTATTAAAACTGATGACAAACGTCAAAAGTATGATTGGAAAATTTCAATCATGAAACACAACAATATAAAGATTTCATGGGATATCTTAAGTGCTGTAAAATACATGTACACAATATATTACATTAGCATTAAAAGTACATAAAATCCACACCTGTATCAACAGTATAAACTGAAATTTATGTATTACAGTACATAAGATTTCCATATGTATATTTAAATATAATAACACCCATATGGAAAATGAGCAATAAAACAGCATATTGTATTGACACTACTATATAATACAATGTGAATTATACAGTACATACAAAAAATACACTTTATTAGAACACTGAAGAGCCCTTACTAGAAAATGTAGAAGTATTAATGAAATTAAAGTTTAGGATTTAAAATTGCAATTCTACTGTGCAATGTAGTGAGATTCTATTACTGTATGTTTTCTACTAAAACATTGATGCCTGCAATACAAAAAGACCAGCAGATTCACAACTCTGATTTTTGAGCCTGCAAGAAATGATTATTCACTAGAACAGACTGCCCATTTCCAAGAACCATCTACTGTAACTCTAAATAATGGTTTATTGAAGGGTCAGGTCATTGAATCCAAAGACATTATGTTTTATACCTCTACTGAAATTCCCAAATACCTGCAAATTAGTTTTTGCAACAATTCATCCCATTCTATATTGCCAGTTTCTTTTGCATGCATTATACTAAAGGCTCACTTCATATTAAGCTGGAAAACAACTGTTGTTTCAGTGTGGGCTATTAACAATTTCACATGGACTTTAACAAATTTACTTTCTCCTGAACTAGATAAATGCAAACAGACAGTATTATTCCTAACAGCAACACGATGATCATAACAGTTCTAGCACTGCTACCACTACAAATTATAATATAAAGATAGTATAAATTAATTTGTTATTCAAAAGAATTAATGTATTGCGCTTTCATACATATGTAGCATAAGACAAGTTAAACACTATAAAAATATTTCAGAATAACATGATTATTTCACTGCAATTTTCAGGACTTTACCAATTATCAAGGCCATTATCAAGGCCTTTAGCCTTTAGTATCAAACCATTAATTTCTATGAAGAGGGAACTCTTTACACACACTCATATGCAGTAATTTCTAAATGCATTGTTCCTAATAGTACTATTGAACAGAATTTTGGATCATGCCAAATTCCAATTTCACACCTTTTCTTCCTTGTGCATAAAAACACGATACTGCATGCATCTTTCTAGAAGTCTGAGTCTCATCTCTTTTTAGCCTCCATGCTCTACTGAATAAAAGTGGCTCTATGTTCAACATATTGCCGGCATTTTTCTTTCTTTCTTTTAATGTCACCAAACCTTCCAGAAATCTCCAAGCAACTACAGTTGCTGTCCCTGTGGCAGCTTTGTCCCCTTTCCCCCTCCCTCTTTCTCTTCCTAATCTTCCCCACTCTGTTCTCTTTCATTCCCCCGTTCTCTCTCCATTTCTGGTCGAGCATCAGACCCACTGCACCTACAGCTCCAGCAAATACAGTATCTCGTTTTATCTCTTCCCTTCTTTACCTTCCTTCTTCCACTGTCCAATGTGTACTGCAGTTGCTGACTCCAGCCCATGGGTGCGAGCGCATGGTCTCAGTCTGCACCAGATCTGGGCTTCCTCATTCATCCCCACAATGCTTCTAGCATGGGCCGAGGCATCTCCAGCAATAGAATCTGCCTCCATTTAATCTACCCTTTTTGGTTGGCGTTCTTATGGTTGGTGTCGGCCCTCCACTCTTCCCCTTCCCAAAGCCCCCAGTCACTTATGTAGCTGACATTATTTATTTTTTCAGGGATTGTAGCTAAATTCACTAGCTTGCTTCCATTTTTGGTGTAAAACTACGTTTTCTAGGCCACCATATAGTCTTCCTCTGCCCTCCACAAAAATTCCAGTCTTAATTTAGCCAGTACTACCTACATACTAACTGATAATTCTCTTCCTGCTTCTGTGTCAAACCACTATTTTTGGTTTTGAACTTCATGGTGGGTAGTGGAAGACTAGAAGAGTGGTTTGACATGAAAGCAGGAAGAGAATTATCAGTTAGTACTGTACAGTATTTCTGTAATTACTGTTTGTTTTTCCATTAAAATGCATTTAATGAAATCGTTTTGCAGCTTTCCATGTTTAATGTCTCTGTGTAGGTTTTATTCTGACACAGTAGATTAAGAAATAACCCACTTCCATTAATCTACATCCTTTACATCCACATTTTAGACAACTCTTTGGTCTTAAAGCTAGTTAGTCTTAATGTAATTTGATTCTCCTTAGCCCAGTTTGCAATCCATTACAACTACAGTCAGAAAATTAGTGAGCTACTGTATATAACCAATGAACTGTTGAAAAAACAGGTAGATTTGTATTATATATGCCTAAAAAATATATTCTTTTTATCTTCTAAGGTATAAAGGAGTAGTTTTGTCTTCTAGTTTATAGCAGTAATTCAAGAACCGCAATTGAACATTTTAAAGAGGGTTTGGCATCTTGATTCTCTTGTAATGCCTTGTAAGAACCTTTATGAATTCTTAGTTACTTTAGTTCTAGGGATAAAAAAAAACTTTCTTCACATGGAGCTGCTTCCATGTTTCTGACTGACTGTTTTCAAAAGAGGATTAATGGGAATAGTATTTAAAAAGAGAGAAGAGTGAATTCAATTATACCGTACTTCAGTCAACACTTCCTCTTGTCATGCCTACCTGTATGTGAGCTGTAAGTTTGAAGCATTAGTAAATCACTTTACAATACTGAATAGTTTAAAGCTATTTTATTACACACTGACAGTGAATATGTACTATAGACTGTATATAGCTTTTGTAGGAAGGTTTCCTGAAAGCTGTAAGACTGAAGGCATCAGCTCTCCTGAAACCAATGCAATAAAAAAGAAGGTGCAACATTTCTGTACTTCTCCAATCCCTTTCCGATACTGTTTTTGGCTGAAAACATGTCTGTGTATTCAGGCAGTAATTCTATTAAACAAATAACCAAATTGTAAGCAATATTCTAATTAAGGTCTTGCTAGTGCAGTGTACAACTATAACATATCTTGAATTAAAGTACAGGTATATTCTTTTAGCCATGTGTGATGGGGAATGCAGAATAGTTATACCAGTATACAGTAGATAATGTCAAAGCCATTTAACATTCTGTACCATGTAGCCAATATAGACCAGGGCACACAGATGTCTGAGTTCCACTATGTCTAGAGAGTTATGCAGCTTGCATAGCCTTAGGTCAAGATGGAGCGTTATTGAGGGTCAGTTGATGTGAACGAGCGATTTAAAATGGATGGTTAGGGTTTCATTTGGAGAAGGATGTACTCTTAGGCAGAGAGGTGCTGTTTCAAGATGACCTGTTAGTATATGAAGAATAGTGCCAGTCACACCACTCTAATCATCTGGAGATGAAGAAGCAAGATACTATGAGTGAATTCCACCTTCCCACACATCCAAAGCAACAGCGATTCAGCTACTGTATCTCTTTTTTGGTCTAAAACAACAAATGTTCAGCATTGGAGAGACCAAAAGTAAATTAAATACAAATGGCTTTGTATTTTTATATTTTATTAAGTATTTACTTCCTTTTAATGCTTAGAAGGCAAACTCTGGAATGCACTATCTGGTTTAGAGAAACAGTTCTGTTTATTCTGTTCTGTATAGTTTATTTTGTTGATATCCACATGGCATCCATAAGCTACTTTTCTTTAACTTGCAGTAAGGTTTGCCAGTTTTTCAAGAGACAAAATTATTGTTCTTCAGATTCACATTCTTTACACACATTTTTAAATAACTATATTTGTTTTTGTAATTGAGAGTTTGTATTTTTTTAAAAATATTTGCACATGTATGAATTTGTACTTTTTAGTGCAGAAAATGAGTACTGATACCAAAAATATGTATTGGTGTTTTCCTTATTAGTGCATATACTGTATTAATGTGTGTAACAGATAACAGTATACAGATGCAGCCATTCAAAATGCGCGGGCGATACCGCATTATTTTGCGGTACGCCGTACGCAGTCTACCGCAAGCTACCGGTAAATACCGCGAGTTACCGTAAATTCTCCTATAATATGACAAGCAAAATAATAGTATCCGGAATTTCCGCAAGGTGGAGCTAATAAAGCTCAACCTCTCATGTTTGAGCTGTGGCCATCAAAGTCTTTAACGAAGATATTACTAATAGTATAAATAATGAATGACCTTGGACAAGCTGTAAGTGTAAACTCAAAGTATTGCCCTGGTCAACATTCTTTTTTTCATTGACCGTCTTTGTAAAAGTAACACCACAGCATTTCGCAATCACGCATTTGTTTCCAATCATGCAAAGTACAGTGATTCACCATGCCTTTCACATGCTCATAAAAGAGATTGATTTAGGAACATAAACATATTACCGTATGCAAACTGTACTGTATACAGTATGTATATGTATATTTAATGTCTTAACTGTGCCCGTTTAAGTATTGAATATTCATATCTAATTTTACCACTGAAGGGAAATCTTAGTAGCTGAGCATAAAAAGAATAGGAGCATACTGCAACGCGTGTGAAGGCCATAAACGATATTAATTTTGGAACATAAACATACAGTATATGGCTGGTCTCGGTACTTTAAAGAAAACATACACGAAACATGGTTTCATTATGACCAGAATCGGTCTTGAGATATTTTTAACTTGATTTACAGTATTTGAGAGGTATGTCTTAACACCGATACTACAGTGCTTAAGTACTGCTCACGTATATGTTTCTAGGTTTATATTATGCATTTCATACGGTCAAATTACTTTTGAGCAACTAATAAGAAGCGCGAAACGGTATGCGTTTTAGTTTCGTTTTGTGCTGGGACCAGTGGATTGATTAGAGATATCAAGTACATACAAGTCATTCTTTAAATGTTGTAGTTCGTCTTGAAAAAATGTTACGAGTACATCATCTATCAACAATTACACAGGTTCTGTTTCCATATTGCGGATTTTGGTTACGTAATATTATTTTCTAGATTTCACGTTGTGAATATATGATTTGGGCAAACAGAGCCGCAAAGAAGTACATTATGGGTTGTTGTTTTTTTTTTTGCAGTTTTATCTAGAACAAGCGATGCTTAAACCTTTGTCTGATTCTTGTGAAACTATCCACACGACAGTTACAGTACCTAGGAGTTGACTTCAGTGATGTCACTGATGGGATGTTTCTAAAAATCCATCCTCTGTAAAACGTCTTCTCTAGTTGTCCTGCATATGTATTCGCTAATGAAGCTGTGTGTTCTGAGCCTGGATCTCTACATTTCTGTATGAACCAGCTTAGAGGGCTAAAGACAGCTTGTGTTTAAATTGAGTGTAAGGCAATTTATGCTTCTAAAGTCATGGTCAGCATTTATTATTGTACTGTGCTGTAAACTTGTTCTGTGCCAAGTCACATTATTTTATAGCGTTTTTATAGCATTATCAAATCCGGTGGCGCTGTGTGTTAGTTTCCTGACTCCCATGTCACATGGTCTGTGATTGAAACCTGTAAAACCGGTTTAATTCGTCACAGCCAGCACTCCGGTTGTAAAGCAGAAGCAGGCGAGATTTCCAGCGAAAAACACCTCCCCCTTCTTCAGGTGTGAGGGACTTCTGCTCAGAATGAAACGCTAAAATGTAATGTAGGCTCTGAATGGGTTCAATTATGATTTGGGCTTGATTAAGGTCGCTGCCTTTCATCTAAAACCCTACTTGAATCCTTCTAAACTAAAAATCAGTGTTAGTGAGTTCTAAATAAAGAGGTATCCAGGTAACAGTGAAACGGGCGGACAGTCTGGGGAGATCGCCCGTTTTCCATGTAAATAGTTCCCTGGTTCCGCACCCCTTGGTGTTTCTCTCGCTCTCTCTCGGGTCACCTGATCATTAGCTCGAAAGATTTGAGTGCTTTGTGTATATTCTAATGGTAGTGGGGGCAGGGTGTGTGGGAACAGGTTTGGTTGAAATTGCATTGGAGATCTATGTTCTTCACACCTGAAACATTTTCTCTGAAAGCATTTTCTTCGCAGTTTAACCGATCTTGTTACAGCATGTTACAGTTTACTATTATTAACCATATTAATTTTAAGTGCTTAATGTAAAATCTTGTAAAAATATATTTTCATTGTTCAAATATACATTAAGTCTGACTATCATATAATAAGTTAAATACAAAACTAAAGAAAAAATAGGGTTAAATATAATTCAAAATATTTTGCTAACAATGTTAACTGTTTATGAATAATACAATGTATTAACTAAGGAGTAGGATGGCACAGTTGTTAGTATGTTTTTTGTTTTGTTTCTTTTTCATAAATACAACAGTAGTACCTGATGTCTCAGTGGCTTTCAAAATTAAATTATGCATGCAAACCTGTGAACTAGAAAGATAACTAAGATATCCATCCATTTATAATGGTGGCAAAGTTGTTAGCATTGCTATCTTGCAGCACTGGGGTCCTAGGTTCAATTCCTGTCATCCTGTGTGTGTGGGGTTTACATGTTCTCTCTGGGTTACATGGTTTTTCTCCATATGTGTGATATGACTCCCTCTCGCACTCCAAAACATACTGGTAAGTTAATTGGTTTATGGGAAAACTGGCCCTGGTGTGTGTGTTTGTGTCTGTCTGTCCTGTGATGGACTGGCGCTATGTCCAGGGTGTATTCTGCCTTGTGTCCGTCGCTTACTGGGATAGGCTCCAAATCCTCTGTACTGGATAAAGAGATTAGAAATGGAAGTAAAGGCACTGTGTGGATGGAACTATACACAGTGTTAGAAACCCACTATGAAATGGCAGCATCTCACTGAGAATAAAATATTTTATAGTGCTGGCTTAAGGAAACAGCCTTTCCACCTCTCTTGCACATCAGTATCCATACCTAGTTATTTAAACAAATTGCCTCTAATTATAAACATCTTAATATGCTGGCTCTGTGGATCCGCATCAGCTATGTTTGCCCATTCCTTCAATTCATGTGCATCCAACACACAGTTCAATGCCAGCAACTACACATAATCTAAAATACAATCCTTATTTCAGTATCTATAGTCTGTTAACTTCATCATCTTCATCAAAAGTATGCCTAACCCCATTAGGAAGTGTTCTTGTTATAAGTGTATTCCTCAGCTTTCCCCAAATTATCTTCTTCTTGCCAACATCTCTAGTCTTTTATCCTGCAATAACTCAGCCAACACTTAAATCTCCAAAAGCTGCTTGTGTTAATTTCTTTAAATCACAAATATCATGTGTAAATACTGGCCATGTAATACTCTGCATTGTGGAATAATAGTTTATTTTAAAGGGAACTAGAGAAACTAAGAACTAGAGAAATCAAGAAAGGCTTTTTTTCTAGAATTAATAAATGCACATCCTGTTCACTGGGGAAATTAAATCCACACTGAGCAATCTTCAATATGTTCAGAATATGACAGCAAGAATCCTATCAGGGATGCATTACACCTGTTTTCAAGTCCTTGCACTGGTAACCTATCAGATTTCGAGTCAACTTCAAAATCCTTATCCTCCTTATATACTGTCCTACAACTGTTATTATTGATCTCCGAATTATTGTACTTGACATGACTTCATTCAGCCTTTCCTGAACGTCTATGACAGGCAGAGAGAGTGCTGTTTCTGGTGCGATCTTTTGCAGCTGACATTTCATTGTTTTAAACGAACAAGAAATTAGATTGCTCATAAATCACTTATTCTATATAAACACAGCGTAATTGCCCTCCGAAAATCCTCTTTTTCTTGTTCGTTTTAGAGACCTTGATCGAAACTGATTTTAGATGTCAGAAAGGATTTATTTTCTCTGTATTTCCTACATTGCTTTGTCGAGATTTTAACTTTATATCTAACTTTATATCTAGGCTCAGATTTCAACTATAAATCGTACAGTAATTAATAGCAGTAAATACTGATGTTTATACATAAAAAAGTCATGCCTTGGAGTATAGACCCCCAAAGGAATGCCATAGACTCAAACTGCAAAATAAACACATACAGAAAGAAAGTATTTGTATTGTAATTGCAAATCCTGGTACTGTATGAGTGATTGGTATGACTTTCCTCATTACAAATCTCTTATTAGAATTTAAATTTCTCTGTAACTCCAGGTCAGAACAGAGAAAATGTAACTGCCTTAAGGAGTTTACGATTATGAAAAATAGAAGGATAAGCATGATACGTATGTCTTCTGTCATTTTCTAAGTCATGTTACTGAGCACCAAATCTTATTGAGAATATGAATCCATTTAAGGTTTATACCATTAAAGTAACGGTTTATTCCATGCTGAAAATGTTTGTACCAGACTTTTTTGAGGCCTGTTTAATTGTGTCTGAAGTCTGATGTTGTAAATTTTATTGTTAAAAAGATCCATGAAAATGTCACTACTAAAGTTAGCTGGTACTGTTGGTATTGTAAGTGGCAAGTAGAGCTCATATTTTAGATTTTGTGTAGTTGCTAGCGTTGAACTGTGTGTTGGATGCACATGAATTGAAGGAATGGGCAAACATAGCTGATGCGGATCCACAGAGCCAGCATATTAAGATGTTTATAATTAGAGGCAATTTGTTTAAATAACTAGGTATGGATACTGATGTGCAAGAGAGGTGGAAAGGCTGTTTCCTTAAGCCAGCAGTATAAAATGTTTTATTCTCAGTGAGATGCTGCCATTTCATAGTGGGTTTCTAACACCGTGTATAGTTCCATCCACACAGTGCCTTTACTTCCATCCATTTCTAATCTCTTTATCCAGTACAGAGGATTTGGAGCCTATCCCAGTAAGCGACGGACACAAGGCAGAATACACCCTGGACATAGCGCCAGTCCATCACAGGACAGACAGACACAAACACACACACACCAGGGCCAGTTTAAATCTAACCTCAGAACCTTTCTTTTCAGAAGACTTAGTGTCTGTATCTGCTTCATTTTCTAATTTTGGTAGCACCTCTAACCGCTTGTCTTTCTTATATGCATTTACTTTGTAATCTGTGGTCCTTTTATCTGTTTTTACATCTACTGTATTGCTTTGAGATGCCACCTTTAATGGTGATATATCAAATAAAGTTTTTTATTATTGTTATAGGGAAACATGATCAGATTTTCCCTGGTTCAGAAAAAAAGATCTAAAGTATACTAGTTTGTCACTCTTCTCATTCCCTTTGCTAAATGACTTTTCATACTAATCTGATCAATCTAACTGCCAGTTTTCTGTGCTTTCTCTATCCTGCTAGATTTGCAATTATTCTGAAAATTTTCATCTTGAAATAACTCATTTCTAAATACCTTTTTCACTGTTAACATCTTGCAGCAACTCTGCGACAAAATAAACACTCTGACAGTTCATCCTGCTACCAACATTAAATAAAACAAATCTTAAGATTTCTATATTTATGTCTTTATTTAGTGGTTTCATTAGTGACAAAGGCTAAACTTTCTTGGAAAAATGTCTTTTATGTGTTGTGGAAAAAACTGACTTGCTTTAACAAAATATGTTTACAAATCCTTTCACCTGGCATTTTCGTAGTTAGAAATTATGGAACGCTCTGTTAAAAGCAAGGGAGTTTTTATGTCCGTTGCAGTTCTTTTGCAACATGAATATAATTATATCGTTATTAATTTCTTGAGATACGCGATTCCATACTATATTCCCTTTTAATCAAATTCTAAAAGTATGCTTGTTGACTCCGGTATCGCGTTAGTTAAAGACTTCGATGCTTAAAATGTTTAGGGAGAAATGGAATACTGGTGTGTATGTTTTCTTTAAAGTACCGAGACCAGCCATATACTGTATGTTTAAGTTCCAAAATTAATATCGTTTATGGACTTCACACGCGTTGCAGTATGCTCCTATTCTTTTTATGCTCAGGCACTAAGTAAAAGGAGATGCTTCATATTGCTTGACTAATTTTAAAAACTAAGTTATAAATGCAGACGCTCCCTCGGTGCGCTGCTCTGGTGCGCCGGCTCTTACACAGTGCCTGTCTGCCGTAAGCGTTACAATATACATACCCAACACTGCTTGTACCCATCTGTCATGCAAATAAAACACCTTGAATTGAATTGAATTGAGGGGAGAGGGGGGGAATACTAAAGCCAATACTGGCTCAATACCCTCGATGGGCTTTGACGTGCTAATGCGTTGGTTTAACAGTCCGGGTGTGGCAGGCTTCCAATGTCAACTCGACTCGATTGGAAGACAATGAACGTATTTTGTGATATTTAGAAATATAAATTTGTTTGGTGCGAGTGAGGTTTTATTTAATCTCTGACCAAGGGAAACGTTTCATTTTTTCAAAGAAATGTTTGTTAAAAAATAAAGTCATAGTTCTATGGGATTCAATCACAGACCATGTGACATGGGAGTCAGGAAACTAACACACAGCACCACCGGATTTAATAACGCAATAAAAACGCTATAAAATAATGTGACTAGGCACAGAAAAAGTTTACAGCACAGTACAATAATAAATGCTGACCATGACTTTAGAAGCATAAATTACCTTACACTCAATTTAAACACAAGCTGTCTTTTTGTATGAACCTCTAAGCTGGTTCATACAGAAAATGTAGAAATGCATTAGCCTGATTATGATTAAAAAACACATAATTAAACACGCGTTTGCGATTTAAATCAGAACACGATTTAAATCAATATAAATGTTTATATTGTAACGCATACTGTCCAGCCTCCATTTCTCTATAAAAATTTACTCTGTTGCACACACACACACACTAGAAGCAGGAACCGCTGTCAGAAGGGAAGATATGTTCAAAATATTGCAAATATCGATCATGTTGCGATATTTTGAAATATAAAAGTCAATTGATTGTCCATAATATCGCTATTCTATTTTTTCGAAGAAATGTTTGTTAAAAGAAAAGTCCAGCACCAGCTGGATTCAAACACACAACCTGCCAGTTGGTAGTCACGCACCTAGACCAGTAGGCTACAAGACAGCTCGCATGAACAGGCAGGCGAAACAGCCCTACACAGCCCTGTCGCAGTACACGGATATAATCATACCGTTATTAAATTCTTTAGATACGCGATTCCATATTATATTCCCTTTTAATCAAATTCTAAAAGTATGCTTGTTGACTCCGGTATCACGTTAGTTAAAGACTTCGAAGCTTAAAATGTTTAGGGAGAAATGGAATACTGGTGTGTATTTTTTTCTTTAAAGTACCAAGACCAGCTATATACTGTATGTTTATGTTCCAAAATTAATATCGTTTATGACCTTCAGATGCGTTATGCTCCTCTTCTTTTTATGCTCAGCTACTAAAATTTCCCTTTAGTGGTAAAATTCCATCTAAATATTCAAAACTAAGCGGATTGAAATGTGCACAGTAAAGACATTGAATGATTAAATCTTTTCACTACCAACCAATGCACCACGAGTGCCCCTGTCGGTCATTTTGGCCAGCCAATCACTTACCGCGGTGCCCTACGGTGCCCTGCGGGTTGGTTACTGCACCGCGGGTTTTTACCGCTCATTTTGAATGGCTGCATCTGTATAATTTACATTATGTTATTTTCCCTGCATTTCCTAATTCAGCAACATGACAAAATCTCTAAATTTCTGATACTAGTCCCTACAATAAAAAATATATAACTGGGAGTAAAGATAGTAGATGCAAAATATGATTCGTGCTGTTACACTGTAATATCTTTGAAACTTTGACTGTGAAAGAAGATGATATACAGCAAAATGTGATAAATGAAAGTAATGTCAATATCTATCTTGCACAGGGACAATATTTTTTTCCAGTTTCTGGGAGAGGTGTGGTACTTTCCTAATTTTCCATATTCCAGAGGAACAGAGCCAATGATAACCTCTAGGAGAGTTATCACCTGCTTTCAACAGGTACAGTATGAATCTGAAACCTTGGGGTGAACTGTATCTAAACTGAACATGTGGCTAGACCCCTTATGGTCCTCCACAGTGACTGTCTACTCTATGCCCCTTATTTTAAGCATCCTATTGAGGTATCCTATCTTCAGTGAAGAGTTGTTGAATTTTCATATTAGAAGTCAGAAAGACACAGAACATTTCTGAGTACTACTCAGTACTGTAAATATGACATAGTCAAAAAAAACAATGAACTTCTCAGAATGAGTCACAATAGCACAATGCCTTACTGAATTCCATAATTTAGAACGCACATGATCACTTCAGTTTAAATTGTTATAATTATCTTAGCCAGACATTCCACTTAAGCACTTAATTGGTTTGAATGTTCCACATTCAATAAGTGAGTAAAGCTTTAAAATCATAAATAATGTAAAAATGTACATGTGGGATTTAGCTTTCTTTCTCAAACCTTCATTCTTTTCTTTTTAGTTTTTTTCACAATATTTCGCAGGAATACAATCTTTCCCCCATTCTGAAAATGAAGACCAGACCACAGCAGAAGTAAATCATATTTAGTGCACTCACTACCTTTTGCCGGCTGTCCAAATGTTGATGAATGTGGTTTTATAAACTATTCACCTGTGGATTTACAATAAATATATGTTTCATATCTAAAAACATGGTCATATATAAATATGATCTTTAATACACATTTATGCTTCTCTATTAGTGTGCTGTTCATACTGTATCCCCTCTCAATTTCTTCTGCTAGGGTGGCATTCCAGTTCTTCCTCAGAATGGCCTTTTAGGATAAAAAAATCTGCAACCCTTGTGTTTTAAATAGTGCCCGATTTTTCTGTTACAACAAAGCATACTGTATTATAACTCCTTATAGCAACTGCCCATGGTTATATCCCTTATAGGACATACTGTTTATGTGTGTTTGAAGGTTTGGGTGTAGAAAAGAACATCCTTTTGATTTTAAATTATTTAACATTTTAGGTTTCTCATGGATGAAGAGTGACAAGAGTTTGCAAAGGTTAACGATAGTCCAGACTATGATTTAAGTACCAGAACCCTGAAATATTCTGACTAAAAAATGGGTCTGAGGTTTTGATTATTGTGATTCCAAAAAATTACTTATTGCCTGTTTCTCTTTTCATCATGTGTAACTTTTAGATTTGATTTTTATGACTGTTTAGTGCTTTATTTCAACTGGCATTTATATTTGATTTAACCAGAAGAGTCAGTTCAGAAAAATAAACCTTTACAATGGTAATTTGGAGAATACCCATTTATACAGCTGGACATGTACAGGAGCGAAATGAGTGAGGTACTGTATGTTGCTCAAGGGTAGAGCAGTAGCATCCCACACAGGATTTAAACTTCTAACCTTTCATTTTGGAGTTCATTAATGAACAGTGCCAGGGGATTTTACTGAGCTACTGTAGCAGTTCGGGCTTCAGTTAAACATCTTATCTGAAGGAAGGCACTTCCAACAGCACAGTGTTCATGGTCACAATACAGGAGCAATGGCTTCGAAATGTAGGTCTAGTGGGAAGAGCGCTACCTTCTTGTCCCCCAACTCCACTTACAGCAGTAAACTGATTTTCCTTAGAGGTCTTGCATCCCACTATCATCCAGGCAGGCACTGCACTTCTTAGCTTTTAAGATCAGATAATGTCAAGCTAAAAGTTGGTAGCACTGCTTACATTTTGTGAAGGTACTTTTTGTAAAGCTCAATACATTTATTTCAAGTTATCCATCATTTATTAAAAATCTTCTTATTCTTACTAAGGCTTGCGACAACCTGGAGTCTAGCCTGAAAGTGAGGCAAGTCTAAACCCTGGTAGTCACTAATTACAACACATCAATTAGCATAGCCACCATGCATTTGAAAGGAAAGAGAAAAGCAAGCGGAACAAAGTGCAAAACACAGGGAGAACGGAAATAACACAATGAAGGCGCCTGAATCAATGACATGACCTGTGAGTGAGAGATTAGCACTAACCGCCTTCCTACAGTACGTATTCACGCCATGGGGAGTCAGTGTTAAAAATATTATAACTGACGTTTTCGGCATGCTCGTATTTGAATTATGCAGTTACTGATTTACAAATAGATGGCAACCATTGACAAGGTTAATATAATCGTATATATGCATGCATTTATTTGCTAAATCCCAATTAAGTTTTGATGTAGATTAAAATATTTTATAAATTGATAGCTCGAGTGCATAACGAGGAATTAAGAGAGGTAGACAGTCATTTTCCTAACAAAAACAGACGGGTTTAAATGCTATTAGTTGTAAACAACAACTCATAAAACCAATAACTTAGAGAATAATAATCTTAAACTTTATGACTGCGGTATAAAAAAATTAAAATAATGAACGATAGAATAAGAATCCACAACAGGACAGTTTACCGTCACAGCTGCACAATCGATGAACTGACTTAAATCTAATGAAAGCAGGAAAATCAGAATCTTTACTTATAAATTAAAAGAATATATAATGGAAATAGTACAAGATAGTACAAGATAAAAACTATGGAATATGTGAAAGCAAAGTGACTTGTTAAATTGTAAATATTCATGAGATTTGGGGAAAAAAAGTTTGAAGGTACAATCTAAATACTAGAATGCAAGTTCAACTGAGAACAACTTAAAGCAAGATGCTCCTTGCATGATTTAGTCATTAATCACATTTATTAAAACGAAGTTTAACTTTCATTTTACTATTGCCTTTTTTTGGCTTACAGTGCCCTCTTCCGTCGAAGAGAAATATGAAAAACGGCTAAATCTGTACTCCAAGCAAATACTAGTAAAGTAGGCATAAATCAGTAGGGGAAAATACGTACTGTATTACAGTATAATGGCAATCAAAAATCAAAAGAAGAGAAAAAAATTAAAAAAATGTTTTAGAAAAAAATAACTCGCATTCTTGCCGTTTATAACACTTTTATTATTTGTACTGTATGTAACTACTGTAGCTGCAAATCTGATGTAGACAACAATCAATATTATGTGATAAATTATATTCAATAAATAGCATTTTAGCAATACTTAAAAATATAAATATTTAAGAGTTACTATGTGATACATGTGAATAACTGTAACTTTATCAGCATATCTCACCACATGCCAGTGCTTACAATTCTTGATTTATTTGCAGAATTAATCAACCAATTTTAGTCTGTGGTCCAGCCCCTAGCAGTGACGCTACACTGTGCATCACGCCTTAGAGTGTCTTTTTCTTTCTCCTGGCAGCAGTTAGCACTTTTCATTTTCGCCGAAGAGAGTGTCGGACCTTGACCCCTTTCCTTTGTCACGACCGTCAGGCTGAAAATCCATCATTCTTACAACAATCCTGCTACAGATTTATCATACAGCTTTTAAATACAACTTTTCGTATTTTTAAATGTTGTTTGACTCCCCAGAGCCTTAAAGAGTAAAGTACGGTGTTCGTTCGAGGTAAGAAAAAAATAATTTTACTATTTAAATAAAATGGAGATAAAGGCTGTGTCTGATATGATTGTGGTGATCACAATGAACAGCGTTCTGTACTTCATTACGCGTTTAACGGCAGATGTCATAAGTTTTCTCCTTGATAAAACTGAAATGTAGAAACTTCAGAATTATCATTATTATTTTATTTTTATTTTATTTTTATTATTATCACTGTTATTTAGTGTTGTTATCATCAATAAGTATATTTCTACAATACGGTTAATCTTTATCAGATCACTCTACTGACACTGACACTTTGAACTCAGTTCTCATTCATGCAATTTTCTATGCGCTGTTGTGCATTTCACGTACAGTATAAGAATCATGCAAGTGATATACTGTATAGGCGTTTATTAAGGAAACACCTCTAGCCCTTTACCATTTTACCATTGAATATCTAATTTATTTTATTTTACATTTCATTATTTTAGATGTTATTATAGGTATACTTGCGTGTTCTAATACTCTGTTTTGGATCTAAAAATCTAAAGTTTGACCCTCAAAGCATTAAAACAAACAAAAAAAAAACGTTTTTCAGAGGATTAGCATATTCTTTGAAAAACATTTTGTTTATAAAGCAGTACTCTGATTAATCGGATAATTATAATCGCTGATAATTAATACTCTGATTAAGCAAATAGTGTTTGTGTGTTTCATATATAGACCAGCGCATTTTCAGTTGATGTTTCAGTTTTCTGCAAGATAAAGTCGATCGGATCGCCGTACTCTTTGGGTTCCTATGATGCTGTGATTATTTTACAGCATAAAACATGGTTACACATTTTATCTTGAATGCTGTTTATCAAAAGTCTGAATAAGCAGTAACTGTATCATAGGTGTTTCATCCTGTTGATCTGACTGAAAGTTGGCAAAGTGTTTTGCTGCACTAATCTGTATAAAATACTCGAAGTGAGCAAGTGGACACCTCATCAAGTAATTGAAAAAGTATGTACTGTATACTGTTTTAATGATCTTTTAAGGATTTTGGTTTATATTAAACTAAGGTTGCTGCTGGAAGCGGTGTTAGTGGGGCCAGCAGGGGGCGCTCACCCTGCGGTCAGTGTGGGTCTTAATGTCCCAGTATAGTGACAGGGACACTATACTATACACTATCCTCACTCTCTGTGGTCATTAAAAATCCCAGGGCATTTTTCGAAGAGAGTAGGGGTGTAACCCCGGCATCCTGGCCAAAATTCCCATTGGCCCTTACCAATCATGGCCTCCTCTATGAATTGGCTTCATTACTCTCCTCCCCACGAATAGCTGATGTGTGGTGAGCGTTCTGGCGCACTATGGCTGCCATCGCAGGTGGATGCTGCACATTGGTGGTGGTGGAGGGGAGTCCCCATTACCTGTAAAGCGCTTTGAGTGGAGTGTCCAGAAAAGCGCTATATAAGTGTAAGCAATTATTATTATGTAAACCCAGTCTTTGAATTTGGAGACTGCAGTGATTGACATTAGTTTGCTTTGACAAAATAAGGATGATTACTTTCAATAAATAAATATAAAGTTAGAATTTGTACTGTATGCTACAACAGGTCTGTCATGTTTATCTAAACACTAACCATTCTTTCTGTATGTACTGTATCATCTGTATTTCAAAGTCTTGCATTGTATAATTGTGACTTGATTATAGGGCTGGGCGATATGGCCAAAAACATTATCACGATAAAAGTTTTCATATCAGTCGATATCGATAATTATCACAATAAATGTCAAATCATTATTTCTTTCAAGTTTAAAGGCAGATTTTTTCTCCTGAGTGAAAGTTGAAGAAACCAGAGAGTTAACTGGTCAATTAAACAACTCTTTATTTTAAGAACACAACAAACACTTGCCAAACAGCAGAAACATTAAACAAATCTGAGGTAGAGAATATTCAAGTCTTTTTTATGTCAAAATATGCATGAGTAAAATTTACAAAATAAATATCTTAATAGAAAAAATAAATACTGCAGTGTGATAAAACACACATAGAAGATGGCTCAGACAGACTGCAAAGTTTAAAGTGCTCTGTTTTATGTCTGATCGTAAAAAGCAAAAATATCTCCAAATTACCGAAGTTGAATGACCTTTTCTGTCGACGATGTCATCGTCCTTCGAGCTGGTCGTTGGCAGCACTACATTTGCTTCAGTGTCGCTCAGTTCTCCACTCAGCCACCACCGTGCGGGTAAACAACACCACGTTAGCTGCCCGGTCTGCAACACTCACGCGCACTCGCGCAGATGGGCACATGCGCAAAGCATAAACATATATTTCGAACATTTATCGAACTTTTGTTAAAATTATATCAAGGAAAATTATATCGCGATAATTATCGTTATCAAATTATCGCCCAGCACTACTTGATTATATATGTTTCTATTTGTGAAATGCATTACCCACTGTGGACTGGCATCCTGTTCAGGAAATATTCTGCCCTGTGACTGTTGCTTGCTGAGATAAGACAATATCTACAAATGTATGTAAAATAGATGGATGGCTTATCCACTCTTCAATGGCACATCTGGAAATATAATTACAATGTTTTCCACAGTTATTTTTTGTCTTATTTTAAATACAGGATATTATCAGATGCCATATGCCAGATTACTCAGAAGGAGCATTTGAATTCTAGACTGGATTATGGTGCTCTCAATATCCAGATATTTTACCACTGTAATAAACAGTGCCTCAGTGATTGAGTCAGACTACTACAACGTGCCTTTTACACACTTCCAATTTCCTGCTGAGCTGCTCATTTCTGAAACTCTCATTTCTGAAATGTCCCCGTTGTGATCATTGTGAATCCAATCCAGTGACAAAGTTCTTCATTTTGATTAACATTGTAAGATCTTTCATGTTTTACAGTTTATGGTAGCAGAGCTTACAAAAAATTTTAAAATGTGTTGAATAAATTATGATTTACAATTTGAATGGCATAAAACCCTTTGTGGTCTATAGAAAAAGTTTAAATCTGAATCAGGGGTTCAGTCTTGGCAAGCCTGTGAAGAGATGTCAAAAACTTCAGACTCAAGGTGAACACAGAATTTGTTTCTCAAAGAGGCAGATGTGAATTGTGAAAAAATTGAATCTCGAGCATATTCGAGGTACCCACCCAACAACGTTTAACTTGTCAAGAATAGAAAAAAAAACCTGCTTCTTGAAATTTTACCACATATTTTTTTTAGATTATTGATCTCTTAGTTCGTTATTTAATCTCTTGAAGCTGAATTATTATTCTTTGAATGTATCTTCTCATCCTTGAAGAATGTACAGTGGAAACTGTTATGTACTAAAGAAATATCTTCATACCTTTTATAAAACAATCATTTGACAATCTAATAACATAAAAATATTCAATGTTGGTACATTCAAGAAAGAGTCACAGTGTTGTCAGTATTTCTAAGTTCTGCTGCATGTAAATATTTATATTTACAACTGTTATTTGTACTTGTACCAGATCAGATACTTAAGTGAAAAGCTGTTCTTGGTCTTGGAGCTGAATATAGCTCATGACAGAAAGGGACATTATTACTAATATTACTACTAGAAGATATAAAGAAAACACAAATTTAACAACACATATTCATATAGACAGTGATATATTGTTTTAATTTAAGCAGGTAATTAATGAATTTACTCAAAGCAGCAAACACTGTTCTATTTCAAGTTCCAGATTTTGGATTTTTTTTTCAGACTCAATGGTCTCACTAGAAAGTCTTCATGAGCCTGGCTGGACCATGAACCTGTCACTACTGAGCCTTTAGTGAGAGACTGGATGCTGAAAGGAACACTCTCTTTTGCTTATTTCTTATATTGTGATTACCTCTTTATATATTTTTAAGTATATTTACACACAATTTGAGATGATAATCGGTTGCACTATGTCCAGTTGGGGGAGTGAGGATGACCTGATAAGTCTACTTAATGAACTGGATGGAGGGAGGTGGGATTGTCAGAGTGAATGTAAACCCTGGCAGTATGTATAAAGGAATCACTGGATTGTCAGTCTTTTAAAGATGAAAGTAGTTTCCTGCCAGGATGCTTACAGCACTATGTCTGTTTTCCTGGCAGCAATTGAAAAACACCATCATTTTACAGACACATTGTTCAATACATTTTTTGACTGATTTTTAATAGGCATTGACTATCTCTGTAAGAAAATAATTTAAGCCAGGCAATATATATATATACACATATTTATTATCAAAATTGGCAGAGGAATACCCTTTATTTTGCTACATCCTGTTGTTTGTAATTAATTTTTCTCTTGGTGAATTTTCTGCTTTGGTTAATTTCTTAACCTACTGAAGACATACAGTACCGTAGTTCCGTCCAACTTTGTGAAGATAACATTGAGTTTCACACTGAATATTATTACTGCTGCTTGTTGGAAAAGACAAAGACATAAATGTCATAAGTACAATTTTCAGTGATTATAAACTTCTATGTCTTCTTTAAACCTTAAAGTAAACACTTATTTAAATCCTCTAAGTCAAGAAGATTTCACTGAGCAGTTAAACATCTTTAAACAGTTAAACATTTTAAACATCTGCTTTCAACTCCAAATAGATGTGTATCATGCAAGTAGGATTTTTATTCCCAGTATCAGTAATAAATAGTGGAAAATGACTGACTAAAGAGAGATAAATTCATTTTAAAGTTAAATGGTGCTTCGAAGCATTGATTTTATCCATTATTCACTGTCAGTATCTCAAATATATAATATTCATTAATACAATTACTAATTTGGTTTTCCAGTATAACAGCCTAGAGAAATCTGCATCTTCTTATTACATAAAACTTGTCCAGGGCTGTTGTGCTTTGACAAGCTCCATAAAATGGAATTTCTTATACCATTGAAAATACTTTCATATGACTTTCATAGTTGCCTATGCATGTCATACTGTACATGTATTACATATAGATTTAAAGTGAATACAACTCTTTTAAAAATGTAACAGTTCCCTTCACCTGAAATGATTTGGCCTAGGTCAGTGATTGTGCTTGACACAGGTTACAGACTATGATGTACTGTATGTGTTGTAAATGCAGGCAAGTTAAACTTATTGACTATAGTGTTACGTCCCAGTGTGTAGTCCATGTGTGTTTTTGTTATGTTCCACACTTCTGACTTTGATTGTTCTCCCTCCCCCATTGGTCCATCATTACACCATTGTTTACCTATTACATCATCTTCAATTAACTCTCGACCAATTAGAACTCATCTTATTCGGTTTATAACATGGAGGTTTTCAGAAGGAAGGAGCCTATCGTTTGACTTTGGTCCTGCTTGGTTTTGCTTTGCTTCATTTCGGTTTTGGTTTTTGCTTCGGCTTTGTTGGTTTGTTGTTTTGCTTTGTGTGTGTGTATTTTCGTATAGCTTCGGCTTTTGTTGGTTTCTTCATCTCTTTGTACTTTCATTTGTTTGTGTTTATCCTTGTTTTGCCATTACCTTGCCCAAACTTGTTATATGTTCAACCTTTGTGTTCTTTTGTACCCTGTTCCTGTCGACTACTCTCATTTTCCCTTATTTGTATTCCTAGTTCACTTGTGTTTTTGTGTGAACTTTTGTGTATAGGGGTAGTTTGTTGGGTACGTTCTGCACACATAGTTGATTTTTGTATTAGTCACACTAGTTTAGTATGGGTGAGTGCCATTTGTCTTGTATGGTTTTGGGTTGTTAGTGGAGGTTAGCTGGGGTGTTTGAAGACGCCGAAGACCGTGTGTTTCGGGTTTTCTTTTGTAGTTAGGTCAGCTTTCCCTCACTTTCTTAGCCAGCTCCATTTTGTTATTTTCTTTTCTTTGGCACCACTCTAGTTCCCTTACCCCGTGTGTTATTGTGTCCTACTTTCATACCAGTCACTTATTCACCTTAAAATAATCACTTTTGCACCAACCCTTGTTGACATGCTTCCTAGTCCCTCACCAGAACCCACCTGCATCTAAAAAAATTATCCTAAATGTTACACCCCTTTACCCCTAGACACTTGGGGTCATAACAATAGTGTTAAAACTAAACTGTACTCTTGGAATAATTTTAATCGTGTTTACACATTGAGTCAGATTTTCCCTAAAATTCCCATCTCATTAATTTGCTATGGGATGGGAAATTTGCCTACAGTTTGCAATCTAGGAAAATGTAGGTCATTATTTCTATTTAATGTTTTATCACTTCTTCGATATAGTAAAGAGAAACG
The DNA here is from genome assembly GCF_055471065.1 of Atractosteus spatula. Lineage (NCBI taxonomy): Eukaryota > Metazoa > Chordata > Actinopteri > Semionotiformes > Lepisosteidae > Atractosteus > Atractosteus spatula. Next base: position 55,631,986 of record NC_142708.1, on the reverse strand, counting down.
ATGTTTAAGTAAAGGATAATAAAAGATAAAATCAATCAAATAGACCTACATTACAGATCATGCAGAGGGCAATTGGAAATCTGGGACTTCTGATCACAGATCCAACTGCAGAAGGCTGACAGATTAACTCAGAAGAGGAGCTTCTTTTGCATTGCAGTTTTAGATTTGTGAATAGATATGCTCAGTTACAGTCATGGAGGAAAAAATTGATTAAAAAGACTTAATTATTATTCCCAGTTTTCTTAGATATGACAGCAATGCCACGCAGGGTTTTTCCATTCAGAAATGGAGTACTGTTTAATAATTTCTTTCTGTTTTTTAAGATAAAAGTATGTAGCTCATGTGGTAGTGTTTTGCTACATGTTTTTACTATTTATTTTTATAAGAACATAAAACGACTATTTTAAATAACTGACTCCATTTATGTATAATATTACATTTGCACATAAGGTAAGGTGTAATGTATGTTAATTTTAATATAAACTGTTTTATGACTCTGATTTATTTAATATTATTGTTAGTGACATACTGTATACAAACTTTCTTTTATCATTCTACTCACCGGGCCAAAATGGCTACCACATGCTACCTTAGAGGGCAATCATTTTAGTGGACTGTTTATTTTCTCTTCAATATTTTTCATTTCTGTTTACAAGTTAAAAGTCAATTTAAAAATCAGCAGTATACCACTTTTATTATCCATTGAGTTGTAATCATATTTTCCTGTTTACATTCTAATATGTTGTTTACTCTTGAAACTCAAAACGTATTGTCATGAAGAGTATTATAACACTCCAAGTGCTGTTGATTTTTCTCAATATTACAGGTTTAGCTCGCATTCCAGTTTATGGATGTTTTATACATCCCAGCAAAGGTTGAAGCTGCAGCTGTTCTTCCCCTTCTTTCAGGTGTGACTTTGTTTACTTCAATAATTGAGAGATTTGAAGTGGAATTGAAGCCAACAGGAATGTGGTTATAAGTTAAGAAGTGATTAGCCTGCGAGTTCTGAATACTCATTCTATTTTCTCTCATTTCCGCTTTTTGCTTCAGGCACTTTTTCTGCCATATGTCTCAGGAAATACCTATGCCTCATGAAAAATACTGCTGGTGTTTTCTACAGATTGCAGAATGACCTTGCTTTTTACAAACCAACAAGTAATTTCTGGAACTGTTCATAATTCCAATTTTCTTTTCCAAATAATTTGGAAAAATAGTTAAACATGGTTGGTATTTCTTATTTCCCCATTTAGTCTAAGTGGTTGTTTTCATATGCTTGTGTATGGTGATTGTAATAATTCACCCTGTAGAGCACGACCAATAGATTCATTCCAGTCATTTAGCTATTAAGATTTGCATCTTGTGCAAGAATTATGTGTAAATGACATTTTAATGTTTTAATATATATTTGTTCTAAATATCTATGTTTTTGAAAATTGCAGCATACAAATGTTCTTGTAACTGCTCTGCAAACTTTTCATGTGCGGGTCTCCTGTCATTCAAATTTATGTGACATCCCTAAACCTGAGACCCTTTCTGAAAACTGAAATTGCTCTTTTTTCTTTGCTTGAAAATACTTTCTCCAGTGATTAACAACATACAGTTTTAACCCGTGGAATCCCTCACTTTGTATGAGAACAATGAACCACTGAACCAGCAGTACACAAAATAACAAGAACATGTGTAAAGGCACAATATCAGCTCAAAATAGTTAATTAAATTTTCAGTGGGAGATGGAAGTAACTGTATACATGGACATTTCCATTGGACAGTGACAGATAACTGATGGCTTAAAAAAAACAAGTAGTTGTATTAGCTAAAAAGAGCAGACCTGCCACTTAGTTATAGTTTTGATGTGCAACTAATTATACTGTAGCTTACATATACAGCTAGCAGGTGTACTTTAAAGAGTAATTATAATACAAAAACAACAACAACACTTCCAAAAGATTGACAGTGGAATCTGGCATTCTGGTAAGAGAACCATAAAATCTGGATTTTCTTAAAAAATAAACATAAAGCTATTTTCTGCCTTTCATAACCTATATGAGTCAATCTCTCATATTAACTGTTCTACCACTAGTGTTGTTTTATTGTGGGATGTCTGAATTTTCTTCACAGGTGCCATTTCTGGCAATTCTAAAACATACTCATATTGTGCTAAGCAAAACCAGGTCTTCTGCAATACTGAGCACTTTCTTATACGTTACATAGGAAAGCAATTAGGGAACATGCCTTCAGGGCACCTTTGAACAGTGTTGTAAATACAAAACTTACATGATGCTTTAATGTTGAATAGAAAATTACCAAATTCTGGTTATTAATGTGTAGTATAAGCTACAAAAAGTGAATCTGAAGTTATTCAGTTCACTGTTTATGCAGGCTAGTCCTACTTACGTTTGGTGATGATTTGTCAAACACTTTGAAGGAAAATGTAATGATCTGAATCTGCAAAATGGCTAATTTACATGGCATTTCTGCTCAAAAACACATAAATGTCCAGAAGAACTGATTAGTATATGTCAAATGTAGTTGGTTATAGGTGTCCAAGCTCAGTTGAAATGGAAATAGAATTTAACCAAATGCCAGCAACAAGCTGTTGTTTTATTTCCCTTTCTGTGTTTTACTAAAAATCTTTGCAGGAAGGTGACAAGAAAATTGTCAGTTTCATATTATCCTAGCCTTTTGCATAAATCGAAAACATTAAAAAGCTCTCCACCTTTTGTATTTGCCAGCAATGGTTTATTAATAAATTAGTGAACCCAATATTAGCTTTGCAGTGTCAAAAAACAACAACAAAACAATTGTATTGTTAAGAGTAATTTGTCTTTATGAACCTAAATGTGTTGTGGCAGAATTACAGTACGTCACGTTATATTTTAAGACTCTCCTCTCCACTAAATATGATATCTGCCATTTTGGTCTTGACTTAAGAACAGTGTACATCAACTGAAAACTTGCACAGTTTTACATTTACATTTGTGCAACAGTGAAGCAAGAGTAAGCTGTAATGTGTAGTATGTGCTAGGAATGAGCAAACTCTTAGCTAATTCATTTAGTTATGGTTCTTGCATATGGGCTCAGTTGGATAATTCCCTGCAGAAAAGCCATTGCAGTGTCAACTAATTTATGAAATGGACTCAATGAGTATCCGAAATACAGGGAAAGGAAACATAAACAGGAGAAAATAAGGCAATTCATGGAATTAACATTGCAGTGCTATACATTTCCTTAACCTCTAAAAGTACCTCTGAGCACTAATAACAGACATTATAATAAATGAAAGTTTGTGTGCTACCTACTGTAGGAGCTGTTTAAATATTATATGTACCATAGGACTAGCTTCCACATGAAAGGGTCAGCCAAAGAAGAAAGAAATCTGTACTAAAATACTTTTGCCTATAGCCTTGTGGCGTCTTCTTACCCTCCTTTTTCAAAATTAATATTATTCAGTACTAGTTTCATTATTAGACTTCTTTTTAAACTGGATTTTCACTGAGATCTTTAAGTGATTTACAACTGAGAAGTAAAATACCCTAGAGTACTCTGAAGATGATAACATGTTCTGCAAATTCTAGAGAAATTAAAATAAAACATCACCTATTTAAAATAAAAATGAAAGGTATTTTAATAATACTTTCCTTAAATTAGGCTTAATGTATCCTGTGGAAGAAAGGCCATAAATCTTTCTTCAAAGAAAGAAATTCATAGATGAAATGAATTACAAAATATTGTGTAGCCTTTTAAAGAGTATTGTGCAAGCATAAAAAATTAAAGAAAACATAATCAGAATTTCTCTCATTTGGTAGAACAAAGAAGAAAAAATATTATATGAATATATTATTATTATTATTATTATTATTATTATTATTATTATTATTAGGACATATAATAAGGACTTATAAAAGCTCCAGGTTTCTGGTTTGATCTTGAATTACCATATATTTTGTGTGTCAGTATTATTTGTACATAAGAGCATTCAATACCATAGTGCCCTTAAAGCTTGTCATCAAGCTCCAGGACCTGGGATTGAACACCTCCCTCTGTAATTGGATCCTGGACTTCTTGACTGAACGTCCGCAGGTGGTGACGGTGGGCACCAACATATCTTCTACCCTGACTCTAAACACTGGAGCCCCCCAAGGCTGCGTGCTTAGCCCTGTCCTCTACTCCTTATTTACCCATAACTCATAACTCAAACTCCATCATTAAGTTTGCGGACGATACAACAGTCATTGGCCTGATCACAGATGGTGAGGAGTCTGTATACAAGGAGGAGGTTGAAACCCTTGCAGCATGGTGCCTGGAGAACAACCTCTTTCTTAACATCAGTAAGACAAAGGAGATGATTGTGGACTTTAGGAAACATCAGGGAGGAGACCACACACCTATTTACATCAATGGGACAGCAGTGGAGAGGGTCAGCAGTTTTAAGTTCCTGGGAGTTAACATCTCAGAGGACTTAACCTGGACCCACCACACCAACATCGTGGTCAAGACAGCAAGGCAGCGCCTGTTCTTTCTCTGCAGGCTAAAGAAGTTCGGCATGCCGTCACATATCCTGGCCAACTTCTACAGGTGCACTATTGAGAGCATCCTGACTGGTTGCATCACTGCCTGGTATGGGAGCTGCCCCGCACGGGATCGCAAAGTACTGCAGAGGGTGGTGAAGTCAGCGCAGCTCATCACCAGCTGTGAGCTACCAAGCATCCAGGATATCTACTCAGCTAGATGTCTGAAGAAGGCCAGGTCCATTCTCAAGGACCCCAGTCATCCCAGTCACAAACTGTTTTCCCTCCTACCGTCCGGTAAACGGTACCAAAGCATTCGGTCCAAGTCCAACAGACTACGGAACAGCTTCTACCTCCAGGCAATAAGACTGCTAAATAGCCACCCTGCAGCTCCTTTAGCAAATCACCTGTAATGGCTACAGTTTTCACTGTATTCAGCATAACTGCACTACATGTATATATTGCACACACCATGGACACATAACAGCTCTACTCATATTGAGTTTTATTCAATTTAAAAAAATGTAACCTCAATTTTGTGATTTTTGTGTTTTTGTGAATTTTGTGATTTTTGTGATTTTTGTGAGCTCGCAGAAAAAGACATTTCATTGCCAGCAACTACTGCTGCACGCCGTATTGTTGTGCATTTGATAAATAAACTTTGACTTGACTTGAGTCCACGGATGCAATGAAAACACAGAGTAGCTTTTATGTGAATCTAGGAATAATTTTAGTGTAGTTCTATATTTTTGCAGTGGGTGTGTTTCAAGAGAGAGATTTAGTCAGCAATTTAAAATTAAATATTTTAAAAAAGCGGAACAGATTAGAAATGGGAGCTCTGAAAGAAGCTAGCTGCACTGAATCCCAAACTTTCTGCAGCTGATACACCTGACTGTACTGTCATAATCTTATATCCAAGTATTGTCCAAGTTACTAAAGAAAACCATTTTAACCTTCATTTGCTTTATTAAAATATACAATTTTCCAGTTATGTAGGTCATGTACCAAATTGGATCAGATCTGACAAACAGGAAGACGTGGTGAATCAGTGTGACCATGTTCACTTTGGAGGCGGTAGTGTGATGATCTTGTAGTGCATCTGGAACACCATCATGAATTTTAACATTTTGGACAGTAGTATATGATGGAAATTTATGGAATACACAAATAGCATGCACCAAGATAAATACTGTACCACTTTTTATGCTGTATTGCCTGTATAAATACACAATATAAGACCTTATATTAAAAACACTTTAGGTGTTTAACTCTCCATTGCTTCCTATGGAAATTTAAGCAAATCGGGTGTTTTGAAAATAGGACCCAGAGTGCATATTGCTATTTGTCTGAAACAATCAGTGTTTATCTGTGATTTTCTTAAAATAATTTCTGCCTGAATACATGGGGGGGGTCAAAGTTACTGATTGGAACCTTATTTCAGGGTGACTAAATCCAATTACAAAAATCATGACTGATAACAAATAAACATGTATCACCTTGTTTTACTGTATCTTGTGTATATAGAAGATGCATTTTCTTGTGGAATTATTTTCTGTAAACAAATTCATTCAATCTAGTCATCTACTTCTGAAAATATGCCATATATAGGTATGCGTCATTGCACAATCAATTATATAAAGAGCTTGGATCTTCCTGACTAACCAATAGAAACTCCATCCACCCACTAAGTTTTAAAAAGGAGGTTTGAAATTGTCTTAAGGGAATAACTAGATTTACACCTACATACAAGAGATTCCTATGCCATCAACCCTTCTAGCCTTATACAGTAGGGCTTATACAAGAGCCTTATACAGTAAACAAACCCTTGGAATAGTTTACCTATATTAATGAGCTACATATCACTCCAGATCTTTCTTTCAATAGTCACAAATTCTTAATCTTAGTCCTTGTAAATTCTTCATTCTCATACTTATTAAACCCTTCCTGACACCAAAACTACAAGCCTTGCTGTTGTTGTTGCTACACCTGTATCTAAACTCCTTACATTTAATTCTAAACTTTCACTTTCTTCCATTCCTGCAAAATCCTAAACACACCTGCTAGCAGAGCCAATCACACATGTTCTATTCTATCTGTGGAATTTCCTTCACATTGAATGACAATTACTCAATTAAGACAGGTGTGTCTAATTTTCACTCAAATAGTGTGTATTATTCTCTCTAGACCAGAATTTCCAAAACTAATTCTCACAGGTGACCAAGCACACAGTGCTGCAGGAGGTGCAGTCCTTCAGTTGAGATACAGTATACAGTATATCCTACAGTATGTCGTGACAACTTGGTCATTAAAGATTCATAGCACTGTTCAGAAAAGTAGGAGGAGACCTATCTAAACAACCCCCCTTGACTTAATTAGTGTAACAGTTCCCCTTAGCACGTAGCAGGAGGAACCTGCACATAAACCATCTCTTAATATGGGAGATCAGGTGGCGAACTGATCAATCCTGATGATAAAATACCGTCCAAACCCTGTACTTTCTGTACCAGTGCATTCCTAACTCTTACTTCAAAATGAAATACAGTAACAGTCAATCCTGTTTAGGCCAGGCTTCTCTACCTGTCTTCTTTCTTACCCACTGGTAAGAAAGTTGGCAAGGCAACAACTGAGGCTGTTACTTATAGCAGTAAGTCTTTGTTTCAGTTTTGGAATATTTTCACACCTTTGAATTTGCCACAAGAAAATCCCACCCTGAGATCTAAGGTCTTACCATAAAAGAGACTGTGGATGTCTGAGAAGATAATGTCTGTCTACTCTTAGTGTTCTTTTATAGGGAATCAGCATCTGGTGGTGCATTCAAGTCCTTAATATCCTTGTGAAAAAGTCATAATTTCTTGTTTTGGGAGTGTCTCAGCATTGCCCTTTGGCAGCTCAACCCCAATTCTATACTCCCTTTCTGTCTGCTTTGTTACTGGCTTTTAATATGGAGCATAATGGCTGACCTACAGTACTTCACCTAGAGTGGTGATCCTTCAGAATGGAAAGTAATGTACTGTATAACTATAATTATTCAATCAAGTCTGTCTATTGCACTGCTATTGAAATGAGCAATTAGGAAAATAATATGTTTCCCTTTTTTCTCTTGATTACCTTAGAAATGAAAACCTAAACTAATTTGAATTATTTATAGTTATGTTATTGCTTTACATTCATTAATTACTTTGAACTTTGAAAGTTATTTTAGGAGAAGGTAAAGGAGGTCAAAACTATAATCCTACTAGTGATATTCTGCCTAAATCCTTTCACTTGTGTAATTGTGTCATTATGTGAAGTGAATACATTTCTTCCAGAGACTGTTATTATAAAGAACAAGTTAATATTGGATGTTGATGACAATATATTACATCAGTTTTCAAATTTCATGCATTGTTTTCTGTAAATAGTGAATGTTCCCATGTGTTTTAAGTTTAATATGTTCTATATTGGTAACCAGTATGCACAGTATTATGTCAACTTGTTAAAACCTATTTAAATTGTTAACTTATGATTGATGTTGGTGTTAAACTATTTTGAAGTGAGAACATAGTATGAACTCAATTTAATCTCTTCATCACTTATTTTGTACTTGGCGATAACACATTGGAGTCTGAAATTGTACTGGATTTCCTTCTAAAATTTGTAAGATGCAAGAAAGAATGATACTGCATATGTTATACCACTTATAAAAGAAAAAACGTGGTTTGTGTTTAGTTTTGTTTTTAAGTTCCTGTTTTTAATATACAGGTTACTTTTATTGGTATTTAACTGAACAATCTGTACGAATATTCTTGTCATACAAACAGTGCCAGTTATCAATGTAGATCAACTTTATTCTGTTCATTAAGAATAAAAAAAAATAAATGAAAGGGTTAAGTAAATAAAACATTCATCTTTTGTTTTTCAGGTCCAAAATGAATACAAAGTTGGATCCAAATATATCATATATTGACAGACAGAGTTGGCATTTTGAGAACAATTCCCAGGAATACTTTTATCCTCCATACAATACTACCTATGTTGGATTTTACCTTCATCAGCCTCCCGTGGCAGCTGTTTTCATCGTCTCCTACCTTCTTATTTTCCTGGTGTGCATGGTTGGGAATGGAATTGTTTGCTTCATTGTGCTCAGAAGTAAACACATGCGAACTGTCACCAATCTCTTCATCCTGAATCTTGCCGTCAGTGATCTGCTAGTTGGAATATTTTGTATGCCAACAACCCTGTTGGATAATATCATTACTGGTAAGTAGACTGAATAGGACACTCCTAATGCCATGGAGAAAATAAAAAAAAACGTTTTAAATGGAATTTCAGATGGCAGTGGTGTTTTACTTAATCCTTCAAATGATATTCATTGGTTAAACATATATTATTTTTTTCATGCCTTGTGTTTGGCAAATACCATTTTATAGTTAACCCTTCTTGACATCATGTCTCCATGGAGAACTATAGACAGAAACATGTACAGTATAAACCCTCCAAGCTAGATCCATTGCTTTTCTGTAATTCAGAAGAAGCACTGACAGCAGTACCACAGCATTAGAAGTCATCTCTTTGCAGTAAAATGATAATACCCCACCTGACAGTTTTTCATTTAATCTGGGCAGAACCCTAATGCAACATCCCAGGAGATAGTAAGCGGATTCCAAACCTTCAATGAAAAATTGCCAACAAATTTGATCAAAATAATGATAATGTTAACATGTGCCTAACTGGAACAACTTTGTTATAGCTGTAACTAACAGGAAAAATACTAACAAATAATCCCTACAAAGCATAGTACAGTTTGGATGTATGGGTGTAATGGAATGTAACAGAAGACGCTTAATACTGTAGTTAATCCCATGCTATTGCACAAATGAATGTAATCGTATTAACGAATACACACATTTTTAACCATGTGCTCAGTAAACAAATACAACTATGATGCTTATGTAATGCCACAGCCAGTTAGAGCCATGAGGGTGGTGATTTGTCAGAACCCAGGTGCAAAAGACTGGAGAGTGACAGAACACCCGATGAGACCTGACTGATTGAGAGCTCGAGTTCTTTGGGACAGAGAGAAAATGAACAAGAAACAGGAGGTGATAATAGAATAATTGATTATTACTAAATCAGCTCAGGCCAGCCAGTAATGAGAAGGAAAACTGAACAATGTAAACAGAACTGGCTGGCAGAGCGAGGATGGCCCCAGCCGGACAGCAGGAAAAGAAACCAAGTGAGGTGCGATGGTCTGGGAGATGCTGGCTCTCTGCATCCCTAGTGACCAACGAGACAAGCTGGCATAGCAAAGTGCCAGCCCCGAGTTAGACATCTCATCCCAGCCTGCTGACGAGAATCTGAGACCCTCGGCTCTGGGAAGGAACTGGCTGCCAAGCCCTCAGAAAGAGGAGGGCTGCACAAGCTGGGAGGCAGCCTTCCAAGTAACCAGAGATGCAGGCTGGCAAGCCCTGGCAATCCCAGAGGCCGATGCGCTGGACAGGGAAAAGAAGAAGAACCTCCTCAGGGCACAGCTATGTCTTGCCCTGTAGACTTAACAGACAGGAGGGGTCTCACCGAACTGACGAGGTAGGACATCCCCATTCAGTGTTCTTTTCAGGGGACCCAGGAGCCAGTGATTCACAGTGCATGTCCTTATGGGGGGGGGTCTCCTCCGAGACCAGGCTAGGCGTGCACTGTCAGCTTGGTCTCCCAGGTTCAAATCTCTGATGGTGCCACCTGGGTGCGAACGGAACCGGATACCCTGGCACCCTTTGGACCAACTAGGGGAGACATCTGTAACAGACAGGAGGTAATGGACCTGTCCTAACTTCCCTCTCAACTCCCAGATCCCTGGGTCAGCAGTGCCCTAGGGGGCAGTCCCAGTCAGGCCCGGGAATAGGAATCCTCAGGGAGCTGAGAGATGTTCTCCTGACAACGCGGAAACAGGATGCCTGGCAACCCAGGAAGGAAAAGAAGGCTCTGCTAGGACACTGGAAGTAAACTGCATAAAAACAAAGGAGCAACAGAGAAGAAACTAAAATATTAGGTCAGGACTCTACAAAGCTAGGATGGGGCTGCTGAGTAGCAGGGATAAAGGCTTCACAGGCTGCACTTGGGGTCCTGGACAATGGATGCTGCCTCCTGAAAGTGGGATGGAATAACAGGAGAAGGAGGGCAGCAGAAAGTCTAGGGTGGAGGCCAGAAGCCACCATGCAGTCAAGTATGGGAGTTGTAGTGCAAAGTGGAGTGGTCCTGGGCTAGAGAGAGAATAGACTGAAATGGAGTGCTGCAGTGAAGAGTGCAGTCTGGAAGAAGACTGGAGTCAGTGCAGACTGGAACAGAGCTCTGCAGTGCAGAGTGATGTCCTGGAAGACTGGAATGGGAGTTAGAGCAGACTGTAATAGAACGCTACAGGGCGGAGTCCTGAACTGGAATCAGAGCAGACTGCTTGAGTGGCAAAAAATGAGGGTGGTCAGTGTCCAGCCCAGAGATCTCAATGCAGGTGAATCAGCCCATCGACAGGAATTGGACAGCCATGGCTTTGGAGCAGAATCCAGTGCTGAGATCCCAGAAAAACAGGAGGACACTCAGGTATCTTGGTCTTGGAACAGAATTCTGTTCCGAACAGGAATTCAACTTTGGAGAGGAATCCTGCTGTTGAAAACCAAAGGCAAGGGGTGCAAACAGGCTAGCACTCCAAGGTGAGATTACCACCCTAATTAGCTACTAAAGGATCTGCCCGACGAACGGAAAATGATGAAGTGGAGCTGTTTTCATTTACTGTAGTCCTATATTACCAACATTAGTCTTGTACAACCTATAGCCTTAATATTTACAGAAATATTTTGATATGATAAAATCTATGTTTCACATCAATAACTCACTCGACAAATATAACATTATTTTTATATATTTAAATAGTGGCAGGCTTGTTGATTTCTTGAGTAATGTGAGTATTGGTCTAGGGATAACAGACCATATCTTTAAAAGCAGACCTCCTTTTCACTGGTCTGTCACAATCTGATGCACATACTTTGTTTTCAGTCCACAGTGTTTGCAGCACAAAAAATTCTAGGAAAAAATAACCCATGTATCAGCAGAATGACTAGCTTGTTGTCTGCGTGAAACAAGTTTGGAGGCTATTCAGAGATAGGTTTGACATCAGAGAAGCATCTGTATTTGTTGCTAGAGAAGAAGTGCAGTGGCACAGATGGCACAGAATTGTATTCACTGCTGAATGTCATTTTGCTCTTGACAAAGCTAATGGAAGACAACATGTTGAGATAATGTGGTGAGCATTTCAGGGTAATGCAGGGCATACAGGGTGATGAAAGTATAATGATGTGTGAAGTAGTTTCCTTTAACATAAAAGCACCTTTGATGCAGATATTGTATGTAGACAACATCCAGGTTTTCTATGCTTTCAAACCAATCCAGCAGTTTTGATTTTCCAGTAGGACAAAGCAATCCATTGCACTTCAAGACAACACTGTCAAGATCTGTGCATAAATGGCATATTCTTCTGAGAGATGTAGTATATCCATTAGAGTTATTTGCTAGTGCCATCAACAGAAGATAATCTTGACTTTTCAGCCTTTGTTGTTTTGTATTTGTGGAAATACTGATTTCCTCTTTGTGGCATCCACCATCCTAAATCTCAAATTTCTTTAGTGATGCAATATTTTGGAATTGTGTAAAAAAATCCCATCCATTTAAGGAGCAATTTAGTCCCAAGCAGGATCTTTTATTTGTCACAAATTCCCTCTTTTTTTTTTCCCTTTCCACGGTGTTTGTGACAAAGTTACAGGATAAGTTCTATTCTTTGTATCTCTAGAATGCAGGACTCTGAAACTCACAGATTTGTAAATATATGTAAATACTAGTAGAAAATATATATCTGGTTATGGCTCAGTAGTACCTGGCTACAGGGGGTTAGAAATATATACACAAGCACAGTAAGTTTGTGTGATTACCCGATAAGTTGAGTTTTGTAATTTATTTACCCCTTTCTTCAATTATTTACACTCCCTTTATTTTAATGTTACAGAAATGTTTTTCATAATAAGTATTTAATTGTATTCTGTAATTAATAAAGAGCTTTTCCAAGTTTGGTTTAAACAATATTTGTGCATCTGCATAGTAACTTAAGAAATCCACTGAGGCATAATTGACAGACTGAATGCAGAGAGTACTTAACAGAAAGCTGAGATCAAATTGGCAAGAAATTGGCGAAACGTGGATGAAAGCACTTAAGCCTGTAAATAATAATTATTTTTACTAATATAGAAATTCAGATTAATTTTACATGAATTATCCCTTATATTTTTTAAAATATTGTCTTAACCACTTTATTGGCTCTCATATTTGAGACTAACATTAGAGGAATATACAGTACAGTATTACACCTTAACAGAGCTAAATTATCTTGAAATTATCCATATTTTTAGGAGTCTTTTGAATATAATTACAAAATTACATTTTTTTACCATATAGATGTTTAACTCAGTTTTGCTGTTTTTACTCTATACTGTATATCTGTATTTGCCATGGTAGTAAGCACTGCTGCTCTTGGGTGCTGGGTTTGGTTCCAGCTTGGGGAGCCTTCTGTATGATGTTTGCACATTCTCCCAGTGGTTGCGTGGGTTTTTGCTTTGTTTCTGTGCCCTGTGGTAGACTGGCGTTGCTGTCCAGGGTGTTTCCTAGCTTGTGCCTATTGTCTGCCAGGTCAGACGTGTAGCTTGACCTGTACTGGACTAAGATGTTATTGAAAATGGTAAGAAGAATCTTTCTGTATTCGATAAACTTTGGTTGGTGTTAACTAGCATTTGAATGTTTATTAATATTACTAAATGTAGATGTAGATACGGCTGACCTCTCATCAAAGAACTAAAATAAAAAAAATAAAGGTGTTTAATTATTTGGCAGACACTGTTCAGACTTCAGGACCAAGTAGATAGTAATATTATACTTAATTAAAATGGCACATGTCATAATGAATGATAACAATGCACTAAAAATGGTTTTAAAATTTTTAATTGCACAAAATATGGTGGATAAAAATGGGGTTCTTATGAAACCAAAATAAAGCCTTATCGAACTCCCCCATTAAAATTTCCTTCTCATTTAACTTGCATTATCCAGTGAATACCAGCCTTTGAAGTAACAACTTGTGTGATCTTTAGTTATACATTCCAAAACACTGAAGTACTTCAAAGCAGTTAATAAAAGGTTTTCCATGCTTCTTTTACTATATTCATGCTTTTGGAAAAGGTTCCTTGGCTGACCTCGTTTTTGAAATCTTATATAGCTAAAAACCAAAATATTCCCCTGTTTCACCCCCATTATTCACTTAAACTTTCAGCGACTGGAACTTGAACCATTTAATGGCATTTACAATGACTTTTCAGGCTTCTGCACAGCTTATCTGTAAAGCACAGTACCTTCTCATGATACGGGAGTTATTTCCTCACAGATGAGGAGACAAATTGTTTTAGAAACCCATTGAAAACAAAGAATCCTTTAGAATGTTCAGTGACAAAATCAAAATCAGTTCTAGAATTAATAGTAATATACATATTCAATAGACTACGAAATAACTAAGAATGATTGATTACATTATTAAAGATAATGGTTGCATTTAGATTTCCTCCATCCCACATATCTGAAGCATTGTAGTGAGTGCACCATAAAGACATAGTGTACGTAGTGGACTAGGGACTTGCTTTTCTGTGACACTATGTACAATGGGTCAGAAAAAACTTTTTGAAGACTATGTAGATAGAATTTTATTTTTTTTGGCAAAATGTGCATGTTCTGGAGCTCACTATAACTATTAGAAAGGGAATTCCATTGTCATTTCAATGTGGAAAAGATAGTGGTGAATTCGCATTTGCTTTAAGGTGTTCATGATATAATTAAAAATAAGAGAACTGTCATAATGTGATGTCTGTGATTTTGTAACTTATTTTATTGAATGCCAAATTTTAACTCTGTAATTATGGGGCAGAAAGGGAATCTTCATTATCTAAACAATCAGAACCTGAAGTCTACAGCGTATGCAGACATTTTCTTCCATATTTCACCAAAATACGAGTGTTACAGCTAGGATAAACCAAATAGTCAAAGCATGCAAAACACAATGTATAAATAAAAGTAAGGAAGAATCCCCAATCCCCAAATAAAATTAGGTCAAATCCTAATCTCAATAACTTCCACCTACAAAGTATGAATATCGAACATTTTTCGTACTGGCATGATACCATTTAGTGTCCACTCTCGCCTTTGACCCTTCAGTGCTACTCTCTGTGGTTCCCTTGTTCATCTGCCTTCTTAAAGGAAACTAAACTCCAGCAATCCCTCCAATTTAGCAAGCCATGAGCGTGCTCCAGTCCACTATCACCCCTACATGGCTTCATGCTTTTCCAAACCACTTTGGCAATGAAACAAATAAAAAGAGTAGTCACTGTTAATATATAAAAAAATTATGAAATTGTGCTCACTAAATATAAACACTTATCATATACTGTATTTACAACTACATTTGTGATGCTTGCAATTCTTAACCTGAGCTGTCATTATATTTAATTTATAAAGTGATATCTAGATAAAAGCACACCTCTGAAGTTTTCTTTTTTTTTCATAAATAATTATGACAAAATATACAGAAATGTCCTAGGGCACAGAATATTATTAGCGTAGACTGACTTACATGTTAAATGTAAATTGTGACTGTTCTCTAACATAATAAAATTAACTAGTTTATTTTCTGACATATACAGTATGTTGCGGTGCCAAATTTCAATTTGGCAAGAACAATTTCATTATTTTGTTCTTTTCACTCAGCAGTTTTCCTTTATTCAGAAACAATTTCCTGCTGAAACTTTGTAATCTTATTTTAAGAAACAGTACAAAAAGTAGTCTTTTGGTTTTATGAATATGTAAAGTGGAATATACTATGTTAATGGCAAGGAATATCTGCCACTTGGTCAATTAGAACTGATTGATACAATAAATGAGTTTGATTAGCTACTACAGAAGCTCATATTGGCCCGTAGTTAACCATGAATTATTGTGATCACAATTGTGTAAATTTTGATCAATGTGAATTAAATGACATGTTAAAATAGATTGTTAAATGACATGTCTGTTTTCCTCTGTCCATACCTAAGATGTATTAATAACAGTCAAAGTTAATACAGAAAACACAAGATGTTTATACAGCAGTTATCTTTCTAGATTAATTACCCTGAAGAAGCTGCACAAGTTAGAAAAGGCATCTTCTGATTTTTTTTTTCATTTTCTCTGAACCGATACGATAAGTGCCTGTTACAGTACATATGTGTCTTTTTGTTTTTAACAGGATGGCCATTTGGAAGTCTGGTGTGCAAAATGAGTGGGATGGTCCAAGGAATATCAGTTTCTGCATCTGTCTTTACTTTAGTTGCAATTGCTGTTGACAGGTAATTTATATTTTAAAATACCAAGATGCATATATCAAGTGTTTCATAACACCTCGTGACTTGCAAACAACTAGTTCACAAAAGCATAGCAGCATTGATTGACAGAGAGATTGAATGTGGCATTTCTTAATGCAATTTGAAAAAGTTGTGAAAAATAATTATAATGTACTCAGGTACAACTGATAAAGAAAATTACGTTCTACGTTTCCGTCAATTAGATATTCAACTTGTTATTTAAAAATAAAGAAATTGTGCTTATGCCACAGTTGTAGGAGGCCATGAATATTGTTGCAATTTGGTCACTTGATTCATCCTCACAGCAAAAATTGCCTTGAGGATAACAAAAAGCATGAACATGAATTTCTCTTGCTGCCTACTATCATTCTCACATGAGACATAAAGCATCAATCCTTTTACCCCTGCGACACTTCAGTGACAGCTCTGATCAATAACTGTTGAATTGAAGGAAAAAAAACAGCTTTATCATTTTAATGGTATACACAAATCAGTATTGTATTATAACAAAATTCCACATATATAAATAGAAAAGAAATATTATATATAATTCAATTATAAAAGGAAATTAGAAGCTGCAATGTACTGTAAGAAAGAGTCCATTATTGTAACAAAGGAGCTAGAAAAATTATTCTAGCTATGCATTTGTAACAATAATAAGTATATATAATATTTTTTTTAATATTTCAATTATTGTATAAAATGTGTTCAAATACATTTGAATGGAATTTGACTTTTTGTTATATACCTTTTGCCAATGTTTACTCTATCCAGTTTTTGTGAAGTGTTGCAGATTCCCTTGATTTGTTTTGCTTTATCTAATAAAATGATTTAGGTCCTATTATATACTACATACCTCCTGCTCTTAAATAACTTAATACATAGTTCCTATAGTTACTCATCTTATTTAAAATATTGTAGAAGTATCTGGCATTGTTGAAAATCCCAAGGGTGTGTTTGTGTCCATGGGAGGTTTCTGGTAGTGGTAGTGGTAGGTTCCTCGTTAATCATGAGTAGCTACAGGGGACTGCACAGTTTGCGTTTGGGGCAGTGACTACTGGGGCAATCAAAGAGATAAGAATTTACCTCTTCACAAACCCCCAGTAATTATTGTTCTAACACCTCAGTTCAGGTCAGCTCACTTTATTGCCATATGCACAAGTGCATAGAAATACTTATTTGGATGTATGTTCCAATTTAAAGACATTAAGGAAACACCAAAAAAACAAACACATAACAGAAGTCATAACAGCAAGTTAAATAGCATACAACTTAAAAAAAACATCAGTGTGAACCAGTGGTAGGGGTAGAGTTACGTAATTTGACAGATTGTGGGAAGAAACTGGCAAAGAAGCTGTGTTTCAGTGGAACTTATGGTCAGTCTTCCTGGTCCCCATTTGACCAATACAATAAATAATCTTTAAAGATTTATGAACAAAGTGTTTTAACTCATCCTGTGTTTTAACAGGGATGCCATTCAATTTCACTAGTTAGGTTCATACTGTACATGACCCAAAATCATGGAATCAATGGAAATTTGAGCTGAGGACATTTGCCAAGTCTGTAGTGGATCCAGAAAAAGTTATTTCACTCTTGGATCATTTGACACAGGGATTTCTGGCTCATCCCAAGTCACTGGGCAGCTGTCAGTCTAGACTGCTACACTTGCCTCTGGAGTCTGGGTCTTTGAACAATTGATCCTAAAATTCAAATAACCTAAATGAAGGTCTCCTCTATTTATCTTCTCTTATATATCATGGAGGGATTGGGGGCTTGTGGTGATTTTGACAAAAATTATCTGGCACTGAAGGAAAAAAGGTGTTTTAAGAAGTAATCAAATCAGCAACTGATTCTCTTTGAGCGTTCAAACCCATTTTATAGGAGAAAAGAGAGATACCATAGGTAAGATAGGTTCCGTCTAACACTTGTACTAAATGTGTTTAATGTGAAGAGTGTTAGCTTTGTTGTAGGATAGTCCCTTCAGTACCTGTGGACACAAGTAATAGTGTAATAGCATTTGTCTGGGATTAGCATGCTAGACTAAGTGACAAGTGTTGCAGCACCCCCTGTGTTGATTTGTGTTTGGACCAATTTAGCCCAATAGTCTCAGTGATTTCCTTTAAATGGTGAGGCAGAGAAACTGTTCCTCCGTTTAGGTAGATTTTATTAAAACAGTGTCTCTTATACTGAGCTTCAGTCCAATGGCTCAGGTCCTCTGATAGAGAAGCACTACAGAGACATGTGCCTCCAGCATCTAGGCACCTTAACATCTGAATCTTTCTTCAATACCAGTGCCTCTAGGTCCATTTTTATAGCCAAATCATCTGTGCTCCCTTTTCCTTATGGCCCCAGGGGCTCCACAATAACCCCAAAGTATCCTTGTATCCAGACAGCTCTTTGATAGCTTTGTGTCATTCGAGCACCGGCTCAGCAAAAGACTTTGGGTCAGACTGGCCAGCACTCTGCATTAATTCTGCTGACAGGATGTATAAGTATTGATCTAATACTAATTTTCACACAACCTATTTTGGGGGTCCCAAGCATATCTATATCACTATTGTTACCCCTGGTGTCAAACATTTGAACAAGCCCCAGCAAATATCTGATGTCAGTGCCTGGTGTGTATTAGAAGCCTTGAGTTGGGCAATACTATATGCCTGCAGGTTCTGCTTGGCTAGGTTCTGTTAGCTTCCTGTTTTGAGACAATGGACTGAAAGAGAACTTTAACAAATGTAGGCCGTGGTTATATATACAGTATATTAAAAAGATAAACCACTAGGGGTGCTATCCAGAAGCCTCCACTTGTGAAATGTTTGCCCTCTCTAAAGTAGATATCAATAGTTGTCTCTAAATGTTTAAATAAAGCTGTCCTTTCATGGTTTTTTTAGAACAATATTTGCTCATGAAGATAATAAGAATGTCAGCAAACTCACAGAGAATGAAGTTTGTCTTATCTTGTAATTGCACTAGTTTAATTCATCCTGAGATTAAAATTGTTATATTTGCACTAGCATACAGCCTTCTCAAGACATCTTTACAAGAAAACAAAAAGGAGCTTTCACAGTGCTGTTTGATTCTATGAATCAAGACACCTATGTATTTATTGGAACTCCTATTTACGTGATCTCTTTGTCACATGTGGAAACTGGAGGATAATTATCTTGTGAACATTTCTTTAGGGCTTTGAGGCCCCCTGGTGACTTTAGGTGGAATTACAGTGTTCTGTGCATTAACCTTGTCACAAAAAGGTACTACACTAAAAGGAGAATATGGTTTTAAAAAAGTAACATACCCTGTACAATAAATGTTATGGGATATATCTTGATATTATTTTAAGATCTGTGCTTTATTTAGTGGGTTGAAAGTAACTACACTAAAAATGATGGTTTAATACTCCTGGTTTAATCGGTTTGAAACGGATGAAAGACCTTATGTACAGTTAATATATGTAATGTACAGGGTGAATAAAATTTTGGATTAAAATCTTTGGAAAGAGGGAGTCCAAGGTACAGAGATTGTTCTACAGGTTATTCCACACTTACTAGACAAATTATTGTTGATAGATTATATCTAAAAACACTCTCATGAACACAGAATGTGTCTGATTTAACAATATTTTTTTTAAAATAAAACTATTCTAAATCAGAAGCACCCTATTGTTGACCAATTTTAACAAGAAATATGTGAAAGAAATGTAAGGAAAATGTCAAGCAGAAATCCATCAACAAGTGTACTATTCATTGGAACATTACTATAAAATTCATTGATATGGTAGCTGTATCTTTGTATTTGGAACATTTGTATTGCTAAAAAAGCATCTTGATTTGCAATGTAGCTTGCAAAATGTCACTATTAGTAAATTGTATGTTTTTTGCTTTATTTTCAGGTTTCGTTGCATTGTTTACCCTTTCAAGCAGAAACTGACAATTTCAACTTCAACACTGATTATTGTAATTATCTGGGTCTTGGCCATCTCAATCATGTGTCCATCTGGAGTCATGCTGCAAGTAACTACAGAGCAAAATGTGAGAGTACTTTTGGGTGAAGGCAATAAGACAAACCCGTTCTACTGGTGTAGAGAAAATTGGCCCAATCAAGAAATGAGAAAAATCTACACAACTGTTTTATTTGCCAACATTTACCTTGCTCCTCTTTCCCTTATTGTGATTATGTATGCCAGAATTGGCATTACTCTTTTCAAAACTGCAGTTCCCTTGGGTGAAAAACCAGGCCACGAAAACCGTCAAACAGTATCGAAGAAGAAACAAAGAGTAATCAAGATGTTGCTCATTGTTGCTTTGCTGTTTATTCTGTCTTGGTTACCCTTATGGACTTTAATGATGCTGAGTGACTATGCAAATCTTACTGAATACCAGTACCGAGTGATCAATATTTACATCTATCCTTTCGCACATTGGCTTGCTTTCTTCAACAGCAGTGTTAACCCCATCATCTATGGGTTCTTCAATGAAAATTTCCGAAGAGGATTTCAGGCAGCTTTCAAATTCCAGCTGTGTTCGGCCAACATTGAACGCAGAGACACGTACTCACACAAAGTTCAAGGAAATGCTGTGCTGCCAGCAGGCATCCAGGTTAATAAAGATCCTATCTCAACGAACACAAACAGCATTGACAACCACAGCTCTAAGAGAAACAACAATCAAAATGAGCAGGACTTGATAATGGAAGACCTCGAAAAGGTATCAAATGACAATGGCATTCAAAGAGAGTCTCTATAAAAAGGGATCTTCAACGTTATATTAGAAAGAAATCTGAGAGGAATATATTTATTTTATTTTCAATATACTGAATTCTTATTTAGTTTTATTTGACAAATTTGGATCGAATTATTATTCATCAAAAAGAAAAAAAGCTGAAGGAAGTTTTAAAGATGATTCACATTATTACACAAAAACGTGATTAATCCAGCATTATTTTGGGCTCATTTTCATCAACCAAAATTAATTTATATCCATTCAACTCTTCAAAGGCATTAATTTTCAGAATGCTTTATTTGCAACTTCGATATCATATGATATGCTTCAAAAGATGTACTGTACACAGCCACTGGTTTCTGGGTTAAATTATTAGCCTACACTTCATTCTCCTCCAGTGCTTCAGTATATACTGATGGAAAAAAGAAACGCAACACGTCTTCCTCCACACTCTGGCCTTCCCATCTGCTTGGAACAGGTTGAAGAGTGACTCATCCGTGAAGAGGACCTGATGCCACGAGTCCATCACAGCCTCTGTCTGGCCCAAGTCAGTCGGGTGTGACATCTAGGATGTTTGAGCAGAGGGCCTCTGACAGGTCGCCTTGCTCTAAGGCCAGCAGCATGGAGCCTAAATTTCCTGTCGCTGATGCGGGCATTGTGTCTGCCGGCAGTTTCAGCAGCAATACGGGTGGCAGATCTGAAATGATCTCTCAGCTGGAGCAGTCTGATGTGTTGGTCCTGCTCTGGTGTGGTCACCTGAGGGCGACCGGACGGGTCATCTGTCCTGCCAATCTGCTGAAACCTTCTGTGCAGTCGGGACACAGTGGAGCGGCTTACTCCATAGTGTCTGGCAACACTGGCACATGACATGATTGGTTGCAGCATGCCAATGGCCCTCTCCCTTGCTTCTGGTGTCATTTGAAGCATTATGGAATACACAGAAAACTGACTAAATGTGGCCTCTTTCTTGCAGTGACCTAAGCTTTGAATTATAGCCTTTTTAAAGGTGACCTGATCAGGCATTGTTCCATCTGGACCTTGTTGGGTAAAAGTGCACCTAACGAGCTTTCGTGTGATTGGCAAGTTGCAATGCTTCACTGCAAAAGCTATAGTGCTGGTCAGAGGGCTTAAAACAAAGTGACAACTTTTTGTTAAAGTACATAAGCTATAACTAAAGTATTCTCATTCCAGAAAATGTTGTTTCTTTTTTCCATCAGTATATTAGAGGTTGGAAGAAGTAGAAAATCTAAAGTGGCATTTAATATGAGAAAAATAAAAAAAAAAGACTTCATCATTACTGTTAACTGATTCACTCATACTGTTTATAGTAGTATACTATACATATTTCATCTATAGCTGTGCAGCTTCTTTTTATTCAAAAACAATAGAAAATGACCAATCACAGGGTTTATGAAAGAAGATCAATCACTGGGGTTTAGTTAGAGGTAACTTGCAGTACTGTACAATCAAAACTACTATTGTTCTCCTGGTTATTTAAATTCACTTTACCAATGCAATTTTGAAGCATAGTTTATCATGATAAGCATCATATGAATTCTATTTTAGTAAAAGAAGAGAGACTTTCTCAGTAATTGACATAAACAAACGTTTGGTTCTAAAAATATACTGAGAGCCAAAAGTAACAACTGAATATTAAAACCAATAGATTTAATGTTTGTCAATAAATATATATACATACAGTAACATACAAACGTATTTTGTATAGTATGTACATAGTGTGTACATAGCAAAGTAGTGGGATCTATAATATTGTATGATCCTTAATATGATCCTTAATATTTTTTCATTACATAATGTTTACATTGTGATGAGCAAAATACTATATAAAGTAGTATTATGTGCATTTGTAGTTTGCGTAATATATAGAAAAACACAGTATAACTAAAACAGCAATTCTCTTGCATGCATTTTACTATTGTTCATTATGCCTATAGGAATAAGAATCAAATAATTCAAATCAGACCAGTCTTAATTATAGGAAAGATAATAGAAAAGGCTTCAGTGATTTTTTTAAATTGTATTAAAACTCTTTACATCCAGAGAATTTGCTTTAAACGTCTGTGCACAATAATAACAATGTTTTCATGTTTCCTCTATATTCTCCTTATCCTCAGATTAATAATTATAGGACAGGTATAAAACATAGAAAACAGAGAACTGAAAAACTCTGTGGGTGGATGGGTTGAGTTCCATGACAACTCATAATACATGTTGAATGCAGAGTGTCACAACCACATAAGAAAAGAGAACAAGGATTTTCAATTCTTTATCTGACAAACACATGCATTTTATCTATAATTTATGCTTTTATTTTTTTGAATTTACAAGTTTATTTAAGAACCATGCAGAAAGAATGGATATTTCATGTAAATACTTCCACGTTTGATGTCGACAATAAAAGCATGATATATTTTTACTTCACCAAAAAGCTATATGCATTTTCCTTAGAGCATGCAGTCATTTAGGAACATACAGAAATAATTAATTTTTTAAGATAAAACAAAAAATAAATTAAAGTTGGTATTTTCTAACTAAATATGCATATCTGCTTTAAGTAATGGAATATCTCTGTTGGTGACTGCATTAAATAAAGTAAAACTAACACAGAAAGCCACAAAATGATCAAGTAAAATTAGCATTTTTTGGTGCCTCGTTATTTTTATCTGTTCATTTCTATAAATATGAATTTCATACAACATACAAATGTGACCAAATGTTTGCTTTTCATCTGACGTTATGTCAAGTATGTAAACCATTTAATTTTTATTTGACAGATTCATGCAACTGTATTATTTTGTTGTGATTTCATAATCTTGTCCATGGGAGTGTCCCAGTTTTGAAAATTGACAGGTATTTCCTTGCAGCTCAATTGTTGGGAAATGACTTGGTGAAATTATTGTTTGCCATGAGATTTTGAGCATGCTGACAATGTGTCAGTATCGGACCACACATTTATTTAATTCAGATATGTCTCTGACTTTTGAAAGCATGCTTATTTTTATCACTATTATTTAGAAGAATGAATAAGATCACATAGAAATCAGAATACCAATTGTGCAGCAACAAATTATTATACATTAACAGCATCCTTATTGATGAGTGATGGATATGAGCATGCTTTTACCAACCTTGTCTTTTTATGTCTTCAGGACAAAAAGAAACCTTAGCCAACAATGTATAATACTTTTGCATTGATTTTTTTCTCTTTCAAACTAAAACCATCTCAAGATTCTTGGTGTGATTTTTCTCTGAGCCCCTTTCAACACTGCAGAATCTTTTCAGAGGAATGTTCTACTGCATCAGTTTCCTTCCTTTAAAAAAAACGTTTTGTTTCCAATGGAAATCAATATCTATCCACTGAATTATAGATATCTGTCTTAAAAAAAGAAAAATATCTTCCTTTTTCTTGTAAACAGTTTCATCTTTAAACCTTCAAGGAGTGGTGGGGAAATCAAATAGTTCCTCATTAAGGTTTCAGTAAGGATAACAGCAGAATAGAATACAGCTCTGTGTTTCCAAATATAGGTTTAGGTACATGGTTCCTTGACCAGTTTATTAGTTTTATATACTTAAGGATCCAATCTTTTGGTTTGTGCACTAAACTACAGCTTGTAATTTACCATTAAGAAAACAGTAATCCCTACAAATGAAATTACTACCTAGGACAACAAGGCAACACAGCCCTGCAAAATGTTCATTTGGAAAAGGGGTCATGAAAACAAATTTACATTTTTTTCAGTAATTGTAGATGTCTTAATTTTTACAATCATGTAAAAAATTGACATTATGGACATACAAGATCATATTCCTTACAAATAAGTAGTTGATATACAATGGATCTGTGTTTGAACAGTGAAAAATGCCACCTATTCCTGTAATTACAGATACATTTTTAAGTCTTATTTTCAGTGCATTTACAGTAAATTATTCAAATCTATCTAAAATGCCCTGCCCAAATTAGATAATATCCCTTCTAACTTCCAGTCTATTCCATTGATGTTAAAGCTACACTAGGTGTATTTCGAAATATGTGACAACTCTTACAAGATGTTAGTCCTCTCTACTCTAATCTGCTCTAATCGTTTTTAGAATAGGTTCTTTCTCTAAAAAGTTGGTGGCCTATGCTACATTAGCCATGTCTGTTGTTGTTTTCTCTGAGGTAACATCAACACATACAGTACAGTACACTAACATATACAGTACATGAAGAAAATACCTTGTCAGCTACTAGTTTTAGTACATATCACCTGCCGAGCTATTCCTGTGGAGAGCCTGGGTTGCTAGTTAAGAACAGACTGATTCTACAATAGTATAGCATAACTAACTCCAGGTATAAATAAAATGAAAAATGGTGAAGCAAGAGCTGCTGATTCAAAACTGGCTTTGTACAGTATTCTACAAATAATACCATAATTGAAACTTTTCAACTACAGTATGATTAAAATGAAGGTGGCCTCACTATGGTGCATTTGTTCCACGTTCAACAACTAACTAGATCATCCACCTCATGCTTTTGTGCACAAGTTGGTCAGAGAGCAACAATTATGAAAATAATCCCTTCAACAATAATAGCCAGTGTCCCTATATTAAAACCATTGTTACCAGTACCATGCATTCCCAGTTAAATTGACATGCATTGGCACAGTGTGTTCTTTTCTACATGATCATCATATCTCTTAACTTAGAACTTAATTGATTGTTCCCTTATAGTTACAACTACAGATGGTTAGAGCACCATGTGTGAATCTTCTGTGGATGTTGGTATATTGGCACAACAGCCTAATTTTAAGCACAGAGCTGAACAGTCTAGATTAGAATATCATGTAGAGTATAGTAAAACACAATTTAAACAAATAAGAAAAACACATAATATATGTGCATGATGACTATTTAACATATACGTTCAAATTTGTTTTAAAGTGATATAAGTGTTAACTAATATTTCATTTTGATCTCCAGTCTGCTGTGTAATTGGTGTCAAACATGCTTCTGTGTAAACAATCTACTTTATAGGAAGAGAATACTCCTGTTTGGATATGTCTGTATACAGTACACTGATGCATAATTAAAGCATAATTCTATACATTTACATTTATATGATAATATGTACAGTTTAAATAGTATGCAGATAAGTGTTCTTTGAGATAACTAAATACTTCGATTATGTCGTGATTTTATATAAAAAAACAACTTAAATTGTTAAAATTTAATAGGCTAGTTGGGCTATTTGGCCTCCTCTCATTTGTAAACATTCTTATGTTTTTTATGTGTTTAAAGTGGGTTGATTAAGAATCTTAATATTAAAATGTGAACAATGAAAATTACAACCATATTCTGTGTTCCTAATGAAAATTATCTGTGGAAGAGGTTGCCTGAATAATTAAATGTTCTACATCAACGATCAGCAGACTAATCAGGAGAAACGGGGCTTCATGAGGTATAGACCACATGGTGAAAAGATGCATCAACAAACTACGCCATCCACTAACATGTGTGACATTTCTACTATAGAGCCAAAAGATGAAAACTGTCATTTTTAAGTAGACCACAAGCAGGTTTATTGCTTATCATGCTTCATTGGTCTGTATGTGTGATCAAAATTCTTGACATTTTGTTTAATGTCCATGTTTATAATGTTTGATAAAATCCACCTGACCTGAGTCAATTTTATCAACTGAGTGATGTGCTTCTTTTGTGCATCAGGATATACAGTACGTGTATGAAAGACAATTTTCAGAGTAGGTCACGTTTTATATTAAATAAAAAGTAAGGATAAGCATGTCATTTTTAGAAGATTAGAATGTCATGAGAACCTACTGTAAGTAAAAAAAAGTGTAGAGATGCTGCACATTATTTATAATTATTAGTGATTTGTTTTTTCCATCTGTCTTGGCAGGTTATTTACGACCTGTAAGAAGATAAGAAGAGATTGAAGCCACAAATACAAGGCAGAGATTCCTTGCCACTTGTCTTGCAGTAAAGGTCACTGCAGTACAGTGCCTGTAAAACCAGCAGCATTTTGAAACACTTACAATATAATACACATAGGCTGTGCCGAATCACATAGCTTTGGATTAAACTATATTTCCGTAGATCCACAGGGCAATTACAGAAAATAACTTAAAACGACTTAAAGTCATTGTAAACGTGTTTGCTGGATAGATTAAAAGCTCAAAAAATGGTGA
The DNA here is from genome assembly GCF_055471065.1 of Atractosteus spatula. Lineage (NCBI taxonomy): Eukaryota > Metazoa > Chordata > Actinopteri > Semionotiformes > Lepisosteidae > Atractosteus > Atractosteus spatula. Next base: position 55,605,104 of record NC_142708.1, on the reverse strand, counting down.
AGAAAATATTGTATTAGGGTTGCACAGCAGTTGTAAGACTTAACTTCAAGCATTTCAAGATTTGTGGTATCACACAGTGATTGGATACATTTGAATAACAGCAGATGGTGCAGTAATTGGCATTTTGATTTATTTAAATATACATAGTAGATTATAGCTGGTATATTTAAAAAAAGCTCCTGTATAATTCTTTAAACATACATGTTTTTCAATAGTGGTACATCAAAGCCAAGGAAGTAACAGTGTAATAACATCATAAAAAAATCACAGCTTTACACATACTGTAAATGTTGTACCAATGTAACCAATGCTTACCAATTTGTAGACGCCTATGAATGTTATTGAAATATCCTTTAAAATGTTGTTACCGCCCACATAAAATGTTAAAACAATGAATTTCCAATAATCTCTTGCCAGTTTGGGATTGTGTCACATTCTGACAAGTTAAAATTGTATATGAAATATATAGACATATATATATATACAATGTAAATATCTAATGTTTTGGTAATGTGGGAACAATGCTAGATCTGAATGTCTGACTTGACCCTTCTGGATTCTTCCAATAATATTGTAAAAACTTTAACGAAACCACAGCATTCCAGCAAGGACATTACTCATTCATATTTATGAATGAAGTAAAATTGCTTTAAACCCCAAATAAGAATAAGTAAGATATTGTATTACAATACAGCACCTGCTGTTATACCATACATTTTTGCTTTTATAACAGGTAAAACTATTCATCACATTTTATCCTGTTTAAAAACAAACCAAACCATTGCATGCTTTACATGTGTCGAGAGCACAGGTTACCAACCCTGGTCCTGGACAGTCACAATTCAGAAGATTTTATGGGTCAATCTCATATCCCAGTTCCAAAGCACTTAAAAGAAGTACATTTTGACTGTTTCTGCAAGAGGTGTGTTCAATGAAGCGCTGTAGTTTAGAGATTATTTGCCACTCTTTACTTAATTAAATCAATTAACTTAGTAAATTGATAAAAATTTAAATGTGTTTCAACTCTTTAAAAATTAACAGTTTAAGGGTGATCTGTGAGGTCTACTGGGTTCTGGGTCGCCCTGGTCTAATGGATATAAGGTTTCATGATGTTACCTGAAGTTTTAGTACAATGTATAGACATATAGTACATCGTCTAAGGCAGCCATGAATGATTTGTAAAGATAATTGCAAAATATAAATAAATATCAAACTTTTATGAGAACAATTACCTCAGTTTCATGATGCTGAGAGGCAGAACACCAACTGTCTAAACATAAACATTTATAGTAGTTCTGCATTATGTGTATATTAAGTCCAAGTTAGATGCTGGCCATGTTAAGCCATTATTATAGATTATATATATATTATAGAGTTCATCTTTGTGATATAGTTAACTTTAAACAGAAAAAAAAACAATTGTATGTGTCTTACAAGAAAAAACCTTCAGGGTTGTGGTGTCTTATAAATCATGGGGATAAACAGAGGCTGAACCATTGAGACTAATGGTTCATTGAGACTAAACTAATTTCTGCAAAATGTATATAAAGTATAATACAGAAATAGTACCTTACATGCAAAAGTCATTTACATGTTAAGGTAAAAATAGTGAGGTTGAATACATGTAGGAAATCGTCAGAAGGCAAAAACACAAGTCAGATAACTTCACATTTAAGGTATTACAACCACAATACTTGCTGAAGAAAGTATCTGCATCTGCTTTTTGCTTTTCAGAAATGTGCGCATTGCGTAGCAGTCAATCAGCTTGTTTGCTTAATTTGGTGTATGTGATGCACTGTACTGACAGCACTAAAAGCAGGACAACTAACTGAGGACTGAAAAAGTTTCACTGCATTTCTGTGCACAACTACAGGAGTACAATGTTACGGAATTGTTTCTTTACCCAACATTGTATGTTTTTATTAGCACATTGTGTACTTATGATGTATTTAACTAATTGCTTGTTTAATCTTTAAATGCAATTTAGTTGTTTGATCAGTATCTTTGAAATATATTATGTAAATTATAAATATGTAGTGTTTGTGCAGAAATACTGTATACTTTCTACTAACATTTTATTCAATGGAAATACATTTTTGAGGAACAATTTTAAGTATGAAAACTGTAAATAATAAGTCCACATTGTTCAACATGATATTTCTCAAAGAAAAAAAAAATTGGGTTAATTTTAATAAGAGAAGAAATCCTAATATATGGCCTTGTCGTACAGAAATGAGCATTAAAACTAAAATACTAAAATTAATTTTTCCACTGGAGTTATAGATCCAAGGTACTAATGTCAGACTCTATATCAGTTGACTTAGGTATTTTTTCTGCCTTATGTTTCCTCCAATTTAGACAATTTAGTTTTTTTACCACAGCTGAATTGTCTTCATTATTCTGTACAGTATGTGTCATTCTTATTTTTCACTGTTCTCTCTTATTTGCATGTTTATGGTGCTTTCCAGAACCTCAATTTAGTTAAATCACCCATTAATCACAAAAATAAATCCAACAATGCCATTGTGAGTGGAGCTAATTTGGGCCACTGGACATGATAACACAGCTTGTTACCTCTGGCAGTAATCTCTTGCAAAGACAGTAGTATTTTACGTATTTTATACAATATTGTGCCTAAGGTCTCACAGCCCATTCAATGTAAACATTAAAACTATTTTCATTTTAACTTATTTTAGTTTAAAGATTAAAACTGAGCTGGTGCATCATAGCCCCGCTATGGTCTTGCCATTCATAAGACATGAACTTCAATGAACATGCTGGTTGCCCTTGATCCACTGTATCCCTGAAATTCTGAATCAGTGTTACCGTAGGACTCCCTATTACAGATTTTCTTCCATGAATAAGCTGCAATCGCACAGACCAGGGCTGCTGATCTTATTGGATAGAAGGACAGAAGTCTTTCTAATTGAAAGTCTTTAGGATGAACAAGGCTTTCTTTTAAGAAGAAAGGGTACACATTCATACTAATATGAAATATGTTTTGTACCGGCATACATTTAATAAGAAATTAACTCAAATTACAAAAAAATGACCAAAAATATTTTTGCAATAATGTAGCAGTAGTTTTTCATATTTAGATTACTCATTCTGATCATTACATGTTAATTGTTACCCAGTATAAAAATTGAAAACATGGGGTATGTGTGTATTAGCAAGAGAACATTTAATTACTTTTCACTTTGATGTCTGGCAGCAATTAGCATTATACCATTTCTCAGGGATTTGATTCATACAAGAACATAGCAGCATATGCTCTACGAAGGGTTTCAAAGCATGAAAGGAAATGTTACTTTTTTGCTTTTGAACTCTGATTCATATTGCACAAGTCATTTCTGAAAAAAAAATTCAAGTTTAACTTTCATTATTTTGTGCATTTGTTAGTGGTTCTCACAGTTGAAATATTGTAATTTGATAAATTTTATGAAGTCTTCAAAGCACTTATAGAGATGTTTAGTACTGTAGTTATAAATCATATATTAATTTTTGGACAGCTATTAATATACTGTACATATGTGTCACAAGACTGAGTAATTCTAACACACAGCATAGTTAAAGGGAACTGCAAAGCTATTTTTTTATATTTTGGGGTTAGAAAGAATCAGCACTGATTTTGTTTTACAAAAAACATTTTACAAAAAAGTAAAATTTACACAATAACTTATAAAACCTCCATTTTACATCACAAAATAGACTAAATTTGTAAGTATGCACAGCTCCATGTTTTGTGATTCAGAATGAGGCAACTAAACTTCCAGTGACGTTTACTTAGTACATTGTGAACAAGCAGGCCTGTGCATACGTATCTTTTAACCTAATAGAAATATTACTTTTGGTTTTAAGATGGTTTTGCCAAGAAATTCTACTTGTAAAATATGCATAAAGATCACACAGGAGCATTTCTAAGGTGAAATGTCTGCTCCACAACCTGTACTTATTCACTCATACATTGCATTACAATTGTCATGACAGGAGCTAGTGAGAAGGAAGGGACACATTGCATTCCAACTCAAATGCAAATATGCGACAACATGGCGACTTATTATACAGTATTTTCACAGTGTTTACGATTTTGTGTTTAATTCTAAATCTGTAAAATATTTCTATAACATAAATGAACTAATTTTGTTACCAAGATTTAATAACAGGTCTGAGAAATTGGGACTGCAGATCCCCTTTAAATGTGTATCACAATAAGATGGGTACGAACTGTACAACATTATCCATTGAATATTTGAATCCATACACTTACTGTAAGTGGCCAGTGTTTGTCTTAATTCCATCAAAACAGAACTACTGTACATCAGCTGTATTTTTATTAACTATAATGGCTACAGTGTATGTCTAAAACTGAAATACAGTCACTTTCTTAGAATTGTTGAGTCACAACGTACACAAAAATTATATTCTATTATATTAATGTTATCATTCCTGGTTTTGCATTTCACTACCACTGTAAAACTAATAGAAATCCTGATATTGGCATTTAGCTAGAATTATTTTCTTTAAATTAATTTAATACTCAACTCTTAATGTATTTGTGAAGGGCTGGAACCAACAGGTGCCTTACTTTCATGAGTTTTGATTAATTCCATATTCACAAGATATTAAATAGTTTAGAAAACTTCATTATGTAAGATCTTGATATTGGGTTTTTATTGTATATTTTTTAAAAATAATTTTAAAGATTACAACATAGTAAAATATAAATATAAAATGTCAGGGTTTTTAAATCAAATTATATTTTTAATGTTTGAATTGACAAGGAAATTAAGTTTGCCTTTCATTTTGTATAAAATCTTTTTAATAGTAAACAAATTTAATTTTAGTGACAATTTCCAAATTATTCTGCATTTCCCATTAACAGAATGTAGACTGTAAATAAGAAAACTCAAGAATTTATTTGTTACCATAGAATTAGAACAGCACTGAACTGAAAATTTTTAGGCTAATGTGGATTTCATGGAATACTGAAAAATATTTGGAAATTATTTTAATTAAAAATAAACACAGTACTTTGGTGTAAAATATTCTGTTAGGATAAAAATTTGCCCATGCAGTTGCTGCTATCTAAATCAGTTTGCAGTTTTGCGTCTAAAACAAATTGCACATTCACAAAATATTTAGATTAGCAATACATTTTAAAGAGACATCATTTTTTTGGACATTGAAACTTTTGAAGATTTTGAAGTTTGTTTCTCAATATCTTTTTTATATTCTGTGATGGTTCTGCTGAGCATAAGCATGAAATGATTGCATAACTATTACATATGAGCCAAAGTTTATGTAAAGACCTAAACATAATAAAAACGTAAATGAACAAAAATAATAAAATATAACATTCTAAAATAATGTACTGTATGTGCTTAGGTGTAGAGTACAGTAATTTAAAATATTTGTAGTACAACTCAAGGTAAAACGTCAAGGTAAAATTACTGTTTTCAATTATTCATTAGACTTCTATCTATCCAATACTTTACTTTTAAAGGGTCACATACTGTAAATTGTAATAATATAAGAAAGAAATGCCTTATGGTTTATGGTTCAAGGGATCAGGAATTTTAATACAAGTGTCAAGAATTACTGGTGTCTGTGGAGGATATTAGGTTCCATGCAGTAGAACACAAAACAGGAAAAAAAAGCTGGTTTTAAATCTACAGTATATTGAGTTTTTTTTTCTAGTATGGATTGGAATGGTGCTGACATCCACTTGAGACATGTACTGTATATAGTTGAGTTTTTCAGATAAAGAGTATTGTAAATCAGTTCATATTAATTTCTTCAATTGTATTTTAAATGAATGTCCAATAACCCAAAGTATATTGAGGCTAAAATTCCATAGGTTTATATGTAGCTTGTTCTGTAAAAATCAATATAAGTGGCTGTAAAATAAAATATCCAAGTCGTCTTTCTAGTGTGAGACAGATTACTGTAATGAAGGGTACAGTATACAAGTTCAAGTTCAAGTTTATTGTCATTATACTCATATAAAGGTATATGGTATAACGAAATGCTATTTAGCTAGCTCTCAGATGATAAGTAGTACAAAAAAAACAACAATACAATTGTATAATAAAATAAAATAAAGACAGAGACAGCAGGCAGTATACAGTACGTTAGTTCAATTTCTCCATGTATAGCAGACTTCAAAGGCACCACCTATTTCAATGTTTGTTCAAAATCAAACCAAATGACAAACTCTTTCAGTTAGGTTCACAGCTGAATTCTGAATGACCAACTGCTGTTGATTTTCTTTTCAATCTGGAAACATTTTAACTGTGAAGCATTTTGATTTGCTGCTCATTGCCAAAACAAGTTTCGGCTGTTTGGTTGTAAAATTAATTTCTTCATTCCTTCCATTTTGTACTAAAGGAGTTTATGTACATGTATAGTGGGGGAAAACAAGTTCGCTCAAAACTATAAAAATGTATTTATTAATCTTTCATGTCTGGTTGAGGAAGAACATTCCAAAAGAATAAGATTGATTTTGATACAAAAGACAAACGAATCTGGAAACTTTATCCTAAGTATCTGTGTATTTTGATTTTCTTATTCAGAGGTGAGCAGAGTATGGGCAGCATCAACCTTGTTGGAATGCTGCTGTTACATGGTACATGAGAACTGGAGAGCTGTTGACAACAGCAGATGTTAAATGTAGGTATGTGAAGATTCCATTTTAATTTTACATTTTAATGATTCTGGGGTGTACATTCGAAAACGTGGCAGATCTGTTTCAAAATGTTGAAAGTATCAAGAATGCAAAAAGGCTGATGTTCAACCCAAATCTGGTCTTGGATAACCAGCTAAAGAAATCAGGGGTCACAATTTCAATTTACATTACAATCAGGGCCAGTCTTCACATCCTCCTAGAGCACCAGTATTGTTACAGGAGATTGAGTTTAAAAAGTTTGATGTAGATTTGATTCTCTTAAAGCATGTCAGACAACTTTTCAATTTCAAACAGCAAGAATTCCCTGTTTGCTGGAGAGTTTTTAGTGTTTGCCAGAATCCCGTTAATATTTCCTTTCTGTTATTTAATTGCTAGTAAGCAGCAGAAAGTTTCAGGAATGCAATCAGGTGTAAATCACATGGTGCTTCCACATCAACAGAAAATGGATCAGCAAGTATATCAATGCTTTCCTTGTGATTTCTGAAATCTGCGAATCACTGATCACATTCTCGAAAAGCAAGTCAAGCTTGATAGTGTATTTACAAATAGTGAACTGTATTTCAGTGCTGAGCTCCTTAACAAGTGACATTTAAAGACATCAAAGAGTCAGATACATTTGAAGATGTTTATTGAGTGTTTGAAGTATGATGACATTTGGTTTAACCTGCTTGACTGAGGACCAGCACCCTGGCCGTAGAACAGGGAGACTAGGATGCAGAATGAGAAGTTAGCCAAAGAGTAGCTGCAATGGTGGAAATAGGGGGAAGGAGGGATGCACAATGAGAAATGTGAAAAGAGGAGTTTGCATATGGTATATGGACAGTAATTAACAATAAATTGAATCATGACTAATTATGATTTAGACCTAAGAGGCATAGTGCCTTTTAACCATGTAGTGGATAAAGTGGATAGAAAAAGATGGATGAATAATTATTATTTAGAACAGCTGGGTGAAGGTGGCTTGGTTGTCACAATCCCTCCCAAACTGTAGTTAAGAACTAGCACTTTTCCAGAATTTTTGTTTGACTGTAAATGCTCGTACATCATAATACACTGCTGTGACCAGTGTAAGGACTAGATCTTTCAGCTTCAAGTTTAGAATATTCAGCTTTTCTTTGTCTAGAAGGAAAAACATATGTGCCATCAATTCTGTGATCATAATATTCATAATATAACATGTAATCTCTTCCATGAATATTTTCACCTTTGTTTTCAATTTAAAAAGTAGTTGTCCTGCTTAGCAATGTACCTCAGTGAAGCAAAAAAAAATCACTTTATTTAGAATATGTTTTCTCCAAGAAAGAATACAAAAAGCACCTTGAGCAAATGTATTCCATACATTTCATAACAGATATGACAGTCAGATTTATAAAATACTGCACAGTACTTATTGAGAAATGATGCAGTATAATGCTACTGATTGCTTGACATTTTGCTTATCCATCTTTCTCCATACTGGGATTACAAAGTAGACTTTTTTACCAATCATTGCTGGGGCCCTGCCAATCATTAATCCAGGTAAAAAATTTTATTCCAATGCTCATGTGAGGCAGTAAAACTTTTGCTGGCCATTGTTGACAAGCTAGGATCTCACTCTAAAGTAACTACAAAAGTTTTCATCAGTGCCTCTCAAATATACTGCAGGCTGTGCACTGTTAACAAAATTGATACTTTCTTCAACTGTGACTGAAACACACTGAAAATTTTAGAAACTTTACTTTTCTCGAGGTACTTTTCTCTTTACTTTTTTCTCTGGTATCCTTCGAGAGCTCGAGAACATGCTCTGCTATGGTTTGTGAAAGATTTGATGATCATGCTGAAAAGTCTCTTACTGTAACATACAATCTAAATTACTTTAATAATATAGTGTTTAATAAATTCAAAACAATAAGTGGCTTCCCAGACTTAGTACTCATTTCACTTCCATCATAACTTTCAAAATTGCTGACAGAAATTGCTCGCTTTCTCAAAAAGTAGCTGCTGCTTTGATAATACTTTTTTAAAATGTGAGAAGATTCTTTCTTCTCTCTGGTAGTTCCCATATTCTTGTGGATGTTTTAATGTGTAATATTTTTTTATTGTAGATCTGTTCATGAAGTAGATAGCCTGTAGGCAATGAGTTTGAGACTGCTCTTTAGTCTAGGCTTTACATCTTACAGACTTGTATTTGCATGAGTACAGATCTGTACAGATCTGTGTTTTGTATTTTGTTGGGGAATGTGAGAGAAAGATTCAACATGAAGACCTTATTCGGATTTAGACTATAGAGCATGTTCACGTTATGGTTGACAATACTATACAGATTTAAAAAATGGAAAATTATTGGGCATCTTTCATCTTCACACTTATCAAGAAGACAGTATATTTGAGAAATATTTTATTTGTTGTTTTTTTTTTACACACCTTACTTACTGTAAGTTGGTAAAAATGCAAAACTCCTCAAGCTGACATATTTGGAGGGCATGATATTATGAAAGTATTTTTCATAATACAGTATATAATAATTGAGAAGTTATTTTTGTTCTCATGTGAAATATGCACATCAACTTGTTTTAACAATTTTACTGTTTTTAGGAAGCTGTCAAGGAAAATAAAGTTTTGATAATATATAGTCACATGAACATACTTTAAAGCATAATACTGAAATAAATGTCCCTTAGAATGTATTTCTGAAAATTTCACTTACTGTAAATACTAAGGACAGCAAAGCTGTCCATTTCTATATTTCTATAATGAGTGAAGTACAGTATGCAATTGTTTGTGGGTGTTGTAACACCAATGTGTCTTTGATTAAATAAGGCTATTGCTGGGCGGGGTGGGATGATTATGGAAAAATCTCCTGTAATGTGTATTTTGTGTCAGTATGAAATAAATGAATATATTATAATACTACATGTTCAACAAGACATTTGAGGCTGATTTGGATTTTCCGACATTTTTTTTTCAATTAAACATATTGTGTGAATGTAAATACACTACTTATAAACTGTGCAGCTGCCTAAATGCCTGTGTAATATATTTTTTATTGCAATGAATAAAATATAGGTAACATCAAACTAAATCCTGCAACCTCTTTATGTCCTAACAGCACTTTATTGAAAGGTGTTTCACGCTGTATTGACATTTTGTAGTTAATGACATCTGAGTACATATTAACATAACTTTTATTTATTCCTACTTTTGCTTAAAACATATGTGCTCACATATAAAAGATGCTTAATATAAAATATATTTTCCATCAAAGGCAAACTGTTCCCTTTTTTTTCTAACTCTTCTACCCTATTACATTCAGAGTTACTCTGATCTCTGTTGTGTATTTTCTGCCCTTTTATCAGTTCCTGTGTCAAGGTGGCATAAAAGACCACAGAATACACTATGGAGGTTCTCAGACCTCAGACCCAGGCAAAACTATAGTTTTTTTAAGAGACAATCTGGGAAGTGAATTCCCACACATGGGATTTCCGCCACAGAATCCAGGTGTCAATCAAAGATAAAGGAGCAAGGGAAATCTGAAAATACTGTCAGCGAGTACACTCAGTCATAGAGGTGGGGTGAAGAAGACAAAACATCTGCACAAAAAGCAATAGAAAGGAAAAATCCATGCACAAACTCTGGTGGTGGCAAAACTGATAACAGTTAAACAGAGACCCAATCTTCTTAAGCGTGTTCAATTCGAGTTCATTAGTGAGGACAGCTGTCACATTCTGAAAAGTCCGATCAATGGTAACTATTCTGAGAATAACATTGTCTGGTATAGGCAGGTAAATATTATACTAGAACTTGAAATTCTCTCACTGCTTTTGGTTGACAAATTCCTTCCATCAATGAGAGTGTGAAAGTGTCACAACTGATGTTAGCGCAGAGATTCCTATTTTTCAGGCTTAGTAAATCAGTGCAGGAAAACAGTGGTAAAATGTGAATGAAAAACATTGTCTCCCCCTACAACAAATTAATATTATGTTTCATGGAAATGTCTGAGATTGGCAAGGAGGTTGCCACATGTTAGTCACAGTATGACTATCTGGGATTTTTTTTTAGAATAGTTCAGTTCATAGTAATAAGTACAGGAAATTGAGCATCAAAAGTCATATGTCAGTTAAAATTGCAACAAATTTAGAGAAGACGAATAACAGGAAAAATTAAAAATCTTTTTAAATGCTCTGAGGTTTATTGAACAAGCATGACGTAGGAATTGTTATTATTCATTATATGTTGATTACAATTTGTCACCAATAGGAGATGATCTACTGTATGCAATTCACAAACTATTAATACTCTATGTGTGGTCACTGTTGGAGGAAATACACGCTGTATACTGTATTGCAGTGCATAATTTACACCTGGTTGCAAATGGTGTCTTGCGGTAATCAGTCAAATTGCTCTCAAATAGCCAGGACAAGCATGTATCTGATCTTTGGTCTCTGAGTCCTAAATGTCACACAGCATACTAGCTCATTCCATAAATATTAAACAGGGCTTGAGAGCTAAATTATTGGTGAGGTTACATCTTGATTTTTTCCTGCTGTCTGTTGGCAAACTGCTTACTTCAAGTAAATTTGACATTAGTATTTTTAATGAGAATGCTGGAAAGTATTAAATAGTTTAAATCCATCTTCTTCCACTATTCATATGATGGACATTGCCTGTAATGTCATGGTTCTGAATAATACATACAGATAGAGTCATGTGATGTTAGACATTTCCCACAGAATTATTTAACTTTTCTCAGTCTATTAACTTTGTGGCAATATCCAAATTAGACCCTGATAAATTTAATTCATCAATCAAAATAAAAAAAAATAATCCAAGTGTAAAAAGGTTATTTGCTGTCAATGGCCTTAATCACCCTGTTAGTTTTCCATATGAAGTATGTGAAGTAATTCTTTTAATTCTTTGAAGGCCATCTTCTTTATCTACTTTGATCCGTGGCTTTCCTTAAGAAAGGTTAAAATTCAGCCTATAGATTTTTAAATTACTTTTGGCTTTGGCTCAAGATCAGACTCTGGAACTCTGATGAGGTTTAAGAAAATCTAATAATATATTCTTTGGATACAAAATATTGCTCTTCATCTATACAATAACACAATCTACACTGTGAAGGAATTAAGAGTGGACAGGTTTAATGAAATTCAGTTTTAAATACGTTTTGGATTTCAATGGGAAGCATACAAGAGGTGCATTTATTAACTGATGTTTTTACTGCCTTCCTCAATTCCTCCATAGGTTTCAAAGATATGTTTTAGCATTCAAATCTAAAAATAAATAACCTGCAGGTGAAAATCCAGGTTTGGCAAGTTCTCTGGCGAGTATTCATATGCAAAACACAGAAATCAAAAATAAATCTCTTGTGAAATAGTTTTAAGCAAGACATTATTCAGATGAAAATACCATGCCTTGCAAAGTATTAAGGCCTTTTGGATGATGTTACATTTTTGTGAAATTACAAAATTATATATATTTAAAACTTAATATTGTATTCAAAACCTACCATAAAAGCTCAAACTGAATACATCTGTGGGTACGATATATTACAGTAAATGCTAGCAAAATCTAAAGAGAAAATAATGAAATATGTTGATTGCATAAGGTAGTTATGAAACTCACAAGTTGTTTTGGGTAAGTCTTTAGAAAAATTGCTTGTGGACTGCTTATGGAGAGCAGTTTTCAAGTCTTTCCACATATTCTCAGTATTTTTCAGTTACTTATTTTATGCTTCTCCAGTATACAGTAGCTTTGGTCACATGCTTTGGGTTTTGCCCCAGATTCAGGTCTTTAGAAGACCTGATATAAGATTTTCTACTATAATTTCCCTATGTTTTATTTAATCATGTTCCCTTTGTCTTGTCTTTTGCTTAGGATAATGAAAGGCAGCCCATAATATATGGCTGCCATCACCATGCTTGTCAGTAAGCATGGTGTTGTCTTAGTGAAGCATTGTGTTGTTTGCACTTGATATAACATTTCACTTTTAGGCTAAAATGTTTCAGTTCTGTCTTACTCAAATCTTGCTGCATGTTTGCCAAATCATTTGAATGCTATGTTTAAATGTAAATTCAGTGCAGTTTCTTTAGTAATAGCTCCCTTCTTGACACTCTGTATACAAGCCAGCTTTGAGTCACAGAAATTTTCTTCGACCTCAACCATATTTCAATTCACTATTTACAGTCATATACCTAACCAATTTTCCCCTTGTCTTGCTCCTCAGTTGACAGGGACATTCTTAATCTGAATCTTCTTGAAATGCACTACTTGACTGATGCACTTAATGAGACAAATGTGTTTAGATTGAAATTATGTTAAATACAGTTCTATTATTGCACACACAGACAGAGACTACTCAAATAAATGGTTTAGAAGGTAATTTAGTGAACCTAAATTGTAATCAAAGGGTTTGAAAACATATTCATAAATATTTTTTTCTTTTTGATTTTTGCTTTTAGTATGTGGAGTATGTTGTGTATATCACAAATATTAAATCCGCAAGGCCCTGCGTACTTCCATCCTTCCATTTTCTATCCACTTTATCTTGTACAGGGTAATGGAGGATGCTATAGCCTAACCTAGCAAGCAATGGGCACAAGGCAGTATACACCCTGGACAGAACAGCAGTCCACCGCAGGGTAAACACAGACACCAACACACAACACACTCACACCTGGGCAAGTTTTCTCGAAAGCCAATTAACATTCAAGCACGTCATTGGACTGTAGGAAACTGGAGCACCCGAAAGAAACCCACAAGAACACAGGGAGAATATGCTGTAAAAATTCTATACAGATAACGCCCCTGGAATAGAACCCAGGGCCCCACATTTGTGAGGCAGCAATGATAGGCCTGAATACTTTTGCAAGATAATGTAAACTATGATGTTATGACAAAGATGACCCACAAAACAATTACTTCTTTCTCTTATTGGACAGCATGCTGGACATTACCATAAGAGACTTGATATTACTCTGAAGACCACATTCCAGTCTTTATATTTGATCCACGTGTGCAACATATTGTAAAAATAGTTCAGGTGGGTAGCTGCGTTAGCATACGTAGACTTTAAACCCAAAGAAGGCTCCACAAGCAAAACATTGTGTTTTCTTTCTTCTCTTTTCAGCATGTAATAAACATATATATTGTAAAAATATCAATCTTACACCTCAAAAATATTGCCAGATTACACCCTACAGTATATTGTCACAAACTGTTGCTGAAGACTTCAGTCTTCTCTCAGATTATTTTAAAGCCCTGCTCATTGGGGTATCTAAATCCACATTGAACAAACGTAGTATGTCCAGAATTCGGCAGCTAGGATCCTAACTAGGTCTTGTGCAAGTGATCACATTACTCCTATCCTGGAGACCTTGCACTGGCTTCCTACCAGGTTTCATGTTGATTTCAAAATTCTCATGCTCAGCTGAAAGAGCTTTTGGTGACAGGGCCTTCCCCTGCTATGCCTTAAAGCTCTACAATTCTATCACTTAGGATATCAGAGAGTCACCTTCCCATAACTCTTTCAAAGCAAGACTCAAACCCTTATTCCTTAGAACTGATTTTATTTAATGGGTTCTGTGCCTCTTTGCTTTCCCACTATATATTCCAACCTAACAGTAATCATATAATTTTGCTGTCTCTTCTCACTGTAGTTTTTTCTTACTGTAAAGCACTCTGAGATGCCGCTTTTAAAGGTGTCATATTAAATTCTTATTATTATTATTACATCACGTATGAGCTGAAGGCTATATAAAGCAATGGTGTGCATCTCATGCTGAGAGGTCTTGGAGTCTGTTGGTTTTGCTCTTTCTCTGCTCATAATGCACTAATAGAGTAAATGATTAACTTGACGAGTTTAACACTCTTCAAACACTCTTCAACAACAGCTTTTGATGATTTAAAGAGATCCCAAAACCTGATGGATTCTGGAATCAAGAACTGGAGTTGTGCATGTATGGTGTAAAGCATTTATCTAAAACATAGTGTCACGGATGTCGGAAAGGATTGTAGCGGCAAGGCTTATTAAAATACAGGAATTAAGTTTTCTGCTCCCTTGCCAGTGAGGCCCCATCTCTGTGGTGCAGCCACAAAGAAGCTATTCATGCAGGCTGATTTAAAGATGTTTTCTTTTGATAAGGGACAGCTCCCAAATGGGGATGCACTTAGCTAAGCCTGGCTATCATGATCAATGGTCATTTATTGGCGCCTATCTGTCTAGGGAGTGCCAGATGGACATCTGGACTGCATTCCTAAGTGTCAGGAGTAAGTGACTCATATCTCACCTTGATCAACCGATCAGGGACTGGTAGGGCTGAGTAACCCACGTGGGTCTCTGATGCCCATGAAACTTTCAGCCAATGAACGAGCTGAAGTTCCTCCAGGTAAAACAGGCAACACAGAGAGCCTGTGAGATTTTCGAAGAATTCCAGGGGTGCGAGACAATTCCAGGGCAGGACGGCCCAGTAGCAGAAAGGCTCCCAAGGGCAGGACATTCTCGCAGCTCGCCTCCTGACCATCCTGAGACTCAGCCCGGACAACCACGTAACGGCCAGTGTGTCCAAGTGCCAGAACTTTCCTTTGTTCTAAGAGTCGAGAGCGGAGGTTGCCACGAGTAACCAAAGGATCCACCCGAGGTTAGCACCAGCAGCAAGCCTCGTGAACAGGTCGGAACTGTGGACAGCTGAATCAGTATTCAGAACTAGCGCTTCATCAGGAACGAACCGGTCCTCTTCCTGACTTGCTGGGACCCACAGTCATCTTTTCTCCTGTGCACAACTGTGCTAGTTTCAGCCAAAACTAACTAGCCGGTCTTCAGAGAGCATCAGCAGCGCACCGTCGCAAGCAGCACAGCACAGCCTGGCACGGAGCCAGAGAGCGCGGATTGGACAGCAACAAGCCTGCAACTGCTTCTTTGTGCCTGCAGGAGATCTGAATCCCCAGAGATTGGATGAGTATTCAACTTCACTGCATTACTGCTCGAGAATTCAATTGTTATCCCAACCAGTTGATATCAATTTAATTCCTAAGAGTTATGTACTTGTTTTGAGTATCTAATGTAGAAGTTGTAACCAAGTTCAATTACGAAACGGTCTAAATGAATGATATACCGAACGTATGTCCTCTTGATATGTGTAACTCTTTGTAACTGAATGAATATATATCTTTTGTATTCTGATAACCCTCACGATAAGATCTGTTAGGTTTACATGCATATTCTATGTATTAATAAATGTATCCTCGTGTATTAGTACCTGTGTGTGTGCGTTGTTTGAGTTATATCGCATGGTTGGATTCTAAGGCCATTAAAAGAATCAATTTTGTGATTTACTGCCACAATTAATAATTGTCCCAATAAATGCCCAAACCCCTACAGAACTGGTGCCTCGTGAGAGCACACTACAGGATGAACCATGGAATGGTAGGAGAGCGAAAAAGACCCTATGCGTAGTGGTGAGATGGGGGGTTAGCCCCATCTCAGCTGTTCAGGAAATGCCGAATAAAAACCTATGATCTCAGGTAGCGGACATGGGGCGACCTGGTGCTAGGCGGGTTTCATTTGTTTAAATTGCTGCAAATCAGTAGTACATGTGTTGAGACTCAACATACAGTACACCTGTACCGCTTTTTAGGAAAATTTGATACTAGCATGAAGCATGTGAATTGTTACCCACATATTGAATAACGAAAGACAACTTCAAAACTATTAAGAAGTGTTATGAAGAAATATTTTGAAACCTCCACCAAATGTAGAGAGTGAAGGGGAAGGCATCACACAACTTGTTTCATATTGAGTATACACATCACATTCCACTAAGTAGTAGGGCTGAGAGCTAGCAGTGTGGCACAAGAGGTGTGTGAAACAGTTTACCGCGTCTTGCTTCATGTGTTGTTTTCTGTGGTGTACGTTCTTACTTTTCATAAGAAAATTTGTGGTTTAGACTTTAACATGGATCCTAAAGGTTTTAAGAAAATGAACATTTTGAGTGTGTGTAATTACACAAAAAGTAAATGAAGTGGTTAAAGTGTACTTAATGATATCTAACTAGGTAAGTGGTGTTTTTTATTATAAGCACAAACCACAGCATGAATGTTAGTTATTGTTTCTTTTGTCATTTTTTGGTGGAAAAGTACAAATTGGGGAGACGTTTTTTGGGTTCGGAAGAGATTGTAATTTTTCCCTATAGGAAATAATGAAAATAGGTTTTTCTTTTTACAAATGGCTTTCTTTCTGTTATACAAAATGGGTTCCTGGGAATGAATTACATTTGTAAAAAGAGGAACGGGTGTATATGTTGTTACTGTACGTCATGATGGTAAGATGGAAAGATCCAGGTGCTTGATCCCTATGAAGGCAGAAGGAGATACAAGAGCTGGCAGAGCTAGCCAAACAGGATATGCACTTCAAGCTGATCTGAGACAGAAGGCTAGATACAGCTAACAGGACAGAGTAGTACAGGAAATTTACACCACCAAGCAAGGTTTAAAGACAGGTTCAACACAATGCCGCTTGTCCGGTACATAGCTGGGCCAAAGTGGACATGGGTGACAGATGGGGAGCCAGCTTTCAGCATAGTTCAGAAACCACAGATACACACTTAATCAGATTGGTAGGCCTCTTAGCTGGATGGTTGTGCTGTGAGGACTTCCCAGGCAAGAAAGCAGCTCAATGACAGAGCACTGTACCAGAGGGTTTAAGTATTGAAACAGGTTCTCATGGTCCCAGGAGGTGTTTGACTCCTCATGGTAAATGTGGCCACTTTCCATGGAGACAGAGAGCTGTGAGTTCTGGTTCATCTGAGCATAACATACAGTATGTAAAACATTTTAGGATTAATTATTTTTGTTTTCTAATTCAATGTGGGTAGATACTTTGTCACTTATGAATAGAAATAATTGTAGACTATGTTCAAATGCTTATTCAAATGTTTTAGAAAGAGAAGCAGCTGTTCTTTACATCGAATTAGCAAATGTTTTTTGTGGTTTCATTGAAATTAATATGGTACAAAATACTTACAGTATAGGCATTTTAAATTTGAATTTCTGAATCTACAAATGTAAAAGTTTTACCTGAGGCCCTGAGGCATTGTCAATGTGTCAATGTACTGTATAATTTTAATAAATTGAATCAATAAAAGGTGGAAAAACAAAGTGTGATTACTTCACATAGATAAAATTAATACATTGTACTCCTAAGGAAAATGTATCAGTAATCAAAATGGTAATAATAATAATTGCTTACACTTATATAGCATTTTTCTGGACACTCCACTCAAAGTGCTTTACAGGTAATGGGGACGCCAATGTTCAGCATCCACCTGGATGATGCAACGGCAGCCATAGTGCACCAGAACGCTCACCTCACATCAACTATCAGTGGGGAGGAGAGCAAAGTAATGAAACCAATTCATAGGTGGGGATGATTAGGAGGCCATGATTGGTAAGGGCCAATGGGAAATTTTGGCGAGGACACAGGGGTTACACCCCTACGCTTTTCGAGAAATGCCCTGGGATTTTTAATGACTACAGAGAGTCAGGACCTCAGTTTTACATCTCATCCAAAGAACAGCGCCTGTTTACAATATAGCATCACTATACTGGGGCATTAGGATCCACATGGACCACAAGGTGAGCTCCCCCTGCTGGCTTCACTAACACATCTTCCAGCAGCAACCTTAGTTTTTCCCAGGAGGTCTCTTAACCAGGTACTGACCAGGCTCACACCTGCTTAGCTTCAGTAGGTTGCCAGTTGTGAGCTGCAGAGTGATATGGCTGCTGGATAAAAATAGTATGCACAGGCAGCTATACATATGTTTTACATTATTGCTATCAATATATAGTAGGCACTTTCATATGAATATACAGTATGGGCTTTCATCATAGTAAATATGAGTCTGAATAAGCCAACATTCTTTCACGAAAAATCTTTTTTTCTGAAATGCGAAAGAATTATATAACTAAAATAATTTTAAACAATGGCGAGACCATTGTTGCAGGGGCTGCAAAATTAAAATGATGAGTTTAAGTACAACAGCAGCTGCAGGAACAGCAGGGGCATTTGATTCATCCGCATCGCGAATTTGTCCCCAAGAGTATTATTCTGTACACTGCACAATAAATATTGTTGGGCCCACTGGGATCTACAGTATATGCAGATTGCGAGATCCCTGTTGTTTACAAAACACCTTAATTGTGTAGAATTGTATAGTACACAAAAGGCTGAACTACAGTTGAAATACCAAGTGCTTTCTTCAAATCTTCGAATCACAGAGCCCTAGATGTAAAAATCATAGAAAATGAAAACACTTTTCATCTACAAAGCAAAAAAGCTGGAGAACAAAGGGAAATTTGTGAAAAGCATCACATTATTATCAGAAATCAATGATTGATTGATGAATGATCAATATACATTACTTTAATCGAGGACAGAAATGCTTTTTTCCTTTCTGTTCATCATGAGTGCTGTATGAGTACAATGAGTGCAAGTATCATCATTATTTAAACTATACACTGTCATTTTATAAGAAACACGACAGTGAATGTAGTTGTCTCAGACAAAATATTTATACATTTATGGATTTCACTACAGCATTATGTTATTTTCTTTCTACTCTAGTGTGTACCTACATCTATCTACTATACACTACATGACAAGTTTAATTGCAGTATCCGTGTTTTTACTTTTCTCGGTACCACAATAATGCTAGCTTTTATATGTACAGTACACCTTAACACTGATTTTTAAAGATTGAAAGAAATCAGCAGGGATCTTAATCTTTTTAGCTGCTGGACAAAATCCTTTTGCTAGGAATGCATTTGTCAATAATTTTAACACTATAAAAGCCTCCTCATACTGGAGATACTGCCAGTTTGCTAGGCAACGATTAAGGCCATAAAGCTTGCTGCACAGAAGTGAACATACTGGCATTCCATTCAGTGTGTTGCAGAGACAGCAGGAGAAAATTGCTCATGGTCATGCTCATGTAGGGAGAAGCAGTAGACAATATTATTGCTATAAAAATGTTATTAGTGTAAAGTATAAAAAAATAATTTTTCATTGAATTCAGACTAGTGAGGCAGAGCTCCCGTGATGTACTGTATATAATCCACCATCCAGTGAACCTGAATCCACATTAAAATTCTCAATTTCTAGAAACAACTTCTAGTAATGGGAGCTGGTTTTTGGCAATGATGTTACTCTGCCTCTGAGGCACACTTTTATTTTAAACTTTCACAAATTATCATGAGTTAACATTCATCTGCTGCATCGGTTACATGACGATTAGGAAGAAAATTGTCTACTGTACATCAAGAAAATGTTGTGCTCCAAATGTTTCAGGATTAGATCTTTCAGATCTGCTTTTCTCCATTTTAGCCATATGAATCCAAATTGCACATTTTTTTTCCATTATGACTTGATTTCAGTAGATTGGTGAAAATCCAAATTACCTTGATAAGACAACAAACATACAGGGACATCATATGTAATATTTCATTATTTGGCACTAGCTCAGGCAAAGCTAACAACCCCCAAAAAGAATTAAAGGAATGGCAAAACACAAATGTACTGAAGGCTTCTTCTATGGTGAAGAGCACATATGTACTCAAATGTAGGCTTCTTCTATGGTGAAGAACATAAATTTTCTTTGATTCATTTGGGTCACATATGCAAGGTTTCAATCAGAGAATGTCTGTCATAGAGTGAAGTGAATTAGAACTGTGTATGATGCAGATAATGGAATACAATTCAGGGAACAGGTGGCAGTAGAGCCAACAATAGAGTTCCAGATCTTGTGCATTCTCTGGTGGGCTGTAGAAGATGCTGTGCCAGCCTTGAAAGAGGTTTCAGCCTGAGGTCTTTTGCACTAATGCAAAATTAGAATAGGAACTATAGTAAGTAGCAACTTTCTGATGTTTGCAAGAACTGAATGAATGAGGTTGGATTCCACATAGAGCACTCCAAAAAAGAAAAAAATAACAGCAGCTATGGTCATAAGGACAAAGAGGAGTCTGGTGTGCTTGAGAGACCAAGGGTGGAAACTTATGGGGAAGAAGAAAAAATCAAGACCTCACACCAGTGAATGGGGGGTAGCAGTGTTGGCAAGAGTTGAGAATGAGGAGCCCATGTCCAGTGAAGACCAATGCCATTACTCACACCCTCTGAGTGGAGCAGGCATCAGCAACTGTCGGGCCTCCTACCGGGAACGCAAAAAGAGGACTTCAGAAGCCGAAGAAACAAAACTATAAAATAAACTGGGGCTGTACAGTACGTGTGGTGGGTTGGATAACCAGAAATGAGACAGCAGTGAAATCTGGGACTGTAGGAAATAGAAGGAAATAAAGGGAGAAAGATGGGGAATGGGAGAGGAAGCATCTTGAGTTGTCCCTGAGTTCCAGGGAGTGGTGACAAGAATCAAGAGAACTGGAAGAAAAGAGAGACATTGTGGCAGGTGCAGGAAGCTGGTTGTTTTCTGTTAAGAGGATGAAGCCAAAGACCTATTTGTTTCAGAACAAGCAAAAAAGCAACTCTTGTGCTTTAGAGCGCTGTTGAACTCTTGGAGGAGGCAAATGATGGTTGGATCGCAGAGTCAAAAGGCTGGTGAGTATAAAGAGATGATGAAGTGGGAGAGGCGTAGGACCCAATAAAGGTAGCCGAGTGCTTAAAAAGCTTAGCAGGTAAAATATTTATACATAAGAAGTGCAAAATTACAATTTCATAGCCTCCTGAACTTCTGTGTAACAACTCCTTGTTGTATTTAGGTATTATTGTTGTTGTCTTTATCTTTTATGTTATACCCCATTTTCAGTTAATGGGGTATAATAGTAACATACTATTTTACACATTATTATGTTCTGGTAACATTTTCACCAATCTTCACATCACATTTTACAATACTGTAAACTTTATTATAGATGTTTAAGTGCCATCCCTGTTCAGTTTTTCTGACAGTTATGGAAGCTGCACATTTAGCGGTTCATGCTGTGCTTTTTATCATTCAGATTAGCACAATAAAACACAATGATAAAGATTTTGAAAGTGTCTTTTGTGTAAAGCACTTCAAGGTGTTTTACATGTGAAAGGATTTTATAAAAGCTAGAATAAATAAGTTTTCAAATGTGCTGGAAAAAGGGTAAAAGAATTCATATCTCAAAGACATGGAGGTGAAGTGTTTAATAAATGTGGAGTTCTGCAAGCAAAATCTCTGCCCCCTACCACTTCCAATCACAGTATAGTCAGGGTTAGGAGATCCTCTTCAACTAATGAAAGGAATAAAATGGGCACATATTTAAATATTGAAGTTACATGTATAGATCAGATAGTTTTGATTAAACTGCACCGAGAAGAATCTCAAATCAATTCTGAGAGCTACAGAAAGTCATCAAAAACTTTTTGTAATAGAGTGCTAACATGCAGTTAATTTGGAATAACTAAATGGAAAAGGTTTAAGTTTAAATAAAAAGTGTATATGTATTTGGGGAGGGGGTCAACACAAAAATCACACCATCATTAACTTAAGTTCTGTAGACCCACTATTTTAACATTACATTATTGCATAAAAAAACACATTTTTACAATGATTGTGAATTTGATGTATTTACATTAATTATTATTCAAATAATTGAACTAATGTAAATGCAGTAAACAGACAAACCTATACAGGTGATTAAAAGATAATCTTACCCATTAGCTTTTTGGGTGAAGACATTAATGAAATAAACTAAATTATATCAACCAATGCCAGCCCAAATTGGAAGACCTGTTTTGATTAATGTTCATAAAATAATTGCTTAAAATATAAACAGAAATAAAAGCTTACAACACAGCTAAAAACTCCCAATGTTTATCAGGTGAACAATTAATTTGTTAGGAATGTGATCAGATCATCTAAAAACAATTCTTAGCAGATAACACATACTGTACTGTCTTGTCTCTGATCATATACAACATTTTTGCTTTTTCTTCAGAGGAATATGGGAATTTTGCCTCTGCACTTGTGTTTTCTGTTGTGTCTTCTTCAGATAAAATCTATACACGTATGCCTCAGAGCAAACTAATGTCAAAACTAAAAATAATTAGGTGGCATCACCTTCTCCCAGTAAATTCCCAGTGCCCCGTAAATAATATGAATTTTTACAGGACAGACATTTTAAGCATAAATGAACATAAACATGTTTCTTGCTTTCAGATCAAAACCACTAGAAGATTGGCCTTTGAAATTACTGAATTAAAATCTGCTTGTTTCATGTTTTTGATACAGTGGAGCAGATCTATCTTGGTTTAAGCTTGTACAAATAGGCTTGAGCTGTATCCCAAGAGCAGATTAACATTGAAGTCAAATCATTTAAGTTAAATGATTTGGGACATTTCAAAGCATATTTATTTACATATATATTTTTTAAATCACTACAGGAAATTATTAACTTGATGTTTTTGTAGGACATTTTGTCTCAAATAGTTATTGCAGGAGAGTAACATACTGTGAGCATTTGATCCCTCACTTGCAATTAGAAACCTGGTGTTGTCATGTGCAAGTAAAAAAGTAGTTGCAATTAATTCTAAATGTATTTTTCTTCTTGCATGGGTCACAGAAATAAGTGTTGGTTCTCAAAATCCCCTAGAAAAGGTACAATTAAGTAAGTTATATTAGCTTAGATTATATGATATGCTAGGTAGAGATTAATGAGCCAAGGTTGATTGATAGATATTTACAAAACTGCATTCTTACATCCTGGTACTCTATGTGTACACTCTTTGGGACTCTCCTGGAATCCTTCGAGTACATACAGTACTTAGAGTAGCTCTAGGATAAATAGGTGATCAGTATACTTTCTCAAAATCTTCATCTTTATCAAGTATACAGTTATTAAACTAAAAGAACTGTTAAATATCATGGCTTTAAATATATCGACTAATAATTTTGTCTGTGAATATTGGAATCTATTTTTTTCTTATTAGAAGATTTAGGACACAATCGCAAAGTGCTTTTTTTGTATTGTTTCCTGGAGCTAAATGATGAAGTGCAATTGAGTTAACAGCTGTTTGTTGATCTGTCATTATCAGTTGAGTAATAAACCTCCCCACACCCAGTGGATAGGGACTCCATCTGTGGAAGATCGTGATACAGAGGGTAGCCGAGGCCAGACACAATAAACAAGCTATATTTAACACTAACCTCACAAAACATCCATCACAAATCATCTTCAAGCCTGTGATTTGCAATGTGTACAATGTGGAGCATCCTGGAAGACTCCCCACAGCTAAATTATATCTGCAAAAACAGATATAGAAGGCAGTTCCTTTTGGAAAAAAGTGAATACACTGGAGATGCAGTTGCAGGAACTGAGAGAGCACAGTGAAGGACTAGCAGATCTCAGGCATCTCAAATTGACAGAACACCAAAACAGAATAGCTGATAGAGAGTACCTCATAGCCTGAAATAATATATTTATTTATAAATATATGTATATATTTTAAGGTATTTTAACGCTGAATGTTTTCCATCACAATATAACTGACTAATAGTAACATACAATATGCAATTTATGGCTACCATGAAAGCTTTTTATATGAAAAGATAGAAAGAAAAATAAAGTACAATGTCTCATTCAGTTTTCAAAAAAATTCCTTATTAAGAGTATAAAGAATTCTCTTCAGTACATAAATAATCTATTATATTAGGCTAAGAGATTATCCATATGTGTAGCATCATTACAATAATAATTACACACATATTGTAATTACATACATTTCACTGACCAATGTTATTGAACCTTGTATATTTATTAAGATGTGAATTACCAGTCACAAAAAAATCCTATTATAATTGCTTGTTTGAACAAGAGTCATCTTTTGGTGAACGATCATACATCAGGCATTTTGTACATGTTATAATTCAAATTCACTCTAGAGCAGGATTTCTCCAGATTTGTTTAATGGTTTAATCAATTTCCTTCCCTATCTGAGGCAGGTGCCAAAACTACACATATATTATTTCTTTTTCTGAATGGTGATTGTTATTCCACTGAATATCTTTGACAGATATCTTTTCTCATTTACATCCCTTAAAATAATATTGAATTAAATTAGAGATACAATATAATTTAGGTGTCAAATGTGCATGTCATTTATTATAGAGCATCTCATAATATATGGTTCAGTCTATTTTTAATTAAAAAAACACTAATGAATACTCTCATGAGGCATACACTACCAAAGATAACATCTGTTATGGTTAGATTAGTCCTATTGAACATGGATAATTATGGAAACAAATATATATTAGTGTGACCAAAAGAAAAATTCTATCAGGTTGTAGCAAATCTGTTGTATGTATTTGGATTGCAGAAATGTGGAGCAATCTGAAACTACATGACAAGAAATGGGGTTTGAATACTGTAGTTTGCATTTTTCTCATTTGTTCATAGGTACAACAGAATTAACTAGCGAAACACAGTATAAATATATTTTTTTCTTTCCTTACCTGTGCAATTTTTAAGAGATTTAATTGCATGACATGAATATTTAATGAAACTTCTGCTTTGGCTAATATGCCATTTTTAGTTATTGTTGTGCAATGGACATTTATCACTATGTTTTAAAGGTTACTTAAACCAGTTAATTCACAGATTCTAATTATCAGTAATTGAAGAAAACAATGTAATATAATTACTGTACTATATGATGCTATGATACATAATTTAAAGAGTATCATTTAAAATAAGGAATATTTATTAAGTTACATAATGGAATTTTAGGTTGTATTCTTAATAAATGTAGCATTTGAATCAAGGAATGTAGTGTTAAACTTGAAAAATGTGTACAGCTTCAGTTCTGACATAACAAAATTTAACAGGTGCACTGGAATCAGTCCAATAAAGTGCAACCTGATATATTCCCAAGCTTGATGAGAAGTGTTGCACTCACATCTTGAAATAACTGAACTAGGGGAAAGTTAGTGAAAATAAGAGTAAGTGTATCTGACAATAAAGTCACATTATATGGACTCACAGGAGGTACTATTTTCTACAAAGATTGCAACAAGCTATCCATGCACATTGTGGAAGATGGTACCCTAACTTCTTTCAAGAAATGTCTGGATGAGATCCAAGTCTGAATCTATCGAATTAATTGTAACTGTTGTAAATAAGTGAGATGAACCAAATGACCACCTTAACCTTTGTAATCTTTTTTAAGTTCTTATGCAGTAGAATAAATTTAAGTGATAGCACTGTAAAGTGTAACCAAACTATATCTGGATGCATTGGCATTAGACACCAAGATACAGGATTTAACTGATTGAAAGCATACTACACACTGTATTACAACTCATCCTTCCAGAAAAAGGCATCAGCATTGACTACCCCCAATCTAAGACTGTCTTGAGGCAATGATAAAAGGAAAAATGTTGGTATTCTCAATGGATAAAGGTTTGTTGCAGACAGAGGGTGAATGATCAAGTGTTTCAAGATAGTTGTTAGAAGTAAGCATATGAATCTAAATGAAACTTGTTTGAACCTTTGTTTGTGCTTGTAATAGAAAACTAATGCATGTAGTTGTGAAGCAGTAACTATTCAACTTATCACCATGGCCTTTAAACACTGCCAGAGATTTTTGTGTTCATTTCACAGCTAATTTTGCAAGCAGTTTTAATTTATTTCAGGCATACCACTGTCAATTATGAAAATGTCAATTCCATGATTTATTTCCTGTATTTCAATGAACAGATGTTAATATTAAAGATTAATGAAACAGGTTCTGGTAATCAGACCTCCAACTTTTGGATGTGACAGCTTGTGCAACAGCATTTGAGTTATCTGCTTGGTGGTAATGTCTCATGAGTATGAGAATAAAATATGTTGTCAGCAGAAAGTATACACTATCGCATCCCAGATTAAATTAAGTCTGGGTATAGTCACTTTCCATTAATTGAAAGCATATGCCAAGATTGCTCTAAGGTAATTCTTTGTAAAAAATACTTTCAGATATGGTATTAAATCAGAGTAAAACAGGGAGGAGACAAAGGTATCCAAAATCACCAAAGGTTCTATGGTATGGCACAAGGTGCAAGGTATCAGAGCATTTATTTTTTGTTATTGAGTTACTATTTGTTTAGGTATACAGGTTGTAGAGTTTATCCACAGGTTCCCTATAGCACACCATTCTAGTATTCTTGTGTAAAGGTGTATAATAGGTTCTCACTCCATGATGTTTATGTTTCATAGTCTAAGTTTCCTCTGGCCTTTATCCATTATGGCCTCCTAATAATCCCCATTTATGAATTAGCTTCATCATTCTGTTCTCCTCCCCACTGATAGCTGATTGGGGTTGAGCATTCTGGTGCACTTCGGTTGCTATCACATCATCCAGGTGAGTGCTACACATTGGTGGTAGAGGAGAGACTCCATTACTTGTAAAGAGCTTTGAGGGGAATGTCCAGAATAGCATTATATAAGTGTAAAGGTGATTTTTTTACAGTAAGTTTCATGACACGTATAGAGATGGGGAATTCAGTGCAAGTCGTTGTACAGGCCATGCCAGGACTAACTGAATAATATAGAGGGGACACATAATACACAGTGTGAGCAATACTCAAAGACAGGCAAACAAGGTCCAAGCACAACATGTAAAAGTAAAATAACATGCAGTTATGCAGTAAAAAAAGAGGTCATGACTAGCATTGAACATCAACTATCAGAGGATGAACTGGCTAGCATGTCGGCCCTAGTTTGACCATCTTGTCTTCAGAATCTAGGTGGTCTGCAAGAGATTGGAGAACTAACCCTGTGATTGAGTCTTAACTACAGCTTGTGCATTTACTCTCATTGTCAGTGATATGGAACACATTACTGCTTTGACAGCATTGTCTCTACTGCAACATTCAGTTTGAGGACCTCCACCTTGACCCAAGCATTTAACCTCTATATAGGGGAGTCAACCACAACAGCATGGTCTGAAGACAACTACCTGGTCGTGAGGACAATGTCCTTAATGGTGAGAAATCGCACCAAAGGCTTGACAGCTTCCTAGGAGGTCTATCACCATCTGAGGCCAATGGTTACCTGCCAATGTGGCCAAGAAGATGATGGCTCTACCTATTCATGATAGTGGTTGCTGAACAACAGTGGCAAGATTACCCTTGATAAAATCTACCGAACCAGCTGGAACTGTGAAACCTCTGTGTCTGTTCTCTGAGCATCTCAGACACTCAAAGCTATTTGAATTATCAGACCCTGTGGGCCACAACATTCAGAATACATGAGTACCCTTCACCAGCAGCCAGTATTCCTACAAGGGGGGAGTCTTCTCAACTGGTGGCACAGCTCAGAAGAGGACAACAATCTCTTGCTCTATCTCCAAAGTCCTCTGCTTCTTATCCCTTCTCAGGAAAGTTGCTTGTCACATTATATGTCTTCCTGGCAGCAATATCAGCTTGTCATAAAAATATTGATGATAACACTGAGTTTTGTTTTTCCTTTGAGGACCCAGAAACTGACCATCCCCTGTGGAACTTCTCCCCCATCTTACAGGTCCTAATGTAATATCCTTTGAGTGCTGGACCTGTTGCTTATGATCTTAAATACTTTTTTTCTTCAAATCTTGGTGGTAGATGATTTGAGATGATGTATTTGGGTCTATTGGGATTCGTTTAGCACAAGGTTTGATTCAGTCAGGATAATGATTCTGATTCTTGGATAAATCCTCATTCTATAATTTTACAATCCACTAACTCATTACAATAAAGTACGCTAAATATATAACATTAATAGAATAAACACGTAGTCTGACAAATACTTCGACTAGAGCTTCTTGTGTTCAAATCTGTGTAGAAGATTATTTTAAAATATATGATAACATTTTTGAAAGGATTAAATATATTTGCATATAAACAAAATAATTACAGCATTTAAAATAATGTGTTTAATAAACATTTTTCTATGTTATTTATATGTTATCGTGTTGTTGTTCAAGAGAGAACAAAATATAAAAGAGAAAATACAGTTTTACAAGACATCTGTATTGTGTCTATTTATGTTCTGTAAAAAACTGTTGCTGCCCACATTATGATGCTAATGGTATGCATTCCGTCAGAGTTGATTACAACAGGATAGCTTCATAAGCATGCTTTGGAATCTGAAAGCTTAATATAAATAGATTCTCTCTGGTTAAACACAGACAACAGAATCAAGTATATGTATTGTTTATGAAAAAAACAACAATTAAAGATGTGATTAAGGAAACTGTGCAATTTGAAAGAGAACTATAAAAAACACAGCTCCACATCTCTGACATTTTAATTACGTTGTTGCTGACAATGATCATGAGGAATGAGAGAATTTCACTCTGCTGTTTTTTAAGAACAAAACTTTTTTTAAAAAAAAGTTATAATAGATGTTTCTTTCAAATGCAGATTCACAAAAAAAAACAGTCCCAGTCTTTTACCCTGTGTTCTCTTCTCTAGCATAGCCTCCATTTCAGAATATTTGATAAACCAATAACAGGTTTCATGATGCTTATCATGCTTAACCACAAATAACAGAGCAATAATTATTTAGAATATTTTGGGATATAAACCTAAATTGAAACCTAAAAATATTTCTTCCTTCTAATTTCTTTAATGGTTTTAATATTACCTTAAATATATACATATAAATATTTTTAATTTGTACAATATACAAATGTATTTATACAATGTGTATATAAAACAAAATGGTATTCTAAAGAAAATGGTTTCCTGTACTATTATAATAGTGGGATTAATGGAATTAGTGTGGTTGAATTTGAAAGACATATAGATTGAGCAACCTTTACTAATACTGTACATACAGTACAAGCCAAACAAATTAATTGCTAAATACAAAATTTCAGTTGCTAAAACTACAGAGAGGATATGCTACTTGGTCAATGGTAGAGATAAAGAGAATGTGTTAATTGGTGAAGGATGGAATAGTCACAAGTTGATAGTGTTTTTCAAATGTGTTCAAAAATTAAAACAAAGTAGATCTGACACTAGATCTGGATGGTTAAACAATATTTAGATTTAATTGTTAAATTATAGATAAATTAAATATTATTAACCTAGAAAAACATGCAGAAGCAATTAGAATATAGTTGAAAGGAGAATGATTTTATCAAAACATTGCAGTAGATCAATGAAGTAGAAACACCTTAAACTTATAAAAACAGAATAAACTAAAAGAAAGATGTTATCACGTTTCAACTGTTAAAAAATGCCTACAGTGGCCTTGCTTCCTTCCAAATGAAGTACAATACAACCTGCAGTTAAATCTCTCTATCTCCAAACCTGAATGCCACACAATAAATGGGATGCTATCTCCCTATTCTAGAAATGTTCGCTCAAGCAGTAAAGGCTGAGTTTAACCTCGGTACAGTATCTTTTACTCAGGAAACCCAAGTTCCATAAAACATAAAATACCAAGCTCTCTCTAGCAAGGTTCAAATACTTAGCTCCACTTGGGTTTTGTCTAGATGATCATGTTCCAACTCCTCCTGACTCCTTTCTTGTGGCTTTATTTTCTTTCTCTTCTTTTCCTCTTCCCTTCTCCTGTTACCTCTTGATATGATCTTATATAGTGTGTTTCTGGACTGTTGATTTACACTTAAACATTTACACAAAACTTACTTAACAAAAGGTAAACTTTATGATGTGCTCTATTTATAGACTCTGGACCCCCTACATCTTAGCAAACATCCAAATTTGAAACTGGAAATGTTTACACTGCCAGGTGTTACATACTTTCTCTAAACTCTTAGAGACACTTCCTAGTCACCTATAGCTGTAACAGTATGAATGATTTTTGTATATACACAAGAGCAAGAGCTACTGTAACAATGATCTATTCTTTATAAATATAAAGCAGTTCTAAAATATCATTATTAATAGTATCAGAAAATAGGATCAGGAAGGACTGAGGCATTGTTTTAGATAAGTAAAATGAGGTAAATGATATGGAATTAGAAGACAAGGGAATTAGGTTATATAAAATGTTTTGCCAGTGGTAAAAAGCAGATTTATCTCAAAAGTAAACAAAGTCTAGACAAAAATAACCTAAATATTTTATTATATCAATAAAGAAACATGTTAGGGGGAAAAGGGAGGAAGTGACTGCTGTCAATAGCATTTAATAAAATACAGTAGGTCAGAAATGATGCAGAACTGGAAAGATGGTGGGCAACAATTTAATGTATTGTATTGCGATGTACTCACAGTATCAAACAATGCTTACATTGCACGATGCATTTGTAGAGCTGAGCATATGTCTGCTTTGTTCACCACGTGACAAAAATAGTTTTACTTCTAGATTTTAAAGAAGAATGAGTATGGTAATTCTTGCTCTCAAAACTATGTTTGTCAGGGTGAAGGAAATTAATCCCATTTCACTAGGATTAACAATACCCAAGAATTAAGCATACTGAAAGGATTATGGAGTGTTTAGTAAAAGTTTGGCTCAACCCGTTTTGGTAATGGCTAACCTCCTGGCCAAAGGATGAGGTGGCTAGGACCCGCATACAGAGTGAGGAGTGAACAGGAGGTAGATGCAAAGGTGGAGATGGAGTGGAGGTCAAATGAATAAACATGTACATTATGCAAGAGAGGATTTTATCAATGACACAAGAAGCAAACTACACAAATGGAAAGTGTATGCAGCTAAACTGTAGGTAGGACTTTTTAAATGAAATATTAGGCAATTATTTATGTAACATTTAGGAACAATGGATTTTACTAAATTAAAACCCTAGGTTATTTTAAGGTGAGAAATGTTGTGCATGTGGAGTAACCAGAACCCATATATATTTTATACATTTCTGGTAATTTTTATTTTGTAAAATTCAATTCAGTGGTTCAGTAAGGAACTAATGTTCTTAGTTACAATATGTAGTTTATATTGTTCAGGAACATTAACAAAGTTTAGAGCTTTTATTAATATGTGACTACACAGAATAAACAGGAAAGGAAATCTCCAACCATAGATTCTTCTGCATAACTAACATTCTTATAAAAAGGCAGGGACAGAGGACAGCTGTATTTGGACTGCTTTGATGATTTCTCTATGTATTGTAAAATTCATTTGAAAACCTAAAGGATTATTTTCATACAATAAGATGAAAAAGTAATGTTTTCACAGTTTTTACCAAAAATACAAAACAAAATCAGTACAAGCATGTCAATTTTTTTATACCAATTTTAAACTGCATATACTGTTTAAATTAAATTGTTCAGGTGGGTAGCTGCATCAGTAGGCATAGGCTGCAAAGGAACAAGTAATAGCTTAATTCCATGCTGAAAAAAGAAGGAAGAAAACAACGTTTTGGCTGTGGAGCCTTCTTCAAGTGTGAGAAAGACAGGGCAGACAGCAAAGATTAAATAGCATAGGAAAACAAAAGCTGGGAGAGTGGAGAAGGCAGGAGCAGGGGAGAGGCAGAGAGGCCTGTTCATGTTTTTAAAAAACACAGCTTTCTGACACAGGTTGGTTTTGACTGCACACACCCATATGAACAAGTAATAGGTTTATTCCATGCTGAAAAAAAGAAGAAAGAAAACACAATGTTTCGGCCGTGGAGCTTCACACCTGAAGAAGGCTCCACACCTGAAGAAGGGTCCACGGCCGAAACATTGTGTTTTCTTTCCTCTTTTTTCAGCATGGAATAAACCTATTACTTGTTCCTTTGCAGCCTATGCATGCTGACGCAGCTACCCACCTGAACTACCACTCCCAAATGTTGGACATTTACAGTACATATATTGTAGGTGCATTTATATTTATATTGTAAATTTGCAGGTGCATTTTGTCTTGAACAATTGTCAGCACCTTCCTGATCCAAGTTGTTCCACTTCCTTATAAAACACAAATTTATTAATTAAAATACCACATTTTTCTTTCCTCCATATCAAGGATTCTCTGAAAGTCTCATTTTTAAAGTCTTGGTCACCCTAACATGGTAGTGAAGACAAGATACATTTCAACCATCCATCCATTTTCTGACCGCTTCTTCCAATTCAGGTTCATGAGGAAGCCAGAGCCTCACATACATACTGTATCAGATATTATTATTATTTAACAAATAAATTAATGCAAAGCACAATAATTCATCAATTAGTCAAGGAGAAGGACTTTCTCTTTTGATAAAAAACACAACAGTGGGACATTAAAAAATGTTCCCATTTCGCATATTTAATTGAGCAGTGTTTATTAATATATTTTGTCATACCACATCTGCAAAGTGAAAATGCCTGCCCTTCAATATGAATTTTACAAGGTGAAAACTTACCTACAAAGTAAGCTGATGAATCTAAAATGAATATTATATTTTTATTTAAATATTAAATAATTAAATAGACATTAATTAAATAATGTCTATTTTATTAATTAGAGTATGTTTTGCGGGAATTCTAAACCTAACCCAATAGTATTGGAAATGTTGTGTTGGATGGTGATCTCAATGAGTGTGGTTTCAGGCTTAACTGGGGTAAGAGTCAGTAGAATCCCCGAAATCTGGACTTTCTTTGTTAATATGCTTGTGCATTCAATGCCTAAAGTAAGATTTTGAAATGCATTATCAGTTTTTTTCAAACTTCTGCCTTTAGGGCAATTTAGGCAACATTCTCTTTTGGACCATTGCAGCATACGTAAAAATGGAAGAAAAAAATTCTATAGATATCATTGATATAATACTTTTCCTAAATATAATTTCTGCCCTAAAACACAGCCATGCCATCCAAAAGTATCTACGTTTTCCAGGAATCCTAACCCTAACCCTAGGTTTGGATTTGCCCTAGGCTAGGGTTAGGGTTCAGAATTACTTCAAATAATTAATGCAACCTTCCACTCATTTGAGTGCAAAATATACATCACTGAAACAAAATCTTTGTCAGAAATGGTTAAGCAAGCACAGAAAATGAAAGAGAATGTACCAACAAGAGTAAAATTCTATATTTGGACAAGTATTCTACTATTAGAAATGTGTTGGATGGTGATCTCAGTGAGTATGGTTTCAGGCTTAACTGGGGTAAGAGTCAGCAAAGCCCCCAAAATCTGGGCTTTCTTTGTTAATATGCTTGTGCATTCAATACTTAATTTAACATTTTGAAATGTATTATATGTGTTTTTCAAATGATAATAGTATGCAAAAGCCTTGAAAAACCTCCAGGTGGCGCTGTCTCATGTACAGCATTTGAGCTGTTGCCAGAAAACGCCCGTTTTTTTAATCCCGGTCACTGCAAAGGGACAATCTTTTTCCAATAAAGAATTTAAGTTGTATACTCTTTAGACTTTTAATAATTTTAAACTGTGTATTACAGCATGATAATCATTTAACATTAAAAAGTCTGTATATTTTATGTAAGCAAGATTGCTCAGTTTGACAAAAGTACACAACCTTCCACCTTCATCAAAAATATTTTAATTATGCATAAGTATTTTATGCATCAAAGTCTTTAACTCGGTAATTTACATGAGTTCTGGTTTTAACGTGCAATCAGAGCATTATTTTCGGTTTGTTTCCTATATAGTGAATACATAAAAATAGTCCACTATTATAGCTTGTTGGCTTTGGCGTGAATTTTCTTATCTGGATAAATTAAGTGATGGAATTTTGATTGAGGATTTCTTCATGAAATTCTTTAATTTAAACAAAGGAGGGAAGAAGGGTTATTTTTACAATTGGGACTCCGAGATTCTGACTGATTTAATTCGAACATTGCTTGCCTTTAAAAGCTTAAAAAATGGTTTAGATAACAGAAAGTCACCATGCTCTTACAAGCGGCTATGTTAAGCATAGTTTGTCTTAACAACACAAATCTGTCTATGTTATGTCCTAGTGTGTGTTCTGTGTGTGTTTTTTCTGTTATGTCCACACTGCTGACCCTTGATTGTTCTCCCTTCCCCATTGGCCCACCATTACACCACACTTTCAGTATGACGTCATCATCAATTAGCTCTCAGCCAATCAGAACACATTTTATTCACTATATAACATGGAGGTTTTCAGCAAGGAGAGGCCTTTCGTTTGACTTTGGCCCCGTTTCGTTTTGAGTCGAGTCGAGTCGAGTCGAGTCGAGTCGCGTCGCGTCGCGTCGCGTCGCGTCGCGTCTGGTTATTGCTTCGGCTTCATTGGTTAGTTTTGTTTTGCTTTGTGTGTGTGTGTATTTTCGTATAGCTTCGGCTTTGTTGTTTTGTTGGGTTTTTTTGTTAGTTTCTTTGTACTTTCGTTTGTTTGTGTGTTCATCCTTGTTTTGCCATTACCTTGCCCCAGTGTTACATGTTCAACTTTTGAGTTCTTTTGTACCCCCTCCTGTTGATTACTCTTGTTTTCCCTTATTTGTATTCCTGGTTCACTTGTGTTTTTGTGTGAACCTTTGTATATAAGGTTAGTTTAGGTTGTTGGGTACACTTACACACTTACTGTAGTTGATTTTGTATTAGTACACTAGTTTAGTACGGGTGAGTGCCGTTTGTCTTGTATGGTTTTGGGTAGTCTGTGCAGGTTAGCTAGGGTGTTGAAGACGCCGAAGACCGTGTGTTCCGGGTTTTCTTTTGTAGTCAGATTAGCTTTCCCTCACTGTCCTAGCCAGCTTCATTTTGTTTATTTTCTTTCCTTTGGCACCACTCTAGTTCCTTACTCTTGTTATCACGCTTCCTAGTCCCTCACCAAAACCCACCTGCTTCCAAAAGAATTATCCTAAATGTTACACCCCTTTACCCCTAGACACTTCGGGTCGTAACATTACTGGGGGCTCGTCCGGGATATCAAATTCCCATCCTAAGGATTTTTTTTTGTTGCAGAATTTTGGTGTTGGTACAGGATTTTGATTTGTGGATTGTGTTTTGGCAAGGTACTGTAGTTATGGCTACTTTTGATTTGCGAAAGTTTGTGGAGGAACCTTCCTTTGAGCAGCTGGATAGGTGTAGGAAGGACGAATTGTTCCAAATAGCAGATCACTTCCGGATTCAGGTTTCGACGCAAGCTCTTGAAAGGGACATCAAGAGAGCTGTGGATAGGTTGGTGGAGTTAGAGGTCATTGCATTAGCGAGCAAGGACGCCAGTTCTCCTGGGGCTGGTGCTAAATCTGCTGTGGTTGTAGAAGAACAGGACGAGGTGCAGGGGGTGGCTGAAGACTTAGCGGAGGCTGAGGTCAAGGCCACCCTGCCTCCCTTTGAACTGTTCTCTCCGGTCTCCACTGGGTCAAAAAGCGAGACTCGTCTAAAAGTTCGTTTGGCCCGCATATTTAACCCTGGTGACAAAGTTTTAGTTCTTCTGCCCATTCCTGGTTCTGCTCTTTCAGCACGTTTTTCTGGATCATACACGATAGTTGAAAAACTTAGTGATACAGATTGTTATTCAAACTCCTGACCGCAAGAGACAGACTCGAGTGTGCCATGTAAACATGTTGAAGGCTTATGTAAACAGAGAGACTTCGAAACAGAGTGATGTAGATAAGACTACAATGTCCGTTGTCTCATCGGCTGTAATAGCCAGTCCAGTTATAGACAATGTTGAAACTAAAACGATTGATGAGGATGGTTTAATTTTGCACAACGCACCTCAACAGTGTGCTCATTTATCAAATTCTGATATTTTAATTAACCTTCCCTCATTCCTTAGTCATCTGTCAGATTCACAAAGTGAAGATATCATTAATTTAATTTGTCAGTTTCCAACATTATTTGGTGATATTCCCACTCAGACTAATGTGTTACACCACGATATTGACATTAATGGTGCTAAACCTATAAAACAAAATGCCTATCGTGTTAATGTTACAAAAAGAATAATAATGAAAGAGGAAGTAAACTACCTTCTTGAGAATGGATTAGCTAAACCAAGCTATAGTCCTTGGAGTTCCCCATGCGTACTAGTACCTAAATCTGATGGAACTTATCGATTTTGTACAGATTATTGTAAATTGAATGCAGTCACTGTTTCTGACTCGTTTCCTTTGCCAAGAATGGATGAGTGTATAGACAATTTAGGTTCTGCTTGTTTTGTGACTAAACTAGATTTATTAAAAAGGTACTGGCAGGTTCCTTTAACTCCTCGGGCTTCTGAAATTTCAGCATTTGTAACTCCTGATAAATTCTTGCAATATACGGTCATGGCATTTGGACTATGTAATGCACCTGCCGCTTTCCAGAGGCTAGTCAATATAGTTTTAGCAGAAGTACCTAATTGTAATGCTTACCTTGATGACTTAGTTATTTATTCGATGGACTGGAAGGGCCATGTGGCCTTGTTCAAAATGGTGTTTGAGCGTCTAGAGAAGGCAAATCTAACGCTCAACCTTGCAAAATGTGATTTCGGAAAAGCCACTGTGACTTACTTAGGAAAAGAGGTTGGACAAGGTCAAGTTCGACCCATAGAAGCTAAGATATCCGCCATAAATGAGTTCCCAGTTCCTACCACAAGGAGAGAACTTCGTAGATTTTTAGGTATGGCTGGATATTATAGAAGTTTTTGTAAAAACTTTTCAACTGTAGTGAGCCCACTGACAAGTTTACTTAGCCCAAACAAAACATTCACCTGGTCCGAAGAATGTCAGCATGCATTTGAGAATGTGAAAGCTCTTTTGTGTAGTACTCCTGTACTTGCTGCCCCTGACTTCTCTTTGCCATTTAAATTGGAGGTTGATGCAAGCACTGTGGGAGCAGGAGCAGTACTGTTACAAGAGGAAAAGAATGGATTGGACCATCCAGTGTGTTACTTTTCAAAAAAGTTTAATAAACATCAGTTACTCGACAATTGAGAAAGAAGCTTTGGCGTTACTACTCGCTTTACAATATTTTGAAGTTTATGGAGGTTCTAGCCACCTACCTGTAAGTGTTTACACTGACCATAACCCTTTGGTGTTTCTGCATCGTATGTATAATCAAAATCAGCGACTGATGCGCTGGTCGTTGATTATCCAGAACTATAATCTGGAAATTCTCCACAAGAAAGGGGCAGAAAATGTATTAGCTGATGCCCTTTCTAGAATCTAAAGAAGATTTGTTTTCTTTTTGTTTTCGCTTTGTCCAAACATTAGATGTTTGTTTTTATGGGTGGGGGTGTTACGTCTCAGTGTGTGTTCTGTGTGTGTTTTTTCTGTTATGTCCACACTGCTGACCCTTGATTGTTCTCCCTTCCCCATTGGCTCACCATTACACCACACTTTCAGTATGACGTCATCATCAATTAGCTCTCAGCCAATCAGAACACATTTTATTCACTATATAACATGGAGGTTTTCAGCAAGGAGAGGCCTTTCGTTTGATTCGGTCCCGTTTGGTTTTGGTTCGCTTCGCTTTGCTTCTGGTTATTGCTTCGGCTTCGTTGGTTAGTTTTGTTTTGCTTTGTGTGTGTGTGTATTTTCGTATAGCTTCGGCTTTGTTGTTTTGTTGGTTTTTTTTGTTAGTTTCTTTGTACTTTCGTTTGTTTGTGTGTTCATCCTTGTTTTGCCATTACATTGCCTCAGCGTTACATGTTCAACTTTTGTGTTCTTTTGTACCCCCTCCTGTTGATTACTCTTGTTTTCCCTTATTTGTATTCCTGGTTCACTTGTGTTTTTGTGTGAACTTTTGTATATAAGGTTAGTTTAGGTTGTTGGGTACACTTACACACTTACTGTAGTTGATTTTGTATTAGTACACTAGTTTAGTACGGGTGAGTGCCGTTTGTCTTGTATGGTTTTGGGTAGTCTGTGCAGGTTAGCTAGGGTGTTGAAGACGCCGAAGACCGTGTGTTCCGGGTTTTCTTTTGTAGTCAGATTAGCTTTCCCTCACTGTCCTAGCCAGCTCCATTTTGTTTGTTATTTTCTTTCCTTTGGCACCACTCTAGTTCCTTACTCTTGTTATCACGCTTCCTAGTCCCTCACCAAAACCCACCTGCTTCCAAAAGAATTATCCTAAATGTTACACCCCTTTACCCCTAGACACTTGGGGTCGTAACAGTCTATCAGTGAAAAAAATTACCGTGGGCACTTTTCCTTCCCCCCTATATTCTCATGTACAAGTAGAATAGGAAAACCTCCCAATGAAAGACAGGTTCCTTTCGTCCATGACTGGCAGGAAACAGTCGAAACGTGCCACACCCAGACTGTTAACTCCATCAACCTTTTATAATAGCCTTTGAAATGGGCTCACACTGTAGGATATGCACTCGACGCACCACAGGTGTCACATTTACTGTACAGATGCAGCCATTCAAAATGCGTGGGGTATTTCGCGGTGGGCGTGTCGCATGAAAACGCAGTATCACACGCTGTAATGCGTCATTTGACGTCATACCGGAAAGTATCCTGAATCACCTTGTAAAACAGCCAGGAGGAGCCAATAAAGCTTAACCTCTCATGTACAGCATTTGAGCTTTTAAATTTAAACTGTGTATTATAGCATGTTAATCATCAGTCATTAAAAAGTTGGTATATTTTATGAAAGCAAGATTGCTCAGTTGGACAAAAGTACACAACCTACCTTTATCATAAATATTTTAATTGTGCAGAAATATTTTATGCATCAAAGCCTTTACCGAAGATATTACTAATAGTATTAATAATGAATGACTTTGGACAAGCTGTAAACTCAAAGTATTACTCTGGTCCACATTCTTTCTAATCATCATTTTAAACAAAAATACTTTTATTTTTTTCTTTGACAAACACCACAGCATTTCATTGATCTAACTAATGAGGACAGGACATTAGCTAGCCAATATGATAAAGGAATAAATGACTTTTTTTGCTCATTTCTTTAGCACATTTGTACAAGCATTTGGAATCTGTCCAAGCCTTACTTTGTCAGGTATTTTCTTTTACTGTAATGGACATAAAAACTCCCTTGCTTTTAACAGAGCATTTCATAATTTCTAACTACGAAAATTATTTAAACTGCAACACTTATCATTCAACCAGAGCTCAAAATATCACAAGGATCCTCAAGAGCACAGCAAAGACTGTATTAAAAGATACTTGTATCAGATACACGAGAATCCAAGCTTTTTTATCTACGCTTTCTTTTCCGTATACCAGAGATTATGGTACCACTTCAGAAGGGTGTCAGTCAGTCAGATTCCAGAAATTGGTACTTTAAAGAAAAAATGCACACCAGTATTCCTTTTCTTCCTAAACATTTTAAGCATCAAAGTCTTTAACTAACATGTGAAATAACGTGTATAAAAAGTGGCAGTTTTAAACTTTTCTGCAAATACGCTCAATACTGGAGTCAACAAGCATACTTTTAGAATTTGATTAATAGGGAATATAATATGGAATCACGTATCTAAAGAAATTAATAACGGTATAATTATATTCATGTACCACAACACAAGAAAATGTGTTGGGATTACAACGTGCACAGTAAAGAGATTAAATGATTAAATCTTTTCACTAACGACCAATACACCACATTATCTTCCGTGTCGCATTAACATTGGAATGTTTTTTTTACAAGTGTAAATACATTTTGGCAAAGTCATGTACCATAAAAGTATGGTAATTAAAAACCATTAATACTTTCGCTGGAGTTTAAATAAAGTCGATGTTTTCTCTTTTGGCTAGACTTGACTATTTAGCCATGAGATAAATAATAGATTGTCATTAAACAACCTTATGTTTATTAATCTTCCTTGTTATGTACAGTGAGAATGATAATGTAATGAGAATTAATTTAATCACAGAGTGCTCATAAATTGTGCTTGGAAGAAAACAGATAGGTGTTCTGAAAGGTCACATACAGTATAAACAGGTTTTTCGATGGACAGAATGATAGTGTAACAATTTCGGGTTTGGATAGGATGGACCCAAAAACTCAGACTTGCGGAGTTAAAAGCTGTCTTTATTTTCTTCTCCATCACCACCTGCCAGCAAGCTCTCCTGCGCCCTGACCAGAGAGAGACATACGACGAGCCCTGCTAATAAAGCACCTTGAATTGAATTGAATTGAGGGGGAGCAAGAGTGAGAGAGGGGGCGAGCGAGCGAACGAGCGAAAGAGAGAAACACCCAGGGGTGCAGAACCAGGGAACTATTTACATATTAAAAATATTTCCCAAATTTAATATGTGCTTTTCTATATTTATTGAAAATTAATTGTCCATAATATTGCTATTTTATTTTTTTAAAGAAATGTTTGTTAAAAGAAAAGTCGTGGCGCCGGCTGGATTTGAACACCCAACCTGTGGTTCAGAAGTCGGGAACATAGACCACAGTACCACCCCCAAGGTCACATAAGGAGAGGCAAAACAGCCCTACACATACAGAATCAACAGACATTGTGCAGCGTGTACTACTGTGTTGCAGTGTATGAATATAATTATATCATTATTAATTTCTTTAGATACGCGATTACATATTATATTAGCAGAAAAGCTTAAAACTACTGCTTTTTATACACATTATTTCACATGTTAGTTAAAGACATCAATGCTTAAAATGTTTAGGGAGAAATGGAATACTGGTGTGTATTTTTTCTTTAAAGTACCATGACCAGCCATATACTGTAATA
Source organism: Atractosteus spatula (assembly GCF_055471065.1). Taxonomy (NCBI): domain Eukaryota; kingdom Metazoa; phylum Chordata; class Actinopteri; order Semionotiformes; family Lepisosteidae; genus Atractosteus; species Atractosteus spatula. The sequence goes on along the minus strand of NC_142708.1, from coordinate 55,563,942 downwards.
CTGTATGTTTATGTTCCAAAATTAATATCGTTTATGGCCCTCACATGCGTTATGCTCCTATTCTTTTTATGCTCAACTACTAAGATTTTCCTTCAGTGGTAAAATTCCATATAAATATACAATACTAAAACGGGCACAGTAAAGACATTTAAATCTTTCTACGACCGACCAACGCACCAAGAGTGCCCCTGTTGGTCGGTCAACCAATCACGTACCGCGTCATCGTGCGTCATGATGCGCTAGGATGTAGCCAATTACCCCCGGTACGTGTCTGTGCCGCACACTTTGAATGGCTGCATCTGTACATGTCAAACCAGTTTCTTTCCGTTGCAATTTGTTTTTCTCCATATCCTCCACTTTATCATTTATACAGTATGCCTATTCGAGAGACATTTTCATTGTCGATTACTATGCAGGGAGAGCATGTAGATTCCAAAACACTCTACAGCAGCAGAAGTGAGCAATTACCTGCTTGAAAACGAATGTGTTCCCAAAAGCATATACTGTACAATTATCGCAACATTTGCAAACATTCCCGATACATAACCACATTATGTATTCTACATTGTTCTATTTTATACCTGGATTAATTACTGTTGCTGCTGGGCTTCGAGCTTTGAGTTGCCTACTTACTTCTTCGACTAGCTTGCAGAGAAAGTCATTGCCTTTCCCTCTGCCTGCCTCACCTGTTCCCATTTTTAACCATTCTGTGTCTGAATCGCAGCAGGTTGCAGGCTCTGGGTCATTTGTTCACAAAGTTACTGACATATGAAACATCGTGTCTCATAAATAGGTATTTTAATAAGCGAAGCTTATGAAAACTGAAGTAAAAAATGACTTTGAAAAAGATACAAGAAACTTGAAATTATTATAAAATTAATACTGTTAATAATTACCAAACACAGTATAGTTTCAGTGGTATTTTTAATACTGCTTTGTTATTCTCGATTCTTATTACAACATATACGATTTTGTTTTAAGGCTTGAGGCGTCTGTTAAATTGCCCCACTGAATAAAGTGTTTCGAATTAAACCGGTTGAACATGTGACAGTATTCAAGTTTGTTAATTCATTTTTTTATTTCAATATTAATAAAATTTAACATGGAATATGTTATAATATATATACAAAAAAACATGTTAATATACTATACATAATACTTCATCATGCGTGAATGAGTCAAATTAAAAATAAAGCGTTTACAAAGAAAGTGGATTACAGTAATACTACCAGCTATATAAATACATATATTTAGATCCTTAAATTAATATTGTTATTAATTTCTTTAGATTCCATATTATATTCCCCATTAATCAAATTCTAAAAAGTATGCATTTTTTACTGCGATAATGTGTGCAAATATTCATAGGAAAGATTAAAACATTATAACTTTTTATGATGTATATAAACTTAATACAGTCAGAAGCACATAAAAAAACTTGTATGTTACAGTATTTCATTCGGTATGTAACCAAATGAAAGACTTTGATGCTTAAAATGTTTAGCAAGAAAGTGGGATACTGGTGTGTATTTTTTATTTAAACTACCAATACCAGCCACAGTTTACATAAGGAACAAGTAGTAGGTTTATTCCATGCTGAAAAGAGAAGAAAGAAAATACGATGTTTCAGTCGTGGAGCCTTCTTCATGTTTTCTTTCTTCTCTTTTCAGCATGGAATAAACCTATTACTTGTTTATTTGCAGCCTGCACACGCTGACACAGGTACCCACCTGAACTACACTTTACATAATATGTTTATGTTCTTAAATTAATATTGTTTATGACCTTCAGGCGCATTATGCTCCTCTTCTTTTCATGCTCAGCTACTAAAATTTCGCTTTAGTTGTAAAATTCCATATTAATATTCAATATTAAGCGGATTAAAACATGCACAGTAAAGAGATTAAATGATTAAATTGTTTCACTAGCAACCAATGCACCACGAGTGCCCCGTCGGTCATTTTGGCAAGCCAATCACATACTGTGGTACAACACGGTGAACTGTAGATAATTTTGCATGGTACGGGGTTGTACCGTGCATTTTGAATGGCTGCATCTGTAGATAGTGCAACCATAAAAAAACACAATGAAAAACACAATGCTTTACTATAACGGAATAAGGTTGAAAGTGTCTGGAGAGTTTAGTAGGATAAACAGCAAATTTCGTTTCCTCTATAGTACACTGCTTAAATTAAAGATTTAATATGCTCTCTTTTGAGGTTTCTCTTTCAAATGCTATTTATTATGACAGACATCTGGGATCTGGAGTGGAATGTCTACAGTATGTGTAGAATTTCCTCATTAAATGTTTGCAATTAAAATCTATTAAAGCACACTTACCAGTAATTGGCACTACAAACTCCTTGTAAAATATACCACCTCTACGTTGATTGATGGGAACACCATTTAATTAACTAAAATGTGTGTACAGTAGCATACAGTAGGTGTTGTCTTAGATCCTACATGTAATCTTATGTGAAAATATCATATTGGGACAGTGGTAGGTGATTTGCACATTCAAGCCATTGGTCATTGCTCCAGAGCTTATTCTGGTTTCCAGCTCTGGTTGCCAGGATATGCTAATATAAAGCAAAAAATATATAAGTTAATATTAAGCAAAGATTTTTATACAATTTATAAAAATACTTAAATACTTAAAATACTGTATAATCTATAATATTTATAGACTAACATTACGTAAAAGTAATAAAACCAGACTGTATTATTTGTTCATTGCATATTACCAACAACTCCATAATTACAATCACAGTCTGAACCACGATTCTAACCCTAATGGAATTATTTATATACAGTAACAGTATATAACATTGTTGATAATAGTAACAGATTGTTTAATGACAGACATAATTGAAATGTAAATTAAATTATGACCACTATGTTTAAGAGTTTATGTACTATGATGTAGATGAACATATTAAATTTGGTCACTTACGGGATCATTTTATTAATAGGAAAGAGAGGATAGCAACTTTTACAGTTGCAAATGTGTGTAAGATTTTTGTGTGGCTGTCTCTACATCACTGATACGAGAACACATTGCATTTCCCAGCACAGAAAATTTGGCTGAAATGGCTGATCAGAGGTGAAGAGTGCCTCTGTATGTTGGTCCCATTGACAGCTGTCAAATTCCTATTATTGTTGTCACAGAAGTGTGACAGGGGATTGTTCTGGGACTAATGTGTGTAGTGTTCAGGCAATATGCATTGAGCAAGACTGCTGAAAAATACTACGGACATTAGCATCAGCAAAAACCTTTCCCAAAACACCTTAAGGACCATTGTGGGACTTTACTACTAAAACATTAGTGATCCTGAATATCCTCTGATGAAAAGACTTATGAAACTTTTTTCCATTATCAGCAGATTGATTTGGCAGCAGGAATATAATTATAAAATGAGCTATCTAAGATCTGTAGTGGAAAATGCTCTTAGAAAGCTGAATGGTAGATAGAGGTACTGTATATAATGAAATGAAATTATGGCAATACAAATCAGATACATAGCCAGAAAGAGAAAGTAATACTGTAAATGTACTGATGTGTCTGGGGCCTTTCCTGGGTATTTTAGTGTGAACATGTAAATTATACACCAAGGATTCAGTACTCTTTTATACTATGCTATATATTGCTAAGTATAGAGAATAGTGTCAGAAAAATCTAATAATTATTTACTTCTTCCTTTAATATTTATCAACTTATCTTGCTAATTATTTTTCTCCTGTAGGTGGTAAATACAGATGCCTGAATAACATTTATATTCATCATCCTGAAGAGTTTCTACCTAACGCAGGATGTAAAGAAAGTGCCTTCATCTAGTAGGATCTCCTTTGGGATCCTCACCCATATAAAAAAAGTTCAAGTGGGTAGCTGTGTCAGCATGCAAAGGCTGCAAAGGAACAAATAAAGGTTTATTCCACACTGAAAAATAGAAGAAAAGAAACACAAAGTTTCAACTGTGGAGCCTCTTTCAGGTGTGAGAAAGAGAGAGGATAACTGGCAGTTCACAAAGCATGGGACAACAAAAGCTGGGAGTGGTTAGGGGGCGGGAGCAGGAGGGGAAGCAGTACTGACTTTCAGGTGGTGTGATGTCAAGAGAGGTGAAAAGAGGTGTGAAGTCAAAACCTGCAAATGGATAGAGAGGATTAGAAGGAAACAAGTCTGTTGAGAGAAGATGTGATCCTAGTTTCAAGATAATTTTGGTTTTTGATGTCTTTCTGCAATAGGAATTCCAAAACCCCTCTTTGGGAAAACGGATGGAGAGATCAATATGATCCTGGCCATTAGTGGTGAATTGGCAAACTATGGACCTGAAAATATCTTTGATCCTTACAGCCCTGGTCTCTCAATCCCCTTCCTGTTTCACCAATAGCTGGGTATTTTCTGCAAGAGATACAGTAAATAAGTTGCTGGAGGTACAAGATGTCATCTGAGTGATCCAGAATTGTCCAGAGACAATTTCCCATATAAAAACTTTGATTACCTTCTCCACTATGTGGAGACTGACATGCTGTGGATCAGAAACACCTGGGGTATTAAATTGTAGTAATGATGACTTGAGTTTAATGAAACAAATGATTAAAATAATTTTTTAAGTACTCTGTGACAACTAGGAATTGATCAATCATACCAAATGCAACATACTGTACATACGTATGACAATATACATAACCACAAAGGATACAGTACATAATTTTTTATTTGTACAGTAATACAATGTGCAAAATAAAGCATCAAAATATTGACTAAAAATGTGGTTCATTTTGCTGTGATACTTGCAAATGGCTGAATGATCATTTAGGGATTACAACAAATCATAGCAACAGTGTTAAACATACATTAACTATAACCTGGTTAGTAGTGAAACTTGTAATGAGACTGATATAACAAATCTGCTTTCAAACACTCATTAGGCAAGTAAATAATTACTGTCATGAATTAATCTATATCAAATACACAAGTTTAGAATGAGGAATTTGTAGCTTAATTATTGATTATTGCAATGTGAACATTAAGTGTATACTCACCCAATACTAGAAACTGTCCATGTGCTTGTCCTGATAAGACTTACAGTAAACGTCCCAGAGAGAACTGAATGCTGGATCTAGTCACAGCATTGTCAAAACATGGTCTGCTGGTTCTGTGCCAAGGCTTTCTTGGGTCTGGCTGCGAGTCAAGACTTTAATAGGAAGAAATGTGGAAGTCTGCTTGCCCATGTTTGTAGCTGCTTTTCTGAATATTAATTGACATTCAGTGCTGCAAACAAAAGTCCAACCATATTTTTCTGATGAGGTGAATTTCCATTAGTTTCCATGAGTTTCCATTAGTCTCTCTCAGTCTGGCAATTAAAGACAAGCTAATTCAGTTGCAGGTCAGACAATGATGGACGTAGACATGTAATTTCTTTTTGTTGTTGTTTTCAGGTTACTGTGTGGTCTGGAGAGCAATATAGCAAATCTAAATTGCTGTGCTGTATTTTTTTTTGTCATGTCATCATGAGTGGTGATTGTTCGCAACATTGTCATACAGTATTATTTCCCACTTTAAAGGATCCTCACTGGTAAATCAAGCTAGCCTTATCAGCAAATTACTAATAGTTGACCTGCACTAATGGTTTTGAGGGCAGATACATTTATCTATATTGGAATTTTAATTTAAAAAAGGGCAGCTATGGACAATTCATTACTGGTGATGTGAAAATTGACCAAATGTATAATGTTCCGGTTAACATTCTGCTTATCAGAGGTTCATCTAACCAACAATCCAAAGAAAATGGCTCACAGGAGCTAAGCTGCACCAGGTAATTTTACGTTGTAAGCAACAGAAACATTGCTATACTCTTTCTGATTACTTTGATTCTACTGCATAAAAGCCTAGCTGCTAGGTTAGTCAACAATGATAGATCAGTATCCTGAGGGACTCTTCTCCAATCACCCATTGAAGTCCATATTAATGTGTCTGAATGCAGTTTCCATAAGAGACAAAAGCTTTCAGAAACATTTTGTAAAAGTCTGACAAATATCATTTCACCTTAAATTATCTGCCAAATCAAGTGAATATGACCCTTTTTGTGCTCATGTCTCATATTGTCAGTTTTCAGTCTAAAGCGGATTGGCGTGCTCTCCAGGATGTTATCCATCTTCTTTGAATGGAACTAGAGGCACTGTATCCCCATTTTTTCCCCTTTTGGATTACTGACTGAAACTAAAATTATGATTGAGTATTGAATTTTGGATTTGTAAGAACAATTTCATCTCACTCTAGGACTACTGAGAAAACAATGGTGGGGCTACACAAATGTAGTATTTATTTGCTCCTGCCAGCAGACATTTGTACATGCCTTACATCCTGGAATATATACCTTATGGATGCCCTAGTCTAGTAGTGCCTTGCATTCACTCCCTCCATTTCTTACTGGTATTGCAAGAAATTGGATTGAAATTCTTAGCTGCACTGAGGCACATACTGTATGCAATCATGCAGAAACCTGAGAAATCCACTTCCAGGAGTGAGCCCTCCAGTTTCTAATGATCTGGTTTCCTGCAGCTCCAACATAATTATGCTGCCTGACCAGAGGATCACACAATGCTAAGAAGAAAAGAAATGCGGCCAAACAATAGAGGACATTCCCATGGCAAACACACAAAAATAGTAAAGAATATCAATTTAATCAAAACAAATAAATATAGATAATTACAATAACAGTATCTTAGAAGACAATGGCAATATTTTATTAAACAATGCCAGATATGGAAGGATCTCAAAGTGAATATCCTAGCTAGGGAAGTAGCTTCTCCCTCCTGTTCTTTTCTTAATTTCCTATTCATCAGAATCATAGGGAGATCCTTAATTGGTATTCAACAGGTTTCCAGTATTTTATAATACTGTCATATAATAGTGGAATACAATTAAAAATTCCAAGGAGGGCAGTTTTAAAGACTACATCGTAACATGTTGGAGGTATAAAGTCGTGCTATTATTCATTATTTTAGGTACTATACTGCTGTTCTTTGTTATTTCCATATTTTATTATTGCCATTATATTTTATAGTGCACAGACGAGCTGCAAAATTATTGGTGATTTGGAAATTAGTCAGTGTTTTCATTGATTATGACATGCTAACACTATCTTTCTTCTGGTTAACAAACTTGACCTGTTAAATTGTATTCTATATACTGAAAAATAATAATAATAATGAGATGACAATAACTTGCCCTTTTGAATGTCATTTGAGTCAGAGTCATGGTTGCCTGTAAATGTCATTGTTACTCCCTAGATCCATCTGCCAAACACATTTTTCTGAAATAAATATGTATCAAAATGTCATAGAGATTTTTAGAAATGTGCATTTCTTATTTGTAATTTTTTTTAAAGTACAAAATTATTAGTGGATTAGTTGTAAATGTAATTCATGTGATTCACCTTCAGCTGTAATTTGCTTTATTTCAAAGTGACGTTTGTCATTCAAATATGATTTAATTCAGCCTTTTCTTTCTTGTACAGAACATTTTAATACTATGACAAATGTAAGGAAGGCATTTCATGATGTATGACATTCATGTAACAAGCAATGACATTCAGGTATCAAAGGAATGTTATTTTTCATTAGTAGTATTGGATTAAAATAAAGCATATGTAATAATGTATTTAGATTTTTTAAGACCTTTAACAAACTTCTTCACAAAAATAACTCTTAGACTATATGCATGTGTTTTGGATAGAAATAAGATATTATAGATAAGGGTGGAATACTCAAATTATGGTAGTGTATTTAGTGGGGAATTACAAAAATCAGTATCAAATTTGCTGGGATCTCAGCTATTAGTAGAAAATCGCCTTTCTTGCTCAGAAGGAAGCCTCTGGTTAGAAACATAGTATAATGGACTGATCTATGTAAAAAATTCCAAAGAGGTCTGAATTGGTAAATTAAGGAAAATTAATTTTAATCTAGAGACCTTTATCAAATGGTATTGACTTAATCCTAAATAGTCTTTTTAGCAAATAGTGTGGCACAAAGCTGTAAAAGATAAGTGGAAAGTATCTTATTACATTTTGTGGTTTGAACTTTTCATTAATCCTAAACCATTGCCTGTTGTGATAAAATGGCACAGACGTACATTAACCTTCTAGTACATAGGAGCAAGAGGCAATTAATAAAAAAATATTTTAGGAAGAATCTGAGTAAATGAAACAGGCATATATGAAATGTACACACAATACATAAAAAAGGATAACCTCAATAAGGTAAAACATTATCATTATCGTACTTTTTACTAGTTCTCTATAATTGTGCACTTCGTATTAGGAAGCACATTGTCCTGTAGTATTTGGATCACATCTGTTTAAACAAATACTTCAGAGACTCCAAAGAAGCTTCCACCATATTCTCTCAAAGAAACCATCTGCATGTAAAGAAAAACTTTCAAATAGCATTCACAGTTCATTATAGCCTACATGTAATCTTTCACCAGCTGGTGCTAATTTCCCAGAAAGGAAGCCTAATTTCAAAGATGGTGTGGAAAGATATGAAAGTGATGCATTTTTTTCATATTGTATATTCACAAATAAATCAGCAATAAGAAAGATTTTCTTCTAAAACTATAATCTTTTTGGAGGGATTCTTCAAGTAATGTAAATGTAAATGTTTTAACAGGGGATTACTTAACAATAATGTCTCTGTTATTGTCCAGGGAGCACCATTTATATTTTGTGAATCATTCAGCGGTTAGGGAATATTTTAATCTTAACACACTAAATATTAGCATGTCTAAGTGCCATTTAATCATGTCCCTGTGCACTACAGATTTTTCAGTATTGGTTTTAGGTAAGCCTAAAAATAATTCACTTATTAATCCTATTTGTACAGACTGATTTTTCTTCTACAGCTAGCAGCATTCTGAGTGTAACACACTGTCAAAGTCAGGGTATTCAAAGAAAGTATTCAAAAAGTATGATCAAAACTCTATCTATATGTATGTACTATAGTTAGGAACTCTAAACAATATACGTATCAAAATGTAAAGATTTCTTGAATTCAACACTTCTAAAAAGGTTCTCATGGCACAAAGAATCCAGTTTAATCATAGTATATTACAGAATTTACATTATTTATGGAAAGTATACTTTCAGCATTTATATGCGTTCCTCTGTAAAGAATCTAAATTGCTGTTGACACACTTACAGTATGAAGTTTCCAAGGCTGGGGGATAGGATTCCCTTTAAATCTTGACTTCAGAAGATTAGGCTGTAATAAGAAACCCATACACATAGGCATGTGTGTTTGGAACAGTATTCTTAAAAATTAAAAAAATGTGTATTGAAGTCATCAAATGGATTAGAAACCCCGAGACCAGTTTGTACTGTATGCTTTTGAGAGCTCATAAATCACCTGGTAGAGCCTAACGTACGACATTTGTAATTGATTTAGGAACATAAGAAATTAGTCAAATTAGACTAGGTCTCTTGACTAGGGCCATCTTGCATATTTGCTTGATAGTAAATTAATGATCTTAAGGTTTTATTCCTATCCAATTCAGCTAAAGCAGGTAGGCAACCGTTGCTCTCCAGTGTTGGGATTTTGCACGATTTTAAAAGCACTCTTTAATTAGTAACTTATTAAGAGCTGGAAAACAACTGATCTCTCTCCTTGTCCTGAATTGTTCAATTGGGTCAGTAAGGTATAATATGGAACAAAAACCAGAAATTAGCATGGCACTCAAAGACCAGGGTTACCTATCCCTTTTATAAAGGATCTCAAACAGTCTGCTACAACCACATGACCAGACTTCACTTCAATTAGCCTATACTGTATACATCTCTGATTTTTTGTCTTGAATTCCCCTTAATGTAATTTTCACTTGACATTCTGGTGCCTTGCATCTTGCTGATCTTGAAGTATTTACAATAGTCAAGTCATTTCAGGATTTTGAATACCTGAATCAAATCCCCAAATATATTTTTTTTTATGTGGCAAGTTTAAGTGATTCAGTTCCCTTATCCTCTCAGACTCTAGAACTGCAATACCTCTGGTGTGGTGACTAAAGCTAAATAAAATATTCCAAGTGAGATACAGTATAAATAATGCATTTTATAATTTTAATATGACCTCCCATGATTTAAATTCTATGCCCTTAGAAATATACTTAAGCATTTTATTGGTTCCCTGCATTGTTTGAAGAAAATTATAAGTCACCATAAGCTCCCAGATTTCTCATGTATTGTTTATTGTAGTTCAATACCAATATTTTGATATCTGAAATATATGTTCTTGCATGCTTGCTGGGATAGACTTCCAGCTCCCCCGCAACCCTGTATTGTATAAAGGTAGAAAATGGATAGATGTTCCTGCATGTAATACTTTGTTCTTGTCCATGATAAATTTAATTTGTCTGGTTTCTACGGCATCTTTCATCTTTCATTACAAGTGTAGCTGTTATACTGTTAGCCACTTTTCTGCTTTTCAAGTAATTGTTTACCCGTGTACACACACTTCATTCTTGAAGAATTAAATTTAGGTTTAATTTGAAGTCCCTCATATAGTACTTCTTTAAACATTTTCTGAAAGTCCAAAGATATCATGTCATACTGTATGTCCTAAAGCTATCTACTGCTGTAGTTATTTGCTCAGAGAAATCATATAACTTAGGTGTGATCTCCCTCTACTAATCCCTTGCTGACTATCTTCTGGGGAAAACAGTTTTCACTTAGATATTATTGTGGTTATTATATTTTTTCCATCAGCTTTGATTGAGGTGTTTTGCAACTGAAGTAAGGCTACTTGGTCATTGTTTAAAATATTGTAGTATTATTTCTCAGTGTTTGTGTCTATCTACCAATCAATTAATCAATCTTTTATAGCACCTTTCATAAAGATTTGACACAGATATCTTTTCAGAATTATATAGCAATTAACACTAATGTAACACAACAGGCCATGTGCTCAGAGAGGAGAGGAATATAAAGCTTCCAGTGAGTTCAAATGAACCTCTGGGGGTCCCAGGTCTGATGGATGCCCCTTCCCACATCAGACAATGTATTTGGTACATTTATTGCAGTAAAACCTGGATAATCTTAGCAAAGGCAAAGCTGGGACAGCAAGTCTTGGGGATCTTGTCAGGGTTATCTGAGTAAAGTAGCTGTGGTTTCCTGGGTGCTACATCTTAGGTCTATTGTTCTGGGTTGTGATGTCTCTGACCATCTGATCATGCATGCGTGGATCTGTTAGGTATGATTTGATCCAGGAGAGGAAGTAGCTACAAAGATTGACTTGAAGATGTTTAATATTTGATGGTCAATTGTGTCAAAGGCAACATTAAGAAAGACAAGAAAAGTAGACAAAAGCACATTCACCCTTCTTATTAAAGCTGTTTTGGTTCTGTGAGTGGGATGAAAATCAGATTTAAATGTTTTATGAATATCATGTGATGTAACTAAATTATAGTAGTTGATTTGCATACATTTTCCAAGAATGGAAGATTAGGGAGTTAGGTCCAAAATAAGTTTCTTGAGTAATGACTTTAACATGCCAACCTTAAATGCAGATGGTAAAGTGCCTGAAAAAAAAAAGTTATTCATTATATTTTGTATAGCAAGGGTTTGAGCATTCAGGTTTTAAATATTCACAATCAAAAATGATAAATAATAAATTCATATACTGTATTTTAAATATTCAAATGCTGAAACATATTCAAATAATGACAACAAACACATTAATTGCATGTTAATCTTGGTTAAAAAAATTACTAAAAACACAGAACACTAATAAAGAGATTTTGGCACTGAAGCTTTCCCACACCTGTACATTTTTATTCGTGTATAGCAAATATGAGCCATAACGAAGTTTATTCTAATGAAGGTCTTGGACCGTAAGTTTAAGCTCAAGGACAGTAAGTTTAAAATACAGACAGCATAAAACTGTACTGCACTGCATATAAGATGGATTGAAAAACTATATCTTTCAGAATATCCCTGGGGACTAGTTTCAAGTAAATGTTGACAGGTTCTTCTTTATATATGTTCAACTTATGTTCCCCAGAGAATGTTGGAGGACAGATGGCATGATCTTTTCCTTCCTGGCACTCCAAATCGGTCTTCTTCTTTTCCCAGAAAAATCCCGCTAGCTAGCTGTGGGACATTTTCATCAATATCATCAGCTTGTGCAGCACGGGGTACCTCTGGTTTTAAATCGTGATGCAGTTCAGCCCCATTAATATCTTCTTCTGAAATTATTTCATCTTCTGAGACTGATGAAACTCTTTCTAAATAAACCACAGAGTATCTCCCACTATGTACATGCACAGCATCGCTGAAATCAAAAGTAAACAAAATCTCAAGCCACAAATGTAAAACCAGGTAACTATGCATCACTGATCAAAACCTAATGATTAAGCTTCCTTCAATTTAAAAAAGCATTCTGAAAGGGTGTTAGGTACATAAAATTCTTCCAGTAAATTTTAACAATCTATGTACTATAGTATTATTATAAATATAACTATAGTATAATAATACGTTTTTTTCTTTTGTTTGTTTTGTAATTAAGTGCTTTTCTGTTAATTATCCCTTTTTCATATGGTGATATTGATATTGTTTGACTCAGATTGTAGAGAAGCAGCCAACTATACACCAAAGACAAAGTAATTTTTAACTAACCTTTCTAGTCTTATCTCCCCTGAAGATCCTGCAATGACAAGAAAAAAACTATACCTGCCCAGGGCCTACAAATATCCTTTGAAACTCCAAAAATAACAGAGATAACAAATTCACCTATTTTGTTCTCTTCTGCATCTATCACTTCATCTCAGCTCATGCTTTTACCCTACAGTACCTACTGTATCATTCTACAGTACCTTGAAACATCTGTTTCTGGATTTTCATGGGTAAGTCCTGTCTTCTGACTACACAAATTGGTGCTCTAGTAGAGAAATATGGCACTATCTTTAATTGGTAGGGCATACACCTGATGACCTGACAGGTTGGAGTTTTGTACAACCCCAGCATATGGATGATTTCACTATCTTATTGAGCTGTCAAATTATAAATCACAAATGTAAAGTTTGGGTCGGCTAGAAAACCTGCCAAGAACAATTTAGCACTAGGTTATGTGATGGGTCATATGGACCACTGCTAATAGGTGTCACCCATGATCCACATGAATACATATCTAGTACCATAATCTTGTTCTTAAAATGTTCATTTTGTGCAATTAGTCTTACAATACAATGCAGGATCCAAGATGTAATCTAAGGTTATAGTTAGTTAAAGCAAAATGAAATGTACATAAACCAATATTACTAAATACTGTATGATGGTACAAAAATGCAAAACACAAAAATTGTATTTGAGACAAATAGTTATTTTGATGTTGTTCCAAAGCATTTTATGTACCATATATTATACTATATATAACATGAGTTTCTGTTGAATAAAAGTCTGGAACTGCAGTAAAAGAGAGCAAAAGCAGGATAAACAATCATTTAATTGAAACTATCCGTTTTCTCTGCTCAGTTTCTCTAATTTACTACTTGGAAATATAGTGCTAAAATTAACAACTACAAAGATTTACAACTGTTTTGCAAAATTGGAGTCAAGAGTCTGACTCCTACAACAAAGTATCCTAACCACACCTTGCATGTAACATTATGTTTTAAATTTCAGGGTTTTTGGATTCAGACTTGATACAGTCTTTTTTGAGAAGTAAGATGAGAAAACTCTCAAGATCATTTAAACCTATCACAATTATTTGGATTTTGTATAATGAGGGCTGGCTAGTGAAAAAAAAAATCTTTATTGGCAAAAACATCATATTCCTCACTGCAGGTAAAGATGAAGTGCTGCTAGATTTCAATATGTCATTGTCTCTCCTGAATGGAAAGCAGCAGTCAGTATTTCTATATAACAAGAAAATCTTCATTCTGTAGTGAGCTGAATCAGAGTTTCAAAGCCAGGGGCAAAGGACCTGGACTTCTGCCCTCCCCTGGGCCAGGTTGTATATAAATAGACAGAACTTTGACTGTCACTAAGGACTATGTAACAAAACGTTTTTGTGTGTAAATATTTGCATATAATTACAGTTTGGACTGTTTTGTGTTTAGGGAAGTTATTGTTATGCTTCGGCATGTGTTCTGCCCTCCTCCTCGCCACCAGACACCACCATGCATCATGCATCATAATATTAATACAGTACAGGGTCTTCAGAAATTTTACCTCTCCCATATATCTGCTGTGCTGTAAGTGATACAGTAAATGTTTTCTGGAATATTTAAAATGCGAATGAAAGGGAGTATTTTTTAACATAGCAAAATTGATATCTGTAGGTTCCCTTTTCGAAACTGGTTGCACTCTTTTGGAGTTTCGCATTGCTGCAACATGCTGGTCTTCTGCAGATCTTACTGCAACTTGATATTTCACTTTTCAGACCCTCAGTTATCTGAAGGTTATCGCTATACACTTTATTTTTAAGGTATCCTCACACAAACATTATATTCATATTAACAATATGTACAATAATACAACAGCAACAGCTACAGTATGACCAAAGTGATCCTTATACTGATTTGTGGTTCTTAAAATGCTCAGTCAAAAAGTCGAACATGAATAGCTTGAGCAAGACTAGTAAAATTTATCATTCCAATGGTACCGACGTGGCTTGTTAGAACAGTTCCAAGAGTATGTTAACAAATAAAATCTGTCCTTTTTTCAAGACCCAGCATATACTATACATACAGTAATCTTAGCATTCTATTCCATTTAACAATTTATTGATAAATTTCATAATAAATATCAACTGTTGTATAAGGCCATCGGTGGCATGGCAGAACAATGGTAAGCGTTGCTGCCTCACAGCTGTGGATGCGAGTTCAATTCCAGACCTGATCTGCTATCTAAAGTAGGTGGAGTTTGTATGTTCTCCCCATTTTCTTCCCATAGTCCAAACATACGGTATGTTTGTGTATGGTATGGTTATGGTATGGTATTGTAGGTTTACTGGTTTCTGGGAAACTTGGTCCTAGTGTGACTGTGTGTGTTTGTGTCTGTGTGTCTAACAAGCAGTTAGAAAAGGGATGAATACTGAATGTTATATAAAGGCCTGCACTCCCAGTTAATGGCTGTTTGTAAGAATATGTGTTTTGAAGTCTGTGACCTCAATTATCTGAATTGTATGTAATATCTAAACTAACTCGATTGTTATCTGACGTTCAGTTTCTATGAGAGCTCCTTCTTCACAGAAACCAAACAATCAGATCATGAGGAAAAATTGTTACAAACGTTAGAAGAAAAATAAAACTTACAATTGTTTTTTGTTCTTCCCTACCCTACCTTAACCATTTAAAAAAAATGCCATTATAGTGAAGACCTATTATGCGGTTATATGCATATGCAGTTATAATAGCAGATAACACAATAGTAATAGTGAAGGCAACAGTGAAAGCAGAGAAGACAAATGAGGTACTTTTTATTTAAATATATGTATGCAAGGGTCTTTGTTTCTTTTTTCATGCTGTGAACCTAAAAATATGCATTTCCAAGTATACATTACATATTAAGCACAACAGATTTTAAATATTTAGGTATTTTTCTTTAATTCTTTATGTAGGTGTAAAACTACTTACAGATATTATTTGCAATGGTAATTTCATGTTCAGTAGACTGACAATCTAAGGCCATAGCCTTGATACACAAACAAGTGAAGGTGAATGGAAATTAGTCTGTGAGTATAGATAAAATCAGTATTATATTTTTTGTCTTTTCTGTTGTAATTTATTTATATGCTCCAAAGGTTAATTACATTCATTTATGCTAATAAAGCATACTGTTCCATTTAGTACTTGTACCATTCGGTATTTGTTTTATTCTTTACATTTCTATGCCATATCTTACACCAAGGTATTGAATACGTTTTTTAAACTTCCCAAGGTGGTTTGAAAATTTACTGAAATACAGTAACTATTTAATCATCAATATACAGTATTATACAGTATGTAATCCCTGTATATTTCTACTTTTTACTATGGGTATGATTCACATTTGTTAACATGATAGCAAGACCTCAATCATAAGACATTGTGTGAAAAGTGTGAAACAATTCCAGTCTGTATTGTTAATTCATTATCAGATGATTGGTAGGATCTCCTTTTTTTGATGTGCCCAAACTGAATACTCATCAATTAAGTAATGTCAGTTGAGGATGACTAGTGATACAAAATTATTTGTAACAACAACAAAATAAATATATATATATACGTAGACGTGTACTACATTTTTTTAAATACTAAGTTTTCCAGTTGTCAAAGACAGATTACCTTTCTAGCTATGAAGTTGCAATATTGTTCATTTATAAATAAAATACAGTATGACATCTATTACTTAAGAGAAAAAAATAAATTTCTAGTTTTACTTGTTGTGAAGAGAAGCATTGTCTTTTTGGAAATTATTGCATATTTTAGGAGCTGTCTAAACATGTGGTTTACATTTAATATCTTCTAATTTTTAATCAGAAGATGGTATTTTTAAACAAAGGCTTAAAATGTAAATTTTCTGACTGCTTGTATTTTTTTAAAAGCAAATCTTCCAAACAATGAAAAATCAACCAGACAATTGAACTACAGTATCTGAACCTGTCTGGACCTACCACTTATAATTCCTATATAATTCCACAGTCTGTTCCAATGATGTGGTACGGTAGGCTGAGACAAAGTCGGGTCATCAACCAAGAAGATATTTTATGGGTCACAACACTGTTTGATGTTATCAAAATCCAGATTAAAAGAACAGCCAGTGATTTAAAGTAACAAGCACTCACACAGTTCTTTATAAATACAAAGCAAAAATAAATCATAAGATGTTGAATTACCATCTAGATTCTTGTGTTTGTATTGTAATTCTTACAGGTTCACAATTATGAAAGTTTCAATATTACTGTCTAAGTGTAAATAGAATAAGTATAACCCACAGCTATGTTTCAGGAATTTATTCTTAGGAAAAATGTTGCATTCTTGGAACCAAAAATATTCTTCCATATCAATGTTATTATTTCTAAACCTTATTCAATTTTTTTGGTTTCCTTGGCTTTATTTTAGACGGGATTAACATATTGCAGCTGTCTCTTGCCTGAGGAGCCATGGGGAGGATGATATAATGAAATTGATAGGACTATTTGAAAAGGCATATTTGAATGAGATCTAACCATGTAATTAATGCTCCATTCTACAGTATGTGTGTATACTGCTGATCACAATTCTAAGGAAGTGGAGTGAGCATGGTTTCTTCCCCTAGAGTTACTGAGTAACTGTTTCCTGTGAGTAGAGGGAAGAATCACAATAACATGGCCTGAACACGTCTGGAGTGCTAAAGTTTATAGTTTCCTCTGTACTGTTCCAGTGAGGAAACTACTTTTTTTCTGGTAGAAACAAAATGGAAAACTGATTGGCTGGTTTCCTGTGTGCTGAGGTTTACCATTGAGTAAATATTTTGCCTCTCAAGGTACAGTATAAAGGGCAAAGCAAACACAGCCTTTTCTGTTTTGTTAGGAAGACCTTAATCACTGAAGCATCTGCTTTGCAGCTGAAGAAAAACAAGGTAACAAAGAGGTTCAAGATTTTAAAAACAAGTGAGGGCTCCAAAGGTGGAGCCTGGGTGGATTGATGCTGATTTCAATAAAAGAGGCATAGCCCATGCTAGAAGTCTAGATTATAAACTATTTAGGAACTTTTGTAAGGTTTGTTTTCTGCGGTAGATCAGAAGACATAACTGAAGGATCATAGCCAGTGGTAATTTGGTACCTCCAAACTGATGCAAAGTACAACCAACTGTGGTTTCTTTTCCTTTTATAAGATTAGTAGCACAGACATTTGACATCAGTCATTATAACAATGCAACAGTTAGTGACACGTGCTGTGTGATTTTAGTAGCTGGTATCATCCATTTGACCAGAGCTTACTGATCAAGAATTTAGAATCCATTATGATTATCATCTAATTCACTGCCACTGCCACATGAAGGTTTAACGTTTGGACATCTCTCAGGTTCCAGGATCAGAAGCACTGTCCTATCCCAGGTGATGATGGATGGGTCAAAGAGGTCTAAGCCTCACCTGGACCAGATACAACTGCAGAACACAATATGCAGAAAACACTGCTGTTCATTAGCAGAAGCAGAATGAACTGGAAACAAAACCAGGATTAATAGACAATTACAGTACATTGACTGTAGCTCTAAACAAAAGAGTAATATCCTGTTTTCTAGAACACGGTAACATGAGAAAAAAGAGATGGACATCAGTCACAGCTGGTTCATTTTAGTTCTAGTATCATTGCAGGAAAAAAAGTGCTCTCTCTTCAAACATATACTGAGACCATCAATTTATTCACTTGTAGCCCTCTCTAAGTTGCAGAGCTG
Source organism: Atractosteus spatula (assembly GCF_055471065.1). Classification (NCBI taxonomy): domain Eukaryota; kingdom Metazoa; phylum Chordata; class Actinopteri; order Semionotiformes; family Lepisosteidae; genus Atractosteus; species Atractosteus spatula. The sequence continues at coordinate 55,545,532 of NC_142708.1, read as the reverse complement.
AATCTAGAGTTACATGTATCATCCAAAGTATATAAAAGTGGATTAGTACTTAACAGAGTTTTATAGTAGCAATAAACTTCAATAAATATAACAGCGCATATTAGCACAATGCCAATGAGAATTGATTTTCAGAGTAGTACCAAATGCAACAAATCAACAAATGCAAAAGAGAAAAACGCACAGACTATGGGAATCCATTCGTGAAAAAATGGAAAAAAGAGCAAGGCTAACAAGGTCTGAAGGTGGGGTGACATTTTGATTTAATCCACACTACTGCTTTATGTGCCTAAGAAGGTTTTCCAAAACTGGTATCTGAAATCATCAAGCTAGATCAGTTCAAGATTTAAATGTACTGATTTGGGTGCCAAGTCCAATAATGGAACTTTCCCACCTTAGTGGAAGAACCACCCTTCCAGGATGCCTTTGAAAAACAAAAAGCACATTATTTCAAAACCGTAAGGGCAGAATTTTAATTTATTTCTGGGACAGATCCTGGCTTGCCTCGATGTTTACGAGGATAATCGGCTTACTGATAATGGATGGATGGAAGTATTTCAATATAAATTTAATTTTGAACTCTTGCTGGAAGCTATCGTAGTTTCCATTGTCATGCAGTTTCAAAATTATCAGTATTGTTGTTAAAAATGTCTGCCCTATGCACAAATAGAGGAACGTTTTAAAAATATTACTGACATTTTAAATGGCATTGCTATCTGTTTTCCCTGTTATGCCAGTGCCCTTCTAAGATTAATTTCAGATTTCTTTGTCTATAAATTGTCAAACTGAAAGCCTATGTTACTTGTATGGTTACTGGTAACTATTTTCAAATACTGTAATTCCATCTACTTTAAAGGTTCAATTTGGTCAGCATCAATAACATTGATAAAGAGTTTATTCCAGTCCTTCAAGATTCTAAAGTGTCTCCCATTTTCTCTCATAGATCCTCCTAAAGATAGTTTCTGTTTGTATATTTGGTGATCTGAAAGTTATCTTAATTGATTCTATAGATGTCTCAAGTACAGACTTTGACACAAGAACATAAAGGCACAAATGAGGAGACCTTTCATCCCAGTCAGTCTTTTCTGTAATTAGTAGCTAATTGATTTAAGGATCTCATCAAGCCATTTCTTAAAAGAAGTCAGGGTATCGGCTTCTTCTGGTTTTTAATTATACTGTTCATTCTAAAGAAATCTATTGTCTTGACTTTGTCAATGCCTTTTAGATTTCTGAATACTTGAATCAGGTCCCCACATAGTCATCTCTGTTGAAGATGAAATAGTTTCGGTTCCGTCAACTTGTCAGTGAAGGACATTCCCTTAAGTACAAAATGGAGGTTTCTAAGGAGGTGCTTGTCTGAATTTACATCATTTTAAATGTCAGTCTTCTCCTGTACTTGATTCTCATTTTAATTATATCACATCTTTAATTTGTTCATTAATGGTACTATACATGTTGCATCCTTAAGCTTTTGTATTCTTTGTTGTGTTTGAGTCACTGAATTCATTCTGGCTCATCCTTCAGTCAGGCTATTGAGTCCTTATCAATGAATGCTCTTTGTTAATCACTTTCAAATCTGTAATGGACTTTGTCTGACATTTGTATGTAAGTGCTGGCTGTAACAAACACTCAGGGGAATGTGATGGTAAGCTTCATATAGTCAAAGGATTCAAAGTGAATTCCTAAAAACACTCACCAACAGAGTACTTCCAAATGACAAATCTAATAAACAACTCCTTGACAATAGGAGAATGGTAATGGGTGAGATTGAATATGGAATTCATGTATGTATGAAAAAACACTTTGACGCTTCCTTGAAAGACCTAGAGAAGGTAATAAGTGGTATTTAGTTTTCTCTTCATAATATTTCACGAGGTTGCTAGATCAGAAAATGTATTTTTACAGGTACAAAGAAAAATAAAATCAACAGCTTCTTCTCGGTTGCTTCTTCTAGTACCACCAGAAAGGAAAATGGTACAATTTCAATTTTAGAGAATATTTTAAAATTTTTGCAATATTTCTTAATGTGAATAGCATAAGCTTTTTTTTATTGTACTCATCTACATCATTTCTTGAAAAACATCTAGAAGGACCTAATCGCACCCTTTCACTTATTGTACCAGTGTCCTGTCCAGCGCATATCCCACTTTGTGCCCACTGCTTGCCAGAATAGGCTTTACCTTTCCTGTGACCCTGAGATGAAGTGGTTAGAATAGGGATGGATTAAAGACTTAATCATATTAAATCATTGGTTGACATTGCTTGTTTTGATTATGGTCAGTATTGATTACAGAAAGCGAATATTGTAGGAAAGTTTTGGTAGAGGTCATGGAAGGCTTGTATATTCTTGGCTATATCTTACAGTTTAGGAAGAATATGGATGTACTATTTGCTTCTGGTGGGAGAAGAGATATTTTACTACTAAGGAAGCTTCTACAGTAAAGGAGAAACAGACCAACTAAAGACTCCTGTTAGTATACACGTTAATGAAAGAAAGAATGCTGAGTTCCTCAGATACCAAAATGGACTAACAAACTAGGAACAAAGGCCTTCTTAGAAAAAAGACATACTGTATGACAAAGAAAGATTTCACCAGAACGATTGGTTATGGAACTTTGTTGTGTGTTTTTCATACAGTACATACTGTACAAAATACAGTACAAGGTTGTTTAATAGAGTCAGGCACATGCAGTAGAAGATGACAGTGCCTTCTTTGTGTTGGTTTGTAAATACATTTGGCTGGATATTCTAAATGTTCCTGCATTTCAGTCAATTTAAATGTTGAAATATGAATTATACCATTTGTTTCATACAGTAATTGTAACATAACATATAAATGAATCATGCTTTTTTATATATTCTGGATTCAAGTGATGAACTGTGACTTTTAGAACACTTTACTCCATCTTTTCTGAAATCATTCAATTTCATTTAAAACTGCAGAAATAGCAGTAATGGAAAAAAAAAACAATTCACTTTTTAACTTGTTTAAGATGTTTAGTCATTTTTTGAAACCTGATTTTCTTTTCCCCAGGACCATTTTGCATTTTATAACACCTAGTACAACTTTAAGTGCTCTATAGACTATTTGTAACTGGCTAATAAAAAGGGCATTACATTTTTGTTTCATTAGTACATTAGTACCAGTAAATGATAAATAGATTCAGGGCATATAATTTATTAAAGTGAACTTGGATATGAAGGTGTATTACATCTGATGTAATAAAATTTACTTTGCTTTCCACATAGCAATGTAAACCAGTAAATTAGATTAGTGTCTAAATCCTTTATAATTTGGGTAATGGTTTAAAACATAACGCATTTAACTTGCCATGAGAAGCACATAAAGATGCTTTCATATGGCAATTATTAGTATGGACTCAGAGGAGCATGAAATTAATCTACATAAACATTTTCTAACCTTGTGACGACTCATATTAAGAATAGATTTTATTTACATGCAATGAAAAAGTATTCAGCAATAGGAATAGGGATCTTATTTTTGCTTTTAATGGGAAACATCTGTTGTACAAATGAAAAACCTTGATAAACTCAAAAGCCAATTATATATTTTTTCTTAAAGAGGCCTTAAAAGATAATTAAACCACAGACAAGTTATTTTATAAAGTACAGAATTTGTGTACTCTAAATTACTTATGTCTATGAACTGCGTTGGCAACGTGCTATAATTTCCCCATTGGGGATTAATGAAGTGTATTGTATAATATTGAGGCATTAAAAACAAAGAATGAGTATTAATACCTGTCTGTTTTATTTGTATTTATGTCTCTTATGTATTTTTATTTATTACTTATTTAGCATAAAAAGATAAAAATAAAAAATAATTGCAAAAAGTCAATGAAACAAAGGTGATTATACATACCCTATTAATTGAGATGATAAAACTAAGGGTGCACATACTGTACATTTTCACAAAAAGATATTGGATGTGGACTGTGTGTGTTATTTCTCAAATTAGTTTTTTTTTCTACTACCAGGACTTGGTGAGGACTAGGTGAAGGTCAAATATGTCTAAGTAATTCACTATGAACCATAAAATCTTAAGGAGATGTCCTTTCTCACCACACTGTAGGTCAGACAATGATTTCGTCTCATCATTACTGTATGTGCTCTAGAATGAGCTTTTCTTCTAAGGAATTTCTCATTGGAGATCTGGACTCCAATTATTCTTTTTGAGTCAAGCAGTTTTTGTAACATTCAGGTATACAGAATTCATCTAACCCCATAAAGCAAATACAAAATTGAAGCAAGAACTGAATGAATCATTTAATCAGAAGAATCTGAAAAAAACTCAGATCGAAATTTGCCTTCACTCGGTTAAAATGTCCTCTTTAGCATCCATGCTCATCTGCTTTAACATCTCTGGATCTTGCCAGAAAAAATGGTTAAATCTAATCACAGTCCATCTTAAAATACTGCAAGACAAATTCAAAATCTTCAGCCTTGGGGGCAGTATGGAATATATTTTGTTGACTTAAATCAAGTACAGTACTCTTATTAGGAATCTGAGAAATGGATGCTATTGAAGATGCATAGGAATATGAAGGACTGACAATATTAAGTCTGAAGTTTCCATTGATCCCTGTGGACAAATTTTGGTTGCAAGAGGCAGCTATTTCACATGTTATTCTTTAAAATATATTACCTTTCCAACAACAACCTATTTGTGTAACACTAACCTACAGTATATAAAGATCAAGAATTAAGTGTTCTTCAACATAGGGAGATCTACTGTACAGTAATAATGCCTTTTAAGAACATAAGACTGTAAGAAATCTTTGAAGGACTTGGTGCCATTGTGCCATCATTTTTATTTCTAGTGGTTTCCTCATTTAGAGATCAGATCTAGCTATTTTTGAAGAATCCAAGAAAATCTGCTTCTTTGTGTAAAAAAGCCCAGACAGGAGTATTTCTGTATTTATTATACATGAATGTCACAATATCCAAAAACATGAAATCCTTGGGGGGTATTTATGTTTTATATTTTATTGAATTAAAAGAGAACTATTCTGATTTCTACTGAAGAATACCTACCAAACAATTCTGGAAGTAAGCAACAAGACCCAATCAGTCTTTGATAGTCCAGGCTTCAGTTTTCTAGTTTTGAAGAGAAAGCACAGTTTTGTGATTTTCTAAACCAGAAGTATGTTTTTTTCTTATACAGTGCCTCCATTCATCAAAAAAATCTGTACAAAGATTTGCTAAGGAATTATTGTGTTGGGGAATACTGTATGTACAACACAATAATTAAATCTGTGATAGAAGAAACATTCCTAAAACTGTATTTAGGATTAAATATTGGTTCCCAATGTCAGTAGGTAATTAACATTAATGCTAATCACAAAGTCCCGAATGCCAAGCTCATAGAATTAACCTGCTGATGAATTATTTGCACATAGATAATAACTGGTTATGGCAAGACTAATTAATGCCAACATTTCACATACAATAAATAAAAAAACAGCCATAACTGCTAAGGTAGACTGAGCACATCTGGACCTGTTATTAAAATGATATAATTAATGCAAGAAAAATAATAGCTAAGCAAATTAATCTTATCTTTAAACTATCATTTCTCTTTTGTTCGGTTATGTAAGCTTGTCCTGAGAACTAAATTAAAACCTTTCTTCCACGTTCACTTGTGCTTGTTATTTATTAACCTTTCAATTAGAACTTTGGAAAGTTCTTTGCATGAGAAGCCCCTTCAGGGTGCAGATGAAATGTGACATACACAGCTGCAGGTAAGACCAATAATGAGATGTTAAGTCAATCCTGAACTGAAGATAAAACACAAAGAATTAAAGCAAAGCAATTTGAGTGGAATGAAAATGAAACTCCAGCATTTCAGAACCCAGGTGTGAAAGATAACTGGTATTCTGCAAGGATTAGTGAAAAAAGGGCAAAAAATAAAAAAACATCTTCAATGCCTCCAGTGATTTACACAAATGCTTTCAGAATGCTTTATTTTATCATGTACATTTTGTGCTTGGAACTTTGCTAAAGAATCAATTTTTATTTAAATCAAAAAATGAATAAAAAAGGATCACTTTTCAGCATGTGAAATTTGCCAATGGTAATAAACCATACCTGTATATATAAATTATACAGTATATACAGTAGTTAAGGTTAAATAAGTTATTATGCTTTATACTTAGAAAAATAAAACATAACTTAAAGAACAACAAAAATTAAACAATGTTAAGAGTATATCCATCCAATTCAGGGTTGTGGGGGAGCAGGAGCCTATCCCAGCAAGCAACAGGTGCTAGGTAGGATACACCTTGGATTGGTCAGCAGTCCATTACAGGGCACACTCACATGAGGGCCAATTTTCCCAGAAGCCAGTTAATCTACCATTATTTTACTGGACTGTGGAAGGAAACCAGAGTATCTGGAACAAGCCCATACAAACACTGAGATAGAATACAAAGTCAATGCAGCTTTCACCCCAATAAGGGTCCAAGTACAATGAGGCAGCAATGCTAATTACTGTACCACCATTCTGCCTATTAACAATATACAGTATATACTAAAATAAAATATGAGGATCTGTTTTTGCAAGACTTAGGCTTGTTAATTTGCTTTGAATTTGTGATTGTCTAATTTGTAATTCAACATTGACCTAAAATTTCTGAAGGTTTTTGTATGTTTAGTTCATGTACTATATATTAAAATACTAACAGTTAGGAATGGTAATGCATAAATGAAAAATATTAAAATATAAGGCTCAGGGAATATGCCAGGGAACAAGAGGCGTTGAATCTAACACAGCTCAGAAAACCCTTTCAGTCAATACTGTGTACACTCCATTAACCAGCATTGCCAGGCACTCTGAAACAGGCAAGAGTACTCACCTCTGCCTCATTTACCAAATGGACATCTTTGTCACAGCTGATTTCTCAGAATACTCCTTCAGACTGAATGCACTGAGCAGTAATTACCAATCAGATGGGCATTGTCACAAAGTAGTTGTACAATATGTAACTGTTGAAATTAAATGCTAAAATGCCTTGTTTGTCCTCCACCATAACTCAATGGCTGTCAATTTGGGTCTAAAAAGATTCTGGTCTCAAATCATATTTCTTCAACAATGCATTAGAACAACATATGCCAACATACTGTACATTGGGACTGAAGAAGCATACATGTGCAAAAGTATTAATGTACAGTAAACAACATTAAACCTTATCCAGCATGGAAAAAGAACAGCAGGACTACCTTCAATGCATTTTCTACTCATATTCTTTTTGTGAAAAAATTATTTCTATATTTTTCTCTGACAGCACAGTTCATTTTAAATTACAAAAATGTTTAATCGAAAAAAAAACCTGCTAATATTATCCAAATCCATCTTATCTCCAGTTTGAATAGCATGTTTATATTTTCTCATAACATTCTGTTCTAAAGTTAAAAGCTTTTAAAATCTCCCTGTAAATGTTCATATTATTAACCTGATTATGTTTCACAATCATAAAGTAAAACTGAAATGCAAGTGTGAAGACAGCAAATGAATAAAGAGTTGGTGTTTAAATAACATGTAACTGTCATTGAATGACCATGTTATACCATGTCTTTTAAAGCAAATAAGTAATACCTTACTGGGAGGGTAATTCAGGTCTGCATATAATGCGTAATTCATTTTGACATACAGTAGGTTTGCAGCACCAGATTCAGTAATCATGCTCTTTCAAAGCTTCACAAGTCAAAGGTTTTATACACAGTCCTACAGAAATATTAAAGAATGCTATTAGGCTGGTGCTTTTATCCACAGCTCCAAAGCAACTTTAAATCATGCCCTTTTATTCAGTTGAGTGTTTCAATGAAGCAATCTGTGTGAAGTACAGTACAATTCTCAGACTTACAACAGCAGTGGCTCTGGTGAAATGTGAACCCACAATCTTCCACTTATGAGTCCAGAGCCACTAATTACAACTCCTTGACATGTTACATACTGTATGAGTGTCCATTATACAGTATCTAAAGTAGTGGGAATGACCCACTATGTGGTATGTCACATGATTCCTGGGGACAATAAAATAGCATAAGACCAAATATTTTTCTATGGGAAGGTAGTTGATGTAAGTTACTTGACAAGGACTGCTGGTAAACAAGCCTCTGGAGCTTAAATGATTTTGACTGTAGATTGGCTAATATGTTAGCCCAGACTGCTTCAAGGCTTTACAAGCAGTGGAGAGTGGATATAAAAAATAACTGTAATAAAGGCTACAGAATTATTGTCCTATTTCAGCTCAGAACATTGCTGAATGTGGACCAACCTTCAACTGCATTTATTCTGCAATGTTTGGTAGGGCAGTCAATACTGTATATTGTTACCTTTTCCCCTGAATTTCTAAGCATGCCACATCTGAGTTAAAATATTAGGACTGGTAAAAACCTTTTAAATTGTTGTAAAAGAGCACCAAATCTGTGCATGTCTGGAAGTCAAATACCCGATAAATTACCCGATAAATTAGATTTTTAATGTCCACAGTTTTCCACTTTTTCAACCCATTTATTCTATAAGGAAACTTCTTCATTAAGGAAAAAAATGATAAAGGACACTATCAGTAGTGAAACCCTTGAAAACAGAACACAAAGACCTGTGTACCTACAGTATATCCAATCCAAACGTTTCTTTCACAAAATAAAATTTATAAAGGAATTGAGTAACAAATATTTACACCTGCACTTTTATCCTGCTAAAGATTTTACTGCCATTTAACTGGAAGAAAAAAATAGTTAGTTAAAATTCATTAATGGCAAAAAACATGAATTCGGTTGATCACAAACACCCCTCCTCAATGAAAGTCTAAGCTGTACCAGAAAATTGACGTTTTCTGAAGGCTGAAGATGAGCTCATAGGGGAAAAAAATGCTGAAGAACTGCATTTCATTTCGCTGCCTGAAGATTTTCTACAATTCCTTTTAGTACCTTTAGACTAGAAGATTACAGATAACTGTGAATTTCTGTCAATTAAAACTGAGCTCAGACATTTTGGTGAGCTTATGATGTTTGTGCACATCCCATTGCATGAGCAGATTTCAGCACAGTTTCTCTATGAACAAGGATATGAATATACAGTGGTGTGAAAAAGTGTTTGCCCCCTTCCTGATTTCTTATTTTTTTGCATGTTTGTCACACTGAAATGTTTCAGATCATCAAACAAATTGAAATATTAGACAAAGATAACACAAGTAAACACAAAATGCAGTTTTTAAATGAAGGTTTTTATTATTAAGGGGAAAAAAAATCCAAACCTACATGGCCCTGTGTGAAAAAGTGATTGCCCCCTAAACCTAATAACTGGTTGGGCCACCCTTAGCAGCAACAACTCCAATCAAGCGTTTGCGATAACTGGCAATGAGTCTTTTACAGCGCTGTGGAGGAATTTTGGCCCACTCATCTTTGCAGAATTGTTGTAATTCAGCCACATTGGAGGTGTAGCGGCGAGGCTTAATAATAAGGCAGAATTAAGTGTTTCTGAGCTTCCCAAATGAGGCCCCATTTCTCTGTTCATCTCTGTGGTGCAGCCACAGAGAGACCATTAGTGCAGGGTGATTTAAGGTCCTAGGACAGCTCCCAAAGGGGGATGCACTTAGCTAAGTCTGGCTATCATGATCAATGGTCATCCATTGGCGCCTATCTGTCTAGGGAGTGCCGAATGGACATCTGGACTGCATTCCTAAGTGTCAAGAGTAAGTGACTCATATCTCACCTTGATCAACCAATCAGGGACTGGTAGGGCTGAGTAACCCACGTGGGACTCTGATGCCCATGGAACTTTCAGCCAATCAATGAGCTGAAGTTCCTCCAGGTAAAAACAGGCAACACAGAGAGCCTGTGAGATTCAGAAGGGGAGATTCAACAAGATTCAGTAAGATTCTGGAGAGGATTCTGTGGACTGTTCTAAAGGGAATTCAAAGGAGAATTCCAGGGCAGGACGGCCCAGAAGCAGAAGGCTCCCAAGGGCAGGACATTCTCGCAGCGCGCCTCCTGACCATCCTGAGACTCAGTCCGGACAACCACGGAACGGCCAGTGTGTCCGAGTGCCAGAACTTTCCTTTGTTCTAAGAGTCTAGAGCGGAGGTTGCCAGAGAGTAACCAGAGGATCCACCCGAGGTTAGCACCAGCAGCAGGCCTCGTGAACAGGTCGGAACTGTGGACAGCTGAATCACTATTCAGAACTAGCGCTTCATCAGGAACGAACCGGTCCTCTTCCTGACTTGCTGGGACTCACAGTCATCTTTTCTCCTGTGCACAAACTGTGCTAGTTAAAACCAACACTTACTAGCAGGTCAGTGAACATCTGCAGCGCACCGTCGCAAGCCGTACAGCACAGCCTGGCACGGAGCCAGAGACCGCGGATTGGACAGCAACAGCCTGCAACTGTTTCTTTGTGCCCGCAGGAGATATGAATCCCCAGAAATTGGATGAGTATTCAACTTCAATGCATTACAGCGCGAGAATTCAATTGTTATCCCAACCAGTTGATATCAATTTAATTCCTAAGAGTTATGTACTTGTTTTGAGTATCTAATGTAGAAGTTATAACCAAGTTCATTTACGAAACGGTCTAAATGAATGATATACTGAACGTATGTCCTCTTGATATGTGTAACTCTTTGTAACTGATTGAATATATACCTTTTGTATTCTGATAACCCTCTCGATAAGATCTGTTAGGTTTATATGCATATTCTATGTATTAATAAATGTATCCTCGTGTATTAGTACCTGTGTGTGTGCGTTGTTTGAGTTATGTCACATGGTTGGATTCTAAAGCCATCAAAAGAATCAACTTTGTGATTTACTGCTACAATTAATAATTGTCTCAGTAAATGCCCAAACCCTACAGAACCGGTGCCTTCAGAGAGCCACTATGACTACATATTTGGCGTCCCTGAATGGCTATGAAACACTACAGAGGGTTTTCAAGCCTTAACAGCTTTTTTTAAGGTCATGCCACAACATCTCAATCGTATTCAGGTCAGGACTGACTAGGCCACTCCAAAGTCTTCATTTTGTTTTTACTTAAGCCATTCAGAGGTGGACTTGCTGGTGTGTTTTGGATCATTGTCCTGCTGCAGAACCCAAGTGCGCTTCAGCTTGAGGTCACGAACAGATTGCCGGACATTCTCCTTCAGGATTTTTTGGTAGACAGCAGAATTCATGGTTCCATTTACCACAGCAAGTCTTCCAGGTCCTGAAGCAGCAAAACAGCCCCAGACCATCACACTATCACCACCATATTTTACTGTTGGTATGATGTTCTTTTTCTGAAATGCTGTGTTACTTTTACGCCAGATGTAATGGGACACACACCTTCCAAAAAGTTCAACTTTTGTCTCGTCAGTCCACAGAGTATTTTCCCAAAAGTCTTGGGGATCATCAAGATGTTTTCTGGCAAAACTGAGACGAGCCTTTATGTTCTTTTTTCTCAGCAGTGGTTTTCGTCTTGGAACTCTGCCATGCAGGCCATTTTTGCCCAGTCTCTTTCTTATGGTGGAGTCATGAACACTGACCTTAACTGAGGCAAGTGAAGCCTGCAGTTCTTTGGATGTTGTTGTGGGGTTTTTTGTGACCTCTTGGATGAGTCGTCGCTGCGCTCTTGGGGTAATTTTGGTCGGCCGGCCACTCCTGGGAAGGTTCACCACTGTTCTATGTTTTCGCCATTTGTGGATAATGGCTCTCGCTGTGGTTCGCTGGAGTCCCAAAGCTTTAGAAATGGCTTTATAACCTTTTCCAGACTGATAAATCTCAATTACTCTGTTTCTCATTTGTTCCTGAATTTCTTTGGATCGCAGCATGATGTCTAGCTTTTGAGGATCTTTTGGTCTTCTTCACTTTGTCAGGCAGGTCCTATTTAAGTGATTTCTTGATTGAGAACAGGTGTGGCAGTAATCAGGCCTGGGTGTGGCTAGAGAAATTGAACTCAGCTTTCCAAAGATGTGATAAACCACAGTTGATTTATGTTTTAACAGGGGGGGCAATCACTTTTTCAAACAGGGCCATGTAGGTTTGGATTTTTTTTCCCTTAATAAAAACCTTCATTTAAAAACTGCATTTTGTGTTATCTTTGTCTAATATTTCAATTTGTTTGATGATCTGAAACATTTCAGTGTGACAAACATGCAAAAAAAAAAAGAAATCAGGAAGGGGGCAAACACTTTTTCACACCACTGTAGGTAATATGTCTGATAACAATGCCCCTGATAGTGCAGGCCACTATTAATGGTTACATTTGCAGTGTGGTTACATCTGCTCCCAGAAGCTGCTTCTTTAGCAGCAGGTAATAATCAGAAGTACACTACCTATCATTGCAAGTAGGACACTACAGTGAAAGAAAATACAGAAGAAAGGGGAACAGAAAACATTTGAAGGAACAGATTTTGAACATCAAGGCCAAAGGCAGCAAACAGAGGAAAATGTACATGTAATCTGAAGAGCAGAGAGACAAAAATGACAAAGCAACTAAATATTTGAAATCCATTTGTGAACAATAGACACAGATCTACCAAGAACAAGAAATAATGCATTAAATTTGTGATGTAAAACAGACTGAAAAAACTAAAGGAATGTCTTTAGAAATAGCAGTATTACCACCTTCTAGCCTGATCTCATCTGAGCAAAGTTAAGCAAGACACTAGTAGGGTTAATGGACCAAAAGGTGACACTTACCCATAGTATAACATAACAATATCACTGATATTGTACATCTGTACAAAAGTGCAGCATTCCAGGAGTGCCTGGCTGCCTTGAACATGTAAGCATCATTTCTATGATCACAGGAAATGCAAAGAAGAATCAAGGAGACCTCGCAGTTCCATGGTTAGATCTAGCCAATGTATGAGGAACTATACCTCACAACTTGGTGATCATCATGTTAAAGATGTACAGTACCATGCTCCATTTAGGTTTCAAGTGACTACAAAATTGTTTCAATCTGCCCTTGTCCTTGTTGTGACTTCACCACTGTCTGGCAGAGTTGAAGATGGGTATCTTCACTGAATGCACTATACACGTATCAGTCATCTTGTTTTCTGCAGCAATGAACCTTCTTGTGAAATCAGCAGGAAAACTGAGAGGAGCAATTCGGGCAAGCAGTATCCAGAAGTCAGTACCAGAGGCCAAGTGGGTACTAGAAGATCTCATAGAGCTCATCAGGTGAGAAGCCTGAAAAATCTAGAGGTTTAGTCTTGAAAAAGGGATAAGTTAAGGACAGATTCCAATTTAGGATCAGAGAAGTTACCATCCCTACTGTCAGTGAAAAAACAGTTAAGAGCTTTGGGAAATGGTATAGAGCCAACCTTAACAACAAGGAGAGTGTGAAGGAAATGCTTTCACAAGCTTATATTTGGATGTCATCTCTAGAGAGAAGTGGCTTACATGACAAGTTTGAGGCCTGGTGCTATCAACACGAAGTTTTTCCTAGACTACTCTGGCCCCCGCTGATCAACAAGGTACCTCTGTCAACAGGGGAATTGTTGGAGAGGAAAATCAACAATTTTATCAGGAGATGGCTGGGCATTCCAAGACATTTTTCTTCTATCAGCCTCTACAGCATAGGCAGTAAGTTACAGCTACCAATAATCTCAGTGGTAGACGAGTATAAAACAACTAAGGTTTGCCAAGTAATGGGAGATAGAAAAGACGAGGTTAGAAATAGTGACACATGGGTAGCCAGTGCAGCACGATGATATAGTGGGGTCAGTGAACCGGGATAGGCTGAGACTGTGGTGTAAAATAGACCCATCTGGAAGAAAGCTGATCCAAGAGAACAATGGGCCTGTTGTAGAAGGAGGTCAAGAACGTTGAGGAGGAGAGCCAGCAAGTTAGACCACCGGCTATGAAAATCAGGGCACTGGCACTGTTGGGAAGATGTAAGGGACATGGCAAGACTCTAGAACACAGAACAAAGGATCAAACTACTGCTTTGTATGATGTTCTGCCCATGGTAACCAAACTCCTTACATGGGGGCTAGTAGAGAGTTCTTCTTGCATGGTGTGTGAAAGGCCAACTAGTCTCCCCTCCTGTCAAGCAAGGTTTGTCAGATGGGAAGTTTAAGTGGTGACAAGATCAGATATTGACACAGCTGGTAACTGAACTAGAGATGGCAAAGGGAAACCAAAACAATTTATCTAGTGTTTTACCCACTTCGTTAGGTCAGGAGAGGGTGTGGTAAAGACGGCAAAGGCCAAGGAGATCCTCGCAACAGCAAATGAACTAGGAAATGGGGCAGACCTCAAGAGTCAGCTTGGAAAGGCCTGGGGCTGCTTGGTATCGAAGGAGCAGGAAGGAAGAAGTCAATGTCTGAAGTTAGTAAACAAGTGAAGCTGAATTAAAAGGAATGAGTGGTGGCAAACTAAAACAGGCTGTAGAGAGACAGAACTGTGCTGAAGAGGTAATTCCAGGATGCTGGGTTCTGCTGTTGAGCTCCCCTGAGGTGTCTTGGGTTGATCGCCGAAACACTGGTGAGGGGGGTATGTGCTTGAGAACCCGATGAAGACCCCCACTTAGCCTTTACATTTAAGAGAGAAGACCTAGAAGGAAAGTTAGTGATTATGATGTCATTGGTTTCTTGGAACATTTAGGAAAAAGAGTACATGTCAAAAGTGCTGGTAGTGATGATCCTATCATATTCAAGATATATGGCAACAGTAGAAACTGTACTGTAGAAGGTGCACTATGGACTATGTTTAACCAAGGTCTTGACAAAGGTAAACATAGCACTGTCACCAGTCAACCTGGTGACTGGGCTAAATTTAATTTAAGGATTGCATAATCTGGTTTCCCTAAATCATCCCCAGATTTCTGAGTGCAAAATATTTTCTCTTTTTTTCTGGCTGATCTGCTGCATAGTGGATATGCTGTCATATAATGACTTCTGTGTATCAACCCGACAGGTGATGCCTGATACAGGACTGCAATATTTTTCTTCTTGCTCTCTTAGAGAACACACCCTAAAACAAGGTTGACATTATATTCTGTAATACACAAGGAGCAGTGGCCCTGTTTTTGCATTTGGTGGTGATTGGTCAATTATACATACAGTAGCAGTGCTGCTGGCTCTTCATTCAACTCTGAGTTCTTGCCTCCAGTCAGTGAGACAAGAATGTTCCAGTTTTCATTATTTGTTGTTGTTGTTTTGCTTCAAAATCCTCTGGTGAGTTTTTCTTATACTTTTGAAGTAACCCAAATATATTACCTGTCACAGGACAGTGTGGTTGGAATAAATCTCCAGCAGGGAATCAGTCTGGTTTAAAAGCAATCTGATTTTCCTGAAGTCTGGGACATTTATGTGGAATGTTAGCTTCATATTGCTGTATTTTGCATACTCTTGCACTCCATTATAGTTGGTTGGTATAGTTGGCTTCCCCATGACCATGTATTGGAAGCAGTAAAAATGGATGGATGGATATTCTGATGTTTTTTGTTCAGATAGTGCAGTGTATTGTGTGTACCTTGTTTTGTAAGAGCTCTTTCAGTCTTAGTCATTTATGAAATATTCACTGATAATCATTGATAATATGGAGTTACTGTATAAAATTGTATACTGTACAGTTTTTAATAAAAAGCTAAGCAAGCATTCTTGCTCAGTTTTGAAAACTTAATTTTAAAATTGATATTTTCAAAAATGCCAGTGAAATGAACTTGGGCTTCAGAAGTTATTTTTGCTAATTATTTCTTTTACTAAAAATTAGAGCCCTAGAACTAGAATTTAAAAGTAAAAATGTGGCGAGCAATAATTCTATAGTATTTACGGTAGCTTATAACCACACAATGATTTCATTGTGTAGATTATGAAGCTTTAATATCAATAATCCAAATTAAGGCCAAAACAAAATGTCTGTTTTCTCCTGTTTTACATGAAGTCACTTTTCATTTTAAAGATGCAAAATATTGCCATGCTAACAAGGTGCACAGTTTTATGGCAAAATTAGTATTAACAGAAACTTAATCTAGATCATGCTGATCAGGCGCAAATGATCTGTTTCTCCTGTATTTTGCAAATTTATCACATCATCCACAGGAACTGTATTTGAATTACTAAAAGAGCAGTTATCAAGCTTTTCAGACAGGCATGGAGAACATAAGAGAGGACATAAGATTTTTATCCAGTTTGGATGTAGGTCAGCTCCTGTTGACTATTTTTCTTTCCTGATCAAGTTTCAACCTTGCTTAGAGAAGAAAAAAAACAATAACCAAAAGGAGATGCATATAAAAATCAGAATTTAAAAGTAATTACCATGTCTTTGTGGCTTGTGGCCCATGTAATATAGAGCATGTTTGCTATGTAGAAAACATTTGGATCTTATCTTCCTGTATTTGGATTAAATAAGCTTGTTACAGTAACATACCTTTCATCAAAGCATATACAATTTTTCTTGAAGGAACTGTGATCTACTCTTAGAACTGTTATACAGTATCACTTTTTGCATATTCTAAGACCAGGCACTCTTAACAATATGACAGTGTTGGCAACCCTTAGCTAATGCTTAGGCATTCACAAGCAGAATCTTTAGTAACACTGCATTGGTAACGTCATTAACCAGCTATACACCTTTAGTCAGCCTTTCTCTCCTATTTGTCTTTATGAGTCTTGCTTGCCTCATGTCTTTAACAGCTGGTGTAACATTTCCTTGAAGCTTTATGTGGCATATACAGTACAGTCATCCATTGGATCCCAGAAAATGGATTCTTACCTGTTGATGCTTGAATACAAAACTTTTGTGTGGTTAGGGTCCTTGGTGCTTTTACTGTATGGACTATTGTTTGGTCTCTGGTCCCAACTATAAATCAATGTCTCATTAATTGCACTCAGATGAAAATGAGTTAGGTTATCACAAAAAATATCCAGCCAAGACAAGAAACAGGAAATTCTGTTTTTCTGTATGGAAGTATGAATTATAGGCTTTCAAGTGAGGCATGAATGAAATTACTGTGATGAATTCTGAATCTATATTTGTAGATTACGTTTTCCAGTTTTGCACCAGAGCTTAAAGTACAGTATATGTCACACCAAAGCAACAACAGACATTGTAAATACTTGGACAGCCATGTAATTGATACACCTTTTCAAAAGAAAAAAAAACACACACAAGGGGCTCAGAATAAATTTAATTTTAATTCTAAAGTAATTGAATAACAGTATAGGTGATTAGAGCAAAATCTTTGGTAAATATGTTCATTCAAATGCTAATTACACTGAATCACAGCGGGAGACTGAGCTTTATTGCTCTTGAATGTCTTGGAGGCTTTAAAGTTTTAACAGTGAAAATAAATGTCAGCACTATTGGGAAATGTCTCTGGACAAAATAATAATAAATAAGCAAAGGTCATGCATGTTGAATGTGTACCTGTGTGCATTCATAGGTATTCAAAAATAAATGCAATTACTCTTAAAGAACAATGGGCTGTAAAGTCACAATGTGGATGGCCAAGTAAATTTGAGCTAGTTTAAGATATTTTTTGCCTCAAAAAAAGATGCACTTTTGACTGTCTTACTGTTTTGATCCCTTAAAAACTCATTTAATAATCACAATAATAATGTATAAGTTTCAATTTTTCTCCTCTTAGTTGTGTTATTTAAGGCTGTCATCCCCCCTGGTATCTGACACTGTACCTCAGAGAGGGCTGGCAGTGAACTATAGGCATTCCCATCATCTTATTTTGTGTATGTGTACCGAAATCCCCATAACTTATTAAAAGCTTCAATTTTCTAGTGCTTTAGACTGTTGTTGGTAGAGTAAGTACTAAGAGCTGTCGTGGCCTTCAGCTACAGTACATTGACACAGCCTATAGATACACCTTATTACAGATGAACACCTAGCTTTTTAAAATGAACAGTAAACCATCTAGCAATGGGAGTGAAATGTCCTTAGGACTGAATATGAAGAATAAAGATTGTCAGGAGGTTAAGATCTCTAAAAATAATTGTTTCATGTTTGTAGGAAAGCTTTAAATGTAAGGTCAATAGGATGTCAAGGAGTTCTATAAACAACAGAAGTCTTTTTGCTCACGGTTATCTTCCAAGAAAAAAACATCCATCTAATACTGAAATGTTGCCTTTCCTAAATAATAATCTACACAGGAGCAGAACTCGTTATTGGTATTTTTAATTCACATTGTCATCATTTGATATTAGTTGAATCACAGAATACCTTAGTATAAGAAATGATTTTTTACTTAATTTTTATTATTGCTGTGTTCCTTGATGGAATGTTTTTCTGGTGCTATTTGGGTAATGCTTGCATTCTTGTCTTCCTCTCATTTTGGATCAGCAATTATTTAATAACCTCAATTTATACAAATCTCAACATGACTATACTGGAGCATTTATTCTCTTACTACAGGGCTTAATGCTCAAAATCAAGAGCAAGATCTGAGCTCTTCATGTCTATGCAGATAATTTTGTACAGATTTCAGTAGTATTGGTCACAATCAAAGCTTTGCAATTGAGCAATAGATATGATTTTAAAATGTATCAAACATTCACTATTTCTTTGCAGATTATTGTTATGCTGTAATGCAGTTTGTTTGACAACTGGAGGCCTACTACCTCATGAATCACAAAAGACACCAATAACCTCCAAAGGTGGCTAAATACTGAGAGTATTGAAGAGCCAGATACAGGTATGTGTTATAGAATTATTTTAGTAATTTACAAATATTTATTCACCCAAGCAATTTTATTTTAATGACTGTTGTTTTTTGTTCCAGCTGAACTCCTAATTATTTAAAGTTTATGTTCAGTTTCGAATTTGAAGAATTAAAAAAATTGTAAAATTTCATGGGTGGAAAATAAATAACTAAGAACTAAGATCCAAGAATCAGTCATATAACTGTAGCGGCGAGGCTTAATAATAAGGCAGAATTAAGTGTTTCTGAGCTTCCCAAATGAGGCCCCATTTCTCTGTTCATCTCTGTGGTGCAGCCACAGAGAAACTATTCATGCAAGATGATTTAAGGTTTCCTAGGACAGCTCCCAAAGGGGGATGCACTTAGCTAAGTCTGGCTATCATGATCAATGGTCATCCACTGGCGCCTATCAGTCTAGGGAGTGCCGGATGGACATCTGGACTGCATTACTAAGTGTCAGGACTAAGTGACTCATATCTCACCTTGATCAACCAATCAGGGACTGGTAGGGCTGAGTAACCCACGTGGGACTCTGATGCCCATGGAACTTTCAGCCAATCAACAAGCTGAAGTTCCTCCAGGTAAAAACAGGCAACACAGGCCTGGAGATTCAGATTCAACAAGATTCAGATTCGGGAGATTCAGTAAGATTCTGGAGAGGATTCTGTGGACTGTTCTAAAGGGAATTCAAAGGAGAATTCCAGGGCAGGACGGCCCAGGAGCAGAAGGCTCCCAAGGGCAGGACATTCTCGCAGCGCGCCTCCTGACCATCCCGAGACTCAGCCCGGACAACCACGGAACGGCCAGTGTGTCCGAGTGCCAGAACTTTCCTTTGTTCTAAGAGTCTAGAGTGGAGGTTGCCAGAGAGTAACCAGCAGCAGGCCTCGTGGACAGGTCAGAACTGTGGACAGCTGAATCACTATTCAGAACTAGCTCTTCATCAGGAACGAACCGGTCCTCTTCCTGACTTGCTGGGATCCACAGTCATCTTTTCTCCTGTGCACAAACTTTGCTAGTTAAAGCCAACACTAACTAGCCGGTCAGTGAGCATCAGCAGCGCACCGTCGCAAGCCGCACAGCACAGCCTGGCACGGAGCCAGAGAGCGCGGATTGGACAGCAACAAGCCTGCAGCTGATTGTTTGTGCCTGCAGGAGATCTGAATCCCCAGAAATTGGATGAGTATTCAACTTCAATGCATTACAGCGCGAGAATTCAATTGTTATCCCAACCAGTTGATATCAATTTAATTCCTAAGAGTTATGTACTTGTTTTGAGTATCTAATGTAGAAGTTGTAACCAAGTTCATTTACGAAACGGTCTTAATGAATGATATACTGAACGTATGTCCTCTTGATGTGTAACACTTCGTAACTGATTGAATATATACCTTTTGTATTCTGATAACCCTCTCAATAAGATCTGTTAGGTTTACATGCATATTCTATGTATTAATAAATGTATCCTCGTGTATTAGTACCTGTGTGTGTGCGTTGTTTGAGTTATGTCGCATGGTTGGATTCTAAAGCCATCAAAAGAATCAATTTTGTGATTTACTGCTACAATTAATAATTGTCTCAGTAAATGCCCAAACCCTACAGAACTGGTGCCTTCAGAGAGCCACTATGATTACATATTTGGCGTCCCTGAACGGCTATGAAACACTACATAACTAATCAAATGATTTGTTAATAAGGGCTTAAAGTATTAAAAGACCAGTAAATGATGGGATCCCCAGGATCAAAATTGTGATCTTGTGACATTGGAATGCTTCTGTGTCTATGTCAGTGAGTCTCAGACTGCACAATGATAATTCCCAAATTTCTGGTAGCTATCAGTTAGGATGACATTTTTTGCCAGCAGGTCTGACTGCTGCTAAAAAATATTTTGTAAGAAAAAAAAATATTTTCTGTCACAAATTCTGTCACAATTTTTTAATGTAGGAACTACATTGTACAATTTGCTCTCTGAAAACAGAAATATTTTAAATCCAGAAATCTGTCTTACAGTATGTTTTTTAGAAGGATGAAACTTGAATGAACACAACCTCTTTGTTGCTCCATGTTAAAATTAGTTTTCCTTAATCTTTTGTGGCCCTCACTTTGAATTCAGTTTAGAGTTTTACCTACAAAGTCCAGCAGCTCTAATTGCTGCCAAATGTGCTTCCACCACAAATTCACGGATCTGAATACAGTACCAATACTTTAGTTTTTGCTGTCATTTACTACTGTATAATGTACTCGTTGAAGTCTTCAGTTTGAGTGTTCAGGTTGACAGAACTAATGAATTCATGAAATATCTGTGACTGATTAGTTAGGTGGCCTGTTCATGACAATTAATTTAACTAATAGTTCCTGAATATGTTAAAATAGTTATTTTAAAATACAGTATGTAGATTTAGTCCATTTTAAATGCTTGCCAATTTTATTAATTGTTCAAAAATAAAGATCATTCTTCACATAAGTTCAAAGACAGTTTTGTACCCTTTCCACAGAGGCATAATCAGGGCTCACTTGTCCATGAGTCAATACTCCCCCTGGTAAAGAATACACATGAGGACATGGAACATGGACATAGTTGCTGACAGAAAATATTGAAACAGTCCAGGTTTTCCTAGGTTGGATTTTTGTGCTTTTTAAGGAAACAAAATGTTTTGTCTGTGGCAGGAATTTTTTTTTGGCAGAAGTATGTCTTACTGCTTGGAAAAGTGCTGAAACCTGGGCATAATTTCCCAAGTAAAACAGATTATAACTAATGTAGTTATTACTATTAACATCTTGTGCTATTTGTTTAGTGTATTTTGTCATGATTAAGAAAAATACCTAGAGACTAAAAGGGAGTATGTGCCTGAGTAATACAATTATTGCTTTGATAAATATTGTGACAAGAACAGTTCATACACTCGATACACAATGCATAATGAAGGAGATAAGTTTCTGGTGGGAAATGTTGTGCACAGTGTGCTGACATTGACCTTTCTTTTGTTAACTCAGCAATTCCTGAGAGAATGATGTAATATTTCTTTATATGTCCCAGACTTTTATAGTTCTGAATTATAAGAATAGGTGCAGATTATGATTCAACAAATAGTAAAGGATACTAAACAACAATTTAACTTGAATATGTTATAATATACTGCATTGTACAGTTCTCAGCATCCCTTTCAATCATTGAAGATGTTTAAATTATAGTATTTTGTGGTATAGCTAATATACAGGTTAGACCTGATAAAAGATAACCTGTGAAATTGCAGTTTTAGAACCTATGTACTGGGATGTCAGTGTGAGTGTCAGTGGAGCTATGGAACAGAGCTGAAAAGCCAGAGAAATTACATTCCTCTTTTACTTTCAGGTCAATGACATGTCTAATAGTAGGTTCTATCTGATTACGATCCAACTTATTTCAGACATGTGCTGTTAGAATTGTGTGACAGTCAAAAAAAGAGAAAGCTGTTTTGTAAGCAAGCTAGAGTCGATAGAGTTAAGGCTATATATTGTAACACACCTGTGGTTTTCTAATGTACCAGGGTTCTGGTATCAGGTATCTGGTATAGGAGTTTTTAGTATTGGACATTGTTAAAGACAATGTTATTCAAGTCCAAACTAAAGGGGAACTGAAACACCTATTCCTACATTTATAGTTCAATATATTTTGGTGGAACATTTACTCTTCAAAGTGAAAAAAACTTTCTAGTAATTTAAATTCGTCCATACATTTTCTAACCGTTTCTTACGGCAAGCAACAGGTGCAACAAGATACCTGTCCATTGCAGGGCAGACAGACAAAAATATACTGTAAAGAGGTGCACTCTCATACTTAGGGTTAGTTTTCCCAAAAGCCAATTTACCAACAATTATATTTTTGGACTGTAGGAGAAAACCAGAGCACCTGGGACACACCCATGTAAGCACATGGAGAATGTACAAGTTTCACACAAATACCACCTTACAGTAAGTCCAGAGTTGAACCCAGCTCCCTAGTGCTGTGAGGCAGCAATGCTAACCACTGCACCAAAGTGCCTCCCCTAGAAGTAAAATTAATAATGAAAAAAATAATTATTCCGTCAGCCCTGTTAGAGCTTATTACTATTTTAATATATTGTATTATATAATATCCTTCCAATTTATTTAACCAATACAGGGTCATTGGGAAGCCACACCCTGTTCCAGCAAGCAATGAGCACAAGGCAGAATACACCCTTGATGGGATACCAGTCCACTGCAGAGCACACAGACAAACATGCACACACTCACACCAGTTACAATTTTCCCAAAAGCCAACAGAACTACAAATTACACGCAAATAACAACTGAGAAATTAAACCCAGGGCCTTAGATCTGCGAAACAGCAAAGCTAACTGCTAACGATTGCGCGTCAATGCTGCCCTTGTATTATATTATAATCTTGCACAAAGTTATTGAATAATTTAACCTTTGTACTCACCCCTCAAGTTACCCCTTCCATAAGTTGATGTCTTGTCAGACCAGTTCTTTCTTTTCATCCCCTTCAACCAACAAAGCTCAGAGTAATATTAACAACATTTGTACAGAAAGCCATTGGCAATGAACTTCATAATTTCATGCTCAAAGGACAAGCATGAAACTGTCTAAACAAGTTATTTCCTCATGAAAAGAAATAGATTTTGGCATACCGCTCAGAATTGTAATTGTTATACTAAATTAACAGTGCAATATTTAACTGATAATCTCATCTGCAGATTTCATCCACAGGTGTAGAGGATGATTTCATGCTGTGGAATGTTAACCTTGAGAATTATTTTATGCTCAGGATTCCTTAAAAGCACAGATGTGTTAAGAAACCAAACAGAGACAGACATTCAGAAAACATTAATCACCATGCTATGTTCACTCTTATATTTTCCTAATGTGTAAAACACAACAAATTATCCCGAATATTCCAAGACAGGCATTTAATAATAATAATAATAATTGCTTACAGTTATATAGCGCTTTTCTGGACATTCCACTCAAAGCGCTTTACAGGTAATGGCGACTCCCCTCCACCATCACCAATGTGCAGCATCCACCTAGATGATGCGACAGCAGCCATAGTGCGCCAGAACACTCACCACACATCAGCTCTCAGTGGGGAGGAGAGCAAAGTAATGAAGCCAATTCATAGATGGGGATTATTAGGAAGCCATGATTGGTAAGGGCCAATAGGAAATTTGGCCAGGACGCCGGGGTAATACCCCTACTCTTTTCGAGGTCAGGACCTCGGTTTTACGTCTCATCTAAAGGACAGCATCTTTTTACAGTATAGTGTCCCCATTGCTATACTGGGGCATTAGGACCCACATGGACCACAGGGTGAGTGCCCCCTGCTGGCCCCACAAACACCTCTTCCAGCAGCAACCTTAGTTTTTCCCAGGAGGTCTCCCATGCAGGTACTGACCAGGCTCACACCTGCTTAGCTTCAGTGGGTTGCCAGTTGTGAGTTGCAGAGTGATATGGCTGCTGGCTAACAGTATTTGCAGTTCAGCTTTAAACTTCTCTTTATACAAACACCATATACATTATACAAGACTGTTTTGCAAGCATAGTCTTTGTCTATGGTTCTCTAAAATGCAACTGATTATTTTAGTCATTCTTTTTGAAGACCCTATGATTCAGCTATCCTCAGCCAATTTGTTCCTTCAAACCTACAGAAGATATATTACAGAAGAAATATTACAAATGAGAGGACTCCCTTTGACCAGTCTAGCCTTTTTTGGTAGTTCAATTGTTCTGAGGATCTTTTCCAGCTGTTTCTTAGAGGATGTTGGGGGTTTGGGCTTCAACAACATGGGCGGCTTACCATATACCCACTACCCATTGTATAAAGTATCTCTTAAATACAATATCATATACAGTCGTTTCCACTTGTAACCCCAGTTTGTTTCACTGTTGATACCAAAGAAGTCCACAAGATTGATTTTGACAGTGCCTTTGAGAATTTGTGGTACTTGGTCCCCTCACAGTCTTCTTTGTTTGAAACTTAAAAAAAGCTTAGTTCCTTTCACTGTTGGATTTCATGCAGACAAATCTCACAGTATAAAAGGCTGTGACAAACCAACGTTTTTGTCTTTTTACTTGAGAGTTGACTTTGTGTGGCCATGAAATATCCTGATTCTCAGATGTGTGCCTAGTGGAAAAAGGACTTTGGGAAAATTTGAGAAGAATTTGGGAAAAAGTCAAGACAGTTGTTGTTTTGGGCACCCATGTTTTCAGAGATTAAAAATTATAGTCAGGACTCAATGGCACCCAAATAGGACTTAAGCTTTTCCCCAGTTTTCTAAGTCTAGAACTTACATTTTGGTTTGTATTGTGTGCATATTTCTAGATAAAGCACCATGTCACTTGTACCTACTGTAAGTAAGGTAAAGTGTTCTTGTCTGTTTACTGCTCCTTGCACTAAATAAGACCCCAAAGCATAACAACATACAGTATGCATATATATTTATACAATTCAATTGCTTTATTTATTATCAATATCTGTCCATGATTATGTACTTTGTTGGTAGAGCTGTGAACAATCTACTCTGTCATTGGTATGGTTTAATTAGTTGAAAACCTAATTTCACTGTTGATTTGGGGATCTTAAGATTTTATTAGAAGAGTTATATACTGTATATGCCCTTCTTCAAAGGTTCTTTAAGGACTGTAAAAATGCAGATCCTAGTTTGAAACCATAAATAGAACCAACATATGGCTGCATTTTCAATATCTTTCTTGTAATAAAAATAAGTAACCACCAATATGCTACAGAAAACAAATGACCTCTTTACAGGCAAACAACCAGTGAATTTAATTTATATATTAATGAAGAGAAGACCAGAAGAAATGAACATGACATTAAGTGTCAATGACATTTAAACAAAAAATCATGTGATTTGAATAATAGTCTGTTATCTTAGTTGTATCTGTTACCTACTGGCAGTTATCTTGGCAGTTAAAGGTTTTCATTGTGAAAGAAAACTCTTATGAATTAATTCTAGAGGAACCTATGCCAAATGAAAAGAAATGTCTATTACCATAGCTGAAGGGTATATCTCTCTACTGATTCAACTCCCATCAAATATTTTGAGGCAAACATAAGCCAATTTTTTTTTCTACTTTAATGTTGTCATTATGTATAATTAGCATGATTATATAAACATTTGGGATTTTTGTTTTGCAGTGCAACCAATGGTTACAGTGTAACTACGTACCTGAACTGTTTATTTTTTCATTTAAATGACTATGATAGTAATGAAGAAAAATAGCTAATTTATTATACACTGTTACAACTCTAGGTGACTAGGAAGCCTCTCTAAGAGTTTACAGTACATAAAGTGTGTCACACCTGGCAGTGTAAACATTTCCAGCTTCAAAGCAAAGGGGGGATGTTTGCTGAGATGTAGGGGGGGTCTAGATTCTGTGATCAAAAGCAATCATAAAGTTTACTGTGGTTTACCTAATTAAGTTTGGGGTAAATGATTAAGTCTCAATCAACAGACCACAAGCAAGAGAGGAGACAGGCACAGGCAGAAATTGAAGCTTGTGCCAAGCAAGAATCCCTAGTTCATGATCACCAAAAAAAAAAGATTGGAGCTAAGTATTTGAACATTGCTAAAGACAGCATGTTATTCTGTGTTTTTAGGGAACTTGAATTTCCTGAGTCAAGAAAACCTCGGTGGATGGGTACATTTGTAAATAAGGGAGATAGACTTTTTATTTTGTGGCATCTGGGTTTACAGAGAGATTTAACTGAAGGTTGTATTGTATTTAGTTTAGAAGACATTTTATCTCTTATTTTGGCCCAATGCTAAAAGTTCAATACTTGGTAGCAGTATGGGTTTTCCCTGGTGGTCTAGACATAGGTCTTTGAATCTGTAAACTTGTCAATAAAATGACCTGGGTGTTGTGCATTTATGTTGCGTGTAGTGTAGTGGGCAAAGTCACTGTCATTGTTTATAAACACCTGTTTACCCAAGTGTGCCTGAAATATTACCCTTTTCACCAAAGGTGTGCCAGAGAACGAATAATTCACGTGCCTCTAATTATACCAACAGCTTGGGTATATTCTTGGAGAATTCCTTGGAAGTTGAGGGTTATGGTTATTTTAGTTATTGACTGAGCTGCTCAGTCAATAAATTTACCATTTGAATAAAAATAAAAAAAAATGGTAAAAAACGATTTGATTTTTCATTACCTTTTTTTTACAAGAGTAAGAAAAAAATGCATGTGAAAATGGAACTAATCATAATTGCATTTGTGTGTTTTCCACCCCATATGATCATCCAGGTGGATGCTGCACATTGGTGGTGGTGGAGGGGAGTCCCCATTACCTGTAAAGTGCTTTGAGTGGAGTGTCCAGAAAAGCGCTATATAAGTGTAAGCAATTATTATTATTATTATTCCTCCAAAGGACTATGCTTATAGAAGGAAACCTACTCCATCATCCTCTGTACCAGGCCAGGAATGCATAGTAACCATTATGCCCCAACAACTACACTACACAGCAGATCAGTTGAAGAAGAGAAATTGCTTAAATTAAGGGGGTAAATTGAGTAGGTTTGACTGCTGAAATTTAATGAGGACAGTGATATGAACTCTTTAATGGCCGTTTACTGAGGGCCCTTTTTTAAAACCTTATCCTAAGGACTGCAACTCATAGGGCACATTGACCCTGTTTACAATACTGGGGCATTTGTTTGACAATTCTAGTGCCACCTAGTGGTCCATAAACCCCTTTTGCAACAGCAACCTGGATATCCAGGCATTTGCCCAGTTTTGAATTTTGAGTAAGTTCCCTTGTATTGCTTGTGCTTTTGTTGTTACCCCATTTTTGGATCATCAGTGGAAATGACAAAATCTAGATCAGTGATGCTGTACTGCATAAAATTAAGCACAGTGGTTGTAGAGCTGCTCCCTGTGGTACATTTCTTTACTGACAATCAAGTGCACGACATTTACCTTGTACAAGGTAGAGGATAGAGGTGAGACTTGTCTCTGTCAGCCACATGTAAACTTAACTCATATTTTTAGGATCAATGACACAGCTTTCTTTGGCTTGTCCAATATACTACATGATTTCTACACTGTTCTTGCTAGCATGATTGGTATACTGTGATCAGTGGATATTCTTTGGCTTTTCTAATATTGTATTGTATGATTGCAGTACTGTAGCACATTACTATCCCTCTATTACATACGAAATTAGTCTTACTTTTAAAGTAAAAAAAAACCAGCTTTAGTCACAGACTGCAGGCTACAGACTGCAATTTGAATTTAGAGCAGTCTGGTCTTTTTTCCTTCACCCAAATTCTGTTTCTGTCAACTCCATGTTCATACTTAATTCACACTTTTGGGATGAATGAAAAAAAACTGTTTTCTTTGGCTTGTCTAATCATTATTATATTTTCTTACAATGTTATACATTAAAATCTACAGTATTGATCTACAGACAATTCCTGAATCAATAGATGTCTGAAGGATCATGGACTGACCCCCCATTCACTTCACCTGACAAAATCAAGGAGCATTCAGGACGTAATAAATGGGGTTCACAAAAAAAAATCTTAATCACGCTATTGATGCTGACATCATGGGATCTTTTAAGAAAGCCTTAATGGACTTCTGTGATCATTAGGCTACTAACAACTAAACAGACAAATGGCTTCTTCGGTCGGTAACTTTTCTTACTGTACATGCTTCAGTATGCTCTTTTAGTAATTATGGATTTCGAATATTTCTTTATTTTAATTTGAATATGCACCATGCCCTGCTGGCTATTTGATCCCACTTCCACTGTGTCCTTTTATGATTTTTTTTGCTTGCTCCTCTCAGATGAACACTATGAACATTTCACTATGAAGATTTAACCATGAAGTAAAATCTAAAAATTATTTTTGTATATCAGGTTTGGAACATAAGAAAAGTCACTCATGGCTCATGTTTTAAATGCCCCTAAAATTTAATTCAGAACCCCACCTGATCTTTTTTGTCACAGTGATTGTACCATAATGTGATATGTTGCTAGGATACCAGAGTGACACTGCCTCCAGAAGCCGTGATTTCATGTTTAAAAGCACACAAAAGCTATAAAAAACACAACAATTCTCAACAATTATAATTAAGAAGTATTTTGTGCAGAATGAAGAATTGTAGGATTATCCTAGTATGCAGTATATCTTATTTTTATCACAACTATTTATTTGAAAAGTCTCGAAAATATACTTGAAAAAGTCATACTTTATATATTTGAAAATGAACAAAATCACCTTGTGTATGATAACCTTAAGAAAGTGTGTTCCACTCCACATTTGTAAAAAGAAATCTTGAAAATGTATTAGAAGTATTGACATGTTACAGCAATGAATGATGACCCAAAAGGTTGAACAGGAAAGGGCTGCTGAGGAAGAAGATTCTGTTATTACAAAAGCACTAAAACAATTAGACATGAATAGGCTTGTTGATGCATTTAATACACAGCTACAGTATCTTCAAGAACATTAAATGTTGAATGTGAAATAAAGGTCAAAATATAAAAGAAGATGCTATAAAGAGGTGTATAGAGAGAATGAAAAGCAACACAGCCATCTTTGGATGTTGTGCAAATCTCAACCTTCACTTCCCTTACCAGATGGTGAAAATGACTCACAGATTGTTAAACTCTTTTCATCACCTTCTGAAGACCCATAACTACTTATTGGTGAATACAGTATACTATTGTGTATTTTGTTATTTATTGATTATAAATATTTAAAATTAAATACAGATTTTATTATGTTTTATTTATTTCATGTATATGATCAATTTAACAGCATTTTTTCTTTTGCAACTGGAAGATAATTTGGAGTCCTACTTTAAAAACAATAACTGAGGCCCTGAGCTGTTACTGTGGTTACCCGTTATACTGCTGTACATGTATAGTAGGTGATCATATTCTCTATGATTCTGTAAGCTTTGAGTTGAGTAGCAGCCATGACAAGCATCCATAAAGGTGGGGTTAATGTAACTGCAGCTTATTAAAAATCAAAAACAAATTAAAGCACACAAGTGTTTTCAGTTTGGTCACAGATGATTGTGACATCTGTGCAAAATCTTAGCTGCCAGGGCCTTGCACTACAGGGACGAGCAGATGCAGAGTGCAAGTTGCGTCAGTTACAGTCTTTACGTACAGACATACAGTAAAATACCAACTGAATCATACGACAGTATGTATTGATGGATTTCTCATGAATTTGTCAATTAGATTATTCTAAATTTGGCTCATTACTTTCCCTAATCATTGATGAAAAATCTGTAAAGCATTTTTTGTAGTAATGGATTGAACTAAAGATACAGTACATCAGTTTGATAAGTGGCGTTTGTACTGTATGCTTTTGTATTACTAACAAAGGGCTTGACTCAGAGATTTTGACTTTTACAACACACCAGACACCACTTTGCAGGGGTTTTATAGTCTGCTGAAAGACAAGCTGCTTAGATGATTTTCTTTACAAAATGATCAGCAGACAATAATATGATAGGGCAACAAATGTTAGATGTCAGTGAACAACAAGTTCTTGTTGGAGGAAATGAACTGTGAGTCATTAATGTTTACAGAATGTATGAAACAGCAAACTGTGTTGTTTGTTTTATTTTTGTTGTTGAGGGATAAAACATTTCTACATCTCAGAGTGGAATTACTTGCTGCTTTTACACAATGCTGCCATTCACACTTCACATTGGACATTTCTTACTGTTCTTTTACATTACCTCTTGTTATTCTTATCTTTTCTTTTGCTTTCCTGCCCCACTCCTCTCCCTTTAATATCTACCCTCTTTATAACCAAAATATAACATACATATTTATATTGCATTCTTTCTGTATACTAGTATATTTCACTTTCTTTTTACTTTCTTCAGCATGGAATTCACCTGTGCTTCTTAATTTGAAGTTCACACTTGAATACTAACATAACCGTCCTATCATTCCTCCTGCTCCATTTATTTTAAGAATCCCCTGTCTACTTTATTGAAAATATAAACCTCACTGGTATCTTTTTCCTGAGAGAAGTTTCAACTGATTCTGTTTTGTTTTTTTTTTTAAATGCTTGCTCCTTTTGATGAGAAGAGGCCAGTTCAGCTCTACAGAAAACATTACCAAACCTCGTGAGTGATTGTCATACAGTAGCTGTAATACAACACAAATTCACATTAAGCATCCATTTAAGAACTTAAAAGTATCCTTATTTCACAGAGCACAAAAGGACACAAACACACTAATACCAGGCCGAATTTTCCCAGAAACTACCAGTATTTCTTTGGGATATGGGAGGAAACCAGAATACCCAGAGGAAACTCACACAAGCATATGAAGAATATACAGTACCAACTCTATGCAAATAACACCCCAGAAATTGAACCCAGGACCCAGTGCTGCAAGGCAGCAATGCTAAACACTGCCTCACTGTGCTGCCCTTGTATTATATTACAATCTTGCATAAAACTTGAATGATTTGGCCTTTATACTCACTCATCACTATAGCCTAGTGTACATCTTTTGTCTATATTTTCAGTTCTTTTAATACCACAGTATCAGCTGAGATGTCCATTTCAATAAAGCTGAAGTAAACACTAATGTATTTGGAAAGGAATTCTGAAATAGAA
Source organism: Atractosteus spatula (assembly GCF_055471065.1). Lineage (NCBI taxonomy): Eukaryota > Metazoa > Chordata > Actinopteri > Semionotiformes > Lepisosteidae > Atractosteus > Atractosteus spatula. Next base: position 55,514,238 of record NC_142708.1, on the reverse strand, counting down.
CAAGTGTCCCATATTGCATATGGCTCAGGAGGCAGACTACTTGGTCAATGCTTATTTATTTCACACTTTCAACAAGCTTGTCAGCTTTCAGGAAATTATTTTTCACTACTACAGGTATGTGGGCAGTATTTGTCAAATGTACTGAATTTGATGACAAGCCTCAAAGAATGGCATTATACACCTTGATCATGTAACAAATCCAGTCACAATTTTAAAATCCACTTCAAAACATTAAACATTTTGCCATATTCTGTCACCAAGGGGTAAGTTGTGCAGTGCAGATAACCTGGATCTGCTAAGACTAACTGCCAGTGTACTGATGTTGATTGTCCTTGTGCAACAAACATGTAAAATATACTGATGTCTGGTACAAACTACAGATCACACTGTCAGACATTGTGATCGGTTATTTAATTTTATTTTTGTGCAAATCGGTAAACTGTGGTAAATACTCCATTCTCAGCTGACTTGCCTTAAGAACTTAAGAAATGCACACATCTTGTGGTGATGCAGACCAATGTTCCTGTCAAATTGTAAATTACAGTTGTTCCATGCTTTCTTTTCCTTTGTATTTTTTTTTACAGAGGATTCCCTCTCTCTAGTGGTAATGTAGGGGTTTTAGTTTTATTTTAAATGTCAGTCTATAGTGCTATATCCATCGAAGTGTCTTTAAGAATCTAGATATAATGGTTGACACCTGGCTACTATCTACATCTGAAGTTCTCAGAGCTTCCAAAGCAAGGAAAGAAACATGGTTTATTTGGTTGTGCCGAGTGTGAGATACATTGATCAAAGGAATAGTCTGGTTTACCTTGGTTAATCAAGTTCTGTGTTTATATGATGTCAGTCATATAAAGTGTCCATCAACAGTCCAGGAAAACAGCTTGGTATAGAGAGAGCAGGGGAGGAAAAGGGAGGCAAGAGAGAGGAGAGGTGAGAGCTCTTTGTCCAGATCATCCATAAAGACCAGATTCGAGTTAAGTATTTGAACCTTGTTAAGACAGCTTGTCATTCTGTTGTTTTTTAGGAAACTCAGATTCACGTGATAATCCCTCAGTTAAGGACAGCCTCTCCTGGTTAATGGATGCATTTTTAGAATAGGGAGACAGGTTTCCCAGTCTGATCAAGAAAGCGCAACAGCGCCTGTACTTCCTAAGACAGGTGAAGAAGGCTAAGATATGTCCCCAGATCCTCACTAACTTTTACAGATGCACTACAGAAAGCACACTGACAGGTTGCATCACAGTGTGGTATGGCAACTGTAGTATTGCTGACCGCAAAGCCCTACAGCAGGTGGTGAAAACTGCCCTGTCCATCACTGGGGTTGCCCTCCCATCTATACAGGACATTTATGACACACAGTGCTTGAGGAAAGCTCTAAGCATAATCAAAGACCTCACACACCCCAGCTACCTCTACCATCTGGAAACCGGTACCAGAGCATTCGGGCCTGGACTACCAGACTCAGAGACAGGTTTTACCCCCGCACTATAAAACTATTAAACTCCCAGCCTCTCTCACCTATGATCTGAACCCCACAGTGCCTTCTTTCTTACCAAAATCTCAAATTGAAATCTACCTCTACTTTACATGTTAAAACTCCCCTCACTCCCCATCATTTTCTATCCTTTTATTTCATTCTGTTGATGCATGTTTTTGCACATCTGATGTTGTTCTGCACATTACCTGTTACATTTTGTTGTTTTTGCACACTGCCTGTTGTTGTTTTTGCACACTGCTTGTTGTCTCTGTCTTTCTTTCTTATACAATTGTATTGTTGTTTTTATGTACTACTTATAGTCTGAGAGCTAGCTAAATAGCATTTAATTATACCATATACCTGTAAATGAGTATAATGACAAACTTGAACTTGAACCATTCACTTTGTAGCATCCAGATTAACAGATTTAAGTGTACACTAGGTCTTATTCTTTGGTTTAGAAGGCAGCTTTATATCTTGTGTTGGTGTTTGTAGGCATTATAGAGGATTTGATATCCTGGTAGTATGGTGCTTTTCTGGGCAGTCAGGACATAGGTCTCTGGGATGCCTTGTTTGTAAATTTGTACATAGTGTTACCTGTATGTTGCACATTTATGTTATGTGTTGTTTAGTGTCATTGGCATTGTTATTAAATGTTTGTTTAGCCCAGTGTGGTGAATTGTTGTAAAATAAGTTACTGGTATAGAGTGCTACAGGTGGATAGTGTTGTTCAAAACTATGACTGTAATAAACAGTACATGACCAGATTAACTCCAGAGACATCACCTGTTCAACCTGCCACCAGAGTGTACAGATTCTCATTAGTTTTCTCAGCTGTTAGTTTATAGAAGACAATCATTTGTCACCATGAGGGAAAGTCAATGAATAAAATATTTTTTTTAAATGTGGTATTGTTAATTTTTGTAAGATAATAGTGAGATTTGGACTGCCAAATCTGCTTTAAATATTTTTAATGTGGTTATTATTGCAATATTGTTCTCAATATTCTGAAGAAAAATTCTAAGTCACTTTTCAAAGAAAACTTCAAAAGCCTTTCTAGGATTTGTCTTCACTTTTTCTGAGCTCTGTAGCCCCAGAAGACTTCAAGTGAATTTCACCTTCTACTGTATGGATGCTGTAGCATTCATGTTCAATTATCTAATTTGTTCTTTGTTTAAAAAATTCTAATTTTGAATTTTCATAGTGTAAAAAATCCACCTAAAAATATTAAGTTATTAATATTGAAATTGCTTTTGACAGATATGCACTCCCAGACAATCAAGATCTCTTCAGAATGTCTCACTGTTAGATGTAGATGTAAATACTGCACTTGTGCTGTATCTTCTTCCTTTCCTGAATTAGATGCATTGAATTCTGTTATTGGCTGAAACTTATCTGAGAACATTATCCTAGTCAGCCGTGTTCTTGTGTACATATTATCTTGCAAATTTAAAACATTTTATTACATTACCTTAAAAAATATTTGCTCTTTTGATACAGCAGGAGATATACAGTACAGCTTTGCAAATGTAAACATACTACATTCAATAAATTAATAATTGAATATAGACAAAATAATTTGCAGCCAAAAAATTAAAATAATTTGTTTTATGAACAATTTCTGCACTTCCTCATGAACATTTTCTTATGAGTTGTTTTACTTCTGTCTGCAAAAGAAGAACCTAGAGTTCTATGGGTTTTTTTTTACTTTTCTTTCTTAAAACAATTCCTGTCAAATTCAGAAAAGAAGTGAAAAAGGAGCCTTTTAGACCACGGTATGTGACTAAGTCTTTTCTCTTCTGTACTGTGGTTAATTTTCACTGAATAAAAACTTATAATGGAAGTGTAAAAGACTGATGAATGTGGCTCTTAGACTGTAAATAAAGCACGCTTTTCACATTTCTAACAGACATTACACTTTCTGTAAATCAATACTTGACAAGAGAAAACAAGCTAAGGCAGGATCAAAAAGTGTTTACCCACTCTAGCTAGGATTTTATAATGAAATCAAATGTATTGCTGAGGGCAATGAGTTCAGTTTATTCACACCTTGTGCAGATTTTTAATAAAAGCCCTGAGCTGACTCATAGATCAAGAATGAACAATAGAATGATGAAACACTATTCAGAACTTCAAAACCTCAATTATTAAAATCTGTAGATTCCTGAAAATGAGGGTGGCAACAACAGCAACATGATTAAAAGAGTATATATCATTTCAATTTATAATTTATTTCTCCCTTTGAATCATTTTCCATTCTAACTTCACAATATAATCAAATTACTTTGTAAAAAAAACAACTGGAAGGAATTCAAAAGCAAATTGGAATCTTGTTGTGATGAAAAGTCTATTAAAGATATGTTGAACAGGACTTAAAACAACATTTTCACTTTCTACATTTCTGAAGCTGTATTTGTTGGAATAATTAAATAAACAGGCCAACAATTTAAGAAGACAGGAAGAAACATTTAATAGAAATGCAACATACAAGAAATTAAATACTACAAATATAATAAGATATAATTAAAGGGAAAAGCAAGCCTGACGTTTATATCTGACTCAGGGTAAAAAAATAGGCTGACACACCACATCAAATTATTTGCTTTGAAGTACACCTCATGCAGTTGCTAATTTAAGTTCATGCTTAGTGTGATTCATTCTTGCTTAATTTACTCCTGATAGAATTGCACACCCCCCAAAAATTCTGTGTATATTTGTGACAATTGACTGTTATATATTCTGAAACCTTGCAAATGTTTTGGACATGATCTTTCAAGAAAATGAAAATTTTTTAAATTGTAAAAAATAACTAAGCTCTTCCCACCATTTTGCGGTTTTACTTAATTTTTTGTCAGCAATGACAAATTAACGTGTCAATACTCAACATTATTCTGGATACAATTTTATTAAGCTTTAAAATGAAGTAAACTGAATTTGAAATATCCAAGTGTGTAGAGATTGAAAGGGGGTTTGGTATACTTTGCATTTCCTAACTGCCAACTGATAGGCACAACATAATGCTACAATTAGAGTGAATACATTGATTTCACACAGAATAAAAGGTGTCAAGGACTGTATTGATGTTAAATTTAATTGATGGTCCAGTGTCGCCCAAGTGTTGATGCAGTTCTGCACCATATTCTCAGTTTTCTGATCAAGGGCTTTCTTAGCACAAATGCCAGGCGATTACCACACTATTCAGAGGTGACTTGGTCGAGAAGGAGGCCCTAAGAACAGGGTGAGAATGAAAAATTGTTACACCTGGCATGTAGACAGTTATTTCCTTCTTGCAAGTCCTGAGCAGTTACAGTAGCTTTGCTCACACCCAACACGTCACGGGGACACTTCCACTCCTCTGGGGAACGAGTCATGAGCCCTTGTTATGAGGGCTTCAAAAAGCCCCAGTGAGCAAAGAACAGACTTTTGGAAACAGGAAGGCTTGCAAGAGAGATTGCAGCAGTTGGACTCAGGAGGACTCAACTTGGACACTTAAGGATTGGGAAGACCCCAACATTGTCTTTCTCCCCCCTGTACCCAAAACTGGACTTGGAAACAAACAGGGCAGGAGGGGAGGGGGGACACCACAGACTGATCTTGTTCAGGATGCTTGGAACTTCTTCGCGGTGGCACAAGAATGCACGCCAGGTTCCGACCGAGCTGGTTGTGTAGAACAGCAATGCCAGAGTGTTCGATTGGGACATTTGGTATGAAAAACTGGTGTTGTTGGACTGCTCTATGAGTAGGTTTCAGCATGTGCTCTATGTGTCAAGTGAGCAGTTGTAGGCATGGCTGTAACAGGAAATACCTTTATGTGGAGTGAAGATTGATTACTATATTTAAGTGGGGTATTATATACAGTATGATAACCGTCTTGTGTGGTCTGTGTATGCGCTGATGGTTCTGGGTGATAAGCACCTGTGGCGGTAGGAGAAGGGTCCTAGCACCCTTTATAATTGCTAGGTGGTGTAGTCATGCACAAAAGCTAAGTAGTTAATGAATTTAGGGGTCCGTTGCTTAAAACAAGTAAAACAAGATTTAAACCATTAAATCCATCTAGATTCATAAGCAAGTGAGCACAATATCAAGCAAAACTGTAAAATAACACATCTGGATAATCCTGAAAATGATCTTATGTGATAAATTAATGTATTGTACCTATAACTAATGCACTGGAACTGCCTTATCTAGTAATGTTTACCTACAGTATCAGAAATCAGTGTTTCCTGTGTGCATAAATCACCTAAGGTGATATGCAATGAAGGTGCAACTTCCTAACTTAAATAAATGAGCAGAGAGATCAGTTGACCTTGTAACTTTCTCCCAGTGTTTAGGACAGTGTTTAGCATACTTTAGAATATGCTTTTCAGTGCAAAGTAGTATGAGACCTTTCAACTGCACCATTGCAGCTGCAAGCATACACAACATTCAGCATTGATATAGATAATATTATGCATTTTGACTGTTCAAGAATGAAAGAGGAAGTATTTTGTTGAAATCTATAAATATCATCAATAGGACTGCTAATTAGTTGACTGCAAACCTTAAGGCAAGCTCCTCATCCTTGTATTGTTGGAGAGTGACTGATTGCTCATGCAATGACAAACAAGGCCTGTAATTGCATTTTTATTTATCAGTCAGCTGGATACCTTAAAGCAGCCATCATTCCAGCCATAATTATTTTTGCAAGGCCATAGAAACATGTTATGTGCACATTCTGCTTTGCACTTCAGCACATTATTCTAGGAGAAATTGAGACCATGATCAGAAACCTACAAATAATTGTCATGGAGGCCTTCCTCTAGCATTGGTTTAATAAAGGGGGCTGTTTATGACAATGATAATAATGAAATGTGTTTGTTTTCTTCTTTATATATACAGTATAAAAAGAATGTAAGAACCCTCCAGGAAACATGGACTGAAAATGGATGGATATACTGTACTGTATATTACCATGAAAAAATAAAGAAAACCATAAACATACTTCATTTTATAAATACAACATTCATTGTACACATTCTGAAAAGCTTCTGATGCTTTTTAAGGTTGCTCCAAAATATTCACTTTATAGTGAACCAGTAGCATAGTAGTATTTTAATCTCCATTTTGCAGTTTCTATGTGCGATTCCAACTGATATGAAAATAGTTTTCCGTTCAATTTGCAATATTCATCCCTAGCCACAACACATTCTATTTAAATGTGTTTGTATACACAAGGAAATAACTTCTGATGAAATTCTAATTACACAGTAACTACTAGATGTCAGTTCACATATAAAAGAAACAAGAATATTGACTAAATAAGTTATCGCTTCACTCCTTGCAGTTTTAGACAACAGAGTAACTTACTGGCCTCACAATTGGAATAATATTTTCAGTTAAGGTGTTACATAGAAAAATTCACTAATGGCTGTAGCCTGTCTTGTGTTTTTTTCTGTACCTCCTCTCTCCGACTGTGCTCAAAAATCTAATACATCAAGGCTTCACCAGCAGCAATTAGGCGAGCATCACCACAGCATGATCTTGTCAAATGTCTTGTCTGTCTTGTCAGCACTGGACTTTGGTCTGTGACAAATCTAAGCATGATGTTTCTGCTGAAAAAAAATAAGTACAATAATTGTGAATTAAAAGTACTGATAATCTAACTTTTAATACCTAATGTTTTGAATTTCTATCAGAGATAAATATCTAAAAACATGTTAAGCATCAGACCAGCTGTACAGTATGTCCTGTATAACTGTACTTTGTAGCAGAAATTCCCCACTAATAAATGCATTTATCTCTAATTTTTTATTTGCATTTTTGAGTTTGCATCTTTTGTATAGTAATTAGCACTCTAGTTTCACTTCAAGTACTGCTTCACCACTCTTCCTCTCAACACGTTCAGCTGGCAGCCAATAATTGGTAACAATAACACACTCGTTTAAAATAACCATGATCTGCTCATTCTGGGAGGCCGTCCGCCTGTCTTTGTCTGCTTGTACTGTGTGTTTGTGCAGGATATGAGAAACTGATTTATTGGGATAGAAATTTCAGAAATAGCCTACACCAACATGAAGCTTTGTTGAGCACCTGGGTACTTTCAGATTTTTTTTCCCCACTCTGACATTTTTTGACTATAGTAAGGAGGAGGGTATTGGGTCTGTGTCATTATGGTAATTTATTTGACAAGGTGATGGGATTGGGAGGAGGGGAGGAGTTCTTAATTGGGCTTCTTCTTCTTCGTTTAAAATGTTATTTGGGGGGACATCTTGTTATTTTTCATGTTGTTAGGGTTGTCTGATCTAATTTGATTTAATCACTTTTTTTTCCTTAGGGATGCAGTTTGAAAGACAAATGAAAAAACTGTGTGATGGTCTTGCTTCTAGTCAGTTGTGTAGAATACTTTTAGGAGTTTATCCGAGTCAAAGGTAACAATACTACACTTTCATAAAAAAAATCAATAATGTATGCACACTCTTCCCTCCTTAACTGAATTTAAGACTTCCAAAATGACATTTTTTGCTAAATGTAAACTATAAGTTTTTTATACATAGCAGGAGGTTAAAATACTTTCTTCTGTGATAAATACACTGTATATTGTATACACAATTTGTAAATGAATATAACTGAACTTACTAATATACAACTCAAATGTCTGAGCACTCATATCCCAATTCCTGAATAAGAACACATGAAAAGTTACAAAATAGATTAGGCTCATATAGATCATTTTTTGATCCAAGGGTCTCCACGAAGTGTTTCTTAAAAAGAAACCAAGGTATAAAATTTGACATGACTTAAGTTTGTACCAGACTGTACTTTCATTGACTAAAAATGTTAGTGAAGCAATACCTAACTTTTACAAATCCATTAGATTATCTTGTTTCCATAACTTTACATATCACAGGAGAAAGACTAGTTAGTGAAGGTATAATTTAGTTCAATTTTGTTTTCCATGTTGTGGAAGTGTAATACATTAGGAATTTTATAGTCAATGTGGGTTACTCCTGCCTAGATTGATTGTTGGAATAGTTTTGTTAATGGTGTATGAATAGCATTTCTTGTTTTCTCAGGTAAAACTGATAGAGCACCATCAGGCCCCAGAGAGTTATTAATCTTAAGTGCTTCTAACGTATATAAACCTTCTGCCTTTTCTATTCTGTTTAATATGGAACTTAATCTTTATTGAGCATGAGGCAAATTGTTAATTTCTTTCTTGGTAAACACTTGAGTGAAACAAATTTAATACATTAACCATTTCATCACCTACAAGTTTCTTATTATTATCTCCTTGTTTAATTATTCAGTGTTCTTTTGCTGTTGTAATAACTTTTAGTTAACCTCCAACGCAATATTCATTTCTAACCTTCTCTTGGCCTTCCTAATATTATTCCTTTACATGTGCTTGTGGTTCATTGTACTCATTTTCTTTAAAAGCAAATCATTGTTTAATTATTCATTTTAAAAAGTGCTTTTCATCTGTGCCACTCTTTTCTGGGTTCTGATTTATTGAGTCTAGGAGTGAATATATTCTGCGTTTCAATTCAAACAGAATATCTTTAAAATGTTATTATTCTTTCTCTACAGATTCCATATCTATATTCCATATATTATTCCATTCTGCTTCTTTTAAACTCTGTCTCTGTCAATCTCCTTTCCTCAAGTCATAAAACTGTCTGTACTCTGCGTCATTCCAAAATATACCTGTAAGCATGCCATATTATGATCACAATTCCCTAATTCTCTCATCTCTATTTAACTTACTCTATCTTGGTTGTTTGAAAAGAGTAGATCAATACAGACATTCCCTTTAGTAGATACTCTGACAATATTTTATTTATTTGCTCATTCAGATTTCCTCCTTTTCCAGTTAATTTTATTTTTTCATGCTCTTTCTAGATCCTTGCCCCAATCCAACTGGAACCCATCCCATCAGTAGAGATAACCTTTGCAGTAAAAAAAAGCCTTCCAATGACTAAGAAAGCTGAAGGCTTTTTAGCACATCATGCCTCCCGTCACCTCTTGTGTTATAGAATACCATTTGCAAATGTTCATCTTTCTAAGGCACAGGTGGGATCCATTAAGACTACTCCTCATTGGGTGCTGCTCTTCCGTTTGTATGGTCTGAATTGGTTTTGTATGGAAAATCCTTTGTTCCAGTATGAAAACTAGCAACTAAATCTTCATCTATTTTTTTAACAGTATTAGAGAGATTGGTTTCCAAGTCTTATTCATAAATAAACACTTTGACTCAAAATATAATTATTAAAAAGTATTAAACTATATACAGTACTTACTGTATCAATACACAGTCATCAATAACCAATGAACGTTGAATTAAAAGCATGGTAAAGCAGATGAGTAGAAACATTTTAAGTAAAATTATTTCAATAGTGTTTAATTCACAACTTTGTTAACCTAATTAAATATGAATTATTTCTACAAGGTCTATTAGATATACAAGGCATTTACAAATGGTCTATTTTTTCTCCTAATGTTTTGAATGTCTAATTCAAATTTCACTTCAGCATTAAACACACAATGCAGGCTGTAAACATTTAAGTGCCTTTTAATCCCTTTATCTGGCCATACCTTGATTTTGTTCAATTAAGTTTCACACATCACATTTTGCTGACTCAAGAGAGTAGAGCTGAATACATCTCTGTCCTCAGAATGCTCAGAAGTATTTAAGCCATTAAATCTTCCTCAGCTCAAAGGAATAAAAAAATTAGTAATATTGTTTCATGACAAATGGGACTTGAACCACAAATCTACCCATTAAAATTAAACATCATTTGATGTGCTTTTATGGCACTTCACAAGTTTATATGCACAATTGTATGATACATATTTAGAATTTTGATGTGGTTTTGCCGTATTTTATATCAGTTACATAAAAAGCAAAGACCAAAGCATTTTCAATGTTCCAATGTCAAAAGGGTCATGTTAGTATCAAGTGTTGATCTTCAAGATCGACATCATCAATTTAGATTCCTGTATAGTTAAACCACTTTAAAAAACCACTTAAATATGCAGTTGATGCACAAACAGGTGGAGTGGCTAACACAAAAAAAGCAGCAAGAGATGGAAGGGATGAAAAGAATGATGGCCCTTGAATTTGACTGATGCAGGTTTCAAATTTCATTTGAGAGAAATATTTTTGTTCTTTTTCATTTATTGAAAAACTAGTTAAATTTAAAAATGTAATAGCTGAGAATTGCACAGCTGCATGGATTGTATTTATCTTCATTCCCCCAATCTTTATAAGGAAAGAGAATGAACTATAAATACAAGAGAAATATCCTCTCTACGATATGTAAACCATTTTGATTCCCTAATTTAGACATTTCTAAATGTGATACTATTAAATGTTCAGGTGGGTAGCTGCGTCAGCATGCGTAGGCTGCAAAGGAACAAGTAATATGTTTATTCCATGCTGAAAAAAAGAAGAAAGAGAACACAACGTTTCGGCCGTGGAGCCTTCTTCAGGTGTGAGAGAGACAGGGCAGTAGGCAAAGGTAAAGTAGCGGGAGAACAAAGGTTGGGAGGGAGGAGGAGTGAGAGGTGGGAGCAGGGGACAGAAAGAGAGGCCAATCAAGAGGTGTGAAGTCAGAATGGGTGCAGAGAGGTGTGAAATGAAACTTCCAATGAATGGAGAAAATTTAAAAGAACATTAGTCTGTCGTTAAGGGAAGGGAGAAGGTGTGATCCTAGCTGCAGAATAATTTTAGTTTCGGTGGTCTTTCTGATGTATGAGTTTGGAAAACCGTCTTTGAGAACACAGACGGAGAGATTAGAGTGGTCGTGGCCGTCAGAGGTGAAATGGGAAACAATGGGCTTGGAGAGATCTTTAATCTTTACAGCCCTGACGTGTTCTCTGAAACGGTCTCCGAGTCTCCTTCCTGTTTCTCCAATGTAGATGGCTGGGCATTTACTGCAAGAGATACAGTAAATAAGGTTGCTGGAGGTACAAGATGCTGTCTGGGTGATCCGGAATTGTCCTGAGGGGCCTTGAATGAGTGTGGTGGTGGCTGTGTATTTGCAGGTGATACAGCGAGCTCTGTTGCAAGGGAAAGTGCCTGGTGTGGATGGTTGTTGAGGGCGGTCAAGGGAGCTGTGAACAAGGAGGTTACGCAGATTAGGTGGTCAGCGATATGAGATGATAGGGTGATCAGAAAAGAGGGCCCCAATGGAGGGATCATCCTGTAGGATGGAAAAGTTGTGGTTAATGGTCCTGGGGATAGGAAGTGTGTTAGGGTGGTAAGGAAGCACCAGAGGAATGCGGTTGTTACGGCGGGAGTTCCTGATCGGGTTGATGGTCCGGGGGGTGTTTTTGGCTCGGGCAAGGGCCCTGTCAATCACACTGCTGGGGTATCCTCTGTTACTGTTACTATTAAATGTTTACTTTTTTTGTTTACTGGGACAGGTTAACTCCAGCAAAGCATGTTAACGAAGCACAGGCCAACAACATGTAGCATGCTCCATCCATTTTCTAACTGCTTTATCCAATGTGGTCACAGGGAAACCAGAGCCTATCTGGGCAAGCAAAGGCAGGATACGGGACGTCCTGTACGGGACGCAAAACAGCTCAAGATGTTTTATTTACAATTCCTGTGTGGCAGCCTCCAGAGGGCACTAGTAGCCAAAGCCTGCCTAAGTACAACTTGCAGAGAAATACGATGCCTCTCACTTAATTAGGCGTTCAAGGGCATGAGGGGAGACAACAGGGAGGTTATCGTTTTAGACTACTTAGAAGCACTTGACTGCTTGACTGTTAGAGTAATTGTTAAATTACAATTTGTTAAATTGTAAGACTCATTAATGTATTTATTGTATTGAGTTATTCAGTGACCTATGTGGGTGTAAAAGGCCTCAGCTGTGAATATTCAGCCACTGCCTGAATGCCTGAATTCAGCCACTGACTAAAGAGCAGCACTCACTGAAACACTGAGCACGCATGAGTTTGGAAAAAGCAGAATATCACTTTGGGTAGATAGTAGTTTTGAAAAACTCAACTCAAGTGTTAACTGTGTATTTTTTGTATATAAACAAACAAATCCATAAAAATACATAAAACTAGCATATAACTTTATATATAAGCAGAGCATCTGCATCAGGTAAGAAAGAATACCAATCTAGAGCTCAGTGGAGCTAACTAATGTGAAGAGATTTGTTAGAGAATTTGTTTAATATAAGAGCAGAAGAAATGTTACAAACAATAGCATTCATTTGCCCAGTATTGGTTTGTTTGCTTCCTAACAACTAATTGATCTGAGGATCTCATTCAGCCATTGTGCCAGGGTACAGGTTTCAACAATATTCAATGTATTGGTGGAATAGCACATTCCAGACAAGACAAGAAAAAAATTGCTCAAGAACACACTATTTGAAGTTGGGATCTTCCACATTATTCAGTATCCCTGCTCAAACTTAAGGACAATATAAATTTCTTACATTTGTATAGTACTTTTCATCCCAAGGGAAGGGATCCCAAAGCACTTTATACTGTACTGTATATCTGAACTTCTCTGGGCATCGGATTTTGACATGTTCCCCAACCAAAAAGTATGAATGGGAAACAATCAAGACCATTTATTAAAGCTCTTGCAAGTGAATGATATTCATTAATGCTTGGTTATATATTTTGATCCGACAGACTCAGTTTTGGGATGTAATTACGGCATGGTGGACCGCGCCATCCAGGCCCCATAGAGTTTCCTAAAAAAAAAATTTCAGATAGGAGCAAAAAAATCACTCGTCCTAAACCTGACCTGGGCCCCAAAAACCAGTGCCGAGCTTAAACATTGTCTAAGTAGTGTGTGAATGCTAACCCTAACCCTACCTGGGGTGTCAACTGAACATTTCCACAATCTACTGTACATCGCACCCACTGAGGAGACATGTGGCAGCCAATATGTACCAGGATCCCCACAACACAGCCTATAGAATGGATAAGAATATGCTTTACCAATTGAATTAAGGGGGAAATTGAGGGAGACCAGATTATACAAACAAATTGGTTTATAGAATTTAGCTAGATCACCAGAAATAACTGAGAAGTAAATATTTTATCCATCTTTCTGCTACTGATAATGAGTTGTTCTACTGTATATACAGTATGTTTGGATTTGTTCAGAAGTATAAGATCAGGTGTACTGTACCTCAACATATTTACTTCAGTGTATTTTGAAGACGTAAATATTTAACAGATTTTTTCTTGTAGTGTCCAACAATGAATCTGATCAGTTTTTGTTTTCATTTCTGCAACAGATACTTAACATTTTCATTTCTTAGTTAAAATCAACTTTCAATCACATTGTATCAAGAGTATGATTAATGTTTGCCCAACCCTACAGAATGTTGATCCCTCACTTTTCACGCACATACTCATTCGGAGAACAGATTACTTACAAAGAAAGTCAGGAAAAAACGTTGATGTCTTAAGTATAAAATAATGATCGAATTCTGGATTTTTTAATAGAAATCTGAGATTTTTTAAATATTAGCTCAATATATTTAGCAACATACTTGCATTAATTTTACAATGTGTTTTAGAAAGGTTATGAAACCAATGTTATATAAATCTAGGATTATTAAAAAACAGCCATTTTTTTTGGATAGCTGAGTGACTTACTGTAGCAAGGTTTGCTAAATTGACAACACCCTTAATGGTCATTATACTGTATATAACAAAGCCTTCAACTCAAGGCACCAGGCACATCACTTTTGAGCAAATTGTGGCTGTTGAAGAAACTGAATAATGATACCAACAGTGATTTTTGTTAGTGGGTTAGTTGACTTGTATTACCAAGACATTGTCCCTACTGACTTCCGTTCATCTGCTGTCACTGGGTGTTTTGGAAATTCAGACTGAGGAACCAGTAATAAGGGGAATGTGTGATCTACAAAAATTACCTCCTCCAGCTGATGTCAGACCTCAGTTTTGGATGTGACAGTATTAGTTTTTTTCCAGTTAAAGATCATAACGGTTCGGAAGTTTTTTACCACAATTGGCAACCTTAAATACAGTATATCTGGAAAGAAGAAAATACCCTGAAACATATACATTCCTATATATAATATGATTTCTGCAAGTTTCTATATAAATTAATACAGCTTCAAAGTAAAACAAAAGTATTAACAATGTTCATTGCAAATCAGTTATGGTACAGTAGAGTATGTAATCAATTTAAAACAAAATGCTTATTATGCATCACAGTACATGCTGCTGACTAACTATTATGCAGATTAAATCCTAGAATTTTGTAACACTCAATAATTGGTACTTTCAATTATTGCCTCCTATTCTTGGTTTTCTTTAAATCCACAGGTTTATCCATAAAGTACGGAGGAAAAAGAAAAGAGTGATATTCAGTCATTCACAAAGATTTGTTAAACCAATTTGAGGCAAGTATTAGATGAGGGTCTGTGAGCTTTTCATTTGAAGATATCCTACTTTGACACTGATGCAAGAGTGACATTTATTAAGCAAGTATAAACTGAGTTAAGTCTTTGAACCCCCGGACTCAGGGATGTTGGTCTTACCAATCCTGTTTCTGAGCACGTTAAATGCCTGTGGTTGTCAATTATTCTGAAGGTCAAACATCAATTCTGAGTTTTTGTTCTTCAAAGAGTCCCTTGACACAGCTGTAGCATTGGATATGGCATTATCATAAAACAAAATGGTGTCTTGGGTGCTTAGTAATGTCTCCTGGATATCATTGTCCTGATAATTGTAATTGGGCAGACACATTTATCATTGAATATGCCCTCTAAAGCTGTCAAATTGTTTAAGATGCAATTTAACTTTAGTCCTCTGGCATATATACCTGATTCAGTTGAAATTCAAATAAACTCTAAGAACTAATGATAATTCATTGGTAGAAATCATAAGTCATGCTCAGTCAGGCATAGAGAGACTGTCATCCAAAATGGTCCTGCAAGACCTCATTTCTGCTTCAAGGTTGATAACTTAGCATTTTTATTCTTATCCATCCCTTTATTCTGAATTATTGTGATGTACCAAGACACATTCATTACCACAGATGACTGAACAGAATAGACAAGCAATTACAAATTACAAGTTGGTTTTTAGTTTTCTTTTCAGTTAGAAAATCCAGTTGTTTTCTCTGTGTAATATTTCATAATTGCTTTATGTTTTGTGTGCCACATAAATAGTGTACATTTCCACATATAAGAAAGTATTTGTCCATGATGTCATCACAGAAATGGGCCCCATGTGGGCATATATTAGGCACTATGGGAATATTCCACTCAGGCAACACCTCACGGTTGCCCTTATATGGTATTGCAGCCTACAACCAGTGGAAAGAAAATAAAATTAGCTATAAAACCAATACTAATACTTCAACATGTTTCAAATAAGAAAACTGAGATCTCCAGAACAAGCTAAGGAATTTCTCCAAAGTACTATTGATATATTTTAATAAGGTCTTTTTATTGGTTTTGTGGTAACTATGGTGATAGTTACTATACTCTTCAATTTAAAAGATGCTGGTAAGCTCTTTGCAATAGCACACACAACATTATGATTGATTGACAGATGCACTGTTGTACATCTCCATCTCTTTTTTTTAAACTACACTGGACCCACATCTTTGTCCCAGTGCTTTCTTCCCCCCTAGTGAGCCAATGACTCAGCTACAATGAGCACATCTACATGTGTCTGAAAGGGCTTCTGTATGTGGCACTATATTGCAACCAGGGCAGGTTGATTGCTGGTCCAATATAGGAGTCAAAAGAGGAAGATGAGTTAAAAACTAATTATACTGTTATTGTCAGAAATATTCAGCAGGCATTGTACCTCTAATAACCTCCTTCCCTTGCTAAAAGAAAAAGGAAGCTTGATGTTCTAGCACTTTTATTCCCTCAACCAGTCACTGAAGAAAAACATAGAAAAATGCATAGTTGTAGTGTAAAAAATAATTATGAAAGGTTTTCAATTCTTCAAATCCTGCTGTAGAAATTTGTTTTGCTGACATCAAAAATGCCTAATGCATAATGCATAATTGTTGCACTGCAAGTCCTTTGTGAGAAACATGAGAGTGCTGAGGTTGCTAATTTTTCAAAATAACACTTACATCTTCATAATCATATCAGTTGCTTTATAGAACATAAAAATAACCAGTGCTGAATATGGACTTCTGAAGAATTTTAGGAAAAAAGGTAACTGTCAGATGTAATTTAACAATCATGTTTTTATTGCTGCATAACTTAAGTGCTTCCTTTTATTTTTATTGTTACAGATACAATTATGTTTCTACTATGCTGAGGGGAGTTAAAAATAAAACCGCTAAACATCTTTTAAAGAGAAAGTTCTACACACTTAAATCATGCGCATGGAGTCGTGACTGGGGCTCTGGCCCCCACACTGTACATTAATCTGAAGGTACTGTCCCTTAATGACCGAGCACCGGATCAGTGGCAGAGCAGAGTTGAAATATTCTGGCCTGAAGAATAAAGAATCTGTTAATTGGTTAGAGGGGGCCAGGACAATTGGGCCAAGTGAGACTGTACAGCCTCGGATGGAATTTGGCTCCTCATGGGAATGCACCCCGTCGTTGAGGAAACTGAGGGTGGAAACTGAGGGTGGCTCTGGCACCTGTGGGTGCTTGGTATGTCATAGATTTACTTTATTTCTTTTGTTGTACAAAAATTGTCTGCAGGCTTTGAGCTGCTGGCTCATAAAATGTCTGAAAAGGACTACCACTGCAAAATAGTGGAATACATGCAGTATCTTTATTATTTAACCTAGCTTGTTCCAGTCTAAAAATACATTTGTACGACTTTCAAAAAATATTCAAGTTCAGTCATAACAGTACCAGGAAACAACTGGATTTATGAATCACAGAATGCAGAAACAAACTGTACAAAAAGAGGATGCAAATAGAATGTGGCCAGATAAACTCAGGTATGTAGTATATTTTGTGCTCACACTAAAATGTGAAGATTTGACTTCTGATAACAGATCACTACATAAGGAGACATTTAAAGTCTTTTCATTTAAATTAGATGAAGTACAGAACCCAGTCTTATCAAATGTCAGTCTTTTCAATGTTTCTGTTGGTCTTTTCAACTTTGCCAGATTGACATTTACAAGCAGTCTGACACCCTATTGCATAGATCATAATTTTATGTTGCAAGTTATCAGTCCTAGTACAGCGTTAAACACAGTTTACATCATGATTATAAATAATGCTACTAGACAAAACAGTTTCCTCTTCAGATTGGCATCACATGTATTTTTGGTATATTTATACAATGATTTTCAGTATTCTTTTAGTTCACACAGAGGAGTTCATTAACTAAAGAATGTACCTTTACAGGGAATCCCATTAACATCTCAAATTTTTATGCACAGAATAACAGAAAAGTTACTTTTTATTTTGCTCAGAACACATAGAGTAAGACTAACAGAAACAGTAACTTATTTTGTACATTTCTTGTATTTCTGTCAAATTAAGCAATGGATTTATGAAATTGCAATGAAGTAACCTGTAATATGCATTCTACAATACTTCAGGGACACTATGGTTTTTGCCCGTAGCATGCCTTGGTTTATCTTTCAAATCTTCAGCTGACTTTAAGATTGATTCCCTAGGTAAACAAAGGCTTTCAATTACCTGTTTTCTGAGTAAACTTCTAAAAAAATATTTTTCTGTCCCTGAACATTCTCTTGTTTAAGAACATGTTCATACAGCCAAAACATGTGGTAAAAGTCAGTGATTTCTTTGACAGCTAATGGCTTCCATGGAAACAGACCTACTGTAAATTAGTTTCCTGGGGGTGAAGAGGTCTACTATTATGCTATGAATTACTTCTCTTAATTGATATTCTTGATATTAACCAAGACTAAATTACCAGATTTAGACAGTGTCAGTTAATACAGATTTATGCAAAAAGCCCAGTGTTAAACTCCATAAATTCCATTTTATCAAGGTAAGCCATTAGAAAGGGTTGCCCAACAATTTTATCAGACAAAAATGAGGAAAGAAAAATTTAACGCACATACTATCAAGAAACAGTACAGGTTATTATTTGGGAATAACAGGAAAGAAGAAAAAATGTCCGATGTGTCTGTCACTATGGCAATCCCAGTAATAGAATAGAAAACTGTCATTCCCACCAGATGAATGACAAAGCGGTCTCAGGTCTATTCTAGCTGTCAGTCTGCAGTCTTTTCCTTATAAGGCATCAATCAGTCTTATGACTCACAACAGCTTGCTTCCAAATACTGTACTTCCATTAACTACCTCCTACAATAAAGCTCCATAGTCCTTTCTCAATCTAAATGAAACAGTACAGTTTCTTTCCCAGTTAGGTTTTGCAAATGTTATTTGTGGAAATATTCAGACTTTTCTGTAGGAAAATTATATCATTTATAACATTGCAGAGACATTAGCTAGTTCACAAAGCTGAAATACACAAGCCCTGGTATAAAAACAATTCTGTTTATCAATAGAATCCTTATAAATATAGGTACGGCATTCTGGATAATTAAAATTAGTGTCTTTTTTATTTACTTTCTTAGACATTTTAAAATGATTCACATGTAGTATGGATTCCAAATATAAATGCAGTTTTAATGTATTTTTTACAAATGGCTTTTAAGAGCTTTGCGTCTGAGCAAAATTAGCTCAAAGTGTTTTAATCAGTGTAGCTTTGGCAGTGCTCCAACACTGTTGCATCCAGTTCTGAGTTAATTTGATTAAATATAGATTTTGGGGGGGACAAGGTGAAACAATTATATTATGTTCTGTAGAAAAATGCAATCAGTCACTATTTGAAGAAACTATACATTTGATAAGAATGAGTGAATGTCGCCTTTTAGGACTGTTATGTAATCTGTAATGATTGTAATATGTTCTTTTATTTGTTGCCTTGCATTTGGGGAGTACATTTGTGGGACACTGGGACAGCTGAGAGAGTGAGGAAGGAACAGATCTGTACTATACTGCTGACTTGTATTTTGTTTTTATATTAACTGTACAGTATATTGTTTTAATTAAAAGAAGAAATAAAGTTCTTTATTGGGACCTATCAAATCCTGACTACAAAAATAATCATTTGAGATCACATGTACTGTATGTACAGTATGCAAAATACTTTATATATACAAATATGGTGCTTACAATGTCTCAAGAGCATGACCTAGTTTTTACAAAACAGGAATGCATCACCCACGAAATACATCCAAAGATACACATGCACCCCAAATTGTATGTACTGTATTTGTACAGCAAATGGCCAAAGTTGTGACAACATTTGGAGATGTGGAAATCACACTGTGTTTAAAACAGAACCAAAAGTTATTAATTCAATTTTCTTAGAGGTACTTCAAGATGACATTATAGAAATCCTCCCCCTAAATGATGAATAGGAAGAGTAGGAAACACAAATGCTGTAGCTCAGCAGAAACTCCTCTATACTATATAATAAAGTGATCTACAGTATGTGGCACTGACCAAATGTGCTATCAATACTAACGAAGAAACACTTTGTATCATGAGAACCTTCAATATTACTTTATTCTTAATGAGTGCACTTAGTTCTTCATGGATACTTGATACAAGATATGGTGTTCCTCCTCCTGAATTTCCAAACCTAACAAGATACTGTATAAACTATCGAATCTGGAAAATGTCCAAATTTCCAAGATACCTGTACATCCCATTATGTACTGAGCTTTCATTAGCCACACAAAATTGCAGGCTACATTCTGCAAGAAATTTAATAACACAAATAACTTGTTTCAGTTTATTGTTGAGCTTGTTTAAGATGGATTTCTCATTAAGCATCAATTCTTCCAGCCTCTTGTTGCCTAAAATTAAAGAATCGACTGCATACTGTATGTTCTTGGGAGTGTTTATATTACCACAAGTTTGACAGTGGTGTATTTCCACTCATCAAATTCCCAACTGTATATACACTTTTCATTGATGAGAATAATTTGCACAAAGTACACTTCATACGATTTAGAAGGGAAGTATAGTATTACAAACACTCAAGCATACAACAATTTCTCCATTTGGCAGTGTGCATTTAAAATATTAACTTGGAATGTCTAGTGTGACTGCTTTTTCTCACAGAAGCCATATATAAGGTGCATTAGGTTACTAGAATCCCACAGTGATTAGGATTTACATTACTTTAATTAAAAAATAATAATTCCTTGCATTATAGTATAGATCTTGCCATCCAGAAGGATCACAATATACCTGACTTGTAGGAGGGTATATTTGTAGTCCCCTGGAGACTTGAGTGATGCAAAGCTGTCATTCTGTAGCAGCAGCTCATTACACCTCAGATTAAGAAGAGAAGCATAAAATGGCTTCATTAAGTTAGAAGAGAGATGGGCATTCAAGTTTCTGGAGCAAGCCTGCAGCGGCTTACAAATGCCTTTACAAATACCGCAACAGAATAAACAAGCATTGAGACCTTTGTTGAACATCACCTGTGAAGGTTAGATTTTTTATAACCATCTGGTTAAATGTGGAATTCTGAGCAATGCAAAATAACCTCCAGCTGATAGAAACACTGCTGTAAGCAGAATTTAAATACCCCTTTGTCAGATTCCTGTTAAATCTGTGCACTACTTTTACCGTTTACACGGTGTCCACTGTTATCATTAAACCGCATTCTTGGAAACCTGACAGAACATCAATAATTACATATGCTTGGGGAACAATGATATTAGTTCCAGTACTACAAAATGAACAAATCAGGTTTTCTACTGTTGCTGCTGTAGCGGCAATGCTTGTTAATAAGACAGAATTAAGCGTTGGTATGCTGTCCTAAAGGAGGCCCCATCTCATCCTCCATCTCTGTGGTGCAGCCACAGAGAAAGTATTCATGCAGGCTGATTTAGGATGTTTTCTTTTGATAAGGAACAAGCTCCCAGACGGGGATGCACTTAGCTAAGTCTGGCTATCATGATCAATGGTCATCCATTGGCGCCTATCTGTCTAGGGAGTGCCAGATGGACATCTGGACTGCATTCCTAGGTGTCAGGAGTAAGTGACTCATATCTCACCTTGATCAACCAATCAGGGACTGGTAGGGCCGAGTAACCCACATGGGACTCTGATGCCCATGGAACTTTCAGCCAATCGACGAGCTGAAGTTCCTCCAGGTAAAAACAGGCAACACAGAGAGCCTGAGAGATTCAGTGAGATTCAGGGAGAATTCTGTGGACTGTTCTAAAGGGAATTCAAAGGAGAATTCCAGGGCAGGACGGCCCAGGAGCAGAAGGCTCCCAAGGGCAGGACATTCTCGCAGCGCGCCTCCTGTCCATCCTGAGACTCAGCCCGGACAACCACGGAACGGCCAGTGTGTCCGAGTGCCAGAACTTTCCTTTGTTCTAAGAGTCTAGAGTGGAGGTTGCCAGAGAGTAACCAGCAGCAGGCCTTGTGAACAGGTCGGAACTGTGGACAGCTGAATCACTATTCAGAACTAGCTCTTCATCAGAAACGAACCGGTCCTCTTCCTGACTTGCTGGGATCCACAGTCATCTTTTCTCCTGTGCACAAACTTTGCTAGTTAAAGCCAACACTAACTAGCCGGTCAGTGAGCATCAGCAGCGCACCGTCGCAAGCCGCACAGCACAGCCTGGCACGGAGCCAGAGAGCGCGGATTGGACAGCAACAAGCCTGCAACTGTTTCAGAGAGCCCGCAGGAGATCTGAATCCCCAGAGATTGGATGAGTATTCAACTTCAATGCATTACAGCTCGAGAATTCAATTGTTATCCCAACCAGTTGATATCAATTTAATTCCTAAGAGTTATGTACTTGTTTCAAGTATCTAATGTAGAAGTTATAACCAAGTTCATTTATGAAACGGTCTTAATGAATGATATACTGAACGTATGTCCTCTTGATATATGTAACTCTTCGTAACTGATTGAATATATATCTTTTGTATTCTGATAACCCTCTTGATAAGATCTGTTAGGTTTATATGCATATTTTATGTATTAATAAATGTATCCTCATGTATTAGTACCTGTGTGTGTGCGTTGTTTGAGTTATGTCGCATGGTTGGATTCTAAAGCCATCAAAAGAATTAACTTTGTGATTTACTGCTACAATTAATAATTGTCACAGTAAATGCCCAAACCCTACAGAACTGGTGCCTTCAGAGAGCCACTACATTTACATTTTGGCTATGGCAACGTTACATTTATGACGTCCCTGAGTGGCTATGATTACATATTTGGCGTCCCTGAACGGCTATGAAACATTACATATTTGGCGTCCTTGGGTGGGCGTGGCAAGACTGAAATGAGTCAACCAAGCTGAATAATTCAATATAAAACGCCACGGGTTTCATACACGACAATACAGTGTGCTGAAAGCCGAAAGGAAAAAAGTTCCCCTTGCTCTTTAAGCAGTGCTTGATTGTTTTGTGATCTTTTGCAATCTACCGGGTTGATTGCATACTTGATCTTGTGGTTTTCTGTGGTAAAACTGTGATTTCGTACTTAAAAGTAATACTCTTTAAGTTTAACGATGGTTGCTAAAAGGTCTGAATTCGAGTCGCTATTAAGCACTCTCTCTAGCAGCGACAAGTCTGACCACGATCTCTTCCATATCTCCGTCAGCGGAGAAGCTAGAAGAATAAATCTCCATTCTCTGAGAGAGCTAGCGAAGGACATAGAGAGATTTGACCCCG
Source organism: Atractosteus spatula (assembly GCF_055471065.1). Classification (NCBI taxonomy): domain Eukaryota; kingdom Metazoa; phylum Chordata; class Actinopteri; order Semionotiformes; family Lepisosteidae; genus Atractosteus; species Atractosteus spatula. The sequence continues at coordinate 55,491,088 of NC_142708.1, read as the reverse complement.
CAGTGTCAGAGAATAATATCGAGAGTTATATTCAAGACCTCAGGTATAACCTGCAGTACCTGCCAAACGCCACAGAACAGCAGAAAGTGTTTCTGGTCAGGAAAACTACCAGTAGAGCTGTACATGAGTGGATGGCTAGGCAGATGAAAGAAGTCTGTAATGATTTTGAGGAGCTGTGTCAAGCACTTATCGAAGAATACAGTGCGTTTATTGACCCGACTGCCGCGATAGCCGCCGCCCTTAACATTAAGCACGAGAGAGCAGAGTCCCCTCGCGAATATTACGAGAGACTTAGACGAACTTATTTTGCAGGGCGAAATGATGAGGGTTGCGAAGAGAACACACATTTCAAGGGTTTATTCATTGCAAATCTCCACCCATCAGTCAGAAAGATGATCTTAATGCATACAGATGCACAGACCATGAAAATGACTGATATTAAGAGATTCGTGCAGAAAGCCTGGGAGTATGATGTCCAAAGTCGCTCTGAGCAAAAAGCTGTTAAAGCGACTGTGTTCGCCGTCAGAGCCAGCAGGGTTAACCCCCTCCTGCTCGAAGGAGCACAGGCTCCTGAGCTGGCTAAGCCCCGTTCCAAAGCATGCACACAGGACCGCACCCAGCGTCCTAAGTGCCATGAGAACACCAGGGGAGGGAAAGGGCTAGAAAAAGCTGAACAAAAGGATTCAGTAGCCGCCCGCCTGGCCAGGCTTGAACAAGCTTTATTAGGACAGGGACATCCGCTCCCCAAGGCTGCCGGAAGCGTGAATGAGCTGATACTCTCCACTGGAGGAGGCGGAGTCCCGCCCCCTCTCCCTCCCTCAGTCTATCTGATTGAGCAGAAGGGTTCCTGCCTGGATGAGGTCAGCCACTCCCAAGTGAGTGCTGACTCCACCCCTGAAGTCACAGAGCAGGCAGTAAAACACAGAGGAAAAGCAGGAAGCTTTTACCTCAAGGCTGCCATGGGAGGTGCCTTACACAGTGAGACACTGATTGACACTGAGGTTGAAAGGTGTTTGATGTCACACGGCAAGCTCAAACGGGTAGAAAAAGAAAAGGGTATGCGACTCAGAGTGGAACCTTTGGTGGATCACCAGAAAGGCAAAGTGTGGAAACAGATCAAGGCTCCTAAGCCTTCTGTACAGAAGGAAAGGGGGGCCAAGAGGCAGACTGTGCTCACACAGTGCCCACCGAACACAGAAGCCTATGTGGAGATTCCTTCTGTTCCCTCTGGACAAGAAATAAAAATATTTTCTTGTTCCCCGGATATACAGGGAAGTCGTGTCCCGGCTGAGGTCACAACAGCCTCCCTGCCACAGGAGCGGTGCTCCAAGCAGCCGCCTGATCCACCAGGTAAAGCACACACCTTTTACATCCCTAAAGAGGAGCAGATCTCCCCACCTGGCGATGAAAAGGAGCTTTCCCTGTGCACCCTGGCACTCAAGAGGGGTCAGGACCACCACCCCACAGTGGTGGAAGGGATCCAGATGGCAGGAGAGCAGGTTGGTGATGTAGCCCTCACCCTTAGCCCTGAGAGGTCCTCTATTAGTGAGGATCTGCTTGAGCAGCTGTCACGGGGCCACCGCCAGGTGCCCCTGGTGCAACATTCACAGGTTAGAGAGGAGGTCCAGCTGGACGCTGAGACTACTGCACTGTGGACACACCTGATCCCAGATGCCGATTCCCTCTGCTGTGACCCAGGGAACCTGCAGTCAGGTAACATTATTTCTCACAACTACCAGGTAGTGAGTGAGACTGACCTGATTGTTCCTGCCTCAACGGCAGGGTTGCCAACACACCCAGTCCCCCAGAAGGGACAGGGAATGAAAGCCGAGCCGGTTTTCTTACAGCCACCAGCTCAGTCTGTCAGTCTGAGTCTGACCAACAGTGGTTCAGCCAGACTGGAGCTGGATGGTCAAGTCACCCGCCTGCCAGTGCAGGACATTGCAAAGAGGGGTGTCAGAATCCCCGCCTGCACTGACATGGGCCTGGTGGGTGATAGTAAGTTCAAAGACAATGAACTAGCTATCCCAGTGCTGGGGCAGCTCCCTGAACCCCTAGCGAGGGAAGGGGGGAGCGAGCAGGTGTCCTACACCTACCCCCAGCGAACGATTGTAAACATGCCGATAGAGGGATTCCTCAATCAGGAAGTGTGCAGGGTGGACCTGAACAGTGAGAATGGGGTAACAATCCCAGATCACTCAGGTGCTCCAGATGACCACTCAGCCGAGGGTCAGGCATGCTCCACCGCTGCACCGCCCCCTGCAGGTTTCCTAGAGCACAGGCATGAACAAATCGAAAAAGCAGATGCCCTGGAAATGGAGGAGCAGCATCAGCCGCTGCGTCAGATCTCCCCAGATTTCCAGGATGTTGGTGCACAAGATGCCACATGGCATACTGAGAAAGACACCATGTACACACTGCGCCAGCTTAGAAAGGCAACAGTCACTCAGAAGGAGATGACTGGGATCAGCCACCCGAAAAGACTTTTGGGAGGACTGATTGCTGCCGCCACTGTTGCACGTTTGCTTTTTCTGGTAGGTTTGTGTGCTACTGGCACTCTCACCCTGACTGCCCCAAGAAGGCAGGTGTCAGAGATGCCAGAGGGTAGTGACAGACTGTATCGACAGCAGCAAAAGTTGGAAAGCTTAGGGAAAACCCTACAGGCAACTTCCTATGCAACAGGGTTAAACCTTATTCCCCAAACAGTGGACATGATTGTTGGTGTTATACAGTGGGTTTATGCTTGTGTGCAACAGGCCAGAATGTTGACACAAGACCTGTTAAGGGAGTTTAGTGCCACTGTAGCCAGTCTAGCCATGGCACAAATCCCAACCCACTTGATTCCACTCTTCTCAGTAGAGGAGTATGTGACATTAACCCCATCGCTCATAGCTCACCCAGAAGGCAATCCAAGATTGAATTCGGTTCCAAATCTTGAGATGGGTATGGCTACCAAAGCTATCCATTGGCTGTGTCTAAATGATTCACCAATGAAGGGTGTAAAGCTACTAATGGGCAGAGGGAGGTTAATGAACCCCATGAAGAGCAGGTGGGAAGTAAATGGCTGGTCAACACACCACATTTAACTGACACTATGACTTGTGACAGGTATGATACAGCTACCACAAAGCACCTACCTAACCAAATAGTTTTCCTGTAAGTTCCTGAGGAGGCCATAGTACAGCATGGTAACTTAACACTGTACGGTCTGGAACCAGACAACATAAGACCAAACTTGAGGTCGTGGATGCCTTCAGATGCCACACTAAGGAATTGGATAGAAATCCAAGAAACAGTAAGCCTGAAGAGGTACAGGTAGTTAGTTTGCTTTAATGGAACAAACCTCCAAACCACCCTAGCATATACCCAACACAGGTGTTGTGGTTTATCAGGGGGGCTGGGAACAGGAACTGGTGTTATTGTAACACTGCTGCTGGGAAGCTGGATCATGACTGGATGTACTCTGAATGCTGTACTCTTACATCAAGATGTACTCCGGGTAGCATGAATGAGTCAAAGGTAGCATGTCAAAAGAAAGGAAGTGACTTCTCCCCAAATATCTACTACAGAGGTATCAGATATTGACAGTGAGCTTCCTGATGTGTAATTCCTAGACTTAGATAATGTCTCCTACCGTGTTTATACATACTCCAGATGTTATTCATCCTGTTTGTATCCAATGCTGGTTCCGGTATGAATTCTCGAGGAGTAATGTGGACATTTAAGGTTAATGTTCTAATGACAAGGGACATCACTTAACTCTGTTTTGTTTTGAAGGCAACAATGCCTCAGGACCTCGTGACCTTCAAAAAGGGGGGATATGTAGCGGCAATGCTTGTTAATAAGACAGAATTAAGCGTTGGTATGCTGTCCTAAAGGAGGCCCCATCTCATCCTCCATCTCTGTGGTGCAGCCACAGAGAAAGTATTCATGCAGGCTGATTTAGGATGTTTTCTTTTGATAAGGAACAAGCTCCCAGATGGGGATGCACTTAGCTAAGTCTGGCTATCATGATCAATGGTCATCCATTGGCGCCTATCTGTCAAGGGAGTGCCAGATGGACATCTGGACTGCATTCCTAGGTGTCAGGAGTAAGTGACTCATATCTCACCTTGATCAACCAATCAGGGACTGGTAGGGCCGAGTAACCCACGTGGGACTCTGATGCCCATGGAACTTTCAGCCAATCGACGAGCTGAAGTTCCTCCAGGTAAAAACAGGCAACACAGAGAGCCTGAGAGATTCAGTGAGATTTAGGGAGAATTCTGTGGACTGTTCTAAAGGGAATTCAAAGGAGAATTCCAGGGCAGGACGGCCCAGGAGCAGAAGGCTCCCAAGGGCAGGACATTCTCGCAGCACGCCTCCTGTCCATCCTGAGACTCAGCCCGGACAACCACGGAACGGCCAGTGTGTCCGAGTGCCAGAACTTTCCTTTGTTCTAAGAGTCTAGAGTGGAGGTTGCCAGAGAGTAACCAGCAGCAGGCCTTGTGAACAGGTCGGAACTGTGGACAGCTGAATCACTATTCAGAACTAGCTCTTCATCAGAAACGAACCGGTCCTCTTCCTGACTTGCTGGGATCCACAGTCATCTTTTCTCCTGTGCACAAACTTTGCTAGTTAAAGCCAACACTAACTAGCCGGTCAGTGAGCATCAGCAGCGCACCGTCGCAAGCCGCACAGCACAGCCTGGCACGGAGCCAGAGAGCGCGGATTGGACAGCAACAAGCCTGCAACTGTTTCAGAGAGCCCGCAGGAGATCTGAATCCCCAGAGATTGGATGAGTATTCAACTTCAATGCATTACAGCTCAAGAATTCAATTGTTATCCCAACCAGTTGATATCAATTTAATTCCTAAGAGTTATGTACTTGTTTCACTCTACATTTTCTTTCAAGTATCTTTTAAAAGTTACTCAAAAGTCTTTGCAGATACTGCATCACCCAGATAAAGCTGTTGTTTGTTTTTCAGCAAACATTTAACCCACCATGAAATACACATAACTGAAAGAATATGAATATGATTGAATAATTATTGAAGTCATAAAAACCATAAAGATCTTTAAGATAAATACAATTCTGTGTGCAGTACAGAGCAATGTCACCCAAAGCAAGAACTAGTTTGGTTTATATTCCATGTGCTTTACCCAGTATATCCCCTTGGCACAAAAGTCTGAAGTGCCCTTTATTGTGCTGAGCTATGTCTGGAGGTGATGAATTAATGATGTTCATTAAGCACACTGTGTTTTGTCCAAAACACCTGCTCTCTGAACTGTCCTGAGAAACAGCAACAACTTTTTTATATTATTTTGAACAGTCATCTTACCTTGTTCTTTCAGTTCTCATCTTTTCTTACTTGTGCAGTATTTTCACATCATTTTACACATTTTCAGTCATCTTTCCTCATTTATGTAGCTAAAATAAATATAGCAAAGATTTAGACTGCTATGATAACAAATGAGTTAAATTTTTAGATAATTACCAGCACCAGGATAATTACAAAAAAAATAAACAGTCATAAACTCAGGACATTGGCAAATCTATCAGTTGTCTTTCTAATGAGATGTGAAATTGAGATCTTGAATACAGTATATGGTCAATAAAGACAGTTAACAAAAGAGTAAGGATGTTATCCCTGTTATCTTGATGAAATTGCACTTCGGGCTTGTGTCATTTGGTCTTCCTAATGTTTTGCTTTAATTCAATTGAAGCAATTTCTCTTCCTGAACTGCTGTGTAGTAGAACTTCTGGCAGGTAATGGCTGCTTTGTGTCACCCAGGTTAGTCCTACACTTTAGTTAGCTAAAGGTGGTCTTTCTATGGATGTACAGTAAATCACTTTGAAATTCTTTGGAATAAAAAGAGCTACTGTATATACATAAAAGACATATTCGGTCCAAATATACAGTATATTATTTTAAACTATAATTAGGGTTAACCCTGAAAATGTCAAGCCCACTAACAAAACAAGGACACACTTTATGGTCACTATTGGAAACTGATAGGTAATACATTTAGGAAATAATAACTTAAGAAAGGTTACAAACCAGAAAAAAACATTTAGACTGCATTGCATCTAGCCATTTACTAGGTTGTTAACCCCTGAATCTTGTAGAAGTGTACAGACACTTCCTGAATGAGCTCAGAGCTTGGACCTTAACCACCTGTCTGGTAAGCTTTTTCCAGGGCCCAACATCTCCTTATGTAAAGAAGTGTTATCTATTCTCTATCATAAAAGTTAAAGGGCATTGAAATTAAATCAAAATGAATTATAACTAAACTTCAATTTTTTAGCTGAGTAATTTTATAGTCTTAGATTATAAGATGTTATGGTCTAAACAGTTTAAATGCTTTGTAACCTACATAGCTCATAAAGTTATCTGGAATTAGTCTTCTGTTTATTAAGGTCATGAAGGTCATGAAGAATAAGAGGCTGTTGAAATCTGAGAAAAAAAAAGGATTGACACCCTTTTGGTAAGAAGAAAATTTAAATAAAATTTAAATTTTCAAAGTATTGAAAAAGAGTGTTTACAAACAACAATCCACTAGTGTTTGAGGACTTTTCAAAAACTGGCTTACTACAGGTATACAGCATAAGGATTGGGAACAGTAACATTTTTCCATTGAGAATTCCAAAAGCTGGTAGAACAGTATTCCACTGGGATCAGTCTTTCCAATTCCAGACCTTCGGGTCCCCTACACCTACTCGATTTCATTCTAGTCACACTCTGTTATGCAAGTATTTAAACCTTTAAATAAACTTTTAACTTGCTTTATTAAAACCATGGACATTATAAATCACTTTCTAGGTGTATTAATCCAAAGGAAGTCTCTAGCATGCATAAGAGCAGAGAACAATGAAATAGTCCTAATTCATCATTAAATTCATTCAAATAAGGGTTTAATTATGGAACGATGAGCTCAACTAGAATGAAAAGTAGCTGAGGAGGGTTCCCAAGAATTAAACTCCTGGACTGCAATTAAGACCATAAAATGCCTTGACTGAAGAATGCAAGTATTACAGACTTCATTAGTGTCTGTGAATTGAGACTGGAAGCAAAACTAGTTCACCATATTTGGTAAGTACTCTACTTGCAGTGTGTATTATTGTTGTTGTTGGAATGATATTGCTCTTCTGGAATCAGTCCAGAGAACAGCAGACAGATATATTGTATGTCCTAAGTCTTATAACGAGAGGAACTAAACCTTAAACAGAGAAGATTATGTCAACCTAGTGGATGTTTAGAAATTACAGTTGCAAGAAAAATTTTGTGAACTTTGAAATTACCTGGATTTCTGCATTGATTACTCATAGCTAATTGGAGTGAGGTGTTCCAATCAATGAGATGAGATGAGATTGGAGGTGCGGGTTGGAGATGCCCTACTATGACAGAGAAGCCTGTCACAAGGTACAGGTAGCACAGGAATTGCACTATTCATACACTCTCCATTGAGCAATTGCTAGATAAGCTCCTGAGGGTGCACACTCAGGGCTTGATTAGTAACTGCTATTACTTCATTAGACATACATAAAACTTAAACACAGATATGAGTGAATATTCATGTGGCATTTTATGTGGTGTGAAGAGAGAACAGTCTCAAAATGAATGAAACTCACTGCTTGTTTGGTGTTGGTACTTCCAGGGTGGATCAGCCTATGGTGGCCTCAGTAGGCCAAACTTGACCCTACTTCTGAAGGTTTATTTATGGAGATGATTAAAACCACATGCATGTGAAGAGGGGTAAATGTTATTGTTTGTATTGTTTATTTGTCACATTGTTTATTTGAACGGGGATAGAAAGAACTGTGTTATTAAGATATTTGATGATGTTCTTTGGTAAAAAATAAATGAATGAATTATGAATGTAGAATCTGTGAAATTATAATTATGAAAAGGAGAAATGGTTTGTTCCAGAGGGGGGAACATGCTATATAAGCCGGCTCCTCAGATTAAGAGTGAGTTGGTGAGTCTGGTAGTGTGAGGCAATAAGAAAAAGGTAGATTATTTTTGTTCCTTTTTGAGGGGGTTCTTGTGTGGGGGACTGGGAGCACTGTAAATAAACTGCACTTATTTCACTTAAGTGCTTTGTGCCTTTTGACACATATTGTATAAAAAAGCCAAACAAAGGTTGGTTACTGACAGAGTCAGCTCTTCTCAGAAAGAGCAGTTCATGTGAACCATGTCCTGATCAGAAGAAATATCATAGGACCTTAGAAGAATTGTAGAGATTCATGAAGCTGGAAAAGGCTACAAAAGCATTTCTAAAGGTCTGGGTGTTCATCAATCCACAGTAAGACAAATTGTCTACAAATAGAGGAAATTCAGTACTGTTGCTACTCTCTCTAGGAGTGGGCATCCTGCAAAGATCATGGCAAGAGTGCAGCGTGTAATGCTGAAGGAGGTGAAAAAGAACCCTAGAGTAATAGCAAAGGACCTGCAGAAGTCTCTGTTCAAGTGTCCACTATAAGAAAAATACTGAACAAGAATGGTGTCAATGGAAGGACACCACAGAGGAAACCACTGCTCTCCAAAACAAAATGTGCTGCACGTCTGAAGTTTGCAAAAGACCACCTGGATATTCCACAATGCTTCTGGGACAATGTTCTATGGACAGATGAGACAAAAGAAACACGCAAGGCTATGATTGGAGGAAAAAAAGTACAACACACCAACACCAAAACCTCATCCCAGCTATGAAGCATTGTGGAGGGAGCATTATGGTTTGGGGCTGCTTTTCTGCCTCAGGGCCTGGACAGCTTACTATCATAGAGGGAACAATGAATTCAAAATTGTATCAAGAAATTTTACAGGATAATGTCAGGGTAGTGGTCTGTCACCTGAAGCTTAACAGAAGCTGGGTGGTTGGAGACAATGACCAGAAACACAGGAGTAAATCAACAACAGAATGGCTTAAACAGAAGAAAATGTGTGTTCTGGAATGGCCAAGTCAGTCCATACCTCACCCCAATTGAGATGCTGTAGCATGACCCAAAGAGAGCTGTTCAAGCAGGGAATCCCAGACATATCAATAAACAGAAACAGTTTTGTGAGGAGGAATAGTCTAAAATTCCTCCTAACCATTGTGCAAGTCTCATCAGCAGCTACAGGAAACGTTCGGTGGAGGTTATTGCTGCTAAAGAAGGTTCTACCAATTACTAAATACAAGGGTTCACATACTTTTTCTAGCCTGGACTGTGAATGTTTAAATTATGTGTTCAATATTGACAAGAAGAAGTACAATTGTTTGTGTGTTATTAGTTTAAGCAGATTGTGTTTGTCTATTTTTGTGACTTAGTTGAAGATCAGACCACATTTTTATGAGTAATTAATGCAGAAATCCAGGTAATTCCAAAGGGTTCACAAACTTTTTCTTGTAACTGTATGTAGAAGTGCATTTAAATCTATGAACAGGAGGCACCTCTTTACCTAAAGTGATTTACTGGAGATGTACTGTATGTAACAAACTGCTCAGTCACGTTGAAGCTGGTATCCCGACTTTCTTCAAGAAACAGTTGAGTGAGATCACTGGATGAATGAGCTTCTAGTTACCAAATGAGACAGATGCAGCTGAATGACCTCCTCTCTTTTGTTTCTTACAGTATGTTTCCTGATACAGAGTATCATTGATTGCAAGTGATTTCAGAGCTGAAAGTGGTCAATGTAAAATAAAATGAACAACCCATTTTTCATATCGTAGAGTGTCTGTTAACATGTTATGTTTGAGTTTATGCTATGATGCTTTAAATAGTGGTCACTGTGGTTATCAGCCGCAAGATTCAACAACACTCCTTCTTTAAAGCTATAAGCATTCTAAAATAAATATTTTACCACCTAAACAGAGAATGTTGGTAGATTAAGAAATTTATATGCATTTAGAATACACTGTCAACTCACAACTTATGTGCTCACAGCTTATGCGGTTGGCTCTGTAAAATATATATTTATAAAATATTGCAAAAATGCTTTGTTCTCTGAAAAAGTTAGTGAGCCTTTACAGTCATCTTATTTACTTTTATATACTGTTTTTATACTTATATCTTGAATTACTGTAAGAGGTAAGTAGGAGGTTTTTATAAGGGTTATAGGGTAAAATTAAACTATGCAAATTTGGTGTCCTAATGTATTATTACTTATTTGGTTCTCTCCCTCCCTACTCAAATAGCACTAATGTACTAAGAACAAAAAATATGTGTAGCAGCAATGGTTGTTAATAAGACAGAATTAAGCGTTGCTGTGCTTTCCTAAATGAGGCCCCATCTCACTCTTCATCTCTGTGATGCAGCCACAGAGAAGGTATTCATGCAGGCTGATTTAAGATGTTTTCTTCTGAGAAGGGACAGGTCCCAAACGGGGATGCACTTAGCTAAGCCTGGCTATCATGATCAATGGTCATCCATTGGCGCCTATCTGTCAAGGGAGTGCCAGATGGACATCTGGACTGCATTCCTAAGTGTCAGGAGTAAGTGACTCATATCTCACCTTGATCAACCAATCAGGGACTGGCAGGGCGTGGTAAAACCACGTGGGTCTCCAATGCCAGCCAAACTCTCAACCAATCAGCACACATCTGTGTCTTGGTCAAAAAGGTAGCGCAAGCTCAGGTCGGGGCTCTCCTTGGCCATTTTCGCACATCCTCAGAGACAATCACGTGACAACTGCTGTTGTCTGCACTGGGACTTGGACTTTGTTCTAAGCGCGAGGCCGAGGATCCCGTACGTACTCAGAATTCTACCAACGTGAATGCTCCGCTTGATCAACGGCAGCCTATAGTTGGACCCTCGTCGACAACCTGAATAGCTTATTCAGAAGCAGCGCTGGACCGGGAACGAACCAGCTTCTTCCCGGGCAAAAGAGTGACTTGCGAGGACCTGCGGTCACACTCTGTGCATAGAGACTTTCTACTAGCCAGCCGGACTGCTGGTAGATCCCCTCGGAGCAACGACTGCCCTGCGTGCCCCAGTTAGATTCCTCCGCCCGTCCTACTCCGAGCTGCACCTCGACTGGTTGGCCAGTAGCCAGAGGACGCTGGGACAACACCCATTGGACAACCGCTGGAACAGAAGCTGCAACAGAGCCTGTCAGCTGGTTTGGTGTTCGTGCCGGGAAATTCCAAGTCCATACACAGTGGATAAGTAAACCCCATGTTCTACATTGCGTCTCGAGAATTCAATTGTACCTCAACACAAGTTGTTATCAGTTTAATTCATGAGTAGTGTATTTACTTCCGAGTTTAGAGTAACAGTGGGTAATAACACTGATTAGCGATTTGGTGTAGCTGAACGATATATTGAAATATATTCTCTGTTGTGTATCTCTTTGTGTTTGCATCTCTTCGAGATTATATACCTTGTATATTGATAACCCTCACAGTAAGGTCTGCCGCTTGTATCCAGGCAGACTGGTATATGTTTGGTGCACAATTTATGTTAATAAATGTAGCTCGTGTATTGAATCCGTGTGTGTGCGTTGTTAGTTGTTCTGACGATTGATTTTCTAAAAGCCACAATGAACCACCTCGTGATTACTGCTACAATTAATAATTGTCTCAGTAAACCCATAAAACCACTACATATGCAATACCTTATAACTCCCTCCACCACCACATTCTGAGAGGGAATAGAGTAGCCAATCAAACTTAACCTGTACAGTACAGTATGTTCCTTCAAGGTGACAGAAAAGCAGTAACACCAGAAAACTGAGAGGCAGTAGTATTGATCACCATGCTCTCCCGCTATAAAAGTCTCATCTTGCCTGGGCTCTTGTGAAGACATAAAGCTCAGATTTAATTATATTAGTCTTGATAGCTTGATAAATTGTTCTCGTATGTATTTTCTTCTGGCTGATACTTTGTAGTATAGAAGTCAACAAGTAATTGTTAACACCTTTTTAATAATTTCGGTTTTATAAATCTGAGGTGTAGCTCAAGGGTAAAGAAAATATGTCTGGATACTGCTGACACCCAAGTCATTGATAGATGTACTGTAATTGAAAACGCAAAAGTTGATAAGACAGAAAGTTTATTCTTTATTTGTATGTGCTCCCCAATACATCAAACAGCATCAGTAGTGTACAATTAAATGAACTCTAAAAGGAAACAGTGAAAGCAAGACATGATATAAAAAGAAATACAAGAATTATAGCATTCATACTTTAATGCATGGGGAGTGCTGAGGATATATAATACCTATATATCTATCCTATATATCTGTTTGAGGCTCAGGGATTGTCAATATAAAACTCTATAAAAACTAGCTTCTCTTTGACCATAGAAAGCCTTGCATAAACATAGCAGCAATTCTTTAGAGGCAGCAAGTCAACAGGTAACATTACAAACAACAAAAAAACAAAAATAATGTAGCTTAGCACTATGTGCTTCAAAACTGTTAGCTGACAACTGCAACTACACACTACATATTGCGATTTCTTTTATTACCTAGCCCAATTTTAAAATGGGGAAGTCGTATTTGAATTTAAAACTTTTCTTTTTACTGTTAAAAATCTGAAATTATACTACAACTAATATTACTTAGTGCTACGTTTCACTGTGACGAAAACAGCTTTGTTTAGTGTCAACATTATTTTAGCTCTACATTTGCTGTGATGAACAGCTTAGTCAGGGAAACTTTGACATATACAAACTGCTAGTTTTAGTAAACTATTCAAAATCCTTAGTTGTTTGTTGAAAACATTGTCAAACGTTAAATTGACCTATTATTCCTAACCTTGGTTGATATTTAGTTTAATTGTGTGCTCTGTTTAAATGATTTTGTTACAATCTTAAGACTTTCTAGAAATGTTGGCAAATACAGTATTTAGTTATTGTTTCTAATTGTTTCTGATCAGATATACTACATAAGATACTAGAACATCAATATTTAATAAATACTTTAAGTCCTCAATCCTATATACAACTGCTATACATCAACACACAGAAGAGAGTATGAATCGTTGCACTGTGAAAACAACTGAAAAAATTTAAAAAGACAGATCTTTGCTATTGCAGTCAAATGCATTGTGGTTGTGATAATATCCTTTAAAATAAATAACTCTCTCAACCTTTTTCAGGCAAAATGAAAGACATTTTATACAATATTCTTTACATAACAGCCCTTGTAAGTCCAGCTTCACTTATTAAAAAATCCCCTTGCAAGCTCATATGTTGTTTTTTTTTTGGAATGTACAGGTACAAGAATATTACAGAATACGGCTTTTAAATGTATTGTTACAATACTTATGAGACTTCTCAATCTTTTCCATATTCTGTTTAACCATTAGCAACATAATATTACAGTACCATTGAATAAAATAGATTTTTTAAATTACAGATTTAATTTTAAGCCAGCACCATTTGAATTATTAAATAATTGTAAGTGGTATTGCATATGTATCTTAAGAACATATTTTTGGCAGCTTTATGTAGGTTATATAATTTATTAAAAAGAGAAACTGCACCAAAGTTTTTTTTAAATTGAAAACCAGTTTGCAAAACAATGTAATTTTTTCCCTAAATTTTTAGTTAAGGAATGTAGGTAAAGCGATTATACTGTATATAGTAGGCACCACAAATGTACTTTTAGAAAAAAAGTGATTAGCTTGCCTTTTTAAAAAATAATACTGACATTTTGCATATACACTATTTACAGAACAGCTGCATATGCTTATAAATATCTAATGTTGTTCAAATATATACTTTGAAAGAATCAGAAAATAATAAAAAATAAATGGATTCTGTAAATCTATATAACTAGAAACATTTCCTAATCTGTACCGCTGTGTCATCTCTTATAGCTTTAGCTGCTGTGCAAATGTTTAAGGCAACAGTTGGTTCACTCCTAGAGGATATCTTCGGTGTTTTTCCACACACTGCTGTGGGAATACTGCATGTTCTTAACAGCTGCTGGAGGAATGGAGCAACACAAAAGTGAACCAGCACTTTTTTTTTCTTTTTCAGTAAAATGACTAATCTAAAGTTAAAGATGCAAGACATAGCTACATTATCTGCAATCGCAGAGTCCAGGTTGGAATCAGCTTGACTTCATCTCTCTACACCTAATGATTTTCTGGGCCACCTTCTTTCCCCCACTGTGTCTGACTTGCTTGACTCAGCCCCCAGGGGCAAAGGGACTGTTGCATCCCTGTCATGTGGAGTTGCTAGTGCACTAGCTGTCGGAAAAGGTGAATGTTTGGCACCTTTATTGAAATGTCGTGCAGCCTGTCTATGAGTCTTTCTGCTTGCTGGAGCAATTGTCTTTGACGGGGAATCAACTGATTTTAGCTCAATGGCAGCATGAATACCCTTCACGGCGTGGTCTGCTCTTGTGTGTGCCCTAATGCTTTGTAAGGGTTTGCTAGCAGAGAGGGGAATGGAATGATTTTGTTCAGCAGAAGATAAGGTAGTGGTGATTCGAGAAGTGCGGGCAGAACCAAATCGGCTTTCTGGATCAGTGTCAGTAGCTTCAGACAGCAAAGAAGGGACAAGAGTGCCACTGCGCTTGCTGCAGGATTCACAGCAGAGTTTGTTGTAGCCTGGGATAGAGCAGTATCGGGCAAGCACCTCCATCTGACAAAATATAGACTTGTCTCCAGTACAAGGTTCATCTGCAAGAAAAAAAAAAACATACAATTATGCATGATTTGTTTCATTTCAAGTTATTGTAAGAGGTCCCAGGGAAGGGTCATTTATAACTGGTATTTCCTGAACGAAACACTGAAAATACTCGATATAGACCTGGGCAAGATGGCCACCCAGGATAACCAGCTGACCTGCTATTGGGAAAAGCCGACGCAGCAAAACAAGGAGACACAGCTGAACTACATCAGGAAACAGGATATAAATGCCCCCAGAAGCGATGAGCCGGTGCGAAGCCGATAAGGTGAAAGTGTTTCTGAGGAAGGAGAGATTTAGGAGTGTACTGAAAGGAATTTAAGAATAACGGACTATTGGATACGGTTTTGACTAAGATTACGGATTATGGCTTGGATACGGCGCAGAGTAGTGTGGACATACGGATTTAGGAATTTGGATCGTTTAAGGATACTGGCAACGGATTGCGGATCGGATTTGGAGAGACGTGCCAACGAAGACCAGTGTGGTGTGAGTTAGATCTCTTTTACACCTGTTTTCCCCCGGCGACACCACATTATATTGAAAATATTCTTTGTATCTTGAATATGAAAGAAGCTACAAGAACATTTCTACTTCAGAAATCAAGGTATTCCTACTGTATACTGTATTTAGTGCTAGATAATGAACTATAGTGAGCATAAGTCATATTAAGATACTGTGATATTAGTGTATATTGGAGGACCAAAATGAGAATAATGTTATAATAACACACTCAGTAAAATGTCATTGAATCTACAACAACCTCAAACACTTTTGACTACTAACTCATAACTGAATCGTATCAGAAAACAGTCTTTTCTCACAGACGACTATCCTTACCATTGCAGGGAGCAAGCTTGCATGGTCTAGTTGTCTCAGGTTTTTCTCCATCACACTGATCTCCAACACGGCAAGTGACCTGCCTTTGTTCTACTCCCTCTCCACAGGTTACTGAGCACTGTTGAGAAGCACAAAAGTACAGCATTCATCTTCCCCCTTTGTCATACAGTACATGGTTGAACAATGTCACCCGAGGATTAGAAAAATGGATCAAACCTAATTTGTCTTTTCTCTCATGCAGAGAATTGTTCTCCTCAGATACATCACAATTGTTGCAGAAAACTGGTGACAAATTTCCAACAGGATTATATTATCGGATTATATTTTAATACTGATTTTAGTCACAAAAGTCACGAAATTCATCTTCTCTTATCGTAAGCACAAAGCCTTTTCTAGCCCTGATTGATCTTCTTTTACGTCTTCTGCACAAAATAGATATATAGTTAATGATTACAACTGCTTCATTAAAAGATAATCTAGGCTCCATTTCTACATGGCCAATAAAAACATTTATAAATTTTTATCACTTAACAGGGTTTAATAAATCTCTTTTACATCACCAGTTCATTCAGTTGTTTTTGGGCTATTAAGACATAAATCAGTAATGTGGTTAAGCCGTTTCATAACATCCGAACAGAAAATAATGCCAAGTACCTTAAGGATAGTTTCAACAGATGTAGAAAGATACATGATCTAATGCCAAAAAATGTAATATTTTGATAGTAAACCAGATAAAATACAAATAATACCCTTATGTCTTTAACACCATATAAAGCTGTGTGGCTATATTTATATTAAATGAAGCTTCATAATCATCTTCCACAAATAAGCAATCTAACCTCTGACCAAGATCCAGTCTTCCACTGTCCAGGGCACGGAACTCTGTTGCAAGGTTTTCGGCTTTCAGGCTTTTCTGCAGCACAGTATTTACTGTGAACAGAGCGATTATTCCCATCGTGAAGAGGCTGTATACAGCGCACAGTTCGGATCTGGTAACCTGAGTTTCCACAGGTTTTAGTGCAGTGTTCCCACTCTTCTGCTTTCCATCTGTATTTAAAAATTATATATATATTACAAAGCACCTGACCATTCTTAGCTCTTTGATTCTGAAAGACATGTACAGTATACACTCTCAGCTGTATTGCAGATGGTTGAAACAAGCAATGGTAAAAATACAACACTTAAGAAAATAACACTATTGCAATTTTATTTTATGATAAACCAAAGCTATGTTAATTTTGAGTGTACTAATTTTTGCTCTAATTACATTTCTGTTCCTGGGGAGGCCTTCATCATAGGCTTGGAAATTTCCTTTGGATAAGTGTTCCCTCAAGCATCAGAAATGTGATGATAAAATAGTATTTTATTTTCAGCATCCATCACTGTGTACATGAGAAGACACCACAAATAAGAAATAAAACCACCAAGGCTACAGCCACTAAGTTCATCTGCATGATTATGCTCAACACGGACTATAATCAGCTGCAAAACAAATGGTCCCTGAAGACTCCTTCTATTCTGGGCTTTCAAACCAACCTTGTGCAACCACACATAAGAGTTGCAGAGATAATTATTTCTACACTATTTCGTTCACCTGGAATTTTTACTGCAAGCTGACAGGAGGGATAATTGTTTATCAAGCTTTGAAATTACATAAGTACAGTTTAATAACCAAATAAACTAATCAAATTAGGGAATAACGGTGTTTCAAACAAAGGGCATGAATGCTTGCCTATGAATGTACCACAAATCACATTGAATAAATAAGCCAAATATGTTATAAGTCAAAAGGGATAAAAAACAACCTTTTAACTTATCCATTTACATTTGAATTTACAACTGTTATTATGCATGTTTTCTATTTTGTGTTGTTGCTGTTGTCCTACTTTATATAACATGATAAATTTAGTACTTCTGTTTGAAACCCAATGCAAAGTCCTAGGTTTTATTTTTTTAATTATAAATATTCATCATTTAAATGTATTAAGTATTTTATCATCTAGTTCATCCTACACACAGAACTTTATTATCAGTTCTTCCCTTTTCTGAATCATTAAATAAAAAGTGAGGATTTAATAACAACAGATTCAAAGAAGCAATCCAAAATAAAATTTAGGCAAAAAGAGTATCTGGATGTGCATGAGCAGCATATTTCATTTATGAATTCCAAACTAAGCACAAAACACTACATTTGTACAAGGGAGAGTGGAATATAATACATTCAAAACACATCAGTGGTGTAAGGCTACAGTATATTCAAACTTTCCATATGCTTTGTAGTGAGAATTTAATCTGTTAAATAACATTAATCCTGGATAACATGAGGTTTAATTTGTAGTGTTAAAGAAATTCAGGGGGAAAATGCCAATTGGAGTTTTTTTCTGGAAATGTAAATCTAAGAACACTCACAAAGAAAAAAAAGCAAATTGTTATGTATAAAACAAATGAGCAGAAATGTTCTTAGTTAACTTCAGTAAATGCACACATTCTTTAGGTTATTATATTTTATCTTTGTATTACAAAGTCATTTAATATTATAATGGAAATCCGTTAAAAGTGCACTATTTGTTTCGAACAGACTAAATTTACATGCAGGAACAGTAAATAAATTTAGTGATCTACTTAGTGTGTTTTTTTTTGTTTCTCTGCTTGTTTTCCAATACCTTTAAAACCTTCATGATATAAAATTGATATAAAACGTTACATAAAATGTTAAAATGAGCACAAAGTACATATTTAAACCAAGTTAAAGCTTCACACTATATACGTGATATTATTCATTCAATGACTTCAATTCCCAGCCACTTTGATTACACCAGATAAACTGACTACATATTATTTTATGAAGCATAATAAGATGCCCCATCTTCATAAAATAAGATGATTTGTTTCCCATCAAACTACTCAACCATTTAAATGTATTAATTTGACTCAACTTTCAGTTGTTACCATTTACAGCATTTCTTTCTGGACAGATTTCAGAAAGAAAACACTAAACTAAGGATACTGCATCCTCTTATAAACTCTGCTCACTATATACTGCCCACTCCTCTCTGATTTGTGGTTCTACCCCTCTTTTTATTAACCCTCTCATTCATCATTGTTGATGGATTCCAGGTATGGCTGTAAATTTGGTTTTAATCCCACTTCACCTCTAAGCTCCTTTCACTGCAAATCATATTTCTCAAATCTGCTGGGAAACACAGTATTTCAGAATACACACATTCTTGTACTGTACATAAAGGTGTGGGACATTATACAGTATATAAAAGTCAGTTGTTTAACCTAAATCTCCACTGAACTCCATGTTTGTGTCAAAACTCTAGATCTTAGCCTTTTGTAGAAACTAGAAACTACATTGATATATGTAATATTAGACTAACTATGCATCCAGAATGGCAATCTTTGAGAAATGGTTTTGGCAGTTAACAATCATATTTGCAGTTTGATTCAATTTACTATTTTCCATATCTATAAAAGCAAATTAGCTCCAATATATTCATATTTCAATTCAATCAAGGCCATTATGTTCCAGTGTCACTTACTGATGTGTTAGAATCTTTGTAATTTAAGCTTTCTTAAATCACAGTTAAGTAAGAACCATCCTTTCAGACCCATCTTTTTAGTAGTTGTTGTTACCGTTCCCTCTGGAACACTGTTGGCCAGGCATATTACTATAAGCTGGCATATATGATCAAAGGATCAGAGATGTCATGCTGCATGCAAAGTTGAAAACTAATTAAAACGTACAGTTCATGGTATTATTAAATTACAATGCGATAACATATTTTGCTAGATTTGCCTTTATAATTTTAGAAGAGAGGGTCAAGGCTAAACTGCTTATATTTTAATAATTCATGTACTGTATATAAACATACTATTATTATGAATAATACATTAATTGTTATCACATACTGGAAAATAATGAGTTCATGTGATTTGTCTTAAAACTGATTAATTTCACGCTTTAGCAATGCATTTACTCAAACCTTTTCTTTCCCTGATCTCAATACCAATATCAATCTGATTCTTCTGAAATCTTTAGCCTAGATTTCCTCAGAAGAAAGAAGAAAAACACTGAATAAAAATACCAATTTTATTATGGGGATAATTTCTTATCCTTGTAATTATTTTAGAAATTTGTAAATTTGATTTTTTTATTGTTAGCTGTCAAATAAGTGTAAAACACAACAATAATGATAATATCTCAGTATATAGCATGAGGTATATATAGCATGAAGACTTGGTGACTTGGTCTTGTTACAGTATACTGATTGTTATTTTTCTTTGTCTGTTGTAAACCACAATTGCCATTTCACAGTGTGTTAATTGTATAGTGCATGCCATCTATACAGTTTTTGTCTTCACCCAGGCAGATGACTCCTCCTGGGTTATATTTAGCTATGTATTATTGGGAAAGTTGGGAAAATGCACAACTATGTTTAGGAGTAGGTGGTGGAGTTAGAAAATGTCTGCATTGCCTCCACAATTAACACCAGTGTGATTTAATGAATGTGCATTGGCAATTGTAATTTACAAAATCAAAGACTGTGGCTCTGGTTCTTCAACACCTCTTACATTTAGAGAGGGATATAACACTGCTTTTCCCTTCAAAGAACCCTTTGCAGACTAGTCAAATTTAGTTTTCATTGAAGATAGCTTTTGCTAATTCTAGTTGACAAATAATTCAAAACTGAATCAATAACCTGGGTTGCATGGACATACAGTATGTGTTCAACTACTCACATTCCCATTGGACATACTGCACAGTATATCTTATATCCAGTTACTTTACTCTACAAGAGAGTAGTAGACCAGAATTAAGAATGAAGCTTTGCAATTAGAATTTAATAAATACATCAACCAGATTAATTTAACTTGTCATCAGTGATTAATTGAAGAGTATTCACTAATTTTCAGTCAAAATAACACCCATATAAGTATATTTACTTGGAAGCATCACAACTGCAATGATAGTTTAATTACCAAACCTTACCCAATTAGTTTGTCATGAGTTTGACATGAATCACCATAAACTGATACATTTAAAATATTTTTAAAGTTGAAGCCTTTATAAACACAACAATGCTAAAAATCGGAATTATTTAATTGAAAATAACCTGAAGGTTTTCATTAAAACAAAACAAAAAATAATTTGTATCTGTTAATGGAATATTCGATTTACATTTTACTTTTTATAGCTGATTTATTTAAGAAATATTTTTTACATCAATTTACATAATATTAGCAGTTAACTAAACAATATACACTACGGCATATACTGCACAATCACACCATTGGTTTTATTGGGAATTAAAAAGAAATCTAAATTGAGAAATCTGGGAAGCTGAAAAGTTCTCACACATAAGCAAACAGAGTCTGGTTAAAACTTGTATCACCCAGGCTTTCAACTGACTAAAGCAATGTAGAAATCACTGGATTGAATCAGGGCTTCAACAATAAATGACAGGCTATGAAAAGGATTCCCCAAGGGGCTATGAACAAACCGCTAGTGTGGCCAGGATAAGTTGGATTCATACATCCTCAGAATAACCTCTGCTTGTCAAGCATCTGTGAGTCTACTAGCTTTCAGGCACCTGTAGACCTGGTGTGCTTAACTAAAAGCTTTCATCAGTTTTGTATCATATATTTGACTATAATTGGTGCTGTGTGAAATCACTGAGTGAAACGATGCAAACAGCTTGACAGTGCTGGTAAAGCAATTTATTAACAATTTCAAAAACTGGAAAATAAAATTTAAAAAGGCTGAGATACCAAATAAAACAAAATGATAAAACTGCATGTACTGTATGTTGGGTACTCTTAAAATAGTGACAATCTTTGAGTGGATTGACACATTAGAAGGTAACCAAGATTAAAGGTAACAACAGATTCAGTTATATTTAAAAGAATAACAGTACATTGAGCTATATTTCAGAAATTTTACAGGGATTGCTTACTTCATAACTAAAATCATAATGTGGCAAATGTTACCATTGTTAGGTTTTGATGTTTGGTACTCCACAATAACACTGGAACTAACCAGTGTCTTCAAATCAGAAGACAGCTAATACTGTATGCTACACTTCTCAGCATACATTACATTAGATTCTAATCTGAAGCACATGGCACACCAAGAAGTTTAATTTTATATTTAATTTTATATGTGACTAAGAAAAGAAGCCTTTTCAAATATGATAAAATCCCTACCACCCAAAATAAATAACATTCTCCAAATCCATCCATGTGAGGAACTCTCAGAGTGTTAATGCTTACTGTACGTCTTCTGAAGCATAAACTGCAAAGATTAAATAATCTAGAATACAGAGCCAATTATTCAGCATATTATTAACATTAGTAAGCACTGAAAATTAAGGACCTAGAGAAAAATCTCTACCAACTAACACAGCAGTCATAACGGAGTCTGGCTTTAAAGACCAATCTGTCACTTCTGTGTATGACAGGGTATATAGATATTTAAGTTGTTCTCTATTTCAAAGAGTATTTGACACAAAATAATGACCACATAAATGTGAATTAATAAAAAATCTTTCATATCATATCCTTCTCAATGTGTATCATAAAGCCATTTCTATATACTGTATGATTCAATAATTATTGCGAGGTTGTAAAAAATCTCCATAGTGTTCTAACAGATGAAGGCCTATCTGTTTTACAGGGTTTCATGGGACTACAAAACACTTAATAAAAAGATGATGCAGCTTCATACTCACTGTGGCTGAGTGCAGTCCTGGAGATTGCACATCCTGCGAATTGGTTTGGGCTTTTTACTTGCTTCGCAGTGATTGCGGTGAACCATCTTGCTCTCTCCCTTTTTCCGGCATCCGTATTTAGTGTATTGAAAACCTGTATTAAAAACAATTGGTACATTGACATGTTAAACAGAAAGCAAACTTAATTGCAATATCTGGAAGAGTATCCACAGAACATAAAGGAGTGCAAATAAGCTTATATTAATTTAATATCTCTCTCTTAAAAAAAAACTTTTTAGTTCCATAAACTTTTTTCAATATTACTATATGGTTAGAGTGGTATCAAAGGTTCAAATATTCCAGTGCAGTTAATAAAGAGTCTTCAGCCATCACATGAAACATTTAACATAAGCTTCTTTAAACTAATTTTAGATTTTGTGTTTCTGAGTAGGTCATTCACATTAGGAAGCTCAGGTTTTGGATGATTTGTGCACAATTATAAATATGCATTTGTCATATCAGAAGCCAAACACTTCAAGAAAACTTGCAGTACAGAACTACCAGCTTTGCAAACTTTAATCTCCAGCAGTGACCCTCATCTCAAGGAATTCTCATTTCTGACACAAAGACACTGCTTCCAGCAGTGATAATGATAATGATAATCTTCATTATTTTGGATATTTTCTTCACTGTTGCAGACTGTCAGCATAATTAATACTTCTGTTCTGTGGAACAAAAAATGAGTTCCTAGTATGGTGCATAGATCCTCCAGTCAGGACTAACTTTCCAGAGAAGCCCTGGATTGCTTGCAGTGTGTCAAAAGATGAATGGCTGCATGGGTAGGTGAGCTGGAAAAGAATGTCTCTTCTTCCTTATTCTCCACATGCAGTTTTCTTTAATAAGAATATCTCTTTGCCTGTGCTGAATCTTGTGGTCTCCTGAAAGTCAGGGAAAATAAAGAAGTTCCCATGGAAATAAGATAATTTTTTTAAATAATAAAAATATGTATCATTTGTGAGTCACTGCTGGAGAACAATGTTCATGACATTAGAAGAAATACACTACAGCTCACCTACTTACTTATATTTACTATACTATATTTACTGTACATATTCATAAATAGTTCAAAATGATTAGAATGTTTGCAAGAACCAAAACATATTTAATCATATGAGGATGTGAATGGGGTAGCAATTATTTAGGCATGATCCCTACCATGAATATCTAGGTAGAGAAGTCATATTACCTCCAGCGCAGGGTTGAGAGCACTGTGACCAGCTCTTCAGGGCCCATTCATAGGCATCTTCCTGGATTACATCATTATTACTGATATTAGGTAAAGAGTCCTCATGTACAATATATTTGTAAGTCAGGGTAGATTTTGTCTCATTGTCCCGAGGTATGATCTAAGGGAAGAAAAAAAAATGAAGTCAAAGCTTCATGGTACTGAAAAAAACACCCACATCAATGTTTGGATAGTGCATGTTAAATCATGTTAAATCAACATACAAAACTATGAAGATGTACTCAAGACAAGCCTTTTTTAAATTCCACCAATACACGTCATCTCTTTGTTGACCTGCTAAAGCCTTTCTTGAGCCTCAAAGTTCATATCATGAAACAGTTGTCTGCTGACTTCCAGTATTAACAGAAAGTATTGATTGCCTAAATTCCAGTAGAATGAATATGGAGGCTGATGTCAGATGGCTTTCATACAGATGCAGCCATTCAAAATGCGCGGGCGATACCGCATTATTTTCCGGTATGCTGTACGCAGTCTACCGCAAGTTACCGGTAAATACCGCTAGCAAAATAATAGTATCCGGAATTTCCGCAAGGTGGAGCTAATAAAGCTCAACCTCTCATGTTTGAGCTGTAGCCATCAAAGTCTTTAACGAAGATATTAATAATAGTATTAATAATAAATGACCTTGGACAAGCTGTAAACTCAAAGTATTGCCCTGGTCCACATTCTTTTTTTCATTGACCGTCTTTGTAAAAGTAACACCACAGCATTTCGCAATCACGCATTTTTTTCCAATCATGCAAAGTACAGTAATTTTTGAGAATCGATTCACCATGCCTTACACATGCTCATAAAAGAGATTGATTTAGGAACATAAACATATTACCGTATGCAAACTGTACTGTATACAGTATGTATATGTATATTTAATGTCTTAACTGTGCCCGTTTAAGTATTGACTATTCATATCTAATTTTACCACTGAAGGGAAATCTTAGTAGCTGAGCATAAAAAGAATAGGAGCATACTGCAACGCGTGTGAAGGCCATAAACGATATTAATTTTGGAACATAAACATACAGTATATGGCTGGTCTCGGTACTTTAAAGAAAACATACACGAAACATGGTTTCATTATGACCAGAATCTGTCTTGAGATATTTTTAACTTGATTTACAGTATTTGAGAGGTATGTCTTAACACCGATACTACAGTGCTTAAGTACTGCTCACGTATATGTTTCTAGGTTTATATTATGCATTTCATACGGTCAAATTACTTTTGAGCAACTAATAAGAAGCGCGAAACGGTATGCGTTTTAGTTTCGTTTCGTGCTGGGACTGTGCTGTTAGTTTCCTGACTCCCATGTCACATGGTCTGTGATTGAAACCTGTAATACCGGTTTAATTCGTCACAGCCAGCACTCCGGTTGTAAAGTAGAAGCAGGCGAGATTTCCAGCGAAAAACACCTCCCCCTTCTTCAGGTGTGAGGGTCTTCTGCTCAGAATGAAACGCTAAAATGTAATGTAGGCTCTGAATGGGTTCAATTGTGATTTGGGCTTGATTAAGGTCGCTGCCTTTCATCTAAAACCCTACTTGAATCCTTCTAAACTAAAAATCAGTGTTTGTGAGTTCTAAATAAAGAGGTATCCAGGTAACAGTGAAACGGGCGGACAGTCTGGGGAGATCGCCCGTTTTCCATGTAAATAGTTCCCTGGTTCCGCACCCCTTGGTGTTTCTCTCGCTCTCTCTCGGGTCACCTGATCATTAGCTCGAAAGATTTGAGTGCTTTGTATATATTCTAATGGTAGTGGGGGCAGGGTGTGTGGGAACAGGTTTGGTTGAAATTGCATTGGAGATCTATGTTC
Organism: Atractosteus spatula; assembly: GCF_055471065.1. Taxonomy (NCBI): domain Eukaryota; kingdom Metazoa; phylum Chordata; class Actinopteri; order Semionotiformes; family Lepisosteidae; genus Atractosteus; species Atractosteus spatula. The sequence continues at coordinate 55,465,820 of NC_142708.1, read as the reverse complement.
TTCACACCTGAAACATTTTCTCTGAAAGCATTTTCTTCGCAGTTTAACCGATCTTGTTACAGCATGTTACAGTTTACTATTATTAACCATATTAATTTTAAGTGCTTAATGTAAAATCTTGTAAAAATATATTTTCATTGTTCAAATATACATTAAGTCTGACTATCATATAATAAGTTAAATACAAAACTAAAGAAAAAATAGGGTTAAATATAATTCAAAATATTTTGCTAACAATGTTAACTGTTTATGAATAATAAAATGTATTAGCTAAGGAGTAGGATGGCACAGTTGTTAGTATGTTTTTTGTTTTGTTTCTTTTTCATAAATACAACAGTAGTACCTGATGTCTCAGTGGCTTTCAAAATTAAATTATGCATGCAAACCTGTGAACTAGAAAGATAACTAAGATATCCATCCATTTATAATGGTGGCAAAGTGGTTAGCATTGCTATCTTGCAGCAGTGGGGTCCTAGGTTCAATTCCTGCCATCCTGTGTGTGTGGGGTTTACATGTTCTCTCTGGGTTACATGGTTTTTCTCCATATGTGTGATATGACTCCCTCTCGCACTCCAAAACATACTGGTAAGTTAATTGGTTTATGGGAAAACTGGCCCTGGTGTGTGTGTGTTTGTGTCTGTCTGTCCTGTGATGGACTGGCGCTATGTCCAGGGTGTATTCTGCCTTGTGTCCGTTGCTTACTGGGATAGGCTCCAAATCCTCTGTACTGGATAAAGAGATTAGAAATGGAAGTAAAGGCACTGTGTGGATGGAACTATACACAGTGTTAGAAACCCACTATGAAATGGCAGCATCTCACTGAGAATAAAATATTTTATACTGCTGGCTTAAGGAAACAGCCTTTCCACCTCTCTTGCACATCAGTATCCATACCTAGTTATTTAAACAACTTGCCTCTAATTATAAACATCTTAATATGCTGGCTCTGTGGATCCGCATCAGCTATGTTTGCCCATTCCTTCAATTCATGTGCATCCAACACACAGTTCAATGCCAGCAACTACACATAATCTAAAATACAATCCTTATTTCAGTATCTATGTAAACATATAGTCTGTTAACTTCATCATCTTCATCAAAAGTATGCCTAACCCCATTAGGAAGTGTTCTTGTTATAAGTGTATTCCTCAGCTTTCCCCAAACTATCTTCTTCTTGCCAACATCTCTAGTCTTTTATCCTGCAATAACTCAGCCAACACTTAAATCTCCAAAAGCTGCTTGTGTTAATTTCTTTAAATCACAAATATCATGTGTAAATACTGGCCATGTAATACTCTGCATTGTGGAATAATAGTTTATTTTAAAGGGAACTAGAGAAACTAAGAACTAGAGAAATCTAGTTTTTTTCTAGAATTAATAAATGCACATCCTGTTCACTGGGGAAATTAAATCTACACTGAGCAATCTTCAATATGTTCAGAATATGACAGCAAGAATCCTATCAGGGATGCATTACACCTGTTTTCAAGTCCTTGCACTGGTTACCTATCAGATTTCGAGTCAACTTCAAAATCCTTATCCTCCTTATATACTGTCCTACAACTGTTATTATTGATCTCCGAATTATTGTACTTGACATGACTTCATTCAGCCTTTCCTGAACGTCTATGACAGGCAGAGAGAGTGCTGTTTCTGGTGCGATCTTTTACAGCTGACATTTCACTGTTTTAAACGAACAAGAAATTAGATTGCTCATAAATCACTTATTCTATATAAACACAGCGTGATTGCCCTCCGAAAATCTTCTTTTTCTTGTTCGTTTTAGAGACCTTGATCGAAACTGATTTTAGATGTCAGAAAGGATTTATTTTCTCTGTATTTCCTACATTGCTTTGTCGAGATTTTAACTTTATATCTAACTTTATATCTAGGCTCAGATTTCAACTATAAATCGTACAGTAATTAATAGCAGTAAATACTGATGTTTATACATAAAAAAGTCATGCCTTGGAGTATAGACCCCCAAAGGAATGCCATAGACTCAAACTGCAAAATAAACACATACAGAAAGAAAGTATTTGTATTGTAATTGCAAATCCTGGTACTGTATGAGTGATTGGTATGACTTTCCTCATTACAAATCTCTTATTAGAATTTAAATTTCTCTGTAACTCCAGGTCAGAACAGAGAAAATGTAACTGCCTTAAGGAGTTTACGATTATGAAAAATAGAAGGATAAGCATGATACGTATGTCTTCTGTCATTTTCTAAGTCATGTTACTGAGCACCAAATCTTATTGAGAATATGAATCCATTTAAGGTTTATACCATTAAAGTAACGATTTATTCCATGCTGAAAATGTTTGTACCAGACTTTTTTGAGGCCTGTTTAATTGTGTCTGAAGTCTGATGTTGTAAATTTTATTGTTAAAAAGATCCATGAAAATGTCACTACTAAAGTTAGCTGGTACTGTTGGTACTGTAAGTGGCAAGTAGAGCTCATATTTTAGATTTTGTGTAGTTGCTAGCGTTGAACTGTGTGTTGGATACACATGAATTGAAGGAATGGGCAAACATAGCTGATGCGGATCCACAGAGCCAGCATATTAAGATGTTTATAATTAGAGGCAATTTGTTTAAATAACTAGGTATGGATACTGATGTGCAAGAGAGGTGGAAAGGCTGTTTCCTTAAGCCAGCAGTATAAAATGTTTTATTCTCAGTGAGATGCTGCCATTTCATAGTGGGTTTCTAACACTGTGTATAGTTCCATCCACACAGTGCCTTTACTTCCATCCATTTCTAATCTCTTTATCCAGTACAGAGGATTTGGAGCCTATCCCAGTAAGCGACGGACACAAGGCAGAATACACCCTGGACATAGCGCCAGTCCATCACAGGACAGACAGACACAAACACACACACACCAAGGCCAGTTTAAATCTAACCTCAGAACCTTTCTTTTCAGAAGACTTAGTGTCTGTATCTGCTTCATTTTCTAATTTTGGTAGCACCTCTAACTGCTTGTCTTTCTTATATGCATTTACTTTGTAATCTGTGGTCCTTTTATCTGTTTTTACATCTACTGTATTGCTTTGAGATGCCACCTTTAATGGTGATATATCAAATAAAGTTTTTTATTATTGTTATAGGGAAACATGATCAGATTGTCCCTGGTTCAGAAAAAAAGATCTAAAGTATACTAGTTTGTCACTCTTCTAATTCCCTTTGCTAAATGACTTTTCATACTAATCTGATCAATCTAACTGCCAGTTTTCTGTGCTTTCTCTATCCTGCTAGATTTGCAATTATTCTGAAAATTTTCATCTTGAAATAACTCATTTCTAAATACCTTTTTCACTGTTAACATCTTGCAGCAACTCTGCGACAAAATATACACTCTGACAGTTCATCCTGCTACCAACATTAAATAGAACAAATCTTAAGATTTCTATATTTATGTCTTTATTTAGTGGTTTCATTAGTGACAAAGGCTAAACTTTCTTGGAAAAATGTCTTTTATGTGTTGTGGAAAAAACTGACTTGCTTTAACAAAATATGTTTACAAATCCTTTCACCTGGCATTTTCGTAGTTAGAAATTATGGAACGCTCTGTTAAAAGCAAGGGAGTTTTTATGTCCGTTGCAGTTCTTTTGCAACATGAATATAATTATATCGTTATTAATTTCTTGAGATACGCGATTCCATATTATATTCCCTTTTAATCAAATTCTAAAAGTATGCTTGTTGACTCCGGTATCGTGTTAGTTAAAGACTTCGATGCTTAAAATGTTTAGGGAGAAATGGAATACTGGTGTGTATTTTTTTCTTTAAAGTACCAAGACCAGGCATATACTGTATGTTTATGTTCCAAAATTAATATCGTTTATGGCCTTCACACGCGTTGCAGTATGCTCCTATTCTTTTTATGCTCAGCTACTAAGATTTCCCTTCAGTGGTAAAATTCAATATCTACAACGGGCACAGTAAAGACGTTTACAGTAAGTCTTTCTACGACAGACCAACGGACCACGAGTGCCCCTGTCGGTCAACCAATCACGCACCGCGGTATCCCGTGTCATCATACCTGCGGTATCTGTACCGCGGTGTCTGTACCGCGCACTTTGAATGGCTGCATCTGTATGTGTATGCCATAAGAGAATAAGAGAGCTGCAATATTCATCTCAGAGTTTTTAACACAAATCAAAGGAGACCAGTTAGTATGAAGCAGCTTCTTCATAATTTTGATATTAAGCTACTAAATACTCATGTATGCATGGATTTATTATTCTTTTGGCTGACATCCAAAGAATGAAATCTATCGCAGGAATTATAAATGGTGCTGACAAATACAGTATGATTCACTCATTAAACATAAGAACTAAGAAGAGCATGATTCTTCATAAATACACTTTGCAAGGATCTCATTCAAGCAGGTAGGGAACAATCATTTATTCTGATTATCAGAATAACCTGGGAATTTTAAAACACTGTATATTTTATTTAAAGGAGACAAGTGGAAACTATTGTACAGTATGTGCTTTTAAAAGCACAAACAGGAGGCTGTTATTTACACTGAGAGTTGTAAGACTATGGGACAAGCTATTCAGCCGTGTTAGAGCTGATCTCCTGATTTCTCTCAAGAACCAGCTGGTTCCTTGGATCAATTAGCTACTACCAAAAAAATAACCAGATGTTCTTTTCTCAATTGTAACCATTATTATTTTTTAAACAATTGAAAATACTCTTGAGTAAATACCAATCAGAAATCAGGTAGGCAGAACAGCTGCAATCACACTGAGCATTCTCAATTCTGTAAGCTGCCTATCCTAATGGACACTTGAGGAGCCATATACAGTACAGTACCTGTACATGCTTTCAGCAAGATCAGTCTAGGCTGTAATACATTCCTTTAAGGTTTCTCATTAGGTGAGATAGTAAGAAATAAGAGCAATCCTACTGAATTCACATCTTTCACAGCTCTCTGTAATCGAACTCCAAACAAAAACAAAAATGTTGCTTCCTCAAATATGTACGAGAAATTGAAATGAAAACAAAGACAAAACAGATATTTAAAATGCTAAGTATGGCTTTTGGTGCTACTGTACTTAAATGCCAATGCCTTAAAGGCAGCTTACAGTAAGTCACTGACTTCGTAGAAAGAGTCCCATTTATCTAAACACAACATTGACAACAGTTGAATAACATAACATTAAATGAGCAGATTTTTCTTAAGTGTTACAACAGAGTACCAATACAGATGAACACCTAGGTATTAATGTATTTACATTTAACTCCTATATGTCACTATAACCTAAATACCTATTTTAATTATGTTAAAAAATACTGTATATAACTATAGCAAGGTAGTTTATTACAAGAGCCTTGATTATTTAAATATTAAAATATTAAACATTATTTTTTGTTTGTAGTCAATTTTAATAACTATTCTTTAAATACATACAAAAATAACTTCAAATAGTTTTGTTAAAATTTGCAATGTGTAGAAAACAAAGTTGTCTTTAGGACTTTTTTATTGTGTTTCTTTACTGTGTGCCTCTACTGTTTCAAACCAAATGGACACAATAAGAATATTTCATATTATTTCAATATTTGTTGTTTATGAATTTTACACATTAGAGTGTGGTGAAATACACAACATTTGGAGAAGTATTCACAGAACAGCTTTACAAAACTGTCTTTGTGTCAGTGATGTACTAGAAAGAGCAATTATAACAAAATAAGACAAAATAGCTATTCAGTTCATGTTTTTCTCCTTATAATGGCTACTATGTATCTGAACTTGGGCATTAGTGTCATTTTTTTGTGCTTGCCAAAGCATGTCATTTATACATTTTGTTTTGCTGCTTCAGGCAGTTCATTTTCAAGTGCATTTGGTTTCACATTGCTAAAGGCCTCCTTCAAAGAGAACAGATTTACTTTGTGTGGTTCTGTATTCTAGTGCAATTTCATGGTTCTTAGATGTTTCACACATACTGTACCTCAAAGTGACAGATCAAGACTTCAATTCATATCAGAAAGTCATAAGAACTAGGTAAAAAAGAACTTAAGTATTGGTGAATTGAAAAAAATGAGAAGTAATGAGATTTCATCTTTGAGGCATGCATGATGCAAACGATCATTACCATGATGAATAATTTTGAGGAGACTTTGATATACAAGCATCTTTTAGAAATTGCCATATCCTTTGTTATGCTGTGTGACATTTCACAAAAGGCTGCTGCCACTAACATGGGTTTTAAGCACAGCCAAGGAAACAGAAAATCTGTTTCAATTAGAGGTGATAAGTGTCTGTCTCTATTGTACAACTTATACCCCTTATTATATATGATATATTATAGTGGCTGGAAGGTTGCCGGTTCAAATCCCGCAGCCGGCAGAGGAATCCTACTCCGTTGGGCTCCTGAGCAAGGCCCTTAACCCCAACTGCTCCAGGGGTGCCATACAATGGCAGACCCTGTGCTCTGACCCCAGGTTCTCTCCCTGTCTGTGTGTCTCATGGAGAGCAAGCTGGGGTGAAAAGATAATTCCTAATGCAAGAAATTGTAAAGGGTTAATAAAGTGATGTTATAAAAGAATTTGGAATCTTTGCATCAGGCCCATTTTTCTAAAACATTATTTTATCTTGTCAGTCTAGGGTATTCCTTTAAGTGAATGCATTTAATTGCTGTTTTCTAGACTTATTACACAGCAGCAAAGTCTTCTTAATGTGGTAACCAAATGTGAACATAATAACCTAAATGAGGCCAACAAAACAATCCCTGCATTCACTTAACTAAATATTCCTGTATGATTTTGCTTCCTCTCACTGTCTAAAGAATATACTTACCGTATGTATCAAAATAAACCTTTTCCCCATAAGTAGGCTTTTTAATCAATCTTATCAATCTTTCCTATCCCATCTTAAATGTGTGGTATATTTTTGCTTTTCTCATTTTAAAAGAAGAACTATAAATATGGTGGGAAACACTGTGCTTGAAGAGGCTATTTATGAATGTCATGCCCAGCACTGAAAAGGGCAATGTCTGACATGAATTATAAATGGGTTACTGCTTATGATGTTTGATATGTAAATTTACCATTAAAAGTTAATTATAAAATGTTTTGGTGAAACGTGAATACATTTAAATAAATTTTCTATAGAAATGTTCTATTCAACAATCCATTATCAGTATGCCACTTATCCTGATGAAGATCGCAGAAAGCCAGAGCCTATTCTGAAAGCATAGGGTTCAAGAAGGGACTAAGAGCACACAAGTGCTCCTCTCCTGGTTTGGATGCCAGTCCTTCAAAGGCCATTAGGAAAGGGAAAATTTCAAATTGCCAATCAAATCTAGGCTGCACAACTTTGGAAGCATGGAAAAATACAAAAGACACATAAAGCACCTGATAAAAACAAACAAGAACAAGGGATGAATATCCAAAGCCCGCTGTCCTAGAAATCTATTTAAATGTTTAAGCTGTTTTAAATAAAGAGATGTCAAAACTGATCATTTTTGTGAGATTTTCTAATGTAAGGAAAAATACCAGATTATCAATTAATCTAATGAATGTTTCTGTTCATGAATAAACTCTTCTTAAATTTGATAAATTTATTAAAAATAAAGTCTAAATATTACTTCTCATACAGTATTTGATTGTGAAATACTAAATGTACAGATGCAGCCATTCAAAATGGGTGAGTTATTTTGCGGCATACCCCGGTGGGCGTGTCGCGGTATAACGCGGTGTCACGCAGTGTCACGTGGTTAATCGCGCGTCATTTGACGCTCTGCCGGAAACTATCCGGCGTCACCTTGTAAAACCGCCAGGGGGAGCTTAACCTCTCATGTACAGCATTTGAGCCTTTAATTTTGAACAGTGTATTACAGCATGTTAATCTTCAGTCATTAAAATGTTGGTATATTTTATGAAAGCAAGATTGCTCGGTTGGACAAAAGTACACAACCTACCTTTATCAGAAATATTTATGCATCAAAGCCTTTACCGAAGATATTACTAATAGTATTAATAATGGATGACTTTGGACAAGCTGTATACTCAAAGTATAATTTCTTTAGCACATTTGTACAAGCACTTGGAATCTGTCCAAGCCATACTTTGTCAGGCATTTTGTTTTACTTCAACGGGCATAAAAACTTCCTTGCTTTTAACAGGGCGTTTCATAATTTCTAACTACGAAAATGATTTAAAATGCGACACCTATCATTCAACTAGAGCTTAAAATATCACAAGGAAAAATACACACCGGTATTCCATTTCTCCCTAAACATTGTAAGCTTCGAAGTCTTTAACTAACGTGATACCGGAGTCAACAAGCATACTTTTAGAATTTGATTAAAAGGGAATATAATATGGAATCGCGTATCTCAAGAATTTAATAACGGTATGATTATATCCGTGTACTGCGGCAGGGCTGTGTAGGGCTGTTTCGCCTGCTAGCTCATGCGAGCTGTCTTGTAGCCTACTGGTCTAGGTGCATGACTACCAACGGGCAGGTTGTGTGTTCAAATCCAGCTGGTGCTGGACCTTCCAGTTTTATTTATTTATTTTTTAATCGCGTAACATAAACATATTACCGTATGCAAACTGTACTGCATACAATATGTATATGTATATTTAATGTCTTAACTGTGCCCGTTTAAGTATTGAATATTCATATCTAATTTTACCACTGAAGGGAAATCTTAACATAAACATACAGTATATGGCTGGTCTCGGTACTTTAAAGAAAACATACACACCAGTATTCCATTTCTCCCTAAACATTGTAAGCTTCGAAGTCTTTAACTAACGTGATACCGGAGTCAACAAGCATACTTTTAGAATTTGATTAAAAGGGAATATAATATGGAATCGCGTATCTCAAGAAATTAATAACGATATAATTATATTCATGTTGCAAAAGAACTGCAACGGACATAAAAACTCCCTTGCTTTTAACAGAGCGTTCCATAATTTCTAACTACGAAAATGCCAGGTGAAAGGATTTGTAAACATATTTTGTTAAAGCAAGTCAGTTTTTTCTGCAACACATAAAATACATTTTTCCAAGAAAGTTTAGCCTTTGTCACTTATGAAACCACTAAATAAAGACATAAATATAGAAATCTTAAGATTTGTTTTATTTAATGTTGGTAGCAGGATGAACTGTCAGAGTGTATATTTTGTTCGCAAAGTTGCTGCAAGATGTTAACAGTGAAAAAGGTATTTAGAAATGAGTTATTTCAAGATGAAAAAGAAAACATACACGAAACATGGTTTCATTACGACCAGAATCGGTCTTGAGATATTTTTAACTTGATTTACAGTATTTGAGAGGTATGTCTTAACACCGATACTACAGTGCTTAAGTACTGCTCACGTATATGTTTCTAGGTTTATATTATGCATTTCATACGGTCAAATTACTTTTGAGCAACTAATAAGAAGCGCGAAACGGTATGCATTTTACTTTCGTTTTGTGCTGGGACCCGTGGATTGATTAGAGATATCAAGTACATACAAGTCATTTTTTAAATGTTGTAGTTCGTCTTGAAAAAATGTTACGAGTACATCATCTATCAACAATCACACAGGTTCTGTTTCCATATTGCGGATTTTGGTTAGGTATTATCAAATCCAGTGGCGCTGTTAGTTTACTGAGTCCCATGTCACATGGTCTGTGATTGAAGCCTGTAAAACCGGTTTAATTCGTCACAGCCAGCACTCTTCAGGTGTGAGGGTCTTCTGCTCAGAATGAAACGCTAAAATGTTTGTGTATATTCTAATGGTAGTGGGGGCAGGGTGTGTGGGAACAGGTTTGGTTGAAATTGCATTAGAGATCTATGTTCTTCACACCTGAAACATTTTCTCTGAAAGCATTTTCTTCGCAGTTTAACCGATCTTGTTACAGCATGTTACAGTTTACTTTTATTAACCATATTAATTTTAAGTGCTTAATGTAAAATCTTGTAAAAATATATTTTCATTGTTCAAATATACATTAAGTCTGACTATCATATAATAAGTTAAATACAAAACTAAAGAAAAAATAGGGTTAAATATAATTCAAAATATTTTGCTAACAATGTTAACTGTTTATGAATAATAAAATGTATTAACTAAGGAGTAGGATGGCACAGTTGTTAGTATGTTTTTTGTTTTGTTTCTTTTTCATAAATACAACAGTAGTACCTGATGTCTCAGTGGCTTTCAAAATTAAATTATGCAATAAATAACCACATGTAAGACTCTGATGCTTAAAATGTTTAGGGAGAAAGTGGAATACTGGTGTGTATTTTTTCTTTAAACTACCAATACCAGCCATATACAGTCTGTAACGTAGGGATTTCTATATGTCTTTATTTAGCGGTTACATTAGTGACAAAGGCTAAACTTTTAGCTTCAGTAACGTGTACATATATCCCCTTTTTATAAAACGACATGGTTGAAAACTGTTCCAGAGCCACTGTTGTTATAACAGTGAAAAGTACATCATGAAATGCCTCTCCCTGTTCAATCCACTGGAAAAAAGAAAAGGAGCATAAAGCTTCTGATGGTCATAAACGATATTCATTTAGGAGCAGCATCAGAGGTATGTTTTTAACTGCACTGCATTGGAGAGAATACCATAGTGTGTTTTTTTTTTACTCCCTGGCGGAAACTGGCTTCCAGAAGAATCAGTATGGCTCAGAGATTAAATAAAACTTCACTCGCACCAAACAAATGTATATTTCTAAATATCACAACATGATCGAATTTAAGTCATTTTAATAACAATGAATAGTCACCTATGCGTTACAATTTAAACATTTATATTGATTTAAATCGCGTTTAAATCACCTTTATTTAAAACCCATAAATAAAGCTGATACTGTTTAGACTTTCAATTATTTAAAACTGTATTAAAGCAGCACGATACACAATGCAACGTAAATCGCTATCTTTGTCTTCTGTGTAATAATGTTCACCTCTCTGTCCAGCAAATTTACAGGTTAAAAACAATACTGTTAGGCTGGGAAAACGATTTTTTTTTAAGAAATACAAAATGAGATATAATGATATGTTCCGGCTTAGACATTAACGAAGAGCATAACGCGTGTACTGCATACACTGCAAGTACAACCCCCCTCTCTGCAGGAGTGCTGGCTGTGACGAATTGAACCGGTTTCACGGGTATTTTCAAAGTAGGAGGCGAGATTTCCAGCGAAAGACACTCCCCCCACCCTCAAAAACCCAGTAAGTACAGTACTTACTAGTTAAAGACTAGGCTCCCGACTACGGCGAAAGGAACCCTTCTTTCATTAGAATACAATGAACATATTTTAGCCCTGAATGAATTAATAGCAAACATGGTTTACATAAAAGACATTTTTCCAAGAAAGTTTAGCCTTTGTCACTAATGAAACCACTAAATAAAGACATAAATATAAAAATCCTAAGATTTTTAAAATACATGACTTTGCTAAAATTTATTTGAAAATAAAAACAATTACAACCGCCAGGGGAGAGAGAGAACAGGGGAGGGATGTTGGTTTTGCATAAGGGGCGGGGCTATGGAAATTAGGTCTGTTTGGGAATGTGTAGTTACATGTTCTGGCTGTTTGTGAATTATCGTTGTTGAGTATGGAGTGTTGAGGTATTGATTTTGTGTAATGCTTTATGTTGAAAATTGAGGTGGATTTTGTTTATGATAAACAGGATAAACAGGATAAACTGGGATGGGAGGAAGGTTTGGTTTTGCATAAGGGGCGGGATTATGATAATTGGAGGACTTTGCGAGAGTAAAATGGTTTGATATATTTGATTTTGTATTGTGGTTGTTATCTATGTTTTTGGTTGGTATTATGTTTATATGGTTGTTTTTGTTGGTTGGTTGTTATTATGGTTATTAATAATACGATCTATAGTTGAAATCTGAGCCTAAATAAAAAGAAAAAGCAAGTGATTAGGTTTATGAGCAATCTAATTACTTATTCGTTTAAAACGCTATATAAAATAAAGTTTATTATTAATTTGCTGGACAGAGCGGTGAATATTATTATGCATAAGACAAAGATAACGATCCTGATCAGTTTAGAAATCTGTGTACGCTGTAAGGTTTTTACTTCTTAAACTTTTAAAATACACGTTTTGAATAGAAAGAAATCCTCTTCCTGGTACAGTATGTATAGCAAACCAGCACGTCTTTTTTCTCCAATCAGAGGGGTGTCAGATGGTGTCAGCCAATCACCATTCTGTGTTGGGTAGCAACGGGTGACTGTTCTCAGGCGGAAGATGTAAACAGCTTAATGTTCGTGTTAAATAATTTTTTTAAATTCAATTAAACGGGCACAGTTAAGACATTAAATATACATATACATACTGTATACAGTACAGTTTGCATACGGTAATATGTTTATGTTACGCGATTAAAAAATAAATAAATAAAACTGGAAGGTCCAGCACCAGCTGGATTTGAACACACAACCTGCCCGTTGGTAGTCACGCACCTAGACCAGTAGGCTACAAGACAGCTCGCAGGAGCAGGCAGGCGAAACAGCCCTACACAGCCCTGCCGCAGTACACGGATATAATCATACCGTTATTAAATTCTTGAGATACGCGATTCCATAATATATTCCCTTTTAATCAAATTCTAAAAGTATGCTTGTTGACTCCGGTATCACGTTAAAGACTTCGAAGCTTACAATGTTTAGGGAGAAATGGAATACTGGTGTGTATTTTTTTCTTTAAAGTACCAAAACCAGCTATATACTGTATGTTTATGTTCCAAAATTAATATCGTTTATGGCTTTCACACGCGTTACAGTATGCTCCTATTCTTTTTATGCTCAGCTACTAAGATTTCCCTTCAGTGGTAAAATTCAATATCTACAACGGGCACAGCAAAGACGTTTACTGTAAGTCTTTCTACGACAGACCAACGGACCACGAGTGCCCCTGTCGGTCAACCAATCACGTACTGCGGTGCCGCGCGTCATCTTGCGTCATACTGAGCGACGTCACCTGCGGTACGTGTCTGTAACGCGCACTTTGAATGGCTGCATCTGTAGATAAATACATTACATTTTAGCTAAGTTTCAAAGGCAATTTATGTCTTTGCTTTTGTACACATAGTTTTTGCTCTACCAAGAATGTCATTGTAATATAGTAAACTTGTTCTCAGTCCAAGTTCAATTTCTATTGGATTCTCATCTCATTAATGTAAAATCATAAAGATAATTGAGTGATTTAGCTCAAAGAAAATGAAAGCTGCTATTATTCTGTTCCCTTAACAGCAATGCAGCCTGAAGTGCTCGTTAGTTACAGTATTTGTTCCTTGAATAGAATTGTAGAAATTATTCATACTTATCTATTCTTCGGGGAAATAAGCAAATAAACTTTGAGAATAAAGGATCATTGTAGAAACTCATGTCTAATCTATCAGACACTTAAATCAAAAATGAAAAGGAAAACTAAATGTTTAAAGTAAAATATATAGAGACATCCAAGACTATAACATTTGTAATATATTCCTGTGCCAATACAGTAGATCATATACATCATTCAGTCTCATAAACTCTATCGGATGAGATCTGCTATAGGGTGTTTTGTAAGTCTCCAAATTCTTTTTAAAATTGTCCATTAGGGGCCCTGGGTTCAATACTGTACCCGGGGTGCAATTTGTTCTCCCCATGTTTGCATTGCGTTCCTCTCAGTGTTCCAGTTTCCTCCCACAGTCCAAAAACATACTGTTATGTTAGCTGGCTTGTGGGAAAACTGGCCCTGGTGTGAGTGTGTGCATGTCTGTGTGTGCCCTATGATGGACTGGCGCCCATTCAGGGCGTGCTCCACCTCATGCCCGCTGCTTGCCAAGATAGGCTCTGGCATCCCTGCAATGGCAAATTGGATGAAGCACTTAGAAAATGGTTTACTATTCTAAAACAATGTGTAGAACTTCACCAAGTTACAAAGCACCATAAGAGAGGACTTAAAAATTTCAGTTACCAAAACAATGACAGTGTCGTGCAGGGGCCCATCTGTTTGAAGAGTCTCCATGTTGTCCTCCATGCCGTAGTCCCACTCCACTCCCAGCTCAATAAAGCTCCTTGATTTTGTTTCCTCTCCCTTCCCATTTAGAATATAATGCCCTGTTGCTTGGTTCTTGATAGCTGAAATCAATAATTTGTTAGAAGCCATCTTTCATCTTATCATTAACAATGTCAATCAGTGAAAGATTTATTGTACTGATTCCTGTAAAGCACACGACATAAAATGTAACTAACACACGTGCAAAAAATGAATTGGTTGAGATTTACACCCTTATTCCTGCTCTGATGAAAATAACCATAGATGACATACAGTTCCTATTGAGAATTAGTACACATCCATAGAAAGCCTTTGGTTATTTTCATAAGGAAATAAGAATTTTATTTCAGCCCAACTCCACAGAAAAACCTGATTTCTGAAGCTGATATTGAAACAGTCAATAGAAATAATCAAATGTAATGCTGGTTCTAAAATTCCTTTGCCCATTTCACTCACATGAAAATATTTTATTAATTCAAGGAATTATTTAACCTGAAACTAGCTAATCCTTTCTAGCAAATTCATTTTGGCTGTTGCTGTTAATTAATTAAAGGTGCAGTAGTGCAAAGAGACATCTTATCTAGAAGGTTAAAATGCAGTTCAACTAATTTGACAACAGCTTTTTTCATACAAAGGGTAGTCATTTATTTCTTAATTGTCTTTCATTTAAGAATGCAAAATCTTAATTTTTTGTACTAAGAAATTGAAAGAAATAAATTATTAAATAAATCTAATTTCATTGCATTGCCTGTCAGAAACATTTTAAAATATCTACATTTAGCATGTATAATATATGCAGGTGGGACAGAATGAATTATGTTTCATGGTATGGAAAAATAACAATTTTATACTGTTATTTGAATATATTTCCATTTTAATATATATCTGCACATTGAAAATAAAAAAGACTATGTGGATGTCTACAAAAAATAAAGTGGAATGGGAAACATCAATGCTTACAATCTAGATGTAAAGTAATGCCAAAAATAACAGCAATTATTTTAAAAAGGTAAATTGCTGAAAAATAAGTATTATTTCAAGTAGGCGTTGCGTTTTTAGTTTGATCAATCTTTTTCCTTATTCTAAACAATAGCTTTCTAGGTATTTTTAGTCTGGATCACTTTAAGATAAAGCATCCTTCACCAATTAATCTTTGCAATGAAGGAAGTAGCAGAAGCTGTGAGGAGCACTTTAATTGGTGTTCTGTTGATCTGGATGTGCAATTAAGGTCTGTTTCTTTAGCAGATACTGGGAAACTGTTTATACTTACTGTGGCATATTGTTTCAGTTTCAAAGTATGTTACTTTATTTTTTTCCAACCAATGCCACACACAGTAAATAAATACAACCACTATTATCCTTTTCCAGCATATTAAAAGTATTGTAATGAAGGTATGAGTGCTGGTATTTGTATTCTGTAATGATGATTGTAATTAAAACATTCAGATGGAGTGAACGAGCAAAGATTTATCATCAAGTGGTGATTTTCACTCATCAAGACCAAGTTCCTCACCTTTCACTAGTTTTATCTCTCATAATTATGAAACTTTCTTAAGTGTTTCAGTAAGAAATTGAAAGACCACCAGAAATTACAACTTCTTTGGCAATATTCTCTCTGATGAATACTGCTGTTTTATTGATGTGTTTGAGCTTAGCTTTGAATGTAAAGGACTTTTGGCACAGCCTGGGTGAAGCGCCTCTTGCAAAACAAACATTGATTATTGACGTCTACACTGTTTTTTATACACATAACTACAGTGTTATACAGGATAATATTTGATATTGAACCTATTTTATTTCTTACTTTATTGAGGAACTACTCAGTTGCAAATATTTGTAAATATCTCTCCACGATTTCAATCTGGCATTAAATGTCACTTACCAAGAATGTGAGGAGAACCCTCATGTTCTTGGATGATCACATGTCTAGCACCAGCTTGGATGTCAAACATCTTAAGGTAACCTTTGTAAGTATTTTGATCAGTGATGAAAGCACAGATTAAAAAAAAGATAATAGAAGCAGTTAGTTGAGCAATGAAGACAATTTTTCATGCAGAACTGGACATCATTCTATGTAGAAGGCATTTGCACTACTGTATATCTAAAAAAAAATGCTATGTCATGCAAGTCTGAAGAAGAAAATTCCCCTGCATTGCAAGGCAAAAGGTTTAGCCATTCTGCTTAGACCACCATTTTCAGGTGTCTGCTGATATTATGCTGCTACAATAATTTCTAGCTGGTTGGTTATAAGTGCATTAAATAGCACTAAAAATGGAAAAACCTTTTGCCATTTGTAGAACAGTGATAAGTTAGAAGCAGAAATACTGCAAAATAGCCTTCTTTTCTACTTCATTGATGTCCAGTTTTCTGCAATCTTTTGTGACTCACCAAGAATATTTCTAGAATCCTCTGTTTCATTCAGCACCACATTTCTAGCTCCTTTAGGTATTAAGAATGCTCCTCTTGTTTTCCCTTTAAATGAAATTGATGAGTTAGTTTGGATAATGACTCCTTTTTCATTGACTACTGTTGGCAGTTTCACTGTTTAATCTTTTTATTAAAATGAAGAATAATACTGTATAAGCATCTGTATATTACTGTTAAAAATGTCATATTAATGTTAACAAATAATTTAACATTAAGTTAATACTATCGCTTCCCCTATTTCCCCTCCAGTAGTTTGGCTATATAGACACATACTGTATGTAATCTGGTGGGGTCTGGTGGGCAGATTTGACTGAATAGTTCAATATTCTTCAATGGGTCAATATAGTCAAATAGGTGCTTTATTGTAATGTTAACAGAGAGGCCCAGAGCTGGGAAAATTATTTGTATTCAGATATAATAACAGACGTCTCTTCTTTATAGAAAAAAATCAGTTATACACTGCACAATTGCAGAACACAATATACAGAACACAATTCCCATCTTATACCTCAAATGTCACTATTTGTATTCAAACCGGACTGGGTGAGATTATTGAATATTAACCTCCTAATAATCATTGGAGCAAGACATGAACATCTGGGATCATTTGACAAGGCATTTGCAATTTAACCAAGCATTTGCCCTCAAAATATACAACAAATAACTTTCAATAGCTTAATGTTGCTATGTTGCTTAATGTTAAGGATTAAGTAACATACTACAGTAACTGATGAAGCAGTCAATGAAATAGAAGACATTAAAAGGGGAAAAAGTAAGAGCAGTTAATATTAGATACTTGCAGGTTTTGTTTTCCAACAAATGGTTTTCTTTATGGCATCTCTTGCTTAATTGTTTTCCTGTCAAAAAAGTTGAATTTTAAATTTTAAAAAAAGGATAGAAAAACTATGAAGCATTCCTCCATCTTCTTACTTTCATAATATGTAATAGTTTGAAAAGCCACAACCAGAACATATTCTTCCGAAGGAACATTTGTTGTTCTGCATGCTGCCAGTGTTATTGTTAAGTTACAAACATTGTTAAAAAGAAATAACAGTTTTCAGCCTCTCTTCTGCAGCCAGGCTCTCTGTATAGTGAATAAAATGAAAAATGTAATACTGACTTTTGTTCTGAAATCAGCACCTGTTAATAAGCACATCAGCTCAGATAAAACTGAGGTTCAATGGCTAATAGGACACTGCTCCTCTGATGATCACCTGCATTGTTGAGTTGCCTTCAGACACCCACTCAGACAAGCTGGTGTCAGAAAGATTTCATGAGTCATGACTTAAATGTCTTAAGAGTCAAGGGCGGCTAGGCAGGGAGTTAGCAATGTCACCCACAGTAAGCTGTGACAGCAGCAGGACTTTAATAAGCACATTCTAACCTCCTGCCACTTGACCTCACATCACTAGACCAAGGTTTTGAAAAGTAGAATAGATCATACTTCACATCAGCTGCTGAATTGAAATTTTTTAATGCTAAAACTGCAAACCCAATCATTTTAACAAGAGGCTCAAATGTAGATCTTAAACCATTTTGATACTGTCTGTTTAGATAAGATTTAGAATTTCTTGCCTTTAATTCTATATTTTATGTTTTCTTTACCTTGACCCAGTAAGTGCAGGTTTAGAACCAATGTCAGTTTTGAGCAAATAAAACAGATATTACTAATCAAAAAATGTGGAGGCCCATTGCATTTTAAACCCAAATACAAAACATAAGAGATATTATGGGAAGATAACATAAATTACTGACTTTTAAACAACCTTTCACAATTGACATCTTATCACAATTACCATCCTTTCACAATTGCATCCTTGTCAATGCAATTACAGTAGCAAGTATTCTGTATACAGTACAAAGAGTTACATTTACTCTGTGTATTATGTGAACCTAATCATAAAATATTTCTTCATCATTTTTACTCGACTGCAATTAAATATTGCATTACTATAAGTGCTGGTTTCAATACTCATTTGTTACCTCTTCATACACATGAACACTACTTAAATTGTGAACCTCTCATACGTGGTACATAATAATATCAGAAATTATCAGAAAATAATAAGGGCCGGTATTCTTATAGCCCCCTCTGAATCCACTACAGTGTACTGCCTATGAAATTGTGATACAGTATGTTCAGTTGCTACTTCAGCTCCATACAGTATGTAATCAATGCTTTTCAGATGCAAATGTCATCATTTTATACCTGGGTGGTAGATGTCATACAGAGGTGATATGCACAATGTGCATCTTTACAGAAACAGTTCACTGAAAACGAATAGTGGCAGAGCTAAGCAATGTTCCATTAATCATTTAAAAATTATTATTGGAACACTAAATTAATGATACCAGATGCTGAATTTTACTTAACATGCCACTGACAATAAAATGTTTTCAGTCTGCAATACACACACATTTAGGCGTGTGTCATTCAGTACCGTTCTAAATCTGCCTCCTTAAAAGAAATAGTTCTTGTCAGTGACCTCCTTTCAAAACAATGTATGTATATACAGTATATCAATATATCATTGTGAAAAAGAAACTCAAATTTACTCTTACGTCTGAAATCACATTTTCAATAAATTCATTAAAGCTTTTTTATGTTTTGAAAGATTAAGCTATCCTGTTCACTTATTTGTATTTTTACTATTATACCCTCAGCTCACAGCAACAATCCAAGTAATGTAAGACAAAACCGAGGGTAACCCTATTCACACATTATGCCTTTTGTCTCTTTTAGATTGCAAACACAGCACTTTACAAGAGCCTTTAGATTTAGTTTGCAACAAGGATCTGTACTAGGTCCACTGCTCTTCTTAATTTAGATTGATGGTCTAGATTCTGGTATAGTTAGTAAAGCAGTCAAGCTTGTAGATGAAACCAACAAATAATTCTTAGAAAACAAAAAAAGCAGCAGATAAAATTAAAAAAGATTAAGATAAAGTTTAAGACTGGGCAAAAACTGGTCAGAGGACATTTAAAGCAGATATGAGCAGGAATTTTGAATTGTGAAAGGTAGTTTAAAAAGGTAGAAATATAAAACTGGAGAGGCTGAGAGGCTTTTCCTAAGTAGAAGAGGCTACTTAGGAAAACGATTTAGGTATTAGTGTTGACACCTTCTTTACCTAAAGACAATGTGGGGAAGCAATAAAAAAGGCAAACAATGTTAGGAATTCAAAAGTATAGAATTGAATTCAAGGGATATAAAGTTACAATTCGCTTGTAAGGTCCCATTTAGAATAGTGTGTACAATTCTGAAAATATACTGCTACTCAGGAAATTATCCAGAGAAGAGCAAGTGGAGCATTAATGAATGTCCTCCACTGACAAGCTGGAAGAACTGAACCTTTATAGTCTTACACAGACAGGTCTATAAGGGGATCAGTTACAAGTATTCATTATTCTCAAAGGCATAAAATCCCATTTTAGTGGACTTATTTGGTATAAATAAGAAACATCAAATAAAGGACACAGGTGAAAATGACATGAAAGTTCCTATAAAACTAAGAACAAATGTGAATTAAATGCTTGGTATATACTGTACAGTACACCATGTTTGTCACCATGTTTTTGTGCAGTCCAAGAAAGGTTTGTTCTTAAAAGAATCCTACCTGCTTTTTTTGGAGTGCGGGTGATTGTTCCCTTGACAGTTCTGCAGTGAGAATTATCTCCTCCGCACACACCACACTTATCATCCATTTTGTTGGACCCAATTTCTCTGTCACAACCCACTTTCTAAAAACCAATAAAGCAGCAGTAGAAAAACACTACATCAGTGAATGAATGTTTAATGTTTCAAATTTATCAAATCAATTCTGATGTTTGATAATTGTTTTTTTGTCAATTACTTTGTCTAAAAGCCTAGCATTAAATGAAAAGAACTGAAATTTAGTGATAGCTTCTGAAGCTTAAATGTCCAGGGATATATTTAAATTGTGTCTAAAAGCCAAAATAAGGCTGAAAGATCTGTTTCTTTAGGTATTGAGCAAGCTCTGTGTTCTATTTCGTCAATATTCTGTTAATTTTAGCTACAAATAGAGCATTTGTTCAAGACACACAGAGGGTTACTTAATTCCAATTGTATACAGCTGTATAAATTGGAAAAAACGTTTCCTGCCAAGAGAAAAGTAAAGTGTTTTTTGTTTTCAGAAAATATCACAAAAAGAAAAAATGTAGATTCTGATAAATGAGGTGATACACTGAATAGAATCCAGTTAATAATCAATATAGTGACTTTTTAATTACTTCTGGTGTTTTTCTGGCATTTGCACATACAGCGCATGTGAGAACTGCATCACATTTGGTATGCACAATTTAAGAAATTGACATCCTTAGTGAATTAAAACACACATAATGTGGAAGCATATTGACTACCAGAATTATCTTACACAAGTCTTTACAGCAGTTAGAAAATGCATGAATGGATTGAATTAATCAATACTGGCTGCAGGGGAGCCAGAGCCTATCCCAGCAAGCAATGGGCACAAAGAAGATTACATCGTGGACAGGACGCCAGTCCATCACAGGACACACACAGATATAGACATGCACACATTCACATCAGGGCCAATTCTCAAAGAAGCCAGTTAACATACCAGTATGTCTTTGGACTGGGGAAGCACCCACTGGAAACTCACAAGAACATACAAGCTCCACACAGATAGCACCCCAAGTCCAGAATAGAACCCAGGGCCCCAGCACTGTGCGGCAGCAATGCTAACCACTATACCATCATGACCTCTTTAATTACAATTAACTCAATTTTGCAGTGTCCAAAAATGCAATGTACACACGTTCCACATGCATCCGGTGTGGAATATGCCATTTCTTTTTATAATTTGACCTTCTTGTAATCCAGTTAATATAATAATGGTGGAAAGTAAGTAATCTTGTAAAAGTTCAGTTCTGTGTAGGACAACATTGTAATTATACATACAGTACAAGTTATGTACCAATCCCTTTATTAACTTGTGATTCGAAGACTTTAATCATTTTATCTCAGTCAACAAGGTACACAAGGTAAGAAATAGATGCCAAAATATGTGTTTTATCTCGCTATGGCTCTTTCTAAGTAGTATCACAATATCATCCTACATACTGTAAGTATTTTATTTAAAATGCTATCTTTTGTCAATTCATATGAGTAAATAATTCATTTCATCAATATTTTTGCTATTGTTTTCTGTCAGTTTGTCCATATAAGCATGTTCACATTCTTTTCTGTTTGTGTTGATGTGCCATTTATTTGTTGATAGGTTATGGCTCCATATGATGATATACAGTATGTCATAAAGCTGTGCTTTGGAAAATTTTACACACAAAAGCAACCAGCAGTTTGGGAGCTTATTAAGGTGTTTCAAAGAGACAGTAATCAACTTACGTCTTTATGCTTATGAGACCTGCTAGCTTCAGTGGCACTACCAAATATGATAAAGTGTCATTGATATTTAAGATGGTGTAGAACTGCATCTGTATAATTCTTGTAGTGTGACACTAAAAATGTTAATATTATTGTTTCTATAACAACCCCAAATTATTTTGTGTAAAAATGAACATTCTCTTTTACTTACCACACATTCACCGCGTACACAGATGCTATATGGGTCTTTATAAGAACATCGTGTTCCATCATGAACTAGTTGTTTCATGTAAGCCATGTCCCCCGTTTCTTTTGACTGACAGTAAAGATGACATCTTTTATTGGCTGGTAAAAAAGAAACAAATTCACAATATTATTTCTATTTTTCCATATGTACGTGTAGAAGCTGAAAGTTCATAAACATCACAGATAATTAACTCACAGACTGATGCAAAATGTTTTTTACATTGATTTTATTTCATACCTGTAGTTGTATTTCCTATTCAAAGGTGAAAACAGAAACTTTATAAACAAGGTTTTCCTAATCTTCATAGTAAATTCCACTGTAGTGTACTATATTAACAGCAACAACACTTGAAATCGGTAGGTGTGCTACCCTTGTGCAGATTGAAGGGTATGACCAAAATACACTTAATGCATTTAATTTGTGAAATAGACCAACTAGGTTGGCAACAGGTCACAAGTATCTGCTTGTATGATTTGTATCAATCCGATAAAAGTGTAAGACAAAACATCACCACACTGCAAACAATAAGGTATGGATAAGGTTTGACTGGCATGGCTTCCAAGTTATTTCTATATTTCTGGAAAAAAGGGCACTGTATGTGTGTTACTGAAACTGAAATATTTCTGAAATATAAGTTTTTTTTGTGTCTGCAGACTTTTCTAGCAAAAAGTAGTTGATATACCATGATTCAACTGACCGTCGCAGATGTCTCTATTTGACTTTTTTCTGTAACAGCCCATATTAAGCTGTTTTGTGTAAGCTTCCTACATACTCTGACAGCTCTTTACTGAGAACACACATACTGGACAGAATTTGCACCCCCTAAAGAGCAAGAGAATCTCCACTGCCATCTTTAGAAAACACTTGGGCTGTGAAATGATTTCACAAAATGATGCTTAGTTCAAAAACTAACTTCTAGAAAATGTCTCTGCCTACACACTTACACCTGCACACAATACAACTAATATTTTTCAACGCTGTGCTCACAGATAGCTCACAGATTTCAGCAACAGATAATGTAAAAACTGCATGAAGTCAAGCATATAAAGAACAATACAATTAAGAAAATAAGGAGAAATTGACTCCGTATACTTACAGTCAGGGTGCTCATACGGCAGCCAGTGGTGCTTTGCATTCTGGAATTCAAAGTGGGAATTGCGCTGCTGACACTGTTGTGCTCTGAAATCTTCAAAATGTTTCGGGCAGTCATCGGTGTTACACAGCTGATGCTCAAAGTTAATTCCCGGACAGTCCAGGCCTCCATTAGATGGTCTAGTATGTTGGTAAAAAATTATAATATTGATTACATTGTTATAATTTTACCTAATATTTCGTATCTTTGAGGCCTTCAAATGGCTTTCCAGCACATATCCTTTTACTCCAAAAAAGCTCCTATAAGCTCCGTTAGGACACTCCAATGTTTTTGTAGCAGGTGCAGGCAATCTATTGAATAGATGTCACATGAAATAAATTCACTTTGCGTAATATTTCTCATCCACAAGGGTGATCAACAGAGAGTCAGAGAAAGTCACAGACCAGTAGTGCAAGTGGGCATTGTTGGTGTCAATACAAGCTGTACATCTTAATGCATGATTCTACCTTGTAATTCCTAATAATTAATATTTTAGTTACCAAAAAATCCTACATGATCTTTAAGGGTTCTGGTAAATGTTATATGGATAAATATTAAGATTTGAGCCCTAAGGTAATTCTAGAAAAGTGTTTTCCCCAGCCTTTTTGTCACATGTCTTCTTTTTCATGCAATAGAACATAAGCAAGGATAGGGATTTTATACACAACTTACGTGGGGTTATTGCACTGCCGGGTTCGGAAACGAACACCTGTACCACATGACCGTGAACATGAGCCAAATCTTGTCCAGGATCCCCAGGCTCCATCCTGTCTCACCTGGTTGGCATTTTTCCACATGCAGTGGCCTTTGTAGCACCACTGACAACCAAACAGGACACAGTCAGCACGGGAAACGGTGTGGATAAATCAAATCAATTGCTTAGAAAAAAAAGAAAGAAAAGGCAAAACATACTTTCCCTGGGGCACACTCTGTTCCATCCAGTGGGGGTCCTTTCTTAGTTTTGCAGAAGTAAGGATTGTCAGGGTGACTGCACCAGAGCTGCTTGCAAGGATCAAATGTTCTAAACTGAAATAGAAACAAGGTGACCCTTAAAAAAATACAACTGTCACAGGCTAGCTGTTGCCTGGACACTGAAGGAAAAGGTTTCAAGACAAATGCCAAAAAGATTGAGCGTATGCAAGAATACTGGAGAAAATACAAGAAAAAGAAGTCAAGACAAATCTACATGATGAACAATAGTGTCACATGTACTGTAGAGGCACCCTTTTTTCTCCAGCTCTTTCACTGAAACATCTTTCTCCTGCACACACCCGATTGCTTTTACACTACAGTAGGTAGCATTGTAACACTATTAATGTATGCTTACATAAAAATTCACTTCTAACCAAGGTTTAACTAAAAACCACACTAAAAACAAAATAAACAACACATATCGAAAGCAGAACATACTTAACATAAAATATTGATTACTCTACTTGCTGTACAAGCAAAGGTTTCTAAAAATTACCCCTTCTTCCTTTTATGGTTGTTTAAATCCAAGAAAATAAAATGCTGTTTTAATGTCTTTACATAAACATTTTGTGCACAATCATTATCATGGCACACAATCACTTTATGTGTATCATTACCGTCAACTATTTACTCAAAACCATAACTGTCTCCAGCACATTACACTTACATTTATTCATCTGGCAGATACCTTAATCCTAAACAACAATACAACCACAGAAAACAGTAAGAGAGGCATTAATTAAGAGCTAGTATTATGCAAAGTACAAAGGGGATTCTATTACTTCTTTTTTGAAGAATCTGCAAAAACATGATCACAAGAACTCAGGGCAACCTACTGTATACATGAGCATGCAATATGAAGTGTTATATTACCTAATCATCTTAACGAATCAATTTTAATTGACTCTTTGTAAGATTATGCTCATCATCACCAAAATGTCTTCCTCTTCACACTTCAATAAGGTTAAAGGCTACTTTTTGCATTAAGATCTATATAAAGGGTTGAGTGTTGTCTTGAACAAAACAGGTAATATTTTAGAAGATGACCATAGATTTGCTTCTGCACAGAAAATGGAAAACCAAAGTGGAAAGAATAGAACAATACAAAATGTGTAATATTTTTGCACAGCAGTGTATAGATAAAACAACATAAATTTACAAATGTTTGAACAAACTCACATTTTGTATATTTTCTATTGAATTACTATGTTTGGGAAAAAATAAAATATTGTGAATATGAATCTTTTTTTGCTAAGCTACCTTAAAAACCTATACTGTATAAACATTTAATGTTCTTGAAATTGTACCTATATAGAATGCATTAGAAGTTAATTTTTATGCTCATTTTGGTTTGTCCAGGCATGCCATTGAATTAGTACTGTACTTGATAAATACAGCAAAATGCAGTTTCTACACATTTTCAGTTGACATTATACAGCTGTTTTTTTAGCTATAAATTTCTAAATATTTAACACTTTGATAGGTCTCATATATTTACAAAGAAGACACATGAGAACTTTCACAATAACACCTTCATCAGTAGCTTTTCCACTGTACAAACAACAGGGATAGTAACTTCTGCCATTAAACGACTATTACTGCAGCTTTTTACAGAAGCTTTGTCGGATGTTAAACAAAAAATACTTTAAAGCCCAATTCAGACCACATACCTATATATAGACAATTTGTAAGAATAAAGTAAACGTAACATCGATTACTAGTACATAAAATCATACAGTAGATGAATTTTATATGAAATACGACGATTAGCAGCTCTAACAGAGAGAGTGCAAACATGTAGGAATCCATTAAGCTAAGCATTTTGAGTATTTTGCTATATGAACTAACTGTGCAATCCAACATTTTTAGGTCACTGGTACAGTAAATAGACTAAAGAGCACAAAGTGTAAAAACATAAAACTGTCATAAATACTCAATATCCCCATTGTTTGTTGATGCAACAATCGGTGAAAAAGTTCTGCATCTATTCAGAAAAATGCACCCTCATTTATTCTTCATCAAGAATACATATTCAATCCCAAATTGAGCAAAATTGTCTTCCATCCTGCTCCTCATCAGCTGCTGTGTGAGATGCAGCTTATTTCTCCATCTCCAAAATACTGCAAGTGTGCTGCCGATTCAGTGGTGTTTTATGTCTGCATAAATCTGCCCTTGCAAACATTCTACCTGGAGAAGGTTTGAGTGGTGTAAAATATGTTATGTATGTTTTGTTACAATAACAAGCTGCACGGACTAGAATCTTTGCAAATAATCATTTGCTATTTTCATTAACATCTTGGCTATTCACTTTTTTCTGTGATTAATATTACTGGCTTTAAAGCTTCTTATGAATACTATAATAAAAATTAGTAGTTCAGGTGGGTTGACACCTGAAGAAGGCTCCACGGCCGAAACGTTGTGTTCTCTTTCTTCTTTTGTTCAGCATGGAATAAACCTATTACTTGTTCCTATAATAAAAATGCAGAGTTGGAAAGAAAAGGTTATTATTTGGGCCAACTGGTTTGAGGACCTCTGAAAATGTCAAAATTACATAGTATGCCTTTTCTAGAACATGAATATAATTAGCTCTGTAAAATTATAGCTACATCAATCAGAGTCTTAGTTTTAATGCCCCCAGGTTCTTAGTTATATTTATTCTACTCTGCAATTTACAGGGAATGAAACTTAATAAAGTGTATGCAAAAAAAAAACGTGCTTGTAGGTTGGAGGAGCAAAATGTTTTTCTTCCAAGACTTTCCTCAATATTCTATTATTAATGTCTTATTATTAATATGGCAGTAATTAAATACTTTAGGGTTTTTGTTAATTAACTTTCAGAAGAAACATTATACTCATGTCATAAAAAAAATATATTGTGTTACTGACCAATTTTAACAAATCACAGAACTGTACTTACAGATGTACATATTTTGTATCCAACTCCAAAGTCAAAACGGCATTGCTCATCCATTGAATAGTTAATTCCAGGTAGTTCCGGGAGTGTGGGCCAATCATGGTTGAAGGGGTCATCCAAAAGACAATCATAGGAGCTACAGGAAACATAGGAACACGGGGAAACTTCAATCAAGGAACATTTTCTTATTCTAATCTAATCACACTTGTACTATAATGGATACTTTAATTATAACTGAAAGAGAAGATCACAGGAGGCGATATTCTTTCATGTTAGATGATTTCACGGTATTATTCCAAACTTAGCCGACTATTATCCTCATTTATTTTAAAAGTGAGCTAACAGTATTGGGAAAAAATACATCTAGATAATTCTCAATATTTTATTTAATTTTTCATTTCAGTTAAAAAAAGGTTATAACATAAATGAGTGTAAATATTCTTAAGTTAATAAAGCTGATATTAATAAAGCATAAGGTGATGTTACTGTATGATGCACTATTACTAGGTAATTATCTAACACAAATATAAATATTTGCACTGTGATAAAGTAGGGGAAGAGTGGACAATACAGTATAACCAAAGCTCACTATTTTCAAAACCCAAACTTTCACTACAACTAACACCAGAGCCTGACCACTTTCCTAAAGACAGCAACAATTATGTGTAGCTGGCACAGTAAATTGATTCAAAAAGTAACAAAGTCATTGGCACATTCACTGCAGTATAGTAACATAGAATACTGTAGAATACACACTTCTATCAATGAATATTTATTCAGACAAACTGACACTGGAGGGAAATTATGCAATTTATTTACATAAAATGTCCTGAAGTGTTTGGTGATATATGCATCAAGTAATGAATATGATTCTGAATGTGTGATGTCTGTCTTTGTGTAAAAGTACTTTTAACCACAGTTAGTGTGCAGAACATTTTGTAGGTGAAAGACTTTTTTATGTTAAAATTTATTTGAAGTTAAGATTGCACAGAAGCTAGGACTTGACAGCAGTTTGTCATTTATGCACCTGTAGTATTTTATAAATGTTTACAAAATACTACAAATTATGTAGTATGCATCTAAGTCCTTAACTTCCACACAATATAAATTAATGGTTATTTTATATACCCATTCTCTTAAAATGTAAAACATTTTTACTATGTAGAAAAAAATGAACAGAAAAAAACAGAATCCTAGGCTTGAAGACAAAAGTATGTGAAACGCTGTCAGTGCATAGTAAAAGATTTGTTTAATTTTGTAAAAATGCTTATTTAAATATAACCTTCACACATGAATTAAACAAGAATATGTCACTTTTGCTTTTAAGAGAAAATCTAAACTTGGATATGTACACATGCTCTGGCTGTTTAAAAGCACTCAAACAATTCAGTTTTGTTTTGTTGCTTGTTCCTTGTTCTGCTTCACATCAATGGCAGAGATCCTTCCAGGTCTCAAGAGCTACAGTGCTCTCCAAAATTATTGGAACAGCAAAATTGAAACTGCTTTGTTTCCTTTACAGTCAAGCAATTTGCATTGTTGATCATGAGATCAATATGAATAATGATTACAATATAACAGACTGCCCTGATTTTTTTTCAGCTTTTAAACATGCATGCTTTCTTGCTTTATTCGATTTATTGGATTAAATGGAAAATCTGGAGCTGTCTAAGATTTTTCACATCTTCTATATAAGCTGACACAAGGTTTTTGAAAATTCTATCTGTTACTGTAATTACTGTTTACATCATCAATAAAGGCGGGTAAGATAGTTCAAGAGGCAGCCTTGTCCGCACAGGTCAGGCTTCATAAATGAGTTTTTCTTTGATTCATCTTCAGTTTATTTTTTTTTCTCTACACTTCAGCCTAGCACTTTGCTAAAGGTCTGTCTTAGTCTAATCTGTCCATAAAAACCTCTTTGTACTTATGCATACATTCTGAATCACGATGGCAATGATGTCATGCCCTGGTTATGAGTGGCCATCTCTAAAACTCACCCTCCCAATTAAACACAGAAACATGACCTGCCCCACAGGACTACATTACATTACCATGCATACATGACATATTCAGGAGATGCTAATGACACTATTATCCTATTTTTAAGGCATATGTGTTAATATGCATCTTATGCTTTAAGACACATTATCATAGTTGATGAATACAGTGTTTAATGGTGTATGTCTTATGCTTGGATACATGTACAGTATCTTACTGCTTAAGAACCTTTAGTTCTTTAAGAGACCCTAAAGCCAAATTTTCAAATGAGGTAAAATAAGAAGAAGGTCACAAAATGTTTTTTAGAGTCATAGATATATTTAGTTATGGTTCAACAAGTTGATAGTGGCCCATTTTATGTAATCCTTTTGAAAACTGGAATTGGAATGACTTAGAAACAATTCCAGAAACCACTTTGTTACTTAATGTTACTTAGTTGTTATTGTGTCTATTGAAAATTGTGCAATTAATGACATTTTTCATTAATTAAGTTAAAAATCACATGAAAACATCTAAGCCACTTTATCCAGTCACAAACAATAAACAGGAAAATGATGATCTTTTTGATGATATCTCTTTGCAGGAAAATTGTGTTTGAAATTCTTTAAACACTGAGAGGAATTCAGCTAATGCTGCTGGGTTCAGTGTAGATGACTGTTATGTTTTAATGCCTCTCAGTATTTATACTGAAAGATATTTTTAGAGCTCAAGGACAAGGAAGGTTGACTTTTCACATTCACCCTTGAACGCACGGGACTGAATTTTACGGTTCCCCTTTACATTTTGTACAGTACTCACAACTTCTGTACAAGAAGCACATTTGCATTGAGGGCACTGCGTATCAAAAGTCTCTTAATGTTTAAAATGTGCATCTCACTGGGTGGGAGAGTTATTTATATTACAATACATTGCAATACATACATCTAAAATTAGATTCTAATTTATATGGTGTAAAACAAAATAAGAACTTACTGAATGTATCTTTTTAGTTCTTGACCACTGCACATTGACCAGTGGTATCGATGAAATGCAGCTTGCACCAAAGGTGCCATCACACTTCCCATGGCTGTTTCATCTCCACAGCGGTTTCCTTGCCCGTCATGCTCCATTCCCAGCCTACAAGCACAAGCACAGACTCATCTGATATATCTTGCTTTAGAGTTTGTTCTCTGCAGAGAATGTTCTGATGGAGACTTCCGTGTGCTAACATTAGCCTCCAGCATGTTTTTACACCGCAAGCTCAAGGGAAACAACAACATCCTGTAAGCAAAGTGATAGATTGGAATGCTGTATTTTACAAATGAGACCAGTTAAAAGTACACAATTTCTCTGCATAAATAAACCCACTGAAATGAATGTCTGCTGTAGTAACTGTTTAACATTGAGCACATACAGTATAATAAGGGCACTATTGTCCTGTATTGTAACAGACATTGTAAGATATGTTACCATACAGATACAATACCATAATGCTCAATGTATCTGGAAACAGATACTGTACGTTGATGGATTAAACATCTTGTGGTCTCGGGTAACAGATTCATTCAGATTCACCCTTGAATGTTCTCAGGCCCTTAGCTATAGGTAACTACAACAGTAATTGGGTTTCATTTTCCCTCTTGCTTTGCAAACCACCCACCCACACTCATTTATGTACAGCATGTTTACTTTTACTTTGGGCAACATTTTAATTCATTTCTGAATAGACACTTTGTAACTGTAAAATAAATGTGAATGGAGCTTAATCAAAAAGGCAGTGATACTTGAATTTATCATTTATCCTTTTATTTAACACAAATGTATTTATTTTGTCCACATTAAGAATTCATACCCGTGGCTGTTGTCAATGCTAAATAAAAAAACTGCTTCAAATCATGCACTACTTTTCAATTTATCACTGCATGCAGTGCAATAAATTATATTTTCAAGTAAACAGTGTGTAACTCAAGTGGGCATGTGAAGACCAGTTCTTTGAAACTTTATGAATACAGGAATCATAATGAGTTGGTCTCGTACACAATTTATTGTCTATAGAAATGAAGACCCAACAAATAAGTAGAAGAACAAAACACTAGATTTTTAAACATGAGTCTTAGGACCAAAATATACAGCGGTCAGTGTTATTAGTTTCTGATTTTGATGAACACATAAAAAAGAGCTCGCTTCTTTCTTTTTCTTTGATCAGTGTTGTTTCATGCAACATAGGGTATTTCTGAGATTAATAAAGCCATACATCCTCAAGCTTAAACACGTTTCTCCAGGTGCACAGAAGCATCTTGTTTTTCTGAAGTTTTGATAGCTTTAATTAGTAAAAATATACAGTCATTAGGGGTTCTTGTTTATGGATTTTGCCTGATTTAACCCAAATGTTTCCATATATACCAAATTCTGTAATTCTGTAAATAAACTTGAAAACTCAAACATACTGTACTGTATATGCCAAAGACTGCATATGAATTAACAAGTGCATACAGTCGTTGTCTGGATTGCAAGTACTGTATTTTAGGTAAGCATGGTAACAGTACACTGACTTACTCAATTGTAACTTAATACTGTAATACTCTGGTTTGTCAATAGCACCATAAAAGGTAATGATTTTTAGTTTTCTCCCCAGTTTATGAATTTGTGTTTAAGTTTAATGCATTTAGATGTTAAAGTCAATATTTTCACTTTGTAAAATGGAACCAGGTACAGTGGCTGAATGGACAAAACATACTGTACCAGTGAAATGCAAAGTGAAGTGGAAAATGAATTTTGAGTATTATGTCGATATTGTAATGTAGAAAATAGTCATGAACAATTGTACTTTTTATCTGCTGCTAGTCAACAAAGACAGTACTACTATGTTTAACCGAAGCTCTCTTCCTGTTTCACTTGTTAACCCTAACCTGCATAGACGATGATTGCATGCATTTTTAAAACGTGGCCTTATATTGCACATCAACCATCGTGCACTAACACGGCTTTGTGAGAAAACAGTTATTACGATTGTAAGAATATTTATCTGCCATTATTTTTTTAAAAAACATGATTTGTTACTGCTTCTAAATGTGCAATAATAAAGACCCCTATTTGTCTTTTTGGACACCACCTGGTTGCTCTTTTCCCACTTCATAATACAATAACATAACCCAGTGGTCTTATGCCACTACATTTTATTTAATTTGTGTGATAATGTCAGATGGTCACATTCTAATAGGAAAAATATGCAAAATATACCCAGTCTATTTCATGTTTATTCTGTACTTCCCATAGGGTTGTGAGGGTTACACGTATATCTCTGCCACAAAATAATTATCTAATTAAAATGGAAGCAAAGCAGTATCCCATTTTAATGGCATATTTACATTATAAGAGGGGAAGTGCCATCTTATCTCCTAGAAATAATTATGTCATTATAGTCAGATATTCAACCACATTTTTGCTCATCATGGAATGAATATGCTTCTGCAAAGTTTTGTTTTACCACATGTTCTGCATGCCATTAATATCTGTAAACCCACTGCAAAATTAAAAGTGAATTGGAAGACAGAAGTTAGCAAACTACTTTGAATTGTTTTTGTTCTCTAAACAGAAAAAATGTTGTACTTGTTTTTTAAAGGTATAGAGATTAGTCATCTGAAAATAACTTAAGGTTTAAGCCTTATTAAACCAACCGACAGTGCAAACTGGTTGCAAATTATTTTTTACCTGGATTTGCAAAAGTCCCTCAAATATTGGAACCACTAACTATTACACAATTTGAATAAAATAATTCAAATACTAAATAGTCTGTCTTAATCTGATTGGGGGTTAGTATTTTATCAATGTTTATACAGTACATGCTTCTTTTGCAACCTAAAAAAAACAATTTGGAGAAACTTAATACAATTTTTAACTAATGTTTCCCTCACTTAGGAATGCAATGTTTTTTTTTAGTGGTGCTACATTACAGAGATCTAATTTCAATGCATAGCATTCTTAAACATACTGTATAATGTGACACTGGATTAGGAGCCTAGGCCTGAGGTACTGCTCAGTACTGCTCAATACTGCTGTAGACAGACACTTACACATGGCCGGTCTCGTGAGCCACAACAAAGGCAGAGGAAAAGCCGTCTTCATGATTCAGAGTGCAGCTTCGCACAGGATGACACATACCTGTCACTGGAGCATATCCTACAATAGACAAACAGGTTCAGGTGATGTACTACTGTATGAGCATTTAAAGAAACTGATTTCAATGTTCTATTTAAATCAGATTTTTTTAACTGCTGGATCTGTTCTCAAATCTTTTTTGGTAGATTATTGCAGAGACTTGATTTCCGACGGCAGGCGGAGCGACGCACCGGTTTAAGTATTTCTCGGTCGCAGTTAATGGCAACGTCAGCTCAAAGATTTGGTTCAAACCACCAAATGGAGACTGGTGTGCCGACAAGCGGACCCTGCTGATGCGGGATTAACACTAGGTAAGAGAGAGATTGCGGAGACTCAATTTTGCCTTTTATACAGTATGTGTCTGCATTTGTGTCTGTCTGCCCTGCAATGGACTGGCATACCATCCAGGGTGTACTAGCCTTGTGCTTGTTGCTTGCCAGGACAGGCTTCGGCACCTCCGCAACCCTGAATTGGATGAAGCAGTTAGAAAATGGATGGCTGGACATAGAAAATGTCTCGATGACATTTCTTTTTACATCCTGAACTATTCCGTTCACCAATACATTAATAAAACCCTAAAACAGAGACTCTTATCTGCTTTTGATTAATTATCCATTTCTCAAATTGAGCTACCGTAACAGGGCAATGTTATCTATACAAATGCCTTTACAAATGGTTTAAGTCTAATAAATCTGCAACACCATTTAAGACACTCACAACTATATACAGTACACCCAAATGTCCATTTACAATCCTGTGGCATTGTGTATATTTACAGTACAAGGATGTAAATGGGGCTGTTGGTGGCTCTGTGGCTAAGGATCTGCGCCAGTGGCTGGAAGGTTGCCAGTTCGTATCCCACGGCCGTCAAAGGAATCCTACTCCGTTGGGCCCCTGAGCAAGGCCCTTAACCCCAACTGCTCCAGGGGCGCCATATAAATGGCTGACCCTGCGCTCTGCCCCCAAGCTTCTCTCCCTGTGTGTCTCGCAGAGAGAAAGTTTGGGTATGTGAAAAGACACATTCCTAATGCAAGAAATTGTATTTGCAGGGGAGCTGCAAACAACAGATGCAAGGCAGGATTGCAATTTTCCCATAACGAATTGACCTACAGTATCAGTATATTTTTGGACTGTGGGATGAAACCGGGGCACAATTTTAGATCTAAATTGTGACATTTTGACATACTGTAATTTCTATGCGCTTTTAGGGGATATATAGTAGTTAAAGGATTTCAGATTCAATTTCATTCTGCATACCAATGAGAAATATGTTTGCATTATTTTTTCAGAGATTACTCATAAATAGAAAACAGGTTAATTTGTATTATGCAGCTTTCATTAATATTAAAATATAATTATTTGGAAAAATAAAATCAGAGGCACCACTGTGACTCAAATAAAATCATTTGTCATTTGCAAAGACCTATCTATACTTACCTACCAATCTACACATACTCAAAAGCAAAAGAAACATATCACTTATCACTGAAAACAAAATCATAAAATTATTACCAGGCATTATCTTTTGTGTAGCAGGTACTGTACTCTTTGATTGAACAGAAATGACATAGGAAGATTCATTTAGCTGATTTACATCTGTCTGATTCCTCTGGCAGAGCCTGGATGAGCATTTTTTTTCTAAAAACATACACGCATCAATAGAGTGATAGGATTTTTTTTATGTTCAGTATGTCAGAAAAATTGCTTTTCTTACAAAGGTCTCTGGACCTGTGTCAGATTTAATTAAAACAAATGATTAAGTCAGTGAGATGACTAGGCAATTAAAGAAAAACTGAAAACTATTACACAAAGCATGTTAACTAAACCTTTCTCATAAAAGACTTTCAAAACAATGTTATCATCCATGTATTTCACTAATAAAGCATCAATTAAAATAGATTAGATTATGCAGAATGTTTTATTGCCACTGCAGTCCAAGAAAAATCATGAATTTATTAATGTGGCATAATTTTTCTGTTTCTGAGTTCTGTTTCATACAATGAACCACTGGTAACAGATGTCCTCATTTTGTCACTGTCAAATTT
Organism: Atractosteus spatula; assembly: GCF_055471065.1. Lineage (NCBI taxonomy): Eukaryota > Metazoa > Chordata > Actinopteri > Semionotiformes > Lepisosteidae > Atractosteus > Atractosteus spatula. The sequence goes on along the minus strand of NC_142708.1, from coordinate 55,430,555 downwards.
AATTGGTATTGTCAATGTATCAAAGACAACACCTGGAAGCAACAAAAAGAGAATTGTGCTTTTTTTCTGTTGACACCTCAGAGCTCAGCCATGAGCACTAACGTTGTAATGTTTTGATTTATATTGTGATTAAAGCAAAATCACAATAATGTCATCAACTTGAAGAAGAGACTAAATAAATAATTATTAAACGCTATTATATTTTTTTCAACTTGAATTCTCCAGGTGAAATGTTTCTTTATTCAAATTGAAAAATGTGTTTTGTTTATTTAAATATGGCTTTGTTAATGTACTTTTGCTGCTATAAAGAGCTGTCCAGAAAATATCCTGCCCTTACAACAATATTTTTACTGTGATACACACAGTGTCTGTTGATTCTAGCACCAGGTTGAGATAACTGGGAAAAAGAAAAGCTGTTATGTTACCCAACACTGCCTAGAACTAATGCAGTCAGAACTATATATTATAGTATTCTTCATTATAAAAACAACTCTTCAGTGTTCATGTCATGTCATTTCAGCATTTTAGCATTCATGGTCAAGAGGTTATTAAACCACGATTCATTTGGGCAGAGGGGGTTTTGGACATTTACAGAAACAAAAATATTTGTTTCTCTTCAAACCCATCTTTCATGTCCCAGTGCTGGAGAGCATTAAACAGATTGCTAATTGCTCCACTGCAATTAGTCAGTCAAGTATTTGGTGGCATATATGCTGCTTTAGTCACCCAGAGTAACTTAAGAAGATTACTGGAGAAAAAAAAACAAGGCCACAGAGTCAAATCCTAGTTCTAGCAGCATTAAGCATTAAATCAGAGAGCATATGACTCCCCTCAGGATGGAACACATCACACAGCTACCCCCACCAATTCTAACTCCCATTTATACAGCTGGTTGAACTGGAGCAACTGGGGTTAAGTTCCTCTCTCAAGGTACAACATCCATGTCTGCAGCAGGGACTTGAACCCACAACCTGTCAGGTATCGAGTCCAAAGACTGCACAAAGCCACCCTCAAAGAAATGGGCTTATAAATATATAAACGATTTCACATTACTGTTTAGATCATGTTCCTTGTTGAAATATTTCAACGCTTCACACACAGCATTACTTTGTTTGACCATCCAAGATCCAGTCGCCCTCGAGTGACCACACCATAGCAGGACAGACACAGACTGGTCCATCTGAGAGATCATTTCTGATCTGCCAGCCATACTGCTGCTGTAACTGCCGGCAGACATAATGCCCGTATCAGAGACAGGACAGTGAAGCTCCATGCTGCTGGCCTTAGAGCAAGGCGACCTGTCAGAGGCCCTCTGCTCACACCTCTGAGACGTCACACCCAACTGTCTTGGGCCAGACAGAGGCTACGATAGACTCGTCAGCAGTGGCATTAGGTCGTCTTCATGGATGAGTCATTCTTCAGCCTATTCCATACAGACAGGAAGGCCAGAGTGTGGATTTGCATTTATTTGTATTTTGTTGCATTTCTTTTTTTCCCATCAGTATACAGTATTATTAAAATATTCTGATTTACTCAGCACAGTGACATGGCACTGAATCCTTCTGCATCACGGCTCTTAGGTCTTAGAGTCCATTCTGGACTGGGGTAACATCAATGCAGTTTGTTTTTATCTTTCCTGTGTCCATGTGGGTCTTCTCCAGATGTTCCAATATCCTCCCACAGAGATATGCTATCCGGGATAACTGGTATATCTAGATATGCGTGAGTAAGGGCATGTTCATGGGACTAATGATGGCTGGTATCCTGTCCAGGGTGCAGCCCTATTTTGTGTCTGCCGGGTTAGACTCTGGCTCACTGCGATGCTCTCAAGACATTTGCTCAAAAAGCATGGATGGATCCAAGGGATCTCAAAGTAAACTAATAAAAACATTTAATTGCTAGTTAGACATGAGCATAAAAGAGGAAAAACAGTTTCACTATTTTTAATAAAAGTTAATAAAAGGGAATTTGTTGTTCTTGTTTTCAAAACTGATACAGTATGTTTTCAGAAGCTTAAAATGCAACATCACAATACATCCTGAAAGTTTTATATCTCTGCAGTACAGTATGTATTTGTTGTTCTTCCCCTTGTCATCTGGTTAATTTTTTTTATCCTGTTCCACTGGGTTTTTGTTTTTTGTATGAAACAACAAATCTGGAGGATTACAGGTTTTTTATTGCCAGTAACAGTAATTTGGGATAAGTCCAGTTTCATGAGCTGTGTGAGCCTTGAACTAGAAAGTGCTTGTTTGTGAAATCCGTTTTCTCAGTTCTGCTAAATCCATAGGATTATCAATGGTGAAGCAATATAGAAGCAGGAGTCTTTTTTTGTCTTGTAAAAGAAAAGATACATGTAAAAGTATGAATATAAAAAAAACCTTTTAGAGGCAACCTTGTTTATCTGATAAATAAAAAACAAAGACACCTTTCCAGTTCAACTGGGATATTGTCAAAGACCACAGAAACAGAGATGTGAACAGAACCATACCTTGCATCCCAGTAGGGCCAAACCCTTGCCTAGTGAGAAAGATGGCATGGTCATGGTGCTCTGAGTGTTGTGGGTCTGCTTTCTGCTGTACAAATGCCCAGCGACAGACATTCTCCAAGCTCCTTGATGGGTTCCCTCTTTCAATTAAGCTGATGGACTGACAAAACAATTGCTTCAGTTGGGTATGTTGTTTACGGCAGCTAACATAGAAAGAATTTCAAACGTTGGACTTTGCTCTTTTCCTGAAACTCAGAGTGAGAAATACTGTACAGTATATTGCAGATACAAAATAGCTAGGGTCTTCACTGCTTGCAAAATACAGTATGTCAACATAACTCTTTCACACTTTCCTACACAAAGTAGTTACACTCTATGGCAAAAATTTGCCAACTCTGCAACTGAACAGAAAAATTAAAATTTTTGCCAAATGTTTTAATTTTATATGTGCAAGTGGTGTTTTGTGACAAATAACATATTTGTCTTTTGGGACTATGTACATATGTTGAAATGACCTTATAATGACCTTTTTAAGAAGAATGTATATGACTTTAAAGCATAAAAACCTCATAGACTTGTGTGTGTTTTTATAACTGTGTTTTAATCTTTAATCAATAAATATGATTGTCAAAGAGAAAACATGTTTTGCAATCTCAAAAAAACAGAAGTATATTAAATACACAAGTTAAAGGTACAGATAAAAAGACCACCATCTATGCATGTGCAATTTATTGAAATAAATGTATGACAGTACTATTTAGTGTTTTCCATAAGGTACTCTAATAATCTGTTTTATCTTTTGTAAGCACTGAAAAAAAAGCTCTGAAATACTTTGCATAACAGATTATTAATTACAATTTTAATTATAATTACAATTACAATTAATTACAACAGATGATTAATAACAGATGATTAATTAATGCGTAGGGCTATATTATTATACTAGCTTACCTTTGCATACCCCAGCATAATCATTCTCACCAGAACCACGTTTATATGGACGCCCAAGGAATCATCATGGTAAATTTCATTAACCTAAAAAAAAACATACAAATAATAATGCATGAAAATTGTTGTACTAAAGAGAACATCTGGTATATTGCATGTGTTATTTGTTAAACTGGAGTTTTAGTGCATCAAGTAAAAAAGAATATCACAGTAGTTTACTAGTATGAGTAGTTTCTGGCTTTATTGAAGTAAAAACTCAATCTAATTAAGCTGTAATAATATATTTGAGAAGATTAAAGTGGATCATAAAATAATTTATCTTCTTTCCTCAGGAGTATACAAGAAACTAGTAATGTATTAAAGGACCTTCACTGTTTACACTAGCTTCTCAATATGTACTTTCACTATTTGAGCCTACTTCCAGTCTGATTTCTAACTCCTATTACTTGTTTTCTATAGCTTAAAGTTATTTGCTTGCTATTAATACCTTGTGGTAATAAACCTTTGAGGAAAATATTTTAAAATTCTTAAAGTACTTATTTTCTTTTATTTATAAATCAGAGACAATTTTGACAATTGTAGGTTCTGATATTTGTCACCCAGTAGTTATTTATGTAATGTATAAAATCAATTTCCCCTGTTTTTAGGGCTATACCACCTGATACATGTCCATGTCTAAAGACCAGCATCTTCAATGGATGATAAAACAACATATGATGAATATCCAAGTGTCTTTCTTGTGAATTCAACATGCCATCTCTGTCAAAAATGCTTTTTTTCATATTATTATACCTCAGGAATACAGAAACAAAATAGCATCTAAAAAGCAATGTTATCACTCTCTTGTGTGCAAATTCCAATCTGATGTTCTCTAAGACACATCTTTTGTAATTTTACAATTATGATGATCTTCAAATTTAATTATCACAACTTAGGATGTTTAGATTGCACATATAAAAATTGTAAACTATATACTATATAACCAAAGGACACTGATGTACAGATTAATAGTGCTAACAGTCCTAAGAAGTGACCACTTTTGTGAAAGGCCTGCAACCTTCAGAAGTTATTTCATTGCAAAGCAACAGTCATCATTTTGCCCAGCATAATGCTTTCTTAGATTTTTTCTGATAATTACCCCTCTGTTCTTCAGCTTAACAAGGTTTTCATTGGAATAATAGAGCAAGAAACGTTGCATCTATGTGTCTACTTGAGTAATGATGGCAATGATTATGAATATGTCAGTGTCCTTGCAGTGTTTGACTGAATGTAACATGACAGTGTGGCACTGCAGTTCTTTCAAGAATTCTCCTGAGTCTCCTTGTGTGAAGTGATAACATCCTCCCAAGAAATATTTCTATTTCTCACGTGGGACAGCATCACACTAGAAAAAGTGTAAAATTGGGCACTTTGTGTCACTGATAAACTGGATTTTAGAATCCAGGCACAGTGGCATTGTCTTGCTGCATCATATGGGGAAAATGCATGTGATAGTGTTGGGGGAACTACAGTAGAAAGAGACTAGCACATCTTACAAAGACAAAATCATGACACCTGAAACCTGCTTACTTTTGGAAAATAGATTATAATTGGCACAACATTCATACATTCCACAGTGAAAAACTGATATCAGCCTCCATAGTGAGGCTAAGATAGATGAGGCTAAAAGATGTCGCAATATCAAATAGCAAGATGCAAGTTAAAGTATATCTAAACAGCTTGGGATCTGTCTTTAGATGTGTGGCCGCTGATGGCTCAGAAAAGCCAGCTGTAGAAGGCATTAGGGTTTTTCCACAATAGAATATGATGGGAAATACAGTATTTGCTTGGTTTTGTGCTGGATCCACAACACATCTGAAGTGAAATTGAATAGGCACATTCAGTAAGATCATACTGTGATAGGCAATTATTCAGCTATTTTTCATTCTAAATTGGGTTTAAAATGAAGTATTGGCAATTTCAGCTCACTGCAAAATGTGATTTTAAAGATAGAAACTAAGGCATGAAAGGTCAACTGCCTCTGTAGCACCTTGACAAATGTCTTAAATGTGCATATAATTATACAGATTTATATTTTTATTCTTTAATTCATACATGTTTTGTGGTTTCTGTTTTTAAACACTTCACTGGTTTCGAAAATTGTGCAACAAAACCCTTATATATTAAATGTCAAAGACACAGATGACTAAACTACATATTTTACAATACGAAAATCCTTCAAATCCTCATCTATAAACTCACCAATGGGCAAATTTTAACTTGGGCCCCACAAGAGGTTTCAGTCCTTCAAAACAGGGCAATTTTTCTGCGGTAATCAAATCAGACAACTGAGATAGACAGTAGCAGACTTGCATGAAGCGTATCATAGGGATAGTGATAATCTACTGTACTGTAAACGTTTTTAGACTTTTTTTAAAATGACTCCAAAATGAGATGCATGTAACTACACTTCCCTTATATAAGGGGTCTATTTCATCAGATCATCCATTTATTAACTGCTTTAGCCACTACAGGGTCACTGGGGAGCTGGAGCCTTCCCAGGTAAGCAAAGGGTACCAGGCAGTATATATATATGGGATGCCAGTCCATCACAGGGCATACACAGAACACAGACATAGACACACACTTATACCAGGACCAATTTTCCCCAAAACCAGTTAATTTAACAGGACTGTGGCATGAAACCAGAGAACCTAGAGGAGACCCACATGAACACAGGGAGAACATACAAACTCCACACAGACGTCATCCCAAGAACCGAACCCAGGGCCCAAGTGCTGTGAAGCAGCAAAGCTCAACACTGCCATCATGCCACCCCTCATCATATCACATTTAACAAATATTTATCCTTGTTTCATACCTGACCTCTATCTTCCATTACACAAGGTATGAACAATAAAATACTGAATTTTGGTTGATTGGACATGGAATTCTGCTGTATATTAAACAGCTTTTTGAAATCTAAACATAATTGAAATGATTTTAAATACAAATTAAATTTGTAGATAAAATGTAGGTCTTTTCTCATGCTGGTGCATATTTTTATAGTATGTCTGAAAAACACATCCACACAGAAAAATTACACTATCAGCCTAATGCATGTCTCAGAGAATTGTTTTAACAATTGATTGACAGCCACAGTTAAACAGTGTTCTAAATGTGGACAAGCTTGAAGCTATGAAAATAAAGGAGAGCAATTAGGAATTTTCCATTAAAAATGAACACATGTTCGTATAAATACTGTATACAGATTAAGAAATTAATATAATTATATCCATCAGCCTGTGTGGTGTTTCACAATATCCCCAACATAAAAGACATAAAAGAAAATGTTTTCAATTAAATTATTTTCTCAAAGTCTGAATGACACTTCCAGGGGTTTCTAAAGCAATAAAAAAACTTCTGACTTAAAAATAATACACGATTAAATGAACCACATGAAGACCATTTGTATAGTCTTAACCTACTAACCTAATACTTCTTCAATCACCATACTGCCACACCGCAGAGTTCAAAATTCCACCAGCTTTTTTGAATAAAAATGTTTGATGTTGAACCAAAGTTTGGAATGGAGGACTGCTTCACTGTCATAGAGTCAATACCTTATCACAATTAATATCTGTTCACATATCTTTTTTACTTACACATCTATCCTTAAGCCTACAGCAGCGATTTGTCCAAAAATCAATACCCAAATCATGTTGTACTTTTATCCACCCCAGGAAAAAAACTGTCAAGATTATTTATACACTTTTTCATATCCTAGAACGATCTTTGTACAACTTTGTGCTTTTCCTCAGATATAACTTTCTGACTTTTGTTTTTGCTGAAGAAACTACTAGCTTTATATTAGATGTTTCTAGTATAAAGCTATACTATTCCTGTGATTCCTCTGTTTATTTCACAATACAGCTGAAATTCCAAAATAACACAGCCGGGCTGCCTTGTAGACTACAAAGAAGGTACCCCAAGCATATACTGTTAGTCTCTAAGCATGAATACAATACAAGAGGCAGCAGATGTGCACAGAAAATTTGTAGTACACATCTGCACACTATTATATTCTGGATCTACTGTATTTCTATTTCAAAAGCTGTGGTTGGTGTACACATGTATTAATCCACTCCTTCAAGGCAAAGAAAAACAATGCCATATGGCTTTCTCCGACTGACACTTCATTGCCATTCACTGTAGAGAGACCTTTACACAAGGCTAAGTACAATGTTAACAGTCTTTTTTATTGTTTTTGAAAGGCCAACAGGATATCATCACCTCAAACCTTTGAAGTCTGTTATTGATAAACAGCATGACATATGCTGTTATATTTGCAAAGAGGCTAATTAATGGGCACTGCTTTCATATGCTGTCAATATCATAATTGGGTGCTTTGATTAGTGGGTCCATACTCTTCAAAAGCCTCTAGATTAAGTAACATTTAATTTGAAAGTCTTCTTTCTCGATATTTTATAATAAAGTAAAGTCCTTTGAGAAGAAGCATATACTGTACACTACCCGACTAATTTTGTATTTAAATATAATGAAAAACACATTTGCCACATGACAATAAAGGATTAAAATAATTTTTATTTTGGCTAGTTTCAACTTTAATTTAAGGGAAGATGGTAATTAAAATGTGTATTTAATGATGACTATTAAAAGAAAAATTCCTATGTCAACATGTTAATTGCCAGTGTCAACAAAAGTAAGTTATTACTAATGACTGTACTAATCTGTGTCAGATGAATACAATGAAATGAAATCAAAACATTCATTTTAAACACTGTTGTAGTTCAGAAATTATTAACTTTCTTCTTTGCTCCGTTACAAAAAGAATGACTGAAAGCATTTCACTTCACATTTGGCATAGTCATTAACTACATTCCAGAGCTGTCAGAAAGCCTAAAGTGAATATGTCAGCACATTACAAATAATATTTATCATAGTACTACCATCTTGAAACACAGACTGTCCCCTAGGAAAATAGTGTGTATAATTTAATCTACATTTTTTATGTTTTTATTACAAATAGCACACTGGGCACTTTGACATAAAGTAGGTTGTTACTGCAGAGCTCATACAAGCTCACATAAAATAAACTCTATATAGAAATCCTACTAGTACTAATGACAATGTTGATCAGTGCAAACGTGTGTGCAATAAATACAGTAGTTACTAGATGCACTGATGTCTACCAGCTCAAACCCTTCAGAAGACAGCAGATGACAGTAGAATTTTCTGGGCAATTTTCTTTCTTTAGATCTCCAGGGAAGAGAATTAGGTTGAAAGTAAAGGATTAAAAAATGTACTCAGTCAGTACTTCTCTTTCAGTTACCTAGGTAATATAAGGCTTATTCAGACACACAATAAAATAGTCCACTGTTACACAGAAATGCAGAGTACCCAAATTCTAAGCATGGCTGGTCCAGAACTAATAATAAAGAAAAATCATTCATACAAAACAGACACTTCTGCTATTTGAGGATGTATGATAAATTATAATGGCTCCACTGGATTTTGATAAGAAGTTTTGCTTCTTAGAAGTACACTATGTGTTTTTAATTACAATGTAGTAATCTGTTTTGTTTTCTGAATATGTATTACTATCACAAGTAAATTAAAATATATCTATGGATATTTAATTTCCCTTTGACATATAACAAGATATTCTTAATAAATTTTACATATTTTATTACATACTATTAAAATGATTATCAATTAGTACTTTATCAAACTTTTTGTTGCTGTAAAATACCTTTCCATTCCCCCTAGATGTGAAATAGAATTAAAGGCTTTTAATTATCCACAAAGAATGGTTCACATATGTAAAATAAAGTCCCCTGTAAAGTTTGAATTCCTAATGTATAGGAAAATATACTGCAAAGGAACAAGTAATAGGTTTATTCCATGCTGAAAAAAAAGAAGAAAGAGAACACAACGTTTCGGCCGTGGAGCCTTCTTCTTTCTTCTTTTTTTTCAGCATGGAATAAACCTATTAGTTGTTTCTTTGCAGCCTACGCATGCTGACACAGCTACCCACCTGGAAAATATACTGTACATATTATGTTGAAAAATTAAATAGCTGGGTTTTGTCTCTTTTCTAACATTTTTCAATAGGCAATCAGTGACACCTGCTGGAAATTTACAGGAATGTCTTGAAATATGTGCAGTTTATCAACCTGTCAACATATACAGTATCAATAGATATTCTTGTTCAGTTAATTTAATTTTTTTAGGTTAATGAGTGTATGCACTGCTTACAAAAATAGTCAAATTTTCAGGTTAAAAAGTGGTTACACTGGTTACCATTGCTGCCTCACAGCACCAGGGTCCTGGGTTCAATTCTGGACCTGGGGTGCTATCTGCATGGAGCTTGTATGTTCTCTGTGTGTTTGTATTGGCTTCCTCCGGGTGCTCCGATGTGTGTACATCTGTGTTTGTCTGTGCCTGTGTGTATTCTGCAATGGAATCCCATCCAAGGTGTATCCTGCCTTGTGCCCATTGCTTGCCAGGACAGGCTTCGACTCCCCTGTAACCCAGTATTGGACAAAGAGATTACAAAACGTTGCTAGGAGGCAGCCCCATCTGCAACTCTCATGTCTGCAGCTGCTGCCTTACTGTATATGTGAAATCAGGAAGTGACAATCAACTTGCAACTCTTTACTCAGCCTCTTTATTCACCTGAGTGTGCAGAACACACAGCCTTAATTGTGTATCAACCTCGAAACCTCTCTAAATATCAATAACAAAAAAATCAATACCGGTAAACATGAGTAAGACCTGAATGAATTCTTGTGCAAAATATCTCAGGTAAAAGTAAAACATACATAATATAACGCAATGGTAAACATTTTGCAGAAGACTCATTTTCTTAATATGAGATCCCATTTGCATTTCAATATTTATTAAAAAATGAAGAAACAAATTAGTTTATGACTCCTGAGTTCTCCTTTTGACAGGCTGCTCTGAGGACTGCCATGACAAACTAAGGCGAAGGTTCTCAAACAGTGTGTCACAGTTAGTGTCAAGACAAGAAGCACAAAAGATAATCCAGGCTGAAGAAGCTTATTGTACTATTGACACTTTGAAACAAATGAGAAAGAAGCAGGTTTTGTAGTTACAAACATGGGTTAATATAACTCACATCTACATAAAGTATCCAAAAGGGTCACTCTTTTTAATAAAATGTACACCTAGTTATAGTACCTCCTTCCTACTTTTAGGGTGATCAAATTGCACATCATTCTTTAAAGTGGAAGTTTACAAGCTAAAATTGTAACTGATTACAGGGAAGCCCCAATCTCAAAGAAAAAAAATAAATTCACAATTTTATGACATACTTCAGGAACATAGCAGAAAAGAGGTACAAATGTCCTGAGCATACTGGATTTTGAACACAGAACTTTCAAAACTTTAAAACCAAAATCTGTATGTAAAAAGTACATATTTATTCAGAGTCCAACTTAATAATTCATTAAACATACAAATTCAAGTTCAGTCATTCATTCAGATATCATCATAGTTATTTTGAGTATAGTCAACAAAAAGAGACTATGAAATATTTATGCTGTCATTCACCAGAGCTGTGGTTGCATTTTCAAAAAGCTGACACATTATAATTGTTTCGATATACTGTGCTGTATGTCGCTAGTTATAGAAAACATTTAATTCAAAAGAAAATCAGATAGCAATTAAATATCAAACATATAGTGCATTAATCTTCAATTTGCTGGTGTATCTGTTTAATGTTATGAGTACAATTTTCATCTTTATTTTATAGTGCTCATACAGTATATACTGTATTTATATTTATTATATTTACTCTATAGCTTGGCAATAGCTAGTCTGCGTCAGTACATTTTGTGGTTCACCAAAAAGCGGGCCTTTGCAAAGGTGATTTGAAACAGAAAATGGCTGTACAATTAATAAACAGTCTGAAATGTAAGGTAGGTTAAAATAGGTTTTAATTTTAATTAATTGATTCGATGTTAAACAACTAACCAACTCAATGATACACAGTATCGATATACTACTTGAAACTCCAAAATTGCGCAGCATGGTTAATCGTGATTTTCTCAACCCCAAGGGCTGCCAATTCACCAAGGTAAATAAAAAAACAACAACAACAACAACAACTTCAGGTCTTTCTGGATTCTTCATAAATGATGGAAGTTAAATTGCAATTACACTGCAATTAGGTTTAAAATTTAGTAAATTAAACCTTTATGATCTCTGTTTATGAGACAGCTGTGTTTCTAATATTTTTTTAATTAGAATGTTGCCTGATTAGAATAATGACAACCCAAATTTGTTACATATTAAAGAGAAGAGAGCAGGGGTTTGGAAAAAGTGCTATCAGCCTTAGGAAATATTCAATGAGAATTGAAGGCTATTGTCTGACTTGCTCTCATTGTCTGACAATACTAAATATTGCCAAGGACAACTTTTGGAATCGCACAAGAATCACATAATTTGGATAGAATTTAAATAATTCCAGCTCTATTAACTATTAATGCACAGAAGACTGGGTATGAAGTTTCCAGCAGGAATTCATAATGCAGCTTTTTACTCACAATGTTCATCAGGGTCAGAAGGTAGTTCTGAACATGTTCTTTTCCATGGAAACGCACAACAGAGTCATCCACGCCCAGGAGCACTTCAATGTTATAGTCGTCATCCCCAGCGTGTCTCCGCCTCCTGAGTGTCTTGTTCACCTGCTTTCCAATGTTTTCCACCGCACCACTAATGTCAAGTTCTGGCAATGCTGCAAAAACAGGGAGTATTAACCATTGACTGCCCCCACAACATTAGAAATGTTCTTTTTTATTGCAACAGCCTTTGAAGAGTTGTGTATGACAAAGAACTAACAAATAATGAAATTGCTTCAGTCAAATTTAGCTTTACACTAAATGGTAAATTAGCATAAAATAGATCTACAGGCCACAAGAATCTGATTAACATGTATCACAAAAACCTTGCTTACTAAACAGTAAAAGCTTAGCCTTTTTGTACCAAATGATCCATGACCCATTCTCCCAGTTTGATTAATTCCATGACTATGCTTTACTACTGCTGAATCTCACTGCTTCACATCTTATGCAGGTGATGGTCTAACTCAGAAGGTTCCTAACTTCTTGTTAATTTTAAAATGCAAACCCTTATGTAAGTATCTTGTATTTGTTAAGGATTCTTTGTAAAAATAGTGTGCTTTATTTTAATGCAAGCAAGTAGCACAGTGACAAAGTATGCCAAAAGCTTTCACAATGCCAGAACTCATTCAAACAGGACAAAGGACTCGGTACTGCCCGAATAATCTCCTATATCCCCTCCAAGAGTGTTAAAACGTAGAAGGCCAATATAGAAACTAGTGAAATCAAAAACACCAATGTCAGCAGTTTTTCAGACATTTACAGTATTAAGCCAAACTCCTGCAGACAAACATCAGTATTGTAATGATATATTAATGATATAGTGGCTAATTATTTTTTGAATATGAGTTATGAACCTCTGATATATAAATAAAAAACACCTAACCTCTTCAGTCATTCTCTACAGTATGGTTTACATACTAAATTCCTCCACATTCTTAAGTTCAGTCATCATGCCAGCATTTTGTCTAAGCATCAGCTCCACATAAATGTCTCTGGGCTCTCACTTCAAAGGGTAGGGCTTTCCTATAGGTGTTAAATGCTTCCACCAAGTCTTACCCAGATGCTAAACCCAAGACAGTGCCACATCTCAGTCCCTGGGTAGTACACTCAGGAATGGCAATGTTAACATAGCACACAAGCGGTAAATGTCTTCCAGCTATTTTTTTAAAGCGGGGCTGGTTTAGGCATCATAAGAAAGTGGAAATCTACCAGAGGAAATCTCTACCAGGAACCTGTCTTTGCTACTTTCAGAAAATTAAAAAATGGGCCTTGTATTACAGGTATATGCATCGAGACACACCCTTCCTTGCCAGAGGCAGGTAACCTACTTTACTTATTTTTTGCAATCTGTAAAACACAGAAACAATGAATGCTATTTTGGCTTTCTTTTTTCACAATCAGTGTAAATAATTAAAGTAAAACATAGCTCTCCTTGAATGAATATCAAATTCATAATACTAAACTTGGTTAGCAGCATTGTGTTAGCAGCAGGATTATATTTTATGCTTCTGGGTGATTATACTGTATGACACTTCATTAAAATGACTGTAGGCTGATTTTGTTTGATGATTAAAAATATAAATCTTCAACAATTATGCAACACAGATATTTTAAATTCATGTCTTTTATAGTCTACTGACTGTTTTACCTTTATTTGTAATTGGATGATGGCTAACAGGTGACCCTGATCAGGATTACACAAATCTGTCTTGCATTTTATTCTTCCAATAACCTAAACTTGCCTCAGGTGTGCATTTGTACACCTTTTTGATCTGCTGAAAAATATTTCTCCATTAAATATCCATGTACTTGCGTACTGTCTGAAACGCCAAACAGCGGTGCTTAATGTTTAAAAAGTGTGAAGTGATACATATGTTGCTCCTAAGCAGGGCTCAGATATCACTGAAAAAGCAGTAATTACAGTTTAAAGGGATATATGGTAGTGCACAATAAACACAGAAAATCAGAAGACCTAATTATGTATAAAAATACTTAAAATCTTTGCTAGAAAATAATCTCTCCCTTCTCATAAACAGGACTATTTAATATAACTGCATTTTTGCATTTTAATATACTGTAAACAATATTTTGCAACCTCTCAATTTCAAATATTCTGCTGCTTTTTTTAAATCTTAGATTTAAAAGATCAACATATTCTTGGCACATAACCTACTATTATATTTCTCCTTAATTTTCAAAATACCAGGCATTTGTTCCAGTTGATTCCAAGAACAACAACAAAAAATAATAAAATATAAAAAGTCTAACTTCTGATGTGCACTTGGCAACACACTTAATAAGAAAAATGTGTCAATATGCTGACCTAGAACTCAACAGCCCTAAGAAGACTAAACTGAGTACTACAGTCAGTATAGTGATCTCTATTTTCATGTCAGAGTCTTTATAAGTCATTAAAAATGTGATACTTATAAATGGATCATCACCCTTATGTACTGTAGTCATTAAGATCATGGATCATAACTTCCCTAAAGCTTAAATGCCATTGGGCTAAACTACTACAAAATATAAAATATGTTTGTAGTACTGGTTATATATAATATATAAAGTATGTAAGTGCAATAAGGAAGATATTTCTGTATCATTAGAAAAATAAATCATATAAGAGAGAGAACCCTGCCTCTTTGGTTGAGGTATTTATACCTGGTAAGGGACAGTGTTGGCTGTGACTTGTTAAAAGACATGTGGCCCGAAGGTGGGCATGTTGGAGGGGCCTGTGCACAGGTCCTCATTCTCCTCTGTGTGTGACTGCAAAGCTTGTAGCAGCTTACTGAGACATGAGACATCTACTTCAGACCTGGTGTGCATAGCAAAAATAACTAGGGGAAAAAACAACTCCACAAGGTGGATGATATAAGTTCTGTCTTAAAACATCTTGATCTCCAAAAAAAGGAGATACACTGTATACTGTAGCTAGATACAATATATTGAAAATGTTTGAGTGGGGAGCTGCATCAGTGTGCGTTAGCTCTAAAGGAACAAGTAAGGGTTAATTCCATGCTGAGAGATAGAAGAGAAACACGTTTCGGCTGTAGAGTCTTTCAGACTTTTGCCAGTAAAGGCTAATACATACACACAAACACCATCTAGTGGTTATTGGGAAAGGAATCACTTGCATTATTTTGTATGATAATTATATTTGGTGATATTTGATGATAATGAAATTAGATAATCATTGACGCCTTTTAATGAAAATGCAAGACAAATGTTGTCCACATACAGCAACAAACAGTTTTTAGCTGAAAAATTGGCAACCCTACCCTATAGAAAGCCGGGCAGCTAAATTGCTTAATACAAAACTCTTCCAAAACTCACAATTTCCACAGGTTCATAAGTCTGTCACTTCTTTGCTTATTACTGTTCTGGTACAGGACATCTTTACAAGTTCTGCTCTATTCCTAGAGAGCAGAGGTTAACAGCAAACTGTAAGCCTCTGCTATCTGCTTTTAAATGTCACTCCATCAATGGTCTTCCACCAATTGAGGCAGGTCTTTCCCCCAACTTTACAGGGGTATGTGATTCTAACAAAACGACCTGTACCATCTTGGCTCCGCCTACCACCCTCTTACAGTATGAATAAATCTACAGTGCCCTGTAATTTTCATACTTTGCTACACTGTTTACAACTACAACACACATTTCATAAGTGATTCCTGTTTCCATATCAGGGTTTCCAAACAAGTGAGGACACAAAACTTCTTAATATACCCTTCTTTCTATGCTGCCATTCAATCCATAACATTGTTATGGCTACAACGCTTTACTGTAGAATTGTATGACAATGGAACTGTTAGGAAACTGTCAACACTGCTTACAGATAAAGATATTCATTTTGAGTCATCAGGAAAGGTTAAGCAATGCAAATTATAGCATACCAAGCACGGCATGCTACAAATAGCTTGCATTAGGATACAATGCTGACATTATGGTTTGTCTACTGTAACACGATAGTTTGCAACTCTTATATAGACTAGTATACTATAATTCTAATATAGAATTATATTTGTCTAAAAGAATCTACCTCAACCTTCCTTCTTGAGCTAGGAACTAATGAGCTAGAGATAGAAAGGATTTTAACTTTTTTTAAGATGGTTTTTCTACTACTTTCACATAAAACTGCAAGTTAATGACTTGCACTTTGATGTCTGAGGGAAGCCTTTCTAATCCCCTTTTCCAACTGAGTTAGAAATTAGCAGAGGCCTCAGCAACCCTTTAATGAACAGGATACTGTATATGCAATGATGGAAAAGCTGTTGTATGTGGCAGCTCACATTAAAGACCTGTTTAATTAATCCCACATTGCTCTCGAGGATGTATAGGAAACACAACTGGTAGAACCCATACTGTACCCAGGCAGTTTTACAAATAATTTGGATTTGCAGCTATGCTTGTAAATGACAGTCAAGCTGAGGCAGCTGCTGCTTGCTCTTCTGTGAAACTGTACAAGCCAACACATACACAAACTTAATATTTCTAAAGAAATCTGAAGCGACTTATCCATTTAACAAATGTATGAAAAACTATGAGAAATCGTAATTAAAATGGATATAGTTTCATTCTGTATCTATTCACCTTGGAAAGTAGGTCACACTGCTGAAAACACTTCTCACTAAACACTTGCATTTACTGTATAGTACTAAGAGGCTTTTGTTGGAGCAGATTCTTTGAAGAATTCCAACAGGCTTAAATGACACAACCATACGATTTTGCCAGCAGGGGTTGCCAGTGTTACTAAACATCTCATAAACATTGGGTATGATGCAAGTTTTAATTTTCAAAATTCAAATTAATTAAAAATGAATATAAATTTGCACGAATAATAATGGATATTGCATATGCAAAAATATAGTACATTTTTAGTTGTAAATGACAATTGTGAACGAATGGAAATAAAAATGCCTACATTACACATACAATTGTAATGTAGCCTTTTCAGTTTGGGATTTTTAAGCAATATGGTTAGCAGGCGTGATATCCGCAAAATACTGAAGCACAGGAAAAATTGTTGGAAATGAAAGTGAACCAAATGAGCACTAACATGTCTAAAGAAATAAAAATGATTTCTAACTATTTTCAGTATTGAGTTCTGACATTAAGTGTGGAAAGTAATCCAAAAATTTAGAGAGTCATTTCATAGTTATAATAATATAAGCAGTAACACTTAATTATTAACTTCCTATTCATTACAGCAAAACAGATTTTAGCATTCAGCATCTGTCATTTCTTTAATCATACCAGAAGATAATTTCTGGTGGGCATCTAATATCCTACAAGAACTGCTTTAACAAATTAGACACATTTAAAAAATGTGCCTTCATACATTGATAGAATATAAAGTAATTAAATATGATGAAAAATCAAGTTTGAAGCCAATCTTTGTCTATTTTAAAAATGGATCAAAGACTACCCAACCTGCAAAAGAACTGAAAAAATGCAAAGGAAAAGTGTTATGAAAAATTGCTTACACTTACATTATATAGTGCTTTTCTGGACACTCCACTCAAAGTGCTTTACAGGTAATGGGGACTCGCCTCCACCACCACCAATGTGCAGCCCCCACCTCCATTCAATGATGGGTATTCTGGCACACTACCACACATCAGCTATCAGGGGGGATTGGAACAGAGTAACAAAGCCAATTCATAGATCAGGATTATTAGAAGGCCAAGATTGGTAAGGGCCAATGGGAAATTTGGCCATGACACCAGGGTTACACCCCTACTCAGTTTGAGAAACACCCTGGGATTTTTATTGACCACAGGGAGCCAGGACCTCAATTTTACATCTCATTCAAAGGACGGCACCTTTTTACAGTATAGTGTCCCTGTCACTATACTGGGCCATTAGGACCCACACATAGACCGCAGGGTGAGAGTGCCCCCTGCTGGACCCACTAACACCTCTTCCAGCAGCAACCTTAGTTTTTCCCCAGGAGGTCTCCCATCCAGGTACTGACCAGGCTCACACCTGCTGAGCTTCAGTGGGTTGTCAGTTGTGAGCTGCAGGGTGAAATGGCTGCTGGCACCATATTCTTTAGAAATCCAGTTGAAAAAACAATATGGATTGGAAAAATAGTCAGATAACAGTATTCCAAATACTTACAAAGATTAAATTCTCTCCTGATCATTAGAATTCTGAACCGGTGCCTACAACACTCATACAGTATCACCTTGTCAAATTGTCTTTTGGAATAATCCTCACAATACATGCATTAGACTTAAAATTAATTGCTGAAAGCAATGCTTTATTAATCTAAACATTTAAATATTTTTCCTTACTTCAAAGTCTCTGAAAGCCACTGAATCAAACCCACAACCATGTTTATTGCATGTTTGTTATTAGGTGCATTTCCTATTGCACTTTGCATATTGATTCTATAATGGTAAAAGGACAGTGAGGTTTTTATTTTGTACTTCCATTTTATCTGACACGTGGAATGTTATCTGTGTAACATGACTGGGACTGATAACACTGTTTGCAGTCAAACACAAATAATCCTGACAAATCTAATATACTGTAAGGATGACAAGCCAAAAGGTATTTCTGTATCTGTCAAGCTAATGAAAATGCATAAAAGTTACTGTAGGTATAACAACAAAAACTGTAATTTACAAGAGCAAATTGATAAATGGGAGTATATTTCTAAAACTTTAGAAGAGTTAGGGTTTTCTTTTTAAAATAAATTAGCAGGGATGCAAATTTCTCCAAATAATAAATTAAGCAAAACAGTTGCTTTATAGTTGATAAAAGAACATTTTATATTTATGAAATTTACCAAACTTATTAAAATGCAGGATGAAACTAAGTCAAGACAGTGATTTGCTTTAACACCATTTTCGCATCTGACGGCATGATGTTTTACATTTTGACTAACTACATATATGTATCAAAATGTATATATAATACAGGCTTTAGACAACAAAATAAACACCAAAGCTCTATCTTGTCAGGGGTTAACACTAAAATATCTGTGGCAACTATTACATCAAAATAATAAAATCAAATTAAAAAGACAATTCCCCACAGAGGATTTCTGAGTTATGGCAACAGCTTCAATATTAGTTTATGGACCTATAAAGGACATTTGGATTTAATTATATTCAGTTGTGAACAGCACACCTACTGTACTGTATGTCATAAATGATTGCCCAATGAATAGACTTACAAAATCATGTTTCATAGGGTAGCATCTCAAACACAGGCATGTAATAAAATGCATCACTCTTTATCAAATAAAGAAATTCTTTCCCAACATTTTAACATTTGTCTTGTTAAATAAAAACAGCTGTTGCCATATCACTTTTTTTTAAAAAAAAGAAACACAGCAAAGCACTAATCTTGTACTTTATTTAAAACAATCCAGATGTACCTGAGATGGTCCTTCCAAGAAATCCAAGCAAACATACAGTTTAGCATTTTAAAAAATGCCAGACAATAAATTCTCTTTTCTTCTACTCTAAGAACCTTTATTCCTCTGGGTCAATGTTGTAAAGAGGACAATACTGAGGACAATAATTGCAAAGAACACCTGTGTAAGACCAGACACACTCAAGCCATTCGGGATTCTAGAAGAGTCAGTGAACACTTTACCCTGAACTAAATTAAATAAGAGATTATTGATGTTTTCTTTTAAATTTAATAAACAGTTCCTGGAAATTCTACTGTTTTATTCAATAGCTTGTTCAAGTTACAGTATGTGACCTTTTCCACATTACCTTTCATTTTAAATTAAAATTATATATACTGTAGATACTTGCTATACTGAAGATGAAGCAAGTTGGGATGTTATCTTCACAGTGCTCCTTTCAATTTTCCACACTTCACTTACAGACATGCTTTATCATGGTTTTCCCAGGTGTGTAAAATGCTTTCCTGTTCCTATGTTTGCATTGCTTTTAACATGGTTTCACTGTGCCCTGTGCAGTGTTCCATTTTAACATGTTCCATGACAGTAAACATCTATATGGGCAAGAAATGATGACATTGCCAGTCAAAAACATTAGGCAAACATTTATATTTATTGGGTAACAAAAATAAACTTGATTTCTGTAAACACTGTCTTCCACAATACAATTCTAGGAATTCTAATTATTATAGTAACATACTCTACTATTCCAGGTATTACTGAAAATATAGTAGGAAATATTGTTGTAATTTAATCTATGCAATGGATGGATGTTTGCCCATTATGCATTCTGGCATGTAAGGGCAGCAACATCCTGTTGCTATTACCATAGCATTAGTTTGTTACAGGATAGGGTTGTTAGCCTTGTGTCCAATGTGGGACACAAACCCACTACCCTGAGACTATGAGTCTCATGCTCTACCAACAGAGCTAGTCAGGGCTCTTAATTGATACAATAACAACTAACTAAATAAATAACCAGATACTTGATTTCATAGATCCTCACAACTATAAAACATGTTTCCTTTAATAGGAGTTAATAAAAGATCTGGTAATAAAATAAAACCTTGCAATGCCATTATCCCTAGCCTGCAAAAGCAGGGAAATTCTGTATGACTAAGAATGAGAGGGGAATGTATGAAAAGGAAGGAAAGAAAAACGTATTGTGTGTTGTGAATAAAGCACTTCCTGTTTCTGTGCCAGATGAGATCACAGACATTACTGTGCTATGATTCAACAAAATGTGAATGGGCAAATCCTGGTAAACATATGTATATTAAGTACTTCTTGTAGTTGTCAATTATTTTCGGTATCTGGATAATACTATTGCTTTGGTATTGTTCAGCATTAATGGAAACTGTTATCAGATAGCTACTTAATTGTTACACATTAGAGCTGTTTCTGTCTAAAAAATGTGGAATTTTTGCAGCTATCTAGACAAACCGTAATTACTGTAAATAATGGAAAGGAACTGTACTGTAATTACTATTGAAATCATAATAAATACAAATGAGGATTATTATTAAAGTGAACAAAACAATCAAAAGATACATACAGCTACTGTACATGGGACAATTCCCACACAGTGAATTTAGATGATTATCGCAGTGTCCAAATATCAAGCACCATTTGAAAATCCTCAGTATTGCAGTGTTTCTTAAGATATGTTGAGGAATTTAGATTCTGTAGAGTGCAGCATGGTGGCACAGTGATTAGCGTTGCTGTCTTTCAGAGCTGGATTCATTTCCTGGGGTGTTATCAGTGTGGAATTTGTATGTTCTCCCCGTGTTCACGTGAGTTTTCTCCAAATGCTCCGGTTTCCTCCCACAGTCCAAAGAGATACTGTTAGGTTAATTAGCTTATGGGAAAACTGGCCCCGGTGTGGGTGTGTGACTGTCTTTGTGTCTGAGCATGTTTTGAGCTTTTCAATCACTGTTCGGTATAGCAACACTTCCGCCTAGGACAAAAACCAGCTAGAGAGCAGTGAATATTGCCTCCAAAATTGCAGAATTCCACCTTTCCTCTGTGTAGTTACTCCACTTCTCTAGACTGAAACGCAAAGCTATAAAGATCCTCTCCGACCCTTCTAACCCTGCCCAACTTCTGTTTACTTTCCTCCCCTCTGGAAAGCAGCTTAGGTCTATCAAGATAAGGACTACTAGGTTCTGTAACAGTACATACCCGGAGGCTGTGAGATGCATGAACTTTTACATGATTTTGCAATTTTTGCTCATTGTAATTTTATCTGATCTCACTGCTTATTTTGTTACTAGTGTGTGGTTTACGATGGTAGTGATGGGTGGATGCTGGTTATTATCGGCTCTATGATGTATATTTGTATGTCTTTTATCTGTCAGTGCTGTTGAGGCTCTTTACCAACACTGTAAGACAGACTTCTGCCAATAACAATTACATAACAGCTGCTTCCCTCTCTCACTGAAAACTTTAAGGAATATAAATAAAAAGAAATATCATATAAAATAGACCATTACTTATTATATATATTTCCAGCTAAGATAGGTGGTAGTTGAAAAAGAATTCCAATACTCTGACATTTTGTGACTTTAAACAGATCAGTAATCTTTTCAAGTGATTACCTACATTAGCTGTATATAGTGTTAAAAACCAGAAAGGAATTGAAAAGAAAAACAAATGGTACCAGCGGCATCTATATCTGTTGACCACTGACAAAACACATGGTGAATTATTGTCTGTGATGACAATACATGTGATGACAGGGGAAATGAGTCAATGAGAACAGTGCAATTGGCGCTGTACCACAAGTTCCATGAGGGCTGATTTTTCAATAAAAAGAAATAAAAAACTTAATCCATTATAATATTGTAATCTGTGGGGTCAAAAAAGATGGATGGATTTAAATGGTATGGCTCTGGAAAATCCAGTAAACATTGCAGTAAAGTACAAATAGAAAATTGTTGTTCTTTATAGAGGTTTGAGGAGCTGCATTAGTGTGCAGGCTGCAAAGAAACAATTTAATTCCATACTGAGTAGCAGAAAATTCCTATTTCTATGAAGTCTTTTATCATTTTATTTTTAACAGTTGTTTACACTTAATGATCATTAATTTTTTGCACAGGAGTGCAGTTTGTCAATATTTTACACTATCAGTTCATACCCAAATCTCAGTTTCATGTTTTTTAATACAAATGTCTGTTTTAATCATTTGATAAATAGTGCAATGGTCTTATAGCTCCCAATCACTAGCTTTTTATACTGATAACTATATTGCAAAAAGACAGATAAATTAATGATTAACATTCCATAGATCAGACCAAATAATAACATTTACAACAGCTCTTTGATATATCACTGGTGACGTAACCTTGGGTTGATGGATATTTCAGGTCTTTCTACATCAGAAACCCTTGCTCACCTCATATCAGATCTCGACTTGTGACCCATTTCTATTGAGCCACCACCCATTGATCACTCCTTCTGCCCTAGAACCATGTTGAGGTTGCCTGTGCTATCCTGTTGGCATTAATGATGGCTCTTCTGTTTGTCCCTGTGATGCCCAAAACACTATCACCTACACACCAGTCTGATAAGCACACACTGGGTCTTCAAGCCATGCCTGCAGTATTCACTAGCCAGATATAGATATATAATAAATAAAATTATAGTAATAATGCACATAAGAAACCTAAGTGTTTCTTATATTAGACTTCTGTTCCAGTGGTGGGTTAGTTTCGTTCAAATCATTACAAGAAAAGCGGGAATAGGTGCTATAACATACTGTATATCACATTGCGCCCCATGAAGCTAAAAATGACACTGCTGGAATGTAAGCTTCTTAATGAGCTTTTTATAAAAATATTGGCAGGAAAGATTTTCATTTTCCTATATGGAAAATCGAATCTGAATGTAGTCATGAAGTTTCAGTAAAACAGCAACAATCAAAACAACAACTGCGTCCTTTAAACGTCTTACTGTTTATAGCACACGGTGATACTAAATAGTTGTAAAAAACAATATTAACAGTCGCAGAAACAAAGGTACTGATCTGTGTTCAGAAAAGTATACATCTCTGCACTCTGCCCTCCAGGAACAATGTATGGTTTGTTTCCTAAACATCCTTTGAACTTTAGTACCTTTTCATTAAAGACAAGGGTAAAGGTATTCATTTGAACTACTGTAGTGTAAAATTAAAACATACCCCCATTTTCTTCCATCACATGTTAGTGTACTCCTGTCTTTACCTTCAAACTGTAGCTAAACTGACAACATTTAGATTATTCACCTGAAACCACAACAGGGAACCTCATGATCATCCAAATGAAGCACACTTATTTCTTAAAGATTTTAATTTGAAATATGCCTCTAATTAACAATTAGAAGACAACTGTATTTAATATCTAAAAGGTACTATTGGGTTTAGGCAATTAAATTAATTAAAAAAACTATTGGGTATTCCTAATAAATAAAAAAACAATCTTAAAGCGAACAAACTACATCTTAACTGAAAATGTGTCCCTATAGGAAGGAAATGGCAGAAACAAAGCAAACAAAAAATTATATCTGGACTTCACTACCCTGTGTGCATTTAGTTTTATCACAAAAATCAAAAGACCTATTAAACCATCAGTTAAATTGACTGGTACAACTGAAACATTTGCAAAACGAATATGCTTCAACTGTTATACAATGTGGCTGGAGCCAAGTAAATTATACAGAAAGAATGGCTTCTTTTCAAATTTTAAGTTGTGCACATTGGTCCAAAACCTCTTTATTTTACATACAGTATGAATTGATGTAAGTCAATATTGTCCATCAATTAAACTAATTAGCCTTTATATCACCTATAAAACATGTTAAATTCAATTATTCTATATGATTTATTTTAAAGACCTTTATATTTGATTACAGTATTTAATGATTTGGAGCACAAGAAAGAAAACAAGACCCTTCATGCTCCATCTTGTTATTTGCTAGTTTAGTAGCTTTAATTTGCACAGCAAGTTCTTGAAGGTGCCCAAAGTTACGGCTTCAATCACCTAACTAGAAAACCTGTACCAGATACCCATCCACAACTCTTTGTGTAAAGTGCATGCATTGCTCCCTATATCCCAGAATCAGCCACATAAAAGTATATTTTCAAACTTCCTGTATGGACCACTTTGCACTTTAATCAACATTCAACTTAATTTATTAAGTGTCTGCCCAATCCATGAATTTGTCCTTTTGTAACTCTCATGCTACTGTATCTTCAATTACTAATCAAAGTAATTGACTAAGTTAAATAGGACTATCGTTTTCTAAATTCATGTTTTGTGCCTCTTAAAACATGTAGATACAGTAGGTCCTAACTGTTACCTAACAGTAGCATAAGTAAGTGATTGATCAATATTCTGGTTCAGTTTTATCTACATTTTTATGAATTGATGATATATTCAATCCGTGAGTGCAGACTCGATGCTACTATTAACGAATTATTAACGAATTCACCATAGTCCTTGGAATTTCTGATTCTTGGCAAAATAATTAAATCATAATTTATTGTGTGCCAACATTATGTTAATTATTAAGATTAGGATGAATTACTCTGGTAATATGATTTTTTTTGTCATGATCTGTAAGGAACTTTGTGAGTATAGCGATATGTCAGAAGTAAATAAATGTAGTCTAATTTACCAAAAAATAAATACATTTAAGTCAGGTGTACTGGTTTATCAGGTTTTATAATTTAGTTATGTACTATACATTACATTGTATTGTTCTATGTGCTAGACCATACAAAAGCCTAGAAGAAAAAAAATATATAATCTACATTTATATTAGAATATGTGAACATTCTTAACATTAATGTTATAAAAGGTAGATCCCTGACTTGTAAATTAAATGGAAGCATGTTGCTTTTAATGCTCACATTTCAGACTGAAGTCAGGCAGCTTTTGCCATTCTCTACAAACATAAATCTATGTTTTTATGTCAAATACTGAACTACTTTCAATTCACACATTTAATATGTTCAGGTGTTTCTTATACCACTTCTGAAAGGTTGCAGAAGTTATCTTCTATTTCTGCTGTGGCAGTCACACTTTTATCTCTTCTTGCATGGTCGACTCTAGTATTACATTTACTAGATCTTCCTTGTGCTGTATCAACAGTACAGTATATCACATATCATTCCAGACCTGACCCTTCTTCACTGATCACTGGTTATCCATAGAATGTAATGTAATCTACAAGCTCTGATTACCTCTTATCGTCTAGCCTCTATCTTACTATGAGATAAGTTGAAATCCCTTGATTCCAGTGTAGTCTCATTTACATACTGTATGAGACACTCTGTAGGGATGCTACTACAGCTTTATCAAACCATCTTTTTTTGGAATTGTTACAGAGGACAAAGGATCAGGGACCTACTGTAACTCTTCCTCGACATGTTCTAGTACATTACTGATCATCATTGTAGCATTTGTTTTCATAATTATTTGTTTTTTGGCTATACTAGTTTTGCTGCATTTAAACTACCCTCAGCTATTTAAATGTGGGATTATGATTTGTTAACTATTATCACACAACAAACAAATTGCTGGGCTTTCTTAATTTCTTTTCCACTGAATTTTTTTTCACCTGCATTAATCTGACTTTGCAAAAGCTCTGCAATAAGATTCATTAGAGTAGCAATTTGTTAGGTAAGACATGCTTAGTCATTGCATTATATTTCCTTATTAAACTGCTCTGCACAACTAAAGAAAACTAAAGCTCTCTTCCAGATTCTCCTTCATGGTAATAGTTTAAACTCTGTGGTCACCAGTAATGTTTCACTCTTACTGTCTGTAATGGGAATATGGCCAATTCTCTTTATCCAGTCATACAGAAGGGACTGCAATGTTTCATTCAGAATGTGGGAAAATATTTATGTCAGCTCCTTTACCAAAACAATAAAGGACTTCAAATGCCCTTTCGCTGATACCATTACTCAGAATTATGTCTTGTGCTCACAATGGCTCACTTCCTTCTAGTGTACCACTAATCATTTGATCATTATTGTGCTAGAAAGAATAATTGTCCTTAGTTGTTCAGTTGGCACTAAGAGGATTCCAATCCTTTTACACTCCACTGTTTAACAGACGTTTCTGGGCAGTGACCTGTGCATGGACTCTGTACACCTGCACAGCTCCTTACAGAGCATTGACAAACTAGTTAGCTACCTCTATAAACAGAATAACATTGAAATGTACAAGCCAGTCTCTATTTAAAACCAATACAGTGAGACAGAAAGGACAAATGTCCTCATCTCTGCGGCTGTTGTTAGAACTATTTGTGTTGTAAATAGTTTGGAATACAAGAGCAATTGTGAACTAAAAGAAAAGTTGAAAGAAAAAAACTAAACATTATGTGCAAATTTTACATTAAAACCACTTCTTCAATAAATAAAAAGTTAAAAAAGAAAGAGCCGCCTGATTCTTTTACCTGGGGTCAGCTTTATTTCAACACCTAATTTCCCACTCGAAAAAGCAGATTAAACTGCAAATTTCTGACAAGTGAAAGGTCCCTAAGACTGCCCTTAGCTGCACAGAAAGAATGCAAGCAACACTGTGTTGTGAATTGCGCTAAAAGACGAAGCAACAGCATAACCAGCCACATTACAAAGGGCCTTCCTGTTACAGGAAATTCAATTAAATTCTTCGCACTAGGATTTACAGCATTAAAAACCACCTTTGTCTCTTTACACCTTTACAGATTGAAGTGTTAAATGCTAAATCCTCCCTTACTACAGTTATTGAAACAGCTTATAAATACCATCTGGCACTCTTATTCTGTTGTATCTTCTATTTTGTATGTTATGAATGCCAAGAGGACTAATTATTCTGTAACTTTGTCTCTGTAAATGTTTAACTTAAGTGTATATATTTTTATTTCTGCAAAGCTTCATAATTTGTTAAAACTCTATACAGGGTACAAAGTGGTACATATACTGTATGTTCTGATATGCTCTATGTTTAAAATGTCTTGAAACACAGAATCTTTAGAAAAAACATAAAACAATGCTACTTCCTTTAAATAAATATTAGCGGCAGTGTACAACTGTGGGAAATGTCTAGGTATTCTTTTACACTACAAGAAACTTAATCCAAGGCCAGACTGCAGATTGGCAACTTTCACTAAAAACGACGTAAAACCTTATCTAGCTTCCTTTAAATAATGTAACAAACTAATCGTTCCAGGAGGTTTTCCAGCTAAATAACCTTTAATCTTCTAAAATGTTACGGAACATTTGGGGTTTATGATTTTAAGGCGTTTACTTTCAAGGCCTCAGTTTTCAGACAAAGAGTTAGAATGTCCTCCAAACGTGTTGTGAAAGCAAATTCAAAACTTTTTTTTGCTTTACAGTCAAGCAATGTGTATTTGTGATCATGACATTAATAAGAATTAATATATATATATTATACATATTATGAATATGTACAATATGACTTTTCAGGCAGACATTTGATCATATTAGAAAAAATACTGTGTCAATCACAGCAATTACAAGTGACCTTGAGTAAATGTGAGAGTAGAAAAGTCTATATTTTGTTGCTTATCCCTTTGATTCAATAACTCCATGAAGTCTGAGACATTTAGCTCACAAATTTCTTTCTGCAATCATTTGAGATGTTTTGCCAAGCCTGTGCTGTATCCATTTTTGGGGAGAGTTCGAACTTTAATATATTTTTCAGCATATAAAATGCATGCTCTATTGCATTTTTATCTGGAAATTGACTCGGCAAAACTAAGATTTTTTCACTTCTTTCTCCTAGTGAACTGCTTTCAGTCATTGTCATGCTGTAGGAAAGCATCACCCACAAATTATGGAATCATCTTCTTCTACATAAACAGACCTAAAGACCTAATGTTCCAGAAAGCTGCAGAATTCAATCTACAGCTGACATCATCAGTTGCGACAAATGAAAATGGTTGAGTTAGTTCCAGAGGCCAAGGCTATAACATCACTTGTACCATGTTCCATAGATGAGGTGCTGCTCTTTGAAGAATTTACAGTTTCATTCTTACTCCTCATTTTAACCTGTCAATCACTATGGTAAATGTTTTTTCTTGGTCTTAGTCAATAAAACTTTCTTCCAAATCTCTCCTAGATCATTTTTGTACTTTCAAGCAGATACAAATCAGGGTTTTCTGTTCTTGTTGCTGATGGGAGATTTACATTTTGCAGTGCAGCTTATTAAACACTGCTGTCTCAGTCTTCTACCTTCTCCCAAGCACTATGGAGGTTGTAGGCAATTTAACTGTTATTTGAAAGTTTTACGTGGAAGGTCTGAAAACTTTTTTTTGTCAGCAAGCATCCACAGTTTTGGTTTTTGGCCAGCCTAGTTTTGACTAAGCGGTTATTATATACAGTAAGTGGTTTGTTTCTCATTTTGTATATTCCAATCTGTTGATTTTGATACGCCTAATTTCTGTGCTGTTACTCTGATCGATTCTTTTCTTTCAGCTTCATAAGTTCCGGTATTTCTTTAACATTAAGTTCTTTGTTTTTCATTTTGACTTTTGACTATGGACTCCAAATACTAAAGTCTAAGCAAGATAGTTTGAGAGAATTTTCACTCTAATATGATTGCATAATTACCCAAAACACCTGAAGAACAAGAGACACCTGTCTGCCAATTGTCCAGATATTGTTTCTCCTTTAATATAAAAAAGTTCAATACTATTCATTTGTTTATCTTATCCAGGATAGTAATACCTACCCAGGGCTATCATTTCCTCAGTCAGGGCCAAACTCTTGATATTCAAAGGCTCGTCTCGTCACAATGAAAATTTGGTTGAGCTTCTGAAATTACTAATAGAGATCACAGTGAAAATACCATTTAGACAGTGGAGCCCCAATTCTGTTGGAAGGCAATGCAGGTGAACTAAAGAAACTCTTTAGTTCCGTTAGACAAGACAGACAGACAAAAGCTTTATGGATTAGACAGGAACCATCAAGCTGGGAGATTTCAGATATTCAGGAGCAGAATCAATAAACTTTTGTCAGGTTTACAGGTGTCTCAAAAACTATAAAAATTCCAACATTTCCATCAATTACGGCACAGTATTTTTATAAATATGTTATATTAAGGGTGCACTCTTGTCGTAATATGCCAGTTGTCAAATCTGCCCAGCTTCCTAATGCAATTATACAATTTACTCAGACAGAAAATGGAGGCACAGCCATAAAAGCAAAACTTTCCCAAACAAACTTTCCCAAAACAGTTTGTTTTGTCATAAATCATGCTTTAAAATAGATGCATTCAAGAAACATTGAATCTAACAACAATCTCATAATACAGTTTTTCTATAACACTGTTCAATTCTTGAGGTCTTTTTTAGAAGATGGTATCAAAAGCTAAAAGGTTTCCTTTATTTCTGATTTGAGATATATACAGTATAAATGAATGTATAATTTTTGCTAAATGTAATGATGTAAAAGGAAATAAGCTTTAAAATACAACTTCCTTCTTTTTACAACCATTGTTATCCCTAGCCAGGCTGCAAAAGAACTAGGAAACTACCTACTGTACAGTTACACTCATTGTCACATACGATTGTAGGATGTCTGGGAATTCCTTAGGGTCTTGTACGTGGACAACAGTCTTCTCATTATCCTGCCTGTTGTTTCATGGCCTATATTTCCTAGCAACCAGGAGCAACTCCCTAATCATTTCTCACTCCTGCATGTTTTCCACCTGGGACAAAGACGCTCAAATACATTGTCATGGCAACTTCAACAGCCGCAGAAGCACTTGGCTCTGCAGAGAAAGTGAAAAAGAAAATCTTGAAAGGAAACTGCAAGATAAAGGCCTTGCTATCCCAACTTTCCCACTGTTAGAATGTAATTAAAAAATTACTTCAACAAAAGGCTGCTTCTGAATGAATGCATGCCACTCAATGTGTAGCCCTGTCATTGAGACTTTCTAATGCAAAGCAAATGCAATGCAAAGCAACGAACAAAACTGGTAAAAATGTCATTCACAATGAAAGAGGTATAATGGAACAGGCCACCAACATTGATCAAATACTTCCTAAAACTATTTCTAACTAAAAATTCCAGTCATAGTATGCCCTTTTTGGCAAGTGCATGTTTCTGTTCACAAGAAGATAATAGTTACTATTGTCAAATTTAATTGTTTCCCTTCATTTATGTTCTTGTCACTGTTTTTCATCCATCTCTTACTTTTAGTTTACAAACCTTAGATCATATTACTAAAATCCCACTTTATTCTTTAGCCAAGACACTTAAATTGACCGATCTGAGAAAAGAGGCAGGAAGTAAATTTGCCCACTTCTTTAAACTGCAAAAGAGCAAAATGACCAATGTCTTTTCATGTTTTTTGTCTTATTGATTCCAATGAATGATTTGCAATTTTTGCATGGTCAAAGACACAGAGTAAGCTATTTCTAAAAAAATATGACAGTTAGGAGAATGTATTGAGAACACCAGACCTCATTATCTTATGTTTATTAAAATGAATGCTACTGTAAATGTGAAATTCCTCCATTGCGGAAAGCTATTTTAAAAAATATCTAATTAAAAATAATTAGATTTATAGTATGTAGAGGTTTTTTTTAATGACTGAAACCACAGGTCATTTTTGCACATTACACAGATAGTGCTTTATTGTCATTAGAACAAGTGAAAATGTATCATTAAATGCTGCATCTAAAGCTGGAAATAAAATTATTTTAGACATCACAAAAACCTGTGTTAAGGTATTTAACCATATACTGTAGGTGGTGCTTAGCATTCACTGTGATTTCTGATGATATCTATTAAAATTAAAACAAATAAAAAATCTAAAAATCAACTGTGTATATAATGGGTACTTATAGTGCTTTACTCAGGTAATAATCCTTGAAGTGATTTGAAAGGAAATAAGATTTTACAAATCATTCACAAATCATGTGAACACTGAGAATCCCAATTTTCCTTTCCTTATTTACTTATTTCCCTACTTAGTGGGTCGTTTTATGGACCTGGAAGCTGTATGTTGTTGGGGAAAAAGAAATAGAATGTTTTCTATGCCAATTTTAATACACAGGGTGTAAGAAGAACATCACCTTCAGAAGACTCAATAGTGGATTAAAACTTGACTTGACTGTTAAAACCTGGTTAACCTACCTGAGACTGTATTATAAAAGTATGATCTCCTTGCAGTGCTGAAAATTGATTCAAAGGTATTGGTACATTTTGACAAGCATTCCCTCATTATGATATGTGTAAACAGTACATAAAACTTCCTGAATTGCTAACCTGCCACCTACCCTGCCCCACGGCTGCGACAACTAAATAGTTTCATTTTTTATTACAACACTTGATTAATGATTAGGTGCTGCTTTGATGGAACAAGCCATAACACAAAAAAACTCTATGTGAAAACCACAAAAACTCAAAACTGGATAAACTAGATAGGTAATAATGAAAGCATGAGGTAAGTACAAAGAATACTGTCAACATACTGACTTGCTTTGCGAGCACATTGAAATGCACATTTATGCTATATAAACAATGGAAAATTTGTTAAACTTACTTTCTGAAACTTTTAAAATGTTGAATGAGCATGAGTTCATTAGGCTTAGAGTTCTGCAAGGTTTAATCACAAAAGGTATTATAGCATTATCTTTTGACTCTAGTCCTTTCCAGGTGGAAATTATGTGACAAGTACAACTCATGCCCCTCCTGGGATTCAATTCCATCACTCACATGCTCCAAGCATGCACAGCTCAACTCCAGAGACAGCAGATAATTCTCCCATGCCAAAACACCAGGTTTTCTACTGCAGAAGAGTTTTATACTGTGTAGATTTTAGAGGGGGTGACATCACTTCTGTAACTGGCACAGTGCAAGAGCCCTGTTACATTATGTTTTCTGAGTCATGTGCCTGGATTGTCCATGTTATAGACATGAAGGGAGGTACTTAAGAGTTCTTACTGTCAGTCTTTAACGTTTTAAGTAATTTTGTTTATATACTGTATGTGTGTGACATCGTAAGACTAAACATCAATCAAACCTTTTCACCATTCCGATACAATAATTTAATTGCATTTTCATAAAAATAAGCAGATGTCCCATAACACCATTTCACTTTAAAAACCCCTCTACAAACTACACTAGAAAGTTTCATGTCAGTCAATAATTTGCAAATAAACATTCATGGCTTTTGTAATTTTTTATATAATGTTGTTTTATATACAATACATTAACATGTTTTAAAAATACTTCCTCTCTGGTTGCAAAACATAAGAATGTTCAAAAACACTTACTCAGCAGTGTGAAACAGTGGTGAGGGTTGGGGACATGTAACTCAAAGGTTACTAGTTTGAAGCCTACGTGAAGCACAACTGTTGCAACCTTAACTGCCCTTTATTTAGATTACTTCAGTAAACTAACCAGCTGTATAAATGGGTAAAAAAGTATTTAAAATACACTCCATTGTATTTTGCAAATCAAAGTGAATGAAAGTGAATTTACCAGCAACTGGCAATTTGTTTGAAACACATGTGTGGATGACATTCTGTACACACACAGAATAAGTTACCTAAAATTGTTGGTTTAAAATAAATAGGTGTACACATCAACCACTATTTGTCATCAACCATCAATAAAGCAAATACAGCCTTTCTAGTTTAAATATACAGTACGCAGTGATCTTACTTTAAGATGTCAAATAATAGTTAATACTGACTGGCAAAAAACAAAAACAGGATTGAGGACTTGTATGCAGAAATGTATGCAAGAAATGTATGCAAGGACCTGTGTAGTCTCTGTAAAAAATGTTGCACTGATATTCATATTCAGGCACTCCCTAGTAAATCTTCTACTGCAGCAGTTGTCTAGTTCTGATCTTGTGTTCTCAATGTGTAAATACTGTATGTGCCTGCCTAGCAGAAAGGGCTTGGTTCAGTTCTATCTGTGAAAAGTATCAATTAAGCTTTCAATTTTAGTGAAATACCATGTATTATAGACAACAAGAGTAACATACCAGAGGTTTGATAGTCAATGGATGTGTTGGATGTTGGTCGCAGAACTGCAGACCTCCGGTAAACTATATGGACTCTCCCATGCTCTTCATGCTCCTGTGTTCCTCTTTCGAGTGGCTCAATGAAGTATTCATCTGAATCCGTTCGAATCATACCAGCCTATCAATGAAAAAATTTAAAAAAGCAATTAAACCACTTCATCAACATCAAGACACTACAGGTTTCATGCAAAGGTACAAACATGGTACAATTTTCAGGGCATGAAAAAAGTATTGCTTGGATACTGTAGTGAACAACAGTTGTTGTAAATGTAATTATTCATCATAGATTTATACAGTGATTCTACTCAACCAGATATTAGCAAAATAAAATTGAACATCATCTTTGATATTGTCAGTCCTTGACCTGTATAAAATAAACTTCCAGTTTTACATTTCCTTTTACATGGAATACACAACAAAGGTCTGGAAGAAAGCACCACAACTCAACCAATGAGATACAGTATTCTACAGTACGACTTCTGAACTTATTTTTCCAGCATGCTTTGCTTAAACACCCCTCCACTAAATCTAGCTCATTTTTAGAGAGCTTCCATCTACTGTACCTTGACTATATGACCAGGTTCATGTTTTAGAATGTTCTGAAATCTTTCTTTTATTTTAACACAATGCATATTGTACCTCCTGGGAAATTACATAAAAATCTCCAATGACAATGTTATAGTTTACTTATGTAAATTATTATCTTAAATTTGAAAATCTATCTGAATTCCTGACAATGAGAAGGCTAGTGAAAGTTTTATTTCTATCCATCACCAAGAAATGAGTATAATTACTGTACAATAATCACATTTATAAATATTTAGACCATAAATTAATCACTAGACAGAAGTTGCAGTTCTTATATTTTTCAGTATACTGTACAGTGTTTGCATATTGCTGTTTCTACACAGCTACACACGTTAAAAAAAAAAAGCATTCAGTGAAAAACTAAGCCGAGCCCCGGCACAGGCCTCATATGTAGAATCTATGCACAGAGTCAGACTGGAATGTGGAGAAGATTTTATTTCCCAGATCTCATCTACCTCATTTTGGCCTCATCAGCATGATCCTGTGGTCTGAGTGCCAAGTACATTTGTATAATTCCAGAGAAGACTCACACACATTTGGTTATTCTCCTCTTTACCCAAATGGGCTTAAATAATTGAGCAAAGATATTCAAGAGAAATACAATGTAGTAACAGCAGAGCAGTTACTACAATGTTACTGTAACTCAGAGTATAATTGTCTACTACAGCAATTATTACACTTTTTCTGTCTGTGGCTAGGAGCTTGGACTGATAGGCAAGTGGGCCTCTGTGACAGGTCGCATCTGGTAGCGGTAGAGTGTTTTAAGCGAATCCCCGATCTCACATGCCTTCTGGAGTGCAGCTGGACAGAGCTCAGACGATGTGGAGTTAGGCCATAAGTGAAACAGTGGCAGGTCAGTTTAGGGAAGTGGACGTTTCTTTCTTGGTTGCCAAACACTGCACTTCAGTTCTTTCAGCAACAGAGTGGGTGCCATGCCTCCAAAATGGCGATCACAGGCCATTAACACTGTCAAGTAATCACTTACTTCTTTGGAGAAGAGCAACAACCCTGAGCCCCCCCTTCATTGCAAGCTGTACGGCCTTCTCCTCCGCTCGAACTTGACCCAAAAAGCCGTTCCTCCCAGTGCAATATCCAGCCATGTGCTGTATCGTCTGGTTTCTCAATTTACTTGAGGTCCCTGGATTCGTGCCCAACCTTTTGGTAGTCACTGGTGGAATTTTGCGGTGGTTAGTACCATTACTCTCATACAGTACCAAGGCTGTACCGTACCAACTCGGTCTTCACTCTCCACTTGTGGCAACACATTCTCATCGGTTCTCTGTGTCCAAGGACTTAAAACAGCTTTTAGATTTCCCCTTCACAGTTTTTACTTAGGTTAGTTTTATATTAGATATCTTGAACAAGCTCTGCTACAGCAGTCCTACAGTACATAACTGCGCTGCCCAATGGGGAAGCCTGCTATCTCGGCTCAGTTCTGGTGTGCATTAGAGGCAAGTATTACTCCACATGAGTGTTCTTGCCTTTACCCTGTCACGAATCTGCCAGTGCTCTTGTATGCCATAATTTTTGGGTCAGAGGTGATGAGTATCCTACTTAACCGACATTTATGTGTGTGATAGCAAGTGGAGAAAGAAAGGCCAAAACAGGATTGCAAGCACACTGCAGTTTACTGCCCTTAATCTTTAACAGGTGCATGCTGATCACTGAGAAAGTGAGAAAGAGAAAGAGCATAGCATTAGCGAACAGCCCATGTGGTAAAGTAAGATTTCCACCTCCCCCCTTTATACAGGGTGGGGGAAGGGGGTATAAAGAGAGCATGCTTGGGGAACAGGGAGAAAGGTTAAAGAGCAGTCCTGGCAGTCCATCACCCAGGGGAAGAACACTGTAGTACTTTCCCAAGGTTGTATGCCTGAAGCAAATAACAAATTATCATGTGAAAGTCTGGAACAAGTTTCACAATAAAGATGAAGTTTAGGCAATCTTTATTTACTTACAGTATATGATTAAGACCATGGATGACATGTTAATACTCTAAACTTCACCCACTAAGCTACACAAATATCACCCATAATGCTTCCAAGAAGTGTATAAACGTCTAGGAAAACAACACCAGAGCAGCACCTTTTGACTGATTTACATCAGTCTACATTTTAAAATAGATGCTTAAGAGTGAAGATACGTTTCACCTTATGTGGCAGATTTAAGAATGGATTAAATACTTTTAAGTCACAAAGGTCACAAAACCAGTAAGAACAGAACCTTACTCAGAGAGAAAGGTTAAACAGCAGGAGGTGTTCTGGACAAATTAAATTGTCTTCTCAACACCACACTACATACAACTACAACCTGTCTATCGAACAGTTTCATTCTCTATTATTTCATTAACCCATTAAAATCTTAACTCTTATAGAGCTATAAGCAAACATGAAGATATTATGTACATTCCTACCATGGAACAAGTAAAGGTCTATTCCATGCTAAAAAGAAAAGAGACAACGTTTCGGCTGTGGAGCCTTCTTTGCAACCTACACATGCAGATACCTACAGTACTTGAAAATCTCTACTGTGTTAACTATACAAATAATATTATGCTGTTATGATATTACAACACATTATCATTAAGGACCAGGTATTTACTTGCTTATACCTAGGAATACAAGAATCAGTATGCAAGAGACAGGTATAACTGTATTAGCATGCAATTAAGACATAACTGGAATCACTGAAACACAGCTAACAGAGTTTTGGTGAAAAAATGCAACATCACTGGATGCACATGAAGAGAACTGTAAATGTGACAGAAATGGTTGTATTTGTTACTAATAGCCTTTATAAAGAACAATATTGTAGACGTAAAGTTAACTCCATACTGCAATGGCACCTCTTTGTCTAAGGAAAGGGAACAGATTTTGAGATCAAAAGCTAACAAGCAGACACTTTGTTGGAGTATTGAAGAAGTGGGCAAGAGACCCCACCTTATCTTCCTAGACTACCTTTGAGCTCCTTATACAAAATAAAGTTATCTGATCTCAAACTGTTCCGAGAATTCTAGTACAGTACTTAAACAAGGCCTTCCCTTTCTAAACTCATGTTGCTAAAATGCTTTATATGCCTTGCTTTCCTGTATACAGTACATACAGTATTCTTTTAGTTTAGCTCTATCATTTCCAGCACTCTACCAGTAAAGAGAGACTGATTGGTCTATAGTTTCTACATTTTCATAGTATGACTCATAAGGTTTTGACCATTTTTAGGCCATCCTAGCTGTCAGCAGCAGATTGAGTGCTTTCTATAACACAAAGCAAGTTATTGATTACTTCTGTTGTAAAAACATGCAAGTTATATTAATCCAACATGTTTAATATTCTTGTAACATGTTGTATAAATTTCCTGTTATCTCTAACTACCTACAGTACTTTGCTTTCACAGTTGAAAACAAGCTTTGCATTTTTTATTTGGCTTTTTCAATATCCCAGAAGCTCACTTTTTGTTCATTACCTCATAGCCTGTTTTTTTCTAATTATAAGTCCAAATTTAAATCTAAAATTAAGAAATTGGAAGTATCCATCATAGTCAGTATTATAAACAGTTCCTCAATGCTGTATCAAAAAAGAGATCTTCTGGTTTTCAGGCAGATAGGCTACATGGGTAAATTATTCCCATCTTTTTTTAATTAATAATTAATTAAAAATAATAAAATAACAACAATCGCTTGCCAAGGTCTGAAAAAATCAATTAGGACAAGAGCTGTTTCAAGCAACCAGGCATACATACTTAAGACATCACGAACTTTATTACATGTCTTAAAATCACCGTTTTAAAATCATCCAACTCATTCACAATTGGAGAGTTCATGTGGCACTATGGCATGTGAAATGATGATGTACATGTGCATTTCTCGAGGGGTGAAAAACATCTGTGGGCCAAAAAAAAAACTCTCCCTGGAGGACAGGGATTCTCTCACAAACACACGAGAATTACATAAGACTTACACCCACTCGCCTTCGTGTGAAATTAAAATAAACATATGCTATGACAGCCTCGGAGCAAGTGTAGAATGAAATCGACACCTATGTACAGTATGTAGTGTTTTCAAAGTGATCTGTACATACAGATAGGTTGTTTCTTTAAGTTTCTGATTTTCCATTATGTTAATACAGTAGTTAAAATATACACAGTAACTGACATGCTAACCTACTAATAACAGGTGAGAAGTAACATATTTACAGTCAGTATAACAAAGAAGTCAACACACAGACACAGGCCTTCATAAAAAGCTTAGCAGTGAGCTTTGAACAAATTAATTGAAATAGAATGTCACATAACATTTTCCAGCAGGAGAATTGTACACGTGGCTAATTTGCATATGAACTCCAGCCTTGCTTCTTAATTTGCATAGATACCCACAGCTCATGTAAACCTAATTTCTTTCTTGGCCCAAGTGAAACGTCTCTCATGTACCATGCGTATGCTCCCCCTGTCACAACTGTTGGCTGCCTGAAGATGTTGTAAATGCAGTGTTTGTCTAAAAACCATGTCTTGTGCGAAATGGGTGATTTACAAAGTAATTCTGTGGATACAAGAAAAGAATTAGGGCCAATTGTTATTTGGCCAAGCAAACGACCTTAGGCAACAAAGGAAGAAATATGGAAACTAGTACAATAATGCCCCAAAATGTTAAGAGCGTCTCTCTAGACATTCATCTATTATCATAAAGCCACTTATTCTTAGGCTTAATAACTCTAAGCCAATCCCAAAAGAACTGGGCACAAGAAAGAACTACCTTTAGCAGGACACCAGTGCATTGCAGGATACACACATAAACATATTACAGACACCAATTTATCTAGTCAGCGTGTCTTTGGGAGTTTGGGGGGGTTGGGGGAGGACTGATACACTCTACCTATGCAGCCATAATGAGACCAAGCTAACTCCACAGAAAAGGCACTCTATCCTGGGATGAGAGCTGTGAGGCCACAATGCTGACCTCCACATACAGTAACATGTAAGTGAAAGACAAATTAATTTTTTTTCCCCTTAGAAATACTTGTTGAAACAAGATTTTCGACAAATGTCCAGGATCACACGCCATTCCTAAAACTCCCAACATGCATACTGTAGGTAATGAACACAACAGAGACAGAAATCTGAAGCCCTCTTTCATTACCCCATTTTAAAACCCCAACACAGAGATTGTCTCATAGATGTTATTTGCTAGATTGACAGTGATTAACATATCTGCCTCAGTTTTTGCTGAATTTGTCCAGTGATATTAATCACTAGAGTGAAGCAATTAATATCACTAGACAAGCACAGCGTCCTGGCTATTGGTGAACAATGAGGAGAACTGGAACGAAAGGAGAGGGAAGGAATGCCGAGACAAAAATCACCTGCAACCAACCTTTCCCACACTGAACAGCACGTCAAAGCCCTCTTCCTGGCTTCTGCTGGAAAACAGAAGTATGGAAACTATCTGAAAATAAATTGTTTCTTAATAAATTCTAAAGAGGGTGTATGTGAAAGGATATGTCAGGGAGACTTATGGCAGGGAGGATGACTGGCACTCATGGCAATATGAACACACCAACTCTCTTTGAACCTAAAAATACCATGATCCCCTTGATTCCCATGCTCCTGTGAATACCGAATCCAGGTGTTGTTGTATTTAGGGATATTATCTTATATGGCCCTGTTGTTTCCTTTGTAATAGATAAAAGTCTATACCAGAGCCACAAAGGCTTATCATAATTTCCATTGTGTTAAGTGGACTAGAGAGCACATGATTCTTCCTCTATAGAAAGGTGAGTCTATCGCAGGGATAACCCCTCAGAGATGCTGGTCCCCATCTATACAGCTGGATGGACTGGAACAACTGGAGTAAAGTAGCTCACTCAAAAGGTATAAAAGAAGTTTCTGCACCAGGGACTCAACCCAGAACTTATCAGTCCCATGTCCAAAGGCTCACCCACTACGCTATGCCATCCTTTCCCTTAGCACACCAAGAGAGATTTACAGTATATGTACTTACCAATAATTGAAAAAAACAGATAAATTGTTATACTCATTTCTCATTAGTTTGGCGCATATAAAAAATCTTCCTTGTAAGAAGGTTAGTTATCTATATGCCAGCAGCCATATCACCCTGCAACTCACAACTGGCAACTCACTGAAGCTAAACAGGTGTGAGCCTGGTCAGTACCTGGATGGGAGACCTCCTGGGAAAAACTAAGGTTGCTGCTGGAAGAGGTGTTAGTGGGGCCAGCAGGGGGTGCTCACCCTGCAGTCCATGTGGGTCCTAATGCCCCAGTATAGTGACAGGGACACTATACTGTAAAACAGGCGCTGTCCTGCGGATGAGACGTAAAACTGAGGTCCTGACTCTCTGTGGTCATTAAAAATCCCAGGGCATTTCTCGAAAAGAGTAGGGGTGTAACCCTGGCGTCCTGGCCAAATTTCCCATTGGCCCTTACCAATCATGGCCCCTCTATGAACTGGCTACATTACTCTGCTCTCCTCCTCACTGATAGCTGATGTGTGGT
Source organism: Atractosteus spatula (assembly GCF_055471065.1). Classification (NCBI taxonomy): domain Eukaryota; kingdom Metazoa; phylum Chordata; class Actinopteri; order Semionotiformes; family Lepisosteidae; genus Atractosteus; species Atractosteus spatula. The sequence continues at coordinate 55,389,933 of NC_142708.1, read as the reverse complement.
GAGTGTTCTGGTGCACTATGGCAGCCGTTGCATCATCCAGGTGGATGCTGCACATTGGTGGTGGTGGAGGGGAGTCCCCATTAACCCATTACAGTCCCCATTACCTGTAAAGCGCTTTGAGTGGAGTGTCCAGAAAAGCGCTATATAAGTGTAAGCAATTATTATTATTATTATTATTATCTTTGTAAAATAGCAAGCATTAATGACAAACCTTCAGATTCCCCTGAAGCAAAAATTAAGTTCCAGGTAATGTACAGCAGTGATTTAATTTTGCCATCTTTGCCACACCAGTATACTGCCTGATTATAAGTGCATTTCATATCATGTACAATTGCAGGTGGCTGACAGAGATTTAGCCTGCTGTTACCTAAATAGAAGCTCTCTGAAAGGGATCAAGAGTTCTGTGTTCCATCAGTTTAATATCCCAGCATCAGCGCCAGCCAAGCAGACACCACATTTCTGCCAAGACAAACATATGGGATTCAGCTGAAGGGGTCCAGTTTTCTAAGACAGCCCTCCAGTCTAAACTTCTTAAGGAGCCGGTATGAACGTGCTACATTTAAAAGGTGCTGCCGCTTTTAAAAAAAAACACTGATTCAGCTGAAACACTGGCACCTTTCACCCTCAGTGTTGTTTAAAGGGGTGTTTGGCTTAGAGAAGTGTGCAAACCTTCGTCATCATTACCTGCCATTTTCATCCCTTTTAAAGGGAACCTTAGGAAAGATTATACCAGCTAATTTATTTCAAACAAAATGTGAAAAACACCTTTTTTACGAACAAAAGTGGCCTTTAAAAACTGTTATTTATTAAGAATAAGAAAGATGATGAAAACGACCACCTAGATACAGATTTGAGCAACATTTTAAAATATGAATCTTATCATGCTATTGATTCCAATGCATTATTAAAGCCTCTCAATACACATCATGAATAGATTAGCCTTGATAGACATGCCTGTGCAATAGTATAGAATTAATGTTAAAATGGCCATTGAGAATTATTTGTAAAATAAAAATGTGCCAGTCTTTTTGTCAACAACTAACTGATATTGGGTTGAGAAGAACTGCCATTCCTCTTTTAGCTGATCTGTCAGTGTATAATGTTACCTATATATGTAAACACTCCTGCAATTTAAAAAGACTTGTCCCACACAATTACCAATATGGATCACGCAAAAACAGTAAAAACTTCAATCATCACACAATAAACCACATATGATGAGCAGTTCAGGAAGCCTATGCTTCAATTTTTGCATTATACCATGAACATACTGTGACAAAGCGTTCTTTCAGGACCCTATGCAGACAACACAATCCAGGGAGGAGTGAGGAAAACACGGGGAAAAAGGCATGCAAAGGGGCTGGAAGGAAAATGTGGGGGGGCGTGTTCATGGTGCGCTGGTGTTCAGGGGAGGTGTGGCCGAGGCAAACAGTCCAAATGAGTCCAAGGCAAATCCATGAGTGTAGCAAAAGTCCAAGACCGGGTAATCCATCCTGACAGACAAACAGAGTTCAAAGCCAGAGCAGGATCTGGCGGCGGGTCGGGGGAATAAAAGGGGGGTAACGGGACCAGACGCTCCCTGATCCCGGACTCAGAAGGTCAGGGCGCCGTGATGAAGCCTGTGCCGTCGAGTCGCTCTTGGACTCGCGGATAGGCGGGCTTCCTGGCATCCATCTTCCAAAGCTGAGCCCAGATTGGCAGGAACCTCTGGCTTTTATAGCATGGGGGGCTGGAACCAGAGGCAGGTGCAGGGGATGAGTACAGAACAAGGAAGGGCAGGAGCATCCTTAGGGGGAGGGGTTTACGATGGTGACACATACCAATGCAGAAACTGAAGAACCTTGCTGATTTTACCATTTGGTTGTTAGAAAAATAATCACTGTTACAAATTCAGTCATTCTGAATACAGTTATTCTTGAGTGAAGAGTGGGAGTGAGCAGAAAATTGCAATATACTGAAACACATTAAATTTCATTAAACCTTTTTAGTGTTTACTCAGAATAAAGATATCACAGGAAATTGATTCTCTCATTAAACCAAACTGACTTACAATACGCATAGGAATATTACAATAACAACAATCATGCACATACTGTATACAGTACAACCCACTAATAAATAAAAGTGTCAACACAAGAACAATGTAAGCACTCTGCATAGGAAAATGATCAATAACCTGAGAAGACGATCAAACACCACTTATTTGCCTTCGTTTATCATTCTGACAAAATTCATGCTTGGCATTTGTGTGCATTTTGATAAATACTGTATTGTAATTAGAGAGGTTGAGAAACCTTAGATTCAGGAAAGAATAACTACAGCACCCAGACTCCTAAGCAGTCAGCCGATAAATCAATAAGGGGCAATGGTCAGAGGGAGAGTATAAAGCAGATGGAAACAACAAGAAAATAAGTCACCAAAGGCTGTATTGGATGATTCTGTGTCATTTAGCTAACTAGTTGTGAGGGACTGGATACATTTGTCAATATATGCAAATTTTTTATGTTTGCTATGTTTGAAAGGAAATTACCCTTGTAAAGGGATAACCTACAGTATAACTAAGATAAAACCTTATCCTCTGTGCCTAAGCCATTTTTCTTACACTTTTCCCACACCAGAAGGCTAACCTCAAAGAACCTGGCTTTTGTAACTTGCAACCTTGATCTGGAAGAATATATAAATAGGTAATTATAAGAAATATATATAGACCATTTATACAAAAATGGTTGTATATAGATATTAACATGATTGTTTAATGTATGATGAAGGACCTAAATCACTAGAAATGTTTACTTAAATCTGGGACTATATACATCCATCCATTTTCTAACCACTTTATCCAATACAGGGTTGCAGGCCTCACAAGGGAGCTGGAGCCTATCTCAACAAGCAACGGGTCCACGACAGGGTACACCCTGAACAGGATGCCAGTCTATCACAACACACACAAGGACATACTCATACCAGAGCCAATTTTTCCAATAGCTAATTAACAACCAATTTGTCTTTGGGCTGTGGGAGGAAACTAAAGCACCCGGAGGAAATCCACATGAACACAGGGAGAACATACAAACTTCAGACAGCTTGCACTCAGGACCCGATCCCAGGACCCCAGCACTACGAGACAGCAATGCTAACCACTGTGCCACCCAGACTATATAGATGTATGTAATATACTGTATATATATCAACACCAAACCAAATGTTTTACAGAAGCCTATTCCAGTTGTCCTGATAATTAGACTCAAATTGAATTCAACCAAATTATTCGAAAGGAATAGTTTATTATTGTGTCGCTGTACTTCTGCACTCTCAGTCTAGTACCTCTGTATTTAAGAACTCAGCTCCCTTCGTGCACTTCAAACCACATTTGAAAACAGCTCTGGCGGTCTTTATTGAAAAACAGGCAAGTACTGAGCTGGATAAACATCAACAAATATTAGTGAATACATCTTTTGTGCCTGTACTGCAGGACATTGAGGAGTGGACCTCAGTGCAAACTCTACCAAAGAGAATTTAAAAACTGCAAGAAGGAGAGTCTCTTTAGGCCTTAGTGTCTCTAAAGCGATGTCTAAGTGTAGTATGGTTTATGTGAAAACAAAACAGTTACTAAAATTAACATGCAACCATTTTGTGAATGTAGCCTATGTATGAATTTGTCTAAGATTAAAATCTAGAAAGTTCTCCTTGTCTGCTGTCACTTTTCCTAAAGTTGCATACCCTAGATTTTCCCACTGTAACCAGTACTCACTAGGGATTTTTAAAGTGAGGCCAATTTTAAAATGTGCCTTTCCACAGCTCTGAAACATTTCATTTAAGATACTTAAGGGAATACAGAATAAAGAATGTATGTTTGTAAATCCTTTACTTTGCAGTAAGAAACTTTTAAAAATAATTAATGTTTGAAACAATATTTTAGAAAAATCTAATTACAATTTCATTTGTGTAGAATACAGGTATATGCTACATTCATGAGCCATCTAAAAACATTCCATCAGAGTTATTATATAATAAATATTTAATTTGCTTCCACAAGCCCTGGGTTGAAATATACAAAAGTCTGTAGGATAAACCTTCCAGGATTTAATGTTGTAATCTGTATAAAGAAAAATAATTTTAGTTTCTATAAATACTTATTCAACTAAATAAGCCTAAAATCTTCTTACATTGAAGCTGAATGAGCCAACACTTAGATTCTAGGAAGTAATAAAAATGAAGATAATCTAATTAAAATGAAAATACAAAGACAACAGATATTTGGATTTAATTAATAAAATGATTCAACAGTAAATTCCATGATGTACTGCATATAAGTACTGTACATGTATGTGAACCCTCAGATTTAGTAAATAGTGGCAAAACGTTTATGGGTGAATGAAATTAAATTTCAGCTGCCTTTTCAAAATACTTAAGTCTTTAACCTTTTTTGTTTTTTCCTGTGTTTGTTCTTCTGTTTTTTAACCTGCAATTTCTCACTTCAAACACTCATTAGATTCCATGCTTGCTAAACATGGAACAATGTACCATGGGCAACAATTTAGAGAAGGTGGGAAGCATAAAACCAGAGCACCCAATGAAAATCCACATGAACATGGAGAGAACATGCAAACACTAGAAAGAAAGTTGTGATATTATCACAAATATGGTTAAAAGTTAAAATAATTAAAATAATGGTTTGTGAAATAAATCACCATTTAGATGTGTGTTACATGTATATTTTCCCATGTGCTAGGGGACTCCTGTGTCTTCTGGGTTTTTTTCCCAGCCAAGTTCTTAATCACAGACGAATTATAGTTTTGATATTCTAATTGAAAACACGGCAAAGACAGTATTTCCTTCTGTTTTGCTAGAAGCTCTCCCATAAAACTAATTTGCATTAACTATACAAAATTTGCTTCAGAGTAATTACATGGGCAGCTTGGATTATGTGTACTAGCAAAGAAGCTGGAGGTAAGTGATCTTTTGTTAGTAAATTACGTAAATCAGGACCTTAACTTTCGAACGTTTGTTTAGATGTCAATATGGAATGCTTGTGAATCATAAAAGTTTTATTCTGGGGAAGCTGAAAATACTAAAAATAATTGAAAATCTTACTCATACTCAGCTTTTAAATGTCAAAACCTCTGAATAAATAAACTAGACCATTGTGAATTTCAACACTATACTCTTTGTCCCGTTTTACTGGAATGTAAGGCACGAACCATTGAAAAAAAGTTTATTGCCAAGATCACTTAGGGTCATTACCAACCCTGAAACTGTGGAAACAGAACATGACATACTGTACAGTAGCATTTGGAAGCCAAAGTTAAAGTAAAGTAACTCCTTGTATCATTAACAGTATTAATCCAAAAACACAGGTTTGCTGGATAAAGTGCTGAATCAATGCTAAGTGTTTCTGTGAAGGAATGCCAAAGCTCCACCGCACACTCTGCAATGGTCAGTGAAATGATCACTTCCTTTAAACAAAAAATACTACTTCCAATGAAATAAAAAATAAAGCATATCCTGTTTAAGCAGCTGTTTTTATCCTTTGTGCAACTACCATTTTATTGTATACTGCAAGTTTTTATTTCATTTCACATTATTTACTTGCCTCATTATTATTCTATCAAAATAATGCCCCCAGAAGATATGAAATACCCTGATACCTTGAATATAAATGAGAAGCAAAGACGAGCCAAAATAAATCCTATGGCACACCAGCTGTAGCGTATTGTGCTACAACAATTAGATTCAACCTTTTTGGGGGGAAGATGCTAATTTGCTTCCCCTCTGCACTTCCTCTGTGTTAGCTTTAAGAAACCTCTTGTCACGGTCACTTAGACGACAAAACGACACCACAGAGAATCACATAAAACACGTACTTTACTTAAAAAACGCCTGAAAGGTCTTTGTGCAATGTGGGTTATGCATATTTATGTCCCTTTCAAGAGAATCCTATCCGCCTTTCCAAATAATTTGGATCTGAATGAAATATATTTTACAATTAACAATAAATCCCTGCATTTGTATAGAGCTTCTCATCCCAAGGAATCACATCGCACACAGGCCAAGAGCCAGCTCACCACCAACCTGGGCAAGACATGTCAGCCATTATGAAACAGAAGCCCCACTACACAGCAGAGCAGGTCGAAATGTAACAAATTCATTCACTTATTGTATTTGGGATGAAAGTGAAAGGCAGTACAGATTTACAAACATTGGAATCTTTAGCAATCAAGTAGTCAGTACCTTGGTTTGTGTCTCATGTGAAGGATACAGCACAGTCTCTCTAATCACAATACTGTGGTAACAGATTGAAAACTGTGGTCCAGATGGAAACATTACACTTACTGATCCATCAGCACCATTTAGAACAACAATTTCGTTTTCCTTAAGACTCTCCCATCCCAGTACTGACCAGGCTCAACCTTCATTAACTTTCTGCATTAACTGATCTTTTGAGATCAGGCTACAGGTTGGGGAATGTTGGTGCCCTTGTTATTGATACATTATTAAGCAAACATTTCTAGGATCTACATTACATTCCTTGAAACTTTCAAAAAACAGCTGGATCCCACTCTACGGCTAACAGGATGCAGACAATTAACCCCAATGAGTTACAATATATGACTGTTCTTATATTCTTGCTTTAGGATTCAGTCTATCTGAACATTAGTCAAGATATTCTATGCACTATGTATACAGAAGGATTCTTAATTACTTTACTTAAGAAAATAAACTGCTCCTTATCCAAGACAAACGTGTGATTGATTTCTACCCTTAGTTTGATTGCTAAAATTCAAAACCAATCCATTTTAAGGGATAAAAAAGTATTTAGCTGTTTAAAGAGAAGTTACTGTAGATCAATTTAATTTAGTGTTTTTAGGTTTAATAGTGTTACATAAAGAACAAAATCCCATACTTTGATGTATAGATAAATGCAAAATATATAGCCCCAACTTGTAAACCACTTGTCCATATTATACATATGGTGTCAAACCAATTATTTCTGGGTGACACTGAAACAGAAGCAACAGAGAGTCAGCTAAAGGAAGCAACCAGCTTCCACTGACACCAGACAGTTCAGCAGGTGGCTGGCTATTCTCAGCACTAAGGACTCTTGGCCAAAATGTCTGGTACAGCAGGGATTCAGTTATGATTTGCAAGGATTTAGAGCTCATCCTGCACTCCAGGCAACATAATGAATTTTAGAGGACTAAACCGGTGTGTGACAAAGGACAAAAGAATATTCTTGTGAACAAGGTCTGAAAATTGCTGCTGTAATTGGAATGGCATTTTAAAGTTAGCAAGGTGTCTATGGACACTGAAATCAGGCTATTGCATTCCAAATATTACCACACATAGCCAGTACTCTACTGCTAATGTGCAATAAGGAGGACATTTTAATCAACATATACTTTACAGCCAAACTGCATTCTACATGCATTCTAACTTTGAAATCTAGTCTTTAAAGAAAGGCCACTCAAAATGCAACCCTTCCAAAGTGCTTCATTTCAGTACTTTAATACAACCAGATGTTTAATTACTACATGTGTCCTGGTAATTATACATTTAATAATTCAGGAGCTGGCTTCTGCAAAACTATTTCTGGAGGAACTTTAAGTTCAGAAACTGATTCCCAATCCTGATCTTGGTGCTGGTTTTCATTCCTGTTGAGTTCTAAATCTCCAGGGATAATTGATTACTTTAATGGATGTGGTTGCTTTTCTGGACTTATTGTTACCATGTTTTCTCACTCAGTATTGAGCTTCAAAAACATGTCACTTAATGGGTAACAACGTCAGCATTTTAAGCAGTCAGAATAAAATATAAGCATCAGAATCGTAAACTGCCTCTCCTCAACTTGCTTACACTTACAGTACATACATCTGAACAGCTCCTAAAAGGTTATCAATGTTTGATGAACAGACACAAGTAGGAATGACAATATATCAAAAGTATGAAATGCTAATATTGGAACGGCAATGACACCAATTATAAAAACCATATGTCTGGTAAGAACTGAAAGTAAATTTAAAAGTGCTCCTTAATACTAAATTGAAATCAATTAACTCATGACTAAGAATTCACTTGGAGCAAAAACCAGAACAAACCGGTTTTAGACAACATAATACATAAATCACTATATGCAAGCTACCCATTTCTCTGACACACTAGATAGAGTGCATTATTATTGATTCACCCATGCGCTCACCTGAATGTTCAGACATACTAACTATAAGCCACCATTCATTAGTATGGTAAAATATGATTTTGAACAACAAGTTAAGCAGATTGACAAATGAGTTTAAGTATTCAGCATTTGCTCAGTGTAGAGTCAGCTTAAAGAGTCTGTAGTAATAATTTGTCTAAATTACTTCAGTTAGCGTCAGTTTCAAATTATATATCCTATCATTGAAATATGGTATAATATTTTAGACTGCTGCATTTAAATGCTTCCTCAGCTATAGTTATACTGGTGGAAGGCGTTAATCACTGTATATCCCACTAGGGTTTCAGAGCAGGAAAATATCTGCTTTCTAAGCTTTTGCTGTTGTAAAGAGTTCCAGACTGGAAATTCCTGTAATTAACAACAGTAAAACATATAAACAGAGGGAGTCCAGAAGGCTACTTGAGATCAAAGGTTCCCTGTTTAATCCATGCCTGTAGGTATATATTGAGATTTTAACATATGATACAGTATGTTAGTAATAATAAAGCTGATCCATTATGCAACCAGGTTCCCCAGCATATAAAATCAAATAGAAGAATATATCTTTATAACTATCAGCTTATCACTGACATAAAATAGTGCTTTGTTCACCAGTAAATGTGTGTCTCTTGCTAACGTGTCTAAGCATTGCTGTCTTCAGAATAAATGATTCCCTTGAATGTTTAGTTCAATTATTGTGAGTTAAGTCAGTATAAGTCTCCTCAAGTGGCAGAAAACAATTTCCTGAACACCAACAAGTTCATACTATTTTGAGGTAACCAAGGTGTTCCAAGCTTCCCATCCACAGTGGATTGCCAGGTTAACTGCTAGCTCACAGATGGATCAATTAAAGCCATCTATCTTCCTTTGAATGGAAATTCTTGTGTCTCAGATGTAGGGCGGATACTGTGAAAAGTTAACATTTTGGTGGATAGTTTGCTTGCAGTCCCCATCTCTTCCATGTAATTATGATGGAGATTTAAGTGGTAAAGCATAGAAAAACAATACATTTCCAATTCCATATTGAGTATTATTAATTATATTTGTTACATTCCTAATTATGAATATCATAAATGCTTGTGGGCTAAAAGCACATGCATACTATTTAGAGGCTGTTTTTTTTATTTCAATGAAAATGACTACCATTGTGCAATTTCCATGAAATGTGATCATCATTATTACAGAGCGCTGTACAATGTAGGTGTATTTAACTGTGACTGCATATACAATTTCAGTAGAAGTGCATATGAAGTTCACCAATAACTTATCAGGCTTAGAGATCTGTAAGATTTGAGGACGCATGATAAAAATAAGAGACTGTATGGCTAAGTGCTGTACTGTTGGCACAATAGGACTTTAATGAGGCAGTTACTAGCAGACAGCACTAGGGACTGTGCTTGCTCTTCTCATTCATGAGTTTCCAAGCTTTGACCGATGAACAAAGTAAAGGAAATACAGTAGCTCACCATCATTACACAGCTCTTTATATTTAGTGCTACCTGACATGCAAACAATTGAATATCTTTGGAATAAACTTGTATATTAGTTGCACCTTCTTCAACATGTAATGTCGCTTTCCCACAAGTGTAAACAAAATACTGCAGTACAGCACAGTGCAGCCTGTATTGCTGCTAACAGGTACGGAAGATCAATTTCTGAAAACATCAGTTTTTAATGAAGTAGGTTCTTGTAAGGAATAGTTACAGAATGTATTGTTCCATGAACTTTTCAAGTTGACTGAAGCTGATCAGAAGCAATAACCTATGATAACTTGGAACAGCTTTACAACTGGTAAAACATGTGGCATAACTAAATGAGGTTAGAATATCTTAGCACGTAAAGGCAGATGCTGTTAAAATAAGTAAAGTAATTGTTACTCCACACATGTAGGCATACAACTGTTTTTTTTTCATCCTTTGTAAAAATATTAGCCCATGTGCTTTTACCTGAATTTGAACATACAGTATGCTTTTCTTTACCAATAGATAATGTTGCTTGAACAGTTCACACTTTCCACTTCTCTGCCAAAGGACAAAGTGTTTTATCTGTAGCTTAATTAGCTATGCAGCTTGGCCCAAATTTTGTGCACCTAAAAAGTGAAGTGTAACGTTTTGCTGACATTAGCACTAAAGAGCACTTGATATAGAAAAATGATGATAGAGTCCTCATATCCTCTACAGTAAGACAATAATATCATTTCCACCTATTATTATTATTATAGAAATTGGGTTATATTTTTGTTTGAAAGTTTCTAGAAATGTTGCTTGGTTACTGTTGCTGCTTGCAGTAAATCCTTCATACAACCACTGTGGCAGGCTAGTCTTTTACATGCCCGTATGGTGGTCTGGCCTAATCTGACTCAAAGTAATCCAATTTCAAAGATTAACACACCAACCACAAGCAATGAATAAACTGCTAAAAATGAAGTTTGTTTCCTCACCAAGCTATGCCGAAAGCTACAGCAGTGCCAAATCTGCTTTTGACTAGTTCTAAGGATAAGGTGTTGATATTGGCATTTGTCCGAAGTGCACACGTATTTTCTTGTTATACTGTATGTCCATTAAAACGTTCGTTTTAAATGTCTACAGCTGTACAGCAATCAGAAACACAAAAACAAATGTATTTCTGATTTTTTTCCAACAATTATTTATTTCATGCTTTGTTGGCTTAGCATAAATGATACTGAGATTGTGTTCCATCTAAATTTATATGGTATGGTTATTTGTTTCAAAATTTAAAAGAAAAATGGTGAAATCATTATTTTTATTCTGGAAAAATCTCATCTCCTCATAGGGGAAAATAAGCCTTAATCTATACTTCATATTCTTATACACAAAACAGTAAACAAACAAGAAATAACTTCAATGTGGGTGACCTGCATACTATACCACTCTGACTAAGCCTGTAATGAAGTTGATCTAATGCAGTGTAGTGACCAACTTGTCTGAAAACATACTTTATTCTTTACTATACTCAAGTGTGTTTAAAACACTTCTTTTCTGTAGATAATTTAGCAACACATTGATTCCCCTCATGTTATCACAACATGAAGAAGATCATCAACCAATTCTGAAATGATGTTGGTATGTTTTTCAGTTTGCCTTTGTATGTTTTGGTATATTACATTCCAGTGCATAACAATGTGTTTCCATTTTTGTCATGGAAACATTATTTGGTATGCAGCATTAACATTAATTTCTACCTTCTACCAATGAAAATTCCAGCATCTCATGAAGTCAACAAGGTCAAAATGTGATCAACAAGAAGACCATTTAGACATTTTTAAAATATGAGGGTACTGTTCATGACATGCTTGCACTATGCGCTTTCAGCAGAATGTCAAATGTCTTGTCTAGTCAAATCAATCACAGTGTCTTTAAATTAAAAGAAACAACACCTACCAGTCCATCACAGTTGTTAATGGCAACAGAAGCACCTGGGACATCTGCGACATCTCCAATAAAGGTGCAGTCAGTTTTCAGCAGTTGTCGCCTCAGTATCCTGTCTATTCTGCTCTTGGTGTGGTTTCCACTTTCTTCACTACTGCTTCCATTCCCAGCAACTTCAACTTCATCGTGCCACTCTACCATGGCTCCTGGGGCAACCAGCCTGGTATTGGGGTGCAGGCGTAGGTGAAACTCCTTCCCAAAAGCAGTGACATTGAAGAAAAGCTGCTGTTGACTTTTCGGGTCTGAATCACGGGACACATCTCTTTTCACTCTTTGCTTGTGGTTAGCAGAGACGAGATGTGATAGGTAATGCCCTTCTGAGTCTGTGCTAAAGGGTGTAATGAGTCCAAACTCACTTAGTCTGTTCCTCACAAAATCTTAAAAAGAGAGAGGGAGAAACACTATCAGAAATGGATGTTCCTGCTTTGTCAACAAAGAAAACATTGGAACACTCTAGATAAACAAATTAATCATTGGCAAACTTTAAGAGATGTCATGGCATGGGTAAAATTAATATTATAACACATTTTAATATAAATATAAAAATCTACATACAAAAAGGGGAAATAGGCAGGTACCAGATAGCTGTTAATATACTATGAACACATCTCATTTACAATAAGATTCTTATTCAAAAGGTAATTTATTATGTAAGGAGTGAATGGAGGTTTATGAAACTAATAAAATTCAATTTTAAAGTCAAATGAAGTCATAGCATGCTAACAGATGAATTTCACAATACGTGAAAACATGCAATTTACTCAAGGAGAAATTAAACTTGAATCATTAGACAATTGTAAAATATTTTAACACTGAAAACTAATGATGTGTTTCTATTAACTTTAAATATTTTTTTGTTCGATAAAAATCTGTTTGGTGGTAATGGTCAATATTATTAAATAAAACAATTGTGGTCCTGAAGCAAACTTGTTACGATGTTAAAACATTGTTACTATTTTCTTACCAGTTTTATCTACTTCACCAGCCTGTAAAAGGACAGAAAAATACATATTAAAAGGTTAATAACACAGATCAATACAAAACAGAATAATACGTATGCATAATTGGGAACACGAATACTACTAATCTGAATAAAACTCAGCAACTCAACACGATTTTAGAATTCCGTAGGATACTGACAGATCTGGCACTGATTCAAGTTTCGCTTTCACGTGTTACTTCCAAGAAGTAAAACTCTATAGACAGAACAATCAAAACGCAAAAAACTGTTTTATAAAGTAAAATGTAATTAATTCAGCTCAATGAAATTTACAGAAAAGGACCTAACTACAGAAAAGGAATACTAACTCCTTGCTCTTTCGAAAAGTTTCAATGAGTGAAAACCCGGTTACTGTAACTGCCAAACAGAAAGTATAGAAGTCTATACTAAAACACCAGAGAAAGAGAGTGTGGAACTACTGTAAGTAACTTTATTAGCGAACACAACATAAATTATAACACTCCAAGTTTATAAAATGACACTGCTCTACCAATGTAGCTAAAACGAACCCATCAAAGTAGAGCAAGCTGTATAGGCTATTTCACAACTTCATTGCATTTCTGGTGCATTGGTTCTAACAGAATATGGACTTACACTTTATTATAGACTTTACCGCAAAAACATTAAACTGTTCCAGTGGTTGTTGGTGGAATACATAAATTAATAATTACATATACATAACTATTTTAAATACAGGTTAAAGCATGTATAAATAACAGAAGAAATGTTAAATTTACCTTATCAGCTGAAGTCAAACTCGCTACTAGAATTCCAGCTACAAAAAAGCATGATGACAGGAGAACCATCACGAGTCGTTTTCACTTAGAAAAAAATAATACCCTCTCAAAAAGTCCAAAATAAATATGTATATTATGTATATTTTACAGTCTGCACCAGTAATGTCTTAAGTTTGTTAAAAATATTTTACACTTCAGTGAATATGCAACAAGATATTTTTTTCTCTGAGTCGGAGCACTTGATTCGAGTCGGTTGCTTACGTTTAAAAAGTTGTTAGTAAATTATGCCTACGAGACTGTTAGTGTCTGCCCTGTTGCCTTACAGAGCAGATTCTTGAATTCTAAAATGCTGGTAGTTTGCTCTCTCTAATAAACCAGCCCCATCTGACGTCACTTACTCGTTTCTTTTTTTTTCTTCAGGCAGATGGTAGTATTTTCCATCTCTGTGCACTAAAGACCGGTACTTTGAAATTGTGCAACTAACAAGGGGATGGATCAAAAGATTTAAGCGTGTTTTTTTTTCGACTAGCAGACTAAATTAATTGTGCATTGCAGTAAGCAAGGAATCCCACTTGGGGGTAGGAATTAGCCACAAAAAGGATGCATTATATCGAGTTTTTGTCTTCCCATCTGATATTAGCTGCCCCTTTACAAATCGGCTCTTTTATAGCGTGCATGCTGAATACGCATTACCTGAAAAATACAATTTGGTATCTGTTAGTCAGCTCCCGCTTTCTTTCTGAAAAGTGAAAACGTGAAAAGTAGACAATCCGCTTTTCTTTCTTCAATCAAGACTTGATTTCTAATGAAAACATTGTACGATATTTTTCTGTTATCAGTACATAAATAGCTGAAGTGCAAGCGCTAAGACAGATAAAAAGTCATCATCAATTAGAAAACCTTCCATTGTTCTCACCTCATTGAGAAGCGTCAAGCATAGATTAATAAAATTAACCTTTTTTCAAGATGATGTGATGAGCTTTTCATAAAAAAACAGCATATATCTGTACATCTTTCTTAAAAATAATTACCGCGAATATCACTGTCAATCTTCTACACGGAAGAGTAATCGTATTCTCTTGATGCATGTCTGTTTATCTTTCAGTAATCCAAGACAGTCAACGGTAAATTGCAGCTACAGGTATGTTAACCAAATAATCTAAGTATCAATTCGTGTAAATGTTTCTATATACAAATTCTAACGAATGCAAATAACATTTAACTATAATCTGCATATTATTCTCGATTTCTAACTGATGAACGCATGAATTATGTGTACTTTATATAAAATATATACTGTATACATAAGGATATATATTTTATATAAAGTTTTAGTGATTGTTTTTAATTTTATCAGGTTTTCAGAAAACGTTTTTTTTTTGCTGTTGCCATCACAACCATAATGTTTGTTAATGGAAAATGATGTCAATGGAAAAGATAATAACATTCAAGTGGGTTTCAAATGTGAATTCATGTGTATTAAAACCAGAAGTTAAGTATTCCTTTAATCTGCAAAATGTGCCATTTTGAATTTCCATCTTTAATTGTGTATTTCCTTCTTTTATTTGGTGGCAGATCACTCTTTTCTGGTTCTTAATTACACCAACAAAGACTATTGCACCATAGAGTGTAATCTCACTAATGCCTGTCAAGAAATTTAAGACACATTATTTAAATTCCATTGTAAATTTTGGATGCAGTCACAGACTTCCTTGGCTTTCAGATTAAATAACGTGCCTGGTGTCAAGGACATACTGCTTGCTACAAGCTGAATGTTTATGAGAAGTCTGATGGTGATTTCATTGGCTATTAGTGCCAGAAGAGTTTAGCACCAAATATAATAATGGTCTTGTCAACACTTAATCTTTGTCTTATACAAATATCTCCCTTTACTATTAATAACTCTCAGAGTATGAAACATGAGTGACAGATTTATTGCTTTGAACATTTTATTTTATAACTTTAGCAAGTTGGTCTGAAACACTAATATTGATTAGATCCCTTAATATTAATTTTAATCACAATACATAAAACAACCTTGAAATTGAATTGAACGTGAGATTGCTCAGTCTCTAATAGTCCTGGACATGACTTTTAAGTGTGAATGAATTATTGCACGTTTTAACTCACTTTTTTAAATAATACATTTACGGAACAATAATAATTCATTATAAAGGGTGCATTGTTGCTTTTGATTTGAAGTGTACAGTATGCTATTCTTTTCTCTAGCACTTAGTTTTTCATAACATTGAATGTTTTGAGCAAAGTATGGAATTTATGTCACAAAGCCGTACATTATAATATGCAAATTATTTGTTTAGAACAAATAAAGTAAATGTTTTTACATCACAATTTCCAGACTTCTAATACCACATACTCTACTGTACTGTAATTCATCCCCAAAACATGTAATGTACAAACAAGATGTGCATCCAGGATGTTATAAACAGATCTCTTATTTTGCCCATCTGGCGTGCACGTGAAGGACAGTAGTGGAATTGTGATCAATTTGAACATCTGTAGTCCTCATGGTTGATAAACTCAACAAGAAGGACTTTTTATCATTGTAACATATGTTGCTGTTTTCTGTAGTTTCTATAGTTTCTATATTAGAACAACACCTTATGCAGTATGTACTGTACTTGTAACTCAGCTACTGTATCTGGAGAGCACACTTTGAGTATTCCAGTATTTTTAGGAAAGTATATCCTGCATATCAGGATGTACAAAAACCTATAGCAAATGCAATTTTTTTAATGAGAAATTATAAAAATATATGTCCATTTCAGTTTCTGTTAGAAAAATGTTTTGTCAGATTCAAATGTGTTGGGTGTACTGTTCAAATATATACTGAGGATTAAAATAAACAGTTTTTAGAAAATAATTATTAGTATTTGTATGTAAAGTACACAACATTGGAATAATTATGATACGGTGATGGCTTCAATTAGATTACTTGATGTTTCATGAATGACTGTTAGGTACCAAATCACCTCATTTAGTGAGAGAGCTGATTGGTCATAGGTAATGAAGTGATTTAACTTGTTGAGTGTTGAACTTAGTGACAATCCAGAAAGAAAAACCTAGAAAAATACGTCCCTGTTATCTAGAGAACAATTTGTGTCATTGATAAATAGGAGGCTCAACCAAGTC
Source organism: Atractosteus spatula (assembly GCF_055471065.1). Lineage (NCBI taxonomy): Eukaryota > Metazoa > Chordata > Actinopteri > Semionotiformes > Lepisosteidae > Atractosteus > Atractosteus spatula. Next base: position 55,373,400 of record NC_142708.1, on the reverse strand, counting down.
ACCTCATGTGGGCTGGAAAGCAGTAAAGTCAAGTCCTCCTTAGCAATGAATCAAGGTTTTGTGTAGACCACCCTGCTGGATGTCAGAAATTCATGGAGAAGCGATAAGATGATTGTTGTGTAAAACAGACCAATCAAAGGGGAGTTTTCCGAATGTGATGGTGGGCCAAGAGTGTCTAGTTAGTACAGAACTCCACTTGAAGTGATTAATGGCAGCCTGACTGCACAGTGTTTCAATAATAAGTGCCCACCAAAAGCTTTGGGACAGCAAAGATGAAAATATAAATGATATTTCATTTTATTATATATTATGATTAGTAGTAATATGATGTTTAAATTTAGGTAATTCAATCCATACATTTGATCATAAAAGAGCAATAACAAACAGTACTCAGTGATTAAATACTAAGCAATGTAAAGCAACCGTATACTGTATATTAGAACACATTCACTTTAAGCAAATTTCAGATAGTAAAAGTCAGTATATCCCTTTGAGGCAATATCTGCTAAACGTCAGCACAGTTTTACTTCAACCTAGCAAATAAGCTCATAATCAGAGGATGCAAACCATATCAAAAATATGTATCCATTTTAATTCTCAATATTCTTTTTCAACATATACTTCACCTTTCAGTATTAATTATAACCATGTGAGACTGCCCAAAATGTTCATGTGATCATCATGTGATCCCATTTACTGTATCTTTGGAGTGTTTTAGTTGCTTTTGTCAATTTCAGATCATTTCATTTCATGTTGCTTTGGATCTCTGCTGTGGACACCAAACTCATGAGGTCAATCTCAAATGGTACTCTTTGAGACATTGTATACTTTTTAAAGTTTTTTAAGACTCCCAATTACTACGCTTGAGTGTGAGTTATTGTCCCAGACAACCTTTTTTATTTGGGTTAAATTTTACGTTGTTCTCCTGGTGAGGTGGCAACTATTACAATAACCTTGATTTTCTTAATGATGGACACTACAGTTGACGTCTTATTGATATTTTATAGCATTCATTAAATCAATTACCTTTCACATTAGTTATTATACCAGTTCTCTGATTCTCTCCATGTTGAATACAATAGTTTTTTACAGTTTTCAGGCACATTGGCTGTCTAGGGGACATTCAAAACCTCAGATTTAGAAGATTAAATTATCAGCATTTATTCAGTGTTTTTATTAGGTTTTAAATGATTTTAACATAGGAACAAGTAATAGGTTTATTCCATGCAGAAAAAAAGAAGAAAGAAAACAAAGTTTCGGCCGTGGAGCCTTCTTCAGGTGTCAAAAGAAGTATATGTACATTTTACTATGAAAACATTCAGTACTCATTTTAATCACTTGTATCACATTTTAATTGAAAAGGTTTGATTAATTGTGGTGTAGAATTTAACATTACTAAATATAATTTTAACTAAAATTCATTGGGAATATGAATCATTTTGGAATCAATTCAAGAGAATATTCTTCATGTTGAAATCTTCAATTGAATTGACTCTTAACTGGGTTATTATATAAAATATTGACTATATCAAAGACAGCCACTGTGTACATGTTGTTTCCTGTTTATAATATGATTTCAATGAATAATAATAAATTCTTTAATTACATATACAATTATTAAATGTGATTAATTGAATTAATGATTTGTCAAGTTATGTGACAATTAACTCTTTTCATGGCTTCTTCTTCTTACTTAGCCTGATCAGGCTAATTGGATTAGTTGAGGGATGCAATGGAGCATGAAAGACCATGAAAGAGAATGTTGCAGGGTGGTCATCCTGGGCTTTGCTGTACTATAAAAGAGAAATTTAGAGAGAACAAACGGTCAAAAGTAAATGTATCCAATCTCTAAGAGAGTCTTTATTAGAATACAGGGCTTCAAATGTTCTGGTGGTAAAACAGTTCAGGTTTTGCTGTAAGGGATCTGTTCATAAAAAATGTTGGAGATTTTAGACTTTGATGGGGTTTTTTTGTATTTTCTATTAGTGAAGCTTTGTCATCTTTAATCCCTGAGTTGTTAATTTCTACATTTCAGCTCTGAAATATGCCAGCAACCATATCACCCACTGCAGCTAAGCAGGTGTGAGCCTGGTCAGTACCTGGATGGGAGACCTCCTGGGGAAAACTAAGGTTGCTGCTGGAAGAGGTGTTAGTGGGGCCAGCAGGAAGTGCTCACCCTGCGGTCTGTGTGGGTCCTAATGCCCCACTATAGTGATGGGACACTATACTCTTGCAACACTCCACGGAAAGCTAAGGGCATGACAAGGCTCAGAAAGGCGTCATGGCCATCCACTGCAACCAAGGAAGTCTCCAGTCATGATGACTACCTGTATAACTGGACCCTGGCTTCTGAGGTGGAGAGAGTGGGACTGCTCCAGTGCAACTTTCCTTCTTACAAAAGCTCTCCCTCACAGGTTTCTTTGTGCAGCTCATCTTCCAAACAGATGAGCTGCACCAAGTACAACCGTCATCGTCGGACATGATGAACAACCATCACTGTGAAATATGCATTGCTAATGCATGACTCTTTGTCAGTTGTCTTTGTCTGTAATTTAAATGTTATATGGTTCAAGTAGGTAGCTCTGTCAGCATGCATAGGCTGCAAAAGAACAAGTAAAGGTTTATTCCATGCAGAAAGGTGAAGAGAAGAAACACGTTTCAGCTGTGGAGCCTTCTTCGGGTGCCAGTGTGACACCCGACAAACGCTCCACAGCTAAATCATTGTGTTTCTTTTCTTCTCCTTTCAGCATGGAATAAACCTTTACTTGTTCCTTTAAAGTATGACCACTTCTTCAAAAAACTTCAAAATATTTGTATCTTCCAAAGTTTAGATTTGCTCCTTTCCATAGAATTTCATGTTTGATTGTGGATTCATACTGTATATCTGAAACTCTCTGGGCATCAAATTTTGACATGTTTCCCAAACCAAAAGGTACTGTATGAGTGGGAAACAATCAAAACCAGTGATCAAAGCTCTTGCAAATGTATTACATTCTATAATGTTTGGTTACAACTTTTGATCAGACCGACTCAATTTTGGGATACAATTACCTCGCGGTGCACCGCACCATACAGGCCCCAAAGAGTTTCCGAAAAATAAATTTTCAGATAGGAGCAAAAAATCACTCATCCTAATCTTGATTTGGGCCCCAAAATCCAGCGCTGAACATTTCCGCAATCTACTGTATCTCTACGTCTAGATCCTCTTTATCTACTGGTATACTGTAAATCCATTCATCTATCCACCTGCCTTATTTAATTTTGGGTAGCAGGGGAATTCACGAATTACTAGTAATGGACTGTATATATATATATTTTATCTTTTTTAATCAAAACTGTAATGATCAAGCTGAATATGTTACTGTATATATGCAGTATGCTGAAATGTGCAGCTAAGGTGAAATGAAAATTAAAAATTAAAAGGTACTGATTAAGTACATTTTTAGTATTAGTATTTTTACGATTTAAGAAAGTATAAAGCCTGCTAAATCAGTAAAAGGTCTAAACACCTTTGAGAGCAATGCTGCTGTCAGTATCATTGGACAGTGTCCATTCTTCCTGGCAAAATTATGCTCACAAGTTCAGTAGACTGTGATATTGAATTCTGGCCATACATTTTCTACTGGATTTAAGTCAGGAGTTTGACTGAGTGACTCAAGAACATTTACCCCTCTCAGACTTCTTCACTGTGGCTTTGTGCTTCAGCTTATTGTTCTACTGTTCCCTGTCAAATTTTAATCCTTAGATTCTTGGATGACTCAAGCAGGTTTTCTTCTTGGATTCACCAATACTTTTGCACCATCCATTTTTAACCTAAAAGTACTGAGAGATTTTTCAGTCCTTGCTGATGAGATCACCCCCATAACATGATACTGCAACAAGCAAATTTGATAGTTGGGATGGTTCTGAGTGGGTGATATGCTATGCTTGTGCCAGATCTAATGTTTTACATTTTGACCAAAAAACATCTAGTTTCTTCTTCCCAACCATAAACCTTACTGTCCAGAGTCTGCAATGTATTTCATGTAAAATACAGGCTTCTTTCTTGCCTCTCACCCATACCCTCTTTGTGTAGGCACTATGGAATCCCAAACCAGTTTCCTGTGCTTGCCCAGGTACTCAGTTTGGAAGGGCAGCCTTATCTAGGTAGTGTCTAGGTGGTATGATACACATTCTACTTGTTCATAATGGATTTTATTCTCCTCAAAGAGATAAGTAACCTTTTTCCTGATCTATTCCTGTCTACAACTTTATCCCTGATTTGTTTCAAAAGGTCCTTAGTCTTCACGGTCAATTTGTCGTATCACTATGTAAGCTGTGCCTTGAAATTCAATATCTGGGGGAATTTACAGAGACAGGTGTATTTTCTCTGTATAGTTACAGTAAATCACTATGATTACACACAGAAATCATTAACACTTATTTTATTCCCCTTCAAACAATGTTTTGCACCTTGACATATCTCATATGTTCATTTGTGACAAGTACTATCAAATAGTTGGTCTATAAATGTATCTTTCCCTAGGCAGTCTAACATGTTTCCTGGGGAGCACTGGGCCAGACCATCCTGACAAAACAGCAACAAGGGAGCAAAAGTTCTGATGGGGCTCTGGTTAAAGGAAGAGCAAAGATAGGGCAAATATCTGTGCTTCATCTCAGCCTTTGATTTGGCTGATTTCAAAGGGGACTAGGCAATACTTCCCAAGACATTCGGCTTTCGTAAATGGTGGGTTTCTGGAGGAAATTGATTAAGCTACCCCTGAAGGGACTATAGCAGCAGAGGTCTCAATTTCACTGGAGTTTCCCCTGAAAGCTGCTTAGTGATGCATTCAGTTCCTCATGGAACCTCTCTTCTTTGCCTGATTCTTTTGTTTTTCAAGTAATAGGTTTATCCCATGCTGAAAAGAGAACAAAAGAAAACACAATAAAGCCTTCTTCAGGTGTGAGAAATACAAGGCAGTAAGCAAAGGTAATGTAGCATAGGAGAACAAAAGCTGGGAGAGAGGAGGAGCAGGAGGCAGGAGCAGGGGACAGACAGAGTGGCCAATCAGGTAGTCTGAAGTCAGGATAGGTGAAGAGATGCATGATATTTTTTACTTTTCTACAACTTGACTTCAATTGTGTCTAATCCTGCACTACCCACATACAGAAGTCAGCTTCAATTGCTAGCTCTTCTCAAAGCTGCTTCCACTAATGCTTTTCCTCTTCCTGAACATTCTCCTGTTAACCCTGAGCCTTATGAAATCTGTGGCTCATTTCTACAAACTAAACTGATTCCTCAAGATGTGCACACATAGCTCCTGCAGTTTGAACTTGTGCTCTTGCTGATTGCATATGCTCTGCCCCTGGTTTTCTTGCCATTGCTGTTGACTGGCAAGTTGCCCATCCAAGCAGTTCCTCCAAAAAAACTGGCTTCCAAATCCGCCCTTTGCTGGAGTGAATGTTGTTTGTGGATTCTCTACAGCAAGGCACCAGTTCCAATGTAGACAGCGGGCTGTTCCATACTGACCTCCAATGATGCTCTATTTTTGTCCATGATACGATCCTTCAGCTCTTGTAATCACACATTCTATAACTTCCGTTACGTTGAGTTTGTTTAGGCTTGTAAAGAATTGGAATTATGAACTGACAGAAGATGAATGAATACTCGAAGTAAATTAAATAAAAACTGAATATATAGTACATGTACAAAAATGGTTTAGTGAATCTGTACCAGGGTGTCCTGACCTACGTTTAGTCTTTTCTTTAACAGTCTTGCCCCTGTGGGAGACTTTAAAACCTACAGTCTCCTTTGCTGAAAGCATAGAGCCACACCATCTCAAGGACCAGAAACCCAGCTGACAGTGATGCCCTGAGTATTGCTGGGTGTTATGGGAAGTTTGTTTCCACTCTCTGTAACCAAAACCCATTTTCCTTTTTTGTCTTTTGAAAAATAAAATTGCTAGAAAAACATAAATTAAATTGCATTATACCTGCTCTTTCTTCCTCTGCCCTAGTTAGATTACACATAAATCAGTCCTGATGTCAAGCCAAAAATACCAGACTCCTGTTTAATTGTAGTGATAAGAGCCATGAAAAGTGACTGGAGCTATTCTCAGGTGTGCAGAAATAGCATTGACAAGACTGTTTAACCAGCTTTTAGGAGAGTATAGGCTGAAAAAATAAAATTTGCTTCTCTTCTTCTGCCAATGATCTCCCTAAAATTTTTGGTTTATTTCTTAAGAGTGCATAGTTACACTAAAACATTTTGAGTTAAGTAAAATAACACCGTAGCAGTTTTAGCATTTAAGCTCATTTTGTTGCATTCTGATTTCATTTTTATTTGGTAAATTAACTTTACTATTAAAGAGGTATAATTAATTTTCTTTTATTTCATCTTACTTTGTCTATAACTGTCCTGTATTTATCCTGCATAACGTTTTAGAAAAGAGTTTCCATTTATTTAAATCAGGGCAATCCAACCCTCATTAAAGCAAGTTAAACACTAGTTTAACTCTTAACAAGCTAAACAGTGTATAACAGAATTACAGGGCCATTTTAGCAGTTTATGGGAGTTCTTCAGTTGCTGTTGCTCTAGAAAGATTCCTAGAAAACCAAGGCACACCAACCCTCCAGGACCAGAATTGGATACACCTGATTCAAAGTGCACTTGTTTGTTCTGTCTTCAAAAAACTTTTGATTGCCAGCTGTAATTGGGTAAGGTATATCATAAAAAGAACAGTTCCATTTCTGTGTTTGATCATGTTATAACATGCTGTAGAAAACAACTTCTTCTAAACCAGTGACAAGGCGCACCTAAACTGTAGAAAATGGGTTATGGAAATCAAGGTGTAATTTATCCTCAGATAAGTTTACATCCAATGTATCAAGAGGGCAGTGTCTCCACAGGAGGGAGAGACCTTAATCAAATGTTCTTTATATTAATTTTCTTTTGCTGCAAAAAAAAGAACAGCTTTGAGTTCATGTAAACATTCTCAGTTGTTTATTAAAGAACCAAAACTCTGCAGGCTACCCCAAGAAACTTTTAAGTGCTTCTGTCAGTCTTATATAAACATATTTTGGTTTTATGGATCTCTAACTCAGAATGGTTCATTTTGTGTCCAAAAGACTTACTGTAAAAGCAGCCTCCTATATTGCTATACTGAAAGATTTGATGGGTGTAAAACATAATATCTGTAGCTTGTGCATTTTCTATTTTATTTTAAAAAAAGAAAATATACAAATTCATTTTTAGTTTTGTTTTCTTCTTACCTTTGATGTAGCAGATGAACAGTGAATGAAGCAAACAATTAATCAAAGAACTGAAGTTCATGGAAAAATAAGCCCTCTGTAACTTCCAATATGTTTTCTGATCATTACATTCCAGGGCTGATACTGAGGCAGTGTTATTGTTGGGTAGATTTTATTTAAAAAAAACAATGGGAAACAGCATTTTTTTCAGGATATCTAAGCTGAAAAGGAATTATTATTAAAACATATTTTTTCTATGTTTATTTTACATACTTTTTTTCTGATTGCATGATCTTATGTAAAAACATAGGCTTCATTTGTTAACTAATTTAAATGCATTATGGTTTGATAATGTCTGTCTGAAGAAATTTCCTTCATATATAATAATTAGTTGAAATAATGTTGACTTGTGGTTTGAAACTGCAGTTTTATACCCAGCAACAGCAGCAAACACAGATGACTTTTAACAAAGCTAATGATTGAAGAACTAATCAGTGAATGGGAAATTTGGTTCCTCAACACGACTGATCCCCACACAGAAAAAAGGAAACCAATCCATCAAAATGGGAAATGGGCAAGTCTGCAGAACACTCAATTTGTTTTATGAGTTTCACCATATCAGGACATGGAAATGTTATTTATCCCTTTCCATTAACCTGGCACTAGGAATTCCAGGATTTATTTTGGAAGATTCAATATTTGACATTTCTAACAACATCTCTGTTTTAATATTTATTCTTTGTAAGTTCTGAAATTATAAAAGCACACGTATGTAGAGTTTTTTTAATTAAAAAGGGATAGATTTATGTACAACATTTTGCATAGAAATAGTTGTACTATTTATTAGATTTATATACATGTACACTGAAGGGTTTCCCACAACAACTTATAACTATGCTACATTCAGTATTCAGAGTGTGTAAGGTCTTTGTGTGCAGTTACATTGTAATTGGCAGGTATGAACTCTCAGAGTCGTAAATGCAATGTCAGCAGGAATGCTGTTGTCATGACACTTTTTGGCACAGCATGACTTCAGAACTTGCCTTTTGCCAAATACGTCAACAGCATGGAGTTCCGTCTTAGTTGCACAGCAACAAATAGGGTAATTAAAAATATTTTTATCATTAACCATCTAAATAAATCCTGCTTCTACACAAAGTTCTACACAGAGCTGTAAAACACTTGGGTGGTAAGTTCTCTCTTAAAGAGCTGTAAATTAGTAAGGTGTACAGATAAATACTTTGAAAGGCAAGATTTTGAGACCCACTTCAAGTATGTCCTGTTGTTAAAATATGTATTTAGAATTTGCAATTAATTTTGTCTACTATTTTGAAGATAGCTGCTGGATTCTTAATATAATATAAATGCATTGGAAAGGCTGCTGTCCAATTGTCTCTTATTTTAAATGTTATCACTTTCTTCTGCAATTCACACACTTACAATTTATACTAGGTTATGCTTTGAAGATAGTTTGATATGAATTCATGAGTAGCAGAGCAAAAGGGCAATTTTAAAGGAAAATGTTTTTATCATTTTTTCCATATATCGAAATTGTGAACTACATTGTCTCTAAACCGTATCTTTTCCTCCTGTCTGCTGATGCCACCTGGGTTGTGTTGAACTACCATTTGTATTTCCTGCTGTGTCCATCACTACTTCCCCTGGAATAATTCAGGCTGTCTACTCCACTCACTTACAAAGGCAGCTCTCCCTTATTTATATCTAACAAGGGAATGTTCCAGACAGTTAACCTTTTGAACAGCCACTTCTAGGAGGCTTGCCCAATTTCCAGCCATACCAGTGTTAACAGGAGCCAGGAATATTTTAGATACAGCCAACCAAGCAATTTATTTAGATAAATGTTTGTGCATATAATAGGCATTTGAAAAAATAATTATATGAAATGCATAAAACAGTTTTACTTTTAGTTGTAGTTTTAAAAAACTGTTATACACTATACATATTATTTATATAATGTACAAAACAACATGTAAGTTTTAGTTATGATATGATTTTGGATTTTACACAGAAGTGTGAAATATATTTTTGCAAAATTGAACAAAATGAATTTGTGTACACATTGACATCAACGCAAAGAGACAGGTTACATTGAAAGTTTCTGCCCCATTCATTTAGAGTTCCAAATCTAGGTTTTTTTGTAATAGTCATTTTAATTTCACCCCTTTGTAATGTGGAATGAAGAAAACATATTCAATATGGAATATAGTATATTGGTCTAAAGACTACCAGGAAAAGCTTACAAATATTTCATGATGCCTGACAGTCCCTGAAAAACAATACTGCTTTTGTCATCTATTGTAGGTCAAAAAGAGTAATGTCTACTGGCACAAGTGTGAACAAGCTGCTCACTGACATTTTCCAGGGGAGGCAAGCCAGGTAATCATTTTGAGGAAATCCAGAGGAAACCTCAGTCTACAGATTCCACAGATGAGAAGTTCATTAAAGCTGATTGATATTGAACACGGACATTTTGCTGGCCAATGAAGTGCTGGTAAAAACCTGTAGGAAATCTTCAAGACATTGCATTCTCTGCAATCCATTTTTTGAAAAGGTAATCATCCAAACCAAGAGATCCCAAAAGGTAACGTTTCATCTGCATCGTAGTTGCCTAAGGCCTTTAGAACAATTTGCACTGTGAAGAGAATTAAATTATGCGAATACAGTACATTAGACTTGGTTTTCAGGAGAGCCATTAAACTAAATATTATCTCTGCACTAACATAGCTGAAACACAATGAAAAGCAATAATCCCATCTTTCACTTGCTGTAGGCAATACAGATGCTGCCATTGTCTGTATCACTTGCAAAAAAAAGTCATGTTCAGTTTTCTGTCATCAGTCTATGCTGTAATAGTTCTCAGCCATGGCTGGGTATGGGTGAGATGCTATCCAGTGAAAGATGTTTCATCAAATTGTATGAATAAATATGGTGGTCTTTAATTCGAAGTGTGATGATCATATGTCTTTAGATACTGTACATAAAGCTTCTCCAGAACAGAAAATGTGTTTATTCTTGCCAGTGGTTATTCATTTAATGAGAACAGTATTTTTGTTGATGGCCTCAAGAAAACAATGCCAGGCTCAAATTAGTGGAAAGAGAGTCAGGGATCACAGTTCTAACATAGTGTGGGCATAAAGGATAAAGTCTTCATATTTGCACAAAGCTAGCTTCACTTCTAAAATAGTTTATAAGTATCTCAGTTGATACTTATAATTCAGCATCCTTTTCTAATAGCTTTATTTTTTTGCATTTGTTTGCAAATTGGCTATGTTTTGGCATCCACCTCATTAATTTCTTTCCTTTTTGCATAGGTCAAACAATAAAGAAAAAAAAAATATAAAGGAATCAGAGTGTATAGGAAAATAAAATAAACTCTCTTTTTTGCAGAGAAAGAGGAGCAGTGTAACAGTCTTTTATATTAAATGTTTTCCATATCCAATCGGTTCAAGGGGAACAACACCACTTTTGAATCAGTTGAACAAAAATGGCAGACAACACCCACATAGAGGTGACCTCTCAGGTTGATAGGTGCATACTGCAGAAAAATGGAGACTTAGTAGAAGTATACAGTATGTCTCCCCAAAAGAGCCAAATACGCAGGAGAAATGGAGTAGAATTCATAGTCAGCAGCATCTCATCTTTTGATCCATGGAAACTCACACAAACACCTAGGGATTCTACAGGCAAAATGCTGAGGAAAATGTTTGGCAGACACTTGACAGACAGGACCAGAAGTATTCTGTACTACCAATAATGTATTCACATAAATAACCCCAGACATTCCTACAGTACCTGTATTTAAAATGGCTTAGTAAACGTGAATAGAAATTAAAGGAAAGTAAAATGGTGGACTATTGGTGGACTAATGGTGGACTATTGGACTGGAACAGGCTTTGATCCTCATAGCTCTAAAACGTGTCCATTACACAAATCCCAAGAAATGCATTGCAAGAGGTTGCTAGACAAGTACGATATATCTCCGACGATCAGGATTACACTACCTCTCTGGTTATGTCCTTTTACAGGGATTGCAAGACTCTAGAAAGGCACCAGAGGTCAAATTCATTGTGAGACTGAGATCATACATCCACTTCAAGACTTGACAATCATCTAATATTTTCTCTTACATCCTAAAGTTTCACAGAAATACTGTACAGATTCAAATGCTTCCCCTTGAACTCTGTATCGCTGTTCTTTTGCATTCACCTCATCTCTCTCACTCTCATCTTTTGTTTCATTTGTTTTTCTCACTCCACCCCTCTCTTCTCTGTTCCCTTCCCTCTTATTTCTTCTTTCCATGCCTAAATTAGGCTCCACAGCTGAAATATTGTGTATTTTACTATTTTCTTTTTCGCATGCAATTAACCTTTGCTTGTTCTTCTGCAGGACCACATCCTGATGCAGGATCTCACTATAACCTCTTAAGTATTAAGTAAAAGGCACTGTATTTTTTCAGTAGAACTCAATTAAATAGACATTCCAGGGAAATGAAAGGATATCTGTTTTCTAATATGGCAAATTTGTGATGTTGAAGTTCTCATACTGTACATATTTAAATGGCTCAATACAACAACAAAAAACATATTTATATGTGCCCAATGCAAATAAGAAATTAGAATTTCCAAGGAATACATGTAGTCAACTCATGTACCTGTATATACTTGCTATATGCCAGAGGTTTTTTTATTTGGAGGATGTGCAGGGTATTTTCAGTTCACAAACATATGCCTTCTCAGCAGTTCACCACAGACTAGACAGAAATGAACTCCACACCGTCTCAGTGTTGATGTTGGCCTGTTGGGTTCTCATGGATCCAGCTCCAAAGGAAAGTCTAATTTTTGAACTTTTCCCACTTATTTCACTTCATTATGCAGCACTGAAGGTTAGCTTTGTGAAGGAGAATCTAAAAATACTGAGGTAGATCAGCACATAGTTTGTTGTGAACCATGTGAAAAAGGAAGCAGAAATGGAGTGCTGAAGTTGGATTGTTTTACTGAGAGTAATGTGGTTTTTGAGTTGGAAGTGAGAGAGAATGTAGCATTTCTAAATCACAGTTAGAACAAACCTTAATCAAATATATCAGTCCTTTTCCAGTAGACCACAAAGTTTGCATAGTAAAACAAAGAGCTAGTGGAACAGTGCATCCAGTAGGGTAATACGTAGCATATATTCTAATAAGAACTTAAAGCTACAAGTATAATGTAAGGGTCCACAAAAAGGCTGCAGCTGCTAACAACCAAACCAAAGCACAGTGAAGAATATATCTGATCAACCAAGGGTGGATAGCTGGATGCCTGTATTTTATACCAGAAGTAAAACAGGTCTAAATTAGGCGGTGTATGAGGAATAGAGGAACTGTGATTTTTAAGTGTTAGAACACTCAGACTGAAGAGTTGTAGTATATTGAGTATACATCACGAGACAACAGAACGAGAGAGTAGAAGGCAGGAATATATGGTGTAAGGGCGTGATTTGTGTAGTTAATAAAATAGTTAAAAAATATAAGAACGGCTCTTTATTAAGATACACAACAAGAGTATTAGACAAAGAAAAGTCACACATGAAAGCTTGCTATAACTGTTATTGTTTTATGTATTAAATTGTTTTATGTCACTTTTTTATGCCGTCAAGGTGGTCCCCCATAAATGCTTTGTTTTGTGTTTTAAAGAAAAAGATAACAAGGAAATAAGATGCACCTTTGTGACATCAAAAAACATAATCTTATGCATTTAGGAGATGTTATTTATTTTTAGATAATGAACAATACAAAAGATGTGTAGCTTTCAAAGTACTTTCAAGTCATACCTATTTTTAACCAAATTTTCTTATCTAAGGCTGTTCAGGCAAGCAGTGGAATCTTGGCTTAAGATACACAGCAATGTGGGATAGGTGGTTTTAATTCCCCAAAGAATGCTCTGTTTTCTAAGACTTATAGAAATTACAAGTAATTAAGATAATTAATACATGTAACTGTTCTAACAATATTTTCCACATACCTAAGACTCCAGCCTTCAGTATAATGTGCTTGTAATGTCTTTTGTCATTATATTGGTAAACTATATATTTTCCAACCCTGGGACTATTCGTTTCATAAGGATGAGAATATTATCGAAATTACAATAACATTCTCTTCAAAGCAAATAGGCAAACAAAGAGAGTATCTACTTGTTCTAACAAAGTATTCTTAAAATGCAATGCTGACGTAGCTTTGACAAGGCCCTTGGCATAGAACAACAAAGACAAAAGGCTGGAGTCATAAAAACTTTAAATATATAGCTCACTTTAACTAGAAGTCCTCTTTGGGTGATCTCATTCCATTCTTATCTTTGGAGGCCCTACAACTTGAACAATGAGGATGTTAAAAAAAAAAGCTTTAAGGAATTTCAAAAGGTTGTACTTCAAGTGAGAACCAATTTCTATTTAATCAAATACCCTGTAAATAAAATGAGAACAAATTAACATTTGAAAAGACAACCTAAAGAATACACATTTGTATAGGCGAGCATATACTGGAGTCACTTTAACCAAAATACCTGGCTCAACATTAAACATGTGATTTCTGCATGGGAATCCAGACCCCCAGCTACTATTTCTCATACTTTTCCCATTTTCCCATTAGATAAGTAAACAGGTCTGTGAAAAGGTTGCATCCTGACTCTAAACACATAGCCAGTCTAAAATGAATTACTTAAATCAGAAAGAAAAAACGACAGCTTTTGAAGCTGGTGAATAGACCTTGAAAGTCCCCTGACCTTGAGTAAATTAAAGTGTCACACAGCACGTTTGACAGGAAAGTGGAAAAATAAATTTGCAGTTAGAAGAAACAAACTTTTAGACATAATTAAGAATAAATAGAAACAGATCCTTTAAACAGAGTAAGTTGTGTTATGGAATTTCAAGTCTAAGGGTGGTTGTGCTTGCTGACAAATGGAATGAACATTTTGATGAGAAATATGCGAAGTTAACAGTAGTAACAAGCTGTTTTGCCTTCATTCTCTTTTGAGAAAGTTACTTCTCACTTAGTCCTTGTTGCTCCTACTGGAATACAGGTCGTTTGTCAGTTTAAAGTATGTAGCAGAAGATTTGTATTTTTTCATGACAGGGGACTAGCCCAAAGCATAACACAAATATTTATAGAAATCATTGCATCCTTAGTTATATTGTGCCAAAAGATCCAGGTGTCCCCCTAATGCTAACCACTAGAAAATATGAGAAGCAAAGAAAACCAATAAGAAGTTTAACAGAGCAATGTAGACAAAATGCAGTACTCCTGCATTTTTAATGAAAGAGTGCATTTCATTAAACCAAGTGGGCATAGCCACATGCATAAAATCTTCATGGGTGTGTTTAATATTACCTAAATATAGACAACCAAAGCTACTGTATGTTCCTAATTTCTTTAAGGCACAGAATATATATTTCAAGTAGCAATTGGCAACCAAGAAAAACAGGTTCATTTTTTTCTGAGGGTTGTAAATAAAATTATTGTGTTACAAGACTTACTTACTGCATACTAGTTGGTATTAGTTGCAGAAAGACGAACAAACTGTGCTTGAAATGCAATCCTAATCTAAGGTTAAAAATTAGACAACTTAAAACACTTTCCTCACTCCACTAGTTGCAGTCCACAAGAGATCCCTTTCAGTGACTGCCAGAGTAAATTTCCCTTTTCAGGAGGAGGCTGATCTTAGGGGCTTCTCAGGAAAAGGTGTGCAATAGATTTTTCTTTGCAAAAGGTCTTCCTAATCAAATTCAATTTCTCTGTTGTTTCAAATATGAATATTTTAAGTAAAATGTGAAAAAATGGGTATTGACTATTATACAAGAATAGGTCGTTGATCAGGCCAGGCCATTTAATTCATCATAGCATGCTATTTTTCTGTATATTTTGTGGTACTATCACAGTATGAAGCTTAGTTTTGAAAGATACTGTATACCAGTGTGTCTACTTCCACTTGGTAATCTAAGAATGTTGAAATTCCCAGAGTAAAAACGGTGGTTTCTAGTACATAGTAGGCATATAGTTAAGTTCTGACACATCTCTAATCCTTGTGTTCTGCTTTATTTTAAATAAATGAAGGTCAGTCTTAATCATTTCTTTTAAAATTTAAGAAGTGTTAATATACAGTACTCTGCCTCTAACATATTTCACAGAACCTGAAATATCCTCAGAATTTGTCCCATTAAGCCCTGAAATGATTGCTGTTGTTCTTCCCTGTACTTTCTCTTTGCATCTATATCCATAAGGAGATGCAATATTTCTGATGTAAAGCAGGGCATTGTACAGTTTCCATTATTTGTATACCAGTTTCCTGAACTGGTATACAGTATGGGCTTTAAGCATTATGCTTTAGAACATGAGGAAAAATGTCATTTTTTGCCCACGGGCAACTTCTTTTTATATTCTGAAGGAAGATCAATGTGAGCAAATTCTTATTTTTATTCAATATTTTCCAGTTTAAAGCACACAGTGCACAAGATGTTACATTCTTCTATACTCCTGAAACTGATTCTGCCAGGAAGTGACCAAAGGGAATTCAGTTGCTTGTACAACACTCAGATATGGGTGTTATTCAATGGAAATTCCACTTAAATACATTTATATTTCACAGATGTGTCACTGATCTGAAAATCCTAAAGGAAAATTCCACATCTATTGCACAATGTGGTTAATTAAATGTGGGTAATTCAAAATGAGATCTTTAATATTAGTTTTCCCATTCTCTTACACCTTCTATCAACAGTGAAGTTTTATTAACAGTAAAACATAGTAAATAAAATATAATAAATGTTTAATGACTGATAGTTACTATTAAATGATTTAATCAACTATGACAGAAAGAACATTTTTAAAAGCCTCCTGTTTCATTCTGAAAAGACTTTCAACCTCTGAGCATGTAAAATTCCTTGAAAATACCTTTTAATCTCAAATTCATTCTGATTACTCATTTTGGATTATTTTACAAGCAGTAGTAATTTCTTTGTAGCTTGTTTCCCAGAACTGAACATGGTATTTTAAGTATAATCATGGAAAATACACTATAATTTAAATACTGCCATAATCTGTGATATTGAAGGTATTTTTGGGCTTCCCCATGAAGAGTAGACCAAAATGTATGGGTCTTACAAATCAACCAGTATAGCTGACCATTTTTGCGGAAAGTAATTCACTGAGATCCTTCAAGAACAAACTTGACGTGATTCATTGGTCAATGTGCTACCTGAAACCAAATGAGAGAAATGGCAAGATGATCTTATTTTATTTGTAATCTCTCTGTTTTCTTAGGTTTCTATCCACCTGCAACTCTGTCCAAGAACAGCAATCAAATGTTAATACTACCACCTTTCTTAAACATTACTGCCACCACAGAAGAAACATCTTACATATAATTAAGTAATATAAATAGAAATTCAATACTTGCATTAAATGTTTGTAAAAATTCTCTAGTGGTTAATGAAAAAATAAGTACCTTTGCGCTACCTTGTATCATGACAGACAGCTATGAATACTTTCTTTTTTTTATTACAGACTTTTTAAAATGCATTATTAAAGACTTTTTTTTCCTAATTTGATATAATGTATCTATGTGTGGTCAGATTGCATTTCATAGAGTAATCATTAGCATATTTCCCAATAACTACATAATTCATATTTAGTTGCACACATTTTAAAAAATAACGAATGTAAATATAAAAATAATTAACAGACATTCACAGTAATAACAATACTTATGTACTGTATAATCAGCCCCTTTCCAAGATCTTCCCTGGGGCTCCAAAAAAGCTAGGGCCGGCCCTGCATGTAATCACTAGCACTACTGCTGATCTGCTAATCCATGCTAGGTACTGCTCAGTAGGCAATAATATCCATCTTATTCCATTTGAACATTTCTGAGAATGGGAGACCGTGTCCCACAAACCAGAACTGATCAAAACCATGTTTTATAAATTACTTAGAATTTGTTGTGGTTTATGAAATTCTAATATATAAAACTCATAGTCTCCTTATGTGACACCACAGCCCTGAGAAACAGGCAGTCACTGCAGTAGTTCACCATATAGCTTTTTAATTAGACAGGAGTGAAATTATTTGCTATTATCATGTCTCTTGTCCACCAATAGTTTATTAGTTTATTATTCAGTACAATGCTATTAATTTTGGTTTCTTTTAGATTTTAGTTTTTTACACAGTGTCTGCTGTCTTAAAATCTGTTAAGACAGCACCTGCAATCTCTCAGGTATCCAGTATGTCTTTCATTAACTCTGAACATTACACTGAATGGCATCCAATAAGCAACTAATAATACAAACTGCTTCTCTGTATTGTCTCCTTCAGCTCTTACACACTTCACACATCTTTACTTCATTCATTAATGTGCAATGTATAAGACATATCACCATTTTAACTCATTGCAACTCAGTGGTGATTATCTGTTGTAATATTAAATGCTGCAAATTTATAGTTCTGTTCCATTTTAAAGAATTAAGTGGTGTTTTATCTTGGATTCAGACAATTTGTGTCTCCTTAGAAACGATGCAAGATATTTCCTTTGTACCAGTCCCCAAGACAAGATAGCACATACAGAACTGAAATTTCCTTGAAATATAGTCACAGGAAATACTGTAGCTACAGAAACTTTATTCTTGGCTTTTATACAGTTTAATTCAAAACAGTAACTGTGGAAATAAAATGCCTGCAGGCTTCACTGACTGGCAGAAATCCATGGCAAGAGTTTCTAATCTAGGCACAAATGGAAAATATATATGCTGAAATATATCTTAAAATACTGTAATATATTAAATATTTTTGTTTTATATTTCCAAATTATGCCAATGTTCTTCAAAGTGTTTGAATCATAATGTTGTATTCAACAGGGCAGTAATGTTCCGATAATAAATAGAGAAACAAAGTGAAACTGCTTTTATTTTAATTAACTGGTCTTGTTATTAATTAACTTTGAACATTAAAAATTGAATATTAAAATCCTTGTTAATTTGGCTGAGGGACCACTATGCATCAAGCTTGCAATAGATATTATGTGCCTTAAGGAAATGAGGAACATACTGTAGCTTGGGTTGTCTATACTGTATTCATGTAATATTAAACACTCCCATGAAGATTTTATGCATGTCGGTATGCCCGTTTGATTTAATGAACTGCACTCTTTAAAGGAGTACTGCATTTTGTCTGCATTGCTCTGGTAAACATTAGCAAAAAAAGCTGTACATGTATATCATGATACTCCAAACTCCAGTAGTATTCTCTTTACACTATTGCATATTACCTTATCAGTAGTCATTAATAACTTTAGATCAATTCATACAGATTCCTTCAGTAGACCTCATGTGAATGTGTTTATTAAACGTTAGGCGAGTTACATTAATTATAGAACCCTATAGCACTATAGGCCCTGTCCTTCAAGGTACCACTGCCTCCAAATCAACCCTTTGACCTTGGCAAGCCTGACCAGAGACAATTCCTGGGCTGAGACCAGGTGTACCAATGAGGCTGCCACCCCCAACTCATTGGATAGAACCAACATTACTCACTAATGAATGAGTGCTAATTACTCATTTGGCAGTGTGATGGCACCTGGTGTAAATGTATGTTATTTGCAATAGTGTTATGTTGGAAATTGGAAAAAAAAACAAGTTTCTTGGCCTAACCATCATTTTGGCAGATTCCTTTTCAACATTTCTTCAGTAGAATTCAACAGGTTCGAATTCTGAATTTGTGACTGGGGTGTGTTCCATTCAACTCACTGCTGTCACATCTTTGTCATCCTGCATTGAACAGATACTGTAGATCATATTGGAATAGCACAGAACTACTGTATGTATTCTCTGGTGTTTTTTTTTGTACTGGCATGAAATGTTACAACCCCAAGTGTCTAGGGGTAAAGGGGTGTAAGATATAGGATAGTTTTTGGATGCAGGTGGGTTCTGGTGAGGGACTTAGGAAGCATGATAACAAGGGTTGGTGCAAAAAGTAATTATTTTAAGGTGAATAAGTGACTGGTACAAAATAGGACACAATGACACTCTAGTAGGGAACTAGAGTGGTGCGGTGCCAAAGAAAAGAAAATAACAAACAAAATGAAACTGGCTAAGAAAGTGAGGGAAAGCTGACCTAACTACAAAAGAAAACCCGAAACACATGGTCTTCGACATCCTCAAACACCCTAGCTAACCTCCACTGACTACCCAAAACCATACAAGACAAACGGCACTCACCCATACTAAACTAGTGTGACTAATACAAAAATCAACTACGTGTGCAAAATGTACCCAACAACCTAAACTAACCCTTAACACAAAAGTTCACACAAATACACAAGTGAACTACGAATACCAATGACAGTAGACACAAGTAACCGGGTACAAAATAACACAGAGGTTGATACAATTCGTTTGGGCAAGGTAATGGCTAAACAAGGAAAAACACACAAAGAAACGAAAGTACAAGGAGACGAACAGAAACCAACAAAAACTGAAGCTATACGAAAATACACACACACAAAGTAAAACAACAAACCAACAAAGCCGAAGCAAAAACCAAAAGCGAAATGAAGCAAAGCAAAACCAAGCGGGACCAAAGTCAAACGAAAGGCTCCTTCCTTCTGAAAACCTCCATGTTATATACTGAATAAGATGAGTTCTGATTGGTCGAGAAGCTTATTGAAGATGATGTCACAGAAACAATGATATAATGGGCCAATGAGGGACGGAGAACAATCAAGGTCAGGAAGTGTGGAACAGCAACAAATACATGGACCACACACTGGGACATAACATAACTGTTTAGTGAAGGTTGTGTTGGATTTTGTTTGGAGCTGGCTAGCAGCCATGATACCAGCTGTACAGATGGAGTTCTTAAAACTCTGGGAGGGATGATGACAACCAAGTCACTCTCACCCGGGCTATCCTTAACTCATAACTATTCCTGGCGTCACTGCCTGAAAGCTATAATTAACATGAGTAAACCTCTCTTTTTGTATTTGTTTCATGCATTTTGCCTCCAACCCATCTTCACCTTTGCAGCTACTCCTTGGTTTGCTCCTCACTCTGCATGGAGGTCCCAGTTTTCTGTGGCTGGCCCTCAGCCAAGCAGGATAAGCAAAATCTTAATATACAGAAGCACTCAGTAAACATTCTGAAATGAACCTAATTTTGGGGACTTTTTATTCCTTGGGAACTGCAATTGGTGCATATAAAACCAACACATGGCTTTGCCTGTTGTAACCAGGCACAGTAATTCGATAATAGCGTTGACTTGTTTAAGCTGTTTGTGCTGAACCATGGTGGCTTCACTGACTTCCAATAAACAACATGAGCTAGCTTCATTGGTGGAACCCCATAGATGGCAATTCCTAGCCACTTTTGAGTCTGTAGTGTTTCTGGGTCAACAACGAGATCCTTCTCTTTACCCTATAAAAGCCTGGCAACAACACAAAGCACATTGGTCTTTGTGCTGAAGTGTTTTTGACATACTACCTTTCATCCAAGACATTCAAGGCTACATGTATCACTTCAGGAAAATTCATGTTTTTTTTTTATTTTCCCATTAGTCTTCAGTCAAAATCAATTAAAATTTAAAAAAGTAAGAAAAGCACTTCAACATTAATAAGTACAACATGAATTTGCTTTCCTATTCTAGAACTATTAGTGACCCAGATGGGAACACAAACAGACATTAATTTCGTTGTCTGATGTTTATCCTTCTAAATCCCCTTCCTGATGAAAACTGCACTGAGTAAATTGCAGATGGCCGGAAAACATAGTATGAGGGTGTTGTAGCTGTTTTATATATACAAAAGTTAGTATTTTGAGCATTTTTCAGATTCTAATTAAAATTAAAATATAAACCCCCCCCAAATACTCCTTACTTGTTTTCCCCTTTTAAGATTCTCATGATTCAAAAACCTTAAAAGATCCTAAAATGTCACATCTGGCTCTTCCCACCTTGTAGCCTGAATTAAGTTTTCAGTAAATCTCAGCACCAGACAAAGCTAATTAAGTGGAAAACCCAGAGAGGGAAAAATGAAAAACATTTCTAATAACCAGGTGCATCACCAAACAAGCATGCGCATAATCTGAATGTACCAACTCATGTAGCTCATCCTATTATTGTAGTAAAAATGTGACAGCTGTGCAGGCACTTCACAACCAAAAGAAAAGTAACAAGAAAAGGAAAATTCCAGAGCTTGTTAAATACCATTCTATGCAGTGAAGAATGCCCTTAGAGGCAGTCATAAACATAATATTGTCAGAATCCTTATGAGGCGTACGGAGCTGATATGCATTTTTACAATGAAGAACAATGAAGACGTGCTCTGTGATGGTCTTTAATCCATTCTCTGTCAGGTGGATCTTTGTCTTCTATTCAGAACTGAATTCCTCCAAAGCATATCACATCTGAGAATACATGCGGTGCTCTCTGTATCCTGCAGTCCTCTGCACGCCAGTCCTGCAGTGACTCACTGAACTTCCACTGAACTCTCTGCCCCCCGTCTCCGCTACCTTCACATCCCAAGAGATTAAAAAAAAAGAGAAATTGACTAGAATCAGCACTGCATGTCATGCAAAAGAGAGTGAAAAATTGAATATACAGTATGGAATATTCACAAACTGAATCACAAAACTTTTGCTTTTCTTTTTGCTTAGAAAGCTACCTTAAGACTACAAGATGCACATTATTATATGGTGATGTTCATGTAACTGTTTCAATTAAGAAAACTTTATAAAGAATTGTGCTAAAGGGAACTGTTATTTTTTTTATAGAACATGCATTCTTCATTTGCATCTGAAATATTTTTCTTTATCTTAAGAGTATAAGAAAATGAATTATAAGATCAGGATATTTAGCCTGTAGGAGCTTGCTGTTTTTGCTGTAACATCTCTTAAGAAGTTTACATTTGTGTCCTTACATTCTTCCTGATGTAATTATTTTGAAAGAAAAACATGGACCATTTCTGTTCAAATTCTTTAAACTAGAAAAATATCAACCAACTTTCACCTTTAGCAATTTGCTAAGAGATCATAATCCTAGATTATGACATTATTATTCTGCTTTTGAATCCAAGGGTACATAAGGTCAGGTGTTACCAAATTTTGGGTACTGCTCACATGTAAAGTGAGAGCTGAGATATCGTAGCTGGGAATCTACTGTATGAACAATAATCTTCATTTCCTTAAATGTGGTTTATGCTAAACTACAGTATACTTCAGGAGCTCATTCTGTAACATGGGACATTATATTGCAAGCTTCTATTGCAAAAAACTGCAAAACTGCAGGTTTAACATGCGGAGGAACATCTGGATCTATGTTTGGGACATTATTTTTGTGATGTACATCAATGATTATGACTCTGGTGGTTTTATTACTAAACTTGTTTAATATTCAGGTGAAACAAAAAAATAGGTATTCATGACTAGCCAGACAACATTTAATGCTCCAAGTTCAAATTTGTACATGTATTATGGATGTATACTACAAGGTATGAAGAAAGGTACTGTACTTAGGCATTTTTGAAAAGTGGGGCATTTAAGGAGGCTGAAACTTCATTTTTAATAGTTTTCAAAACTGGTCATCAAATATTGATGTTCAGTAACTACCTAGAAAAGTTTGGGGAAAATTACTTTTTCCCAACGAAAATGTGATCTAAAGATTAAAATAATTGATTCTCTTAATCTTGATCAGATGGGATGATGAAGGATTTTATATTAGCTTTCAGAATCATGAATGTAATGGACAGCCCAGCAGACTGCTCAAGCCTGCTGAAGTAAATAAGGACTGGAGACACAAATGATTACTGAGAGCAAATTCAGAAGTAACTGGAAACAGGGGGCAATTTTTAAAGTCATGTTTCCCTGGTTTCTTTTTAAAAAGCCAGCCAGCCATGTTCCTGACAACTGCTTCTAGCACTCCTTTAATAGATGGTAGCATTATATCTTTGGATCAATAATTTACTAAGAGAGGAGTGGTTAAGATTCTGCCTCAGAACTGTAGTTTTGGATTTAAGTCCCGACATGAGGATTCTACTGTTCCAACTGTTGAACAGCATACTTCAGACATACTGCAGAGGACTCAAGAAAAGACTGATAAATAGGTATAAGAATGAATTGATTAGGATAAAAGCATCAGCTAAGTAAATAATACTAAAATAAAAAAAAATAATTGAAATAATTAGGAAGTGCTATAACCATGTGTTTTGAATGTGATAACTTTCTACAGCTTTAGGTTTACAATAAAGTTTCTTGAGATAAAAAATTAAAATGCAAGACTGAAAGAATCAATCCCAAGAATTTCAAATTCCTTGAAAGAATGGTGAAAAAAATAGTACTGATGAGTTGTTACAGTATATGACTAATAATTAGACAATGTAAATTTGATTACAGTCTTGCAATTAGCCATTATAAAAAACAATCTGAGTTTGATGGGCAAAATACACTAAATAAGGGAAGTGGTGACACATTAGGGCAATACAAACTTCACAGCATCTTCTAATGCAGCAAATCATGAGATTCAACAAGGTGA
Organism: Atractosteus spatula; assembly: GCF_055471065.1. Taxonomy (NCBI): domain Eukaryota; kingdom Metazoa; phylum Chordata; class Actinopteri; order Semionotiformes; family Lepisosteidae; genus Atractosteus; species Atractosteus spatula. The sequence continues at coordinate 55,349,612 of NC_142708.1, read as the reverse complement.
AAAGTAATAAAATACACTGTTAAATGAGGGTACATTTATAAAACTGGAGTGTAGCTCATGACAGGATGCCCATCTCTACTGAGTTTCGCAGGCTCAGCCTAAATAGTTCAGAGCAAGTGGTCACACTGGCTCACCTACTGTATATATGAAAACACTTTCAAAATACAGAGCAACCAAACTGTATGTGGGCATGTGTAAGCATTAATTAATTAAAATTAGATCAGAGGTAACAGCACCACTTAAGAAATGAAGGTACTATTGTAGGATGTAATCCTTCTGAGACAGACCACTCAATAGGCTATCTTTAAAACAAGAGTTCACAGGTGTGTTCTAATTGTACTCAAGACATTCTGCTCAACCCAAAGAAGCCACCCTATTCTTTTTGGGGTTAACATGAGCCTCGAATGTTTCACTTGATAAGAGAAGCTGTTAGCCCAATGTCATGCAAATGAAAGCAAAAGGATGTAATTCATATGCAAATTAGCCATGTGTACAGTCCTCATGCTGTTTTCACAGAAAAGAGTGTGGTTTACATGCACAGAATATTAACACAAGAGAATGGCATCACGAAATCCATGGCTGTCATGTGGCATCTGGTTTCACTGAATGCAGTGTTAAGGGGCTAAACCTGTGGTTTGTTTATGCTTTGCATTTCATTTTCTTGCTTAAAACATTGTTATATAAAATCTGATACTTACCTAAATAAAATTGCTGTTCACCATGGTCAAAATTCGGCACAGACATAGGACCATTGAGTCTGTTATTGTTAACTTTTGGACATAGTATATTAAAGCCATCTTAGTTTCTCCCTTTCAACCCTCAAAGCCAAAAGCAGGAACAAAATAACACTGTTTCTCTTTAAGCTGGGTAGTTACTTCAGCTGTTCTTTAGAAATTAAATACAATTTTGTATATACATATATACAAATGATATGTGTATTGTATGAGGCTTGTAGGCAACACTACAAAGGCACAATAGAGAGCAGACATAATCAGCAAAAACAATGTGCATAAATCTACAGGGCAAGAATGTTCCAGGGAGAAGCTTTTTTACCATCACTTAAAAAGGAAAAACGCTATGCCATATGTATTATGTTTTTTTGCAGTTGACCTGTTTTTTAAAATATCTGATATTTTTTTCAAAATAAGGGTAATGATTTTAAACATTCATAACAGAAATTTTACTACTGGACTCAAGCCTGGATATTTCCAAGGGCTTAGTGACCAGCTGTCACAGTGAATAAGTGCAGTGGTCAATTTGTGGTTAGACCCCAGACAGCCGATGACAACATCTCAAAGAAAAGTTGACAGATAAATCTAAAATTCTGAGTGAAGAAGCTTGTATCTTGTCTTCAAACATGCTAAGATCAATAAGCATCATTAGTTTCTTTGCATTAAGACATTGTACTGCCTACAACCTAATAGATTATCCAGAAAAATGCTAACTCTTTCCTGAAGAGTATCCAAAAAGTTTGTCATGGTACTTGGAAATTTAATGTTGTTTGCAAGACATTATGGAAATACTTACAGGTCTTAAAAATAATGTTTTCAGGATTTTTCATGAGTGTACATGGTTTTGAGGCTTTTTGTGATCTGTACCTTTTTTTAGGTTGTACCACTATTTGACTAACTCTTTTACCTTGCAAGTGCATTGGGAAGTTGAAACAGTCTTCCAATTTATATAGTAATTTCAATTCATACTAATCGCCAATATTCATTTTCTTCTACAACTGGACAAAACTGGTAGATTCACTGTCCTAGATCTGAAGAGATCTGATCACAAAAAGAAGTCATGATACTTGTTTAGTTGTTAGTAATTGGGCTGCATTGTAACAGTTATTGGTTAAGGCTGATTCATAGCTCTTGGGAACCAGAAGTAATTCTTGACTGGGATCATTTTCTGTGTAAAACTTGCAAAAGTTTTTGCTTGGGCTCTGGTTTATGTCCATGGTTAATTTGCACTAGGATAATGGATGTACAGTATCTGGACTGTCACCATTGTGTGACCTCTGCTTCTAGAATAGGCTTCAGGCTCTTCTACCACATTTAAATGAAGCATGTACTGTATGGTTGTTAGTAGTTTATTGATCTGACAATTTCTCACAGCTATGTGCTAAAAGTTTCTAGGGCATTAGTTCACATCCCATTTTCAATCTGCAGATCCTCAAAATTTCCATTCTCTGAGCCTTGTTCCATTGTTGAGCCTGAGGTGAGACACTAATATTTTTGATAACTTAAAACTAATTTTAATTAGTTTTAAGTTATGTTTTGAAACAGTTTTAATGTGTGTCACCGAGACGTGGCTGCAGGAACTTATTCCGGACTCGAACGTTACCATAGGCGGCTTTCAGACGGTGCGGGCGGACAGAAACACAGAGAGTGGTAAGAGGAAAGGAGGGGGGCTCGCGGTGCTTGTCAACAACAGATGGTGTAATCCTGGACATACTCATGTTAAGGAGCGCGTCTGTAACCCGGACATCGAACTGGTAGCCATAGGACTGCGTCCATACTATCTGCCGCGGGAGTTTACAGGCGCCATCTTTGTTGTTGTTTACATTCCACCTACGGCAAATGCAGAGGTAGCGTGTGACGTCATAAACACAGTCAGAGCCAGGCTACAAACAAAGCACCCTAGCGCTTTTATAGCTATTTCAGGGGACTTTAACCACGTATCTATTTCCACCACTTTGCCTACTTTCCACCAGTTTGTTAAGTGCCCGACCAGAGAAAACAAAACACTGGACTTCTTATATGCCAATGCTAAGAATGCATATAGTTCCACAGCCCTTCCCCCACTTGGCAGATCAGATCACAACCTTGTCTTGCTTACACCACTATGCACGCCTATTGTCCAGCGCCAACCTGCGACCATGAGGACTGTGAGGAGATGGTCTCAGGAGGCTATGGAGGATCTACGTGGTGCTTTGGAGGCCACCGACTGGGATGTGCTGTGCGAACCACATGGGGACGACATAGACAGCATGGTGGACTGTGTCACTGACTACATTAACTTCTGCGTAGACAACACCATCCCCACCAAAGACGTACACTGCTTTTCCAATAACAAACCCTGGATCACCAGCGACCTGAAGGCTCTTCTGAATGACAAGAGGAGAGCCTTTAGGAGGGGGGATAAGGAAGAGGTCAAGCGTGTACAGAGGGAGCTAAAGCAGAAGTTAAGAGAGAGCAAGGATGCCTACAGGAGGAAGGTAGAGGACAAGCTGCAAAGGAATAGGGTGAGGGATGTATGGAGCTGCATGAGAGAGATCACTGGCTTCAAACAGGCTGGGGGTGCAACAGAGGGGAACCTGGAGATGGCCAACGAGTTGAACCAGTTCTTTAACAGGTTTGATTCTGGGTCCTCTGTGGCTCAACACCCATCCCCCCACAGCCACACGCTCCCTAACCCTTCACAGCTGCGACTGCCCAACACCTCCTCCATCCCCCCACAACCATGGCCGCCTACAGCTACAACCCCCGACAGCTACTCACCCCCCCATCCCTCACAGCCGCCACTCTCCAACACCTCCGCCATTAACACCTGCAGCACTGAAAGCGCTATGAGCACCATCCCCCAGGCCAGGCTGACCATCACGGCTGACCAGGTGAAGAAGGAGCTGAAGAGGCTGCACCAGGGTAAGGCCACAGGACCAGATAACATCTGTCCCAGAGTTCTGAGGGCCTGTGCTGATCAGCTGAGCAGAGTGCTCCAGCGACTGTTCAACCTGAGCCTGCGCTTGGAGAGAGTCCCGGTGCTCTGGAAGACATCATGCCTGGTCCCGGTACCAAAGAAAGGGCGCCCCTCTGTCCTCAACGACTACAGACCAGTTGCACTGACCTCTCACGTCATGAAGACACTGGAGAGGCTGGTCTTATCCCACCTGAGACCCCTGGTCAGCTCATCACTGGACACCCTACAGTTCGCCTACCAGCCCAGTGTTGGTGTGGAGGATGCGATCATCTACATGCTGCAAAGGGCCTACTCACACCTGGACAGGGCTGGCAACACTGTAAGGATCATGTTTTTCGACTTCTCCAGTGCCTTCAATACCATCCAGCCCTTACTTCTAAAGAGGAAGCTGGAGGAGATGCAAGTCGATGCCTCCATGACCTCGTGGATCACTGAATACCTGACAGTCTGTGAGACTTCAGAACTGTGTGTCTAAACAGGTAGTGAGTAACACAGGGGCACCTCAAGGGACAGTTCTTTCTCCATTCCTCTTCACCCTCTATACTTCGGACTTTAAGTACAACTCAAAGTCATGCCACCTGCAGAAGTTCTCAGATGACTCTGCAATTGTGGGATGTATCAAGGGTGAGCAGGAGGAGGTGTACAGAGGACTGGTCAGCAGCTTTGTGGAGTGGTGTGGGGTGAACCACTTGGAACTGAATGTAACAAAGACAAAGGAACTGGTGGTAGATTTCAGGAGGAAAAAGGTCAAACCTACTCCTGTCTACATCCATGGGAGTGGCGTGGAGATGGTGGACTCAAACAAGTACCTGGGAGTGCACATCGACTGGAATGGTCTAAGAACATCGAGGCCATCTATAAGAAGGGACAGAGCCAACTTTACTTCTTGAGGAGGCTCAGGTCCTTCAATGTATGTAGTAAGATGCTACATATGTTCCATCAGTCGGTGGTAGAGAGCGCCATTTTCTACGCAGTGGTATGCTGGGGCCCTGGGATTAGAGCAGTGGATTCTAAAAGGCTGAACAAGCTCATCAGGAGAGCAAGCTCTGTCATTGGGCCTGACCTGGACCCCTTGGAGGTAGTGGCTGAGAGGAGAATGGTGTCCAAACTAGAGGCCATCATGGACAACATCTCCCATCCCCTCTATGACAGGCTTGTAGAAATGAAGAGCACGTTCAGCAATACACTGATTCATCCACGGTGCGACAGGGAGCGCTACAGGAGGTCATTCTTGCCTTCTGCCATAAGACTGTACAACGCATCCACCTTGCGTCTGGGCAGAGGCAACATTGCAGTGACCTGTTTCTGGACTGAACGCATCTACTGCTACATCTGTTCTCTTTCTTTTCTTTTCCCGTTTACAATCGTTTTTTGTGCAATATATGCCAGGGACCCGTGCAATACATTTATATTTATATCTATATCTATATTTACATCTATATTTATATTCATATGTGTGATACGATTTTTCTGCGTACTGTTCTGTTCTAGTTTGTTCTTTGTGTGTCCGGACTGTGAGTAACTCTTTTAGTGCACCCCTCACTGTACTGATTGTACATACGTACTATTATTATTGTATCATTCGTTACACTGTGGCTGTGTTGTCTGTGTAAAGCTGCTGTTGCACTGCAATTTCCCTCACGGGATCAATAAAGTATCTACAGTATCTATCTAATATTTTTGACAATTTAACTGCTGTTTTTTCATAGCCCAGCCTCTCTCATAGAGGATTCATATACATGCATGAATGTTTCCTGGAAATTTGCTTAAGCCACATGCTTCACTAACTCTGAAAGAACTTCAAAATTGATTTTATACTTCTAACCAAGATTGGTTAATCCATTTTATTGTTATCTTTTCTTCAATATGATTTTCTTATTCCACCTCCTCCTTTCAATCAGTGCAACATTTGTATGCACAAAATGAGGAATTCTACATTAAAACTTATAAAATAATAAACAGTAAAAAACATGGAAGAACGTTCAGCATATATCAGGTTCTAAGATGCATAAAAATATTTTTTCATTTTTTTTTTGAATGAACCAAAGGCACCTATTGTTTTTTGAGAATGTGCCAAAATAGTTCTGAGCTAAAGAATTTGGAAGGATCATACATTTTTGTCAGAATCCTTTTAAGTACTGCAGATTCAGTATTTTGACTTTTTTGTTATTCTTTTTTTCCAAACTTTATGTGATGTAACACAGTGAAACAAAGCTCTGTTCATAATAGGAAACACCTGGTCCTTTCAGATATGCTTAATTTTGATGAGTTCTCAAAGAATTCTTTCAAAATGGCTCAAAATCTAAGGGCTCAATTGCTGGCAAAATCTGGTGGTGATAGCTGCTGCACACAAAAGGAATGCTAAAGCAACAGAGGAATAGCAGAGATTGCACTGGCACCTGACTAGCTCCAGCTGACATATCTGGCTCTCAGACAAGGATTAACTTCCAATTTATCTCTATCTTCATGGGCTTAGTGCTATCTAAACAGCTAGAAACTTCAAAGTGCAAGACAAACAGGGCAGAATATATGTGTACTTTTCTACAGAATCAGCTTGGTTTTGTTCTGTTTAAACTACTGGAATACAGCAAAGAAAAGGCGTTTTTGATCTCTGGGAACGTTAGGTCTATTCCAACAATGATGGGGATTTGATTTAGCGACCTCTTGTGGTTCATCTCATTTATAGCACCTGTGAAAAAATGAGTATATTTGTCTTAAAGAAAACTACTTCTAACCGTAGACTAGAATTAAAGAGCACATTTATATACAAAATAGCTAAACACCTGAATATTCCAAGTGCAGTGGCAAAATCTTTGATCCTCTTTGAAATTCTGACATGTTATCCAATGCAGACAATAACCAAAACAGAAGTGGTGAATATTCACCAAACCTTTCGATTTAGAATATGTAGGTAGCAGGCAATTTAGTCGGTAATGCCTTTTCTTCAGTTTCCAGGATGATTTTCAAACCTTCAACACAAATTCTAACAAGTTCGGTGTTACAGAACTCTAAAACATAGCCTGTTCATATAATATTAAACATGAATTGAGATATATTAAAATCAAATTACAATGAAACAAGACCGCTTTTTAAAAACAAAATATGGAGACATAAACCACCAAAATTGCGTATGTTTATTTGCCTTGGGCTATGAGTTACAACCAAAGACTGTGCAAAGAAAGCAAAGATTAAGTACACTTCAGGAAAAGGATAACTAACACTGCACACTGAAAGGTTTGTTTGAAAAGAAAGGTTTCACTTTAGACTACACAAGAAATAGGAAGCACCACAAGAATACTACTCAAACACTTGGGGACAAAAGGAGATAATTATCACTTGCATTAAGAATTTGTTACCCAAAAAAGGAAAAACAAGTTGCTCAGATCAAATAAGCGCAAAGCAAATTTATGATGGAGGCAAATATTGTAAAGTTTTCAAACATTTAACAAAATCTTTCTTAATAAGAGTATAAAAATATCAATAGCTGCATGGTCATCAAAGTACATATCCACTGCTGGCCATTATATGTTTTTAATACACTGCCTTTCTCACCTGCTCTGAAAAAAACAGATGTTTTTGCTGTCTTACTCATAGAGAAACAGTTCTTGGATAGCAAATTTTACTTTCAGCTGCAATCTGAGACCTTGTTTTTGCATTTCACTGACACTAAGTTCAGTTCTACTAACATTGGATGACAAACTACAAACTGTGACAAACTGCACAAAATACAGTCTTTTCACCTTTGGGAGCCCTTGGCTGCATAGGTCTGTTTGTTGCTGAATAACTAAAAATTAGTTACTGAATAACTACACAGCATGGAAAGGTTTCTCAGCTACTGAAGCCTGGGTGATAAATGTAACTTAGCTTTATCCATTGTAGTATTTTATAATAACCCTAGCTGAAATACAAAAAGGACCATTACCATTTATCATGGTTAAACTTTCTGTTCATTAGGACCACAAGCAGTTCAGAAACACATGGCATCTAATACTTTCCTACCAATCAGTGTATTACTTTTTTAGACAATTTTAGTAACAAATCTTTTTTCAACAAACTTATTTTTTGGACTTAGTTTAGTCAATCTTTTTTTTTTTCATAAAAGAGTATATACAAGCATAACCTTATAATTCTGTCCCCATGCTTGAACATGGGAAACATGCAGAAGGTGCACAGTTAAGAAACAATTGCCTCACAGGCCAAGTTGGTCACTAAAACTATTACATTGGATTCAACAAAAAGAAGAAAACAGACTGTGTGTATATCTACCCAAGACATAGACTTTACGCTGATAAATCCAGAAGGGTAGGGGTCCATATGTAAATATATCTACCACAGATCAAATGAAAACCTTCAGAACAGAAAGAGAATACAACGCATATCAGCTTTCCCCTTGATCATTCATCATCACTCGCGCCACTTCCTTCTGACTGATCCTGTAAAGAGAGACAAATCACACAAACCTTCAAATTAATGCTTTATATAGCTACAGCAGTTTAGACACTTACCAATATTACACACTAGTAAGAATGTTTTTTGTGATTCGGCTCATTGGTCAAGGCAGAGCTGACTGACTGAGTCTGATTTCAGAGTAAATGATTCAATGTAAGGCCAGCAGCCATATCACCCTGCAGCTCTCAACTGGCTACCTGTACCGGTCTGTGTGGGTCCTAATATCCTGGTATAGTGGCGGGGACACTATACTGTAGCAGGCGCCGTCTTTTGGATGAGACGTTAAACCTGACTCTCAGTGGTCATTAAAGATCCCCGGGGATTTCCTGATAACAGTAGGGAGTTATCCCAGTGTCTGGGCCAAATTCCCCCCCTCGGCCTTTACCGTGGCCTCCAAATTGTCCCCATGTCTGATTGGCTCGCACTTGCCCTACGATGGACTGGTGCCCTGTCCAGGGTGTACCCTGCCTTGCGCTCGTTGCTACAGTAGCTTGGTAGGCTCCGGCTTCCCAAGACACCGTATGGTATAAAGCAGTTTGGTAAATGACATGATTCGATGTAGGTTCCCTCACATTTTGAATTTCAAGCCATATAAATTACATCATAATATGACTAAATCAACTTTTGTTCAGGCAAGAGTCTGCTGTTTACTAGGTGTGAATAAAGATGCAAAAAAACTTTGATCTGTTCCTTTAAGGATGGTTAACAGTGAATATTGTAAATATTATTAAACCAATCAAAGGAAGAAATAAGAAATTTAACCTCTCTCCACAACATCTAACAAGGAAGTAAATATTATAGACCTTCGTTACATTTATTCTGTTTTTCCTTTTTCTGCCAAGTGGGATGTTATTGAGCGGAACCTATCTGTATTGGTTCCTACCAATGGGGGAAGGTTATGTTACAGAGAGGATAGAGAATCTCTTCTGAATGCAATATAACAATATTAAAACAATATTGAAAGTGTATTAAAACCTAAACATTCAATTAGAATTTTTTACTTTTATGTCAGATAAATTTTCCAGCAATTCTAATATCCTGCTGGTACAACTATTGTCTGTCCATTGCTTGGTCAATCTGTCCTTACAAGTAAGGAAGTCTATTCACAATATTTATATATATATAATATGTAAAATGTAAAGCAAATTGGTCAAAACGCACAAAATGTCTCACTATTTATATTTCTGGAATAATGATTTAAAGAAAATACACAGAAAAGAAACGTGTGATGGGACCACAATGACATTCTGTGAAAGGTTAATTCCACAGCATGTATGCAATATATGAATTATCAAAAACGTTTTCTGCTGCCGGATAGTGTGTCACTTACTTTTCACTTTGGAACTGCAGCATTTAAAGACACAAAAAGAGATTTTTATAATAACTGAAGAAAAAGAGGAAATACAAAAAATCTACCTTCAGTTAATAACGTGAGAAAACTAGCTGTTGATTAAGGTTTACATTACTTCCTAAACAATTAAACTATATGACAATTATTCATAATTAGTCTTGCAAACCATATACCTTAGACCAACAATATACAATAATCACAATGTTTTGAAATCTATGGTTGAAGAAAACAGTATAAAGTATTTTTCACACTTCAAGCTTCTTCAATTTCATCTGTTGAAAGCAAATAAAAAGTTATTTTTATTTCTCATCACAGAGGAGCCATATTAGCCTGGATAAGACTTTATCTAAATATTTTAGGTAAACCTTGCTTGAAGGTGGTATGAGTGGTTCGCTCATCTAGATGCTTAATGCCAGAAAGCCCATATCACTCCTTCCTCTTACATGATCTTCCTGTTCATCTTCGCTGTCATCATCGCTTACGATGGGCTTAGGTTTGACTCGGCTTTGTCGCTTTTTGCCCTTGTCATGCCTCTTTTCATCCTTTTTACCAAGCTTGATTTTTACTTTTACCGATTTTGCTGAAAAATAAAACAAAAACTGTAAGTTTCTAACACAGAAAGGGTAAAAAAGATTTTTGAATAAATTGCTTGCAATCCCTTGTTCAACAGGTCTGTAAAACGACTGACAATCTTTTTAATAATAATAATAAACTTTATTTTATATGCGCCTTTAAAGGTGGCTTCTCAAAGCGCTTTACAAGATGACAATAATAAATAAGAAGAATAGGGAATTTATTGTCCCAGAAGAATGGGACTGAGTTGGAATTTCACACAATTCTTCTGTCTATAAATTAGAAAAACACAGCTCAGAAAAAAAAAGATCATTTTAGATTTAGGTAATGTTAAAAAGGTACTTATGAACTTACACTCTGATTCAGATTCCTCATCTTCCTCTTCATCATCATCACCACTTTCATCTTCGCTCTCATCCTCTTTAGCTATTTTTTGTCTGGCACTCTTAAAGACTGACTGAAGAACTATGGAGTCCTCATAGATCTATGGGCACAACATAATCTTTCAGCATGACTGAATCAGGATATATTTCTGCTTCCATACCTTTGCTCATTTACAGTTTCAAAGTGTAATGCATGTTTTTTTGGTCAAATACTTGTTTTGGAAACAATGCAGGAGTCAGTGATTTTTAGACAGAAAGACACGTAATAAAAGCGGTCAAAAAAACTACCTCATTTCAGATAAAAGTTGAATATTCAGCTCATTAACACTACAAGTAAAATTTCAATTTACAGTAGGTTTCATTTAAGTTTCAATTACAACATCAACCACTAAGGCGCACAAACCTGAGATCCTTCCAAGTTGAAAGTCTGTGCATTGTGACACAGTAGCATAACATCCTTCTCCAGATCTCCTATGCTCCTGTACTTATGGTTACGGACTCTTTCCTGAAAGGAATTATTTAAAGTGAATGTCAGATCCCGGATGCAATGGATGGTTTTGTGAATATTACTTAAAACAATGGGTTGAAAAGGGTATACACTTACTGAGAGGTACTAAAAATTTAAAAATACTATGGATTCCAATACTCATTTTCTGCACTTTTGATGGCTCTTAGTGTATTATATACATAGATTTTTTTGTGGGGTGAACTAGTGTTATGGTGGGAATATGGGGCAGGAAAAACATATTACTTGCGAACCATTCACCATTCACTAAAATTTTAAATAAAAAAAACAACAGTGGAGAAAAAGGGTCATACTTCACGACATCTGGAAGAACAAAGCATAAAATTACTTCTAAACCGAATTTACATTTCTCGATTTTACAGATTGGAACCTGTAATTGGCATTAGGGTTTTACTATTATAGGATAAACTTGTTGATAGAAATAATATTTTGTATGGACTTGGCTCCATTCAGATCTTTATTTTTAAATTTTAAGGTTATTTTTATCATAGACCTACCAGGTTTGGAACAGCTAATGTGCATTTTTTTCCATCTTGGTTCAGGGTTAGGAACTGCTCACAAGGGAGAATGAGGAACCAAAGGCAGACTCCTCCAACCCGCAAACTTCACACGACTAATCTTTTAACAGGTTATCTGTGACAGGCATCACAGCCTCATATAGGAGCTTAAGTGCTGGCTGGAGAAGAGGCATGTTTCTCACCAACAGTATTGTAAGACTGCAAGAGAGCCCTGACTGACTAATCCTAACCCTCCTCGTGGCGTTTACTCAGCCTATTTATTCAGATATTTTCTACTAAAATGTAGAATATTAATATTTAATTTCAAAGCTTGGTACAGTACACTCCAATTTACTTTACTGACTTGAGTTTGTCATCCTACCTTTATCTTCTTGAAGTCTACAGGTTTTCTGATTAACTCGTAATACTCAGGGAGCTCTTTTCTGGATGGCAGCTGAATAAAAACCTCACTGAGCTGTCGGCCAGATCTAAAACGATAAATGAGAAGAAGAAATAATATTACATAGAAGGAATATTACAGGAGGAAACAGGTGCTTGGACGGTAAAGTTCCAAATTTCACTCAAACACTCAGAATAGCAAGTGGGTATAAAACTGTAGCGTATCACACCGCTAAAGCTTTAAAATAAGCACGTTTTTCAAAAAAGTAATTTTTGAAAAATGACTTGCAAAAAGTATAGAATTCTATACCTTTGATGAATTCTCTGGCTCATCACTACACAATAAATGAACATCAATTCTGCTTGCATCTCTTAGTACAAAAGGGAGGAAAATGTAGTTTTTTGCTTTTTCTACTTATTTTAAACTTTGCATTAAAAAGTTATAATTCATCCCTATATAATAGACTTTGCAATTCATATTTATTATATATTTTTTTCCACTTTGTGATACATGACCCATGTGTAGTCTGTCATTAAATAAAGCAACACAGGAGTGCTGAATCACCATTTTCCGTATTTTAATGCTTCTTAATGTCATTGGAATTATTAGATGATATAACTGAGGCTATATAATTTGTGGTGCTATACAGTATGTGGTTTGGCGGGGTTGCCGTGGCTGATGAGCTTCAGCTGTGGGATTTTAAGTGCAAGTCAAACACTTTCCTGAATAGATACCAAGCAGGACCTCAGTCCTGAACTAACTGCAGGCAAGAGGGGACGCATGAGATCAAGTCTCCTGTACGCGAAGGCTCAACAATGAGAGTGGCCGGCCCGAAGCTACAGGTATGAGAGCAGCAGATGTGCGACTTGAAAACTTTATACTTAAAACTCTGATAAGGGACATAGAGAGGGAGCGACAGTTCCGAAGGAAACTGGGTATATCTGTGGAGAAGAATATTAAAAGATACCTGGAAGGGACCAGGAAAAGCAACAGCCTCAGAAGAGGAGACAGTGTAATCGTGAAAGAGAGCTTCCAGAGACAGCTGCCTGTTTAGCATGAGTAGGAAACAAGGCTGCCTGTGAGTCTGTGTGAATTTATGTGAGCTTGGTAAGTTAGAGTGTGCGAGCCAGAGTTTGAAGTGCAGCAGAGGGACCCTTCCCCTGATAATACGATGTATTGGGGAGAGCAGAGTCTGATGCTACACAGTGTGTTGCAGAGACACAGTGGGGATTGGGCACGGGTGCGAGGTGGATCAGCAGCTGTGTGTGTGTGAGAAGCGCAGTGGTGGCTGGGCACAAGAGAAGATGCGCTGGTACCTGTGGAAATGCCTGAAACACGAGAGAGAGGTGTCAGGGAGATTGTATGTGGATTTTAAATAAGGAAAGCATGTTGAGCCTTGGCACATGGTGAGGTACAGTAGAAACTCGAGTTGTTAGAGACTGTGTGAATGTGAGACCCAGTGCGGAGGTGTCAGGGGGACATCAGCGAATGGATGGTTCCTTGGCAGTCCCAGAGGTGACTGGGTAGGGTGGAAGCCTGTAGCCCTGAAGGTAACAGCGGAGGAGCAGGAGGCTCCTAGGGAGAGAAAGCGTCATCAGTGTTGAGTGTGAAGCGTATTGAGCCTGGGAATCCGCAAGTGAACGGCTCGACGATGTGAAGGACCCCCAGAGGACAGTGGCGTGACTGAGGTGGAGATTCTGGGTCTGAAAGTCTGCAAGCTGGAAACCCAGAGATCTCTGAATACAACTCTCGGAGCACAGTGCATACAGAGCGAAAGAGTTCCCCAGCAAGTTGAGAAGGGTGTGTCTGGAGTAAAGGAAACGCCTGTTTGTGCCCCAGTGGTGGCCACTACACCTGTGGCGTCACAATATATAATTGTATCTTGTATTCTGTATGTGTGACCCTTTCTTATTTAGGATATCTGGCCAGATCAATCTTGACTTAGCACAGAAATATTCTCTGACCGTATCATAAACAATATTTTTATGAACAAATGACAAATCAAAAGTTTCAGTTAAATATTTCAAGTAGCTCAGAATCTACTTCTTTACTTGTTTCAACTTCATGCAAACCACTATGAATATGAAGTGCCCTATGATGCCTCTCGCTTAGGTTTGCTGGGTTACTTATCTTGGGCTTGGAGTTGCCTTTATTAAGAATCATTTTTCTGACAATATCCCATTAGCAGATTTCTAAAGGGCAAGTCTGTTCTAATGCTCTTCAAAATTAGGATGATCTGTGTAGTCTTTAACCCAAATCTTTTATCAGTGACCTGTGCAACACTGCGGCAAACTGCCAAATACATTTTAGTTCACACAGACAGTGTCAGTGTCAGCTGCGTCTTCATTTTCTCCATGGTGGACGCTTCTCTGCTTCATCCTCTGTATTGTCTATGACATAACTAGACAAATAAAGAAATTCTGATAGCTCCGATAAACCACAGACTAACTTTTAAAGCGGAAGGAAAACCATTCAAGAGAAATAAGGCGCTGATCTGGTGATACCATTAACCAGATCATAATTGTAAACAGAGTGCACAAAAGCACCGCTACACTGAAGTACTCAGTTTGCATTTTTCTATAATTATGCAGAAGCACGCTGGTAGACGATTTGTGTTTTACGCCCTGCCCAGTTACCATTCACTCAGCAATCCACAAAAAAGAATATTCCTTACTTACCCATCTTTGTAATTAATTACGGTATCAACAATAGCATTCATCTGCTTGGTCAGCTTGGGCGGGTTTGGAGAAAGCTTTTCTGCCGGTGGTCGGCCTCGCCTTTTCTTCGCCTTTTCCCCATCCTCCTTCCCAGATTCTTTGTCAACATGTCGTCTGCGCTTGCGTTTCTTGAGTCGGATTTCCTCTTCCATTTCTTCCAAGTTTCCGTCCTCAATGGCCTGTTCATTGAGAGAGGATTTCTGTTTTTTTTGCATAAAACAGTTTAAAAGCCAACAAAGCAACAACAACTACTTAAAGGAACATTTTACATCCCACCATCAAGGCATTGTTGAGGTTAAAAGACCAATTTTTGAAAACTATTATATTTACGATGCTATTTCGATTAAGGATACGAAAAACATGCTGTCGGCCTCCTGTAATATACTCTGACAAAATTTAAAATGTTTAAAGGAAGAGACCTTCTTCATCCACCAATGAAATGTAGTACCTACCTGGGCGATGTGTGGCAGCCATTATATGGCAGTAGCCACACTACATTAAAGTAAACATGCCTCTTCTTGTTTAAATATAACTATGATTAAGGGACCTGATTTCAGTTTTACTTCAGAGTTGTACTTACACAAAATTAAGATGTAAACAAATATGCTAGAACTTTAATCACAGTAGTGTGTAGCTTATGTAGTTCAAGGGTCACTGTTGTATACATTTCTTTAAACCCAGACTAATGGCAGATTTCTGTTGGGCAGAAGTAACTGAGCAAAAAGCTGCCATCAAGCCCTGAAACTGTAATTTGTGACTGATGGGTGGTTGGAGGTTTTAGTTTAATTCAGCCTTAATTGGTCTCTCTTACTTTCTCAGATTCAATCAAAAATCTAAAACAAGCTGAATTAAACTTCGGGCAAGCAAAAGATGACAAACGTGTTACACCAGAAGAGGCCTGATGAATCAAGATACTGGTTTCTGAAATTCCTCTGTCGTCAACAGAAGACAACAAATGGAGCTTATTTTGCTAAGTGGTGAAATGAATGCAACAGTGTTGCAGCTGCTGGTTTTGTCTGCAAGTAATCGTTTTTTCATGCATGTCCTGTCAGAGGCAGATATGGCTTTCCTATGGCAATTTTGTTAGTAGGTAAAAAAAGGCAATGTAACAAACATTTACTTGAAACTTTTTTTTTTCTGAAATAAGCCACGACAGACCAGAAAATACATTAGAAAGCTGTAGAAAACCCCATAATATTCTAAAGCAGATGTAGATTCATCCCTTTGTGTTTACAGCATTTATCAGTGACAGTAGAATTTTATGTTTCAGTGAATTCCAACATGGGCAGCAGCTACTTCCTGGGTTCGATACTGGGTTTTCTCTAGGTTCTCTGGTTTCCTCCCACAATCCATAAACATAGCTGTCTAGGTTAACTGGTGTCGCGTTATTGTCTTTCACGTGCACATGTGTGTGCCCTGAGATGGAATGGCATCCAGAATGTATCATGCCTTTTGCCCACTGTCTGATGGATTATCCAGCTCACCCCAACCCTGTATTGCGCTATGGTATTATTAAAATTGAAATGGATGGATCAATCTCAACATTATACCATTTTAAACTTCTTTTCAAACCTTTTATACTGACTTACTATTTTTACTAATTTCTCTTAGTATACCTAGGTAAGTTGTGGGTTAATGACTGTCAAGGAGCAGTATAGAAAAACACAATATAAGATCACATTAAGAGCACAGAGAAAAAGAAGAAGAAACAAGAAGGGAAGCAGGGAAGAAAGAGGTTTTGACAGAGGCTTTCAACTAGTGAATTACTCTTTTAGAAGATAACACTTGCAGCATCAGACTGGAAAGCACTTCGTACAACATGCAAACCCATCAGGTGACCAGAGTGAGATACGTGTGGAAGAAGGTAGCCTAGTGTAATGTCACCAGCATTAGATGCTGCCGAGAGGCTATTGTGGTTAAAAACAGCATAATTGTTGTGCTTTTGTTGGAAACAAGTGATGAATTCTCCAAAGCTCTGCATGTGTAACTTTATTATTGCATAACGTCTCAATTTCAGGTAGACAAACAGTAATATGTACTGTGTGCTGTCTTCCTAGATTCCACCATTTGCCAGATAACATTATGAAGAGAAAATATGCATACTCTTTGGTACGCAATACAAATTTCACAGAGAACTACAGAGGTAAGGGAATAAATGCTATACATGTACCTAACTATGAATTTCAAGGCAGTGTTTGTGGACTGTGACAGCATAATCTATTCGCTGTGGTGTGTAAAACCTGAAAATCAAGCTGTATCCATTTTGTACATAAAATTAAAAATGATGTACACATTCTATAAACTACAGTTATGGTATTCTAGTATTCACATCATAAATTGATGTGAATATATTTACACTTGTATGCTTTGCAGGTTTTTCTGTTAGCATATCATTAATAAACAAAAAGAATAAATACAAAATTAGAAGTGTGTCTATATTTTTTGTTACATGACTGCAAAAGGATAGAAAACAATAGCCTATCCATGTCATATAGTAAAGTTTAAATAACATCGAAGAACTGTAGATGTTATGGCAATTAGCGTGAACAACAATTCCTACAGTATAAGAAAATGTATGGTGACTCTTTCAGGGTAAAGTGTATAAAAGCCTCAGAAAATGTTTTATTTTACATTTTTCTAGGAAGATCAGAAAACTAGAATTTTACAAAAAAATAATGCACATCACGTACATATTAAAATGCTCCATTTCATTAAACTGACATTAAAATATTTAATTTTTTTGCAGAAAAAATTCAAGAAAGTGTTCAAATGCACGTGTAGCAGCTTTAAAATTATAATAAAACTGAAACAAACACAATAAAAGTGTTTAAGGGTCACATGAAAATACTTGTGACAGGTATCAAACTGCATGCAATTACTACAAAGCCAACACACACAAAACCTAACTGCAATTTATATCAGAGTAACACAACCTCATCTTAAACCACTATGACAATGATTAGATATTTAAAGCTGACCACAGTGCAAAACATTTAATACATATTTTATAATTGGAAAAAATTGCAAAACAATTAAAAGCTCCCCAAAAAATCAGGCTGGTAAATCTATTAAGTTTCAGGATTTCAAATATATCCAGAATAAAGCAGGAAAGAAAGTGCAGCCTGAAAAGTACATGCTCTTAATATGTGATGACAACTAAGACACTTTCTCTTGAGTTCATTTTTCCAAATGGTAGAATGGATTGAATAGAAATAAATCTTGACACCTTTCATAAAGAAACAGAATAAGAAAGTCTCGGGAACTATGCACTGGCCAAAATCCTTCAGCAAAGTATTTGAGCTTCATTTCATTCTTTACTTCACACAGCCGAATGACATTCCTAGTGCTTCCCATATCCTGTCACTAGACATTATTAGATTAGTCTTTTAAAATTCTTTACACTATGGCGAAAAATACTGTCATGCTAGCGGTGACTGTTACACACATAAAGACAGCGAAATAATGTCATAACCATGTGTAATTTTAAAATTGAAGGTAACGCACTATAAAAGAAATGCATCTGCTACCGGCAGGCAACTCAGGAAAAAAAAAAAAGATCACCAGTTAGGCTGTAGCTCCAGAGCCTGAGCAGCGATCTATTGATGTTAGAATCCAGCGAACAAACACAGGTCCTCAGGGAATCCATGGATCTGGGCCTTATAATCAACAGCAAATCTCTATCACAATCCTCCTGAATGCAGATAACCGTTTTAAACAGAATAGTCAAAAAAATAAGTGAGTATAACAATAAAACCTTCTGCATAAATATTCAGTGACTACGGTAGGTTGCCTGCTACATGCTACAGAGCAGCATGTAAGAGAACTGCAGCTCTTCAGCTAAATCCAGAGGACAAAACATAACCTGTAAAACAACAACTGCTGCATGCATATTGTCTTGTTTCATTTTAATACCGTTTCACAAGCACTACGCTGCCTCTGCTGTGAAAGCTGTTTTTTTTTTCTGCTGCACACCTACACATGCCTGTGATGTAGCCCTGCTGAATCTTGTAGACGACAATAAAGAAGGATATTTACCTTATTGCAATCAGCAGGCCGGCTATCAGAAACCACAGTTAGAGGGGATAAAATTAACAACCCGGCAAAGCAGCGTGCAGCTAGTCTCTTCATCAGCTGATCAGTAAAAAAGAGAGCTGGGGGAATGCTATGTTTTCATATACAAGTAATTTTATTTTTCTTTCTGAAAATTTAACACTGAATGGATTGTGGTCTCCAGTTCTGCTGTTTCATTCTTCCTAGTGCAAGGCCTGAAGCCTTCCTCCGTATCCTTGTTTTAACATTGCCTATTACTTACCAGTTTTTTTTACTCCCTGTTTAAGCCATCAGATTTTCACTTAAAGGCTGTTTCGTTTTGCATACTTTATAATATACTGATGTGTATGTTGTAATACTGGCTTCTAAGCACTGCAATATCTCATGCATACACAAAGACTTTCAACTCACCGATTTTCTATATTTTATCTGCTTCATCTTTTAATGATTTTATGAGTTTAAACAACCTAAAACTTAAACTGTCCTTAAAAAAACATTTCATATATTGAATTCAGACATGACAGAGCACAGAAAAGAATTTCATTTTCTTTTATGCTGCACTGTTTTATACATAAAAAAATTACAGCTTCTGAAAAGTAAATATAGATGGCATGGCCTTTATTTCACATAAAATGCTTTTTCCTCAATAATGTCAGTGTATGTAAGATATTCCACCCAAATGAAGTGGAGCATACTATGATTTTAGCAGTCATGCAAAATTGTTGAATGAAATACATTTTATATGTTTACACATTTTAAAGAGTGTACCAGGACTTACAGAACAAAAAAATAGCATACTGTCTGTATTTTGCAGAGTTTAAATATATTAAAACACTAGTCAAATATACTAATTGGGTCCAGCCCAGAGCAGTTAATAAGAAACCTTTCAAAACATGCTTACATTATAATAATTACCTGCATTTATAAAGCATTTTTCATATAAATGAATCCTGAAATGCTTGATGTATACAAAACTAGCACAAAACACATTTCCAGTTTGTGATAAAAAGGGCTCTGACTCACCTGTGGCAGCTCATCACAAGTCTAATGAAGAACAAGCATACAAATTTGCTACACATTATACATTCTTCCTTTCTCACAAAGGCTCTCTCATCTCTGACTGTACTTACATGCAATAAAAATGCCTTACAATTCATACATTTTTAATATTGGAGCAATAAACAAAGGCTGAACTTTGCATCTTCATTTTGAAATGTGGCAAGTACGAACACATACTTATTCTTTAGCTTTGATTATTTTCAATACACTCAATCTCTCACAAACAGCCAACTAGTTTTCTGCTTTTTGAAGAATCATAAAATCATATTCACTATAGCGCTGAGCCTGCAAACAGTGATTGTTACACTTGGGACTGATTCTTTCCTCTTACGCAGATATGTTCTTAACACCATATTGACAAGATTTATTTTTGACAAGTTTGATAAAGCTGTTATTTAATAAGAAGAAATGACTAAAAAAACAGAGAATGGTGTAGCTATAAAAACATCTACTGCAACATACGTAAGAGTTAAACCAAAGCAATACTTTTCAAACAGATAGTGTTAAATTTTTCCAACTGGCAATCCTTTGACCAAAATACATTTGATGAATCTACTCTCTCTTCATTGTCTTGCTTTCCTATCTCTGATACGCTGAATGACAAGGTTCAAACCTTTAATAGCTCCCTTTTAACTGCTTTTAACAAGCGTATCAATGCATCTAAACCAAACATGGCTCTGAACAACCTAAACAATCTTCATCCTATATCTAATTTGCCCTTTTTTGTGAAAATTTTAGAACGTGCTGTTGCAACACATTCCAACAAACAACTCATTGCAAATAACCTCTTTCAACCCTTCCAATTGGGTTCAGACAATTAATCACACATCAGAGAGACTGTTCTCGTTAATGTTACTAATGATTATCTTGTGGCAGCTCATTCTGGTTCTCTATCCTATTTCTCTCAGTGCTGGACACTGTTAATCATGACATTTTACTCTACTGTCTCTAAACTGTATTTGGGCTTTTCTGACATTACTCTTAAATGGTTCAACTTTTATCTTACTCATCACTGGCACTCTATTTCTCTTGGGGATTTTAGTTATGATGGTTTGTTCATTAAGTCTGGTGTTCTCAAAGACTCGATACTGGGCCCCCTGCTATTCAGCACCTACATGTTCCCACTTGGTTATACATTAAAATCACATGGTCTAAACTATCATTTCTATGCTGATGATTACTCAAATGTATATCCATATTATATGGCCCTGACACTGAAGGAGCTATGTCTGCACTCTCTAATGGTGTTTCTGATATAAAAACCTAGATGTTACAAAATTTTGTTCACTTAAACAGCAACAAGACTGAGGTCATACTACTCAGCACTTCCCTTTACCTTCGCAAAGCCAACACAGTAACCCTAGCTGTGGATGGAACTCTGAATTTCAATCAAAATCAAAGAATTTAGGGGTGATATTTAGGCTTGACGTTGGACCCTCATGTCAAAACATCATTCTTCCATCTCAGAAATATCGCCAGACTACATCCTATGTTGTTTTTCACTGTTGCAGAAAAGCTGGTCAACACATTTGTTTGTTTTTTTCTAGATTTGATTTCTGCAACACCCAGCTCATTGGAGTGTCTTAATCCACACTGAACAAACTGACCAGAACGTGTGTAAGAGATCACATTATGCCTGTCTAGGAGTCATAAACAGTCATACACATGCGCTGGATTCTTGTCAGATTTTGAGTAGACTTTAAAATCCTAATGCTCACCTTTAAGGCTTTAAACCATATAAGTGCAAACCTTTACAAGGCGCAGCACCTCAGTACCTAGCTGACATATTATCAGTCTACTCCCCACCTCGCAACTTTTGGTCATCTGATTTGGTCTTCTAGTTGTCCCTCAAGCTTGTTCACATTCTGTGGGTGATCAGGTCTTCTCTTGCTTTGCCCCAAAGCTCTGGAATTCTATCCCCAAGAATATCATATAGTCCCTGCCCTGACTGCATTTAAATCTAGATTCAAAACCTTTCTCAGAAAGGCTTTTACTTTACTGCTTTTACTTTCTGTGTCTGCTCCATTTTCCATAATTAACCATTAACCATAACCATAATTTGACCCACAAATAAATAACAAGAGGCTTGTCCCAGAATAACAAAGATAAGCAATGATAACACCTTATGGATAGCAATTGCCTTGTCAACATACACGACCACAAATTAATCCATCAAAATACTTTAAATATTATTCGATGAGTACATAAGCATATAATTATACAGACACAGAATAAGACCAAAGAAATTCACTAAAAGTTACATTAAAGCTTTTAAATCTAATTAGTACCATAAGATACACTGAGTATTTTTGTAAATCT
Organism: Atractosteus spatula; assembly: GCF_055471065.1. Classification (NCBI taxonomy): domain Eukaryota; kingdom Metazoa; phylum Chordata; class Actinopteri; order Semionotiformes; family Lepisosteidae; genus Atractosteus; species Atractosteus spatula. Next base: position 55,327,598 of record NC_142708.1, on the reverse strand, counting down.
AAGCATGAGATTTCTACTTTAATGCAAATTTATAATGATTAAGAAAAAGATGTTAAGCATGTTGAATTACTTTATGACTTTGACAATTATTCACTTTAGTTTGTAATTGACAGTAATAGTGGTACCGCTGATGCTTATATTGCTTCCAGAAGTCTTTTGAGATGTGTGGACATTTGTTTGCATTATCTGTACGAGTACACTGTGATACTAGCAGAAATCTCTTAGAGAGCCGCTTCTTCGAAAGCGGGCACTTTCAAAAAGTGAGCTGGGAAATAAAAATAAAATTCCTTCCAATTACTATAGGCTTGTATAAAACTATGAAAAAATCCTACACAACAGAAAACAATAAATACTTAACTAGGACACTGCAGTACATTCCAGAAAAAGGGTAGAAACATGTATCATAATTCTGTAACTTTAGACAAATGTGGTTATAAAATTGCCAAGTTTCATTTGATCAATCTTGTCCTGGGAATGTGCGAAATCCTAATCTGCATCACTGTCCTGTCTACTGCATACAAGTACAGCCCTGTGACATACTGTACCTATTGCAATTCATAGGGTGTGCTATGCCACTTTACAGCACTAATCCACCACCTTAAAAAAGCTGTGAAAATTAATCTGCTTTTGATGTTAGTAATCAACTAGCAAACAGACAAATCACAATAGCAGGTTCACTGCTGCAAAGGCAGAAAGACAAATATCCTTAAGTTAAATCTTTTTGTTGCTGCCAACAAGTAATAAAATAGTGAGACAAATGAACAAACTGATGGTTAATATCAGGCATCGCTGTTGATAGCTTTCTTCTGCCAAACGTTTCATTTTTGAGTTGTTGCCTCAGCACTGCATGATACTTTGTGTCAGTTAGCAGCGCCAGCCGTTTTAAACAGTGCTGCAAGAGATGAAAAAATGAAGAGGCGTACGTGACATACCCTCAGCCACTGCTTCTCGGTCAGGGCGTCGCTGTAATCCACATCCCTGCGATGGCGAGAGCCCCGGCCAAAGATCTTCTCCTCCTCCTCCTCGCAGGTCAGTCTCTCCACCTCCGCGTCGTCCTTAATGATCCAGGACGGCAGCTCATCTTCCTCCATCAGCCGGGGCTTCCGTTTCGGATTCCGCGCCTCTTCTCGGCGGCGATCCAGATCCATGCGCTGAGGGGGATGAACCGTTTTGTTTAGAAAAAGATGGGCTGCGTGACTTGGCCCTACAGTGCTCAACTCTTTCACGTGGGAATGAACTCAGATGACTCATAATTGCTTTTAATGAAAACTGTCAAATGAATGGGCTTTTCGTGATTCAATTTGTTAAATGGTATTTTGTAATTGTTTTTTTTTTCCCCGTGTTTCATCAAAAACATGTTCTGAGATCCATTACCGTCATGAAAAATGCATTTTCTTTCTGTGACAATTGTGACAAATGTAAACTGTAAACAACTGGGTGAAGTAGCTGTTTATTTCTTAAATGAATTTAAGACATTTCAAATCAGTGTCCGGTCAGCAAACTACTTTACAATCTTATTGTTTTAGGACCACGGTAAAAATGGTTTACAAATCAAAAGTCAGATTTTTATCACAGTTCAGAGACCAAGCTTATCCCACATAAAGGTTTTTAGACATGACCACTCAAATGTAATGCTGTATTTCTTAATATTACTTAGTCTAAAAATTATTAAACGGTACATTTCTTACCATGAAGAGATCAAACTCTTCCTCATTTCGAGCAATCATCTGATTAAGGGTTTCATCATCAGGAACCTCATCCTCTTCCTGCCAGAATATAAAGATTCACCAAATATAAAACAGCAAACAGACTAAGACAGCAATTTATTTACAATCACATTTTTCAAATGTCTAAAGTAAAAAAGTAGCTAGGGCAAAATCACGTCATAACATACTAATTGTACACATTTTTCACGTGAACATTTTACCTCAGACCTTATATTATGTTTCTGTCTATTGTTTCATTTTTTTGCAAAATTGTTTCACATTTTGTAGGTGTTACTAAACTTTATGGAATCTGCAGGTTAGAAGCAAGGGTTTTGTATAGAAAATACAGCCTTATTTTTTCTCCAGTTTTTGATTTACTATTCCGTTTTCCTAAGCATTCTTAAATTGGAAGAACCTTACATAAGCTTATGTATGATCACTTGCATATTAAAATGAGATAATTAAATATTAATTATTTCCTTTGCAAATTTCATCTACACTACACAAGGCAAACCAATCCATATAGCATGTGTTACAGAATGATGAGAAAACAGAGGTTTCTAAACTACTTTTCAAATCTTTAAATGCAAACAAATATGGTATACTCAGTCTACAATGCTTTAAATGAGTGGGATGGCACAACTTTACAAGTGCCATATATATATTACATGGCAGTAATATACAAGTGCAATTACAAGTGCTGGGTATATATTTTATCAACACCATGAATAATACTGTAGTATTACATTATAATACTGTAGTATTAAATCATGCATAGGTTTGAGACCAAACATGCATAGGCCATGCTATTGAATCTTGGTTGCCTGAAAAGTGCATTCCAATTTCAGCCTGAAGATAACTATAGTAGAAAGAGGCAGCTCAGAAACACGTAAATAGAAAAAGGATTTGGACAAATCATTCAAATTTTTGAAAGCACAGGCAAACTTTATACAAAATAAATTGCATCAATCACATTACATTTAGATGACTCAAAAAGGCATTCTAACAAGCCACTTGACACTGTTTGCAAAGGAAAATAATCTGTATAGTTCATATGTGTGAAATACTTCTGTACTAAATACTCCTCTAATGTGGGACTGCCCAATTCAAATTTGATTATACACAAAAAAAAATCACTGGGAAAAAATATGGACTATGCATAGTTCACCAAAACTAGTATTTGAGCTTTCTAATGCTCCCACATCACCCAACACTTCTCACTGTAAGCCTGAGAAGTTTAGTGAATTAGTGATTGCCCCTTTTAAAAAAAAAATAGTAATTGTGTTTTGCTTAATAGCTTAAAGCACTAAGACATCAAAACACAAGGAACCAGAAAATGGTCATGTTGAGAAGAAAACCTGTAAGATTATGATCTTCGCAGAAACTTAAAGATTCTGGAGAAGTTGCATTGAATTGTGAATATTCATTCAAAGGTAAGCTTTTAATAAGTCATAAATGTGAATGTTTTTATCTTACATTTCTGTATTACATTTTCATTTCATATACAATTCACTGTAGGTAGAACTATTAACTATATTTGTGTGTAATAATATACCTCAATAGGCATTAATGGTTGACTTTACACAGTCATATATTAACTAATTTGTTCATTTTCTCCAATACTGATTTGCTGCTGCTTTGGAGAGACGTTAACCCCCCCACACTGGACAAGAGTCACCCGTATTTCCTACCATACTGAAACAGCTTTCTTCCTTGATCCATCAATTAAAATTCCAGTTTTGCGATTTACACAATCAAGTGTTTTTTGCACCTGTTAACTTGAACGTTAACGTTAACATTTATACGGGGCCATTCCTTAGTGTTTCATTTAATTATTATTTACTGTATTTGGGTGACATTATTATCCAACAAGATTTACTCAGGAAACATTTTCCTTTTTTAAAAAAAAATCCAAATTTGGAAACAATTTACATAGCTAGGCTTACTGCAGTCATCTGGAAAAAGCACCTTGTACAAGGATACAGAAGCAGTATCACCATGTGAGAACCTGTGATTGACCAGTTATGAAAAAAGAGCCCTAACCGATACTCAACACTAGCACCCCCGATGTCACCTTCAAGTTTAAGAGGGGACCCAATACTGTTTCAAAGAAGATTAACACAAAATGCATCACCAATCTAGAAATTTTCTTCTGCCACACAGCTTATTACCCATAGTGGAGGGAGGCAGGATATACTGTATAATCAGTGACAGCTGAAGATGACAGAACCCAATAAAACCAGCAATGATACTGTACATGAGGTGACATACTGTATGCATGAGCAAATGAGATTTTAAACTCATGGCTCAATTTTAAAGTTTATAAAGTTAACATCTAATGCAATACATGATCACAGATGATTACAAGCAGGACTCAGAATTTTCCATTAAATTCAAATGATTTTTATATAGCGCCTTTCACAACAAGGTTGCCCCAAGGCGCTTAACAATGCAAGTGACCATACATATTGTAGAATTTTGAACACCTGCCCTAAAGAGCCTCCTGATAATTTTACCAATCAATTCACAATCCTCAAACAGATTTGGTTTAAGGCTGAGCCATAATATCAATGTTAATACTCAATTCTCATCCGAATCTGTCAGTTATTACTGCAGTACTATAGTGTAAGAGTGGGATTGCTTCCTATTAGAAACAGATCCAAACAGGCTAATAGAAGTCTTTCCCTCAGTGTATTATCTGACTTGTCCTGTAATTATGGTTTTCTAAAGACTATGAAATCTGTTCTACTTTTTTTCCCATTTTTACATTTATATCAATTTATATATCCAAAAGTTCTTTTATTTGAAAATGTGATTGATTATAAAAGTAGGTAGCCTAACATATATGGAACTGGGATGCAAAAGCAAAAATAAGAGTTAAACAGAGAATGCATAAGTAAATTCAAAAACACAAATTTCAAATGTAGCGTATTATAGAAGTAGAAATGAACACTTTCTAATGTAGCATACTGTAGTGTTCAAATGAAAAGTCAGAAGACAACAGCTGCGCAGAGCTAAAAACTGAAGTGATGGAATTTTATGAGTAAAAATAAATTAATATTAAGAGTCAACTGTGCAGATAATAATAATAATAATAATAATAATAAATTATTTCTAAATTACTGATTCTACCTTTTGCTCTACACACAAATTGTAGGTAACGTGATTTGTTCTCTAAATCAGTATGGTCAACAAATCTTTTTACATATAGTCAACTAAACAGTACTGCTTTACTGTTCTGTGTTCTAAGACTTCAACAATTAAATACAAAAATATTTGAAATGAAAAGCACACATCCTTGCTGAACTCTGAGCTACAATTTTTGTATTTTGTACTCTAAACTCTAATAGTATAATGCAGATGACTGCTTATTGCCATCTTTTTACAGTATATTTCCAAATTCAGAAAATAAATTAGTGGACTGATTTAGGGACCCAGCTTTAGTTTTAGGTTTTCACTTCTCTGTTTTTTTTTTTGCTAATAACCTCTGCATCATCAAAAGCCAGATATCTGATATTTAAAATTAATAATCTTTTTTGCACTGTGTAATGAAGAAAAACCTTCACCACCCCATTCTGCAGCAACCAGCATTAGTGTTAATGCCAACAGCACAGAAAGAGTCTGCCTGCACTGTAAGAACTGTAAGCACATATGACACATCACGTTTTACACTTAAATATATTTAATTTGAAGCACATTACCCTACTGTCAAATGCCATGTGTTTGTATGTTTTTCTATGCAGAACTATAAATATTTTCCTTAGCATAATTTTCATTCGGTCCTAGATATACATAGTACTCTTTCCTTCCGTTTTGTTGTGTTTCAAACTTTTTATATTTATTATTCTTGAGCAAAATATATATATATATATTCAAACTAGTAATAATGTTAAATTCTCAAAGTTCTACACAAAAGCATTGTAATAAAACATAATAAATATTACTTATAATATAATAATATATTTATAATAAAGTTATAACAAAACTTAATAAATATTACGGACAAATAGTTCTCATAACACCTGTTTTGTATTTGTAGCAATGAATACAGTATGTGGCAAATACTGTATCATAGAGTATTTCTATGTAAATCATAGAGTAGCCTAATGATATAGTTTAATGAGTCTCCACACTGGCATTTACAATTTTTCGCACCTAAGATGGAAAAAATGGCAGAGAGTTAAACTGCTCATGCACCAAGCTAGGCAACCTGGTATCTGTCAGGACATTCATGCAAATCCATTTGCTTTCAACGAGAAGCAGATTAAACGCTTTCGGCCAAACGAAACAGTAAATGCATGAGCAGTATGCTTAGTTAACATAACATTTCATTTCCAGAAAACGTAGATGACAATATTAGGGGATAAAACTGAGGTAAGATATTTATTTACCATCGACGTCTGGACATTGTCTTCGTCCTTCATCAACGCGAGAATAACAATAGAATAGGAAAGAAACAGTTCATGTAAAGTAAAACGTGTGGATGGTAAATGTAGTTTTAACTGGAAGAGATAGCCAGTGGATTTAAAGATTAAAGCAGCTATCAGTCTACAGGGCCTAATTCTTTGTATATCAAATTTTACATCTACAGCCATAAAAAGTTAAAATAAATATTGTTGATTAAGTAATACTGAATATAAGTGAGATGATTATATGACAATGAACAAAAGAGAGCCTAAAGTTATATCTAGTAAGAACTTCTTTAATCTTCATGTACCACAGTGTAATGCACTTATTTTACAAACTGTACACTGTCAGTCATCTACGTTTTCGAAAACATTTTACAGTAGTTTTAATATCTGCAGTTTAGTGATTATTTTTTAGAAAATACAGTATACATTTCTGTAATTATAATAAACATAATCATGAATCAAATCCATGTAATCATAATCAAATACTAATAAAATATTTGCAAACTAAAACAGTCTAAAACAGAGAAATTAATACAATTTATTTCCAACAGAATAGCATTTAAGAAATACAAGCCTCAGTCTAATGACCCCGGATATTTATGAATGACAATGAACAAGAACTGGATATATAAAGATTATCTACTCCATCTAACACCTTCAAAAAGATAAGACCAAGTATGATAATATTTGCAAAAAAAGATGATGGCATGCAATCACTAATGTAACAGAAAGACTGTGTGCAACTTGCAGGTCCACAGTGCTATGACCTCTAAGTTTAAGGTACTGCTATGTAAAAATTAGCATAGTGTCTGGAAACCACAGAACTATGTTCAATTTCTAGGTTCAAGTAGAAGCATACTTGTGGCTATGGGTAGGCATACCTGTTGTAGGGCTGTCAATTTAAAGCCTGGACTGGCCTTAGCTTTTTTAATGACGTCACATTTAAATTTCATAGGTGATTTTCAGAGTGAAAAAAGTTTGGTTATGTTGCTACGTTTCTATTTGTTGCATTTTTAAACACTACTTTTTACACATTTGGACTAAGGTTTCACAAGGCGTTGTCATTAGCTATTCCCTTCGTTCATACAGTATATTAGCATGCTATCATAACATCTTCTTTCATGTTTTAAATGGAAAAGCTTGATAGAATAAAATATCAAAAGCATTTGGCACGGAAAGGTCGCAGTACAAGACATGGGCAAAAGAAACACATGCAAAACAAAAAGAAAAGAGAACTTCAATTTGAAAGAAGGATTTCTGCAAATATGATTTACACTATCAACCTACCTCATTTTGCTCTTCGTGCTCCAAGATAGCTTGCAGAAATGCTCTTCGCTCATGGCTTGATGACTTTTGGTCAAACATTCCCGCCTGAATGACCTTTTGGTCAACATTGAGCTTATACTTGGCAGCAGCCAAGATCTTCTCTTCCACACTGTTGACAGTGCAGAGACGTAGGACTCGCACTTCATTCTGTTGTCCAATACGATGAGCTCTGTCCTGAGCCTGCAAGTCCTGTAAGAGGAAACAAGATTTGAACTCTCAAGAGAGTAGTTCTCATCCAAGCTTTAAGTATATAAAGCTCGTATTTCTTTATCAGGTTAGCTTGAACACAATTATGCACTGGAAGAAATAACACAGCTTCCATTATTTTAATAAAAAAGAAATGTACAGTTTCAAGAAAAAGTTTGTGAAGCCTTTGGAATTACCTGGATTTCTGCATTAATTACTCATAAAAATGTGGTCTGATCTTCAACTAAGTCACAATAATAGACAATCACAATCTGCTTAAACTAATAACACACAAACAATTGTACTTCTTCTTGTCAATATTGAACACATAATTTAAACATTCAAAGTCCAGGCTTGAAAAAGTATGTGAACCCTTGCATTTATTAACTGATAGAACCTCCTTTAGCAGCAATAACCTCCACCAAACATTTCCTGTAGCTGCTGATGAGACTCACACAATGGTTAGGAGGAATTTTAGACCATTCCTCCTTATAAAACTGTTTCAGTTTATTGATATTTCTGGGATTCCTTGCATGAACAGCTCTCTTCGGGTCATGCCACAGCATCTCAATTGGGGTGAGGTATGGACTCTGACTTGGCCATTCCAGAACACACATTTTCTTCTGTTTAAGCCATTGTGTTGTTGCATCACTCAACTTCTATTAAGCTTCAGGTGACGGACCATTTCCCTGACATTCTCCTGTAAAATTTCTTGATACAATTTTGAATTCATTGTTCCCTCTATGACAGCAAACTGTCCAGACCCTGAGGCAGCAAAGCAGCCCCAAACCATGATGCTCTCTCCACCATGCTTCACTGTTTGGATGAGGTTTTGGTGTTGGAGTGCAGTCCTTTTTTTCCCCTTCAAACATAGTGTTGTGCGTTTTTTTGCAAAGAGTTCAACTTTTGTCTCATCTGTCCACAGAACATTGTTCTAGTAGTGCTGTGGAACATCCAGGTGCAAACTTAAGACATGCAGCAATGTGTTTTGGGGGGAACATTGGTTTCCTCCGTGGTGTCCTTCCATTGACACCATTCTTGTTCAGTGTTTTTTTTATAGTGGACACATGAACAGAGACTTTGGCAAGGTCAAGAGATCTCTGCAGGTCCTTTGCTGTTACTCTAGCGTTTTCACCTGCTTCAGCATTGCACGCTGCGCTCTTGCCGTGTTCTTTGCAAGACGCCCACTTCTAGGGAGAGTAGTAACAGTACTGAATTTCCTCTATTTGTAGACAATTTGTCTTACTGTGGATTGATGAACACCCAGGCCTTTAGAAATGCTTTAATAGCCTTTTCCAGCTTCATGAATCTCTACAATTCTTCTAAGGTCCTATGATATTTCTTTTGATCGGGGCATGGTGCACATGAACAGCTCTTTCTTGAGAACAGCAGACTCTGTCAGTAACCAACCTTTGTGTGCCTTTTTTATAGGGCAGGGCAACTCCAACCAACACCTCCAATCTCGTCTCATTGACTGGAACACCTGACTCCAATTAGCTTTTGGAGAAGTCATTAGCCTAGAGGTTCACATACTTTTTCCAACCTAGGCTGTGAATGTTTAAACAATCTGTTCAGTACTGAAAAGAAGAAGTACGATTGTTTGACTGTTATTAATTTAAGCAGATTGTGTTAGTCTATTATTGTGACTTAGTTGAAGATTTTTATGAGTAATTAATCCAGCACAAATCCAGGTAATTCCAAAGGGGTCACAAACATTTTCTTGCATCTGTATGTACTGTACGCAGAAAGGCATTAATGCAGCAATAAATGAGTATGGGTACCAACAGCTTTCTTTGCATTTTTAATGCCACTTAGTGTATAGACTCAAAAGGAGCTTCAAACATTGCATAACAGAAGAATGCATTTCATATTATTTCGACTTGACGTGAAACAAAAGTATTCCCAACAAAACAAAAGCAAACTAAAAACTCCAGTTACCTGAAGATGTCAATATAAACTTCATATGTTAGAATAATCACGATATAGTCGATTTTATGGTTAAGGTCACATTAGTACTCCAGCTTTAAAAATAAATTATAAAAATACTTTTTCTTTTTAGGTTCTTGAATTTGTAGGAGAAATGTATAGACCTGTTTTGATCAGCTTGGTGTTTTCACAATAACCCCTGTACCAGCACAGGAATGATGAGGACTGTGTACTGTATACTTTGTTTTGAAAGCTTTGTCTTTTTTACAAGGAGCTCTGCCAAGCTCACAGCACAACAGGTTCATTTGGAATACTGCCACAGCTCCTACTGACTTGTGCAAGGTCACAAGTGTCTAGCAAGTTATAGAGGCCACTACAGACAGTGAGCCACGTCAAGAGAAGTAATGGCAAAAACAACAACATAGAAAGTCATAAAACAGGACAACAACATAGAACTGCAGAATTAGTGAAATAATGAAGACTATTTCACAAGTACTAATGTATCCTTCTATGTATTATTAAAGCTTTTTCCAAAATAAAAACCTGATGTGGGTTCCAGTCACTGTCAAATATGATCACTGTGTCTGCAGCCTGCAAGTTTAGACCCAGTCCTCCTGCTCTGGTGCTCAACAAGAAGATGAAGTACTGAGAGCCTTCATCATTGAACTTCTTCAGCAATGCAGCACGGTCCTCTGACTTAGTTGTCCCTATGGAAATAAAACACCATACTTGGTAAGAACCTATCAACAAAATGTATTAATACTTTACCTTTGTAAAAGGATTGGGAGTTTGAAAGGACAGGATAGGAATATGCATTCAGAGAAAGAAACTCGCATGCAAATTATTTTTTATGCACACTTGACAAATTTAAGCCACCCACCACCTCCTTTACCATTTTTTTTAAATGCATCTGAAGTTGTAAGGATACATTCTGACTCCCTGATGTGCATCAGTAAATTTACCAGGAACTTCTACCACAACTTGCCAGTTGAATCAGTGTTCACTAAATGTCAATAAGATATCACCAATTTAGTGAAGTTAAAATAAAAAAATACCCAACTAGAATAAATAAAAACACTGTTTCAAAAATGTCTGATTTAGTCTGACTAATAGAAATATTGATTATTTAACACAACAATAAGAATTATATTTCTAACAGGATTTAACAGTTTCGACACTGAAAAAGAATTAAGAACCTTACTTTCATTAGATTTCTAACTTGTTCTGCAAATCCTGCCTAAACAGCCAGTTGACTAATCCCTTCTCAAACTACTCTACTCTTGTTTTACTATATTTAAATGAGTTTCTCTTGAATATTTTCTCGTCTTTTACCATGCCACACCACTGACTTATATAAAAATATTGTTTCTTTTTTTCAATTCTCTTAAATCTCTATATTGTATATTTTTAACTTTTGGTGCTTTTCTCCCTAGAGCAACTGATCACATCTCGCACATTAATGAGAGAGGACAGAAACAAAAAAACATTCATGTTTGCAGTGCCCTTTTCCACACAAGCCCACAGAGACAATATCAAGCTGATCAACCTACAATAAGCTATCAGCGCCCAAGGACAACTTACATTGCCTGAGCAATGTAACAAAATGAGTTAAAACCTTTATATATCCTGGACTCCTATACCTCTTCTGCAACAACATAATATATAACTATATCCATCCATTTTCAAAACACTTTCTTCCAATTCCAAGACAGGGTACACCCTGGACATTGGGATCAATTCCAGACATGGAATCGCAGTCCATCGCAGGGCAGACACAGACACACACACTTTCACCAGGGTCATTTTTCTCATAAACGACTTAACCTACCAGTAGTTTTTGGACTGTGAGAGGAAATCACGTAAATAAAACTCAGGTGAACATAGGCAGAACATACAAACTCCACGCAGATAGAACTCCAGGTCTGGAATTGAATCCAATGCCCCCGTGCTGTGAGCCAGCAATGCTAAGCAGTGCACCACAATGTCGCCCTATATAATTATATATTCTATGACAATTTATCACTAGTAATACTGTATTATATATTTCAGAAATTTTACAACTAAAGTACACTGTAATTTGTAAAGAGCATTTTGATATATATTTTTCCTACATCTACAAATTTCTGCAGCAAAGATATCAATTAACTTAATTTTCAGATCATGATTAACCAAACAGACTACAGGGAATGTCCCCTGCTAATTCCTGAATAAAATTAAGTTGTCCCAGTGTTTTCCTAACACTCAGACTGCTCAGAAACATGCACGTTGAGAGAGCGCTAAGATGACCAACAGTGAACTTCCTGCAACTCTGTTCATCACACTCCATGTTAGAAGTGTTCAATCAAGTCACATAGATTAGTGCATACACACTAATAAGCTACTGGAAACTTATTTTCTGTCATGTATTGTATGACAGTATGACATACCATCAAGGCGCAGATAAAGAAAATTACGATAAGCGAAATAATCTTCCATGATTGTCATTAGAGAAGTCATCTGGCAAAAGAGCAGAACTCTGTGGTTCGTAGCTCGGAGTTTTGGAAGAATGCGATCCAGCAATTCAAACTTCCCAGATGCACGGTAGAGATCAGACCTAAAGAGAAAACAAAAAATGTCTGTAAAAATTATACATACAAGTAGGTATTGGTCACCATATCATGTATCTCAAGCTTTAACAAATGACAAAAGTCTAGCTAACAGTATATTGAGGTTTCTATCCACACTCCAAGGCCTCAGGATCACTTACTGTATGCAATCAATTTTCTACACATATAAAGGTACATACCCATTGATGATGCCATTTGGGTATCCCAAGTGTTCTGCAAAGGACTCCTTTGGAGAAAAATATTTGTATACTTTAAATAAAGGATTCACTTTTTTTTTTCCCAAATGAGCACTCAACTCTTTCAGTTGCAGATACATTATACATCATCCTTTAAAGAATTGTGTCCAGTTTGAAGGAAAATGAATGGAAATGAGAGGCCAGAGTTTAACTATTTAAAAAAAACAATGATATTTTAATGTTAGATTTTGCCTATTGTCATTATCCAACACTCTATATTAAACCACTATAAATTACATTAGTTTTTTTATAAGAAATACAGTGTCATAACCGCCAGTGGTACAAACCTCAATGTGCTGGAACATATAGGGATGGTTACAAATTTTTCTCAGCTGCATGATAGTGTTCATTAGTGTCTTTGCACCTCCTTTACCCTAAAAAAGAAATTTATATTAGATAAACTGTGACGTGTATGGGAAATACAGAACTGAACAGAATGCCCTAAAATGCCCATAATACTAGGTCATTTCAGAAGAGCTGTCCTTTACCTTTTTGTCTTTCTCTGAGCCATCTGTAAGAAGGATGCCTTTGGCCTGCATGTGCCTGTACAGGATCTTCTGAATCGCTGACATGTCGCACTTGATGACGTATTCCACCTAAATTAAACAAGGACACGTTACATACAAGCACTGCAACATTTACTTTTTTTTTTAATATTAGATAAATGCAAGATTTGCAAAATAAATGCAAACTTGACAGAAAATGATGTTATCAGGGAAAGTATGTATCAGGGAAAGTTGCACCACGATATGACAGTTTCCTTCAAACAGCTCCTGTGACATCAAGGACAAAGATTTAATCTAATTTTAAAAAATTAGATGCAGGAAACAGTGAGTGACATGCTATGATCAGGACTCCCCCCCCAAAAAAAAATATTAACTAGTGAGTGCATTTTTTAATGATGTACTTTGTAACTTCACATAATTTGAGTTACTTAAAAACAGTAATTGTAATCAGGTCTTGTCACTACAAGCTACTTCAATATCACTACTGAAGAGTGACGAGAAAACCTATCACACGTCTATCTCAAGGAAGGCTGTCATCGTTCATTTCTACGAAACGTGATGGATGGTACAAAATTCTGCAGGAGAGCTGCAGCGGTAGGTAGTAAGTCTTCATATTTTAACAAAGAGACACACAAATCACTTAGTTCAGTGTAGTGTATGGTGAATAAAATACCAGACCTAGAGAGCAAAGAAATCAACCTGTAAAAAATAAGGAACAAGTAATAGGTTTATTCCATGCTGAAAAAAAGAAGAAAGAGAACACTTCTTCTCCTCCTCTTCTTCTCTTCTTCTTTTTTTCAGCATGGAATAAACCTATTACTTGTTCCTTTGCAGCCTACGCATGCTGACGCAGCTACCCACCTGTAAAAAATAAGATGTCAAGTTTGAATCAGCCTCATAGTAAGCTGGCTACCTGATTTAGGGTTGCCTCACCTTTGAGTGATGGTGAAACAATGCAGAAATCGAAAATCAGGGAAAGAAGCAGGGAATGTAACTATGTTAATACATTTTCAGTCTTGTTTTAATTATTTGTCAAATTGAAAAAAATGCTTGATAGAAATGACGATAATAGGTAACCTCTTAAATCTGGTTTAGCTTCCACTTATGAGTTGCCACTGCAATGCTAACCTTCTCTGGCAGTTGAGACTCCACTTCCTTCTTCAGTCTCCTCAGCAGGAAAGGCCTAAGCACTTTGTGAAGACGACGGATTATCAGGATCGTCTCCTCCTCATTCAAATCCACCTTTGAGTAATTCAGGGGAAGAAAGATGTGACAAAAATTCATCATCATCTGACCTTTGTTTTTTGTGGGGATTACTTAGCAGGTTTCCTTGTTATTTTTCTAAAGCCCTTTATTATTAAGCCTGAGGATTTTCTACCTCCTAATTCAATAACCTTAATTCTTAATGTCATTGAGGACCAATGCCACTTTTTACTGATCCCTCAGAGAACACTAGGTTGTACTTGTTTACTTTGATGTAAAATAAACATATACAACCACTGTGCACAAATATTCCAACTGAATTTCTGGATATTTAAATTACATATACTACTGGGCATGAAGGCCACATTATGAAAATTTGGGAGCATAATAATGTAACTTTTTATTTTATTTTTAAAATACCAAGAATATAAACAGTGGAAAAATGTTGTTTTCAATTTTAAAAAGCTTTATTACTTAAAAGTGAAAGTTTTATTCATTATACAAAACATGTATTGTTTAAAAATAATTTAGCACTATTGCACTGCAAACAAATTGTGATTTTGCTAAATGCGTCAGCTCTTTGAGATTTTCAGTTTTGGGGATAGCTTGACGGGAGCTGTAGTTCAGACATTAGTCATACACCAGACATGAGGAAGACAATACATAAATCAGACCCTGCGGTTTCAACCAGAATAACCTCAAAACCAGAGGTGTCACCGCAGACAGCTGAACAAGTGAAAAAGAAACCTGTGGACTCCGGCCACATGTCGAGGTGTACACTGAGACAACAATATCCTTTCTCCGGCAAGGAATTATTTTGGCATCCTCACACATACTTGACTGTCTAGCTACAGAGAGTCAACTAGGGAAAAACAGGTCACCCAGCTCGGCAAGGTCCCTCCCAGCTTGGGAGTGAACATCAGAATCATGAGACTTCTGAAAGGGATGCAGTCATTGATCCTTTCAAACAGGTCTGAAACACAATTCACTAAGTCCTAAGTTCCATCTCAGTAAATCAGAATGTCAACCATTAAAAATAATTTGCAGAGGCTCTTTTGTCTTTTTCTACACTTATATTGTTGGGGTTCAGAAAACACAGTAAAGCAAAGACCTTTAAATTTGGAGTTAGGCATTTTAACTTGCATTGAAAACACGCTCTCAGCAATTTGAAAGTGTTAAAATGCATAAAATATTCAAATACAGTTTAAAATTAATATTGCCTTGATGCATTTAGATCATAAAAGACTTATTTCACCTTCTATTTTGAGAGCAGTACAAGATCAATAAAAATGTGTGAAACAGTGAACCAAAAAGTGTACAGTTTCATATTAGACACTACCAGTAACAATACATGGCCAGGGAAATATTCTATTTTGTGTCTTTGTATAATGTAAAGTCCCTTCCAAATGCCTTAAACAATGTAGAGGCCTCTATAATAAGCATTGAAAGTTCTGTAAACTATTATTCTTTTTTTACCTATGGTAAAAAAGTACCATATGTTAAACTAGTATACAACATGCCAACATTAGGAGTTGCATTTCAGACTGAAAACAGGGAAGAATGTCTTAACACAAAGGGGTAAACTGTGGTACAAACCAGTTGTTGAAACAGATTCTCTGGCTTCAAGCAAGAACTGGCTAGTTAAATGAAATCCTCAAATTGTCTATTTTCAACCAATCCAGCTGTAGGGCCAAATGCACTTCCCTTTTTTATTAACCTTTCCTATGTTTTTAGGGGCATTGGCATAACCCCGCATTAACTAATGAAATCACAGCTGAGTCAAATTATTAGGCTAAGGTCTAGCAGCTACCCAGCAGGCCTAATGACCTAGTGCACTGCAGTTATAGACCACATCAAACAAACCCAATCATTCACACAGGCTACTGATAATTAGAATCATGCCCAAGTTACATGTGCTGACAACAGATCTCCAATGCCTATGAAAAATGTTGTGAAGGATTTAAAACTATATTTTACTCTCTCTCCAGTCATGGCGAAGGGGGCGTTGAACCACTGCTCGAAGGTGCTGCAGCTCTTGAAGATAGTGGGCAGGAGAAAGTTGAGGAGAGCCCAGAGCTCAGGCAGTTTGTTCTGCAGAGGAGTTCCCGTCAGGAGAAGTCGCCGAGGTGCAACATAATGGGTGTTGAGAACTTGAGTCAGCTTACAGTGGTGATTCTTCATGCGATGGCCTTCGTCAACAATCATGTACTTCCAGCGGATCTGTTTATCAAGATGGAATTCATAACCATTGAGGAGTTGTCTCTTAAAATGGACAACAACCAACTTAATACTGCTTTAATGAAAAAGATTGTTTTACCTTAGCGAGAATGTGTTTATCCTTAATAATATACTCATAGGTTGTCAGAAGGACATTGAATTTTCCACTTCGAAGTTGTGGAACAAGTGATCTTCGCATTGCAGGTGTGCCCTTTCAAATAAAAGAAGATATAAAATACATTCAGATTAAAAAAATATATTCAGGGTGTGCAGTCAATCTTGAAGAATCATCATCAAAATGCTGCAAATGCAATTTCTGTATTTCTCTAAATTTCTGACTTTTCATTCTTATACAGTATATACGTCACACAGTCTTAAGTACCTTTTTTCTTTGTGCACAAGTTTGGCGTTCAGAGTTTGCTAGTTCAGAGTTAACCTCCGGTTTTACTCAATTGCTTACTTTGTAATGAACTGTGCAGGAAATGTTATGAGACTTTCTCTTCCTTTACATTGATGCAGTGCAAAATTGTGACATATTTAGAGGAACACAACTGAATAAACCCACAAATACAGAGCTACTAGATAATAAAATGCAATAGCAAACTAAAAGTTATGATGTCTGAACCCAATAAAATGGAATGATTACCTTGTAAGCAATCTTAACGACAGATGGTGACCATTTATCCAGTTCATACACCCAATTAGACAAGGTTCTGAAAGAAAAGACGTTTTTCAAGGTGTATTCAAATAGTGCCTTGTAAAAGTATTCACCACCTGCCTATAATATTAAATGCACATGAATTATAAGTAATGTACCTTTTTTCAAATTTATTTCAAAATCATCAGGGAAGATATAAAATGCGAAATTTACTGATTAGCTAAGTATTCAGCTGTCTAAAGCAGTAATTGGTAGAAGGAATATATTGCTGCTGTATTTTTGGATAGGTCTCTACCAGGTTTGCATCATGCGCTGATGGAATTTTGTTCATTCTTCCTGGGAGAATTGTTCTCTTAAGTTTGCTGCAAAGAATTTACAGAATGCAATATTGAAGCCTGGCTATAAATTTTCGATTGGATTAAAGTCAGAACTTTGAGAAAAGTGAAGGTTCTTGAGTTACCCAGTCAGACTACTTCAGCATGGCATAATCCTTGTGCTTCAGGTTACTGTTCTACTGAAATGTCCATTTTCAATCTTTAGATTCAAGCAGGTTTTCTTTTAGGATTCAACTAATCTTTGCATCATCTTCTTTCCCCTCTATCCTGACAGGTTTCTCAGTCCCGTCTGATGAAAACACCCCCATAACATGATGCCGCCAAAACCGTGATTGATAGTCAGGATGGTGTTGACTAGATGATATGCTGTGCTTGCCCCAGACATAACCTTTTGCATTCAGACCAAAAAGTTCTATTTTTTCTCACCTGAGCATAAAACCTTCTGTCTTATGTCTACAGAATATCTCATATGAGTGTTTTTTTTTCCAATAATGACATCTTTCTTGTCATTCACTCACACAGACCAGCCTTGTGGAGAAACTAAGAAATTGTCAATGTATGAACACTGACTTCCATCTGGGTGGTATGATGCACAGTCAACTTCCTAATAATTCACCTCACTTTACTCAAAGCGATAAGTAACTTTCTCATGATCTGTCACTCTACCACTTCATCCATGATTTATTTCAAAAGCTCCTTGGTGGATTTATCACAGTGACACGTATCACAGTGAGAGTTGTATTTTGAAATTCAGTATCTATTTGAGGAGTCCTTACAGAGACCGATGCTTTTTCTGTCAAGGTATACCACTTTGTTTATACACATAGACCAATAACACTACTTTAATACCCTTTCAAACTATTCATTAGCACCTGTAACACTTTGCAGTTGCCCACTTATTCAATACTTGTACAATTTAGAATCTCCTAATTTTCTTTAAAAATCCAATTTAAATAAAAAATATCAGCTTTTTATCATCAAACTGGAGTAATTTGTGTAGATTCTAAATACAAATGCAAATATAATTATATAAGATCAGAAAGCAACAAAATGTGAAAACTTTGCAGGACGAATACTTTTGTAAGATATGGTACATTTTGTTTAGGAATGTGAAAAAGTACATTTCTTTCCAAGCCTATTTTAAACGTAAATAAAAAAAGGGTCTTCATGCAACATTTTGTTTTTGGAGAATTGGCCAGGCAAAGAAAAAGAAAAAAGAAAAACAGGGTTTGTCATTTTACAGGTTGCCTCAAAACCTCAAATGAAAGCTAAGTGGAATTTATTTATTGATATATAATATTCTATATTTACTTTGAATTCTACTTTGAAAGCCACAATTTCATATGAATAATTTTCAAACAGTAAAATATTTATAGGTCCATTACTCTGAAATGTTTTAACATAAATTGAATGCAGTAACACAGTAACTATGGCAATTACTCACGACAGAGGAACGATGATAAGGTAAGGACCATTGAGTCGCTTGTGTTCCATCAGGTACGTAATGAGTGCAATGGTTTGGATGGTCTTCCCAAGACCCATTTCATCAGCCAGAATTCCATTGAGATTATTATTGTACAAAGAAACCATCCACTCCAATCCTTGAAGCTAAAAAGAAACAAATCCATACATAAATTATTTCCTAAGATCAATTGTCTGCACTCTTCCACATCTGTTATCACACTGATTAGATAAACACAAAGTGAAAAACTTGATTTTCTTTATTTTATGGAACATCTGTACCCATAAAATCATCTGTACTTATATACAGTGTTGTGTTATATGTTACACTGTGTTCCACTGGTGCTCTTTACTTAAGGAATATATACTTACTGCTTAAGTCATATATAGATAGGCCATATAGAAAAAAAAGTTTCCAGATGTTTAGATGAGTAATAAAATGCTCAGTTATATAAGTTAGTAAGGAAAAAAAGTTTCTATGGAAACAATGTCATTAATCAGTCTATTCACCGGGTTGCCAGAACACATGAAAACACAAAGCATTGGCAAACTTAAAATAAAAGGAAACTGAATTCCAAAATGTGAAAAAGTATGTTAACAGACAAATGAAATGTATAAGGAGTACTAGGAAGTTAATTTAGTGACATTTTATTGTCATTTTGAGGATGGAAATAAGACACAGCAGACACTCATTACTGAGAAGAAGAGGCAATAGATTCATTGTGGGATTACAATCTGCAAAATGCTTGGAATGGACATGCAGAGCAAACGCATATGGCTTCCTGTAGTTTGTAATTTTGCAGATGAACTTACAGAAGCATTTTCCCCCTAATCATAACTAAAGCTCCAGGTCAACTATACTTTCAACTTCAACAATCTTTTTCGTAGTACTGTACTACAACTACTAAAATGTTATAGAGACTGAATACAATATAATTTACTGATCATATAATCAGGGAAAAGGGTTGTGAGAAAAAACATCAATTCTATCTTACAAAAGAAGTACTTAAAACATATGCTTATGCATGTTAGGTCTTTACATTGCTTGGTATAAAAGCACTTATAACATTGATTTAAAAAAATAAAAATATATATTTTTGAAATAAAACACATTTGAAAAAGGATTATAAATGGATAAATGGAAATGGACAAAAAGATTTTCTTTTACAAAGCATAAAAAATTGGCAGGCGTGGATTAACTTACTAAGTATATACACATTAGAACTATGGGTCCTGCTTAGATCCAGATTATAATGGGATTTAAATTTTACCTGATAGTGTTTCAGGGTTCCATTAATAAGCAGAGTGGACTGTTTCTCAACTCTCTCCGTGACTGCATGTGCCACTCCATAGTAAGACTGAGCTCCTCTTTCTCCAGTCTGCATGCTGTACTCATCATCAACATCTTGCTTGGCGGACCTAGAGTGACAAAAGGGTAAAAATCAACCCACTGGTATTCAGGGTAACTTCAGAATCGGTGACAGCAAGGTTGCAAATCCTCACCAAAGCTGTTCACCATCACCACCTTACTAAAAATGTACCCTACATACTGATCACAGAAATCAGTTCACAAGTTACACGGACGCACAATGCTTCTAGAAAACAGTCACACAGTGTGAAACTAACAAAACCCCAGATTTCTTCATACGTTGTTTCCATGCTGGCATGCCACTGTACCTGTGAACTGCCTGATCAAAACCATTACCTATTTAAATAAGAATAATTCTAAAGAAGATTGTATAGTTTCCAATATCCTTCCCAAAAACAGTAAAAGCTGTTCTGAAATTAATGGATTGTTATGCTACAGCACAAAAGAAAATCAACTATCGATGATCACTTGAAGTCACAGAAACTAAAAACAACTACCTTGTAACCACCACTGTGTATTTTATGGCAGTTGCACAAAAGCTAAAAAAGTACAATTTTGTTTTGCATTTTAGAGTTAGAATGATTACTTACTGAAACAAAACCTAATTAAAACCCTTAGTTACAAAAATCAGTTTGGAGGTTTCCATATTAATTTGATGAGTACTCTCAAATTATTTTCAAAACTATACAATCACGTACCATTTTCTGCAGTTAATATTTTGAGATTATTTAGTATCTGATCATCTTGTTACTTTCAGTTGATCTACACATTTGATACATACTGTTCATAGTATTTTTTTAGCACTTGCCAAAATAGTTTCAGTATGTATTGTGAGAAATGAATGGTCTGGCATATTTTATTTTATATATATACTTATTGCATATACAGCCTGTATATGATCACTTGAACCTTACACTTCAAACGGCTGTTCTACTATGACTACGGATATGTGTGCAGTTTAAAAATATATTATTTTATAAGGACTCTACTGTGAAAAGTTCAAATAAAAATATTTGTAAAATATTGTATATATATTTATATTGTACATTATTGAACATTTTATTATTTACTTTTTTATATAGGTGTTATTTAAAAAACATTAGTCACAGAATTTATATAAAACATATTTTAACTTCAGCTATGGCTTTTTAATTGTATTTTTTTTTAACTTTGTGGATTCCTGGAAACTTTGTGGATTCCTTTTTGACTTTGTGGAAAATTTACACCTCTATTAAAAATGGCAACTACAAACGCCAAAAGTTATAATCTGCAATTTGAAGATTTATCAAAATCTAGCTTCTTTTGTATGGCCTTTAAAACTTAATAAATCACCTTAAACCATAATACTGTATGTTTTGTTTAAACTACAATATGTAATCCAAATCAGTCTCTCACAGTAAATCCTCCTGTAAATGTTAAATATAAAGCCTTAATAAACTTAATGAAAAAGTTCCAAAGAAACCTACTGCTGGGAAGAAAGAAATACAACAATATAAGTCCAATAGGTGTTCTTGAAGCACACCGGCCTACAGTATAGTCTAAACATACTTTAGTTTGTGAATACTTTACCTGATGAAAACAATATTTACAAAACTGCAATATAATCACATTCTTATTATACAGTAACCATTTCTTAAAATAAAAACAAGTGAGTCAATGCCCTTGAGATTTAAGCTAAAATACTGTTGATAAAACACTGTTATGTAGTAACATTGGCTACATACTCAATTATGTGCTTTGCTGCCTTCTCAGACACCTCATCACTATTAGGATCAATAATCTTCTTTTCTTCAGATTCGGATTTAGACACCACCTCATCCTCATCCTGTATAGACACAAAACATGCATCTCTGATATCTGATATCCAATTTCATGCTCTGAAATTGAAATGTGTAGAAGCAAAGTTTTAAAAGGAAAGTTGGAGCAAAAAAAATATTGGGGACAAAACAAAAAACAAGTTTCCAAAGAGAGTATGTCAGAAAAAGACAGGTGTTTACATATGGGATGCTGGCTTAATGACCCCTTAGAATGCTGCTTAAGAAGTCACAGGCAAATGCTTAGTCCCTTCATTACAGAAATTCAGAACTGAAAAAACGTACCTCTTCTTCAAATTCTGATCCACTTTCTTCACTATCTGATCGAGGAGCAACTTCATACCTTAAAATTAAAATAAATAAATATATATATATTAAGAGTAAATGAAGATGAACTGTTAGGATTCCATCTATCTGGATTTATTTCCTCAATCTGGAAATACATACCGAAGGGTGTATTCTTTGCATTTGCAGTTTTTCCAAACACAGCTCTTAATTCTATTATATTTCATATAATATTTGTTTTTGCTCATTTTGACAAAAAGTAATTAGAATATGCACTGCGAGGCAAAAGTCTTAGACACAAGATGAATGCATATTAAAAACATCACCAGTTTACTCCACTTGTGTTTCCTACTTTTAACATTACTACCATATAATACTGTTATTATTAATATAGTTTAGTTGGTTGAGAAGAAACTTTCTACATTTAGTAATTCACATTTATCAGACTCCTAATAAACTAAAGGTAAAATTATACATTAAAAAAGAATGAAGAGTTAGTAAATAATCCATCATATTTCAAAATTTAAGTGACTCATTATTAAGTGTTTTTCATCACTGATCACGATGAAGAAATACACCAAGTAAAAAGTGAAGTAGATTATTTCAAAAAGCCATCAATTTTTTTTTACGGCAATGGAATTTATTTAATAATTTTATTTTGTTGTCAAAGAAAGATTTAATAACAAATTATGTAAATTCATACCCAGGGTTCATTTCAAGCCAGGCCTCCAGCTGACTGGACTTTGGTGCATCTGTTCCCTGTAGTACTTTACCAGTCTCAGTCTGAATGACTTTCACTGGAAGTTCGCTCATTTGACTGCTTTCATCGATTGGCTGTAGCACAAAAATAATTTAAGCACACTTTCATATACTGTATGTTTATATTTAGGACTAGTAAAAGTAAATGTTCTTGACTGAAAGTCCTAATTAGATCATAATTAATAATGTTCCGCTATATCACAGCTCTTGTTTTTCAAAAATGCACTGTTACTGAAAAATGATGCAGAATAATTTGGTTCTTCAGATGTATCAACAGAAAATGCTGCCTACCTCTCCATCAGGGCCCAGACTTGTTCCCATTTCGTCATCGTTTTCCTGTACTTTCTATGAATAAGGGAAATAAAAGTATAAAACTTTCCAAAAAATGTTAATTGCACTTTTATGGACTTTTGCATGATGAGTCATGTTACTGACCTTCTTCTTTCTTCTCTTCTTCTTCTTCTCCTTGGCAGCCTGGGCTGCTTTGTGCTCATAGACAAGGTCAGTCAGATTAGCGACATATTCGTCAGTCTGCTGCAGTAAGTACGCCAACCGCTTATCTTTTTTCTGGTCAATCAGCTTACGATATCCTTCTTCATCTTCTGCCTGAAAGGGAAAAGCAAGCAAGAAAGGTAAAAAGAGGTTCACGGCCACACTCTTATAAAGTTAAATAAATCCTGCATGAGCAATATAAGTAGACATATTGATTTCTCATGATACTAACACAAATATGTAATGTTAAATCACTCAGTACTGAGTTTGACACAAACACAACATTTCCTTTGCTGTGAAGTCAAAAAGAACACTTTAAACAATGAGTAATTTAAATGCAGGGAGTCTCTAGTAAACGTCAGGGTTACGGAAGATAAAGTTGCAACATATACAGTAGCTTAATGACAGATACAGGGGACTTTTTTAGAACAATGTAAATATATGGGTGGTTAGGAACTGTAAAGGTGTATACTGCCCAAGTGACTTAAAGCAGGGAAGTTCTTCCCAAGAGAATGAATGGAATAGAGTAGGGTTAAGGACCATAAATGAGATAAGTTTTATTTGTAACTGCCCAAATACAGTACAGTCCATCACTTATAGTTACAGTTACACTTATAAACATTTTTATTCTAACCTATCACTCACTTTTAACTTGACTTACCAATCATTTTAAAATAAAATCATTTTTGTAGCATTTTAAAGAAACATCTTGACCAAATACTAGTTTGCATGATTTTACACTGAGAAGTGTATGAGTTGTGCTTGATTATTAATGTGCTGAATTTCTCATGAAGTAACTTCAGGTGTTTTCATACAAATGAGCACATACCATCAGTCTTCTCATTCTCTCTTTCTCAATTCTTTCCGTTTCCTTCTTCTGCTCCCTCTCAGTGTTAGTGTGCCAGGTGGCAATGGCTTTAGAAAGTTTCTGAATTTTGCCAGTAATTGACCGGTGATATTCTTTGAAGTCTTTCGCATGTTGAAGTATACTGTTTAAGTACTCCTAAAATGAGAATTTGAAGAAGCAGTGAGTGGAAGCTACAATCAGAGCTCATACGATTTCTATTTATTCATTTCACTTTTCTTCCCATTACCCCAAGCAACACTGAAACCAAGAGTTGACAAAATACAGGCTGAAACAGATTAAGATCAAGGAGCTTAATGAGCCATATTATCACTTTGCAAATGTATTAATTAATTGATCAACACACAATCATTCTGATGAATGTATCTGATATTTAATAGGCTGGTCCATTTAGTCACTAAACAGGTGCTAGTTTTTGACAAAATATGTAAATTAACATTGACTTTTTGGTGACCACCACCAAATAACAATAAGCCTAAGCTGATTCTAGTTTCTTTAAAGATAATTATAGTACTTTATTACTGGTCTACCTGGTGTTTCTGTCGGCGCTTCCTTTCTTGCTCAATCTTCTGTTGCTTCTCTAGTTTTTCAGTCATTCGCGCCTCCCTGAGAGTCTGCCGTTTGCTGCGCTTGTAGGCCTTTGAGTTCAGGGCTGTCTCCAGGGTTGTATCGCGACGCATGCAGGCCACCACTTCCTGCCTCAGCTGTTAACACAGACGCACTCAGGATGACCAGGAGCGATATAAGCGCAGTTACACTACCAACTTTCGTTTATAATATTATCCAGGTTTTGATATTGTTTAACTTTTTTTAAAGTTTATTATATTTCTTTGGACACAAAGAACGGGCACAAACCACTGAGGAAGAGTAGGGTCACCTTTGGGGAAAATGACATGGAAACAGACATTTTCTCTAATGTTCATACATCAATGAATTATTCATTTTAAAATTTTTTGCAATACAGTATGAAAAATCAAAGATCATGTTCTCCCTTTGAACAATGCTCCCGTTTTCTTTAGCTGGCAAAAAAGGCCACCAATATTGAAAACATAACTCATGGCTTAAGATGCTTAAAGACATCCGGAAAAGACGTTGTGCATTTCTCCACTGGATTAACAAAACATTTGCAACACATTCTTTACACATGCAAAGAGTGGATGTGTTAATAAAGCAGAAAGACAAAAGCTAGTACCTGGCGCTGGAAATTGAGAAGCCTTAAGGCCTTTAACTCCACAGTAGCTTTTGTTCTCAGATCAGGTGGCAAAGAACCAGGCAAATTCTCAAGTTCCTGGATTCTGTGAGCAATCCTTGCCTGCAGCCTTTGGACAAAGAGAAAAAATAAAATAAGACTAGGTCAACACTGAACTGTTACAAACCTATGTGAATGCTGATGCAATCAAATCTATATTATACAGTGGGACTATTGTAAATGTCCAATTCATGCCTTGGGGCTACCATCAGTGCTGTACATTTGGGAGGGAGGGGATGCTGTTGTGTTACACTATTTTGTTCTTACTTGATTCTGTTTAAAAAAATAAAATTAAATCTGTTTCACAGAAAAAAAAAACTGTTAAGCACTAGATTACCTGTACTCTCTCTCTTGGAGAATTTCCACTGGGTCCAGTCCCTGTGGTTTCTGAATAGGAGTTATGCGGTTCTGTTTTTGCTGCAGTTGAATGATGGGAGAAGGCTGGCCTGGAGGCTGCTGGGCCACAGAGGAACTGGGTACAGATGCTGCAGAGGTTGGTACCTGAGGTGGAGCAGGTGAAGGTCTCCCACTTGTAGTTGGTACTGGTAGTTTCTGAGGGGTACTTGGGGTTTCTGAATTCTGGCCTGAAAAAAAGGGAAATCCCTAATACCCACTACAACACTTTTTACTTTCAATTTTTTTATCTGACCGCATTTATACTAACAGTTTTCAGGAATGTACCTTCACTGGTATGCAGGATAAACCATTCTGTGTCATGCTCATAAATATTTTTTTATCTGTAAAATATTAAATATTTTTAAAAACTTGTAAGAAAGGTTATGCATAAAATCTATATACAGTAATACCTCATTGAACAACCTTAATTCTTTCCTTGAAAACTGCTCATATACTGAAAACTCAGTTTTTATAATAGAAACTGAATTCCCCTTTGTTCCCATGTTAAAATCTCTGATTGGTTCCAGAACTCAAAAATGGTCCCTCTTACACCCACACTTCACCTTAATACACCACAGAATAAATCCTGAAAACAATAACAATAATCCTGATTAATCAAGTAACATGCTTAAAGCCATTAGCCGATACATAAACAATGGATAGGAAAACAATAACACACTTGCTCATTTATGGTGCAGTACAGTCGATACATCATTATAGCCGTTAGAAAATGCATAAACATTAGGTACTATCGAGTACTATATGCACTTAACACACACAAGCCTTTTTAACATAAAAGGTTAAAATGTAGTAAAAATAAAAAAGTAAATTCCTGAAAAAACATCATAATAGGGGCGGAACGGTGGCACTGTGGCTCAGGATCTGTGCCTGTGGCTGGAAGGTTGCCGGTTCAAATCCCACGGCTGGCAGAAGAATTCTACAACCTGTTGGGCTCCTGAGCAAGGCCCTTAACCCCAACTGCTCCAGGGGAGCTGTACAATGGCTGACCCTGCACTCTGACCCCAAACTTATCTCCCTGTCTGTGTGTCTGTGTCTCATGGAGTGCAAGCTGGGGTATGCGAAAAGACAAATTCCTAATGCAAGAAATTGTATATGGCTAATAAAGTGATCTTAAATCTTAAATAATTCAAACATCATAACATCACCAAAAAGATGAGAGAAAACATGATGCCTTACAAGAGCCCAGCTCTTAAGAGTGAATATACACTTGTTAATTGAAAAAAAACAGGTAGGAATTACATCTCATATAAACAAAATCTCGTATAGTAATTGCTCATTAGAGAGGGATTAAAGCATACCAATGGTTCCTTTAAAAACTTGCATTGCCTCTTTATTTCCAAAACTCGCCATTAAATAGTGTTAAGGAAACAGTGCTAAAACAAGCTCAGACCTACATTTTTTCTTCTCCATTTTTTAAGGTTTAAGCTAGTGGTTTGTTGGCCCATAAACATTCAATTGACCTTGGGTGAGTAAATTTCCTTTTTGTGAATGGAAATAAAGCTACAGTAATGCAAAATCAAAAAGCTTTGAAAACGTCTTACAACGTTTTAGAATATTTCTCACACTCAGTTAATAATAAGAGGAAAAGTACTGACCCAAAGTCAACTGGATGGCCCAGGATGACAAAAGCAAGCCAGTTAAAAGATTTATGATAATTCTCATTCTCTCAGATTGTTTTATTATAATTGCAATAACAGAAGAGATTTTAAAATAAAAACACTCTCTGAAACTTTCAAAAGGTAAGTACCAACAGCTGGATCATATGCAGAGACAGAGTTCAAAGGTCTGAAATTTAGCAAACATGTTACACAGAGATACCTTCAGTCCAAGGCTTGGGACCCACACTAGAGGCGTGTCCCTGCATTCCTGGGCTAGGAGACGGTCCTGCTGGAGGTCCACCCATTGGATGTGCTGGCATACCTAAATTATCATGAAGATGAATGATGAAGGAGAGTGAACACAGCGAGGAAAACAAATATGTAAATCCAGTACATGCCACTATTTCTATGATTTTCTTTACAAGGAATTTGTTACCTTAATATTATTTTAAGAAACAATGTTCTTAAAAAACATAACATAAATGTTATGAAAAACAGGAAAAAGCCCCGTGTGATCTTTACCACTCTTACATTCCCAAAACAAAACTTCTTTCAGCTTCTGAGATCTGTCAAGATCAGGCTTCATGATGTTATAACTTCTAACAGGATTTCATACACCTTCTTCTCTGTGGCAGTAGAGGATACCCATAGATATCGTCCTTCTCGGGGAGAAGATAACACGTCTAACACCTAGTTCTCGATTAATGATCAGTTCCAACACTTACCAGGGGGTCTGTTGTAAGGCGTGGTTACAGGCTGCTGCTGCATTGCTGGGAGACTTCTCTTCCCTTGTACAGCTAGCTGCAGATTTTCTGGTAAAGGCTGACCTCTGCCCAGGATCTTGTAGGCCAGGATCTGAGCTCGAAGCTGCTGCAGCTGGACTGGACTGAAAGGAGAGGGGCCGCGCCCCTGCTGGCTCATGGCCTGGGGGTCTACAGGCATCAACGGACCCGACTGAGCCGGCGGCATCTGAGGTGGTGTCGGACCCCCTCCTGACATTGGGCTGGAGGCATGTTCTGGAACTCCCATGGGTGACGGGTGAGGGGACAAATAACCTGCACAAACATTCAAGCATACAACATGAAAGAGTTTTTCTTTCCATCTAGGACAGTCTTTTTCAAACTGGGGGGTCCCAATCCAAACAGCGGTTGCAAAGAGGGTCATTTGCAAGGCTACAAGAAATATTACTCTTTAAATTCTAAGAGGACATTTAAAATATACACTGTCCTTTAATGTCTTAAATAAAAGCATTACATTTGTAAAATCAATGGAGCATTTTGTTGTGTCATGAAGAGAGAAGCTGAAATCAACAAAGATGGTGAAGACCAGGATTTGGGGACGTTAAAACAGAAGAAAATATTGATGTTTTCATTTGATTTTTTTTCTAAACTGCTGCGGAGAACTATCAATAGTCTAAGGGTGTTTGTGTAGCAATACTATGGACAATAACCATATAAACATGTTTTATTACAAAAGCTAAACTTACAAACAAAAACACCCTATTTATATGCAGAAAGGTTGGTAGATGGTTTTATATAAATACCATGAACTTCATCAACAAAACACTGTTGCATTTAAACAGGCAACAATGGCATTTAAACTTTGATTAAAACAGAAAATCAGATTCATAGTTAACAATATCTCCACATAATTTTCCTTATTACTTATATAAGCATAGACACAGAACCCAGCAATTCCTCAGAACACACACAAGATTAATGACAGCTGGAGATACCTTGGCTATGCTGATCCATAGGACTCTGTGGTGGGCCCATTCCAGCATGGAGTGACCTCATTCCCATGCCCTTCATCTGGCCAAAATGCATCTCATCCCCCATTCCTTTGTCATGCATACCTTCCATGGGCTGACATAACATGAGTGAAAGAAAATGAAATTGAAAACACAGACCCAAGACAAACCATGCCTAAACATGATTTTGTCAATAACATCCATAATCATTATTCGTTATAGTTTTTAGGATACCGGTACGGAATTAGAATCAAGGATCCAAGGAAAAAATCTGTTAACAACCAGTACGAAAATCACTTGGATATTTTAAGCATCCTAGTTGAGCGGTAGCATGGTGGCTCGGGATCTGTGCCTGTGGCTGGAAGGTTGCCAGTTCAAATCCCTTGGCCGGCAGAGGAATCCTACTCTGTTGGGCCCCTGAGCAAGGCCCTTAACCCCAACTGCTCCAGGGGCACCGTACAAATGGCTGACCCTGCGCTCTGACCCCAAGCTTCTTTCTCCCCGTCTGTGTGCCTCTGTGTCTCATGGAGAGCAAGCTGGGGTATGCGGGGAAAAAAAAACTCCTAATGCAAGAAATTTAATATGGCTAATAAAGAGATCTTAGTTTTCAGCTTGTAAATATTGTTGTACAACAATAGAAATCGTTTTGAGTTACTTTTTGACCCAAGGAAGCCTTTCTTCAGTATGTGTGCACTTCTTACAATTTTTACATAAAAACCAAATATTCAAGACATAAAGGCATAACATAGAAGCATACTTGAATCAGAAACTTTGCCCCAAAATGTAGGCAAAAACAGCCCATTGCATTTTGAGCAAGAATTTACATTTTCATTTAAATTTGTAAATTACGCTGAACCTTTATTCTCAAAGGATTTCCCCTAAATTGGCACCATAACGTTGACCACTAAGGTATAGATGCACCCAACAGAATTGTTATTTCGTGCTCATCTCAAAAGAGGCATCACCCCATCTTTTGTCTTTTTTGCTAAATCATATCATGTTTTGGTCACTTGTTGCAATCACATACACAGCCCCCCCCCATTCTTCCGTCTCTTTAATACCTTGTGCATCTGGTGCATGCTGTCCTGCGGGTAATCCCCAGCCCCCTGTCCCGGCAGGCTGTGTGGGACGCTGGGTGGGCCGGGACTGGGTCCCATCATGCTGTGGACCGAGCCAGGTGAGGGACCTGGTCCAGGACTGGGCCCCAGAATGGGGCCAGGGGACGGGCCTGGTCCAGGCGAGGGGCCGGGGTGAGGCATCCCGCCTGTGGGGTCTGTTGGTGTGGACATGTGTTCAGATGCCACTCGCACCTCGAGGGAAGAAATAACAGACCAAATAAGCAGTCGGAAAAAATCCTACAACAACATAAGAACACAAATGAAAGGAGGACACTCAACCCTTCTGGCTCATGTGCCTGTTAGCAGCTAATTAATCCTAGGATGTCATTTTGCCAGTTCTTCACATAAGTCAGGGTATCTGCCTCAACAATATGGCTGGGTAGCTTGTTCCAGGTTCCCACAACTGTGGCTTTCCAACACCTACTGAGGCGCCATATGTCCGTCGTAAATATACTCTTCAAATGAAAATCAGAAAACATTTTTTTTTTGTTTTATCAGGTCCTCCTACATCTTTACAGTGGGTATTCAGTAATATTACAATTGGGGGGTGTACAAATACAAACTGAAGCAACTGTATAATAAAGCACAAAAGTTAAATGGTCCAAGTATAAAAAATAATAAAGGAGAAATGATCATCAATGGTCCTCTCATGACATTTAGCGTCTAGATGTAAAATTCATATATGTAACTAGTATAACTACAACACAAAAATTAACACAGTTATGTACATCAAGAAGCCAAGAAATATTGTCACAACTTACTTATTAATGCATTAAAAAAACCTTAACAGCATCTGCGTACAAGTTGTTTTTTGCAGTATCTTAACATGCTACAGCACAGCATTAACAGCACGAAAACTGACAGGAAATGTGACCACAATGAACACAAAATCAAAAGTCATCCAAATTCAAAAAGACTGGAATTTGGTTGGATTTATCCAGCCTAAATCCAGCCATATACCAGTCTCTGAATATAGTAGAGAAAAACCTTAACATGCATGAAACATTGCATGCTGTTACTTAGAATAACGCATTTACTTATTAATATTAGAATAAAAACTGTTATGACACATAAAATGCACACTACTCTGTTATATGACCATCTATATAATTTAAAACAAATGCAACTGGAAACCGGTTTCATTCTACACCAACATCCAGTACAGGTCATCAGAAGTATCGGCAGGTCTACATTCTGACTGAGAATTAAACCAGCTGATTACTGGCTTAACTGGACCAATTCAACAGTTTCTCCTGCTCTTCAGGGGATGCTGCTGCTTTAAAAAAAACCTTGAAAACCTGTAGACACACTAACCCTCCAGCAACTGGGCCCCTGCTCTATAGCAAATGGTTCTGAGTCCTGGTCCTGTGGTATCCCTTTCTCTGTAGGTTTCTGTTCCCTCTTAGACCTTACCGACTTGTTACAGGTGCCTGTAACTAATCTGCTTTTCTACTCTAGACTTTTTTTCTGCACTCAGGCTGTCTTTTCAAAAAATACCCCAGTTAATGTGCATTAATCATGCGGAAATGCCTTCCACATACAGAACTTCATGTAGCCTCTCCTCAACTTGCCTGTTAAGCAATTACTCTCTTTATTTCTGACTAAACAGCTCTTAATGTTACTGTATCACACAATTCCCACAGTATGTGTTTTCCCTTCTGTTTAAATCCAATGGCTTATATTTCAGATAACGGACCTGAAAGGGGACAGTGCTAAAACTCACTAATTAGGACAGGGCTCGTGCTAATTACAAATCTCAGCTATTTAAGAGCTGAAAGCAAATTTTTAAAAAAGACCTCAAACAGAAAAATTAAATTAAATAACCTGTTATTATTAACCTAGCTTAAGCAAAACCAGATAACACAGGGGTTACTCAGGATGAAGCTTGAAAACCGCTGTACTAGGTTTTGTTTTTAAACTAAGGCCTGACTTCAGAAAAAAAGTCTTCAAGCAGAGCAATTCTGATGACAATTAGCACTGGTAATTACCAGCCCAGCTGGAGCTGGAGCTGGAGTCGGCAAACACACAGGTTTTCCAGTACCAGGACTGATAACCAGAGTTTTACAGATGCCAATTTTAATTCTTATCTTCGAACGCCCTGGATAAATTTTCATTAATGCGGTTTTGTTTTTGATAGCAGAGAGTGGGACCGTCAGGTTTACACCAAAGCCATCACCCAGAGGTCATACGCCACCCGTGTACCACAGAGATGGGAAGCGTGCTCTGATTTACATGACAATAAGCTATTCATGTGGACAAGTGAGTGTCACGCCTCTTCTCCAACCCAGCAAGCTTGATAGCGAAATAGTGCCCTTTTAGGCGTACAGCTGAACATGTCAATCCAAGCGTAAACAGGTAAAGGAAACATTTAAACAATAACACGTTTATCGTGAAACTTGGCAGCTGTCCAACTGATTGCATTGATCCCACGGAACAAACGCCGAATAAGCCACGTTAACTCTCAATATACATTAGTTTTTCCATATACTACGTTTTGTGATTATTTGCCGTTAATACCTGTTTGTATTTTTCTTTCACTAGTTTACAACCCTAACTGTTGCTTTGGCTGCGTTTACGAACTATACAGGAAATCATTTATTTCCAATAGATATATTTTAATTTTCAAGAAAAGAATAACGTAAAATACGCTGTCCCATTCTTTCATTTCTGTTCGACTGATTGACAGTGGCGGAACACACTCCAGCACGCCGTGATGAAGACGATCAACATGTCTGTTATTTCCACTTCCTGACTAAGCTAAGTACATTAAAAAATACACTTTGTTCGCAGGCCTCGACTTTTCATTTCTGACAAACTTCGCTTACAAACTTGACCACCGTCCCGTCAAAAGCAACGCGATGATCCTGCTTCGACGATCGCCATTACAAGACTGTTTAAAAGACAAATAAGTGTTTCACACACGTACAGTACTGCCTTTTTTTCTAAATACCTGTTATTTTGGAAAAGCCGCTGAGCGGATCATGGCTTCCCATGACTGTACTGCCCGAGTTAGACTTCCGCAGCGCTTCTGCTAACTACCTCCTCTAAATAAAAGAAAAGTTCGTACGCTTAGGGTCACTACCGATTTACTAACATACTGTACGTGTTACGGAAAACAAACAACTTTTACATTTCTTTCAGAAGCCGGTCAACATGCTGTCAACTTCGCAGAAAAATCAATAATAAGTTCGGAAAAGCTACTTCTTGTCACCCGTCGCTCTTACGCAAAATAACACATTACTTACACGTACAAAAGACTGTAATAATGGACAACCAAGTACAAAAAAGATCAAGTCAATTTACCTTAAGGAAGTAGAAACAAACTACGAATCAAAATAAATTCAGGTTTAGAAAGGTATGTCCACATTGACTACCATTAAAATTTCCCCTCCCCCTCTCGTTTGCTGACAACCTTGGGTTGAGATTTTCCAATTAGGGGTTTTCTGATTGGTTATTACGACAGGAAGTACCGCTTACCTCGGCGAAGGATTGGTGCAATCGACCATCAATAATGTCTTTTAGCAGTTGGGAGAGTGAAGCCCCTTTCCACAGCAGTGGAGATTACAGAAAATACTGGAACATCCATCTATTGAGCCTCGGAAAGGGAGGGAGGTGGAATGTACAGTATTCAATAGTTTTCAAGTACTAAGAAACGTGTAGTTGAGTTATTGACAGATTGAACTGAGAAAGTGGTAGCGTAAACGCAATATGAAAGTGTCATTTACCTAGCGCTTTAAAATGTATAGCTGAATGTGATTATTTGCTGCGTACAACTGAATGAGATTATTATACAATCACAGAAAAAAATGAATTGGTTCATTTTATATTAATAATTTTATCATATTAATTCATATATTATAATATTAATTAGAAATAGTGTTGCAAACCCAATTGTACTCCATGAAACCAGCTAATTCACCTAAAATTGAGTTATTTCTGCTACATATACAGCGGTAGTCCATATGATGCGTCTGTCCGGTGTAACTATTGAATATAAAAGGACATAAGATTGTTTGGACAACCGAATAACAATGTACAAACCTGTGAAGGATATGCCTGTAGCCAGAGACAATCAAGGTTAACCAACAGTCCCAGGTAACTTGGGGGAAAAAATGCTCTAATCTTATGTGAATCACATTTTGTAGGCCTTCAAAAAGAATAAGAGGCATGGCCAAAAGCTTTTGCATTGTGAGTCTGTTGCCTGAAACTCAACTTTAAAAACTGAAACGTTGAGTACTTTATGTGTATGTTCCCATATGTCTTCTTTATTTTTTATGATTAAGATGGAAAGTGTCAAATACTGTATGTCTGAGATTGGATTGCACTGACATCTACTTTAATTCGTAATAACAGCAATTAAGAACTGTGCAACAGATTCCTGTATATTTTACATGATGACAAATTAGAGAAGTTTTTAATTGAAGCTGTAGCAATTCAGTGTTTATCATTTTTAAGAAGCGTATCCTTAACTACAAGTCTACAACTTTAATACCAGTGTTATGGGAATATGAATTCACTTAGTGTTATTTCTTCTGCTTTTTAAGATCAGTGTTTTCGAGTGAAATAAGCATCTCCATAAAACTTTGAGGATCACGCACTTCATGTTATCCTTAATAATCATTTAAGAAGCACCTTCTTTTAGTACTTAAGGAACGTTTTTGCCAGAACAGTTCATTTTCTCAAACTTTCCCTTTTTATGAGCTCATGAGCCACACTAAACTAGGAGACGTGACTGGGAAGCAATATTGCTTGAGGGGAAAAAAAGTGCTTCTGTCTTCTAATAAATTAGAAGGGAAGAAATGTGAGTGTTAATTCTTGCTTGAAGAGATTAAGAATAGAGAATGACTAGGGTACAATACATACAATACACCTTGTGCAAGAAAATTCTAGTGCGTCACCAAAAATGGATTGTTTCCCGTCCATGTACAGTACGACGTTCAGCACAATGCCCAGGGAAATAAAATGAGTTACTTCGCAATGGCAAAAAGTCTCGCGTGTCAGTGCTGCTTAATAGGGCTTTCAATGCACAAAATATCTTCATCTAAAGCCAGGGTACGCAGACGTAAAGGTTATTGGTCCTGCCGTTATGAGAGAGGATTGGATAAACACCCACACCTCGTTCAGCTTTCTTACATTTTGTGGAAATATCTTCATGTGCTGTAGATGAATTTCAGCCCTTTCAGTTTTTCGGCCCCACTCGCACATGACCAGCTATCTGTGGAATCAAGCTTGACGACGTCAGACCAGACAGGTTTCTACTACCTAGGGTTCCTGGCAAAGCAGACGATACTGTTGGTAGAGCTGTTACAGCACTCTAGCAAGTGGTGGAGAAACAGTAAGGTGCAGGTTTCTACCTGTACTAATCGCATTTTTTTTTTGCTTCACAACTAAATTTTGCTTTAAGGAACAGGGCGCAGATAGCAGAGACACAACACTTCCCTAACTGTGTAGGCTCTCGGGAAATCCACCAGCTACGCCGCTGCATTTACTTGCTTTAACAGATGTTGAGGAAAGTTTCTTTAAAAAGTAATCCATTACAGTTACTTATTTGTGTAAGCGATTAGCTTTTTTCTCTTAATAAGTTAAGGAAATGTGCTTTTAAGAGTGAATGTATTACTTTATATAGTAAGTACACACACGTTGAGTAAACTGATCACTATTAACTTACTGACCTTTTAATATTATTTGCCCCCCCAAGGTAATCACACAGATTGAACTGTAATGGTCTTTTCAAAATAAACTTTCCCTAAGACACAATTCTGGCACCGGGGAGCAGTAACTCGTTTTCAGATGAAAAATCCTCTTACCACTCTTACCGAAAAGTCGTTGATTAGCATAAAATTATTTTATTCGTGAAGTTAATTGCAAATTAAATTACGATAACTGTGTAAAGGAAAGAAAATTAGATCCATCAAAAGAACCAAGAAAGTTAGTTCTTAAACTATACCAATTAAAGCCACAAGGGGGCAGGAAATGTCCTGTGTTTTGATGTAGCTTAAACTATTAAAGAGGAAATATTTGCATAATTCGTGTTCGATATGAAAACATTACGAAAAATAATTTCGCATGTTTGACTAACAAAGAATATTAGAATATTACTCATTCACAATTGCTGTTGAATGCTGACAAGTAAATGAACATTTACTGTTTTTATTTTTCATGTTTATTTTTTGGTCAACAGAGGGAGCTTCTTTAAACGTGAAAGGAAACAACGTTTCGGCTGTGAAGTCTTCGGGTGTGAGGCGAAACATGGTGTTTCCTTTCTTTTCTTTTCAGCATGGAATAAACCTTTACTCGTTCCTTTGCAGCCTACGCATGCTGACACAGCTACCTACTTGAATTTTTTTTTAACTTGAGTCTTTTCTGCAAGTTATATCCTGTAGACTTAAGATAACGTGCTGCAATGATGAGGACCTTATTGGTCACACAAGCACCGAGGTGATCTGATTTGCGTATTTGGATATTTGGAGAGAGAATATAAAAAACAAAACTGAAATTCAAGAAGCAAATTCTTGGCTTCTTCATAGTTATGAATATCTTCATATCTTCTTCATAAGACACGGAGGTCTTCGTATTTGGCTCGTTTCTGTTGACTGGCCTCCTCCATCCTGTCTCCCAAGGAAACTAGCTCATAGCTCTAGCATGACCACCTGCAATACAATGTTTAGCTATGTGTGGTCACTGTGCTGGTGTCAGGGAACTGAAGCTGCCTCCCTAGGTTGACCTTCAGCTGCCAATCTCCCACCGTTGCCAGGAGACCTGCTGATACTTTGGACAGCGGATGTGGCTGCTGACTGGCTCTGATGCTGATTGCTGTTGACACCCCTGCTAATAGGGTCCACTAAGGCCTTCTGCACCTGGTTGCGACGCCATCGATAGCGGCCTTCTCCAAGGGTTTAGGATGTGCTCCAGTATCCCTTGTCCTTGGCACAACGGGCATATTGTTGAACAATACAGTCTAGAAGGACTAAGATGGACACCGTAAACTGCCTGGATCATGAATTTAATATGATGTGGCTCTGCCAGCCAAAGCTTGGGCTATGAAACCTTGCAGTCCTTTGTATGCTCCCATCTCTTCCCTGCTCCCTGCTGACACATTTCCACCATCCTGCCAGCAGTTCCACTTCCAATCAAATGCCGTATCATGTATTTCTTTAACATAACAGAAAATCAGAAAATCTTCAAAATATTAGAGCAGGACCTGTGCAAATAGTGCTCAACGCTCACTATTTACGTACTGTACATCCAATCAAATGCCGTATCAGATATTTCTTTAACATAAAAGAAAATCAGAAAACCTTCAAAGTATTGGAGCAGGACCTGTGCAAATAGTGCTTAACATTCACTATTTACATACAGTACTGTACAAATGAAAAATCGACACCAGACAAAGCCCATAAAGGATAATGTTAACAGACATTTCATGAAGACCTGGGATTGCTGAGCAAAAGAATTTACTGTTTATAGTTTCTCATCCAAAATAAAAACACTAAGCTTGACAAATTAGTGAAAACAAACTTTAGATTTGCATACTGTTATTAATATCACAAGACGCCGTGCTTTAGAAAAGCTCTGGTGCATAGGTAAACAAGTAGGTGACATTTGCATTTTCTGATCGCTAAGCATGAACATTATTCTAGCTTCTGTGCTTGCATAAATATGCATACTGTATTTATATACGGTATATTATGTGTGTTAGTTTTGACCCGTTCCAAATAAAATACCACAGAGGAAATAGGATACATTTTTCTAGTATTTATTCCAAATGTTTCTTATTAAAATACCCCTTCACCCCTCCCCACCTTGTTAGCAATCTGAGCTGCTAATATTGTCCAATAAATGTTTCTTACAGTGTATCAGCAATATATCTTCTACTTTTGTCTATTCAGTTATAATCATCTCTCAAAGCATACTGGTATACCCATTTCATTCTCCCGTCAAGCCAGACTCATCATATTTCAGTGGGGGATAGACTGGTAAAACTGGCTGATCGCTTTCAAAACCTGTTCTTCTTCCTGAGTTGAGTAATTAAGGTTTAGTCTGACTTTGTGCGAAGGAGTTTTACCATGTTGAAAAACTAACCTTTTCACCTGCACACTCCTACCTACCCATGGAGGATATTCCATGACATTAACTTGAAGTTAGCGTGCGTAATTTTAAATGAAGGTTTTAGACAGAGTTACAGATCTGTTGATTTACAGATCATGTACTTGCAGAATCTGTGTGTGTTTTTACCGTGCTTTTATGATGTGTTTTTATGTATGATAGGCAGTCATAGTAATCAGTTACTGTTGTCCACCTTAATTTACCATTCAATTTAAATCCTAGCTTTTGGGAACTAAAATAGCCAAGCAATATGTATGATATTTTCAAGAGGAATATGGACAGCAAAGTAGTAAAAAGCTATTTAATATTCGTGATTGTTTTCAACACCATGGGAGACAGCTGGTGTTGTGTACTGTACATTGGAACCCCTTAAGTTATCTCTGACACTGTAGCATTCTATAATATTAAATAACTCAAAGAAAGAGTTATCTGTGATCTGTGAAGACTAATACAACTGACCTATTTAGTACAATGCAGCAGACAGGATCTAAGCCTAAACCATTAGAACATATATACTACCACCATGCCAAAAATTATCCAGTAACAAAAACTTTTGGATTTTAATACTTTCTTCGTAACACTGAATAAATTAAGTGCTTGTTTCCATTGCACTTTTCACGTTTAGCATTTTGCTTCTAAATTATTTTAATCAGGTTAGATTAAATTTCTTCTGTAGCCATGAATAAAACATTTCCTTACATTATGTACCTACTAGTCTTTTAACATTAAAAATAAAATTGTTCCTCTTCTTTCTTTTCAATCTGCCCCTCATTTAGATGAAAGATAATTCATTTTTAGATCCTATTTCATGTTTGTGTTAATCTAATCTAATAACTATTTGTGTACACATTGCTATTGATTTTTATAATGCTTATCTGAACTTTTTGAAAAAATTTTCCGCATGTTATCCATACATGGGAGTGATGAATTGTCTTCTCCTGTGGTTTTCTGTACAGAACTATGCTTCATATTTTTAAGATACTAAAATATTAATATTCAAGATACTAATATATTAAAATTTGAAAGTGTTACGCAGAATCAAGGACATTGCATATTTGCATATAATGTATACACCAGAACGTCAAGTACATGCAAGTTGAAAGTAAAGCTTCCCTTCAAATTTTCATGCAAACCTACCTTGATTGTTTGTGTAGGAGTTAGGATTCCTGAGAACGTACAGGTCCCTGTAATAACTAACATTCACAACGGATAATGATTTCATGTAAATGCAATCTGCCTAGGTAGTATCATTTCCAAAGTTTCTCAATGTAAAATGCAGTGTTTAAATGTTTGGTCATAGACTGTAAGTGTGTCACATAAAAACAAAATGCAAATTAAAATCCAGAAAAGTGTCTGTCCTCATTAGAAATGTCAAATTTCCAAATATGAAAAGAGGTATTTGGCTTAATGACTATGTATGCCCTTGTAATTGTATTCTTTTTGCCACCTGTGGACTTTGATATGAGTCTAGAGATCTGATATAGCAGGACCAGAGTGTACTTTGACAAGAGGGATCCTTGTCATTTGCTTACATTGGTTAGTGAGTACAATAGGTACTAACCTGATTTTGACTTACAGATTCGTGTCTTGCGGTTGTTCCCCTGCCTGACAAACACTAACCGCACATCTGAAGCAGTTTGCATATCTCGCATCCTTACGCAGGTGCACAGCATATTCAGGCACTGCAGAGTTGACTGCACTGAGACATCCACAATGTGTTCAGGAACTGTGCTTCACACAAGTAAACCATCTCTTTCCAAAGTGGACCTGACTCATGTACCACAACCAACAAGCCCCCATTTCATTCAAATGTTTTGGGGTATTATTTTAACGGCCATAATCATTGACAACACTTCAGTCTTCACTGAGTATCATGCAAAGATAGCCCAGAGGAAGGGGGGTTTTGCTTTACCACTTATTTTCATAGTTTTAGAAATCCTGCATTAATTTATACAGAAAGTTGATGTATTTAACATGTCACATAACATATGAATAAAATAATCAAAGCTATCTTTAAATAGACATATTCCTCTAAATGGCTTGCTATTTAGGACCATGGAAATTCAGAGGAAATTTATATGAAAGGTGAAAAACTTTACAGTAAATTAACCATCGTAACAAAGCTCTTGTGTTGAAACTGTCATTTCTTTAAGTGAGATATCATGAAGCTGGAGCACCAAAGGGAATAATTCTCATAATTAATGAGGAGCTATTAAACTACAAAATGATTTGCAAAAAATGACCAACAGAGTAATTAGTTTTCCTGGTTTTGGTTGCATTCAAGTCTCAGAACCAGGAACAATATAATATTTATTGTTCCTAAATTTTCTAATTAATTGTATTCGTACTGTATATAGTTTTATTTAATTCCAAACAAACTCGGGAGTCCTTTGCACATTGGTGAAGACACCCTTCACCTTGAGGTGCAGCACCTTCTTGGGTGATGAGTGACAGCCATTGAGCACCTTCATTACCACTACCTAACGGATCAGGAAGAAACCACTTCATCAATAGAATTAGGAGGGAGCTTAATCTTTTATAGGAACAAGTAATAGGTTTATTCCATGCTGAAAAGAGAAGAAAGAAAACACAACATTTCAGCTGTGGAGCCTTCTTCAGGTGTGAGCCACCTTCAGGTAATAATAATTTAGAAGACAATGTATGCATTATAGACTATTTGAATAATAAAAAGGCAAAATACGCAACACATCCACCCAAGGTCTCATTTCTAAATCCCCACCTCATAAACAGTTTCCTTTCTTGTCTTAAAA
Organism: Atractosteus spatula; assembly: GCF_055471065.1. NCBI lineage: Eukaryota > Metazoa > Chordata > Actinopteri > Semionotiformes > Lepisosteidae > Atractosteus > Atractosteus spatula. Next base: position 55,286,227 of record NC_142708.1, on the reverse strand, counting down.
AGGATGTGTGGAAGGTTCCTGAATGTAAATCCATTCAAATTAACCCTCCAAATCTACTTACCAGGTTTTACCCATGATTTAACAATTATTCACCAGGAAAGACCTCACCCACACACATTTGGCAGTAAAAATATTAGTGGTTGTGGTAACAGTTCACCCAAAAACCATTGATTCAGTTCTCCTATTCAGGGTCACTAGCATGAAGGACATTCAAAGTACCAGTGCTTCACATATTGGCATAACAGGCTATTGTGTATTATATTGGTTCATATCATATAAATAATTGTTAAAACAGATGATAAACAAAATACAGCTAAATCTGTTAATCTGAATGCATCTACTGAGGGGTATGCCAACAGTTTATGGCTTTATTGGTTGTTGCAGTCCAAGAAAATATGTTTTCTAAATGTATTTTAGTAGATGGCTGGGGTAATTCTGTTCAATTCCTTTCTTTACTGTTGTAGTTCTTTCCAGATGTTTTCTGGAACATGAGACTGTTCAAGGTGGAACCCTTGGAATTATGATTTACACTCCAAATTTGGTAGCCTGTACCATCATCATCATGGTACATGGTAGCATGTTCCATCGCATAGTGGATGTGTTCTAACAGCAATTTGGAAAATCAGTTGACGTGCATTTGCACTTTTTATATCTTAAAGTTAGCAGCAGTTTTATTTGTAATAGCTACAGTAGATATTTTAAATTTTATTTTTTAAATGCACTCATTAAAAGTGTCATCTTGAAATGGAATCTGCAAGAGGGCAAAGGTTGAGAAATCCTGTTACAGCCATTATTTTCTACCCGTTTCATCCAATTCAGTGTCGTGCAGGAGCTGGAGCCTGTCTTAGCAACCAACGGGCGCAAGCCGTTTAGGGAAGGATTCTGCTGTAATCCTACAGATGGCAGCTTCATACCATTGGCTCCTCAGCCAAGTACAGGCCCCAAATGTCTGAGCCTGCAATTCCTATCTTACTGAGAAGGATTACTATTGCAGCACCAAATCATCAGTGGGATAAAACTAACCTGTCTCATGACAGTTTAGTCCCAGTTTATGTTCCTTATTAGTGGTTTCTGGACTGGATACCAGTCCAACACAGGGCACATACAAAGACTCATATACACGTACAGTACATATCGCAATAAACTTTTCTTTTCTACATGCTCACACTCACACCAGAGGCCAGTTTTTCCCTGAATCTAATTAACCAACCAGAACACTATGTCTTTGGACTGTGAGAGGAAACCCATGCAAACACAGGGAGAACTCCACGTAGTTAGCACCTCAGGTCCAGAATTAAACCCAAAACCCCAGCACTACAAGGCAGCAATGCTAACCGCTGCACCACCACTTCACTATTAATCACCATGTTTTACTCCTCATTTGACAACATGGAGCAGTATCACAAAACTTGTTATCTTAGTCAAAAATACAAGCTTTTCACCAAAACAGGGGAGAGGAAGAGAGACACAATTAATAATCTATGGATTATCTTTGGCCCGATGCACCAATGTACTCTGGTGTGGACTCTACCTTTCTCTTGTCTGTGTTTTCTCTCTCTTTTTTAGTTTTCCATACTAAATTTTAATATGAATACCATTATCACATCTTAATAAAATTCAGCATTACAGAATGTGAACTGAATCACCATTGCTTTTCCTTTCACTGCTTGATTTTAAAGCCTTTTGTTTTCAATAAAAAATAAATATACTTAAATGTATGACTATGCCCACACTGGCATGATGATTTAAGTTTTATAGCACATCCTCCCCCAGGGATAACAGGTGTTGCACGTGTGTTCATGAATGATCTTCTCAACAGGGTATGTTCCCATCTTAAGGTCAGTTGCACTGTCCCTAAAAATCATGAAATCACCTGCAAAAAAGCTGTGGTCTGCTAGTTCGAGACTTACAGGTTTTCCTGCCTTTCTGATCATGAAGCATTGGCATAGCGGGTTTATTGCTTCAAACATGTAGTAAAGACTGGAATTAACCATACACTCACTCAAGTGCAAACACTTCTCTGTCTCCTTTGTGGGGAGCTCAGGCACTGCTGTGTTGCACTTCTGTGTGCGAAAACAATTTCTCTCTGAACAGTGAGATAGTCTAGTCTTAACAAATTCCTTCATTTCTTATTCATTTATGTGTTTTGACCAAATATTTCCTTTTATAAGACAGATATTTGGATATTTTGCAAAGATCTTTTAAACATTTGAAAGATACCTTTAAATAGTACTTATTCTGTATTCACATTAAAAGCAGTGGTTTCAAACTTTAAAATATACATGAATACTGGTTCAATCCTGTGATTCCATTAAATCATACAATTGACTATAGTTTCAAAACAAGAGTTAAACTACAAAAACACTTCAATATTAGTCCTAAGTTCCACACATACAGTAGTACGTACTGTAGTAGGATCCTTAATGCATCACAGCTATAAAAATAGGAAAAGATGATTAAATCAAATATGTATGTTCCCTATCTTGTGATGAAGAGAGTATTATGTAGTTTTATTATCAAAATGGACACAGGTATTGTTTGTGCAACCAGGGAAAATGTTAAAAACAATCCTGAAATGCAAAGTTTTTTTATACAATACTATAGACTACTATGGTTCTATGCTGTTTGGTTGTTTTTGTTGTTGTTTTAAAAATAATTGAAAATATGTTCATATTAAAACTTATTTAAAAACATGTGCTAAATGAATGACAATTGAACCACAAAACTCTATAGCTTGAGCTATAGCACTGTACGTCTTCTGATTCTATTGATATTGTCTAGGATAGAGCTAACCATGACCAGACAAGCAGATATCTTCCTCCAGTATATGGGTGGTTACGCTGCACACTACTATGCACAAACTAAAATCTGTTTTTTTATATATATACTGTATATAGTTTCAGTAGTGTTTAATTTTGAGAATCGGTATGTTTGCAGTATGCCACTAGGGTGCACAGTGAGTCTGTAAATTGCTAAACTTGGCGCTGTCAGTTGACAGATTCCTTTCCATCAATATGAGTCTGTCTCAAGCTTTGGTTAATACAGAACTACTATGTCTTGAAGAACAATAAAGATTTTTTAGTAATTTTGAATAACTACATTAACTAGTGAGCTCTAATTGAATTTAATTTGGAAGCTGTAGAAGTAATCCAAGTAAGTCTTGTTGAAATACATTCTTCAAAATGTAAAAAATACTTTAATAGACACCCTTTACATTAAAAAAAAAAGATTTTTCTGATATCTGTTTAATTTCATGTTTCTCTATAAGTAGGTCTGTAGCAAGCTGTATTTCAATTCCTGCTAAAAGGCTATCTAAAGCTTTCTATGCAGGCCTGCTTATTTTCTAAATTTTTATTTGATCAATTGTATTTTAGTCCACTTATGACAGTATTTTTCAGCGTGAAAATATATTTACAGGGCTTTGTGTCTTGAGTGCATATTTATCTTTTTAAAATTCTGATTTATGAGAAAAGCAGATGAAAGATGTCAGTGTAATGGAGTGGAACAATGGAGGCTGGGAAGGACACACCAATCAAAACAAACATCTTTCTTCAGCGCAGGATTTACTGTAGTTTGCATTTAGGAATTATTCACCGGATATTCAAATGGCACTTTTTTGTGTTTTCATTTTTGTATCTAAAAAGATTCTTAGGAAAAGTATATCTTTTTTACAATATTAAGAATGACATGCTAATAATTACCTGAATCCAGATACATAAAGGTCATATCAATAAATAAAATCCAAATTATGAAATCAGAGTTTTGAGAATAAGTGTTCTTGTTTTGCATTTGGTCATGGATGATATGTTCAGTGTTACAAGAACTGAGATTGCTTACCAAGAAAAGCAAAACCTAAATGGAAGACAGATGAAATATCATAATATATAAATTCATTTTCAGTTCCATACTGTATATGTCTTGTATAATTTGGAACCTGCATAAAAGATTGTAAAGGCTGTGCAAAAATGTTTAAATATGAGACATCCAAATATGAATGCAAGATACCAAATTAAATCAAATAGATTAAAATATAGCATATAATATGATAATTATCTTGTTTTTGCTCAAAATGTATTACAAAGAGGAATGCGAAGAGCAATAAAATAATGTATGAAAAGAAGATAAAGTGGGAATGTTGTATGAGTGTTTTTAAGGAATGAGACAGACATTCCGGTGTGCAATACACAGCAAAAGCAAACTAAAAGTGAATTGCTGTTACAACATATTAAAATTACAACACAGTGTAGTCATGCTGAGTATACACAGATATTAAATTCAGAGAATCATAGATCTCCCTTTTCCTTAAGTGCACTTTTAAGTGCGCTAGATCCCGACGGATACTGAAAATGATTTGGGAGAAATGTAATAATTTCTCTATTTAATTATGCCAGATAATGCATTAGATTAAAGCTGTTCTTCAGTGGGAAATGGTGAGCATTTTATTACTGACTATCTGTGAGAATCTACTACAAAGGTATTATGTACTAAAAATCTTGAATTGTGAGACTTGGCCTTTATCATAAACTCCAGGTGCTCTGTTAGCAATTACATGATTCTACAGTGGATTCTGCTGTTTGCCTTTATTTCAAGTTAATTACTTTTCCAGTCACTTTCATACACCCAGCTACAGTATGTGCTTTCAATATTACATCATTTGGTTGCTGCAGAAGAAGCTTCAGTGTAGGATAACAGTCATTTGAAACTATGTTTCTTCCTGTCACTGTAATTATAGGGATGGCTTCTTTTCATAGTTTGCTATGTTTACTTAGGGATTTTTATTTATAGTGTGTGGAACAAGATGCATATTAGATGTACCTTTGTGTTTATCCCAGGTGCATTCTAAAATAACAAGGTGCAGGCACATACTGTATGCTTTATATTTAGAATTAGCTAAATTTACATATGACATCTGGTCTTTTGTTGTCAAATCACTGTGGTTTTCTTGCAGCATTCTGCACAGTGTATTATAATAACCAGAAAAGATGCTGATGCATTGTTAAATATAAAAAAAAACTTTTTGAAAAGGCATCTGAAAAGTGTTAGTGAAAAAGGTGAGTCTGTATATGTGTTTTCAGTCCACTTGTCCTAATGAGGGTCACAATAGTAACATTAGTCTATTTGTAATTACAGAACATTAGCATGATGGATCTTTTTTTAATTTCCATAAATTCCAAATTTGCATAGTTTCATCATATATACTACAATTATGCAAAAAGATGATAACATTTTACTAAAAATATCCTTTTTACATTAATGTAAAATAACTTAGAACATGTTTTAATAATCAGGTAACAGAAAGGAAATCTTGCTAGAAAACACATTCATTCTGTATTTTTTCACTTAATTAAAGTTTAGCTGAAGAACAACATAAAAACTTAGAATTAAATATATAGTTCAGTAATGACATATTTGATCTTATAATTAAATGTGACTTGTTAATAAATATTAATCTCTGGTTAGAAATGAACATTTTAAACATTTATTTTATTATATAGAAAACATTTATTATATATTTTATTTTATTTCCTTATGCAACTATAGTTATTCTTATTTTGATCTCCACTAGATGGTGTCAGACATTTAATGTTTTATCACAAGTGATCTCTCAACTCACTTTTGAAATAGCAGTGGTGCATTCTGAAAGAGGCACATTTTTTCAAATGCATTGCTTTTTTCCAGAATGTTTAGAGGTTTAGAAACATTGGTCTCTTTAGTAATAGGACCTTATTGTCCACAAGTGCATTGAAAGATAAGTATCATCAACTCATAAAATAAAATATATTATTAATAAAATGTATTCCTAATTTAATTATACTGTAGTTTACTCTAACCATTTATTTAAAACTATGACTTGATCTTTGTTTCTTTCAAAATTAGAAATAAAAGAAGGTATGATTTTTACTGTTACAGCTGTATAAAAAGGAAAGAATTTGTAATATGGATTTTGCTTTTTCTTGAATATAAAATAAAATTGTACAATAAACAACCCTGAAGCTAACTTTTAGAGCCTGGATGTGTCCATTCTAAGCCTTAACAATAATGTGTTTCCTAAACATCCCTCAAGGGCAATTGAGCAGTTTCTATCTTTTCACCTGGGAAGTCTTAGTCACTGTGTAATATTTATGGTCCTTTTTCATGTCCACTTTCTAAAAAAGTACTTTGTGAGATTTATGGGCAGGTGCAGATTGTTTTCCATCAGTTAGCCCTTAATTTCTGTGTGTTGGTACTCAATTTGCAAGGAATGGCTTAATAGTTCTCTGGGGGAAAGGATCTGTTAGAGTTCAGGACAGAAAATCTTTTTCCAAGACGGTGTGGGATTCCAGAAAGGTCATGTACGATGCTCGAATAAAGGAAGTGCTGTCAGTAAGGGGCTCTTTGTAGTTGCTTTTGTTGCAGGTGCTCTGCCAGTCATTATTAAACCCTCTCTTCTGTTGATTATTGGAACCGGACTAACATCTGTTAGTCTAACTAAGCTATCTTGGTAGCTCTTTAGGAATCTCTGCATAGACATGCCTGAGCATACAAGGTTGATTTGAAACTGACCCAGGAAAAAATGTGCATGTTGTTAATTATTGCTGTTCCAGTTTGAGAACTAAGACCTCTAGAGACTAAAAATCTTTGCTAAGGTACAATTATTTGAGTGGCTACTTAGAATTCCAGAACCACCATGACTACAGACCTCCTAGACTGTCTTATTGGCAGTTTTTGTTAGCTCTCTTTGGACGGAGGGAAAACAGTTTGACCTGATAAGTTTATTGTTGCTGTCTCCAGACACTGAGATAGACCTTGAACACTTTTTTGTGTGACATGTTTAAGGAGCAACAACAACTAAGTTTAATCCTGAAGTGGGACAAAGAACACAATGGCAGCCTGATAGTATTATAAAATTCTTTATTATATTGAACGTTCAGCTTTGTAACAGGTCCTTTTTTCATATTCAAAGTAAAAGGGAAGATTTCCCCCCAATTATAAAAGAATTACAGTCAGCATCTGGCTCCCCTGATCTACAAAGGATTAAAACACCTTCACAGTGGTGGTCTCAAAGTGTATTAATCAGTTTATTATCAAAAATACAGTACATTTGCATACTGGCCACAGAGACACAGATATGTACACGTTTCTAGTTAAAAGTGGTCATCCTGAGCATGCTCCTCCTGTTCCCTCACAGGTGCAGAGGCAAACTGCCAGCATGTTTCTTACAAAGGTAGGCAAAGCACAACCGTGTAGCCCTTTGTATTCACTTTCAATGATATTTTAACTATGGTGTACCTGGAGGGGGTGAAGGTGTTAATCATTTACTTGTGTCACAACTACAGAAAGTCTGATATCTCATAATCACAAAATCACTTCTGTCCTCTTAGCTAATTTAGAATTTTATATACTGTACATGACCGTGATTACATTTAATAATGGCATACAGTACATAACTATTTTACCCTCCGGGTACCCCCACCATCACCACCTCCAGTGAATGCTGATCTTTGCTGATCTATATTTAGGCAACAAATACAGGAATAAGTGCCAAGAAAATCGTTAACCTAGCTAACTAACTCTCCCAATCTACAGGACTCTGATGCCAATACTGGCTCACATAAAACAAAAGTACTGAATCTAAGTCTACTTTAAGGATTTATTCTTAATGAGGTTTGCAGCTCTCTCACCAGCCTGGCAGCTGAAATACTGGCAGTTTTAAGCCTCAATGTGTTTTAAGCTTGTCACACTAAATACTTGCAAGTCTTGCTGCATGATGTCAGATACCTGCCCACCTACATACAGAGAGCATCTGTGAATAGTTAAAGTGGCTTACAAAAACGTTTCTATCGTCTTCAAAAACAACATCAACAACCAGTTCTGTCATGGATTACCAAAATCTGTAACAACTTTAGCAGTAGCAATAACCTAGCAATTGCAAAGGGTGTAAAGTAAACAAAAAAAAAACAATTAATATCCTAAATACTTGGAACCTTTAAAACAAATTCATCATTTCTAGATTTTGCTAGTTTAGAATTGGTCTTCCTAACGTATTCTCTGTTTCCATCCAATTCCTATGATGGCATTCAGTTGGGAATTGCATTTCTTAATTAAAGCAGTTAACCATTTCTGACATTTATTACTATTACACAGCCTTCAGCTATTTACTGTAGCTTGATTTTAAAAAAAGAATCAGTATAATTCTAAAGTGAAGTTGGTTTGTAGGCCAAACCTGATTATACTTTGCAAATGATAACTATTGTTCCACAGTTAACTGTATTCAGAAATGAATTAATGGAGGAAAATTAATTCATGAATACAGTGCCTTTTAGTATTTTGTTAGTTCTTAAAACCATTCATCTTCTATCTACCTTTTCCAATACAGGGTTGTGGGTGAGACAGATGGAAATCAATTTTATGTATCTTTCTATTGTAATAAAGCTCTTTATTTTAAAGAAAACTAAGAAATAACTTTAGATTAATTTGTGTGGGGAGCAGTGTGTCTTGACAGGATAAGGCAAAAGTTAATCCAACTGGAATCTAATACTCACATTCCACCTTGTTGATAAGCACTGTCATAGTTCAATCTTGGCAGAAATAACTTGTAGTTCAAAACAACATATAATATTTAATCTAAACATCATGTAGGCTGACAAATGTTACCCACAAATATAATAAAATCAGTTGTGTGACAGAACTTTATTATTCTAAACTATTTTCATATTGTTCAGCTGAAAGATCTGCTAAAAGATTTAAAATCCCTTTAAACAATTTTAGGTTGACATGATTGTCTTCTAACAGTGGTTTTAATGCCAGTTTTTACTGTACAAAATGAGTTAAGTGTTTACACATTACACTAATGTTTCAGGTACTCTATTTAGTTACTTTGCTAAGCTTCCAGTCAACGGTTGACAGCTGTCCTATACTGTAATTAATTCAGAATTCTTCTGTACACAATGTGCACTGTAAACAGACCACACCTCTGCCCTATTGCTTTCATAAGGCAAATCCTGTACCATTTCAACCTGCGCAGACAACCTAAAAGGTATTTTTCATAATAGGACAGATGTGAATGTAACTTTTTCACCCTTATTTCCAATGCCTGTGTCAACTTGTGCAATCCAATAACAACATGACAAAAATAAAGGCACATCCCTGCACATCATTTTAAACCAATTGCAATAAATGAAATAAATGAAAAACGTGAAATACTTCGCCAGAGATTATGCACCCCAGTTCCCGATGCTGTTCCTTTTCCATTTCAATGATTCCACCCTGTTTTATGAGACATAAGCAGACAAAAAGTAGGTTGGACACCCAGTGCTTTTAGAATACCTTAGCAATACATTTTATAACAAGGGATAAATAATAAAGAATAATTCAACAGCATTGGGTGCCATACTGAACTCTGAACTCTCCTAGCACCTACAGTAGCACACCTTAAGATCCCTCTTTCTCTACCTTGATAATGAACAAGGTACAGGGCCACATGTAACATGCACCAATGCTTTGCAGTCATGCCAGCAACACAATGTGATTTTCACAATAGAAATATGTACAGTACCAGGATTCCCCACACACAGGTTCACCTGAAATGAATGGAAACAAAATTGGGGCAAAAGTTCAGAAAACTGCATAGAAAAAAATAACGTTTATTGCAATACAAAATATTTTGTAAATAAAATGTGTACAGTTCTCATAACTCTGACTCTTCAAAACAATAAAATCAAAGTACAAATGACAAAGTTTTGATGCATAATAGAGTGCATCTTGTGTAAGTTATATAACTCTAATATCCTTGATTGAATTACAAGCACTCTAAATCAAGTTCCAATGCTGATACTCTCGCTAGCTATCAAATTATATCATTGTGTCGTATTTCCCAGAAGTGATAAGTCTAATACAATTATACATACTGTATGACTACAAAATCATATTTTTTTACGTTCAACAACACAGTGTCAGAATTAAAAAGGTCTATCAATTATCGCAGACACAGCGATTCTCTCATGTTGTTTCTTCCAAATAAAATAACTGATGTGCAACTGTACTGTACCACAAAGTTAGACCCTTTTTGTAAGAACAATAAAAAGAATATTTCTAAAACAACAACAAAAAGTTGAAATACTTGAAAAAAATCTGAATAATTAGGTCAGTAGGGTATGGTGATTTGTATCAGTAATCGAGAATTTACTCATTTACTGAGAAAGTACAGCTATTTGTTTTTCTCTGTGACCTATTCCTCAAGGTTCAGGAAGGCAAAAAATGCACCAGAAGTTTCAATGCCCTCCACATATCCATAAAAGTATAGGAATAATGTGTTTCAGCAGGCAAACAAAAACACTGCCTCTCCAGAGACATTTCATTATGATCTGAGTGAAGCTACCTGTTAGTGACCCTTCCTACATGTCAAATCACCCCAGCAGACCAAAAACTTTGGCAAAGAGAAGCTTCTGAAGAAAAAGTACATATGGACATGGATATTTTTGTGAATCAGATAATAGAACATTAGCAACAGATTTACAATCACAAAACAGGGTCTTCATAGACCTTTGGGTATTCTAATAATAAGTCTCACTCAATAAAAAATTCTAATAGTTTCTCCTCTGTGTGTGCTATATATTCTATATATTGTGCAGTTTATACAACTCAGATATTCTTCTTTGGCATCCAAAATCATATACATCAGATGTAGCGCAGATGAAGGCTAGAATAACTTTTTTCGTCTTTTTTCTTGCACCCATGGTTTTGGCTAGTTTAATTAGGCTGAATGTAATCTGTCTCAATTCAATTGTCTATGAATCTTTATAAAATGTGGACAAATGACATGCATTTTTTCCATGAAGAGGAAGATGTCATTTGTGTTCTCCAAAGGTTGTTCACTGTAAGCTGGTTGTTAAATGCTGGTAAGTGCATTTAAAATGGAGAACATGAGGCACTTCTATATCCAAAGGGTTGCGGGACTATGGTACCAGCTTTATTGTTGAAGCCAGTGTTCTGTTTTCTTTCAAGAAATGGCTGGATGAGATCCTTGGATCATTTAGCCTCTAACTACCAAATGTACCAGATGGACTAGGATCTATTTCACAAATCATAAAAAAGCTAAATATTAATGTGAAGAAATAAAACTAATTGAAAACATATTTGAGCATTTTAAGTCTCTTTGTGGTTGCATTAAAACGTCAAAAACGTGAAAAATAATTCCTGTGCTTGTAATATTTGGGCTCAAAACATTTTGCATTGAGCACATTGTTTACTTATTGTAGATCAGCTTTAAAATTCAGAAACAAATAATGAGACAAAATTGCATGCAGCACTGGAAAATCAAATTCTAAAACTTAAATAGCACATGTGCCAGTGAATCCTTCTTGTTCTGCATGGAACAGTATTTGCCAGTCAGGTTGGTCAATGTTAGTCTTATAAATCAAGTGCCTGAATGTAAGCTGTGCTCATTTGCAGAATTAGTGTAATTTTCAGGATAGTGATAAATTGGATGCTATACACATTGTTCTTCTGGTCCATTTGGAGAGGGTAACAATAGTTTGCTAAAATAAAAGGAAATGCTGTACCCCTCAGTAAAAAGTGAAGGTAAATGCTGACACCTGGTTTCCATTAAATACAGAGTGTCCAGCCTGTGTATAGGGATAAACCATTTCTTGCACAAAAGGTAATCAAATACTTTAGAACATAAATATCTGAGAAATATTTAAGACAATCTGACAGCTTCTTAACCTTTAGGGTAGTGCTAAGTTGTATGAACCTGTGATTCATTCATGTTGCAGTTGATGTTGAAAAGGTTTTGCTTTGCTTGGTACTGAAACCAAACGAGCCAAGGAAAGCCCAATACTTGATTTTAGGTTTTTAGTTTAGATTGCAAATGACAGTTTCTAAATGTATCGCAAGCTATAAAAACTAAATGTTCCATTAATAAAATATGTATGGAAACAATATCAGTTGCTTGTAGGTCTGTAACACTCTTAATTATCGGTCAGCCCATTAGAGGTCTAAGGAATTCCAAACTGGATTTTGGAACCAATCCAATGGAACCAATTGATTAGTGTTGTGAATAGTGTTGTGATTTCCATTAAAAGAGTACAGTAGTCTCTTAAATCTGATAGGCTCTGATAGAATGAACAAGCTTCATGAAACATCTCAATAATAACTTGTATAAATTAATTAATCACAGATCAGAAAATTGCACATTCACCTAAGCCCTGCCGGAAATTGTTTTGTAAAAGTATGTATTCAAACACCACAGTTTCAATTCTAAATCTGGATTACTCAGGTAAGGTAAATAATAAAGTAATTAAATGCTTGGGTGAAGGATATTTTTACCAAATACATGTATTGAACAGAATCTATAATTAAGCTGTTTTGTTTTTTAGTGTATAATAGTGCCAAATGCAGCTGAAATTTGAGTGAATTACTTTGTTCTCTGACTGTTAGTATGGCTCTGGAGTTGTTGAAACACATTTGGATCCTATTCTGCAGAATTAGATATTTAACTATAAATGCTTTATGCGAATGTGGCTAAACAACACCATCATAACTCTTTCATAATTACTACACAACATGTTTAAAACTATGTAATAAAATCTTAAGTGGTCATTTAAAAAATATAATAAAATAAACGACGATTTCTGTTAACCTAACTTGAAATGACAAAGAGTTTTTTCTAAGAGAAAGAAATATCCGTTGAAAGCTTTAAAGCTGCAGTGGTTATATACAGGAAGTGCATGCTGACTGAAATAAAAGTTAACTGAAATTTACAGAATGGCAGTATTCCAGATCACAACACTACAGTATCAGGATAATACCTGTGTTTGCAATAGTAAAGAAACAGTTAAAGAAAACCACAATGATAATATGTATTAGGGACAAGATGAAAATAAGGCTCATAATCATATACCAATAGTTTTGTTTAAGGGCACTTTTCAAGAAAGTGTTTTACAGTAGTACTCAGTAAAAAACAGAAAAGGAAAACCCTTGCAAACTGATTTAGAAAAACCTGATATACAATTAAATTATACATTTTAAACTTAAATTAGATGCCTTTAAGGCATATATAAATTGTTGACAATCACAGAGTTTCTAATGCACTGTACACTGTATGTGCACTGCATGAGAAGACTTTTTCATTCATTATGTAGAGCCTAGTCTTCAGGAGAGTAAGGCCTAAATCAACAGATCTCAGAGATTAAGAGTTGGATCATAGAAGAAGTCTTCAAAAATAAATCCTGGAATTAGACCATTCGATGCATTACACTACAGTATGTGAGCAGGCGTAGTCATACATAATGACAAAAATGAAAACTGTTCTCTTCAAAATAGGGTGGCTAAATACATTTTTTTTTGTGAAGAAATAAATGTACAGATGTTTTCTGTTTTGTAGAGGATAACTAAAATATACCATAAAAATAAATCCAAGAAAGGCAACATGCTCATTTGCCTTCTAGCATCTTATTGTTCTAAAATGCTTGTTACAGTACATGATCTGATTTTATTCTTGATTTACTTGTTGTATTTCCTATGTACACTATGCCTATTTTAAAATAGCTATACATTGGCATAGTGGTACACAACAATAAAATGAGCAACACAACAACTGAAACAGCAGTAAAAAAAGCAGGAACTATTATTGTTACTAAAATATTATCTATTCTGAGTCAAAGTACCAGTATTTGTCCTTTTTGATTCTTACTAAATGTGTTATCAAAAAGTGCACTTAGAATAGCTCAATCTTTTAATATTAGCATTTTTTAACATGACGCATTGACCAATATGTTTTAAAATAAACTTTATAGATATGAGAAAATATTGAAACAGAATGTGTTTTATTTTAGGTGTTACCCTAAATTCTTTTTATTCATCTAACAGCCTTCCTAGCTTTTGTAAATATGCCCATTTTGTAATATTCTGATATTTTCAAGCACTACAATAAATAAAGAATTGTATGGGTAAAATATTTAACTTCATTTTACTGTTTAATTAAATATTATTTTATAAGCTTTAGCTTTTGATGTTATGTAAAGAGACAACCCCCTGAAGTAAAGTGCTTAAACCAGTAAGACTGGACTTCCTCTTGTTCAGAATCTATATGTCATGAAGAACATATAGACACATAGAAAGGCTACAATGTCCCTGAATGAGACTGGGGAAATTCGATTCTGCATATACTGTAGCATACCTACAAGGGTAGGAAAAATTCTAGCGTTCTTTTATTTGTGTAAGAAACTACAGAATGTACTGTATGCTAAGTCTGCTGGCAAAAAAAGAGACACTTCTAAAAACAATGATACCCAGAACGAGATAGTATAAAATTACACAAAACTTACCTTTCTAAAGGCGAGAAACATTTACTGTGATATAAAGACAAATTAGGCAATCAGCCACACATTGAAGGTAGAATTTCTTTTTCACTTCCTACGTACTTGTATTGCTCTGCAAGTCTAAACATTATAGAGCAAGTACATACAGAGCTGTTGCTACCTTTACTGATGCATAGATAACATGGACCTTTCTCTTCACAGGTGCTTCCTTACACAGGGGAAAAGAAAGCAAAGTTTACACTGTCAAGCTTTTATCATTAATCTTTCTTCCCTGACACATCGATTAGTTTTATTTCTCTGTTAACAAGCTATTACAGGCACGATTGTGTGGCTGTGTTAACTCGTGACTGAATAAGCAAAGATCTTGGTAACCCATGGCACAATGTTTTATTTTTAATATTTTTCCCTTCAGCAGTGTTGAAAGGCACCCATTCACTGTAACACTGCCTGCATTGTTCTCATTTTGGAAAGTTTAGCATCTGTCAAACTTCGGAGATTGTTTTCTTTTCCTCTTCAGTACTTTTCTTTCTGGTCACCTGTAGCACAGGATGACAAACACTTTGCTCTGGAAAAATGTTTTTTTCTCCATTTTTGTTACATTATGAAACAAGATTTTATTTTATTTTAATTGTTTGTGACTTGTTTCAGTTAGAGTCTTTAGTGATGCATACTTTAAGATATGTATTTAATTGCTCCACATTGAATTAATATTAAAGCAGATTAATGTAGATTTCACAAATACACTTTCAACAGATTTTAAGACAATGTATGAAATAACATTTAATAAAACATCCGGGTATTCTCGCCCTTTTTCTGCACACCCTCATCTGCAGTATACCTGTCTTTTATCACAGATACTGTAGTTCGTGTGAAGTGGCAAACTTTGTGACTAAGTCATTTTATGAAACCCAAGCAATCCATGTTTAAGTAATATTTTATATTTATCAAAACCGTTGTCAATAATTGGCTATTTTTAAACAGTATGAAATCTTATCTGCAGAAAATAAGACACATAATACATACAATAACACACAAAATAACATACACCCATAGAAGGCTCCACATTGTTTCTTTTCTTCTCTTTTCAGCATTGAATCAATCTTCACTTGTTCCAAAGTTAACTGACATTTGGTAGGGATGACAACGACAAGTCAGCTATACCTGTACCTAATCATCATCATTACAAAACTATACATACTGTATACTGAACTCCCTTTACGTTAGGCTCAGGCATCCCTCCTCCACCCCATCTCCAGCTTGCAGCTACTCCTTGGTCAACTCCTCTTGACCAACTGGGTCAACCACAACCTATCCCACCACATGAATTTAAACGTTTACAAAGCATTTGATTTTTGGATGTTGTTGTCCCTCTTGAAAATTAAATAAAACTCTTGTACAAATGACCTTTCTGACTCACCAGTGACCGTGGGTATGATAATAGAGAAGATAAAAAAAAGGATTTTGTGTGCAAAGACATTATGAGTATAACCACTCTAAGGTATATCTATATGGAAGGTGTAGCATATCAAGGTCAATTAGGAATGAGGGGCTGACTGAATTAGAAAATCTTTTCTAGTTAACTGGCAACAGTACAGTTGACAGAAAATAGTATTTACCATTTCAAAAGCTCTTTTCTTCAGAACATGATCTTCTAAGAAACATACAATGAAAATGAAGAACAATTTTTACTTTCATTTGTAACTGAGATAATAAGGAATAACAATGTTTTTAAACAGGGGTACAGGTACTCTTTTACATGTTTTGTGATATTTTAACAATGGTTGGAAGGAAGGATATCTCTGTCGGTCTCTTAGTCTGTCTGGAACCAACAGAACATGCAGGATATTTTTTTAAAGTATATTTCTGTCTGTACAGGTCATGCCCTGCTCATGCAAAGGCCACCTCTGCCCTAGGCCCTGAGTGACAGGATTAAGCTGTACTCGAACAGTGCTGTAGCCTGAATACATTCTTATTTTCTTTCACCAGAAGAAGTTGTTGCATTGTGAAATAAGTGATTAAATATATAAAAAAACACATTTTGAATTTTACAAACTGGAATTTGACCACTTCAGGAGGTACTTAAGATTTCCCTTCCCTCAAGACTTTAGGAGCGGCCCTAAACAGGATTAGAACCAAGGTGCATTTAATGAAAAGCATTTAATGACACAGCCTATTTATGTTACTTATTAAAAGCTAAAGAGAATCATTGGAGAATTTAAAAGAGGAGACCTCTCTCTTATACTTCAACACATTTCTTATGGTCACTTTTGGTCTTTGTTATATGCTTTTATTAGATCACAGATTGCTAAAAATTGTAATTTCTCTTCAGCAAAAATCCTCAGCAGGTAGCACTTCTGCAGCTTTTTAATCTAAACTGTATGTACATAACATTCACCCACATACTATGACGGCTGTTAAACCTTTAATCCCCTGCAGCAATTATTCCCCTTTGGCTTTTCTAATCCTGAAATATATGCCTGTGACTAATGTTGGAATTTAGCAAGAAATCAGCTCTGGTTTCACAAGGCTTTATTGTTATAAAGCACGATGCAGATACAAAAACCAATGATGAATGAGTGGGGAGGTTGGCTTTGGTTTTTCATACACCTTCTTGTCTTTCACTATCAGTTTTGTAGTGTTGATAATGAAAAGTGTCACAGAGGCATGTAACAAGCCTTTTCACTTCAGTGCCAGAGATAAGCTATTATGTCAGCAACAGTATTGGAAATGTACACTTGAGCTGCCTTATTTCTTGTTCTCTTTGAGGCGAAGCATAAAGTAATGTTTTCTTTTTTAATGAAATACTGAAGATTTTCTATTATCTTTGAATTAAAGCCAAGTAAGACAAAGGTAAGCTAACAAAAGGTACTTCTACTTTGAATACTAGTTGATAGACAGAGTTGTTAATATATGTATTTATTCTGAGGTAGTAAAAGAACAGGGCTAAATCCTAACACCCAACATTATGCTGAAAATGTTTTGAGACCTGAGCTCCTTTTTTAAAAGGGTTCTGTTCTATGCTTTGTTACAGTAAAACCCATTGATAAAGACTGATCTTTTTCTTCTCTAGAAATTCTGTTGCTGATTTGACTGAGGTACTTTCAGTCAGGAGTTTGTTGTGGCACTATGCTGCATCTGAGTTTCCTTCAGTCATGCAAAGTTTCTGTTCCAGAAAGAAAGGAGACCTACTGTACACCATGATGGAAACACCATGCTGGACAATAGATAAAGATACTTATACTTATTTACTGCTTTTCACAAAACTCCACTCAAAGTGCTTTAGCACCCACCTGGATGATACGACAACAGCCAATGTGTACCAGTATGTTCACCAGCTACAGTATCAGTGAAATGAAGCCAATTAATAGATGAGGATTATTAGGAGGGAATAATTGCTAAACTCAGGAGGAAATTTGACCAGGACAGCAGGGTAACATCTCTACTCTTGCCCTGAGATTTCTAACAACTGCGGAGAGTCAGGACCTCAGTTTTATGTCTCATATGAAGGACAGCACCATTTTTACAGTCTAGTTGCCCCATCACTGTACTGGGGTAATAAGGACCCACACAGAATGCATGGTGAGTTCTCCCTACTGTTCCCACTAGCATGTCTTCCAGCAGTAACCTAGCTTTCCCAGGAGGTCTCCCATCCAGGTACTGGCCAGGCTCATACCTGCTCAGCTTCAGTGGGTTCCCAGTTGTGTCCCAGCTCCTTAATCACCAGCAGTATACATTTATAGATAAATAAAGTACTTAAATATATTTATACAGTACTGTATATACATTTACTGATTTATAGATCTGTTAAAATACACTAGGTGTTCTAGATTCCCCTAAATCACTGTGCTGGAAGCAAGAGCTTTTCAGTCACCTCAGATAATTCATGGTCATGCATTTATAGACATTTTATTTTCAGCCTAAGATCAGTTATTACCAATTTGCTTCCAGTCCTCAATAACTGAGTTAGCTGTTTCAAAAAATATCGCAGGGCTCACAAGAAACAGGCAGGTCAAATGAGGTGAGGTCTTGCAAACTGTGATTAGAGGAGATAATGATGGGTACAGGTACAGTAAGTAAGTCTGAAAGGGTGTTGACAAGTCAACCCAATGGACAAGGAGACTTACACCAGATGACACAAAAAGAAATTAAGACAAAATGTACTTAAAAGTGAAAGCAGAAGGCAGATATCCTGTTATCCTTCAAGAAGGGGCTCTATGACATACTCAAACCAGAAAGCTACCAGTATGCCACAATACATTTAGATGGACTAAATGATCTCCTGTAATTTGTTCTTTTTTATTTTGTTATGTTTAAAGATATTTACCTTCTTTCTATGAGGGTTTCTTTGTTCTTGTACACCAGCTAACCCATAACTATTAGATAGCATTAGTGATTTCCTATCCATTCTTTATCAGTTGTAGTGAGAGACAATTCACTATGCAATTGTCTCAATATTTGTGCCCATGCAGGACATAATACACAATGATGTTAAAATATATATACCTGTACAAGGTATGTTGTTTCAATGTCATACTGTTATATACTTCAAGAGTCAGATATTAAATTAATTAATACTGCACATCACATACTGCATGTAGCATAGCATGTAATCTATTTTCTTTTCTGTAGGACATAAATGTTCTTTTGTTACACACAACTCTTTTTAGGAGTGCTAATCCTCTGTATGCACAGCCCTGTTGTGTGCTACATGACATTTTAAAGCACTTCTTACTGGAGTGTTGGGAACAAAATGTTCAAACTGTTTTTCTATTGAGTCAACACTTGGAAATCAGATGCCTTGCAATGTTGTTCTTTAAGCACAGCTCACTGACAGATGCCCACTTGACAGGGGATTATTAGGTGAGACAAAAGAGTACTAAGTTTCTGTTTTTACGTCTTTCTTAGAAAGTGCCATGCATCTTTCCTTTAATTTGTTTTTTCAGGCTCCACTACAGCTAGATCAGTGAAGGTAATTTGAAGCCCTTTAGCCTTTTACAAGTAAACATTAGTAAACAGTGGCAAGATTTTACATTTAAAATATGAAAAGCCTAAATCTTGATACATTTTTAAGACAAAAAAACAGAACTCAGTAAGTTAATGCCATTTTCATTTGTTCAGGTGAGAATTTAAAGAGATAAATAACTAATGGTAAGAAGGAAAAAATACCACCATCGAGTTGTGACATTGTTGTTAGAGCACTCATCTCTCTTAAGAGCTTGGACCTTATTTCACAGCTTGTGTGTCAGAAGAGTTCTCGTGCTATAAAGTGACCATCATATTGGGGTGATTTCTATTTTTTTGTAGGAATATTCCTCTGTGAACAGAGTTCAAAAGTATTTTTGATGGCAATCAGTTTTCTAGGTAAAAAACATTTTGTGCTAAATGTACTGGTAATTCTGAGTATCTTACATTTTTATTTTTACATTCGCTTTATGTTAATACAGTTTTAACGTATTAGCCCAATAGAGTCTCAGTTCAAGTTTTTTTTTAATCAAGACTCTTGAAACCATTTATTGGTTATCAGGATGCATTTAATATCATTCTTATTTTCTTTCAACATACTGGCATTGCTGTGACATTTTATCAATAAAAAGATATAGTATGAGATTTCGCATTAATTCTTTGCACCCCACCTCAGACCTCTGATAATAAATCATTGATAAGACATTAGCTATTCTCTTAAATAGTAAATAACCACATTCCAATCCTATTATCAATACCAATATTCCTATTTTGATACTAAAAAAACAGCTCATAGCAAATCTTTCCATACGCAGAAAAATATGTATTTTGTAGTGCATTGTGTACAGTATTTATTTTAAACAATTGTGAGTAAATATTCAGTGCACATAAATATTCAACAATGTCTGTATGAATTCCATAATTAAAAAACAAAAGGGTAACATTACCAGTAACGTGCGTTTACATATTCAACATGTCTTACGTATCTTATATTTGATGCCAAATACCAAATGTTGTTAAAAAAAATGATTCCCTTTCATTGGTATTTTGATGTAAACACACATATGCAATCTGCATTTTCCCGGTTAATGTTCCATGTCTTAGAAACATGTAAGTTCCACACCACCTACAATGTAGTTGACATATTTCATTCCCATTGTTTTGTGTAATAGTAAAAATGAAAACAAAAAATCCCATCCTTTGTTACAGAGGAAGAAGGTCTAAAATATTAATTGCCTTAGGCTTTAGCTGAAAACACAAAAGCTGTACAAAAGATCACATCTGTATTAGAACAAATGGTATGTATGTTCCTTTTAAAATGTTTGTAAAGTAATGCAGGGCCAAAATAAGAGAACTATATATTCAATAACACAGTGTTCTTTTTTTAAAAAACAAATCTAGATACAATAAATATTGTAATGTTATATGCTTTTCTTTTTTCCTGCTAAAACATAATGAAGTTAAGTGTAATTATTACAACCCATAGCATTGCATATTATTTAATTAATATTAATATATTGATTTAATTTAAAGAATTAAACTGTACTGTCTTTTCACAATTTTTTTTCATTTTCCCACCAAAATGTCCTGTTATAAGTGAAAATAAGCCAAGATTTCTGGATATAATGTGGTAGATATGTCATTTCCATGTCAGGTTTGATGAGACCAATATTGGACATGATCATGATAAAACAAGTTAGTTATTGTATTTTTACTCTGAGTTTTATTTGCTTATTCCTAAACTAATACTGACTGAAGAGTGATGATGGTACTGAAATATAGTTATATGTGTCTGTCCAACAATCACTTCTATGCTTTATCTGTGAAACTCATCCAAAGTTGTGGGTGTCCAGTAGACTGTGTGTATTTGTGACTGAGATAGTTCTCTGAATTTGAATAATCCTTTTTATATGTAAATACTTCTTGTAGCAAGAAGGTCAATACTTTCATACGGCTAAAATAAACATTTCTTGGTGAAGTGGTTTGTACAGGTATAATGTTTAGAAAACAGTAGGGACCAGCAGTTAAGTGTTGTAGTGTTTGTAAGTCCGAAAGGGCAGAATACCACACCCAATTACCCGGCTTTTCCACTGGTGTGAGATAAGCCTGTTTATAGAAAAACAGAAATGTTCTGACAAACATACTGTCAGCAATTCAGAAATAGATTTTGCCCTTCAAAAAGTATCTTTTTCTTTGTCAAGACATGTCAAGAAACTTTGGTTGTCAGCCAGATTAATAGTTGCAGTCATTTTTTTTAATTTTACCATGTGTTTCCCTTTTCTGTGTGTAGTGATACACCATGATGAACAAAGGAAAACAACATTCTCTTGCCTAAAGGAAAATAAAATGTGAAATAATATATTAAATACATATGAATACATACAGTCAGTACCAACACAATTATTCTTTTAATGGATACTTTGTCCTTTTTTGATTGAACATGGATAAACTTAAGTAATATAAATATAGAATGTAATGTAATTTTTTATGATGTCATATTTTGCATTGCTTATTAATATTGCCATTACATGGTATGCTTAGTAACAGGTTATGGGATCAAGTCCTCACTGCAAACAGTGCTGACCCCACTGTCCACTCAGCTATTTAATGGGAGCCAGCATTGCTGGGGGATAATTCCTGCAATGGGCTGTCCTCCCATCTAGGGGGAGAGTAATGTGCTCTGTAGTCCATTTAACACAAGGAAATCCAGGATAACTGTGGTCTGATGAGTTGCTGTGGTTTTGGTATGAACTTTACCGTTACCTTTATATACAATATGCTAAACTTTTTCATCCTACCTTTCCATGTGCAAACCTTACAGTGCATGTCTTTCTACATTGCTGTAAGCATTTACAATGCTGTAAGCAGGTGCTCTCCAAACTGCATTCTATCAGCTAGTCTTGCATGATAAAAACAATCCCACAATTATAAGTGAAATAAAATCTTGCCTTATTCAGTTAGTGTTTTAGAAACATCAGTAGTAAAGCTGCATGGATAGAAATTAGAGCTTAATGTTCCATTTAAAGCATTATGTTTTATAGCATCTTATTAGTTCAGAATTAAATTCTTCATCACAGTATTAAAAAAATTAAAAACATGTTCCATTCTAAAGAAATATACTGTAGGTCAGTAGCTATTTTACATTGGGGTCATTTGGAGTTCATTCCTGAATTTAGTTCGGCTCATTTGAAATGTAACATGAACCTAAAAGTTCATATGAATGAACTAAGTCAACTTCTTCAAGCTTAAATGAGAAGCAAGGTTAGTCTTTACACTTCAATACAAACAAACTGAGCATAGACAGAAAATGAAAAAACAAGAGCACACCTAAAGTGAACACAAACAAATCAGCTAAATGTAAGTATTGTATAGTAATTTAAAAGGGAAATTTAAAGGTTATTAAAAAAAACTACATTTCTGTTCAGTTGTTTAGAGTTTAATTTTAATCTGTTTACGCATCTGCTTTTGGACCATTTACAATTATTGTTAAATCCTGTAATATTTCAAATGTGGCATACAGTAGGTAGAATACAGTGAGCTATTTTTGTAGGTATGCATTACCAGATATAAACCGCAACTGAGCACAAAAGATGTTGAATTGTTTTGCCTTGTGTGATCAAAGGTCAAGGCCTTTCAAGAAAATAGTTGGTAGTTTTGACTGTGTATAATAGAACAGTTTTTTTACTTTATTAATATCAATTAATTAAATATTTTCAATAGAATTAAATAACCCTCTCTTTTTCTTATTGGTAAGCAATTTGATTTGTAATTTAGATGCACTTTTGCCTTTTGACACAGTTCTTATTACAGACCTGTAAGCTTTCTAAACTTGAAACTTCAGGGTTGTAAGTACCTAAACACTAATTAGCACAGTGCTAAAGGTAATATTCTCTTAGAGCTAGTTATCCATACTATGACCACATATATTGGGCTGAGAAATGGAAAAAAAGTTCTAAATTAAATAGTATTAGAGGCAAATGTTACATGTACTAAAAACAAATCAGGAAGGCCTGATGATATTCTGCAAATTTTAATAGAGGTAATTCGGGATGATTTTTATAGATTAACAAAAAAAACTTTGAACAAGCCAATCAAGGCAGAGGTAATACAGTACCTGTTGACGGAAAAATTGTCAATATAGCACTTACTGTATCCATAAACAATTCTGAACCAAGTGATTATATACCCTAAAAGTCCTACTTTCATTACATGTGAAGTTATGGAAATGATAATTAGAACTAAACGAGAGGATCATTTACACAGTAGTAGATTTACATGGCATGCAAAATGTAGGCATTAACTCATGTGTTAGGCTTCTTTAAAAATTGATACAACAATAGATACAGGTTTCTGATGAAGTTAAACAAATGCTTTAATACATGAATTGAAGATATTGAAGTTGATACTCTAGCTTCTTTCAAGAAATCACTGGATGAGATCCTTGGATCAATTAACTAATTAAATCTACTCACTACCAAACAAGATAAATGGACGTAATGGTATCTAATCTCATTTGTAAACTTTCATATGTTCATATGACTGTTACGATCCCAAGAAAATGTTACGACCCCAGGTGTCTAGGGGTAAAGGGGTGTAACATTTAGGATAGTTTTTTTTGGATGCAGGTGGGTTCTGGTGAGGGACTGGGGAAGTGTCACAACAAGGGTTGGTGCAAAAGTGATTAAAGGTGAATAAGTGACGGGCACAAAATAGGACACAATAACACACAGTGAAAAGGAACTAGAGTGGTGCCAAAGAAAAGAAAACAACAAACAAAATGGAACTTTTTTTGGAACAAACAAAAGTGAGGGAAGCTGACCTAACTACAAAAGAAAACCCGAAACAATCGATCTTAGGCATCTTCAAACACCCTAGCTAACCTCCACTGACTACCCAAAACCATACAAGACAAACGGCACTCACCCACACTAAACTAGTGTGACTAATACAAAAATCAACTATGTGTGCAGAATGTACCCAACAACCTAAACTAACCCTATACAAAAAAGTTCACACAAATACACAAGTGAACTAGGAATACAAATAAGGGAAAACGAGAGTAGTCAACAGGAACAGGGTACAAAAGAACACAAGGGTTGAACATACTGTATAACAAGTAATGGCGAAACAAGGATAAACACAAACAAACGAAAGTACAAAGAGACAAACAGAAACCAACAAAAGCCGAAGCTATATGAAAATACACATACGCAAAGCCAAACCAGCAAAGCCAAAGCAAAAACCCAAAACAAAATGAAGCAAAGCAAAACCAAGCGGGACGAAAATCAAAAGAAAGGCCCCTTCCTTCTGAAAACCTCCATGTTATATACTGAATAAGATGAGTTCCGATTGGTCGAGAAGCTGATTGAAGATGATGTCACAGAAACAACGATATAATGGGCCAATGGGGGACGGAGAACAATCAAGGTCAGGAAGTGTGGAACATAACAACAAACACACATAGACCACACACTGGGATGTAACAATGACTTATTGCATAATATCTGCTATTTCAAGTAGAACAGCCAATCACATTAATACCTCTGTTTTGTTTACATTTCTGTAAACATAATAACTTTCCAAAGAAACACTTTGGAAACCATTTAATCACTAAACCCCCACTCCCATGACAATTGAGATTGCCCTGATTATAATCAGAGGATTAAATATGTTAAGACAAGCTTGGTATATGAATCCATAAGCTTCTAATTTCTGTCATCATATTGTATCTGACTTTCACATGCCATCCAGAATTCATTCAACCATACTGCATAAAATATACACATTGGCAGTTGTGATTATTATGTAAGAAAACATGTTTAAATTTAAAGAATTACAATGCAAACATATGGTGACATCTGGTATAAATCAAGTCAGTAACCTGATTACAGAAAGGTATTCCCTTTTGTGTCTTTTTAAATTAATTGAAAAGGGATTTAAAATGGCATTGTGCTGTATATACTCAAAAGTATAAAGCAATGTTATTTTTATTTTATTCAATGTTATTCATTTTATTAAATCATTTTAAAAGATCTGAAATAAAATGTTTAAATATTGTTTTCAAGGTGCTATAAGAGATCATTTATGTTATTTTTTTCTTTTATAGTTTGTGTTTCAACACTGATTTACATAAATAAGATATACAGTAAAAAAATTGGTTATGTGATAACCAAAAATCGGTTCAATGGTTTATTACATAAATTGGTTACAACAATGTTGCACAGATGAGATTGAGAGTATCCTAAGCAGTTTAGTATAAATGTTAAGTCCATTCAAGCCAAAGACAAAGAAATTCTACTGTATGTCTTGATTTGATTGGCTATGCAGAACTACATTACTAAGAACTGAATTATGGCTCTTGGGAGATAGCTGAACACATCAGCCATGCATTAAAGTGTACATCTGTTGGGAATTAAAGATAAAGGAAATTTCATACCTAAAGTTAAATCATTACATTAGAGTTTTTTTTTTGTTAACACTCAGCACAAAACTCAATATGTAGATTTTTAAACAAAGTAATAACTCCTTATCTGATACCATCAACAAGTCAGAGCTTTTGACAGCACAGATTAGTCTTCTACAGAGAAGACTGTGAGGTTACCTGATTCCAGCAATCACAGAGGCATTGACAAACTGTTATACTCTTCATTGGATTTCTACAACTACATGGCAGCGCATTTAAACTACAGTTCCAATTTCTCAGACTGGATTTTAAAACTCAGTAACAAACAGTATTGCAAAGTTTTAAACATTCTGAATAAGCACAAAATCATGAAATTTGTGAAAGTACTGGGTAGTTGCTACAGTACTGTATGTGCTTAAAAAACCTTGGCCTCGCTGCAGGAGTGAGGGGTCCCTTGTTGCTTACTAGTCACTGTAATGACTAATGAAATGAGATGTTCGAGTGAATAAGTACAGGTTGTGCAGAATACATTTCACTGCAGAAATGTTCCAACATGATCTGCATGCAGAGTTAACAAGTAAGTAATATTTGTTGGCAAAACTGCCTCGAAGTCAAGAGCAACATTACTATTGAATTAACAGAGATATATTCACAAGCCTGCTTGTTTACAGTGTAATAAGACCGTTTCACGTCACCGATAGTTTTTGATGTACTGTAAATTGGAGGTTTTAAAGCGTTTTAGAACCCAGGGCCCCAGTGCAATAATAACAATAGCAATAATAAGGGAGCCATGATGTCACCCTGGATAAGATACATGGATCAATTAACTCTTAACTACCAAACTGGATATGTGGGCCAAATAGCTTCTTCTCATTGCTTATGTTCTTATGGTCTAAATGCTCTGTGTCCAAATTTGACAGTGAGCCGAGCTGACCTTTGTGCAAAAGCCTGGATATTCCCTACTGCTACAACTTACAGTACAAGGGCTTCCTGAAAGAACATGCTGTAGATGGCAGTGATGCTTTGTCATTCAAGCACATAAATCAATAATAATAATAAAATACAACATAATCATGGAAAGCTAATATCTGAACATGCTTTTATCTTTAAAGCTCAATCTCATATCTATAGCATCAGTTGTAGGGATCAGAACTGTTGATCTATCTTTTTTTCTTTTACAACAATCAATGATACAGATAGTGTGTCTAAACAAAACTGTCAGAGAATGTTGTTTTCTCACTAACTTTATAGTGTTACCAATCCTGTGTTTAGACACATTTGTCTTTGGCCTCTGAAGAAATGTAGAATTTGAAAGGTTGTTACTAGCCCCTACAGTGGTATTTTATGGTTATTTTGAAACCTTTCTCCATGCAAACAAATATTAGAACATAATTAGACTTTGTTTAAAGATGATAGTATCTTTACTCAAAAGAAAGTGTTATATGTAGAATTTACCAGATTAGTCTTTTTAGTCCAATTAGTCATTTTTTCACAATAACAAATCGTGAGCATAAATGACATGTAAGACAAAATATTCTTTTATAACTTTTGTTTGCATGTTTCTTTGTATACCAACCCCATCTGGAATGTTTGATTGTTCTTTTACATCTCAGCTCACAGCAAAATCTCCTGCAGTGCAGGAAGAATAAGGAAGGGCAATTAACCAACCCACTCACCCCATTTAAGCCATTAGACACACTGTAAGTTGAAAGTATCTGAGAGGAGAATTTGCACCTATTAGAGGAATGGGGCATCTCTCAGTGACAGCTCTACAAGCCCGCAATGATGCAGGAGATGTTTCCAAACCCTACTCCTAATGGCGCTCTGTCAATTCTGCAGAACACTAGAGGAATCCCAGTGACATTGGGCTAGTTGTGTGACCCAAGTTCAAACTTGCGATAACTGTGTCATTTGGAAGAGAAAGTCTTTACAGGTTGAGCCAGATGCATTCCTGATCAACCTTCAAGAAAACTGCCATGGCCCATAAATTGTGCCTCAATAAGTGTAATAGGGTAGTAGCATGCTGCAGAAGGAATAAGACTCATGCAAGAAAAGGTATTCGTTTTAAAAGTGGATTACTTTTATAGTGAAGAGGAAGAGAGCAATGCCATCTGCCCACATTTCTTCAGCTTTCATTCTAATAACATGATGCAGAATGGGGCAAAATACCAGTTTCTAAATAAGTGCTCATTCATTTTTGTGAATAGTAGGTATTTAAAAGTTACAATAAAATTGATTTGAACCGCTTAGTTTTGTATCCTGATCAAGAGGTACATTTACCTAAAAATATAATCTATACTGTGAAAGATACAATATATGCTTGGGCACATCTATAAATTATGATTATTGCATTTCATCTTGAGTGAAAACACTTAATACACTTGAAGGATGGTGTTAGGAATAGCTAGTCCCGAATAAGGTTGGATCTTATGCGGTGCTAGCTGGTTTGAGCTGAGAAAACAAACAGGTTTTAGTGAGCAGAGCCAGGTTCACTTATCCAAGTCTCGTAGACAATATTCGAGGTCGAGGTCAAGCGCAAGTCAAAAAGCCAAAAGCACAGGACAATGGATTTCTTAGATGGGAAAAATCGTAGCGAAGGTAGCTCGGTGAGGGTTAACTCAATATTGAGCGTAGGAGTGTAGGTGAGTAGCCCTTAAGTAGCGATTGTTGTGAGGCGTGATGCAGGACGAGGGACGTGGTTGGGTAATTAGGTTGTGCGTTGGCGTTTGTGGGAAGTAGCCTGGGCTTATGACTGATTAGTGAGATCCGCGCGTCGGCATTTGTGAGCTTTTGTCTGATTAGTGAGATCCATGAAAGATAGACTGACATATAGAATATGAGTTATAGTATTTAATTGACTCCTCAAGACAATTGTTGGATCCTAATCTATGTGATCAAAAGCCTTTTCAGCATCTAAAGATAGGAAAGCCTGGTCTTCAGATTCTAGGATATTGTGTAATAGAAGACATATGTTATCTGAAGCAAAGATGTAAATGTGAGTTTAATAGTAATTTTACTATTAAAGTAAAATAGTAATTTTAGTAATTTTACTATTAGCCTAAGGATCAATTGCATAGAAGACCACAGACTCACAGTTTAAGCAAGGCAGTAAGTTTGCAAAATATTTTTTTCTTTTCTTAACCTGAAATTCCGTGGATGCCTCAGCTTTAGATCAGCTTTTAAAATATGAATTATTCATTACATTGTTAAGGAGCTTCCATGCTAACATTAGTAAAAACAACCTTCATATTATAAGTATTATGGTTTGTTCATTATAACCTCATTTATTCAAAAATGTATTATTGTGTACTTTTTACATTTCACTAAAAGATATTTTAAAAGACATTTACTTTAGACAACCAAATAGACTTAATTCGATGTTTTTTCCTTGTCCTGTTGATGTCTTATGCAATTTTTCTTTATTCATTTGCCTCTTAAATGAAAAAGATAATGAGTGTATCTTTATAAAGAACGTATGTGCCCATGGACTCTGATGGATGAAATATAACACAATTAATTGAATAAGGCTCATGACTTTTTTGCATCAATGAGCATACCTGGCTGTTCTTCCAGACCAAAAGACTGCATCACAATCTACAGCTCTACAAGGAAGCATTAAGTTTCACAGGTTAACCAGTGCTGATTTAAAAAATATGTCAAGCAGACACATTTTCTCCTTCTTTGAGTCAGCATGAAACCAATATAAGAATCGGCAATACCGTTTTAATATCTTTTCTTTTCTTTTATTGGTAATTTTAAGTGCAAATATTAAGTACAGTATAAAATAATATTCCTCTAGAGAATATATTGCTCATGAAGACAGGGGAGCAATAAACTACATCAGAATTTTAAAGTATTTTACCAGCTGCTTTTCCAAAAGGCTAGGGAAGTAGTTAGAAAATGAATAGATGTTTTCATCATATTATTTAATTTATACATACCAAGGAAGGCTACAGTGCAAAAAAATCAGCACTGATTGCAAAAAAGGGAGCTATGTAAAAACGAAATTCAGAATCATTATTCTGATTAGGAAAGAGAGCTGGCTGGGAGACAGAGAGATCATATTTGTTTTAGGTTTAAATAAACAGAGGGGTTGCAATAGTAACTTAATTTTGAAAGAAAATTTCAGAATAAGGATGCAGCTGAGCAGGAGCATCAAGCAGGTGTAACACCCTTATGCAAGAGAGCTATAAACAAGACTGGATCAGATGACCTTAGTGAAAATGTGGGTTAATGTTATGGAGGTGCTCAGTAAAGTGGAGAATGATCTCAACTTTGGTTTAAATACTTAGATAAGGTGGTGTGAGGCAGCCCTGGAATAGTGTTATTGTGTTACTGGGTTCCAGTTGGATATCTAGCTTCCCAGGTTTGGACAGGACAGGAGTCTGCAGATAGAGTCTAACAGCCTAAATAGATATAAGAAAAAGCCTTTAAACATAGTCACAACTAAATGAGAAAAAATCAACAAAAAAAATAGAGGCATATTTCAGTTAGAAATCTAGTTTCATGGAAAAATAGCTATAAATAATAATAATAATAATTGCTTACACTTATATAGCGCTTTTCTGGACACTCCACTCTAAGCGCTTTACAGGTAATGGGGACTCCCCTCCACCACCACCACCAATGTGCAGCATCCACCTGGATGATGCGACGGCAGCCATAGTGATGGGGATTATTAGGAGGCCATGATTGGTAAGGGCCAATGGGAAATTTGGCCTGGACACCCCTACTCTTTTCAAGAAACGCCCTATGATTTTTAATGACCACAAAAAGTCAGGACCTCGGTTTTACATCTCATCCTAAGGACGGCGCCTGTTTACAGTATAGTGTCCCCGTCACTATACTGGGGCATTAGGACCCACATGGTCCACAGGGTGAACGTCCTCTGCTGGCCCCACTAACACCTCTTCCAGCAGCAACCCTAAGGTCATTGTCAAAGGTGTGTGTGACATAGACCTTTGAATCCTTGTCTTAGTTTATGAACCTCAAATCAGAAGTATTCTTTTTGCAATAGCTTTTTATTGCCTGCATTGGATCTTGTCTTTTTTTCTAGAAATAATTATTGCAATGACCTCTTTGCAGGTACTGTATTTGAATGAAATTTGTTGGTACACTTCAGCTGACACTGTGCTGCCCTTGTCTTGACTAAACCTCCCATACATAAATATATAACCCCCTCTTTTTGGCTTCCTCATATTGACAATTGAAATAGCTGAGAGGTTTTAAAGTTGATTTCAAGATTTTATTGCCAACCTATGAATCCCTTAATGGCCAAGAACCTTTGTACCTAAAAGATCTGCATTCATTGCACACTCCTATACTGTAGTTTGTGTTTGACATTCAACAGATGGTGGAATCTTGTCTATCTAAAATATAAGAACTATGAACTCTGAGAGACAAAACATAAGGCTAACATGACTGGTGTGTGTTTTATGTTGTGTCATGGATTGTAGCTGTTAAAATTGTTATTAGCTGAGATTTCTGATTTCACTTGAGTTTTTATTGTATATTTGCCTTACATTATGCCATGATTGGGGTTGGTTGCCATGAAAGGTGTTTTATAAATCAAGCAAGTAATTGATCAGTTGATATTGAGCAGTAGTGAGTTCAAATAGTCTTAAGTATGGATGGCATCACTTCAGATGTGTAAGAAGAGACCATACTAATAAAAAATTACACCAAGGGGAATAATGCAGAGATTTAGAATATTTTGAATGGCTTCATGCTCTGACCACAGATAGGAAATGTATTCCAATCATTCATTGGCTCTAACAAGTGTACATTTCTAAGGAGAGCATGCAAGGTTGTCATCCACTCCATACTAAAACATAAGGTAAATGAATGCATCTAGAATTTATTTTTGATTTTGTATTTTTCTCACTAAAATGTATTCGTAACATACTTAAATAACATATACATAGTAGGTTATATATTATGTATGCAGTAAGGTGTTTTGGGTAACATTCATACATTTTACTTATGAAATATGTTCAGAATAGTGTAAAATGAATATGTCGGAGTCTATGTGGTGTTTCCAAACAATTTTATACATTTGCATACAATGCAAGATTAACCACAAAAAGCAGCACTCAAATTAAAACACAAAGTGTTTTCTGTAAAAGTGTTTATGAGTTGTTAAATGTATATTTTTGCTTGGTTAGAATTTTAGTATATAACACCAATGTGTCATAAAATTACATATATTGTATAATTCAAAAATATAAATTACGTTTTAAATAACAATGAAAACATTTTATAAAATTTTATCTGAACAGGTTGATGTAATATATTTGATCAGTCTGATTTTTATATGATATAAGGTCTTATACGTGAAAACATACTGTATGTTTATACAACTTTTTTTCAATTTAAGTTTTAATATAGGGTTGTAATGGTAGCTCAGAAAAAAACTACATTAATATTTGCTCTGTCCCGCACTGGGTCATTTCCATGTAAATGGAAAAAAGAAACAGAATAAAATCCAATGGGATATCAAATGTGAGGCTCTGGCAACTAAGAGAGTATAACTCAAAGATGTAGAATCCTTTTCCAGTTGTACAGTATTTTCTATTACAAAGACCATTAGGGCTGCTGAGGTGTTATGGAAGGAATGAATGATGGTGAACAGTAACAGTCAGAAACGTCCGTCAGTTCTAGTATAATATGGGTGGAGAATAATATATAAGAGCATTTTATTGAAATCTGATTTTTAGTTCTTTGGTGGAGCTAAATTAGATAGATATGGTTGATGAAAGGTTTTATTCCACAGTTTATGTTGTTAGAAACTGGCTGAGAATGTACCCTGTGAGAAACTTAAAAAAAAAAAGAAAATCAGAAATTTGTCAGTAAATGGAGAAGTAATCTGGATTAAGTGTAGGAGTTTTCAAGGGAAACAAGTGATGCTCACACATTTCAGGGCAGATGTAATTAAAGACCAAATAAGAAAATCGTACATTTGTGAAATGTGTACAACAGTACAATTTCAGCTTATGTCATATGAAATGTAAATTCAAACTTTCTTGTTCTAACAGCTACTTTCAGACCCATTTCAATCAACAGTTACCATTGTTTTCTCCTACCTGGTCACTATTGTGAGTTTCCTCTTTGCTGGTATTTTGAATGCCATGTTTATAATTTTCATTGTTATTGAGAAGCCCTTTACACTCTTTCATCAGATCAGTATTATTGAGCAATGAAGCTTGCTGAAATACATTTAGATGCAGGTAGTGCACTTTTTCTTCCAGACCCTCCAGGAATTGTTGATTAAAAAAGATTCCAACAACTATTGTGCATGCAGGCTTACAAATTTCAGAGAAGCAAATACGGATTGTATTCACACCAGCATTAACATTAGTGTGGTGTTTTGAATAATTCCAAATCAGATAACAACCACTGGATGTACAGTTACCATTATATATCAGCTAAAATACAAACATTACAGACTACCCTGGTAGTAGGTGAACTTTTCATTCTTCCTATCAATGCCATGCAGAAGTGTGCATGAATGGTTTCCTAATCCCACTGTACAGTGACTACATGGCATTTTAACAAGGTTCAAGGAAATCCTGCAATGTGCTTCTGGATTGCTTTAGGTTTTCCATACCATAGTTGTTGTTTTTTTGTAAGATTTTGTAATATCAGAGAAATGAGAACCATTACATTCAAAGCTACACCTCACAACAACTTGCTGCACTGCACCATGTTATTAGAGGGATGTTCATTTTGAATTGATTTGTCTACCAAAGATTTGTATAAAATTTCACACATCAAGTTTACACTTGTTTCATTGGATGGGGAGGCATTTAATTGGTTTAGACTTTTAACCACTTTACCTTTTTTTCTGTTGTTTATTTTGAGAGTATTTCTCATGTGAATATGGATATCATAGACATTGACACATAAGAAAACAGAAGCACAGATAATGAATAATTTGGGCTGCATATCTAAAGTAAACTAAGACGTCACTCATTGCTATTAGATTCTAGCCTGACGTTTTAGACTAGGATAAGTGGATAGGGTTTGCTATGTCAACTGTCACATATTGGTGTTTAAGAATATTTTTCTTTGTTTTCATCTGAACTATTCTATTGTATGAATATGAACATTTAAAGTATATACAAATTGAGTTTCCTTATTTCAATCATTTTCCATTTTCATGACTCAAGTTGTTATTTCTGCATTTTATTTCTTTGTTGACATTCTTTATAAAGGCAAATACAATGGGCAGTATGTATTCTTAAAGGCCCACCAGACTGAATATTCCATAGTATGTTTTGTCATAGTATGTTCAGGAGAGTTTTAAATGTATTTTTCGCTGACAAGTACTTTACCTTTCTTCACAGTTGACAACATGATCAATGACTGCTCATTTCGCAGGAAAGCTTAGCATTTGCATCTCATTATACATATTGTAGGTTGGTCATGCTGCAGGTTAAGATTTAGAATATCAGGCAAATTTTAAAGTCAAAATGTAGAGAACTGTAATCACTTAATGTGTTTCTGCTTCACACGGCATGCTCCAAAGTACATGTTGGAAAAAGGCTCATCATCAAAGTTTCCATTTCTTAATTTACCATAGGATATTCACTTTTTACCATTTTAATGTGGTTTGATACAATCTCACCTTGCTTTCCATGCACTTTACTACTTCAGACCAATAAAATGGTGAACTTAAGTGAACTATATTAAAGACATTTGTAATCGTATCAAAAACTATGGCAATCATAGTACAGATGGCACCATAAACAACGCAAGATAAAATCCTACAGTGCATCTTAGTATCTTAGTATTCCTGAGACATCACAGGGGGCTCAGCACCGACGGGAGCAGAGGCACATCCCTCACCAACTGCACCATATACCCACAAGGAGCCAAGAGGCCTTAGGGATCACTGTACGGCTATGAAATGACAGATTCCTAATTGACTATTCCAACCCTCTTCTCTGAGGCATAAGATAAGAATAGTTAGCAAAGTGCTTCTTGTACAATGTTCCTTGGGAATCCCACATTTGGCTAGTGATATGACCCAGACTCGAACCCACAATTATGGAGTTCAACCCAAGCATGTCCTTACAATTTAAAAGGTCTAATGATTTATATTTATTATATATATATATTGATTGATTTCATTGTCTGATTACTGTTGCACTCTTCCTGCCTGAAAGAAATGGAAAGAAAAAAAGTTTATAAATTAAAGGAGATGTGCTTTGTCTTTGACACTAAAACACCACAATTCACAACAGGAGAGCAGTGAGTCAAAGTTTAATGCTTTGTTGTGGATGTACAGTACATTCCAAGAATGATCATCTTAACGATCATCTGTGATTGTTAATTTCCTTCAGTAAAAAGCGTCAAACGGCCTACCCTCCTTTGCATCTTTTTTCGCATTTTTATGAGTTCAATGAACATACAGTACACGGGAAAAAAAGAGTTAAAAATGCAACCTTAAAAATGAATGGTTTTACAATGAAAACATACTTCACAGAAAATAAAGTATGTTTTGAACTCATACAGAGGTGTGTAATATTTTACTTCTTCATATTTTATGTATTTTATCATTCCTGGCTTCTGTAAATGTTAGGAGATTTACATTTCTACCTAAATAATGGAAAATATACACATAGAGAATCCTCTTCTTTGAACTTTGAGAATCTGAACTTGAGAGTCAGTAATATGTGGCACATTTTGAAAACACATGTTCCAAATGGTTGAGAGATCAAGTGTAAAACTGCTGGTTTACACTGGGATAGACACCCTGCTGTGTAACTGATAGTTTGGTATTTCTCCATGTGAAAGATGTGCATTTAATTGATGGGTTGAGTTTTATCTCTGTTCATTGGAGTCTTGAAATGTGCCTAACTTTTGTTATTTCTTATCCAAATGCTCATCCAAGCTGCCATTATTGTAAAATACAAGTAGGAGTACTAATATAAATTTCAAAATGTGTTCCATTTGTTGTATCTTGAAGTGTATGCAAAAAGTTACAAGCTTTTGCGTTTTTAGTTTTCTCTTGAAATGAAATAATAGAATTTTGTCTGATTACAATATAATATGAGCAATTCCAGTATAAGTTTAAAGACACCAATAGATCTCCCAATAGGGAGAGATTTGTCAATATTTTCAGAAATCCTAAACTCTTTACAGAATATATTTTTAATATATAAAAATATATACAAAAATATATTTTTAACATAGAGCAATTAAAATTTGTCTTAAAATGAAAACTTAACACCAGATTTGTCATGAGAAAACACGGAGCTGATGAACTTATTTTACATGTTTACATGTGATTGGTTGTCACAATACACAAGTTTACTTTGCACCTCAACATATTCAGTTTTCAACATGCTGTAAATGTCTTGTCTTTTAAGTGGTGTTTTAATGTTTAATTATGTAGCATAATGGTGAATTTGTCTTTTTTTCCTTATAAACCAAAAGTCCACATAATTGAATATATACACATTTAAATGTATACTTGCACAACAAGAGCGCACACCTGCAGATTTAAAATCCCAGTGGTGAATAAATACCCCCTAATGAAATATATATCATTGTAATGAAATATCTTCACTGATGATAGTAACAAATATCAATGGAAACCACCTTACAAAGAAAGGGGAAAAAGACTGAACATCCTACTTTTGTTATAAACTGTAGCTGGACACAAGCATGAAAAATGTGCTTCCGTTGACAGATACAGTTAAAAGTAGCCATGCCTTAAATAAAAAATGATCTGTGTTAAAATTGCCTAAACATTCCACTTACAGACATGCAAACCTTTTTAGTTCTACACAGCGTGCTCATATAATGGTCAGCCACCTGGCTTCAGTACTTTTAATGTGGGAATTTCAAACTAATTCCACTTGGAATGTCAGATGGATTCTCAAGATGATGCACCTGATACTAAAAAACAGTTCACAGGACTCCTTGGGAAGATAGATAGCTCCCGCGAGGATCCTCTTGTTCTCTGTATTTTAAAGCCTTGAATCCCATTTTTTTTGGCACATCTCTGACAACCTCCAACTCTGTCTTTAATTTTGAAGGTAGGACAAATAAATGGGGCTCAAGGTGGACAACAGGGCTTCCCATTTGTTCCTGTCCTTAGAGCTGGCAGTAAACAGGGTGTGTGTCTGTGTGTTGTATGTGTGAGAAGAGTCACAGTTAAAAGGAGGACAACTCAGCATCATGTCAATTACATCACATGCCTGTGTCTCAGTTTATGCTAAACCTTCATGTGAACTTTACCTCTTTGTTATCTCCTGTCACAGATTAGAATGGTAGGTGCTTTCTTATCCCATTTTCTTGAAAATTGATGATCTTGGCCACTCTGGAAACATGCTGTTTCTTGGCGATGCCATTCACCCCCATTTAGACAAAATAATAGCATGAAGTAGGCCAAGACTGGGTCCCACGGCTCTTCACAATGAAAAATAAACTATCAAGGCATTGGCTCTTCCCAGGTAAGAGTATCATGCTGTAAATGACCTGGAACAAGCAGAATAAATCAGCTAAAGTATCTATTTAATCATTTCAACTCTTGATTTCAAGAATTCTGTTTTGCTATCGGCCCTTTATATCATTACATTGATATGGAAGACTAAAACAATATGAATAGCAATTTAAAATGTCAACATCTGTTACAACAGTGTCAGGAATGACAAAAGGTTTCGAAAGAAAAAGAACAATCTTTATTCTGATATACAGAATATACAATTATTCTGATTGATATACAGGTAACTGCCAAAATAGAGGAAACCCTTGAGTAAATGAGGGATGTTGAAAAAAAAGTCTATTGAAGTGATTTAGGTCCACTCAACCCCTTAGAGGGCAAGGTAAATGTCAATAAATACAAAGCCATTCTGAGTGATTGTGTTCATCCTTTGGTAAAGCATTTCTATCCTAATGGGAGTGGAATTTTCCAGGATGACACAGGGTACAAGTGGTTGCTGAATGGTTTGATGAGCACAAAAATGATGTCAACCATATGCCACGGCTGTCCAAGTCACCAGATCTCAACCCAATTGAACATTTATTGGAGATTCTGAAGCAGCGTTTTCCACACCATCAACAAAACTCAAAATCATGGAATTTCTCGTGGAAGGATGGTGTTACATCCCTCCAATAAGAGTCCAAACACTTGTAGAATCTATACCAGGGCACACTGAAGCTGTTCTGATGGATCATGGTGAGCCAATGTCCTATTAAGACACGTTATGTTGATATTTCCTTTATTTTATAGCCCACAGCTGATGGGTACATAGTACACATGCTGTAGCTAGACAATGAAAATCAACTAGTGACCATCTTTCTTTGAAACAAGTGCAGGGGATGATTTTTTTTCTTTAAGATTCTCAATGGCAAATGAGGCATGTTGCTTTTATCATGTCACTCAAGCACCTACTGATGGGGCTCTGGGTGAGGTCAGTTGGAAGCAATATAGGTCGATCTGCCCATTCACCTCTTTACAGCCTTTACAGATTAAACTTGCATGCTGAAGAGATGGGTCTGGCTAAACACTTATGTGCATGTTCCCTCATCTGCCTTCAGTTTGAATTAATTTTCATGTAGGTTGCAGAGCTGAATGCACTGAGTGTAAGCAGCGTAAAGGAAAAACTAAACTGGCCAGCAAACCAAGAAGAGGATATTTGAAAGAAATATCCTCAGTGTTTTGATGTTATGTTCTGACTGTAGAAAAACAACAAATTACATCAAAAGAGTCTGGAAATACTCCAAACCTCTTCAGACGTACAGTATATGTCTTTTTTGACTCAACACTCTTTTGAATGTAAAAATTCAAAAAGCATTTTAATCACAAACCATTACATTGCAGATGTAATCAAGACAGCGGAGAGTGCCACATTTGGCAAGCCAGAAAAAATGTGGTGATGACCATCAGAAAGATCTCAGCAACAGAAGCTGGACTTGGGAAATACAATACAAAGTGCTCTCTCACTCTCACCTCTAGCACTTTCTAGCTACATGGGAAGGTAGTTGTGCTGCAAATCCAAATATAAAGAAAACACCATGTACAGTATAAGCAATTTGTTCAGTAAAACTCACAACTCTCCCAATTATCTGCTGTACATCCCAGTGTTCACGAATTACTGGAACCTAACATATTTCTAGACATGACTTGAACCGGAACGTACAAGGTGAGGAGTTTTTAAAGTGGAATTTTTGGTAATCCGCCACCCAACATGCCATCCTACATGATTAATGAAGATTATTAAGTACAGAACTCAAAGGATTAAAAAATGAATGATAATGCTTTATGAGTCCTTAAAAGCTTGTGCTTAAAGTATTGTATTTCACAGACATGGCATCTGAAATCATTCAAATCCATTTGTTTATCCTCTTCCATTTTATTTTTCATGGCTATCCCATGTTGTACAGACTTTATAGCATGCCCAGACAAGCAATGTATTGTGTGTTTTAGATAAAGCCTTCTTATAAATGATTTCTAAACTCTTTTACAGTATGACTGTACTAAAATACTTGTTAAGTGAAGAATATTGTGTTTGCTATCAGTTGGATGCTTGATTGCTTGTCTGATATAAAATCTAAAATGTCTGAATAAAGTTAGGTAATAAGAGCATAAAAATAAGTAGCATATAAAACTCCAGAAATTGACCATAAAATCAATTCAATGCAAAAATAAGTTATTCAAATAACTTCTCAAGATGTGAGTGACATATTGTTTCACTAATAATTAGCAACCTGATAACCTGGCATTACATAAAAATTAGAAAAAATAATTCTAAAATAACAATGTATCTGCTATAAACATATCGAGTAGTTCTAAAGATGTGAACTGGGACTTAAGCTCACAAAAAACAATGCCTTACTAACACATTAATGGCCATGATATGGTAATGCAACCTCAGGATAATAACCCAACAAAACCTGATGAAGGATGTGAATTAACTGCTGTTTTAACTCAATGACCATTAACTGTTAAGATTTACTAGATGTGTTCCTTTTAATTCAGAGATAAAGTAGTTTGAAAAAAATAATGTATGGTTTAAGTTAATAATTTGTACATTATTTTAGATTTTTATTGATATTATAGTACATAAACACACTTTTATGTGGACAATGCAATCAGTACTCTACTTTACATAAGAGACTGGAGGATCAGTTACAGCCTTGCCTGCTACAGATCATGCCACAGCATTTCAATGGGATTGAGGTCAGGACTCTGACTTGGCCATTCTAAGATATGGAATTTATTCTGTTTGAGCCACTCTGTTGTTGATTTACTCCTGTGTTTTGGATCATTGTCATGTTGCATCACCCAACTTCTTTTGAGTTTTATATCACAGACAGATACCCTGACATTCTGCTGTACACTTTCCTGATACAACTTGGAATTCATTGGTCCCTCACTGATTGCAAGCAGTCCAGGCCCTAAAGCAGCAAAGCAGCCTCACACCATTATACTCCCTCCATTATACTCCATGCTTCATGGATGGGATGAGGTTTTGGTGTTGGTATGCAGTGTTTTGTTTTCTCCAAACATAACGCTGTGTACATTAATGAAAAAGTTCAACTTTTGTCTCATCTGTGCACAGAACAATGAATCAGTAGTGCTTTGGAACATCCAAGTGGTTTTTAGCAAACTTGAGACGGGCAGCAACCTTTTTTTGGAGAGCAGTGGTTTCCTACGTGGTAACCTCCCATGAACCCCATGAACACTCTTGTTCAGGGTTTTTCTTATGGTAGACTCATGAACACAGACGTTATCAAGTGCAAGAGATGCCTGCAGATCCTTAGCTGTCACCCTAGGGTTCTTTGTCACCTGTTTGAGGATTGTACAGCATGCCCTTGTACTGATCTTTGTAGGACACCCACTCCTAGGGAGAGTAGCAACAGTGCTGAATTTCTTCCATTTGTAAACTATCTGCCTGACTGTGGACTGATATAGGTCTTTAGAAATCCTTTTGTAACCCTT
This sequence comes from Atractosteus spatula, assembly GCF_055471065.1. NCBI lineage: Eukaryota > Metazoa > Chordata > Actinopteri > Semionotiformes > Lepisosteidae > Atractosteus > Atractosteus spatula. Next base: position 55,245,609 of record NC_142708.1, on the reverse strand, counting down.
TCTAGTCTTATGAGTTTCAACAACTCTTCTTCTGAGATCCTCTAAAATCAATTTTGATCAAGCCATATTGCACTTCAACAGAATTCTGTTGTGAAGAGCAGGTAACCAAAGTGGTGTGATTTTATATAAGGCTGGGCAGCTTAAACCCACACCTGAATTGATTGGAACACCTCACTCATTGATTGGAACACCTGACTCCAATTACCCTCTTTTCAAGATCTCATTATCCTAGGTTCACATACTTTTTCCATCAATGACCGTGATTGTTTAAACTATTTGTTCAATGAAGAAATGACAATGTAAAAAAAAGACTGTCTTAATTTATTATTATGACTTAGATGAAGATCTGATCACATTTCTGGAGCCATTCATGCAGAAATCCAGATAATTCCAAAGGGTTCACAAACCTTTTCTCACAACTGTATATGTTTTTGCTTTGTATTTTGCTAGTAGTAATACCTTAAAAACTATGATGGATTTATACAAACTCATCAGTAAATCTGTTCACTATTCAAATTAAGTTTTTTAACATAAAATTAAATCATCTTTTTAAAAACAAATTATCTCTGTACTAGTTTTGTAAAAGCATTAAATGACAAATAGAGTGAACCTTACTGATCCATTGAAGTTACTAGCAAAAAATTGCTCATTTTTTTGTTGGTTAAAACATATCTTCTATGCTGAGAAAATGAGGATCCAACAAAGTCTGTCATTTTTGAAGAACTGAAGTCCAAACCTAATTACATTGTTCCATAAAACATCAATTATGAGCAATCAACAGTGTTTTCTACTGTAGCAGTTAAGAGTGGTCTTCTTCTACTTAAAAATTTCTCAGAGCTTCTTTTAAGTTCCTAGAAGAGCTTTGAAGACCAGATGCTTGGAATTGCATTGGAAATTGAAGCACTCATCAAGTTCGTTCATCTTGAAGGAAATCAAGGTGATAGTAGAGACGAGGATTATAAATATACTAAGGATATTTTCATCATAGCCTAGGAGTCTGATAGTATACTGTATCATGTTTAATTTAGTCCAACAGTGACAACAGATGGTTACCAGTTTTAGCTTGATATTTTTTGGTTTCATTATTGCATTTTCACTAGTTCATTTAATAGCTATGAATAGTATTTACATATTGAGGTATATTGCAAATATATGACAAAACACCAAAAACTACAGAAAAATAAATAACAGCAAAAATAGTATATATTGACATACAACATTATTATTTACTTTCTAACATTATTTACTCTCTAATCAAACATATTTTTATTATTGATTATTGTATTCCCTTCTCAAGCAACTATTCTATTTTATGTTATGGAGTACAGTATATAGAACAGGTTTAGTTAACTGTGAACTTAAAAACCTATTGTCCATTCTCTTGATACTTGTGCTAGATTTTAGAGGGTAACTGAGGTAAGACGATCCAATGGGGCATAAGTAACAAAAGGCAGTAAAATAAAATAAAAAAACAGAATCATACACAAAGACACTTATTTCTCTGGAATAAGTTCTAGTGTGGCTTGCAAGTGGAATGATAAAATCGGTTATTTTATATGCAGTAATAGTATATAAGCTACTGTATATAAGGTATTATATAAAGTACTAAATAAGGGAATATTTGTTAGTCATACTGTGTATGTGTACAAGAAAAAATACATAATAATAAGTTGATTTGGAAAAGTGTCTAGACCAACAAATGACTAATAATAAAAGGCATGACATGAACATGTTGACAGCAAGTGTTAGAGGCTTTGCTAATTATACAGAAATACAAGATGCTCATGATGACCATGGTATGGAATTTTATTTTTAATATTAATTTGATTAAGCCATTAGCAAGCATATTTTGAGAAATTATCTGTTTTTTTGGAAAGGCAATGAAATTTGCTTTGTTTTGCATCTCTGCAACCCTCAGAGTTAGGGAAGTTTTTGGGGGTGAGGGTTGTATAACAATAGATATAAAAAGAAAATGGTGAACTGCCACAACTTTCAGTGTTTTAAAATGAAAAAGTTGTCATGAAACATATACAACTTAACATTCATATAGGCCTATACTACAAAGATATATTTCCTGCTTTAAAATAACAGAAAAATGAAACAGATTTTGTGAGTTTGTGAAACAGCATGATAAAAGCATCTGTCTTCATATTTAAATATAGAAACAAAAAATGATTAATAACATTAAGAAATCAAGGATTTGAAGTGCAGGCAAAACTAAGTAAAATTTAGATTACATTAGATTCCCTTGTCTTTAAGGAGGAAAATGTCCAGTAGCTTATGTGAGGTCTCTGTGCAACCACATGGTGGTTAATTGATGGTTTCTGATCATATATCCAAAACTAGCACATGTGGTCAACTCTACCCATGACATCTAAGAAAGCAGTCTATATGTCATTATATTAGAAACATGGTTCTCTTCTTATGTTTCATATAGGACCTCTATAAATATAAGAACTGCGATCTAAACAGATTTAGTTACTGAATAACAACCCTTATACTGTTAGATCTAATTAATACATCTGTGAATTAATCACATAAGCTTGGTAGTTTTACATTAGCTTTTTTATCTTTGTGTAAAAGACCTTTTAAGACAGACAAACATGGGGACATTAAAACTGCAGAGCCCCAGCTCTCTGAAGCAACACCTCTGAGAGGAAAAAATAAACTTATCATACAGGTTTGCGTCAAAGTTGTCTTCATTTAACCCTAGAGGAGCAATATCCTAAATTCTAGAGTGAGTATTCAATGAATGTTTACAGCTAATGGAAGTATTAAGGAAGATTATCCTTCCTCCGAATTCCCATGAAATTTGTAAATATTTCCTTCATTTGTTCTCCATCCGCAATTAGTTTTGGTCAGGCTGATCAAAGGTCTGATCGGCCTGTTGCATGTGAACCACCATTCCTCGCAATGACATCCACAAAGCAGAATGAAATATGAAATATCAAGTTTCCACGGATGTATGAACTTGTAAAAAATCTGAAAGAATAGGAGGATTTTCACACTGGGTAATGTGAAACATTTGGTGCGGATTGTAGGCCTCTGAAGAGGAAAAACGAGAGCCAAAATCCGCCTGGCAGTAAAACAGAAGCAGGCAAAAGTTAAAACAACAGCAGTCAGTGAAACCTATTGATTTAGATGTCATTATGGTCCCTGCTATACAAGATAGCTATTCCCTCTTGGGAGACTAATTTTGCTAACAGATTCACTAGCATGGCAAGTCTTACCATGGAAAAATGAAACAGATTTTCTTTCATTTATGAACTCTCCATTGATAAATTTACAAGCTTCGCCAACAGATTACTACTTCATTTCATTTCTTTCTGTTCATGTGACTTCATTTCAATTTATTTCAGTCTCTTTCACACAAAGGATTTTTGACAACAGAGTTAGAGAAGCATAGGTTAAAAAGAATCTTTTGTCTGAACAAACTAAATTCAGATTCTTGTCAGTTCCAAACGATTGGTATTGACTTACTTAAGATGTTGGTACACCAGCAGTCCATCCATATGAAAAGATGGTTTGATATAATCTTAGTTATCAAATGAGTTCCCAAAGGTAATACTCTACATGATTCTGCTACAAATAAATCTTGGAAAACTCTGATAATCAGAAGCAACAAAAATCTTTGATTATCATAGAATAAACTAAAACAACAGATACAATATGAACAAATTCAAAACTTTTGAGAGACACTTTTACTCTATTATAAGTAATTATAGATATTTTCTCTCTGTATATATGTAAGTACTGTATATATTCAGCAATATGTTTCATATTATTTCCAGAATTAAATTGCATCACACAAAGTCCATATAATTAAGGCAATATCTGTTTTATTTGTTTAGTACCTTATTGGAAAAGGGTAAAATAAAATGGCTGTTTTAAAAAGTACCACTAGTCAATGCAATGAAATTCAATCATTATGACAAAATCACAAAATTTTTGTATCTGAAATATTTTTTTACCTAAAAAATATGTTGTTTTATACAAACATACATGTTCCATGAAATGTGATCCTAAGAAATATGTCAGATGTGATCCTTCCCTAAAACATTGGACTTCTGTAGCTTAGTCTGTCTGTATAATACACACTACATTCAAGGATTGTATTATGTATTTCTTCTGATCTGAAAAAAGGGCTTAAAATTATAGAAGCACAGACTTCAGTTCAGCTGAATTAGTGTATCTGAACCAAATGGTTCACTTAATCATCCCGCTTAAATTGAAAGTAAATGTGGTGTAGGATTACTTAAGGTCTGCCTACTTCATCTTCTGTAAACAGCACACTAAACCAGACCAGTAAAAATGAACAGGCCTGATTTCACTCAGATGTTTGCTCTCCCAGCAAAATGAAGTAGCTGATGTTGTAGCAAACTGTGTTGACCAAGACAGGTGCTAGCAGTAATTAACCTCAATGACTGAATACTTGGGTCTTCAAAAGCTGTGTAAGCAAATAAATAGCTGTCAGTTAAAGTAGCAGGACACATAACACACAAGATCTAGCAGCAATGTGTAACAGAAGCTGGGGTCTCTTTATCTCTTTTGCAGGCCACTCTTCAGGAGTGCAAAGCATCATTGACGAAAAGGCCTTTGTGAGTAATACAGTGTGTTTTAATTGCTTCCTATGTTTTCACCATCTGTTGCACTTCATCGGGGGAGGTGTGGAGGGGGTCATGAGTTTGAAGAGTCAATAAGAAAGGAAAACTTTAAGACAGTTCAGTGGCTAACTTCACGGGACTCAGTCAGATGAGTTAACATTACAAAGAAGTTTGCAAATCACTTCCTTTAACATCAGTCTTAAAGTTAAGAAAATATGATAAAGCCTCCATAAATTTTATGTCACTGTCATCTGTGCTAGGTGCATTTTCATCTTCTAATCATCCTTTAGGCTTTAGGCTTTTTGTTAGAAAATCATTGGGAAACAATTGCAATAAGCTGTTCAAAATTCATGAAATTATTAAAAGGAAACATTTTTGTACAGTACATACAGCAGGCGTAAGAATTAAGTCTTATTTCACATAATTTATTTAAAAGAAATTAAAAAGCTATTTAATGAAGGGGATTCAGTTTCAATTGCATCATGGGACACTTTCCAAGTGTTGGACATAAGTAAAAAATATCTTTTGTTTATTTACAGTAAATCTGAAAAGCAAAACATGCATTTCTAAAAATCCACATTACATTACATTAAGTACCTCTGGACATGAAGAATTTCATTTGAAATCATGTGTAATTTTTAAAATTCTTTTTCTTTATATTATGTGAATAAACCTGAATATTTACCAAATTAATACTTTTAAGCAAGAAATTCTGCCTATAATATGTATACTATATACTGTATCTCTGACCCACAGTGGCCTGGCAAAGAAACTGAAATAAAAATACCAATCAAGTGTTCGATTTACACCTGGAATTCCAAGTATTACTGCTAAGTGAGTTAAAATAAATGAGTTTCATGGCAGATCTTCAACATCTATAGTTTTTTTAACCACCTGTTCCTGGGGCATTTCTAGTTTCTTGGAGAGCTGATATTAATGGACAGATGTTGAAGTGGACAAGTAAGAAAATGAAAGACACGGAACACTTTTCAAACCAGAAATATGTTCAGAGTGTCTATGGGAGAGAACAATAGTATCATTCTTCTTATCATTGTAATGCAATGGTTCACTAACATTTTGAGATCTCTAAACTTTTTTTTAAAATGATAAATTTATAAATGTTGAAGAAGGTGAGACTGATATCTATTTAGGAATGCAAAATATCAATAAATCTAGGGATTATAGTGAAGAAAAAATGTGCAAAGGATTGTTTTTGTACTATTTTCTCTTTACGAGGTGTACACAGACTTTTGTACACTATCAAGAATACATGTAGTGTTCATGCTTCTTGTATTCATTTTTGTTATTGTTCATTTTAAGTTTCAGTTTTCAATTTTCAAGTAATTTTGTCATTTTTGATGAGTCAGAAGATGACTAGAGTAAAGTATATTGTATAGGGAAAAAAACATGGAACCTTGTTGTCTTGGTTCAAATTATATCTTTATTTTAATATAATTGGCAGTTTATCATTTCTAATTTAAAAATATTGTACCATAAACATTCACTACCATTTAGAGATGATGTACTTTTTGCTTGGTACTTTCAATTCATAAACATTTATGATTAATCTTCTAATCAGGACAAGTTCCATACCATTTCATTATTGTGCCTTTTATTTCCACCTTCAATAAACGATGATTACAGTATATCAGGTGTCCAGTCCATGACAATTAGTTGTTTTTTTTTACTGAAAATTAGAGGCCATTTGGATATTGTGAGTGTGATATCTTGATTCTTTACAGCAAGTATAAACATTTTCTAAATATTTTTTTCTGAGAGTTTTGGCAGTGTCTCAGTACACTTCCAAACCATTAGTCAACTTGGACATGTCTAAAAACCTTTTCACAGCACATAATTAAAAAAGTGAAACCTGACTCCTCTTCTGAAAACCAAAAACATAAAACACAATAGGGAATCAATATCCACATAATGCTTCACTAGGTGCAAGTTATGCCAAGAAACACTTAGCAAAATACAGCTACTGCCAGATTTTAAGTAAATTGCAGATGAAGGTTTGATTTGATATGAAGTCCTTTTTTCCCTTGAAGAAGTTGTTGCACCTCAAACAAGCAGTGACAGACCTTCTTTCAAATGCTTAATACAATTGCTACATGGTAGCCCAGGAGAAGAATTTAATCTTTTGGTTTTTGCTTATTGTTACGTACATTCATTTGAGTTCCTTACCAACATAAAGACAGCAATTGCTCATCCCATGTCTTCAGTCAAATTGCAATTCTTTTCTTCATTAAAAAGATTTAAGACTCTTTTAAGGCTCTTTAGCACATTCTTTTCTGGCACACTTCTGCTACTCACTCCTACCTGCTATTTTTCCCGTGACAATTTAATCTTATTTATTACCTTAAGGCTAAAACATAATAGACTAAAACATCTAAAAAATAAAGTGTCACTAGTTATGGCCATGAGAGAATTTATGAATCCTTATTTATTCCCTTATTTCTATAACAAGGTCTAGGACCATGCAGTCAATGTTTCCCTTCTGAAAGTTTACCATAGTAATTTTGTAGGTAATTTCATACTTTTGCTGTGGGTTGCCTCAGTATCTTACATAATGCAACACAATACAACATTTTATAATGTTATTATTGTGATTTACAGAAATAGGGTATGAAAATACCATGATTTATCATAGTAGGTGTTTACAAAGGCTATGCTGTACTACACCAAGACGTACTGTATCTACTAAGAATTTGTTTTAAGGCAGTAAAATACAGTACTTTATTTCCTCAGTTAAAAACCCAAATGTTAGGTGACATAAATATATGACAGCATAAATATATTTGACCCCTTTGTTAAAACTTTTATTTGTATTGCAAGATACATATACATACTTGTACTGTATACTATTAAGTGAAACTGGCTAAAACATTCTGATGCAAGTGATATGGAGTAGACAATTACCTATAAAATCACTCATCCACCATTTTACTTCAGAATTAAATGAAAATGACCTTTCATGTACTACTTTTTACTGGTCAAATGTGTGACAATTATCATGCATTAAACCAAAACATGATACTGTATATTCAAACCAGCTGTTTGCATGTTTCTACTTTATCCTCTGATGCATTTAATGGTACACTGGAAGTCACTCACAACAATTCTGTTTCATTAACATTAAGCTAAATTAAGTAAATGAGAAATTTTAAAGTAATGTTATATGACCTGATCTTATACGGTAAGATTTAAATTTTTACAGGTGTAGATACAGACAGGGAATCTGTCTTTTTGGAAATCATCTTGAATACTTGCTCTACAGGGGGTCTGTAATTGTCTTTCTGCCCATTGTTTCTTTTTATAAAAAATCATTGCGACATACCTGCTGAAGTGCAATCACTTTGCAAGTTCTGATAATACAAATCAAGCATGCAAACTCCCACTAATATCTCACAATGTTTTCAAGAATAACATAAAGAATAAGCCAGAAAAAGGCAGTCTATGATTATATCATAGTAGAATATCAGTATTTTTGTGTTGTAGTTGAAAACGATGTGTCATCATAGACATATTTACTACAAAAGGTAAAGTTTCAAAGTTGGTCTGCAGTAACAATAACACACATACAGCAATTCCACATGAAGTTCATTGTGAGTGTTTTGCGAGAAGGACAGGCCCAAACACCCACCAGTCCCTACCTCCAGGGTATACAGTATATACTGGTCTCTAGACCAATGTTTCCTGGTATTCATCCTGCTAACCCCCCTCCACCATTCCCAATGCAACACCCAGCACCTCTTCCTCTGTAGTCCTTGTTATATCAGGGAAAAAGGAATCTTCCAGCTTCCAGGGCCAGGTGGTCTTCCCTCAAATTGAGCAGAATAAAGCCAAAACATAGTGCAAGTAAAGTTCTGTCAACATGTACTGTACTTGTCAATATGTAGTTCACCGAAGACTTCCAGTACCTGCTACTAAATCCACATTTTTCTACTGTGAACTATGATCTGTTTAATTCTTATAGACCATTAAAAATCTAAGAATTAGTATATACCAGTAAAATTACAATAACTTTTATATATTTTGTTCATTTACCTGGCTATACTCGGCTTAACTATTATTTAAATACAGACCTTTTTCTATGGGTATCTCAAGTAATATAAATTAATATGTTCAATTATATAGCTAGAATGTAAGGCTGGATTTGTTTTAAAGTAATCCATCTTACAATACATGAGAAAAAGAAAAAAAAAGGAGGTATCTCTGCTTGCAATAACTATGAAAACCAATCTTTTTGTTCCCACTTCAATTTGTAGGCGATGCATGGATATCTGTTTATATGATCAGCTTGCTTCATGTAATTTCAGGTTGTGTATGAGGGCAGGTGGGTGGCACATTTAACCACAGGACTTTCAAGACACTCCCAGTAATTTCTCACACTCCATTTACAGTACAAAGATCATGATCTGTGGCAGGCATGTCCTTTACTGAATCCAGGAATCGGGCTTTTCCCATAAACTCTCAATGTAGTTTTCTGAATTTCAATTCCATAGCTCAAGATTTGACCATACATTCATTTTAATGTAACATATACTGTAAATCTATTTGAAAAATGAAAATGGTTTTATAGACTGTCCTATATTTTACAAAGAAATGATTCATATTGCATCCAGTTAGAAGAGCCACCAACAACCTCTGATATCTCACATCCTCCTTTGCTTGTAAATCAATAGGAAATAACTTGCTCCTCTGCACAGCTCAGGAATATTTTTTTATTAATGCTGATACTTAGCTTTAGCTTAGCTTATTGACTAGTAAACTTGTGCAAGGTCATGTTCAAGAGTCCCTGAAGACAAAAGAACAAAGACAGGAATTTTCCAATCTATCTTGAAAAGCAGCATTGTAAAACAATTTTATTAAATCTTGTTTTTTTTTCAAATGTCTTAAATCTGCTGTTTAATATATGCTGTTTATCAGTGCTACAGTTATTATTCAACTTTACTGGTACAGTATTTCATTAACATGACATCATCTATAGGGGATGTAGATGAATCTTGGAAAATCCTGTAGAATCTTGGAGAGAGAACATGATGACCTTAACTTGTACTAGTGCAATAACTGAGCATTTAACTATGAATATTTCTATGCTTCCAAAGTTTATAGTTCCTCTGTTTGTGATGAATTCTGTGGGATATGACTACACCTGCTCTGGAATGTTAATGAAAACCCTTAAAGATCTGAAAATCTCTCTTTTGTTACTGGGAAGAAGCAAAGCATTAAAAATATGATGGAGCACTCTGATGATCCAAAATGAAGTATTCACCTATGTGAATATTAGAAACACTGCCAGATAAAAATATCCTTGAAGACAAATATATTTTGTTGCCACAGTAACTCAAGAACCTTTGGCTATGATTTAGCTGTAACATGCTGGACCTGGCTTGTCTTGAAATCTGCCTGATCCAAAACAGGCAGTGCTGTTGGCTTTTGAGTTTTCCCTAGTGTATAGTATTGGAAGAAGCAGTCTGTGAACAACTGTTTCAGCATTTGTCATCTTAAGCTTACAAACGAAACTGTAAAGAATTAATCTGTTTGTTGTAGTTTTCAGCATAAATCAGATGACTCATTCTAACAGGACTGTTTGTCATTGTTTGTGATTAGCTGTTAACAAGACTGGATAGTTAATCTGTTTTTTGTATCAAAAATAAGTAAAAACAAAATTGGAATACCAGATACAATTTTGATACAATTAAGATACAGTTAAGATACAATTAATCCCCCATTAAGGGAAACTCTAACAGAATGTAGAATACAATAATGTAAACTATACAGTAAATATCAAAAGAGCTGCAATGAACTCAACAAAGGACCCTATGAAGATGTTTATGTTTTTTTTTTACATTAACTCATTAATTTCCTTCTTAGAGTAGTAATAAAGAAGGCAAAGAAAATGTATGGAGGGGAATAAAACATCCTGGCCTTTGAATTGGAATTAAGTTATGTTGAAATAAATTGATTTATTCATTGGTACATCTCCATCCATTTTAAAAACTCATTTTAATCAAGCTAAAAAGCTAAAACCTAACTAAAACCTTTCTTAAGATGTGGTCTCAGTTCATTTGGGCTAAAGAAAACTGGTTCAGTTAGGGTTTTTTTTGTACAGTGTAAACTTGCTGCACTCTTTTGCAGAGGAACCATACTGGAAAATAAGGAAGTGGAGGTGCTCTTTCAATTATATGGAAAATACAAGAAGGAAACATTCTGGAAAATGAGGAAGTGTAGGTGCTCTTTCACCTATATGGAAAACACAAGCAGGATATATGTAAGATGAAGTGGTAGTAACACAGAGGAGGTCCTGGACATTGACTAATCGCTTCCTTTAATGTAATGAAAAATGCCAAATTTCAATTTCTAATGCCTAATTTGTTGTCTAATCAATTAACACAGTCATAACTTATATGTTTGTACAGCCTCTTACACGTTTCTGTAATGTTTGCACTCAATATTGCATAAAGATGAAAATAAGACCAGACAAAATGCAGTGACTTCCATTGCTGGACTGCTATGTCCACCAGTATCCCAGGATGCATTGTTTGTTGTCATGTGATTTAACAAATGCCTTTCTAACTGCAATGTAAACCAGAAAAACCATCTCAGTCCTCTTTGAAATGGACTGAGTTGTTTTACAACAGTTATCTACACAGGATTCTGAAGTTTGAGAACAAATGACCTTACCATGATGCAGAAGCAGGTATACCAGCTAAGAGGCAGTGTGGCTGGTTCTCATTTCCATATGAGAAACATTTAAAATGGCACTGTCTAGTTTGACCCTTTTTCATATTATGAGGAATTTTAAAAAGGGGAGATTTAGTCCCATTATTATGTAAAGTCGGTGATTTTTGACAGTAAGTAAGCCAAACTCTATCACTGGATACTGGCAAAAGAAAAGAAAGGCACAGCGATATCCAGTCTAATAAGTTGAACTCAGTAATCCTCAGCTAAATTCGACTACTTTTGGGAAGGCTTCATTCAAACATTTTTTTTTCATTTTTGTGGAAAATCCCAAACTATTACCCATACGGAGAACTTAGATATCGGAATATTTATTGGCCCATTTATTTTATAGTCACATGAGATTTCAGTATGAAGGAGTTTGCAGTTTCATTTCTTCATTGTGACACATTGTTTAAATAGTATATAAATTGCCTGTATTATAACATTGCCATATGCCTGTCAAACATAGTCCATCTTTCATGCTACACTTTCATAGTGTATTCTCCCGCTAGATAGAATAATGAGGACAAGCAGATCCATTGCTCCAGAGGCACAAGGGATGTTCATTTTTTTTCCTCAGCCAGTACAAGAACCTGGAATAAGGGCAGGGGTGGTGTTTGTGTAGCTAGAAACATGAGATCTACTTTTATGCTCAGTATTGTAACACAAGATTGTGGGAGACAGTGCAAGCTTTTGCATGAGAGACATAAAATTAATTCCTTTTTCCTTGTTCCATTAACACTTTGTTTCTGGATGCGTTGTCTCAGATTCTATTTCTTCATTAACACAGATCCAAGTGTTTTTTGCTTACCCAACAATATTGAAAATTATCAGTCATCCACACACACTGGCACTACATACTACATTTTTTCTTTTTTTAATTTTATTTTCATTCCATATGCTTCACTGGTCTTTTTACTCTTTTGTACAGTAGTTAATCACATAACAAAACCTTTCTTATGCATCTGTAGTTACATTGTGTAGCCAACATTTGTTGAAACAGTTGAAAAATCTACACTATACTGTATATTCTGTAATTACAGGATAGGTGATTCCTCAGAACACATTTTCCCTGTTCATTTTTATACAGTATATACAGTGTGTAGTATAGAAAGGGGCTGTAGTCGGACTCTACTTACCATAGTGAAAACACCTCAAGATTAAAGAATAATTCAAAATGTGTACATGCCCAGTCTCTTTCGTCAAGCCTATCCAAAAGGCTACAGTAGAAAAACTGAGGGGGAAAGTGTCATAACTGTGACACAAATGCACCGTCAAGAATGCATGTACCATTGACTATATAAAATAATTTGAAAGAAAGTTGATTACTCTTAGTACAAACAGGTTTTAAAATGTTTATCTCTAAAGCATTGACACATGGCAGTAAGATGTTATTTTGTTTGAAGCTTTTTTTTGTCCAAAACTGACATTATAGCTTTTGCACCAGGATTCTCTGCACATCTGTAAGCCAGCGGAAATACCAAAATCTTGCATGCTTCTTTGATTGTTACATTTAAGATATCATGTGTGCTACCAGCTCAGCTGCTGCAAAGCATTAAACTCAGTAACTCCGAGCTTGTAAAATACTCTTGGAAATACTATAGACAAGGAGAGCAGAAGATGAGGATTCCACATGGTTATCCTAGGAGATGATAAACAAAGGGATAAGGTGATACAGTTTAAGTGATATATTGACCACATGTGGGCTTGACAAAAAAGTGAAATCCTTTCTATTGATTTATTCTTAGCATTAAAGGCTAGTGTATCCAAGAACAAGTTTAGTTCAGTAGATCAAATCACCCAACATACTTTATAGATTTTTTTCAGTTATCAGAATAAAAACACTTGCTTGTTAAATACTATAGTGGATGGACAGAGGTCAACACTGTCTTTTTTTAAAGACTTCCAGAAACTAAGAATACCTCCAGCAGAGATTAATGCAGAAGTTTATATATTCCAATCTACATTCCAGACTCTGTCCAGTTTTATGGTCTTTAGAACATTCCTTTAGAATTGCAACCCCTCATGGAAATAGTTGCATCATTCTTGCCAGGTTAGCTTAAACTGTCCATATCTGAAGTAATTTGTTTAACTAAATAAGTGCCATATTATAGGTTTGGAAAGCACATTTAAATGTCTTTTAGTGACCCAAGGAAATAATTTAATACTTACCAGTTTATGTCAGTTTTTATTTTATTAAGTTCCTCTTTTTTATCATTTTTCTTTAACATTGTTCTGGGCTACAGATTTCTAAGTATACCAGTATATTCACTTCAAGCACTACAATCAAACATACTGCTATAAAGAGACAATAGTAGAATCTGCAGTGTCCTGTATATTCTAGTTTGCATTGTCTGAGTGAACACAATTCTGGAAAATCCTCACTGGCACAATAGTTTAAAAACTGATCAAAGTGAATGGGAAAGAATAATGGGCAGTGATAAATCCTGGTACACACAGTTTTTCAAGGTGTGGAAAATTAAGGTGAGTTTTCAGAGATGTGTAATCTGGAAAATAAAATTAAAACAAAAGCATACTGAAAATCAGTGTGCTAGTTTTAACTTGCTGAGATCTTTTACTTGTTTATAGTGAAAGCAACAACAAGCACCTCAAGATGTTGTGCTGGTTTACAAAATGATGCCCTCTCTTCTTTTTTACTAATTAAGGACAAAAATCTAGGTGGTAAAAACAAAAAAAAAAGGTAATAGTTACCCAGAAACCTACCTTAAATCAAAGTCAATTACTCTGCATGTTCTGATATGGACTCTTAGTGCTAATGCCAATCTGACCACATCGCTGAAACAAATGAATGAGTCAATGCTACCACAGTCCACCAAATGTACAGTATAAGTCAGTATAACTGGATGACCTTGGAAAGCCCCAGCTATGATTTATTCCAGGACGAGGATCTATAGCAATCATGAAATACAAAAGCAAATCCTTGACAAGTTTATGACTACTAAATGAATTTTTTGGTGTCAGATTTCACCTTTACTTTTGTTATCACGGGCTCTAAGATCCTAAAATATATTTTAAACTTATTGTATTAAAATCAGCTCACAATCAACAATGTATATTTAACAAAATTATATATTAATTATATATATATATGAAGGCCATCCCTACTGCTGTGTCTGGTGCTCATCATTTACATGTGTTCACAATATCATGGACCTGTGGGCCAAGACCTACAATGTATCACATACGAAGGAAGGCCTCTGACTGTGTGAGGAGGGCATCTCTCTTCTTCCTACAGAGTCCTCAGCAGTTTAACAACTTATACCCCACCAGGGGATACCACACCAAAAGGACAAACAAACTCAAGAGATACATTAGAAGAATCAAATGACTGTTTACAAGAGACGCTGGACAGGACACTTTGTGTGGGAGGAACATATTGACATAGCACTGGAAAAACTGCAATATTAAACCTCTTTTTCATAGGCAGTTACTTCTTTGCAGAAGCGACAACTAAAGAGTAGTAATTTTCTTATGATTAAGTGTTTTTTTAAACTAATAGTCATTGTGTTTCATGTCTTTAATAGGCCAACTCTGGAGGTTCTCTAACCTCAAACAAAATGCAACACAAGAGCCTCAGTGTTTAAATCACTGTTTTATGGCCCGTTTTTTTTAACATGAAAAATCTAGTATTTTAAATATTCTTTTAACAAAGCTTGTGAAGCTTACAACTGGTTTACCTCCATCTTTCCACCATTTCAGAAATTTTCAGCAGCAAACAAAAGTTCATTGAGTTTTGGGACCATATCCTAGCAAAGTTAAATACAGCAGGCTCGTTGACAAAAATCAGGTTATTTTTATTCCAAGTTCATTACTATTACATACAGTAAATTAAGCCAGGTGCATGTTTATTTTAGAATATATATATATAAAACAACATAGGCCATCAGCTGTGTTTACAGTACAAGACATTGTAACAGTGTAGTTTAACATAAATGGCTTTTTGTCTTCCAAATGAGGCTAAGACTCCAAAAAATATCTTTGAAGAGGGCAACATAATGAAATAATTAATTCAAAGACCTAACATAGCAGAATTATTTATTAATAAGAGGAGACCAAAGAGCAGTGGTTCAGTATGTGTTGTACTGTAGGTATAGTTATATCAATAAACTTGTAATTAGTTAAACTGGATTAATAAGAACTGAGTTGGAAGGAAAACTTGCAGACACAGCAGGAGTGGAGATGGGCACCCCTGAATGATTCCATCATCAAACATAAGGGTTAGAGATGTAAATGATGCAGAACAAAAATGGAGTGGTTGATAAAGAGCATACGTTTTGCTTTTCAATGATTTATCTGAGTATCATGTCAAGACGTGCATTTCCAATGATCTCAGGTTAATGTTAGGTGCATTATATTCCCGTTTACATCACCTTCTTATGGAAAGGATTATCTGCTTTGGTCTATGGGGATTTAAGGTGCTTATAATGTTGTAAGTCTATACGGCAATGTACAGTTTTCTAAAGTTTAAATCTCCATGAATTGTGAGATATATAGTTTCATACAAAGACAGATATACAGTATTGCAGGATAGTTCTTTAATTTCATAAATGGCACTCCAGTCAAATTTTCTCTCTTGATAGATGAGCATATCATTTTAACAAATTTTACACTGAATACCATGAAGGAAAAAGGCTATTTTTGCAAAGCAGTTGGAAGATATGCTATATAGAATTACACTTTACACAACAAAAAAGTAATAAAAAATATATTTTACACATCACATTGAAATACTGTTTATCTGCTCATGAAATGTTGTTTTAAAATGCATTGCTATATTACTCGGTTAAATTAAATATGTAAATTTACTGTTTTATGTAATTGTACTTGAAAGTCTTTTTCACAGAAATTTAACACTGTGGATAAGTGCAATATTATTCAATTAATATTCAATGTTTTTTGCACAGTAAGATCTTTTTGGGAGGGAGGCTTGTTTAAGATTTTATTATTGGCTTTAGGAAAAGATTGTACAACAAGATTCACATTGGTCACTCGCAACAAAAAAGAAAATTAATGCCATTGCTGCCTTTGCAATAAAAAAACATACAGCATAAATGCAGTACCTCATGTATTGCAGTTTACAAATACCACCAAGTAGAAAAAACACTGAATTAAAACCATACAAACGGTTATATGTATTGCATTTATACAGTACGTGTTGCACAATCTTTGTTATATATTACAGTATATACAGTATAACAAAGGGCAGAGTGGTAGCTTTGTGGCTAAGGATCTGCGCCTGTGGCTGGAAGGTTGCTGGTTCAAATCCTGTGACTGGCAGAGGAATCCTATTCTGTTGGGCTCCTGAGCAAGGCCCTTAACCCCAACTGCTCTAGGGGTGCTGTATAATGGCTGACCCTGTGCTTTGACCCCCAGCTTCTCTCCCTGTCTGTGTGTCTCATGGAGAGCAAGCTGGGGTATGAAAAAAGATGAATTCCTAATGCAAGAAAATTGTATAGGGCTAATAAAGTGATTTTAATATATAAATGGTGATATACTGTACACCTTGGT
Source organism: Atractosteus spatula (assembly GCF_055471065.1). Lineage (NCBI taxonomy): Eukaryota > Metazoa > Chordata > Actinopteri > Semionotiformes > Lepisosteidae > Atractosteus > Atractosteus spatula. The sequence continues at coordinate 55,228,750 of NC_142708.1, read as the reverse complement.
AAGAAGAAAAAAAATGAGTTTCTACTTTTCTGCATGGAATCAACCTCTGCATGTTTCTTTGCAGCCCACACATTTTTACTGATCCCCATTCTAACCTGCATATCCATCCAACCATTTTATAAAAGCTTTATTCAACCAAAAGTCATGGCTGATCTGGAGCCTATCCCGGTAAGCAATGGGTGCAAGGCAAGACTAGACACCACTCCATCAAAGGGCACAGACACGGACATGCACATGCTCACACTAGGCCCAGTTTTCACAGAATCCAGTTAACCTACCAGTATGGTTTTTTTTACTATGAGAGGAAACCCACAAGAACACAAGGAGATCATATGTCCAGGTAGCACCCCAGAAACTGAACCCAGGGAACCAGCGAGGCAGCAATGAGCTTCCATGTTGTCCTTCTAACCTGTATAGGACATTATTATATACCGTATACATTCTTAACATACAATATTCACCTTCCTAGACAAACTAACTAGTACTGTACCTGCAAAGAGCTTGCAACAGTAATGATACAGGGCTTTCCCATTTTTCTTATGGGGGTTGTTACTGTCAGCACAAATGGAGATACAATATTGTATTTCTGTAATTCATCTAAATAATGAAAAGGCAGTTACAAATTCTGCATCACCAGCTCTTGGGTGGGGATATCTTCCTCCAAAAAGAACAGGCATGCTAAGGAAGTTCCTCCACACCATTCCACCCACGTCACCAAACGTTATGAAGCTCTATAGCTCTGCCTGGACAGTGCAACAATGGTCACAAGGGTCACACGCCATTGGCCCATCACTCATGCAAAATAAAGGCAGGGAGATCTGGTTACAATTAGCCTCTTTCCAGGTGTGAAAGACACTTTACAATGGCTTTTTAGATTATTTTGATGTCAGGCCCCTGCTGAGCTCAGGGGGTGTCCTACAGAAGTATGTCTGGCTGAGTGAAGGGAGGAGCCCTGGCCTTCTCTTCCTGCCAGAGTGGTGCTCATCTCCAGCAATATCTTTCTTGTCACACTGTGGCCAACTACAGCAGCTGGTGTTAAATGTTAAAGTTTGCACAAAAGAATGAGAAGTTATCCTCCCCGTAAATATAAATTACTCAAGGAATCCTAGAAAGGGCCCAGTTTTTATTTTTTTTACTGGCAAAGGGGCTTTTTTATTGTGAAATACACTCTTTGAAGAGACTTTAAGTAAAGCATTCTATGATTAGGATTTTTAGAGGCAGAATTGACATTAATGCATATATCGCTCATGAAATATGTTAATGTGCATCATTAAACTTCCTCCTGCAGATCTTAATTGGAATGACTGACCAAAGAGGAAGGTGCCATGTGAGTTTCGCCTGATGATGATGCAAACTTATGAGTTGTTGTTCCATATTATGTTCAGCTCATTGAGGACCAGGAAACTTTACAAAACACTACTCATAAGAACATAAGCAACAAAACTGTCAGACCAGGAGAGAGACCTGAATAAAACAGAATCGTTCCCAAAAGTCTTGCACTATTAGAGAAGTTTTGTGATACTCTCAAACTTTTTATTTTACCTGAACACTGAAATTAATCAGTTTATCAATTAAAACTGTAATATGAAGCCATGTTCAGTGTAGCAGCTACAAAGTACAGGCAATCGGAATTTCCATTTTTATCCCAATCAATTTTAAACTACTGATTCCCAAGTCCTGACACCAGTCCAGTGGTAGACCTAACTTCAGTGAAATGAAAAGCAACAGAGCTTTTCCATTTCCCTGCTCAAAAAGGATGGCCTCTTGGTACAGTGCCCATTGAACCATTATTCATATTCTTCCTGAAAATTACTTCAAATGAATATATTCTTAGCACTGGGGGTGAGATGTATTTGCCTAACTGTGGCCAAGTAAGCACAGGGTAAGGCACAGGTGATCTAAGGATATTTTTGATGATTTGCTCTGATAAATTAACTTTATGGTAAATCATTTGGACCACAATAATACAGAATGAAGATTTAATAGTGACCAGATATTCTTAGAGAGACAGAAGGGAAAAACAAGAACAAGAGACGAAAAGAAGAGAAGGAATTTTATCATTATCTATCATCTTTAGAATAGGGAAATTCTAATATTTCACATGGGTAAAAAGTGGAAGGTATCACTTAATTGCAACCACGCACTATGTATTTCATTTTAACCACAAAAAGAGAAGGGCAAGAAATCAGAAGTAATCATAAACAAAGTTGTCTTCTGTGACAACCAAAAACAGCATCACTCACAACTTCCTGTTGCATATCCAGACTTAACCACAATTTGACAATAGAAGAGAACAAGATAAATTGGAACTTATCAAAATCAGAGTTGTCCTCTGTGGCAGCCAAATGGCATCATTCTATGCTGCAGGAACAGGATTCTCATCTACACAGAGTGAATGATAATGAACGACCTAGTTCGGGGATCTGCAACTTTTCTGAAGGGGCGTGACAAGAGTTAATTCATGCACTTGTTTTTGCAGATGTGTGTGCCATTGATTCTTTATTAATGTCACTAATAGCCCTACTTACATTTTGATTCATAAACATTTAAGATGAAAAATTCAATAGTATCTAAAATATAGGTCATTGCCTTATTGAAATCTCCAACATTGGGCTCCTAGCTTGATAGTCTAAGCAACATGCAAACCTGTAAGTGTTCAGTTGTCAAGGGGCTATGGGAGGGACAAAGAACTGACTTCATGTGTGAAAATACCTGATTCAAATGTTGAGAGCAGTGAAAATGCAATTTTCTTCAAACAGTCAAATTTCACTGGCACTTCCATAAGGTCATGTGATGCTTTCAATAGCCTCCAGAAGTGTAATTCACAGATCCCCAAACTTCGAGTTCCTTAAGTCTGAGCATAGTAATTCAATTAGCTACATTTCAAAATCATTGGAACATCCTGAAATCTTACAGAAAACTCAGTTCTCACATGTACACTTCAAACTCAGTAACATGGATTGTGCAATGTTTTGAATGTTCTTCAAGATAGTTGAAATTGCAGAAAGTTGAGATATCAGTGTCCCAAGACAAAATGGCAAGTTTAGCAAAGAAATGCCTTCCAGGTGTGAAAGACAAACAATAGTTTTCCAACCCCATTTTTCAACATGCATTTTGGGATAGTATTAAGTATTGACAAAAAGATATCAATTGCATCAAGACAGTCCACAAAGCATGCCAAACCCTTCCCACACCTTAGCCAACAAACACTGCTGTGAAGTGGAAATCCTTGTATGCTTCGTCCATCTCCTGAAGCAGATTTTGAAACTACTTGTGTGTCTAGGCAAATTGAGCAACATGAAAATTCATTATTTTCACCACTGTAGTCTTCACATTATTCAAGAGGAAGTATAATCCCAATTTCTTAGGCTGGTTATTAAATCTCAGTAACAAAATAAATTAACTGATTATGTAGAAAAAATGTACAAATTTTGAATAAACCACAAAGTGGTGAACTTTGTGGAAGTACTGTAGGTCACCATTGATCTCACAAACCAATGGTCACACCAGGGGTGAGAGTGAGAATTCTTGCAAATTATGGCATGAAGCAGCCCTTCCTGCTCACTAGTCACTGTAATGACTAATGTAATACAATTTACAAGTGAAGTAAAGGTAAAAGCAGACATTTCACCACAGAATGCTCCAATGTGGTCTGCATGGAGAGTTAACAAGTAGTATTTGTATGCAATAAAGTCTCTAACAGCAATACACTTAATTGTGAAAAATGTTATCAATGGCATCCATTGCAAGCTTTCCTATGAAAACAACAGGTTAGCCCAACTAAAAAAAATTCAGCATATAAACAAAGTAAATCTTTTTTTTTCCTATGCTGAAAAGTATACATTGTGTAGCACTAGTAGAACAGGTTGGTCTTGAAAACAAAGTCAAAGGATGTCAATGTGAAGGGGATACTTAGTAGTAATCATGCTGATATTTCACTTTGAAAGAAGCTATCAGTATAGACCTGAATGGGGAGGAAAAGGTTTTATTATTTCCTTTGAAATCTTTATTCCAGTTTATAAGGATCCTGTGTGTGTGTCGTATACAATTCCCTTATACTATATACTAAATCTTTCAGGCAGAAGCTTTTAAAACTTCAAATGTACCAATATCTACTTACACACGACATGATATCCCACTACATGGCTCTTTCCTGTTTCCTCCCTTCCAGAAGATGTGAATTTCAAACAATTTTCCACAGATCCAACAAGGAACCTGCATACAGTAAAATTGTTTCCTGACGTTTCAATCTAGACAAGTGAAAATCCTGCTTTATAGGAAACTGTCAAATATAAATACAATTTATTAGGTTCCCTTAGCTTTTTATTTTTAACAATTCTTAATGGCAATATTATTTTAAGTTTAAGTATAAGTTAAGGATGATAATTCAGTTTTTTTTATATGCTCACCCATTTTGGAATCATTAATTGTGTCTAATTATGTCTCGGGCCACAAGGTCTCCTATACTCACATAAAGAAAATCAGTAAAAGCAAACAAGCTCTTTTTACTCATTCATTCATGGAACTGTTCATCTTTTGATGAACATGCTGCTAACTCTGTAGGAGAGACGTGTCCTTCACTGATGTCACCCCAAACTTGTAGGCAATGGGAAAGTCACAGGAGATGACAGCTCTAGTTGTCTAATTCCAACCAAACAGTATGGAGCCAAATCTCCAGACATTTTGGGAATCCTGCTCACACTCTGCTAGTGACCAGACCGAGACTCAGACCTTGCACCTGAAATGAGCACCCTTTATTAGTGAGATAGTGAAACATCTTTAACCACAAATTTGATGCTGGTAGCCGAAAACCGTTATTCAGACAAAAAAGTGATTGCGTTAGTTTACATGCACATGTTGTTTTAGACATTTTAAGGTGTTTGCTGTATATCTTCATACACAAGAAGTGCAGAATAACAAGGGAGGTGGCTACAAAGAATCAAAGACAACAATAAATACTATAGCATTCTGTCCCCCGGAAGTGAACTGCCAAAACCAATTTCCTAACATTTCCCCCCTCCCCCCATCTCTCCCCCTATAAAAAGGGAGCTGGACAGCATGCCTCATGGAGTGCTAGTGAGTGCTATGTTCCATCTCACCCTCTGACTAGCACACACCTGTTAATGGTTAAAGGCAATAAAGCCCTGTGAGCAATGTAACCCGTCTCCACTCCACCTACACACTCTGAGGGGAAAAAGGGAGACTGCTAGGTTGGTGTCAGTGAAGTGGGATTGTCATCGCCTACATCCAGAAGTCATGCATGGAAGAAGACATGAAGATGGACAAACTCCAGTATTGACGGTTAGTGGCAGAAGTGAAGCATGAGCAGGAGAAATGCCACCCACCTGAATGACAATAATAAGGGAGTTCATATAGTGGAACATCGTAGTCTGTGCAGGATCTTCATCAAAAATGACAAAGGAGATATCCAGCAGTTGGACAGGGAGAACCAGAGTGATTAGCTATCCTTTTCACATCTAAATAATGCTGAGCGTATACCGCCAGTCAGTGGGATGTGTCTGGCACAATTCCCACTTGAACATGGTGACACTAACTACAAAAGATTCCAGTAGGGGCTGAAGAGTCAGGAGCAAAGCAGGGAGCCTCAGGTAATGAGGACTCTCAGCTTGACATTACACCAGACAAGGTCTGTGGGAGGCCTTAAGGGTCAGGTCTGCAAGCTGGCTGTGAGTCTCAAAGGCTGGCCAGCAGACGATAAGGTCCAGCATGTGCTGCTGGAGCTTCACCTTGCTTTGGAGGCAGGGGGAACACTCTGGGGCTGCGAAACTGGCTTGAATGCCACATCTGTTTTTTCTGGGTGAGAAGTTCAGAGTTTACGCAGCAGGCCTGTACCTCCCTGTGTATACTCTCTACTCACGGTTTCCAAGGGAGACCTAGGAAAAGCTAACCACCCATCATTTTACCTTAAGTTCTGTCTCTCTAAGTCTAAGACATCATTTCTGGCTGTTTGCCCCAGTAGGCCTGGAAGAGCACTTCAGAAAGTATGTGACATGGAGGAAGTCTTCAGGGAGCCAGACTCCTGATGCATCCTGGCTACGAAGGCCCAAGTGTGCATCACTCTACCTCCATGCACCTGTCCCTGCCTGCTATTTTCTCCACCTGCAGACACTCTAAGAGAAAAAGGGAGATCACTTCAAATCTTAGAATCCAGTAGCGTTTTCCAAGTTCTTTGTTTAGAATAACACAAAAAAGTGTGGAAGAATGGAATAAACCTGAAAATAAATCACCAATGATTGTCTGAAAGGTTTAAAAAATTAATAAATGCTTTATTTCTGAGTATTTTCACTAATAAACAATGCTTAATATTTAGATAACCTCTTTCTTTACAAATTCAATATAAGTTTTAAATGGTGTCTGATGATCTGTAAGGATTAATTTTTTTATCTTTTCTATACAAGTTTAAGATATACTGTATATTCATTGTGCTCTGTTGTCCTGAGCTCTGTTGCAGCTCACAGTATAGATGAGACAGTATTCTGATTGAAATTTATATATATAGATCCTTTCTTTTCAAATAAACCTGGGGTTACACACGAGAAGTACAGTAATATAGAATACAACAGTTACACTTTATATACACCACCATTTTTGATTTGTGGTGATTAAAATGAATCTTTGAAACAAAACTATCTCTGGCCCGGAAGTTGATGCGTTCACGACACTTAATTGAATCCACATTGGTAAAGAAGTTGACCAACGTACTGTAACGATGTAACTAGCAACACATTTGGCAAGAAAAGTAAACATATGTTCTGGAAGTAATACTGTATAATAATATTGTATTTAACTACCACAGAGGGTTCAGAAAGGGGTTACCAGTGTTTCCTAGGGTTTGTTAAATTGTTCAACATGAAAAACTTCAGGGTGATTATTACCATAAATATATAACTTTAAGTATTTAATATAAAATATTCCCTTATGTCAGACTAATAATCACCCTTTCAGATAGGTGCCTTGGAGGATCATATATTGTGCACAGATCATAAATCTTTCATTCCATTACTGTAATATGTACAGCTTTTCCTCTTAAATGAAGCCTTGTGCTACCCAGCCCAAAGCAGCTGAATAACACATGTTGGACCCCCTGCCGATTTTCAAAGAGCCTCTTGATAAATTTCTACAGCACAAGTATTTTATGAGACACTTAAATACAAAAACATATATTTTGAAACTGTGCAAAAATGCACACAAAATTGCTTTCTCTGTCCATGCAGCAAAGGTGTATCTTTGTAGTGTTTTAAAACATTGATGGTTTTTATACATCTTATTCACAGATTGGGAATATTTTATTACAAAGCACATCCTTGACTTCCTTTACTAGTCATGAACTACTTTCTTCATATAAAGGGGGAAGGGGTGGAGTACATAATGTATTCCAGCAATATGATAATATGATGAATTTGGTAGCAGACTACAAAGAACTGTCCCACAGGTGAAACTTTTTTCATGATTAGTTGCTTTTCCTAAATGGCTGTTGCAATACAATTCGAATACCATATTTCACACAGCGTAACTTCTGTTAAACTTGTATCTCCCATTCTTTAAATAGCTAAAATATACAATTTTTACTAAACATCTTTTTTCATTTATCCATAAGCAGAAAGCCTCTTAGTCCTGACATGTTTCACAACTCGGAATGTGTCCCAGAAGCACAGCAGGCAACACTAGATTAACACGAGGATGGGGTGCCAGTCCATCACAGGAATCACACACAAGCACACAGGGAGAATTTAGAGACACCAGTTAACCCAGCCAGCATGCTTTTGTAATTTTGTGGAGCATACAACCTCCACCCATAGGTCTAGTCCAGGATCAAAACATTAAAGACCTGTGAGATAGTAATGCTACCCAACATGCCCTGTTTTTTTGTCAGTTTTCTTTCATTCAAAACCTATAGTGCTTGAATTTGATCAGCAATGTAACAAGGTATGAAAATGTATTTTTTAAAGAATGCATTCTACCAAGGACACACCTTAAATCTACACCCATATACTACGTACAGTAAAACATTTTTTTTAATTTAGCATAGCCGGTGGCCAAATGAAGAGAGAACTGAATTATTGTATTAGAGGGGAAATGATGAGCCTCGAAAGTATTTTATGTTTTAGACACACATAATCTGAATGCAATTGTGTAAGTATTTTACTTTTTAAGGACTCAAGATGGAAAAGTAAAATGTAAATTCTTAGGACAAAGAAAAGCAGAAGGTTCTGTTCTTAAGAAAATGACAATAAAAAACATTTCCTTACAACATCATGACACCATCCTTTGCATGATAGCATCATATTTATACCAAGTAATATTAATAACAAAATTTGTTGTTTCAGATTTCACCTGATGACCACAACAACACAGGTGGTAGCAAATGCAGATGAAAGTTGATATTCATGTGAAAGTGCTGTCTCAGGTATTGTTCATCTGTTACTTCAGTTAGCAGTTAGCATTTGGGCTAGAGTCAGCAAATATTTAGCTTGAGTTTATCATTGTAAAATTGTAAAAGGTTTTTTAATAATCTCAATGAAAAATGTCAACAAAGAGAGCAATGACTCCAGGCCAAGGTAATATTCATTTCCACAAAGTCAAAACCTTTTTAAAGCTTGAGGCATGTGTGTGAATATTTGCTATATTCTGTATATAATCCACACCAAACTGTGAAATGTTTATCTAATGTCAGAGTTTCATTAATATCTAAACACTAGGAAATTATGCTACAAAGACTAATAATCTGTCTTTGTTCAATTGAATAGATTTAGCGTGTTTGTAAAATCGGATTTATCAAAACATTTACAATGTACAATGTATGCTCACACCTGAAGAAGGCTCCATGGCCGAAACATTGTGTTTTCTTTCTTCTTTTTTTCAGCATGGAATAAACCTATTACTTGTTCCTTTGCAGCCTACGCAATATGACGCAGCTACCCACCTGAACATTTACAATGTATGCTTTACTTCAATAGTGCCTTAAGTAATTATGGATAAAATTACTGAATAATCAAAATGAAATGGTAACTGCTTCAACTTACAGCTCACATTTGTGTAGAACATGTCCAGCCCGAACTCTAGCAAAAAATAGACAATACCAAGACATACTTCAGGTCTGAAGGATTAAGCTCTAAAACTCTTCACCACTCAGGTTCTTAGTCAAATATTTCAATTAAAACACAATTCTCTGAAAAAGGCAAGAGGGAATACATTTAAAAAGCAATTTGGTTCAAAAAATATTCCTCCATGAAATGGGAAAGCATTCATGTTTTTGCACATTCTGGCATTCCTCTTTACAGCAATTGACTTGCACAGTTTTATTTTTGATGACCCCAGTCTCTTATCTATCATGGATAAAAAAATATCATATAGAGTTCAGGTATGCTTGTACAGTATATGAAGGCATCTGCTTGTACTGTAGGTATTTCATTTTGAGACAAAAAGGTACATTATGTAAACATATTTAAAAAATAATAATGAGTGCATACATAATTCCCTTTCGATCTTGTTTGAAAACAAATTCACATACTGTACAACAATGAATAAATAACAAATAACTAACAGTCCTGGAAAGCGAATTAATACTCTTTGTAACTTCACCTCTTAGTGTCTAGGCTGTAATGAACCTCTCACATACTAAATATGTTTGTCATGGGCATTTGTAAGATTCTTCCATTCCAGGCATTCAAATTTAGGGTAACCTTTGAATGTTTTTTTAAGTAATGTGGCATGCACTAATCTATTGCACAAACGTTCTCCATCAGCATGGCACTACTTGCTGGTTAACTGTCAGAAGAAATACCACCTGTAGGCAATGAGTAATGTATGGGTGACGGCTCTCTGCACTCTGTTTTTGGATATGGTATGGATTAGTTTAGTAACAGCCTTCTTCATATTGTTTGAGGCAGGTCTTCGTCATAAGTTTTATCGCATACAAAGTGACAGGGCATCACACCTAAGTCACTTTTTCATGCTGAAGCTTTCAGAAGATGAATTAGATACAGTTCACAAATCAAGATATTTATTGGTGAATGATACACCTTAAAAGATACAGAAATCCCATAGGGCTTTGAAATATTTTATACATCTGCTTGAGTTTTACAAAGGCCCTAAAAGCCATCTGATTCATTTTACTGTGTATTATGTTGTTGGAACAGCTATCTTAATAACAGCAGAAATTTTGCTTTAGTCAATCAAATATGATGACTAATGCAAATAACTATTTTTTTAAATAATGACTACTCAGGAGATGTTGTTTTTAATTAATCAAAAACAGATTCAAAACTCGACTGTTGACCATACCTGTATTTGAAGGGTTGAGACAAAAAATAAATGTACCAATTTTATAAATGAATTACTTTACCAGAAACTGGTTGCTGACATTAGATAACCTTAATAGACTGTTACTTGTTCCATAACCAAAAAGACAAATTGTATTTTGCAGGTTAATAAATGTATGACAGTTTGACCCATTTGATATATTTCACATTCAATTTATGTATGGATTAAAAATCCACATATAACTTGTATATGAAAGATATCAGATTTTCAAAGTTCTGGAGAAAGTAATCCATAAACGTTCTCACTTCCGCCCTCATACTGTAAGGAAACATACTGTACAACAGTTCTTGCTTCCTCAGTTGCTTGTTTAATTTCATACCTAAACCTGAGTCCACCTCATCTTCCCATCTTGCAGCTCCCTGGCTCATTCTTCATCAAATGAGTTTCTGACAGCCCTGTCCTTACAAACAGTTGTCATTTTCCTTTGCCAGTTCAGTTACACTTGTAAGGCTCACTATTTCAATCCATACCACTTCTCTGGCTTCATTACACTTTTGGCTGAACTACTGAATTTGTATTATAGACCTTATTTTAGAATTAATATGTGTATTTACTCACCTTTATGTCTGTCTATATTCTAGTACTGTGTAACGTAAGAAAAATAGATGCAATGAACAGAAGTCAAATGTTTTAAGCACTTCAATGTACAGTATACAGTGTACTGTGTCTTGTAAGGGTATCCGCCAAATATTTCCTTCTATATATTTTTTAATTACAAATACAGTATGCACATTTTTAAAGTGAATATTTTTTATATTGTAATCTGAGACTGACTGAGAAAAAACAAACCGTTCTGACATATACATAATACTAATGTATCCATGATCAGTTTGTAAAGGTTTTGAATTATCTGCCAAACTTAGTGCTGAAATCATCAAGGGTCTCTTGCGGACACTGTAAGCAAGTAAGCTACAGTATTTCTAGCTATAGGCTTTTTAAAACTTACAGCAATGTCGTTTTTGTGCCTATTTTTTTTCTCAATCCAAGAATGATACTTTGTCCTAAGCAATTCCACATGCATTCACAGGAGCACTCTTAAACAAGAGTCTATGTGGTATGATCTTTTATGGCATTGTCTGTCTTACATACTGTACCTGTGAAGAATCTGCCTCATTTTGGTGGTTTTAGCTAACATTAACCGTTATCATAGACAGGTGTCAAAAATGCAGATGTCCTAGTCATGCAACATTCCTAACATCCATTTTATTCAATGTTATAATGTGTAAAACATTAAATGTTATTCTTTAATTCCTTGTGCTGACCAGGGAGGTCTTGGTTTTTCGGACTACTGTTTTCTGAATAGTTCTATAATTAATGTATAAAATTGAGATATATTTGCACATAGTTAATTACTTTAATTGTTTAATTTCCATCTTATTCCTCAGAAAAACTATAATGTTTTTAACCTTCATCTAAGAAGTTACCCTCAGAAACAAAGGAATATTTTCTGAAGAATGAGAAAACATCTTAATGTCTAACAACAAATAGACATACTTTGAGAGGAGAAGTTTGTAGCAATGAATGGCTTTAAACAGGAATAAACTGGATCCAAAGATCAACAGAAAAGTGCTCTCAGTTAAATCAGCAGTTTAACTGTTTATTGTCAACAGAGAAGTGCTCTCCTTTTGAGAGGGACATTTCAGCAAACTAAACTTTCTACTGACTTCAACCACTTCTTTTTGCTTTAGACAATGCTTGTGTTTTATACTGTATAACATGGAGGGGAAAAAAGGAAAATTGAATCAATCCATCTTCTGTAACAAAATGATGAATATTACAACAAATACACAGATATGCTATAAGAGAATTATTCTGTATTGATGATATCAACGTGAAATGCTCCAGAACATTTCATTTCATCAGTGATTGGGCATTTTACCATGTAACTCAATGATTCTGGAATTCTCTTCCAAAGATTGTTAAGATTGTTTGTACTGCAATCCTGTGTCACATTTAAAAACACATTTGAAACTATTTTAACAAAAACTGTTATTGTTTTAAAATCTTCAGTATCCATAACAATTATTTTTTGTCTGTCCAAATATTAATTTAAATCATGTCTTCTTGTCCTGTTTTTGGTACTTTGTTATTGTCTATGAAAGGAGCTATATGAACTCTAGATTATTGTTCAATTATTATTTGACATTTTGGTAAAGAAAATCACGTCTTGGAGCAATTAGTCATTATGTGTAGTCTCTGTCATTCCACCATTAATTTTGCAGGTTGTGTAGTTATTTTGTGGGATGTCTGCCCTGTCCATCTATCCTTAAGAACGCAGCACTCAGGCCTTGCAGTGTGACTCATTTGTACATCTGTATCTCATTTCCTTGAACAAAGGATCTCAAGTGTAAGTCCAATCTGCCCTCTTCTCACGCTATATTGCTATGTTGAGAAATCTGAGTTTTCTCAGAACCTCAGAACACCCCAATTTTTAATAATACAGAACTATTAATACTAGCTTAAAATATTAGATTTAATTTTTACAGTGCAAATATGCCTGTCTTCTGTGTTTATCTCTATGCTTAATTTAATTATTCTGTTTCACTTTTTTGGTATCAGGCATGCACCCAAGCCAGGATGTCACAGTGTTAGAGACACGAGACTGGATGGGCTGTATAATGTGATCAAGATGGACACAAGGGGTTTTTCATTATGGAAATAAAGGGTTTGTCTTAAAGTGAAAAGAGTTTTGGTATCAAGCTCTCACCAGGAGACACCTCTCCCATCATCTTTCTCCACCCCTTTCAAGGTGGTCTGTAAATGGTGAGCCACGCATGGGGTAATTTTTAGAGGAGGGTGACCTTTTTCAGTATTCAATTACTGTTTTGTACTTCGGTTCTACGGTTCAAACAACAATACAATAATTAGCGAACAATTCAATTCTATCAATTTTTGTCAGCTTTTCCACTGAGATTTGCCTGTACTTTGGCTGTCCATTTTTCTCTCAGTCTTGACTAACTTAGCAGACAGACAATGCTGGTAAGAAACAGTACCATAATATGGTACTGCCACCACCATGCTTAATGGTAGGGATGGTGTTGACTAGGTATTGTGCACTATAGGGTTTGTGCCAGGCATAATATTTTGCATTTAAACCAAAACATTCCGATTTTGGTTTGTCTGACCACAGAAACATTTCCCACTTGTTTGGAGTAACACTCAAATGCTTTGTTGAGTGACTGGGGTATTGTTGACTCACAATATTTTCAAGTAATAGGTTTATTCCATGCTGAAAAAAAGAAGAAAGAGAACACAATGTTTCGGCCATGGAGCCTTCTTCAGGTGTGAGAGAGACAGGGCAGTAGGCAAAGGTAAAGTAGCGGGAGAACAAAGGTTGGGAGGGAGGAGGAGTGAGAGGCGGGAGCAGGGGACAGAAAGAGAGGCCAATCAAGAGGTGTGAAGTCAGAATGGGTGCAGAGAGGTGTGAAATGAAACTTCCAATGAATGGAGAAAATTTAAAAGAACAGTAGTCTGTCGTTAAGGGAAGGGAGAAGGTGTGATCCTAGCTGCAGAATAATTTTAGTTTCGGTGGTCTTTCTGATGTATGAGTTTGGAAAACCGTCTTTGAGAACACAGACGGAGAGATTAGAGTGGTCGTGGCCGTCAGAGGTGAAATGAGAAACAATGGGCTTGGGCTCACAATATTTTCTCCCATCTCATTCACTGAACTCTGTAAATCTTTCAAAGTTGCCAATCTATTTCCTAATTGTCCAGCTGCGCAGTTTGGAGGGGCATCCTGATCTAAGAAGTGTCTAGGCGGTATAGCTTCCAATTATTTGATAATCATCTTCACTGTGCTCAAAGACATTTTCACTGTCTTTGAACTTGTACATACTCTTCTCCTAATCTGTGCTTATCTACAGCTTTTTTCTTGAATTGTCTTGAAAGCTGCTTACTCTTCATGGTTAATTCTTTGCCTCAAGTGTATTACCTAATTGAGGATTCAAAAAGAGACAGGTAAATTTATTCTGAAATCATGTGAACCAATGTTATTGCCTTACTATTAACAGAGGCTGTTCAACTAATGTTATGGATTGTCAGCTGAACAAATTTAGGTTTGTCACTGTAAATGGGAGAAATAATTACACAACAAATACATTTTATTTTAGATTTTTTCCCTACAGTTTTTGCTGACATTTATCTTCACTTTTAAAAGTGTTCAAAAGTCTTCAAATTTTAATTAGCATATTCCCTTGTTCTACATCATTTCCAATTCAACAAAACCGGACATCATGAGTAGGAGGTGAGTACTTTTGCAAAGCGTACATATAATTTTTACTCACACAATAACTTGAGCTACCTGTAAATCTCAGAAATACTTCTTTTTTGACAGTTTTAAATTTGACAAACAACTAGCTACACATTGCCTCAAGGCTTGACATTTTTATTTTTAAAATTTTGCTAGACATAGATGAAGTTAGGTGTGAAGTTAGGCATTAGGTATTAAAATTCATCTAGACATTGATGAATTTAAGCGTGCTTTCAGCACAAGAGTTATCTTGCAAGTTGGCGCACAAACCAAAGGGCATCGCTTTTGTACTTAATGTTCCAAATGACGCATCTGAAATGTTAAAGAAACATGAGAAGATAAGTGAAAACCAGTTTAGTAAAATGTAATTGTACAGGAAACAATCTGTGTTTATGAGGATATGTGAGCAATAACAAAAGCTGAATTTACTAAACACAGCTTAAGTGTCACAGTGGAAACTGTCCAGTCTGGTTTCCTCCAAGGTCAAAACACTGTGGTTCGCTTTGCTGGATGTGAGCTGATATCTCTGGCTGTGAGTATATGCGGGCACACAGTGCATAAACTTGTCACATATAAATAGATGGGCCAGTCTGGAAAAACACCTGTTTCTTTTGTTATAACTGTTTTATGTTCACAACAATTAGGAAAATTGATTGCACTGCTTTTTTAGATGAACTTTTGATGTGTTGAACATACAAATCATTTTTCTGAATTCGCAGCATACTCATGTGTAACGAACAGTTCTTTCCGGACCCTATGCGGACGACACAGTCCGACGGAGTGGGGAAACACTAGGGAAACGTCATGCAGGAAAACGGGGCTGAAGACAGGGGGGCGTGTCCAAGGTGCGCTGGTGCACGGGGGAGGTGTGGCCGAGGCGAACAACCCGAGAGAGTAGTCCTTAGGGAATATCCAAAACACAAGGGTAAGTCCAAAACCAGAAGATCCATCAGAAGAAAGAATTAAAACCACGAAGGCCGGGTCGGAACCGGCGGACGGGGAACAGGAACGGGAACAGAGGTTAAAACCTTAACGGGACCAGGCGCTTCCAGGTCCCGGACTCGCACGATATGGAAATCAGATGCAGAGCCCGGATGAGCGTCAGCGCCTGGCTTTTAAGGTGGGCTGGGAATAGGGAACAGGTGCAGAGAATAAAGTCTTAGTGAAAGGGCTGGAGCACCCTTAAGGAGGGGGGACTATAATCGTGACATCATGGACCTGAGCAGCAACAATTGCTTTTTTATTCTGAAAGCAGTCTACTGTTTAGTTAGTTTAAAGTAAGATCCAAAGTGGTCAATTAGAGTTCTGACAGTACAGCTCCAACAGCATGTATATTGCTAATTTGGCAACTTTGTGAAAGGATAGAACATCTGACAAAACAATAGTACACTTACACATTGTGTGGACAAGATCAACAATCTCAGTTTTCAGGTTTTCAATTGTTTGGCACATAATATGTATGAGTTGAGTTGTGAGCATACATGTTAGTATATATCAGCTTTCATGGCGATTAGTTAGTAAAGGCCTCACAAATATTTTTATACCAGAACTGGATTTCAGTCTCTAAAGGGGATTCCTGGATTACTAATGTCTGCCATACAACTCTGTATATGTGTCAAGTGCCAATTTAATTGACTAACTGTTTGTGTGAAACTGTGGAGCCAGCAGGTTTAACAGTAAATACTGCTGAATCATCCGTACTGTGCAGTTATATCACAGTACTGGAAAAATTATCTGCTGACACAACTCTCATAGGGTGGGAGGTTTAAGAGTATTTACCAATATTCTGGCAAATAGTCAAAAGCCATTTGGCAAAATTGTTCAATGCCATCTGAGTCAATGGTCTTACTTAATCACTTATCACTCAACGTGGAATGTCATGGATCAGTCTTCTGATATACCTGTCAGTGACACTTGGCAATGTGCTGTCCATAAAATCAAAACATAACCAGTTGACATTCCTCCCTCCAAAGACTTTTGCACAAGAAGATCCTGGTGTTTTCCTTTTCTTTCTCATTAACTGACATGTAATCCCTACTTCTCTCTTTTCTGCCTTCACCTGATCTGTCATCAAGGCACTGTTTTCTCTAGCTGCACTGGGAACACCACCATATTTCTCAGCAGGCCAGTCTGTGAAGGACAGGAGAAGAGATCAAAGAGCCACAAACAGAGCAGATGTCAAGTAGCCTCTCTAGGCCTATCCTTAACCCCTGACTGAGGGTTTTTGGCCACTGAAGAGAAATCAGCCAGCGGGAAGCAAGGAGCTCTTTGAAAAACGTTGCAGTGTTTACTTTTAAAATTCTGCTCTGTTCCGTAGCCAATTACTGCTTCTCTAACCATTAATTCCCTGAGTGATACCTGGGCCGTGACCCCAAATCCTACTTGACTTGTTAAAAAAAGTACGGTTGCCCTATACAGCCATTATTATAAAATCTATGTTTTAAATGTATCATTAATATTTATTTTGTTAGCAAATAGGGCCTTTGAAGATGAAAAGAAACATCATTTTGGCTGAAAGTGAGATTCACATTTATAATATAGGAAAGATTTGATCTGGTCAGATTACCTTCCAATGTCTTCCACACACATTTTCACTGCAGTTGTCTCTCTCTATACTTATCTCAACATAAAAGTATTCTGGACACAATTTGCATAGCATTTTGCTATGGAATGGAAATGAATTTGGCCAAGATGTGGATAAACACAAAATTGTCATTGTAAATCAGGTCAGGTACAGCAGAGTACAGATGTCAAATCTCAAGTTTTACACAACCTTAAATACGTGTAAAATGTGAATCAATTCCTGTTTGTATTATAATTGAATCACTCTAATATAATAATAATATTATACTATAAATAGCACAAATTATTGCAAAATTCTATATTTCTGTTGCTTATTCTAAAATTAAGTTTGGAAAGCTCACATTATACAGAATATTTTCTTGTTTCATAATTATCTACTGTATGTGAAACTGGGTTCACACAAACTTTCCATAAGATTTGCATGTTCTAGGTGAAAACCAAATATCATGAAATGCATCAGTGGCAACAAATGTTAGTTTTGTGTCCTGATTATGATGTGGTACTATCAAAAAATAGAAAATGTTTCTCATCACATGTTTAAAATGTAAGATAATACTGAGATGACAGTTGGAGAACAAATTCAATTTTAAAATGTAATACAATTAAGGTTTCTGACAGAAAGTAAACTTCATCTGAATCTCAAATGCCATACCAAGGTCAAGAGCTTTTAAATATGTACAGGAAACACAAAGCCATCTAGATCTTTGTTGCAAAACATTTTACAAATATTTACATTGACATTACCAATTGTTTCAAATGCTCTATCAAGGATGTAGTAAAACATATTCAAATGTAAACAAAATTCCTTTTATTAGTTAATTTAAAGAATGCAAATGGTTCATTTCTATCTATTCTTCTTCAATTATATTATGCAGTTCACTAGCATTTTTACAAACTGAATTTTTTTATGGAAATGAGCGCAGTAGTGAAAATCTGGTTTAAAACTATGCGTATGTCATTTCCTTAAGAGGTACAAACTGGGAGTTGGGCAGTTATTTCCTTGTTTGCAATACAATTTCAATAAACCATGCAAACTCATTGCTTCTTATTCTTCACAATGGAGAGATATTGCCGGAAACACAATACAGGTGCTAATGACATAAACTTGTTCTGCTGACAATGTTTTGCTTCGCTGCTCACCAGTGAAACTGACAAGAATGGAGGCTTGTGAATTAGCACATTTGCAGATCAGGAAACCTAAAGGGTATTTGTAGGACCCTTATCAGTTAAATCATCTGTCAACTCAGCAAACCTGGTAATTAAATGCCATATGCCTGCCAAAAGATTCCATGCTACACATTTCTTATTATATTACAAGTTGTAGTTCAGGAATGTGTGCTTTGGCTTCTTTAAACATAAAAAACTGCTGGTTGGGAAGACAAGCTCAACAAGCACACCTGACTGAATGAATGGAAACCTTACCCTGTTTTCACACTTCATAATTTACCATTCTAAATACATGTGAACCATTTGTTTAAAAGCCAAATTATTTTTAACTTTTAAGCACGTTTTGGTGTGATACAGAACATACTGTATGTGATAAAAGTAAAACAAATTTCAATATGCAATGTACTGTACAATTTCAATTAAAGAAGTCCTTATATGGTACTCATAACTTCAGTGATCTTTGATAATTATTCTGCTTTAAATGCAGAATACCTTGACCTGCCCTCCCAGAACCAAGTGCAACCTCTCTAGTACTTGAAAGACTTACTTGAAATAATTACCTAAACGACTTGTTTTTTCAAAACATGTTTGAAAAAACAAGTTTGTCATAGCAGATTGAACCTAGTTGTGTAATTGGGAAAACTGATCAGAGACAAACCTAGAAAGGCATTTTCTTCTTAATGGAGTTTGAATAACCCAGAGTTTTAAGTGTTGGCTATAAAACCAGAGAACATCAAAAAAATCTACCCCACGAAAATTATGTAAAAGTCAAAACTGGTACATGGGAATTTCTCTAGCAATAGATATTAATTAATTCTGGAAATGGACAAACTGCTATTTGGTTTTGAATATTTTTAATTAAATGTATTATTTAAAGTAAATATACATTTCAGACTAAAAAGAAGTCCTAATTTAGAGTGAACTAGTGTAATTATACCTGTGGATGATTTGCACATACAGGAGTGAAGTTAAAATATCCAGAGAGTACAGCACAATAAGAAGAGGCTGATATTTGCCCTGGCAAACTAGAATATTCAGCTCTTATGTTACTAGTGTTTTAAATGTAAAACAACATGTTACAAAAAAAACAGTTACTGAAAACATGGCTCTTGCCTCAGGTTGTTGAAACCTCATTGCTAAATACATCTACAAACCTCCAACATATTACTCTTTGACTGGATTAGCAACACTAAAATGAAAATTAGTGTTCCGCTTTATTTGGTGCACGCACTTTAATAATTCCAGAAAGCAGAAAAAGTTGGCATTAACTGTCTTCATTTTATCCTGAAATATGATTCTCAACAACTCAGCTGAAAATTAGATTGTCAGTACAGATCATCGATAATGCTCACTGTGGGAAAGACATGGTAGCAGGACTTGAACTTGCAATTACAGAACAGGTGAAGAGTTAAGAACTGCAGAGTATTGCAAAAATCTTCATCCTGCAGCATTGTTTCCATTATTCCAATTACCATAAACTGACAGCATATCAGATATCACTGTTTGCCTCAAGTAGGCATAGTAGCAGTGCGACAATTCAACACAACCTCTTTTTAAATTTAGATGTATATACAGTAGCATGTCTAAATGATTCATATTCTCATGAAGGATCACATATACATGGATATATTATATAAACACAGAACACTTAGCAAATAAATAATAATAATTTGGTTTTAGGTAAATAAATCATGAAAGGCAATATCCAGAACATTACATGGTGAAGCTTTAATTTTTGTTAACATTTTAATCAGCACTGTCATTTTGGTTAATTTTGGTTAAAACATATTAAAATCGCATAACCTGTTTGTGGACTGGCTGGGGAAAGTCTTCAGGAAACCTGAATGACAGTTACAGCTAAGACATCTTAGTGAGCTTGAAACCTTCTGTGTAAAATCTGAAGCTAGTTGCCCACCTGTCTTCATGAGACATTTGTCACCAGCCCAGTGCTTCACTGCCTTAAAAGTAGTGTTTTATTCATGTATGTTGAGTACTCTGCTAGATCCCTAGAACATATGCCTAGAACACCTAGAATTTAGGGATTGTAGCATTACTAGTGGTGGCAGGTATTGGAGTAATAAAAATAAGAAAAACAGCAGAGTAATAAATACTCTTAGCAACAATAATCCCAAACTAAAAAAAAGGTTTGTGGTATTATTTGTACAGTATTTATATATTTTTAAAGGCTAGCTGGGTTAGCACTTTTGCTAAGCTGTTATTTAAAATAATATAAGGTACATGTGTTGCTTCAAATCCAGATGGTTTTATTACTTAGTGTTACTAAGAATCAGAAAGCAGTCTACTTTTAACAGCAATTCACATAGTAATTAGTGATCAGTATTTTTAATATACAGTTTTATAAAAAAAAATATCAATGCCAAACATGACCAAGTACATACCTTTCATATATGTGATATTAACAAAGAACTAAACATATTCAGTAAATGAAATAATAAATAATTAATAACATCTGGGGAAAAGATCTCTATACTGCTTGTAGAGATATTAGGGGTAATATGACTATTCTGAGTCACTTTACAATACTTTCTGTCTAAAAAATGTTATAGAAGTGTACCATTTTACCGTCAATATCACTATGTATAATAATGGTGATGTTAAAGAAACACACATGGAGAAAAAAGCTAATATTAAATATTACTATAACATTTCTACCGTTTTCTTACCATTTTCTGTTAGAGAATGTGTGGGAACTGATTGCCTGATGCAAAGAAAATCCCTGGTTATGAGAGAAATTGCTAAATACTGATAATAAATTGTGCAATTCAGTACTCTTTGCAAACATGTTAAATCTGACACTTTGGGAATAGATGCTGTCTTTGCGCTGATGCGATCAGCAGATACTTATCAAACCCTCTGAACATTTACTCAGAGTTTCTACAAATCCTTCCATCATTTGTCCCTTGACCAAGTTTATAATATTTATCCTTTGTTCTAGTTTATTTTTTTTCCTTCAAACCATCAATCAATTAATTTTACATCAGCTGCATATAGTACAAAGTAATTTTAGAAGAGCAGAGCTGAAGGCTAAATAATTTGTTTAACAATATGTAAGCTGGTCAACCAAAACCTATTTTCAAAACAGACAAAAATAAAAACACTGTTGTAAAGCAGGTTCTAAAATATATTTTTTTAGTTCATGAGGTATATGTAAAATTTCTCATTATATGCTTACTGAGCTACATGAAAATTAAATAAAAGTACTTGGTTACATAAATGAAAGTTTAAAAATATCATTGCAACCTAAGTCTTATTTTGCCTCCATCATGGTATTAATAGAAAACCTTCTATTGCTGTTACTACTTTATTTGCTGTAGGAAATTGGTTATTCTACAGCAAGTAAGATCAAGTTTTGTTCCAATCAACTGACATACTGTATAGTACTTCCTTAAGAATACCTTTCTGTCATGGTTTGTAAGCCAACATGGAAATTTGGAAAAGTCGTACCAACAAGCCTTTGATCCAATAAAACCTGAGTCCTCTTCATACTGGAAGAGTAAATACAGAGTTAATAATAAAGGAACAAATAATAGGTTTATTCCATGCTAAAAAAAAAGAAGAAAGAAAACACAATGTTTCGGCCGTGGAGCCTTCTTCAGGTGTGAGAAAGACAAGGCAGTGAAGAAAGACAAGGCAGCCTACGTATGCTGACATAGCTACCCACCTGTAAATAATAAAGGATAATGGGACTATGTACAAAAATAATATTAAACCAGGGTGGCTTATGTGCAAATATAATATTAAACCAGGGTTATTCAATGTGTAATGTTAAGGACTTTGTATATCCTCCCCATGTTTGAGTAAGTTTCCTCCAGGTGCTGGTTTCCTTCCACAGTCCAAAGACATACTGGTAAGTTAATTGGCTTCTGGGAAAACTGGCCCTGGTGTGAGTGTGTGTCTGTCTGTCTTTGTGTCTGTGGTCTGTCTGCCCAATGATGGACTAGTATCCCAGGGTATACCCTGCCTTGTGCACGTTGCTTGTCAAGATAGGCTCCAGTTTCTCCATGACCCTGAATTGGATGAAGCGGTTAGAATATGGATGGATGAAGAAATGAAAAGCTGGGTGTTACAAACTTCATTCATGTAATTCTCTAAAGGGTCTCTAGTCGGCTTGTGTCTGTAAAGCACAAGCATTTGATGATGTGGGAGAAGTGTTGAATGGTCCATTTATGCCAATATGAGATGATTCGGGTTGTTAAGAGATGAGGTGGAAGAGAAATCAGAAGACACCAAGCATCTCCAGGAGAAGAATGGTGTTAAACTGTGTTAGTGTGTTCTGAGCTCTGAATCTGAATCTGAATCTGAATTCTGAATCTTGGTCCCCATATCCACAGTATTCACTAGGACTCAGTCTAACTGAATTATCATTCACTTAACTTTAATATAATTACTATACTGTATATATATGCTTTCTTCTAACAAATAATTTCCTGAATCAGACTTTTTCATTCTTATCTACCAAAAACCATAGACTTCAAGAAACCTACAGAATTGTACAGGTGAAAACATTCAAAACGGTCTAATGAAACAAGTTAATTTTTTAATTGCAGATTCAATTTAGTAGTTGAGTAAATGAAAGCAGGAGATACTTGAGTTACAAAGACCAGAATAGACAACTCCAGGTCTAATAGTCTAATATAAATTTAAGATTTTAACCAATTATATAAAATACAGGTGCATAAGAAAACACACTGTAGCAAGTCTTGCCAGATCTAGGTGTTGATTCACATCATCAACAGGCTGGCTATGCTGACCATCTGTACTGTATATTTAAATTTTCTGAAAGTTGAATAATTCACAAATTCCATGTCATGTGTTAAACAAGGTATGCAAGGAGTGAAAACAATGTGCTCAATGGATTCCAAACACAATGGCTCAGTACAGATACTGTACCTTCAGTGAATTGTGTATTGTGATACCAAAAATAACCCGTGACATTTCAGTTAGACTACACTCTATGTTAAAGTTTTACTTCATATTCCGTCCACCAAAAAATTAATATCTATATACATGTACAGTACATAATGCTTTTTTAAAATAAAACTGTTAACCGTTTCAGAAATATTATTATTCAAAAGTCTTAAAATCACGTCTAATTTTATTTTGTGTAATGTGGTTTTAATCTATCGTAAAATGCTCGGAGATTATTGTTTTTAAATGTGCTTTATAAAATAGTTTTGATTATTGTTGTTGTCTTCTTAGCCGTACGCCCTTCTTATCAAACAGTAGAACTTGGAGAACAAAACATTTTTGAATAATGTGTAAGATGTGCGATTGACATTGTAACGACTGGATCAGCTTTTTTTACATTGACAGGTACATATCTTAAATTACCAATACACATATTTTTTGCTGCTGTCGGCTTGTTTTCCCCATTTTCTTTTGCATTTAATGTAAAAGCGAATCAATTGGTCTGCAGACTTCCAATCACTGAGAATTGCTCTGTAGATATTCTACTACAGTAACAAAGCAAATGCATAATGCATGTACTGTACATAAAAGTTTGCGTGGCGGGGCTACAAGGGTAAAAGGAGACATCTCATAGCCATTTCCAAATCCAGTGTTTAGTAAATACTCAGTTCACAAAATGGACGGTTTCCAAGAACACCTGCCGTTGATTCTCAGTTAGGACCAATTCGATCTAGATTGGAATTAGGTAAGCAAACAAGGTGATGACAATACAAAGTAAAGAATATGAAGATTTAGATTAGTCTGAGAGCGAGCTACACTGACATCTACTTCTTAAAACCAAATTAGACCAGAACTCTTCTATTACTGTCACTTTATTTCTGAAAACATGGAAATTGCTTATAAACATTTAATAACAATCTGATTGTTAAAGTGTTTTCAGGTACAGTAGGCCTACTGCTTGTTAAAATAATCACTCCAATAGAACCAGACGTGGACAGTTAGATCTCTCTGAGCGCAAATATTATCCGTAATCCGATGCACTCAGCATCAGTATGTGTAATATGATTTAGCATATGCGTCCCAAAATTTTTATTGTTTATCTTTTCCAGGTGTGGTAAAGATTTCAAAATAGTTTTATGGTTTAACTGGTAGATGCGTTTACCCGAATAACGTATTTTTAAAAGTACAGCAGTTACAACCAAAGAGTAAAAGAAAGAACCGGATTACTTATAGAAAATGTATGCAGATACTCATATAAATTGCCACATGTGTGACTCTGATGGTTCCCAGATATTTCTACTATATTTTGTGGATTTAGTTTCATAATGAAGAATGTATCCTACGTGTCGTGGTACAGTAATTACTAAACAGAACAAAGTAATAAAATAACGTTGACTTTTACCATTTCATAAGTTCTAGGACGTGTAATGTATTTTATGTACCAAGTCAATTTTCTTTCATTGTGACCATTCCGAATAAATCACGCCATGAATTGCTTCATTAATTTCAACGTCATGCGTTGCATACTCGAATGCGATTCTATACATAAATACATTTCAGATTTCAGTCCAGAAGTATATTCCTTCCCTTGATTTAAGTATTACTGGTTTTGGTTTTCTTTTAACTCTGTTGTTGTTGTTGTTGTTGTTGTTGTTGTTGTTGTTGTTGTTGTTGTTGTTGTTGTTGTTGTTGTTGTTGTTGTAAAAACGATGCAACCATTTAGAAAACGCTTGCTTTCATAAAACAATTTTGCCAGAGCCAAATAAGCCGAATCGTGTAAAACGCGACACAGCAAGGACACAACACCAAAAAGTGTAATGTGCATTTAACTATTATAACAGAAACAATATACTTGCTTTCATCTTTCACTTTTTATGAGATCTTTACTTTTCCATGTATATTACTGTCGTTATTTAGCTGTTTAAAATACACTAGTTACGGATGCATATCTTCATAAAAATATTTTTGTTTGTTATTTTGTTTGTTGTACGTGCTAAAGTATGAAAGGAAACAGCGTCTGCTTTTAAATCGGTGAGGTCACCTCTGTTAACAATTAGCAGTTGTTGATTTGATCGTATTACTTACCGTTTTCGGTGTTTATTTTTGGTTGCTTCTCTTTTAAACTTAACCATTGGTCGATTCTGTTAGCACGTAAAAAACAGAAAAGGTGCCAATTACAATTACAGAAGTACTTTTCACTTAAAATATCATCCACTAAGCTTTTGCCTCACCAGTCCCTCACATACAATTAAGAGATGATGATGCTTATTACTAATTCCATAAGGAGACATCCCAACAGTATTATTATGAACAGATTGTAGATTTATTTTACAATAATTACAATATTTAAAATAATTGATATTAATAACAAAGGCAATAATTAATTTGAAACCCCTCCTCTAGAGAGTAATGAATACACTTTGGTAAATGATGATCTAGTGAGCAAGTAATATCTGGTAATGGTCTGCTAATTGCCTTACACAGAAAGATTTGTTGTAAAATAAACACTGAAAAACCTGAACACTAGTTATAATGGAAGAAAGTGGAAGCTTGAATACTGTGTATGCTAAACAGTACCATAATATCCCATCCTGTATTAACTAAAATAGAAAGTACAGGAGTTACAGTATAAAACTAAAATATCTTTCTAGATAGTCACTGGTTGCTTCAAGAAACATCTATCATAAGAGGCAGGCAACCTTGGCGTTTCCCTTTAAAGTCCTCATTTCAACCAATACAGAATTAAGTAATCCTTAGCATAAGGTCAGTTAATTAATTCAACTGAAATAATTGAAAAACTGTTTGGATAGAATGAAAAGAAACTGTATAGATTTGAAAGACCAAGGCAGCCTTTTTCGGTCCTAGATTACCTTCTGTCCTAGATCTGTGGCTTCTGTTGTACAGTATAGAATATTATTCATTGTTTATACAGAGTTGAAGAAAAAACACTCCAAAACACCTGGAGTTTTAACTTCTCATTATTTATGAATAATGCATTGTATTTTTGCTATTGATTAAATAATACTGGACTCTTCCTGTAATTTTTTTTACTACAATAAAAATGCTTGCATTAATAAAAAAACTTTCTTATCCATGTATTCCACTCATATGAACATAACCACCAACACTGAAAATCATCACCATGAAAACATTAGTCATGGATGTATTTCATAATTAAAATGTTTATTGTTACTTTATAATTGCATTGTAGTTCATGAAACATTACAATTTAAAGCAACATCAGTCATTATTACACTTAAATATACTCATTATGTTGAAGTCATAGTCAACATGCTTATATATTTACAGCACAATATTTACACCACTGGTTTGGGGAAGCTGACAAGTTGTTAAAAATGCCATTGATTTTCAAGTAAAATTGTACTTTAAAACAATGTATTATATACTTTTATTTTAGCTCAGTTAAATTTGCAACCTTGCTTTTGACATTGGCTTTTTTAATCCAGTTTTTCCAACTATTGAAATGAATATACTGTATGTCTAAATATGACCGTTCAGTTGAAAACCACCTGGAACTAATGCATCAGCTACTGCGATGTACGGTTTACTGCAGGTGAAGGCCTCTTCAGAATGGATTCGACCGAAAAGGACAGAGACTCACTGGATGAAAACTTTGAACCCACTTGTTTGGATGTCAAGTCTCTTGCATATCTGTCCACATTTTTGAAGCTCTGGTTTTCTTTGACTGCACTCTCCCTGCATTTCCTAGCAGCATCTTCAAAACGTTCTTTGTAGCAGGGAGCTTTTGACTCAGGGCCTGCCTTTTCACTGAGAGTTTGCTGAATTAGCGAGTGGAAGGAGTTTAATTTCATTGAGAGGGTATGCTTGGCACTGTCTTTGCTGAGTTTATTCAGGACGTGCTCTTGACTCGTGGATGACGAGCCGTTGGTGAACGCTTGTCCGAAGCTTCTCTTGGGGGGGGAGAATGCTGACTGCTCCCGAGAACCATGAGTGAGGCCCGGAAGTTCTGTCTGCAATCGCTGAAGATCGCATGGCTCTGGTGCCACCCGGGAACCTTCCAGTTTGGCAGCTGCCAGAACCGGATCTGGTGAGTGGCTCTCGGATGCTGGCATCATTTTCGGATCCCAGACTGCACCCGGTTTCATGTTCTGGACGGCCGTCGCGTTTAGGAGGCACTGCTGGTAAAGCAGAGCGTCACTAATGTTGCTGCATTTCGGCCACATCATGAACCGCGGCGACAGTGGATATTGCCTGTAGGTGGTTGCCACGCTGACATTAGATGAAATCAGCTCCACGTTTCCTGACCCGGTGTACTGCATTGACAGGTCAAGGCAATTGGGGAGATAACCGCAAATCTCTTTGGGCGGTGCCTCCACTTGCCCTGCGGCGAAGGCCGATTTGTAGGAGTTGTATTCTGCTGCGTGAACCATGGCGCTGGGCAGAAAGAGAGACGCGGCCGTCGCCTGGCTGGACTCCATCAGTTCACGCTCTTTGTACTCCCGCTCCAGCATGATGGTCTCCAGCTCTTTGTCAGCAAAAGCCCTCCTCTTCCTCATTCGGTCACTGAGAGGAGGAGGCAGAGACGGGTTTCCTCCTAAAAAGGGGTCCGTTTGAACGGGACGGTAACCTGCCAGAGAAACGAACTCAAGTGAGACACTTGACAACAGTTCTGATTGGCACACCAGATACAACAATAACAACAACAAATTGGGATTTGCAGGTTGCTTTGCACACTCAGTGTGACACCTGCCACATAATAGGTACCAAGATTTCAATTCAGCACTGCTGTTTAACAGCCATCAATATCTACAAAGACAGATTTGTCATATAACATACAAACTTGTCATGACCAATCCCTTTGAGTCTTATTTCTTACCAACCCAAATCCACAAAGCATTCAGGATTTTTTTCTAATTAAGCATTTGATAGTGTTTTAGTTCTCATTTTTTCTCAAATTTAAACTTTGTCCTTTATGTGTCAAAAGGTGTAAATAATTCAGCTATACATTTGTAGTTGAAATACAATTGAAACCAAGCATCTAACTTATCCAGATTCATATATTATCATGAATTCATTTTCATATTAGTTTTAATGCTTTTCAAAACACATTTTTAGAACAGTACGAAAGCATCACAAATGATTCACTGATTAGACAGAGGAGCTCTGTGTTTCAAGCAATGGTCTTTTTCGTTCGTCTCAGTAACATGAACAGAAGTGTAGTGCGCTTACAGTTACATTGTCCAAAGAAGAACCATTTACAATTGGGACAGAAAGGGAGAGAGATCCCAGCAAAGCTATTGAAAGGAGACATAAGGGAAAACAGAATTAGAAAAGAATAGAAAAGTGAGAGTAAAGATGTCAAAGGTGTAGACCCATTTATAAACTGCTCCTCCTCTTAAAATCCTCAAGTTGAATTGAAAATACATTTTTCATCATATATAAAACAAGAATATACTATACCACTACAGAAGTGTGTCAATTATATACAAAGTATAACTAAATAACTTACTGTATCCATGACTTGTGTAAATATGAGTATAAGGTGTATGCAATTTACAAGGCTCTTACCTTCTAGAATACTTTTGGCCAGCATGCTAGAAGGCCTGAGGTGTCTCTGATAAACAGCCCTGCGTTCAGTTGGAATCTGTTTTCCTGCAATGCCTTTCTTGTCCTGTAATAATAAACACATTGCAATGTCTTGTATTAACAGCATGATTTTCAAAATTGTACAAATTGCTAAATTGAATAGATCTAATTAAAGCCGAGTTTATGCGCCTTAACTGTATTATGAAGGTTCAACGGATAAAAACAAGAAACATTTTGTGTTTATTTGTAAATAAAATAACATATCCATCGACCCATATCAAGTCATTTCTTATATGATATCACATTTCATACGTTCGACCCCCCTCAATATCTTCAGAAACAAAAAAGTGAGGTCGGAACCTTTCATTTTGCAAAATTGTTAAATATTTAACATTGAAATTTGTCTTACATTGTGCAGCAGTCTGTTTTCGATGTTCGACTTTTTAAATTAAAGATTAAAATTTTTAAAAAGCAGTGAAGTTTGAAATCCATATCAGGTCGTCGTTTTTGAGCTTCAACAGGGGAATAAAAAACTATGATCTCCGATCACATAAAGTGATTGATTTTGATTATCAGCGAATTGTTGGGAGTAATAAAAATGTTCCTAGCCATTTACTTTTTTGGAAATTTAAATTTGGTATTTTTGGTCCAGAAAACTAAACAGAGCAATAAGCTCCAACATATCCTATGGTCTATACACCAAAATTAATGAACTCGTATAGAGAAAAGCCAACACGCGTACCTCTGTCGCCTGTTGCCTCCTCAGTGCGACCTGCGCTGCCATGACTCGTTGTCTCTCCACAACCAGCAGGCAGTTGGCACACTGACAGTCCCGCCACCTACAGAACCTCTTGTGGCCCTTGAGACACGAAACCACTCCGTGATTCCTGCAGCGGGCACACTTCGGGGTCCGGCTGAGTTTCCTCTGATCCCCCGATGCTTGAGTTATCGGACTACATTTCTCGTTGTCTTTGCCGCTCTCTTCTTCGTCCCCTGCGCCGGACAAGGCGCAGCCAAATTCGGCTTGGTCGTCGCTTTCCGTTTCCAAACTCTCTACGTCTATCTCAAGTTCTGGAACCAGAAGGTCCGTCATGTCTACAGGTTTTTTCTCCAAAAGCAGATGCCCCAAAGCCGTGGTCAGCCTGACAGCTGAGATGCGTTTCGTTTTGTCTATTAAAACAGAGCGTCGGAAACACCATCAGTCAGTAACAAGTCAGTACCTGAATGCATATCACTTACAATGTATATTTTAAATACAATACCGTTGCTATTTAAAGTGTGAAGTTGCAAAGGATAAGTGCAGGTACAGTATGACATTTTGATGCGTATCACTTTGCTCAGCGCCTACATTAAAACTATGGAAACGAAACAATCAGTTCGTTAAAACTGTGTAATCAAAATACTTATATGTTCATATGTTAACATATTTAAGTTTAGTATTTCTAAATACACAAGATTAAAACATCAGCTTACCTTGAGGTGTCCAAGGGCTACGAAATTCCCAAGCTACGAAATCCAATTTATTTGCTTATTCGGTAGGTTCTCGAAAGTACAGATAACGAAGTAAAGGACATTAAATCATTTGCTAAGTACTTACAGAGAAGGTTATATTAATATGCTTTTTAGAACTGAACAGATTAACTCCATTAAGTCACATGAACTTTGACAATTCGATCACCACTAGATGTTCAAAGATGTCATTTGGCAGTCAACTGAGGTCTTCACTAGAATGAGCGACTAAGCACCACCTCTATTATCTACGCAGGAATACTCTAACTTTGTTATGATTGGCCGCCTTTCAGTGTGACGCCCTGATTGGGTAAGTCGCTCTCATACTGTTGATAGAGCAAGTCCTCAGAGAGTGAGGTTACAATTAAAAATACAAGGAAGTAATTAATTAACGCTTTATGTCATACCCCAGGACATTCCAGGGCAATGCGTGTATCTGATTCATCGCATATCGCTTAAAACTTAATAAGTTATTAGTGTTAGCTAGTGAGAGGTATTATCATTAAAAATGTAAATGAGAAACCAGGAAACGTTTTTAAAAAAAAACTGGCAGAAATATATTACATTCAACCAAACTCTTAATTATTCAAGAACATGGAAATGTACTATTTTTTAATCAGTTAAATATTCTATAAGGAGCACAACCTTTTTTTAGTCTGCAACTGTACATGAGAAGTGTTTTTCCTTGCTCTATTAACACTAATTTACTCTTCATTACACTAAAAAGAACTGTGTTTCCCCCAATGAAACACTATAATACTCTTATCTGCTGTATTTTAATAGCATGTAAGCATGTAAGCAGTCTACTTTAAGTAGACGTAGGTTTGGTTTATGCAGCCTTTATTTTTATTTTCACATTTTATCATAGTCATAGACCTACTTGTACGTGGCATGCAGCACGTGTTTTTTTTTAAAAGCATAATAATATAAAAACGAATTCGTATTCAAATCAGTGCCTACAGATGCAAACTTTTGTCAGGCTTTTCATGAGGATTCAAATTTCTTAAGCGACAGCGATGTTACAGGTGTAATTAATACTACGCGGCTACATAAAGTACTTCGAGATAATTCTAAATAAAGCATGTTTGGTTTAACAAAATATCTATGTAAATAAAATGATTCAGGTTACTTGTGGCGAAACGTTTGTGCGCACGTATTTTCTATTGTAAAAGAAAATATAAGTGCGGTATTGTGGAATACCGGTGATCTTAAACTTCGTAAATCGTAAATGGGTTACGCGCCGCAATAGCAGTGTTTTGTGATGGTTTATCCCATCTGTATGATTTCAAATCTGGCTTTAGGCATAGTTAAATTGACTCCTGAAATATTGAAAGGGGGGCGGAGTGGCGCAACCGTGTAGTGAGAAAATAAATGTTTTTAAAAAAATAAATTTTCGTTCTGAAAATTGTTTTAATTTTGTGTTATTGATAGAATAATATCAAACAAAATATTAAGCGCACAATTTATACCTAGACTGATAATTGGAATTGAAATACAGGATAGTATTGACAATAAAGGCGTTAAATAATTTATCAGCAGCAAGTACGCAAACCTACCACGAAAGATTTCTACAAAAACAAGATTGTGATTTCGAGGCGAAACATTGTTTTTCAAAGAAAGTTATAAAATAACTTTTAAAATACCATTATACCATCTAGAATATGTTGGTAGTAAAGTTTTGTAGATATAAAGGCCATTGGAATTGTTTATTGTTGCTTCGCTTATCGGTGTTTATCCACAGTCAAGCGTACCTCTTTAAACTAAGGCATTTACAAAGTGTTTTAAAATAAAGATTGCATTCGCTTATCAAGTTTACACAACAAAAGTGGTGATAAAAACACGGTCAGTATGTATGTGGGTATACTAAACAAAATTGTCAATTTGTCCTGCCTGACCTCGTGAGTGTAATACAGTATAAACAACGTCAAAATACAATGGGATTGCTAATACTGCCACACGGAGATTATGGGTCGCTAGCTCTTGTTTCAATTACAAGCATGACTAAAGGTGAATGCCCGCGGAATTTGAGCGTTTTCCCCTTGGGAAAATATTGGAAAGGGTGGGGCAAGGCCATGAAGATATTCTGTTGGGAAAAAGAAGTGCTCTCCGGGTTGTAAACTGACACCAAACAATAAGGAATGACACAGTGTGCCACTGTGCCACTAGTAAATCACAAAACATATCAATTTTGTTTACTCTAACCCCGGGAATTATTTAGTTTATTAATCGATTTTGAATGTGTTAAAGGAACCTTTCAAAGCATTTTATCTTTTGGCCAGATTGCTAATGTTGGTAAAAAGAAGGTGACTTTCTAGACAAGATCGACACCCTAATAAATGCAAACTTCAAACACCTTATTGGCATGGCCGATGAATTACAGTGTTGCCAAAGCAGTAACAATTAGCTACACACTTACATGCCTTTAGTACGTTGTATTACTGAGTGGCTCACTTTCTGTTCTTCAGACTGTGACAGGACATTACAGTTAAGCATATTTACAGATTCACAAGTGAATTTTAGAGGCTAAAAAAAAAGTTGGGAATAAACCCACATAAAAATAATTAGAGTATGATGAAACATGATACTTTCCATTGTAAACAAAGGGATTTCAAAGCTCAGATTTCATAAACGAACGAAATGGACTATTTGGATGTCCAGCTCTGAAAAGATGGCCAATAGATATACAGTAACGCACGTACAAATACTGTAGAGGTCACCTTGACCTTCAGTATAACGCCGTTGGTTTTCTTTTTGCGCCACTCTAATTTAAAGGTAATGACCCTCTTTGCGAGACACCCATCGTATTTTAAGAGCATCCTTAAGCGTGCTAATTGGTTGCTGTACATGTTAATGTAATTCCCCTAGTTTCTGATTGTATGAGCGTTTTTGAATTAATAATTTCAAAACAAACATGGACCATCAGATTCTTGTTAGAAGAATGGATGGGACACCATTACTGTTATGTCAGTACTAAATGTATTGATACGTGTATCAGTTCTTTAATTAAGCTTTTGATTAATCATTACCGTCAATGTTTTTATTTTTAATTTCACTGAAAACATTTGTTAAATTTACTTTTTTTAACAAAACTAGACGTTTTACTTACAGGTACATGGTTATAGAAATAGCTCATTTTCTATATACTCCAAAACCACAATTCTGGCATTATTAACAAAAGAGTCTTCTATAACTCGATTAAATCACTCGAAACGTAATGTAGTATAAGCCGATAAGAGCGGCAGAAAGCACAGAAATGCAATAGCGCAATAAAAGGAAAATATTTAAACGATCACGTAGATCATTTTTTTAAAGTAGCACATCACAACAATTGAAAAAATTGCTATAGACCAGACACATACGAATAAGAAAAAATCTACATTCTACAACTTAATAAAATATTTAAAATATTACTAAACCATTTTATGTACTGCAGAGAAATATTGTATTCTGCTTCAAACATCGTTCACTCAAGTGAAAAGCATAAGTACAAATTTCAGAAAAGGGCCTTTAAAAATTGTGTACACAATATGTACCACCTTTAGAATGAGCAAGTACACGTCTATCATACGTTTAATGTTATTATAAATAAAAAAACCGTTGCTAAATGAAAAAGGTCAGTTGTGAATTACGTGCGTTCCATTGTCCTTTATTTGTGTATAAATCGCATTGTATGTGGGACCTGTTTTAGTGGTGTGTGTGTGTCTCTAACATGTGGTGAAGACTTCAAGTCTGCAGGTGCACGTTTGTCACTTTCTCTTCCTTGTTAATTTATTAGCATGGTTACTGCCACAGCTACCCAAAGTGCTATCCCGGGTGCAATTTCCAGATAAAGAATGCTTTGATCCTGCCCTGTTACTCCCTATCCAGAACAGATTAGATTGCCAAACAAGAGAGAACCGCGTGTCTCGGTTTGTGAGATGTAACCACTTGATAGAAAAAAAAATTATCTTGTCTTCTTTAGTCAGAAAACAGCAGAACGTTGCTTAAAAACGCCCAAACGTAAAATGTGATTAATATGTTTCGTGTAAAATGACTTCTTATATGTCAAATAAAAATACGTCTTCCACACATAAATCACGTATGACTTCCTGAAAAAATGTTCACTACTACTACTACTACTACTAATAATGATAATAATAATAATA
Source organism: Atractosteus spatula (assembly GCF_055471065.1). NCBI lineage: Eukaryota > Metazoa > Chordata > Actinopteri > Semionotiformes > Lepisosteidae > Atractosteus > Atractosteus spatula. The sequence continues at coordinate 55,194,256 of NC_142708.1, read as the reverse complement.
ATAATAATAATAATAATAATAATAATAATTATTATTATTATTATTATTATTATTTGGATTTAAGGTAATTTTCCGACAGGTTAATTGATCGTTTCTTTTTGTAAACGTCTGTTTTAAAAGGTTAATACCTCTTTATGAACTTTAGATGTTTTATGTTCTTTCATAGGATGCATGGGCTTTCGAAGGTTTCTAGATTTCAGATGTAATTTAATGTAAAGTTTGTCTTTCTTGCTTGTACGGGCTTTATTGTTTTTCTAATTGATCTTCTGAACATGTGAAAATCGTTGCTTGTTGTATAGCTACTGGATATTTTTATTTTGTTGTGTTTCCGTCATATGTGAGTCGTAATAATGAGTAATCCGATCTGTGCAATATTGGACATGATTTGTGGGACCTGTTATGTTAATTAGCAATAGAGACATGATGGACTGGTAACACGTGTACATTAACTGAGTGTTTATCCGCTCATAATTTGTTCCCCATTTGATACACAGACACCATGTGGTTTGTTGACTCAGAGGAAGACATTTAGGTGTAGTGTGAGAAACTGTCTTTGAAGAAAAACAAGCACTGAAAATGCTAGGTTAATAAGTATATTGTTTGTGTGACGCTTTACTGACGCTTTATAACTTTCATAAGCCCCAACAACGAATGTGGTATTCTATTACTAGTGTGTATATCACAATAAGAATTAAATCATCGAGAAATTGTACTGCCAAATAAAAAGGTTTCTTTTTTTAAGAATTATAGTACAATAATTTGGGAGGTGCGGACTCATTTTAAATAGATTTTCCTTTCGCCAAAAATTATTACTATTTATTGGTGGAATTTGTATTTTAATTTCGAAAACCTACATTCCAGGTTTCGAAATGATTTTAATTTTGCGTTATTCCAACGGTATTTTCCATATATGATTTTAGTAGATAGGTCCCATTTCGATATATTGCATTTAATCTGAAAAAAACGTAATTCAACCATTAGTGTTCATGCAGTATATATTATATTAAAGCATTTTTCAGTGTACTGTAAGCATTGAAGCAGACAATGGGCATTACTGAATGATTTTCTGAGAGAACAGAATATACTGGATGGGTTGTTTTTTCAAAGTGTAAACAATATCAGTACGTCCGTACTGTAATATTGTAATATTACTCCGTTCATACTGTAAAGCTTTTGCAAAGAGTAAATGATTTGTCTGACTTCTCATTGATAATTTGTCGAAAATTGTCCAAAAAATCCAGGAGTAGCTATTTGCATCCTTTCCCAAATGGACCCGAAATCAAAACATTTGGATTGCGTTCAGATTTAAATGTCTAAAGATCTGTTTTAGCCACAGTGGACAGAGGAATGGAAAATGGATGTAGTCAGGTTTTGATTAACTTGCCCCTGTCGGATTCCACTCTAGAATGTTCCATCGTGGGCTCTGGGCCTTCCATGAAATAAACTGGCAATACATTTGTTTTGTTTTTTTCAAGCTAGTAGCGTGCTGTTTATAAAGACTGTATTAGGAAGACAAATAAAGAATGGTTTAACTCTGATGTCTTATCAATGGACATAAAGTTGTACTCTGGTGATCTTTTATGGTCGTCAGCGTTTTATTTTCTCAGGAATTGCTATTATTATAACAATTGTGATGCTTGTTATATATCACACACACAATTGGTAGGACATCAGGATCTTATATGAAGTTATTTTTTGCCTCTGAGAAAACAGTTTTCATTTTAAGATTATGTTGATTATGATAAATACACGCTACCTTCGTTAATCGTGAACTGTCATTTTGAAAAGACTTTAAGTGTTCATGAGTGTGTTTGGCGCTCACTTTTTGTTAAGTCTGGCTTGTCATTGGTCTTTGGTGTGGTACAAGTCCAAATAATACATGGATTTAAATGCATTCATAGTCCAAAACGTTAATCGCTAGGAAATTGTATGTTCATCAGTAAGTGTGTTTAAGAGACATGTACTGTATGTGTATGAATGATAGTAACACATACAGTAAGTATTATAATGAGGCATGTCTGAAGTATTAGTACAGTACCTATTACGATCATATTTTGAAGGAAGAAATCATTGTTATGAACAAACTCTTATCACAGACAAAATAGTACTGCTCTATTAATGTAGAATTTTTTTTTCTTTTTTTTTACCACATTTAACTCAATGTTGGTAATCTGAGCTGCATTAAAATTCTGAAGACAGCTTTTAATGAACATCACCTCTGTTGTAGGATTCTGGAGACTTGTTCAACTGCCCTGACAGAAAGTTTTGTGAACATGTTTTAACAGTGCAAACATTGTGGACAGTAGGGCAGTGGTTCTCGGGCATGATCCTATGGGGATCACTGTGTCTGCTTGTTTTCTGTTCCAGCTGGGCTCTAAATCGTCACTGTTAATTGATGCCTCCAATTGCTCTGCTTGCTTGTTTTGACATTTGGTTTTCTTCACTAAGTTCGGAGTTTCAATAATACCCAACTTTAAGCAATTTCAAGAACTTTGACAGTCTCTTCTCAACATACAGTCCTTATCCAATTGAACATCTGAATTGAAATTCAAAATTTCCCTCAAACAGAAATTTGAAATCAATTAGCCTGTAATTAAGACCTTGTCTGCATCAGGCAAAAGACAGATTGGTCTCCCAGGACTTGTGTTTGGAACAACTTTAGAGTATATGACTTAAATTTTCACCATTAAAATAAAAAATAAGAGAGAAAAAACATTGTTCTGCATGTATTCTTCAGCAGAAGAACATTTTTACTTAAACAGGGCTATCCAATCCTGGTCTTGCAGGACCAAAGCATCTGTAGAGCCTCTTGACCTAAATCACCTCATTACTGGCTTAATTGGACCAATTAAGTGACTTCTAGCTTTTCAAATATTGTAGCTTTAAACAGACCTTAAAACTCACCGACACACCTGTCCTTTAGGACAAGAATTGAACAGCTCTGACCTACAACTTTACTTTCATTTTTTTCATTTTAAAGAGACCTATAAAATCTGATGGACAGCAGCCATTGAGGATCAGAGTTGGGTACCTCTGCTGTATGCACTCTGTCATAATATTTTACATTTACATCAAGAGGACAATAACTGGAATGTAACACTATCTTTCCTATTAGTTAGAATTCTAAAGTGTGTACAACTGTGTATTTTTGTTCATCTTTTTAACTTAAATAACCTCATTGCATATAGACAGCAACTTCTCCAACTGCATAGATTTAAGACACAATGGTCACTATGGAAAATGTTGCACAAGAACCTGTAGTTTAATAACACTTTTTCTGGTCTGCTTTTGAGAAAATAATACTCAATGTTGGAGTCAGGTACCTTTTCTCCAACACAAGTGACTGTGCAAAAAAAAAGATGCTTATTGCATTTCTGGTTTAAAAATGAATATTTTAACTAGTTAGAAGACTGTTTAAAGATGGTCAAATGTTGCATACAAATTGTGAGATTTTTTTCTTTTTAATGGCAAAATATCAGTTTCTACTGTCAAAGATATGTCCCTAACCTGCATCAGCCTTTGATCTTATTTTGTCTTAATTTAAAGTACACGTAATTTATGTTAAATTTAATATAACATTACATTACTATGTACTGGTCATATATTTGAATCTACCACTAGATGGGGCAATTAGATCGTTTTTTCTTTCATCTATATATTCTGTCGTCAAAAGACTTAATTTTGTTTTATTTTTATGAGTTGATTGTGCCACTTATATGTATTTTTTTTCCTCATACAGCACCTTGCGATTTACTTTAAAAGGTCCAAAATAATAATGAAAATGTAAATAGCAAGGCTTTTTATTAAATCAGTTGTAATGTTTTCATCACAATATAAGATGAATTCAGAAAAATCCAGTTCAGTGACCTTGGAGTTAAAATGAATACTAGACCATGCTTCTGCATCAATGGCCTTAAAGAGATTACTGTTATCAAAGAGAAGGGGGCTGAGGACCAGTCACTGGGAGACTTTATAGGAGACTGAAAAAGAAATAGAACTTGTACTGTACATTGCCAGAAGATCATGGAAATTAATCTCTAACCCCAAGCAGCAAGTCATTTCAACACCTAAACCTAAAACAACATGTGAGACCTAAAACTTTACAGAAGAAAATCAGGTGTTAATGTAACAAATTAAATTAACTTTTGAAACAGACGTTTATGGGAAGTTCAAATTCTCATCTAGCTCACTTCTACTCTTCTGTTTATCGCCTATCTCATTGCCTTTGCTCATCTTTCTCATCCTGATCTTCACCCTGACTCATTCATCATTAAAGTGAGGGGGTACGGTTCTTTCAGCCTCGTCAATACTCCCAGGCTGCTGTTCCCCCAGCCAGGCAAGTTATTCCAAACTTTTCGTCTCTGCATCACATTAATTAGGATTTGACCAAATTACTGAAAGGCTAACTACTGTAGCTAAAGGGCATTCTGGGAGAGTTGTGAGGCTGGCCCGTACTTGTAGTTGTTGTTAGGATGAAATTTTTCATAACAGATGGGTAGAAGGATAGCTGATTTTTAGGAGAAATGAAAGAGTGTGGGTGCAAAAAACAGTGATGAAACACAAAATTAGATTAGGGAGGTTAGAAGTGCCAAATGTATACTGGAACAATCAAAGACTTTGAAGGATTAAATAAGTCTGGAATTTACAGGAGCTCTTCATGGAGGAATGGATTGGGAACAACATAACCGAAATAGATTTAAATTTTAGAATGGAAACCCGGGAATGGAAAACGTAATGCAATCTGTTTTATCTTTGAATAAAGGTGGATGTCAATACCAGTTACCAGTGAAATCCTTGCTGGAGGTGGGGAACTCTTTACCAGGGTTTAAGAAAGTAATTAGGGCACTGTTCTAGCACAGAAGTCTGTACAGTAGCACAGTAGTTTTCCTCATTAATAACATGGAAATGTAACTATAGCTGAACTGGTCACCCGCTTGAAGAGGTTCTTACACAAGCTGCATGAGGAACAGTAAGTGTATAAAGATCGCCACCTGCTGGATTTTCACAGCCAATCTTTTGAGCTCAGAAGAAAAAATATTTATTGTGATCTCCACGTTATCAGTCGTCCAGCCATTAGTCTTATAATTCTTGTTTTAGTATTGCTGAAATCTCATCATTTCCCACTAGGCAGATGAGTTTCTTCCATTATTGGATGTATTGTCCACCATCTCTTCCTCCTCCATTTTGGCTTCCTGCCCTGTTGTATCAGCTGATGAGGCTGGACAGATACACAACTCCTCTCAAATTCTATTTTATCATAGCGCTCCTCCTTGAACCAACTTTGTCAACACAAATTTATCGGCTCCCATTATCTGAAGGAGGTCAACTTTTTTGGCAGATACTTTGAGAGGTGATCTACTGTGATGACTGTTTTCAAATTCAAACTGCCAGTACATTTTCACAGCTACAGTCGTTAGATCATTTTCATGTTGATGCAAAGCCTCTTGTCACTGCTAATCCCATTTTATATTGTATACAGTCCAGGAATCCACAACATATGGTAAAAATAGGACTTTTTATTTTGCCTCCCCCTCCATCCCAAAAAAATGAACAGTATTAAAAAATAAGTGTTTTGAATTTCCTCGACCAACTGCTACATAAACAATTGACTTTACAAATAAAATCCATATTAAAAGCGCATTGGGTGCATAGCCAGCCTTGACCCCCAGGGGACACCATAAGCACGTATTTCACAATTTAGCTGTAAAAAAAAAAGGGCCAGACAGAAGAACCAAGAGATTGTAAATTCATAATCAAAAACTGCATTCATTAAAATTATCTGGTACAAATAAAGGACGTATTTTAACAAGAAATAGAACAGTGCTGCAGGCAGATTCTTTACCAGGGTTTGATAAAAAAAAATACACATGTTTACTTAAGGTGAAGAATCTAACACAGATATTCCATTCTTGATTTTCTTTAGAGAACATCAGTATTTTGTGTTTTTAGAGTTTTTAAGAAATCCTCCTGTAATTTGTTATAATTCCAACAGTGTTTACACTTTATAATTAGAATATTAAGTATGCAAAGTATGATGAATCCTAGAAATTCTTATCAGGGTCTTCAGGACAAAAAAAAACTACTTGATGGTAGCATTTCCATACTTGATCTGTTCCTTCTCCCATTTTAATTCTGGTTTTAAAGAATACATGCTCCCTGGCACTGAACACTGTAGTTTGGAAACCTGGAAACCATCCATGCTACTGTGTCATACATGATGTAGAATTACTTTATCAGGATAAGACTCCAAAAGTTGTGTAATAAGGAAAACCAATATCAGCAGCAGGCTTTAAAAATTCAGCAGCCTATACAGTATGTATTCAGAATATATTCGATATTTATACAAAACAACTTACTAGCATCTACAGATAATGCTACATGTTCTGACCATAATGTTTCCATTGCAGTATCTGATAGCTAGGAAACGAAGCAATGAAGCATTATAAAGACAGTCCCTAAAGAGCAGTATAGGGAATTGAGTTAAAACATTTACTTCCCATCTGCAGCATGGATTAACTCACCTCGTACATACAAACTCATCTGACCAAAGAACATGCTACTGATTCTGCTGCCTGTGTTGGCCTCATTTTTGTAGTTTGTTTGCAGATAAGCAGGTTTGTTTCTCCAGGCTAACAGCCTTTAAATCTGCCTTTATTTTGCCATCTTCAGTCTGAAAAGGTGGTTCCAGCTGCTTCCTGAAGCTGAAAAGGTAGCACCACACCTTAAACGTTGATTTTATATGCACTCTTTTAAAGATAGGCTTAAAAATGTCCGCCTTAATAGTTTGAATTGCATCAATTTGGAATTAATTTTTTAATAATTTTATGGACTTATATTTTGGTAAATTATTTGTGCAAGTAGGATCTGATCCTTACTAATAATTGCATGCAAGACTATTCACCAAATTTGGGTTGGTAGCAGATTTTTTGTTATTTAAAATAAAAAACAGAACGTGTTTTTTACAATTTTATTCCACATCAGATCTCAGAGGCAAGCTTTTTCCTGATCAGCACTAGGATAGGAAGAGCTTCAGCTGTTATACTGTTATATTTGTGTTCAAAATCTATTTGGCATTGTTCATAAGGGTAGGGATGTTAACCCCAGTGTCCTGGCTAAATTCCACTTCAGGTTTGCTCAGTTTGACCTACCTAAAGTTTTGCCTTGCAATTGGTAAATTATTTCTCACTTCTCAAGTTGCTGGCACAGAATGGCTGCAATGCGACACAACAGAAATCACCCTTCCAATATGTTAAGAGCTTTAAGGTAAAAGAGAGCTTTGCAAACATAAACAATTATTAGTTATCTTTATTATAATTGTTATCTATAAAGTGCAATTCATGGAACTCAAAGTGTTAGCCAACTTTTCAACATGTAACAACTCAAAACAAAAACTACATTCAGTTGTTCAAACTTCTCAAAGGTATTAACAAAGTTGACCATATGCACCTCTCCAGATTCAACAGTGAAATATGAAGTAGAGAATACAACGAGAAGCTAATGGTATGTGTATTTCTGTCTGAAAGCTGGAGGTACTTCCTTACACAAAGAGTTGTTGATGTCTGGAACAAGCTTCCCAGCCATGTCGTCAAAGCCGATACCATCAATGGCTGGATAACATACTTGGATCAGTTAGGTACTATATCCCAAACAAGCTAGTTCAGAGAAATGACCTCCTTTTGTTTTTTCTGTTCTTAAATAAGAAAACATTAAATAATTCAGTTCTCTAAACTAAAGTTTATTTTCACCGCCCTGGTACTGTAAATTCCATGATCATTATGATTAGAAGAAACATGTTTGACACTTGGATAGTTTCAACACTATATTCAGATACACTGTGGTTTTCTATGGAATTTAAGCAATGAAAGAAAGGCAATAAACTGTGAAAAAAGTATTAAAATGCATTGTGTTTTGTAAAATGAGTGTAGCAATCAACAAAAGTGTTCATAGCCAGCAATAATTCTGCTGAACATTGGCATAAATTCCTTGCACATTTCATAATTAAAATGTCCATCACTTTATGGATTACAATAACAAATTGAATAGTATTTCTTGTAATAACAGATAGTGATTTCACTACCTCTAAGTAAAGTACTTTTTTTGTTGGTGATCATGTTTCAAAACAGGTCTACACATATTTTTCTGAAATATGTTGTTTTGTAATGCATGTCTCTAAAAATATTTAGCAAGCAAAAAATACTTCAGATAAACAATTGAACAGATTCATTATTTTTAGCAATCAAAGAACCATCAATAAAAGCAAGGATAAAGCTTGCATTCTGAACTTTTATGTGTTCCTATTCAATACTCAACAGCTTGATCATACAAAAAGACCAAAGTTTCTTAATGTTTTCATATTTGTATTTAAAATGGCAATTTTAGTAGCTAAAATGGATATTTTACATATAAAATAATTCCTCTGTACCCCTTTTCACACTGGTGAATTGCTGGGTATGATTGTGGGGGGATTTTGCTGTAACATACTGTAGTGGCTTTTATCCATCCATTAATCCATCCTTCTGTCCAGTATTAGGAGGCCATTTGTGCTGGTGATGATTGCTGCAATACAGAGCCCAACCAAGAAACATAAGGGCACAAGGCAGAACTCAGACAACAAGACTACTCTTTTTGTGGGTGGAATACCACTTCATCCCAGAGCCACAGAGAAGAGGGACAATTTAGAACAGTCAATCAAACCTAGCTAGCAAGTCTATGGGAGGTGGGAGGAATTCAGAATACCCATGATAAACCCATGTAAACATCTGTAATTGCCTAAAGACTTAACCACAGGTTTGCATTGATCTGAGGACCCAAGACATGTGAGACAGCAGAGCTAACTCCCATTTCAATGTACAGCATCTGCAGAATCTAATTTTCATTATTTCCCATACAAGGACTTAAGAGGCTAAGCAATGCTTAGTTCATAAAATGTGATATCAGCTTTGAGGAGCTACATGCATTGAAAGTTTTTTCAGAAGATTTCTTTAAGATTAATAGGTCAACCTATACCTGTTCTCTCAATATGAAAAGGCTACAATGTAATGAATAACGTATCACATAATTAAACACTTCCATGCTAATTCAGTAATTCATGAAGTCCAGATTTAGAATTTAAGAAACAATTATATTTCTTAAAAAGCTTTGTTGTTGGAGACGAATGCAGAATAATAATATTTGTCAACTTGAAATGTTGATTAATTACTCATGTTGGATTATATGGATATAAATATTTTTTGCGAACAGGGTAAGCATTCACCTAAATCATGTAATAAGAAAGTAAATGCATTTTCTATTTTGAAAAACCCATTTGGTTGAAAGTTACTACAATTCTAATCTTCAGCTAAATTTCACAGTACAGTCAGATTAAAGTGTCTTAAAATGAAAAAGAATCAACTGTTTTCTAGATTGTTTTTAAAGGAATCTTTAAGTTTCTTACATACATACATTTTAAATGCAAAAGGAAACTCAGTGGGGACAGCACATATTTCTATGTGCATTTGATTTTTTCCAGTTTTACACAAATGCAACAGGTATAAAAGAAAGACACAAAAGTAAATCATTACAGTGGTTTATTTGGTCTACTCTCGACATGCTACAGTTTGGTCATTTCTACTTCTGGGGACATATTCACAGTAAATTTCATGCAGCCTGGTTATACATATTGACATCCACAGACATAATGTATTTTTTTTTAATTATCAGATGCTTATATCCATCTGGTATAATTGTCCGGTCAAGGAATAGTAGGCTACTTACTACTGATGAACAAACACATTTGATCAATATGAAATACATTACCTTATGCTGAGATTTTTTTAAAAATTCACATTTTACAACAGAATCACCTTTCATGATTCTTTGTTTATTAAGGAATCCAAATAAATGCTATCTTTAGCACAATCTGGCACCTCTAGTGCCCATACTTATAAGATTGACTGACACTATTTAAGTTGAGGAATTTAAGATTCTAGAGTCTGAGGAGTCTGATCTTTCATCATAGTCCTCGTCTGCATAAATGGCCTGTTTAGGAACGACTGGGCAGCTGTCCTCCTGAATTGTAATCCTGTGGTCTTCAGAAGGGCGTGTGGGAAGGACTGGGGAACTTCTGAAGACACTACCAGAAGCACTGGCGAACGGAGAGACGTACTGGGATCGGAGCTGGTACTGCTGCTGCAAAGTCATGGTATTCCACAAAGTCACGTCATTGTGAACGAAGGGATTGGCTTGGCTCCTGGTCAGAGAATTTCTCAGCATTAACGGATAGCGAGGTGGCTGAGGGAATGGGTGCTGAAGAGGCATGGCTAACGGGCTGGGAACCATATTGTTGGAGTCGGTGGAAAACCTTAAAGAATCTGGCACCCTAAACGCAGACCCCACGGACCACTTGGAAGACGACACAGGATAGGATCCCAACGTGTGTTCAAAGAGCTGCCCATTAGAGGGTAAAACAAGAGCTTCAGGCGCTTCAGTGGAAGACCTTTCAGAGTTCGGCGTGGACCTACTGGAGAGAAGCACTTCTATGGCTCCCACCAAATCACCCCCACACCCTTTCAGAATCAACTCTAAAACTGCTGGCTTGTGACTAGGGAATATTTTCTTTAGTACTTCAATGGGGGGTCTGTTTGCCTTCAAATTGAAAGGGAGGGACACTGACCCAGACAAACCTTCAATCACGAGGTTTTGCTCTCCATGATATTTAGGACTGTCTGCTTTGGTTTCGGCATCATCGCTGCTTTTCTGTAAGGTGTAGTGGCTTTCATCCGGCACTGGGGTGACTTCTGGTGTTTCTGGTGTGTAGCGAGGGTTGGACTTGGGGATGTCAGGTGAACCTGTCTGGTCCTGGTCTTTGTCACTGCTGGTGCCCCCACTGTCTGCTTCAACCTGCTCACTTGGAAGCTCATCATCTGGATCTAGAAAACCAAAGAAAGTATGGATTGGTGAGATTCATTCATACGGCTAAAAGGAAAGAATCTGAATGACGAAAAAATAAAAAATATTATCACATAAAATCAGTAGATAAAAGTTCTGGCACACAACACTGTCTCAGATAATTAAAAAAACAGCAAAGAAAAAACCTAAAGCAAAAAAACACAACAATAATATGTATGATAAAGGTGGTTAAGAAATATATAAAAGATGACAAGAAAAAATACATTAAAATATGTATAAAAATAAATAGATTTCCAGTCCAAATTAAATTGACTAATTTATGTACCTCTTTTAATTGTATATATTGTAATAGTGTATGTAAATATGAGCTTATTCTGCTATTTTTATTTAAATAAGGCAATTTGTTTCATACAGTAGTACACAAATAATGTACAGTAACTGGATAACCTTTCATACTACTGACTCAGCCTCACATTGATACTAACTTTGCAAAGGCACATACTGGAGAGAAAGCTCCTTTACATACGAGGTGAAAAGACTTTTGGAGTTATTTCTGTCAAACGGAAGGTAATTATTAATATCCATTGGAAACCAGGACAATTAGGCTAGCGCAGGAGTCAGGAGATAAACTTGAAGAATAAAAAGATGTGTTTATTGAGGCATGGATAATCTAGTAATTAAACCTTAAGTTTAGAAATATTAGTCTAAAACAGAATTTCAAAACTATTTTAAATTTTGGACCAATATAATTTGAAGTAATACCGTTATGATTTGAATTATGCAAGTACATGCTTGCCTTATTTTCACAATTTAATACACAAGTATTCAGATTCTGTAAAAAATTCAGGAATAAAAAAGAAAGGAAAACTTGAACTTGATTCAAGCTGTTATGGAGCACTATCATTTTATAAACAAACAGCACCTACAGATAACTACAGCTTTTGAGAATACTTTATCTCCTATGAATTGTTCTCTATATAAAAATGTATATTGGTTTGGAGTGCTGTACAGTTGTTATTTGTTTATCCTGGCTTATAAAGTGTTAGAGCATTTAGACAATATCATAAAAAATAAAGCATGCCAAGTCTCCCACACTTTCGAACTGTATCTGGTAAGGCAAATCCATATAAATCTCTTCATTTCACTAGTGAAATGCAACATTCAAGCAATAGGTTATCAAACTGTCCAAGCACTCTTGATTTATGAAGATTTACTTATTTTTCTAAAAAGCTGTTAACAGAAAGTGCTGACTGGCTGGCAGTGAAGAATTTCTCATCAATGCATTTTGACCATATTTTGTAAACAGATTGCCTGTTGCTTGGTAACATTTCACTTGAGTTTGACCTTTCCCAAAAGTTATTGCTATTACATTCGATTTACACTGTCCGCCCTTGATTACTGTAATCTTTTAAACTATAAAGTTCATTCATCAGAATGAAATCAGTTTGATGGAAATTCAATATCAATTCCTTTTGGTACATTGTTTGGCCCTACCTGTCCCTCGCTATCAATACTTGTGGTTTATCTAAACAAAACTAAGAATCTACACTTAAACCATACACAATATTTATGTGAGAATAAAAAAGGATGAACAGAAAACACAAATGGTTTAATATAGGCACAATTTATTTGCAGGTTTAAATAATTACCTACACTAATAATATTTTCTACAAGCTGTATTTTGCATTCAGAACATTTGTATATGTTTTAAACAAATATTTCAAACATTTTACTGAACATTATGGAGAAATTTAAGCTTGCGGTAAATATACATAAATTCTGAAAATATGATCATGATCATGTATTTCCAAGCCCTGAAGTTCACATATTGCACAATACATGTGATATATTTAGAATATTCCAAAATTAAATGTAGTTAAAAAATAGAATTTACCATTCCCATTACATTATTTTTTCACTATATTCAATTATATCCAACTAAACATAAAACATGAATATATCATGTATTATACTATTTTTCATATGTTGGGAAAACACACTCATAACGGAGATCTATATTTAATTTTCAATTAATACTTTAGATCTGCTATTATTAGGTACAATTAAAATGTTAAATGCCACACGAGACAAATATTAACGAATTGTATGGTACACGGCAAGCTAACGTGTATTAGCCGCAACATTCTTATCAACAAAGAACAATATTTCTACAAATACAGGGCTGTTTACACGTTTTGATTACTGTCCAAATTCATTCTTATACTAACAATAAACTGCATTTTTATTAAAACTTCCTGATACTATAAGTATTTTCTGTATCATGGAAGTGGACACAAGTCACATAAAACATAACTGAAATAAACACGCACGTTTTTATTTCACTAATAACTTTATAAATACAGAGTCCGTTAAAACATATTCTATAGAAAATGAAGCGCCTATTTATAAATAGATTAGGTTTTAAGCTAGCATGTTTTGTCGTTAATTTCTTTTATTTTTCTAATGCCAATACACTTGAAAACCGGCAACCAAGAGCAACACAACAAATACAACAAAAGCCTTAGTTCTGTGCAAGTCATCGAATACACTTTTATCAATCGAAATCATTATGAAAATAGTAAAAAAAATGCTAGAATTATTAAGTGTTATTAATTGTTGATTTAACCGTTATAAAGTTCACTCTTCGCCGAATATATTTCTTTAGTTTACTAGAATAAAAAATACATTAAAGCCCATTTGCCATATACAAACATAAAAATAATGTTTTAAACTAGAACTGGAAGCCTCGAGCTAAACGAAAGATATAAAATGATCCTATAATGTGTGACAGCCTCACAATTTCAAATGTATGTTCTGTTAATTCTATGATCAGATAACAGGGGCATATAGAACCTGGATATTTTAAATTGAAGCGTTTACAGTTTTAGCTCAGATGGACAGTAATACAGTTTAATGTCCCTTTCTAGGCCTACTACATATATGGGCGTGCGTATTGTTTGCTTAACTGAAAATGTCAAAAGACAATTAGGATGTTAAGAAAATGCCTGTGAAAATGCTCTAGCAATAACGGTAATATACTTCTTATATGACAGGCTAATGCTTAACATTAAAACCAAATGTTAATGAAAAGAAACACTAAAACATAACGAAGAGTCATATGAAAAGTCCTAAGAATTATTTTTTAAAAACCGTCATCACATTCATTAAAACAATAAAAAAAACCTTTTAGACTACTAATTATAATAATAGCATTTTCGTTAAATGTCAGGGGAAATATAATTTCAAATATTTTTGGTGTATTTTTCTTGAAAGCGAAGATACATAGTAAAATATCGTGCAACAGTCTTACCAGCTGCAGGCTGCCCGTTCCCAGGTTGATCCGAAGTCCATCTTATGCCAATCTCTCCAGTTCTTGGCGGCGGCCCTTGGTTACTTTCCCCGGTGACAGGTGCGTTGAGTCCCGGTAACGTTCTTAGTGATTCTGGAATAAGACTTTCTAAACTCTCGTTCGCCTGCTGCCTTCTGAGGGCTACCTGTGCCGCCATCACCCGTTGCCTCTCGATGATCAGGATACATTTTTCACAGGTACAGTCTTTAAAGCGACAGTAGCGCTTGTGCCCCTTTAACCAGGACAGGACTCCATGGTTCCTGCATCGAGCGCACTTGGGAGTCCTTTGAAGAGGTGCTCTTGGCTGAGAGACTGGACCCCCCATGTAGAGGTAGGGTGAACCGTAGCCATTCATTTTTCTCACAAGGCAAATGTGCTTTTTTGCCTTAAATTCTACGAGCGTAAGTGCATCTGATAAGCCGTCTGTAGATCGTAGCTGCTACTCGAAGATCAAGGTGCTACGCTGTTAAAAGAACGCCAGCTATACAGTGGATAAGAGGAGTTGACTCCCATATGAAGATCCACCTTTCCCTGGCAATAAAGATGTGCATCAAAGAAGATTGACATGCATTAATGGAAGCAATTAGCCAAATACTATCTCTCACACTACTGACAGTGATCCTGGGTAAAAGCACATTGTTATGGCACTTTTAAGCGCTCTTCTCGAAATTTAAGTGTATGTACACTATATAGTTCATTAAGTCAAATTGTTGACAGAAGTTTAAGGTTTTATCGTGCGAGTTTTCAAGTAATACAAGGAGTATTCAATAATAGGGTATGGCATTTTTTGCTCCACTGCTTAAAAAATCTTGCAGGTTAATGTACCGTTTCTCCATTTCTCTTGTTGTATTTTGTGTAATGGCACCTGCTCAACCATTACGTCTTAATGAAACCTCTTTTGCCGCACCCGGAGCGTTTACATTTTGCTCTTTTATAGAAAAAAAACAGTTCTTTATAGCGCCGCGCAAGACATAAACAGATTGATTAAAGCACAGCAAAAGAAAATTCCTTTGTGTGGTATTTGTGTCAGGCTACGTACCTCTGAAGGATGTTGCCGGTGAATGTTTTAGCATTCGATATTTTTACAGCAGAATTAATGAGCAAATTAAATCTTCTCTGCAGGTCTCAACAGAAGTGCAGTTTCAGGTGAACCTAAAGAAGGGGTTTGAATTGAGCATGCGTATTTGAACCAAGGCTGAATTGAAACTACTTTTTTTCTTACCTGTTATTCTAGCCAAGTCATGTGCAACAAACTTTGAAAAGGACCTGGAAACGGGTCTTTCAAGTGCAATTTATTTTCCTCTACAGAACTAAAAATTAGCTCATTCAAATGCATATTAAAGAGATTTTGACCACTGCTTGCTACCAAGGAGTAGAGGAAGTGTGCAAATTACATGAACTTTGGGAACATACTGTACACTGTACGCCTTAGTGTACTGTATATTGCACTTCAGGTTGCGGAAAGACTACTCGCATACTAATAATCCGAGCTAATTGATTTCTGACACTTGCGTAAAGAGAATTCTAGAAGACAATATACAGAAATATCGTAATTATTAAACTAGGTAATAATTCTTACGAATAATATCTGTTAATCTTTTTCATATATGTTTAAAGTCCGTATGATTGTAAAATGTGTGTTCTTCTCCATTGCATGAATGCTCTCAAACACAGTTGGTCAATAACAGAAATAAAAACAGTTTTTTAAAGCATCCTTTCATGTCTGATATGCTTCTGCAGATATTATAGTCACGCTGAGACTAGCAAATTGTATTTAATATGTGTCTGTGTAAGAGATTGTGTCAGGGCATTTAGCTTAGCTAAATAATCAAATTTATGAAAAACATGTATGCAATACCAATACTTTAATACCATCTATATAATGATAATTTTTTACTTCTCTTCCTTTTTAAAACGCATATTTATGAACACAAATTTATATACTTCTATTAAAATATATTACTATTACAAATAAATGCACCTTCTATTAAAAGAGATTCCATTAGGTGGGATACTTAAGACCAATCTTTAAAAACTTCAGTTTTTTCATAATTCAAAAATGCGGATGGGTGAAAACTCGTCTGTTTCAGATACACTGTAGACTGCACCATCTCAGAAAGGAATTATACAAATCTGTTAGGCTTAGTACAGCATTTATACTGGATTTCTCTGATATCAATTAAACATTTCTTCTGAGGTATGCATAAGACCTCAAGAAATTGAGTTCACATTTTATTATTTAACTTGTTCCCTTAATCTCTTAACTGCTTGATAGAAGGTTTCTGCCTCCTCTTCTATGTGACAGCATGTCTGTTCGAAACTCGGGTAAGTGGTTAGGATGCTAAAATGTCCCCTGCCTGAGTGCCCATTGAAACACAACACCGGACACCCCCGAGTCCCATTTCTACCCTTAAAAGGGTTTATTCAAGCAAATAATGGGATCCCAGCAGAAAGCCTTTCAGAACAGGGGGCCATGGTAAACTTCACCACATGAACTCCGTTTCCAGGGCTATTAAGCTTTTAATTGGAAAATAGCAGAGGAAATTTCAAGGTGACTATAATGCGCTTGCAGTTTGTGCAGAGCGAGTAAATTTGAAGATACTGGATGTGGGAGTCAGTGGTGTATGTGTTCAGACCGGTAATGCATAATGAAATTATTTATGTTTTATGTCACTGTTTGTAGAGTGTATAAAAAACATACATAAAATTCTGTTCCCTGCGAAAGGTGACAGAACACTGTTGTACGATTTTTGCGATTATGTCTTAAGTATTTACACTTGAGTAAAATTCCATTACTATTCACTCTTAAATGTGCTTGATTAAATATTATAATAAACTTAGAGGACAATGAAGCATCTCTGTTAAATACATAATTTTGTTTTACCTTTGAAATGATTATAAGGATGAATTATATTATAATACTTATTTACTGAGCAATTAAACCATTGTTTGAGAGGGCAATCTTCATTTTCTTAGTTTTTAATAATAAAAATATTGTTTTCAGAATACAAGGTACTATTTTGTGACAAGTAACATATTGTAAATTATTTTTCTTTTCCTCTCAGTTTTGTTTTTGTATTATGCAGTTATAATATAGCAATTAGGTAGTAAAACCTGATACTTGGGCAGCATCTGCTCACAAACCACCTGATGTGTACAAAAATTACTAGATTATTAAGGCTTCAAAGGCAATACTGAGTGAACATAGTCCTCGACAGAGGGAATGTGGCAATACATGATATCAGAATGAGTCTTGATCAGGATCACTGTTTTGTAGCAGAATGTAGAACATATTCAGTTCGATTCTGACAGCTCGTTAATGGGTTGGAATAAGAATAAATGCTATTTTAAGGATATAAAATTTATATTTTTAAGTTATAAAATGAACATTTTAAGGATTATAAGCATCATATCACATATACAATTAACGTCCTTAACATACTATATGTTCATTTGCTTTATGTGGTAGAGTACAGTGTTTGTGGGCTCAGCTTTTCATTATCAATGTTAAATATTTTGTAAGATTTTAAATCATTCACTCTTGTATATACTGTATTGCTTTATGTCAACATGCATTTGTGGAAAAAAGACTAAAAAGATTTTAAAAATTGTTTTTCAAGACAGAACCAATGAAACTTTGGCTCAAGTTTGCACTTTCAGATAAGTGATGGAGAGAGTCATCAAAGTCTTGCTGTAAATTAAGGCTATACCGACCATTACCTTAACATCTTGACAATGTTACTGGCTAATGATACTCAATATTGTACTGATGTCATTCTATTTTAAATAAACAATACAACGTATTGAAGTGTGCTTTATTTTGTTCTCTCTTGTGTTGATAGCACTCTACACGATTTAACAATACTACTTTGTAAAACATCTGGCAAAATACAAGCTATTTAACCATAATAGTAAATTATTAAATGTCCAGTTAAGATTTTACTGTAATTTAATTGAAAATCCCAGAGAAAAATAGTCTTGATTGTTCTCTATACAAACCAAGCAAAAAAAAAAACAATACCTTGTGCATATGGAGTCTGAATTCCACTGATGTTCAAGGTGCTTAACATTTAATTTGATATGTGTGGAGACCTATCAAATTTGGCTTTAAGCTGCAGTATGGTGTCAGAATTAAATGACCTAGAATTCCTGATCACATTGTAAAATGGTAAGGTTAAACAAAGAGCAATTACTAAAATCCCTACAGCAGTTTGATAACAGAACCCACATATTCTACTTTTCCATATATACATTTCTGCCTTTTTAAAAAAACAAAACTTGTACACCTGCAATATAAAATGTAATGAAACATGGTTTAAGGATCAATCTTATAGGCCCAGGTGGGCAAATAAGGGGGAAATCATTGTAGCATTTTATGTGGTGATAGCTGCCACTGCCTCCTCTGTGCTATATCATATTGGCAAACAAAGCCCTGATGCTATTAGTATACAGTAGTTGTTGGCTACTTCAAAGAATATAATTGTACACTACATATTTACTCAAGCACTTTTCTATTCTGTCTTTTGCTGCAAAACGTTTCCCCATCCTGAAAGGCAGGAGCACCAGCTATAAGCCCCATATTCCTGTGACTCAGAAGCAAGGCACTAACAAATGTGCAAATGAGATACCCACACTAAAAGCACAATGCTGTCATTGGTTATTTTCAGTATGATTCAAAAACATTTATGTAAGTAAAAATCTATTGATCAATTTACTGCTGGTTTTCTGCTTTACTTCAGATAAGCAGAGGGTAATTTTGAAGTCAGCAGATGAGAGTTCTCCAGTAATTTATGGTGCCTTTTATTACAGTAGGCAAAGAGTAAATGATCTCGAGATTATTTAAGGGATGTATTCTAATTAAAAAGTGTAATACTGTATTATTTTGAAATAGAAAAAGGTTGTCATTAAAATATATATTCACTAAATAAAACACATTTAATGCCACTAGGCAATTATTGTGCCCTTTTTTATTAATTAGAGAGAACATTACAGATTGAAATTTCAGTACTTTAAATTATTACTCAAAACATTTCTGGGTTTGGAAACTTTAATATATTAAAATTATGCAAGGCATCCAGTTGCAGGGTATATTTTTAATTGTCAGAAAACAATCTGAATCAAAATGTGTTTTTTTATTATTGTGTTGGATGACCAGTAGACTGCCTTTATCCTCCCAAAGTGGGAGTTTTTAAAGGTATTTAATGATATCCTCAAAACATACTATAGAAAGAAAATTAATTTCAGTTTCTGAATCTATTGGAGTCTTTGACATTTATATTAACGTAATATGTTAAAAATACAATATGTGTAATAATGTTCCCCAAAACTTGGAAAATACTGAATTTGAATAAATTATTTCACACATTAAACAATGAAATATTTTGTTCTCTTTAATTTTCTGCTGCAATAGATAAGTATTTTGTTAGACTATGTGAGCATCATTAGATTTTTACAGAATTTCAGATGACTATCAGATCTACTCAACTTTCCAAAGGATTCAGGACAATCTTTTACAGGTCAGTCCAGTATATTGATCCTATTCTTCAGAAATTCTGTTGCTGATTTAGCAATGTGCTCTGGACTATTGCTGATTATGTAACTATATTTAATACTGTAAGTCTATGACTAATACAGATCAGGTTGCATAGGTGCATAGATTCAGGTGCATATTTTGCATTATGCAGTCCATTATGCAATTTTTTTCCCTCCCATTTTTAAAACTGCTTGTTTAAAAACTGAGTAGCCACGTATCTTCATACTGGAAATTCTGAGTCAGATAAGTCTTTAAACTTATGGCAAAACTGTGGATTATAAAAAGTGTCAACCAAGATGGAGGCCTGCTATCTTCATGCAAAACCTTTGTCATTTTTTTTCTTTTTATGAACTGCTGCACCAATTAAATTGAATCTGGGTAGGCTTAATTGCACTTAGACTTCCTTCAGAATTTCATCTCCAAATTGCAGCAATACTTTATACACCCACAATAGATCAGTAGTTGCTTGGTGAAGGAGGCCATACTTGTATTATTTAGCCAATTAACTGCAAATGTGGTACAGTAGTTATCATTCTAGTCACAAGGGCAAAAACATTGGTAAAATAAAGTTCCTACATAAACCAGGATGGCCACCTTTCTGTTATTTTGTTCCAAACTTGGTAAGTATGTACTTAACATATGACATTCCTGAATAAACCTCAACAACTGTCTGATCTTCATTTTCTTTCTAAAATTCAATCTATTATTGTCTCAAGAACTGTATCATCGCTGTACAATCTGAATTTTGACACTCATATCGACTTCAGAATCACACCTCACAAGTTGCAGCGATACTTTATACATCCATACTGGATCAGCAAAACACTGCTCTTTTTAAAAAAACCGTGGGCTCAATTAAATCCAAACTTTAGGAAGGTGTCATTGTAGTAACAATACTATTATCACTGTGTCAATGAGACTCTTGCAGAAACCAAAATACACCAAGAGCCATCTCACTGCTTCAAGCTTCCTCCATTTATTCTCAAACGCCAAACTGCTGCTGTTAGTTACTGGCTGACTCACAGACCATTGGGCCAATTTGATCTTATATTCATATTATTAGTTTCCGCAATTCATTCACACTTATAAACTAAGTAAATAGGAATTTTCTTGAAAGCCTTCAAAACTGCATGCATTTTTCCTTATATGTTATACTACCGTATAAAACTAAACATATAAGCTTGATTTACGGTATGCATGATTTGCAAGAGAAAACAAAAGCTTTTGTGTTTGACTAGTTTGCTTTCAAATTAAATACCTATAGAAAAGCTCCTATAGCTTTCAGTGATTACAGGATCCAAGATTGATGATACCCACAAAACAAAATTATTTTAAGAATTCCCTGAGAGGTGGTGCACAGCTGTCAGAGTTCTGCTGAAGTTATGGTTGCCATGAGCTTGGCTCTTTCTGCGACTTCCTGGATGGCTTCAGACAGCTGATGACAGTGGCGAGGGATGCAGCACTCTTGCATTTGGCACGTCCCTTCATGTAAAGAGGTGTGAAGCTTGCAGGATGATTTTGCAATCTGCACTGCTACTTTTTGGGATTGAACATGGAGCTGAAATCAGAACATTAGATCTGGAAGCACTAACAAAGACACTTCCCTGTTCAGAAGTTCTGTGCAGTTCTGTTCTTTGTCAAAGTTGCTCAAACCAGTTTATTTTCAGAGTACTGCATTCCAGACTACCCACAGTCACTGACTGGCTTTGAAATATAAGGCTTCCATCAGATCTTTCATATCCTCTACTTCGTTCAATCTACTGACTACATCCTTCTTTACAGTATATCCTATTTTGAACTTTTAAATTCTGCATCTGTGTTATAGGGTCCCATTCACTTTGTTTGAGGGTTCCCCAAACCATCAGGTTATGGTCAGGTTTTCGTTCTCTCAGTCAGGTGAGTTAAACCAATAAATCAACCTAATTCAAATTGCGTCTCTACTCCGTCTACATTAAAATTTGACTGATCTGGTTATGGATGCCCTCATACTAAAATGATGTTGGTTGGTGCCTGAGCCACTGCTGTACAGCCACCTGGATCTCCTTGTCATCTGATTTAAATTCAAATGAGATCTGAGTTATAAGCCTGGTAAGGTAACTGTTCAAAGCCCAGCTCTTCCATGCACTGCTCTGTGACTTCTCATCTTACTTTTTCACATTGTAATAATAATGTCCTATACCACTATAAGCGACCTTCTTCCTACAAGCAGGTTTATGCAGTGAAGGAATGTTCTGAACTCTGGGGCTGGCAATGAAATCCAGATTGTGCCACAGGAATACGTCAATGGACAACCACCATTGTTTTATTACAAGGGCAGTATAACCTTGTGAAACAGTGGCAGAAGTGTTCAGATGTGTAAGAGGACTACTGCAGCCTCCAGATTACTTTATTTCAAATTCCATTTGAAGTCTTACATTTATTATATACATACATTATTTCTTTGCCCGCTTCTTAGTCTTATTTAGATAATCTAAAAATACTGATCATCATCTATTGTCCTAATTTCATAATGGATGTTCACCAAATTAAACTAATTCCAAGAGATACGAAATAACTCAGAATACTTCACAGAAGATAGTAAGATAAGAAAAGTAACATATATATATAGTGGAAAAATTCAGACATAATCACAACATCAGCAACAGATATGTAAAGCTTTTTTTTAAGTTTAGAGGAATTTGCATTTACAACATCACCTAGTGTGTCCATGTATATAGCAGGGCATTTCTATGAGCAATTTACTTTGTTCTCATGTCCTGGAATTTGAACCAATGACCCGCTGGCCCTAAGCCCAAACCTAGTTTTCCATGATTCTGTCCCCTTACAAAATGCTCAGGAAATATACAGAAACTAATTGTTGACAAGTAAGCTGTCATAGATCTATGAACACAAAGGAAAATTACAGTGTTTTCAGTTTAAAATATCAAAAAATAGTCCTAAAATGGGATGTGATAATCCCTTACTGTAATGCACACTTTAACTTTATAGCATCGCCTTATACAGCTAACAAGGTTGTCCAACAAGCTTGAAGATGACAAAAACATCTCAAGGGTACATTTCAGCTCTAAAATGCTCAGGTAGGTTATTTGTAAATGTAAACACATCTCTGCTACAGACCAGTGAAGGACTGACTTTCAAAGCTGTGGAGGTCTGTGCAGCCAAACCAGGACACCACCATGTTTGTAAGGGTCCTGCTTTATGAGGGTGATTTTGCTCCCTTCTCTTGCCATTCAGTAACTGTCATTTATTGGCTTCCAGGAAGAACCTGAAGTCAAATACCATGGCGGCAAGAGCAACAGCCTTGGTACCTAACCTTGTGAGACTCAAATTTTACATTAGACATCTAACCCATGCAGCTCCTCTTATTGATACCGCTGTAACCTCTACAGAATCCAGCTCCTTGGAGCATCATTAATTCGCACACACTTAGCTTTTAAAAATCAACGGCTACAGGTTACTCTGCCAAAATCTTTCTAATAAAAAATCAATAAATAATATTGTAAGCCCTACAGGTGTCATAAGTTTTTGAATATTCTCCAAACAAGTCAAATACATTTGTTCAGCAACACCTCCCATTATAGTGTTGATGATCTTGAGTTGCAGTATTACTAAACTGGAACTGTATCATGCTAATTGGTCCATAATTCTGGATTCCATTATTTTACATTATATACATGCTAAACCTTAAGAGACTACACTATAATGATACTATACTTTCTACTTTTTATTATGCTTTTTACTACTATACTTTTTACTATACTTTCTACTTATATCTGCAGGATTCTACCCATTTTCATATTAATTGAATGCAAATAATCCCCAATAGATATATCTCTGATCAAAATTTAAACAAAGATACAAAAAAAGTTCACACCTCTGAATTCTGGAATGTAACTGTTTATCATTACTGCACCAGCCTTAGCGAAGTCTGTTTTAACTATAACACACAATCCATGATTCATAGTGTGATCGAGGAAAAAAAAAATCCACTGACACTTTCTTCTAGTCTTGTACAGAACACAGGAACAGCAACAGAAAGATGCAGCTCTGCAGCAGCAGCAGCAGCATGCTGACAACTGTGATAAAATGGTCTTCCTTAACTAAACTCGTAAAGCACAGGGCAATAAAACTCAATCTTCTGTAAAATCCAATTAAGTCATTATCTGACTGATTGTATCTTTAATTGAAAACAGAAGTGACAGTAAATTTCTGTGATATATCAGGATCAATCGATACTGCTGTACGATTCAGTCTCAAGAAGTGATTTATAATGTCAAACCTATATAGGTAACTCCACATTATTCTCTCTAAAACCACTGGTGGATGAAATTAAGAGTAAGTGCATTTAATAAAAAACAAGATGGTCAGGTTATTGATTACAACAGATGGGGCGAAATCAAATGGATGTTTTCAAAGCACAGAGCGAAGAAAATACAAGTAATTTTCTTTTTCTATTTCATACTGCACTCCCTAAACACATATAGTGAAATTCAGTCATCAATAACATTTTTATTTCCATAAACTTGGTAGCTACAATAAACAGATGAGTTTTCCAAATTACTTTTTACACTTCTTTATTAAAACATAACTATTAAACCAGTCTTGTAACACACAATCACATATTAATCATAGTAAAACACTTCCATTTGGAACTGCAATCACCTCTGCTTTATTCTGAATTCAACATAGAACAAAGAGAAATTCTGTTAAAATGTTTAATTAAAATAACATCCATATATTCAGGCTTACTGTCATAGCTTACATTTAAAACTGCTGAATTTATCATCAGAAAGGGTTGGGCTCAATTACCATACTATTCGATGAAAAACTGGGAAGGTCTGATTATAAGGTTTGCCCTTCTGAATCACTCACAGCAGTTGGAAAAAGAACAGCAATATGAACAAAATATTCCCAATAATAAAGAACAGAAAATATACTAGCAAACAAATGAAAAAGGCCCATCTGACAATCACATATATAGAAAACAAACTCAAAAGAAGATTTAAAAGGAATGCTATTTTTGTCTATTAAACTTTTAATTAAATGCAATTTCCATACACTGCCACAGTTCACAAATAGCTGAATTTCTCATTAAATGTGTTGAACCGAGTTTCCATACCTTCTTAATTAGGAACGTCATTTTAAAGGTTCACATCAGCAATAAACAGAACATTAACAAAGTACAATAATGGAGACAATATCTACTTTCATGCATTCATCTGTCAAAGGCAGACCTAAGCAAACAAGAGAACTCTCAAAAGGACTTCTGTACTGTAACAGGCAACAAGGCAACATGCTGAATGAAGTTTATTTAAACAACCTGCTACAATGATTTACGACTTTTCCAGATCAAAGAGATGAGGGTTCCAGATAACTCCAGTTCAGAACTGTGGTAGCTGTCCTGGCTACAACCTCACACATCACTTGCTGGCTCCCTCTAGGATGGAATCCGCTGTAAAGGCACCAGACTCTGAGCTGGTCTCACACTCTTGTTTGGCGTTTTCAGAGCCCATCAGTGAGCTGTTGGACAGGTAGGTCAGCCCCATATCCTGGCTAGTGGATGGCACAAAAACTTTCAAAAGAGAAAACAAACAAGGCAGATGTTTTAATTTGAAATGTTTTTTTTTTACAATCCAATTACAAAATCCCGTAATTTTGCTTGATTACTTTTCACATGACAACATATTAAAAATTAAATACATGCGTTTTTTTTAGCTGCAGTATTTCAGCATCAGCATTTAGCTCAGTATTGATATGCAGATGAGAAACAAAAAAGGAAATGCAGTATCTTTAATGTAAATTGCTAACCATAAACCTTAAAATGACTAGGCAAAAAAAAGAAACCTTTGCCTTACCTTTCTTTAGGAAAATGAATCTTATCTTTCATTTACTCATTGCTATACTTTTGACCTTGACAATCAAACCATCTTAGGAAGTGGATGAGACCATGTATACTGTAAGCTACAACTAGTATTACCCACAAAGTAGTGACTATGCACACTGTATGAATGACTATCTCAGCAAGTGATGCAACTCTGGACCTTGTTAAATGCAAATACTGTGGATTTAACTGTATGAGTCACAACTGTTAACTAACGTTCTATGGAGTGAGACAGGTCTTTCTAAAGAGTGTTCCCGATCAAAAATAAGACTTTGAGGTAAAGATTCAGTTATTCAGTTAGTCTAAGATGCTCTGATTGTTCTGCAGTACGAGCTGGAAATTAAAGCATGAGTTAAAAGCATCCTTATATGGTCTTAGCAACACTGGTTTTCCTTCTGTCCTTCCTTCATCAGCTGTTCTCTAATCACTGTTGCAGATATAAAGAAAACAAATATTCCTTCCTCAATGCTGTCCAACATTCCAAATCTAGACGTCAGCAATCATCTACATACAGTAACTGAACGAGCAACTGCTGAAAAAGCACTAAAAATAACAAAAAAAAGCAAGATGAGTTCCAGAAAAAAAATCATTCAAAGACACAGAAATACTCTGCATTGAGAAAATACAATTTTCAAATACAAGCTTCAATCAATGTGACTTGCTAGGTTACTAAATGTCAAATTTGTTAATTGAAAGCTGAAAGCAGGCTTTACAATATGGTACGGGAAATACTGGCACAATATCAAAGTATAGGACCTAGACTACAAATATGACCCTAGGTGCAAACTTTGTCTGTAATAGTTAATTAACAGTCGGTGAAAAACAATTCAGATTAATTTAATGCAGTTAACAGACAATTTTTAAATATTCATTGGCAAGAAATCTTATAGATCTTATAGAAACTGTAACCACACAAATTACTTCTACAAAATGATACTACTGTATATTCGAGTCAGTAGATGGAATACCAACTGAGCACAGGTTGATTAACTACTAACACATAGTGTCTTGAAACATAATTAAACTGGTGTTGTTCCACCGAACTCTGCTGCCACTAACACTGAACTATGAATAAAAAAAACTGAGGGAATTTAGAACTGTCAGGCTAGGTACAATATTACTGTAAATGATAACCTAGTACAGCTACTGTCTTATACTGTACATGTACCATTATTGTGGATAAAAAGCCCATTTCAGAGACCTGAAATAATCTCTCCAAATTGTTTTAAGAAAACAACTTAAAAACAGTTATTCCTTTTTACAAAAATACAAAAAAATCACATATATGTTTCGTCAGAATCTTTCCTATGAGTAACTAAGTGAAGCAAAAAAAATTGTTAAATA
This sequence comes from Atractosteus spatula, assembly GCF_055471065.1. NCBI lineage: Eukaryota > Metazoa > Chordata > Actinopteri > Semionotiformes > Lepisosteidae > Atractosteus > Atractosteus spatula. The sequence goes on along the minus strand of NC_142708.1, from coordinate 55,167,262 downwards.
TAATTTTATCATACTAAAAGCTTTTTAGTCAAGTGCAGATTCTTTCAAAGCATCTAGATTTTACAGGAGGGATTTTTCTGGTGGTAGTGGGTTTACCTGAAAAACTAAGCCACATAAATAAACATAACATAAAAACAGAATTGTTTTAAATTTACAAAGGGGAGTCACAACTGGATAACAAATGCAACCGTTTCAGGCTATCGTGAAAAATTTCAGCTATCAAAACCTAGCAGCACAATTGCTTTGCATAGAACCATTTTAGAGTAAAAATCTATTTATTAAAAAGGCAATTCCTGCATCCCGTCAGTGCCTTTACCAGCTCAATTCATTATGGATATGAGAACAAAAAATATTACTGTGTTAAAATTGTCTATGAAGTTACAAGTCAAGGAAGATACATGAACCCAATTCCAAGGATCCTGGCCTTCATGACCCTGAGCAAATATCAGCTGAGTTCAAATCCACCCACAGGCCCCTTTTGCTCCTGTCTGCCATGGATGTAATTAAGGAGCAACTGTGGTGGGTAATTTTTCTCCTCATTAACTTTCTGATTGGTTTCTGCCTCAGGATTCTGCCAGACTGCAGTTTGTCACCAATTCCAAATGGGCAATCGTTAATACTAATGTTTGTGTAACTAACTGTATGGGCTTTTCATTGCTTCTTGTACAGCAATAACAGTGAAAGACTAGATTAGCCATCCTGTGCTAATTCACACTGTATTCATCAAGGAGAAATCTATGATGCAATTAGCAAAATGCATTGGTAGCCATGTTGTTAAGTCATTTGTTGGAAGCTAAATCACAGCAGGCTGTATACTCTGCTGACATGTTAAGTGTCACTGCTTATTGTGTTTGATTATCTGCACTGTACAATTTAATACAGATTACTGTCAAGGGGTTCAATGGCATGAAAAATAGCATTTTCTTATGCTGTATTTCTTCTTTTTTCTGTGACATTCTGAACTTTCTGGACAGTTAAAGAAATCCTACACAAATCATAAAAGCTACATGTACTGTATGTGTAATCTGAAACTAGCATTTCTAGTAATATTCTTTCAAATACTAGAATTACTCAATTATGATATTATCACTTAATGTGATTGCAAGACAATTTTAGCTTATACTGTAAGGTTATTAAATGAAACTACAAAATATTTACAGAAACATTTAAGTATACATTTTTTAATTATTTTTTCCACTTATTTCCCCTTATCACAAAGTCTTATATAAATTTATAAGATACACTTCTGATTTTCAAAGACCATATTTAGTCTAATGTAAAGAAGTGATAGATGACAGAGAGATCGATCAGGAAATCTTTCATGTTGAAGTGCAGAAAAGTATGAGACAAAGAAGCCTGCTAGCACGTTGAAGTGAAAACAATTCTTTGTGACCAATAGTTTAAATAATTATGTGTTTCCTATTAAAACACTACAGAAACAAGAGAAGGCTTTATTTTTGACATTCAAAAGAAGCAATTTCCACTGATGAACTTTTGCCCTTTTCAGGTTATTCCGATTATCTTAAATTTCCAAACTATTAAACTGTCTTTGTGTGGTTTTCGGGGGGTGATGGGGGGTGGACAAGCCTCAATAATTTCTGGCATTATGAACAAGGAACAAAGGCACAGATGTGAAAGGAGATCGTAATTCAGCCTGATCTATTGTGGATTAGCTCTTTCTTGTTCAGTTCATACCTGCACTTCTAGTGACATGGGGCTCAGGAGGGGTTTTAGATAACACTTTCCATATGAAACAAATAAAATAATGTCAAAAGACACATGTATTGCACATATGTATACTAATACATGTGGATACATGAGACTGAAAGTACATGTAGTTTTATTCTTGTTTTAACAATATGAAAAACAAACGCACTCCCTGCACACTGTATTACACAAAACTCAATTTACTGCTAAAAAGGCCAAAAGAATCAGCTTTCTGGTATAAAAAGTGGAGTTTTATACTCCACAAAATGCAGATGCCTTCTTTTTCACTTTGATATATTATTCCTACATGGCCCTTAAGAGTTTAATTAAGTGGGCAGATGCTATCATTTTTTATTGTTTTAAAAATGTAAATGTGAACTTGTAGATAATAATACTATACGAATTTTTTGTTACTATCAATTATTTTAATACAAGATTTCAGCTGTTTGTGGACATTGCGGTTAAACAGTCTGACAAAAAAAGCAATTCTAAAAAGAATTAAAAGAATTCATCAATGTTTGTGAATATACAAATATACTTTATATCAGAGTTGTCTTACCTGCTTACCATTACTTAACCGAAGAAGAGTCCTGGACAAATCAAGTGTTTACCAAGAATGACAATAATGTCTGCTTTAATCATTTCAACAGTGGCAGAGCTTAATGATGCAGAAAAATAAGTCAAACAATGACAGAGGCCAGTGCCTGAAACTGACTGAGACTATTGTCTTGCTGATTTTGTTAAAGCAAAAGCCAATGCATATTCAAACTATTTTTTAAAGCAGCACTTTCTAGAGAGGATTTCTAAAGCATTTTTTTAACGGTTCAAATCAGTTAATTTAATGCTCCTGAGAAAGATGAAGCTCTATTAGATGTTACCAGTTGTATCTCAAAAAATTATTTGCAGCATAACACATAACTGAATAAAGTTTCTGGGTTAATTTTCAGTTTGTGTGAAACAGACTACTATTTTTATTAAATCGCCAAATCTTTAAAATTATGACAATTATTAATTGCAGACATAAACAAGCAATAAGCTGACAAGTTTGAGAAAGTACTAAAATAAGTGGTTACTTCAGAGAACCTGATTAGTAATCCTAGCCCCTAGGTTCAGACTTATATATTAACTGTTATATATTAACAATAATTGCCTATGTTATTGTTAGGTAGTACATGCGTAAGCAAAATTAAGGCGTATGAAGTCAATTGCTCATTACTGCATTATTATATACAAGAAAGTTCTAGAATCTTAAATCAACAGACTTAATGTAATCTTCTCTGCAGCATTCCAAAACAGATTTTTATAGAATTTCCATACAGCGGACTTGCATAATTTTCCTAGAGAGAAATGTGATTTGCTATGAAGTGTTATGAAACACTGCTTAGGCACTTCTAAGGAGTAGAACCGGTAAATATAAGGTATATCATTAGCAATGTTTAGCAAATTTCCTTTTGGAAACTGCATTGCAGTGCACTGCAGTGCTGAGGCTGCTAAGGAATACTACTCAGGGAAAGTCCAGTTCAATCTCAGTCAAAACTGGAGACATTGCTTTTGAGTACAGTGTCTCAGTTGTGAGTTATCTATTTCTATAACACAACTATTATAAAAATCTAATATTAGGGGAGTCCTAGGAGTTTAGAAGGAGACAAAATAAAGAGTATGAGGGTAAGAATACCAGCAGTCAGAAAAGGGAAATGGCTGAAAAAAGCCTATAATACTAGAACTCCAAAAATGCTCTTCATACAAGGAGACACCCTGTCCTATCCTCCAAATTAAAACATTTGTCCCTGATAACCTTTTAACAAAGACCTAAATTTAAGGGCTCACTTGCCCATTCGGTAGGGATCAACCCCTAATGAACACTGAAATGGCCATTCAAAATCTATAAATCCTATTTGTGTAACAAGCACTCCCAAATGTATCTTCTAAAAATAACAGAATGTCCACAAAGTAACAGATTATAACACACTTTTAACTACTGCTAAATCCATCAGCTTAAATTGAAAGGATTCTGATGAAGAAAAATGTATGCTGCTTGAGCATGCTCCTTGTACATGTTTTTAGGTATATTTTTAAACAGGATTAAGAAGTATTGCCTTCCTTCCATTGTATTCTTCACCTCTGGGTACAAGTCACTGCTCTTTAAATACAAGACAGGGGGCACTTATGTCCCTATTACAGTACCATTAGAGAGTGTGCCCAGTAGCCTGTGGTCAGTTGACAAGAAGAATCACAGAAAGGTCAGAGGGTAATTAAACAGCTAATGACCTCTGGTCCTTTATTGTTAGTTAATCTACCCAGAATGAAACTGAGTCATTCACCCGATTAGTGCTACCCCTTTAAATCAATACTACTAATAATGATCCCACAAATTCCCCCAAAAGTCTTATATTTTCTTCAATTTTGAAGATAGTTGAAACATAACATGAATCAGATGCTGAACTGCGTTAAATAACTAGTTATTAGTTGTGATTTTCAGAATTAAGAAAAGAGCTGTCCCATCAATGCTGTATTGTGTTGAAGTGAAACAAATTAAAAAACATTACGTAACGAACATCACATATTTGGTCTTAATTTAAAAAACAAAACTCCTTTCCCTTTGCACAGACTGGCGGTGGATACTTCCTATAAATAATTAGATATATTCCTGAACCTAAAGGCGAGAAACAGACTTGAACCTCTGTTCTAGTCAATCAAATAGGAAGGATGACACTTTTACACGAGGAAAAGGTGAAGGTGCTGCAGTCATTAGATCGAATAAGTCATGAGCAGAGGTCACAGCAACCCACAGTCTATCCCACAAACTTGCCACTAGGCAGGACTACACCCTTCATGTGAGTTAGCCTATCACAAGTGCACACACATACAGTCAACTTAGAGACACCAATTAGCCAAGCCAGCATGTCTTTGGAAAGTGGGAGGAAATCAAAGCACCCAAATGAAACAGATGAAAAGAGGGTGAATGCGCAAATTTCACACAGAAGATACCCCAATCCAGGATAGAACTGAAGACCCAAGGATAGGTAGATAAGACTTTATTGATCCCGAAGGGAAATTGATGTAAATAATGTAAATAATAAGGCAACAATACTAACCACCATTCCAATATGTTGTCCAGGAATAACATTCATTTCTCTAAATTGTTTAAAATGAAAAGAACATCAGTGCTCAAAGTTACAGGAGGAAAATGTTACAAATAAATGTAAGTGGTTAAATCAATACACTCATTTCTGCCCTCTTTTCAATAATACATTTAATTATTTTTATTACAGTTCACCTCTAAATTTGGACATATTGGAGGTTGAGGACACACATAAAACCCAAGCCCTTGTCTTGTTAATATCTTGCACAGCTGCAGGCAAAGCCTAATAGAGATGTTGTACAAGACATTACAAGAGTGCTTGTGCCTGCAGCAACCAATTATGCTGGTATTTAACCAATCTATAGCTGTAGTGGAAAGCATTTAAGTGTGGCAGTCAGGAGTGTAAGACAGGGTGACACTGAGGAGCTACTTATCTGTCCCCTGCAGCTCTAGAAACATCTTTGTTAAGGTACAAATTAAGCAAGAGGCACCCCACAGGCTGTTTATGCTCTGGTGAGCCAAAGACAGCTGCTTATTCTCTTATCTTCAGCAACAGATTTACAACCAATTCACCAACCAAAACCTTGTGAGGGACCATAGCACAACATCAAGGGAACACTGTACGATGGCATGGTTTAGAATTTTTTCTTAAAGACATTATGTACATATGTTGAAATATAGCTGACTACAGTCATCAAATTTCAAAAGTCTTAAGCATCAGTAGAAGACATTATATTTTCTAGATTTCACAAATAAAAGCACGGTAATAATTCTGAATAAAGGAGTGCACAGATGTTTTGTCCCCATGTTTCAATATGGAATAGGCTTCATGTTGCTGTAACCCTCACCAGGAGTAGCTCTGCATTCTTACAATGAATGGCTGGTTTTACTATCAATTTCCAAATATCTTTCTCTTTTATATCCATTAAATTTAAATTGAAAGTGACTTTTCAAACCAGTTTGCACCTAACACTTGAGGAACACATATACCTATATATATAAGGAATAAATAATATCTTATTTGTGACGTTTATTAATCCATTTTCTAACCATTTTATCCATTGACCCTGGACCCTAGTCCATTGCAGGGCACATACATACATCATAAGCGTGCACCTACTCACACCAGTGCCAAGTTTTCCAGAAGCCAAATAACCTACCAATATTTATTTTTATCGTGGGAAGAAACCACAGCACCTGGAGGAAACCCATACAAACACATGGAGAACATACCAGCTCCATACAGATAGCAGTCCAGGTCTGGAACTGAACCCAGAGCTACAAGGCAGCAATGCAAACCACTGTGCCACCATGCCACCTTTTGCACTACTTTAGTACAAGAACAGTCTTATGCAGTAATGTTGTAGAAGGGCAGCACCCCTGATGTACTATGTAATATTATACCATTTCCTTTTGGACTTAGGCAGTACAATGCTCAGGTGTGATGTTAATTGTCTTGAAGAAGAATGCCCAATTTGTTTCTTTCAATCCCATGAAGGCTGAACAGATTCTTTATATATTGTAATTACTGTTCTTTAGAAGTGTTTATGATGCAAACCTCTATGCATAAAGTACTACATTCAGTTACATGACCAAATAAAAGAAACAGGATCTCTGTAAACATACTTAAATTATTAAAATATGTTAAACAAGGTTTAAGTGGTAATTAGTTAATATATTGTGACTTAAGTAGAACAGGCAAACAAATAAAATATTTTATAAATGCATATCAGGAAGTGCAGAAAACTGATGCCACATTAATTGGACAAAATCTCACAAGCAATGAAGTTTACTTACCATTTTAATGTAAATTCGTCTTAAAATTAAATATCTGTTTTTGAAAAAAAATGCTTGTGGTCAAAAAATAAAGAGGGAACTGTTTTGAAAAGTTTTCAGAGCATAATGCAAATATATCATTCTAAAAGTTAAAGGCCCACTCACAAGGCCTGTAAATTATATTAAGGTAGTATTTGGGCCAATAACATTGTTCAGGATATTTTGAGTCACCTGATTCTCACTTTATATTCAGTTGTGGTCAAGAATGGACCCAAAAGCCTTGACATTCTGCACACTAAGGAGCAAAGCCAGGACCAGAAATTTACAGTTTGTTTGGAGTGAACCAACTGGTTTTGATGAAAGAAAACTAACTCTGAACACTCGCAAAAAACAAAGCTGTCTCATATAACACTAAAATTCCAACATAACTCAATCTGGGCATCTCATCTGGTGTGAACTGCACTCATTCCCAGTGTAAACCCTGGCGAGCTGCGCAGTGATATACTGTAATGTCACATCCCAATCTGGATTTACAGTAAAGGGCTGCTGACGAGCTTCAGAGCCGTAAACACTGCGGAGAGGTGTATTTCACACTGAGCTGGTTTTTATGAAGAACACTTCACCGCCCTGCCATGCTGCCACAATGATGGATGGTGAAAGACGCATGACAAGCTTCATCATTGTTTGTAAATCTTAACTGTTCCTGCTCACTAACTCCAGAGGCAATTTTCAAAGACAGCGGCCAACAGAAGGACAGCGTCGCACTCCTGAAGGTTATTTGCCCTGTATTTGGCCAACTGATGACTTGCAATGAGAAAAAATAAATGTGGCACGCCTTCAAAGCTAGGCAGCAGGAGACTTTAAAATGTTAACAGTTCTGCGCCACAGAGGTACACTCCATCCTCATTACAGGAGTCACTGCTGTCTTCCAGTTAATATTCAATGTAATAGTAAGAATCACAGCAAAGACATTACCAGCAGCAAATCAGACATGTTTAAATAAATTAGTGATGAAAAGCAGCATGACCATGGATATTCTAAACACATAGAATAGATGCCCTATGATGCAAATTATATTAGGGATTTTATATGCTCAAATCAAACAAGATGTACTGATAACTGCATCTACTGTATATAAAGCAAGAGGATATTGCAGTTTTTGTTTGATTGAATTAAGCTGTGAAACAATTACTGTAAAATACTCGGCTGACACAAGAGGACGTAAGTCTTCCTTTTATAGAAGAGAGTATGATAAACTTGCATAGTGTATCACAAGTACTTAGGGATGTAGACACTGTACCTATGTACGGTATCTTCAATTGTTGTTAATGTTTGTAATTAATTCATATCTCTTAGCAACAACCATACATCGAATTACATTTGTTTGCTCATGTTTCTTAAAAGTTTTCAATCTGCATTAAATATTGCGAAATGACAAGATTGTCACTTCCCATAACCCAAACTGAGCTTTACTTATAAAGTCAAAAACTGTTATAATAGAAAACAAATAGCTGAGGCTTTAAAAAAAATGGTGGATGCTCATAGCATAGAAATATTGTAAATCCTATGTTTGTCTAGAACATCTGAGACATGTGCACTGCAGTGCTTACAGGGGGTAGTTTTTAGAATTAACATATGCAATGCCAGTAGTATAAAAATATTATACAGTTCTGCCACTGATCTTTGATTAGCATACCTAAAAATGACACAAAATACTAACATTTAATGAGAAACAAAAATGTGGTGGATATGGAAGAGATGGCAGTGAAAGTTTAGATTCGTCCCAAAAATATTTTACTGGTGCCAAGCCAAGTGATTGTAAAGCAGCGGGTATTATAAGCACAATCAATCCATATATCTTGACTTGTTGGATGGTGAGTAAAACTTCATGACATTTACCTACAGCTTCAACATGCCAGATAAAAGAACTGTAGGTTTCACCTATCCCATGCATGTGATAGACAGGACTAGTATTAACCATGACCTATTCTAATTTAAAAGAACATTACATGATTTAGCATGCTTATCCAGTGTCCAGTGCTTTTTAAAGTACCTCTTGTAATTTATTTGCCTTTTTAATCTTTCTTGGCACACTTCTTTTCAAAAGAGATACTGTAACAGTTCAAACTTAAAATGTCACAAAAGCCTGTATTTGTTCTTCCTAGATTATCTTAAACAATACAAAGAAAGAATATCCTTTATAGAAAATAGGAAGAATATCCTTTCAGATATTTAATCTTCGTTCTGATCTGGTAATTGGGCTTTTGAAATAAATCAAAAATAAAATTCTAAAAAAACCTGCAGTGAAAGTGAATTGCTCACCATTTTTAATTTAATCAATCAAAAATTTGGATCCCAATCTCTTGAAAGGAGAGAAGTGTTTTGTGTATTTAGAAAGAATTTATGAAGAATATCTGTCATCACTTCATAATTGTCTCCCTAATTGACAATTAGGGACAACTGTGTCAATGAACATTCATTTCTCAGTTTTATTAAGTTACAAACCAATATTCCAACATAAAAATTACTTTTTACTAGAAGAAAATGCTTATGACAACTTTTTGGTGTCTTACTGCACTTTCTCCTGCTGCTGTCATACTGCCCATACTGCATGCCCACTCACCAAGCCAGACACTTTCACGTTCCAGGGCCAGAGGATCACTTTTACAAACAAACATTTCAAACAGGAACACTAAGTACAAACCTGCTGAAGAACATTGAAAAAAAGATGTACTGGAGTAAAACAACCATGACACTCAAATTTATATTTGGATCGCAGAAGACCAGGCAAGTATCAAGATAAAGGAGGTATACTGGCAGTACACTATTAATCTGTATTTAGTATTATCAAATCCCTGACAATTGTTTAAACTAAAGAAATGTGAACCTAATAAAAGAAACCTACAGTGCAAGTGAATTCTGAACTTCTATGTTCACAATTTTAATTTTAATCAATCAATATTTTTAATCTCTTGAAAGGAAAGGCCTTGTGGCTCTTGAAGGCCAAGAGTCTACAGGTTTCATTTAAACTCTGCTCTGAACCAAAATATATAACCCAAAGTAGCTTATTACCCGCATAATTGGGACAGTTTAAGAACTTCTCCCATTTCAGGTTTTGCTTTAAAAATATCTAGAAAACCTACAGATAAACTAAACCTTCAGGACCAGTATTCAAGCAGAACTGCTTGGGAAACTTCAAAAATTAAAGTGAAAAAACCTTGCAAGTATTTAACAATTACACAATTCTAATTCTGAAAATTAGATTTCCTATTTCTGAAACGTTTTGTTAAATGTGCTTAGCCCTAACCTGGTGAAACTATCAAACCCACATTTACAGAATTTAATATTTATTAGAGTTTCTACAAACAGTGCTTTTAGGAAATAAAATTATCTGTGGTTACATACACAATAGACAATCCGCAATATTCAAGTAATTATAGAAGATTACTGATTACACTGTAAACTTTAAAGCTTATCTTGAGTGGTTTTTTACATCTACCCACTTTTATATCACACTGTAGCACATAAATAACGTGTTAATGTGTCCCAGAACTGTAATTTCAGGTTCAATGCCCTCCAAAAGAATTGGGACAAAAATCTAAAATTGTCTTTTTCCCGCTTAATACACATGAAATTGAAATTCACATAAAACAAATAATTCTGAGTCAGAGTTGAGAAGGTCACCTTTTAATTTTAGTTTAAATTTTGCAACCGAAAGATATGTTGTGTTCAGTCCAGTGTTCAGTGTTGTAGGACACTTAAAGCAAATTAAGGAAGTGAAAATGTCAGTATTTTGATGCAAATCCCTTGCTTGCAATAACTGCATGAAGCCTCCATTACACTAACATCACCAGACTGTTTCTTCACTTGAGATGCTTTTGCCAGACTTTAACTGCAGCCTCTTTAAGTGGTTGTTTGTGGGTCAGGCTTTCTGCCTTCAGTCTCCTTTTGAACAAATGAAATGCATGCTCAATTGGATTCAGATCTGGTAACTGACTTGGCCAGTTTAAAATATTCCACTTTTTCTGTCTGATGAACTCCTGCGTTAAGCGTGTGGTATGTTTTGGGTCATTGTCCTGCTGCATAATGAACTGCTGCCCAATAAATCTGGTGCCATTTTTTTCTTACAATTGCAGACAAGATCTGTGTGTATATCTCTGAATTCATCCTATTGCTGCCATCTTCAGTTAAGTCATCAATAAAGACCATTGAGCCTGTCGCAGAAGCAGCCATACATGGCCAAGCCATGATACTACCTCCACCATGCTGTACTGAAGAAGTGGTATTCTTTTTGGCTGTTCCTGTTTTTCTCCACACTTTAGCCTTTCCATCACTTTGATAGATGTTTATTTTGGTCTCATCTGTCCATAAAACCTTGTTCCAGAACCCCTGTAGCTCATCTCGGTATTGTTTTGCAAATTCAAGTAAAGCCCTTCAGTTCTTGCTGCTGATGAGGGGCTTACACCTTGCAGTACAGCCTCTAAATTTTTCTTGGTGAAGCCTTCTGCAGATTGTGGTACTCGAGATTTGCACCCCCATACCCTCAAAATACCCAGAAGTAAAAGAGGATATTCTCTGCTTTTGTCAAATTTCCTGAGCATACAGCTATGATGAGCTAATATGGACTTTTGGCCCAGTACTTTTGAAGGACACTGTATGTCTATTATTTCCTATAATATACATTGCAAATTCCTTACATTCATGAACTGAAGCCAATCAAATAATCTTTTGCTCTTCGAATCGTACTGCCTGTACCTCTCTTGTTGAAAAAAAGCTTGGATCTTATTTTAACTATGGGGTGGGGGCATCCTTCCCAGAAAACAGCTTATCTCTGTTAGTGATAGGGTGTAGCTACACAAGGTCACTGCTTGCTTTACCCCTGTTAAAACATTCCTCAGTACACAAAGATATTGTTGACTGCTGGAGAAAAGTATAGTGTAATACGTCAACCACCTTATTTTTGTTCAGAAAATATCTTTCTAAATTTGTTCTTATAATGATAGAATTTTAGGGGAGCAAGGACACAACCAAGTATCTTTATAATGTAAGCACAATTTGTACAACAAACAAAGCATGCGATTCTAATGCTACTCATTGCTGTGTTATTTGTTTGGTCACTGACAACATAATTTAACTTATGCACAAGTCAATGCCAAGCTTATAAACTGCTTATGGAGTTCTGACTAGACCACCCTGTATTTGAATATTTTCATGTTGTAATGATTCATGTCAAGCCGTCCTGACAAAGTGGGGGGTACCCACATTGTGAAACAAAAGAAAATCAACAAGGGAAAATCATAAGCAGAGACCAGCAGGTGACAAGCTTCAAGTTCCAAAGAGTGTGGTCTATATATAAAAACACAAGAAACAAGCATTTTTCAGGCACCAATGATGATAATTAAAAGCTGAATTAAGGTATTGAACCCAGTGGAACTTCTACTATAAAATATTGTATAAGATATTAGTCAATGCTTCTTAAAATTCAGAAAGAGTAGTATAAATAGCATCAGTAATGTCTTATTTTTACAGCACCCATGAGTTTACTGTACAGCTCCTCCAGATGTACTCTCCTGTACTCTTGAGACAATCTTGATAAAAATTTATGGGCCTTTGAGAGCATCAATGTAAAGTGCAGCACTTACTGTTTGACTTTGGCTCTGAGATTGTGGAGTTCTCTTCCAGGGTGAAAACTGAAGGCACGCAGGCTGTGTTCCCAAATCCTTGGCTCAGGTAGGAAGCTGCTGAGTAATATGAGTGCATCCGATACTGGGGACCCATGTTATGACTGGGCAGGCGATTCTCGCCATTTTGCATCTGTACAGAAAACCAGGAGACAAAGGCAAATCCTTGGTTAAATTCTGAACAATTATCTGTGAACATGCTTTGAACTAGGTCAGATACATGCCCTCTGCCTTCAATCACTTTCACTCACAGATGAAATGCTGTACTTGAGGGATTTGTGAATTTTAAACTGGGCATTAATTCAGGGGGCATTAAGTGGGATTTTAATTTGAATCAGACACCTCAACATCATTAATTACTTATCACAAATACCATTACCACTACTTCAAACAGTCTTATAATCAGTCTTGAGCTTCAAACAATCTATACAATATATAAAACACTAAAAAAGTAAAAAAAAGATGTTTTGGGGTAAATGGGTGAAATGGTTTCCAAGATGAAAATCTTGAAACTCTGGTGAATCACCACCAACTGCGGTGAAACATGTTCCTACTCAAATCAAAGTGTATTCATTTTAAACATTTTTACGGTCAGGTCTGTTGGATGCATGTAATAAATGAGAGATTACTAACTTACCTTAAGTCAAATGTTGCATGCGACTTTCCTTGGCTTGGGTTATGGCATATTCTTAAAACAGTGTACTCCATTTAAAAGGTCTAAAGTAAACTTACCCCGAATAACATTTAAATAAATAGCCACAAACACTTGTAGTATGACTTCTATAATCCTTAGAAAAAAATTAAAACAAACCACTTATATAGCACAGCTGGAGACAGACGTTTTTAGACCTTGACTTACATAGTACTAATAACAGAGAAATCTCAAAATGATCCAAAATGATTTTAAAATTAAAATACATTTAAATGATTTTTATCCAAGACAACCATTAAAAAGTAATTTGCTTAAGTATCTCAGTCTTTGTTTTTTTAATTGATATGTGAAATTACAATGTTAAGATTCCTCTAAATCCATTTCAATTTATCTAAAAATCATTTTCAGATATATTTAAATTGATGTAAAACATATTATTAACAAGACTTAAAGATATCAGTATCTCACATTTATCTCTAGATGACTTCAACATATCTTGAAGAGATAAAATAGATATCTCAACATCAACTGATGACATCTCAAATTCATTTTGCAACATCACAAAATAACTTTCTCTTCATTTAAAGTGCTCTCAAAATGTCTTCCTTTCTATTCTGACAGTTTCAATGGACCTATGGGTCAAAGTAACCTGTTTCAAAGACCACAGATATATACAGTAGAAAGATGAAGTTTTACTATTTAGATGCACTTAGAACTAAAATGTATTTTGGTATTGTTATTATCTAGAAAATATATCCTGTGTTTAAACGTATTAGTTCTTAATCCATTACATAACCTTATGTATCAAGATTATGTATCAAGCTGTTTACTAGCACACACGTACTACAGAATATAATTTTAGAGATGGACTCTCTGTGGAGTTTTTCAGATGGTTGAGATATCTCTGTAGTATCTGAGATTATAAAATTTTGAATTTTTAAAGTAGCACACAATACATCCCGGGCATCATTAATAACTGAAAAAAAAACTTTCACTGCTCTACTTCCTACCTACCTGAAGGTTTCTTATCTGGCACCATCAACTGTCTGGATAATGTACGCCACCCTTATATTTTCATTTTCTACCTGCATTACACCAGGTTTCTTCCAATGTATTCTAAGTCTTAAGATGCATGCTTAGATAAACGTAAACCAGTAGACACGCATATTCAGCATATCACTGTCAATTTGTGCTTGCTTTTACTAATTAAAAAAGTGAACTGCTTATAAAGAATAGGGTCATTTAACTAATACTCCAACTTCCCTCTCCAAAAAAATCTGAATTATGTCACTTAATAAAAGAATGAAGTATTGTCCCACTAAGAGATAACAGAATAGGAAACAGACTAAAAATGTTTCAACACAAATTAAGTTTGCACATCTCTGAAAAAAAGCCAGGGTTCATACAGAAACAATAGATTATTTTCTTTAAAATGTGGAATAGTAAAGTATTTTTTTGCTTTTGTTTTGCAATTAATTCACTTCACTCAGGGTAACACTACAACTGTGAATATTAAACATAACATCTGCAATTGACACACCCTGGACCAAAGTGTTAGAATGGGGTAGAAAGTCACTCTACTTTAGACATCTGTAATGGTTTAGTTCCAAGTTACCACACCCCACGCCTGTAGTAACTGTGAGGGTAGCTGATTTTGTTTGAGATGCCTGTCCAGGTTGTCACAACAAGTTCAGAGACGCTGCTGAACAGGATAATCTATAGATATTTCTCTTCTGGCAGCATATGGGAAGGACACATGCATATTTGAAAATGAATGTGACAACATGGCAGCAAGAAAATTCTTATTTCTGTGGCTGCTCTTTCAGTCTGTGCTAGCCTCCTTGTCATTTTACTATGCCCACACTCAAGCTTTTTCTAAATAGTAATAATACCCATTACTTATCATGGGACAACACCAAGAAGGCTTACAACATTCTTGAATATCTCATGAGTCTTACTGTGAGCACTGGATGATCTGAGAAGGTCAGGAATAAACACTTGACTGCATCCATTGCAACAGTCATCTGTGCCAATAAAACTATGCATGTTTGTTGTTGTTTAGAAGAGAAAGACAGGTTAATTTTAAGGACAATTAGTTATTGTTAGAGTAGACATGTGTTTTACACGGTAGTTAGGATCCTGACATAACCTGTGTACTCAGAATTGTGTATAATCAAAACACCCAACTTAGTCCCTCCTATTCCCCTCCCTTAAACAACTAAAATCAATTATAAGTGTATGTATGCAGTTCAAAGTGTTATGAAGACAGTTATGTAACAAATACAGTGTACAAAACAGATTAAATAAACTTCAATAATAAAAAGCAGGGAACACAGCAGAGGCATAGCTCTCATGAATAGCCTTCCTTCTATCTCTAATTGCATGAATCGAAGATTCATTCTTGTCATACATCTGCGCCAAACTGGTCACTATCATCCCACCTCTTAACTTCCCAAAGTCACACACTTTTCTTGACTTGCCTTTCCCCTTCGTACTTCTTTCTTTCACCTTCATACTTGTTTTCAGTTTACAAGCCTTATCGAGGGGTATACCACATATAACTAGATCCCAAAATTTGAATTTGTGAAACTGCCTGCATTATTTGATTTTTCATTTATCATTTCCTTACTTACCATGCACGCACACATTTGCGTAAATATATTTTGCCAAGGAGACAAGTCTACTGTATTATTTTTTTCCCGGGCCATATGCACCGTGGGACTAACTTACGAACTGAGATAGACTGAAAAAATCCATCAATGCAGAGAAACACACTTCATTTCAAAACAAATAAAGAAATCAAGCTCTTCCGATATTAACTTCAGGGTATTTTAATTTTTTTTCAGCTGATTAAAAGTCTAGATTGATCATGGTTGTGTGTTCCATGTTTATAAAAGTTGAAACCCTGTTCTAAAGAATGAGACATCCTCATGTAAAAGTGTCTTAAATTAAGAAAAAGAAAAAGGTGAGACAACAACAACTACAATAATAACAATAACTACCTTTTTTTGCAAGGAAAAGCACCAACTTTGAGTTTGGATCTGCTTATTTGACAAGAAAGTTACAGGAGGTTTTTAGTTTATGTTATAGTAGTTACTGTTCACAGTCATGCCAATAAAATATGACCAAAGTTATAGTTCTTTTACCTTTCTAGATAATAGTTTTTTAGCAAAAGACAATATAATTTGATGATTTTTTTGGTAGATTTGTGTTCAGTTTTAAGTTCCCTCACCATTGCAAACACATTTAAAGCAGCTGGGGCTTCGGCAGTTTTGTTGCCAGCTAATGATTTTAGTTAAGAGGCAGTCACGATGGCTTTAGTGATTTAGAGTTGCTTTAAGGACAAACTCAAAACTCCAAAACATAAGATAACTGCAGTGAAATCTGTTTTATGTTTGTTTTCTTCAAATTACAAAGGTTAAAATAAAATAACCCAGTTGAGAAAAACATAAATAACAGGTTAAAACATAAAAAAATATGCAATACTGCTAATACTAACTGTAACAAACCACAACACATATACATGGTAAATTATGTCCTCTTTGGAATGTTTGAAATATTTCGAAATGTAGACAAATCATTTTGTGAAGTTATCATTTGAAATCATAATTTATTCTTTTCTATACTAAAAAAATCAAGATACTAGTGATATTAAGTATTTAGCTGAGAGCTGCAATAAAAATGATGTTTTTTGTTTTAAGTATGCAATTAAAACTAAATGAATGATTAATTATGTGACTAGGGAAACACTGTACCTTCTTCTCCCCAAAATTAATCTTATAATTTGCAAAAGGGAAACCATAAATTCTTACTCAATACCCCATTCTGTGTCTATGGCTCAAACTGTCTGTATCTTTTTAGTAGACATACAGTAGCTAAACATTTTTTCACAGGCTTCCTTCTCTCCCTGCTGTTGCCACTTTGTATCATCACATAGCCAGAATCTGAGTTATGAGCATTGCACCATGATATATCACACTGCACTCAATGGACCCAGAGATCTTTCACAGGCAATTTCTTACAGTGCATTAAGATAAAGACATTTTTTGTAGTTGCCCCCGAAGTTGTACAGTATTTAGCCACCTGACAATGTGTCTAGGAACCTGCAGTCTGTCCCAAAAACAGGTATTGCAGACATGCACTAAAGGGAAAACCAGAGGCATTTCCATTTTGCTGAAATCACAAATAAAGCATCGCCATCTTAACACTCTCACTGGGAAATATATCATTGTATTTTTTGTTATTTTGGTTTTTCGTCTATCCATTTTCTAACGAATTTGCCAAATTCAGGTCACAGGGGAGCCCGAGCCTATCCCAGCAAGCAACGGGCACAGGCAGGGTACATCCCGGGCAGGACGCCAGTCCTTCACAGGGTAGAAAGGCGCAAAAACAGACATGAACACACTCACATCAGAGCCAATTTTCCTAGAAGCCAATTAACCTGCCAGTGTGTTTTTAGACGTTGGGAGGAAACCTGAGCACCTGGAGGTAACCTAAACAACCACGGCGAGAACACAGTATCTCAACGGAGATAGCACCCTAGGTCCAGAACGGAATGCAGAGCCGCAATGCTAACTACAATGTTACCATGCCACCCCTGTATTAGTTCAAGTAGGTAGCTGCATCCGCATGCGTAGGTTGCAAAGGAACAAGTAAAGGGTTATTCTAAGCTAGCAAAAAGATAAGAAACACAACGTTTTGGCTGTGGAGCCTTATTCAGTTGAGAGAGAGAGTGTGGATACTGCTTCTCTCCTGCTCCCACCTCCTCTCCATTCCCAGCTTTTGTTTTCCCATGCTTTACCAACCTCCGGTTTTCCTCTCTCACACACACCTGAAGAAGGCTCCACAGCTGGAACATAGTGTTTCTTTTCTCCTCTTTTCAGCATGGAATTAAATTTTACTTGTTCCTTTGCACCCCTGTATTATATCATTGTATTATATTTACTTAAACAGGTAGCCACACACAATGGCTCATCAGGCCAGTGATCATTCAGAGTTCTTTGGAGGAAGTGGATCAGAGAGCACATTCCTCTCAACCCAGACAGAATATCAGTCCACCTCCAGCAATGCTGGTTCCAGTTTATACCTACAGCTGGGTGTGGACCTCCAGGGTGGACTGGAGCAAGTGGGGTAAAGTACCTTACTCAAGGTACAACAGCAGTGTCTACAGCAAGGACTTGGACCCACAACTCACCGCTAAGTCCAGAGATTTACAATACTCACTACACTATGTTGCTCCTGTGTAATTAAATAATATAATGTATACCTCACGTACATTATACAGTATACAGTATGACTACTACCAGCCTTTTAATATGCTGCCTATATTTTATACTGTCCTTAATGAATACACTTCAGGAAATACTCCTATGCATTTATATTAGCTAATTTTGTAAGAGTTTCTACTTTGTTCTACATAAACAATGTGTGTAGTGGCTCCTAAGACAGCATTAGCTTAAGAAGTTTAAGACCAAAATGGTGATCACACATCAACCTCATTTTCTGCAGGAAACAAGTTTTGAAGAACAGCAGTTAAGAGTTATTGGGCATGTCTCACCAAGCAGTTGGTGACCCAGTGTGGAAGTTAAACATAGCTCCATCCTGTGGGGTGCAAGTCTGAAAGATGTCTGATTTGAATTCAGTTGGTGCTGTGGTTCAGAAGACAATGGTACTTTGAATTTTGCAAACAAAATGATGGTTAGCCAGCCATTGAGAGTTTTGCCACACAGGAATTATACTGTCCTAGTACACTCAAAGAATGAAACATGCCAAGTTTGGGTTAAAGAACAAAACAGTTCTTGAACAAGAGCAGTATATGTGAGAAGCCATTTCACCAAGCTGATAATGACTCAGTTAGTATCATTGTTTAAATGAGTGTTCATTGCTAATTGGTAAACGCAAGTGAATGTAACTGTTACTTAAGCACTAAATCACCCCATTAGTGAGAAAATTGATTGGGCACATGAGATCTGATTATTTAACCTGTTTAATGTCAAGCCTGGTGAAAATCATGAATGGGAAAACACAACAAATAAAGAATACTTATCAAGAGAAAGACACCTTCGTGTCGTGCCATCAGTATGTTGAAGGCAGTTCACTAATCACTTTAACATTGTACAAAAGATGTGAAATTTAAAATAATGTATTGAGTGTTTAAAACAAAAAAAAACATTCAGAAAGTGCAGGAAAGACTGTAGCAACTTTTATCATAAAGTGCCAGGACGTTCACCAGAGAATATTCACTTAATTACAGAACCAATTACTATTTTGGAAGAATGAACATGAACAGAATTTCTGTTAAATATAATATTTTGCAGGACAGCAAACATATGGGTACTGCACATTAAATATTAACACAAAATGTTTTGACACACCCCTGCTGATGTTTCAGTTATCAAGCATTTATTTAAGGAGTATGTGCTCCTCAATTCTTTAAAGCATTTCCTACTGAATAAGATACTTCAAAATGTTAACACTTACAGTACTACTCCATCTTTAGCTGAATTCTGTGTAGCAAATGTATTGGAATTCAGTTCAAATCTATTAGCGTGCTGTAATAATCAAGGAATATCCAGAAAATTAAAGTAAAATATACTGTTGTATTATGTGCTTGAATTTGGGAAATAAAATGAAAAAACAGTTCTTATTAAAATCCCAAATATTGAGCACTTATTAGCAATAAGGATTTCAAATGTCCTTCAGTAGTAACACTATGACAGTTTTGGGCTGTACCATCATAGACTTTTATGTTTGGATTTTTAGCCGATTATATTTACCTGGATTTACACTTCACTAAGCTCCGTGTAAAAGTTCTGCTTTCTCCAATATAACAATGAGATGCTTTCACTGTGCCCTGCTTGATAGACAATATAATTAACCTTTGCAATTCTGTTCCAACCTGCTGTTGCTTGACAGAAGCAGTGACCCCAGAACAATATGTTACCATCAGAATCTCAACTGCGCTGACACCATGAGATATAGCCCTATCAGCACTATCGCAAAATAAAACACTCAGATTAGATCCTTGAAGAAATATAGATTTAATTTGTTTCACACTTGAGTTCTCTGATACAACGAGAAACTTTTTAACATAAATCTAAAAAATTAATGTTCAGAGGAATGTGGAAATTTCCCAAAGTATAAACCCCTTCACTAAGATGAAATTCTTTCTCCTTCTCTCATAACATACATAAACTATGACAGATTTAAATTCAGGTATGGCATGTGAATACATATATTAGTACTCATGATAAATTAGGGGTGATGAAAATAAATGTAAAATGCCAATAGACCAAAAATAACCTGCAAGATTGGGACATATTTTTTAACGTTTTTATTAATTCTTCAAACTAATTTTATAAAAATAGAGATAATATGCAAATCAAGCAAATTTTATGTGGAATTTAAGATCTACCTTTGCACCATATTCTAAACAAGGTCTTACTAGTGCATTACATAATTTCTACATACAGTCACTGCCCTTGATGTATATTCTATGCTTTTAACTACAGTATATACTAACATTTTGTTTGCCTTTCTTATTGTTTCTCTTTATTGTCTGGAACATGTAAATGATGTGTGAACATAAACATCGAAGTCATTTTCATATAGTAGGCAGCCTCTTCCAGTGTAGCTTTTCCAATTTTGTAAGTATAGTTTGTTTTTGCAACCTGAATGTAATACTCTGGCCTTGTTTACATTAAGTGTCATCTGCCAGTTGTTGACGGAGAGGCACTACATTATACATTTCCTGTCTTGAGCGACTGTTGGAGTCATGTCACTGGCTTTTGTATATTATATATAATACGGGTGGCACGGGGACTCACTGGTGAGCGTTGCTGCCTCACAGCGCTGGGGTCCTGGGTTCTGGGCTATCTGTGTGGAGTTTGTATGTTCTCCCTGTGTTTGTGTGGGTTTCCTCTGTGTGCTCCAGTTTCCTCCCACAGGCCAAACATATACAGGTAGATTAATTGCCTTCTGGGAAAAGTGTCTTGTGTGAGTGTGGACATGTTTCTGTCTGTCTGCCCTGTGATGGACTGGCATCCTGTCCTGGGTGTATCCTGCCTTGTGCACATTGCTTGCCAGTATAGGCTTTGGCTCCCCCTACCACCCTGGATTGGAAAAAGTGGTTAACAAATGGTTGGATAGATTATGTATAATATGACCTGACTACATAAAACATGAAAGATTCACAGACTCTTGATTCTTCTAGGGTTAGTTCCTGAGCCTGAATACTCTTTTTGATATACAACAAAGCGCTACACCTCCCCCTCTTTTATCTCTCCAGAACAGAGTGTGTCCACTAATGTTACATCCGTCTCCAACATTTTCGGTTAGCCTTGTTCCTCTAAAACATGATTCCAATAACATCTTAATTGCCTGCTAATGTGGTAGGTTCTACTGCATGTAATTTATTTCAAATAACCCTGGCATTTATGTATAAGGACTTAATTACCTGGTCATTTATTTTATTTTGCTTTATCCTTGGGTCTCCCTTTGTCTTTGCTCCCTCATAAGGTACACTGAGGCATCATTAGACCAAAACAGTCTGTTGCCTAACATAGCATAATTTACTATTATTTAACTTGAAATTGTACTGTTTTGAACTACAAAAAGGGCACCAAAAACACATACTATTTCTTTTCATGGCAATATCATTAAAAGACTGCTACACATTGAGACTGACCAGTATATAAATATTGTAATTAAATTTTGCTTAAATTTGATTTGCACCTTATAAAGGACCGATAATTATTTATCTACTAATTTACATTGCTCCTAAAATTCTTAACCCCCCCCCAAATACTTATTATACAAATGAAAACAAACTGAAGAATAAGAAAAACTTAACTTTCCAGAAATTTACATTTTTCAAGCAGGCCCTTAAGGAAATAAAAAAACTGATGCATTAACATGCATCTAAAAGACAAATGGCAAGAACTTAAAGATGCATGAACTTTGTTCATTTTGAGCCTTTAAACTTTGTTTTTGTGCTGTTTTTACACATATGTTTCTATTTTCACCCATACAAGTAATGACACAACCAAAAACAAAGTTTTATTGAAATTTTTATGTAAAGTTTTGTGATGAATTGTTATGATAGGAACTGTGGAAGAAATACTTAATTTTGTTTGCTGTAAAACTAGTTGATAGATGCTCCTGTAGAATATGAAGTGCACAAAATATAAAATATAAAAAATTCCGCATTTCCAAGCATGATATATTTCTCCCCTCACCGTTTAATTACCAGATGTAAATATGATAACCTTGCTTTCACGTCAATGCACACAGAATGCCTGCACACTCATAATACTCATGTTAAACATACGGCAGCACTGTGGTCTAGGAGACTATAATGGATATGATGGCTGTTCAACAGTGTGTGCTAATTACCTCATTTGGATAAGGGTTAAAGAACTCCCAGTGGCAGAATAAGTTGCAGTTTCGCCCGAGGGAATCCGGAAAATGTAAACACTGTGCAGAGGGGTACCACACCATGAAGGCAGCACACCTTTCTGCTGTGCTTGCCCAGTCAGTCGGAACGGTGGCGTAACTGCCATCACGGTGCATTACCATTCTCTGAAAGAGAATGTGACCTCGCCAGCAAGCAGCTCCTGCCAACTCAAACACAGATTTGGTGGACTGACAGGAACCACCATCAACATCACGGTCTCGGTAAGACGGACCTGTGTGTGACCCATCGCTGTCCTCTTGCTACTTTGCACGACTACTCTTGCACGTCGCAGCTTGTTCTCAACAACAGTTTACTATCAAGACCTACATCGTTCTCCTGTACTGTGTTTCTTTAATAAACCATTTCCAGGCCCACTTTTCTTGTGTGGCCTGGTTTTTGTCCTCCTGCATGAAAAGGCTATCACTTCATAGCTAGGAAAAAAAAGAGGACTAAAAAGAGATTCTGATTGCTAATACTGATTTGGCTAGACACATCCTGCAAGCCTTAATACTTAACAATGGCTTATAGGCAATATCAAAAAATGTCTCCTTGCAATGTAAATAAATGAAAGTTATTTAATGATAGATCATGACACTCTCTCTTGGTTCTCCACTCACACTTGCTTCCTCATTGAACATTTCTGTATTTTGTGTTGTTTTGTTTTTAATGAAACTGTTAATTCAGCAATAGTGTATATAGACTGGCTAATTATAGTCCTGTGTAAAGCGTTACCCGTTATATTGTGCTTGAGTAACAATTTTTATTTCTTCTCAATCAGAAACACAGTTTTATTATAAAAACAACAAAATACTAATAGGAAGGTTATAACACAGGCTTTTGTTCACTTTCTATCCCTCTACCACTCTCTCTACAATGACCTCTCATGAGCTCCCCATTTTTTCTTGGCAACTATAAAACTCCACACAAACAAAAGAGCACCGCACAAACAATAGAGTCCCAAATTAGAGTCCTACACTTTCAATAGAAAGGATTGGTTCCTTTGAATATTAACACAATGTGTTAGGACTGCACTCCTCCTAACGTCTAAAGCACTCTTCAACTTTGTTTGGAATCACTACTATTACATAAGCTTAATCATTGAAGAAACCAAAAACACTGCATTGAGAATGGTGTCCCATTTGAAAATGATCAATAATTACGTACTGACAAGACTTTCTCATGTCCTTCTTCTCCTTAGATTAACAGTACATTCAACTTTTGTTGTGTGTGATGAATTTTCTCTATCCACATTGCTCAAGATTCCTCAACATATTAACTTCATTATAATATAGAAAATAATACAAAAATTATGGAAATTTCTAAGAAAAGCTACCAATATATAAAACCTTCTCTCCTAAACTGAAGTTCCTGAAGTTTAATTGTCCCAACAATTTCTTAATGTTACTCGCAAGCTGTAAAACGTTTTAACAGGACAACTTGTAACACTTTCAACCTAACTATTTTCACAAATACAGTATTATTACATCAGGGTTGTTTCCAACACAAATTCATTGGAACATTTTATCAATTGAGCTCTAGTTTTAGGAGAACAGGTGACATTTTTTTATAAAATACTGTGCCAGTACCTACTGTATTCTTCTATTTTAATGATGATGCTAAAGTAAACTGCAGCTAATTATCTATATAGTACAACCATTCTCCTGCCTTTAATTATGCAAAACTATGGTTCTGCCTAATGCGTGGAGAGCAGCCCCACCTGGTTCACGTCACACATGAGAGGCCGCAGGAACAAATTATGAGCCTTGAGCACCTGGTACTGCTGGTAGTTGTATAGGTTGCTGTAGTATGCAGGGTAGAGAGGTGGCTGGTAGAAGTTGCTGTAGTAGGAAGCATCTACAATCAAGTCAGAAGTGCCCTCTGCATACCCTCTGCTGGCCGCAGACGGACTGTCCTGCTGACTGGAACGGCTCCCTGCAAATCAAAAGAGATCACTTGGACTGCAGCTCAGCACTCAATACAAACACCAACTCGTGTGAACCGGGCCAGCTGTAATAATTGTTTCAAGAGAAGGTTCATTTGAAACAGTTTCACAATTGCCAGCATTCATTCGAAGAAAGCTGGCCAGCTGAGCCACATTTTGTGGATACGAAACCCGATGTATGGAGGGTCGAACATTGTATACCGACACAATCACTACATTACTGAACTGCTCTGTTTCAAGAAGGCTTCCTTAGGTGTTGAGGCATAGCAGCTCTGAGCTTCTACCACTTTCATTTTTAATGCAGACATAATGTTCAGCTTGCTATGTCTTTCACTAGTGTTTAAAGTGAAGGAACACTACTAACTGATCGTGAGTTTTTTGCCAATATAAGACGTATTACAGACAAACTACACTACAACAGTAGGTGACAATTTAGTGAAAAATCAAGACAAACATTTTAAGACCTCAAAATTAAAATATTCACAGAAGCTGATTTTTTTGCATTACCTTAAACTACAAACTTTTGACTCTCATCATCTTCTTTGCCAGTAACCATTAAAAATGTTAGCAACTGTATTTGAAACAACTAAGACTCCTGCAGTGTTTGCATTATGTGAGCTAGAAAATCACACTATGGAATCAACAAATGAGCCCCTTGTTACCATCTGCAGTGAAGCATTTTCTAATGTATCAATTTACACATCAACCGTAAAGTGGTGTACTTTCTCTGTGTACTTCAGTTTATGAATTAATTGGTGTTTTGAAATTGCTAGTGAATTAATTCTTGTTTCTGGAGTAGGGATACACTTCTGGGGATGTGAAACCCAAATGTAGATGAATCTGCAAGCCTCTGATTTCTCAGCAGATGTGTGCTGTTTTACCAGCTTCTGAACAAATGGTGAGGTGTGACAACAGACAGCCTGTTCCCACCTGTCAGAGGTCTTAGCCATATTGTGCAGGCAGCAGCTCGCCTCCCCCATGTCAAGTCATCAGATCACAACACCAGGCAACCAGGCAGCTACATCAGCCACCCAACTTTCACCTCCTGTATTACAGGATCCAACAGCTTCCAAACAACTCTTTTTAATATTCCTTGGCCAAATCAATTAGTGGAAGATCAAACTGATCAACAACCGCTGAAACTGAAAAGCTGCATCTACTAAAACATATTGTTTTAGTAGTGGCTACAAAATATATTGGCTTAAATTGAGCAAAAACCCTGGGCCACTTTTCTCAAATTTGAAAGTGGTCCTTCAGTATAATATACTGTATATACACTGTATACTGTATATGTGTGTGTGTGAATGTACAGTCAAACCTGGACTGTCTTCTCGTGTCATATTACTGGTATGAATATGTAGTTAACAACTCCCAAACTCTCCACCAAATGAAAAATGTAAACAAAGGCAATAAAGTCCTTTAATCTGGCTCACAAGTTTAACACATTTCTTTAAATAAGAATAATAATGAAAAAACTCATTACTACTGTGTTTACCAATAACAAGGAAGTTCACATTTAAGAATTTTACAAATTCTAAATAAATTAGTGTTTTTAGTTGGTGTCATTTTAAACTGGAATGAATGTGTCTGACTAATAGTTGTGGTCAGACATTTGTGGTATTAAAACTGAAGAAAAGGCTGACCTGTGTGTTCTATCATCAACTATTGCTGCACATTGTAGAAATCCAGACTGTTGAAAGCCATCTACAACTACACAGAGATGTCAAGAACAAAACTGAACAAAACTGTATGCAGACTAAAACTTGTGATGGTACTTTGTGCCTCTAACAAGTTTAATTTGGGTAAGTCAAAAGAGCATTTCATGTAATCTGACACATAACAGATTTTAATAGTTTTGTGTCTGTTTTTAGTGATACTCGATGACATCAAATATTTTCAAAGAAACAGTTTAGAAATAATTACACTTCTACAAAGTTTGAAAGAAAAAGAGGTGAGCAATCCACATTTATTACATCTCCAAGCCCCGTCAAAGTACATTAATAATACAAAGACTTTTAAACAATGGTACTAGATATAGTACCAACAATTTTAAAAGGCATAATATAGACATCTTGTTTACATTTCTGTATCTCACCTTTTATAATTCACTATTTGTATTAACATCACATCAATGTTTCCAAAAGGCAATTTGCAAAAATTTAAGCTGGTCTTTCAGTCACAAATTTGAATGCACTAGGATACCTTAAATATCAAATATACTTTTTGTGGATTAAACAATTCTTAGCTTTCTTTTAGACTTTTATATTTTGTGGAGAGAGTATGCACTACTTCAGAAATTACTTGTAAACTATTAAAACATATTCCAATTGTTTCCCTGGGATATGACAAATATATGACAATGATAAATTATTGTAAGTTTCTGCACTATAGAGCAATGGAATTTGATACACACAGTATACAAATGGGACCATGGATAGAGGCAATCCTACAAAACAGCATACCAGCTCCACGTGTCCACCATTATTTCCTGCTTATTTCATGATGGCTTGCGAGAAACATTTAGAACACACTGGTTATAGTAATTCTCCATGACGTTATCAATGATACAGTTTTCAGAAAACATGTATGGATAAAGATAAATATGCTGAGTATCAAAAGGAACATCATCACTTACAACTGCAACAAATCAAAAGGTATCTGGAAAATGACAACAATTCTTTTTTGCGTAGGAGTGGTGATATTATATTTAGCAGAGATGACATAGGTAAATTCATTACTCTGATTAATATTCGTCTTCAACTGAAATTACATTCAGGGGATTTACTTTGAAAGTCTCAGGCTAATAATGTTATGCCCCGGCGTAACAAATAAAGTGTATGGCCACTGCTTGAAGCAATATAAGATAGACGAATATAATGAATGCTTTTCACTAGGTCACATTCTTTTGGGATTCTGAACCATTCTGCATGCGTTGCCATAGAACAGAATGATTCAATAGTCACACTTTTTTAAAGACGTTGCTTTCCTTGTGTCTTAATGAGCATGTACAACTGACGTTCGCCATCTGGTGGTGCCAAGTATAAAATGCATACTACAAAACTTAATTCAAATACTGAATCAAAGTTGAAGATGAGAGCAATAAAAACTTTCTCATTCTTATATTGTATTGAAAATAAACGTCTGAATATGTTAATACAGCATTTAATACACTGATGCATACTTAGCGATATTATCAAAATTAAGAAAAACTGCCTTTTTTATTGTGCATAAAGAGGTAGGCAGTATAAACGTCTAAACAAAGAATTACAGACCACATGACCAATTTTGAAAACAAGATTTTTGATTGCATCTCTCTATGGTATTAAATCAATTTAGGTATATTCTGAAATACAAATGAGAATGCATTTTCCTATGCATTATAGTCTTGTGTTATCTGTTGCGGTATATAATCAATGGAAATGGATGGCTCCACACTTAATGTTCATAAGAAGAAAGATTTATACCTCACATAGTTCCATGTTAGAAGCCAAGAAGAGAACTGTATTACTTTCATACAATTGGCATTGAGAATTGAATTAACAATCATGACATTTTAACAGCAACTGAAAAAGATCTATCACTGGGCACATGCTTTAGGCCTTTATCAGCAAATATCCAGTCAACTCCTTTTGTACCTGTCACCAGTCCAGCATTTCTTACTGCTTCATCAGTGAATTTCCCTGTGATCTGGGAAACAGCCTTGACCCAAGTGGTATTCCAACTCCTGAAAGCACTATCAGAGCAACTAGAACAGCATGTTTCTCCCACAAGCCATTACCAAAGGAAGTGATGGAAAGATGGCATTGCTTGGCACAAGACAATCACTCCTATGTTGATTCACAGACACTAAAATAATAGCATGCTGTATAGGCTTCATTTTCCACATACCTAATGAACCACAGCTTTTCATTATCTCTATATAAAGCAACCTAATAGGTTAAACTGTCCCATTTTACTAATCCTTTGTGCTACATATTGGTGACTTCAGGTCCAGTTTCATCTATAGGAATTAGCCCAGGAGAAACCACAAATGCTTAATAACTCAAAGTCTCAAACTTTGTTTTTATGTCCTATGGGGGCATTAGGGAGTAATCAACATAACAATATGACGTAACATCCATCACCAACAAAACAAAAATTAGGTTGTGGATATTGTAAGTGCATGAAACTTTAGAGTTGATTGAGAACAATGTTCTACAATATTATTAGAGCAACTATTGCACAGATATTTTAAGTCAGAAAGGCTTTACAGTATGTGTTTAATGTGAAGCAATTTAATGCAGCTATCAGCTGGGCTCTGTATTAGATTTACAGTCTGATAAAAGTAGCCAAACTACTAAAAAGAACTTAAACACAGGTGGTAAATATGGTATTTATTTAGTAAGACAAAGTTGAAAGGGCTTCTGATAACAATACATGAAAGACAGCAGAGAGCATAAGAGAAAAAGAAAAGCCAAAATACCTCTTGCAGCCTTTGGTCTTCATAAACCACTGTTTCTTATATGTTTTCTTTTTGATAGACATGAATTAATCACATACAGTATATGATGTGCAATCTGTTCAAATGTTCTGAAACTGCTTAAAATAATAGTTGTGGAGTTGCTGAACAAAACTACTTCAACAACAAAAATCTCACCAAATTATGTTTTTGAAAAAACAGTTACAGCATTGTAAATATTTTCTGTAAATTGGTCATTTTTTTATTTTAAATGCCACCTTCTTTATCCAAGTACAAAGTGTACACACAAACGAATGCCAGACCTTAAATTACTCATTGTGATGCAGATTTGACAGCAGAATACAAGACTTGTGTCTGCATCTTAACTCACCAAATGAAATTAACAGAAAGAAAAACATCTCACTCCCAGATTTGTGCTGTCACACTGCCTGATAGCTCCTCAAATCAGGGACCCGTAATGAACAGTTCTCTTGTTGTTAGCCTGTATCCTAACACTACTTATCAAAGAACCTTTCAGACTAAACTCCTACTTTAGGAACATTTCATTCAGATAAAAATGCAATTTATTTAAACCACTATTTTTATATAACAGATGAGGAATCACATTAAAAATGTGAAATTTAACACTTTAAGATCATTTAATGAGGAAGTGTTCTTAATTCCATTTCTTTTGTTGTGCGGCCTTTTCAACAAATTAGGTTTGGATTATACTGTATTTAAGATTTGTCATTTCAGATCCAGTTTTACAAAGACTAGAAAATGCCTCTTTTATCTTAGCTTTCACTTTACTTTCTCATTGCCAAATCTTGTGATAACACGACAATGGCAGTTTCATACCTGAAATGCTCCTTCTACAGCCACATGTCTAGCATTTAATTTCACTCTTTGCAAATAGTCATTCTTTTGTTCCCCAATAAAGCAAGCCTGTTTTCAAATGTGCAGTAGACTGCATGTTCTTACAGAATCACTTTATAAAGGTACAGTACAAAACTGATGGAGTTGTTTTTACTCGCCAAACTTTGCTCATATATTTTGGGAAAATCTCTGATTATACTGGTGTAATGGCTCACTTACAGGAACTTAGATGTGACTTAATATTAATTACTTACACTTATATAGCGCTTTTCTGGACACTCCACTCAAAGCGCTTTACAGGTAACGGGGACTCCCCTCCACCACCAACATACAGCATCCACCTGGATGATGCGATGGCAACCAGAGAGTGCCAGTACGCTCACCATATATCAGCAAAAGAACAAAGCAATGAAACCAATACATAGATACGAATTATTAGGAGGCTATGTTTGGTAAAAGCTATGGGCTTCAAAACTTGGCCTGGACACCAGGGTTAACATCCCTACTCTTTTTGAAAAACACACTGGGATTTGTATTGACCATGGAGAGTCAAGACCTCAATTACGTCTCATCCCAAGGACCAAGGCCCTTTTTAAAGTATAATGTCCCCATCACTATACTGGGACATTAAGACCCAGGCTGCAGGGTGAGCACCCCATACTGCTCCCACTAACACCACTTCCAGCAGCAACCTTAGCTTGCCAGGAGGAGTCCCATCCAGGTACTGAACAGGCTCATACCTGCTGAGCTTCAGTGGTTGCTGCTTATCCACTTTTGTTTATGCCTTATTTGTTAGGGAATAATAACCTTTGTTGCTTGGCATTTTTTCAGCAGGGCACTTGCTCTAAGATGGGAGAGGATCAATGGCATGAACTTAGACAGGTAGCTACATGCTACCTGAAGTGGGCATATGTAGTCCAGACTCAAGAATCCTACTCAAGTCACTGTGTTATTCCTTTTCCTTAACAGGGATTTTGTTTTGTATGATGTTATTTTCAATGCTGATTAGGTAAGTGTCTCATAAAATGTTTAGTTCCAACACTACCAAAATACATGGAACAAAGAATTTCACTCAGGTAAATCAACACCAGACAATGTGCAACAGAACTTGTAGTGTAAGATATTATCGTAATGTCTCAAATGCTGAATTCCTGCGTTTTTGGCTTCAAAGTAACTACAGTAGCTTTTGGTTTAGCAGGCCTAACACTTCTCTGGGCTATGGAGTATATGAGCTCAGAGACGTGCCTGAGACAGCAGCTCGCATACAGGATCTATCTGCTATAGATCTATAGGATTGGTACCTCAAAGAAATTGAGGTTGCTGTAGAGTTTAGACTTAAAGCTATCAAGAGTGTGTGGGTTCTCAGTTCTCACAGTGTAAGGCAAGGTCTAGACTCCCAAAACAAGTATTGTGTACCTGTGGCAGGTGGGGTTGTTGCTCGGCTGGATGTGGATGAAGGAGGGGACTTTCCCCGGGCAGAGAAAAGGCAAGCTCTGTCTCCAGAGGCCTCATTCTTGATAACAACATCTGGGTTGGGGAAAGGAACCAGGCTGCAGATTCCCATCTCTTCTTCTTGTGCCTGCTGCCGGCGAAGAGCAACCTGAAACGGTTCAGTAAGATATGGTAAGTCAGGCTCCTACAGCAAGCCAGTCAGCAGCTCCAGTGTCCGCGCTACAAATGTGGACAGGCACGTTCCCTCTGGATGTGATATTACACAACCCTGATGTGGAGCTCAGTCACACAAGGTAGTGGACTAGAGTGATCAGGGTCAAACCACCTTCCTCCAGGACACAAGCTGTGGCACAAGTGGAGAAGACTTGACTCCTCCAGTCAGGGATCCTGAGTCTATGCCATTACCCTATGCTGCCCCCTCCTCACTGATATGTTATACATCTTTCACAAAGAAGGAAAAATGCAGCTGTGCTGGGTTATCAATTTTAGCCACAATACATGAGTATATGTACTGCATACTGTATATACTTTATGACATAGCGGTATATATACCACTACATATACAAATATAAAGTGCTTATTCATAAATTCACCCATATTTTCATGAACAGACTTTGTAAATAGATATGATTGAGTACATGCTATACTCTTTAGCAAGATTTGTTACACGTTCTGGAACATGTTGTGCATCACAAAGGAAAAAGCTTGTACCACAAATAGAGATTTACAAATCCATTATTAAAAGACTGCTTTGTTTTAAACAACAGGCCATTCATGAAATTTATAACATCAAATTTTGTTTAGAGGTATTTTGACTGAACCCTATCCACATAGTGCACTAGGTGATGCAAAAATAACCTTCTGTATCAAAACAGGTAGAAAGAAGATAAGATATTATTAGTAATAAGCAATATGTTTTAAATTCTATGACTTGAAGATGGACAAGTGTTCCATTAAAAGGAAACATTTGACATATACAATACACGTATGTCATTGTGGACAGCAGCATTACCATTTTCTAGCCTGCTCTTATCAGATCTTAAAAGCTAAGCAAGGCTGGGCCTGGCCAGTACTGGGATCAGAGAGCTCTATAGAAAAACTGGGGTGCTGCTGTAAATAGTGAGTAGGTAGGATGTTTCCCTTTGGAGTAGAATTTCTAAAACCATTGCAACAGTATAGTGACAGGGGTCACTGTACTGTATATGCTTTAGGACATGCCATAATTCAGATGAGACATTAAACCTAGGTCCTGACTATTTAGGACAACTCCAGTGTCTGTGCTATATTCTACTATGGGCTTGTACATCCTGAAGTTCTCCTATAAATCAAATAGTGAAGCAATTTCCCACATCTCTATGTGATCTGCTGTGTAGTGGGGCTGCTTCTATGTTGCATAATGGATTCTGCACATCACCCTGGTGCAAGAAATAGGTCCTATCCTACATGTTGTACAGTGCTTTGCTTTTATTACATTTCTCTGCTAACTGGGAGTACTGGATATGATTTCCAGTAGTCAAAGTAATCTAAACACACAGGGTGTGAATAATCATTCACATTTGAAGACTTCAATTGAGTTGCAGAAACACAGACATAGGCATATAAAACATAATTGCCAAAAGTACTTTTTGCAAACAATATCGACTAAATCAACTAACAACAATGTAAGGATGGAAAGTGGCAAAACGTGGTGAACAATATTGTGCACATAGGCTATAAATTAACATCTTGTTTATTTGAATTTACATTCTCCCCTTTTTATACAGATTGAGGAAATTTAAGGTTTAAACATTTATTATTGTTTTTAGATGCACAGTGCAAATACTTGCTGCTAACTGTACCGCAAAAGGCCGTTTAAACGTGCAAGTAAACGTTCACTATTTAAAGAAAATTAAATATGATAATATCAATGTCTTCAGGTTTTAGAACGTCCAGCCATGTTTGGTGGAAGAAAAAAAGGCTATGGGTAATGTTAATTGGTTATTAAATGTTTGCACGTATACGCAACTGAACATGCCAAGTTAATGAAAACTGTAGTTTGTAACCTCGTTTAACAACAAACACCAACAGTGGAATTCGTTACTTACCTCCGGAAAACATTTTAACTAGTTAAGATATTATTTGCATAATTTCACAAGTAGCAAATAATTGGTAGCTCGAGGTTTAAAAGTTTACAATTTGAATTACGTCACACAGTTGTTGAAAATAGAAGTTCTGATCCATCTTATTAGGAATCTCAAGTTTGTAGACGGACCACGTGGTGACATGCCATATAGTAGCCACTAACAAAATTCCATTTGGGAATCAATGCAGTTAATCTTTCATTAATAAAACTTGAGTGTGCATGTGTACATAGAACAAGATATCGTTTTCTTTTTTTAAGTGCCCATCCATAAACATATATCTCGCAAACACTTTTTGTACTTGGACAGGGCACGTGCATGCTGAACTCTTACGTTAAAGGCCGAAATCTCTACATGGTATGGGTACAATAAAACCAAATTAAAAACAACAATACGTCGTAGAAACTTTTTGTATTATGCAAATTAAAAGACCGCGATCAGGGGAAAAAAAGTACGATTTAGTACCTGAGCCGCCATGACCCTCTGTCGTTCAGCAATAAGTTTACACTTCTCACACTGGCAGTCCCTCCAGTTGCAAAATCGTTTGTGGCCTTTCAAGGGTGACTCATAGCCGTGATTCCTACAGCGAGAGCATTTGGGTTTACGGGGCGATTTCTTGCCAGGGTGAGAAGGAGAGATAGGCCCGGCACACTCCAACAGCTGCTGGTTCGATTGCTCGTCGTCGCTCATAGCTGAGGCTACGCTGGACTGAAAGGCGCTGTCAAACGTTCCTGTCGCTGGGGTATTCATGGGAGCCAAGTTCATTCTTTTTATATCGAGGCAAAACAAATCGCAGTTTCGGTGACTTGCTTTGATGCTTTCAATACTGCAATGCTCTGTTGCAATATTAAAAATGAAACAAACTATCTTTCAGCTAGCCAGCGGCCAGAAGTAAGGCTCTATCTACAAAGACTTGGCTCGATCGACCTCCACGTCCCAAACCGTGAAATCATGAGAACCGTTGAGAGGTAATCCCTCCTCCATCCAACAAGCCAGACAGCGTGTTAAGGAGGAGCCGGCGTGATTTCTGCCACATTCGTCATCTACTACCTGACTTTAAAGTAATCTTCTTTAAAAGCACTATTGAATCTAATAGTTTTGTTGAGTGCTTCTAGGTAGAGGAAATCACCAACTCTACAAAAAAAAACCACGCTATTTAATCTAAGTTTTGTTGAGTACTTCTAGGTAGGGGAAATCACCAACTCTACAGAAAAAAACCTACATGCTACTGTTTAAACTTTTTATTTTAAAAAAATTGAATCATTTAAACACTTGTTCTAACTGCTTATCAGCATTGCACTTTTTTAAGGTTATATAAATCATCATGATACATTTTCCACTACAGCTATAGGTTATTATAAATGTATAAGTATGTGTAAAAGATATATTGATCGAAATACAAATACACAACTCACACATTTCGTCCTGGCTGTCTTTTAGCATCTGTCGATAGAATGTCAATGGGATAAAAACCATGCAAGAATTTGAAGAGGCTACCCACATAATAATAATAACATAATAAATTACTTTGAGTAATTGAGTAAATTACATTTTGTTTGACATTCAACAGACTGCTGTACTGAGAAAATACGAAAATAAATTTCATCTTTTTTTATGCTATTATCAACCAACCACCATATTTTAGTTAATCTGAAATGTTTGGGTTTTCATTATTGTTCATATATTAAACCTAGCCATTGCAGGAGAGCATGCATTTGTAACATTTCACGTTTATCAACTAAATGCTAAGGCAGGCTACATAAAAGAGAAACATTGTCATCTGAACCAGGATAAAAAATAGCTATTTATATTCTAATGCTTCAGAAATGCGTACCAGAGTACTCACAGTCGGTAACTATTATAAGAAGTTCTGTTCTAGATTTCAAAAAATATTTTGGTGAGTTAGGAACTGGTTTGGCCACCTTTTCTGTGAAACAACAGATAATTTCAGAATAATACTAATAACATTAGTATGCCAGATATCCCCCAGAAGAACCTTTAATATTGATTTATTTTTCATAACTGTACAACATAATTAATGTATTTTAATTAATGTATGATTATTATTATTTAATTTACTCAGTATAATTAAATATTCTTTCCCCTATGTGCTTTATTTCAAACTCTATCCAACAATTCTTAATTAAAACAGAAAGAAATTCAGCTTGGAAATAAATGTTGCCTACAGATTGTTAATGCTGACATAAATAATGTGGAGATATGTGTAAATAAATGGTTGCTTTATATATATATTAAAGTGTTTTTACTGGAATACACAAATTGTGTTCCAATGTATTTTTTATGGATGTTACTATTTTAAAAACTACAAAGGGGAAAAAATGGAAATGAGGCACTTTTTTAAAAACAAAGTTTTGATTGAATTGTTTTTTTTTAAAATTTGTAATTGGATACATAAATATTAGAAGAGTTATATAGCAAATTGTATTTTAAGGTTTTATAACATGTTTCTTCTTCATCAGTATTCTTTTATATGTCTTCGTCTTTCATGATAAACCATAATTATTCCATTTAGCAAAGCAGTATTTTAAACAATCTGTTAAAATCTTTTAAAGAATTCTCTCTGAAAATGGTTTGTTTTTTAATTATTTTTTTATTATTACCACTTGTTTAATTCAACTTCAGTAGGAGGAAGTTCAGCTGTAACAGAACACTAGAACATGGAGGCAGGAAGGCTGTTGGAGAACATTTGCACCAACATTTTTAATGCTGTATCAATCATTTTCATCAATAATTTATTTTTTGCCTTGAGTTGCCCTAAATATGATTGGTGTGAATGTTTTTACTGATTCGTAAGTTGTTTTGATACCTAAATGTTTTGCACAATGTAGAATGTGACATAGTGATTTTGGTGAAAGTTTTAATCAATTTAGATGTAGACACAACTGTTACTCAGTAAAGTTTTCACATTAATAAGATAAAAAGGAAAAAATAAACACAGGAAACATTTCTTTTACATTATTTGCCTAGAATGGTCTCCTCTTACTTTTGAGACAAAAACGTTTTGCCCGTGTAGCTGTCCCAGTATGGTCTGATCTTAGGCAGTTCTTGTCAATAAAGTCTAAGGCTGGTGGATTAATGGATTCTGAGTAGCCTACTAATTTAATGTTATAGAGTGCCCAACAGCAGTATTCCCAAATCACAATGTTTGTAACGAGTTCACATTGAAGAATTAGTATTTAGGAGTTGAGACATTGTGATGGCAGATTGGTGTTTTTGTTTTCACTTAATTACAGTATTGTTCTCACATGAAATGAGTGTTTTCTTTGTCCTTCAGCAATCTAACTTATTTAACTATATCTAATTTAAAAAAAGTATCCCACTGTTCTTTAACATACAGTATATATACATATGCATCTATACCATGTAGGAATTTCCGGGGGAAGTCTAACATACTGTAAGTCTGGATTAAAAAAATTTGAATAGATAAAAGAAATTTCCCATTTCAACCCAGTACCTGAATATGGGTTTGTTTTTAATAGAAGCAAGAACTTCTGCCAAACAAAAACTCATCAACAAATCCTGATTTTGCAGCTTATAGCTGGAAGACTAGTCACAGTGTTCATTTATATCTCCAGGCCAAGAAAGTCTTTGAAATTTGAAATGTATAAACCAAAGCTTAAAAATGTTATTTTGCTATTCATTGGATCCTTTGGTCTTGTGCGTCTGTCATAATCTTTCGGATGGTACAACTCTTACCAGGAATGATTGTCTTTCAACTATTTTATAAATCCATGATTGGGTATTCATGTGATGACAGACAAAAGTCTGTGAAATGCCAGTGAAATACTGAAAATATACCAGAGCAACCTAGATCAGGTGGAATAGGGAATTGAAGAGTTTATATGCTGTGGAAAAACATGACTGCTCTTCCAGGTGACACAAGATGGCAGTGTTTCCACAGCTGTTGCAGAGATATAAACGCAACCATGACCTTCAATTAGTAAGCATACAGTACGGGTTTCAATGAAGTAATACTTCACTAGCCCTAAGGGGCTACAATAAAAACAGCACAGAATTTTTAAACTAGGTGCCAAATGGTGTAATGTCTAATAAAAGGCAAAGAACAATAGCACAAGAGTCAGCACGTATTATGATCTTTAAATAATTGCTCTGTGCAGAAGACCTTGGCACATGTTCAGGTATATATAATAGCATGGTATACAACCAGAAAAATGTAGTATGCAGTTTGTCTGAGAGCAAGGGAAGACACAACACTGTGTATTGAAAGCTGCAGCTTAGACACATCTATCTTTTACATGTTTGCAGGTTAATTTGTTTATAGCAAGTGGACAATAGTGAAAATAGTCTTCATCTTGTCAAAATTCTAATACTACTATAAATAGTAGATATATATCAAAAGGCGGCTTTACACTATTATATGTCGTTTTATTTAAGGTCTGGAACCCCTCAAAAAATGAAGCCTAGTTCTATATCTGTGGGACAAATACAGTACAGAGCTAGACATAAACTTGGCAAGTTCCAATGCTGTACCACACTCACAACACTGAAATGAAATCACAGCTTTATAGAAGAAATTGACTTACAAAAATGTTTATCAAAGCCGCTTTGCACCTTGATATAGAGGAATTACTCTCTATCATTTATATTTTTTACCTTTTCAGTGTAATGTTCTGCTCATTCTAAATAACCAATTTCACTGCATTCTTCTGACAGTGTGTACAGTATAGGATGCCAGTGTTATCTGAAACTGCCAATACAGTGTTGCATACTTTGTACATGCAATCGTAAAACAGATTAGTGCACAGGTATGCTAGGAACACTTAGGATCATACAGCATTCTTCTCAGAAAACATAACATCTAATGTCTACCCATTTGTTTCATGTTTCTTGAGAGTAAGGGTGGAGCTGGCAGATTTTTTTAATATGTCAAACACAGCCTGTAAATTCTGGAGGACAGCATTGACATGAGTCAGGTCTGCAGTTGCCATCAGTGATGCACCATAACACAATATACAGTACAGTACAACAACATATCCATAATAAGACTTCTTCTCCTTAAAAGCATAATAGAGGGAAAGGCTGCTACTTTATGGTCTTTGAGAAAAGTGGGATTAGTACAGATCATGATACTGCAACCTATAATATAATGAATGTAAATATAGTGGATTCGGGACTATAAGAGCATAAGTTTTGCCCATGTTATTTAAATCGGGATAATGAATGGAATTAATGGAATAAAACTGGGTTAGAGACCATAAGTTAGACTAAGTGTGTGTTTCGCTTGTAGGTACAGTAATCATGTACCAGTACGGAGGTTCCTGTTTATAAGTCCAAGTTAGATTCCTAAATAATGCAACTTGTACTGAAATTACTTAGAAAGGGCAATTAATATCTGCAAGGAATAATGTAGTTTGAGATACATTCTCAACACACAATTCAGACAAAGGTATATACGCTTACTGTACCTATAAACCCATAAAAAACAAATAGTTTGTGTCACCAAATTCTTTCAAATGGTGGTCTAATTGAAACTGGCATCCAACTCATTCCCTTCTACAGAAAAGATTTATTTCCACACACTGTTCATACATTTAAAAATATGGTTCTCACCACTAATTGAGTCAGTGTGTGTTTGTAAGAACTCAACTTGAAATGTTGAAGCATAAACTACATCACGTGCAACAGCACTGTCTACAAGATGGAAGAATTTTATGTTAAGATTTGGCTCTTCATTTTTTAAAATTTCTGGAACAAAATAAACCACAAACCACCTACACTGGTGTCTTGAAAAATGATGCAAGTGTGAGGAATGTTTACATGAAGCTCCTCAATTGATCAGTCATGTCAGTGTGAAACAACGTATAGTGGGGTGACCTATAGCAGGGACTGTGTGTAAATACTGGTGACCAATTCCCACTACTCAGGACAGGGTGGTTCATGT
Organism: Atractosteus spatula; assembly: GCF_055471065.1. Classification (NCBI taxonomy): domain Eukaryota; kingdom Metazoa; phylum Chordata; class Actinopteri; order Semionotiformes; family Lepisosteidae; genus Atractosteus; species Atractosteus spatula. The sequence goes on along the minus strand of NC_142708.1, from coordinate 55,128,159 downwards.
CTAAAGAACATAATATTGTGGCAAGACAGTGTACATACAGAAACAAATTTAAATTTAGTACAAACTCAATAAATGTAAATGTAAAAGTGTAAACTGAGCACAAGCCAATTGAGCATCAAACTTAATTCCCTCAAAGCTTGTAGCTGCCACTCCCATCATTTTTAGAAAATGAATACAGAAATCAAGATTACATGGTATCATTGATTAAAACATTCTTCAGAAATCTGAGGACATGATGCAGGAATTTAAAATGCATTTATTTGCACATTTGTAATACAACTTAATAAAGAACATAAGCTGTACAATAACAACACTGAAGGCTTTGATAAATACAAGTGTTTGCAGTCTCCATTTGAGATTAAATGTACTGTACTATAAGAAATAATCTTGTATTATTTTCTGCAAACACTTTAAAGGAATCACTCTCCGTAAAATAGCAATACAAGGGTCCATTATACAGAAAGGAGAAGAACAGAAGAGAATTTCCAACAATGAGGCGACAAATAAAATATTCATTGGGAATTAAAATATCCGTTATTCGAAAGGTAAAATACATACGTAGATTAATGTCAGCAAATAGAAGCAGTGAATTATGATTCTGTGGCACAAATCCAATAAGTATTTTTAAATACAATATAGAAAAGTGATGAGAATATAGTACTTTAAGCCACAAGCCATTAAGTTTCTTCTGCATTTGAATGATATGGAGTAAAGCTTCCACATTATCTGCAAGCAGTTTATTTTGTTATATGGCAAAAGTCTAAGGCACTTCAAATGTTTAAATACCAGATAAGAGTACCTTAAATTTGATAAGAAAGGATACTGGTATAATTGTACATAACCCAAGGGATTCTAACTGCTCTATAAAACATATGTACAATGACATACAATAATTGCATGAATTAAAAACTATAAATTGCTAACAAATATTTAACTTCATGTAATGCTTATAGGGTATATGAACATCAAAATACTGTGATTTTTAAATAGATACAAATGAGCTTAATATAAAGTTATACTTCATGTTCATTCTATGATATATTAACATACATATAGAGAGATGTGGTTAAATGTCAATGCTTCTAATCCATTTCTAAATCTGTTTTTTTCTTGATGTTACTGTAAAGGGACTTTAAAGATCTGTTTGTAAATGAAGACAACAGTCATTTAAGACTGAATGCAGACAGACTGTGAAAATCAACATTTCAAACATAAAACATGACATTTCAGAACATGACATGCTCATAAATCGAAGATCCTGCTCTGGCACACAACCTTGAATCAGAAAGTCTAGACATATCTAGAAAGTGTTAACTGCAGATTAGACAGACAGGGACATACTAAACCACATGTTACAGTAGTGTCAAAGTTTAAGGTGACGTTTTTGAATATTCAAAAGTACCAGGTATAAGACCCTGATTTCTGTTGAATAACATCTTCCAGTTTATTTGCTCATTACTGTATTATTTATGCATACATAGATAAACATTTTTTCTTCTGTATTATTGCTGATATTTGCTGGTGAGCTCAGGCACAAGGTTTTTACATTCAGTATCTGTCCAGGTTAACAAACACCAATAGCAGCTTAGGGAGTAGGGATAAAGATTGAGCTGTGTGAAACATTAATCAAACATGCTTCTTCGGGTTGGGCTGGGAGACGTCTTCCTTCCAAGTCGGGGCGTCCCCTGTGGAGAAATAACATATCCATTGTTTTCTAGGCAACTTTTTAATATTAAATGCTTTATTGAAACAGATAAAGCAATCTGTTGACCTGTTAATAAAGAAAGAGAACAAACTCACATGTACAATGATGACCTGGAGAGTACCCATTTATATAGCTTATACAGCAAAGAAATCAGAATGAATTAACTTGCTGACCAACAGTATCTGCCATTTCTACAATGCTAGCAGTGACCACAAGATTGTGCCTTATTCTTAGGATTACAGCCCCTCTCTGGGTGTTACTGCTTAAGAGCTGATCTGCTACTGCAAGTGCTATTATGTACTGGAGTAATTGATGTTGGCAGGGAAAATGTATAACAAACATTAAGGGCCCAAAAAGGGGCAGCTACAACAGGCAGAAATTGAGAACGAGATTCAGGGGAAAAAATGCTTATTAAACTTATAATAAAAGTAGCCGTTTACTGTACGTACTAATAGTACTGAACTATTTTACTTAGTTATTTCTAACACAAACTGACTGACTGACTGACACTAAGAAAACTGGTACATGTGGCTGAGTCAGTAGAACATTGAGCTATAGGAGAGCTATATTTATTTTCTTGCAATAATAAATTGCAATATTATTCCAATATCCAGATCAATTCCGTTTTTCATTGGGTGGAAAATGCAAAGATCTTCACATCTCTTTATAATAATGTTATATCAGAGTAATCCCTCAAGCACAGTTTCTCCCAACAACACTGATCTAAGACTGCTATTTGACTCTAGCTGATCATTATTGTGATGTTATAGATTATAGATATGTGCATACAACATGAACAGCTCAGGCTTTTTAATGTAAAACAAATATATTAATAAATGCACATGGGTGAAGTGTGTGAAAGGCAAATTACAACATGTCAAGATCTTACAAGCAACATCTACATACTGGTGACTGGGCTTTGGAAAAATTCACATGGGCATAAAGGAGAACCGCGATGTCCTTGTGTCCAGCCTCCAGGGCAATTGACAATGCAGTGCTCTCATCCTGAATGGTAAAAGAAACAAAAATCAGCACTTATTTCCCAAGTTGAAAAAATTATAATCCTTCTCCATTTACTCACCATGCAGAACATTTACAGCCTTACAAAAATACTTCTTATCCAGTATTCCTAAACTTTAATGTGTACCACCAAACACCACCAAATTTAAACAATTAAAAAAATTCAAACATAAAAAGCACCAGGTTTAGTTATGTGAAAATTAGAAAATCCCAGTATTACTTGACTCTGCACCATACACCAGAAATCCCAGTCTCTGCAAGTGCACGTGTTTGATTCACAACCAGACCTTAATTATCTGCCTCTGACTAGGACAGAACAGATATGCGACAAAGATGAAAAAGAGTAAACCTGAAATCAAAACACAAGGCTTGGGCCAAAGATGACACTGAGAAATCTGACCTTAATACTTAGATTAATTCCAATATTTTTAACAGTCAGACTAACATGGACACAGTTGTGAAATGGATAAGGAAAGCCAATCGGTATAAGTCAACAGTCAAAACTGTTGCATCTATTTTTTTAGCATCATATAAGCAACATTAGACATTTCATGCAAACCTAAACATGGGTGTCATCAGCGTAGAAGTTAAACCTGACAAATGTAACGCAATGAAAATTAAAATTAAAAGCACTGAACCAGAAATGGAACCCTGAAGGACATCAGCTGTTATCATTTTTGGCAGGATGAATGCTAAATTTGAACATTTTCCATCAGTTAGATAAGATTTAAACAAGAAAAAAGCAGTTCCAGTAATACAAAGTAAGCCAGATAGTATGATCAGCATTATCAAAGGCAGCAGTGAGATCCCACAGGACAAGAACTGATAAAACAATCAGTAGTCATCAACAAACCATTAGTGGCCTTAACAAGAGTTGTTTTAGTAGCATGCATTCAACTCAGATAGAAATGGGTTTGCAGAGTGAATCTGTACATAAATGATCTCATGATCTAACATTCTAAAAACTTTGCCAGAAATAGTCAGATATTAACCAATTGTTACCAAGAAGGCTATAATGTAAGTTCTGTGTTTTAAACAGAGATAATAACCACATTTTTGCACCCTGTAAAAAATTAGATATTAATAATTTAATTATGGCAATGGCAATGCGACAGAGAACTGCAAAATTTATAAAGACTAAGGATTGTTTGTTCATTTACATGGCTTCAAATAACAGATAGGCCAGTATTCCTCCATCTTCATTCAAGTTTAAACCCCTGAGAAAGTTGTAACCCCAAACACATTTTAATCAGACCTCTATAGTTTATTAGGAGCTCAACAATCCAAAATGCTGCCACAGGTGGAACCGTACATCACGGTGAAGTCTTTAACACAGGTTGGCTAAGAGCCACTGCCAGGAGATCCTGTGGTGACTTACCCCATCTGTTAATGTGGCGTCACAGCCCGGCTGGGCCAGCAGCAGTTTCACGATCTCCACGTGGCCATGTTCACTGGCGCACATCAGGGCAGTGGAGCCCTCGTCGTCCTGGATGTTGACATCAGCCCCGCACACCAACAGAGCTTTCACCATGTCCATCCGCCCGTGACTCACTGCTAACATTAATCCAGTCTGCCCAGCCTGCCATTCAGAAGAAGAGCAGTGTTTTATTACAAATTGGGATTTGTTTTTTTACTAAACACTAAATAGAAATATGGTATAGCTGTCTAAAAGGTCTTTATAAAGAAAAAGAGTAACTATGCTTTTTTGGTGCAGGAGAGCTGAGTAACAGGAAATTGATAAGGGAATGATGTGAAAATAAATTTACACTTGTCTCAGTACATTGAAATGTCAGCTCCAATAATGTTTTTCACTGACGTCTTCAGGGGGATAAATACATTTAATCTACACCTGAAGAAGCCTCCACGGCCGAAACGTTGTGTTTTCTTTCTTCTCTTTTCAGCATGGAATAAACCTATTACTTGTTCCTTTGCAGCCTACGCCTGCTGACGCAGATACCCACCTGAACTACATTTAATCTATACTTGTTTGACAACAGTATCTGTTGAACACTCAACCCGGTGCATTGTAAAAATGTCTTTGAGACAAAGGGCATGCACAATGTACTTCCAATAATTTCTGTGACACTATACACTTCACATCAGGGTCAAATAAGTATAGTAAAAGAAAAACTTCTTCTTAAACTTGAAACAGCTGGTAATGAAAGGTGTCAGTATGATTCAACAAGACTGGAAACAGAAATAAGAAGTAAACCCTCTGTGTTCTGAACTTCATCCTCAGCCTTAACTGAGACAGACCTGAGTGACAAAGTTGTCTGTCTCTGCAAATTAATAGATAATGGCTTTACTACTGCTCTTGACAATATGAAAAAAAACAATTATGTAATTACAGATCCCCTGCTAAGCATTAATAATGAAACAAACGTGCACTTTGACAATGCTGTAGTCAGAAGATAATTAGGGACGGAAAATTAGGGATGGAAAACAAATAACACAAATGTTGAGATTACACAGTGTGTGGTGAACATATGTCTCCATGTTCAGACTAAAAATCTTCCCATGACTACTGTATTAATTACATACAGACCTGGCTGGCCTTAGCATTCACATCCCCTTTACTGAAGAGCTCTTCCACTATTCGCATGTCTTTCTCTGCTTCCACAGCTGCAAGGGCAGCCAGCATGATAGGAGTATAGCCTGCCTTGTTCTGCTGATTTACATTACAGACATCTGCAACAAAACAAAATAAAATCAGTCCATTGTGAAAGCCACACTTGTCAAGGAGAAAGGAAAGAAAGGAAAGAAAGGAAAGGAGCGTTATTGTGACACAAAGGATTGAGTAAGGAATGTTGAAGAAAAACTTACATCAAAACACTACTTCAATTGCTTTTCCCCGCAAATGAATTGCGAGGGACATGTGTGACAATATTCATTACGAGATGAACTCCATCACAATGGACTGGTGTTTTAGTGCTGTGAGTATCAGACAATACCAGTACGACAAAGCCTTCAGACAATGAACTGTTCTTTCAGGAGTTTCTGCACTTCGTCAAATCCCATGTTGCACTTCTTAACATAACTTTAGAGTGAGTTTGCCAAAATGACAAGAACTGAATTGTAATGAAAAGTTATCTGGACACTTAAAAAAAACCATTTATGATAATATGCAAACTTGTTTTGTTAATTTTTTTTCCAGATGTTTTACAAGTAAAAAACCTAATGTAAAAAGACCCATGACTTTGTAGACTGGGAAGCTTAGCTTAAATATTCTTAAAGCTGAGTTAGTAATGATTAAGACCAAACTCAAATGTAAATTCATTAGCACCACGGAAAACCCCAAGGCTGAGAATAATATGCTCTTTTTTAAAACTGAAGTTTAACTGCTGGAGATGGAGGACCTATAGCAAACCACAAACTCACTCACAAGCATAGTCACATCCAGTCACAAATAATAAAAAGCGTCACAAAGTCAATACATTGAGATCCACTATACATTCTCAGAGGTTTAAAACAAATTAGCAAAATGTACAGATTCTAAGCAAACTCTTACATTCTCAGAAATGACCAATGGTATCGTCAAGCCGTCAAGCCTACTAGTCACAACAACGTACATATCTTCATTCTGAGGTTGTTAAATGTTCAAGGCTATAAGCTATTTTGTAACTGTGGTAAAAAAAAACCCAACTATCTAGACAATGTTGAATGTCATTTTCTTCAGATGCAAGCTTTAATGTAGTGGAAAGACTAAACATGCCTGCATTTAAAAGCCGCTTCACAATCTCGAAGTTGGAGTGAGACACGCTGTAATGAAGGGCTGTGTTGCCATTTCCATCTGCCATGTTGACGATGTGCCGCAGTACTGCAGGAGACACCTCCCTGAAAGCAGAGAGGTAGTCTTCCACCATAGTTGGGACTGCCGACTTCTGACTGGAAATCCGGAACCACTCATGTTGAATGGTGTTCAGACAAGCTCTCTGAGGCCAGAAAAAAATCCATATTTCAGTAACAGCAATTACAGTAATTCACATGAAGTCACTTCAGGGCAGCTTTAAAAGTCAATGTTTCCTGTGCAAAATTGGCTCCACTTTTTTTATAACTAAATGAATCCAGCTGAAATTATAAAGCGACATTGGTAAAAACTTTAAATTCTCTGAACATTTTCTCTTTGCAGATTTCCTGTTTGTATGTTTTTATTATGAAGACTAACCACATTTCTTTTTTTTGTAATGAATTAATTCCATCCTGCACATCAATAAAAAAAAAATTAAAAAAACATGGAATGAAATTCCAACATTTCTTATATTCAGTTTCACTGGCCAAAGGGGAGTGAAAAAGTTACAGCCAACCAGAATATGAGCCACAAAAATTTAAACCTGTTTTTCATCCAAACCCTACATGATCTGTTGCTCTTGCCAACACACAGCTGGGCAAGTCTGGAATCTTTGGCCAGAAACCAGCACTTTAATTTGGCACCATTTGTCAATGAGAGCATTTTCCACTCCGTTAAGGACTGGGTTTATCATTGCTCTTTATTTGCATACTGAGAGATGCACTTGATTAATAAGGTTTATAAAGGGTCATTAAAAGGGAGCAAATAAGTGCTACTGAAACCCATTCAAAACAAATTTATGAATATACAACCCGACACAGATAACTATCAAAGGAAACCAACTATTAACATCCACTACCCACCCATATTTCAAAGAAATATTTATTTTACAACAGTAACTCAAATATATTGTATGGTTTCCAATGTTAGACCAGCACCAAAACTGTACAGCTCATATGTGGTCTAAGAAAGAAACTTAGAAAATATGCACATTTTTAGTTAAATAAAGCTTTCATGCATTTGCATTCACATGACAGCAATATGATCAGTTTTGACCCTTACCACTTCCTTGCTTGTAAGAGCCTTGGAGTCATTCAGGTGGTTTCTAAGCACAGTGCATGCCGACAGCATTTTCTCACTCAACTCATACCTGAGGCCAAGAGAAAAGAAATCATTCTTCTGCTATGTTGCTAGATTGTTTTGCTAAAATGTACAGAATGTACAAAAACATTTCAGCAGTAATTTAATAACTAGTATGTCAAATAAAACAGTAAGCAGAAAAAAAACATGATATAAAACTGCCAAAGTTTTTTTTAGTTCTAAAGAAGATCACTGAAGACTTATGAGACTGCTTTACGTGTAAAAATGATGTAATTTATTTTTAAAAAATATTACCAGTGTACACTGTTATGAAAAAACTTCACCATCATAGACACAGTAATAAATTACATTATCAGTGCACACAATTTACTTTAAAGTCTCCTTTTGTTTTATTATTTTAGCAAACTTGACAGTTATTTCTATGGTTTTGTTAGGGTGAAAAAGCATAATTGTCATTTAGCTATCTTTAATTTATACAGTGATTAGAATCTGCAAGAAGCCTATCACAGCAACTCAAGGAAAAACCAATGTGAAGCATCTTAGTAGGCAATCCGTCACAATTATCAATCAAATCCTTATAACTCTGAGAGGTGTTTGTCATTAACATCAACCTCTTTTGTTCATCCAAAAAGATAAAAAGCTACTTTTGTACAACAAAACAAATCTCTCAGTATCAATTGTGAACCTACAACAAAACAGCTAAATTGTCAATAGGTTATTCACAGAAAATTACTTGATATACACACATATAAACTGAATGAAAAGATTAAAAAGAAAATTAGGAAAATTTAGGGATTGCAAACACAAGGCCTCTAGGCTCAGTTTAGCCTGCTTAACTCATCCATTTGGTGCATGCGGCAGGTATGTTCAGAGCTCTGCTGGGATTCAATTCATGCCATGTCGAGTCTGTAAAGCCCATACACCAAGCTGAAAACCTTGGTGATGGTGATGTATTAGTTTTTCACACTTGGTACTCCCTGTGGTTCTCCAACACTATTCAATCACAGTGTCCCTGTTTGATGATGTCACAGATCTATGAGTCTGATGTCACGGGGGGGAATTGGCAACTGTTCAATTTCTCCAAACTCTTCCAAATATTGGAGTTCAATTTCCCCAAACTCTTCTGCAATCGAAACCACCAGTCTCACTGAAACTGCATGTAGTCGATTTTTTATGGTTTTAAATGGATATTTATAGCAGGGTCTTGTAATGCTTATGGATAAAAATACTTTTTCAGTGCTTTTGTAACACACGAAGCACTTGCAATACCTGCACCATGTTTTGCTTACATGAGGCTAAATATAAGGATTGTGTTGCATATTTAATTCCTTCCACTGAACGTTCCAAATAAGCAAAATATGTGCAGTCTCACAAAGAACAGAAATTGTATATGTATTAAAATATCTACAGTTATTACAGTATGTTTTTAAAAATGATCCATTTTGCCCTAATCCCTATCCCCTTTACTTTAGAGGGTTTCACACTTTTGAGAACAAAACAAAACTTACCTCTCCCGGATTTCTACCTTTTCTGCTTCTCTTTCTTTGCACTCTCTTCTGACTTCCATTGCTCCTTCATTACAGAACTCTCTAGGCTTCTTGCCATGCCCTCCACTCCCGGGCGCTTCCTCACTGGAATACTCATTCCCCTCACACTCATCCTCAGACTCCGAAGTGCTGCTCTCCTCCGAGCTTGACTCATCACTTGATGTTGTCTCATAACTGGAAAGTAACCCAACATTACAGGGGGAAAGACCAGAGATATCTGTTACTCATGAGAACTGTCCAACCTTCAAACAAGGGTGAGGATTTTTAAATATATTAATCTTAACAGGAATTAACACCATGATGATAAACCCCAAAAGTTATCTCGAATGTTCTCAGTGTCAAGAACACACAGTCACCCAACATTTAATTACACTTCAGGGAGGAGAAAATACTTCATCAGCCACCATAGAAGTCTAATACTGATGCAATTGTTTTACATAACAGAAAATAACACACCATGCCTATGTCACAATCTATCATTCTTCTAATAGTCTCTCAAAATGTGTACTGAATTAAAATTAGTGTTACATTAGAACAAAAAATAAAATTAATCTAAAAACTTTTCAGTTCATAGCTCTCTTCCTTAGAACAATACAATTTTTAGAAACTTTTAGTCAGACATTTGTAACATAAATTATTCTGCCAGTTCTTACAGGAATTGCTTTCTGGTTGCAAATTGACACTTACCCTCCATTGACACCCACAAATTGCAGGTTTTTCTTTGTGCTGTTAGATCCTTGCCTACCATCCTTCTTTTTCATAATGGACTTCAGAGTATTGGAACTACAAGACTGTCCTGTAAAGCATGACATTGAGACCAAGTTCAGTAATAAGCACTAAATACAAAAACGTTGCAAAGGAAATAAATGTTAATCGGCAGACTGAATTTACCCATGCTGCCATGGCTGTTCAGTAAAATCTCTGAGCACCCAATTATCAATTTCCTAATACCTTTGTGAATGTTAGTTGTAAGTTATGTTTTTTTTAATGCTCAGTAAACGTTATGCAGTTAAAATATTCTAATGCAGGAACTTACTTATCTGCAGTCACAATTTAAGTCACAAGATTGTTACCTTCCTGCAAACAAACTGAAACCTCCTAGTTTCACAGGTTTAATCGAGGTTTTAGGACCAGCATCAACTAAACTAATGCCAAAAATCTCTAGAATTAAAAACAAACTAAATAGCTAAGTTTTTACAAAACTGTGCTGCTGAAGGTAACAGTGCATAACACTTGTTTCAAGGGATATTGGCATGATTAGCAAAACAGCAATGATCGTGTAACTATCAATAGTTTTAACATACAGATAACATACTGTATAGAATACAAAATAAAATACAAAGTGGGCACAAGCAATATATCAATTGATTTAGTTTTCCCATTGTGTTGATGTTCATATAAAAGGCTAATTTTTATACCAGAGGTGTGTTTTGAAGATCTGCCAATCTAGACTGTGGGTAATCATTTTAAAAGCGCAGAAAACGCCCTCTTCTTCAACCACATTATACTAAAAGGAAATATATGAATAATGCATCATCACATGTATAAAGAGTATAAGCATACAAAAAGCAAAGCAAAAACATTTGGCTTCTTGAGCCTTGTTTTTTTTATTTGCAATTCATTAGACTGAGGCACTTCCTGAGTTTAAGGAAGTCTTTAGGGTGAATGTGCAGTGTTCAAAATGAAAGAGTGAACCACCAAAACTGTATGAAAAATATCTGACAAAGAAACAACTGTGAAGGAAGGGAAATGGCACTACCCACATCATCCGTTTGTTTTTCCTATTACTCACTGTTACACTAGGCCAAGACTGTCTATTCCTTTCTAAATCTTTCCATGTTTGGGTTCTTTTATGTGATACAACTAAATATTAATTTGCCTAGAGAATAAATTAAAATACACCAATATATTAATTTGAGTGTCCTTTAAACATCTTAATTTTTAAGCACAAAACTATTATTCATTGAAACCCTGTTTATTCCAAAGGCCATTCTTTTTAAGGAATGGCATCCCTCCCAATGTTAAATACAGGCCATTCAAAGTCAAACAGCAAACCAAAGAAGAGTCTCCACCTCATATATTTTAACCACAGCCTTGCATTGAGCTCAATAAAGAGGAACAGTTGCCAAAACATCTAATCTTAATAACCCACATACGACGAAAGCTGTGCTTAGGGAGAAAACTAGAAACTGCCTATAGATGCAGGATATTCACATCTACATTTATATTAATAGATTTCGTAAGAAAACAAACAGATATTCGTTTTACGTCCTCCTCATTTTCTCCACTGATACAGATGGACATTTGAAAAACAGTCTGTGTCAAAAGGCATTAAAGAGGAGAACTTTTAGAGCTAAGATTCAGACTCTGCTTCTAACCTGAAATTGTTATAGTCACCCTGGAAAAGGCCTTCGTGTGCATAGGGAAGATATTTAAACCATGAGTACAGAATTACAATAGAATAAATAGAAAGTTCCTCTATTTCAGGAGGTGTTCATTTTAGCATGATTAGGCTAAGCATCCATTAATAACAGCACCACTACCATGTAATGCAGAAGACATCTGTTGATCCATCAGAGTCATCTGAGAAGTCCTGCTTTGCCTCAGTGCAGAGGAGGTGGAGTCCTTGAACAGCCCGTCTATAGTAGCAGAAGATGGTAATGGTTCCCTCAGTTGGGCCTCACTCTCCTGTGTCCGAATGTCTGAATGGGCTGTACAGTTCATACCTGTACAGGCACCACTGACATTCGATGACTGACCAGCATCTGTACCAGAACATAAAGAAGATCAGAACCTAAACAATTCAAGTAGCACTATTAAAGTGAACAGATATTTCATTGTAATTGATCATGTCACATCTTTCCATTAATTGTAGATAAAATGTGAAGGAAAAGAAAAACTGAAGTTTCTTAACAATCCCACAAGACAATGAGAAACCTTTTTGTGTGGAGAAAACCAAACACTGCCTTCCAACAGAAGAACCTCACCCTGACTGTCAAATATGGTGGTGGGTTTCCCATGTTTAGGGGCTGCAGAAACCAGATAGTTTCCCATCATTGATGGAGCCATGAATTCAGTGTTGTATCAGCACATTTTTAATAGAATGTCAGGCCATCCATGTCGTCTGAAGCTGAACCATAATGTAGCCAGACGATGATCGTAAACCTACAAGTGGATCTACGAAAGAAATGTTATGGCAAGACCTGGAGCAAGCTGTTCATGCAAAGAAACCATCAGATATCACCAACTTGAAGTGGTCCTACAATGGAAAAGGGGGGCCGAAATTCACTTAATCAGCTATGCATACATATTGTCCAAAGTGAGAGACTTATAAACAGTTACAGGAAACATCTAGATGAAGTTGTTGCTGCTCAAGGAGATGGCACCAGTTACTGAACCTAAGGGTTCACAAACTTATGCATATGAGACATTATTAAAGATAATTACATTTAAGAAACAAAAGCTTTCTTGAGATTTTTACATGTTTAATTTCTGTAAATACAGTAAATACTGCCAAAGATTTAATGAATTTAATGTAGAAAGGAGTACCTGTTTTTCCAGTAAAAAACAGATAACTGGGTCATTGTTAATGTCCATATAAAGTTCAGAAGAAGCAAATCAGTATAGCATGCTTGCCTGCATACTAAAAAGAATATTTTGCTGTTAACCTTGATTTACTGTGATAGGTTAGAATATATGCCCACAAAAGAAGAGATTATACTGTACAGAAAACTAAACAAGGCTGTGTTGACTTTTACCCCAGGGATTCTTTTAAGAAAGTCATTTGATGGTTTCACTGAAATGGCAAAAGATCACTACCTTTTCACAACTGTAATACTTTTTTTTTGAAAGGGGAAAACAGACTGGTATATCAGACAATGAAAGAAACAGGTTCTAGCCACCTGAAAGCTGGGCATACAGGCTTCTTGAACTGTTGTTAATAGCAGGCACATCACTGCAAAGAAAATCACCCTGTTTCCTCCTTTCATCCTATGCTAGTTCTTTATTTCACTCCATAGACCAAAACACTGCTTGGCCAGATGTTAAGAAAAAGGTTGAAATCTGGAAGATGACTGGTTTTGTGTCAGGATTCTATAGAAGTTTCCCAAGGTATAATTTAAACTTTTTTACTTGACTTTTCTATAAAACAGATTAGAAAGTGCAAATAAAACTTCACAGACATTCAAGAGCATTTGGTAGAGCAAATGGTTAACCACTTATGAACCACCATATAATATATGAGGTTAAGTTGTTGATGCATTCTACTTCAGTTTGCCTTCACCCTCGTATCAGAAGCATAGAAGAATAGGATAGTAAAGACTTTATAATACATCCATCCATTTTCTAACTATTCCTTCCAATTCAGGGTCACAGAGAAGCCAGGGCCTATTCCAGCAAGCAACAGGTGGAATGTGGGGTACACCCTGGATGAGTCAATTGCAGGGCAGATATACAGACACTTACACAGTCACACCCAGGGCCAATTTTCAAAGAATCCAGTTAACCCAACCAGTATTTTTTTGAACTATGGGAGGAAACTGGACCATCTGGAGAAAACCCCCTACAAACATGGGGAGAACTTACAAACTCCACACAGACTGCGCCCCAGGTCTGGAATTAAACCCAGGGCTCCACCACTGCAAGCCAGCAATTTGAACACACTAGCTACACTAGCTTAAGCACATACAATTAAATACAAATGCTGCCCCTTTATAATAAGGTAAACTCTATTAAATTGTATCGCTTTTTCATAGTTTTGAAGTTGGCTTTTGTTGTTTAAAATGTGGGTAATAATTCACGTTTCGTGGTACAGAATTTTCACAGATAGAATATTCGTAAAAAGATGTATGCAGTACGTATATATCTAACTTGATATGACTAAGAGCTTTTCACATCAGTGAAATAAGTTAATTAAGTTGTTAAACCTGAAGGTTGGATGGGCATATTTTGCACTAGAAAATCTGTCCCACTTTCTCTCAAAATTAAGAATTGCTATAATATACTTTACTGTAGCTGGCCAAAGTAAATGATCAGTTTTTCTCTGTCTCTGTTGGCATTTCGCTCATGGTCGTTCACTGACTCAGGCAATGGCAAGGTCTTCTGCCGAGGGCAAATTCTACACTGTCTCGATTTCAAGGAGGGTAATGTCACTTCTTTTACCCTGTTGGACATGATGAGAGCATTTTTGTTCTGAATAGTGTTAACACCTGGTAACTGCTCTTCTGTTCATCTTGCATTTACTTCTGTGGATAAAGAATTATGTAATGAAGGCTTAAGGTAGGTTTCTATGCAAAAAGTGTGCCGTGTTTTGTCATTTTTAGCCCATTAATTACAGACCTACGCAATTAGCTGAGGAACTGCTAGTGCACAGGTGAATGTATTTAATCTCATTGATTACATAACGACCAGGAATATTTCACAATCTGCTGAGACTTCAGAAAACATGGGGGGGGGGGGATTACAGCATGCCGAAAGTTCAAAGACCTCTCCGTCTGTAAGGAGACCTTAACCCCTGTTTATCAGTTCATACACTTTGGTCCTTTTCTGCATTCTCTTATTTACCTGAGCTTGTTGCTAGCTCAAAGTCATTAGGAAACACAATTCTAACCTTGTTTTAGATTAAATTAATATTTTCCTAATATAACAGTACTGAAGCAATGTACATATTTCCTATTTTCCACTGCCTTGTTTTCTATATGAACATAAATGATGTACAACACAAAGAAAATTACACTTCATGTAAGATTTATGAATCAACATCACAAGCTACCCACCAGCAAAACGTCTAAGCATTTAGTCCTAGCTTCTGGTACAGTATGTAAAAGACATGAGGTAATTGTTGGTCATTTTCCAAAATACTGCTGCATTTTTCAGGGTCAGAGATAACTTAGACCTGTCAGATCCTATCAAGCTTTACTTTTTAAAAGAAACAACAACATTAACTCCCTTGTACTCCCGAGACAGGGACATGAACAGGACTTGGTAAAAAATAGAACAGTGGAAACAAGATTACAGAATATAATGTCTAAATTATCACGGATTCATAGCCTTTTCTTAATCACCAAACACTTTTTATTTATGGAAGCAACTCCTTTGCAGTTTGCTTTTTATTTTAACACATCTTAAATTAATTCTGGCATTAATAACCGACTTTCACAAGGAACATTATTTCAAAGGTTTCTTTCTACAAAGCCAGTAATAAAAATCCAAACGAATAAAGGTGGAAGTTTAACATCAATTATTCATAATTAAATCACATCTTAAAAAAACAAACTAGTACATAAAGCATCAAGTGAAGAGAAAGCAACTGTTTGGAAAAGTAATATCTAAAACAGAAATCCGTTTGAAAGTTTCATTTCAAACCAGATTGACCTTCTAAATATAATCTGCAGCATGAAAGCAACAGTAGCAGTCATGATTAAAAACAGTGGCAGATGTGACTACGTTTTGCACTACAATGATGCAAAATATCTCTTTTTAGTTATATAGACTTAAGTCATTAATGCTGATCATACTTTGATTTTGTTTCTGCTAATGCATTGTTAAATCCTTTACAATGCAATGTAAGGGGGCAGATTAAGGCCATATTGTTGTGAGCAGAAAAAGGAAATATAATTCAGATTCCTGACTCTGTTACATGGTTCTGATCAACACCAGCTCTATCCTGTGGAATCCAAAAAAGTAAAAAAAATTCCACAATTGGAAGGGTTGTCATGAAAATATGATTGGTCTCTAATGTTAGTGCAAAGCAGCATGTGGCATGCAGAAAATGTTCAGACTACCAAGCTCCCATGGAGGAAATTAGTCTGCAGACTGCTTTGGATACTCTATGGTTTAATCTTGGTAGAACTATTTCTGTCCAGTTCCACTTTTTATTTTAATGATTCACTCAAATGCTTTCTGCTCCTTATATTATTTAATTTGATAATTTTTACAACTTTCCTTTTAATAATGCATTAAAGTTACGTAATGCTTAACTTTATTTACAAGAGAATGACTGCACTTTTCAAAAACAGTGCAGAACCCTTTTGGAGTTTTCAGGTGACAAACATACTGTAACATTATCCCTTTTAACACACTGTGAATAAGAACTCCTTGTATTTCTTTAGTTAAACCTTCAGGTTTAACAACCATTTCATTAATCATTTAATCAGAAAGTAAACACCCATAATGGTACTTGTTAAAAAAATAGGAAAAATTGACAGTATGATGATAGTAGTTGCAAAATGATCTTGAACAATTATCTCTGAGCAAGTTGTAACTTTATACAAGCAGCTACACACTCTACTGAGGCAAAAGATGCATGGAAGGAATTACATATATATATAAAATGCATTAGAGGTATAACAAAGATTCCACACTGGAAATTAAGGTTGTATAGTCTAGACACCTAAATTATAGTATGGATTTAAAAGCTGCCTATGGTTTACTGTATACTGCAATCCAAGTATGATTTAGTCAAATATTACAATGCCAATTAACAATAAATTTCTTACATACCTGTAATGGCACTTGCAGAATCTGGACAGAGCTTGAAGATCTCCATGGTTCTGAGCTCCTCTGTGCTTGAATATTTCATGACGGAGTTTATGGATGATAAGGTGTTCATTAGCTGGCAGTTGAGAGAACCAATCTGGGAATGAGGCTGGCCAAAGGCATCTGCAAGTTCGCTGTAGTTCTCAGCCAGAAGCATCTGCTGTTCTTGCAGAAGCTTTTGTACTTGTTCAATATAATGGTCCAAACCAGCAGCTGTTCCTAGCTGGGACTGCTGAATTTGCCCTGCTTCTGATATGCTTTCATCCCCTACTCCAATGCTTCTGGTTTTGGCAGAATCTGTTATTTGATGAGAAGGACCACAAGCAATGGTTCTTGTTTTCAAACCCACTAAAAAGTTCTCATTTATGCCGGCCTGCCCAACACCACAGTCTTTGGTCTTCACAACTGAAGGCTTTTCCAGTTCAGATTCGCTTCTCACTGTGGTACCAACTCCCACAGATCGCGTCTTGACAGTCATCTGCACTTCTTTTACCCTACCATCACCCACGGCAACCGTTCTAGTTTCAGTCGGTACAGTATTAGTTTGTTTATCTTGAGTTTTCAATGTGGTGTTCGTGCAGGAATCCATAAAAACTGCTGTTTCTGTGTTGGTAGATGTGCTTACGGTATCTATTGCTGTATTTGTGTACTGAGAAGTAGTATGAAGTACAGCCATAATACCTGACTCCACCATATTGACAAAATCTGTATTTGTGCCAAAAGACACCAAGTCTTTCTCAGGACAAACTGTCACGTTCACTGAACATTCTCCACATCCAATCGATCTAAACTTCTTAGCCATTTCAAGTCCAGTTTTATAAAGGTCTAAATTACCCACAATTTCTTCCGTGTTAACTCCTGTTTCATAAACACTTAATTCTACCCCCACATTCTTGCTACACATCTCAACATACCTGCCAGTACACTTGTCTTGGGTTTGAACCCTTTCCTGGACAGTCCAACGGTTCATAGGCAATTCTGGACCTACAGCAACATGTCGTAGTTCCGGGCTACAGGAAACCCCAATTGCAGATGCCTGAGAATCTTGCCCTGTGCAGGCATCAGCAACATCCACATGATTTCCCACAGCCTGGCTTTGCATCTGTACCTTTGCCTCCACTGAGGTGCTGTAGACTGCTGGCCTTGCCATTGACCCCTTATCGGCTTTCTTTCTTGATCCTGCTGCCTGAAGCTCTAGCTTCAATTTGCCCATTTCCATTTCATGAGTTGTTTCCTTCAACTGCACTTCTAGTCTGTAGATTTTGTCCTTGAGAGCGTCAATGGCCTGATGTTGCATTTCTATTTCTGTTTCTGCCTCAGTTGGCACACCTAGCAAAGCTTCCGTTACACCAACCCCTGTGCTTCTCGTCTCCACCTCCGTCTCCACAGCTACATCCCTGTACTGTTTGGAAGATTTGCGATAAATTACAACATCATTCATGTTCTCATCAGCACCAACTGCAATAGATTTCTGCTCTTTTGCGTTCTGCTTCTGTTCTGCTTTTTGGGTTAAGTTAAACTGTGTGTCATAATTATTGTCCTGTATTTTCCTTTCCAATGCTTGCATTTCAGCTGTCAACTGCCTGAACTCCTCTATTCTTTGGGAGCTATGCTCCATGTTCTCGAGTTCATCCTCAGAATCTATGTGCAGCTCTGATCCCTTTTTCAACTGGGAGAGCTGATCAAACTGCTGCGCATTCCCTGCACTATAAGATCGTTTTCGGAAGCCATAGCCCATGTTTTGACTGGTGGATTTTTGGTTATTGATTTGCGCAGCCAGCTGCCTCTTCTCCTCCTGTAGCACAGAGATCTTGACTTGCAGAACTGGGATAGTCTTCACTTGCTCTTCCAGCTCTTTCAGCCTCTTTAAGGCTACCACCATTTGCTCTCGAATTTGTTGCAAGTGCATGGGGCTGATGTTGGTGACAGGAGTGGTCATTCCTGAACTCATGGGACTGTGGCGGATGGAGCTGCCCATGGAGGAGGTGAAGTAGGGATTATACTCTCCGTTGGCTTGGTGGCCATTGTGCACGAGCTGATGAGAGTTAGGAGAGATCTGATTTTGTCCGCTAGATCCCGTGAAAGAAGAGAGAGAACTGGTTGATCCCATCCCACCAAAACTGGCGAGTCTTGGCCGGCGGGCCTCGCTGGACGGGGGCTGCATGAGCAGCCTCTCCTGCTCCAGCCGTCTTCGCGTTTCCATGAGGGTTTTCTCCACATGCAAGTTGTGCCTGGGCAACCTGGGGGAAGGCGGTGGCAGCAGCTTGCCCTCAGGGACACTCAGGAATGCTGCGGAGGCCTCATGTAGTGCAGCTGTCCTCACTTGGGGAGAGTTTGGTTGGTTTCTTGTAGGAAGCAAGGGGGACTGTTTACATTCATCGCTGTTGGAAGAAGACAGCGACTCGGTGGATGTCCACCCACTGGTCTGTCCACCACCACTCCGGGGTGTTGCCACAGGCTTTGCCACTTTGGGTTTCCTCTGGATGTTTAGTTTCTTTAAGGTGTTCCCCCTCTCAATGTCATCCACATACTTCAGAAAATCCAGGTCTAACTGATAACCATAAGGGGTCTCCAAATAGTAGGGGGCCAACGAGTCCTTGTCATCATCCGCATTTAGACCTCCCTCTCCTTTTTCTGTGGAAAAAAAATAATATAAATATATCTCAGAATACTGTAAATCCCGATTTCTTATTTAGGTTTGAACAAATGTACAGAAATTTGTTGAATGAAAGATCTTTTAAAAATGTAACCCTGAAACCTAGTACTTAAAAGGTACTTCAAAAACTACACACTGAATGCTTTTATATGCATAGATGACCTGAGTGCTCTTTAGGAGACATCTAATTTTACATCCGCATGAACTGAACAAATTAATTGCATTGAAACTCAAAAGGTTAACATCCACATTTAAGATTCTACTGTCAAACTACACAAACATCTTGAATGTAGCTGAAGGAATGAGTCAGTTCTTCAACAAAAAACTCTTATACCCGGTATCTTCCAATCTTCCATAATTAAATGCCATCCCATCCATCTGAATTGGCTCTGTTTATAGTTATACCTTATGTTATACCTACTAATGAGTGTAGGAGAAGAGTGTACACTGATTTTCTCTTTAGTCACTTTCCACAACAAAATGATTTATTTTTTATTGAATACTGTGCTGAGATCTCAATATTTAAAATACCATAAATGGTGTCCAATTGATACAGTAACTACATAAAATAATTCTTGCCTCCCAAATAGTATTGCCACATCTGATGTTGCAGTAAAGCATGGCTGTAGTGAAATATGCTCAATATAATTTGCTGCTACATGTACAAACGTGAATAAGGAATCCCCTCATAGAGCTGTTTCTTTTCAACATCTAGGCTAACATTACTATCCGAAAACGAGGTTATTTATACAGCTGGGCATCTTTTTTTTTAATTTCAGATGGAAAGTGGGGAAAAAAAACAACTGTTCCAGTTGCTGAATTACACAAACCAACTTCATACTGTACAGTAAGTTTGCTTCCAATAAATATGTGCAGTTATGAACCGTTAAACTAAAAAAAGACTAGTTTAACCAAATGTTAAAAACAATATTCTTAGCTTCTTTGGAGAAAACAAGAGAAACTGTTATAGAACACAAGGCAATAATCCTGTGCACAGTGCAGAGCTCTGTGCTGAATGATTCCTTTGGGGGGGGGGATTTGAGACAGTGGGGTAAACAATTTTTTTCCTTTCCCAGACCATTATATAAACACAGCATTGTGAAGTATAAATTAATTACCAGAACCAAACCTCTTTCACATTTATTTATACAAACAAACATTTTTGATACATTTTAATGATTGGTAAACCCATAAGAGGTGACAGAAGCTCATGCTGAAAGCACTATACAGTCAGACCTGCTGGTATCACACTCCAAATTCCTCATCTACTAAAGACCTTTCCTGTCCAACACTGGAAAACAAGCTGTACCTAAAACTTTCCAAACCCTTAAAAAACAGGAAATCTGAACTATTAGGCAGCAAAGCTTAAAACTCTCAGCTCTGCTAAGCTACAAACCTTCCTCAACAAGGAAAAAAAACAATGCAATCTCAATGTATTTTAATATACTTTTCAGCAAAAGACTAATGACAAAAAATATCACTCATTGATCCTTCCTTACCTCTCTGCTTAGCCCACTGGCCTTCAGCGTCTATTCATCGCAACCCTGGATCATCTAATGGAAGCAAGCTGTGAGCTAAAACTCTGCCTGCTCTCTCTCTCTCTCATTCTTCACTCCATAAGGGGAAAAATTCCACTATTAGTGTAAACTTAGCCAAGCCCAGCTCTGCCTGCCATAGGCCGCCTGTTTCCTCCAATGAAACAAGCCTTACTTTACTTTCCTTCTACCCCAACAGAAAGCCATCTAAAGTTACGGTACCTTTTTCAATTTAAATAGTTAAATCTTCCTTTCAAAGGTACATTCTCCTATTCAAAGGAAAATAGCTTCTTGCAAAAAATAATTTTGTATTTCATAACTCAAGGTCCATATGCAAAAAAAAATGATTATACTACTGACAGAAATATACAGCAGTTATCCAAAGTAAATTGTAAAGTTTCAATATATATTGCTAGACCCTTTCTTGAAAGTATTTTTATGTTTATTGTCCACATCGTCCCCCCGTCAATATTGTAATCAAATATCTGACAGTTCACCATTTTAGAACTATTTCTAAAACATTGTAAAGAAAAAGGTTTTCATGGTTAAACGTTTTAAAATGCAAAACAGAGATAAGTTCACATCTAATCTCAACACTGAGCTTTGTTGCCTATTCATACCTTCTCCAACAGCTGTGTTTTCATCATAACAAGCAAACATTTGTTTTACATGATGACTCGCATGATGTTCCATAAAGGGAATACACCGCAGATGTCATCCAGTACGTCAGTGTTTTCTGGTACCAGGCAGCACTGCTGTGAAAATCTCAATTCAATCAGGACATCTGAACTATGAGTTCAGTCTTGGTAAAGAGGAAGGCTAGAATTTCATGCCCCAGCACCATCAATCAGAGTATAAGTTAAGCCTATGCAAGGATAAATAAACATGCATTATCGGATGTCCTAGTACAAGGCTACTGAAGGCACAGGCAGTTATTTCAGGAGGAATCAAAAACAAAGTTCATCTATTACTGTTTATAGTAGCTTCTTTATTGTAGATACAACAATATACCTGCTCAAACATATTCAAATATGGTAAAACTTGTAATGATCTTTTTGTTACTATAAAGGAACACATAAAAAGATTTTGGAAAAAATTTAGGAGATAACGGGGGGGGGGGGGCATTAGATCTTAAAAGCATTAGTATATAGCTAACGCACAAAGGTTTTAGTTGAAAGGTTTAATTGAACAGGACTAATAATAATTGAAATCGGAATAATTTACTGAATGCCAAAAGATTTTCAAAAGAATGACCCGCAGGCAAGATCAAAGCCATAAAAATATACAGTAAATGTAAATGTTTAAAATAGCCAATGACATTTGTAACAACTCGACATGCTTTAGGAAGAGCTCTTGAAATACAGGGACGTAGTTTTAAAAGTCACACATGCTGTCCTTGTTGTTAAGGCATCATTCCCCCCACCAACAACCTGCTTCTCAGCAGTAAAGTCCTGTCTAGCTGGCACATTATAAACCACACCTATGATAGCCATGATGTGTGTTTGTGTAAACTTGAAGACACTAAGTAAAGATCAACATTTACCCAGGCTAGGTCATTACACAGAGCAGAAGGTTCAATGTCCCTTTGCTTTTTATAAATCTGAAGCAAAGTTGTTTCTTTTTTTAAAAAAAGTCTGGATTTCAGGATCAGTCTATTTGTATTAGTTATGCGTGCCTCTAGAGTTACATATAGGCCCACAGTAGTTAGGCACACGTGATAAACACACAAGTGCTCAATCAAACAAGAATTCACAGAGCTTTGTTTTTTTTTTCTAAAACATCTAACAAATAACATTGGTAGAAACTACCACTGATTTTGATGTCAGGTCTACAAGAAACAGAAGGCAAGAGGAATTTATTGAACAACTTTGGTACTGAAAAAACACTTTTAATTTTATTCTTAGTCAAAATAAAAAAAAACTATCAGTATACATCATATGTTTATATTTGAAAACAATGTACTGTATCATTACAATAATTATGGTGGCAAGGTTATTTCAGCAGTATGGTTCTTGAGGTATGGCCACTTTTCTGTTTTCTTTCTAACTCACCAGAGCTGAGTTTATTGTTATCAGGGGCAAAGGGATTGGGATGTTGCTTTGGCTAAAATGTGGCCACCTTCTTTATCCGATGAAACATAATGACAGAGCCGTGTAAACAACCTAAAATAGAATTCCGCAGACAGTCTAGTCTCAGGCATTCCTCCCTGGAGATTTTTGAGGACCTGTAGTAAGGAAAGCACGCCTATAAACTTACTTTTTTCATGTAGCTCTACTGTAATCCCTACAAACACAAAGTAAGCATATACAGTAACTTGCCGGACTTTTAGATTAGATACAAGACTGTTTCTAAAACCAATACTGTTTTGTGTGTGTAAATAACAGCTTTGTGCTTGGTTATGCTGAAACATAGAGAAGTCGTGACAGACCAGGCACAAGGCCCAAAATTACAAAGTATTACCTTTAAATTCTCACCATCAGGTATAAATTCTGACATTCCCTGTCATCCAAATTCAGTAAGACATACACAACTGCTGTCAAATTTAGGCTGTAGCAGAGATGAATTTAAAAGACATTACATCTGAAACACTAAAAAGGATTATATTCATATTTGTTTAACGGATAAGGAAAATAAATTACAAAAAAATATTTTTGTAGCTTATTAATGCATGCAGAATCTAAACTACACATTTGTACCATTATCCTTGATGTCATGCCACAAATCAAATTCCACAATGATACATTGTAGCATATCTGCCACCACTGTTAAATAACTCTGAACATGTATACACTTATTAAAGCCACACAATTATACTGGAAAATCTAAAACAAGAGCATACACTGTACTACGCAATGTTATGTTTTATCTGTCACAAACATACTGAAATGCAGGAATATATTAATAGGTACAACAGATAATCTGACAAGAAAACCTACAAAAAGTAAATGAGTTTTTAATCCCCTGAAGTCATGGCAAGAATCAATCCAATCTCAAGCTTTTAAACTGAATTCTAAACATGCACTCTAACTGAGTAAACATTTAGACGAGCTTATTTTAAGAATATTAATTATGCTAAATGTTAAGTAGCATTCTAAACTTGAGTTGCTATTCAATATACAAGCATAAATTAGGAACTGTATAAGTAAAACAGTTAATTTAATAAAAATGCAGAAGTTCAATTAGGCATTTTGCCAACTATATGCATAGCTCAAATATGTGAAAACTGGCCTTGGCCTTATAAAAATGTACAATGAATTCCTGGAAGAACTACATTTGGTCAAAGCACTAAGCCACACCACACTGCTGAAGAACACAGCCTAATTACTGTCCTCTACACAGCTCCCAACATTGCACATAAACAAATTACACATCAAGATAAAAGCTATCAGAATCAGGAATAAAGTTTTTACTTCAGATTTTGGAAAACTCAAAACTGTTTACCAAAAAACTTAATCACATGCAGAATCTGTACTCTGTAGTTTTAATTAAGAATTCAACAAATCTCAGACTTTCAACAATCCCCAAGATAGTTAAGCAGCATTAAAAGAAAAAAGGATAAAAGTTTGCTACTTACATGTAGCATGCAATGTGTAATGACTATAATTTAAAAAATGAAAATAGGTTCCTGAAATGGCACTGAATACAGATTTACTGAAAGCATATACTGTGACACTTCAGCAGGCAAGTGTTCGTGTTTGCTGTAAAAGAATTTCACACTCCCTTGCTATTTCCTGACAGGGCTCATTAAAGACTGCCAGCCTACCCAGGTTTAACTACTCCATTCTTCACAATCACGTCATTGAATTTATTGGTCAATTTAACCAAATAAAATTCTAATACATTTATTAATTATCACAAAATCAACATACTTACAGAGCATAAGAATGCAGTCTCTACCAAAACATTTCTGACTAAATATGTTGGTTAGGAAGAAAAACGTTCTCTTCCAATCAACAAGTAACCGAAAAACTGACAAAAAAAACAAATCTGTAATGAAGTTCCGTCCAACAAATCAAGAAAGCTGTTTATAGTTTTCCAGTTTCAGGTCATATACAATTTAAACAGGGAAAAAAACTATCCATGCAGACCAAACCACACATTTGTGAGTAGTGAAGCCACATTTTTTTTTCCTTCTGCTAAGAAGGATATGGATTATGTCAATTCTGGTTTTTCAGAGAAAAAGAAAGAGGGCCAAAGAATAAAAAATAGGGTGCACAAATATATGTTACACTAGCCCCGTGGTTCTCTTAAGTTGAAGACAGTAAAGCCAAAAAAATGCACTACAAATTGTTTTCCATTCTGAGACAAATGAAGCATGTGATAGAGTTAATTCTTGTTTTTTTGGAACAGTTCCTAGGTGTGGAGTAGATTAAGGGGAACAGAAGTTTGCAGAGTTGACCCTAGCGGTGCCTCCATTGAAAGGCTTTGATGTTTATTCAGTTCTTACTGATTCTGGGGTGGTATAAAATAGTAAGTCTCTAGACTCATAAGTTATGCGTCTATGGGTTCAGGTCCCCACTGCAGACACTGTTGTTGTATCTTGAGCTCCAGTCCACCCCTCTGTATGACTGGGAACCAGCACTGCTGAAGGAAATCCTGAGACGAACACGTGTGCCATCAAGGGGTGGGGGGTCTTCATGTGCCCTTTCATCCTCTTAACTTGGGAACTAGGACAGGTTTTGACACAATGAACCAATGTGGCTCGGATATGAAATGACCTATCTTGATTTACTGATCATTATTTTACTCACATATTGCTGAGGGTGACAGCAGATCACTCACCTATCAACACCACACCAAGATATGTTGACTTCATTTACATTCTTAAGTACTATGAACTTGCATTTTAATATACTGAGAGACATTAAAACACTACCAATTCCACTGGTTCCACACTATTTTGTTGTATTTTAATTCCTCTGAGCATGCTTTGCAACTGTCCTAATTGTAGTCAACTGTTCTTCAAAATGAGGTTTGAGAGATTATGTACACAAATGGTACTTAAACAATTTCTGGACCAAATTTTAACTACTCAGTTAATGCAAGAGGCTGGGGATTTTGTTCGACTGGCTAAACATCTGCTGGGAACTGTACCATACTGTTGTGTACAGTTTCTATTAGTATGTAAACACTTACTATTATACTTTTTTTGTTAATAAAAGTTATTTTCATTAAATGTACGCATTAGAAATCTTCAAAAAATAATCAGAATCATTATAAACTTGATTACAACTTAAGCAGTCACTATAAACACTGTACAATACCTAACTCATTACAGTTCCTACTCCAAGCTAATAGATTGTCAAGTGTTACTTGGCATCATCATGTTCTTCTCTATACATTCATAAATCTAAAAGGTTCCTTTTTATGTACTACAAAACACAGATCTACTTACCTAGTGTAGTTATCTTACAATACTGTGAAACATCAGTAGAAAATAACAGAATTTTGATTCTACTTGATCAAAGTGAAAAGAGCAAAACAATACAAAAAGTAACTTTTGCACAGTAGTTTAACTCCTGACCAGCAGAGGGATGCTAAAATACCTTTTAGGATCAGCAGTCCTCTGCTAACAATAGGTATTAATTTTACAATCTGATCAGTCCAATTTATCATACAGAATCAGTAAAATATGGGCCTGTTTTGAGGCATGATGGACATGTTTTAATGAGGTTTAATGTTTAAAGCACTGACATTCTGGTTATTTTTAATTATTTGTAACATAGCTCAGGTACTTAAGTAATGCATTACCATTAAAATGCAGATTTGTCTAAAACATGTTTGACACACCAATGAGTGGTGGGGAAAAGCAATTACAGATATTACCCAAAACACATTTCAGCTTGATTTTCCATATCAAGCTGGGATCGTGGTCTTATGTCACATTTTGTGCTTTTGCCATGTGAAGTACTGACAAGGTACTTAACTGACTTTAAAAAGCTTTTCAATTATTGAATTCATTCTGCAAACACCAAGAGTGAAATGCTAAAACAGTGCCCTAGAGCTCCAACGTAAAAAAAACAGTTTTGAGCTAGCTAGAACATTCCCGGTTTAACATTAAACCAGTTGTTTTTGGGGACCTATTTTGATTAAGGAAAGCAATATTTTTTTGCACCAGTCAGTAGTCAACATGTTTCCCCAAATAGTTTGAAAATGTGGAAAAAACAAAAACCTGACCTGTGAATGACTGAGGAACAATACACACTTTCCCCATAAATGATGCTTAAGTAAATTATTCAGTAGTGGATTGTAGAAATACAAGTAAACACCCAAATTTATGTTTAATGCTCCCCTGAAAACAACAGCAAAAATTAGCCAATTCTTATATAAATAAGATTTTGTTTTAAAAAACAGCATTTTAAAAATAAACTAGATTTGTGTAACAGATAGATAATAAAAACAAGGGTATTAACATGTCCTTATAACATCTGTGGTATAGAACTGGAAAATTGAAAAAAGAAATTAAGCAAGTGCAAATGTGAGAAGCATTCAGTTTGAACATGACTGCACTAGAATGTCTGAAAACAATGCCACATAAAATTAATCATAAAATCCCAATTCCCTCTCATGGTAGCAGGTTGAGCTGTTTAATTCAAGCCCTGCTTGCAGGTCTGAGCCTGTGATTCCTCAAGCAGCCACACACAAATGACTGAGTACTGCTTGAGCTCTCGGAGGTCCAGGCAGCACAGTGACCTTTGTGGCTCCCAGATGCTTGCAGGCTCTTGGTGTTGTATATGAAGGAGATGTGCCTCTGCACCATTCAGTGCTAATCTCCAGTGCTGAGAGTAAGCCTGTGCAGCCTGCAATGTGTTAAAAGGTGGGCTGGTTGGAGGAGTCTGCCTACACTTTCTGACTCTTCCCCCTGTGGTTGCAGGGATCCAAATATCAGCAGAAAAAATACACAGTTCAGATTCCAGATCAAGGAGGGCGTGACAAAAACAAATGGGTGAAACATGCCTTCACCACACAAATTAAGTACAGAGGCTACCAGTCCACCTTTGGGAACCTAAGTCAAACTGACTAGCGAAACAGCTGACAAAGATTTTTACTATTACTTTTACTACATTATTCCCTTTATGGTGGTGAGTGTGTGAAAGTGTAATGTGTGTACCTATCAGACGTTCAGAAGGCTATGGAAATTCACATTAAGAATTGTTCTTGAAGAAGAATAAAGTATTCATTGTATTTGTTATAAAGCAAAAATTCAATTTCTAGACTTTTCATTTACTTCCCAAGGTGGAAGGCCCAAATCAAATTTCACTCGATACATGAAGTAAAAGAATCATGCAAGGTAAATGGCCTTCACTCTGTATTTTGAGCAATCTTATAGCACAGCATCCCTAATCATAGAAAGACTGCATTATGCTGTTGGCTGTCTTTGTGATTTTTCTAAAAGCTTGTTGAATTAAAGGTGTTATCCCTGTTTTTTTCACATGCATGAGCTCAAATCTGATTCTGCTCGCCTTTTAATTGTCATTGTTAAACGTTATTCTGATACAAAGTGCATTAGGGAAACCTGCGCCTGATTTGGACATTTTGAAAATAAGAACCGGTGCTACAAAAAGCTCATGAAGTTCGAGTGATATTGTTTAAATTTAATCCAGAACAAAACAGAAATGCTCACACTTATCACTGCATTATTTTTAGCCCTGAGGAAACTTTTCAGAAATTCCCCCATTTTATTTTCCTCCAGGCACTTAAAATTTATTAGAATATAAAATCTTAGCAGAAAAAAAAACACAAAAAATCCACAACACTAAGGTACATCAAACAAAGAACAACAGGCATATAGCACAAGACATTCCTGTACTTTGACATAATAGGATCTCATCCCAATATCAATTTGCTCATAAATACAATATTATATACTTCAAACATTAAAACTATCAAGTTCACAACAAAAGCAAATGTTATGATTTTGTACTCTTTTAAAAACGTTTCACAATACTGCATCTTCAATTTGTTTTTCAATGTTCTTTTAGTTTTTAGGTTTACTTTTCAGTTGTTATCATCTTTTTGAATTTCTAAGGGTGTATTAGAAAGTCATTTTATTAACACTTAAGTGTGAACAAATCAGATGTTACAAATTATTTCAATTAATTTAATGTATTTAAGTTTCAGCACTACAATACTTACTACAAAATCTTAATACCGACGGTATAGAATTAAAACCCTCTACATTTATTAAGTTGTGCTTCCACATATACCATTTTAAGGGTATTTCAATATAGATTAAGCTCAATTTATTCACACCCTTGACATAATGCAACATAATACTTGTTTAAACAGAAATAAATGTATAAAATGCATAAAATTAGATGACAAACAAAATTGTAGACTATTAGTATAAATTCCATGTTTTTCTAAAATATACAATGTTCACATTCTTTAAAACCATGTACATGTAAACATCAGACAATAAATTCTAAAAATGCAGTCTCTCAAGTTTTTAAATGCAGTAATTTCACAAGCCTCAGAAAGCTTACAGAAGCTTCTTGTAGTCAAAATGCATACTATCACAGGATCATGAGGAATGTCACAGAAGTGTGAGAAGATATAATGTATGAGATACCAACCTCAGCAAATTTATTTGCAGCTGCAAGCAAACTACTGAGAGACCCCAATTTCAACTATGGTTGTCCATCATACTGTAGTTCAACCCTAATGGCTCCTACCTCACTAGGAAGGGGATGTAAGAAAGAGTAACCATAAGTGCCATCAGGAAAGTGATGTTAGACTAATTTGTACCAATGGCAACAGTAAAGAACCTTCAAAAGAAAAATTCCGTTCTCATGATGAAATATCGACTATCATTTGAGATCATTATATATGAATCTGCAGTAGATTTCCAAGGTAAGAAAAAAATGAGTTTGTCAGATACCAACTTATTTACTCCTAAGTCAATCAGGACCAATTATATCGTAGGAAGAAACAAACTGAGTTTGTCACTGGTGACATGATTTACACAGAAAGAAACAGTTTGTGTTAAAATATCATTATTAATATTGATATAACATAGGAAGGTGGGTCTTTTTTATGTCTACTGTTCCTAGTGCCTTTGTTAGGATTGAGGGATTCTAAAGGATATTTTATTAAAGAACTTAATTCTCTGTGCTAAGATGTTCAGGCTTCTTCAGAAATGTACTTTCCAGCAAGATTTTCCTTCAAAGCTACTGCCAAAAGGTTAAAGGAGCATAAAATCAACCTTCAAGATTAACAAATCACAATTTCCAAGCCTTAATCCAATAGAACATTTGTGGCATGAAATGAAGGACCTGGAGAAGTTAAAAAAAATGTGCCTAAATTATTAGGAAGTACTGTAAAGTAAAAGTGTCTGGAGCTTTTTATGTTATTAAAGCTAAAAGGGAGTGGGAGTATAGATAATTCAGTCAAATAAACAGAATACTGAATGTGTAAAAAATGTATTTATTTTGGATTATAATTGTGGTAAACCTTTTTTTTTATGTTGACCTCAATGCAACAAATACTGACGATACAGTTTTTTTCTTTATAAAATCAACTCAGTTACATTGAATCAAGGAACAATTATACAAATTTGGAGTTTGAACAGATAGTTTAAATGTCAAATGAATATGTGCTGCACTTAATTTTATCAAATTATATTCACTATGCTGCACAGCATATATGGAAACATGATATTGTAGTCCAAATTTAATAGTTTCCAGAGGTTAATGATATTCTCAATCACAAGAAAAAAAAAACTTTGAGTTCAACTTGAAACAAGTTGGTATATGTCACCTCAAAAGCCTGACATACTTTGAATAACCCTAGTGTTCTGCATGATCATTCCTTAACAAATATTACCTAGCCTGCACTCCACAGTGTAGGTTGCTGAGCAACCTGCTTCCCTTCCGAAGTGCAGGACACAGAGCTCTGTTGTCTTCCAGGAATGCATGACTCCATTTACACTTTGCTAACGGACGTCTACCTTCAGCCCATGAATGTAATGTTACCAAATTACTGAGGAGGAATAGCAGCACAAATACTGCCTGCAGACATTTGAATACTGATGTGATGAGAAGAAAATCCAAATCCAAATTATCGATTGCTTACTAAAATTCCTGCCTAGTTTTATTATACAAGTTGAGTTTGTTTCCAAGGAACACAAAATTACATTTATATTTGAAAATGTCTATGTATAATCAGAGTGACTTCATAAGATGGTTCCTAAATCACAACTTTATTAATAATAAGTAATAAATTACATAATAAGAAGAGCGTATTAATAAGCAGAGTTCTGAAACTCAGCAACTGCAACAGGGTTCCCATAACAGTACTAACAAGGTCAGCATGAACTGACTTATTTATCTATACTAATGGCACAAAGGGAAAAGACCTGAGAATAGATGCAAATCTTTTAACTTCTAAGAACATGCATCTCACAAGACAAGAGGACACTCATGCCATCCTCTACACCTGATTACAGGTAAACTAACTGATCTGAGAAATTTCATCCAACCCTTTCTTAAAAAAATACCAAGGAATTATCTTCAACAACATGGCTGGGGAGCTGGCTTCCACATGTGAGCAGAGCATTATAAAATGTATGAATTATTCAAAGTGCATTTTAATAAATCAAGAGAAAAATGATGATAATAAGACTTCTATTAAGGTTTGGTATCAAATTCAGAATTTCTGGCATGTAATACTTATCCATCATCACTTACTATTTAAGTACAGAGATAAAAGCTGAACTCTCCCAGGTTACAACGCATTGTTGGTTGTTCATTGTTTCTTCAGCCCCTGTTCAAACTACATCGAAGGCGAGTGATCTTTCCATATTTAGGAATTTGGCAATTGCATACCTTTTGATGACTTCTAATAGGCTGCATCACACCTATTCCTTATGACTTAGAATGTGAGTCTGTTGAATATAAGCCATTGTCTTTTAATGCACAAGTGGCCATTTAGATGATGATGCATATTGACAGAAAGCTTTATTAAAATGTCTTAATGATAATATCGTAATATTCTCAATAACTGTCAATGAATTGAAACTCAGATTGGACTACCTCTTTTACATTAACGTACATTCAAATTAAACACTCATTTCCACTTTTACATACAAGAATTGGAGAAAACCTATCATATCATGAACTTGGAATGATAGACAAAACCTCATGTAATAGTATGCAGTTATGGGTTTATGCTGTTACTTAAATAACTTGCTAAAATAATAATTAATATTAACAAGGTAAATGATCATAAAAATGTACATTGTTAACAAGTGATAGCAAGTGAACACCATATGCAGGCATGGGAATAAAACTTTTGCCATGATTATGTCTCCACTCAAACCTGGCACAGTGTGTGGTAAATCCTCCAGCTGAATGGAGGCAGACACCTGAGTGGGTTCTCCACGTGAATTTAGACTCTTGGAATGCTGTTCTTACCTTGGAAACAGTATGGTTTAAAAAAAACTTTCAGTGCTGTTTAACCTCTGAAAATATGCCCATTCTTCAGGTGAAGTTTTATAAAAAGTCAGATCTTAATTACCTTGAAGTAGCACAAGAGCAGTCAGTCCACTGATAAAAGTATAGTGAAGTGCAATAATCTGGAATTCTGACAAAAGTATTTCATAATTGTACGTATCAAATAATTAGACATACTTTACTTCAGCAAAATTTTGAAGTTTCTTATTATTCCTTTAAGGCTTGTTTCAATTACAAAAGAAGCAACAGCACAATTTCAGCCTACATATGTATAATTATATTTAATTTTCTGAGCTTCATATGCAATGTGAAAGGTTACAATTAATAGAATGGATACTTTATAATTTTATACACAGTTTACAAACTGCTTTAAAGTTGATAAAGTCTACTTTTGAATAAATTCTACCTACAAATCAATTAGGCAAACATAATAAGAATGTTTTCAAGTTTTCATTGCCTCTATTTGGTAAGCCTTTTTCATTCTTAAATGTTAATTATACAGTACTACAAGATAGATTTCTTCCAGGGGCTTGTGACAGTGTTAAACACATATGAGACCACAATCAACAGTGAATCAATTCACTCAATGCAGATAGAGAATGTTAAATGCAAATGCTAGTAACTACAAATTCAGACATTTAATGCTTATAGTTTCAAATTACTTTAGGTCACCCAGTTATTAGTATGATGCCCTCTTTTAGCACAAACATTACATGAATAGGAGACAGACAAAAAAAAAGTACTTCAGGGTTAAAGCAAAAGTGAATTAATTACCTGCAATACTGCCGTTAATCTGTGCTGTTTGAGCCATGACTGCACCAGTTCACTGTCAAATCCACAAAGACATTTAATGGAGTCATGCAAATGCCATGCATCAAGTCCAGCTTACCATGCAACCTGCAACAGGAAAAAAAACACAATTCTGAAAAGACATTCAATGCAGTAGTATGTGCCTCTATTTTATTTGCATAGACATTTAACCAGCACAGGCAAACACTTGAAAATTCTTTGCATTCTTGCATTTGTAAAAGCCCAAGGACAGCATTATTTAACATCAAGCATGGCAGTGTGAGTCAAGAGCACTAGAAAGGCTAGCCTTGCATCAAGAGTTCTGCCTATTGATCTGACTTTTGGTTGTACACCATTCTTCCTAGTAGATAACCTCTTGGAATTCCAACAATAAAACAAAAAAAAATGTTCAAACAAAAAAAATATATATTTTTTCCAGATATGCCGTTTATAGCATGACTGACATCCTCACAATTATTTCATTAAAATTGTCTTCTCCAACAACATTAATTTTAAAGGCACATGTGAATTATGCATATTGGAACAATCATGTAGGATAATTGCATACTGTACATTGGAATGTACATTGGAAACCTGTCACATTGTGAAGTATACTAGAGATATACTGTCTACAAAACTAATCACAAACCACAGTTTAATTTTAACAAGCTCAACAAATCAAATCTCCATTTCAACGTCCCCTCATTCCATTTTTGTAACCTCTTTTAATTCACGGCTGACCATCTTATTCCATTCTTCTTCCTCTACTTTCCCTCTTTCTGAATTCGTGTATGGTTTTCCACTTGGAAATTATCAGCAATATTTGTCACAGATTCTTGGCAGCAATTAACCACTTTCCATTTTATTAATGTACAAGTCAATATTATAAGGCAATATTATAAGCAATTTCATATTAGAAGAAACTAACTTGAAGAAAATAACTGACTCGGTAACATGAGTGAATGCTGCAAAGGTTACAAAACATTGTAATGAATTACAGTAGCTGGTCTTTTTCCGCAATATCACAACCTTGCACTATACATCAAACAGGCTGCCTAATGACTTTTACAATCCCCAATAAGTGTAAAATGCTAACTACTTTGTTTTTTTATATGCATAGTATCTGTAAGTTAAGAAATTCCTTTTGTGCTTGAGAAGCTGTTTAAAGATGGATCACTGACCTCTAACTCTATCAGAAGTTCCCGCTAACAGATAAGGAGCTCTCCTTTGAATACTTAAGGGCCTTTACTTGGAATGTGAAGTCTATAGAATTATTTTCTGAAAACACTAATACCATATCTTATCAAAAAAAGCACAAGACTTTTTCTAGAATAAAAATAACCAAATTTTAAGAGGCAGAAAATGCTTTAAGAAACTCTGTATCACAATATTATTGTGAAACAATCTTTCAGTAGTTTAACCTAGTATGGCAACTACAAGAAAAAACATCCAGTCCTATTGTCACAGAAATCTCAGAACAACATGTTACCAGCAAACAGAAAAGAGAAAGAGAAAATGGCCAATCTCACAAGCAATCTCATTTTCCGGCAAGTTTAATGGGACAGGATTTCTGTCTGAAAGTGTAACACAATGATAAGGAAAACTAAAACATATATGTTTATTACAGCATTCAGCCAGGCTTACTTGTCCTACAACATTAAAATTAGAATGTCTAATGCAGAAGTATAATATTCTGTACACAGCTCCATTCTTTAACAAGTTATAACAGCACCCACTAAGCAATTTTTAAGCAGATAAACCATACATCAAATCTCAGTGCATTTAGAAAAAATAAACATCACTGTTTTTGGTATTCCTCTCTAGTTTTTCTTTCCCTTTCTTTTTTGTACATGAAGCTTAATCGTGTATCCTGCCTTAAATTCTAAAGAATCAATCACGATTTATAATAATCTGGATGCTAGGCTAATTACACTTCCATCTGAAACTAAATCAATCCCGGCTTTTACAGATCTTGTGCAGTATGCATTTAAGACTCCTCGGATATAATTCAAAAGACAGACAAGTCCTGCTGTCTGTAAATATCAATGTCTGGTATTGCAATTCTTATTTTATCTCTATTCTCAAAATAGACCTGCTCTGTAGGATGGTATAAATGGAGCACATCAATCAAGTGGTTATCTGACATCTTTAAATACATTATATAAAAAGCTCCAAGCATTTTAAGAGCTTTCAAGCATCACCCCCCCTCCCCTCTTAATTCCATATTAAATTAACAGTTTGCAGCATGTTTAATTTCACCAAATGTCAGGTAGTTCAAAACTTGCATACCACACTAGAAAAACATTCAACTCCCGACATGTTCCAGCACATAAATTCCTTGAGGAAACGGCAAAGTGCCACAGAAACAACCTTGCATTTATGAATAAAATAAAACTGGAAATTAGTATGCAATGATCACATCTTTAATTCTCTGCAAAACAGAATCTGCAAAAGATGCCAGAAAATGTAAACAATCCATTGCCTTTGTTACCTGTTGATAATGAAAATAAAGTACCGAGTTTCTTGTGTAATGTAAGCTGCCAGCATCAAGTTTTTTAGAAAGAGAAATGTTTCATTATTATTTCTGTAGAAATAATACAGACAACACTTAATAAAATGGTTTAAAGCAAAAATCATAACCATTACTGTGAACCCTGCACTGGAACAGACAGGCTGAAGGTCCTCATGGGCAAACCAGTGTTTAAGGAGAGGTTCCTCTTCCCTCACTTGCAGGACATCTTTTTGCTGTCAGCACCCCAAATCACACACTACTCTCAAGACCCGCCTGTGTGCCTGGCCAGTCACCTGAAATTAACCCCACTGACAATGTGTGTTTGATCCTTTATTGTACTATACTGTATTTCTTATCTCAATAACTACCACTGAAAAATTCATGTTGTTGCTGTACTTGTCACAGCTGATAATTATGTGATTGGAGAAATTCCGATAGTTCAAATTAGAGGTGCATGCTGAATAATATTGTGGGCTGTACTCCACAAGCCCTGCATATACGCATTAATCACAAAATATACCAATAAGGAGGTGTCTTACTGTACATGAATGGAGCACATTGAGGCCTTATCTCAATCACAATACTAGCTCTGCTTCTCAATGGCAACAGCATTTTAAGGGTTGTAATGAAGGCACAAATAACTCCTCATATTTCACACATTTGGAACAAAATGCTAGATCGTTTACTTTACTTGAATTTATGAGGAAACCTCACAAATGAAAATTTAGAACTATAAGCCAAAACTACGCGATGTTAGTTTTCCCTGCCACAAAGTGACAATAGATCAAGACAAATGTTGGGGAGTATCAGAAAATAACATATTATGTTGGAATTCCATGTTTGGTAAAGTAATCTAATTTC
The DNA here is from genome assembly GCF_055471065.1 of Atractosteus spatula. NCBI lineage: Eukaryota > Metazoa > Chordata > Actinopteri > Semionotiformes > Lepisosteidae > Atractosteus > Atractosteus spatula. The sequence goes on along the minus strand of NC_142708.1, from coordinate 55,091,657 downwards.
ATTTCGAGCTTGACATGACAGGAGGGCTACCTTCAAAAACAACTAAGGCATAGATATAGAAATAAAGAATTTATGATGTTTGAATGTCAAACACACACCAAAATCATTATCCAAAGTAAGCTGAGATCTGCTTTATTTTAAAAGGTGAAAATAAGTGGGAAACATGGCTGTAAAAGCACATGTACGTCTAATCTGAGAACAACTGTAACAATCCTGTATGCTACTTTATACATACATTAAAAAAATCTCAAAGTAACACAACATGCATTATATGTACCCAACAACAGAATTTCAAATATATTTCAAAGTTCCTGCATCTGTATATAGATGGTCTCTTCAATATGCATAAATGAAAGGGTTAAATTAATTTAACAAAACAGTAACGATTTATTAGTGTTCTAATCACAGGCATTAAAAGATTTAAAATTGGTGAGAACATACATGCCATTACCAAAAGTCCCAAAACCTCTACAGAACTGGACCCATGCGAGTGAGTCACATAAAATTTAAGAAGCACATTATTTCTAATTTGTGTACAGTGTATACAGAGTGAACACCCTAGTACATAAATGCATAAATTGGCATGATTAAAAACATAAATTGCAAAATGTGAACCTTGCATCATACCTTGTTCAAAAAGCCTCAAATAATCATAGCACATTTTGAGCAGAATCTGTGACTTTGCCTTTTAAGAAGGTTTAGAAATATTTTAAATATATACCATAACAAAATGAACCTTCACCTCTAACCTTTTCTGCTCCTTCCTGGCCATGGTCATGGCCATAACCAGGCAATGACAGCAAACTGTCATAAATCTTCAGACTCTTCAATCTTTTCACTAGTTTTAGAGATTAAACGCAGCATTCATCACTTTGTAGTAATGATAGAAGCATGGGGCACATGCTCCATGTAGGGTTAAGTTATGAATAATTGAACAATGTAGAGATAAGGATGTCAGGGTCTCATGACAGCATATGACAAGTGTTTTCAATTAATCCCCAGATAACAAAGGTGAACAGTACCACACGTTTTAACTTTTAACCTTGTTAGGCATCCTTTCCTATAACTTTTAAAATAGATATTGCGCACATTTTTACCATACACTTTTAAAAGCAATACAGCAGTGTGTCTAGGTGGACATGAGTGTAAAAAAGTCTAATACTGTACAGAATAAAAACAACAACTTGCATTCATCTTAAAAAAAAATATTCAGCTATTAAAAACCTCTTCCCTCACTTTCAGTGACATTGACTGTCATGCACAGTAACAAACTGACCCATAGCCACCAAACTCTGCAGCTCCATGTGTTGGTCTGGCACAGTGACAGCAACCTGGAGGACAGGCATTAGGAACAGTTATTCTGAAATATGATCAACACTGGGTTATACAAAAAATATTACAAACTATTTCAGGTGTTCTCCTTCATCCTTTATCTTTTCTTAAGATTAAATTTAAAGTTCTATTTGCCTGTGTAAAAGAGAAACCTGTTCCACTTTGCATATAACAGTCCCATTGTATGAAAAATGTAAAATACTATTTCAAATCCTCTAATATAAAAAGAAGTCACACAGACTTCCCAAAACTGTACACAATTCTACACACACCCTGTGTGACTGGTTTTAATGGATCAGTGTTATCCAGAAAAGAATAGGTTTTTTTAATCTGCAATACCGCATGACTTACATCTACAATCACTCCTGCAGTCTGAGCGCCTATGACCGATAAACATTTTAATGTCAACAATTCTTAGATTATTTATCAATGTGTAAACTTATAGTTCCTACTGATAAAGGAGAAATATATACTGTGCTGCCTTATAGATTTCTAAGGACAGATTAAAAACTATTATATCACAGTGTGAAGTGACACTTTATTTAGGGTCTCTGAAGATTTTCTTAAATGTGACCAAGTTGAAAAACAGATTCAAACTTCACATGCAGCAGAATACATTTGCATTCAGGGTGTGTGACTACTCAAACAATATATGTAACTCCGAAAAAGATGGTGACTCGCTGTATAATCTTGTTTAAATATATATTAAGCAATGTATTGAATTGCATTTCTAATTTTACAACATCAATGATAGAGGGAAATTTTAAATTGCCATGAGCAGTTACAATTATTTTCTTCAGCTTCCCAAGTACACCATTTAGCCTTCTCCCAACAAAATCACAGTAGATCTAAAAATGACTTATTGAAAATTTTCTTCATATTGTGGGACACTTTGTCCCACAATATGAGTAAGGTACACTTTAGTGCACGCATTCCATTTCAAAACAAAACTTTTGAAAACAAGCCTACAGAGTTCTATCATCTTGACCCAAGACTAAAGATACTTCAGCTTTTCTTTCATCACATTAACATTTCAAATCCCCCAATCTTACCCACCCAAGTAAATCATGTATTAATAAAAGAATTATATTTCACTTTAAATCATATAAAGGACGCAGATATTGCTCACCTTCACAAGAGAGAATTTCAGAACTATATCCTGGGTCCATCAATGCTTACCTTTCACTTTCATACTAAATCCCACCGACACCAAACAGGTAGCAGAAGCGACTGAAGTCACCAGGGTGATGGACCAGCCTAAAAGTCTCCTAAATACTGAAAGATGGTATTAGTTACAGCTAAGTTTAGCTAACTTCCTCAAATGACAGGCAAACGATATGCGTCCTATAACAGGAACCAAGCCTTTTACATTGTTGAGTGTTAAGGCTGGGGGCCTTTCCCAAGAAGATGACCTCCAGGTACTCCTGAGTCAGGTAGCAAGGAAGTAAACTGTTCAAACAGATTCAAAGCTAGTTAGTCCTTGGGAAAGGTTGATCACAGAGAAAAAAAAAACACAGCAGCTTCATAGAAAGTTGAAAATTAACTAATGAATGAGGCATGAACAGGCACCTAGTGCCCAATAAGAAGCAAAGACTAGGAGTACCTGATGTCCTCTTTAAGTAGTCACTCCCACATCTTCATTCTCTCCAGACTGGTTTCTTTAATACAAAGGCAGGCAGAGACTGCCGGCAGCTACACAGCCAAATCCACATTTAGGTCTCCTAACCATAAATTAAACTACATACTTCCAAACCCTTTTTATGAGTGGTTAAGCAAATGTTCTATTAAAATGGCAAAGTGCAAGCATTCGTAATATGGCAATTTCTTGATTTAAGAATAGCAAAGCATTTTTAACTTCTTTTGGCACATGTGTTTTTGTTAATTCATACTACTGGACACATGGACAAGCCTCCTCATGCCCCCCCCCACCCAGGTTCAACTTGTCTATGGGAAGGCAAAGACTGTACTGGTGCCAGTTCAACACCAAAATATTAACAATCATGTCAAGTAGACTATATATAACTACCTTTATAGCACAATAGCAATACATTCACAACTCTAGACTCAAAACTCAAAACAGTATGAGCAAAGAGAGGGAATATATATGTGCTTGCATCTGAATAACTACGTAAGAAGTATCAGAATAATTAAATAACATCTACATGTACGAAAGGGAGGAGTTCATATTTTCTAGTTATTACTGACAAAAAAAAAAATCTACAAAAACTCAAAGGAAAACACTTAATGGTGAACAGGCACCACCTGACTGTGTTAAGTTGCCAAAAGCTAAACTCTGCAGCAACCTACAGGTCCCAGCAGAACATTTCAGCAACACGCCTACTGCTAGCAATGTCAGCACAATTACTGTAAGTGAAGGAGTGGTAGTAACATGATGGAAAATGGGAACATACCTTCATACTTGCAGCTTATGGAATGCCCTTTGTGATTAATACAGGTCTCCCATTGTTAAAATACATTACTGAATTTATACAGTGCTCATCTTCAAAAAGCAAATCACTTGCAGTTGCTCACAAACTGTTCACCTGCTGCAGAATCTGTCTTGTTAGTCTGACAGACAGTGGCACAGGGGAAACATTAACAACCTGTTAACCCTACTAAGCCAGTCTGGCCATTTCCTGTTGAGAATTCTTTAGTCTCCATTCGTCTCCGCTCAGCCCACAACAATTCTGGAACACTGTCCAAAAAACAGTCCACACTCTGCCATTCATGCTTCCTCTCCACTGCCACTTTCCAGCTATTACTGAGCTAGCTTGCCTTGCTCCTGTCTCAAACATGCCTGCCTGCCTGCACTACAACTCCAATACTGCACAGGACCAATGGAAAATGTTGCACAAATACAAGACAAACCAGTATGCTATTTTGAGATATGTTACTAAATATCAACAGATCCTTCCAATTCATGTATTATGCAATTATTCGCTGTGTTAACTTTACCTTTTTTACATTATGCCTATTCCAATAGGAGAAAGTGATAATAGGAGAGACTGATAAGTACTATTAAGCTGTATAACTGTGGTGTTTAGATAAGACTTTATTGATCTCAAAAGGTAAATTGAGGTGTATTTAATCTGTTCCATTTACAAAAGTTTGGTTTTTACTATGAAGTGATGTAAAAGCTTTTGAGTTTCAATAATAACCCGATACTCTGCTGTGCCTCCTGTCACACCTAACTGCAATTAAACAATGGTAAAGAAAATAATCTCCACCTAAACTGAGCTGGTTTTGCTGGTTGGGTATGGAGATATAAAAAAATGTTCTGGTTGGTGAGCACTTGAGCCTTCCTTCTATACCTCAAACTGGCTAGCACTGCTATACAAAAGTGGAATTGGAGAATAAGACTGAGCGATGTACTGCAGTATAAATATAAGCAAAAGGAGAATTAAATATTTGTCTTTAATATAGTCTTTAAAACGTAACAACACAAACTCAGACATGTACTTTCTGTTAGCTTATTCTTTTAAGATAACATGAAAGGTTAAGCATTGTACTGCTTAATAATAATAATAACAACAACTCCTTACACTTATATAGCACTTTTCTGGACACTCCACTCAAAGCTAGTAATGGGGACTCCCCTCCACCAATGTGCAGCATCCACCTGGATGATGCGACAGCAGCCATAGGGCGCCAGAACGCTCACCACACACCAGCTATCAGTGGGGAGGAGGACAGAGTGATGAAATCAATTCGTAGATGGGGATTATTAGGAGGCCATGACTGGTAAAGGCCTGGGAAAAGATTTGGACCAGGATAACACCCCTACTCTTTTCGAGAAACACCCTGGGATTTTTAATGACCACAGAGATTCAGGACCTCAGATTTACATCTCATCCAAAGGACAGTGCAAGTAAGTCTTTTATTACAAATACACTGTACTTTTTATAGGACATGATCAAATACTAATCCTTATCTTAAAATGTAATACCAAAGAGATGGGACAAAATTCTCATTTCCATACTCTTTTCACCAACCTAACAGTAACCACTGAAGACTTTTAATGAATATACTACAAGTAAACAGGAATGACACTAATTGCTTAACAATCCACAAACAAAGACTACTGGAAAGCATGACTCAATACATTTTTAAATGTATTAAATGTAAAACATTTATTTTCAGAACATAGGTGATTTAAGGAAACAAAGGATTCTAGGTCTTAAAAGTATAAACATATTACAAGCATACTCTTTTTTACTGACTTGGTTTAGATCAGGATAAATTATATTTCCTGACAAGACATGTTAAGAAAAAATATAGTTCTACAGAGTTGCTCTTTGTAAATATGATTGTCCAAAGTAAATAGAATTACTGCTTGGGTATTTCAGAAGCCCTGCAAAAGGATAGTACCCAAGTTAAAAAAACACAGGGTCACTAAATAGCATTGTGACAGAGAATAAAGTTTAAGGCCAGAGCACACTGCATTATAAATCGAACATTCACACAACAAGAATATGAATAAATGCCTGCAGCCCTGGTTTGTGCTGTGGGAAAGTACTAGTGTACATATTACTGCAACAAGTGAAAGCATGTGCTTCACTATGGAACCATGGTCTCGAGAGCGAATTTTGCATTTGCAGCAAATAAAACTTTAAACGTATTTCTAGCTCTTTGCATGCTTTTGTGATTTAGTGGACACTTCCCATGCACACAAATTACAAAAGCTAAAAGGCAAGTGTATGGCACTGTAGTCACGGCGTGTCATTAATATTTTGTCATTTGTTTTAGAAGAGCAGAATAAACATGTAGCTCATTCAAAATCAATAGAACTTTCACAATTCAGTTTCTAGTCACACTCAAAAGTCAGTGTTTTTTCATATGAATGCTTTGAAGATATAGTGTAAAAAGAGCCCGAGACAGATCTTCTACTGTATTTGTTTGTATTCTGAACACTGTAAAAATTCTTCAAGTGCATAAACAAACCTAAACAAAGGTTTAAACCTAATGAAAGACTAAACAAACCCTGGAGAACACAGGTCAGAAACAAAACCAATGTGAAATGTATAATGTAACTCATTTAAATGGCCACTAACTGCATAGTGACTATTGTGAGAGCAGAGGTTTACATTTAGAACTGTGACAAAATGACAGTTAAACACATAAGGTCCATTTGTCCTAAATTTGTCATATTATAAATGCCAAAATGAAACGTCATGGTGTATTTCCCTACAGCTGAAAATGCTTTAATGACAGAAATGGAATAGATTTCAAAGGGATCAGCAGGGAACAATGTTCTTTACAGTCACCAGCAGTCAGTTAATTGGTACAGGCACTGTAGGCAGGGAAAGTCTGACACAGCCCCACTGAAAGCAGAGATAAACAAGGGACTTATAGGGACTGGTGCAGCTGAAGTTCATTAAAAGACAAAGATTGAAAACGAAAGGTTGTACCCATTAAAAAAAACTCCTACAGGTGTGGTGTTATTTTCCGCTTCATAATGTTTAAGTAGCATGACATGTACTAACAGAATAGCTCAGTAGATGAACTGCTTCTGTCCTTTTTAATTTCAAAATAATCCCTCTGGGAGCATTTTTAAAAAGCCAATATCAAAGACTTACAACTCTGCACAGCAAAAAAAAAAAAGTCATACAACAGATGTTCAGTCCTTAGTTATGTTTTTAATTAAGCGAGATTCACTGGAATGAAATAAATAACCTGCCAATATTTGAAAACTGGTTTACCTGTACAGAAAACTAGAAAAAGGCTACAAATGAACTTTTCAATATCTGGCAATTAAAGGTATTCAAAACTAAAATAAGTTAGCGCCAGAGAGCATTCTGGTGTCTGCTGCAGCACTACACCTCTAGTATATTGTACCAGGTTTTTCTTGTGTTGTTTCTTGTTAGTCAATGCTAACCACAAATTCACACTATCCCTTATGAAGTGAAAAACCACAGTTGATTGTAAATTCTGGTTTGTTCAGTTTTTTTTTTAAAACGCATTTACCCTCTCTACACGAGCAACCTCTATACGAGTTTTCATTTATTTGAGATGTAGTAATTCCTACCTGATTTTTTTTTTAACAAGATTTTCACTTATGACCTGGCTGTCTTACTGCACTGCCTACAGTCTTCTTCTCTTGCATCTGAGAAATTTCTTTTTTATTACTTTTTTTTATAAAAAAAGGCTTGAGTGCGTTCCGTGCATAAAGTGCAGGATAGTACCTAATGTTTATGCATTTACTAACGACTAACATTGTAGCTACTGTACTGAACCATGAAGGTGCAGGAGTGTTATTTTTTCTACTCATTGTTTATACATCAGATAATAACTTAAAATATTTGATTAAAATGATTCACCAGGAATGTTATTATACTGTTCTGAATTTGGGGTTTTTTGAGAACATTTTTGAGTTTATGAAGCTATCAGATTATAACATGGAAAGTAATGGGAATTTAATCTCTGTTATACATGTTTACACATTATGAGCTGTTTTTGAGAAAGGAATTAACTTTGTGCAACAAGGAATAATTGCACCATCTTAAAGAATATATATTGGGAACAGTTCTCCACCCTCATCAATTTTTCATCATATTACTTTAACTCAAAGATTCTGTTGCATTCTTACAAAAAGTATACATCAGGCTGAACAGTTTGTGTACACAAGTGGCTCACACTACTTTTATCATCACAAAAATTAGTGTCACAAAAGTATGTGGGGAAAAATAAATCTTAATATGTACAGAAATACAATATTTTTTACCAACAAAATCACAACAGGAATTATTCAATAATACATATGTCCAGCATTGTCTAGTGTTTTCATAATAGTTCATAAATAGTCCACTCACCATAAATAGTCTGTACTGATGCTTTGGGCTATGCTACCCTTAAGGTTAGAAGTTTTGGAGTTAATCTGATAAAGTCAAAACTACACATCTAGGCATCATTTTATAACCCCTTGAATGTGGATATTAAACAGTTTAAGACACAGCCCTGAATAAATGTTTCTCATCACTACATGTTCTACAAGAATTCTTCAAAGCAAGACTGCCATTTTTATTAGTCCTTTAAGGTAAGGCCTTAAGGGAATTTATATTTTATATTAGCTTTATAAAAACATTGTCGTGCCTAGTCTGTAGCACAGTAACTATCAGGCACAAAATTGCAAAAGGTGTGGCAGTCCGTACAGCCAAAATTAGATAGGAACCCCCTTTCCCCTCCAAATGCTAACATGCATTTTTTTAAACCCCAGTTTCTTGGCTGGTATCACTGAATTTAATTTCATGCTTCTAAAGTGTAATGAATTCACTGTTGTAGACAACCGATAAAACATTTTAGGAAACTTGCTAATATTAGAAATACATTAATAAAAATTAAATGTTCTTATATGTAGCTAATTTATAGAAGTCAAAAACTAGTTCAAGTATTCCCTACATTTATAACCATCTTAACATAGGTGGGGGTTCAGCATGTTTTATTAAATTAATCCAACTTAAACAAGATCATTCCTATGATATTCAGAAAAATCCTGTAGCAAGACGACTGTTCTCCAGAAAATAACTTGCTTTTCCCGCAGAACAGGTCTCAGACCTCCACAAAGCCTTCCTGTAATATATCTTATTTGAAGGTTTATGAACCAGAATGACAAGTTTCATTGTTTGGAAAATAAAAACACAGCCTTGTTATGCGTTTTGGCACCTTCCCTCATATCACAAAAAGTTAATTGAATAAACTGCACCATAGCAGTGAAGGATTTAGGAGGCATTGATGATGGGTTTAAGATAAAACTGAAGTTTGGCACTCAATATTTTTTCTTCCTTCAAAGAACTTTCTAATAATCAGGACAGATATCATGTTGACATAGGCCAGGTGTATTTGTGGATATAATGTGTAATGGTAACAGACTCAGGATATCTTTCATCCCTGCTACAATCTCACTCTCAAACAATGTAAAGATACTTTCTTATATCCTGAAACACTGGTGTTCTGTCTTTTTATTGTCTGTCTTTGTTGTATTGGACTGTGCCATAAAACAAATTTCCCCCTGGAGATAATAATAAAGCGTGAATAATGCATATACAAAGAATCAAAAAAACAACTGGCAGAAGAACATACAGTATGCCTAACAGCCAGCAAAGCAGCTGGAAACGATTTATGCGGTTGTTAAGCCTAATGAAAGTAGTCTCCTAAGCACATAAGCACAGTTATAATGGTACTGGAGTAACAAATCAAAAGGGCTATCAAAATTGAGAATCAAAAATAATTTTGCTCTACACAACATGATCACTGATGTCAACCTGGTTGAATGTATTGTATACATTTAATATGTCCAAAAGAAAATGGTGTCTAAACCAGTGATGTGCAGGTCATATTCAGGAGAAACTCCAACCACCAGATTACAGTACATCTGTGGGAACCCACAAAATCCAGATCCTACTTGAAAATGTTAAACCACTGGAGAAGGATCTAAAGATCTAAAGGATCTCCAACAGACTTAAGAACTGACAAAGTCCATATTCATGAGGGAAACAACAAAAAACTCACTGAGAGAGTCTGGTCCCAGGTGGTGAAAGGACATATTTCACCCAATTACCCAAACAATACTACCCAACATCACATCGCCAAATAAATTTCCAGGACCTGGAATCAAGCATGGTGGAATTCAAGGCCATGACATCTCCTCACTGATGCACAATGTTAAACACTATTATTCATTGCCAGTAGCACCAAGAATGCAGTAAGAGAAGTGAAGGACGTTGTAGATTCCACTCTCTGAAATACAGCAACTGAGATTTACACCAGAATGGTATATTTTTAGAAGTCCTTTGACGTTCCTGACAATAATTTCATTCTTAAATTACAGTAGGTACTAAGGGGAAATCACTGCACTGGATTGAGCATTGGTCCATAGAAAACAAGGTAAAATTGAGGGCCGGACAGTCAAACTGGGGTGATGTAATTAGTGGAGTACTACAGGGATTTGTACTAGGACTGCTGCTCAAACCTATTACTTGTTCCTTTGCAGCCTACGCATGCTGACACAGCTACCCACCTGAACTACTACTTCCTAATTTCTGTCAATGATCAAAGATTCTGGTACAGTTTGTAAAAAAGCCAGATTTGTAGGATACCACAACCAATTGATTAGAGGACGCAGAAGCAGCACATGAAACAAAACTGAAATGAAAAGATTCACATAAAATCCAAGACTAGAATAGACCTTGCATTCGCAGATGTTTAGTGCAGACAAGTGCACGCAGGTTCCTAAAACAAACATTTATATACAATGCCTACAGAACATATACATACAAAACTGGAAATGCTCAATTTGAAGAGCTACATGAAAGTGCATTTAAAATTGAAAACAGGAGACACTTCCTTGCCCAAAGGGTTATGGAAAAATGGAAAAGGTTACACAGCTGTACTGTTGAATCCAATACCTGTACTGATTTCATGAAACAGTAGGTAATTGATCCAACTGATCTCAACTGGCTACTACAAAAAGGGCTATATAGGCTGAAGGCCTCATGCTAGCCTCATTCTTTGTTCTTACGTTTCTTCAAGAAAATAACATGTTGCCTGCAACTGTATGTTCCTCCCTCACAAATGCAGAAATCACATAGTTCCTGTTTATCCAGATAATCAATCTTTTCATAGAATTTTCATCCCTGCATTTCATATGGTTCATTTACTATACACATAGTAAAAAACATTACTACTTATTTTCTAAACCACAATAATTCAAAATAACATTGTTTACTCATTGAAAAAAAACATCAAAGCAATATTAACCAGACGCCGCATAAATATTTTCCATATGTGTATTAAAGTAATAAAGAACAATATGAGCAATTGAAAAAGTCCTCACTTTGCATTTGTTTTGCAAAAAAGCCCAAAAGTAAATATCTACATGACAATTTTTATATTTCATGGTCAATATTAAAATACTACCTTAGGTCTACATCCTTTGCAGAGTTTACTTGGAATGCATACTGTATGTATGCAGTCTCTACATCTCTTCTATTTTAAGAATGCATTTTTCTGTCCATGTGCAACTTAACTACTACTGGCTACAGAACAAACCACTAAAATCCAGGCCTATATCAGTCCCACTTCCACTGTAAAGTACAATTTAACTCCACAAATTCAAACCATCAATTAAACTCTGGAAGTACACATTCATACTCTATTTTAAAAAAAAATCTAGGTTAAATGAATTGTAAAAAATAGTCGGGGTGTCCCAGAAAGAAGCCATTGTAGAAAATTGTTTTCTCTACTTCTTCCACTGAGGTTCAGGAATGTTCCAGAGGTTCCAAAAAACAACACCATCACACATTTCACTGCACAGGATTGGTTTACACCCAAACACACCTGGACTTTAATGTAAAAGCACATAAATAACAGCAACACATTTTCAATGGTGACATTTTATGTTGGCTCTGGACTGATGCCATGCTACATATTAAATATCTAAATATCAAGAAGATACGGTGCTCTAAAATTCCTTCTGCTGAAAAATGGTAGAGACTTCAGAAGCCGACCATATCAAATATCAGTCAGCTGCAATTAAATTCTTTTCCCCATTTATCACAGCAAGAACCTACTCACCTGCTCTGTACCATTGTGAGCTTCATTCACAGCACAGATTAATGTTTTTTTCTTTTTCTGAAGGCTTAATTTTCCCTTTTTGGATTAAAAAAAACAAAAGATGCCTGCAAACTTCAGGTTGCCCTCCTGGTATTTAGTTTTGCAAAAGATACGTAGCACATCAGAGCTGATGTATTGGTTGTAATAGAAGCTTTCAAGTTCACCGTGAATCTGTGAACATGAATAAAAGAAAGAACACTAACTTTTCCTACTGTTATATAAAAATTCTTAAACCAAATTTCCACTTCCATATCCTTAAATCACTTTGCTCAGAATCTCAAGGCAGAAAGAAGTAATAACTAGATCCCACGATGCTACAGAAAATCTTATTCATACTGTTTGAGCTATAACTCTGAAGAATCTCATAATTTAACAAGTCTTGATGCGGCTCGTAACATATCATTGTCTTCCTTCTTATGAAATTCTCATTAACTTTATTTAAAAAGACAAACCTGTGGACGTGACATGATCAGAAAGTGTTTGCAATTGCTTGTTGTGTCTGACAATGCTGCCATCTAGAGGATAAAAATCTCAGTTTTAACAAAAGGAGTGATGATAACACTCAAAGAAATTCAGGCCTTTTGTACCAAAGGTTACCACATAAAAATAGAAATCTGGATATTTAAGGTTTTGTATTTTTTTGTTTTTCCATTTTCTTTTACAAAATGTTTTCTCTTGTTTAACCCACCTAATTTGGGACAGTTAATTGTGTTTTTTACATCTCGGCTTGTAGCTACAAACCTAGCAACTACACAAAAAAGTGGAGGAGAAAGATTCCTCTGTCCATCCCACCTTCAAGCCACTTGAAGGTGGCCACTGTGTCTTTAGCACATCACAGGATACCCAGCCCTGTACTGGGGATTCAGGCTCCACTGGAAGCTATTTCATGTGTGTAAGTTCTGTGCTGGTGAGCAGAACAGTACTCAGCCAATTGAGAGCCAGAATTCAGGGAATGTGGGTCGCAGTTATGTAGTGACATGACCCATGCTCACACACCCATGAGCTCAATGGTTTTGAGTGGCTGAGTAAACTTTCCAAGAACACTCTATCCTAGGTAGTTGACTGGCTTGACGACCTGTGAGTGATGCGGTCAAAAAAGGTAATGAATCCACGTAATTCAATCTCAGTTTTCTTTCTAACCTTGCCTAATCAATTAACCCATCCATCATTCCATTTTCTAACTGCTTCATCCATATTGAGGGGGAGCCAGCCTATCCCAACAAGCAACGGGCACAAGGCGGCATAAACCCTGGATGGGATGCCAGTCCTTCAGAGGCCACACGTACATACAGACACACCCAGGCACTCACCCCAGGGTGAATTTTCCCAGAAGCCCATTAATATACCAGTATATTTTTGGAATGTGGGAGGGAACCAGGGCAACCATAGAAAATCCATCCAAACACAGGGAGAGCATACATAGTCCTCACAAACAGCACCCAAGTCTGGAACTGAACCAAGACTCCCAGCGAAGCGAGGAAGAAATGCTAACCACTGTGCCACCACGCAGCCGTCATCAGTTAACCATGCCTCCAAAATTATAGCTCTCAGTTAATTAATATTCACACCCTGGATTTTTAAATGGTTGGTTCAACTACAATTTTAGAACCAAACCTTTAAAGTATGTTGCTTGGATGTCTAGTAAGCCATCTTACAGTTACCTTTGTCCTAAGAAAAAACTGGAGGTGCCGGTAAAAATGTGATGAAATGGCAAAACCAGCCCGGTCAATACACTTCACCAATGAGCCCCAGTCAATCAGAAACAAGTTTGTAGTTCCTACGGGCTGTGACTACTTATTTGTATGTAACAAAGGATTAACATTTTGCAGATTTGATGCTTGTCTTAACGTGCCCCAAGAAATACTGCATTTTTGTTTTTTAGCTCACATATATATATACACACACATTATGCATAGCACAATTCAAAGTTTTTTCAGAAAGGCTAAGTATTGGCAGTTAATTTAGAAGGCAAGATACGCACCCTATCTTAATGTATAGCTCTCCAAGTAAAAGGAGTGCATGTCCTGTTGCAGTCACACTTAAAATAACTTCCTATGTTTAGCTAAGTATATCCATACTTGTTCAAGCAGCCTATTTTGAACATGCCTACTTTATCAATCTGCTCAGGACAAAATATCATCTCATTTCTTTCTGCAGTGAATCCATCTACTATCAATTGATTTGAAATTATATTTGAGGGATTTAAAGGTTCCTGAAGGAATAGGTTCACAGGACGAGCACGATGAACTACAACTCAACCACAAGTGACTGCAGGGAAAGTATCTTTTTTCAGACTTGCCCGATACCTCATCTGGTGCCAAAATAAGAAGTGAGGTGTGCAACTTGTATATTATGTTATCTAATAATCCATACAGCTTCTCTTGAGTAAGGACAGTCTGGTCAGATATGTTTTGCTCTCGGGCCAGGCATGTCATTACCAAAGAGGTTCTAGGGGGGGAGCTTGTAAGAAACAAGCAGAGATTAAAAGGTAAAATATTTCTGCTCCCAAGCATTTTTCAGGTTATGCATCAGTAATGCCACAAACTATACTTAATTCTTCCAATGACCTTTTGGTCTAGGTAAAGGTTTAAACATTTATTCCTTCTGCTATGATTTTTTTCTGAACCAAGTTAATAATAAGGAGGGAAGAGTGCAGTACTGATGCAAAACCAGCTTCCAAAATCCGTTTTCTGGATTGAGGGAAACCATGCACCATGAGGTGCCTTTCTTGATTTATCTTTAAAGGATCAACCTCAAAGATGAAGAATTGAGAAAATGGCAAAGGAAAATGAAAGGTGCTGTAAAAAAACATATGTACTTAAAAGTAACGTAACCAAATAACCATCTTTTTACCTCTTAGTTATGCACTTGTTTGCATTCAAAACTTTTTCATTTTCTTCTGTAGTGAATGTGTTTGATTAAGGTCCCAAGCAACAGTGGTAGTATTTAACAGTAATGCTAACCTTTGTAGCCTCCTCAAAGAACTCAGTCCTTTCTTCTTCAACATCAATAGAATGTTCACAGTGGAAGAACAGAACATGCATTTTGGAGTTAAGGGAGGAAAAGAGGGTGAGTAATGGAGTCATTTCTCCGAGATGTTGGAGTTAATTTAACCAAACAAAAGACGATGCAGAGAGCACATTTTTGAACAACTAAGCATTGCGTGGGATTGACCAACACTGCCCAGTGACTTATCACAATGCTTACTTTTTCAGTGCTTTTGTGGGTCACTGATGCTGCCTACACCCTATCCAGCTCCATAAAAAAGACGCTTGTTAGTGCTGCATCAACCGTGTCATAAATCAAACTAATGAGCATGGCTTCCTTTTAAGCGTTTACTGATTTATTCTGCCCTTGTATACTAGAAAAATACACTCACTTAAGGTCTACAGCAGGAAAGAACAGGAAGTCTTGCAGAACTATTTTTTTATCTTAGTCACACTGTAAAAAAAAATAATAAGAGACAAAGGAGTAGTTACAAGTGGTGATTCATTATATAAAGACAAATTAATCATGAATCTTCTAAATATGAAGTTTATCTTAACCAAATTGAAACGGTTTTTAAACATATCATATGTCAGTTTTAATTAGAACATCCTTCCTAACAGCTTTTGTCTGCCAAATGAATGAACAAATAATGGTGTTAATGAGTCATTTCCGTTCTCTTCTATTCAAATCCTTGCGTTCTTTAGATACAATCCAATTTTGCTGGTGAGATGTGTGGAATAAGCAAACTTTCCTGGTGATTCACATTAGACAGAAACCTATCAAGAACTAGGAAACACTGACCAGGCCTTGGCTTCAATCAAGTCGAAGAGTTATCTATCCAGTTCTGCCAGATTGAGACTTTAATTCAAATAAGCAAAGCTTTTTTAAGACTGAGAGCTTGCAGTGTCTCTTCATTATCTCATGTGACGCACATAACAAGTGGACAAGATATAAATGGAAAAAAAGCAATTCACAAATTGTTTAAATATTTTGTCACTTTATAAAAACACATTACATTTTATTCCCAAACTATAAACTGCCAAACACATCCCCAAGAGACACACATCCAGCTCTCTGTTTCACTAGTATATGTACAATGTGTCAGAGAGCAGGAAGGCAACTATCAGGTTAAGGCAATATTTGCTCTTAAACCCAGTTGAATCGAGAACAAAATACAATATGAACAACTGGTCTTTTTGTCTACTTAAAAAAGCAAAATCTGCCAGTGTGATATACA
Source organism: Atractosteus spatula (assembly GCF_055471065.1). Classification (NCBI taxonomy): domain Eukaryota; kingdom Metazoa; phylum Chordata; class Actinopteri; order Semionotiformes; family Lepisosteidae; genus Atractosteus; species Atractosteus spatula. The sequence goes on along the minus strand of NC_142708.1, from coordinate 55,075,492 downwards.
GTCCTTAGCAAGCATTAATTAGACATTAATTTGGGTACTTTCTATGCATCACCCTTATAATTCATGAACTCCTTCTAAAACCGAGCTGCCTCCTTCAGTTGTAATCTTTTGTCTTTGCTTTTTTCATATTCCAGTCTCAAAACACTGTGTATTTAGTTCCATCTGCTATCCATGCATTTAACCAGATGTCCTCCCTGACATCAACAACTATCGCCTTTGTCATATCCAAGTCTCTCATTTGACAGCAAGTTTCATTGCACTCGGGTTCCCAGTGACTTTCAAAGCACACTTCCACCAATAAAAAGGAAAAATTCACTATGTCTCTATGCATTTACTACTTGAATTTTGTTTATACCAACATTAGCTATGATAATAAAAATAAGAAGCGGGCATATTTTCTAATCGCATTTTACTCTTACTCCTAACAAATAGCTCAGGAATTGTCCTGTGGGATTTATGTTTTTTTGTTCATGGAAATGTAAGCCTTTCTGAGATGCATGTAACAAAAAAATAACATGTTCACTGTATTGTATTTGAATGGCATGCTACATTCCAACTCAGTTTTGCTGGTAGAAACAAAAACAAAAATATTATATATTAAACACTGGCAAAAAAATATTCAAAAATAACCTTAATTATCTTAGAAAATCTTTCCCAATTTCCAAATTCCACATAAAAAAAAACTTCTGTTCCTCTGTTACAGCTGCTCCATCCCTTTCAAAGAAAAAAAAGAAATCTGGGATGAGGAGGAAAAAAAAAGTTAATCCCATTCAGTTCTTAGCAAAATGATTTGTTCCAGAGCTCTTAGGGATTGATAGCTGTAAAGGATCCATCTGAAGTGGACATTGAGGATGAAGAAGCTCTAGGCCATTGACAGGCAAATCCTCCTCTCCTCATGTTGGCATTCTATGCACTCTGTTTGCATGTACTTTCACTTCCTGTCCTAACAAAGAGCTTGTTGGCACCAAGCACTTCTAAAATGCTGTCAGTCACTTCACTCTCAATCAGGATGTAGTCAGAGGTAAAATAAAGGCATGACATTGCAATGTTTCCAGTAGTAGGTTAAAGGAAAGACAGTGGTGTGCAAGTGTCCAACAGAGAAATAATGAAAACATATAATGTATGCAAAGCATGGATATTTAATAATTAAAAGTATATGTTTATTTGAATTTTCAAATAAACAAATAATTCTTACCTATAAGAGAACTTAATAATAATAATAATCATCATCATCATCGCTTACACTTATATGGCGCTTTTCTGGACACTCCACTATCTATAATCTCTTTTACTGCTTCTCTTGCAGATAATGCCCTGCCATTTACATTGATGAGACAGGAAGAAGACCGGCTGACTGTTTCAGGGAACTTGTCAGAGCAGTAGAGATCTAAGATCTTTCTAAGGTGATAGTTCCCCATTTCACCTCTCCCAGCTTGACTAATATAATAATAATAATAATAATAATAATAATAATAATAATAATAATAATTACTTACACTTATTTAGCGCTTTTCTGGACACTCCACTCAAAGCACTTTACAGGTAATGGGGACTCCCCTCCACCACCACCAATGTGCAGCATCCACCTGGATGATGCGATGGCAGCCATAGTGCACCAGAACGCTCACCACACATCAGCTATTAGTGGGGAGGAGAGCAGAGTAATGAAGCCAATTCATAGATGGGGATTATTAGGAGGCCATGATTGATAAGGGCCCATGGGAAATTTTAACCAGGACGCCGGGGTTACACCCCTACTCTTTTTGAGAAACACCCTGGGATTTTTAATGACCACAGAGAGTCAGGACCTCGGTTTTACGTCTCATCCGAAGGACGGCACCTGTTTATAGTATAGTATCCCCAACACTATACTGGGGCATTAGGACCCACATGGACAGCAGGGTGAGCGCCCCCTGTTGGTTCTACTAACACCTGTGAGTTGCAGGGCGATATAGCTGCTGGCTTAATCATTTCAAACAGTTCTCTAACAAACAATTTAGGAAAATTGTCAGAAATTTAACTGAAGTTAGAACCTGACTTGCTCACTAAAGCACAAAACCTCCTCCAATTCATCAGACTGAAAACTTTAAAGAGTCCTTTGCCAACACAAACTATATTTATTTTTCCTTCCAAAGTATTATTTTTACTATATTTAATAAGTTGGAAACCTAGCCCTAAAAAAAATTCTTGCCATTTTAGGGAAAAATAACACTGGCATCTGAACAATATTTGCCCATAGTAACTGGGATGCTGTATCTTAATTGTAACAAGGGGCCTCGTTGTACCAAAGAAGTAAAATATTCTTAGTTAGCAGGATTTCTGAGATTTCAGCACTCTGTCCACAACAAGCAACCTCACAACAAAGAAGCTCTGTCAGAATTGTATTACTTTCAGCCAACAGAGGTCATTAAAATATAAACGGTCATTCACTAAGATTTTTTGTGTGTATTCTTCACAACTGTTGTGGAGGGGGATGAGTATGTATTGCTAAGTTGTCTTGCGTAAGCCTTCAAAAATTTTCACTAAAAAAGGTCTCATGTAAGATCAACCCACACAAGGATGCTTCGCATTGACAGAATTTGAATACCAGTGCTGGCAATACTTTTTCCCCATAAAGAGAATTTTGTATTTGCCTGCATGAACACTCCCACAGCACTAGTATGAATGGATTTTTTTTTTATTAAGATGCTATAACCACAGTTGAAGTATTCCCTGTAGAGTACTGGTGCCCATTCAGTGATGCGCCATGCAAGCCAAGTCTACTCCAGTTGGCCCTTTAAAGCTCAGGTCAGAGCCGTGAGAGCTGTTATTCACGGTGACAAGAGGCTAAAACGACATGCAAATTCTAACTAGACTACACATCTGCCATCGAGTCTGCTGCCTGCGGGGCAGCATCAACACCTGCTTTGTTCCATCTAATCAGCCCAAGCCAGCGGTAACAAAAGTGTCAATATCTCACAACAGTGTTGCACCAGAAAGGGTAAACAGAATGAGAAGCACAACAAGGAGTGACAAAATTGAGGAAAACTCTGGAGAATATGTTGTCACTCACAGCTATATCCTTTGTAGTCAAACTTACAACGAGAAACACAAAAGCTTTCTTTTACCCAGTATAAAACACTAAAGAGGCCTTGAACAATAAAATGACAGAGATGATATAACGCTGTCAACATACCAAGAACAAAAGAAGTGGAGACAAGCTACATTGTGCCTTGCAGCGTGGCCTTCTAGATCACACCAAGGCCTGAAATAGATGGCAACTAAGACTGGTGATACTGTAAAACTCAGCAACTGAAGTATTAATGAATAATACATTTGAAAAATTACACTATTTTGAGAGGGGGGAGAAGTGCTGATTTGATTTTGTTCATCCCTTCCTACACATCTCAAGAGACTCACCTGAACTAAAGCCTGTTTCTGCACTCCAGTGTCCACCTAAGTAAGTACACAAGCTGTTGAATTGTCAAAAGATAAGCTTACAATATGTGAATGAAGATTTTTTTTGTTTTGGGTGAAATTAAATATCTCACAAGTAAGTAGATAGTTGCAGAAATTCCTCGGAATATCAGTAATAATTGGTCACTAAAGAACTTCATAGATTTATAGATAACTATAAAGATTTGCAAACTTACAACTACATGTTAAATTTTCTTAATATATATTCCATTCATCATTACAGTTCACTTTCAAAATCTTTTTGCAATAAAAGTTCTTCAGTAGTTAAAGTTATCAAAGGTAGTTTGCATTCAAATGAAAAAATCTAAGAAAAAAACTGTGCAGTCTGTTATTTTGTGGGAGTTCTTTTATATACCTATACGAGATCCTCAGACACATAAGCTATTAATGCTACTAATTAGCGACTTTATAAAAGTATACTGTAACTATTTTAAGACAGATTTTTTATTGATGAACAGAAACTGTTTTAAAATACAAGACATTTGCTTACTGAAGCTGCTGGAATTAGACTATATAGGCAGACACATTGCGTTCCAAGTGGAATTCATCTCAAGCATACACCAAATGAGTTCTTTAAATTTTATTTAGTCCATTGCTTCAAAGCTCACAAGCTACATACAAAGCAGAGGTGTTAAAATTCAGGTTGTGGTGAAAAGGGCATTCTAGCTTTATCTTAATAAACAAAATCTCAGCAGTGAAGAAGCAGAAAAAAATGTACTGCCGTTAAGATTATATAAGCAGTTTTAAGAGGTATTTAGAATGAGTTGGTCAATGTGTTTGGTGGTAATCTGCTGATTCTGTGCATTCTGTCATCAGTGAAGAACTGCTGTAGTAACAGAAGGCTTGGTACAATAAAGTCCAGATAAATGTATCCCGATGGGTCCTGGACAAACACAAAGCTCTAGTGCTTTCTGTTTCCACAGGTATCATGCTTGATTACACTGTCAGAAAGCGTAAAACTTCCCAGTGCTGAGGGGCTCTCTGGACAGCAGTCTAAAATCAACTAACTTTACCAAACCATGCAGTTGGGACAGTTCTGGCTCCAGCCTCCTGAGGACTCTAGAAAGAAGAATATATACATATCTCTTAACAAAAACAACCTTATTAAAGGAGGCCTGAAGTTTAGGCCTGTATATTGAATTAAAATAAGTGTATTGCCAAACTTCACCCTCATAACATTTATCATCTGCTTGGCAAGGTATGTTGACACTGATGGCATCTGAGTTTCAAATGCAGTCCTTAAATTTACATTTGTGAAGGATTAAAAAAAGTGATGGGCCTTATGCTATAAATACACAAACAGCATATAAAACTTAAAATATTACAATAATTTTTTTATTTCTTTCATCCAGCACCATGTGAATAGCACTTGGATCTGGATGTTGCAACAAGAAGGATTAAAGATTCAAACCAGGGCTCTTTAAAAACAATATAAATTGCACCTTAGCTGTCTCAAAAAAGAAAATCAAGAGAAAGCAGTTTCAAGACTATTATTGTCAACTAATATACAACAATAAGGCTCACACCTGAAGAAGGCTCCACAGCCGAAATGTTGTGTTTTCTCTCTTCTTTTTCTTAGCATGGAATAAACCTATTATTTATTCCTTTGCAGCCTACGCATGCTGACGCAGCTACCCACCTGAACAACTAATATACAACTACTATAGTTGTATATGTTTCTGTTGTATAAAATAAGTTAACCCTTTTATCAGATAGGGTTCATTGATATTAGTTTTGACTAGCTCGGTATCCCAGTATTTATTTTTGATGAAACAGTACAAGAAATTTTACAGAACTTTAAATAGCTTCTTCCCCAGAGCCGTCAAGCTGGTGACCCCCCCCCCACTCCCACCAACCAAACTATGATGTCTCCTCACTTCTTCCTGTACCACACAACGGCTGTACTCCTACACCGCTACATACACCATACTTCTGACAATTGAATGTAAGCCGAACTTGAACTTAAAACTGTACTCGATTGTAGCAGTACTATTTGATAATCGCTGTATTATGTTATCACACTGGTGCCATACTGTTGTTTACAGTGTTATTATACTTTCTGTCTATTGTCTTGTCTGCTGTTCTATATATATATACTGCTCCATTATACAGACTAATGAGAAACACTTTTCATTATACTATACACCTGTGAAAGTATAATGACAAATAAAGCGTTAAATCAAATTGAATAGAATAATGCCAGGCTGACGGTCTAGGAATTCCTAATTAAGATATAGTACAAAGGTTCTTTAAGACCACAGATGAAGTTAGCAAATAATGTCTGCCTTGGATTTAGCTTTAAAAAGCTTGAGGTCTTCAGCATGTGAAAAGTTTTCAACCACCTTTACCAAAACAGTCAAATAACACAACAGTGTCACTGAAGACAAATATTTGTTGAACATTTAGGTGGAAACAGCTGAAGACGTAACTACAGGCATAAAATCCTTTCATCTGTTTCTCCTACTAAGTGTTTGCCCAGTCGCAGACAGACTGCAAGCACTTGAGGAAAAACAAATCTTTCTACCAAAAAATCCTTTCATCTGTTTCTCCTACTAAGTGTTTGCCCAGTCGCAGACAGACTGCAAGCACTTGAGGAAAAACAAATCTTTCTACCAAATTGAAACGGAGATCTTGCAAGGATTACCAAAAAGGCATCCGCGCTATTTTGGGAATGTGGAGAATTTGAACATTAAAGAAGAGCATCATGCAGATTCATTTTTTATAATTATGCTGTGCACTGTAACAGGTGATGTATGATAATATTATGGTTCCTTCCAAATTATAACGAGCAATTCATATGTATGAATTTAATCTGCACTTACTTTCTTACAAAAGGTCTATGGAATACAGGATGAAATGTGCTTTTTATAAGACATTAGACATTCTACATCATGATCAGATAGAGTACCAATGATGGCTAGGGAGACTTGAAGCCTCCCTTTGTATATTACATAATGTCTAACAAAGTGTATGAAACCTGAAAGAAACTTGTGACTAATAAGATTTTTGAAAATAAGGTGGCTTCACACAGCAAGGCAAACAAAACCCTACAGATACAATACTACAGAGCTAAATATACAATGACAAAATGTCAAAATGACCTTCTGAGTTATACAAGCACCAGATTTAAAACAAACATGAAATTTTAGTTTATGTGCAGAACATTATGCTCACAAAAGACAAACCTACAGAAAATGCAGAGTTAAGCCACAGTTCAGTGGGATATTCACAGACAGTTAGGAAATGGAACATTAAACAAAACCACTGAATTAGGTTTTTAGTACCCTATACAGTAAAAGTAAGTGACTCATTAAAACTAACACTCTGTTCATTCTGTGTTAATCAGTATGTTTAATGTGGCATACACAATTTTACTGGCAATAATAAAATAGGTCATACATAGGAGCTTAGAACCTTGTGAGATTGAACATCCCCTGTAAACACAAGAAAAGCACTGTAGTTGCCACTGCATTTCTGAGAATATCTCTCAATGAAGTATTTTCAGATTTTTAAAAAATAGAAAATAATGTTGACCTCTTAGGCCATTCCTGTAATCCAGGCTGCAAATATTTTTTTAAGTCTAGGGATCATTTTACAAAGCTTAAATATTAGGAAAAAATAACTGGTTTATTAACTAAGATGGTCTCATTGCAGATGGTGGGTCTAAATGCAACAAATTCATTTAAACTACTGAAGAAACTTCACCATCATCAACGTGAGGTTGTACAGTATAATAGTTCGTCTACTATCAATAGACCTTTAGCCAATTAAGAAGAAATTCCCAGGTACAGTGATGACCTAAGAAGTAGCCATTACACAGAAGGGCACTTTACTGAAGCAACCTGAATAAAGTACCTTCCTAAAGTGTACAACAGCACTGTCTATAACCTTCTAGTCATGACCCTCAATCACTAATGCACAGTATAATCCTTCAAGGGTAGTACAGTATTAAATATTCACTAAAAACACATATTACAGTTAATCCTATTCTTATATTTTAGATTATTTTTGGACTACAAACTAGTGCCATACAAAAAACATGTAAAAAATAAAACTATAGACACAAAGAAATGTTACAGAAACCAATGTACTGCTGAGTAAAAATAGAATGTTTTAGTAGATGGTGCTTATGCAGAAGACAGAATACTGTCCACCTGCAACGAGTAGCCTAATTACAAGTAAGCCTGACAGTTAAAGACAACAAAAAAGATAGGATGAGCCTTCTCTGATCTCTGTCCCAATTTTCTTGTTTGAAAGTAGCTGCAAGCAGATAAATAATTCAAGATTAATATAAACCCGTTTCTTAAAGGATCCCATGGAGTCAGTTTCAACCACGCAGCTAAAAAGATGGCCCCAGATTTTTTGTTGGCGAATGTCAAACTCAATGTCAAAACTTTGTCAATCTGCTTAAATTGAAGACCTTATCTTACTTGAACCATAAAAAAACACTGTTAAATAAAAGAGCTTTCATCCCATCTCACGCTGACATGGATAAATCCCTTATCCATTTGTTTGCTTAATTGTTCCAAAGACAGCACCTGGCCACACAACGAAGAGCCCTTTGTGCAGGGATTTGGAACACAGCCAGGTACTTCGTTTCACATTTCTTTCAGGCTTTCTATTAATTTGCTCTTGCTGACTGATGGATGATGTTTAAACACCAAAAGGATTTTTTTCAACACGCCTAAAAGAAAAATCACATGAAAATAATATTCAAATACTTTAGAATTCGGCCCCGCATCTGTTCCTAAACACTGCAATGCCCAACGTCTCAAAAGAACTTAACTGAAATGCTGTCTCTTCACCAAGAGTAGCATACATTCTAAACGCTTGTCTCCTTAAGGGAATGAGAATATATCTGCACCTCCTTTAAAGATGTTCAAGAATAATTTACTGATATAGTAAATCCTGAAGTTAGTAATATTACCACAGCTAACAGTATTTTCCAGATATACATGTAAGATTTAAAATGTTATGCAAATATTCTGATTTGAACTCATTACTTCACATTATAGAGCACATCATCTGTATCCTAAAGCATTTACATTAATTCACACTGAAGTGAAACAGAATATTTACATTTTAATACACACTACAGTTTAAAAGAAAATTTTGGAAACTTACTGACATAACATGCCAATCTCAGGTACAGTGTGCAACTTTCCATTTTTAAGTGATCACCTTCTGTGTCTATATAAAGACTTGGAATGCATGATTTTAACGATTCCTAAAATTCTTCTCAAGAAAAACTTCATTGAAATGATCTGACATTACTGTAACTGAAAATCAAAACACTGCAATGTGTAAAGAAAAGCAAATGTGATGTGCTATAATCTATAGTAATTACAAAACATGTTTCGCAGCAAGTATGCTTTGTTATATTATATGAATGTTACCTTCCTTTCCATTAAGCAGCATCAACGTTTAAAGTACAATTATGAAAGCCTGGCTAAAAAATATACCTCAGTCAACCACATCACTCACATAAATGCTTTATTTCAGCCCTAGGGTGATACATTCTTGTGAAGAGTAAACTTTCACATCTTTCATTGTAATTTATAAGCATTGAGCAATAATGAAGTTCTTCTGGAACAGTAAGATTCCATGAAAAATAACACAAGGTCAACTAAACATTTTTAACACTCTGTATAAAATCAATTAATTGCAATTTGTAAAGTATAAATACATTTATGGGGCACATTTTATGAAATCATTCTTTCATTAGATCAATTTCAGATCTAAAGGGAAAGTGTAAAATGACCTTAAATCCTCAGCTAAAAGTAACTGGTAACTATTGTTCTGGGATAGAGAAATGTCTTTCATTCTCAAAAAGTTTTTTTATTCTGAAAAAACTTCAGAATTCTGTTCAGACATTCAAAATTCTGGAGAAGAAAAAGAAGTCAAGCAAAGGCTAAGTACACAACGTCTGGCCTCACAAGATCCAGTAGTTTACCATTTTACATTAAGGAACCTTCTATTTTGGTAGAGCACAACACAGCCAGTTTTTAATTGTTCTATATACTGTAAAATGTTATGCAACCACCACATAAAAGGGCTCTGTTACATACCGCAAATACACTTCTACCATAATATCACTACCAAAGTCAATTTTTCAAAAAGGCAGACCCAGTGATGTGAGAAGAATGTCAGAAAGTACATTAACATGGAAACCTGTTACCTAGGTGAGGCTTCCCCCTTCTTTGCAAAAACAGAAACCTGAGATGGGCAGTATCTGCTGTGCTTGGTCATGGATGAATAAACACACACCGCCACACTGAACCTCACTACAGAAAGCAGTCATTGCTACAAACATCTATGTCTGGGTCAGTGTAGCTTACATAACTTAAAACTGCCTCTGAAGCTTCAGATCACTTTACTTTTGTGACTCGGCACATAACCAAAAAAATATTTTAGGAACAAACCAAATCAGAATGAAGGTTAAAAAAAGAGAAAATGCTTGGAAGAACCAAAACGTACCTGATTTGAAGGCACAGGCAACACTACTCATTCCTTAACCTACTTCCTAGTCACATTTTAAGATGTTATGTTTATGTTGTTTATTTTTATGTTTCAGTGGGGAGTTGCACCAGCGTGCTCACACCTGAAGGCTTACGAGCCAAAAGCATCTTTTCATCATGGAATTAACCTTTGCTTGTTCCTACTCACAACTAGTTGTCTAAGCTACCCATTTAAGATGTAGTTTTTTAAGCCTTTTCTCTCTTGGCAGATTTCTCAATGACAGAATTAACACTATAAACTCAGAACTTTTTAAGTAACTAATAGTACGTCGACACTAAAGAGAGAAAATCGGTTTTAGTGATGTTAAGGAATGATTTACCTGATCATTTGTCTGCATGCAGCAGCCATCTTACATTAAATTGCTGAGCATCTTAAAAAGAATGTCATTTTCACATTTTATAAGAAGAAACACAGGCCTAATTGTACTGCTTTATACTGAAAGTTTGGTTTTAAACTTGGAACAAATTTTGCTTTTCATTCCACGTTAAGAGATTAAAAGGTCTTTGCAGAGCATAGAAAAGCAAATCTTTTACATGTTTGTTCTTAACCAACCTAACACTGTTCAGTTTAACAACTTAATCTGAACCACAACCATACAACTTCATATGGAATCATTCGTATCATATCGAATCATTTTCCTGGGAGACATGCTTGAAGGCTGACACAATCACTTCAAGAGATTAACACTCTCTCATGCCGAAGCAAACTTTATCCCAAAAACCACAGTAAACAAAACGTAGCCAATATTAGCTCTCCCACCTTAGGAGTAATAAACTGCAGTCTCCAGATGATCATGCTGAACTGTTAGATTAACAGTAATTAACTTTGAAATAACGCTTAAAGATCTGTAAAGTGTTTCAGTGTTCCATTATGATTTCATTTTTATGTACAAATAATGTTTTCACCACAGCTGGGAACAAGTCGATTTTTCGCTTAGACAGCACAGGGAATTTCATGTATGTTTCCCATTATCAGTGAAAAAACAGCTTAGAGCTGCAAGAATGCAAATCTGCCAGCAGCTGCAGGCAAAAACTCGCTGCCCATGGAAACAGAATTTCAGCACTAAGATGAAATGCCCATTTCCTGGCAGCTCAGATTCCCTACTTTTGCGTATGAAGACAAATTTTTCAGGCATCTTTTTCCATCATGCTGAAAAAATGTGCAGTGTTCTTCTTCTACTTATGAGCAGCAGAGCACAATTTCCCTTAACTGATTTTTCCATACACTAGCAGCAGAAAAAAGGTACAATTAAAAACTAATTACAGCTTTAGTTTTTTTCTTGGAAAACCACAGTGCAACAAGAGATGTATCTGATGATACATTTCCGTATGTGTCTGAATTTTTATTGCATATCACGGTTCCTGAATTCATTATGACTGATGTGTGCTCACATGAAGTAAATGTATCACGCTTGCACACAAACTGAATTACAAAAATTACAAACATGAGTTTATTAAGCTAGAAATGCTGTTTCCTACTTCCAGTATGTCTTTAAGTCCATTTATTTTATTAGTTTTATATCAGGACATTAAAAACGAGTAATTTATTCAAATGATAGTACATGGAAAATTTGAACGAAAAAAACGACATAAAAAAAGAAAACAGCTTTGCAACTTTGAATGCTAACCTTAACGGCTTCTTATGCATCACAGAATTAAGAATATTGAATTTGAATGAAAGTAAAGCTTTCCAGTTTTTTTTCTACTAAAGAAGCATAGCAATAGCAAGTTCATAACTCACCAAGATGTGAAAAAACTGAAGCCAGTCCTCCAAGGCTTCAAGTACATCATTTAATAAGCCATGCAACACAATGGTAACCTGAGCTCGCTGGGACAGAGACTGGTATCAGTCAGCTGAAATGTGAGGCAGCGGACAGCCAGTGGGCTGGTTCTACATGCAAAACATCTACAATGTGGTTCAGTACACAGGGCTCCCAACATTCCCCAATTGCCATGGATTGCAGAGGCTGAAGCACAGGGAGAAATGTATTTCAGCTGTTGACAGTGTACATTTTAAAATAAGACTCAATGGTCAGTGCACTGCTGTTAAATTAAAACTTCAAAACTAATATGGAGACGTGGGCTCTTTTTTGTTGTTCCAAAAATTAAAATACCCTTAAGAATCGTATGATGCTATTTTCCTGAGAAATCATGATAAATGAACAACTTTGTTAAAGCAAACATTTTTGTCTTGTTCTCTGAAGTTTCCACTCATTCCAGAGATTAAGAATTGTTTGCCTACATTTCATTTTAAGACCTACTATATAGTATCATCTAGATTAGTGTGCAATGAGAAATATTACACTAGGTAATGATGCATTACATTTATTGAAAAAAAAGTAGTTTTTTTTTTAACTTTCCACACAACTATCGTCAACAATATATGAAACAGCACAAGAACTCTAAGCTAATGCCATTTTTTTTTCATTCCTTTCTTTGAACCTATCTGGGACTCTAAACAATAGGGACTATAAATTATTTATAGGTACAGCTTTAGCTGTAGTGGCTAATTGGGCTCCCTGCTCCTTTTTTTAAATTCTGTCCTCACAGCACTTCATTCCGACAATAAGCGCTATCAAAACACTCAATTACAGCAGGCCTGGTCAAGCAATGTATTGAATACTTTCCCATAGGGCATCTTTTTATTCCAAGATTAAAAGGTGGTTTATTTTCCTGGGTTTGCACTGTGGCTTTTTGTGGTTCGAGCACACCCCCACAATGGCTTTCACTGTAGAGTCTCTGTTGAGACTGTACAGCTGCCTAAATGGAGAGCACTCCTCTATCATTTGGGATTCTGTTCACTGAAAAATAATAAAAAAGAATCAGGGTTCACTGTAATGCACCCAACATTTATTTGGAATAGCTTGTAAAATGCAGTGTTATAGGTTACAGGTATGGTGAAGCTTTTAACTAGTTATTGACTCATATCCTTTCAAAATCCCACCAAAATGTATTTAATGTTAGAATTAAACATGAATATGAAGATATTGTAGCAGTAGTTTAAGCTAACAATATTTGGTTCCGATGAGAACCTAGACAGGAAGAGAGAACGGAGATACCATATGAAATAGAAAAACCAGACAAACCACATGCATCCTGACCTCAGAATAATGCCAAATTGCATTTAACATCCTGGATGTATACTGCAGTATGCCACAAGGTCTACCTGGTCCACTTTAAGCAGGACTGTTTTGAAAATGATGTGCAAAGGACTTCGGGAGAATGTGTGTAGGTTGCCAAAGAAACTACTAAGTCATGCAGGCAGTTGAATTCAAAGACCATGTTAAAATGCTATATTACTTAATGAAACATTAAAACTCAAACTCAAAGAATTCAAAGCAGGCACTCAGAATGAGTATTTTGTCTACCAGGACATACCAGGCAGACAACCAAATGTAGTTTAACATAACTAAGTTTGTTTTCAAGCACTTAGTTTTCTATGACTTGTAGGCTATAATGTAAAGGATAAGCAGGAAAATGTGGGTCTTGCTTAACTAAGTTCTTAGCATTATTTGAACAATCAACAATAGGAATGTATACAAAGAGAATGTGATGCAGTATACATAGAATTGCACAAGGCTTTTAATGGGGTTAATCTTTTATGAAGAGTTTTACGAGGTAGTAGGTAATTAAGAAATGCTGTATTTGAAAACAGTACAGATAGAATAATGCTCAAACTAGGGTGATGTAATTAGCAGAGAACCACATGAATTAGTATTAGGACATCTACTCTTCCTAATTTAGACCAATAACCTAGATTGTGGTATATTTAGTAAATCAGTGGACTAGTAATTTAGTAGATAATCCTTAAACAGGAGGATTAGAAAACACTATGGTGCTGCAAATGACATTCAAAAAGATTTTAAGAAAAATTAAGACTGGGCAGTTAAAGTAGACAAAGGTCAGGCGTTAAAAATGCAAGTATTAAAAACTATCATTTTAAATATGAAAAACATATTTAATATTCAAGAATGCAGACAATTAATAAAAAACTCTTAGGGTACAACTGAAAGTGTAGATGTCCATCACATTACTAAAAAGGAACTGCATCTCTGGAATCAGTCAATAAATGACTGCCTAGAAACAGTTGGCTCAATGTGATATACTGACAGGCTGCAAGAACACAAGGGAACCTGATTCAAGTGTTCAAAAGCCTCAAGGGTATTAACAATCAACAGTGAAACACTAACTAGAGAACACAAAAGGTAACTACAAAAAAGTGAATCCCACAACTGAGGGCCAATGACCTTTTCTAATTTGACAACTTCGTTTACTTGTGATCTAGCACAGGAATTTACAACGTTTATAAATGCTGGAAAATATTTAGTATTTAAATTAACAAGAACTGGGGGATTTGATGAAGGACTCTTTCTAAAACATATGGTGGAAATAAAAGGCAAGATTAACTCAACCTGAAATATGAATATAACTGGGAGAAGCTGGGCTGTTCAATTTGATGCTGTTTATTTGGCATAGCTTAGTGCACAAAAAGGCACACCTATACAGTAAACCACAGATAAATGAGTGTTGGTACAGGGTGTAGCATGCATGTACTGTATGACCGAACATTACTACTGTCCAACTATACAGGCCCTTACATACAGTAAGTACCCTATCTGCATTAGAAAGAAAAACTGTAGACGGTGAACGGTACTTTCCTAGTAATACTATAAATGCTTCTGTATCTATAATTTTACGCCTTCTGACACACTGCAGCTTTTAACAGCTTCTCCCAGCTCTTAAAATGTTGGCACTTCAAAGAGAACTATAAATTCTACCAACAGACCAGGACCAGAATTGGGGACACCTGCACTATAGGATGAAGCTGCTCTTGATAATACATGGACAGAAATTGTTATAGAAGGTCTAGGGGTGTGGACTATATTGCTCAGTTTCATAATCTTTACTATGGTTTACTTTAATGGAAAAATGTAAATTACTAATACATGCAAGTCAGTGTCCACATGTTTTAAAATGTGAAGGATTTATAAGTTTCCAAAAGCGTCTGACTCATGACATACCATTAAATAAGTAATGTCAAATGCTTGGCATCACATCTGTAAGCAGAAGCGAGGAAGCAAGAACAGTACCTGAACCACTGGAAATGCACGTAATGGCACTCACTGAACACTCACAAGATCTAATACTGAATGATGAAAGCAGATGTGTTAGTATTTCTGTTTGGTAGCTATTTCACTAATGTAACACACCAAAGAAATCAACAAGAAAGCTATAAATACTCTCTTTTTTCTTCTTTATAAGAAAAGCTGTCAGTACACCTCCAATTCCTTTTTCTTATAATAATACTATATATTTAAACATACGGTATAAACATTACCTTTGAAGTGCCCAATATTTTAACAAAATTCTTAAAAACAGCAGCTGTCGAAAGGACTGGTTAGGACTCTGACCTTATATATTTCACTTCCAAAGAATATTTTCGGTCACTGGAGTGACCTTAGCTGTCATTCCATGCAATTTTATTCCACTTTCAAAATGTTTTGCAATGATGGATTAATAAATCAAGAATTACTAGACTGATGATAAAGATGGTTCAGTAACGGATTAATTTAATATTTTAAACACTAGTTCAAAAGGCCAGCTCTGAAAGCAGGATTAAATCGACCCTTTTCATTTGTAAATTACAATGTGTACAACAAATCCTTGAAACACCAGCAAGGAACTCCTGTCACTACTCTGTTACTTTCAGCAGTTACTTATCCTCCCCAGATTTATTTTACAGCACCTTCATGGATGAAAGACAGGCAATAAGGCCATGGAGCTGACCATTATTTTGAGGGGGGTTCTGCTGTTACATACCTGAGGTACCTAAAATCTTTACTGTAGCTCAGTATTTTAAAAATTGAAGCTATACTGAAGCTGTAACCCAGTCTTCATAATCCACCAAGACAATTCCTGTACCTCACTAAAACAGCAAACCACTCAGACAATGGTAGTTTATTAATTTTTCATGCGTTTAGATATATTTATAAAGTATAGTAAACCACTCAACAACTCATCTGAATTTGGGTTTTTTTCAGAGCCATGGTTGCATTGCCAATAAACCTCAAAATGTAGCTTCATAATACTTCCGCTCCGACTTCTATGCTATGTGCAACCTCAAACACAAGGTCCATTTTCAGTATTTCTTGACAAAATGACCACTCAGTCAAACAGGGAGAAACATTTACAGAACACAAAAATGTAGACAATTTCTGAAATACAACACACATACTAATTTATCCCGTAAAACGCTTTTCAAAATCATTTTTCTCATATATATACACTCGAGTAATTTAAAAAATAGAAGGAATGCAGCAATTAATTGAAAATATCTGTCAGAGTCAAAAGGTCCACATACCAATGTATCAATTGTCATTGAAAACAAAAGCTGCAATCTCCAGGTAACAGCCATTACTCAGTTCAAAACAATTGATCATTTCAGGTTTCAAGTAAAATGTAACACAGCACACAGCTTTCAAACATTATTGATTTAAATATTAAGAAAATAATAAAAAGTATTTTATTTTCAAAAGTTAAAATGATATTCCCATAAATACATGACATGCAGTGTAATTTGGTATCATATAAAGTATATAATGTGTGGAACCCATTTATAGAGTCGTAGGTAATCATAGTATTTTATTAAAACTGCATAAATACAGGATTAATACAATGGTGTCCCAACATTTGTCACTAGATTGTACAGAGAAAATTTAGTTTTAGTGTTTTTAAAGTTATTCTGTGTTACATTAATTAAAAAGGCAAGGAATAATTTTGAAACCATTTGCTTGCAAATTTTCAAAAATTATTTCAGTGAAGAGACTAATGTTTGGCCAAAACATGACTGCGTTATACTAATATACACAGCATTCACCTTTTGTGATTAATTAATTGGTTAATGTGACCTGAATGTTTAGCAGCACTTTTACAGCCCTAACTGTTAATACCTTTTCTCTATACCATATAACCATGTGTACAAATTTAGAATGAATGCGTACAGTCACAGGCCCTAAGATATGCTCATACAGCACTGGCGTCAAAGAGAACCGAAAGTATATATCTACATTCTAGTATCTAAAACCTTAAATTACCTCAAGAAAGGAAACTTGTCTTTACAATAGAAAACACAGCGCATAAGAAGAGTAAACCTAGTGATTGATGGCTATGGAACACAAAACAGTGCTGATGACTTTACACTAGTGGTCACAAAGATATCCGATCTCAAGACCTAACAGCTCCATAGAAACTGGATACAATGAGACAGAACTGTGCAGCCTACCCTCTTCCTTCCAGCATAAGGTAACATACAGCAGGAAATAATAATGTAGTACAATAATGTAGTCAAAACCTAACCATTATCAAAGCTTTGGAAGAGGCAGAAGGACTAATTATTTTACAAGAAGAGGCATCAGGCACTGAAGTCACAGAATTGGCCACAGACAGCCCGGAAGTCCAAAGTTTGTAGTTTTTACAATTTATTTCATTCATACTGGCATTCCAGCTCGTTTACATGCATCCGACATAGCCACTCTTGTGCATCCTTAATCTTGGGCTATTTAACTAACAGTCTGGAAGGCTGGAACACTCTATGGGACTCCATGAAATCTGGACATAACAGAAAAGCCACTTGAAGCAGATGGGTCCTTAATTCTTAAATAATTTCCTCTGACAAGTGCCACAGTTTCAGGGTTAGTCTACTAACTCAACCAGAGCTATCACTCAACCCTTTCAAACCTCCCCCACAAAAATTCACCTGGGAGGACTGAGGTACACGGAGTTCAAAAATACTTGCCATTCTTTTGTTTTTTTTTTTAAAGGTGCTCTTTGACCAGGCAAAGGTTACCAAAAGCTTAGAACTGACCTTGACTATAAAAAACACCCTGGGCTCAAATTAGATGTTAACGTCACGAGCTGTTTTGCCAGGTCACAGTATTTTCTAGCAAATTCTGAGTGGTTTAGGAAACAGAATACCCCTTTCCCGGCTGTTCTGGCATGAAATGACATAATCCAGAGAAGTGCCCACATAAACATTCATTGCATTATATTTTTGCTGAGCAAAATATTCTCTCCAATATTATGTATTTTAAATCTACAATATGCACTATTAAATCTGTAAAACCAAAGCAGTCCATTTATACTAATTGTAGATTTTAAAAAGCCTAACTGCAGAATCCAGTAAGCTTTGGTTTAATAAGACATTCTTTAATTCTGCCAAGGCTTTGATCAGCTAAATAATTACTTCCTGTGAAGAGTTTTGAGCAAGCCTGGCCTCTCGCCAATAGACTTGGATTCCCCGTACACTACATGCAAGTGTAATTTTGAATCGTTACACTCCACCAAGACCTTTGCAGGAAAAAAAAAAAAGTATGCTGGCAGACAGCTTAAAAGCACAAAAAAAACTGAATTATTAAAACACCAAAGAACGCTGTGGTTTAATCTCTTGACACAGAAGAACAACTTTCAAACTAAATGAACTCCATATATGAAGTACATTGCTGTGTGGGTATGGATGGCATTTCAAGTGAACTCACAGGGGGCAGTTTGTCCAAGACAAGCCAATTGCAGATGAAAAAACACAAAATAGCAAAAAATGTTAACATGACACACAGCAGACATTTGTGGGTGTCATAGGTAGGCTATGAAACCTTGTCTTGACAAGTATTTACACTTTTTTTTTACAACAAGCAGATTAACATGAACCATTTCATCAGAGGCACTGAAATTTGTCACCTAACAGACAACCACACGTATACAAGATATAAGACATATTCCCATATAGTTAAGGTGGGTAGCTGTGTCAGCATGCGTAGGCTGCAAAGGAACAAGAAACAGGTTTATTCCATGCTGAAAAAAAGAAGAAAGAAAACACAACGTTTCGGCCATGGAGCCTTCTTCAGGTGTATATTTCACCTGGCTTACCACAGAACAGATTTACAAGAAATAGAGATTCTTGCATTGCACAGAAAATTATGAAAATGTCAAACATATCTTTCAATTCACAGAATCCTGGTCAATTGCATCTTGTAATAATATTTAATTACCATAAAATGTCATAGGGTAAAGTGGAAGAAATCTCAGCAGCTTAATGTAGTTCAACTCTGATTTTCTTGGTCTATTCTATAGTGCTTCAGTGTGCTGTCTCTCCACTTTCACTGCTTAGATTTTTAAAAAATTTTCTTGATATCTCTTTTCTCACAAAAATAAGCTTTTGAAAAGACAGTGTGCACCAACAGAAGCTTAACAGTGCTTTGATACTTACTGTCTAGGGCAGAGATCGGCAACCAACAACACACATGCCATTATTGGCATGCAGCACATGCAATGAATATGGCATCTGCAATTAGAATCTAATTAACCACTAAGGAATAAAAATAAGCTTGATTAACTTGTTCTCTACAACAGGCTACCCAATGAAAGCTCACTGACTGCTTTATTCTTCGCAGGTCTAGCCTATTGTATTCAAAGAAAAGTTTGCAATTTGTGCCACTGATAACATTTTTCACACTTAAGTGCAAAGTCAAACATTTCGGATAACATGACGGTTGCTAAGAAAGCCATTGGAGTTAAAAGATGTAAAACTATTTAGTGTTGCACTTGATGAGTGCATAGATATACACGCCATACTGTGATTAGCAATTCTTGCACTGTGACTCAGACGGAATTCAAGAAGAACTGTGCTGCCTAAAACCCATGGCACAATTACAGGGAAAAATTTCAATCATTTTGAGGAAAAAGGAAGCTATGAATCTGAGATTGGAGAACACAAGGGAGGGAAAGCAAAGGTAAGGATCCCACTAAATGGACATGCACGTTAATTTATTGATTTTAGGTATTTTTTATATTGAATTTATTAATCAAAATGTAAGAAGGACTATTATTGACATTAAAAAAGTATCACTTTTTAAAAAAACAGTGCAAAAAAATAAGCTAACTCTTGGCATGCCCCTTCTGAAAGGTTGCTAAACTCTGGTCTAGGGTGTTCACACCCAGAAATATCTAACCTGCTAAGACATCACAGCCAAATGCAGTCCATCAATGATAACTCTATGATCCAAGAGTCCCCAGGTTACATCACTTCTCCAAAACTTACATCATCATGCGCCATCTTCATGATCGATTTAGCAATGCCAGTTACACCGAGTCAGAGATGCTAGGTCATGACAACCCACTCATTAGCAGCTTAGCAGTGAGGAGGCAGCTAAACAGTCAACATTTTCAGGCCAGATGATTCTGCGGGTGTGTACTACATGCCAATGTTAATCAATGCAGAACGAGGTTATATGATCAACACGTCAGGCGAAGCCAAGCCTTCTTTAGGGATGAATCATGGCTATGTGTCAACCAACCTGATGTGCATGTGGCACATGTACGGAATGAAACACTAATTGTTTTGTCCATTGTACCCAACAATGAAAACATCCAAGCATGAAGGTCTGGGCAGGAGTGTCTAGTTGCATCTGAACAGCAAATGTAGTGACTGATGGCATTCAAACTCTTTAGAGCTCTCTTGCTGCCCTTCCTGATTATCCTGAATCCTCATCTTGCCAGTGTGAGTAATTATGCCTTAAAGGCCAAACTCACTGGAGCTCAATTGAACATTTGTGGGATGTCAAGGCTGTATGAAAGGAATGGCACAGAATCCCACAAGACAGCATCTGCAAACTGGTACAAATCATGTAACAGACATACGGCATGCATTACAGTACCCACATGCTTGTAGCCTGTGACTCTGTCAACTGATCTCCTGTTGATGACAACTGTTATTCAGTATAAATACACGTCTGCTCGATAGAATATCAGGGTACCTGTTGCCAAAAAAGACTTTCCTGATATCATCTTTGTGAATTTGTTGCACTTTTATGCAAGATATTTTAGCCACTCTGTATATTTCTAAAAGATGAATGGAATTAAGAAATTTAAGTTTATTTTAAGCATCTCATTTGGTGATATATAGTCAAACAGTGAATCTAGGGAAAAAAAACTAATACTGATTCATACTTTGATGTATTTAATCTAACCAAATTTTCGACATAGATTCTAAGCCAGCAGACCAACAAAACTCCTCCGTATTTATTTCTCTAACCATAGCGAGATAGCCTAATTTTTGTTTTTGGCAGAGGGATTACAGAGTCAAACCAATGGCATTGGCAGATTACATAAGCAAACAGTTCTAACAGAGCAGCAAAGTGGAAGTAATTTTTATTAAACAAACACAGGCAAAGGGAACCGTTTTATAGCTGGAACCAGGAGTGACATGGCCCCTCCAGCTGAAGGATGAGCTTTGATCACAACCTGTGTACTTCACTTCACAGTAAGACACAAAGCGAGACACAGCTTCCATATGTCTCTTATAGTCATAAACATGTAACTAGGAATGTTTCTTTAAACCTGGTGTCTGATAAACTCTTATAAATCTTCCAGAATTTACAACTGACAACATTTGTTGACTGTTAAATGTCTAGGATGCAAGTCTTTGCATTATATAGAGACTTTAAGATTTTAATAAACTCAGAAGAGCAGATGATTTATGTTTGCATAAAAATTACAAAAACTGGCCTACAAATACTGTATATACATTTCAATAATTGAAAATTATCCTTTAAGAATGTATGCATAACACCAAGAATGCAACATAACTCAGTGAAAATAAGGCAATTGCTTTTATTTTTAAAGTTAAAAGTAATTCAGGCATTTCAGAAATTAATATAAGAATAGTTACAAACTAGAGGAAGCCATCTGGTCGATTCAAATAGTAGGATGGTAGTAGGAAACTTGTCCAAGGATCTGAACTATATTTTTTTAAAGAACTGAGGGTATCTGAGGGTTCCATACTCCCACAACTCTTTCAGTAAAGAAAGGCTGTTGGATTCCAATTCCACATAGTTCCCTCTGGTTCATGTTTCAATATAGTGTACAGATATAGTGTGAAGATGTGATTAACCAAACCTAAATCTCTAAATGCCAACGAAAATGAAGAAAGTGCAGGAACAACTACATGTACTTAAATTTGAATGGCTCAATATTTTCATATTAATTATCACAGGGTTGCACTGGATTTGCATTTACTGAGGAATAAAGCCAGCATCCTGTTTAATCCTGGGAAACTCTACAACTTCACAAGATTCTTTGTGCACTAACTTCTGAAAACCACAACACTCTAAGCTGCAAATAATTGGCAGTCTGTGGATAACTATCTGAAATCCAAAGATTATAAATCCTCCGTTATGGGAATTTAATTCATTGCTATCATTTTTATTTGCTTCTGTCTGAAAGAAAAAAAATGTAGGTGACTCAAAAATTACTTCTTACTGACAGATTTTAGCATGTGTCTTGTGCATTATGTCTGAGATGGACTCTTTTCCCATCTCATTTCAATACTCCCCACAGCAGTTTAATTTACACAGATGATAACGCTCAACTGCAAACAATTCTTTTCAGCATCAAATAATGATGCTATTGTTAGCATTCTGTACACTATTTCAGACTATAACCAAGTAATCTAGGCAGTGGAGAAACAATAGTAAGACCAAGCTTACATCCATATAGCAACAGTGCACCCCTGGAGATAAGCAGCTGCCTCATTTTTACTAAATAATAAGTTTGCAAACCATCAACATAAACACCTGAATCACTAGGCGTATTTACTATTTCTAAATCATTGCTTTTTTGTTTTCATAAAACTGGCTTAAAAACAACAATCCACTGGCCTGTAAAATTGCTAAATTTGCAAACTCCAGATTTCCAGAACTGGAGTTCTTTTATTTTAATCTGCACCGAAATGTAGGAGGATGTATTTTTTAATAAGTTCAGGTAGAAGTGCTTCTGAATGTAATGACCTGAGGTACTCAAGAATCTTAAAAAAAAAAGGTATAGCAAGACTCCCTTTAGTATCATATGACTACAAAATGTTAAAGTTTAATAATGAGTTGTAATTAAGTTAATGAGTTTTTCATTTTTAAACCATTTAGCAATACTACCCATTATTAGAACATTAGAAAGACGTTTGTGAAAAAAAATAAGTGCTCATATATCATCTGGCAATCACAAGAACATGCACAACAACAATTCAGAGACACCAAGGCATCATGTCTTCCAGAGGTAAGAAAAGCTGGAGGACCAAGAGAAATTAAACTACTACAGGGAAAACTTAATAACTGCACAATGAAGTCACCCAGCACATAATTGTACCCAGCACCCACATTCTATAAGGCAACAGTGTCAAGGCCCACAAAACTGTGCCATCCACTATTAGAATACATGACAGTTGCTAGACACTGAGACTCAAGCCCTTCATTCTTGTTCTGCATAAAAGAACAATATCCTTAACAGACTTTCTACATTTGATGTTAAGACTGCTCAGAATTGTTATTGCACTGCTATCATTATTTGTCTGATCAAAATAGGTGCTATTAGCCTTACCTTCAGGATATACTATATACAGGGTATATAGTAATAACACTATAAACTATACACCTCACCACAACATTTTCCTTTACTTACAAACTAATCAAGGTTTCTGTTACACAATCTTAAGTGAAGTGCATGACAAAGTTCTTGCAAGCTACTTGTCCAAATCCCACAGTAAAAAAGTTATAATCCAAGTGTTATATTTTGTAACAGAAATGTGGGCAGAAACCAGAGCTTCTGTTCCATGTGATAATTAAAACGGATTTAACCTCTTTGTAAAGTGGTTTGGAATTTAACAGTCAGACCCAAATTCCTCACGAAAAAAACAGTGGTCATGACTGAGAAATTTGTCACACCAAATTCCAAATGCCACAAAATAACATGCTCCTACAGAAAAAAAGGCAATCTTTATGATTAAGAAATAATCTTTGCCTCTGTAAGGTTCTAGGTAATAATGCATACCATACTCTCTGCAATATTAGGTTTAGCATGTCACAGATATTTTTCTAGCTCTTGACAATAAATAATCCATAGCAAATGAATAAAAGTTGTATCTCTGAATTTATAACCAATGAAACACTATCAAATAGAGAGATTGTAAATTATTTAATAATTATTTAAATTGTAAAACATTTAATTCAAAAAGTAGGTCATACACTCATGCACTAAAATAGTTTTGGCTTTGGAGTGGACACTGTAGTATGTAATCCAAGAGATAATCACAATGATCTTGCATAATTTGCAACAATGTATCAATATTGTTAATATGGCTCAGTATGTGCCAACTGTTAACACTTCCCAATTGTACTGACCTTATTTAGTAGTGGACCACAGTTGACGTTCTCAGGCTGTTCCTAGGGAAATTAGTTCTCTAACGTTTAACAACATTATCATGTAATAATCATGTTAACTTAGTTCCTTTAAGATCTGATGCTTACAGTACCCTCCAGAATTATTGGCACCTTTTATAAAAATGAGCAAAAAAGGTTATGAAAAAATTGCTTTTTTGTTTATCAGATTGATCTTACACTGAAAATAGGAGAGAAATCTAACCTTTCAGTGAGGTAAAATTATTCAAAGAAAAAAAATACTTATTAATTTTTTTTCTCAAAAACACGTGTCACAATTACTGGCACCCATAGAAATTCCTATGAACAAAATCTAATTGACATATATTCCCATTCATATTTTACCTTTTTTAAGCACACCTGAGTCTTAAGGAACTCTTTAGTGGTCATCCATGACTTCCTGTTTCACTGCGGTTTAAATATGAGGTGACACGCAGGACAAACACCCTTAGTCATCCATCAACATGGGGAAGATCAATGAATACACAAACGAAATGAGACAAAAGGTTGTTGACCTTCATAAATCAGGCAATGGCTATAAAAATAGCTTCACACCTAAAAATATTCATTTCCACTATTAGGCCAATAATTAAGAAGGAGCTGTGATGAACCTGCCTGGAAGAGGACGCAAATATATTTTGCCCCCACACACAGTGAGGAGGATGGTTCAAGTGGTAAAATCTTCTCCAATGATCACAGTTGGACAACACAGGAGTTGGTTGCATCCTGGGGTCACCAAGTCTCCACAACTTACAATTAGTTGTGGAGACACACACCTCAATGCCAACAAACTATTTGGAAGGCTTGCCAGAAGAAAGCCTCTGCTGTCATCAAACCACAAACGTAAGCACCTGGAGTTCGCTAAACATCACTGGAACTTTGATTGGAACCGGGTTCTATGGTCAGATGAGACAAAAATACAGCTTTTTGGCAATAAACACCAGAGGTTGGTTTGGCGTAAAAAGAGTCAAGGCCATGCAGAAAAGAACCTTATCCCCACTCTGAATTATGGTGGTGGATCTGTGATATTGTGGGGCCAAAGGCCCTGGGAATCTTGTTAGGATACATGGCATCATGGACTCCATCAAATACCAGGAGATTTTAGATCAAAATTTGTCTGCCTCTGCCAGGAGGCTAAGACTGGGTTGTGGCTGGATCTTCCAGCAGGACAATGATCCAAAGCATACCTCCAAATCCACACAGAAATGGTTCACTGACCACATAATCAAGCTTTTGCAGTGGCCATCCCAGTCCCCTGACCTAAACCCCATTGAAAACCTCTGGGGTGAGATGAAGAGGAGAGTCCACAAGCGAGGACTCTGAAGGACCTGTAGAGATTTTGTATGGAGGAATGGTCTCAGATCCCTTTATGTGTTGTCCCACCTCATCCAGCATTATAAGAAGACTCAGTGCTGTTATCTTGGCAAAGGGAGGGTGCACAAAGTATTACATGCAGGGGTGCCAATAATTGTGACACGTGTGTTTTTGAGAAAAATAACTTTTTCATAAGGTTTTTTTTCTTTGAATAATATTACCTCACTGAAAGGCTAGATTTCTCTAATATTTTCAGAGTAAGATCAAGCTGATAAACCATAAAGCCATTTTTTCATAGCCTTTTTTGCTCATCTTTACCAAGGGCACCAATCATTCTGGAGGGCACTGTATACTGTTACATTAACACAAGTTAAATGTTTTTTTAGCATTTCAATCATTTTGAAAATTCATGACATTTACTTTGACCCTGCAGTCATCACAGATTTTCATAAACCCTCATGTTGGTCTGATATTACAATTCTAAGTATGTTTCCTTTGACATAGTGTGGCTCTCAGCAGGTAAGCTAAAATTGTTCCCGAGGTAGAATTAAAGAGAATGTACCAAGAACACCTAATGTATTTGTGGTATGCATCGTGTACTGTTCACTTAGTTTTTTTTAGGGTACAACAAGTTACAAATAATAAGTGTATGGAACAAGGGTATTGGCTGTTGTCTAGTTAGAACAAAATTAAAACATATAAACTACAACTTACGTTTAATAAAATAAAGGTATTTATATATTGCTCCTAATTATCTTGTAGATCTGGCTTCCGCATGTTCATATGCATGTATTCTTAGTCATAACTGTTTTTACTGCATCCTAATATTAGCAACATTTAGTGGCTGAAAGGTACAAAACGTATAATAAAAATTAACACAAATCCACGTACCCCACTACAGACTGGCTGCAACAAAAGCTTAAAAACAACCTCACGCCTACATAAGGCCCTGTCATTACATAATGACATAACTCAGAAGATTTATACTCAATATAAGAAGGTAGTTTTACCAACGTATTCAAAACTGTGCATTTGGCTTTCTAGGAATTGTAGTTGTAAGTTCCATTAAATAGGGAAATAATATACTGTTCTTAGCAGTTTCGCTAATGTGCAGAGAGAAAGAGAAACGTTCTCCATCCATGTGAACAGGCAGAAGTGTACCTGGCACAGTTCCATGTGTACTCAAGACCCTTCTAACGGGAAATAGAAAACCGGAGGACATTTCCTCTGGAAGGTGCCGAGTAAACTTGGCATGTACTGTAGAGTAAATCATACTTTTGACGCATGCCTGATGTGAAAAGAGTTTAGTGCTTCCATCTCTTCTTCTGTTGCCCTGGATATTGATGCAATTGATGCATAACATTTGCTGCAATATCAGGTACATTCCACCCACCTCCCCCCCAGTGGTTGCAATTAATTTCCTGTCTACAAAAGAAAGCCAAAAGCTTTGTGCCAGTTTAAATTGTTAACTAGTGCTCCACTACATTTTTAAAGCCAGCTTTTAATGGTTTGCATGACAAAAAACAAAACACGATGAATTCTTCAAAACAAAACATTTGGATGGCCAAAGACAAAACTGAACCATAGTATGGGCAAAGATGCATGTTTATGTTAGCAGTTGCTTTCAATTCCACTTTATATGATCAACATACTAAAACCAAACAAAACAGAAGTATCCATACACTTCAAGCAGGTCTTTTGATAAACTTTCTTATTTCAGTCACACATGTAACATGTCAAACACGAGAAAAAATAGAACAAATTATGTTGTAGAACAAATAGACAAATATCTTTTGTCTGTATAAGCATGTATAAGAGTATGACGTGAATGATTCCTAGAGGTCCTATCTGAAACTTTGTTTTGGAATATTATGCATATCATAACCCACAATCAACATAAAAATAAGACGGTGTTCTAAGTGATTTTTAAAAGAAAACCAATTTTAGCTTCTAGAAGAACAATAAAGAAACATGTTTATTAATCTTTCCGTAAAAACAAAACATAACCCATGAAATATTTTAACCGAGAGTTTAAAAATGACTTATAATCAGCCTTTGAAAAATAACTACCTTTTTGAACGACGGCATACAGCATCTTCGATCAGGCAAGCGAAACACCGATTCTGAAATCGGTTGACATTTCACAATACCCAACAATAAAAGCATGCGCTTTCAGTTCCTCTAATGGAAACATCTAATGGATAGATTTCATAGAGTAAAAGAACAAAAATAACTTTAAAAAGACCTCCCTAGGCTATAGGAGATAAGCAAAAAGAATGTACCCGCAAAATGACAATTCAATTGCTTGCAATGACTTCCTTTAAAAGCACTTTCCATTTCACCGCCGCCTCTCTTTTGAAGTACAGTAAATAGGCTTTTTAACTGCTGGATGTCAAGAAAGGGTGGCTCTTTCAAAACCGCAACACTAAAGACCCCACTCTCGGATTACCGAATAAAAACCTCTTTTTCTTGAGAACTAAACCCTGTATTTGGTTACATACTAAAATATAATGTTACAAAAGAATTGACCCCTCCCCATCAGTGAACACTAAAACAAAGTTTGCTTAAGTTTGTTTTACACAGATAAAAGATAACTGTAGTTTTGCAATAGGTTTATGTTTTTAAAAAACATGAACGCAAACGGAAAAAGAACAGGTGTTGTGGGTCAAAGTAATAAACACAAAAAACCTTACAACACGCGCACCATTACACATTTTGCTATACATGTAAGAAATTTCGTAAATCAAATGTACTCCTACATAAGGGAATTCTTCAAAATAATATTGATTTTTCAGCAGTTTCGAAAGGTATACGTGTTTTTGTGAAGCCTGCTAAACGACTCCAGTGGGAATACTGTATTTTCATATGTAATCGCTCCGAGCTTGCTGTCCTTGCACATTAATATGAACGCAGTAACTTAGTGAAGGGAATCACGTAGGCTTTCTCAAGCAATATCCAGCATAATTTATTTTATAGGGCTTTGCTATAAACTTTACTGCGAAAGCTACTCACCTCGGTTACAAAGCAAATCCACGCTGGAAAGCGGTTTTTTTTCCCTTAACCTGTTATTTTTATAAGCAAAACGTCGAGCACAAACCATGAGGAAGTTTTCTCATTGCTTGCAGATGCATGGCTTCAAAGATCACTACTGGACGTGAAACTTAGGTTAGATCTTTAACTCACTTGCCGACTGTGTGTAACTCAACTCTTTGTAGTTTTCAATAACCACCAGTGGCTCCCTACTTCTCACACATGCGCAACAGAAAATCGCCCCCCTCCTGTGTGATCCTCAGTACTTCAACGCCGTGGGAAGGGGTGGGTGCGCTGTGAAGTGACGTGCACCCGGGAATCACAGGTATCCAAGAGCTCTCCTAGTGGTGCTTGGCATTGCCAGACATTGTATCAGGGTAAGCAGCTGAAGTCATTTTTTTCCCCTAAAACAATCAACATGGGCTTATCGGGGAGAATGCCGGTTTTTTTTAACCAAATACTGTGTTGCATTATCTGTGGCACAACACAATTTTGATACGGTTGTGAAGAGGCAGCTGAAAAGGTTGTATACTGGAGAAGGATAACAGATTCAGGATTATGAAAACCAGGAACTGCAAGAGCTAAATCGAATACCTTTAAGTTATTCCACGAAGTCGGTTCTCTGAACTATTGTTTTTACTATAAATTATTTGTGTATGAGTCCGCGTGATTTTCAGAGAAAGACACAGAAAATTATTTTCAAGCAAAACGTTTCTTTTATTTGTGTGATTTTCTAAAAATAAGTGCTTTATATAAATGAAAACAATGATTGTAACAATAATAATAATAATATAAGGACCATTCTGGAAATTGGAGTTTGCAAATAGTACTATTTTGCAGTTTTATATTTATAATATAAATATACTGTACATTCTTAAAATAATACAAATTTCCATTAAAAGAGATAATTAAATGAGCATTGCTTGACTTGGAACAAGCCTTCTCTTGTTAAGACCCAAAGCTCTGGAATTATGTTCCTAATGATATCAGAGTCACCTACCTTGAGTGCATTTAAACCTAGACTCAAAAACTTTCTTTTCAAAAAGGCTTTAATTAGTTTCGGTGTCTCCTCCATGTTCTAAAGACCATGTACAGTACAGTAGCACTTCTAACCACTTGTATTTCTTTTATGTACTTATTTAGTAATTTGCCATCCTTAGACCTGTTTTCTTTTAATTTTTACTTTTAAATGTGCTATATAATCAAAGTTACTGTTGTTATTATTATTATTATTGGAACTAATCAATGTGAAAACATCAAATTGGTAATAAACGGAACTAAAAAAGGAAATTTGATGCTTAATGTGTAAAGGATCAATGCTACAGTCATGGAAACACCACAGGAGGTAAATATTTTTTATTTAACAATAAAGATACATATTATGTTTCAAATCAAGTTATTTAAAGACAAAAGAGAGGTAAGTCAGGCCACACAAAACAACCTCAAGGCTAGAAAAACAAATAAAGTTGTTGAGTTTACAGCATGGATAAAGTTCAAGAAAGCAATTTTTGACTGAGAAAGCAAGTAATGGGAATATCAATAACGAGCATTGCTACAGTGAAGCCAGGTGTCCTTGGTAAATGTACGGACTGCTTTCATGAAACCAATGTTAAGATTTAAGGATTAGTAACAATGAATAAGGCTCTCCTAAGATGAACATTGGACTAACATAATGAAACAGTATGATCAATGAATCCAAGTCTAAATATTTTTAGGTTAAAAAGTTAAACAACGGAGAGTTTGGTGAGCATTATAAATGTCACCAATGTCACCACATCCATCTCTAAAGTGCAGTTATGGAAACAATTTGGTATTCTACAGTTTTACTGGTTGTACCACTCTTAAAAATAGAGAGTGAAAAATCATAGATGCCATGCAAATTCATCTGGAAATTATCTGATTGGAAAGGGACATGTTCCAGTGGTAATGAATATGCTTTGAATGTAGTTATATAGTTGTCTTGCAAACAAGGCCTATTATTAGGCCACTAAATAAGTTAAACAGAGTACACTATGTTTTATTACAGAAATGCTTTGGGGATTATGTTGATTCATTGTATACTTTTAGAAAGCATTATGCTAAAGGCTCTTGGCTGAACATATAAAAATGCCTATCCTCTTTTGCTGGCACAAAATCATTAAAGATAAGGTTCTTGGATTGCATTAACAATAGAAGCAAATGCCTGCAAGAATCCATGAATGGTCCTGTGTTGTATTACACCACTATTCCTCATAATACAATGATAAAACTGAGAAGGATTCTAATTTATAGAATGCTTTCAACAAAAGAACATACAAATCACTCCATTGAAACAAAGCCTTTTGACCAGAGGAAACTCCTACCATAATCACTGTCTTTACAAAAGAGAGCTTGGTAACTCACCTACTCTGGCTTGTGTTACCTGTTTAATAAGACCCTATCTGTTGGATGCACAGGACATCTGTCACTCCTGGATTAGTGGGGCATTTCCATTATATGATCTGTCTTTGTCTTTTAAATTCCATTCATAATATACCCAGCCTTCCTGTTCTCTTTTTTCAAAATCTCTTTTACCAGTTAGAATGAAGTGCTGCAAACTCCTCGGTTTTAATTTTGTAATTTTGTATTTTGTCTGTATTTCCCATTTATTTGTCTGTTGTTCTTGCCAAAGTTTTTTTTTTTAATAGTGCAGAGATGCAACAACAGCTCTGAAACAAAATTATATACCACTGGATATTGAAAAATGTGAGAATCTGTTTACCCCCTGCCCAGGCAAGATGGTTTATGCTGCAAAGAAAAGTGCTGTGAAGCCATATTCTCTAACCGCTACTCAAAACTTAATTCTAAAAACAAATGTATCTGCATTTAATTTACCATTATAAAAGCAGTTGCTACCCTTTAAAGGTTTTTCATCTATTAACTAGAACAGTTTTCACATAAAGGCACTGTACTCTTTAGATTTGGTTTTAGTAGTTATCACATTTTCATATTTGTGTTTTTCAATCACCATTATTTCAATTAGAAGCAGTGTAAACACACTAACCACTATTTTTTCATACAGCATTAGTACAGTATTTTCATTTCTCATGCAAACAAAAGTAAATATGGTGCACAATTTAGCATCCCAGTCTAACCCATGTTAGGTCTAAAGCCCTTAACTCACAGTGCAGTAGCAAAGTCATTTACCAGCACTGTGACTATGTATCATTTGCATCTGTGTATGTTCCATGTTTGATGGAAAACATTTGCAGCCTAGATCCTATGAAAGCATCTGTTTCAGAAGCTGGTTGTTTGGGCAGGGTGAAGAGACAGTGACTGTTACAGATGGTTGTTGAACAGGCACAATGCAGAGTACACTCTGGATAGTATGCCAGTGCATAGCAGGGCAGATACACAGACACAGACATACACTAACGCACACCAGGGCAATTTTCCCAGAAGCCAATGGAAGTACCAGTATGTTTTTGGACTGTGGGAGGAAACAGGAGAACATGCAAACATGGGGAGATCATACAAACTCCACCCAGATAGATTCAGGCCTACTTTTTTCATGTAAGTTTTCCAGTTTATGAATATACCTTTGAATATTTTTGTTTTCAATACGATTTGATGCCTAATACTAACAGACACTTCTAAAATAAAGTTTTTTTCTAAAATACAATAAAAATATATTCAAGTTTAATCACTAATTCAAAGTTAACAGTTCTAATGCTTTTTGAATAGCTTTGTTGTAATCACCTCCAGTTTAGTTGCATTTTATGCAAATAGCCTATGAAATGAAACATTAGGAAACTGGAGGAGCACTAGTATTGTGGAAAACTGCAAAACAAAAGTATTCTTAATTTTTCATAACGTATCACATAATTTATCACAGCAAGTCATTTAATCTAACCAGGCAGATCCTCCTACCAAAATTAGACATTACCAGCAGTGAGAAGCAGAGACAGTGTTACACTGGTCAGAGCTTAGACAAACATTTGTCCGTAAAATAACAAACAGAATCCCAGAAGTTTTACACCCGCCAGAATCAGAACAGCTGTCAATCCTGACGGGGAAGTGGGGCAAAAAATAGAGCTGGAAGCTCATTATGTGTTTTCCCGTCTCTGTTCTGGAGGAGAGAGTGAGCCTCCCAATAATACTGTTATTGTTCCAATTGTAAATGTGTCAGAAAAACAACTGTTTGAAAATTCGCAACACTGTCATTCACAAGACATGCCAATAAAGCTCTTTAAAATTGAATTTGACCTTACAAATTAGTGTGGGGTTCCATCTTGTGGTGATAGATAGAATTACACCTGTTTATTTCCGACCAAAGTCCGTCAGTACAAATAGCACGACACTTATATATACAAAAATCCATGTAGTAGGCTTAGTAGTGGCTATTGCCCTATTTTTGCAGAATTAGGCAATAGCATTAACACATTATATACTGATCTTGCCAGATCCAATAAGGTGTGGTCCTCGTTAGCATTGGGATATGAGATTACCAGGGAGATTTAAGTATCTGTTGAAAATGGTGTTAGTGGACCAGTAGGTGGTACTGTTCTCTCTGGAATAGAATTTCCAATCCAATTCCACAGTATGGTAACCAGATACACTGTGCTGTAGGATGCGCCATCATTTGGATAAGACATTAAACCAAGATTCTCGGCTAATTCCCACAGAAGTGGAAAAAAGATTATGACAGACATCATCAATAAGCAAGGTTATGCAACAGCCATTCGTCACAGGATCTAAGTGCTAATGTCTTCTAGGTGGGTTGTGGGTCTTGGAGAAAATGCAGTCCAGTCCTGCTCAACCCTGTGATGCTGGGTCCCCAGGTCCCACAAAGGACAGTAAGTACCCCAATTTCCCCCAAAACTAGCAGAGCTCTGTTTGGGCTTCTTCCTAAAATTGCATCTGCAGCTAATGCCTCCTAAGAGAGTCTCTGATCCCCAGACATCATTCAGAGTCTCTGCTTACCATTCCTGAACAGCAGCTCATCTCAATAAGGGTAAGAATGCAAAAGAGACTTAGAATAATGAAGACGGATGAGCCTTACCTTTGTCACATCAAAACTTTAAATGCACACCACTTAATGAAAGCATAGTAAAAATGTCAAGACCAGCATCATTTCTGATTGTGGTTCATGATCCTAGCTGTGTACTGCAGCACTTTGCTTGTTGTGGGTAAAATATCCACAGTGCAGACAATGGTAGAATTGAAATTGTCAAGGCAATCAAAACCCAAAGGAATGCCTGGAATCAAAAGGCATTTGTTCTATTAAGAATATGGCTGCCAAAGAGTGGACTGAGCAGGACATATTTTCTTTTTGATTTCAGGATCCTATCTGAAGATCCTATGAACAAGCTTAGTGATTTAATTACGTAGCCTGGAGCTCTAGGGCAGACTAGTTCAATAATAGACATCACATGTTAAAATGTTATACTGTTAAATGAGGAAAAGATCAAATAAAAAAATCCAACTTTCAGTAAAACTTATAAACTAATAAACCAATAAAACTGAAAGTGTTTCCTAAATTGTCCTGACAGGAGACCTGCTAGTACAAATCTTAATGAATTTATTTTCTTCACTCATTGACCCAACACATTTTTTCATTAAATGATTATTTTTAATCTCTGTCTCACATAATGACCATATACTGTTCCTGGTCAGTCTTTGTTCTCATTTGTGCAGAATTTCTATACATTTGTGTAGAATTTCTTACTTACAGTCTCTCCGTATGATTACCTATTTTTGCAACTTTAAATACAACTTTGTTGTTCTATTTTCACTATGGTTAAACTGAAGGCAAAGTCTGGGCTAACTGTCCATTCAATTCAATTAGCTATGGAGCAGGAGTTTTTCAATCATTATCATAATCAAAGTTATAAAATTGATTCATTTGGGAGTATTATAATTAATAATTAAACAGAAAAAATATTTTAGAAACTCAAGCACTTCTGATCAAGCACATCAATACAGTAGCAAAGAAGAAGACCATTTCTCTGTATGCACAATAATCATAATTAAAATGATACTTTTCCTGAAAACACCAACAGATAAAGCACATAGAAATAAAATCTTGTGTTTTGTTGATTTAGAGAAATGCCATTAAGAACATCAGACATATATAAAACAAGAGTCAGGTTTTGTTTTCTATTCATAATTAGCTTAAAAATAAATTGTATTGTACTAACAAAGTTCAGTCCAACTTCCAATTGTGAAATCTGCTTCAGTAACTTTGTGCAAACATTTCACAAACGTAGTAGTACATGCTATGAAATTGTGTAACCCCAGTCTGTTGAACCATTCTCTCCTTCATTCTGTTATCAATGGCTTTTGTTTTCTCATTGCTGATGTTCTGTGATTTGTAAAGTAAAAACAGTGTTTAACCTTTGTTCTGAACTTTGTTCTAGCAAAGATACTGGTTTATCCACTTTGATAAAATAGGAATACAAAGGAGTTCATTATGTATGAAAGCTTTCTGTTTTATAAAATGCTGCCAAACATTGTTAGGCCTGAAAGTTATTTCCATAAAGGTATGATTTATGTTGTTCTAAAGGAATGATCCACAAAGATTTTTGCAAAGTGATCTGGTTGATCTTGGCTTTTCTAAGTACTCCTGGGGAAAAAGCACCCCCTAGTGGCCATCCTTGGGTTTATAATACTTAAAGGGGAACTTCCAGGGTAAGAAAGAATCAGCATTAATGTGTGCATTTTAAACCACAATAAAAGTAAATGTGCACAGAAACCTTCAATTTACATCACAAAATATACTAAATTTCCAGGTATGCGCAATGCCATGTTCCGCAATTCAGAACATGGCAAACAAAACTTCCAGTGATGTGTTGCAGCTTTATTACATTCTAAATAAGCAGGCTTTAATCTCTTTTAATACAATCAAAATGTTGCTCTTGACTTCAAGACGGTTTTGCCAACAAATACTACGTGTTAACTCTGCATGCAGATCGAATTGGAACATTTCTAAGGTGAAACGTCAGCTGCACAACCTGTACTTATTTCCTCATACATTGAATTAGATTAGTTATTACGGAGACTAGTGAGCAAGAAGGGCCACATCACTTCGCAATTCGTGGGAACTCAAATGCGATTTTTTGACAACATGGCGACTTACAATACTTTCACAAAGTTCACAATTACTTCGAAATTGGTAAAATTGTTCTATAATGTCAATGATTTTGTTTTTTGTTAATGAGATTTAATTACCAGTCAGAGAAATTGGGACTGCAGCTCCCCTTTAATACCACGGCCAATGAAGGCAACCTGCAGCAGCCTGATTAGTGGACCTGTAGGAAGAGAATGTTAAGCATGTGTACCTGTGCGGTGTGTTACTGTGGGCAGCAGAAGATCTATAGAAAAACAGTCTTACTGAATAGGTGCAGCAGTAGCATCATTGGAGGAGCAGTGATAGAGCTTTGGTTAAGAGTGACTGCAAGGAATCACGTAACCAATATGGCATCTGAAGCTTTGCTGTAAGCTGACAGTGAGCACAGCTGTCACTTCTCCCCCTCAGAGCTAAGGAGCAGAAATCTCTGCAGCTGGCTGCTACACTTGGGGTAAGTCAGCATGCTGAAATGGCAATGCCTGTGTACCAGCGTCATTCGGCATGAGGCTGTTACAGTGACATAACTCACTGGAACTTCTAAGCCTGTTGGATCACATGACGAGTCTTTGGCCCAATGGATTTGTTTACTTGCCTGTGCTGTGCAGCTTTGGGGGCTCAGAGGTGTGAGAAAGACCACAGATCAAATCTCAACCTGGGAAAAACTGCAAATACCACATTGGTGCCATGACTCAGGACACCGAGAACAATGTCTCGTTTCTTGTGGTTGCTCCAGAATTTGGAGAAGGGGATTTATAAGGGTAAAACATTCACGCTCGCAATACATTAATTTTACAGCCATTGATAAACCATTCAAAAACGATTAAGAAGTTTTCCATGTTTCTTGCAAGGTTTTGGTCGGTGACTTCAGTCATTCAGTTGAACTGAATAAGGCAGTGGTGAACAGTCCTAGCAGAACTTCAGTCCTTCACGGTTCATATGTGACTTAGGTTCTACAATAAATCTCACTAAGCCATTAGCAACTAAGCAAGATGATCTGTAGATCCACAGACCTGCATTAGAAAACCATTCAATATGGCCCGAGAGCTGCAACACTGCAAACATAAATCTACAACCAAAATTCCATTGTGCTTGTTCTTTATTACTATTCATATTTTGGGAAATTCTAGGCTAAAACAGAGGAATGTTTTGTCTTTTTGGTGGTATTTTAAGAGCAAATGTGTAAAACATTGATATATAAAGACACCTTGTATACATCATTAAGTCTATAATTATACTGAAACAATTTTATAATTAAAAAATAAATTAACTTATTGAAAATTAAAGTATTAAACTTATACACTGTGTTACAACTGCAATTGAGCGGGGTTTACAAAAAGTTGTATTATCGACGTCTTTTCTCTTTTCTCTAACTTTATGAGACTCTGATACAATTTGTCATTAATTTAGGTTACGTTAGGATAGGTTATTTTTAGATGAAAACGCTTTGGAAAAATGTAATTTTAATTCTTAAGCGGTTTAACTTAAACTTTAAGTAGCTGTGCAAGTGTTGGGTAGCAAACACACATTTTCCGATAAGAAAGAGTTAAGATTAAGGCAATGTTTTACTGCTTAATTCAATCACTGATCGTTCCGCCTCCGTGTTTTTCAGACAGAAAGAAGACCGCATCACTGAACTTTGCCCCTAATGATTTTGCAAAACCAGATGTTTGTTTCTGACACTCCTCCCCGGTGCTACGACGTCACTTCGGATTGGTTGAACTAATCGCACACCCCATTTTCTTTCAAAAGTTCCTTGTTGTAAACCTTTTTAAAGTTTGAGAGAACGTAGGTCTCACACCTTTTCCCACCTGAAACAGCATACCGCAGGCAGGATCTCCTTTGGCTTTCAAGATGTCAGACAAAGCTGCTTTCGATACAAATGTCATCACCCTGACAAGATTCGTGCTGGAGGAAGGGAGGAAAGCCAAAGGAACAGGAGAACTGACCACGCTGCTCAATTCGATGTGTACTGCCATCAAGGCTATTTCAACTGCGGTCAGGAAAGCGGGCATTGCTAACCTGTAGGTATTACGTGGCGGCGTGTTTTTACGTCATTAAGTTGTTTTTGAGCTGCAAGAGGCTATATCGAAAGCTTTGCAGTTTTTGAAGTGCTTCAACTTGATTTTCAGAAAACAGTTTGTCAGCTGACTAACACGATAAAAAACTGAATATAAAAACCATCAACATGTATTGCAGACACAGGTGTGCGTACTTCTGCAATTGAGTGCATTGATTGTAGCTGATTTTATGCTTGTAGCAATGTTTAAAATCAATTTTTTGTTTTTGCATCGCCACCTTTCTTGAAAGAAAAAGTTTAATAAATAATGCACTCCACAACACCCTACAAATATATGATGTAATGGTATTTTTAGCTTGTAGTTTTCACTTGGGGAAAAAAATCGTTGAAACGTTTAATTAGACATTACACACTAAAGACATCTCTTCTCTTCTTACTCGTCTATGAAAGGGAAGATTGAGCGTGCTGATGTAGCCATGGCGTGTTAAATATTTACCCAGAGGTAACTCAAGAGAGTAAAGTGCAAACCCTTCACGTCTTCTGCATATTTAACAAGATTGTTCTTAAATTAATCTGCGATAATCTTAAAATTATATAAAGATACTGTATATTGTTTGTATTACACAACCTGAAATACGAGATTTCCTTTTTCATTAGCACAATGTAGTACGACGGCGTGTGTCAAAGTAATTTTAATGTTTGGCTAGGGTAAATGAGGATCAATAAACACTGCAACACAAATAGCTGCATCGTTGAAACGTACTTCTAATCGAAGAACTGCAGTGTCATGCTTAAACAGCTGGACAGAACAAGACTCTTATTGTTTACTGTTAAATGGTTTCTATAGTTTTAGAGATTCCAGACCACGTAGGTTGATATTTTGTATTCAATTGTATGTGCAATGATAATATTTAAACTACTGCCTCAGTATTACCACTTCTATTGAAACTGAAAAAGATGTGGTTTGCCCGTCAGTATGTCTTTGGAGGAAACCAGAGCACTCAAACAAATCCCTTGTGAACACGGGGGGAACATACAAACTCCACACAGATAGCACCCTAAGTCCAGAATTGAATCGGGGGCCCCAGCACTGTGAGGCAGCAATGCTATCCACTGCACCACCGTGCCACCCCATATTATGTATTTTATTATTAATTAGGCCAATGGTATTACCTGGAGCTCTGATGGAAAGAAACAGGTGCTGCAGGAGCTGAGTTTGAAGCCACTGCTCTGTTTGCTCAAGAGGCGATAACAGTCACTTATTGTCCAGGAGTATCTCAGTCTCTTCTGTTTTTTTTATTCTAGCTGAACTTTGTTCATTAAGCTTATTGAGATTTTAACTGATCATTTCTTAAATAGTTTTAGCGCTTCTAAAGTATGGCAGGACAGGGTCAGAAGGGTTAAATTGAACAGATTGTATGTACACTAAAGAGTCTGCACTTCACTAAGAAGGCTTATTATGGGTGTGTCGTGTTGTTATTCCCATTTCTCTTTGTAGGTCATGAACTGATAACTAATTAGCTGTTGGTTAAAAAGTAATGTGAATAACACTTTTAAACTGTGTTTCCTGGAAATATTGTGCATTGTGCAAAAAGACCAGTTCAGCAACAACTTAATAAAACCAAGCTATTGGTTACATTACGATTTCAGTTATGTAAGCTAATCATTAAGAACTAAAAAAAAACAGAAGGAACAGCTGTCCCCAAGGACCAGGACTGGGAAGTGTTTTTCTAGATGAATTTCTGCTTGTTTGTGCTAATGTCTATGTGTCAGGAGGGGGCAGTAGTTTTAAGGGATGTGATACAGTACTTCACCTTACACATGCCTTCCAACACAAAGATAGAAGATGAGTCATAGCAGCACAGTTAAGAAAAGGTGTGGCCAGTCTATTAATAAAACAGCCTAAAATAAAAAAAAGCTATTTTTAGATTTAAATTATTCTAGGTTCACTGAGAAAAAGAGATAAAATGATGATGATTAGTAATGATACAATCACTGCACCCTTTTAAGGACAGAACGGTGGTGTGGTGGTGAGCTCCTGGGTTCAGTTCCTTCAATGGGTCTGTGCAGACTTTACATTCTCCCTGTGTTCACATGGGATTTATTCAGGTATTCTTGATTCTTGTCTCTGAAAACCATGCTAGGTAGGTTGCTTGACTGACTTGTTTAACCCATAAAGAAGATGTCTTTCTGCCTTCCTCTTGAATTTGTGTATGACATATTCTTATATAAAATTAAAATATTACAATATAAGTAATTTGCACAAATTACAAGAGAACAATGCCAGTTTTTCATTTTTCAACAATTTAAAGGCTATTCATAAATGACCATTTTAATGCCCCCTTCTCTGTCAAACTCTGTTCCTGCTTTGCTGCTTTATCATTAGAATTTGATGGACTTACCAGGACTTATTCAAACAATGATTACTGTATTTCTTTTAATGAGATGTTTAAGAGCGAATTAATAATGAAAAATACAAAAACTCTGCTCTCAACCTATGATTCTCAACTTCTCAACTTGCATTCTAGTGCAAGTGATCACATTACTCTTATCCTGGAGTCCTTGCACTGGCTTCCTGTCAAATTCCATGCAGACTTTAAAATCCTCATGCTCACCTATAAGGCTCTGCGTGACTTGGCACCTCGGTACCTGTCTGAACTATTATCGCTTTACTCCCCACCTCCCAACCTTCGCTCTTCTAATTCTGGTCTCCTAACTGTCCCCCAAGCCTGTCTACATTGTATGGGTGACAGGGCCTTCTCCTGTTATGCCCCCAAGCTCTGGAACTCTCTCCCCAAGGATATCGGAGAGTCACCTTCTCTAAACTCCTTCAAATCCAGACTCGGAACTTTCTTCTTTAGAAGACCCTTTACTTAACTGGTTCCATTCTTCACCCCTCTGCTTTTCCTAGTACCACCATCCACGGTCTCCTCTGTATATTGTAATTATGTTTTATCTTGTGTATTTTTTTTATTTATTGTTGTTCTCATTTTGTAAAGCACTTTGAGAAGCCACCTTTAAAGGCACTATATAAAATAGTTTATTATTATTATTATTATTATTATTATTATTATTGAATCTGTAATGTTCTTCCTTTCCCAGCTATGGCATTGCTGGAAGCACCAATGTAACAGGAGACCAGGTGAAGAAGCTGGACGTGCTCTCCAATGACCTGGTCATCAACATGATCAAATCCTCCTTCACCTCCTGCATGCTGGTGTCCGAGGAGGACGAGAAGGCCATCATCGTGGAGCCAGAAAAGAGGGTCAATTGAAATGCTCTTCACATTTGTAGTAAAATAATGTGAGATTTTTTTGGGATGCAAACTGGAATGTGTAAAAAAAACTGCAAGTTATGGTCTTATTCTGCTAGTGCTTTTAGAAGTTGCTATCAGAATCCTTTATATTGAGTAGAACTAACTTTAATGTTTTTTTTTGTCCTGTTTAGGGTAAATACATTGTCTGCTTTGACCCTCTGGATGGTTCTTCAAATATTGACTGCCTTGCATCAATTGGAACTATTTTTGCAATTTACAGAAAGGTTTGGCGTTTATATTATTTGTAGTAATCGGTTTTGGAAAGTCAGTTGTCTTAACTGTGAGAAAATTATACTTTTGTCTTGAAATCAATTGTGCTTAAATTGTTTTTTTCATTGTGCCTTAGGAAACCTCATTTTTATTAAAAAAAAACTGCCAGGAAAGGTGGACCATTCTGATATTTATCTTGTCGTTGTATCTTTTAACAGTCTGCAATTGCAAAATATTTCATTTTAATGTGTGCATTTAATACTTGTGGCTTGTCCTCTTCAGAAAAGCAAAAATTTTAAAACTATTTATTTATGTTCAGACAACCGACGGTGAACCCTGTGAGAAGGATGCTTTACAGCCGGGACGTAACATTGTGGCTGCAGGTTATGCTTTGTATGGAAGTGCCACAATGCTGGTGCTCTCCACTGGACAAGGAGTCAATTGCTTTATGCTTGATCCAGTAAGTCTTTTCTCTGTGATGTACACTACTTACTTTATTGTCCCCAATGGGAAATTGTCTTTTTCTGCCTGCTATCCATACAGTACATTTAACACAACATGAATCCATTAACAGATAAGAAACATACATGCATATGATGAGAAAAACAGGCAGCTTTTTTTCTCAATTTTGTTTATTAAATATTACAAGGTAGTCACAGTAGAAACATGCATTTTTACACTTTTTTAAGAGAATAGAAAATAAATTAAGAGAAAGAAACGAAAAATGAAATAAGAAGCTTTAAGTAATCTTCACAGTTTAGAAGAAAACAAACAAAGTGGGTCATCAGTGTCTGAGATGCACACGTGTATGACGAAAAACTAAAATATACAATCAGTTGTCCAAATTAAGCAGGTTAAAATAAATATAGGAATAAGGGATAACCTAGTTCAATTACAAGGATTCTATTGCAATTTAAATATTGAGTTATCCTTTAGGAAAGTAACACACTGCTGTTCTGTTATTGTTTCTACTCGTGGATATGTTTTTAACTACAGCTGTATTTCTGAAAGGCGATTCCATCCTTGGGCAAATAAAGATCTAAGAGTATGATACCTTTTACCATGCTTCACTGTTCTTCTGCTTGGCTTTTTACCTGCACTGACTCCACAATCTGAGGGGAAATACTGCTTTCACTGTTACGTCCTTTAATTTACATAGATCTTTTCTTTCCAAAGGATTATAAAGTATTGACATGTAGGAAGGGATCCAATTCACCCACAATTGAAATGCAGCACCTACCTGTGTGATCCAGTGGTTCAAGATATGCTGTCAAATGAATTCTCATTGCAGGGTATCACTTTTGAAATTGCCAGCTTACAGTATATTAAACCTATAATAACATATTGTGAATTCTTTCAGGCTATTGGAGAGTTTATTCTGGTGGACAGAGATGTGAAAATAAAGAAGAAAGGAAAAATCTACAGTCTTAATGAAGGCTATGCCCTGTATTTTGACTCGGCAGTGACTGAGTATTTGAAGAAGAAGAAATTCCCTGAGGTAATGCTGCTGCCGATGTAGAGGCATTTACACAACATTAGCAAAAGCAGATCCTAAATATTGAACGTTGTTTTCTTTCAAGTATTCTCTAATGATTAACCAGTCACTATCAAATGTGTTCTCTCATGTGGTTAATGTAATAGGAGTCTAAAACAACCTTTTAAAGTTGTAACTGGCAGTTGGAAAAACCTCTCAACAGGTTTGAAATATCTGGATTTGACGTGATGAAATTACAATTTCTTGCTTCTAAAAATT
Organism: Atractosteus spatula; assembly: GCF_055471065.1. NCBI lineage: Eukaryota > Metazoa > Chordata > Actinopteri > Semionotiformes > Lepisosteidae > Atractosteus > Atractosteus spatula. Next base: position 55,032,533 of record NC_142708.1, on the reverse strand, counting down.
ATTACTGTCTTCTAGTTACTAAGATTTATTGTTGGCAACCCAGTTACACCCAGCTTCAAGTGTTGTTTCATAGGAGTACTTCAAATTCATCTATAAAACATCATAATTATAGTCTTATTTTCTCTCTTTCCTTGTTTACACATGAGCAAGTTGTCTTTTGGGGGGTAATGACGTCTAGGTAGATTGCAACCAGTGATGTGATTACACTCTATAAGCTTTATTAAGAAAACCACGGACCCTGCCTCTTTTAAAAATCTGTGGATGCTTTAACTTTTCTACAAATAAAAAGCTCTAAATTTGTTTTCTAGGATGGCAGTGCACCCTATGGTGGAAGATATGTGGGTTCGATGGTGGCTGATGTACATCGAACTTTGGTGTACGGGGGCATATTTCTGTACCCTGCCAATTCCAAGAGCCCTAAGGGAAAGGTAACAGTTTATTTTCTGCAAGATTTAACTATATAATAATAGTTAATTGCTTGCTTTTCTGGACACTCCACTCAAAGCGCTTTACAGGTAATGGGGACCACCACTAATGTGCAGCATCCACCTGAATGATGCGACGGCAACCATAGTGCGCCAGAACGCTCACCACACATCAGCTATCAGTGGGGAGGAGAGCAGAGTAATGAAGCCAGTTCATAGAGGGGGATTATTAGGAGGCCATGATTGGTAAGGGCCAATGAGAAATTTGGCCAGGACGCTGGGGTTACACCCCTACTCTTTTTGAGAAACGCCCTGGGATTTTTAATGACCACAGACAGTCAGGATCTCGGTTTTACATCTCATCCGAGGGACGGCACCTGTTTACAGTATAGTGTCCCCGTCACTATACTGGGGCATTAGGACCCACATGGACCGCAGGGTGAGCGCCCCCTGCTAGCCCTACTAACACCTCTTCCATGGTGATATGGCTGCTGGCTTATAGTATTATTTTCATAGTATATATGAGAAAAAATGTCTTATTAAAAAGGAAATAAAAAGAACATGTGAGCATATTGGAAACACCCAAAAGCCATTTCTTCTTGTAAACAATATGGAAACCTGGAGATATATTCTACACCTGGAGAGAAAATATTTCAGATTTTATGGAAATCTGGAACATTTCCTGGAGACGAAGCATGCAAGGTGGGACTACACTGTTAGCAGGACACCAGTCCATTGGGGTGTACACACACAAGCACACAATTTTGAGACGGAAATTAAGCTAGCCAGCATCTGTCTGTGGAATGTGGGAGGAATCTAGAGCACCTAGAGAAAAGTCATGTAGACGCAGGCAGAACATACAAACAACACGGAAGGTGGCCCAGTGCAGATTGAAACCCAGGGCCCAAGATCCGTAAGGCAGCAGCACTGATCACCATGGCCCATTTAGAGCATTTCAAAACAATTTTACCGTTGTCTCTTTTTTTTCCACTCCATTTTAGAACCCCCCCCCCCCAATTTCTTTTAAAATTGTCTTGTGACTGCACTCCTACATTGACTGAGATGTTTGGACAGCTAATGTTTTCACTTTATTCCATTCTGTCTCAGCAGTGCTAGGAGTTATAAAACAAATCCAGTATGAGCCATAGAGTGAAAAGCTTTGTATTTAATCTATTAATAAAACATTCATTTCAAACACTGAAGGTAGAGTGTTTGAAAAATAACTTGCAATTGCAAAAAGGCAAAAATGACAGTGTAGTTCCCTACTCCGTATAGATGTCATCTATAGCTCAGTCGGTAGAGCATGTGACTCTTAATCTCAGGGTCATGGGTTCGAGCCCTACGTTGGGCGGTGCCCGTCTCCTTTTTAACAAAGTTTTCTGCTCATCCTTGACCCTCTTATACCTTGATTATACAACTTACTTACCTGCATCATACACCTTCTGTGCGCTTCCCAACCTAAAATTAGCAGGATATGAGATCTGAACACTTGTGCTCCAGATGTCTTCCTGAATAATTAATATTAGTGTGGTCCATTAATAATTGTTTTTAATAGTTAAGTTAAGTGTGGCATTTAGAAGATAAAAAAGCATTTTACTATTGTCATGAAATTAATTTTTTTAGCTTAGATAACGGAAATATTTTCAAATAAAGCAGGTAGTAATTAAATGCAGCAGAGTGTGGAAAATATTTAATGTGATTTTTTAGAATTTCCTTATGAATAAAAGATAAGACAGTTTGTTATTGTCTGGTTTTGCACCTCATTAAGTGAAGCAAAATAGATTCTAGCTGAGTGGAAAATGCTGACAAAGCACAGCTGGTGTACTCTGTACTTTAACCTGAAACAGTTAAATGCTGGAAACCTTGTCCGTGTTCACTGAAGTTCTAGTGCATTTGAATAGGTATTTTCTGCAGGAACAGGTATTTTCATAACCTCCTGCTATGTTTTCGAATAATCTAGAATGAGTTAGCCATTTTCAAATGTGTGGTGTGAATTTAGAAACATGTCTATAGTTGATGAGATCAGATCTTGTTTTTGTCCCACTTGCCAGGTGAAACTTAAAAAAAAAATACACTTCACTTTCTCAATGAAGCTTGGTAATGTATGAATGCTGTACTATCTCATTATCATGCAGACTTTTTGTATAGCCATGCAGTCCTGTTGGGTGTTTTGCAATATCCTGAACATAGTGTGGGTCACTAAGGGTCTTTTAAACAGCCAAACACCTCCCATCAATGTGGGACTGGGTGAAATTAATTCCAGTAGAATTGAATGATGTAAACATGCTGTTTAGCAGAAGAAGTGCCAAGGCTAGCGGTCTAGCATGGGGGTATCTTAACAATGTCCTTCTTATCTTTTGTTTTAAAGTTGAGGCTCCTGTACGAATGCAACCCTATGGCTTTCATCATGGAGCAGGCTGGTGGAATGGCCACAACTGGCAGTATGAATGTGCTGGACATCAAACCCGACTCCATTCACCAACGGGTCCCTGTAGTACTGGGCTCCCCAGACGATGTGCAGGAGTACATCAGCATTTTCAAGAAACATGCCAATAAGTGAGACCTGCAGGTGCATCTGGCTGACACTAAACTTCACCAAAGTAACAAGTGGACCAAAAACATAAGAGCAGAAATCCTTCTTTTAAACCTGTTAACTAACACTGTAGTCCAAGAGCTACAGTATGCACATTGATGCAATTTTTATTGTGTTATTACTATTGGAAGGATAATAGTATACATAAAAATGTATTGTCCATGATGGGCAATTGTAATTATTATAGGTTAAGACCTAGATTTGAATTCCTCAGAACTTTAAAGAACTGTGAACAGAACAGTCCGAGAAGGCCAAACTCAAAATACTTACCTCTGTTTGTCGATAACGGTTATCCCGACCTTGAAACATTGTGTTTTTGGATTTTGTTGTCCTGGAAAACAAATCTTAATAAAGAAAGATACACTGTGGATGTGTTCCAACTTTATTTCAGTTGGAGAAAATTTGTGATGTTGCCGAGTGGATTTCGTGTCAGCTGTGACCTTTCCAGAGAGCAGTGTCCTATTACTTTTCAACCTTTTTTATTGGTTCTTGGCACAATACAGTTGAATCTTTAAAATGACGGTAACATTCAGACTAGACAAGATAAGAAATAGATAAACAATAGATTCTGAAAACAGCATAGAATTAAAATTATAATCCTTGTCTTTTCAAACTGCGTTGCTGCTAATGACATCTTTTATGATCTTATTTAAACTTTTGTTTCTCCTTGCACTACTTGTGTTGCCATAAAATTATATTCTTATTATATCATTTGAAATATTTTCCCTAATATTGGTTAGAACATTGCATTTCAATTTTAATAGCATAGACCTGATCTGAACTTGAACTGTTGAACACTGAACATGTTGACATTGAGAACATCTACACTGCCAAATCTGGTGAATGTGACCTTTATATAAAGGTCAAGTTGGGGAATGGAAGTGGATTTTTTTCATCTTCAGAACAGAGCGCAAAGCTCATGACATGCAGGTTGTACTTTTCTAAAAAAAAACATTTGGGTGATTGACGTTTGAAGAATGCATATTGAAGAACAATTAAAATGGGAGTTTATTAGTTGTAAAAAATGAAGTAAAATTCAGAATGAAACCTGAAACTGCACAGTACTACAGCAGGCCTGTTTAAGTGCCTTTAAATGTAGCCTATGGAGTAGAAGCTACACAGCCTTAGGAGCTTTGCATTACTAGACACCAGAGGCATCTTGGTCACATGATATTGCCAGCATTCATAATATAAATATATCCTTGGCCGTGTGCCTTGAACCTGCTCTTAAAAAGGGTAACTTGGTTGTAGATCTTACAGTGTCTCTGTAATTGCCTGAGCTTTACCTTGTAGTAGGGGAGAAAGGAATAGTCTAGCAAAATGTCGGATCGATCCCCGTTTGATGTGGATGTAATCACCCTGACCCGGTTCGTCATGGAGCAGGGCAGGAAAGCGAAAGGCACTGGAGAGCTGACCCAGCTGCTCAACTCCATGCTTACTGCCATCAAGGCCATCTCCTCAGCTGTGAGGAAGGCAGGCCTGGCACATATGTAAGTCCTTGGGTTTGGAATGGGAGTTGGGAAAGAAGGATTTTGCTCTCCTGGGTATAGCAGAATTACTGCATTTAGCTCAGTTGTAAAACTCATAAAATACTATGTGAAATTAGAAACTGTAGATTGTGCACTTTCTTGCAAAAGTAAAACAAACTAAATATTTCTGACTTGCAAAGACATTTTTATGAAGGTCATTTTGGCCACAGGTTAAGTGATTTCAGAGCAGCAGCAATGCAGTTAATGCAGGATGTGGCACATGTTTTATATGCAGCTCTGTATGAAGTGAACTTAAAGTAAGCAAATGGTAAACTTGTAAACATTACAAGTTTGTAATGGATTCATTTTCATCTTATTGCTGTTGAAGACCAGTACCTCTTTAAAAACAGTATTTCTCCCATTTTGGATTTTTATTCTTCTGTCTGATCTGCTAATTGACTATACTGGCAAGACTACTAGCTATTTTTATACTTCTTGTGAAATTTATGTTTATTTTAATTGGTGGATTTTAAGAATGCTTCTTCATGCATGCATTTTTAGAGTAATCTGGTGTGTAAAAGATACCGAGTGGCTGAAAATCCTCTCAAACTGCTGTCTCTCAAATTCATGCAGAAGTATATTTACTGATTAATGAAATTTCCATTACATCGTAGAATATTTTTATTTTTCTAGGTGAGTGAAATAGAGTGAACCTAGCAAAGTATTTCTCTTCAGTGTAAAACTCTCAACAGACCAATTAAAATCTGAGAATTTGCACATCTTGTCTTACTAATCATGTACATTTTAGTTACATGTTTGTAATTTACATATTGTTATCAGTTACTGATGAGTCAGAGCAGCAGATTGCCCTCCAGCTACTGCCTCTTGTTCTGTGTGTGATTCACTTATCTAGGAATTTGTGTGCTACTCTACAAATCTGAAAAATCATGTTTCATACTTAAAGGATTCTGGGCTCTCTAATGCTCTGTTTATTAATTTAGGATAAATACCTTTGGAGGAAAACGTCACTCAATTATCACCTTTGGTGCTATAAGGCAGAATGCAGATTTGCTTTTTGGCTTAATTAATTTCTCTGATTAGGATTTGTCAGACTCCCAGGAAACATAGAGTAACTCATTATGGCATCCTTCGGCTAGTGATTGCCCTTGGAACCCGTCAAATTCTCAGTTTTCCAGGGTTTGTTGCTCTGACTGGATCCCCTTTTTTCGTGATCTGTGTTAATCACCAATTTCCTACTTATTATTCCATTCCCAATTTTCTATTTAAGGCCGAGGTGCCGCTGTGACAGTGGTTCATCATTTTTCACTTCACCCAGCACTTCACTCTGTGCAGAAGCTGCAGCATCAAGCCTGCCCTGCACACCTGGTTTTGTCAACTTTCTCAGGAGGCTCACTATTTGGTTTCTCCCATACTGTACCTGCGGATCCCTGTTTCCGGCTGGTGGACTGTGTTTGGCAGCAATTTTGACTTCAAGATAGCATTTTGCTCTGCTCAGAAGTTTTGGCTTTAAGCCCACCCTGCGCAGCAGTTTTCAAACTGAAGCCTGCCCTGCAAACCTGTTTGGTCCTCTTTCTTGGGAGGCTTACCTTTCAGTTTCATCTGTACCTGAGCTTCCCTGTTCCGACCAGTGGACTGTGTTTGGCAGCAATTTCAGCTTCTAGACAGCCCTGCACTCTGGGGAGCAGTCTCAGCGGCCTCCAGCCTGCACTGTGCTCAAGCCTGCCTTTCACATCTGTCTGATTCCTTCTCAGGAGGCTCGCCATTCAGTTTCTCCTCTACCAACCAGCAGTTTACAACCAGCGGTTTTTGGCAGCAATTTCGGCTTCAAGACATGCTTCGCTCTGTGCAGCAGTCTCAGCCCTCAGTGTTGCCCGGTGCAGCAGCTTCAGCTCCAAGCCAGCTCTCTGCGTCGACCGGGGCAGGAGCCTTAGCTCTTTGCCTGCTCTCCGCATCTCCTGACCCAACAGCCTCAGATTCTAACCAGCACTTATTCTTTACACTGGTCACATCGACCCTTGTGTTTGCAATCCTGCACCCCTGGCATTTCTGAGAGCAGCCCCTCAGAACCCGTTCGGTATTCTGTTCAGGGGTCTCACTATTTGGATCCTTTCTGTACCCATGACTCCCTTTTTCCGACCGACGGGCTGTATTTAGCAGCCTGTTTCCACCAGGGGTACAGTTAGCCAGCTTCTCCTGCGATCATTGTGCCTCCCAATTTCCTTTCTTCCCCATTACTGACCAACCTGGGCTGATTAAGCCCCGCCATCCAGTAATCAATTATTTCATTATCATCTTTCACTTTTCACTCTCCGGTCTCTTGCACTTGGGTTCTGACAAATCATTACCTGGACAGTTATTCAGCCACAACATTACAGTAACAGGATAACAATATTACATATGTTAGTTATTTAGTTCAGGTTGGTAGCTGCGTCAGCATGTGTAGTCTGAAAAGGAACAAGTAATAGGTTTATTCCATGCTGAAAAGAGGAGAGAGAAAACAATGTTTCGGCTGTGAAGCCTTCTTCAGGTATGTTAATTATGTACTCCTTGTTTGCACATGCACCATCTATTACAAATAGATTCTTATCTTCATTTCTATACATCTGGTGTAGACAAAAGATAGAGACTAGGAAATGAACGAAAAAATGAAACTTTTTATGCACTAAGCAATATCTACTGTATAATGACATCCGTCATCATTGCGGATTACCTGGGATCTTTCAAAAAACAGCAGGATGAAGTCATTCATTAACTGGCATCTGGCAACCAAACAGACAAGTTGGAATAAGTGGCCTTCACTTTTTCACCTTTTGCATGTTCCAACATGATACCTTGGTAATGGACAGATCGTCTGCACCTTTCCCCCTATAATTTATATTTATATGTATAATTTATATACAGTACATGGATTTCTAAACATCTTTTGGCCTCCTCATCAGGAGTGCAGATATGTGATCTCAAGCTCAATCTGATTTATTCTCATTTCCTTGCTCTTTCACTATCTATACTGGCCTGTCTTTGTTCCCCCTGATTCTATTACTGTAACTCCTTGTATTGTACCTTTGCCAGGTAACTTGGCACAACAGTCCCTGATAAACTACTCTTCCTTCTTTCACAACAAACTGTAATGCTCCATTCTTAGTTTTGGCCCTTGTTCTTTCTAGATTGTATCATTGCGGCTCTTGCAGGCCTCTATGTTTCAGCATTCAACCCACTTCAGCTAATATAAAACCCCACAGCTTTAATGTGCCTCTCTGCTTTATTTCACTCATATAACCCCTCTGCTTCTGATACCTTATTGGTGTCCTGTCTCCACACACAAAGTTCAAGATTCTCCTTTTTACTGCTCCCTATCTCCTTTATTCTACAATCTGTTGTCTTTCCTTATTATTTACTTCTTTCTGGCACTATTAGCTACCTAGTGATACCCTTCCCACATCCTTACATTCTTCTTGTCTGCCCTTTATTTCTTCAGCTCCATTATGGTGAGCCAAGTTACATACAGACATCTGGACTGCTTGTTCCCTGATCATTCTTCACTACTTACTTTTTTGAACATTTTAATTAAGTTTCAAACAGAAATAAAATGGGACAAAAAACAGACTCACCCTCTTCACACTTGATCATACCCTCCTATTTGTCTCCCCTTGTGGATGCCTAAAATGAAGTTAAACAGCTGCAGCAAAAACTGTCAGATTCTACACACAACCACACACTCGCCGCCACATTCCAATGTGCACTGTTCACCACAATTAATCTATTATCCAAACCCTTTTCCCCTTTCTCCCGCACCTCTCCAGGCTCACTATTGAGTTCTACGCACCTGAGCTAAACCTTTCTCGCCGCTTGTTTGTCTCGCCTCTTTGGATTACGGATTTTGCCTTCCCACTGACTATGGACCTGCCTTACGGATCGGATTTTGGTTACTGGATACGATTCTTTGGATTACAGATCTTGGCCCTCCTGACAACGGACCTGCTTAACAATTTGGACTTTGGTTACGGGACACTCTCTCTCTCTCGACGCCTTACACCAACCCCGCACAGGGTCCTAATTGTCACGCCCTGTATTCCTACAGGCCGCCCTACTTCTGTCCTGTTCCTAGTTCCCTGTGATTATTCATGTCTTTCCAGTGTGTCTGGTTGTGTAGCCTATTCACTTCCTGTGTCTGCTCTGCTCCTTGCTCAGCATTGAGGGTACAGATGTCCTGAGACCTGCCTAGCACCAGTTCGCTCCTGTCCGTGGTCTGAGGGCATAGGTTTCTTTACCAACATCGTCTGACCCCCTGAGCCTGTGCTAACCCCCGTGTTGCCCCTTTTACCCCCATGCATAGGGTCTATTGCTCTCTTTGTCATTCCAGAGCTTGCCCTTCCGACATCCGTGACACTAATTTTCCACCTACTGGTCCTTGACAGAAACAAGCTCTTGACAGTGTCAGCAGCAGCAGTCTGATGGATCTGAGCTGTAGAGAGTTACAAATACATGATACCAAGATAATGTAGGAACCAGTGAAGCAGGAGGAGGGAATACAGAGGCTCTCAACATAGCACCAACATCTTTGGTCCTGACTCTCTGTGCTCATTAAAAATCCCAGGGCGTTTCTCGAAAAGAGTAGGGGTGTTTCCCTACCAAAATTTCTCGCCAAAATTCCCCCAGGCCTTTACCAATCCCCATCTATGAATTGGCTTCATCACTCTATTCTCCCCCCCCCACTAATAGCTGATGTGTGGTGAGCGTTCTGGCGCACTATGGCTGCCGTCACATCATCCAGGTGGTTCTGCACATTTGTGGTGGTGGAGCGGAGTCCCCATTACCTGTAAAGCGCCATTACTTACAGAAAAGTGCTATTATGACATGTCTCTATTCTAGATAACAACCATTGATAAAGCTTTATAAAAATTCTGTATTAGACAGACATTAACAAAGAAAGGCAATCCCTTTGTGTTGCCTCTGAGATTAAATTTATATGCATTAGGTGTTAACTTGCCCCCCAGGTGGCACTATAGGCATGTATAGTACTGAGATTTCAATATATAAATCAGGTCTTGAAGTCTACATGGCAAGACCTGACTTTTTCTGAATACTTGCTTAAACTGACCCTTATGTAAAGTGGCTTACATTTGAACTTATTTATCCAGGTATTTCCCTGGAACCATTTTTATCATTACTTAACCATACAATAGCTTTGTCTGATATGGGATTTGAACCAACAACCCTTATATTATGAGTCTAGAACCCTCCACACTGCAGATAAGGTGCGTGCTAAGATACAGTTAGGTTAATTCCAATAGATTTTGAACAAAAAACAATGGATTAGAAATAACATATAAAATTTAGTAAAGCCAACCTGTAGATTTGTCAGGCTGTAGAATGAAGAATTTAATAATTATTATTAAGCTTCCACTTAATAACTTAGTAGTAATATTAGTAGCACACATAAGCTGTATTGTTCAAGGGTACAGAATTGTACTGTATGTAACTAGATGGACTTTGTGTGTGTGAAGGTATGGGATTGCAGGCACAGTGAATGTCACAGGTGATGAGGTGAAGAAGCTGGACGTTCTTTCTAATGATCTGGTCATCAATATGCTGCAGTCATCTTATAGCACCTGTGTCCTGGTCACTGAAGAAAACAAAGAAGCCATTGTCATCCCGCCAGAGAAAAGGGTAGGTTCATTCTTTCACAAATTGCCACTAGGTGGCACTCAAACACAACTTGAATATGACTATAGAATTGTTTCGTTCTGTGGAAAGTGGTGGAGTCCAACCAAAGATACTGATTTGTACAAATGCAGATTAAAATGAACAAATGATACATTTGTACTGAGCTAATTAATTTTATGATTTTGTTCCACTGTACATTGAAATATTAATGTTTGTTTCAGTATTTATCAAGGCTTGACAGTATGTATTCTAATTTATGAGTCCTACAGCACCTTATACCTTATACATTTCCTCTCATGCAGGGTAAATATGTTGTGTGTTTTGACCCACTTGATGGCTCCTCCAATATAGACTGCTTGGCACCTATAGGCACAATTTTTGCAATCTATAGAAAGGTAAGTGTACTTTCAAGACAATGGGCTTTATTTCATATTCTGGTAATAATAATAATAATAATGTCATTAATTATGTATCATCATCCTTTTTTGCATTATTATGCTACAGGCCAAAAGAACAAAATGGTTCTTATTATTATTAACAACAATAAGCATATTTATTTGTGCATCAGAGGATTAGGTGGGAAATACTATTATTGTCTTTATATAATGTCTTTATATGGTATATATCATTAGGAATGTGAAGTGTTTATAGGAAGCTGTTCCCATGGTCCACTGCGATAAGGGACCATGAAGAAAAAAAATAAAACAAACTCTTTATAAACCTTAGGAAACCATATAAAAAGACAATGACACAAAAATACATGAAAATTTACCATTGTGAAGGAATTGAAGCCACCAAAGAACATAATAACATGCCATTGCTCCTGTTTTAAAATCTCTTTTTGGAGGATTTATACTGTATAAATATTATATGTGCTGACTAAATGAAGTCCATGAGTCTATGTACTGCAATGCCATCAAAATGCTAATAATAAAAAATAGCAAAAATGCTAATAATAAAAAGTTAATAATAATTAAAAACTTAATTAACACTTAATGAAATACTTATTTAATACTTAATTGAATAATTAAATACTTAATTCAAAACTTGCATTAATAATAATTAAAACAATGTTTATCAAGTCAGTGCACTGCTGAATGAGCTCACAGGTGTGTAGGTTTTGACAGAGCAGCAACATACAAGAAAGAAAGTTTTTGATGAAATAATTTTAGATGTTAACACTTTTTCTACAATAAAGAGAAAATAACCTTTTCTCTTTATTGGCTGTGGTTTGAGGGAAACAATGGAAACCACATTTGTAATGCTATTTATTCTTGCAAACCAACGAACTAAAAAAGAAAATGTCATAGTAGACTAGGTAATAATTATTAGAATTCATTAATTAATTGTATTGTCTCATAATCTACTTCATATTTGGAAGTGAAAGAGATGGATATTACAGCTCTAATCCATTGTGTGCTCCACATACTGTATAAGTAACAGTAATTTGACTGTATTTTAGGTAGGTAGATCACACACATTCCAAAACACTCAGTACTATATGTGGGCACACTGACTTAAATGGCAATGTTTCTTCCTCACAGGAAGATCAGATCAATAAAACGTTCATATGTGCGACTGCATTGAACATCCCTCTGTTTTCAGTGTCCATTTATTAGTGCAAGAATACTTTGTTGTGATAATCCTTATCACTCAGGATTCAATATTCATATACATATACAGCAATATTATAAGTGTATAATAATATAAAAATATAATAATAATATATATCATTATATATAGATTATATATAAGATATGTAATATAAATGTTATTACTGTATTGTAATAATACTATATTATTGTACTGTATGTTATTATACTGTATTATCAACTGTATATTATGGATAAATCATTTGCATTCATGTATTTATCACATTGCAGTGTGCAATGGGACTTACTCAGCACTTGGGTTCTCTTCTTAGACCACAGAAGACGAGCCGTCTGAGAAAGATGCCCTCCAGCCGGGCAGCAATATTGTGGCTGCGGGTTATGCCCTCTATGGCAGCGCCACTCTGGTTGCCCTCACCACTGGACAAGGGTTGAACTGCTTCATGCTGGATCCGGTGAGTACTTCCCTTCACCAGCTCAGGACAGACTTACTGAGCATCACCCAATAATTACTGCTGCTCTTGCATTCCTGGTAAATGGTCTATATGTGAAAAGTAAAACATGTTCGTGTGATGAGCTATTGCAATACCTATTATATACTTCATATATATATAAATTATTTCAATTTAAGTGCTTAACAAATAATACAGAAATAGTCTATATTAAAAGAATGTTTATTACACCAAATAAATGAGTGCAAGACATCATTCGAGATGTGCCAATTTGGATGTCTGCAACTGCAGTTTCTTTTAACTAGAACACACCATTCATTCATTTTCATTTAACAGAAGGTATACACGATAAAGCCAATTGTCATAGATATAGCAGGGCTAGAATGGCTATCTATTTGTAATTCTTTGGGAAAGAAACTGACAAAATGGCATAGGTTTCATGTTAGACAATTAAGCACACACATTCCAATAGCACTCATAAGGCTTTTCCATGAGCTATTTTTATGGGCAGTAGTGTTTGCCTCACAATTAAAAAACATTCAGAATGTAATGTTGTGTTTTTCTAAATAGCACAATTAGCTTTATTATAACTTATTTCATTTATTAAAAAACGCTGATTACATTTTTATATTTTGCAAACACAAACTAAATTTTATGAAACTATTAAAGGTAAAGGTCAAAGGTAAAGGTAAAAATCCAGTTAAATTGGATAGAATTGTCATGACCTTTTTTGCCTCTATGATCTGAATTTTTAATTACTTCAATGAGACATTATTAACTGTGTTTTCTCTCCTTGAACTGTGCAACTGTGTGTAATTGTGCAAAAATGATTACATTTGGACTGTTTTCAGGCAGTGGGAGAATTTATTCTGGTGGAGAAAGATATGAAAATAAAGAAGAAAGGAAAGATTTACAGTCTCAATGAAGGCTATGCCATGTATTTTGACACAGCAGTGACTGAATTTTTGAAGAGAAAGAAATTTCCTGAGGTATGACTTTACAAAAACTTCAGTTTCTCAAATCCAGGCTTCATGTGAATTCACTGTTTATCTATGGATCATATTCAAAGTCTTTTTAACTTTTTTTTCTGGGCACCAATATGACTTGTTACAAAACTTATTATTTTATTTATTTAAGTGGTTTTGGACTTTACATTGATAGATCAATGTGTGAAATAGCAACTGATTGGGCAAATCAATGTAAATTTTCAAATAATCAACACAATTATGCAATTATTATAAACAAAAACGTATATTGGACTTTGCAGTCGTTATGTTCAGTTTTAAACCTACTGAAACTGTTATTTTCTCTGATATCTATTTTAATGTTCTTTACGTAACATCCAAAAATGAAAGAACCCAAATGTGTTTTAATGATAACTTTGCTGTGAAAAAAAGAAGGATAATAGGAAGATACTTACTAAGAACGAGCTGAGTAAACCCCTGATCTGGACACACCAACAAAACAGCTGATTGTTGTGGGATGCAGTGACCAAGCCAAATCCATGATCTAGTCATTTAACAATTTGCTAACTTTGTTGCACAAGTCTTGTCCTGTCTCAATACACTTCTGACACCTGACTCACAACGCAAACAAGCGATAGCACCCATCACCTCTCTGCTGTATACTGCAGTGTCAGCTTCCCTTTGAGCTTTGAGGTTTGAGCTGAATTAATCTATCTTCATGGTATAATGCAAACATGAAGCTCAGGTGATAGCATGCGACTGCCAAGTGTCAGCCTTGTTTCTTTATGCCTTGGGAAAGCTCACACAAATGAGGTGCACAGAAGGAGAGAAACTTCTGCTGATTGACTTATATAAGTATGTGAGGCTGGGGTAAATAAGGTAAAATTGATCAAATTGATAATGATAAAATACTAGTCAAGTTAACAAGTAAGCAACAAAGCATACAAACTTACAAATATAGACTTTAAGGAGTAAACAAGATTTATAGAGAGCTTGGCTTGGGAAGCTCTTTTCAAAGAAAGGCTTTTCTTTGAAAATAAGCCTTTAAGCCTTTCATTCAAATGACCTTTCTGCTTTTTTCCCCTGCACTTTGGTTGAAACTTTTCTGTCTGCATGTTTTTGATATTCTTTCCTCGGTTTTCATTTTTTCGATTGACACACATATGCTCTGCATCTCCTGTGGCACATGAAATTCCCCTGACTCTTTTGTTAAATGTTAATGAGCTTTGAATTCATGCAAAACATTTAGTTGAAGTTAAAAGCCAGCAAACTCACCGTTAGAAAAAGACTTAATGGTAAATGATAGGGAAAAGCAATCACAGGACACAAATGAAATCTATAAGAAAGCGTGTTTAAAACTGAGAACAGGAAGCACTTCTTTACCCAAAGGGTTGTGGGAGTGTGGATCAAGAAATGTTGTTGATGTGAATACCCTGGCTTCTTTCAAGAAACAAATAGATGAGATCCTTCGATCAATTATTATCTACTGTTTGGCTAGATGGGCCAAATGGCCTCCTCTTGTTCCTTACTGTACATAACCTTTTCCCTGCGTGTAGCTCTGTGTACCTCTCTTTCCAGTGATATCTCACATGATCACAGGACTGCTGCTATTAATGCAACACTGAAAATAAACACACCTACAGATTTCTAAAACTGAATAGACATATTAGCTGTTCATCTAAAATGGACAGTCTTGTTTTTTTCAAGAAGTTTGTTTGGCTTTGCACTGTGTCATTTTTACTGTATGTGTGCTATTACAAAATTGGAAACACATGACCCCTCTTTCTGAGTCAGGAAAAAAAATCTCATGACTTCATGGTCTTGCCTGTTGTGATTTTTCCTCATTTCACCTTTTAACAAAAGGCATTTTGTATCCCTAGTGATTTTAAAATAATTTGACAAAATCAGCTGGTCTGCAAAACATTATAGCACTGACTGAAGAAAATAAACAAGGAGTTATCCGTGTGTTAAAATGTTATTAGATATTAACCAACTCTAGTCAGGTTTTAAAACTTTGCTCTCTGTGTATTTTTCAATTTCAGTGTGGGAACTTTGAACTGATTAATGTTGTTTCACGTATGTTGGCTGTTCAGCAATAACTTATCAGGACTTTGTTTGATATAACAGCGTTGGGATTGAAACAACCATCACACCATCAGCAATTTTGATGAAAGGACAAATACATGAATACATGAATTGATTTTTTATGAGGCCAACTTTTAATATCCTAACAGTTATCCATAGAGAAATCAATGCCACTTAACTTACTCTCATATTTCGTACTTCATTCAAGGGCGTTGACCTGAGAACACCCTCATAGTTGTAACAGAATATTTAATCATTCAAGCTTTGGTTACTTGATAATTACAAAAGAATATTAATGATAATAACACTAGACAGATAAATAAATTAGTCAACTCAGTATGACAGGCTTTTCTGAATTATCTGGTGATTTTCAATATTACAGTGAGAAAGAGAAATATGAAGGAATCCTAGAAGCAATCGTGGAAAGTATATGATACCTATAAAAATAGAAGCAACATTAATCAATACTAACATGCCTAAACACCAGGAATGCTGAATATTACTCATATCAAAAATAATGGATTCATGTATATTCTTTTTTTGTACTGCAGGATGGAAGTGCACCCTATAGCTCTAGGTATGTGGGGTCTATGGTAGCTGATATTCATCGCACTCTTCTTCATGGGGGTATCTTTTTGTATCCAGCCAATGAGAAGAGTCCTAAAGGAAAGGTACAATACTTTATTCTCTGCATATTATTGCATATTACATTTTGGATAATACCTTACTGTATAATTCTATATATAACTGTATACTTTCATTTTGTGAAAAAAGCCCTTGATTTTAAGAACATTCTGTACAAAATCTGAGCGGTATATGTCTTTTCAATATAATGTTATTATCTTTGCATTACTGTTTCTTCCTTTAAGTCAAGGATTTTGTCATTTAAGTTTATCTATGGTCTATTACCATGGTTCCATTCACCATACTGCTCTTTTTCCTTTAGACCAGCCTTATTCTCATAACAGAGTGTTACACAACAGCAACATTTTCCTTTTACAACATGTTTTTGAAACACCTTTCTGTAAAACAACATTTAGATAAATCTGACCCTTTTTATCTGAAATACCATTAAATAATTTTAGGTGAAATATCCTCCAAAATTACCTAGCATTAAAGCACAGAATGTCATCCTAATTCCTACCACATTTACATTCTGCAACACTCAGCAGAAACTCATGATCCTGGCAGTGTTGCAATCAGAATTAACATCACGTCTTATGGGTAGTTAGACATTCATAAAGCATCACAGTGTTTCCTCTTGAAAACAGAACAGCCGGTACGACTGGAATTTCAGTAACTGCCTGGGGTTCCACAAAGACAGAAATTTGTATTGTGTGATCTACACAGAGCCAGTATTTGAACATTCTCTTCTTTTTGCGTTATAAAGTATAGGAGAAAAAAGGACAGAGCAAGTGTTTATGAGCACAGAGCGGGTGAGAAACAGTACCCAAACGAAGGGAGGATTTCAAACAAAAAGACGTCTCAACTTCTACTTTGAGAAGTGCTCTTGTGCACAAATGTATAAACGTGGAAGGAAAGCAGACAAAACACATAAAGCTGTCACAAAATGAGGAAATGCTTTGAAAATTTGAGTGGAGATGGGATCAAAGGCAGATTCAATAGATTTATATGATCCTTGGCCAAAGAGTGGGGTTTAGAGTTATCTAGGAGGCTAGAAACAAAGAAGAGGGCAGAAGGAGTAGTCAGGCGAAGGGTGAAGTGGCAGTCGGGAGCTGTGAGGAGGGTTCGTACAAGAGTGGGATGGGAAGATGGAGAGAGTGATGAAAACAGATCGCCAATGTCAGAAGCAGGAGGTAAAGTCATGATAAGGAAGTTGCTAGGGCTGGCACTGAAGGATAGAGGAGGCTATGGCAAGTTGGAAAGGATAAGATCACTTTATTGGCCATATACAATTTCTTGCATTAGGAATTTGTCTTTTGGCATCCTTCAGCTTACTCTCCATGAGACACACTGGCACACAGACAGGGAGAGAGAAGATTGGGGTCAGAGCACAGGGTCAGCCATTTATATGGCACCCTTGGAGCAGTTGGGGTTAAGGGCCTTGCTCAGGGGCCCAACAGAGTAGGATTACTCTGCCAGCTGCGGGATTTGAACCGGCAACCTTCCAGCCACAGGCACGGATCCTTAGCCACAGTGCCACCGCTCTGCGAAAAAGGATGGCAAGAGTGCGACTGGGAGTTGAATTGCTTATGAAGATGGGAGATTACAAGGGAAAGATGGGAGGAGAGCATGGTACACATTCATTGTAGAGGTCCGCTTTTGACTTCTTTCACATTCTCGCGGCAGAATGCTGTTTTTCTGTAGGCTAAGAGTAGAGTTGACAAAAGTGGGCTGAGCATAAAACATAAAAGGATGGAAACAGGTTAGAGTTCAGATGTGGGAAGAAATCAGGCAGCTGAGTCAACTGAAAGAGCAGACAATTTCATTATAGAGGGGAGAACTGAAAGTGGGGGCAAGGCAAGGACAAGAAATGAGTAGAGAATCGGAAGGGCACAGAACACGAAGGGGTTTAGGGAGACAGGAGAGAAAGAAAAAAGAGAACAAGGCACAATGGCATGCAAAATCTTTGGGGAAGATGAAGACAAGTTTTCAGCTGTGCTCTTGTGATTAGCTAATAACATTGACTTGTCTGACTGTTTTTTTTTCCTCTTGCTCCATTTATTCTGTTGTGTACAGCTGAGGCTGCTGTATGAATGCAACCCTATCGCCTTCATTATAGAGCAGGCAGGTGGAGTAGCCACCACAGGGACGCAGAGAGTACTAGATGTGCAGCCAGAGTCCATCCACCAGCGTGTGCCCTTCATTGTTGGATCTCCAGAGGACGTGCAGGAGTACCTGACATGTGTACAGAAACACCAAAAGAGCAGCTGATCCCTCCTCTCTCTGTTTACACAGAACACGCTGTCCTTGTCCATGTGGTGCCTGAGGAGTGTGCATTCAGGGGCCACAAAAATGTTTCTCCTCAAAAGGAAGTATGTTTCTGGTGATTACCCCCTCCTTTTTGCCCAATCTCTTCCAATTATAAGAAAAAGCAAATAAAGGTGAATCTTACCATCAAAATTACCTTGATTTAATTCTTAAAAAATGGCAAAATAATTTAAATGTCTACATTTAAACAAAACGTCATCTGCTTAGAATGGCCAGTTCATTTTCTTCTTTATAAAATACAGAATAATTTGGATTCAGATGCAGACCGCATTTGTCACTTCATAAATACTTTTTTTTTCATTAATTAAAATCTGTACACCACACCGACAAGTGTCTTTCTTTCAGTTTGTATTCCTTTTTGGTGGGTTTTTGTGAGTTTTGTTTTAGATACTCAAACCGTTGTTTGTATGTTGAATTATAATAAAGACCAAAGCTTGTAATCAGACCGTTTAAGAATTTAGAGCAAAAAGGTTGCTTTTATATCACTGCAATCCATATGTAAAATGTGCCCTGATCCTAGAATTAAATGTTTTAAACGTGTCTATAAACAGACAAATGGTAGAAAGCACACAAAGGCAGTCATCTTCTTTTTCTTGCCTTGAACATTTAAAATGTCTCCACTGCTTTAGTTCAGTTTGCGTTAAGTCTCTTCTGAGCTCAGATGAACAAACAGCTTACATTCTCACACAGAGGTTGGCGCTCTGAAAACGTGTGTCAGTGTTTTCAGCTTTCAGAAGGCAGATCTGTTTTTTTTCTTTCCTCTTTGTAGTAAACCCCTCCTGTGCTGGACAATAAATTGCTGTGTCAGCATGGAGCTGCTGGCAGTAGATAGGAACCTCGTAGCAAGCACAGCCCCCTCTCCCCTCTGCTACATTCCTGTCCCTCTTGGAATGCCATCAGCTCTTTCACTTCAGCCAGACCCTGCTTCCCGACCCCTCGGCCTTCATTCAAAGATTCTAGCTCGTAAATATATCTACCCCCTCCCCCAGGCTCCAAGGACATTTCTCTCAAGTCATGATCAATTCATATTGACTGAAACTGCTACTGAAATGTGATTTGGGGCTAGGACGTGCCTGTCATTGCACTTTGAACTATTTTGTGAGAATAACCTTTGCAACGCTCCGTGAAAACTAAAAATGTTGAACAAAAACATCTACCACCCCTACTGCAATCAATTTTTGAATTGATACTTGAGATCGTTGGTTCAAACTTTAAATGTGGATTACAATAACTCACATGGTTCATGAACAAAAGACGTGACAGTAATAAGAAACTGACAAACAGTTCATTATTCCATCATACCCAAACACGAATAACAAGCGCCAAAATGCTTGTGAAGACTGTAAGAGATTATTGGGGTTAATAGGTGTGCTAGAACAGGAGTTCCCAGTTCTGGTCCTGGATGGCCACATACCTGTAGGTTTTCTGTTCCAGTTCAGCTCTCGGTTACATAATTGAACCTTAAAGTAACCTGAATAAAAGGATTTATTTTAACACTTTAATTGTTTTTCAACTCTTAAACATGTTGGGGGTTGCCTTTAAGCTATTGCATTTCTAAAGTAAAGTACCAAACGTGTGCAGAAAGAATAAAATGCAGATATTCCAAACAGACAACTTAGTGTTAAATTAAGGCATCAATTATGCAATGAAATTCAACTGGAATGAAAACCAGCCACTGGCCAAGAGAGTCTCTATATCCACGGAGATCTATTGAGTGGTTCGCTTATATACCTTACGTTATTGTCAGTAATGGATGGTGCGAAAGAACTACTGGGATCAAGTAAAGGTTTACAACATTATGTTTCTTTTCTTCTCTTTTCAGCATGGAATAAACCTTTACTTGTTCCATATTGAGAAACTTGTGTTGATAACAGAAAAAGATGGAGAAATATGTTGAGAAATAGGTGTTATGTTTCACACTGCAGCTAGAAAGGAAAAATGTTATTATATCAATTGTTCAGTTCAAAATATGAAAGCTTATGCATGTCTTCCATTTCTTATCTTTGATTGTAAAACAGCATACCAGACCAAATGAAAAGTAAATGAGATGAGATTTAAAATATCATAACTGTTGGATATTGAACACTAAAAGACAGAGTGAGAGTCCCAAACAGCGTCTGAGCATGAAACCAAACTATTAGTAGTAACTATTATCTTCCAGTAAAGGCTTTAAAGGTAAGAGTCAATTCTTGCTATGATACTGCACTAAAAAGTACATTTTAAAAAGTTATCTGTAACTCTGGTCACTGAGAATCAATTTAGTAGGGCATACAACCCAAAACACATAATTGTGTCTTACTGTATTGTTTAAAAAGACAGGAATACGTTAAATAAAATTAAACAATTGAACAATAGAAGGACATTAAAAAGTTAAATTGTAATGTGCTTATTGTAATGTGACTACTTAAAACCTATTTAAGCAGAAATGAACTGTCCGTTAAATAATAAAATCTGGCCCCAGTACAGTAAAGCTATGTTTTTGTAACCAAGATCCAGGAAATTATTCAATAGAAAAAATCTGATTACAAGAACTCTGGGCAAAGCATTTTCTTGCTTCAGCGTAATGCCTCTGAAACATAAACAACCAGCGTTGTCACAGAGTGGAATTTGATCTTGTGCCTAAAACAAGCAAAACGATACAGCAACAACATTAACCAGAATATTGCAGAAACCTCACCCCCACTCAAACATGTTTAGCAACGTCTTCAGCTCTGGCAAAAAAATTGAGTTTCATTCTGCAGAACTGTTTAGCTTGACAAGACAACACAGTACTATAAAAGAACTACCTAATATCTTACTCACTTGCTTCTTTCCTGTTCTACATACAGTGGTTCACGGCACAAAACATGGGCTCCTATTTACTCTGTCATCTATTTACAAACAGAAAATGATATATTTAAATATTATCAGAATACTCAATAAATTAACAACAGTTGGTTTAAGTATTAAGTATTGTGTAATTATTATCTGGCTTACCATTTAGAGAAAAAAACAATTTACTATAGCATTAGGAAACTGTTACATGTAATGTAGTGGGACCTGGATATTTTAAGGATCCATGTCTGCTTAATTATGGCTTTTCCTTCCCTTACCAAAGAAGTCAAGCAGCTTAAAATGAATACTCATACTATGGTGCAAAATCACATTAGTGTTCATCACAGCCTTTTCTATCTAAGTTTCTGAAATAAAGATTGATCATAATGTGAAAGGGGCAAAGTGATTAACAAGATTTAAGAAATGATTAAATCTTGCTACACATTCGCTGATTAGGTGTTGGCTTTATTTACACACAGGAGAGGCTGTTAACACCAAACACAAAACTTTTAAAACAAGATAACAAGGAAACATTTCTTGTTGGCACTTAACAGCATCACTAGAATGTTAAACTCATCATTGAAGGTTTTTGTTTTGGTCTATTTCTAGCCCTGCGATTATATTTTTAGTAAATGGGCACATTGTCTGCATGTTTTGTGACTGAGCATACAACCGTTTGCCAATGACTGGGTTTCACTGTATCTGAAAAAGAGTAAAGAAAGCATTTGTTTGAAAGTATTAAGAGGTGAATTTTTTTTAAAGAGGTTTAATGTGTCCACAGACAACAATACAACTAACACAAAAATAAAAATTCCACATGTATCTGACCCTCAGTCTTACCTTTGAAAGGCCAACACAAAACTCTGATGAAAAGAAAAAAAATATGTTAATATATTTCAAATAGTTCACAGTTTTTATCCCTCCCAGCCATTACAGTGATCTTTCTGTCTGCATTCTTTCACAGGGATTTAAAGACTCCTACTCCAGAAAGACATCAGAAGTGCAAATTATCCTTAAAAACTACCTTAACACCTCCCCACTGCTCTCAATAGTCGACTAAACACTTGCAAAATCTTCACATTGACTTGGAGATTTCTGCTCTCCACACTTTCCCAAGGAAAGTTGTTTTCGGAATTTCCATATCTTTGGTGCCTCGTTCTCACTCCCTTCTATTCATTCTCTGTCTGTCTTTTGCTCTCTTTACCTTGAAGTTTCTGTTTTTCTTCTTTTTGTAGAATGAAATTAACCTCTGCTTTCACCTTGAATCAATATACTGTGTGTTTCATTAAAACAAACTGTACACATTGCATAGATCCTAATATTATTATTTCAAAAGAAATGCCTAAAATTGGTTAATGTTTAAATATGTAATATTTAATGTTTAAAAGGAATTTAATTTATTAATCACTTGCTGTTTGAGTCCTATTGCCTAGAAAAGGTTAAGGAAAGGACATCGCAAGTTTCATACCAGGAATTTCCACCTCTTGCAATGAACTAACCAGTTTCAGTTAGACCCTCAGAAAATTACAGTTCACCTTCACATCTTGCTCAGATTCTGGTAGTTCATGGGGCTGAATAATATAAACTTGTAATTAGATCAAAATAGGCTTGCCCACCAAATTTAAAGATGGCTATATCTGGGAGAAAGACATGCTCATTACACATTGACAAAAATGGATTACTGTTTCCCACAGATGTCTCTACACAGTACTACACACAATAATCCTAGAATGTCCAAGAAATCTTTCTGCTATTCACTAGTTGAAGTGACTGCATAAACGTGTCTGATGAGACACTCAGCGAAAATGTATCATTGGACTTCCAAGTGCTCTTTGTGAAAAAAACAACAATCTGTAATTATAAAGGCAGTATTTTAAGCCGGTGAGATTCATGAACTCTCACAATGATCTTTTCCAGTCATTTTTGAACTAATACATTAATCAGCAGCATCTATTATATTATTTTGGTTATATTATTTGAGATAACTCTTTTTTATATAAAGTTGGACAGCTTTGTGCTTTAGGTGTTTTTTGATTGGGAGGTGAATGGACATTTTACATTACGTGCACAACAACAATAAATTAATAATGATTTCCTGTTTGGTAACTGAAGAATTCTTTTAGTGCTGGGAAGTGACAAAATGCTGTCTTTAGATGGCACCAATTAATCAATGTCTTCTTGTTATTTTTTTAGCTATATTACAACTAATTTAACTGCTGCTTTAATTCTTAACTAGTACCTAAAACACTCTTTTCATAGTTAAAACAGCTTTAGAATAACTGACTTTCTTTTTGTTCTTTTATACACTGAGAAATAAAGTTGGTTACTAAGGGACTTAAATACATTACCTGCTGTTAGATTTCCATATTCTTTAAGACAAAGAGCTGGTGCTATAAGCCTTTTCCTTCCTATCTACACTGAAAACCCAACTGTTCTCTCATCACGACTTAAACCAGTACATTAAATAAAAACTTTACTGCTTCCGAACACCTCAAATTTTCCTGCTCAGGAAAATCAGTTCAGAGTTTTCTTTCTTGTAATATTAGTGCAACTGAGAATAAGAACTGCTTGACTTCCAAGTGCTTTCTGATTCCAATTTTCCTTACTCTTACTGCTTTAACTGTAGTATTAGAATGTTTCCTATGACATGGCAAAAACATGCATTCTCATAGCACCATAGATGTTGCAACAGGAAATTCCATGGAGTATCATGAACAATTCTGAACACATTGTATTAATCATTTTTGTTTCCGCCTTTTTCGCCTCAGACATTTACAAGAGTGGGCAGGTATTTCAAAGAAAAAGAAACCCAACTAAGTACCCAAGTCTAGAATTGTACCTTTTATTTATTCCCAAGATTTTAAATTAAAAGGTTTTGATATGTTAATACAGGGTTCTTAAACTTTAAAGTTGGAAGACAGTTAATGAGTCAATCAACACTTGGTAAAAACCATTTAATCCCAGAATCGTCAATATTTCTCAGGTAACATTTACTAGATTTAAAACTTAAATTTACAAAAAAAATGGTACTTGAGAAGTTGATTTTCTTCCCTGTTTGAAATATATAAAAGTTACCAAAGCAAGCCAGTTTTTGATTGACTAGCAGTCTAATAGTCTCCAAATGTATTCAACTGGAGTTTAACAAAGTTAAGTTACCAAGTAGGTAACTGCATCAGCACGCACAAGATGCAATTTATTCTATGCTGAAAAGGGCCTTCTTTGACACACAGACAAAACGTTCTTTTCTTCTCAGCATGGAATAAAACTTTATTTGTTCCTTTGCAAACTAAAAGTTAACAAATGGAGATTTGCACTTATCACATATATTTATGATTTATATAAGCAATTTAACAGTAATGATTTCTAAATATAATTTCTTCAAATTTCCTTTAAGGATTTTACTCATGTTATTGTATAAGTTTCTGGAAGTAACCTGGGTTGCTATCTGAAGAGTCTGTCCTCAGAAGCAGAGACAGCTAAAAAAATAAAATAAAGACACTCTAGTCTGAATGTGGTGTTCATCTTCATTACATTCAATGCAGAGCAAATAGCTGTTACCAGGAAAAGGACAATTTACACTAGCAGGTTTTGAAAGCTAATCCATTCCCATAGATACTTGTGGGGCATACAATCTCAAGACTGCTATTTAAGGCTGATCTCAATGGAGCATCTTCAGCCTGTTCCATAGCAACACAAAAGGTACATTTGGTAAAGCAAGTAACTATTTGGCTTATTATTCAAAATGGCACCAGGTGCAGTAGGTGGACAGAACAATTGTGGGATCTATTTTGCATTAGGGTGCCTTTGCCTCTTCTGCTCCACTAGAGATAGCTGAGCAGTGAACAGATTTCAAACTCTACAAATTCATGGCCCAAAACTTAATTTCTTCTCTCATACACTCACATGGTGGCATACGCTTATTGTGTGGTCTAACATTTATCACAGGCTTAACACTTGCAACTATACAGCGCTAGGAATGGGACAATCTCTAGAGGTGCTGCATGCACACTGAACTAAAGACCAATTTCCAGGGGATAAACATCACATTTGAACACTAACTTTTTGGCAGATATTTTGGTTAGACATGGAATACTAAAGATCATAAAGGTCTTTAGTTGCAAAATAGACACCAGGCAATGGCAAGTCAGGTTTTACATTTCATCAAGAAAAAAAAATTAACATTAGTACAGTTGTGTCCATTTTGGGTCTTTTCACTATAACCAAATTGAGGGAAGCCTGCACCAGGAAATCATTGCCAAAGGAGGTATCCAAAGGATCTCTGCCGCTGCTGTAGCACAAGAATCCCTTTTCACTTCTAGCATGCAACAGGAAGTACACTTAAAAGACCTCATGAATATCAGTTTTTGTAAAACTGAATGAAGAACAAAAAGATACCACCAAGCAATTAATGGTAAAACTTTATTGGAACACAAGTACAAAACATTCATTCTGTACACTGCACAGAAGGAAAAAAAAAAAACTGACAAAACAAGATCTGTGCACTGTGAAAGAGACCACCGTCACCTCCACTAGGACCTCTATAATTTACAAGACAAAAAGGTCTGAAAGAATCAAGTTAAAAAAAACCAAAATCACTAAAACAAGCAGCATTGCAACAATGCCCTGGGACAATTTGTAAAATCACCAGAAGGTAAAATATGGTTTGTGGTTTGTCCAAGCCTCATTAAGGCTGTAAATTACACCATGATCCTTTGAATCTTGCAAAGATTGTTTAAAACTCAGCTTGCTTCACATCACACCAGTGGGTAACTTGCAGCTGTAGCAATTCCACAGTGATTGTTTCTGTCTTTAGCCATGTAGATGTAGCCTTTGTTGCCCCAATTTTCACTCCAGCTGTGAACAAAAGGAAGCAGGTTAGCACTGTGCTCAATCATGCATAGTTACAAGTAAAAAGTTTATTCCACGCTGAAAAAAAGAAAACAATGTTTTGGCCGTGGAGCCTTCAGGTGTGAGCCCTATCTTCTGTTTTCAGCATGGAATAAACCTATTACTTGTTCCTTTGCAGCCTACACATACTAACACAGCTATCCACCTGAATTACCGACTCATGTCTATTCTTCAATGTGTATATACATCAACTGCCATTACTTTGGGAGCTCAGAACCCTCTACTATTTTAGTTAGCATTGAAAAACACTGAAGGATCACGTCTGCCCTCAATGCTAAAGGCAACCCCACCTCCCAAGTAGACATACAATCTGCCATAAAGCAATGTGAAATAATGAATCAATCAGCTCTTAACCACCGAAACAAGTCAGCCAATAGCGAAGGATACTTTCCACAGTGGTATTCACATGCATCCAATTCTAATCCATACTTGGCTTCAGAACTACTAAACTGGGGTAAGTAGTTTGGAGTGCATTATTTACCTGTTCTTCACAATCCAGTATTTCTTTCCATCTTCATCTTTTCCTTCAAATCCATAGCCTACAGCCAGAACACCGTGGTCCAGATCTTGACTGCTGCATTCTTTTTCATAATAGATACCTGAAAAGAACAATTAGGACATATTGGATGAAAAAGTACTAAGCACTCAACCAGCATAAGCTCTGTAGCATATATACATTTCTTTGATTTATGTTACAAAATGTGGTTCAGCAGCATTAAATATTACTCTTGGGGGGGAAAAAAAAAAAACTCATGCTCACTTTAATTAGATCTCATTTAGACATCTACGGTGACTTTTCTTACCAGACTGATAGAACTGGAAGGATTGATGGCCAGCATCAATAGCAACAGAAACTGGCCCAAAAGCAGCCACTGCCTTCATCAGGGCATGCTCTTTACCACTGGGAATGTCCACAAAGCCAGTGTCATTGACAGCGCTGTTCTGTGGATCATAACGACAGGGCTGGTCATCCTATGGAAGAAAAATAAATGAAGATCATGCATCATAAAGGCAGAGAATATCATTAGCACTGCATCTGCAACCTTTATTCAACAAGAGAAAATTTACAAATGTGAGCCGAGTTCCAGTGTCGTATAAAGCAAGAGTAAAAGGTGATCAAACCTCACAAACATATGGAGAGCAAACTTTTTTCAGTAAAGCAGTAAGGTGGCCTGAATCTTTTATAAACTGCCCCTGTAACAAACCGTAGTTTTACAGAAATAGGGTGGTGCAAAGACTGTAGATAATATATTCACACTTGATGGCATGCATACTTTATGAAAGAAGGTCACAAGAACACTTACAGTTCCAATGTATGGGTAGGATTCCTCGGAGTCCAAGCCATTGTTGTCCTTGACATACCGAAAGGCCTGATCCATGAGACCACCATTGCAGCCCTCGTTGCCCTCTGGACGAGAGCAGTCCACAAGGTTCTGCTCACTCAGAGAGACCAGCTTTCCGGTCTTCCTGAACTGCTGGCCTTCCAAGGCACCTGTAGCACTGAATGCCCAACAGGAACCACACTGACCCTGGAAGAAAATACAGGGGGCATTTTAAAGACTACAGCTGCAACACTAACCAAATTTCTTCGATACTTAGGCATATGGGTCCCATCTTTACAGATCACATTCCTAAATTGATTTCCATTTCTGCTTCTTAATACAAAGACCTTGAGCAAATGCACAAAAGATGTGGAATTGTAACCATTAAGAGAAGACCTTGGGTATTTTCTAGATAAAATTAAGTACCCTTATCTTTAGGCCACTGCATCTGGTTTTGTATACTTTTCAGATTTTTTTTAAAAAAAAGCATTGATACTGTAACCATATTACAGCAGCATTTCAAGTCTGCTTTAATAGTAAAACAGTATCTACAGTATTTTGTCTTTAAGGAGGAAATAAATTAAAGCTCCTTACCTGATCCTTCACTGGAGTGACATACCCTTTCTCTCTCCAGTCAACCTGGCGGGGGGCTTCCAGGAAGTTGGGTTCAAGGAACATGGAGCCCTTCAGCTTTCTCTCCACAGATGGCTTGCGTTTGTATCCATTCATCAGCTGTCTGAACTCCTCAGTTGTCTGTAGAGCAACCAGAAAAATCTTTCAGGGTTTGCCATACGAGGTGGACAAAACTTCTACCACAGATTAAGTTCTACAGGGGGCAGAAATTCAGATGTATAAGAAATATACATTCACAAATGTTAAATACCAGCAAAACACAGAGATCCACATGCACAAAATTCAAATGCCTTACCATATCACCAAAGTGGTTCATCCCCAGCCTAAACGAGTGCTTGCCCAGCGAATGTTCAAGATTGTGCAACTCAATCTTTTTCAAGTTCTTTTCCCAGACCACTCGCCTCCAACCTTCTTCTTTCTATGAAAAGAAGATAGAAAACAGTGAGGTTTAGTAGTTATTAATGCCTAACTGGAAACCATGTGAATTGTGGAGAACCAGTAAGTTCAGTAGAATATCCATTTTACACATTTGAAGTAATTCATTGTTTTACAGCCTGATTTTACACCAAGCCTGCAAATAACATCACAAGTCTAAGCAGCAGAATGAAAAAGCACAACACACTGCAATACTGATCTGCTTAACTAAATCCTTCTCTAAGAAGGAATTATTAAATATTCAGATTGTAACTTAAGTTCAGAACCACTTCACCAGATTCTCCAACAGTGTGAAATGTAAGCGCTTAGCAGGAAAGATTTAATCACACTACTGAGAATAGTATAATTCACAAGCAAAATGGCTATAAAAAGACTGGAGTCTACCCTAAAGAAAACGGAGTAATAAGAATAATGAAAATCTGTGCTAGTGCCATAAAAACTAGTTGGACCAAATTCCATCTTGAGAATTTAAACAAGTCTGTGTTTTACAAATTGTATCCAATTATTGGGAATTTAAATTGTAATGGAACCGAGATGGGGACAATGTAAAGCTAGGCAGAATAAAAGTTGCTAAAAAACTTGAATAAAGATGGATTTTTACCTCCACATTTGCAATTCCTTCACATTTCCATGCCTGAAAATCTTACCTCATGATATTTTTTACTGTGCCAGTTCTTCCAAAGTTCCCAGTGCTCATCCAACTGAGGGTCTAGACTTGGAGCGGCAAAGACCGCGCTAAAGCACAGCAAAAGGAGACTCAGATCTAGATGCATGGTGAAATATCTGGAGAAGAGGGGGGAAAAAAAAAATTAGCTTTCGCATAAAACGAACAGTTGCACTACGTTTGTCTTTTGAAAGAAACCTTAAGTTACCTGAATGTTAACGATGTATTAATGTATGGATTATAAAGCCGAAATATACGGCAGAAGTATACAGGATTTTATTTTAAAAAAAATAATCGGGCGTTCAAGTGATCCATTTCACACGCACGCAGAATGAGAACTGGTCCCAATTGATAAACCTATCTATAACAAACAGGAATCTACAACGCACCTTGGGGGGGGAAGGGGGATTTGGGAGGCACTCAAATAGTACGGTTTCAGGCCGAATTCGAGGGACAAAAATGCAACGGAACAAAATGCTAAATTTAACCAGTAATAAATGCGCAATACCTAGTTTGTATTTTTTGTACATTTACTGTAAAACCACGTCGCGAGTCCATCTATTAAATGACTCAGAGGCCTCTTTCCTAGGAACAGCTTGTTTTTGTTCAGCCACAGATCACGAGATCGGGCGTTCCCAAGCAGCTGGCTGAATCATTTCCCAGGGAACAAAACCTGAAGTCACTTCCAAACGCAACCCGAAAGGGAAACCGATACTAAATATCACCTTCCGTACAAAACAGCCCGTGTAGCCGGTAATTTTGAATCGTCTTAAGTCACGTATTAATTTCATCAATGACAATGCATTGCCTTAAAATTACAGCCACCAACGAACTGGCGTCCGAAACAACTGCAAACCCAACAAAGCCACCCCGACATATACAATAAAGGAATACGTACACATTTAGAGCCCGATTCATTATCGCAGAGTAATGAATTTAACATTCTACAATACTATGTACGTGATCAGATTGTAATTATCCTTTAGCACGTTGTATAGAATCCACTGATCTAGTAATTATAAATATTAATTCGGCTCAAGGCATTTGAAAACACCTAAACCCAACCTGAAAAAAACCATTTAAGCCAAATTCATTCAAGGAATTACAAAAAAAATAAAGCTTATTTAAAATTCGAACTACTTACCTTTTCTTTTACAGCGTTGAGAATGTCCCGGTTTGTACACACTGTGCAACTTTATACAGCGAGTTTGCACACAGCTCAGCCGCTGGATTCTCTCATTGGCTGGAAGATCCTTATCCTCCCGCAGGATCCACCCCGACCCCCTTCCCCGCACGTGATTTCACTTCACGTGACGAACTGTGTCCCACACTAAAGCTGCTATCTTTTGGGAATGTCTGATTTGGGGGGAGACAGGAAAAATCTAACACGGGAAACGAAAACGCTTCCTCGTTTATAATATTATAACTGAAATAACCTCTGATTATAATTTAATGGAGGTTTCAAGTCTGTATATATATATACAATATGCAAATATTAATTATAATAATTAACAAACGATTTAAAGTAATTATAATTTATTGTTTCAAATCTTATTTTTAAAAGTGTCAATGCTATCACTCCTGCAGGGTTTTCTTTTTAATACGCTGTATAATTCAGTGAAGAAAATGTGTTCATGTATTAGTTTAATAGTAGGAAAACAATCACTTCATCCTCCATGTAATAACACCTTAAGTTTTGGGTGCGATCTCCATGTGACGACCATCACATGGTTTAGGTTGAGAAATGTAGCCACGTCGTTGATTCGGTTCAGAAAAACATGCCAGCAAGAACATTTTCTTCAAATCACTCTATCATGTCATAATTACATTACTACATTTAGAAATGCAGTTAGTGGAATAATTCTAAGACACCATAGCTAACTATTCGGTGACTGAAAGCTGTTTAGGATTAAGTTGCTTTGAGAGTTAATCTTTGACAGGCGTATTTCAAAGTTTTCTCAAAGCTACACCCTTATTTGCCCTTCTTTTTCTGAAAATTGGTGAAAATGTTCAGTTACATTCCTATGGAAGCAGTGTGGTAGACCTGTAAAAAAAGATTTGGAGAAATACATCAGCCTTTCATTTTACATATCACTGTAATAAAACCTTATTTCTTCTGGATATTCTGGTAACTGAACAAATATTTTAATGTTTTACATTCATAACACAATTAATAGTGGGCTTATATTATTCGTTTATGCACAGATATTTGGACTCTCACAGACATTTAACAAAATCTCACAAATATATTTAAAATTTTGTGCCATACTGTACAGCACCTATTCTGATGACATGTTCTTAGATTTTGATGAAGTGGCAACAAGGACATGTTACATGTGTTGCCTAGTCACTGATTCTAGAAATAACAGAATTTTAAAGATATCCACAACAGAAAACCAACAAGTCATTTTTATTATGTTTCTTTAAACATCCAGCTACTAGGATCCTGAAAGTGCTGTTTGAGAGGCATCAGGTTGGCATTCCTTTCAACAAAAGCTGTTTTGCATTAAGCTAAAGTGTTTATACTGAACGATTAACTTTTAGGTGAGATACAGTACAGTGATAATGGATTGAATAGTAACATTTTCTATTTCACATTGTTAAAAAAACATTAAGTAAAATCTTTATAGATCCCCTCACACAAGGTGGCATAATTTCATGATAAATCATTTTCATTTTGAAGAAAAACTACAGCTTTACATTTGGTTCCCATATGTTTGAGTATTCTGCTGGCAATGCAACTGGGAATGTGCTCATGCAACTTCTTGAGCAACTTTTGACAAGGAAATGACTTCTGTTCTTTTTAGGTCAATACCTAACAGTTCAGCATCTCCTGTAGCGTGATTATGAGTAATGGTAACACACTGTACATTACTAATACCAACAGTCCTGCAAATACAATTTACGTTCTTGAAAGAATGTAAGCCAAGGTTTTAAATTTAACTTGTAAAATGCCCAGACTTCATTTGCAAGTGATGTAAGCAGATGTGACAGGTACCGTATATGATTGCTCTGGTTTTCTGCACATTTAAGGTCTGCAGCCTGGTAAACAGTAAGGCTTGTCTAGGCTCATCTGCATTGTAAAACTGACACCCGTGCAAGAAGCAATCTTGTTGGATCAACAAAATCAGCGTTTAGTAAGTAAATATGTTAGGAATTAGGATACATAGTTTGAATTGAGCTTAAACCTTCAGTGGTCAGAGGCATAGCAACATTTCCTGTTCCACAACAAGATGAAATAAAGATCCAGCTTGTTATAAAATGCAAAGCGTTTCTGATCTTTTTTATCTGTAGGCAGTGGAAGTCACTTTTTTTTCTGGAAGTCAACATTATGAATATAGACATTGATCTCACTAATTTCAGTGCAATAAAATCAACACACAAGCAATATTACACAATATTTGCCATTGCACTCTAATGTGCATATCAACCTTAAACTATTGTTAAAGACGAATATTTGCAAATGTAATTGAAGTGAACATACAGTCCCTTCAGTAGCTCAGTTTTTAATAGCTAATTAGCTAGAACTCATCCAGCAGGTATCTTGAAAGAACTGATGACATTGGCAACAAGTATGGCCGGCTTGATCCAGACTTCCATAAATGTTTGTGTAAAAAAGTGCTTCTGGTTCTTAGTTTTAAATGCATTTCCTTGACTTCATCACTGCCTTTAAGGATTCTGAATGCTTGCATCAACCATTTTTGTCTTTTCCGTTTAACGATAAAAAAGTTATTTTAGTCAGTGGCTGGGCATTCCTCTTAGCTTGGAAATGTACTTTCTTTTTTGTAACAACATGATCAAAATTCTACAAAATATTCTATATGAAGTCTTACTGGTGGTTTGTACAATTTTAACATTCCTTGATATAGAACCTATAAGTTAACTATATCCTGACTTTCTGTTGACCTTTTTCATTCTTTCCTTACATTATCTGGTCATTTTCATATAGTAGGCAGCTTCTTCATGCTCAAGAGTTCCCATTTTATATTTAAAGTTAATTGTTTTGCTACAATACTTTACACTTGTCTATATTAAATGTCATTTGTCTTACGTTTACCAAGTCTTAGATTTTGTCAAAAGTCTTTTAGAATTTCCTTTGCAGGTGCTACACTATTTGATAAAGCACGTATTTTGGCATCATCCTAAATTTTCATAGTGTATTAACTTTACAAAATCAGCGATCTAAATCAAGAAGAGCTGTGGTGATCATCCTAATGCTGATTTCTGTGCTAATTACGCTAATTTTGAGCATTCGTCCCAATTCTAATCAATTCTTAATCTACTACCTGCAATTTGTAAATTAATCGTGATACATGACGCAAACCGCCTTCCTTTTTCAGAGGATGTAGGAGTTCAGTTAAATTGCAAATAAACTTACAGGTGCCCTTAACAACACTTTTTTAAAGAGAGTATTGTCTTTAAAGATCAAATTAAGTGCACTTTCTTTCTCACTACGTTACTTTTGCGACTAACACCGAAAGCACACCAGAAGCAACACGTCAGCGCAGTGTAAGCGACCATGCGTCCAATCCACACCAACTCTGACAGAAAACTTCCGATTTCGGGAAAACAGCTGAAGTTGGACTACCTGTAATTGCAACACAGTGTAATTGATTAAAACCCGACACGAGCGGTTGGACAAACAACCACAATACTTTATCCGTGTCAGTGTCATCAGCTAGTTATTGTGCCAACAAATCGTGACAACAAAATGAAAAGTTGCACTGTACCAATGGACTACTTTGTGCCAGCATGATCATAATATTGTTGTAGATTGTGTTTATATACTTCACAGGGTATAGAACGTGTGAGTGTTGTTTGATTTGAATGGATTTCTATGGGGTTTACGCTTGACTCACGTTGGGGAAAAAATATACACGGAGCGTAAAAAAACGCAGGAGGACGGAGGGAACAGACGTGAGACGCACGTCTGGCGGAGATGGTGTGGATTGAAACATTGGTTAAAATGGAAGCTCATCTGTTCCGCGAGACACGACAAAAAAACGCTTCAGAACCGCTTTCGGTGTGAATTGGCCTTAAGAATGGTATTGTTGAGAATCACCAACTTTTAAATAGAGCTAAAGTATGATACAAATCTTTGATAAGGCATCCGAATGTTGTGTAAAGTAAAACTTAAAAGGCAAGAGTGACTTTTATTTTTAATTGAACATGTAGACGAACTCAACATTGAAAAGTAAAAAGTTTCAGCTGTGCAGTCTTCATGTTTTTTTAGCAGTACTCCACAGCCAAAACAGTGAGTTCTTGCCTTGATGCAGCCAATGCACATAAAATGCAATATATTTGAAAATGGGAAAACGAGGGTTATCTCATGATGGTTTGGATTAAAAAAAGCTGCTCATATGCTAGTCAAATTTCCAACTAAATACCTGATGAGAACTTTCCACTGTGATAAGTACAAAGCCTGTAGCACACAGAAAGCTGCCATTAAGCATAAGGTGTGTATATTGGGATTGATGTGCAAATTGAAGTCTGCGCTAAGCAGAGCCTGCATTTTGTATCTTTTAGATATTTTTGACTAACAGTACAGTCTAGGATGATATGTATATGCTAAATGGGAGGGGTTGCTGCCAACATTTAACTTTAAAACAACATATTTCTAGTTTCATAACCTTCATTGAATTTCCTTCAAGAATTTAAAAGGAGATTTTCTGTGTATCCTGTGTTTATTTGAACATTGCTAAATCAATCATGATTTCACATGACTAAAAAATATCAGCACATGTTAAGCACAGAGATGATTGCTTATAAGCTTCGGACTACAATCTTGAAAATTCTATGACTGTGATGTGGAACAGTGGTTATTGTATCATCTTGGACTGAAGGTGAGGCATTCTTCTCCATGTTGTTCACAGCAGAGTTGTAAAATGACACTTTCTCTGTAAGATGAGAACAGTAAGAGTCCACTTGATCACATGGAACATCTTTGGATGGCATCCAGAAGAACAGGAAACTACAATAGGGATTTATGAGCTATAAACATGCTTGTTATCTGAGAAATGCATGAAAAGCTATAATCAGAAACAACAGACCTTTCTAATTTAGTCATCATCTGGCCAATACAGAACACCATCTAGCACAAAGAAACAAGGAACAGAATCTATGTCAGGGTAATAAGAGATTGTGATGAACTTGTAATAACTGATAAAGGATTTGAGTAGTGGTGTGTCATGGTTATGATATCCATTTGATTTTTCAGACAAGATCATTATACTAACATTGTTCTTAACCTGGTTTTGCAAACAATTCGAAGGAGTAAGCTGATTTCTATCTGTAAACATTATAAGGCCCAGTAAATAGACGGCCACAAACTGTCCAAGAGGAATTACAATAATTACATTCTTGTTAATGGATGTAGAACTTTAACAAATGACTTGTAGAGGAAGGCATCAGAGACTTTGGACTGTAAATGGTCACAACCAATTGATACACCTGATACAAAGCAAATAAATACATTGGCATACAACACTTTGTATATTGATACAAAGCCAATAAATTCAGATTTTACTCTGTCACAAATCCATACTGGCATACTTGTTTAGATTGTGACTTCAACTCATGCTTCTGCAATGGTTCTCATAATTATTTAATAATTTTCCATTCCTATGGGAACCGTTCATTTCTGGTGGGTGATCAGTTTCTAGTTTGTCCCAATCTGAGACATTGGTAATGTTTAACCAGACTTGAGCATATATTGACCGTGCTATTATAGATATCTGTCCACCATCTTTAATTATCAATCCACCAGTAAGAGCAACTCTGCGTTAAGCACTTCTAATGTTTCTCTACAATATTTGTGTAATGTTTTTACTGTGATTTTAAGCTTAGCAATATACTTTATTCACTTTTAGCATAATTTTCATAGGTATAATATTTTCAGGTTGAGTTTCCAAAAGTTTTTGCAAATGATCTAAATCTGAGTTGATTCTGCACAATGAGGAAGCCAATTGTCTTTTTTTTTACTAGCCAGATCAGCTTGTTTTTAACCTGATGAAACTATTCAGTACAGTACAAGTTGACAACATATTCAGTCCTTGAAGGATGACTGGTATCATCTCAAGGAAATTCCTCCTCACTGGGGCCCTGGATATAATTCCGGACTTGGGGTGTTATCTGGGTAGAGTATGTTCTCCCCATGTTTGCGTGGGTTCCCTTCCACAATTCAAAGACATGCTGCTAGGTTAACCGGCTTCTGGGTAAATTGGCCCTGGTGTGAGTGTGTTCGTGTAAGTGTCCGTGTCTGTGTGTACCCTGCAATGGACTGGCATCCCGCCTTGTGTGTGTTGCTTTCTGGGATCGGCTCCGCCTTTACCCTGTTGGATAAAACGGTTAGAAAATAGGAGGAAATTCCATCTATCCATCCATCCATGGGTTCAGTGAGCCCTTCACTCTGCTGGTGAAACAGATTTGACTTAAGTGCTCCCAATCTAAGTGTTGTATAACGGAGAAAGAGAGCTAGAATCAACAGTTCTTCAAACACATGACTCTGATCTGATGAATCATTAAAATTTTTATGACACATAGGCCTAACTAAATTTGCCTTCTGCACATTATAATATTCCTCATAAACACAAAACTGATTGGAACTGTAGAAGAATAATCAGGAACAAACACATTAGGTAAACAATTTATTATAAAAAGGTTACTACGCTATAAAGTTTAAGAAAGCTTTAAGAACATGGCATTCCAAGACATGCTTAAAGAACTTAACATATAAATAGAACAAAAGTCTTGTGCAAGGAGACCACTGTACAAAGTTTTAAATAAACCTGTTCCCTTTTCTTTCAGATATACCCTCTCACTGTGTCTAAAAAAAGAGTGCAGTGAAACTTAAAAAAAAAGAAACAAACCCTTCCATAGTGATTTTTTTTTTACATTGGGAAAAAGTCTTCCTCAAGCAAGTGAATTAAGGGTCTAGGGCTCCCCTAACAGGGCATGTTACCTCATTGCAGGTTAGCCTATTGTAATGGTGGTACCCATATGAAGAACAAATGGTGGACAGGAGCACCATGCTGGAAGACACAACATTGGTGTCTGCATCAGGGATATAGAAACCTCTTTTAATGGGACCAGGGCCCTAAACACAATTCCACACTGCCTTGTTTGTTTTTCTTTATAATGGTAAAATTGCTGTCAATTTTATTTTAAAATATGTTAAAAGGGTAATCTACCAGTAAATAAAAAGGTACCATCTCCAAATAAAAGAGTAGAAACAGAGTCATTTGTTGTCTAGAGAAAAGAGTTTGGTAAGCACCCCTTTTATGATAGGCCTGTGAACATTAGCCATTAATGGGGAGGTAGAGGGCTTTGACTTAAAAAGATGGTCAGCTATAAATAGTAAACCATCCTGTGAAAAGGCACTCAAATATTTTTAAACATGATATAGCAATAAGCGCTGCCAGGTATTTATATATAATTAATTTCATACTGCTTTTAGCATGTAATTTATTTTACATATAAAAAACATTAATACCCAATGATAAAAGATCTCACTACAGGGTGCACACATTTCATTTTTATGGAATGGTCATATCAAAATGGCAGTATTATGCATGTGCTTTTAAGAATACAAACAATCGTTAAATTATTTTTCTACTGTTCTGGCTTGGCAGAAAAAAAACCTTTAGAATTGTTTAATAAAAAAAGGAGGGTAACAATGTAGAAAAACACTAGTTTCACAAATTTGAATTACCTTTCTTTGTTGTGACTGTTTTCAAAAGTTTAAATCATCTGCTTAACATTAGAAAACTGGTTATGGTAGGGCTCTGTTCAGATTGCACTTAATTTCCCAAACCCTTCTTTATTTCATCGGGATATGACTGAGCTAATTGAGTTGTAGGATGTCCCCCCATTGCAAGTTGTTCCATATGTCTCTTGACCATTAACATCCAGGTTAACTTTGAACACGGTGGATGATTTTAAGAGAAAGTCTGCTGCATCCCTGCGCCCCAGTTCCCTCAGCTTTGCCATGAAAATCCCCACTGTGCTTTCAGGGTTGGTGCTCCATTCCTGTATGAGAACAGCTGTGGGACTGGAATGAAACACGTCCTCCTCCTGAGTCCCATTTTGTGTGCTATATTTTGCAACCAGGTCCGTCAGACCAAGGTTCATGGCTAAGAGACACCAGTCTTTGCCCATTGAATCTGGTGGATCCAAAAGTCGACTAAGCTTCCTTCTCACCAGTAGACTTGTGTCGGACATATGTATATCCATTCCCAGGCTTCCCTGATGGTATACCTCAGCACATCCAAAACTCAGGATGCTGCTGAAACTCTCTTTGTAGCCTCCCATGGTGTTGGCAAGGGAAGTCTCCTTCTGTGTTTGTGCCCTAAAAAAGTCTCTAGGCTGATAGACCATGATAGGCTCATGATGTTCTCTAAGTTGCTGTGGACTCAGGTAGTATTTCACAGTTAGGAGTCCTGGCACTGTAGTGGCCATTAAGTTATCAATAATGCTACATATCAAATCGAGTAGCATGTAACACTTTATCTTCTCCGGATCCGTTCCTCTCACCTGGACCTCAATTCCTTGCCCATGGTTCACCAGCAACACCATGACCTCAGCCCCGCCGTGTGCTATTTTGACTCCATTTGTCCACAATCGGATGTCGTCTCCTTCGGGCTTTTGCTGGTGGCTCCACCTGCACAGGTTCACCTGCAGTTTGTGGAAGATGCCACAAGGGAAAGGGGTAAGGTGCTCCACAGGAACTATCCGCACGCCTCCATAGACCAGCACTTCATCCTCCTCGTCCTCCTCTGTCCAAGACCTGTGCATGCCGTTTGTTTTAATGAGAGCGGGGATATCCACCATCGTCGGGTTAGTAAGATCCCTGGCGCAGATATCCATAGCATCGAGAATCTGGATCAGCTCGTCTACGTCGTTCTCGGACACCAGGCTCTGGACCTCTTCTATTCTGTAGCGCCCCCGGTAGTGGTGTATGGCTTTAGGAGTCTCGACAGACAGGATCTTCCCTATCACGCAGGTACACAGCCACCGTGGATCCAGGAGAACCACGTCCTGGATGGTTTCACTCTGCATGATGTTGAGCTGTTTATAATAGAAGGACAACAAAACACACAAAATAAAGTCAGTGCTGGCATGCTTAGACACTGCAGCCAAACAATCTGCAAAGGACACTACTCCTGAACACGACATCTTTCTGGTACAGTATAAAGAACTATATTTTTAATCCTGTTCCTTACCCACTCCTAATTGCTCCTGCATTTTCTCACTTGTGTAAGATTTTCTCACATTTTTCTCTCTCTCACACAACTGAACCTCAAATACTGCATTTGTTCAAGAGAGACATTTCTCCATTCCTTATCATTGCTACTGATAAACATTTCCAGTTAACAGAATATGTAAATAAATTGAATTCAATGGGATTCTTAATGCTATAGGAATATTAATCTTATTTATATTTATTTATTATTTATTATTTATAAATTATTTATTTTATTTATTAATCTTATTTATATCTGATTCAAATAGTCAATATAGTCTTTCTATATTCTATGGTATTGCTTAAATTAAAATATTAACTCCTGTTGTTTCAAGCTGAAGCTGAGATTTATATTAGTCTGAGGAACAAGATTTAGCTGAATAAATCTTGTAAAATATTTAAAATATAAACTAAGTAAAATATTTCTTTTAAACAGGAGTAACTCAACAAATCAATATCTGATTTTTGTTATAACATGAAATGCACAAGATAAATCAGCCATTTTACATCAAGGTTAGTAGAAAACAGATTTAGTAAATTCTAGTCTTCTACGACTACAATTTACATCATTATGATCTCTACGATAAAGCATGTAATTTAAATTAGTCAAAAAAATGTCTCAATGGTTTAATGATTTGTGTAACGTGTGAGAAATGTGTTTTAACTGTGTTTCAGTGTTTTGGAGTTCTGAAGATATCTAGTATCTTACTGAAAGGTGTTGCAATTTTTGGAGACCCACAAAAACAGAATTTCCATAAAAGTAGGGTTGTCAGGAAAACAAATATCTGCAAAAATTCTACATTAAGAATGTATAGTTAGTCAATAAACCCATTTGAAGAGAGAAAATGTTAACAAGAGCTATGTGTTTGATAATATCCAGTGAGCATCCAGTGACATCTAGTGGCCATATGTAACCTATTCTTTAGACTTGACAATCTGCTATCTTTATACTTTGTTCCATAAGAAATTAAAGCAACTTGCATTTTTAACTTTAACATTGTGCCTGAATCTATAGCTCTACATATCTTATACATGTCTTATATAGGTACACACAGAAAACTTCACCTAGACAGTGCACATTTACAGTGATTACAGTTTACAGATGACACAGATCTGCCAATCACTTGTCACACTTAGCCTGAAAAAGAAGAAATGTGTATTGGACCCCAATGTCCCTGCTACAGACTGGTCCTGCAAGCACATGACCAGCAGCTGGGGTTCAGAAACCACTAAATGACTGTACTACAGCCTTTAAGTGACCACATGTCCAGTTGTTCCATGGTTACTGCCTGAGCCAAAGATCAATCATGGATCAATACAACACACAAGTGTGTCTCCTAAGCAAATAATAAAGAATGTATATCTAATTATACATAAATCAGCCTTGTTAATTTTGTTACATTATGTATGAGTAATAGAGAAAATGCAATGTGCAGAGATCTTTTTAGTTACATACACCAACTGTGGCTTCTTCATTGCATAACTGGGCTATACTTACTTCTCCCATGCTGTGTAACTGGAGAGCCAAATCCCGCAAGTCATCCTCACTAATTAAGGGGTTAATTTGTTCTTGAATGTCAAAAACAAACTGTTGCCAGGACATCAGCTGGTTTGGCCCATTCATCTTTCTCCACGCAGGCAACGTAGAAATGATTTTCTCACAAAGTAATGTCATAGGTGGACATGACTAGTGAAGAAAAATACAGTTTTTGTAAATGTTAAATCATGGAACAGTCACTTAAATTGATATTGAAAACCTTTTCCCCTAACAATTGTGGTGAAAAAAACTTTCAAATATAAAGCATATACAAATACACTTACTGACAAGTTTCCAATAACTTCACATGCATAATATAATTTTATAGACAGTTTGTCTACCAACACATTCATTATATGGTTTAGTCATCTAGTGGAATATAATTGGAAAGATGCAAAGTTACAGGTTCACTGACATTCTGAAGCAGCTCTTACTTTAAGGATAACAAAATGTTCTTAATCTCCTTTAAAAAATTTAAACTAAGCACAAACCACAATGTTCCTTTTTCAACATACCCCACAAATTCATGATGCTGTTATTATTATCTCATCTACTAAGTATTAACCATTAATTATTAAAACTAGTTATTAGTGACGAGATTTCAATAATTTAACTGTGCCCTTAATTCATAACTCATAATTTCCAATTATACATGCAAAAACATTGTAATAATAAAATGGATGAAATCTTCTGCTTCCTCAAAATCCAGTACCACCTAGATTTTGGAAGGGTGTGTTCAGCAGTTTGTGAAACATTGTCCTTGCTATTCTCTGTCAACCCAAATACTTCTGACTGCTTTTAA
Organism: Atractosteus spatula; assembly: GCF_055471065.1. Lineage (NCBI taxonomy): Eukaryota > Metazoa > Chordata > Actinopteri > Semionotiformes > Lepisosteidae > Atractosteus > Atractosteus spatula. Next base: position 54,990,942 of record NC_142708.1, on the reverse strand, counting down.
CAGCCCTTGTGAATTCGTTCTCAATAAGTATAACATTAGACAGGTTAGTTCTAAGTAGCTTCAGGTCCATTTCAAACTTTCCATTGTTTAATCAAAGTCTTTACAAAATGATTTTCTTCCATAGTAATAATGACTTGAAGAAATACCATTTGATTTTATTGTAGTGAGTTGCAGAAAGTTGTAGGGGCTATTGAGAGTGCTATGACTGATGTGCTGGGGGTGTTACACTACACAACCGATGGTAACGGGCGCGCGCTGCAACACTCTCCACAACTCACTGTGATTTTCTTACGATTATGTAAATGAAGGCTACGACTAAAAATCCCAGGAAAAGTCATGTAGTGTGAGGCAGGCATTAGGTGAGGAATCTGGCAGAAACATTTTATTTTAAACAATGCTTTGAACTATACATTAAACACATTATTAAATGCCCAATTGTCTGCATAGTGTTGCTAATATTGGCACAAAGAAATACACATTTATTACATTTAGTTTGTTAAGCAAAAAAGCTGCATACAAAAAAAAAGAACATTTGTTACTACTTTGGTGGTATCACACTACTGGCTACCAGTGAGTTTTAGAATTGAATTTAAAATGTTCACTTGTTCCGAAATCCCTGAATGATTTGACACCTGATTGTTCAATTCACGTTTTACATTACTCACTTATCACCCAGAGTGATAGCTGCTAATGCTGGCTTGCTTTGTACTTTGTACTGGAAAGAAAGATCTTTCCTTTTGTTGCAATGCCCCAAGACTATGAAACTCCTGAAGCTTTTTCATTAACCACTCATTCAACCCCAAATGGAATTTTAAATATCTTTAAGCATACAATACAAATTTTTACTGGGAATCATACCTCAAGTACAGTTTTAATTAACTTTTCAAGAATTGTAAATGAATCAAATAATTTGCAGTTATTCTAGTTGACAGCCACATTATTTTACAACTCAAAGGACTTAAAAAAGTGTAATTGTTGTGTTACACTCTGATACTCAAAAAATTATTTGTTTAGCATTGAGGCAGGATTCTCGTCCTCATTTCATATTACTGTTACTTCCTCTAAACCCTATCAAATAAAACAAGGTAACTTACAGAAATTATAAAATTTCTTAGCTCCTGCAGGTGATTTCTAAGAAGCTTCATGTCTTTAGAGTTTGATGCACCAGCATCTAGAACAAAGAGCCTTTCAGAAATCTGCAGATCATTCCCAAACCTACAAGAAATCAGATGTAAACATTCAAATAAAATCCAAAGTGCATGTAAATAAGTTCTCATCTATACTCTACCATCTATATGTACCCTTGGAAAATTTAAGTGCACTGCAAAGATGGAGAGAGCCAATCCCCCCATGGATAACAGGCATTGTACCCATGTGTTAAAAAAGGAAGTGCTTTTTCATTTTTAACACAAATGATCAATGAATCAATGATGTCGGCATCCATACTATAAGATCTTTTCTTTTACAGACTTTCAAAACAACCTTTGAGGTTAGAAACAAGATACTGGAACAGGTTTATTTTTACTGTTAAAAAAGATCAACAAAGATTTTCAATAGTGTTTTGGGTTAAATTAAATGAATACAGGAAAGACAGGTTACCTAGTTCTGACTTCTTTGAGCAAAGACAATTCCTTGTCATACCCAAACTCCCCTCCAAAGGCCCGAGGTAAATTCACAATATCAGCATGTGTGGCTACAAGCACAACTCGTAGTGGGTTCTTTATCCTTCCACCAAATGCTAAAAAATAAGTCAATGTAGAATGAACAAGAAATAAGCAATTGAAAACCCACTGAATGAATTACCAGGAATATTTAAACCTGTAAGATTGCAATTATGGAAAAATCACAAGTTCAAATTTCTATATGCTATATGGTAGACAGTTGTCAATAAATAAAAGTCAGACACTCTAAAGCTCACAAACCTAAAAGAATGCACTGCAGTCATTATAAGACTAGCTATGGTATTTATTGACAGTATTCTAATCAATACATTCGTATCATTCATACATACTATACAAAAGTATGAATGCATTTTATGCTACACTATACTTACACAATAATGAACCACCATCTAACTGAAAGTTATGGAAAGCTTGGCTGAAATTATGAAACTACATTAGAAAGAGAATGAGAGAGAAAATGGAAAACAGTGTAAATAATAAACAATAATAAGAAAGCAGCATTTGAATTTTTGCAGTTACCACCTGGTGGTTTTAAACCGATATCTGAAGATCCCATGGAAGTTTTTTGAAATACTACAGTTGTTAACTCAGTTATGCATGATGAATTCTGCTCTGTTCTTGTGTAATCTGAGCTCCCTAAATATTCTGCCTTAATTCAACTGAAATTGTATTTCCCTGGTTCTTTACCTGATCCGTTATATTCTAGGGCTGTTGGTGCATAATGGCATCACACACATGGGTGAGAATACATAATGCACTCTAAAAGTGTAATGTATATGTAGGCTACATTCAGAATGAAAAGCCAAGCAAAGGGTTTTCTAGTGTCAGCTCAGCCAAAGTAAAAGAAAATGTAAAAGTCGATTCTGTGTTTTTAAGAGGGTGAAGCCGAAGGAGCTGCTTGTGTGACCAGTCAAACCGGAATGTTGTGCCTGATTCTGGAGAGCTCCTCCAGGCACTGCAGCTCAGGGCATGAGGATGCAAGACAAGGAAAGGAAGTCAAAGGCTACTGATGGCGATGAAGATAAATAGGCTAAGCTGCACTGCTGTGCGCTCACAACAGGCAACTGCTTTAGAATAACATACCTATGGGTTCTTCTGGCAGGATTAAGGACTTGAGAAAGTTAAGCCAGAAAGTCACTTGATTAAGCTGGGTCTCGTAGGGTTCCTCCAAACTGAAAAGTATAACGTGAACTGCCGTGGTGTCATTTGCAGCAAAGTAATCATAGGAGCAGTAATATACAGGATTGCCAGAGAACTCCCACACGTTGAAATCACCCACACCTAAAAGAAAAAGAAAATCCCAAAATACATTTTAACAAAACTATACATAGCATAAACATGTATTTTTTATCTTTTCCACAGTCAATCTTTCCAATTCTCTTGAGCTGCAATTTTCAATTTGGCTGCAACATTAAATTCACTGAGCAGCAACCACATGTACTAATAAAAATAGTTTAATTAAAAAAAGGGACTGAGTAAGCAGTTAAAAACGTTTACCTCTACTGAGAACCAGAGATATCTGGCTTTAAAATACTAAGCACGGTATCAGATTTGACCAGTTCTGTTTTACAAAGCACTGCTAGAAAAGATCTTTCTCAACATCCATTTTAACCCTAATGCACTATAACTTACATACCATTAATGTTGGCATTCTGTATTTCAATTGCTTTGGTGGACTGGTCATCTGCAGCGGAGGAATTGTGCATCGGGGAAAAGACCTCCAGGACTCCCTTGGTCAGGCTGGGCTCAAACATCATACTGCGGCTTCTCACACTTACGTTTTCACAGCCAGGGTAGAGGTTTGAAATGCTCACTGAAACTGTGCACAACCACAGTGACTCATTGGTCAGCAAAAATGTACAGTGTAAAATGGCCAAGAACCTTATCTTACTTAGAATTCTTTTTCTTCCAAAGGTTAAGATGCAGCATTGAGAAGGTGTAAACCATTTAACTTTGTGAACATCAAAAGCACATTATGGATTAACAGGTGTTTTTAAAGAAATGTAATACTCTTGCCCACGTATTACACAGTTTCACACAGCAGATGGCGCTCTCTCTTTGAAAACAAACTCCTCCTATAGCCTTGAATTCAGCTTAATGTAACACTTGTCTTAGTGATTTAACAAAATAAAAATCTACTGAATTATGCCTCATGTTTCATTTTTATATTTGAATTAGCTTTCTGTAAAATCATTGGACAAAAGGCCCCACAAGGATTTCTTCAGTTTATTATGCTGTATCTGTTTTGTCAATTCTCAATGTTTTCAAAATACCCGTATAAAGTTATCACTGTAAACTACAGAAAAAGCTGAATGTTCATTAGACTACACCTGTATTTGGTAAGAATTTTTTTTTCAGAATTTTAAAACAAATTCTATAAGAAGAATTTATTTTAAAAATCTGCACCTGAAAATATATGATACTGTACCTGGACTAAACCTTTACTTGTTCCTCAACTGAATTATTATTGTTTTACAAATGCGTCAGTCACTCAGGAGACTACCACGACAGATCATTCAGGCTAATCATTGTAGCCTGGGAATTCAAACAGGAATTTGAAGGACAACTCCAGGCATTCTGTTGCAATGAGATTTTCAATTCACAGGTGTTGCTTGTTCAATTTACACAGTCATATGATAATGACTAGCATTAAAATTGACTGCTGGTATCATGAAGAAAGAACAAAAAAGAAAACAAATTTGCCTCAAACTATGGTAATTGAAATGACTAAATTGCAAACAAATGTACATACACATGTAAGTAGGACAAATGTAATGTAAATGTCTTAAAATTTCACTTTGGACAACTGATTGAGAATGATAATTAAAATCAGCCTGATAATTGGTATATAGACCAATTCAAACAGATAGCAGGTGTGTTCTTTCTGTGCTATTTTGGGACTGTATTAGTCCAGTGCACCACACAAAAAGTCATTTAGTGTTTTTTTTAATTTGTTGACATTCATCAATGAAATGAGAAATCAGTGCAGATGTGCAATTTTAGAGATTTGGAGATAAACAGAGGTTGCTAACTATTTCCATGTCACAACTGAAAAGTATAAATTGCCTCAATTGTTTTAAATTCTTTAAACAAGCCTGCATTGTTTCCTTCATAATTGACAACCATAAATGATTAAATGACAGATACTGGTACAGGTACAAAACAAGAAAGTGGTGGGAACATTTAAAGCAATCTGTAAATCTACATGGATTTTTCATCATTCGATTCCTTAAAATATGACAGAAAAAATTAACGGGTAAAGCATTTCTAGGTGAGATAATTAAGGAGGTCACGCAACTATGAGCGGTACTTCACTCATAGGGTGCTGTTGCATACCTGTTGGCTTTGAGGACATGGGGGAAGGAGGAAACCTGCTGGAATTGGTGGAGGACAACCTGGGTCTGCGTCTCCTGAAGAAACTTCTTAAAATCCCGCACCTGAGGGACTCGAGCAGGGTGGTCTTTCCTGAGCCAGAATGCCCAAAGAGTTTGAGCTTGATTCGAGGTTGTGGATTCTGTGTTGGTCTGAGCTGCTGGATGAAGCTTCCTTTGTGCGCATCCTGCAATAACCAGTTGCAGTGTGGAATTATTAAAGCAGGCGTTCAACTAAATACAAACTTATCGTATATTAATTATGACAATTCAAAACCTTTTTTAATCTATGCATTAGGTTAACCTGCAAAAGCTGCTTCTCTAAGGATTTAGCATGACAGAAAAATACATTTGAAGTGAAACAGTTCATCTTGAGCTTGATTAATGGAAGTAAAAGAGCAAGAGTCTTTTGCAGTCTGACAAAACAGCTTATAATAATCGCTTAATTACCTTTTTAAGCCTCCCCAGCAAGACTGCAATATGTTCATGCTGTTCATTTCTTGCAAGATCCTCTGCTGTCTTTCCATCCTGTTAAAAAGACAATTGATCTATTTACAAACGTATCACATGTCAATTATTGTTTTGGGCCTTTTGATGTAAATGTATAAAGCTATCAAGCTTGGAGACAGTATGACAGGAGGATAAGCTATAACAATAGGTATCACTTGTTTTCATGGGGGTGTTTAAAGCTTAAAAAGTGAAAAGAGCCTACAGCGCAGAAAAATAAAGCCCTCTGTTTGATCATAATCACCATCACATAGAAGATGTATTAACTGTCACAAGGGCTCTTGCTTTGTTGTAACAGCCCACTACATACAGTGCAGTCAGAACAGTGTAACAACAGTGCTATTTTTTGCAACATGTCTAGGGCACTTTGACTGAATTAATAAATTAGTGTTATTAGCATCTACAATACTGATTAACTAATGATTACAGCCTTTCAAAGGCAACTGCTAGGCAGTTAGCCCGAAAGACCACTTTATTTGGGAATTCCATTTTTATCCATTACTGTGGATCCAGTCTCTACCTCTTTAAATAAAAAAATAATATTGTTGTATCTTTAAAACCCTTATTCACTGCTGTCTCATCTCCTAGAAAGTGACTTCCCCTATCAGGCACCAGTGTGTCTGAATTGGCTAGATAAACTAGTATTGAGGTGTTTGCATAGCTGCAGTGGTATCTAACTAGTTATCAGCCCAATTTGAATACAGACACAATGGTTGGATCACTTACCAAGCTCAAGCTGGGAGGTACACAAAAAGGACAAAAAAACAGATGTAATAAAAGAAGAAGAGAGCAAACTGCAGCCTACAACCAATGCTCACCTCTGGATTCCTCCTTAATGAACAAAAGTCTATCAACGATTAGTTACTGAAGGGGCACAAGACTAAATTCAAGGTATAGTGATTTCACATTTCCTTTTGAAAATCCACCAAGCAGAGGTTGTCATTCTTGCCTGGTTATTTGGATGCATTTTTGCTTCGGAGCAAACTTTTTTTTAGCATTTGTGTAGAGGGAAGGCTCACCTGTGGAAGATTAGTTTGTAAAAGTATTCTGCCCTACCCTTCTTAAGACTTGTTTATTTCTGAGTGCTTTACGGTAGTCAAACCAAGTAGGGATTTACTGGGAGAGGATTAAATGTAATGAGCTCTAAGCAATCTTTCTTACTGTGAATAGTAGTTTGTATATATTTGTGTTTTTTCCATAAATATCTTACAATATTTTCTTTACTGTAAATGTTGTGCTAAATGTTTTCTGTCTTTCTCATTCATTGGTCACACCAATAAAGCCCTTTGAAATTGAATTCAATCGATCTTTGTCTTGTAAGGCATTCCTTTTTTATCTTATACCACCAAAGTACAGTATTCCCAAAAGACTGAAAGAAACCATGTGACCTTGCTTTGTGTTTCTTGACTACTGTGAGAGTGTTATTAGTTAACTTTTATAAATAACTCAAACTGGTGTCAGGATTGACATCTTTTTTGAATAACTTCTACCAGCCACATTACATTAAAAAAAGCTGCCTTAAAATTTGTTATTTCATGTTATATAATGTACTGTAGTGATACAGTACATTTATAGTTTGGGAAAAGAAAAATGAGAACATACAGCAACATATGATACCCTCAAATGAAGAAATGCATACTTGAAAAATTATCAAGAAACCAATAAAAGAGAAAACCAAAGCAGGCCCAACTTGACTGTAATGACTCCACATTTCAATATGCAATCACTTTACATAAGGCTTTCTGTAGTCAATTAATGGGTACTGAAGCATGGAAGAAGCAGCAGTTTAAAAAATATTCTGACAACTTTCTGCTTAGGTCCTCCTCTTCTGTGCTCAAAGTAGCAAAGTGCTTTCTAATTGCAAATAGTTTTTTAGCAGCCCTAAAATATCAAATGGCTTATAGACTAAAGAAATATTAAAGCATCTAATAAAAAAAAATTGGTTCAGGTAAAATGGATTCAGGATTAGTCAGTAATATGTTTGTCTATGAGGGAAGCAATATCTACAACATATGGGTACTTACAGAATATGTGACCACATACAGTAGCTTAAATTACAGCACTCACAAATTAGTAGATGGCAAAACAAATGTTTCTCAAACGGTATGTTACAGAAATTAAAGCACAGTGGGTGTAACTACTCTATACTCTATCTACAGTCTTTATACTCTATGTTCTAAATGAACAAACAAGGTTTGTACTCACATTAAGAGCATTAACTACCTGTGTTGCACCTATGTCTTGTATATATTTAATTTTATGTTAAGGATGTGGGGACAGCGGGTATTCTTCCTTTTAATCAGTAATGAAATAAATGAGCTTAAACATCTGCTCACAGCCATGGCATACGGTAGTAGTGGATACTGCTTGGAGATGGACTGACTTGCTCCTAGAATGAATCTTCTTTACTTAGCAAATATTTGCAAGACAAACTAGAAAACAGGAGACCGACTTTATGAGGAAAAAAAACAGGTTTGCCATGTTAGTATACACAAGTTCTGTTCTTAACATCTTTTTGACCCATGCTCACCACTTACAGTATTATTTGAAATACATAGTATATTGGGGAAAAAACTGCCAATTTTCCCCTGTGGTGTTATATGTACTCAGTTTCTCAATTTTGACACGTACACTGCTACTTTCATTTCGATGGATATGAGATAGGAAAAAAAATAAAGGCTAATTCCCCTGTGTCACATGGACATTACTTTATTATTGATAGCACTTATCCAGAAGGCACTGGATTTGAGGTAATCAGTGAAAGAATCCTCAGGTTTATTGTTCATTCAGTGAAAATCAACCATAAACCAAGTCCCTGAATGATACTCCTGTTTTTCCAAGTACTATCACAGAGTGCAGTTTGTCCAATTGAAGTCCTTGTTGAAAAGGACTAAAACAATCTTTTGTAAGCTTGTGTCCTTCAGCTGTATCAAGAAGGGCATCGATTTACAGTCTGAAATTCTGCCTTTTTGTACTTCAAGGTAAATAAAGAAATACAGAACATACAATAGGAAACAATGAAACTTTCATAAAATAAATTACAAAAATATACTATTTATACAACTGAAAAATAGCTGCATCGTTCCAGAAATATCAATGATCAATCTTTAGATTTTCTAATACTTGAGAGTTATCTGCATTTTCCTATATACACTACACCTTTCATGAGAAATTCTTCAATTTATGGGGATTCTGTTTGATTCTCTACTGATGACCTGAACAATCTTTTGTCTAATTTAAAGATTTAAATTAAAAAAAAATCTCAAAACTAAATTCTGATAAGTAAAAGTAAGTTTTGATTTCCTGATTTTAGAAGAGGGAACTACACTACTGTATGTTAGTACATTACTATTTAAACTATTACTGTAGGTCTTAATTATTACCTATCCTACATAAAATAAAAATCTTAGTTTAAGCAGGTGGTCAGATTAAGAAGGAAAGACTTAAAAACAAACGATTATATTAAAACAACCAGATATGGTGCATAGATAATCATAGTTTCTCACAGGTGGTTGAGAAGGTTAAATTTATTTTTTTTTAAAAATTACATATTCCATTAAAACGGATTAATTTTTGTTTCTGTTTTTAGCTAACACTTACATTGGTGACAGCATCTATGTTAGCACCAGCAACACAAAGGTAGCGAACAGCATCAAGGCATCCATTGTTAGCTGCTAAATGCAGTGGGGTTCTTCCATACTGTAAGAATTAAATAAAGATTAATATTGTGAAACAGAATAATTAATCAGATTTAAATAATTATAAAAAGCATAGGAGATATGAATACTTTACATTCTTTCGTCTTTTACCATACCAGGTTGAAGCTGTCGCTAAAATAGCTAATCATGTGGGAAATTATGCAATCATAAAGGATAAATGTCATCACAGAAAAGTCTTTTCTTTAAAAGATACTAATTCCAGATGCGCCTAAGATTCTTTACTTGCAGAAGTTGACTCATTTCGCCAAAGATCAGCTCAGGTTCACACAGTCCTCTGGCATAATGGAATCTGTGTTTTAAAGAGCATGAAGAGCTGTTCCTCTCAGCCATCAAATTCAAGAACACAAAACAGAAAGAGAGGTTATAGTGGAAATACTAACGGTGGACTACTACTGTACATGTACTGTATGCAAAATAATCTTCTCTCTACTTACTTTATTTGGAATATCCAGGCTACACTTTGCATCACAAAGAGACAGCAGAATGGGGACATTGCCGTCCTTGCAGGCAATATGCAGTGGAGTGTTTCCATGGCGGTCCTGTACATCCACATAGCAGCCATGACTGATGAGGCACTTCACCACGTCAATCTGACACCTTCGCACTGCTAGGTGCAGCGCTATATGCCCATCCTAAAACAAAACCAAGCATGAGTTTTATTATCAATGCCAAAATATGCAGCAAATTGAATGGAATTTATCGCTTAGAACTGCCACAAATACAGTTACAGTACTATCAGTAACTAATAAAAGTTACTATCAGGAAGATGCAGCGTTAATTTAGTCACCACTTTTTGATGCTTAGTCTTACCATGTTGATTAAAATGTTTATTAGTCATAGTCACATTTTATCTTGTTGAATACATTTTTACTATAATTACTTTTACTTGACTAAAAGTCAAACTTATTAAAAATAAAAATTTTAACATTTAAGCAGTTTAATTTGAATATATATATAATGAAATGCATAAAGGTTTCAGTTTTATTAATTTTTAGATTAAAATGAATGAATTCTTTAGTTTCTTTTTAATCTTTGAATATTAAGGAAATTTTGTTTAGTCTTTCTTTAATTTACAACAATGACTGTTGTTTTGTCTGGCATATAATTGTTTAGCAACTTTCCAATTACCACGCTGAGCAAGGAACAAGTGCGTAAAACCGATTAGGAACCTAAACTGATACTCTAAGAAAATATTTCACACATCTGATAAGATTCTTTAAAAAGTTACAAGTCTTTGTTTTATATTCTGAAGTATATTGATCCCCGGAGAGGTTAAATATCAAATACAAAAAATATTTGTGCAATTATAGGATAAATAATAAATACTCATATACAGCACATACAATGTGTATGACCAACTCTCACATTTTAAAAGAGTAATGTACTTCTTACAAATTAATCAGTAGCCAAGACATAAAACAGGTAATTTTCTAACATGCAAGTTGCAAAATATATTAGAATGAATAATGTTTAATTATTCTTTCTTAGTTTATTACTTACTTTCATGACTAGCTGCAATGTAAAACAAAACGTTTTTATTAGTGCCACCGTGTCAAGGATCTGTTGATTCATATGGGGCTACAAATTTATTGCCGTTTTTCAACTCATAATGCAGCCATATTCTTTTTCTTTATGTTCAGTAATGTTTTACAATAGCTCTTCCTATTGTTTATTGTATTTGAACTACTGCCAAACTCCAGATCTTTTTCATTCCAGCTGAAAGCATGGAATACTGCAAGAAAGTATTTCTTGGGTCTCTGCGCCTTTTCTTTTTCTTTTTAATAAATGTGTTCTAGTTTTCCTAATCAAATTAATACAGCGTATAAATCACATTATCTGGGTACACATCAATTAACACACTATAAGTGTTTATGATATGAGGTGTGGATAATACTAAACAAAAGAGATGAGGAAAGAAAAGGACACACCCCAATACTTGAAACTGTCACACAGCAGTAGCCCTGAGGCATTGTGTCACAGCCCTAGGATTACACCCATGAGAGTCAGCATTTTGTTTGCCACACAGAAGGTTTGCCAGACAGAAGGTAAACGCTCAAACGGTGAACCTCATGTAATGAAATGAATTTTCATATGAGTTTCAATCATTTATGTGGCAGGTGTAATTTGTATCGAATGTGTAGGTCTATGGAGAAAATTCAGAATTCAGTATGCCGATGAACATTTGTAAACAACAGGGTTAGTCCACAGGCGATCTAGCATGAAAGTCACCAGCCAGTAGCATGTGTGACCGCCACTGAAAAAAATACCAGCTGTACATCAGTGCTGGATGCTTCACATCTGGTTGCAGGTGGTGCCATGAGGGATTCTGTCCCATTCCGCTCATAGAGCCCTAGATCTATATCATAAGTGTCTGTTTACCGGTCTCTGAGCTCTAGATGCTACATCATCCTAGCTCATCCAATAAATGGTCAGTGGGTTATCTGCCCTATTAAGAATGATGTTCTTATACGAGCAGCCTGAAAATGTGTGCTATTCTCTTGGAATGTTTGTGCACAAGGATAAACCCGCAAGAAGGGAAGGAACTGAAGACCTAGGTATCAACCAATATAGTGCTATGCAGTGCTATTTTCCTATAAGTAGCTACAAGTAGAGTTCTATAGTGATTCCACTTGTATGGCACTCCAGCCCAGACTATCTCACTTGGAGCTGTTTAATTAGCATATCATTCTGCACATCTGTACCATACACTCTGATATCCATCAGTGTGTTTTACCAGAACCTTGATTCATTACCTAAGAGGACTTGACTCCATAGCTAGCAGGTGCTCATGCAGTTTTCAAGAAATTGATGCCATGAAGCACTGTTTTCATATTACGCTGGACATAACTGGCTTCTTTCTATGATAATAATACTGAATTCACCTTTTTCATTGCTTTTAATATAACAAGAGGTTCATGAGTTCAAAATCTATAGTAGAAATCTTACATTTCATAGAACAAAAAAATCAAAGAGGAAGCATTAATATTAATTACAGCAAAGTGGTTAAGTATTTGTACAACTGGACAATAAATTGCACATTAGCAGGCATACTACATTGCCATCTGTGACACTAATATTTTAAGGAAAGGCATCACTAAACTGCTTTTCATTTTCAAGTAGCTTTCAATCGTGAAAAAAAAAATATTTAACCACATGCCTAAATGGCCTTACATTGTATTAATTCATGTCTTTCTACATAATGATCGGAAAAGTTGTGTTTGACTCAAGAAGTCTCTGCTAAAAGTATATTAAAAAGGTTTCTCTGGCAAACATTAATGAAATCATCTCAGTGCCACCTCACCTTGTCTGTGGAATCCAGATCAGCACCATGCTCCAGCAGGCACTCAACAATATCTCGGTATCCTCTGGATGAGGCAGTCAGAAGAGGAGTCTCCCCTTCTTTATTCTTAACATTGACATCGCAACCAGCTTCACAGAGAACTTTGGCAACAGGATAATAACCATGCCAGGCTGCACAATGTAAGGGAGTTTCCTGCTCCTGTAGGAAAAATCCATTTTAGATTTAACTAAATGATAAAGTGAATAGAAACCTGCTGTCTTTTATGACTTTAGATGTTAACACAGTTGAAGCACTGCTTCACACTGTTTAACTGAATCTGGAAAATACTCATCAAATACATTTCTAGTGACTCGACAGTTAACATTTCAAAAGCAGAAAAGAAAGCTGACACTAGAGCATGAACAGCATTATTTTCTCAGGGATGGTGTGAAAGCCAAGATAGTGTTAAAATCAAGTCACACAAACCTTGTCTCGCACATTTGGATTGGCTTGAATACTGCAGAGGTATTGGACCACATCTACATTCCCATACCTGGCAGCTACGTGAAGAGCGGTTTCTCCAGACTGCCAAGGAAAAACACGTATTATTATTGTTCTTGCTGCGTTATCAATTTTGTTACACAATCATCAAACTAATGTACAATGGTCTCCAACTTTAGGGGAATAATGTGCTGCACATTATTGATAAGTGATAATACATAGTCAATGACTAATAACAGCAGGGTTAATTAAAAAAAATATTCCTTATCTTTTCATGCAATGATGTTTATGTCAAACGATCAGACACCCCAGTAAGTAATAGAGAAACTTCACATGCCTGATGAGTATCTGAAGAGCAGACATACAGTAATCCTTGCACTTAACAAATTACATGAGCGAAATTTTACAAAGAAACCACCTTCCTAATGACTTTGCTTAAATACAAACTAAGAAATAGAACTTGAAAACCTGCTTGTGCAGTTCAAAGTGAAGGCAGTTCAAGCCCTGCATCAAAATGATAAATGATATTTGAAAGACCAAATTCTTGGAATTAAATTGTGCAGAACCCACAGTGAAAGTAAAGAACTAAGAGATGTTACAGGGTACATTTCGCAGCCAGATCTGTATCCATGGTAACGACAAGTAATATTCTGAAAAGTACATTAATAGGCCACCATGCACATTTTTTTTAATTAGACGCTTCATAATTATATGAATGTTAAAGCCTTATTTTATGGCAACAGTAAATTTGAGCATTCTGTTGCTGCACATGAGCCTCTCAGAAAGCAGATGTACAACGGTGCAGTGGTGGTGTATTTACCTTATCCTGGACATCCAGGGGGCACTTTCTTTCATTGAGGAATTTTAAGGTTTCTACATGACTATTTCGAGCAGCATAATAGATGGCATTTGCACCAGACTGTGGAGGAGAAATAGGTTAGCCATTAGAACAGGTAATATAATGACAAAAAAGATTAACATGACCTTGGCTATTGCCCGCGATTTCTCCTTTTGAAAACCATATATATTTAGCAATACAGACATTTCACAGGTGACTGTTTTATCATAGTATAGCTAAAGGAAAATTAAGAAATACACTGTATTAGTAAGCCATGGTTCTCATTAAAAAATATTATTATTGCATAGATACCCACATATACATTTTGAAATGTATTAAATATATTTAATACATTTTGCAGTTATGAAATATCCACTATAAATTTACTGAGACCAGAACTTTGCAGGAAACAGCGTGCTGTCTTTATTGACTCATTAATGCATTTTATTATTAACAGGTTGCCCATAACCACATGTATCCTGCATGATTCCTACCTTGTCTTGTGCCTGAATCTCTGCTCCCTTTTTCATCAGCAGATCAAGTATCTGACTGTTTCCACATGCTGCTGCTATGAGAAGGGGAGGTGTTCCATGCTAAAGCATGAAAAACGATTAATCTACAATTAACACCTGCAACTACGCAACTTAATTTCACACGTCATTTCTTATTCATAGCATATTCATATTGAGGGAATTATAACAACGACAATATCATAAATATGTCTGTTTTTATATGTTGCAATAGTTTTATCATTTTTAAGCAGTACTTTAAACATCCAAGGTTAAAAAATGCACACAGTGTAAGGGAAAACTTTGTATTAATAAAGCATGCAAGTTAACCGAAAATATGCAGAGCTTGATGCCTCCTGGTGATGCAATGGTCATTATTTTTTTGCTGTTCAAAACAATTTATCACAATGCTCCCCCAATGAAGTTTCACTTAACAGCACAAACATAATTGTCATTGCTTTCTTTAGCAACGTCTCAGAACTGAATAATATCCAGTGTTCTGTGATATGATCTGTATATAAAACCTGCATTTTGAGATGTCTTTAACTACAGTTTGTACTGTGAGGCCTTAAATTTTTATCATATTTAACTGTCTTAGACCCTTTAAAAACATTATTATTTTTACCAAAGCCCATTTAGACCCCTGAGAGAAAACTATTATACATTTTTTATTCTTACACAAAATACTGCTATTTACACTTTTCAGTTTAGAAAACTGTTATCACTGTACTTGATTTTACACACAGCTTTTCATGTTAAACAGAAAATGGAAAGGTTGTCTAGTGCTTTTTTCACCTTCTGTTTTTTTACCAAATGGACTTCTTGTTGAAAACAAACAGTATCTGCATGAGAGCTACAGAAAATGTATGGATTTTTTTATAAAGAAAGGCTTAAAAATTTACTGCTGAGAAATTCAGAGTCTGTATTTCTACCTTGTTAGGCTGGTTGATGTCGTAACTTGTCAGAGATCCAAGAAGGTGCTGCAGCCCAGGGACATTGTCATCATTGATGGCATGAATAATTGCTTTCATCACAAAGGAGTCTTCATCATCCTTTAAAAATACATTTATTTTAGTAATTTTTTCTCTTTATTTGGGAATAGGTGTTAAAACTTGCATGTGTTTTGAAGACATTACTTTATGACTTTCCTTATTAAGGTTTTTTTAAAATAAGTTAATTTTATGAACTTGAAGTAATTTTTAGGGTTTTAGATTAAACAAATAAAAATGACTTTACTAAAAAGAAAAATAAAGTATTAGTAACAGTGAATCACTATTTAAAGAAGCCTTTCATTTTGTGATAATCCCCTTAAATAGTATTTTTCTAAGAAAGTATTGTCTTATTGGTTTGTAAATGCAGCTTGTGACCCATAATCTTCAGCATAATTTGACAATTCCAAAATATGACTCTTGTATATGAATGCTCAGCTGCACAGCTAGGATGTAACAGCTAAAGGGAAAAGACTAAACCCATTCAAGCATTCACAGATGCACTCAACCAGCAATGTGCAAGTCAGAACCTAAAGCTCCAGATATTGCTTTACTGGAACAGAATATATTAGGCTAAATCTAAGGCGCACATTATAATTGGGTCAAACAAAAGAGAATCTGGTTGAATGCAACACAGCAGCTGGATTTGCAACTATTGTTATAAAATGCAGCAGAAAATTCAAATCAAGTCCCAAACATTTTACAACACATAAACTACCTTTATATAAAAATGTATAGTGGACGTGCAATATGGGTCTAAATATATAACTGCAGATAGGTAAAATATTGCATGTTAACTCCTTTCACTTTCATAATTTAAGTTTGATGAAAGTCAAAGTAAATATTTGACTTTAAAGCTCTGTCCTAAGCTTCATCCAAAATGCAAGTTAATTAAGGCAGTACTCTATAGATAATAATAGTTACATTTTGTATACTAGTAGTGAAATCAATAAAACTGGATGATTTTTAATTCTGGTATTACTACACACATTTATCTGTCCCAGATTTGCTACTAGGGGCAGTGAAACATTCCACTTGGCTTTCATGAAGATGCAGATTTGTACATCATCACTGGCATTGGTGGAAACATGAAACCGGAAGTTAATTATTTTCAGCTCCTCAGGCAAGCCCTGCTGCTCAGGATTAAACAAACTCCGGTGAAGATGCGGTGTCAATTAGCCCTAGAACACAGATTTCTGTATTCTCAGAGGACTACTTATATCCGTGTACTGTTTCTTACTTTCCACATGCCACATTCATCACTATCCCAACTGTGTTTTTTAAAATCAAATTACAATGTATTTTATATACTGATGGGAGTTGTCTCCCATTCTCAAGAATTCCCATCTGTGGACAACTACATTGATTTAAAAGCTCACTTTTACAGTGTGAAAATAACTCAATTTAGAACTTGCAAGATATCTGCAGATCTTTTTCTCCTTAAAGGAGGGAGTATACTGTAAATCATACATGACATTAACAGCACTAAGACAACTTTTGAAGACAATAGAAGTTCATCTTCATTATGTTACTTACTAGAGTATCATCGCTCCGTGCAACACTGATATTGCTTCTAGACAGAAAAGATCTTGACAGCCGATTACACAAGGAGATGAGACGTACCGATTGCTGAACAAAACAAAAACACGTTTATAATGAAAAAGAAATGATACCAAGGAATCATTTATCACATAACTTAACATGACCATAAAGTTACGCAACATCCAATAACCTGGAATTTTATCTTAAAATTCTTCTTATTTATGGAAGGAGCATTTAGGGGTATTTCAAAGTCAAAATATGATGTTTTATCTTTCTTAAACCTTTCTTGCTAGCAGTTAAAAACAAACTGATAGCAAATTATTGAGAATTCCAAGAAATGTTTACAAAATTGGTACATGATATTTATAAACATTTAAAATTTCATTCTAAAACATAACTATCTTCACAGTAAAATGAACAGGATTATAAATTTGTTCAGTTCTAAATTGAAAGCCACAAATTTGAGATGTGTATACCGAGATGTATACCAAACTTGTAAGGATTTGTTTGAGTTTTACATACAAAACTTTATGTGGAATTTGAGCAGTAATGATCCCAATCAGATATGAAAGGTTATATAAATATTCTGTGCATTTTCATAAGTCTTCATAAGCAGTAAAGAAAGATATTTACATTATGGTTTACAAAGCTGTTTCCTTAATGGTAATACTGTTTTTGCTTCCGAAGATTAATTGCTTAAGAAAAGCAACGTAAGTTTCTGTAGCAAAGAGTGAAAATGTTTATAAGTGGATGCTTTTAACCATTCACCTATTCAGAAAAAGTATATACCACAAAACTTTTTAAAAGCTGTAGAAAATATTTTAAGTGATATACAGCATACAAAATACTTCTTTTCAAGCCATCAGGATCATTTCCATCAGAACAGGTCAAGAAATGAAAATGTCACACTCAAAGCAATATCTAGACTAACCACTAACAGCTGAGCAAAAAGAAATCAGTTTCTCAGCTCCTTAAAGATTTTTGTTAAAACTCAATTTAACAGGTTTGATTAGTCTAGAAGTGTAGATTTATTTGACTTTTGATAATTAACATTAAACAATTTTTATTAAAATATCATTATATCACAACTTATTCCATTTAGTGACAAGTGTCCTAGGCTGAATAAATATAGAACCAAAGATACCTTCCATTTTCTCCGGGCTGCAAACTTTTTAAGTTTTTCCACATTTACTGCTGATTCCTTTCTACTGAGTGCTTGCTGTGTGTCCTTGGGCTAAAAGTAGAGAAAAAGACATAGTTAAAATGCATTTATTGTACAAAATAATGGCTGAAAAATGATTTACTATTGAACTTATATTCATAATTTCAGTCTACTTTACAATGACCCTACATTTATTTGTTAGAAAAGGGTATGTTTTGCATGAGCTCATTCCATACAAAAACACATTAGATTAAATCCCACAGCTGGACCAACCTTAATCCATGGATGGTGTAAACTGTCTTGAATTGTCATTCGTTTTCTGTCAGAAGACAAAAAAATAAGAAGAGAATTCTTAGTCTGTGCAGTCCAGCACTGTACTGCACTTAGGAATATTTAGAGAGCTCCACTGTCATGGAATTTGTTTAATACCAAATTCATTTTCTCCCTCCTCTGTGTAGTAGATAAGTTTTTAAGTTTACAGATTTAGAATGGTATTTATGATTATATAACTGCCACCTTTAAGTCTGCTTGATCTAGATATTGCATAAAAACTGTTAAGTCAATATAACCATTAGGTATAAATGTGGTAAAACACGGACAATAACTTCCATATTTTAGTTCTCTTTTAAAACTCTTGCATCACTAGATCAGAGGACAACAGAGATTCAGTTAATGAGAAGTAGGAAAAACGCGGAACAGGAGTACAAAGGATAAATGTATAATCTGCTAATGTTTGGTTAGAGAGTGAAACATGCATATAAACCAAAACAGGAAGCAAATAATGTTTCAGAAAGCAATGTCATAGGTCAGCTGTTTGAATCTTCCAGACAGCAGTGCTCTGTAAGAATACTGCAAGAAGTCAACAGGGATTTTTTTACCACAGCTGTGGTATCACTCAAACTGTTCTCTCTAATTTGTCAAACAGGTAGGATTTTTCTATAATCTCCGAGATTTTTCCGAGAGCAATTTTTCCTTTGTGAGAAAATAGAACATTAGTTCGCATTTTACTACATCATTAAAATCCGCAACTGATTTTTTGGGACATGGTATAATACAATGTTTAAAAGTAACAACTCAAAGGAAAGATTAAACATACTTTGGATCTTTTATCAAAAGCCTTCTAATAAAATCTTTAGCTAGATTGCTTGTATTACTGAAGAACTCCTCGTCAAACTCGTAGTTCACTGCAGATACATTTGCCAAAGTCTCTTGCTTGTTATCACCCAGGAAGGGAGAGGCTCCACTCAAGCTGTAAAATAAAAAAAAAACAGAAAAAATGCTGTGGAGTTTCATAAAAGCCTGAACTAAGTGGAAAAAAAATAAGGAACTGAAATTAAAACAAAACTGAAGCTTATTTCATAACTGATGAATCTTAAGCCTATTAACCTATTATCTCCAGAAATAGAGCAAACTTATGTTCAGGCATGGAAAAAAGTCTAAAAATATTAAAGTAAAAGAGCACAACATTGAAAACCTGCCCATGAATAGAACAGGCATTATTTGAAACCAAAGAATTGCACTTGACATTCCCTGGATTTTATTATTTCTTATTAAGAAGATAAGATAATTTAATGACTTCAAATTGAGACAATGTGACAATTTAAGCTTTGTTCCATTCTTAAATGCACTCATTTGAATGTTCCTCCAATATTTAATGTGTACACGACTAAATTAAAAATATTTTAACACAAATCAATTTTTTAGCCACGGCATTATACAGTTTAACTGAAAATATTTCGAATGGTAATGAAGTATAGGAGCAAATCTTTTGTTATGGTATTAGCTCAGTAAATGGCTTTTATATGAAAATGACCTGCAATAAGACAAGAAGCAGGTTTAAGAATGTGGCTCAACCGGTAAAGCCATTAGCCCAAGTGTCTTTGAGTTCTATGGGCATGGGGTCGAACCTGGGGTCATGTCACTAGCTGACCGTGACCAGGATTCTCCAGGCAACGATGCACGATTGACATTTAGCTCATCTGTGTCACAAAAAACCCTGCAACCTCCCAGCCAACTGTCATACTATCAGTGGGAGACATGCCTCTTCTCCCTGTCGGCAGTGTGGAGGCTGGGGCCGTGTTGCTGGTGACATGTTAAATGATGATGGCTGAAAGGTAGGCAGGTTGGAGCTGTATAAGTCCCAAGATTAGCTATTCCAAATTTATGTAACAAATGGAACAAAAATATTTGGCAATTCTTTAAAAAAATAGTTTAGATTTAAAAAGTTGTCATGTATTGTGGAAGGGGTTTAAGTTATATCCTGATATTAAACCAGAATAAATGTAGAGCTGTCGCTAATTATTTACTGAGAGGGATTTCAAAGGTCACACACTGATTCTGTTTCTATAAGCATCAGATATTATACATTATGCCACTCTTAAGAAACAAATAACTTTTAAAATCAGAATACATCAGAATTCTACATCAGAATCAGAATGCAAGATGGCGGCGCGCATGGACGCAGCGGATTCATTAGCTCTCAAACAATGGTGCTTTTTGTTCGTTATTCTTATGTTTTTTGTCACGTTATTTACACAAAACACTGAAGCTTACTTCTCCTACGAACGGAAAACATTACTGGACATCAGAAACAACTGCAGGGATTTCTCCTTTAGTTCGCTCGACCTGGATTACATCAGCTCGTCCATCCTCTACACGGCAGACCCGGAAGCCGCGGAGCCACCTGACCGTGACCGCCGGGAGAGGAGACGGCGCAAGCGGTGCGAGCGCAAACAGAAACGCGGTAAGAGAGCTGGGCTGCAAATAAGACTAAAAGAACAGCGGAACAGACCACCTATACCCAGCCTGTTCCTCGCTAACCTACGGTCCCTAAACAACAAACTGAATGAAATAAAACTCAGGCTCACTACTCTCCAGGAAATAAAAGACTGCCGCACTCTTGTGTTTACGGAAACGTGGCTTCACAACAACATACCGGACTCCGCCATTCAGCTGGATGATTTTTTAATTCTCCGATCGGACAGAACAGCCGCCTCTGGTAAAAATAAAGGAGGAGGTCTGTGTATTTACTGTATGTCAACCAAGCATGGTGCAGAGATACTACAGAAATCGCGATCCACTGCTCACCCGACTTAGAATATTTAATGGTAAAATGGGGACCCTTCTACCTACCTAGGGAATTCACGTTGGTCATTATTACCGCTAATACCATATACATACCTCCTAACGCTAATGCTAAGGAAGCAGTCAAAACACTATCCAAAGCTATTAGTAAACAAGAATCAGCACACCCTGATGGTGTTTTTATTATTGTAGGCGATTTTAATCAGGGAAATCTGAAATCAGATCTGCCTAGCTACAACCAACACGTTGACTGCCCCACCAGGGGAAACAACACACTTGACCTTGTTGATACTAATGTACCCGGTGCTTACAAAGCAGTACCTCACCCCCCTCTTGGACAATCTGACCACATCTCCCTGTTCCTACTCCCAGCCTACAGACGACTTCTCAAACGCACCAAGGCTCCAGTTATAACTGTAAAAACATGGACCAAAGAGGCAGAATCAATGCTTCAGGACTGTTTTGAGTGCACAGACTGGAGTGTGTTCAAAGATGCAGCCTCCCATGGATCCCACACTGATATTGACATGTATGCATCGCCAGTCACTAGCTACATCAGCAAATGTGCTGATGATGTGGTGAGCGTTAAAAAGATACGCAAACTCCCGAATCAAAAACCTTGGATGAACACTGAGATCCGCTCTCTGCTCAAAGCCCGTGATACAGCCTTCAAATCTGGTAATGAGGAAGAACTGAGAGGGGCTTGGAAAAAATTAAGAGCTGGCATAAAATCTGCCAAGAAACAGTACAAATCCCAGATAGAACACCACTACAACACCAACGCTAACCCACGACGCATGTGGCAAGACAAATACAATCTCAAGCTACAAGAGCAAAACAAGCCCTGTAAGCGCTACTGACCCCTCCCTTCCAAACAAGCTTAAAACCTTCTACGCACGCTTCGAAGCTCAAAACCCTGAACCAACCACCTGGACCACTGACTCCCCTGCCACCCCACCCCCCACACTATCCAAGCTAGATGTGTGGAAATCACTAAGTAGAGTGAACACACATAAAGCTGCTGGACCTGATGGTATCCCTGGCCTGGTACTTAGAACATGTGCCTGGCAGATAGCTGATGTGTGTACCGACATCTTCAACCTGTCCTCGGCCCAGGCCACTGTACCTAGCTGCTTCATGATGACCACCATCGTGCCAGTACCGAAAAAATCAGCCCCCACATGCCTGAACGACTACCGCCCTATTGCACTCACCCCCATCATAATGAAGTGCTTTGAAAAACTACTTATTCCACACATTAAAGCCAGCATTCCAAAAACACTGGATCCTCTCCAGTTTGCCTATCGCACAAACCACTCCACAGAGGATGCAATCTCTATAGCTTTACACACCACACTAACCCAGCTGGATAAAAGGAACACCTATACAAGAATGCTGTTCATTGACTTTAGCTCAGCATTTAACACCATCATACCCATAAAACTTTCTACCAAACTCAGGGCTCTAGGTTTAGATACAACCCTCTGCAGCTGGATCCTAGACTTCCTCACCAGCAGACCCCAGACTGTCAGGATTGGCAACCTCACCTCCAACACACTCACCCTTAACACCGGTGCCCCTCAAGGCTGTGTGCTCAGCCCACTGCTTTACTCCCTGTTCACCCACGACTGTACTGCCAAGTTCAGCACAAACACCATCATCAAGTATGCTGACGATACCACAGTCGTGGGCCTGATCACTGACAATGATGAGACTGCCTACAGGGAGGAGATAAAACAACTTGCAGACTGGTGCCGAACCAACAACCTATGTCTCAACATCAGCAAAACCAAAGAGCTGATTGTTGACTTCAGAAGACAAGGAAAAGTTCACTCCCCCATCTACACAGAAGGGTCTGCGGTGGAGATGGTGAATAACTTCAAATTCCTAGGTGTTCACATCTCTAAGGACCTTACATGGACACTGAACACCTCCAGTCTCATCAAGAAGGCACAACAGCGGCTGTACTTCCTGAGAAGGCTGAAGAAAATACACCTACATCCACAGATCCTCACCAACTTCTACAGATGTATGGTGGAGAGCATACTGACCAGCTGCATCACAGTCTGGTACGGCAACTGCACCGCATCCGACCGTAAGGCACTGCAGCGGGTGGTCAAAACTGCCCAACACATCATCGGCAGTGCCTTACCCTCCATCCAGGAAATCTACAACACCAGGAGTCTGAAAAAATCCACCAAAATTATGTCTGACCCCACTCGCCCCAGTCATAACTTGTTTGTTCCTCTACCATCTGGCAGAAGGTTCCGGTCACTCCAGTCGCACACAACTAGACTCCAAAATAGCTTCTTCCCCAGAGTTGTCAAGTTGATGACGCCCCCACTCCCTCCCACCATATTATGATCTCTCCTAATGTCTTCCTGTACCCACAATGTAAGCCAAAATTGTACTGTCCCCTCGATAGCCCAGTAAAACTGTACCGGTCGTAATAATATTCAATATTTATTAATTAACCATACTATTTTTGCACTGTTCCAAGAATTACCTTGCACTGTTTTTGTCCTGTTATATTTTCTCTGTTTGCGGAATTTTGCACAGTTTTGATTACTTGATTACATGTTATTTATGTTATGTTATTACATGTTACTGTTATTGCTATTGTGTTACTGTCTATTGTCTTATCTTCTGTCCTATTTATATAATGCACCTGAGTGACTAATGAGAAATACTTTTCATTATACTATGCACCTGTGTAAGTTTAATGACAATAAAGCTGAATTGAATTGAATTGAATAAGTTTGGAAATCAAATTTATCTATGTAACCTAATAAAGGTGGTAATGTTTGTAAGAGAAAAATAAAAAGTTCCTCTTCTTTCAAGTCAAACTTGGTCTGAATTTATAAGCATGTATTAAAATAGTTTTAGAGTGGATAGAAATGACCACAGTTTAACAGTTATGGCCATATTCAACGTTTTTAATTAACATGAAATATTTATATATCTGGATTTTCTGCCTTTTGTCATTGCTAAATAACAGGTTTTTAGATTCATACAGAGCTAAAATAACCTGTTATTCACTAATTTCTAGAGTCCAAAACCTACAGAAACGTTTGCCTAATCAAAAAAAACAAGAAACAAAATTTCCACAGCTAATACAATCTTTTTGCAATGACGCTCCCTAGAATTTTAATCAAAAATAATCACAATTCTGTTTTGTATGTTAAAAATAATACATCATGTGAAGTGAAGACCGTGAAGAGACGATAAAACCTTCAGTCTATTTTAGAGAATCGGTGACCATGAAGTAGGTGGAGTGGGAGTAGAAATCTGACAAAGAACAAAGAAATTGATCTCCTGTCTTATGGGGATATGTTTTATTAAACAAAAAGGGGAAACAATTACTTCACTGCAGGTGGAGTGGAAGATGAAATGTGAAGCGGGTGGTCACAAGCCACAAGCCCAAGGTCTATAATGGGAAAGTCACTGCTTTTACAAGAGCTAACAGCTTGTCAGTGGAAATCCACGTCTAACTCAGTGTGGAAGGAAGAAGATCCCTTTTTGTCACTGTTGGGGGTCTTCATTTGCTGAAGTGGAAAAGATTGGCTTCTAGCTGAAACCGAAAAAACTGTAGTTCAAATAGATCAAAAGCAGCTTTATTAATATTTTCTCTATTTAAAGAAGTTACAGGAAAAGACCTGCTTTGCAAATGTACCCCAGTGGACAATGTAATATTAAAAATGAATAATGTTCTGTTTTTGTAGATTAGTTAGAATTTAGATTGTGTAGATTGTAAATCTACAAAGTGGATGAAGTTATAACTTTATAGAAGCATGATATTTCAAGCTTCTCAAGCAAATCACACAGTATCTTGACGTTTTTGTGAATTACAGATATAATGCACTCTTGAGTGGCCTTCTTGAAAACATAGTGTATTAAATAAAATAAGACTACCTAATAAATAATAAATTATATGAGAAAAATAAAACATACATATTTTGTGAATTACAATTAATATTGTTATTTTTTTTACTTACAGAATATATGTTATCACCCCAACACTCCTGAAAGTAAAAAGAAAAGAAAAAATTAGCAAATAGAAATGCCAAGCTTATATAGATTAAAAAGGATCTAAAGAATGAATTTCTTACCACATATCTGCTTCTAGGCCTAAAGGTTCATAATTGACTACTTCTGGAGCTAGAAAACAGGAGAAACATATTCATAGTAAGCGATTCATGACTGTTGTGCAGTTTGCAATAAACATTAGTTTTAGTGTTGCTTTCTTAGTGTAAGACACAGTAAAACCGAAGGTGAAAATCTCCGAGATTGCTTGCAATAATATGGTTGCCCTGCAGCAAAAGAGAGGAGTGAAATAGCACTATAATTTTCTTGGTGACCTGGAGGACCTGAAAACGTAACTGGCTAGATAACTACTGTAAAAGCAGAGGCACATCTATTGCAAACTGTTTATGACATTGCGGCCCCTGGCTCTTCAACATAAGTGGTCACAGACTCCTTTCGCAATTGTATTGTTTTGCTGTTACAGATGTGTTTTTTTGTTAAGGTGGAAAAGGCAAACATTATTTATGGTTCAAGCTCCTTTGTACCCTATATCTTATCTTCTATCTTGCATCTTGGCCAGAGGAAAAAATAAAATAAAAATACAATGTCACAGATTTTGCAGAATATGCATTACCACTTCTGAGTTCATAATATTGTTATCTTAAATTTGAATATTTAAAACAGCAAAGGATATGATGATCATATTTACTTTAATATGAAGAAGAATGTTAAACCACATTAATATTTTAACCACTGCCAAACAATCATAAGAATAATACATTCTGCAAAAATATACACTAGATCACCCATTCCTTTTATGCATAATAACTTCCATTTTACTAATGCTGTACCAGTGGATTTCAATTTTCTTGATTTGAAATATTCACAGCCATGTTATTTAGCGTTCATGGGCTTAAAGCTCCTCCAGCCTGTCTCAGAACTACAGCAATTATTTTTTATTGAAATTAAAATATATAACATAACCATGTTAAATTTAAGTTAATTTCATTGATCAACTAGAAGAAAACTAATCACAAACTTATAGTAATCAGTTAAAATAAACAACATGATTCCCTCTGTAATGAAAAGAACAATAAAACTGTCAGTGAGCCTGTAAATTCATCTCTAGCCTGCTGTTCCCCACACTGCTGACACAGAACCAGGAGCGTTCGGTACAATATAAAAACAAGACCACGCTGAGGTGCACATTTGGGCAGTGGGGACCCGGGTAGGCAGCAGAGGGAGACTCACTCACTAGCTAGCTAGTTTCCTCTCGTGATCCTAGTCTGTTGCACTGCTAATTTGAAAGTTGATCTTAACAAGCTTCAGCTCAACCCACTGTATTTTTCTTTTACACAAAATCTCTGTCGGCCATAGCGAGTCGCAAATAGGTGGAATTGCAAAAGTTAAAATCACAGATGCCAAAACCTTACTGTACAATAAAGTGAAGTCAGCACATACTGATAAAGACATTATTATGTACCATCAGAGGAAAATGTAATGTAGATACTAACCTACAAATTCTGGAGTACCAAAGATGTTTTTGAAATCATTGCCAAAATCAATTTTGTGAGCCAGCCCAAAGTCAATGAGTTTAATGCGGGGATGAGGCACATTTCTGCTTAGCAGCATGATGTTTTCAGGCTGTGGGAAATCAGGAAAACAAGAATCACACATGCAAATCAGATGCAAAAGTATTGGATGTCCTTCCTAGAAAACAATTATGAGTTCATCTACAGTGCAACACTAAACAGAGTGAAAACAAAAAAAAAATTAAAAATAGGAATGGACATTTAGTTTTGCTGTCTGCAACAATTAAACAAGTTTTCTAATGTTCTTCTAAGGTTCTATTACATTTGTATTAAAATACTGAGTCTGGTGTACACTGTATTTTCTTGTGATCTCAAAATGACATTATTAAAAAGGTAAAATAATAAGTTATATAAAAACTGATGGACAGATACACTAGAATGACTGTCTTTGTAATGATCTGTTGTCATCTAGATTTCTCAGTTGATGTTTATATAACAAAAAGCTTTTACATTCTACAATCATTGAAAAATTACACTTTTCAATATTATATTAATGTATAACATATACCATATATATTCTAAATGTATATAATACATTTAATAAAAATAAAACATGTCTATAAAACAAATATTTAAGATACATCTACATCATGTCTCATCCACAATTTTGACACAATATTGTTAAAATCTTGCATGAAAATGTTAATATCTGTTACTGCTGAAAATACTAAAGATGCAAAAGGGAAAATGGGAAATTCAGCAGTGAAACATCACATGAGGGCATAAGTGCAATCGGAGGACAAATGGGAGAGGATAATAATGCTAAATAAAAAGACACAACTGATGTCATGTGGATGGAAAGGGAGTTAATTCAACATTCAATATTCACTGAAAAGAGAAAGCTTCAAGGTCACAATACAAAACAAAAAAATACCCCAGCAACAGGTTTTCATCCCAACAAGCTGACTTCTTCTTTCTAGTTTCCAGAATAAAATTACATGTACCTTCAGATCAAAGTGAGCGATTTGCTTGGAGTGCAGATAGAAAACTCCATCAAGGATCTGCTTCAGAAACTCAGTGGCTTCTTCTTCTGAAAGGGATTCTTTCTCAGCCAGAAAATCAAAGAGCTCTCCCCCTGCCACACTGAAAGAAACATGATATCATTATTTAAAAAACAGTTAACAGATGGATGAAAACCTTTTGTTGCTCTTGGGGTAGCAGAAGATGAACACAATACTACAATGCAGTAAACACATTTTTATTACAACTGAACACTCTGTGTTAATATTAATAAATCCTACATTATAGAGTAAAAAGTCTATTATTTAGAAGAAATTAAAAGATGTTAGACTTCCATAAAGTTTACAAGTTCCTTTAGTTAAAGTAATACAAGTCCACTGACAGTATACTTAATCTTTCCCTAACTAAATCTTATCACAACAATTTTGTCTAGTCAGAGGCTACTGTGATGCCCTGTCATTTTCTAGTATAAACATTTTAAAATTAAAAAAACAAATCCCATAATTATAGATGCTGGAATCCATCAAGACACTTTCAATGAAAACAAGGAAATGCAAATTCATTATTTCGTTTAAGAGACTTTAAATATTTGAATGAACAGTCTGTATTATATAGGGTATTGCTGTGTCATGGTTTGTTGCATGCTGGTATAGAGATTACAGTGTTTAAGTGAAATCATTCTATCTGGATTAAAATACCAAATACCAGTATTTCATGCTGCTTGGAAGTACACTGAATGAAACATTAGAAATGGAAATGAAGTTTCCAAAACAACATTAACAATTCCCTACCAATGGTTTTAATTGTACCAGTTAAATTTTAATGCAATTTGGTATGAAATAGGACCATTAAGAAAGAGAAATATTTTAGTTATCATTTACATAAATCTCAAGATCACTAATATCTGGATGGGAGACCTCCTGGGAAAAACTAAGGGTTTCCAACGGAAGAGGTGTAATTAGGACCAGCAGGGGACGCTCACCCTGCGGTCTATGTGGGTCCTATTGCCCCAGTATAGTGACGGGGACATTATATTGTAAAAAGGCGCCATCCTCTGGATGAGACTTAAAACCGAGGTCCTGACTCTCTGTGGTCATTAAAAATCCCTGGGTGTTTCTCGAAAAGAGTAATGGTGTAACCCTGGCCAAATTTCTCCCTGGCCTTTACCAATCATGACCTCCTAATAATCCCCATCTATGAATTGGCTTCATTACTCTGTTCTCCTGCCCACTGAGAGCTGATGTGTGGTGAGCGTTCTGGTACACTATGGCTGCCATCGCATTATCCAGGTGGATGCTGCACATTGGTAGTGGTGGAGGGGGAGTCCCCATTACCTGTACAGTGCTTTGAGTGGAGTGTCCAGAAAAGCGGTATATAAGTGTAAGCAATTATTATTAATAATACAAACTGGTTAATTGTTAAGCAAAAAAAGTT
This sequence comes from Atractosteus spatula, assembly GCF_055471065.1. NCBI lineage: Eukaryota > Metazoa > Chordata > Actinopteri > Semionotiformes > Lepisosteidae > Atractosteus > Atractosteus spatula. The sequence goes on along the minus strand of NC_142708.1, from coordinate 54,961,749 downwards.
TGTATTTTTCTGTTCCTAAACTTTAAGGCATTGTACATAGTAACGGTAATATTTTAGCTAAAGATACTATGATCTGAATCTAATGTGCAATTGGAAATATTTAACAGCAATATTCACATCTTAAAATATGTCCTAATTTAGTTAGAAAACAGTAAGACTGTTTAGTAAGTTTTAGTAAGTCTTAACTTTATCCTACAATGAACCATACAATACTTACCAGGTTTCCACTTTAAATGGGACCAGAGGAGTTAATAAAATGCCTACCAAATGCTTAAACTTAAATTTTGGCATGTCTGTAAAATCCCAAAATTACTATTCAAAGTTAAAGTGGATCATTTATGAAAATAGCTGCCTGCAACGTTGTCATGACTACTAGATTCAATTTTATGCACAAATAACATGTGAAATAATCATTTTTTGCTCTGGAATTGACTACTTTCTTTGTCTTTATAATAGGCATCTTAGTGTCAACATTTTGTAGGTTGCACATATGTAAAAAGGTGGTAACATAAATAATTATGTTATTTTATAAGGCGGAGCACTGTAACAGCCGCTGTATTTTGACAAGAAAACAGATGTGTGAATATGATGTGCTCCATTCTTAATGGTAATTATTGTTTTTGGAATGGAAGCAGTGGAAAATCTTTCAAATTCTGTAATATTAAATACAAAATTCTGATTGCTAACCATTGTCAGCGTTACATTCCATTAAAAACTTTCCACATGATTAAACAGAAGAATTGATCATCTACATCCTACAATTTCATTCCTCTGTGTTTCAGTTAGTTTTACACTTGTTCAGTCTATTCTTGTATTTTCTTAATATAATCTGCCATACTGACCCAGATGATATACAACCACATATTGCAAAGTTTATTTCATAGGAAACAATCTTCAATTAGTTTTAAAGTGTATACTTTGCTACACAGCAAAGTTTACATTTCCTTAAACAGATAAAAGACAATACTGAAGATGTTTACATATATAAAGTTCTCCCACAAAAATGATTAAGTACTATCAATTCATATCACACTATTTCCCTGTTAATCAATAAAACACAAAATGACAACGAAGTATAAACCTGCTGTATTCTATGGGTATTTCATGTAGTGATTCAGTCTTTGACCTGTGCTCACATAAGTATTTTTTTGAGAGAAAAATAAGAAATGCCTTTATTTAAAAAATAATTATCTACCAAATAATGCAAACAATACAAAAGGAGGCAGGTACTTGTTTTAAAACCAGAATCAACCTTATAATAACAAAAAATATATTCATAAGTAATGTATTTGCAAAAGCCTCAAAGCACAGTGCAATGGTAAAACAAAATGGTCAAACACACAGTAATGGCAGCAACATCTACACCTGTATCCTCTCAATGAAATTTGAGGTGGCTTTAACACCTCTTAACCCAAAACCCAGAGGTCTGCAATTCTGGTCCTGGAGGGTGGTGCATCCACAAGTTTTCTAAGTTTCTTTAAAGAATCTGAATAACTGGGAAAAGCTCTTAAACAAGACCAATTCGGTCAACACTAAGCTGACTGACGTTGCGTAGAACTCACCCTGACAGAAAACCCATAGACACCTTGCCCATCCAAGAACCATTCAGGAGTGGATCCCTGTTTTAACCAAACAACTGATGACTCTCAGTGAGTGTTTTTCTGAAGTATTCTTAAGGATTCATAGCTTTCTAGCATACGTCTAATATGTTGTGTGATATTCTCAAAAACTGTTTAATGCACTGTGTTCACTATTTACAGTATATGGTAATACAACTGTTAAATGCCAGTGATTGAAAGTTAGTGGCATATTTACAAAATAAATAACTGCATTAATAAAGCAAGACTTTTTAGTAATACATTACTGTTTTCAATATTGCAGGAAAAAAAATCCTCTTCAGTGACATTCACTGAATACAACCGAGCTATTTATATAACCTTATCATGGTTTACAGGAGTGACCAGAATAATTTTAATCTAGTGTCACTGGTACTTTATATGCCATTCCTGTAGTACTGTCAGCATTGCTCCTTGAGATATTTAATATTTGATGCAATTCAAATCGACCCAGTCATTAGCTGAAATTAAAAATGGGTCAGACAATTTGAAAGCTCATGGTAATTACACTCTTGGACTCTGACGCACCATGAAGCAACAAAAGACTGAGCACCTCTACTTACAGCTCTAGTATTAAAATGACGTCCGTTTTGTTCTCGTACACGTCGTGCAGCGTGATCACATTCGGGTGCTGGATCTCTTTCAATATGCTGACTTCCCGCTCGATGTCTTCTTTGGTCACCCCTCTGCGGCTGGACTTGCTTCGACGCTTTTTGATGGATTTTGCTGCATATTCCACACCAGTGCTCTTCTCCCGACATTTTTTGACCACAGCAAATTGCCCACTGAGGAACAAAACAGAAAATACCAATCCTTACTGTTTTGCTGGGGGAAAAATCACCATCACTAAAACAATAAAAGGATTTAGGGTTTTCAAATAATCGCTTTTGGAGAAAATAAATTCTTATGTGCTGTACAATAGGTTGCTGAATTTTGAAAAATTTGATGATTTCCAAAAACAGTGTGCTTTTGGTGCTTGTGGGAATACTTCATGATTAAGACCTCTGCATTTGAACACGAGTTTTAATAACAACGCAGTCTTGCAGAGAATGGAATGGACAATTTAATCAATTACAGATGCCAACCTAGGTGCCAAAGTACAGAGTTTTAAAACTATGTAAAAAACAATTTCTCATTCCTTCTAGAATGTCAAGAACTCACTCCTCACGAATCCCAGATTAAGCTATTGAATTCATGCTTGGAACAACATCCTACACATCCACACAAAAATATTTTTTTCTGGGAAGGCTTAAATCGTGTCTCTGTTGAAAGTGGAAAAACACCAAATGTGTTTAATTTTGAAAGCTGTCACTCGGGGCTGTCTAAATGTCACAGGTTTTGTAGATAGTGCACAGATCAGAACCAATCTTGCTACATGCTTTTCAAATTCAGAAATCCTTTAATCTGTTTTTTATGAAAAGACTCAGGTTAGTGTAAAAATTCTCTTGGTTCTTGTTTCATGTGGATTTCCTTGCCAGTGCAGACAACTGAAAGCTGTTCCTAATGCAATTAAATTGTAAGGAAAAGCTGCTGTAGAAACAGACTTGTACCACTAATACTTCTTAGTGGTTGGGTCTTTAAACCATTTATACAATTTATGAGTATTCTTGGGTAAAAAGTGAAACTACACAAGATTAAAGACACATTTCATACAAAACCTTGCCAATAAATATCCACCCTGATTGAAAATCTTTTCCATTAAAATATTTGGACAGCAGATTAAATATGCAATAAAAACAGCCCTCAAATTTTACAGTACATAGTAAAGTTGGAGAAAGTAATTTGAAAGTTAACACTTGTGGGAATGCAACCAACAGAAGTTGAAGTAGTTTTGATCACATTAATAACGATGATGGATCTTTGCTGTAAAGTTTAAGAGTTTGCAGACATAGTCCAAGAAGTTCTTCCTAATTTCCCCTACAACTTTATATATCAGTCACTTACAAGTACTGAACTTGCAATGTATGGTCATTATGATGCATTATTGTAGTATGCACATAACTAAATTAGAAATGCGATAAAATAAAGCAGTATTCACGCATTCAATAAATTCAACATAAGACATTTATTATAACTGATAAAATTGTAAATATGTATCTGTATTGTTTGCCACCATGAACAGATTATATCAGCAGAAAACTTACAGGGATAAAATAAGATCAAATATTTCTTTTACAGCGTTTACAATTATGATTGATATTAAAAGTAAAATTTCAATTCTTGTACCCACATTCTTATTCCAGTGGTATTTCCTTTTCACTGTAACACCCTTTCTATTCTATGGATAGAATGTATATTCCATGGATCAAAGATAACTTCTCTTTTTTCCTGCATGACCCTGCGACTGGACCATTCTCCCTGACTCCTCTCCATCATCTCGTATCTCTGACCACGGATTCTGTACATCCTCTTCGTTCACAGTTCTGCCTGTGGCCACCATCCACAGCTGGCACCTTTTTCAGTAACCGAAGCTGCTGTGTCAGCTGCAAATATGGATCTAGTATCACACATATATATATGCCTCCTAGAGCCATTTCAAAATAATATCACCCAGAGAACATCTTGTGTAGTGAGTAATCTCTTTTACTGCTTCTCTTGCAGATAATGCCCCGCCATTTACATTGATGAGACAGGAAGAAGACCGGCTAAGTGTTTCAGTAGAGATCACAGATCTCTCCAAGGTGATAGTTCCCCATTTCACCTTTCCCAGCTTGACCTATAATAATAATAAAATAATAATAATAATAATAATAATAATAATAATAATAATAATAATAGTAATAATAGCTTACACTTATATAACGCTTTTCTGGACACTCCACTCAAAGCGCTTTACAGGTAACTGCCCTCCACCACCACCACCAATGTGCAGCATCCACCTGGATGATGCGATGGCAACCATAGTGCGCCAGAACGCTCACCACACATCAGCTATCAGTGGGGAGGAGAACAGAGTAATTAAGCCAATTCATAGATGGGGATTATTAGGAGGCCATGACTGATAAGGGCCAATGGGAAATTTGGCCAGGACGCCAGGGTTACACCCCTACTCTTTTCAAGAAACGCCCCGGGATTTATAATGAGCACAGAGAGTCAGGACCTCGGTTTTACATCTCATCTGAAGGACGACGCCTGTTTACAGTATAGTGTCCCCGTCACTATACTGGGGCATTAGGACCCACATGGACTGCAGGGTGAGCGGCCCTTGCTGGCCCCACTAACACCTTTTCCAGCAGCAACTGACGCAGATGCCTGCTCAAACAATAATGCCAGCAGCCATATCACCCTGCAGCTCACAGCTGGCAGTCCACTGAAGCTAAGCAGGTGTGATCCTGGCCAGTACCTGGATGGGAGACATCCTAGGAAAAACTACAGATGCAGCCATTCAAAGTGTGCGTCACAGACACGTACCGCAGGTGACGTCGCTCAGTATGACGCAAGATGACGCGCGGCACCGCAGTAAGTGATTGGTTGACCGACAGGGGCACTCGTGGTCCGTTGGTCTGTCGTAGAAAGACTTACAGTAAAAACGTCTTTGCTGTGCCCGTTGTAGATATTGAATTTACCAATGAAGGGAAATCTTAGTAGCTGAGCATAAAAAGAATAGGAGCATACTGTAACGCGTGTGAAGGCCATAAACGATATTAATTTTGGAACATAAACATACAGTATATAGCTGGTCTTGGTACTTTAAAGAAAAAAATACACACCAGTATTCCATTTCTCCCTAAACATTTTAAGCTTTGAAGTCTTTAACTAATGTGATACCGGAGTCAACAAGCATACTTTTAGAATTTGATTAAAAGGGAATATAATATGGAATCGCGTATCTAAGGAATTTAATAATGGTATTCGTGTGCTGCGACAGGGCTGTGTAGGGCTGTTTCGCCTGCCTGGTCATGCGAGCTGTGTTGTAGCCGACTGGTCTAGGTGCGTGCCTAGCAACTGGTAGGTTGTGTGTTCAAATCCAGCTGGTACCGGACTTTTCTTTTAACAAACATTTCTTCGAAAAAATAGAATAGCGATATTATGGACAATCAATTGACTTTTATATTTCAAAATATCGCAACATGATCGATATTTGCGATATTTTGAACATATCTTCCCTTCTGACAGCGGTTCCTCCTTCTATTGTGTGTGTGTGTGCAACAGAGTAATTTTTTATAGAGAAATGGAGGCTGGACAGTATGCGTTACAATATAAACATTTATATTGATTTAAATCGTGTTCTGATTTAAATCGCAAACGCGTGTTTAATTATGTGTTTTTTAATCATAATCAGGCTAATGCATTCCTACATTTTCTGTATGAACCAGCTTAGAGGTTCATACAGAAAGACAGCTTGTGTTTAAATTGAGTGTAAGGTAATTTATGCTTCTAAAGTCATGGTCAGCATTTATTATCGTACTGTGCTGTAAACTTTTTCTGTGCCTAGTCACATTATTTTATAGCGTTTTTATTGCGTTATTAAATCTGGTGGCGCTGTGTGTTACAGTAGTTTCGTGACTCCCATGTCACATGGTCTGTGATTGAATCCCATAGAACTATGACTTATTTTTTTAACAAACATTTCTTTGAAAAAATGAAACGTTTCCCTTGGTCAGAGATTAAATAAAACCTCACTCGCACCAAACAAATTTATATTTCTAAATATCACAAAATATGTTCATTGTCTTCCAATCGAGTCGAGTTGACATTGGAAGCCTGCCACACCCGGACTCTTAAACCAACGCATTAGCACGTCAAAGCCCATCGAGGGTATTGAGCCAGTATTGGCTTTAGTATTCCCCCCCTCTCCCCTCAATTCAATTCAATTCAAGGTGTTTTATTTGCATGACAGATGGGTACAAGCAGTGTTGGGTATGTATATTGTAACGCTTACGGCAGACAGGCACTGTGTAAGAGCCGGCGCACCAGAGCAGCGCACCGAGGGAGCGTCTGCATTTCTAACTTAGTTTTTAAAATTAGTCAAGCAATATGAAGCATCCCCTTTTACTTTGTGCCTGAGCATAAAAAGAATAGGAGCATACTGCAACGCGTGTGAAGTCCATAAACGATATTAATTTTGGAACTTAAACATACAGTATATGGCTGGTATCGGTACTTTAAAGAAAACATACACACCAGTATTCCATTTCTCCCTAAACATTTTAAGCATCGAAGTCTTTAACTACCGCGATACCGGAGTCAACAAGCATACTTTTAGAATTTGATTAAAAGGGAATATAATATGGAATCGCGTATCTCAATAAATTAATAACGATATAATTATATTCATGTTGCAAAAGAACTGCAACGGACATAAAAACTCCCTTGCTTTTAATAGAGCGCTCCATAATTTCTAACTACGAAAATGCCAAGTGAAAGGATTTGTAAACATATTTTGTTAAAGCAAGTCAGTTTTTTCCGCAACACATAAAAGACATTTTTCCAAGAAAGTTTAGCCTTTGTCACTAATGAAACCACTAAATAAAGACATAAATATAGAAATCTTAAGATTTGTTTTATTTAATGTTGGTAGCAGGATGAACTGTCAGAGTGTATATTTTGTCGCAGAGTTGCTGCAAGATGTTAACAGTGAAAAAGGTATTTAGAAATTAGTTATTTCAAGATGAAAATTTTCAGAATAATTGCAAATCTAGCAGGATAGAGAAAGCACAGAAAACTGGCAGTTAGATTGATCAGATTAGTATGAAAAGTCATTTAGCAAAGGGAATTAGAAGAGTGACAAACTAGTATACTTTAGATCTTTTTTTTCTGAACCAGGGACAATCTGATCATGTTTCCCTATAACAATAATAAAAAACTTTATTTGATATATCACCATTAAAGGTGGCATCTCAAAGCAATACAGTAGATGTAAAAACAGATAAAAGGACCACAGATTACAAAGTAAATGCATATAAGAAAGACAAGCAGGTAGAGGTGCTACCAAAATTAGAAAATGAAGCAGATACAGACACTAAGTCTTCTGAAAAGAAAGGTTCTGAGGTTAGATTTAAAGTGGCCCTGGTGTGTGTGTGTTTGTGTCTGTCCTGTGATGGACTGGCGCTATGTCCAGGGTGTATTCTGCCTTGTGTCCGTCGCTTCATTCATGTGCATCCAACACACAGTTCAACGCTAGCAACTACACAAAATCTAAAATATGAGCTCTACTTGCCACTTACAGTACCAACAGTACCAGCTAACTTTAGTAGTGACATTTTCATGGATCTTTTTAACAATAAAATTTACAACATCAGACTTCAGACACAATTAAACAGGCCTCAAAAAAGTCTGGTACAAACATTTTCAGCATGGAATAAACTGTTACTTTAATGGTACTGTATAAACCTTAAATGGATTCATATTCTCAATAAGATTTGGTGCTCAGTAACATGACTTAGAAAATGACAGAAGACATGCGTATCATGCTTATCCTTCTATTTTTCATAATCGTAAACTCCTTAAGGCAGTTACATTTTCTCTGTTCTGACCTGGAGTTACAGAGAAATTTAAATTCTAATAAGAGATTTGTAATGAGGAAAGTCATACCAATCACTCATACAGTACCAGGATTTGCAATTACAATACAAATACTTTCTTTCTGTATGTGTTTATTTTGCAGTTTGAGTCTATGGCATTCCTTTGGGGGTCTATACTCCAAGGCATGACTTTTTTATGTATAAACATCAGTATTTACTGCTATTAATTACTGTACGATTTATAGTTGAAATCTGAGCCTAGATATAAAGTTAGATATAAAGTTAAAATCTTGACAAAGCAATGTAGGAAATACAGAGAAAATAAATTCTTTCTGACATCTAAAATCAGTTTCGATCAAGGTCTCTAAAACGAACAAGAAAAAGAAGATTTTCGGAGGGCAATTACGCTGTGTTTATATAGAATAAGTGATTTATGAGCAATCTAATTTCTTGTTCGTTTAAAACAGTGAAATGTCAGCTGTAAAAGATCGCACCAGAAACAGCACTCACTCTGCCTGTCATAGACGTTCAGGAAAGGCTGAATGAAGTCATGTCAAGTACAATAATTCGGAGAACAATAATACCAGTTGTAGGACAGTATATAAGGAGGATAAGGATTTTGAAGTTGACTCGAAATCTGATAGGTAACCAGTGCAAGGACTTGAAAACAGGTGTAATGCATCCCTGATAGGATTCTTGCTGTCATATTCTGAACATATTGAAGATTGCTCAGTGTGGATTTAATTTCCCCAGTGAACAGGATGTGCATTTATTAATTCTAGAAAAAAAGCCTTTCTTGATTTCTCTAGTTCTTAGTTTCTCTAGTTCCCTTTAAAATAAACTATTATTCCACAATGCAGAGTATTACATGGCCAGTATTTACACATGATATTTGTGATTTAAAGAAATTAACACAAGCAGCTTTTGGAGATTTAAGTGTTGGCTGAGTTATTGCAGGATAAAAGACTAGAGATGTTGGCAAGAAGAAGATAGTTTGGGGAAAGCTGAGGAATACACTTATAACAAGAACACTTCCTAATGGGGTTAGGCATACTTTTGATGAAGATGATGAAGTTAACAGACTATATGTTTACATAGATACTGAAATAAGGATTGTATTTTAGATTATGTGTAGTTGCTGGCATTGAACTGTGTGTTGGATGCACATGAATTGAAGGAATGGGCAAACATAGCTGATGCGGATCCACAGAGCCAGCATATTAAGATGTTTATAATTAGAGGCAATTTGTTTAAATAACTAGGTATGGATACTGATGTGCAAGAGAGGTGGAAAGGCTGTTTCCTTAAGCCAGCAGTAAAAAATATTTTATTCTCAGTGAGATGCTGCCATTTCATAGTGGGTTTCTAACACTGTGTATAGTTCCATCCACACAGTGCCTTTACTTCCATTTCTAATCTCTTTATCCAGTACAGAGGATTTGGAGCCTATCCCAGTAAGCAACGGACACAAGGCAGAATACACCCTGGACATAGCGCCAGTCCATCACAGGACAGACAGACACAAACACACACAGACCAGGGCCAGGTTTCCCATAAACTAATTAACTTACCAGTATGTTTTGGAGTGCGAGAGGGAGTCATATCACACATATGGAGAAAAACCATGTAACCCAGAGAGAACATGTAAACCCCACACACACAGGATGGCAGGAATTGAACCTAGGACCCCGGTGCTGCAAGATAGCAATGCTAACCACTTTGCCACCATTATAAATGGATGGATATCTTAGTTATCTTTCTAGTTCACAGGTTTGCATGCATAATTTAATTTTGAAAGCCACTGAGACATCAGGTACTACTGTTGTATTTATGAAAAAGAAACAAAACAAAAAACATACTAACAACTGTGCCATCCTACGCCTTAGCTAATACATTTTATTATTCATAAACAGTTAACATTGTTAGCAAAATATTTTGAATTATATTTAACCCTATTTTTTCTTTAGTTTTGTATTTAACTTATTATATGATAGTCAGACTTAATGTATATTTGAACAATGAAAATATATTTTTACAAGATTTTACATTAAGCACTTAAAATTAATATGGTTAATAATAGTAAACTGTAACATGCTGTAACAAGATCGGTTAAACAGCGAAGAAAATGCTTTCAGAGAAAATGTTTCAGGTGTGAAGAACATAGATCTCCAATGCAATTTCAACCAAACCTGTTCCCACACACCCTGCCCCCACTACCATTAGAATATACACAAAGCACTCAAATCTTTCGAGCTAATGATCAGGTGACCCGAGAGAGAGCGAGAGAAACACCAAGGGGTATCACCAAGGGTATTAATAATACGATCTATAGTTGAAATCTGAGCCTAAATAAAAAGAAAAAGCAAGTGATTAGGTTTATGAGCAATCTAATTACTTATTCGTTTAAAACGCTATATAAAATAAAGTTTATTATTAATTTGCTGCACAGAGCGGTGAATATTGTTATGCATAAGACAAAGATAACGATCCTGATCAGTTTAGAAATCTGTGTACGCTGTAAGGTTTTTACTTCTTAAACTTTTAAAGTACACGTTTTGAATAGAAAGAAATCCTCTTCCTGTTACAGTATGTATAGCAAACTAGCACGTCTTTTTTCTCCAATCAGAGGGGTGTCAGATGGTGTCAGCCAATCACCATTCTGCGTTGGGTAGCAACGGGTGACTGTTCTCAGGCGGAAGATGTAAACAGCTTAATGTTCGTGTTAAATAATTTTTTAAAATTCAATTAAACGGGCACAATTAAGACATTAAATATACATATACATACTGTATACAGTACAGTTTGCATACGGTAATATGTTACGCGATTAAAAAATAAATAAATAAAACTGGAAGGTTCAGCACCAGCTGGATTCGAGCACACACCCTGCCCGTTGGCAGGCACGCACCTAGACCAGTCGGCTACAGTCAGCTCGCATGAGCAGGCAGGCGAAACAGCCCTACACAGCCCTGCCGCAGTACATGGATATAATCATACCGTTATTAAATTCTTGAGATACGCGATTCCATATTATATTCCCTTTTAATCAAATTCTAAAAGTATGCTTGTTGACTCCGGTATCACGTTAGTTAAAGACTTCGAAGCTTACAATGTTTAGGGAGAAATGGAATACCGGTGTGTATTTTTCCTTGTGATATTTTAAGCTCTAGTTGAATGATAGGTGTCGCATTTTAAATCATTTTCGTAGTTAGAAATTATGAAACGCCCTGTTAAAAGCAAGGAAGTTTTTATGCCCGTTGAAGTAAAACAAAATGCCTGACAAAGTATGGCTTGGACAGATTCCAAGTGCTTGTACAAATGTGCTAAAGAAATTATACTTTGAGTATACAGCTTGTCCAAAGTCATCCATTATTAATACTATTAGTAATATCTCCGGTAAAGGCTTTGATGCATAAATATTTCTGATAAAGGTAGGTTGTGTACTTTTGTCCAACTGAGCAATCTTGCTTTCATAAAATATACCAACATTTTAATGACTGAAGATTAACATGCTGTAATACACTGTTCAAAATTAAAGGCTCAAATGCTGTACATGAGAGGTTAAGCTCCCCCTGGCGGTTTTACAAGGTGACGCCGGATAGTTTCCGGCAGAGCGTCAAATGACGCGCGATTAACACGTCACACTGCGTGACACTGCGAGATGCCGCGCCACGCCCACCGGGGTATGCCGCAAAATAACGCACGCATTTTGAATGGCTGCATCTGTAAGGTTGCTGCTGGAAGAGGTATTAGAGGGTTCCAGTAGGGGGTGATCACCCTGCGACCTGTCTGGGTACTATTGCCCCAGTATAGGGGACAATATACTGTAAAAAGGCACCATCCTTCATAAGAGACATAAAACTGAGATCCTAGCTCTCTCTAGAGATTAGAAATCCCAAGGTGTTTCTCAAAAAGAGTATTGGTGTTACCCTGGCGTCCTGGCCAAATTTCCCATTGGCCTTTACCAATCATGGCCTCCTTATAATCCCCATCTATGAACTGGCTTCATCCCTCTGCTCTCCTCCCCACTAATAGGTGGTGTGTGGTGAGCGTTCTGGCGCACTATGGCTGCCGTCGCATCATCCAGGTGGATGCTGCACATTGGTGGTGGAGGGGAGACCCCGTTACCTGTAATTTTAAAGCTCTTTGAGTGGAGTGTCTAGAAGAGTGCTATATAAATATAAGCAATTATTATCAATAAACTTTACAAGACTTCTCCAATTTTCTTTTAAAGTAGAACAGAGTAGCTACGTGCCTTTTTTGTGAGGTGCCAGGGTGTCTGTGCTGGTATACTACTATGGCCTATCATGGTTATATTATGAAAACTAAAAAGCATTATGGTGTGATTGGCCACATCTTATTTCCAGCATTCTGTTGCAGAAAATGAGAGAAAAAAATATCAAGGCATTTTCTATTTCTTTTTTAATTTTAAATTAACTGTAAAATAATAACATTGTCCAGGATTAGCATAAATGTCATGCTTTTGTGTTGATGTTCTAAACAAAGAGAAATACTGCCTTTTTTCCTAAACAATCACTGGTAGAAACCTTGTACAGAAAACTATCATGCTAATTGTGGGAATAATGTTCTATTCATTCAGGTATTGTCTGTTCTCACCTATGTACTTAACCAGTGGAATTTTCATGTTATCTAGGCTGGAGTGTATCCAAGTGCTTTCTATGATTCACGGTGTGGAAGCCTACATGTAAATTTGTCTCATCTCATTTGATATCCTGCTCAGGAAAAAGCATCTGCACCTAAGGGAATACTACAGTTACAGTGTGTGTGATATCAGACTCAAATAGCTTTACTGGCATGACTGGTAAATTGTTGCCAAAGCATATACTGTACCTGTGTAAACGTGAATATTCTAACAAGTGAGAGTACTGGTGTTTGTGACAACAGGTTATTCAGCAACAATAAAAGAGAGGACCACACAATGAGTGCACACCTGGAAGACACACACCTTACATAACCATGTGAAATTGACAACTTGCAAATTTGCAACTAAAGGTTACAACGTCTGCAACCTTTTGCGTGTGGAAGGAGTAGTTTAGGTGCAAACAATTTTTCATGTGCATTTAAGGAGTGAAATAAAATATCAATTGGTCATGACAAAATATGACATGCTCTTTACATTTATGACAACAAAATACTACTGCAAATGTTTACTTTTCAAATATCTGAACACAGACATAATTCTACAGAGCTAAATCAATTTCACGAGTTGTAACTTATTTGTTGTCAAACACCTGAGACCTTTCCAAGTTGTGTGCTTTGTTCTAGTAATATTTTTAACTCTAAGAAGAGCTAAACATCCCCTACCATGGACACATTTACCACTATTTGATTACCTTACAGATAACCTGACAAAGAAACACATACCAAAATATGGAACATAAATGGTATTTGCAACATGCACATTTCAAATTCTAATAAGAAAAGATCATTATTGTATTATTGCAACCCAAAGTAACAACTTTATTTCAATTTCTATCAATCATTGTACCTGATAAATGAATCAGGCATTAGTTATTTCAATTTGAAATTCTGAAAAGCTAGGAAGCTTCTTAGACAAAGGTACCATTTGTTTTGTACATCTGGTTTCACATACCATGTGATTTTCATATGCTCATCTACATTTCTCCAACAAAGATTTCCCATACTTCTTTTGCATAACCTTTAGCTCTTCACCTACTTTTGCCATCTAATTATATCTTGTCCCACGCCAAATACTAAGCATTGTAAATCATACAATGGTGTTCTGTATGACCTGTCTAGGTAGAAGGTTATCTACCATTTTGAGGGGCGAGACTTGTAAAATTCTAAATTGTATATAAAATACATTTAGTTCTCCACTCTATATAGTAATATCTATAAAAGACATAGTGCTCTGCTAAAAAAAATAAAGATATGGAAAAAAACAAACAAACTAGGATACTGGAATTAGTAAGATACAAGCCCTTCATGTTTAGGAACATTAACAAAAATGGAAAATTAAATAGATTTGTTAGTAACACAAATCAAATAAAAGGGTTTTAAAGGTCCACTGCTGGCTAAGTTGCCATGGCAGTGTTAAGTGGAAGCTTGACTTTTATTTTGCTTTATTGCAGTACACACTGACTACCGTGCAATGCACTTTACATCAAATTCAATACAGAATGCGGGTGAAAAAGTAGATGAAAGAACTTGCCAGTTTACATTTAACACTTCAGTTTTAAAATTATATATACGAGATGACTAGATCTCTTAAAAAGCCCTTTTTTTCTTAATGTGCAGTGGAGACATTGGGTATCAAAATGTTGCAAAGTGTGGCATGAATGCTTTTTGCTCCGATATCAAAACTGCCACCATAATGAATGATGACAGTCATTACGTTGGCAATTTAATTATTTTCATTAATGCAGCACATATGAATTGGGCATGGTCCACAAAAACTATAGCAATGTGGTCAAGAGGTTGTTTTGAAGTAGATGTTAGTAGCAAAAAAAAATATGAATGAAAATTTAGTCTTCACTAATATGAACAGTATGACATTCCAAAAATTATGTATTACAGTAGTAAAGCAATGGGGCAAGTGGTCAGGATGACACATGACAATTTCGAAATGAACCAATTACAGTAAGTTTGACCATGAACAGGTTTAATTTTACAATACAATAGCATAAAGGTCTAATGTCTGGTTTACACAAGAGCATTATTGTACAATATTACTGAACAATGTTTTGCAAAGGATTATACCAGCTGTGATCGGGTTCAAATGGCAAAACAGCTTTCAAATTCGAAGTTTATCTAGGTATGTAATAGGTTTGAACAGGTGCAGCTCAGAGTATGTGCTGCACGGAGTGAAAAGTAATTGCAATCAGGCAACATTTTAATTGTTTCATTGTTAGAGTGATACCAAGCATGTTTGGAGTTAACTGGCCAACTAGCTTCTGTACAGCAGCAGTATGGGACACGTTTCTACAAGAACCTGTCGGGCCCAGTGTGGGGGGGAAAATGCTTGAAGCAAGTTGAGAGGTACTGATATCAAGCACATCTGGGTGATGATGAAGTCTGCCAGGTTTCAATTCAATTGGTGCAGCAGTTGCCAAGACACAGGCTGTTTGAATTTTAAAAAGGAACTGCCCTTTGCATGTCCCGTTTCCTCCTTCCATTATACCAGAATAGCTGCAGCTAATGTCCACTTGCTTCATTACATTCCGAGTCCGATTCATAAAAGTATTTGAATTTTACAACAGTTTGGCTTAATACTGGTTTTATCACTGCTGGATAGAGCTTTGCTGTACAGTTTCAAGGCATTAACTGTAATCCTGGGTGAGTCTTGAAGACAAACTGAAAACAGTTGTACAAATGTATGGTTACAGCTACTACTGCAACTGCCAGCTCTGTTTTCAATTTCAGCCTTTTAATTTGAGCACCTTAGTCTGACACATCAATACAAAACAATGTTTTAATTCTGTTTTCAGCTACTATAGCATTTTTGGCTTTTAAATAAAATTACAAACAAGCTTTTGGTATTTTTTTCATGCAGTCATGGATACTGGACTTCATGAGGCAGTTCACCTTACCCTTTAACCCTAGACAACTATGGAAGCCCAATAGTGCATATCAGAATTATTCGCATATTACTTTATTTATAAAGTGAGAGTTTTTATAAAGACACTATACAGGATATTTATATTAAACTGACCTTGCTTGAAGTAAACATTTCCAGCCTAACATAAGGGAAATATATATCACACAACAAACTCAAATATTTTTAAAAAGAAACAAATACATTTATTCATTGGATCTTTATTTGCTTCAGTACCATAGACATCACATCATATTTCTGACAAATGTTGAGTATTTTTTTAAACCTGAACACAACATATCATGTGAGGTTTAAAAACAACCCAATATCTTCCCTATACAAGGATGCGATGGCTATGACATATCACTTCTTGTACAAAAAGCACAAAACATTCTGCAATGTAATGACAGCTGCCCCAAATTAAAAGGCATGGGAAACCAAAGACGACAGTGTAAACAAAACAGTACGAGCAAAAGGGACTGACAATCCCAGAGATTAAGGCTTAGTTCTTATTCCACTCCTCACACATGGAAGATAATGAGCTACACTGCCACCCACATGGGAGATGATGTGCTAAAATACCACTGATGTTCCTTTCCAAGTTTAGCAGACTGGTGTTGAGTAAGAATCTCAGAAAAGAGGGGTCTGTCCTCTGGTATCACAACACAAGCTAGAGACAGAAAAATACTGCAAAGATATCAGCCATTGAAACAGTCTTGAGGCTGATGTTTCCTTGTGTATTCTGCTTCCATGCCACACAAACAGACCTGCCAGAAGTCAGCACCTTTGACTTTCCTGTCTAATTAATTAGACAGTTTCCCTGTGAAAAGACACACCAGCTTATCATCACATACAAGAACACCCCCTTCTAATTAGATTCATGGAATCCTTCAGGGAAATAGCATGGGGACTGAAGTCTGAATAAACAGGAGAAAATATTTAACTTTTGAGCACATTTGAGAAAGTAAATGTTAGTTTTATAATAATAAAGCCTTAAACAGGCAGGCTAATTATGCTGTATGATTGCTGTTGTATGTATTGTTTTGGAATAAACTACTTAATATCATAGAGACTTCAGGTTGAACAAGCTGTTAGTTAGAAATTTGCAGGACAGCCTTTTTAAGGGAAAAGTGCAATTATTTGAGTAGGTTTTTCATGCTGTAGTGCAGAAATTCTCTCAGTGCCTTCTAATCTTTTCATTGCCTTTGTTTTAAAAGCAAACCTGGAGTGAGCAAGCTCATTCATATGTGAAAGGGCCAATGTTTCCCTCTCCTCACTGCTTTCTTTGTGCATGTTACAGACCCATTTAAGAGGTTCTCTGCTAGAAAACAGAATCTTGCATAAGAAAAGGGGTAGGACTTTTTGTCTGGGAAAACACATTCATGCAAAATGTTCATTTAAAATCTTTGCAAAAATAATTGGGGTCTTTTTTTTAGTTACATGAAATCCTACAGTATGTCTATTAATACAAGCAGGTCTGATTTGCCTACAAACAAGAAAGAAAAATAATTTAATCAGTAGCAGGTGACAGCTCTTCTCTTTTAGGGATCATAGGGTTTGTTTCTGGAAAAGCTGGAGTGCGATATAGGTATATTGCTCAGAGCCGATTTTACAGGGAATTAATTTATCTCTTAATTTTATCTGTTAATGAAGATTCCATCCATAACAAAGACCTATGGTCAGACAATTTAAATAAACTGCATTAATTAATATCTTCCAGGTATTTGCCAATATATATATAGGGTGTCCCATTACCCTTCAAAACTGAAATGAAAGTGATGTTGGCAAATGTGAACGGAATCCATTCTCCCCCCTTCAATTCAGCTGAAGCTCTTTCTGTTGCACTGAGGACCTCAGCAGAAATATGTTGTGTGTTCAAGGAGGGATTCAAGGACATGGTTTCCTTATATACTTAGATCTATTGCACATGTGAGTTCTGCATGTGTCAGACAAAGTAAACAAAAAACTGGCCTGATGTCCAATTATGAATTAAACACTAATAAAATAGTAAATGCTATGCACGTAATTCCTGTGGAAAATAAATTTCTTCATCTACCGTTCCATCATGTTTACACACATCCTCTTGCTACTTGTGTAACAAACTGCTTTTGTGCGAGTAAAGAAAGTGACAGCTATGTCATAGATGCTCTAATCATAAGACCCGAGTCCCATTGAACATTTGTGGGGTGAACTGAGATGATGTGGCATCTAGGGCTCAAAGACCAGAGAACTGACATGCTTGTCCAAGTTTTCTCAGAGGAATGGGACAGAATCCCAGAACACAGTGTCTGCAACAGAGTGCAAAGCATGTGTCATGTGTAGCTGATGTACAGCTTGTGCTGCTTCTAGTGATGCCCACACACGCTACTATCCTGTGACTCTCGCATGCGACTCCCCGATGATGACAAACATTAAACAGCCGAATGAATTTATTTTTGTCATATCTGTTCGATAAAATGTCCGCCATGTCTGGAACAAAAACGATTTGTTTTTCTAACAATCGCTTTGCAAATTGTGTTTCAGTTATAAGTGATGTTTATTCTGATGCACAATGTATTTAGGAATGAAATTGATTTTGATGCAAAACTCACAGAGGCTCCCCTCTTTTGCTTATCCCTAAATTATATATAAACCAACAAAACAAGTACAGAGTATTTTCCACTGTTCCATAGAACTTGTCAAGTTCGACCATTACGGCC
Organism: Atractosteus spatula; assembly: GCF_055471065.1. Lineage (NCBI taxonomy): Eukaryota > Metazoa > Chordata > Actinopteri > Semionotiformes > Lepisosteidae > Atractosteus > Atractosteus spatula. The sequence continues at coordinate 54,943,394 of NC_142708.1, read as the reverse complement.
TTCTCTATTTTAAGCACTGTTACATCCCAGTGTGTTTGTTAATTGGACTAGGCAGTCTTGTTTTGGTTTGTGGGTGTTTTTTCCTGTGCAGGAGTGGTGACTGGTTGACATATTGCCACATTATTGTCCTATGACCTATCAGCGATTTGTCAATAAGAGAGCCAGCGAGTTGACACTCTTGACACTTGAGATGAGAGGTGTGGAAGTCAGCTGTTGTTGAGCCATGGTAAGCTAATTTAAGGATCTTGTTGTTTGTCGGGCAGTTGTATATGTTTTCAGGGATATTATGGATATTATGAGGGGGATGTGTAAGAGCTGTAATAGTGAAATATGGGGGTAATGCTGAAGAGTTTGTAATAGTGATGTTTATATCAGATTTATTGTTTTCTTATTCTTCTAGGTTAGTTTAATTTGGTATACAAAATTGTGTGGAAGACTTTTTTGGCATTGCCAATGTTGTTGTTTTTCAGGTGTTATGGGGATGATTCCCAGCATCCCCTCCCCCAGTGGAGTGCCTACAGTGTGTTAGTTTTGAGTGTATCACTGTGGCATTTTTATCTGTAAGTATGGTTTTATAACTTTTGTAATTACTATTTTTCCAAATACACTTATATTATCATTCAGCTTGTGTCTGTCCATCTCTTAAATCCTGTTTACATGTTGCTCCTGACCTTCCCCTAGATGCTACTACAAAGAGGATGCAACAAGCACTAAGATGGTAAATCCTTGCTCAGGTCAGGCTTTTATAATTTTATAAAATATTTAAATGTCAAAATTATTTAGTCTCTTTCACTCATCTTTCCAAATGTTACACATTTGGTTCTAAAAACCATCCCTGCAATGTGCGAGTGGCCCTTCTTTCTTTGCAGCTGTGCTTAAATTACTTTATCATCTGTGAACCTTGCCTGTGTCCAGTCCATATACAAGACGCAATGTGAAGAGTGGGGCAGGAGAAATTCTATCTGAAAAGGATGCCCAGGCTAGGAAGGCCATGCATATGTATGTGTTGGGGGTGGGAAGGAGCGATAAGAAGAGTGAAAAGCATTAAAAAATATAAAGATTATGTGAAATAACCAAATGAAATATAGGTTCTCCAATACACAGTGGATCAAAATGACAGCGTTAATAAGGAAGTAAAGTATGTCTTAGAAATTTATTTCATGTGTGTTTAACTATCTAACTTTGCTAACTATGCACTTTAAGAATTTCAGTAATTATATTAGTCATAGTCCTTTCTCCCTTGTCCTTCACAATATGAAGTAAAATAAGGCCAAGTTTTTCAGATGACATGATACCATGTGACTTAAAAATAAAATCTTCCTACATTAAATTGTTTTTTAAATTTTGTGGAGTGTTAAGTTGGTATTCCCTCGATAATTTAAAGTTGGTAATCACACTTAATCCAGTTCTCCTTTTCAGAGAAATTCTGAATTTTCAGACTAATTCAGACTGAATGAGAACTTGTGTCAAACTGCAGACAAACATATACAGACAATTTGACAGTACAAATTGCAGACCATCAGTACAAAAGCATTATTCAGGTAAACTGCCTGTTCTGTTCAGTAAGTACTTTCTTTTGCCATTTCTCATTATTAAAGATGATTATATATTTAGCTAGTTACAAGATACATTAATTAAAGAACATTAGAACACATAACCTATTTTTTAGCATTTAAAATAAGTTCAAATATATTGTAAAAATAAATGATAATTGACAGACCATGTGCATCTTAAAAGAAAAACAAATCATGCTGCTAACCTTGTTTTATCATCCGGGTTGTTGTCTTAACTAAAAAAAACGATTTTCTTTGACTTTACTGCAATGCTAGAGTTAAATTAGATTTTTTCATACTGAACCCTGCAGGGCCTGAGGTAATTGCAGGTTTCCAAACAAAGGGTTATGTCAAAAATGACTTCTGGGTCTGCTGAAAGCCCCAATTCTCTTCCTTTAAGTGACAAATGAGAATTAAGAAGGAAGGTTGCTGCACAGCTGAAAGCTTGCACTGTTATGTGAATTGGAGTTGCCTCAGTTCTCTGATCAAGAAATGTAAGTGCTCCATATCAAATTCATAGGAGCGAAGGGATAAATATCTCATCATTAAAAATCCATATTTTATGGCTGCTAAATTCCTTAAATATAGAACATACAAAAGAGTAGAAACAAAAGGAGTTTTTTTATGGCCAGTTTGGTTCCTAATGGCTGACTGATCTAAGAATCTCATCCCGCCATTTCTTTATAAAAACCAGGCAACCGCCTTAAAAACATGGTTGGTAGTTTGTTCGAGACCCCCACAAAACTTTGTGTAAAAAGTGCCTTCTGTTCTCGGTTTTAAATTAATTTTCTCATTGTCTTTATTCATGTCCTCTGACTCATACTTTATGAATCATTCTGATAGAGTTCATTGGGTTAGGTCTGACAATACCACTGTGCAATTTGAATACTGGAATCAGATCCCTACTTTTAGTCTGTTCAAGAATAAAAGAGATCAGTTATTTTAGCCTGTCAGTGTAGGATAATGCTTTAGAGTGTACTGCACATGGTTGCACTTTTTTTAACTGATTCCAGAGCAGCAGTATGTTTTGGGGTAATCAAAATCATACAAAATGTTTTAAATGATGCCTTACTAATGAAGTTTATAAGTTTATCATTCCTTGAAATACATTCTAAGCCATTACCTATATATCCTAACATTTTGTCTGCCTTTTTATTACTTCAATTAATTGTTTAGAAGACGCAAATGATGCATCAACTTTTCAAATTATTTTCTTCAAGCACAGCATTTCCAGCTTTGTATCTCTTGTTTGTGCTACCGCTTTTTAATACTTGTCTATTTTACATGTTGAAGTAGTTCAGGTGGGCAGCTGACACCTGAAGAAGGCTCCACGGCCGAAACGTTGTGTTTTCTTTTCAGCATAGAATAAACCTATTGCTTGTTATTTTATGTATCGTCTGCCATGTATTTGCCTAGTACTGAGTTCTATTTAATAATTCTGAATTTTCTATGAAGCTTCTATAATGTTTATTAACCAGGATCTACAACAATATAAACTAAAAAGTGCAGTCCTAACACAAATCCCTGTAGTACTCCACTAATTAAATCATCCCATATGGTGTATTTACCCCTTTTGTGTACTTCTCAATCGCTCATTACCAAGAATTCATGTGAAAATTGATTTTTTTATAACGCACTTTGTCAAAAGCTTTATAAAAGTCTACATATACAATTTCATATGCTCTGTGTCCATGATTCTTTTTTTTTAAACAGCTGAATCAAAAGTCCAGCAAAACCCACCTTTTCAAAAATGATGTTATCCCCTGAAATCCTATTGCCCCTCTAATCCTCTATGATCTATGCAGACTCTGTCACCTATTTTAAATCTGAAACTGATATTGTTGCTTAGGAACTGCTTGGCTAGCAAACTTGGAATGTGACACATCTTATCACATTAACCACACACACACACACACACACACACACACGCACAGAAATAAGATACATTGATTCTAAATCCAGAGGAACACATCCTGCAGGATTAGGATGACTTTTACAAAATAAATTCTCACTATTTATGCAAAAATTTAAGTAAACAAGTAAATAATATAAAAAATACAATCAAGGGCAATAGCAGACATATGAAACAATCCAAGAAAACTAAAATAAAATACGAAAGTTGTAAAGTGTAAAAGCCAACAGTTATTTATATTGTACAATGGCTCAGCAATCATTTCTGTTATTTAAAGCTCTCTTCTGTCCTAGCTTCTGGTTTGTGAATTACTTTCAGTGTAATATTTGCCAGTCAGTGGGAACGAGTTCGAGACCTGACGTTACACAGTGGACATGATTGTGTCAAAGATTATTCATCAGACATTTCATTGCTTCCTGGACCCATTGACCCATGTGGAAAAGTGTACTTACTACTTCACTACTGAAATAATACAAAACAGGACTACAATAATAGGACACCACAGAATAACCATTTCAAATAATTCTCTATAACTACCCATATAAATGATACATTTAGAAATCTTAGGTCCAACACAGAGGTCTTAAATAACGCTCATTGCTAAAATTTCTTTGGAATTCTCTGAAATTTCCCCTGATTCTGAATTACACATTGATGGATCATAGGCTGAGAAAGCATCTTCCTGAGCATGGTATCGATATTTATACTAACCTTAGCTCGGCTTAGAATGTGTGATTAGTGCTGTTTTTTAAATGGAAGAGACACTCTCTATTTTAATTTCTCTGTGAACACTGCTGCAGAATTATATTCTGTTTACATATGATCGATAACAGATACAACAGAAAGATGATTCAAAAAGAGTACTATAAACATTAAATCTTTATCGGACAATGGAAAATTATTCTAAAAAAAATTAAAACTCCAATCTGAGCATTCTAGAAAAGTGATTCTGAGAGACAAATGAAAGGTGTGTAATTATAAAAAAGTGCATTAAGTAACCATAAATGCACCCTTAGGAAATAGCTTAAATGGTAAAATTATGCTTATCTATTCATTATAAATGCACCAATCAATAGCTAAATTAACTGCAAATGTATTTACAGCGTATATATTTTCCACACACATGACCATGTATTACAATACACCTTCAACTGCTTACATTAAGGCACTCAAGGGAATGAGTTTTACCAAAGACAATGAATAAAAAAAAGCCTTCATATTGCACCCAAGGATTTGTACTGATTAAAGCAAAAACTATACACAGATTTTGCCATAATCCTCCCTTTGTTTCCTCCTTAAACAAAATACCTTCAATTATTTTAAATATATTTTATCTCAGTGCCATGTGAGCCAATTGCAATTTACTGTATAAGAGAATCTACTGAAACAGAAAACTAGATTAAAAAGCACAAAAAAATCACCACAAATCTGTAATGGAACTCGTGATAAGGCAAAGGATCTAGATTATGATTCTCTGTAAATGGAATAAAGAAAAGAAGATTAATAAAATGATTATAATCCCTCAAAGGGATCCTCCTTTGACCAGCACACATTTTACTGATATGGTGGTGCTTTTTAATGTTTCCCTAATTATTTGTGCAGTGTGAACCAGACGCAATCATTGCACATTTTAGTATCATCATTACAAGTGTCACACTTTTGTTTGAAAATAAAACCTATCCTGTCCTGTTCAGGTATTGGTGATAGGTTGTCAGGAGGCATAAAGATGTGTTTGACAGAACTTGTCAGGCATGCTCTGGTCTTGTCCCTGAAGTTCCCCAACGTTTTTCCATATAGTTTATACTCCAATAATTCACTCAGGCCTAAAATAATGCAGTCTAAAGGATAGTTAAGCATAACATCAACCGTCAAGGGCTCTACTCCACTGATCTCTGTTGGTAACACTAATTACTCTGTTGGAAAGTAATTAATCCCTCTGCGACTATGAAATTGAAGTAATAGCTCTGAAGGACATCTCTCCATCATGCTGCCAAATAAGGTAATACAAATAACAGATAATATCTTACATTATAAAGTCCCACTCCAGTTTGTGTCTCTTTGTCATTTTATAGGTTTGGTCCAAAAGCCTTTATTCTTCTTCATCTTACACTTTCAAATCATTTAGCAAAAACTCCTAGTCACACTGATGGGATATGTGCATTGTGCTATGTAAAACAGTTCAGATTATACAGTGATCTGTTTTTGCTTTCTGACAAATTCATCACCCACTAAAGATACAAGATATGCACAACAAGCCATACTAAACTGAAGAAACCTCAATTACAGCTTTACTAAAATGAGGAGGAAGAAGCACCTACAATAGCAATTCATAAATAGAATGCAGGAATCTACACTAGAACAAGATGAAATAATTTTTCCATCCCACTTATGTACTTTAGTACTGGTTTCAATAACTGATTTAATGTGGAATTATCTACTTTCTGTCTATGGGAAGATCTGAATAAAGGAAAGCATGTGGTTTAAAACTATCCATCTGAGCTCTAACCTTAATCCAAAGAAATCTACTTGAAAGCACATCACAGATTAATCTAAAATCATAACAATGAATGCCCTTTAAAATGTCACTGTTTTACTAATCATAACACGCATAACAAAGTAAAAATATAAAAAAAGGAACACCACTTATGTCTTACCCTACTTTACTCTGGGTGATGCACAGAATGATGTTTGTGTTTTTATATTTAAACAGTCATTTTCTAACATATTCAGTGTTGAGAAATACTCTTATACATACAGGACATTAAGCACAACAGGTGGATTTATAAAATCAATGGCAATAAAATGCAATATATACTTATCATAAAAATGACATTTACAATGACCTTGACAATGAGATCTTAATTTGCCATCTTTCACTTCCAAATAAAATTATCCGAACAAGATTGCCAGAAGGCAATATGCACCATCTGTATGTTTTTGATATTTTCCATTTGGAATATATAGTATATGTGCCCAACAGTCTGAAAAGGCCAACAGTGTTTAGCTTTACTACATAAGATTTAGAAACATTTGATGTTTGTTGGCTGTGCTGTATTTAACTGAACAAACAGAAAATGTGAAACAGCATTTCTTTATTTAAAGTGTCACAATATTGATTTATTTTAGTTTTGGGGCCCTTTCCCTTAATTTAGAAATATTTACTAAAATATTGCATCAGCTTCTTGGACAAAAATCATTCAGACATGAAATCCTTTAAACTGCTAACACTGGCCTAAACTTTCTAAAACATTATCGACACCACACAGTTCCACTCACTATAATACAGTAATTAATGACTGGCAGGGAATTAGTGGGTTAGAGCATTTCAACTCTAAATCACACTTCTCTAAAAAAAAGTCAAACTATGTGGTTTGATTATGCTACATTAAAAGCTAGCTTCTTACTAAACCGACTTCAAGGGGAACTGCAGTCCCAATTCCTCAGATCGGGTCATAAATCTCAGTAGCAAAATAAATTAATTACTTTGTGAAAGCACTGTATGGTTGGCATGTTGTTGCAAACTGACCCTTTCTGCTCACTGGTCACTGTAATGATTAATGCAATGCGATGTATGAGCGAGTAAGTACAGGTTGTGCAGCAGACATTTCACCGCAGAAATTTTCCAGTGTGATCTGCATGCAGAGTTAACAAGTAGTATTTTTGGGCGAAATCAAAGTCAAAAGCAACAATTCTTTTGGATTAAAAGACATTTATTCACAAGTCTGACTGTTTACAATGTAATAGGGTCTTTTCACCTCACTGGCAGTTTGGTTGCCTTGTTCTTAATCGCAGAATATTGCACTGTGCATACTGGAAATTTCATCTACTTTAATGTAAATGGGAGGTTTTACATGTTACTGTGTGTAGATTACTTTCATTATGGTTTGAAATACACTCATCAATGCCTATTTTTCCTATCCCCAAAATAGGAAAATAGTGTTGCAGTTCCCTTTAATAATAGTTATTTCTGACACCAGTTAGAGAATTTCAGCAAAGAATGGGAAGAAATCCCCTCGCACTGAAAAGAATGTGTATGCAATCTGATTTCTTATTTTAATTGACCACTTTTATATATCTTTGTTCTAAAACAAAAAAAAACACCAATGAAGATATGAACATTGAATCTAGTAATTTTTTGAATAGTAATTGCTTCATTTACATAGATATGTATTCATTATTCTAAAAAATAAAGAGGGTGATAAATCAAAACAAAGAGAAACTCGTTTGGCTGGCTGTAACATTAAATAATATCCAAGAGCATTTCACTCTTGCTGACATGACCCGTTGAAGTAAAACAAAGACAGGATCATGGGAAAGGAAAACTTACCAGCATTGTTGGCTGTGTGTATTAAACACAATAACCTCCAGGTGCCAAAACAGCCATTTCCCTGGTTTCGAGCTTTTTGCTCTAACGAGGTGATGTAATAAACACACAAACACAAAAGAACGTCCTTGAGAATTCAGTCACATTAGATTAAAGCAGTTCTTCAAAAACAGTAACTCTGTACCAAGGTATAAACACAATGCTGTCAGTAAAACAATAGCAAAGATTCTTAATATATATATACAATGTTCATTCATTTAACACGTCTTGATCATCTCATACACAGTTGCTCATATTGATTAGTTTCACCATTTTAACTTTTTTTTATTAAAGTGGCGAAAAAAAAAACTACTGAAGAGCTAATTGAGCTCACCACCAGGCAGCACTTAATATCGATAAAAAAAATCAGATAATAAGAGGATTAGGACTGTTAATGGAAGTTTTTGATGATGCATATAGTATTGAAACTAAAATGTGAACATAGAAATAACAGTCTCAAACAGATGCAGGCAAAGATATCCAATACACAATAAAAGATTGAAATTTATGTTATGCTGTGCCAAATGTAATTTCAGAATAAGGATGCAAAATGAGTCCTTCATTTGTAACCCAAAAACCTAAAAATTTGTTCTACTTTTTTTTTTTAAGAGTCCTCTTTGCAAACTGTTCTTCTAGTCCTACCCAAATCATTTTGGTTTCTTTATAATTGCGCCAAACCATGATGCTGCCACCCCCACATTTATCTGTAGGTGTAACTAAAAAAGCTGTCTTATGCACTCCAGCTTTTAGTGAACAAATGCTACACACTGAAAGCCTACAGATTCTTTTTTAATCGTCGATCCATACAATTTTGCCCACTACATCCTACTAGCTTGTAATGTGGTGTTTTATTCACAACCTCAACACTATTTGCAACCTGCTATAATTGCAGAGTTTGTAACCTTCAGTGAATATAAAAACCTTTTTTTAGTTTCTGTGTAGACCCCTGCTTTTTAAGGTACATAGTAGCAGTGGGCTTAGTGCAAGACTTCTTGAGTAAAGAATGCTGGGTGGAAAAGTCTGAAGCACCCATTTATACCACAGTGACAAGACAGACAATACTATTAGCCCTGCCATTCTCTTTAATAGTTCTAATAAAAGTACTTTCAGATGTGCTTGTCCTTTTGGCTTCTCTGATGATAAAGCCCAGTTGTAAGCCAAAAGTCTGCATAAGGACTTTGAGAACTGAGACAATGCCACTTACATTATGCCATATGATATGTCTATTCATTATTCTTTCACATCATACAAACCAGTTTAAAGTCCATTATGCAAAGATGAGGCCTCATTTACATGCCAGAGGCTATTTTAATGAAACCCAAGTTTGGAAAATGTTCAGATTTAAGATAGTCTAATGTCATCACATTTTCTGATCTAATATATTTCAAACATGCGATCACAGCCAGTACATAAAACACAATGTTCTTTATGTTGACAATTTTTATGGAAGCCTGGACAAAATCTTTATTTTTAATCAAGTCTTAAGTATTTTCTCGGAAGCTGCAAAACCCTTGTGTATAATTTTTCTGCCAAGATGTTGTTCCGGGATTACCAACTTCTTGCTTAACAATTATCAGATATCATAAACAAGCTAACCTTGACATAGCCAGGTCTGAAACACAAATCAAATACTTGGTGCACATCCATAAAGTGAAATATTAATGATTCAGCTGTAGCGCTGTGAGAAACAGCTGCATAAATCAACATGTTTTCTCTGCAACACTCCAATGTTTCCAGAAACTAAAAAACAGCCATCTCAGTGCATAAGTACTCCAATTTGGACTTTAAGAAACACCACAAAGAGCACTATTATTTCAACTTTGAAAGAAATTTAAAGTTAACTAAGCTACTGAAAGTGTTTGAAAAATTCAGTTACAACTGCTGGTTATTATAGGAGTCAGAAGAGGTTCTGGATTTGGGATGTAATGTTACAGGTATAGAAAAGTTCAGATTTTTACAGGATTTGCAATTTTTTATTCCCAACATTCCTACAGTCATGGCAATATTCTATGCTATTAAGGCAAAATAGAATCTTGTCTACAGTTCAATGAACTCAGATTTATTTTTAGCAAGCTTAGTAAGCAAAGCATGCTCTCTCTACAGCCAGTTTATTATTTATTAATGGTATTCAATAAATTTATAGAAGGCTTCGGTGCTTGCTGTGATGAGGCGCCTTCCCATAAGAGATCAAACAGGTGTTTCTGTAGAGCAGAGATGAAAGGCTGGCCAAGGATATAGCAACATCAATAAATCATTCTAGATCTCACAGTCTCAGGCTGGAATGAGATTTGCTGTGCCACGTCAATCTATGATAACATCAGGACTTTTTTTTGCCACGTTTACAAACTTACAGTAATACAGCTTAGTTACAGGGAGCAGAATGATTGAACAGTAGTGTGAATTACATATATGTTCTTGGCTGTTACAGTGCCATGCTTTTCGGCTCCTCAATGACAAAGGTAGATTTCAGGGGAAACTTAAGACTTCTGGATGAAATGAAGGAGTCCTCTTCCAAAGGAGTGAATATGTAACACGTTAGACTCCAAAAATACTAGTTCTTCATATTTTTAAAATCAAATTTGCTTGCATAGATCAATTTACACAGAACTCAAAACAATTTGCTTTCTGCTTACAGCAACATTTTTCTTAAAGAAATGTATGTGAAACAAATTCCCACTTGGACTGATATAACACATTTAAATATTCAAGTAGCTTTAATCTGGAAGACAATTTGAGACCTAAGATTTCCAAAAACAAAAACATGGCTCTGTTATGGCAAAGCAATATTACAGAGATAATCTTTTACAATATTCTCTTCTCCTGTCACGAGAACACTTTGGCAATGGTTGTGTTTTTAGAGGAAGAACATTTTGTAGCTATCATGCAGACCAGATTTAACAAGGCTGATGTCAGAAGTGAGAAAAACAATTGCTCATCATTTGAAGGTTAGGAATAAAGAGCACCACAGCATTACTGGAAGCAAACTTCAAAAAGACAGCAGTTTAATATAAAAATGTAAAGATGACTACACACTCGTCTCAAATTAAAAGAGAGATAAAAAGAGATATCTTTCAAAATCCTACATACTACATCAATGCATGTTAATGGAGTTCTGTAGGGGCTAGAGACCTAACCAGACCATCCCACCTGGACTTCCTCATCGATCTTGACATCGTCACTTATGGATTCCTGGGATGTCTTTTCACTCTTTTGGGTTGCAAAGTCTTGCTAGGTTAAAAAAAATTGCTGATTGGGAACATCCGAGACAGTAAGCAGCTTTAAGTGCTGACTTAGTCCAATCTCCAATATGGCAGTTGGCATTTTCCAGTCTTTATTTTCACCAAGCTTTACATTCAACATGTTAAATCGCCTCCTTCCCTGTGCCCCATCAAATCTTTCACAAATGAAGTAATTTAGTATTAATGCAATAAAGTAATTTGAGTGCATCAAAGGTCAGTCATTAATGATCAATTTAACAATACAACAACAAAACTTTTAATCAATATCCAGTATGCTGTATTTCTCTCAAAAAAGAGTGATGAGATACAGTATGGTGTATATACATACTCTTGCACATTTGCTTTAACAATTCAAAATCCATCCATCCATTTTCTAACTGATTTATTCACTAAAGGGTCAGGGGGGAGTAGTGCCTATCCTTGTAGCAATGTGCATAAGGCAAGATACATCCTGAACAGGACTCAGACAATTAAAACTGATTAAAAATCATCATAACAGTATCTATGTTTATCCCTTTAAAATGTATAAGAGTTTGTTTTTTTAATTCATGTAGACGGAACTTAGGAGTAATCGAACCCACTGACCTATGCTACCCAAACTGCATGAAGCAATCTGACTACATTCCAATTACACCAAAAACAGAGTAACCTAGGAAACCATATTAAACAGAAGGAAACACTGCTCTTAGAGCCTTATACTGAGAATGCTAGCGTCTGGAAAAACAAACTGTGAAGCTGCCTTTCTGGCTCTTTGTACATCAAAAGGGCGAAACCACTAACCCCCTTAACAAAAGCAGCCAAAGCAGTTCCCAAATTCTCTCTTATTTTGTCCAGTTCACACATCCTAGCTTCCCTTTCCCTGTAAATGGACAAGAGCTTTGTTTTTCCTCTGTGAAATTTACAGAGGTAAATAGTACCTCTGTAAAGCGTATGGTGAATGCAGACCGGCATTTTAGACTTTCAAGCCCTGATATCCCCCAACAAGGATAAAGACTTGCACACCCTCATATCAAATGATTTTAGTTCATGTTGACATTACTGTGGGTATGCAGACATGGAAATTTAATTGTCATCATCTTCCGTTTTCATCGATGGCTGTATTCAACTTCTGTCTTCTGTTTTTTTTAATATTTGAAAAATAATAGAGAACTAGCTGGAATTGGACACATTTATGGGAAGAGGTATCTGAGCAGTATATACCCAAAATGTCATGAAATGTGTTAAAATTGTGTAAGACTGTTTCCCTCACACACACACCTGAAATACTACTGCATTGTTGGATTCTTAATCCTCTGTATTTCTACATGATAAAGCAATCTTCATAAGCTTATGACACAGATGCAGAGAATGTGTATCTCTATAAGATCTTTAGATTAAATGTATACCTGTCATTTAAAATCTAGACCTTATTTTTGATATGATGCAACTAAATGGTGATATGTTCCTGTAAATCCAAGCTACAGAGACCTTAAGTCTTAAGAGAACAAGTAATAGGTTTATTCCATGCTGAAAAGAGAAGAAAGAAAACAACGTTTTCCTTCCAAAGAAGGCTCCACAGCTGAAACATTGTGTTTTCCTTCTCTTTTCAGCATGGAATAAACCTATTACTTGTTCCTTTGCAGCATACGCATGCTGACACAGCTACCCACCTGAACTACTTAAATCTTAAAGGCTTGCAGCCAGCAGAATCCCATGTTTGTCTGATGCCATACCTGTAACGACGCACAACAACATTAAGTTGACGATAACCAAGACCCCAGCTATGGGTAAAGATGCTAAGGTTTACAGCCAATAGTAACTGAGTGAGCGTTATCAAATATATTCAAAATACTTATTATATACACGTAGAAAATAGGGAAAAAGTTAAGGTTTTAGCCAACAATTAGCAGCCAGTGCTTTTTCTTGCTATTTTAATTTTAATTCTATACCTAGGAATGGAACTAAATGTCACAGAAATGTTATTACCTTTTAATTAACCATTTCCTAAGGACAGATGATAAACAGTGCAGCACTGTTTATGCTGCATACAAAGAGCACTTTGTAGCATACATGTTATTATGAAAGAACTACAGTATCAGTTATCATATAGTGCTGGTACACATTTAACTGCTGTGTGCAATCGATCATAACATTCCAGCTAAGAAAAAAAATAAACTAAAAATAATTTAAGGCTTTAAATAATTACTTTGCAACTTATCAATGTATGAAAGTGCAATCTTTTATTCTTGCATGTGAATCACATTTAAACTTTAAACCAGCTTACAGTCAAATAAAGAAGAAATCATTAAAGTCACAATAACCAGTAAACACTATTATGCCATAAATAATAAAAGACCCTTGTTGTTGTTTAAACAGCTCCACACAAAATTTCCACCTGCATAAAAATGGCACTTCATTAATGAAATGGAAATTTTATAAGAGAAGTCCCTCACACAAACACACGGAGTTCAGCTCCACGCCATGACTGGACTAATAAATAACAGATGGTTGACAAGGAAACAAAACAACTGGGCCTAGGAAGCCAATCGCTGGCATACTACAATCCCAGATGCTTACCCTATCTGTACAGAAACTGAATCACTCACCAGATATCGCTTGCTTTCGGTGAAAACAGGAAAGAAATGCACAAAGCCCAATTTTAAGTGAGCTTCAAATGAATATACATTGTTTTTTACTTTAGGGGACTTTCAATGTAAATGCAACACGAGTACTTAAACCCTGCAGCCTACACTCCCTACCCAAATGAACGCTGTTCAAACAAATTATATTAAGTCACATAACGTTGTCAGTTATTACATCTTGTATCATTTTTCTGTTCTTCATTTTTTGCAGCCGATGACAGCTTAGTTTTATGTATCAGATTCAAAGGAAGCCCTTAACTCACCGTCTACTTCTTTCTAAATCCAGAGCCGTCAAATGTAAAGGATTCATTTTCCAAAGTACAAGTTATAATATGGATAACAAATTAAAATAGCATGTATCTGACATCAATTTTTTTGACAAACATTTAGTTATGCTTAACACCTCAGCATTAAAATAGGATAATGCATGCTTTGCACTAAGGAGAAATGTTTGACTAAAACAATAACCAAATACTACTTGAGAAACAAATCCAGAATTAGTAACTGGAGAAAGGAATGCCAAGAAATGATTTTAAATGATCTTGAAATTATAACAGTTGATTTACTAAGGCAGAGAAAAAATGCATCAAATGCCTAAAGTGAAATTTCCAGCATTCATCATAGGCATTTACAGACTGTCACCAAGCAACAGTAGCTGCTTTCCTGGTCTATTCTAGAAAGTTAAGTGGTAGAACACTTAATTATGCTGCTTAAATGCACTGAGAAGGGATTTAAAAGCAGAACCCTGTACTTCAGCACCCATTCATTTTACAGATGACTTATAATGTAAAGGTTTTACACTTTAAAGGTATTATGTTAGTTTAGTACATATTTCCTTTCAGTGGCATCTGTGGTTTTGCAAAAAAAAGTTTTTTATAAAGCACAATCATAGCAAACATTTGATCTTTTAAATATTATGCCTACAAAGTGCAGTACTTAAATTTGATTTATATTCCAGATTATTGTACATTAGCTTTGCCATACATTACACTGAGAATGATCATTCTGAAGGGAATCCTCTGCTAGATTAGTTTATTATAATATTCAAAACAAATAAAAAATAAACCATAAAAGGGATCAAAGGGCATACACAGAAATAAGGCATATCAAAATAAAACAAGATAAATGGCAGATTATAAAACAACTCCTTAACCCTTTGTTATACATGTCTGAAAACCAAACTTTTATAGTATTAGTCAAGGAAACCATGAGACATCAAAGATGTTAATTAAAAAAACAGTTGTATGACTCATTCTTATCTAGAGGGTGTGTGAAGTCACACATACTGCAATATTCAATATAGTCTCACTGCAAGGTACTGAATTCCTAACATACACTTAATTAGCAAAAGCCCTGTGTTCCCATTCCCAGTAATTCAGAATTTTTACCTGCTTGTACAAACTGAGAGCAATGCATTTTTTTCTACTACATTTTGAAATCCTATTGCACACATTTCAAAGAACTAATAATATACTGGCATAGCCTCAGACTCCAAAACCACACAACATTATCAAGCATGTTATAGCCTTTTATTTACATAAAAATAAGATTGATCAGAAAAATAAAAAAACATAATTTGGATGCATAAGATAAATGTCCAAAAAATGAATCTTGAGTGATTAGTAATTGATGAAGCAGACATTCATTAATATCCTAAAATCTTGGGTTAAATACTATATGAAGAAGGTGTCAATGCAGCTGCAAATAGAGAGGCATGATGTTTTTAAACTGATTTCTCTCAGAGCATGCATATTAAAGACATGTCCTGGATGGAAATCTTATAACCCCAATACTAGCTGATACAACACAGACCAAACCTGACATTTGAAGAGAAGCCAAAATCTTTACAGCAGAAATCTTGGACTCTTTTGTCCAAATGTATTTGTCCAAGACAAAGTAATTCTTGATTTGCTTATTTCTAAGACGTGTTACCAACAGCGCATACAGGAAGACCAAACTGATTGGGTAAATTCACCCCTCTTCTGATTAGCAAAGACATTTTGAAGAAAGAGGTGCATCAGGACTAGAAAATAGCCTGACATTTCATTCTTAATTCACACTGCTGCTCACATTAACTGTGATAAGCATGCTCCATTGTCTAGAATTTACCCATCATTGCTTTACATTCACAATTCATAATCATTCAAAGATGCATGCATAACACTTCAATATGATTGGAATTTGATCTGGACCAGGAAAAGTATAAAGCATCTTGTTAAAAGAACAAAATCATTCACATTGGAATTGTATGTGTGGATTTCTTAGTAACCTCGATCCTTCTTAAATTACACCATTAAACGCCCTGCCATTTCTTTTTCAGAAACAACCTAACTTTTAAAAAAAGAGAATGAATGAATTATATATTAATTATTTTAAAATGTTTCACATGCAGTTTCAAGCTGAATTGCCAGATTTTAACCATAGATCATTAGATGATCATGTATTCTATGAGACACAGTTGACACTTTCAATAATTCAGCCAACCCTCATGATGACTGGAATGACAGATTGGTTGCTTGGTTGTGCTTGGTTGAAGGAATGGCCAAGGGTTTACTAATGAGCCCTCTAAACCCCAACAGTAGCAAGTGAGACCCCATAAAATCAGTGCAGAATTCATTCTCATAAGATGAGGCTCAACCTGATGTGTAGCTAGTAGATTTCAGAAGTCACTCATTCAAACAATTTGACCGTGGTCCAGAATTCCTTGTTGGCCAGGGAAAGAGGCTGCATGGATCCAAAACAAGCAACAAGAAACCTTAAGCAATGAAGCCTGCTTTAGACAGATATTAGAGGACCAATACAAAATACCATTTACTGGTCATTTTGTAAGGCTACTTGATTAAGAT
The DNA here is from genome assembly GCF_055471065.1 of Atractosteus spatula. NCBI lineage: Eukaryota > Metazoa > Chordata > Actinopteri > Semionotiformes > Lepisosteidae > Atractosteus > Atractosteus spatula. The sequence continues at coordinate 54,926,860 of NC_142708.1, read as the reverse complement.
ATAGATTATATGAGTAGAGAGGATTGTAAAGGCCTGATGATCTTTGACTTGTTTTATCTTAAGGAAGGGCTCTGCAAACTTTTTATAGCAAGGGCCACTAAAAAGGTTTTACTAACCTTGCTCGGCCACCTGAGTGAAATCCTCTAGGAACCATCAGGTAGATTTGTGTGCTTGCTTCTCAGCAACTAAGCAGCCAATATCTGGGCTTAATTTGGCACAACAATGCGTAAACAAGCATGAAGACGATCACCAGAGAGCCTGGATCTGATTCTTGACTTTGTATTCTTCATCCACGAGAATGTCCGTTCACATATATATGTGCTACCATACCTGGTGATGAAGCCACGTGCCATTGTTTTCAGAGCTGGAAAACCATCACTTGGAAGTTCCTTGTAAAAGGTAACAAGATGACACTCTTTGTATTTGTCCTTCAGAGTACTGTTGCTCTGCAGATCAATGAGCTCCAGCTGAAGAGAAGGTGGTGCTGAACTGACCAACTTGACCATTATGCTGATGGATAATGCAGTGTAAACCAATGGGTTTCCGAATGCCCATTTTTCTTGTCATGTTCTGAGCACCGTCAGTTGTAACACATTTCAGATTCTTCCACTTTAAATCAAACAACTGGAGTGTTTTGGAGAAACACTAAAACAGTTCTTCTCCAGTAGCAGTGCCCTTCAAACCGTGAAGTGCAGCTAGCTCCTCAGCGACGTTGAATGATTCTTCAATGCCCCAAATAAACACAAGCAACTGCGCGATATCCACTATATTCAGTACTTTCATCTAGAGTGACGGAATAATAAATACATTTCTGGGCATTGCTTTTAAGCTGTTGCTTAAAATCACCCATTTCTTTCACTTGTCTAGAAACTGTTCTAGCCGATAAACTCACCAACTGGAAAAGGTTGCGCTTCTCTTGGCACATCTCCTCCATGACCTCTTGCATACACTGCTTAATAAACTCACCGTCTGGAAAGGGTTTGCCAGCTGCTGCTAGAAGCTGTGATATTCGATAACTAGCTCGGATAGTCTCAACATTTTCTTCGAATTTTCTCTTTAACAGTTTTTGCTGCCACTCAAGCGACTTTTTCAACTGTTCTAATTTTTCTCTCCTTCCATCTCCTGTGCATTCCAAAAGCTTAGCCTGATGTTTTGTCTCGTAATGTCTTTTTATGTTGTATTCTTTAATCACAGCGATTGTTTCCTGACAGATAAGACACATTACCTTTCCTTTAAAGGGACATAAAAGTATTCTCCTGACCATTTGTCAATGAATTTTCGACCCTCTGCATCGATTTTTCTTTTTTCCCCTCAACATTGCAGGAATTACAGTTAGCCTTGTGAGTTATAAACTTTTAGAATCGTTTGAAAGCATTACCTGCTTTCAAACGGTTCTAAAGCATACACTAGACGTCATTTGCGTGACTGAGCCAATCACAGTAGGCAACAAAAATTCAAATGAATTTACGGTAAGAATCGGTTGTAGGCTAAAACTGATGTCTGACAGGCTAAAAGTAAAATTGCAATAGGTGTTCTGCAATTGACCGTTAGTGTTGAGAGAGAGCAGCAGAGCTAAGTAGAGGCCACTGGCGGAAGATTTTCAATATCTGATGCAAAAAGTAACCCTCAAGATTCAAACAGTAGTGATCTGAGGGCCACTGAGAAATGTTCAGCGGGCCGGATTTTACCGACCCCCGTCTTAAGGTAAAACAAAGTTGTATTATTAGAGTATAATGAAATGTCTGGCAGGAATGGGTGAAGAGACAGCGGAAGTAAGCTTCGGATGCTCAGGTATGGAAAATTAATAAATATCATCCCAGCAAAGGTTTTTGAATGTTTTATCTACAAATGAGCCTTTATGGAAGTGAGAATGCAACAAGTAAGGCTGTTTGTGATGAGGCAGAAGCTTGATTAGAAGAAGACTTACAAGCTTTTGGAAGCCTTATGGGAGTAGGCTAAGCTGTAGGAGTGGATAAGGAGTGGGTTAAAGTTAGGAGTGGCTCCCAACAGGGAGACAGTTTAGAGTACCAAATTCAAATAAATATATTTATAAGAAGTCTTTTGTCCCCTCTGCAATAAAACTGCTCAATGAATGTATATACTGTAGTCCCCCTCCTACTATTACTACCTATTTATTTTTGAATTAAGTATTGTTGTGATTTCATGTACCTCATGTGATTTTATGTAACTTTTATGTTTTGCACACATTTCCACAGTGGTGGACAGTAAAGTATCTATCTATAGATACTAGATATAAATGATTCCGGTTCCGGTCGAGAGGGAACGCTTGCGCATTTGGCTGCCGCTCCTCTCACCAGTTTTTCACTTTTATCAACTTATTTATGTTTTTTTTCTCCTTTTTCTCCTCGATTACACTGATTTCTAATTTATCTATTTTCATCCGCTTCACGTTATCCGCTCCACGTTACAAATTCACAAATGCGATTTCCACTGCATTGTGAATTTACTCAACTGAAGACCTTCACCACTTGCTACCGCCTTCCCTGGATTTCCTTCCCGTCTCGATTCATTGATCATGTCTCTGAGGTACACTGCACTGCAACTTCTTCAACTAAAACAAAACTACTTCCTGGTCAAAGACACATTCGATTACTGCCGTTTCACTGGGATTTTACGACCGAGTCGCTACATCCATCGCAGCACAGGATGCCGTTTTTTTCGTTCGTCTGCCAGCAGAGTCTCTATCCCTGCCTTTCGGCGCACGTCTGTAAGTCCATCACGTACCGGCGCTGATCTCAAAAATCTCCTCTCACTACTGCACCTGGACCGCACTCCGCTTCCCCCTGCATCCCCGAGACTGGCCAGATCAGCGCTTCTAAACACCCGCTCCATTAACAACAAGGCTCTTCTTTTATGTGACATTAACAAAGAAAAAAACTGGACCTTCTGTGTTTAACCGAAACATGGCACAAACAAAAAGATGGACTCCTGTTCAACCAACTAGTTCCTCCTGGATATGGTTTGTTTGACCTTCCGCGTCTTTCAGGCAGAGGCGGGGGCATCATTGTTATTTACAACCTTTTTTACAGTCTAAGTCCTATTACTATACCTCCTCCCTCTTCTTTTGAGTGTCTTGTTTTAAATGTTTCTATCCTCCAATCTACTATTATTGCCACAGTTTATAGACCACCCAGACCCAGTGAAGCCTTCTTAGGTGAGTTTGCTGATTTTCTCTCATTCTTATGCCTTAAGTTTAAAAGGATCCTTATTCTAGGGGACTTTAATATACACATTGATTCAACCTCTTCCAGTCTGGCTAAAGACTTCCTTTCTCTTTTGGGATGCTTTGACCTTACTCAGTTTGTTTGTACCCCTACACATAACAAAAAGAAAACACCTTAGATCTAATTATTGCAAATGACTCCTTTGTCTCCCACTGCTCTCCCCTTGATCTAGACCTCTCTGACCACTTAGCCATTCTCTTCAATCTGGAATTACCTGTTTCTAACACCTCCTCCCCACGCTCTGTAAATTTCCGCAACTGGCGATCAATTGATCACCCAAGGTTTGCAAATTCTGTTCTGTCCTCCTTATCCTGTTTCTCTTCCTCTGACCTTCTAGAGGACAAAATACAGTTACTTGACAATGCTCTTTTATCTACCCTTGACACCTTTGCTCCTTTAAAAACTTGAACAATCCCTTTCTCTTGCCCTGCCCCCTGGTACAATGACCATCTACGATCCATGAAGGCAGCCTTTCGCAAACTTGAGCGTAGCTGGCGTCTTTCCGGCCTACATGTACACTATCAGGTTTGGAGAGATTACTTATCTGAATGTAAGGTTACTATAGAGTCTGCTAGATCCACCTACTTCTCTCACATCATTGAAAATCACCAAAACAACCCCAGACATCTTTTCTTCACCATCAACAGACTGCTCAAGCCAAACTGCCCTACCACATAACATGCCTCATCACAACTTTGCAACACATTCTTAGATTTCTTTAGTTCTAAGATTGACAACATCTGGCATCACATTCTCTCCACTACACATATCATTTCCATACCTCCTCCCTCTTCATCCAACTTCTCTGATTCCCGTCTCTCCAGCTTCTCTCTTCTTGACTCAGCATCCCTAAACAAACTAGTTACGCGCATGAAACCCACCACATCTATTTTAGATCCCATTCCCACCACTTTATTCCAGTCCTGTTTCTCTTCTCTCTGTCCCATTGTCCTCAATATTATACATGAATCCATGAGCACTGGCATTGTACCAACGGTCCTCAAAACTGCTGCCATTACCCCCGTGCCAAAAAACGCCTAACATGGCTCTCGACAATCTTAACAACTTTCACCCCATCTCCAACTTACCCTTTCTCTCTAAAATTCTAGAACGTGCTGTCACACTTCAGTTACATAACCACCTCATGACAAACAACCTTTTCAAACCCCTCCAATCTGGCTTCCATCAACTTCACAGCACAGAAACTGCCCTGGTCAAAGTCACCAACGATCTCCTAATAGCTTCTGATTCTGGTTCTCTTTCCATACTCATCCTTCTTGATCTCAGTGCTGCCTTTGACACTGCTGACCATAACATCTTACTTTCTCGTCTCGAGACTGTGTTTGGAGTTTCTGACACTGCCCTCAAATGGTTTAAATCTTACCTCACTGATCGCTGTCACTTTGTCTCTCTCAATGGGTACAGGTCTGAAATTGGTCTTGTCAAGTCTGGTGTCCCCCAGGGCTCAATACTGGGCCCCTTGCTCTTCAGCATTTACATGTTCCCACTTGGTCAGCTTTTAAGATCACATGGCCTCAGCTTTCATTTTTACGCTGACGATACTCAAATATACATCCATACCAAACCTGACACTGATGTGGCTGTCTCTATTCTATCTAATTGCATCTCTGACATAAAAATTTGGATGACTCAAAACTTCCTTCATCTTAACTGCGACAAGACTGAAGTCATGCTTATTGGTATCCCCCATCAACTTCGTAAAGCCAGTCCTGTAACCCTATCTGTAGATGGCTCTGTACTTGAGCTTCAATCTAAATTGAAAAACCTTGGGGCTATATTCGATTCTGGCTTAACATTCGACCCACATGTGCAGCATACTGTCAAAACATCTTTTTTTCACCTTAGAAATATCGCAAGACTACGCCCTATGCTATCATTAACTGTGGCTGAAAAGCTGATCAACATATTTGTATTCTCTCGAATTGACTACTGCAATGCTCTACTCGCTGGGGTATCTAAATCTACCCTGAACAAACTGCAGTATGTCCAAAATTCAGCAGCCAGAATCCTGACCAGGTCTAGTGCAAGTGTTCACATTACTCCTATCCTGGAGTCCTTGCACTGGCTTCCGTTCAAATTCCATGTAGACTTTAAAATCCTCATGCTCACCTATAAGGCTCTACATGGCTTGGCACCTCAATACCTGTCTGAACTATTATCGCCCTACTCTCCACCTCGCAACCTCCGCTCTTCAAATTCTGCCCTCCTTACTGTCCCCCAAGCCCGTCTACATTGTATGGGTGACAGGGTCTTCTCCTGTTATGCCCCCAAGCTCTGGAACTCTTTGCCCAAGGATATCAGAGAGTCACCTTCTCTAAACTCCTTCAAATCCAGACTCAAAACCTTCTTCAGAAAAGCCTTTTCTTAACTGGTCCCATTCTTCACCCCTCTGCTCTTCTTAGTACCACCTTCCACGGTCTCCTCTATTGTTATTGTTGTATTGTTGTAATTGTAATTGTGTCTTATCTTGTGTATTCTTCTTATTTATTGTCGTATTCTTCTTATTTATTGTTATTGTCATCCTGTAAAGCGCTTTGAGAAGCCACCTTTAAAGGCGCTATATAAAATTAAGTTTATTATTATTATTTTAGTCATGCAGGAGTTACGTTTTGGTAATTCTTATTTTCGGGTCTTATTTGGCAGGCTCCATGTACATTCCTACAAAATTGGATTAATTACAAAGACAGAGGCTACCATAACACACATGAGGTATCTTAATGCAGGAGCTGGGATTTTTCTGCAAAAGAACCATATTTATTACAGCAACATTTTGAAAATGCAATGGTTCTTCAGGGGATGAAAGCAGTCATTGCAGAAAGGAATATCACTCTGCTGTTAATGAATAATTTGCACCTAATTTCCTTTTTGCAATTGGTGACTGAAGTGATGTGGCAGTGTAGGAAAGGCACAGAAGATGTGAAGGTAATGAGAAACAAAGCAGCGTCCTTGACAAATTATGTGCATAGCATAAATAAGGCAGCCAAGAATGGACAAGAATTCATGTTTGCACTATAATTGGAATTGGAGTATCAGTCTGCAGTGAGAAACAAGGTCATTAATTGAGGTTTCTCCTGAGGTACAAAGGCACAGAAGAAATGAAAGTTGACAATACAGGTAGATACATAATATATGGACAGTAAAGAGCAGAGACGTTAGCTTGTTGACACTGGATTTAGGAGAATAATTATGCAGAAAGATTAATAATAAACTGTCTCTGTCAAAATACTTGAGTTGTAGACCCAGTAGACCAAACTGGTTGCGAGTAAAAAGGAAAGCAGACAAGGAGATGATCAGACAACTATGGCTACTGAGGTAGACAAACCAAAGAATGAAGGACAGGAACTATGCAAAGAGGATGGCAATGGAAATGGCTACCACTAAGGCCATAAATGTGGGACCCGAACAGAAGGGGCCCACTGTGGGGACACAAGAGGAATATGTAGGAGGGGAAAAAGAGATTCGGGAGAACTGCTGTAGCCAGTGTGTAATCCCTAGAGTGAGAATAGGGTAGAGACAAGACGTACTGTATAGAGAAGTAACCAGGCAAGGCTATTCGAGGGAAGATGTTGTCTGGGTCATGAGTGGGAGGTAAAGTTAGATATAATAGGTAAGAGCATGAGGTCTATCCAAACTTTTCATTTACCTAATTTTTCTTATGAGGATGCAGCTGTAATGGGGGTTTCTAAAAATATGTCCCTATCTGAACCATTAATACAGTTCATATCATACCATAGAGTAAATGTCCTGGAACAGTTGGCATTCCTCATGGATATATTCTGTTTTTTGGCCCCATTAAGAGCACCTTTTGTTGATACATACTTCCAGTTGAAATTGTAATTTCCATGAAATGGTAAAACGGTGCATACTGGCTGCCATCAGACCAGCTGGATTACTACACCATCATGGAAGGGTGTCTTCCATCTCAAAACATTCCCTGCTTTCTGCACATTAGACAAACAGCTTCGGACATGGTCATCCCTCTTACTGAACATCATGAAGAGTCATGAAGTCAAAATATCTATGGTTGGTTCAAGATCATACAGATTTGGGATTTACTTTCCAGCAATGCTGTGAACAGGCAGCAGGTGCTCTTCCTAGTTTGCTAGGGATACTTTGGATTATTTTAGTGTTCAACTAAGGAATTCATTAATTGGTCCAGGTTCAAGTACTTTACATTTTGCAATTTGTGCCACTGGTCAACCACTTCCACTATCTTGGCTTTAATATTTCCTCTTTGTTACACATCCACACAATAAATATTAATATTTACCCATCTTCTTCAGGCTTGCTATGTATAATAATCCACATTCCTTTGAAAGTCAATATCTATCTACACGAAAACCTAGGTCTTTTGGGAAAATGTTATATTTATTGATAAAAAAAAATTGTAATTCGCAGATACAGGATTCACTCCTGGTCTCCCGGCAAACAAGCCTCTCTTCATACTCGCACATCACATTTCTTCATTTGCTTGAATTTCACCCCAGGCAGTGTTATTAAACTCTACTTTACACATAACAACCAAGTACGTCTTTTTTTGTAGGCTTACATGTCACTATCTGTTGTCTACTCTAATGGTGCAATTCCCATGAAAAGTCATAACTCATAAACATAAATGACAAGGAGACACCTATAGCATATAGAACTATAGCACTTCAGCACGTCAGCACTGTTATTTGTATATATGTATAGGCACATTGGTACACAGACATAACCCATGACAAAACTAATGCTAGCTTGTCTTAGAATTGGACTACAGAGGGAAACCAAGTTCCTTACATTTTTATAGTCTGAGCGCTAATCTGAGTGTAATGTGTTTGGAAGTTTGTATAAACTTCAGAATTTAGCATTTTTCACCATAATATCCAATTAGATTGTTGGAATGTCTCAAAAGCATTGTAAGTGAAATCTAGGTCACTCTGTGGGACCTGCTTTCCTTTTCTGCATAACATTATAAGGCTGGGTGTGCTTTACCTCGTACAATGGAATTAAGAAGTGAAAGTTTCTTTCCTTTGCATTGCTCATTCTTTTTAAAGGGGAACATTCTAAGAATTATATTTAAACAAGTGTTTTCTTTTACAGGAACAAAACTTCTTCATATTGGGGTTTGTAATACAAGATAAAGTGTCACAAATTATCACAGTCATACAATACCCCCCCCACACACTCATTTGCATAGGAACCCCCCCCCCCAAAAAAAAGATACAAAAGCAATGAGAATGTCATTCTGTGATTAAGCTAGTGGCTATTTATCAATGTCACATATGTAATAAAATATGAAACACAGGAACTTATCCATCTGTACATTTTCTAACAGCTTTAACCAGTAGAGGGGCTCAGGGCTTGGAAACGTATATGCATGAAAAACATATTTATGCAAATGAATGTTAATATAAGAAAACTAAGTAAAAAGGGTTAGATTCTAAATTTCTTGTATTTGCACAGCCATTTGAAAAGCAATGCTTTTTTATTACAAACACTGGTTTTAATGAACAGTTAGAATTCACTTCCTGGGTAATGTATTACTCACTCGGATACATTTGTGTTCACAATTTTCATGGAAAAGTTGATTTATATTTCATTCTAAAAAGCATTCATTTAAAAGAAATGTTAACTGTTTATCTATTAAATAAAACCTTATGTAGAAGTAAAGAGAGACAAACATCTGTTTGGACTGCAGTTCTTGGGAACATCCAGTAATATTTTTAGCAGAGCAGTATCAATATAACAATAATGCTTAAGGTTACACAACTTTACTCAACACAAATAACTGTATTACATATTTAACACCAAGAATTTCTACAACATGTGGGCACATTGCATAAGTCTCAGAGGATCTACTGTAGCAATCAGCCACATTTTGCAACTATTAACTCAGTATTTTTTTTAAAGCAGGCATATTCATGCAACATTAACTTTTGTCAGTTATAAGGGGACATATTGCAGGTATCAATTCTACTTTAAGGTACTAGAAAAGATAACACAATAGCAACATTCATAAAACAGACATTTCTGAACAAATGTTCAGAAATTGCAGCCTCCAGCCTTTTTTGAACAAAGGACAAAAACACAAACCAACTACACATCTTAATTAACAGTGAAATTATTTTTTTAATCTTGAACCACCAGTGAAATGAAACCACTTCATACAGATGGTATGAAAATTACAGCTTAAAGGGGAACTATGATCTTCCTCTTTCCACATTTAACAAAACTGCATAAAAATATGCATCTATAATACTATATTAAAATGATGGGTGGAGGCTTAGAAATTACTGATGTATGTATTGATGTGTTAATGCTGCAGTTCTTTATCTACTACATAATTGGTTTACATATGCAATTTGCAACTCATCAACTGTCTTTGGCAATACTTCATGTGATCATGCCAATGAAGAGCACTTCAATTTGAATCTGAAATTTGAAGACCAAGTTTATGTACTTATTGTATTAACAAAACAAGTGACCTTCAGTCAATTTTAATTAGAACCTTCCTGATCACCTGAAAACAACCACTTGATTCTATCATCTGACAAAACTCCCAAACCTTAGCCTTATTTTCATTCAAAATAATTACAGGTCACACAGAAAAATGTGGAGAAAATCATAGTTTATTGTCTAGTGCAGGCCTAATTGGTATTCTGATGTGGATGTAAGCGCAAATAGAGTTGGGAGAATTCTACAAAGGTCTATGAATGCAAAGTAAGTAAAAGCTCAGAGACTCATTCAAGAGACCAAGTCCATTATAGAACCCTTGGCAAGAGGCTTCTTGAATAATGAAAAGAAACTATCACATTAATTTTTTTCTGTGGTCAAATACCCCAGCAGCAAGATCAAGAGGGGATATAAGTTTAATTCTAAATTAAGTGACACAGTGTCAACACCATTACAAAAATAATCAGAAACCTGAAAATTTGGATTCTCTAGGAAGAAGAAAAACAAGAGCACCTTTAGGGTTATAGTAAAATTAACAGAAGTTCCTTATTAATTGCCCCAACAATTGAAAGTAAAAATAATTTTGCATGGAAAAGTTATCATACAAAACTGTTTTTTGAAATAAAAGCATACCAAGTGCTGTTTAAATCCTAAAACCTAGCTCTATTTCCTTGGCTGTCACATCTAAATGAAAAGTCTTCCCAACTCAAGACACTAGGGGCTCGCAGATCACATTTTACTCATATGTTCATATTCCCCTCAGACCTGCAGAACTGTTAATCAAAATTCACTTTAATCAAGTAAACTGCTCAAAGCCTTATAATGAGAAAAGAGTAAAATGTATTTAGAGTATAATACTTTAAATATTCCATAAAGAAAGCACTTTATTAACCAGGAAGAGAATACGATTCCCTCGAAAACTTTACATTTCCCTGTGCAGTTCACATCTAGCTTTCAGTGCCGAAGTGGAGGGAGGTTCCAGTGCTTTAAATTTTAAACTCTTTCCTCCCAAGCCTTGGGTTGCACTTGTTCTGACAAGCTATAAGGAAGCATTTAATATACCAGTTCTTCTGCAATTTTCTCCAGTTAATCAATAACATCTGCAGAAAAAAAATGTACCCAGTATACACAATACTGAATAGCAATGGAACCCTAAACTTAACCTTTTTACCTATTTGACAAATATTTTTCATGTTGTAGAAGAAATTGCTAATATGCTTTAAAATGTGAATATAAAATTTCTGTAACTGGTGCACATGTAGTCTTTAAACTCTTGTCTTTCACGGAATCAGGAGTGTGTTTAATTCAATTATCTACATATCACTGGGAACAGTCTCTTTGACAACTTCTGATCTCCTAGTTTGAATTGCTATATGCAACCAGATGTGCAATGCACATCATTCTACCGTCTATTCAGTTATTTGTAAGGCGGCTTAATCTTTCATTATCTCGGTCTTTGTGACCTTCTTTTTCAAATTCTCTCAACTCGAGATGAGCCGTTTTTCTTTTCAGCAAAACTTAAAGGCACAACAGTTCACTCTAGAGTATTGTGAAATGCCAACAAGCTTCAAAGGGTTTGCTGCAGAAATATTTGTGCTAAGTCACACAACAGATATCCTTGCCATTCATGTTGCATATGAAAGTTAGGTTTACAAAACTCTACCACTATTACCACTGTTTTGTGGGTTTAAAGCCTTTTTCAAGAACACAAATTCCATTTATCATTGTGAAGGACGTTTTTGTTAATTATTAGGCTGATGCACCAACCAAACATGCAATGGCCAGGGTAAGCACTTATATTTTACTTTCAGGGGTAATGACCAAATATTTTCACTACAGACCAAGACCTAAGTGAAAGGAACAGAGCCAAAATTGCTCTTAATTTACCACACGATCAAAGTACTTATTCTTAAGGCTTCAGCAGTCTCTGAAATGTATTGAGAATGTCACTTTGAAACATATCACTGGCCACTCAAAACAGCAGGCAGCAGGGGTATGCCACATAACCATCTAGCACTGGCATAAATTACAAGAAATAAAAAAACACATGCCAGGACCAAAAGTAGAGTGTATTGCAGAAATAACAGCAAGAAAAAAAGACAGCATTACCACTTACTTTGTAAGGTACTGCATGCTGTTCAATGTTGAATGCACAGATCATGTGAGTAATAATGATAATTTACTTTTTTCTTTCTACAGCAGCCTATATCACAAGACAAATTGCATGTAATCTTTGGAATCTTCCATGAATAGGCTAGGTCAAGTTCTGGAATCATTAGCTTCCAAAAATCCAGATGAGCAACAATCAGTTCAAATACTTCTCAATAGGAACCACCATGGACCAGCAGACTGAAAAAAAAAATGCCTTTGCTATCACGACCTTTATCGGCCATAGCTGAACCTTTTTAATAGTTATTAGAAATGCTGGTACTGAATGAAGCCAAAAGGAACTGAGAGGTAAGAAGAAAGATTTCTTCTTGGAATAACTGAAACTTAACATTTCAGCTGGTGCAGATGCTCTTCTTTAATGTAAACTCCATTAAGCAGTACACCTACACAAATTTTAAAAATAGCAATGAAAGAATGGGAAGACAGGTGGTGAAATAACATGGACTGTCTGTAACCATGACATGTAAAGTAATAATATGTCAGTCACAAATTTATAAGTGAACCCACAGTTAAACTATAAGCTGTTGCACTTGCATTCAACACAAATAGCCTCTTTTAGCTCTATTCTTTTCAATTTGTAATCTGATACTGCTTTAGACAAACTGTGTTCCCTTTGCATAGCGGTCAATGGAGTAGATGAGAAGAGCCCACAAAAATTGTCAAATAACACTGGTATTTACCCTAGTACACTGAAATTTTAACTGGTTTCATAAGGGGTGTTGTATAAATAAGATTTGTTTCCCTTTAGAATTCTACCTTTGATGCAACACAGCAGGTGAATATGCTGGAGGTGTTAGGTTTTTCCCTTTTAAAGGAAAAGAAATAAAACACATTATCACAAAGCAACCATTTTGTAATAATACTGATTAGTCAATTTGTTTAACAATAAAAGTGCTATGGGGAGTTTTGCTACATACTAAGCAACATAGAAACATTTTTACAATCTAAAATTAATAACAATCCATCCATATTGGTGCACAGATATAGTGAAACAAACTGTAGTGAACAGTATAAGCAATTTGAAATCTGAACAAATAACAACATCTTAAATGTGCAGGATCTATTATTTTCACCAACATAAACGTTCAGTAGGCATGTTGCCAGATTTTTTTACTACTGAAAAAGTTCATTTGCAGAAATCCAGAATAAAAAAAAACTCTTACACATGTATACCGCAGTCATTCAAATGGTTCCCCATAACAGAAAAAATGAAGGTAATGTATTAAACACCTCTTTATGATAGCAACATTCATCCTTTGATTACCAGTCCTTTTAATATCCATTTATTTAAAGAAAGTTCAACTGTTTTGAGAATCTAACAAGGAATAACCAACATTTTACATTATGCACAAGTAGCACTAGCTGGTCAGTGGATTTTTTTTAGAGTTATGAACTCCATCTGATATTTCAATGTTTCTTAACGCATGTATATATTATACGGAGTAAAAACAGGAACCTGAATATACATGGCATATATATCTAGATTTTAACACAGAAGGATTGTAAGTTCACATTCATCTCTTATTTCATTTCCACTTAATATACTTAGATGATTTAATAAATGAAGATCAAGATGTCACTGAGTGGGAAAATACAGTATTTCCTTCAAGCTTTCTCAAAAAGAGGAACTACTAAACTTGCAGCGCCTGTGAGGCAGTTATCAAATCCCTCTTTTACAGAATCTACTCTAAAGGCAACTGAACTGAAAAGGCAAATCAATATCTAAACACAAACTGTCTCTTTACTTTCAGTCTTTTTGTTCAGCGTCATTGCCTACTATCCGTGCAATGCAACAGGCCATTTGTAAAGCATTTATCCCCGGAAATAAAATCAATTTACATTTCATTTTCTATGCAGTACATCTCAGAGTAAACCTTACAATTTTCATCTGCTTTAAGGTTTATCTAAACTGGTGAAGTATGTATTTATAACAGCATATGCCATGCCACAATGGTTCTTCATTACTTAAGTTAAACTTGCCAAAGGATAAAATAGGAAATAAATTAAGTCACACTCTTTTTACTTACCTTCCAAGCTCTTCTCCGATTTCATAATAATCTTCAACATTTTCCTGCTTAAAGGTGGTCATGGTGGTAGCCGCTTCTGCTCCTGGGATTCCCAAATCAGCACCCAGCGATTTCAGCAGCCCATCTCTTATCAGCCTCTTGACATTTCAAACCGACCCCCACTCATATTGGGTCTAGGAGAATAAGAATTGGTTTACAATATTTCAACCCCTTCTCACAGGTGGTACAGCGAATTTGTACAAACGGAAGACAGGCGTGATTTTTAATGAACTACTCGAGCAACTTAATACATTCTATTAGAAGCGGGTTTTTTTCCCCCCTAAAACAGCAGTTTCTGCAGCCCACTAAAAACTGTGAAGGTAGACTCAATCGCCTTTTACACTTCTACTCCCTCCGTTGTTAGCTCACAACGATGACAAATATATATTTTTTTTCTGAATTATATTTACTCTTTCTTATCCAGTACCGATGTCTCAAACGTCCACCTTTTGGAAAGACATCGTGTAACCCCGACCAGGAAGCTACATAAATTCCTCATTAAAAGCTTTGCGGTTGCTTGGAGAGCAGACCTTGGAGAGGAGCAGGGTACTCACATCCCTAGCGAAATACAAACGAATCGTTCGTTCTCTACAAAATCTCCCGAATACACAAGAGTGAACCAGGTGATTAAACCTCATACACAATCATCGGAAATATCGGTAACGTCATGAAAATGTATATGCATTTGTGTATACACACCTCGTGCATTCAGCAATTTCAATTGAAGAACTCGGCTACGGCCTTATTTCTTCTCTTTATGTCCAGGAACTGCGGACAAATACATCTGAAAATCCAGCACCGGATAAAGACAAAAAAGAAGTACCTTTGAATCCAAACTGCCGTCAATTTCCAGGTAGCTGGTGTTCCCCGGAAACAAGCGTTGCAAAATGCGCGTTGTCCTAAGAAGACATTAAAAAGGAATGTTGCAGGAAATGGGAGGACTGTAACAATGTCTGTATTAATACTGTGGCGTTCGCTGCGTGTGTTCTATGTGTTACACACAGTACTGGTGTGTTTCGGTCTCAAGGAGGCAGCATAGTGCGGTAACCCAGGAGAAATACACACTCGCCTAACCAATGAGAGAGCTGTAGTATTAACGCCAAGAAACGACCCTGACTTTTTATTAAAGCCCTCTGTCAAATTTTGAGACCTGCACTCAAAATTTGACAGAGGGCTTTAATAAAAAGTTTGGATATGAATTTGAATTTCCTTATTCATTAACTTGTTACATTCTATATTTCAACATTCATATTTTGTGTGAGTAATGAGATTAACACAATTCCTCTTAAAAATGCTGAAGGTTTTTGTAAAGGTCGGTGATTTTGTTCCTAGTTTCCTTTAGGCACTGCATTAACAGGTTAAAAAAGGCGAAAGACATACCGACCAGTTTATGTAAGTCATTCGTGTGTGTGACGTATCCTCAGCAAAACCAAACCTGAAAAACATGTTTTTTGTTTTTATTGAATTTCTGTGTTGACTGAGTTCCCTAATGTGTGTTACAGCATATTGCTGTTTTGACATAACCTTATAATTAAAGTTTTCTACAATCTCTTTTTAAGATCTTATTACTTATCAGTTACTTATGAATTTTTATAAACGAAATAAAATCTCTGATATTTCCAGAACTGAAACTCAAATTAAATGAAGAGGCAACAACTGTCCAGGCATATTGACTTCCAAAGCTGACCACCAGAAATTGCTAATAATATCTTCATCAAAATAACCTACAACAAATTAGTATGATAAGTGGCTTTGATTGTTTTAAACTCAAAAGTCCTTTTCCTACTTTTGAATCTGCAGGGAAATGACAAAAGATAAATACCAATACTTCACCTTGAAGGCAAGGAAGAATAGAAAGTAAAAACCAGTTCTCTCAAAAAATAAAGTAATGCAAACAGAATCCTTTTTTTAGTCTCCAGTTAAGAGAATCTTGTCCAAAAATAAGTCAACAAGAAAGATAAGAAAATAATTCTTACAGTTAGAGAGGAACTAAAACAGGTCTGATAAGATTTTTTTCTGAAAACAGAACTAAAACTTAATATTGCAGGCGTCACAGGACAAGAGAGGATGTCAGTTTTATACCTGGTGTACTGACCTTTTTATAACAGACATGACAAAAGTAAAGGAACTAGTAAAGGTTTATTCCATGCTGAAAAGAAACATTGTGTCTCTTTTCTTTTCAGTGTGTTATAAATCCTTTGCAGCCTACACATGCTGATGCAGTTACCTACTTGAACTTCATGACACAGCTAAATACATTATACTGTACTTATTATCATTTGTCATCAGTAGGAGATCTGCTGTCTACTAGGCTAGTTTACAAAGTAGTCGTGTGTGTGGCCTACAACTGGAAACAATACAAGTTGTACATCTGTGACAAATCCTTTGCAACTGGTTGCAGATGCTGTCTTGTGGGATTCTGTTCCTTTCCTCTCATTGAACCTAGACAAGTACTGTATGTGCCCATTCAGTGCTCTATAATCTCTAGGTACCACATGTAATCCCAGCTAATCTCACTGCTCATGTTCAATTGGGGTGAAGTCTGTAGTCTCAACTTTCAAGAAAGCTGTGTAACACAAGCATCATGGGAATGTGCTCTATGCTGTTGGAATGTTGCCATGTGAGGATGAGACTGTAGGAAGGACAGCAAGTTAGACTTGATCAATGTAGGGATGTGCGGTCAGGTTGCCACCAATCACTGTAAAAGGAGTTCAACTAGACAGTCCTGCCCAGACCTTCACACTTGGACTTCATAGGTAATAGCTATTGATGAGGTGGCATGACTCGTGGTCCCCCAGATTGTAGCCTGTCATTCATAGACTTCATCTGGAGGTTGGAAAATGCTGGCCCCGGCAAGTGACTGCCCAATCCAAGCTGTACACATCGATTCAGTCCAGCCACCAGCATATCATCCAGCATTTGTCTCTTGATAAGAAAGGGAAGCGGGTTCCAGTGCCCAATCAAATCTCTCACTAATAAAATGATTTAGGTCTTATGCAACGGTCAAAGATACTCAGTTGTATCACAGTTAGTCATGAATGATCTATTTATCAAACTAAACCAAAACATTTGATTGATAGCATAAATCTGCGTGCTTAATGTTTCCATGACTTCCATGACCATGCTGCCTTTGAATTCATTAATGTTTCTATGGGACACTTCTTATAATAAAATAGAGTTCTTAAATTTAGCAACTAGTTAAAAAAACATTTAATTAATGAAATACAGTATCTTTTGTTTAGAGTTCATTGTGAGATGTATATGTATTTACTATATTAACAATAAAATCTCCTTAGGCTGTCCTGTGTAGAATTCCATTTTTAGATCTTAGAAAGAAAAGTGTTTTCCCCCGATTAAGTACTGTTTGCCACATTCTGATGTGGTGCATATTTTAACTACTACTGTGAGAAGGGTTTGTAATATTCTCAGTAAGCTCACATGATAATGATACATTCTTTTTTAATTTTGTGTGCTGAAGAGCTGTTCTATGAGAAATGTGCAGGGAAATTTAAACCGCTGTCAAAAGTAATATTTCCGGATTACGCTGGTAAATATTACATCACCGTCTTGTTAAGGGGTTCAAACTCATGTAATATCCATGTCATAACATCATTACTCTGAAAGGCTGTAGTTGTTAGTGTAGTTCTTCTTAGTTCAGTTCATTTTCTTCTTGTTATTTCTGTCCACTCAAACTGCTTCCTGAATTTGTATCCCAGCATAACCTGCATTCTTGATTTGCTATTTATTTTTCTGCTGGCACACTGTAGTTCTTTGTTTGCTCTTGTCATGTCAGCTGTGCACAAGGCTAATGTTGATAAAGATGATTCCAAAGTATTTTTTTTGTCTCTGTGACTATTTTAGTTATAGTCAATTCACAAAACATGGGTATTTTAATGTGATTTGTATTCTTAATTAAATCCTTAATCAAATGTAGCTTAATTTATACATGTTAAATAGCATTAATCAGATACAGTATGTGGGCACTAAATCAGGGTTTGAGAAGGTGGTCAGAGGAGGATTTTGTAAATCATTTACCCATCTGATCAAACAGATCAGAATTTTAATGTATTCTCCAATTAACATAAGGGCTTTAGATATTTAGCATAGTAATGCACTTCATACAACATTTTAAAATCAAAAGCATTTTGTATTTTTATCACAGTTACCTCAATTATTCTACAGCCTGTATTAGCAACAGTATAAACTAAATAAATGTTGAGTTCTTTTCTTTAACCATGTGCATTTTGTAGAAATGTTTTTCTATGAACAAACAGAAAGCAGGACAAGGTTAATACAAGGAAATCAGTAACTATCAGTAACTTTAATATAAGGAAGTAACTTCAACCTGAGTTAAGTGTGGAATGTATCAGGAAGGTAATCATGTTACTAAACATTTTCACCCTTCGAAAACAATGCATAAGAAGAATGCTCATAAAATTGTAAGGTTTTGATAACAATTCAAACTTTCAGTTCTACCCTCAAACACAGTTTTGTGAAAATTAAAAGTCATTCATGTTTGTTTGTTTTCAAATAGATGGTTGTGTGATTGCACGTAAGACTCAGTTGAGGACAATTTATTTCAACTAGGGAACTATGGGAAGGAATCTTTAGAACAGGCCAAATTTGGTAGAATTATATAAACTATAAACTTGTTTTTTGTTTTTAAAAAATCTCAAAACCAATAAGACATCAAGTAATTCATTAATCTTTTGTATTTCATATATAAATGCTTATATCACATGCATAAGGAATAAAATGCAAGACCATTATCTTACAGCATTAGTTGTGATATTAAAGAAATAACTACAAAATGGCTAGGGAGGAGAATGATAGGGATAATTTAAAAATAATGGATATCAAGCATTTTTTAAAGGGCATGGTAGATAAAAGGGGTGACAGGCAGGGGGGTGTGGGGTGGGGGGTATATCAAGAACTAAAACAATGCTAGTATAAAGAGATAAAACTTCAGTCACAAACAATAATGCATCACATTAATTAAATGTTTCAAAATGTGTATGACAAACTTACAGAAGGAAATTTAAATAAGAAATAAGAAAAGAAGAAAAGAACAAATGATTTCCCTAAATGTTGTAAAGTCTCTTCAAAGCTCCTTATACCTCAGGTTTCAGTTATTCAAGGAGAAACTGATTGGTAACGGCGGATGATTGCTTACTCTTGTCTTCTGTTCTCTGCTTTTCTCTTTCTAACCAACTCATTCTCAAATCCTCACTTTCCTTATATTTTGTCTGCTTAAGTGAAACACATGGTTACATTAGCTACTGCTTACCTCTGGAGATTTCTAATTTACAGTTAACTGAATAAGTAGCCCTTGATCAGACCAGGGCCAGTTACCTAGCTAGCCTCTACTGGCAGCAATGTCAGTACCTTTAATACAGACTGCACACTGAAGAATCAGACTGGGAGGAAGCTTCATATGTGACTTCAGTATGTGACACTAATTATTTTGAAGACCTCCTGACTTACAGCAATATATTTTAAGATACATTAAAATGGCAACAGATGCTATTTGTTGTGTTGAAATGCCTCAATATACATACGAACAGATATGCATGCAGTTATAGAAAAAAATATTGCCTTTAAACCTCTAATGGGAGGCTGGCCATTGTGTAAAATAGATTTATTTGCTTTCTGAAATAGATCTGGGATGTCCTTGAGATAGAGAGTTCAAATCCTGCCAGGAGACAAACTATGTACATACAGAACATAAATACATTGCATACAATATGTTTGAATCCCCAATAAAATAAGGAAACTTTCTGTTTGACTATAACAGATGCTTACTTTTATAATTTTAGTATAGTAGCATACATACAATATAGAATTATCTTTGTTTTACTACACCAATTTCCAATTATGTTTTATTCCCACCCAGTTTGGAACAGACAGCTGTGTACTTTTCATGATTCGACTCACAGCTACAAATCCCACGGACGCACACAGAGGAGAATGAGGAAGTATAGGCAGTCTCTGGCCCTGACTGACTAATCCCACCCATCCCTCGATGGCACTGTTCCTCAAATGGGTTGGGGAATCCCAGCTATAGCTGACTAGTGATGTGATCCTTGTTCAAACCCATAATTACAGATTTCAACCATAATGTTTCTGCCTTCTTATATGTAAGAAAATGTTTAACATTTTTAAAAATGGTTATTATAGCTGATGCAATGCAACTTTGAGTTCTCATAATCTTACAGGGTCAGTTTAGTATATTTTATTAATTGCTCGTGCATTTCTGATATTTAATTGACATAGTTCATTTTGTTTTAAATTTAGTGCATCATTTGGATAATGATACCATTTTGCTGTTTTTTATGACTAAAGAATATTGAGATCCTCTAGTTATTTACAATATACTGTATACTTTCCCCCCTGGTAGTACTATGGCCCTCTCTTGCTGTTTCACATAAACGTAAGCAAAACTTGTCATGCTCTCAGTTGCCTCAGAAACCAGGTGCATTCCCCCAAGGAACTGCAATCAGGACTCGTTTGGGCCATTTAACTCAGCCCCTCTCATCCAATTAACTTGTACTTCAGCAATCAATCCTCCTTATTTATTGAGATGCTTTCAGACATACAGCAATGCGCTCCCAGTACTGACCTATGTCTTCAAAAGTTATTCCCTGTCTGAAGACTTCCACTCCAGTCCTGAATCTGATCTGCCTGACTACATCAGCCTGTTGTTCAGCACTGGACCAGTGGCTCCGAATCCACAACCAGCTTCCCTCACAGCAGTGAGGTCTTGCAGCCACTTCCAGCCCTGAAGACTACATCCGCCATTACCCTTCAACATTTCTGATCATTTCTGATGGTCTCCGAGCTCCACCTCTTTGTCAGTCTCTGCCAACCTCCAAAGATCTCTGAGCTCTTGGATTTGGATCACTAGCCTGTCGGTAAGACTTCAGCACCTTCATACATCCTATTATAAAACGTATGTGTTTCCTCGACCTAATTATTGCAACAGCTGCTTCATACGCTGCATGGTTGGATGAGTCTAAATTGTGAATTAGTTGACTATGCAAATGAAACCAAATAAAATGGAATATAATGTGGTATAATCAGAATTAAAATTGGTGTTATTTGTTCTTTAAAAAGTTCTGATTTTGTCGTTTATTTTGGAATTTGGACATGATAATGGGGTTAATCTCTTAATCCCTCCAGAATGGATCATCATCTTGAAAAGGTGTTTTAGATTAAGTGTTAAACTGGAGAAAGAAGGGAATTCAGTATAAACCTGAAATGCTCTAATGCTACAATAATATTTGTTCTTTAATGATTTGTCTACTGTAGTGTAAGACTATATTTGAAGTTACTGTTATACATTTACTTTTTATATGCAATCTGAAGGAGAGGTACTCCTTGAACTCTTTGATTTAAGAAGTGTATCCTACTAATAAAATAATATTTTTAGACCTTTCACCAGTTTGCTGTTGCAAAGGATTTACTGTTGAGTTGAACTTCAACCCAGCTAAAATCACATAACAAAAGAGAAGTTGCAACTGTAGGTGGGGAATACTGAGCAAATTTGGAACTGGAGAGACATGCTTTGAATATCTTAAATTTTTTATCCCTCAAGACCTGAAATTTACATGTTCTTATAATTCTAGTATAAAGAAAATGTTATTTGAAAAGAACCACCCCCATTTATGTCCTAGTTATAAAATAGAGCACTGCAGTCTGTTTAATGAATAACATGGGTAATATTTTAGATTAGAGGTTACAGATGTCCATTATAAGCATTTTAGAAATGGAATATATAAATAATTAATTTGCATTAATGTGATGCATAATGCTACAGCTGATGGATAATTGCATATTAGTAAAAAAGCCCTAATTCTGACCATAGCCTAACCATATCCCTATTCTTATTAAAGTACTTTTATTAATTTATTAACAGCTGGCTTACTAGCCAATAAAATGTGTGATTGTGCAAACTCTAAACTAAAGCGTGACCTTAAATTATACTGTATGTATCGTTTTATGTTCCCCTTCTTTAAAATTTCTCTTCCCTTTTCTTCCAAGACAATTGAAATTGTGAGAAAAGAAAATACAGAATTTGATTGTCACTGCATGTCTATTGTCTTTAGATCAATCAGTACAGTAAATTCCCTTCCAGTTCACAGCACAAAACCTGTACTTTATCAGAGAGTGTGACTGTGACCAAGGTTTTATGAGGTGACAGGTAATGGTGAAAATAAACAGAGGGGATTATTGATAGAATAATATACTGTATGCTGAAAACAGCACCTGTTGTCTAGTCCACTGTGTCAACATAATACTACAATAGTTGAGTCTCCTTGCTGAGAGTGGTGAAGCATTTAAATAACCTCCAATTTATTGTTACAAGGAAGTTTTTAGCCACCTACTAGTGGTGCCCAAAAAATAAATAACATATAACAATACCCCACTCTTAAGACAAGAGAGGTCAAGGGACCATTGTCACATATGACCTTCAGCTAAAGACATAGATATTTAGAACTTTTTTACACTGAGGGTGCAGTTACCAGACAATTAATTTTGTAAACTAAATGCAGGGAAGTTTAAATTACCTCACCAAGAATTTTATCTAACTTGATCTTTTGAAAGGTGTCTGTTTTCATGGACAGAAAGTGTTTTGTACAGGCTGCATGTTCTTTGTAGTCATGTTGATGGAAAATGCACTAATTCCAGAATCATCTCGTTCTTATGGCCATTGTAAGCAATGGGATATTATTGGATAATGTGACATCATTGATGTGTTGTTTGTTATTGTATCAGCTTTTTATGCTGCTTTGCCACAGGAGGACTATTCTCATAGGTTATGGGTCTGCATGTCTGTTCTGCAGGATTTACAGGGTAGCGGTAAGTGATCAACAAGAGAAGATTAGAAAAGTCTCCTTTAGCAAATGATTGATCCAATTAAGCCATTCAGAGCTCAGCTGGAATTTAAACCTGAAGACACTATGGCCATCCAGGGCCATGGTTGCAGCACTAGGAAAAATTAGTGCAACAAGCTAATAAATGCAGAAACCTTTGTTAAGCTGTTGGTGTGACTGGTTATGCTCTCTTTTTATAAAAATGGGACTTAATGCAGTTAATCTATGTCATGTCAGCAGAAATGTGTTGATTATCAGATGTGTGTTTGCTTGTGATGCTTCATTTATATTTTACTAGGAATGACAACACCTAAGACGAAAGCGTCATGGAGCGAAATTGTGGCTTAACCTGCTTGGCTGAGGGCTGGCCTCCTGACGAGGACCGCCATGCAGGGCTACCAAGGGGTAGCTGCAGAGGTGGGGATGGGGTGGAGGTGGGATGCAAGAGACATTCAAGAGAGAGGGATAGGGATCTCGTAGGTATTTATAGCGTTTGGGAGAGGAATTAATCATCCCTCCTGAACTTTTGTTATAAACTCCATTTTGCCATCACCAGGGCATTGTAGCATATAGCGCTTTTCTGGACACTCCACTCTAAGTGCTTTACAGGTAATGGGGACTCCCCTCCACCACCACCAATGTGCAGCACCACCTGGATGATGTGACGGAAGCCAATTCATAGATGGGGATTATTAGGAGGCCATGATTGGTAAGGGCCAATAGGAAATTTGGCCAGGACGTCAGGGATACACCCCTACTCTTTTCAAGAAACGCCCTGGGATTTTTAATGACCACAGAGAGCCAGGACCTCGGTTTTACGTCTCATCCGAAGGACGGTGCCTGTTTACAGTATAGTGTCCCCGTCACTATACTGGGGCGTTAGGACCCACATGGACCGCAGGGTGAGCGCCCCCTGCTGGCTCCACTAACACCTCTTCCAGCAGCAATCTTAGTTTTTTATATACTAATGTATTTGCTTTTGGTTGAGCTGGGTCTAGTATTGCCAAGAGATTTTTGTTTAGTGAATTACAAAATAAATGGCAAATAAATTGATTTCTCAAAGCATGCCAGTAAATTCTACTTTGAAATATTTATTTGATTAATAATATACTGTACATCTGACTTTCAAATGGATGGATAACACTAATAAAATATTAAACAAGCAAAATTCTACAATACAACTAAAAGCCTTTCCAACAGAATAATGCATTAAACACTGTGCTGATGAAGACAGTTCTTTTATTAGAAAAACACAGAACTTGACATGGCATGAGAACAAACAGGTTAAGGGTGGTTAGCAACCAGAATACATTCATAACATTCAAAGCAGGTTTCAGGCGTTCCCTTATCAGGTTGGAGAATTTGTCAAATCTAGAGATCTATGGAACTGTCGAGGAATGACAAAGCGAAACTTAGAAATGTGAAACTAAGATTTAATATTTCTTTGTTTTTTAAGTATTACAGTTTTAATACTGGTTGGTCTAAGAATTAATCAGAATTGCCTCTTCAATTTTGGATCACCTAAGTTAACCAACTTGACCCTACTGAATTTCACCTTTGCTTTGGACAAAAATCCTTGTTCAAGATGAAGGTTTGTATACTTTCTTCTAAAATACTCATTACAGAGCCATTGATCTTTGATTAAATGTATTGCACATCTTTCAGAGCCTGTAGCTAAAACCAATTGGAGTAAAATGTGATAGCTGCCAACACTGAGAGCTCACAGGTGCCTTACAAATTAAGAAAACCCTGATCTACCTTGGTGGCACTCAGTTATGTGTCATTGCTTAGGAAATTATGGTCACAATTGAGTATCCATAAAGCTGTTGATGTCTGGACTTCAGTGACAAAAATGCATTTTGTCTTTATGGGTGAATACTCAGGAGCCCCTTAAAGACAGTTTTAATACATCTTGTGAGTGGGATATCCTCAGGCATCTCTAGACATTTTTGTGCATAAAGTATACATTTCATACAAGGATTATGTAAAGGATTAATAAGTAGATTACAAAGTAAACATATCTGAAGCACTTGTGAAACAAATTCAGGTAGCAGATCTATAATGTTTTAAAACACCTTAATTTATCATGTAAATTTCTTGTTGGTCTTTAGATGTTTTACAGTTCATTTTCATAAATTAATTTATTGGGTAGAGCTCAGTAATTACATTACTGCTATGAATACCTTAAAATAGACAAAGGTGCCTTGGAAGCCTTAGAGATAAAACGTATTCAACATGGATTAACCAAAACCATGTGTAAAACCAGACTCAACTGTGCCATCTGTCAGCTATCTGCATGTATTGCAGGCACGTGACTACACAAGTAGTTTCAAAATTATTTTCCTCACATTTCAGTAAGTACTTTATTAATTGTTAATAGACAATACTGACTTCATTTTATGGCAACTAGAATTAAACTGTTCATTTAAGAGGAGCTAAAAATTATGTCGAAGACTATCAATAAAAATACAGTATTACAAACAAACTGGAAAATATCAGAGGCTCGTACAACTCATTTGCATTGGATCACACACTTCACTACTGCTTTATTTAATTTTTATGAACATTAACCTTCACCATCAAATATAAAACTTTGTGTGTAATCCTTATTTTACTATTAACGGGTGGCTAACATATTTTACACACAATAATGACAATGAATTCTCTAGATTCTACAGTGATATTGTACTGCCTTCATTGCACTCATCTAATTGAATAATCATTCTTAGTTAAGAAGAAGACAGTTGTAATATTTTGTTTAATTCCACACAGAAATCTATCATTACCACCAAAACATATTCTTAGACAATTATTGGTACAATTTCAGAATAGAATAGAATTCTAGTAACTTCTAGTTACTAAACTAATTATGCCAACTCTTAAATCCTAAAAGATTTATGCAACACTTTCCAACTTCTTGTCAAGTCAACTGACATACTAATGCTTTCTTTAAAACCTTCTAAGAGAGAAGTAAACACTTCAAAGTAAACAAGAAGACCAGTGTTTGTCATACTGTACCTAAAGAAAACACCATCTATCTTAGGGAAATAGGATGAATTTGTAAAAAGTAAAATTAAAGCACAATGAAGTGATTTTCCATTTGGTTGAAAGCACTGACTTCATCCCAGGACTCATGCATTTGTGTATCTTTCCAATAAGCTTCTGTAAGCTATGGCATACCAAAGAGAGGATAAAATCTAATGAATACAATATGTCATCCAATTTTAAATTCCATTGAATGTGTCCACAGCTGTTTGTTATCAATCCCCAAGTAGTTTTTAGCTTTCAAGTTTAGACTTACTGCTAGAATCTCAAAACAATATTACAAAAACAAATTGTACATACTGTTTGTCAAAATCAAAAGAAATGGAGGCTTGCACAAAAGGTACTTGAGGCAAGCACCACAACAAATGTTTGGAATCTAATTAGATCCCATTTAAGTGCTTGAAAGTTAAATAGATATTTAACAGATGTAACTGTACATGCTCATGTTTTCTATAACCACCACATCATTAGGTCCAAAATTTTACTGGCCAATGTAGTGCTCCAAGGGAAAGCATTCACATTTAGACTGTTTTATGTAACAATCACCAAGACCACACGATGGCAGTACTAAGTAAATATAGCTGTATTAAATACAGCTGTCCTTAAACCAGCAAATTCTAAATCCACTGAAGCATCTGTAACATATGATCAGAATGAAGGATGTGTCTTCACTTCATGTTCCACTTTTAAAAACAAGTAACTAAAATACTCAGTAAAAATCCCAGCTTCCCACATGCTGAGAATTTTGAGGTTTTCCATAGTTACAGTAAATGTTGTGTGAACTGTGTTCAAGCGAACAAGCAAACTTTGTTGAGTGTGGGTGTTTTTGTAAATCCATTCTAAAATGTTTTATTAAGGCAGTATGCATATATGAATGACATACATTTAAAATAAATGTGTTGTACCAGATTATATTTGCCATATATAATGAAGACAACTTAAAATTTCAAAGATGTGTTCTCAAACTGAGGCAGCTGTTATTAATTCTGATACCTTTAAAGCTGCCAGACTCATTAATATATTTCTTTATCTTTCTGCAGAGAAGAGAAGAAAAATATGCAGGCGAGACGTTCTCCGGTTACAGGACATTCTACAAACTGACTGTGAGCAATTATCTCAACACAAGAAACTGATGTTTTTAACTGACCCTCTGAAAACTGACAAGGTTCACTGACTTCTGGAAGTGCTATTTCAAGATTTTTGTTTCTTCACTTAGATGCTTTTCACTATTTTCAAAAGTAATCAGTGTGTTCCATTTTTAAAGCCCACACAAAAGGAATCTTAGAAGAAGTAAAATCAATATCTTGAGTGATATCAGCAAGATCAAATAAATGATGTTTCATCAAATGACGGTTTCAATAATTTGCAAACAAGCATTTCATTTCAGTGACTTAATGTTTTATAAGATTTAAAATTTGGAAATAAAGCAGATTGCAGTATCTCATGTACATATTCTGTGTACAAATCTGGGTTATTTTCCTTCAAGTATTATATTTTTTGTTTTAATTATTTTATTATGGATACAAGAATACAGAGCAGTCAAACAAAATAGTTAAACAGTCAAACAAAATACCAGCATCTGTCATAACCTGATAAAGATTTTTTTGTATGTAAATAAAGGTCCTGAGGTGAGGGTTTCACCTATGAGTCATCAGTGTCTGTAGAGTGATAGTAGATGCAGGCATTCTTATCAGCACTATAAATAATCCTGCTAATTAAAACTATAAATTAAATCTCCCCAGATTTCAGTTCAGCAAACAAACATGGAAACATGGCTTGAAACTTGTTATCCTCAGATAATTGGTTTATTGTTTACCATTGTACTCGCAGATTCTCATAGAGAAGATTCAGCCTCCTTAAAGACAAATATTTAAGGAAAAACATATTTGTGAAATAAAAAACAATTGTAATAAAATATTAATTGACATACATTTCATGACAGAAAGACTGAATACTTAAAAATATAAAAAATGAAAACTTTGAAAAAATGATTAGGATTATTATACTTGTGTTTCATATTTTTTGTGTATTGCTGTGTCAGACCCCTCACGTAGTCAGGTATACGTGGATTGGTTTCATTGATATGCATTAAAAGCAATGCAAAGCTACTTGCAATAGGTTTGTATTATCTCTAGCAAATTTAAAATTAAATTTCAGGTGGATTAGGGAATCACATACAATAGAGAACAGAACACATAATGTAATTCTTTCCACAGACAACTAGGCTTGCAATACTTATGTTTTTGTAGGCTAATTAAGTCTCATGTATTCATTTTAAAAGTACTGTAGGTACTTAAGCTTTAGAGTCCACACTGTGAGAGAGAAACTGATTTTGCAGGTTACTGTAAGCCAAAACTGTAGGAAAGGCATCTCCATGGACAAAGACCACATTGTCTGACTATAAACTATTCATCTGTTTTCAGTACATTGTAGACAAAGACATGTAGGTAGACATTTG
Source organism: Atractosteus spatula (assembly GCF_055471065.1). Classification (NCBI taxonomy): domain Eukaryota; kingdom Metazoa; phylum Chordata; class Actinopteri; order Semionotiformes; family Lepisosteidae; genus Atractosteus; species Atractosteus spatula. Next base: position 54,898,548 of record NC_142708.1, on the reverse strand, counting down.
TGTATGGGGTTTGGGGTAGTAGGATAGGATTAGCACAACATGAGACATCAGGAAGTTGTTGTAGTGAGTAAATTCTAGAAGAATGTAAAATGTTCATTTTACATTTAGAGAGGCAATGTAAAATGTTATAGACATTTTCAGCTGTTTTATTTCCTGCTAATTGTCCAGTTTCAGGGAACATAAAGGGTCTGGGATTAGGTAACTAATCATATTTATCTCTAATTATTATGAAGCTAATATATTTTCTCTATATATGAGAGAAGTGGTTTCTTTTGAATTTGGTTGTTTTGGGGACCTTGTTGGAGGTGCACACTGTGCAGAATAAATGAGCAGGAGCACCTTAAAGTTCAATTTTCCTCCTTTTCTATTGCTGTGCACCTGTCTTCTGATATGGTTTGTGCACCTGTTATCTTGCCTTTATGTCACCGATCAATAAAAGGGTAAATATTTATGGCAATGTCAAATTGCAAAAACTGATATGCAGTAGAAAGTAGGATTTAGTATGTCACTGATAACATAAAAACAGGGATTTTTTTGGTAGAACGTGGACTCTAGAAAAATTGGCGCCCAATCTCTTTTCTCATAAGACTGGCATTTTAACTAAACCACTTTTTCCCCCTCAAGGTTGTTGGCTTCTATCTATACTGACTGGCAGAACATGATGTTTCAGAACCTGCCCCATGGGTTTCCTTTCACTATTTTAAGAACACATCCCTTAGCACTTACCATCCTCTGGTATCTCTGTTGCCAGACTTTGTGTGTGGTCTCCCTGAGTTTGTCATTGCTGTATTTATTTAATTACCCCTGAAGGTATAACATTAACACCTGTTCATGCTTTCTTCCTATTAAACTAGGCTTTCCTGGAGCCAACACTGCAGGTCACCGTGTTTTGTGGGGTTTCTTGATGAAGGAGTGTGTGTTTGCTAGGAGCTCGCAGCAGCTGATATTTTGCACTGATTCTTTCAAGGTCATACAATTAGTCAGTTTTCCAGTTAAAATATTAATATTGGGTAATGGAATATTTTCTCAAACACAATATAGAAATAAAAATAGCCATTTCCCAGATCAGTTGAAGGTTTCCAGAACCTCCTGAAATATGCTCAGGATTAAGATAATCTAAATATCCAGTCTTGTTCTTTATCAAACAAAGTTTGTTGAGTTGCGTATGTATAAGAGAAAGCTGGGTTGTATATGTACACAGAGATATTTTCCATATCCTCAAAGTAGACACTTAAAATGTATCGATTACTCATTCATACAATACATTAATCAAATAACAAAATTTAATATACAGATACACAATGAAATCAAGATAGTCTAATCTTATGGGACACATAAATAATGTTACTAAAATTTTAAATGGCGACTAGATAGGTCACTGATTGTTATAGTGCTATGATTGCATGGAATAACAATACAAGGCTCAAATCATTCGATGCAGAATTTGGATTTTGGTTGTCAAAATGAAAGTACCAGCTCATACACAGATTCACACAGATTTTAGGACAGATAAGAAATTGGTCAAGAAAAGCTAGATATGAACAATTCTTATCAAATGAAAGCATTATTTGAATGAGAGATCTAGTAAGCTTGTGAAGCAAATGCTTTTGGGCTGTTTGCTTTATTTGTAGCCTGTCTGTGCGTTGCCCACAGAATGAGATGTACTGCTTCACCATCAGCAGTCTAGTCCAGAGAAATCAGGAAACCATCTCTGTGACTAACAGGCCATCTTCCAGAAGGCAAAAGGCCACCACACTGACCCAGGACTGTTATATTCATCTGATTCCTCTGCATAGTTGTAATTGTATTACAGTGACTAAAATACTGGAAGAAATCTGTATGAACATGATCTACATTTTCAGAATCTGCTTAGAAATTCCATGTTGGCTGCCGAGTGATGTAAATGTCATTAACACTTCTCCTTAATAATACAAATATGATACCCATGCAAAATAATGATCGTAATTGCTTCTTAATTGACAATATTAAGTCATGCTTACAGTTTCTAGATCTTTACAACACTGGATTCATAGCACTGATTTTGGACCACACTACGTTGGGGACAGACTGTGTACCTTTACTTTAACATATTATATCTTATCACTCAAACAGGGGACATTGTAGGATACTGGGGAGGACTAAACAAACTGCCTGTAGTACAGTTAATGTGTAAATCTACTAGCACTAGAGCTGCAGCTTTAGTAAAGAACTGCATACTGCAGTACTGTATGCCATGAAGTAAACTAAGGTTGACAGTGTAGAAAGTATCATTACAGTGACCTCTGTTGGGATGAAACTGTGGTGCAGGGAAACACAAAAATCCAAAAAATATTCTTAACTCATGACACCAGCACTTTTCATTTTTTAAATTTCAATAAATACAGTTTGGGAGGTAACAAATTTATTTTATTTTTGATGCTCAATAACCTGATTTTTATTTAAATCATGTACAATACTTTAGATGTTTAGCTGTAGACAAGCAACCAAAGCTATAAATGTTACTATTGGTATATTAGAGCCAATGAAAAGACAAGAAAAAAAACACAAACGTTTGGTCTTCTTTGGGTGTGCTACCTACTTGAACTATTAGAACTATTAAAAAATGTTTATTTTTAATTCTCAATTCTATTTACCAATGACAATGACTTCATGTTACATTCATTTTAATTTTCAGCTTTGGTATAAAAGAATACAGTCTGTGCAGTTATCTGTAATGTCATGATAAAGGAGATGCCACATCAGTGTTAAAGAAAGTCCTTTTGCTTAACTGACCCTTTCGTAAAAATATGTATCTATGAAAAAAAGAAAAATCATAACCTTGGTATTTCTTGTTCACATTTTTAACATGATTAATTTACTGTCTTTAAAAAGAAAACAAGAACATTAGATTTTCTTTCTGAACTATTGCAAGTCTTAATACTGGTAACAAGTGGTCTTCAGCTGTAGTTTTATTTATGTGTGTTACGATCAGTTAAGTAAATAAATTAACTGAAGCATCATGTTTACTTTCCTTTGACAAAGGTAGCTCTTAATTTCCTTTTACAGGCCTAAAACTCCATGCTACTGGAAGGTATAACAAGTCATAAACACATGACAATGGTAAATGTGAATACCATAATATACAGTATGCAGTACCTGCCTTGAGAGAGGTGTCATTTGGGACCTGAATGTGTGTGATCTTTCTGGTAGCAAATATTTAACAACGACAACTGGGATTCAACTCTCCTTTGTGTTACATTGCTCTGTTATCATTTCAAGCAAGTCCGTGTAAGAACAACAAGATCAAGTCTTGAATAATAAAGACATGCTGTAATAAAGAACATCAGTCCGAACTAGAACACCCTTGTACTCTGCATCCTATTTAAAGGACACAGGTGCATCAATAAATCGAGGCTGTTTGTGCAGCTGCACATTACCAGAAATAACCCCCTCTACATGTGGCCTCTGTACTAAAACAAGTCTTCTTTTTTCATATAAATGTCTCAGAACGAATGCATTTAATGTTCTAGGCCACTTGCATTTAATTTTTAGAGGAGGTTTAAAACTATTACATTGGTCTATGTCCCTGAGGAAATATTCACCTGTATAATTACAGTATATGCCATCATATTATTTTTCACTCAGAATCAATGAGTATTCACCTGCACTTGGAGGTAAGAAAATCTTTCAAGATATGCAGAAAACATGCGTATATCATAAAAGTGCATAAATATATATAGAGAGAGACTTTCAGTATACTACTATTGTGAATTTCTTAACACTCAAATGTTTGCATTTCTGTCTGTATGAGCTTTGTCTTCACTTTAGTTATAAATGCAAAATTCTGTAATGGGATTTGTACCTCAGTGCCTTGTTGGTAGACCACTGTTGGGGGCTTCAGTAGTTTAAGGATATCTAACATGGAATAGACAAGGGCGCTATGTATGTATCGTTCTTCTCTCACTGCGGGCCCATGAATCTCACAGTACACTGAATACTCTGCAAGCCAAAGGTTTTGATCAGTTGCAGTTGATTCCATTGGTACTGTACCATGAGATAAAGAATTCCTGACTGACCTTCGGCATACCCAGACTTGGTGGCATGTGATTTTTCCATCCTGTTGCTTCTCCTGGTCACAGTCAGTTAATGAGATACATCAGATTCAAATGACTAATCTCTGTCTCTAAGGCCAACCTGAGTTCCAGATAGAAGTCTTTAAAATTTTTGAATCATATCTGTTTTAAAAAAGCCATAATAATCTCCAGGACCTAGTTCAGTGCTTTAAAAATACATTTTCATACATCTTTGGAGCAGAAGTACAAGCTTTTCAAGTACTCCATCCCTCCAGAAATTTCAGTTTGAGACCTCTGTTGATATAAAAATAGTTGATTATCATTAATTGCAAAAGCATGGTATTTTTTCAGATCAGGTTCCAGCAATAAGCTTATTCCAGGGGACTAAATTTAGTTGTAGGAGGTGTGAGCCAATTGTGATCTCATTGCTATTTAGGCTAGAACGTTTTAAGAATCCCGTAGAAAGGCAGAAAAACGCCTTCAGTATAAGCAATTTACATTGGCTTGGAATGCTATATGTTTAAAAGGATAAAGTATTTTTCAGGAGTAATGGTTTATATTAAGAAATCCTTCACACTTGATTTTTCCTATCTTCACCATTTTATTGCATTCAGAAGAACAGCTAAAATGATCAAAATTGCATTTGTCTTAAACACTGTGGATGTGTCTATTTTCATTTCACAGTCTGAGCCTGACATAATTATATTGCTCAATTTCTAATTTTGACAGTGAGTTATATTTTTCTTAGTGAATAAAATCAACTTTTCCATTGGAGTTAAACAACTTTTCTGGAAAAGTTAAACAATCTTTTATGAAAATGTAGGAACCTTTTCAAAAGAAAACAGAACAGCGTAATTGCTATAATTTCACGGCTGTCTTTTCCCATCAAATTTGACTGTCACACTCGCACATACTTTGTGCATTCTGTCACTACATTTGAAGTCTGTCATTTTTAACTTATTTAGTGTTATTTATCCCTCCAAGACATATTTTTGTTTGTTTCCATCTTCTCACTCCCTTTCCTGTCACATTGATCATTTTAGATTTGAAAGGCTAAGAACAAGGGACTGTTAAAACTGATTAATTGATTTTAAAGCTTGTTTCTGCTTAAGTCTCTTAGTTCTTGTCTGGCTGTGTATTGAGAGTCATTATTATTTTGAAGAACAATATTCTGAGGATTTTACAAAATATTAATATACTGTAGTTGAATGCGCATATATATATTTGTGTGTTTATGCAAATATATTAATATTGCTACTGTTTGATCAAAGTTGATCAAATACATTCACAATGATAGTACTATCACAATTTTTGCATACCTTTCCCCCTGGAGTCCCTTCAAGATATGTTTTTATGGAAAGGTGAAAAACACAAATGGAAAAATGACGAGATATCAACAGCTCTTGCCTAATCTGCTGCTAGACTGACAGCAAATTTAGATTCAGGTTCCCTGTCTACAGTATGTGTGGAATCTGAACCTGTGTTCTAATGAAGTATGCTTCATTAGTATTGGAGAATAAATAGCATTTGATTACTGGAACATTTTGAAGAGGATTCTTGAAGAAAGAAATAACAGATTGTTAGGGGACATTAATAAATCAATGGGATGAGGTTTTGCTGTCAAATTCAAGGAACGTAGAGAAAAAAGAGACAGCTTTGAAGACACCTATTTATGTCAAGGCTTGTTTTCCACCAGGCTGAGTGAGATGGAACTCTGTTGGTTGAGTAATATGAGCAGTCAGTGATCAAGAGATCTCCTTTCTCTGACCCTGCAGGATTTCTGTCATGAGACATTGTCCTTCAGCAAATCTTTTTGCCAACAAACCATCAGCCTATTTTAAAATATTTTGGTAGGCCGGGGTAGTGGGATGGAAAGTCTTTGATGTAAGCAATAAAGAAAAACATTTGTATGTACAGTATATGTAAAGAGACCATGTCATTTTATTCATTACTACATATTTATATGTAAGTGGATAAGTCACTGCTAAGCTATTATTTTTTTATACTCTCAAGTATTAAAATGAAGTTCTTGGGAGCAGATTGGTTTTCGGTATATTGTAGCTCAGTTCAAATGAAAATACGAGCCCATTATCTTAGGAATGCAAGGTTGAGAAGCAGCATGGTATTGAGACAGGTACTGTAACAGACAGCTTTCACATTTCACAAGCCATGGGAGAAGATAGAAAGTTTTGTAGCTGCATTTTATTAGGGTTACATAGCAAGAGTGACATACTGTAATAGTAAGGATAAAAACAGTTGCATTTTTGAGCTTTCTTAATTGTTCCCTGTTTCCTTGAGAACAAAAGTGAGAAAATGAAGGAGGTACAGTACCTCAAAAAGGTACCTAAAAAAACTTGGAATTCTGTGTGTCATGTCATGTCATGTCAAAAGTCATGATTTTGTTATCAGTTTGAAACTATACAGAATACATATATATCTCTGAACTCTTACTCAGCCTTCAGTGTCTTTATTCTGGATCCCCGCCTGACAAGGGAGAGACTCCTGCAATACTCATACTGTACATACTGTCATATAATATTTCTCTTTTCAAGGAAAGACCATTGCACTTTATTTAAAAATTAGTCTGTTAAAGGCTTTTTGAGTTTCTAAAATAGAAATGAAACATTGCATAAACATTATTATTATACGGTCATACTGTACCACATCTGGTGTAAAACAACACATTGTTTTATAACTACTAGTTATGTATTTCCTCTACATGTCATATGTGAAGATGTTAAAAAGCAAATTGCTTATCAAGTTAACGATCATGGTTCACTCTGTAAAGTCATGGGCTCATGTTTACAGCCTTTAGCTTGAGATCAGAGGGATTGGTTTAGAAAGGCATTTGCCCAATAAGCTATAGTTCACTGGGTATTCTGTTAGAATTCTCTTCTCTCTAATTAACGTCATCTGTCATTCTATCACCGTCAGTGATTCCAATCCGAGGAATGGAATGGAATGTTTTGTTTTATTGTACTAATGCACTTGGATATTACCACTTACCACCTATTATATAAAACTGCAGTTAAGTCAAAAGGAATGATGTTTGCCAACTTAAAATGGTAAACCTGGTTGAAAAGATTTTTGTCTTATTTGTACATATTTGAAATGGCAAATAGTTTAGACCAATCAACATTTTCAAAAATACGCATCATTTCACCTGATCTGGAGATATCATCTTAAGTATTTTATAAAATTATTATGCTTTTTCCTTTTTCACATCAAAATTGAAGAGATCCTGTATGGGATTTTCCTGTAGAGTATGAGTCTATGGGTTGCATGATAATAGTAGTTAATTTCACACTGTTTGGTGGTTCCACAGCTCCAGAACATTTCACTGTATTTTACTCTTATTAATTTATTAACATAAACAGTGTCCAATGTTCTATACTTGTATCTCCAAGTCTTTATTCTTTGACAGTCACCATCTGATAGTTCTGAAGTGACTGTGAGCTGTTGTACACCAATTAATATTATGTAATTCATAATAAGTCATTCTGAATTCTTCAAACAATAATTACTGACATATGATAAGATAACCCTTTTCTGAAAAGTTTATAGCATGATGGCCTACAGTATTGTATCTTATGGGAGATAAATTCTTTACAAAACATTACCTTAATCGATTTTTACATATATCATTAAGCTATCATCGAGCTATTCATTGAGTGCTATGTAGAAAAAAATAGAGAAGAGACGTTAATTTTGTTATAACCAAGCAGTAGAAATGTCAATATCTATGGGTCACTTTTACAGGCGTACCAGCAGCCATATCACTCTGCAGCTCTCAACAAGCTACTCACTGAAGCTAAGCAGGGTTGAGCCTGGTCAGTACCTGGATGGGAGATCTTCTGGGAAGCTATGGTTGCTGCTGGTAGTGTTAGTGGGACCAGCGGGGGGTGCCTACCCTGTGGTTTGTGTTGGTCCTAATGCCCAGGTATAGTGGCGGGGACACTTTACTGTAGTGGGTGCTGTCTTTCGGATGAGGTGTTGAACCGAGGTCCTGACTCTCAGTTGTCATTAAAGATCCACAGGCATCTCTCCATAAGATTTGGGAGTTATCCTGGTGTCCAGGCCAAATTTCCCCCCTTGGCCTTTACCATGGCCTCCAAATTGTCCCCATGTCTGATTGGCTTGCACTTGCCCTGTGATGGACTGGCACCCCGTCCAGGGTGTACCCTGCCTTGCGGTTGTTTTGTCCCGGGTAGGTTCCGGCTTCCCGAGACACTGTAATGTATAAAGCGGTTTGGTAAATGACATGTCATGGCTTTTACAGGCTGCTTATCAAACATTAGATCCAAGATGCAACAAAAATGTTCACAGCTCATCAAGTACTTCTGTAGCCAACCCCACAAATACTACCAGGTTGTAAAATCTTGGTGTTCTTTTTATAACCAGTTTATCATACGAGACTTGCTCCGAAAAATCACAATGCTGTTCTTCTTTTACCTGAGCCCTTTCTGATTTATTCTGTCCCAATCAGATGCTCACAAATTGGGTCATACCTTTATTTTCTCTAGATCGAACTACTTTAATACAGTACCTGCTGGAAAGACAAAGCACACTATCAACAGATTTTTATTATGTTCAAAATTGAACTGCTTGAGACATACTGAGACAGTATGAGACTTGCTATCTCTATCTCTCCACAAAAACTTTAAGAAACACATTTTTCATATCCTAACATTTAAAAGAGAAATACTATTTTTCTATGTATTAACACGTTTCTTTCTACCTTTACACCTTCACCGTAAGATGCTTTGAGATGTCAATGAGAGATGCTATATGAAATAAAATTATTATTAAAACCTTGCCAGCATTGAAGAAAAGCCTGCTACGAATAGACAGTGTATCCACTGCATGAACCATATTAGGTACAGGTCTTTAGAAACTGGCTAAGAACCAGAGCAGCATTTAATTTTCCAAAAAGAAGCCAAGATGATTTATATAATTAAGATGTGATCAAAATAATTCTGCATAATCCATTTTTGGTTCTGTGATATTTGTATCTGTTCTAAAACTGTTTCAATGCTGTATATTATTAGAATATCCAAATTAAATAAACTGGTTTTCCTTAGTATGCACAAATGCCTTTGGAACATATACTGTAGTGTATGAATTATGCACACATCCTGCTATATACTATATTTAATTTCTTTTCCAGAAAAGAATATTAAAAGTGTACGAGGCATGGAATGAATGATCAGAAAGGTATTTATCATTTAAGGAAGACCCAAATTTGAGAGCCACTGGAGTTATGAAACCACAATGTATAATTATGGTTTTTGTAGCTGTATAAACTATTATGTTACCTTATAATTTTATGGTCACATACATACTAATTTAAAGAGCTTACTTATAATTCAGCTTTGTTTGTTTGCTTATTTGTGTAACAACTTATGCTTTTCTGAAAACACAACTGTGTAATTTGCAGTGGGTGTGTTTTTTTTACATATGTCAGAAAACGTTTATCATCATGAGGCTCGGTAACTTGTTCCTGCATAAATAACAGTGTAACATAGCCATCTTTACCTATAAATCTTACTCATAACTAGGTCTGTGCATTTCAGATATTTAAATTTCGACTCTGGAAAAATGTATCACTAGACTTAATGTTTATTTATTTTTCTGTTTATAACTTAAGTGTTTCACATTCTAGTTTGTAATGTTGTAGTACACTCCTGAACATCCAGAGACCCATATAAGCACTCAAATCCCATTCATGTAAACAATAATTATTCAATAAATCCATTAAAATGACCCTCTAGGAAAACCAACCTAATTACAAGCAATAATTACACTGCCATTACTTGATGGGTCAAAGGAAAATCTTAGAAAGACTCAAAAGAATGTACTGTATGTACCACATACATCAAACTGTATTTCTATGAATAAACGCCTGCAGCAATATTTAACATATGTGTTGTATGTGAATAGAGTTCAGCTCAAGTAGCTAGACAGTAGCTAACTCCTTTACATGAAAATAAATGTCTCCTGCCGCAGGTGAATTGTACACTGTCTAGGGGATACCTAGGGGATTTTGTCTCTGTAAGTCTGGAGTCACATAAGCTCAAATAAGCCTTGTAATGTGCACAGATGGATATAACTTATTTTGTTTAACTTGGATTTGATGATTTGACTGGAACAAAAGTGGAAAAAAGAACTATAGGGCAAAGTTTAACTTCATTTTGGAAAAATATAGCACATGAAATTCTCATACTGCTAGCTGTGAGACATTGTTTTCCAATAAAGAAACAGAGGAACATTGAATGATGCTATTTACAATATGACAGAGGTCTGTGTTAATATTTTCCTAGAATTATCAATATATCCTGTGCTGCAGAGAAATGGGAGAAGCAGTCATTTCTAGCCGTAAGTCACCCAGGGGGCTATTTCATCCTGATTTCTTTGCTGATCTGTGTAAGATCTTTGCAAGAGGCGTTAAACCATTTCAGTATTTTGTTTTACAGGAGCTATCAAATTAAGGATGAACATCCTAAGGACTCGAGGTTCTGTTATCAGATACAGGATATCTATATGTACTGTAAACTACTTAAAATTGTTCCAAATGTTTTAAAACTGTAGGCAATGTGACTATGTTAAGACAGTATTTCAAATGTTTTATTTTCACTTATTTTATAGATTTACAATTTTAACTTCAAGTAATCTTCTGTGACACAAGATGAGGCTCAGATGTAAATTTAAAGCTAGCATTAATAGCTTGTTACCTTTACACTGTTATGTGTCCTACAGCATGACTTTTTAAATTAATATGCTTAGCACATAACCATGTCCAGGGTGAGCCTTCACATTTGGATATGACAAATCTGGGATGCCAGAAGTTATTAAAAACTGGTTAAAATGTTGTGACTGGTCTGACAGATTTGTAATTTTAAGTAAGGGACCAGCTACAGCTGTAAAAACAAAGAAACTTTAAACTATTCAGATAGTTCAAATATTAAGTCACATTTGTTAAGTGTATGATAGATTTTAATATAAAAAAACTTAGTTTATGTAATTCTAAATGTCAGAAATACCCACATATTTTTGATAATTGGTTAACTGTGTTGATTATGTACTGTACATGTTGAAAGTGATGAATGGGGCATGATTTGTTAAACACAACTACTGTTTCAAAGTACAAACTGCACAGCAAAAAAAACAAACAAACACATTTTTAATCATATTCTAATACAGAAAATCACATCCCTATTCCTGCGGGCTTAAGTAACTGGAACAGTTCACCTAAAGCAGAGTTTTTTTCAAACCACAGACAGAGTGCAGAAAACTGAAAATAAAAGTCTAAACAAGGTGATTGTGTTGCCTTCCTGTAAAATAATGTCTTTTCTACCATCCCTTCCCTTTCTGAAAAATAATTGAAGCAACGGTACTTCTACGTTTATTTTTTTTCCTCCAGGAATCCAGTACAGAAATAAATTCCAAACAAGACACTCCTGATTGCAAAGCTTGAATTTGCAGTGCAATATTTAATTTGATCAAATAATTATGTTACATGATGAATGGTGCCATTAGTTTTCTTAGGCATAAGTAATCCTTTTTTAAAATATGGAAGAATGTTAATAAGAAATAAGGTAATAGAGTTTTAAAAGGGCAATCCACAACTACTTTAAACAAAAAATATAAACAAGAACACAGACAATAAGTGGAAATTAAAGCAAGATACATTTAGGACTGAAAATAGAAGAAACCTCTTTAAAAAAGAAAATGGAAATAAACTAAGCAGTAATGCTGATGATATTTACTTACTGGCAATGTTCATGAGAGTGTTTGATGAAATTGAAGGAACTTATAGCTATCAGCAACCAAATGTCCTAAGTGACCCAAATAGCATATTTTTGTTTGTAGCCCTTATTATATTCTTATCTAAGAAATCTAATCTAAGAAATACTGTAGTACTATCATTATTGTGAGCGTCATTGTTCTAGTTCATTTCTAAATTAATTTTAAATTGATGAAATTATATGAAATATCACTGAAAGTCTATGGCTTTAAATAGGAAATCTCTTCAGAGAATTAAAATGTGTTAAAAATATGCAGGTATTACATGAAATGGTTTAATATTTTTGGGGGTCTGCAGAACCTCCTCCAGTGTGAACTTGGAAATAACTAATTTTGCTAAAAATTTCCAGATGAACCTCCAAATTCTGATACTTTTTTCCTACACCTGGGAAAAACATAAGATACATTTTAAAGAGATCTGTTTTTCCACTGAACCTTACACTCCTGTTTAAAAAGGAGTGCCCAAAGTAAATGAAGACTTCAACCTACCATCCAACTGCATATTACAAATCCAGTACTTTATGGCACAGATTTCCATTACACAGAAGCAGACTATATAGAACATAAGGTTTGTAGCTGTTAAATGGTGTGTGAAAAGATGTTTTGTTTCAATCTAGACCCTATTATTTTCAAACTCAATCTGCTGTGCTTTACTTGCACAACTAAGGCACTTTTTGTAAACATTTCTTGTGAAAATAAATAACATTTTGTGATTTATGGGTGATAGAGCTACACAGAAGTTTTCTTCCTTTTGAAACATAGCTCATAAAAAATGTAAAATGTGCCTGTTTAAAATCTTTTGAGATCCTACTGATTTCTCTGTTCCTTCAATCAAATCCATCATGTCTGCCTTTCTGGTGAGACACAAAATGCAAACTACTTCTTAATTGAAAATATTTGGTATGCTACAGGGTGCTCATCGACAATTTGACAATATTTGAATACATTATATAATTTGGTATAATCCTGTTCAGATTCTAGCCAATGGAAAGCAGGTGGTCTCAGTACATGGACAATGTAGAGTTAAATAGAAACAATTTGTTGTACTAATTGAGGTCCCAAATGTCCATATATTACATTGCTTGTTTTACTTCCATGTTTATTCTCTTCACAATATACAGTATATACACGCCTAATACATATACAATATTATTTACTCACCTGTTCCACATCGTTGATGTCCAAATGAATCAGCTGTTCTGAAGCACATGTAGAGAAAAGGACAGTATTATTACTATAGTCTTCAGTGTTGTTGTTCTTCTTCTTATTGTTGTTGTTATTTTGAATTGTGTTATTAACATTACCTTTTGTTCTTGTTGTTTTGTATTCTTGTTCTCCTGTCTCTTCCACAATTTTGTGTCAGTTTCAGACCCTGGCTGACCACCTCTGGTTCACATGGATATTTACCTGTCCATTAGAGGGAGCAGGGGGGCGTAATTTAGGGTATTTAGCCTGGCACTTATGGTGTACCAGCCAGTGTTTGTTAAGAGCTAGTTGTAAATGTAAGCTAACTTCATACAGTATGTGTGCCATTCTTGTTTTTCCTTATAAGCCCGATTCCCTGCAAAGCTACAGATCTGGCTTCTTTCTGTTGTCCTGGACAGGATGCAAGCAGAAATCCGTAATGAATGGAGAGGATTTAAAAAGAAATTAGTCAAGAAATAACAAGTATTAAGTCTAGAACCTTAAAGTGTAATAAACACATTGACATGGACCGTCTAAGTCATTGTGTATAAAGAACATGATTACATTTTTAATGAAATGTTTCAAAAATATATTTCATGCCACTATGAACATTTCATACTGTATTTTATTCAAAAATTATTCAGTATACACATATCGAGTAATTTCATGCCCAAGAAGGGAGCACTGCATAGCTTTGGTGTTTTGTGGCTGTTACATTAGTTTCTGCATTAGTTCCACTAACTACACAAGAATTCCATTTTTGCTTTCCAGCTTTTACTAAACTGGGCTGTGATGGATGATGAAGTAGCCTGAGGCAGAACGGGAAACACTGAAATACTTCATGAGGTGATATGTTTTTTTTTATAAGCCTGATTCCCTGCAAAGCTACAGATCTGGCTTCTTTCTGTTGTCCTGGATGGGATGCCAGTCAGTCACCGGGCACACACACACGCACTCTCACACCACGGTCAATTTTCCCAGAAGCCTATTAACACACCAGCATATCTTGGACTGTGGGAGGACACTGGAACACCTAGGGAAAACGCATGCAAACACAGGGAGAACCTACAAACTCCATGCACATACAAGCCCACGTCTGGACTTGAACCCAGGGCCCCAGTGCTGTGAGATAGTAATAGGAACCACTGTGCCAACTTACCACAATTATACTGTATGTATTCTGATATGAACATAATATGAACATACTGTACACACTTGGTTTGTGGCCTAGTGAAAGGTTGTGGGTTCATATCCCTGGTGGTCCTCTGCTATCCTTGAACAAGGTTCTTTGCCTTGATTCCATAAAATACCCAGATGTGCAAATGGGAGGAAGAGTTAGTTCCTTTCAATGAAATTATCAACTAGATAAGTTTGCTAAAATACTGTGGTTATGGTGAAGATACAGTAATATTATTTGCCACTGACAAAATAAACTGACTTTGCTCCAATACCAGAAAAGCCTACTATTGGTTAATTTAACATTTGGAAAACATTGGCACAAGGCTGAAAACTTCTTAACCACTAATGTTAGTTTTGAGAGCAAAGACCAGCCTAACATCCAGCACAACCCCAGAGTTGGCCAAGTGCTAGTTTTACTAAAGTCTTAATTATTGTATAGTTGCTTTACAGTAGAAACAGCAAAACCATAACAAAAATGTTTTGTAAAATACACATTATTAAATATAAAATAGTTTAGAAACTTTAGAAGAAACATTTTTTTAGGTTCATTTTAATACACCACTCCATTCTGCATTCTTGGATGAATAAAATGCTGTATGGAGTAATTTAAGAATATTAGAATCTATTGTCATAATTCTGGTACAAGGTGTATGGTAAACATAATTTCAATCTCTTACAAAATGCTCATTTTGTCTGAATATGAGTAATTATGTTTTGTTAATGTGAACAGTAAAAAGGGTGTTTCTGAACTATGATTATTTCTCTTTTTCAGCTTATTTTCACACCCAACAGTTTGCTCAGCCTTAACAATGAGTTCACTATGCAATTTCAGAAGGAGTCCCGAGTTTCATCCTTCTGGAATTGCATATGTTCAAACAAATGTCCTCAATTTTGGTTTAACTGCAATAATTTTTTTATAAACAACCAATCTGGAATTGCCAATTGTTTAAAATCTGCATGATAGTGATAGCTCCTGTACTGCATAGACAGAATGAGGATCTGCTGCTCTAAGATGTCCATCTGTCAGTCATCCATCTTTTGACTCACTGCAAGCTTCACTGTGCTGTACAGGAGAGTTAGTTATGATAGAAAGGGGGAGATTTCTTACATTGGCTAGGTAGTGTATGAACTGGTAATGGTGGCAGAAGAGTTGATATTGAACTTCAGGAATTAGCAGATGATAAGAAGTTATTGCAATTATAAACTTATACAGAAAAAATACTAAATTATCATACTGTATATTATATATATAATTACATACTTTTGAAATAGTATTTAAATAAATGTATGGTAGAAATAAAAAAACTATTTATTCATTAACTATTGTATATCAGGCTCACATTATGATAGGTCCAAGGGGAGTGTTGCAACAAAATGCATTGGCTGCAAAGGATCAAGAAAAGATAAAGAGCATGATGTAAGGTAGAAAGGAAAAAATAGCCTAGATGAGCCTTCTTCAGGTGTTAAGAGGAGAGAGTGAGGTGGCAGAAATACAAAGCGCAGGAGAAAAGAATAGAGTAGGTGAGAAAGAGTTTCCAAACGAAGTGGGATTGTGGGAGAGGTGTGAAAAGCAGAAATCCATAATGAATGGAGAGGATTTAAAAAGAATTTAGTCAAGAAACAACAAGTATTAAATCTAGAACCCTAATGTGTAATAAACACATTGACATGGACCATCTAAGTCATTGTGTATAAAGAACTGATGATTATATTTTTAATATATTTCATGCCACTATGAACATTTCATACTGTATTTTATTCAAAAAATTATTCAGTATAGACATATTTTTGTCCATTTGAGTAATTTCATGCCCAAAAAAGGAGCACTGCATAGCTTTGGTGTTTTGTGGCTGTTACATTAGTTTCTGCATTAGTTCCACTAACTACACAAGAATTCCATTTTTGCTTTCCAGCTTTTACTAAACTGGGCTGTGATGGATGATGAATCCTGAGGTGGAATGGGGAGCTGGTGTTAACACTGAAATACTTCATGAGGTGATGTGATGTCATATAATAACCTTTCCTGTTCTTTTTTAAATTTTCTAGGTGAATTGGTTGTGTGTCTGAAGGAGTGCAGGTTGTTTTTTTTTTCCAACCATCAAGTTCAGTATGGCAGAGGCCTTTTAAGACCTTAAACTACAGTGCTGTGTTGTGTCATTAACAGGGTCATAAAACTACCATGACAAAAATGTTAAGTTTACAGTACATGAATTAAAGTGCTCCTTCAAGACAATCAAATAAACTGAACAAGATAAGATCGAGTTTTTGCTGTTTATATGTTCACTATAAATCACCCAGAGGACAATATAGGGTCTAGAAATCTTTCAGGAATACAAGTTGTGGTATGAGTTAAAATTTATTATGATATATTTTGTGATCTTAGCTTGATATCCAATTTGGAAGTGCATAAACAGTATGAACAGCATTGAAAGTTCAAAGCTTTTACCACTAGAGGGCCATAATCTCACTAAACTGAATCCTGTAGATGTGATAGATGTGGTCTGCAATCAAGATCTGCAGTTACTGCAGTTACCCACCTGAAGATGTGCAGTTACTTCTTTCAGTATATACTTTTTACTGAAACAAAAGTCCTGTAAATTGGCCCTTTAATGTAGTTGTAAAAAAATGAATTTTTCATACAGGTGTTTCTTGGCAGGAAAATACATTTTTGTAATGAAATGGGACAGAAATAAATTACAGTATGTCACAACCACTGAAATCACCTTAACAGACATTATGGCCTACCCTTTCTTTAAAGAAAGTTTGAAGAAGATCCCTGTTCTTCAATCGCGTGAACATACTGTATATGCACATTGTTTTGCTATAATATAAATATATACACAAAGGTACACAGATACAATATCACTAAATTATTAAGTAAAAGTAGTTAGATATTGCCCCTTTTACTAATTTATACTCCCCAAACTTTTCATTTTCATTCATTTTTATTTATTTCCATTGTAAAATGCCCAAAGAAAAGAAGTACCTTTCTGTAAAAAAAAAAGGAAGGAGTTGACAGTCATTCCAGAAGGTATTGCAAAAATTAACAACGATACAAGGGTCTGGGGACTAAATTGGAAAATATGTTTAGGAACATTCAATACAGAAAACAGGATAATCTTTTGATGTTTGAGTCATGAAGGTCTAAAACAAAATTTTAAGCCGCTGAGATGAAATTGACTCCATAGTCCTCATTAATCTGGTGCAAAGCTTCCTAGTCCTTACCCTGGTGACTCTAATGTCTTTTGTTTTTAAATCCAGCTAAACAAGAATTTATACAACATTGATTTATTTACTAATTTATTTATTTTTTTTCATTTACTAAAAGCTAAATGAAAAAAATGTATTAATGGATATTTCATATTAACTGTTAAATTTTAGATTTAATTGAACAAATTGTAACCTTTTTGCAGATTAAACTATGACAAATGTCTAATTAAGAAAGTTCAGTTAAGGGCTAAATTAAGTTGCAGATAGCTTATCCAACACTGACTAGTTCTGATCTCATGTCATTTAAAAAAGTTATTTTTATGTTCTTGTAATCATCTCCCTCAGTTTGTTAAAAAGGTCTTTATATGGGAAACGAACTAAAAATGAATCCATTAAAAATAGGTGTTCCCTTGAATTGCACCGCCTTTTTTACTGTGTTGATTACATCTCCTTGGGTATCTTTATTAAAGCAGTAAAGTCATCAAAGTGTTTAAAGTTATAAATCTTGTAAAGTTAAAGACGGAATTTTGTTATGGGCCGAGTGACACAACTTCAAAGGCCCTGTCTTAAACTAATCTTGTGCTCACTGATACAGCAGAAGGATTGGCAGCTGTTTTGGTAAGGCAAGCCCAGAGGCCAGAATCACAAGACGTAAAAGACTGATACATTGTATAGGATATCAATGAGTTCTGCACAGCTGGTGTCCGAAGGGTAAGCTAGCAGTAATCATCCCTATGGTGATGCAATTTGCTTTGCAAGTAAACTTCAAGGAAATAAACTTAAAATTTGTCAACCCTGATTATTAGTTCACAAAAAAGACCTTGACTCAGTTGCCTAAATGGTTTTGTGATTGTTCTATCCAGGTGAAAAATGCATAATACCTAACAAATCTTAAACTTAACATTTATTCATTCAGTTCTGAAAAATTGACATTTTCCCCTTGTAAAACAGGTAAGACATGAATGGGTAATATTGTACAGTAACGGTTTTTGGATTGGTTACATTACATATTTACAGCCTTGTAGGTGGTCACCTGAAGTTTAATTTTAGTTTAATATGGTTCTTAAGGATGTAGAGGCTCTCTTTAAAAGAGAGCAAAACTTTCTTTTTGTGCTTTTCTTTATCTTTACCAGGCTGGGCTGTTAACACTTTAAATCATCTCATCATCTGTCCCAATCAACTGTCTCACTGATGAGGTGATTTACTGCTTATGCAACAATCAAAACCACTGAAGTATATTACAGTAAGTCATGAAAAATCAAGTAATCAAAACGGTGACAAAATCATTTACTCAATATCCAAAAATCCTATACTTTATTTTTCTAAGTTTATTTTGATGTTCAGTATGCATTACATACAGTATACAGTACCTGTAGTCATTATTTATCTGTGGCTTGTTTTGTCCATATAAGACAATCTAGAAGCTGGGTCCTGGTCAGATTGCCAATGAGGCATTTCTATGCTTGTCTCTCTCTGACTTATATGGGCCATCTGGCATATGTACATGCTACAAGGATAACAGTCTAATAATAAGGGGTGTCAATTTTCCATGACGGCTTTTAATAATAAACATAGACACCTTCTGCCAACAAAATAACCCCTAAGGCATTTTCATGTTTGTTTATTCTTAGATTCTGAAAGTGTAGGGAGTGTGTATCTGTTTTTTCTACATAACCCACTAAGGTATTATTTCGAAAAGGACCAGGCTGATCTGATCCTTTATGGCCACAAATCTAATCACCTGCATTCATCAAAATAAGAGTTGAACTTTGATTGTTATGACAATGAACTGTGACAGGAATCTTTTAGAAGCAACAGGTGACATATATTAAAAGAAAGACATTTATTATGGACCATATTTTTAAATCTAAAACACATATACCCAGAGTTTCAGAATCTTTCTAGGGCAGCAAAAATGTATGTACATAATATATAGTTATATATTACTGTGATATCTGCTTTCCTTTGCTTTTTATAATGTACAACTAAATTACATAGCTCAAATTATATTTTACTGTTTTTTTGCAGCTTACAGGATTTGTTTCGGGAAATTTATCTAAATTACAGCTGTGGACAATTTACCCTTTTGGTATAATATTTGCATTTAAAGTGCAGTCTTGAGTCAAAAAGTGAACAATTTATCAACAATATCAGAATTTTTCCATTTTCCATTTTGGGTCTCAGGAGACCCAGAGCCCCTCCTGGCAAGGAACAGGCACAAGACACATACACTTAGGTCCACTTTTCCCAGAAGCCAATTAACCTACAAGTCTGCCTTTGGACTGTAGAAGGAAACCCACCCAAAACATGGGGAGAACATACAAACTCCAAGTCCTGAATTGAACCCCCAGTACTGTAAAGCAGCAATGCTAACCACTGCACCACTGTGGTGCCCTCTCTGAGTGTCAAAAACCTGAATTTGTATAAGAGGAGTTCAGTACTACCTGCAGAAACATGAACAATAATTTGGTGGAAGAAAAAGATTTCCTTCAAAGAAAAAAAAGTAAAGACAAATCAGACGTAAATATACAGTAACAAACTGCAATTCACGCAGGATTATGTCATTTTATGATTATTGCACCTTCTGAAACATCAGCCGCACTGCTTATCTTAAAATATGTCCTTGCAGTATAGCTGCCTGAGCATCAAAAATGTCTTCTCCTATTCTAGCAGATGAAGGAAAGGCACTATTACTGATACATCACTTCTGTGACACACAGACACACAGAAATGTCTGTGTAGAAATACTAACTTTGGGTTTGTACTTGGATTGTGCAACTCAGATACAAGACTTCATATACAGAAAATAATAACCAAATTCACCAAAATTGCTGATTTGTTCAATGTGCCATGACTTTAAAAAATTCAAAATGTTTGTATTTTTAATGTTTTCATTATTTAAATACTCTGTAGTCAATTTAACTTCTTCTTTGAAAAAACAAACAAACAAGGTTTTAACAAGTCTTAAAGTATTATCAATATTACTCATCATATAATGACAAACATATTTAACCAACTGTTTTGAAGAGCCTCATAATTTTATACTCAAGGAAGTCCCAGAATAATACTTCTGTGATGTACAACATTCCTATATTAATGCACTGAGGTCTGTATACTATTAAAACAAAGACATACAAACAAAATGTTTAGGTCATAATATTAATTTTTTCAAATTTTTCTTTTTGGTTACTAAAATTCATGATATTATTTAAATATGCTGAGAAGTACTACCATCCTTTCTGTATTTTTTAAACATTTACTCATGAAATACTCTTGTTTTTGTTTTCACATTTTCTACTTTGCTTATTATTTTGTTTTAAAGATTTATTTGTCTTTATTTCTCTTGAGTGATACTGAGCCATTTATAATGGCCCCTAGGAAAGTGGAGAGTGTATAAATGTACACATTAATTATAAATCAATGTACGTAAATGTAATTGATATGAAACTGAAACTAAATATGCTGTATACATACACACACAAAGACAACATACAAATTTAAATCTGTCAAAATTAAAGGTAAATGCAATTAGAATTGGTCAACTGACATACTGTGTAGTCAGCTGTGTAGCCCCTTTCATATAACTATTTTTTTTCCTCCCAATTTAATTACAGTGATTTAAAAAAAAAAGACTCCTCGTGTATTTGGTCATGTGTGACTCTTCTTAACTTAGGGAGTGCAAATAATGAATCTTTTCTAGAAGCTGAAATATTTAATGTATTGTCTGTGCTAATATAGTTGAACAAAAAGCCATTTAGAGATTGCATTGGATTATAATCAAAATATTGTGTGAAAATACTAACCCAACAGACCTTGAACTTGCAGTTATAAATATACTTTTCCATAAAGAATATCTCTAAACCATGTAATTATCTAAAAAAGACCTTTAAACATTTTAATTTATTTTACACATTAATGCAGGTAGACAGAAGCATTGGAAATGTAACATTCACAGTGCAAAGATGTTTCCCCCCATGTTCAATGGCTAATCTCAGACAAGAAACAGTGTCTGGTAAATGGACTGGTCATTTCAGTCTTAAACAAGTCAGTTTTAGTTAAGGCACTGACCCCCTAAGAGTCATGATACAGCAGCACATGAAACCAGCACTTCAGTTCACTTAACCACAGTGGAGTGGTTACGAATGCAGAACATGTAAACAAAGTGTTGCAAACAGAAATTGATTAACAAACAAATATGCATGTAACCAGATACTGGTGCAAATTAACAGTTTCTGGCAAAATGTCTGTGTTTGTGGCATTTAATGTTCACCCTTGCAAAAAACGACAAGCTTTCAACAAGTTTAACAATGTATCGAATGTGTGAACTTTCATTTTCACATAGGATACAGTGTTTACCCTACGTAGTGATTAGAAGGCTATAAAAACATAAAGAAGACAGTGGCAGTACAATCATGTAAAACTGGCTCTTAAAAGTAATATGCCCTCAGTATTGCCTGTCTCAGGGATAACTACTGTATATGCTCCTGTAATGCAAAGTACAATCTCCAATTAGAAGACACACCGCATGATTAGTAGTACAAAATAACAACTATTGTATAATAATAGGTGCTGGTATGCTCTTTTTTGCCAAACAATAAAGATGTTAACAAACAATCACAGGCAGCTATTTGCCACTTTGCTAACATTTAACAATAAAGAGCTGCATCTGTTGTATGACAACTACTGAGTCACATACTCCTTCTTATTTCTCCTTAAGATCTGTGAATTTTAAAGAGGGGATATTATAATTCCTCAGGCTCAGGAAAAACAAAGTTCTATTTTACACAATATTAGTATAAAATATGATCAGAATATAACAGAATATTAGCAGTTTTAATACACCACAATACTAAGAATACATAGTGTTCTATTTTTTTCTTTCTGGCCTTCGGTAGTCCTATTTTAAATACTCTTCAGATTCCCTAGACATGCACTGCTCCTCTGGTTTAAGTGCAACCATCTTACTTTTGCAATTTTTATTTGTCCCAGAAGTACCCACAATAGACATCAAGCTCTCTTCTCTACATCTTTTAGCCATGTGTTGAATTGTTATATTTCTTCTTGCTTCCCTAGTCTTCCATGTGGCACAGGTAGAATTCCTGTGAAGACCACCTTAGAGGTTCTGCTCTATAGTTTACAAGATAATCCTTAAATTTGTCTTGTGAAATCATCAGCCTACCCTTTACTATATTAGGGGTTTCGACATGGACCACAAGAACTGAATCCATTCTGGCTCTAGACAGGAGGAGCCTGTCAACTGTCTCTGGGAGGTCTACAACCTGGGGCACCAGGCATACCACACTGTGTGAGACTCTGTACTGCTTGTACACACATTAATGTCTATACCTCTGATAATTAACTCCCTCACTATCACTATCTCCATTTTCATAGGGAGAGTGTGCTCCTGGGTTCCCTGAAACATTTTCCTCCAGCCTGGTCATAGATTCTTCCAGCAGTAATTCATGATGAGGCCCAACTTTCCTCAGAGGGGGAAATTGCATGAATTGTATGAAAAAATTGTACTAGACAGTTATAGATTAATAACTCTTACTTATATCACATGGATGGTTACATAAATAGTAATTAGAATTGCATGTCAGATAGGAATCTGTGGGATAAGCAACATTGATTTAAGTAGGTCTTGCTAAACTGAACAACAGCATTAATAAATACAAGTAGAGCATGTGAAATGGTATATTTAATTTTTCAGAAGACTTTTTTTTAAATACCTAATAAAAGATTAATTTTCAAATGAGAGAGAGGCAGAATTCAAAGTTATGCAAATGTTTGGATTGAGAACAGGATGATGGACAGAAAACAAAGAGTACAGATAACAGGTTAGTGCTCAAACTGTGGTGAGGTAATTTAGAGTAACTACTGAGATTTGTGTTATAGGTGTTTTGTTTTGCAGGTACCAAAAAAACATCCTAAATAAAGGATAATAAACAGAGAGTCTGAGAGAAGTTATTCAAGAAGTTACTCAGAAGCTATTAAAGAAAATTGGGTTTTATGCTGACACATCATCTGCAGTAAATTTTCTAGACAATATGGGGGAACAATAAAAATGGTGGATAGAATGTTAGGCTATAGAGTTAGAAGAGGAGAATTCAATCAAGCAATGTTCTGTTAAAATTGTATGATGCACAAGTAAGACCAAATTTGGAATATTATGTCCAGTTTTGGTCACATTACAGAAAGAGATATTGCAACTCTGGAACCAGTCCAGAGAGGATCAACAAAATACATTCCCAGGCTCAAAGGAATGTCCCACACTCACAGGCTAAAAGATCCAAATCATTTTTCCTGCCGAACAGAAAAGATTACAAATGGACCCAATTCAGATATTAAATATCCTCAAGGGTATTGACAAAGTAACCCCAACAAACTTGTTCAGAATCAAAAGTGACACATACTTATTCAAAGTGGCTTTAGGTACTGTACTACTATAAAATGAGAAAAAGGCATTAACTATAGAAATATGCCTAAAACTGTTAATGTAATTACCTATTATTAATGTTTCCAAAAAATAAAGGCTGATATTAAAATTGTGTTTCTGAATTGTCTGTGCCCTGTGATGAACTGGCGTCCCTTCCAGAGTGTACCCTGGCTTGCACCCGGTGTTTGCAGGAATAGCCTCTGTATTAGAACAGTGTGTAGGAAATGAATGAATGAATTCCGCAACCTACAGATTTAAGAATAATTTAAACATTCCGTACCACAATTGTTTCTGACTGAGCAAGAATTCACTGTAAGAAATCTACATCTTACTCACAGCTTATTTTAACAAGTTGCATATTTTTAATAGTATGTAGATGGACTGCATCTCTGCTTCCCAGACAGGGATGGGCTGACACCCTTCTAGGCAGACCTCCCACTATGTTCACTAATCTATAGGATTTAGCATCATACACCCTAAGGTGACATTTCATTGTATCACTTCTCCTGGCCTCCTAAGATCACTCTCCCTGGTACTTATTTTTAAATTCCAGTAAATAAATCAAGGTCAAATGCCTATCTCTTTGAAATAAAAAATACAAGTAAATTAAGTAAGATCAAAGCTGAATGTCACAAGTAATAAAAGCTTGTGTTTATTAAAATGCACCTTCTTGATATTTTTGTTTGGACCCAGCATGAACTAGCTGGTGTATTCAGTTGACCACATTGCTTGTTGGGTCAGGATGTCTTGTAAACGACCAACTGTGATTGTGGAAAAGAAATGTGTTGTGCTTAGATGAGTCTTTATCCTTGGAGCTAGTTCACACTCATCTGAAAATGAAGTCTGTTTAGCTTGTTTTTAAAATGTAAATGCCTTGCAAGCGGCCATTTTCTTTTATCCAGCACAGCCTGTTGCCAGCAGTGGGGTATGTAAAGTTCTTCTGATTGCACTTGGCGTCAGCACACACTATCTCAGAGTCTGTGTAGTGGGGCCAAAAATGTGCTAGCATCGATAGAAGAGTAATGGGCCATAAATGCGTGGCCTAGATGGCTGTGCAGAAAAAATCATTCAGCTGGAGATTTATTCAGACACCCAGCAATTATGTTCAGCTAAACAAAGGCAACTGAAAGACAACAGCATTTTCGAGCTTTGGTTTCTGTATATTTCTTTTTGCCTTTGGTTTGGACAGACAGGCAAGAGAAACAAATAAGTCAACATTTCCAGCACAGCGGTTACACAAAATAATTCCATACTGTGTCATACTGCGACACTGATCCTGAGAATGTCTGTTGAAATTCATGTTATTTAACCGCCTCCCTGGTTATCTGCAATCCCAACGATGAGGCAAAATGCGCCACAAACTGGTAGCCTCAGTTCCAAAAACATTTTATTTGCATGCGCACACTTTGTGTCTACAGTACATACAGTACCTTTTTCAGACAAAATTAGGTTTTAACAGAACTCAGAGGTTAGTGTTGCCAGAAAAGAGAAATGCTTGTACAAAGCTTTGATTCTTTATTATTTCATTTTTTGGCAAGTGATAAAAGACATACGTTTTAGGGTGTACAATTCATGTGAGAAAAAAGAATCAAGATTAAGAGCAGATGCATCTGTGTATAATATCAGCTCATAGTATAGAAACATCTGGGTGAGCTGTAGCCACTCCAATTAATATTTATTGCACAGGGAACTGAAACATGATAAAAATGAAAATGAAAAGATGATAAAATCTAGCAGATCATTCCTACCAAAGCTTTTCTTTCCAGTTAAAAAAAAAGTATCTTCATAAAAGCATTTGTACCTTTTCCTCCTTTATCTTAATTAAATGTGGATTTTTATTGCATAGCAATATTCTTTTCAACCACTGGTGTTTTTTTTTTAGTTTAAGTAAGGTACTGTATGTGTTTTAAAGTAAAATTGTTACATGTTCTTAAAGGATTTGAACTTTTAGGATGTTAGCATACCCTTCCAAAGGATAATACAAAAAAAAGGAAGGCTTTCCAACTGTAATTGTTTATTAATGTCAAAGACAAATTACTAATGAAAAAGATATTTACTTCATGTTTTTGAATGTATGTTTTGAATGAAAATGTTTTGGATGAAAAGCAGTAAGGGAATATGGGCAAATAATAGCAGGCCATTAATCCCATAGCAACTTCAATAGATGCTGATAAAAAGTTATCGGGATCCCCTCTTAAAATTTGTAAGATTAATACAATCTTGCACAAATCAGAGAGTAATAAGAAAAAACATATAAAATGTTATTAGCTGAAATCTGTAAGCAATGTTTTTTCTCTTTTCATTTAGAATCATCACTTTATATGGGTTATTCATATCATTATATACTGTATGCACACAATTTGAAATAACCAACTATTTCTTGACATCTTGCCTCACAGCAACGAGTAAATGAAATAAGACAGACAGGCTAATGTACAGGGAAAACAGTGTGAATGCTGGCTGTGGTCTGTGTGAAGAAATGGCATCCATTTGGTATCAGTGCAGTCTACAGTAATTGTTCATTTAATGCCAATTGAGGAATTGTAGATGTCTAAAGTAATTTCATTGAACAGTTTTACTCTGACCAAATTTTCAGATATGCACTCCAGCCTTTGTTATAGCAGCTACACTAATGACAATATAATGCCTGAAACTTATGTTCCTCTAATGCTTCTTCCCTTCATGGAAAAAGACCGCACAAACCTGATTGCCTTAATCTAGGATTAAATCATGGTCTGACTATATGACTGGATCTTAACTCAACTGAGTAGCTACAGTAAGAGTTGGGTAGATCAGTAGACAACATTATCTTGTTGAATAACACTGTTAGAATGCTGTAGTCCATGTGCAGGCTCTCTGTCATCCTATATGCCTATAAATGTATATGTTAAAGTATATTTTATTATTGAGTACATTATAAATAAATCTAATATTATGAAAAAGAAAGAGATAAGCTCTTTTGGTACTTAATGATGTTTAATGACACATACTGTATGATGTCAAGAAATTGTCAAATATGCTAGTCCTTTATTAAGGCTGTTTGTGTATTGCTTATGCAGGGCTCTCATTATGAAGTGGTTACATGGAAAGCGCTGAGCCTTTCACAGGGATAATAAAAAAGAAACTAAACACAACAAAGTAGAATCAGATGTGAAGTATTTGTATGCATCATAGAGGATCACTACAATAGTAACATTACAATGTGCTTTCTGAGCATAAATGACCATAAAGTGTTTCATAGTAATTATTTTCTTGTTCTGTTACTTAGCTACAACTATCTGTGTTCAAGAATTTTCAAAAATCACTTGAAACAGACAGAATCTGTCCTACCAGTCTTATTATTTCATGTATTTCATCCTGATTTACAATAAA
Organism: Atractosteus spatula; assembly: GCF_055471065.1. NCBI lineage: Eukaryota > Metazoa > Chordata > Actinopteri > Semionotiformes > Lepisosteidae > Atractosteus > Atractosteus spatula. The sequence continues at coordinate 54,871,311 of NC_142708.1, read as the reverse complement.
AAGATGTCATTCTTTTACTCTCATCTTTAAATACTGTACTCTACAAAACCCTATTCAAAAGCAACCCCATTACCATATAAACATTACAGACAGCTCCAAGCAGTTTTCTAGACTTGAGTATCCTTAGCTTCTGTTTTGTGGGATGTAAGCAGATGGAAGTTACTCTCACATGTTAGTGTTTATTTCCATTCTGTCGTGTGTGTGAAGCTGATTACAGGTCAGTAAGTCAATATTTAGCTTTTGTGGACAGATCACAGTCAGGCTGCCTATTTTTTTTTCTGGAATCTAAATCAGCTGCCAGAGTCATTTTGTGTGTATGTATGTAATTATGCATGCTGCAAAAAATACCAAGTGTCATGTATCATTTTGAGGGCAAAGGCATTTAAACTAAAATAGACTGATCAAATATTATGTCAGAAATGTTGCATCTTATTTTTGATATATAATCTGACTGGAAAATAAAAATGTTTAGCATGTTAATAGTGAGCAGCTCCAGACTTCCTTGCATACGTTCCTATTTTGTTTTCTTCAAAACATACTGTACTACCATTTCGGTCTTTAACAACAAACATTTTTCCCTTATTTCTCATTATTTGGTAACAACATAGAATTTCAGGAGTTTTGTTTAAGATGCGGAGTTTCTTGCATGCCCCATATATGGTACTTCTTTAAATATTTAATTACTTAACATAATTAAATATATACATCTAATATATATCCATCTGTACAACATAATGTATTAATATATACATCTAAATCAACATCCTAAACCTCATACTTCAGAGGGCTGCATTAGTAGTACACAGGTGACATTCTCTTGTTAATGTTTATATATTTTCTTTTTTTATAACATTGTAAATACATTTGTAAGCACCATAAATGTTCTTTGAACAATTAAAATGTCATAAGCAAGTCAAGGAACATAATGATAATAACCATGCGGATGTGGTTTCCCTTTTTAAGCATGTGTTACGTACATCGTTTTTTTAAATCTATTATCCACAGCAAAATGGAAGAAAAATAGTACAACTAGTTAGTAAAAGAACTTTAATTAATTTATATTCTGAAATTTCTACTAGCACCCGTGTTGAGGAAAAGGCCTTTCAGATACAGAAAGACTTCAGTAATCTATCTTCTATACAGAAAGCAGAAGAAGGGCACTTGGTAAGTGTTTTGTGTTTACAGATCCCAGATATTTAGTCTCTTTTGGTATTGGGCAGGCATGTGGCTGCTGTCATTTGTGGTGTCTGTATTATGGAGCCACTAATCAAGATCTTCAGTATATAAAGTACAAGCTAAACTGCAGTCCTGTCTCTATGGCCCTGTAATGCCTATGGCTCAGACCATTCCAACTAGCCCTGTCTCAGGAAGGCCAAACTATAGTCCAGCCTTTTTTGTAGTGCAGACCCAGCCTTAGACCTATCTCCCTAACCCCTGTCTCAGTGCTGACCTGGCTGTAGTGCTGACTTCTCTGTCCTGTCTCAGTGCACACCTGACTATAGTCCTGCTACAGTTCAGGCATGACTATAGTCCAGCTTGTCTCAGTGTAGGCCTGGCCACAGTCCTTACTGCCTAGTCCTGTCTCTGAAGAGACCTGAGTGTAGTTCTGCCACCATAGTCCTTTCTCTGGGCAAGATCTGACTGTAGTCTTAATGCTTTAATTCCTGTATTACTGCAGACCCAGTCACAGAAAAGTAATTCCATCCCAAAAGCTGATCATGTACAAGCAATAAATAAACCAGACCCTGAATCTGAAAAGGAATTTGTGTATACCACAGTGATTTTGTAACTCTAGCAGAGCCAATATTATTCATACTAAAAGGCCAAGGAAATAAAAATGCTGAAGACAAAACTGCTTGAACTGATTAAAGCAATATGCATCATACAGTATAACCAACAATGAAGAGCCAACAATCTTCCTTTCTGAAACAACTATTTATTTGTTTCCCACCATAGCTTGTTTCTTTGCTTCGTACTTGATATGGATATGCAATATCATTTTTTAAAGCTATAATCGGGAAATAAAGCTATATCAGTCTGTTGCAATGAAATATGCAAAAATATTTCAATGAGGTATAACAACGTCTGAAATGCTTAACAGTGAAGATCTAGTTATGAAACATAACAAACTTCATTGACTTAGCTTATGTTTTTATGTCATTTTACAAAATGAATGACAAGTGTGGTGTGATTTCTAAATATATATTTTTGGTTCAATCCGGTCCTATTTCCTCACCCAAGGTACTTTGAAATTCCTTAAGATACAATAAGAGCATTAACTAGTATAATTTAAAAATGTATATAAGCAGGGAAATTAGTGTCCGGGAATTAGTGAACATGCTTTTTGAAATATTTTAGATTCAAAGACTTAATATATTCTAGGACTCCCACCTGCACTAGTTACTGCTGAGAGGGCAGAGGTCTGCCGTGCTGATTTTGGAAAAAGACGATCCTGAGGGTTTTATAAGGAGCACCCAGAGATCATTAGCTTGGATTAATTAAACAATGAATGCATTGAAAGCTCAGCTGTAATGGAAAGCAGGAAATGTTGTGGATCTGCAGGGCCAGGCAGCAGAACACTGCTGTGGGCAAAGTGTCTATAAGCCAGTGGTGTGAACAGCTGTGCAGTAACAGCCTGTGAATTTAACTGCAAGAAAATCTCACTGATGCTCACTGACTACAATTTTAAAATGTCTGATAGCTCTGTATTTGCAAGCATATGCGTTTGATCACAAGAAGCTTAATTTTATGGTCTATTTTTCCTTTTATTTTCATTGTCTCTGTATGGTTTACAAATAAAAGAAATGTGAAGGAAAATACTGTTTAGAATTATGACTCGGCCGCCCGGGTAAACCTGAATTGAACTTGAGATGTAACAGTTACAATCTCTCGTATTTTTTGGGGGATTCAGAGTTTATGCATGTTGAAACTCGAGAAAAGAAAAAAAAGCTATGTAAAGAATAGAGCAGTTTAATGATGCTGAAAAGGACAAGACCATCACCTGGTTATTAGACCTAAAGCCATGATACTTGATACTAGTTGAGCACTTGCAATTTTTCATGTTTTGATTTCTAAAGTGTAAGAATGTGTCTTGAAACAGAGGCACTCACTATTTGTAACATGCCCGGTTGAGCACAGGCCAATTTTTCCCTTAAACTGTGTTTTCTCAAAAGCGTGACATTAGTGTGACTGGATTTCTTCAGCTTACTTAGCAAAATACAGATTTAAGATTTTGGGATTACGCTTTTGGAAAGCAATGAAGGTGGTTAAGCGAGAGAGTAAAGCTTAGGCTATTACGAAGACGTTTATACAGTGGAATGATTTTACTGTAATGGAAGATGTATTAGTTATTAGAGTTCTGTACTATACTGAATTTTGTAGCCTTCACTTCCTCATTACCACAATGTAATGCAGAAATCTTCAGAAATCAATCTTTCAATATCTTTGGGGTGAGAAGTAGAAAAGATTTAAGAGTGAAGTAATGTATGAGAGACTCTCCTGGTGTATCTGTCCTGTCCCAGATATTGGTAACAAATTATATTGTTTATATTGAATGGTTGTGAAGCAGATCTTGGTTCATGTGTCTGGACCTTGCCCAGGTTTGAAAAGGCAAAATATTCTGTGTGGGCTCAATTTGCATTCCAAATTGAGATTATTTCAATCTGAGATATCAATATTTATGCATTTTGTAAAGTTGGTTTACAGTAGATTAACCCTGATGCTGGTATTATAATATCATCAGACATCCTAACATCCTAGAAGTTTTTGTTAAAAATGCATAAAGACTTGGATAATAGTACACCTGTTATGAGAGTAAGCACCTTCTTCATTTTGCACTTCTGAGGCTAACACTTTTTAGGCTATATTTGATGATAAGTCTTTGCATCTATTTTCTTTGACTCCAGTTTTGCTGTATATGGCACTTAAATTGTTAAATTGTCCCCTGATGTGTTTGAGCAATGATTAATTTTGTTTTGGGCACTCTCTGGAAGATGCAAAAATACAAGTGTTCAAACAGGTTTAGGTTCTAGTTTAAGTTGTAGGACATTTGTTGAGAACTATTACTAAAAATCTGGATCTGGATCTGGAGAGAGTCAGAAGAAAAACTGAAAAAAAATGTTTATAATGTAGATGGTTATGATGTAAATCTCCAAGATTACAAAGAGCAGAACGATTCTAACCCCAACCCTAATGCAAATGCTTCATCACCACTCAAATCTACACCACTCAAACTCAAATACTTTTGATGGCAAGTGCATCGTTTTCAGGATCTTTTTCATATCTGTAGAGATATGAGGGAGAGAAGAAAACTGAGAGAAAGAAAAAACTAATTCACAAAAAAACTAAATTGTGAGAGAAATATAATTGGTTTCACTGCTGCAAGGATACAGTCTAATGGACCTCAAAAGTCTTAAAAATATCACAAAGAATGACAATAAAATCATTTGTTTTTAAATTAAATAATCTATCTATTGTCAACTAGTGAAATTTTTCAGTCATCACAAAATCACTGATTCTGCTTGGTTCTTCATCTTTTAGTTGATCTGTCTTAAATGAGTATTGGTCACTTTGCAAAATGTTTATTTTTCTCTTTTCATTTCACACATCTTTGCATGTTTGGGATTTTTCTCCATGGTGTTTCTTTCTTTTGCCTCACAAGGTTTAGGGATATCATTGTTGACAGACTCATAGCCTGTCTGCTTCATAAGTAGCAATGTCTTTTTAATACTCCAAAGTACTTATGGTGCAGTGGAACTATTATACAGTAGTGTATTAACATCTGGGATTTTAAACTTACATTACATTATGTAATACACATTCCTTTTGGTGTTTTGAGCTCTTTTTTGAGCTGTTTTGAGCTCTATGCATGAGGTTGTGGAAAATGATAGTTTGCTGCATTGCAAAAGAGAAAAGTCCTCTTTAGGTTTATGGATGTGTGGATTCAATACTGTATGTACTGAGAGGCATTCAAATGCAACAAATGAGTTCTGGGTCCAATTATGGAATATAAAAATCAAATTAGAAAGCACACAGAAACATTTAAAGCTCTTGACACTGTTATACTATTTAAGTATTGAAATAATAACAATACTATTTAAGTTATACTATTTAGGTATTGGAATATATAACAAATATGCATCCGTTTTGCAGAAAAGGCATTATTCTTGCAATTACTGCCTGTGGTCATATGAATAATTTCATTTTGTGTGTTAAAGCATGTGAGACATAACCATAAAATGATAGCACTGGATATATTTATGTGCCTATATGCTTACATGTGTTGTATGTGCCGTAGAGCTCCTTTTGCACTATAACTCTATACGGGTTGAAGAGAAATCAATATACAGTGACAGCTGGATGAAGATGACGAAGAACATATATTTTGAGGGTCTATTTTGCTGGGTTAGTATTAAATAGCTATGACAACCTGGCTCTCTAAAGAAGAAAAGAAGCAGTTCCCATAATTCTTCACAATGTGATGTGCAGACAGTGCTTCTGTAATGAGAATGCCTTTTCTATAGACGAAATAGGATATCTCTAAGAAACAAAAAACAGGCATCTATGGAGAACTGCATTCATATTACCCTTAAGCCTCTGCAATCAGAAGGCAGCCTGCACTATTCCATGCTGTTCTGTGCCAGCATTGTGTCCTGGGTGATCGATAAAGGATCAGAATACAGGAAGTACATTTACTGCTCTCCGACTCAATTTCAGTTACTTACGACAGAACACATCTGGAATTCATTCGCCACAAAAATGAAGCATGAATAAAGCATGCAGATGGAGCTCAGTCCTCAGTTCAACACTCTCTGAGATGGCAAGATAGCTCTGTGGACAAAAGTGTTTTGTTTATATTTCCACATTTTCAAAATGATGGAGCTGTAATTTTGAAGGCACACAAATAACACATTCACACGGAAAGGAAGCTAGGTGTACCATAGTTCATACACTAATTTAGTGTCTGTCTTTCATTGAGGTTTATGTCTGAGGTCAATGTTTGATGTCAATAAGGGCCATTAACATTAAGAAACTTTGGGTAAAAAAAAAATAATGTTGGGAATTTTGAAATATTCTAGAAACCATCTGTTAAGGCTTTTTAAAAAAAGCTAGGAAAATGGTCAGTAATGATTTTAATTTTGTCTGGTTTGTTCATTATCTGTTTGACTACACAAATACAAAATACAGGAAATAGACATAAAAGTATATAAACTGGGCAGAGCTAGTATGCTATGTCACAGATGACATTCCATATATGTGTTATATAGAACAGAAATGCAAATGGGAAAAATGGGAAAAAAAACACGATGTACTATTTTTTTAAATAAAAAAGTTGGTTATTCACCAGAATCATGTAAAAAATGTAGAAAAGGCATAAGTATTTGATAGGATTGAGGATCATTTAGTTTTCTATTTCCCATCAATAAAATGATGGGCTAGGGCTAGCCAAAACCCCCGCAGTGTTAAATACAGTAGGAAGCACATTCAAACATGATATATAGTTGTAGATATGAAAACAGAAAACTTCTGTCTCCAGTTCTGGTATTTACTAATTTATGAAGTGTGATACAGTAAATGTTAACTAATCTGACAATGACATACCTTTCTGTATTATTAAGCATACATTTATCCCACTATGATATTTAGTAAATGTAAGAAAATTACCAGGATTCAAAGTAATTAACCCTTATCAACTTATCACTTTGGGAATTGAGCACTTGGACAAATCTTGCATTAAAACAAAGCAAGCACATAATCATGGAAAACTGAAACACAGAAAACCACATCTAATTGAACAAGGGTACTCCATATTTCCTGAAGCATTAAATGTAGAATGATAAATCCATAGAAGAACAAACACTTGAGTTCAGTCTTCACAGTTCTGATAATATAGAACTTTGAGAGTTAATACAAAACTAAGAAGGTTTGTCTGTTGTCTTTTGTCTTAATTCATTTTTAAACACAAACATTATCTGAAAACCATCATCACGGTGAAGACCTCAAAAAAGGAACATTAACAGTCCATTCATTATCTAGATGTCATTATGATTTTAAAAGTTTCCAAATGGTGTGCCATTACATGTACTTTGGATCAAAGTTGCTCAAAGGCTATAACTAGACTTTATCTTTATTTTACTTTATTTTAAAGATAAAGTCACCCACTTAGTGGTAATTCTAGTTGTCTTTTGAAACCATATACTTGATTCAAAGAGTGGATACTTTAACTAGTGGAAAATTTAAATATGATCCATTTTTTAATGAATCAGCTTTTGAATCACGGTTTTGTTTTGCATTCTTTCACGGTACTTAATAAAAACATGAATCCTAAGAAGACAAAATATGAAACAGCAACTGAGAGCAAGACAAGTATCCCTTGCTTTTGTGAGTTTTCACATTCTTCTTTTTTACAGTTAAAACTTGAAATTTAAGAAGAAACTAAAACTTTTTGTGTTTGGTATGTGTTTGTAAGTGGTTCCAGCTGCCTTGGAGTTTTGCAAGACTTGCTCTGGGGCTCTTTCTTAACAAGGGGTGCCATATAGTCTTGGGGTTCTAGGATTTATTGCTTATGATGTTGGAGATCAGCATGCCAGTGAATGAGGCAAAGCTCCAACAATATTGCCATAAATGACAGTTTATGAATTCTACATTCAAGTTCAATGAAACCCACACCTAAGTTCAGGAACTGATACAAACATTACATCAGAAACTCCTGGCACACACAAGACTTTTGCCAAGGAATCTATTGATTGAGGTGTTTTGGCTACACAGACTCATTTTGAATGCTCTGCTCCAGGTCTGACTACTACCACAGGGGTTTATTATGGGATTAGGGTTAACTCACATTTTTTCGAGTTGAGTGTCAGGCCAGCTATTTCCTCTAAACTCCTCCAGGCACTGAGGATTACCTTTCTGAAGAAAAAAATGTTACAAGTAAAAGCCCTCTCACCAAATTACATCCCTGTATATTATGTCCCTTTTCCCATTCATTGCTGACGAGAATCAGTTTTGCTTGCAAACTCTCCTACAAGCTCAGTTTTTCCCTTCATTTGAAATGGATTTATAGAGGTTTTCTTCTATGAAAAAAGTAGACGCTCTGGATAGATAAATGCATAAATTATATATACAGAATATGAACTGGTCTGTGGTGTATAAACATCTTGGCTGTTTATCTGTGTGGCTACCAAAGACAGCTATGATTTTGAGTTTTCTTGATGTGCAGTATGAGTGTATTTTCACATAACAAATGTCAAAACCTACAGTACAAAGGGACAAATATATCTTGGGCTAGGATTAGTCTGAAAGGAAATACTCAGAATGAAATATATTATACACAGTAACTGTACTTACAAAAAATATGCAATAATCCAACACTGATGGATCCATAAACCACAAAAACAGTTCTTTATTGGAGTATGTTTTGGCTTTCTATTTTTGGACTTAAAATCTGAATGAATGATTTATTTTGTATTTACCACAAATCTCAGCCCAGTTATTATTAATTCACCAATGTGGTGACCTAGTGGTCACAACAACTCATGGCTTTTAAAGCCCAACTATGATTTGTTTCATTCTCAATATCCTTAACCTGAGATGTGGTTCATACATTTTCATCATTTAGGAGATCCGCTCTGAGCATACCATCTCAGTCTCAGCCTGATAAAAAGGCAACAGGAGCTATAAGTGTTAGCTTTAATTGTTAGACTGATTTAGTCATAAGTAAAATATGTTTTACTGTATTTACAGCGTCAATTTCACTATTGCACATAAAAGTTCTTACATAGGAATTACCTTAGGGCATGAGGAACTTTAATGAAATTCTTTTGAAAAGCATTTCTTAAAAATGAATAAACTTTTGTTTTTCTTTAATAAAAGGGTTGTCTTGAAGTATACACCAGTTGGCTTCCTTAGACTTTGTTTCCTAATTTGCCTCGAGGTAAAACTGAGAATCCACATCGGCTTGTTGCTAATGTTCTGGTTTGCAGCTGCTTACAGTATCTCGTGCTGTGCAAATCAAAGCATTGTCTTCTAATATCCTCAGGTCTTTAAGACTCTAGCAATGACATAATTGAGACAATTCAGTGTTCTGCCACACTCCCCTTGACCAATATCAGACAAGACCGCCTACAGTTCTGTACTGTAGATACACAGAACACCAAACTAACCTTGACTGATAGGGCCTGTAAAAATAATAATGAATAATGCAAATGTTTTTCAAGGCACTGTAGTTTTTAAAGTATTGTTTCAACTTTTGCTTGTTTTCTTTTTTATCTACAGTAGGGGCTATCATGTCACATTAACCACCAAAAATGCAAGGTCCATAGCTGTTATGCCATGCCAGAAATGCCTAGTGACAGCGCTGTAAATAAAAAAATAAAAGAGGTTACCAACTTTGCCTACAAAAACAGCTGATAACACAAATAACAAACTTGTCTTTTCTACAATTGCCCTCTAAATTTGATCTGGTTTTGGCTATGAGACACTAAAAACAAACTTGAAAACCCAGGCAGCTTCTGATTTATTTATATGTAAACTTCTGCCATTATTAAAAATAGTAAACAAGTCCTTTTTGTGTGTGACACTGGTTAGTAGCCAATGTAAATGGTTATATTATGATAACAGTCTTACTTCCTGTAGTTAAGATTTTTGTTTAACATTGAGCCTATTCTCAGCCACTGACTGGCAAAGACCGGAGGCCTGTCTTTGACAGACTCTTAACCTCAGCTTTTTGCAAGCAATCCAGATGTGGGTTCCTTAAGCAAATTATTAGCTGTTCCACTACATGCAGTTTTTGCTACTAAGTGTTTCCAGCTTTTTTTTTGGCAAAGGAAAAAAAATTCCAATGTAGTAACTTCACATTTTCCCTGACATACCGTGGAGTCTAAGTATTTATCAGCTTGAAATTACATTTGAGACTACATTAATTATTTAAAAAGAAAGTCTGCTAAACGTTCAATGGGTTTTGTAAAACAAATTTGCTGTTATACACCAGTTTGGAATTGCTCTCCAGCCTGATTTACAAATACATTCCCATTCTGAGCATATCACATACTGTATCTATAGGCAAAAAAAATTCAAGATATGCTTGAAAGATATTCAAGATATTTTTGTTATATTTCACTGTGTGAATTCAGATGGAATCAGCAGAAATATAGTGTCCACTGGCAGACAGGCACAGCTTCCACTGCCAACACCAAACCTTTGGGATGCCAGTTTATTGTACAGCAGGACAGAAACCTTCATCTACACAACTAAACATCTTCTGAGCCTATTTGCAATTGTCCACTACCACAAAAAGCAAGCAATACTGCCTGGGATAAAATAATGCCTTCAGTGAATGTTATTACGTGGTTTCCTGATAAAAAAATTAAAGTGTTATGTGTACCACAAGTGTTCAGGATAGAGCACTCCAAACCATATTCAGTCAGCTAATGGGAATAGGGTTAAAGCCTATAGAGACACTTTAGTAAAGCCAATCAAATTTAATGCACAGAGAAAATCTATAGACAGGACATGCAAACTCCAGGAGGAAAACTTGTTCCCCAGTCCTAAATCGATCCCAATGCACCTGTGAGGCACCAGCATCAACTACTTGACCATCCAACTGCCCTGCAAAAGTACTTCACTAATAAAATAATGACTAATTGGTAGAAAGTACCAAGTATGTAGACACAATTTGAAAATCGTGTTTGGTACTGTAGTTTCCTGCTACTGTTATTTCAATAAGGGCCAAGTGCAATGAGTGCACAAAACTATACACTGTCACCAACACAGCCTAATAGTACACTATGACTGTATAGTCCAGAACAAAGCTGAAGCTGAAGACAGTCTGTCTGCCTTTTAAAGAGAAGGTGTCTCTCCAAGGCAGTTGAATGAGCAACTGACCCAGCAATAAGAACAAGGCAGGCAGCCAGCATATTCTCATGTTGATCAATTGCTCAAACAAGCCTCCTGAGCAGACCACCTTCCAGCCTAATTAACACTGTGTGTGGCTTGTCAGCAACAACCTGCCCCACCCAATCTTTAATAATACTACAAGAAATATTGAAAAAAATAAACACATCAGAGGTACAGTTAAAATAAATATCAAGTCAGAGAACTAAATATTCTTCAACACTAAAAAGCTATTCAGAGGCCTGCAGTAACATCCAAATTATCCATGCAGGCACATAATTTCCTATCCCTGAGGTCTGCAGACCTGGCCATGGGGAACTACAGTCCTGCAAGTTTAGTATGAAAAATAATCGTCTTAAATGTTCAGTGAGCACAGATCTGGAAACCATGGTAGCACCTCCTAATTAAGCAAATGTCTGACTCAATTAAGCCATTTAGATCTCATCTGGAATGAAAACCAGAAGGCACTATGCTGATAGTCCATGTGTATAGTATGCTAGTTGCCTCAGTATTGGGAAGCAGAATGAAAACAGAGGAGACCAGCTTATACCACTATTATCAACTAGCCTAACTTCCTGCTCCTTCCAAGAAACCACTATTAAGCAGCAAGAATATGCTCTTGTTGTTCAGTTCAGGTTCTTTTGGTACATGGTTAATCCATATATTCACTAAGAAACTGGCCCAAGATGGTGAAACGGAAGTAAGGGAAGTGTTCAGCCTGTTTGTTGCTTTGAGTGCGCCTGGACATTAATTATTCTAACATCTTCATTGTTAAAAAATGTTTCTGATGGAAACACTGCAACTTAAATCATTGTAAAAAGCACTGTGGTTTCAGGAAACTGTGCGAGAGCATATTTTCAGGAAATGCTCATTGTGTTTTCGCCTGCAGTGTTTTTTACATGATATTTGAAGTACTTGCCCCGCCACTCACTGGGCCATGATGTGCATAATCCTAATCCCTGTTTTGTTTGAACTACAACTAAGAATACAAGTGTTGGATCTGTAAACAATTGTGAATGTTGCAATGTCCCTGTCGTTTAAAATTTAAAACTTTGGAGGGAATAATGAATTTTTAAAAAGACAATACACAATGCTTGTGGTTGCTGCAAGCAGCTGTGTGCTGGTTTTACTGTCTCTAATGACTTTCTTAAATGCAGCTAAGAATGGTGGAGACCAGATGACATTTCTTTCCTCCAAGAAAAACTGTTTACATCTGATTCTTATAAGCAGTTTTGCAAGTCTTCAGTTTATTAGTTATGGAACAAAGGGTTACCACTTAAAAAAGACAGCGGGACAATGAAACAGCCTTGGAAATATTTATGATATGAAAATATACATACAGTATATTTATATTTTCTCCGTTGGTTCTTTGTAATTACAAGGTGGTGGTCTAGGACAAAATTGTATACATAATAACTTTAACAGAGCCCAGAGCCCTATTCAAATTTATTTTCATATAAGCATACAGTCATGTATCTAGAAAATGTAAATATCTCTTCAATGAGCTCTTCAATGTTACATAGGCTATTTCAGTACAATGTAAAGTCTAAGACTTGGGCACTATTGTGTTAACTGATGTACTGTGGATTTTAAAAAACAGTTTAAAAAAAAACAGAATGTGCAGAAAATGTGAGGAGGTGATAATGACTGATTGTTTGGGGAACATCACATTAAAAGTAAGTACATCTTACTTTTTTCCTATATGAAGCACAGCTCTGTGGTATTGTTGTATTTGGATTTTATGTGCAGTATCTACATATGCCTAATAGACTTATATGCCTAGTAGTATTCACAGCCCTTGGTCTTCTCGGAAACCATCTGCATTTTTAGGAGTCTAATTCCCATCCTCTGATTGTCCCAACCTCCTTCCTCTAATTAACGTGTGCTAATTCCGTCAAGTCTAGGACATATAAACCATGATCTTCCACTGATCCAGGGCTCTGGCACTGAGATACCTTCCAACCTAGGTAGTGCTCTCATTCTCCATCAGCTCGCTGTATCATAACATTTGCATAGTGTTCCATGGCACAATTTTATTAAAATATTACTAAAACAGCAACAATGATAATGTCAATTTTTCCTAGCATTTACATAGTGTTTTTCATCATGTATTATTTGCCTTGAGTTGATCTGATGACCTCTTTGAAGACTATGACTGATATGAATTAAACAGTGTTTTATAAGAAGCTTTAGTTCTAAGACATCTAAGACCTTTGCACAGTACTGTGTATGTTGTGACCTCATAACCACATACAGTACTGCTTTTGGATACAGTTTTGTCCTACCAGTATATAATCCATACCTCTGTTATACTGGACCACAGTACACTTTTATCTTTCTACATTTTCATTCAAATCGGGATTCAAGTGCAGAATGTGGGAGGGTGGAATGACTGTAATGTGCATGTCACCACTTAAACAGGTGTCAGAGTTGCCTGAAGTGATCTTTCTACATCTGTTACCATTGTGGTGTAAAGAGGCATGAGGTCTCACTGAGAATGTGTTGGATCACAACCAATAGGGTTTTCAAAATTGTACATATTCAGCTGGCATTGGTTTCGCTATCTTACAAGTGCTGCAAAATATTTATGAAAATGTATGATTTGTAATCCTGGGTTGGGGCCAGCAACCTCACTACATCACAGATTAAGTAGAGAAGAAAGAAATTAAGTCACCAATTGAATTTAAGAGACATTTTAGATAAAACAGTTTTAAGAAGCCCAGAGTATACTTAAGCCTGGGCTATGGGGTTAACACCTTTACTGTTTTGAAAAGTGCCAGGTTGTTAGGGCTTCAGTGTAATATCTTAGCTGAAAGACAGCTCCTCCTGCAGCAATGTCCCCTTGTCATCACACTGGAGCACTGCTTTTTCAAAATTGTGGACCCCAGAGAAGAACTCCACCTACTGGGCCACCAACATCATTTGCAGCAGCAATCCAGTGCTGACCAGGCCCAACATTATTTAGTTTCTGAGATCTGATGAAATTAGGCTACAATGTTGAAGTTGTAACTGTAAGCCTTTTAAAATTAAAGTACTCTCGAAATTAAATATTGTTCTAATAGCGGATACAAGCAAACTGTACTGTATTTGATTCCAAATTCATGGAAGAAATGGGATGAAAATTTGATCTATTTTTGTTCATTATTTCTAATTAAAATGTTCATAATGTTTGATGCTGTGCTCTGTGAAAGATGCATATTTTTTACTGCCAATGTCCCTTAGGACATAAAAGCTTCAGGTATTGCTCCATTATCACTGAAACACAATATGAGATTTAATTGAACACTGGACAATGTGTAAAAAGATGCTTGATGTAAAGTCATGGGCAGGCTGAATATGACCAATGAACGTCTTTTTCACTCAATGTTCATTCATCCGTCTACTTTGGAAAATTGTGTTTAATTTATAAACGTTTAAAAATGTATGTGTTGTTTTATTTAATTGCTTTATTGATCTTAAAATCATATTAAATATTACATTTCAGGCCTTATATTACATTTTGCTAGGGGTGTTATACATCAATTACAATTAATTCTGGTAACTAGAATCAATTGCATTGTCTCTAATTTGTCTTCTTTTTGAAGACAATATATTAGACAATAAATAACTTTACAAACAGAATTTTATGTTGAAACAAGGTTTTATTTGTCCTTAGTAAACTCTAATACATAAAACAACAGTTTTAATCTATATTCAGATATCTTTTGGCTACTGATAAAGGCTGGCCGATCCGCCAATATACTGGGGAAAAACTGCATAAATCAGGACAGGTCAGGGGTGTATGTGGTGATAAGCCGCTCAAGATGAAAGCAAAGTGCAATCACAATCCAAAGTTAAACTGCTGTAATGGAAAAAAAAAAAGTACATTTTGTACTTTGCAGGCTTCTAGAAGTACACTGGAAAGAAAGTAGCGTCAAAATAAAATACTTGGTCTTTAGAAGCAATTTTAATGTAAGGGAACAAAATATTATTTCTGCTTTGTTTGAAGTGTCTGCCAAAAATATGAATAAATCAATGATAAATAAATATTTAATTACTGAAGCCCTGGGAAAACACATACAGTACGCCACATTTAGAAAACAACCTCCTGTATTAATTACCCAATGAAATTTTAACTTTATATTTAAATTGAAACCTCTTGTCCAGTTGTCTTTCCCTGCACACTGTCTAATTCTCCTTTTTTCATATGCAGAATGTCTGTATTAGACTGGTAAACCTGACAATGGTAGATAGAAGTAAAGACTGAGGAATCCCATGCCACGATAGTTCCTTTTTTGTGATCTCTGGACTTACCGTCACTGAGAGACAAACAACTTTTCTTGCCTCTTGCAAGGGACAATAGGTCATTCATATCACTTCATCACTTGTGATTGGCAGGAAGGTGCAGTGTTATCGTGGGAACTTCTCAACCCAACTGATTACCAGATACAAAGACAACGGGCCTCTTATTTATGCCTCTCAAAAACAAGGACAATTACAGCAGCTTTTGTGCAAACTATGAAGATGAATAATTTCTCACAGATGATGGCGCATGGCTTCATGGATTACTGCTCTGTACCTCACCCCATTTATTTACAAAATACTTTTCCCTTAACAGCACCATGTTGAGTGATAGCTGCAATTTGTCGCAAGCTATGCTTTGCCATGTATCATTTATTTTCAATGCAACATCTTAGTGAGTAGCATTTATTGCATAAGTAAAAGAAAAATTTGCATGCTCGCTTTTAAACTTTGCTTGAATTAAATACTCTCATCCTTTACATTGTTGTTTGGTAAAATAACACAATACAAACTGGAAAAAACAACAATTAAACAGAATGGAAGACGAAAAGATTGAGGACACCTTTAAGTTTGTTAAGAGAGTACACTCAAACATTTTTTGTAAAAATCACTCTGTAGAAATGACACAGAGACTTGATCACTAGATTTTACCAATTACACAATTAATCTGAATCTGAAGCATTGGGAGATATCCCATCAAACACATGCATAATTATCAATGTTTTCACACATATGTCTCATTATTCATTTAAGTTTCCAGAGGCAATACATCTAATTTCACCATGACGTCTGTAGTAAATACGTTGTACATTTTGTTGTGTTTTTTTAGAGGATTTTATAGCCAGCTTCATAAAAATGAACATTTATATATATCCGATGTTGACAGTATTATCTTATCCCTTAAATGGTTAAGGGCTCTGTATCCTTGTACCAGGAATCAGTGCAAGTCATCTGGAGAGAGGGATAGAGTGTTTCTAAAATTTACTGCTTTTAAGCAGGCAGCTCAGACCACCCTGCTGGAGCAACACATAATACAGTCCAAAGCCTGCATTCACGTTTTTCCTTCTCTCTCTCCAAACTGTACCTATATTTGGGACCGAGAAAGCACTCTGCTCATAAGAATTCCTTGGCTCTTGATGTGCTATAATAAACATTTTTCTATACTATAATAAATTCTTTGCTAGTATTATAGTTGCCAACAAAGCAATATGGCTTTTGACAGAATTTATCTTAAGTAATAGGAGTGCATGACTTTCAGTGTAAAATTGTGGCTTTATGATTACCATCAGCCCCCAATTTACTGTAGAGAAATAAAAGTGTAATGTTTACCAGATTACTGGACATTAAGTAAGTGACTTAGCCTATCGCTTTTATACCCCAAAATTAGCAATTGTGTAAATGAATGCATGCAGTCAGTTAATCAAAAGTCTGACACAAATCAAAACAGTTTTGTTTTGCAAAAATTGTTGTTAAATTCAAAAAGTCCCCTTACCTATATTAATTTATATTAATAAATTAGTATTTTATATATTTTTTTGTTCTAAGAGCTTTTCTTCACAAAAGCTTAGCGTGGTGGCAATATCATATCCTATGAAATTTATCTGAGGCTCCATTATTTCTAGTTGAAAGACCTCAAAGTTGAAACACTTCATGTAATAGCAGCCTCACTATACAGCAGATCAGTTAGAGAAGTGAGAAAATGCTAAACCAACATAATTAAGGAGGAACTTTATGGAAGCCAGATTGTACAAGCCCAATGCAAAATTTAGGTAAGACAATAGAGTCAAATTATTTACTATGACAAATAATGTCATAGGATCTCCCATGACTAATATGCCAGGATCTCCGTGTAATGACTCTTCCAAGAGATGGCACCTTCTTCAGCAATTTGTCCCCTGTCACCAGGCTGGAGCAATGTTTCTTTTTTATATTCTGGTCCAGAGAGAAGTGTACTACCCAGTGATCCACCAGCATCGTTTACAGCTGCAACCTTGTTTTTCCATAGAGGTCTTCCATCCCATTACTGACCAGGTGTAGCCTTGTTGAGCTTGTGAAAGTAGCAATGCTTCTATTGATCTGCATGCTCAGGTTATGGTGTCCTAGGATATTCTAGCCAAACCCTAGTGCCTTCAGACAAGCATCTAAAGCTTGTGAGCAACAAAATATGCAATAGAATAATAAGGTAGAGTATGCATTACAAATAACCAAATGGGGGAGAGATCATCAGAATCAGTGCTCTTGGTTATCAGAACAGATCACATGTGCAAAGCTGTAAACCTGGAGTGGCTGAAGAGGCTGAGTATGAGCAGGGTCAGACTTTTGAAAAGGGTGCGGAAAGTGCCCCTTGAGTTTATCAAAGCCTGAAGATAGCTGAACATCCTGCATTTAGAAATATATTTAAGTACATATAGCAGATGTTATATTTATACACACAATACTGAAAGTCATCCAAGTCAGTAAGAGTCGTGTGACAGTATTCCATCAGAACGTATTGAAAGAATTCTTGAATTATCATGTTAAATCAACATCCAGTTAATTAAGGGTTTTTAAATTGGAGGTTGCTATAATGAGGACAGCATTTCAAGAACTTGAACTCAACTTTTGAAAGGACTTCAAAAAATTATTAAGTAGTTCAAGCTGCCTTTAGTTAAAGTCTATTCTACATTGCCCTTTTCAACAAGCAAAATGGCATGGGAATGATCCACACTAGAAAAAATAATTTAGATACAATTCCATTATACTTTTCTACTTCTCATGTTCCTCCATTGTCAAACCTTTTATTTCTTTATTTATCTATAAGATAAATATTTACACATTATTATTAATATACACAAAGATTGTGGATTGGAGAGACTGAAAATGAGAGGACATGGGATCAGTGATCCCAAATTTACATAATGACAATTCAAAAGCTTTAGAAATTCAATTGATATTTTAATAAAAATACAAATGCATTGATGTTTGGTTTAAAAAAATCCTTCTACTAAAGCTCTCAATAAAGTCAAACATTAAAAAAGCTTCTTTTCATCGGAGACACCGTGGAAAGAAATAGTTTTACTTCTACTTTTACGTTTTTTTCAATCTTTCTCTTTGTACTGCAGATATTCAATATGTAACCCTCTCAAGAACATGACAGGTTAAAAATGAAAACCAGACAGTTATAAAATACTCTCTAGTGTGCACCATTCATACAAGGGGACAACTGTCTGATACACAAGAAGAGTGTTTTAGGCAGCAAAAACAGTAACTGAATGTAATCTATCTCTGTAACAATTAGGAGGATTATTTTTTACAATAACCATTTCCAGGAGAAAAGTCTTCAGCATCTTACTTTCCCAGTGTATGGAATCCTGAAATCACAGTCATTAGCTGGGGCTCCTTTCTTTTTATGTGTTCTCTTTCAAACAATCTGTTACTCAATTTATACTGACACTTGAATAGGCTCTTAAAAACTGCCACCGCGTGGTTGTGGTTAAAACTTTCCCAACTGTTCTGATTACCACTAGCAGGAAAATGCAAATTTATTTAATTGTTCACAGGAATAATGTTAATCCATAAATCAAAATTATTGTCAGGGATAAAATGTGTTATAGTTAATGTTAGGATTCCACATAATGAAAAATGACAGCTGTAAGGCATAACTTTTTTTTATTAAAAAACAGCCCTGCTTAGGGTATAATTAAATTCATGAACAGCAGCTTAATCAAAAGCTACGCATTTTAATCTCAACAACAAAGTATTTCTAAAATGTGACAGATCACTGAAACATGGTGATCACAATTAATGTTTTGAGAAGAGTATAAAAAAGCTCGAAATCTGTGTTTTGTACTCAGCTTTATGAAATAACAAGATATTTAAATATTTCTTCTGTGTACATTTAGAGCTGTAACAAACAGTACAAATATATATCTTCTATCATGCCAACTCCTTTCATAAATAAATACAACACATAAATAAATGCAGCCACTCCTCATCTGCAGAACATCTCTATAAATCAGTCTTCCACAAATCACCATTACTACTTCATTTAATTGTGTTTTTGTTCTTCTGGCTGTTTCTCTAATATTGTTAGAAAACAATAACTGGAACTTGGAAAGAATATCCTTACACAGCACTTAAAAACATTTTCCTATTTTAACTGCCTCAGATAACTTTGTAAGTTAAATAATCTGGACAATGAAGTCTTTGACTTCTAGAATAATTTATTACAATTGCATAGACTGCATAAACTGGAAGCAGCTTAAGCTTCTAGGTTTATGAGCATTTCCAAAGACTGCTTTTCAAATTTATTTTTCCTGGCACAGGTGTAGAACATGAGCAGTGCCTTCTTAAAGCAGGTGTAGCATACTATTTTCTCCCCATACAGTGTTATAATGCTAAGTTATATCCTGTCTAGACTGGTATCATTTCCTTCTTAATAGAGAAGATATTTCTTATATTATGGCGTAAAAATAAAATGTTTGCTAAAAACCATTTTCCTGACTTGTCTCATTTCTGACATAATGACAATGTTTGCTTTCTGGTGCAATTCTGTTTGGCTGTTTAATGCTTTATGTGCTCTAGCACAAAGCCTCTGAGACTGTAGTTCCCATTGCGTGATTAACAGGATCTGTAGGCCTTAGAAAAATGAACTTTTCCCTGCGATAGGTTTTTAAATAACTGCAGGATTTCTCAAACCCCTGCACAGGAAGCAGAGCTGCCTCAGAGAATTGATTCAGCTTAGGCCTGGGGAGTAAGCTCTTGACCTTCCATTCCAAAGGGAAAAGCACTGAGTGTTCAGGACTCGGTACAGGCCCCTATTTTATGCCACTTCTGTGTTGTGTTCAAGGAAATATGTAACCTCCTGGCATTCTGGCAACGGTGAACTGGGAATGTAACCTTAAGGAGCAAGCAGATAATATGAGACCATTACAGCCATCCATTTCCCAACATTGGAGTTTTTCCCCTCGCAGACTTATTTAATTAAACCACTGAATTTTCATCCCCCATTTTTAATGCATCGACCATCTTTTCTTGCTATGCTTTGCAGAAAAGAGGAGTCTCCAGGCAGCTCTTTTACTCTGTGTCAAAATTAACACGATTAACATGCCATGAAGAATGATTTCTGTCTGATAAAAAAACCCATAAACATACCTACTCTCTCCCCTTCATATACACAAAAAGCCCAGAACTAATCCACCCCAAAAATAAGCAAGTCCTTATTTGTAATTTCCAATATTCATTTAACTCTGTAATCCACTTTGAAGACTGCTTTTCAAAGTTTAGGTTGATTGCTTACCATTCAACCTAAAATATACTGTACATGAAAGTACTAAAGTTTTGAAAAAGTAATCACTGTGATTTTGTCTAATAACATTAAAAAAATCCTATTTAATGTTCTCACAAATTGCATTTTGTATTTCAATTGAAAAACACTCTCCTTTTTAAACCTTTAACAGCTCTTAAAAAGGTCCAATTGTTCACGTCGCATCTGCATTAAAAGTATCAAAGCCAAGGGATCAGCACTCATATTTTCCATGACTGAAAGTTGTATCCCGTGGGATCCCGTGGGGATACAACCAACTCACTAAATATATCTTTTCAATTTTTACTTTTTGAAGAACTACTTGTCCTATAGGCACAAGACATTAATCAAAGAAATGCTGCTCACTGTATTGAACAAAACTCCTGTCATGTACCCTCTCTGGGAATAAGTTTATATATATTTATATTTCTCACAATGGATGGGTAGATGGATAAAATCTGAGAAAAACACAGTATACTGTACATTATATATTTTTAAAAAGACATCTGCAGCTTTAGACCTCTCTGGAACTACAGTACATATCCTAAGAAGATAGACCACCATCAGTGTTGTGTCTCAAGTCTGAATATTGTATTTCAAGTGAAGTTAAGAGCCTATGATTATTGTCTTTTGAAACAGGCCTGTCTACAAAACACACCATCAAATAAAGTCCCTCTAAGGGTGAAAATATCCTGCTTGCTTCCCCTTTCACAGCTTCACTCTCAGAGGGTTCACTGAATGGATCAGCTTGCTGCTGCTTGATGTTTAATGACTGGTCATTTAAACAGAGCCCATAAAATATCCCCTGCTGTGATATAGTCACTTCATAAACTGTATACTCTATGCATCGTATCACATGAACTGTTCTGTAGCTGAAAAGATGTCTTTTCTCTCAGGCCTTTTGAAAACATATCACCCAAACAGCCACTGTTTTTACTGTATAACAGTAAAAGAAGTTATTTATTAAAAAAACAGAACTTTACAAATATTGTACCGATTTTCATACAGTAGGTGCCAGGTTTTCACGTATTACAATATATAATACCATAATTGCCCTGGAAATGTATCATATGTAGTGTATATGTTGTATGCCACAAATATATACAATATATTAAGAATATATTATTTAAAAACATCTAATTACATCCATCCATTTCTGATACTGTATGATTATCTTGTACAGGGTCACAGTGGGGGTCGATGCCTAACTCAGTAAGTAACGGGCACAAGGCACGATATACCCTGAACAAGGATGCCAGTCTATCTAAGGGCACATACAGATCCAAACACACCAGGGTCAATATTTCCACAAGCCAATGAACCTACCAGGTTGTCCATGGGCTGTGAGAGGAAACAGGAGCACCCAGAGAACATGCTAACATGGGGAGATCATATAAACTCCACAGATGGCAACCCACATTGGGAATTGAACTCAGGACCACAGCACTGCAAGGCAGCAATGCTAAGCACTGTGCCACCCTGCCTGTGTTATAAATAATAATGTTTAATAAAATATTATTTTTATATCTAAAATGTAATATTAAATCTGATTTTCTTTTTTGATATTTGTCTCTTTTCATGTGTTTTTTTTATGTTCTAACAACATAATCTCTTTGCAAACTTATATATTTATGTTATTTTCAAAGCTCTGAAAAACACAGTCATACCTCCATTAATGCATTCTTTGGGGAAGAAGTACTTTCATAGCAAAGCCAGATGTTATTTGCAAAAAATGTGAGAAAGTGCAAAGTTATCAGCGGTCAGGTGAACATATTCATAGTATTTCTCTCCTGACTCAATCGGTGGCAAGCTTCACCAGTCTCTCTCCTTCTTGTTGCTCAAGTGGCTGAAATGTATTTTCTGGTGTTGGCATTGATAATGCATTTTATTAAAGCCATTTGGTCATCCAACCAACCACCTGGTAGTGGCTTTACCAGGTATAAGATGCGCAGCCTGAATCCAACTATTGGACTGGAAATAGAGATAATAAAATTGGGAGAAGCATGATAGATGAAGAGAGAAGTAGTTCTTTCATTTGGGTTAGAACAGTCTACCTTAAAACCCATTTTTCACCAAGCAGATCTTAAACCTAGTGACCTCACTGCTAATAAACTCAAACACATAAGAAGCAGTGTTCAGTACTTGGGTGGGTATATGACACAGTGCCACATGCAACAGGTAACGATAATGCTGGAAGCATTGAGTATATCTGACCAGTTGAAAACATCTTATTTAGCCTTTTTACTGTTAATTACTCTCAAGAAATGAAATAAGTCACAGGCAGTCACAGGTGCTAGAAATTTTATTTTCTTAGTAATAATAGGGATTCTACATACTGTAAGTTATCAATCTGTTTCTCTTTGAGCTCCACAGAAGATATAAGTGAAATTACTCCTCTACAGTATGCTATTTTTTGCATTGCAGACACTAATAATTTTGAGATAATCTGTTTCCTTTAAATGTGTTATCTATAACACTAACTGGATTATAGCTCACCAAACCCAGGGTGGGGGACCTCTGACCTATAACCATATAAAAAACATAACAGGAAATCACATTCTCCTCCTCTTTCCCTGTAAAGGTAGTACAACGATATCATAAACTGTCTGAGATTCAAGCAGCTCAGCACGAAAAGGACAAAACAATTTACAGTGAACATAGAATCTAAAGCAACACATAACTGTATCACAGAGAAAATTGTTGATATAGTTATTTGAATATTCTCGCATATGGAATAAAACCTTTGATGTTGATGAATTCCATATCATACCTGCACTTACCATTTACAAGGTATGACACCTAAAGAAGATTCAATTCAATTCAATTCAATTTATTTTATATAGTGCCTTTCACAACAAGGTTGCCTCAAGGCACTTAACAAAGCTGTGTGACAATACAGATGGAATATTACATTTTGAAATGTTAATTGTGAAATGTAATTGAATGTACAATAAATTTACATTTTAAACTAAAACATTTCATGGAACAAGTAAAGGTTTATTCCATGCTGAAAAAAAGAAAAGCCACACACGAAGAAGGCTCCACAGCTGAAACGTTGTGTTTCTTTTCTTCTCTTTTCAGCATGGAATAAATGTTAACTTGTTCCTTTGCAGCCTACACATGCTGATGCAGCTACCTACTTGAACTAAAACATTTTATGCTTACATAAAATCATGAGTAAATGATTTTTACCTGTAATAAAAGCTTTAAATTCTAAAAGCATTTTCCATCTGAAAAGTTTTAATAGATGTTTTAACAACCAGTGCTAAGAAATGTCCATTTTAAATCTTCAAGAATGTAATTTTGTATGAAACTCTTCTTATCTTTTAAACTTTCAGTGGACTCATACCTGTAGCTATAAACCACTGGGTCATGTTACAGTACATAATCTACACAACTTCCTCCTATTACACCCTCTAGTTGTACATCCTTGATCTTTTCACACTACTGTCACACTCTAACTCAACCATCATTTCCTTATGTCAGGGCCATGATCATTTGATATGAGGACCTCTTCTCCACTCAGTACTGCTGCATTCAATCTCCTTCCCTGCATTTCCCCTCTCTGAACGCACATTTCCCCTCTGTCTTTAAATAAGCCTGAGTTGCACCTTACTTAAAATACCCACCCTTGATTCCTCATCCTTTCAGGTATCCTGTCTCCCGGCTTTAAGCAAAGCCCCTTGGGCAACATGCCATCAGCTCTACATGTTTCTCTTGCAGCACTCACAGCATGACCCTGTCCAGTCTTGCTTTTACCCAGCACCCTTGACAGAAATTGCACTTGTGTTGTGCTTGTGTTGCCTCCATCTGCTTTTTTTAATCCTCCCTGATATCTCTTCCACCTTTGACACTGTGGACCACTCTTTTCTCATGTCGGCACACACTGACCTAAGGATTTGTGGCACTGCTCACACCTGGTTCTTCTCCAACCTTTCTGATTGCACATACAGCACCAGATCTCCTGACACGTCCATTTTCCACTGGTGTCCCACAGGATCTTTCATAGGTCCCCCACTGTGCTTTCACCACAGCTGTTCCCTGGTTTCTCTTATCGCCATGTGGTTTTTATACCACAGTTATGTTGACGGTGTTCAACTTTCCTACTTGATCATCATGTTTCTTTCTAGATCTTTGCCTGTCTCACAGTCATCACTTCCTTGTTGCCAGCTCATCATCTTCAATTCAGCATCTCAAAGACCTCCTTTTCTCCTTCCCTCTTTGGACCCCACTATCATATAGTAGACCCCACTATGGCAAGGAAGTCTGTGACATCCTCGACCCACCTCTTCTACTCTCACCAATTTCTATGACACATTTCTCGTGTTTCTTCTGGAGCTGCATTCGCAGAATCTGCCCCTTCCTTCCTTACGAGCTATTCTACGCAACTCCTTGCCAAGACACTAATGGTCTCCCACTTAATCTAACTCCTTCTCCCTGCCACCCACTGCAACCTATCCAGAGTTCTGCATCTCACCTCATATTTTCTCTTCCATGTTTCTTATTATGCTACTCCAGTGCTCCATTCTCTCTTCTGGCACTCTATTATTCTACGCATCTGATTTAGAGCCCTACTTCTTGCTTACTGCTGCCTCAACCACTTTGCTCCTAGTTATCTTCAGCCCCCCACACCTCATGACAGCCTGTTCTTTTTTTATGTCTGGGCTGGGAGTGGCTCGCTTCCCACCATTGCCAGCAGCCTCTGACCTTGTGTGAACGACATCAGGCTGTATTTCCATTAGGCCACCTGCCTTCCAATGAGGCAGCCAATCTACCTCCCATTAGTCTGGCTATTGAAGGCAGCTTTCTCCATTAGATCAGTGCTCCAACATTGAGCTTCCTGAGTGAATGCTGCTTCAATCTAGCCACTTATGAAGACTGGCCTTCTCCTGATGTTGTTCACCAACGTCATAATCTACTGGCCTCTGCTTTTTTTTCCAGTTGGTCTGCTGTCTGTCTCCCTAAGGCACCTCTGCTCCAGCATCTCCGCTGCCAGGCAGTTTTCTCCTCAGCTGGATTTCCTGCCTCATTTCTCTGGACAGCCCACACCCACCTTCCTCATCCTTCTAAACCTTCCACTGACATTCAACCGGCCTGCTTCATCTCTTTCCATTCAACACTCATAGCCTCGCTTTCACTGAGTCTCTCCGGAAATTCCTGAAGATCCCCTGAGCCTTTTCAGCCCATCATCTCGCAGCAGTTCTGTTCTAAAGCAGCTGTAGCGTAATATGTTTACCACCAGACTCTCTGCAACCATTCTCCATTATCCCATTTCTAGAGCCCATTCATTCTCCACTAGCTCTCCTGGCTGATGGAATGAACTACCCACAGAAAGCCATAAAACTACCCCCCGTCTACCTTTCAGATGCTGCTCAAGTGTCATCTGCTCAGACTCAACTACATCCTTTTAGAACTTCTATACTGCATTAGCAATTTGCTAATTTCACTTACTCAGATTAAACAAGTAATGTAAATGTGATGAGTGGAGCTCTCCTTGCCACGAACAGGATTTAATCCTGGTTGCTCATGGGTTTTGAGCATGCACACCTCTGCTTCCCAGACAGCTGATAACATACAGGCTGGGTTGTCTGCTGTTACAGAGTTTTACACTGTCTAGCTTTCAAAAGGGGGTGATGTTATTTCTGCAAGTCCATGAGCACAGTTGCATTAACAACTGTAAAGTAATATAAGCAAATACCTACTAGGTGTTTACATTACTGCTTCATATCCAGTCTATCTGTATACTGTTCTAATTCTTCCTATTTGATTTGTTGGCATAACACTTGCATTGTTTGTCCAGTTTATGCTAGTCTCACTGTTACTTTATTATTTAATTTTACCTTACTGTATCAGCAACTGTTCCTTAATTTTAATGCATATTTTCTGAATAAATGATAAGGGGGGACAGAAGGGGGGACAGAAGCTAGAAATGAAGTTGGTTCCAGTTATAATTTCAAGTTTAGTCCATTAAGTAGAGCATAACATCAGAAACAGATTCTTAACTGTAGTTTCTACATTGATCTACATTGATCCAATTTTTATACAGTAAATTGTTAAGTTATTCGAAAGCCACACTGCATATGCCAAGATTGTTCAATATTCTGCTTTAACATACAATTGAGATACTTTGTGAGTAGGAAAATAGTACTCTTGTTCAAATCTGGTGGTCACACCTGGTGCAAACATACTTATTGAAGTCCAAAATCAACCTGAAAACAAATGTTATATTGATTTTAGAGTTTATCTTTCCAAACATGTAATTAAAGTGAGCCATTTTAATTACAAAAAAACATCTTAAGGAGGTTGCAAAGTTAAACAGTTTTTACAAACATGTTTAGAATAAGCAGTGACTTGTGCAGCCTCCAGTAACCTTTGAAAATGTACCTCCTTGTGTAGAAAACTAAGAATAAGAAGGAATTTGAAAGACTAAATGCTAAAATAACTGTAATGGACATTCTACACAGGCTGATATTTAATATCATGACAAGGAAACAAAAAGAACAGAAATTCCAATACCGTTTTATCACTTATTTGTTTTAAACTGTGATGCGATCTTCTAACATCCCGTAAAAATAGATCAGATTAATTACTGTAGATCAGTTTTCTACGTCTAATCATTTCGCATTTCAATTTTTTGAAATGGGGACAATTATGTTGACTAATAGAGGAAATATTAGAAATTAGATATGTTTTTAAGAAGAAAGAACTGACTAATATCAACAAGTACTTCAAAATGTAGGATGTAGAAGGTACACATAGTAAGAAATAACTTTAACAGCATGAAGCAGAGTGCACAGATCAGCAAGCACTCTTCCTGAGTTGAACAAAATAAGGTCCACAGATTGCACTGTTGTCACCTGCTACATATTAAATTCATTTCTGCGACAGGATATAGTGTAATTCCATCTGTATTCATGCAGTGATTCTTTCTATATGACTTCTAATGTGGAAGCCAAGAAACCAGGGTCATGTCATGGCTCCAATATCTTACTGAACAATGCCTGAATGGCATAAATTAACAGGCCCGGGACTGGCAGGTATCCAAAACCTGACCTAGCAACAGCTTGAGTTACACTCCTTGGAAACCTTTTTTTGCAAATTCCTTTCTGTTTTGTGTCTCCAGAACCCCCAAGTGATATATGTGGTAAAAAAAAGTGGATAAAAAAACACAAAACACTTTAGAACAAAACTGCAGATGTACATTTTTGAAAAATAAAACATAGAGCAAATTTTAAGTTTGATAATAAGTGGGTGGAGCTTTAAAGAGGAGTCCATTAATAACTACAAAAGTATAATGGAAGCTTTCAGTGATAAGCAGACTACTAAACTGAACAGAAACCTTACTTGCAACTGCATTGTAAATAACTTATTGTTCTTTTGTACTGATGGAAGTTAGATCTTTAAAATTAATTTCTTTATACAGTAGTTTACAATAGAAGAAACAATAACAAGACAGAACAATAACAGAAGATGATTCTGAAATACGGCAAGATTGAGAAACAGGCTTAACATTTTTAAACATGCCTGTAAAATGATTCAACATAGGATTTTTTTTCAGATATGTATTCTAGAAGCTTGTACTTTGAACTAAAATGAGGAATACAGTACATTATTTGAAAAATATTTAATAATGAAATGCAACAGTATATATCTTGTGGCTTTTAATGTATGATTAAGAAACATCACACTCTAAAATAAAGCATTGTTATTTTTTTAAATAAAGGTTTAAGAAGTCAGCTTTTTTCAACTTTTTCTTTACTTTGCAGTGTTTCTCACATCATACCTGTGTTTCAATCTCTGGGGACTGAAGCATTGAACAGCACAGATTTTTGGCAGCTTCTGGTTACTGAACCCCGCCATTATCTGCTTAGTTTGCAGCTGTGTCTGTTCTTTTTTTTCCACCAGCTGTCACCAGCAGCAGTGGATGGATCAGGTTTCAGCTCTCCTGTAGTGATAGCTTCTCATACTGATATTATAAGCCATTTTCTCGGTGGAAAAAAAGAGGAACAAAGGCAAATGGTGTTCCTTCCCACGTCTGTTTTTTCTATCAGTTTCTCTGGAGCAATAGTTTTTACTTGGATGAGTATGGCTTCGCAGTTTTTACTGCAGGTCTTCTTTCATTCTTGAAAAAAGTTAGAAAAAAATCACCATGTGAATTTGGTCCTTATAGTTCCTTTCTGAATTTGCTCATCTATTGTGCTATGTTGCTTGACAGTAAGATGCCCAACTACAAGAATAATTACCGTGTGAATATAGTTAATTGGTTAGTTACTTTAAAAGCATACAGCACAAAATTATCACTTTACCTGTTCTAGCTTTAGTTTAGAAAAAAACATGCTAGAAATAATGTTAGAATATTGGAACTAAATCATGTTTCTGAATACCTACATGGCATTTGTGCATGAGTAAAAATTTATATAGCTAACTGATCAAAATTGTGCTGATTACATATAATTTGACTGATGGGAAAAATATGATGTGTATAAATGTTAACAAGTTAAAACTGTGATACTTTGAAATTAACACATGGTAATCATTTTAATATGCCTATCCTAATACACTACTGTTTATAGGAAACACAGTTTTAATCTGCTGACTAATCAAACGCAACAGCATTGAGTGACAGCTAAAATGTTGTAGCAAGAGCAGTTGGTTACACATCCCTGAGCTGACATTCCTTATCCTCAACCTGGTAACTCAAGTGTCATCTCAGCAAGACATATGCAACAATCAGCCATTAGACAGCAGATTCTGTTATAAAGCCTTAAAATTGTCAAGTCAGTGACAGAACATTCTGATGAATCTGGCAAACTATGGTCTAAGAGCTGTAGACTAACATTATCTTGCATAGCAATGGTAGGCAAATTGAGGTAATGTTTATTTCAGAAAATGTGAAGATGTTATATTCCCTGATGAATCAAGGTTAGGTCTATGCTTTGTTAATAACTGACCCTGCATCTGCCCATACCAGGGAGAGAGATTTTCCAGTACTGTACTGTTGGATAAGATCAATTTGTTAGTGGACTACGAGTATGGGGAAAGTGTGGGAATCAATTAATTCTGAGTTTCAATCAATACTTGTTATTGTACACAATAGTTTCAGTGTGCAGTGCTTGATGGGCAATATCTTGCAAACACATTCCTCCCTCCATAGTTAGTGCAAGCTGGTGGACACAGGCATCAGATTGCCATGCCATCATTCATATCTGCATAGTCATGGATACACAGTGTCCATTTATTGGAATGGCCTTCACGATCACAAAGTGTGAATGCGTTCAAACACTTCTGGGATGAGCTGGGTCATTGGGTTTGTCACAACCACAGACCATTGCTGGCTTTGCAACAGAATTTTACAGCTCTCTCACAGACACTTATAAGATATTGTGTATTGGTTGTTGCTTCAGAAGCTTCAGGTATGCATCAGAGCGTGGAGGTGGTCACATCCATTACTATAGTATGTATCAGCAATCTTTGTATGTCACAGCCAATTCATAGTAATGTGTACTGTGATTTTTTTAATCTGCTTATTACTTTGATAAACAGAGCCAATCAATTAATTTGATTCTAAAAATGGTTTCACTCATAGAATCAGTATTTATTGCCTTTTACAATATGTTCTGCTATCAGATGCAGAGGCTTCCAGATCTAAAATAAATCTAATAAAATCTTTACAGTTTGAATCAATGTTGGTGTGATTCAGTCTGTGCTAAATCTCCTTTATAATGCACAATCATGCTTTCTTGTTACATTTTATGTCTGCTCTTTGGGTCCTGTAATTTATCAATGGTACCAATGAATGTTACTGTTCTTTTGTTTTGTCTTTCTGTCCACAGCCACATCAAAATAGCTCATTTTCTTTAATGGCGGTTTTTCGGCAAACTGCACAGCAACATCACTCACAACATCAATCAGTTTTGAGTTCGGAAGCCCAGGAGCAGAAAAGGAAACATTTACAGCACTTTAGTGGATAACATTAATGTTGTGTAATAAGTGGTTTTAATAGTACATTTCAATGTCAGAACGATCAAAATAAAAATGTCATGTCTATCAGGAGTTTAACCAATGAATGTGATGACTGCAGAATAACTACAAACACTTAGTTTAGTAGCTGTACTTCAATGCTGAGTGCACCATACAAGTTAATTGCAAAATGGATAGACTCACTCTGTATTAGTTTTCACGAGCAATGCCAATGTCATAAAACTAAAAGAGCACATTAACTGATGTTTCAAGACGATTCTATTTAGCTTTCTTTTCTGAAGGGCCATAATATTGTAAGGACATAACAACAAATTGAAATATGCAAAGACATATCTGGTTTTGGCAGCAAACCACTGTATCTGTTGAAGTGTTTACAGTGGACTCAAGTTTTAAAGCTTCTTCAGCTAATCATTCTTGGAACTTTGGAAAACAATCTTGAGAAACATTGTTCATTTCAAGATTTCTTTCTTTTGTGTTTCTTGGTGCAATTCAGAAAAGTGGTTTGCTTGCTAGGGCATCGCAGTGGTGCAGTGGTTAATCTTTAGTGCGGAGCAGTGCTGGAGCCCTTGGTACAGTTTTGGACTTGGGGTGCTATCTGCATGGAGTCTGAAAGTTCACATGGGTTTCCTCCGAGCGCTCTGGTTTCCTCCCACAGTTCGAAAACATACTTGTAGGTTCATTTGCTTCTGAGAATTGTGCGTGTCTGTGATGGACTGGCGTCCTGTCCAGTGTGTATCTTGCCTTGCGCTCATTGTTTGCCAGGATAGGCTCCCCCCACATTCCTGAATTGAATCTGATTAGAATATGGAATATGCTCACTAATTTCACTCATACTATTTTTTTTTCTGTAGTTGGTACCACATCATGAATAACATTGCTCACCTAAAAGGTGAACAAATAAACTCTGAAGTATGGATGGATATTATTACTGTATGGTGTTTCCCTACAATACATAACATTTAGACCAAAGCTTTCTTTTATAACGTAAGTGGAACTACCCTAGACTCTGAACTAGAGTCATTTATTTTCTGTGGGTTTTTGGGCTTGATTCTGTTTTAAAGATGTGCCAGTATTTATTCTTGTCACACTGCCCCGATACTCTTGTCTATATGAACAATGCCCATTCTGTTTGGGGATAATTTTCACGTACATTTCTCAAGACAGGTATTTCCTGAGGAAGGTCCATTATCGCAGGTGAGTAGTCTCGGGTTTCTTAAATCGGGTAGCTTTTTTCCTCAAATCAATTTGAAAGTGTGAAGAACGTCCCAGCAAAAGAAACTCCTCAGGAGGCTACCTCTGTCATGCTCAATGTGGTTGTCTTTCACAGTTTTTAATGAATGCAGGCTGGAGGTAGGGTGGAGACTTGCAAGAACACACAACACACAGCTCAGTGCAATAGGGGTTCAGAGCTGCTGGTAGGCTGAAGTTACAGGTTGAAAAGTTCATACAGCACCATAAAGATTCTAGAAGTATCATAATATATAGTGGTTTCAAAGACGGCTTTTCTTAACTCTTAAATCTTTGATCTTCCATAGACCTTCTATGACTCATATTTACTATAGGCAAGCATAAATAAAAATAAAAAAAATATTTTAAAAGTTTCCCAGACATACATTCCTTGTCTCTGTCATATCAGCATATGCCACTCTTAGAGAAGATACACCTGTAAGGGCACTAAGAGTAAATAATGTCTAAGAAATTAGACATTATGTAACTCTCATTCTAAACCTTTGTGAAAATTGCATTTCCCCTTTAAACTCTTATTTTGCTTTTGAGTTTTTGCTGTAACTTTTGCATGGCTTCAGAACTAAATGTACTAGCCGTCCACAATTACAAACAAAGAACATAATTTGTGTCATTACCTGTAATAAACATGTTCAATTTTGCTGTAATAATAATTCCTTATTTTGGACATTTAATTTTCATAATAACATTTTCTTGATTATATCAGTCACATATTTCTTTTGATAACTGAGCTTCATCTAATGCACACTACAGGTATAAGGATTGCCATCACATTCTTAATAGGAACTCAGTACCTGCTATGATAAGTTTTATTTTCAGGAGCTTAATTCTTAGTTCTAATATTTCATATATTGGGAGACCAAAAGGAAGGAGGGAAGAGTACTGGTTTTAAAAAGGCAACAAGAAAATCTAAAAAATTGAATTTTCTTTGTTTTTTCACCTGGAAAACATAAAGGAAATTCTCTAAGCCAGAACACTAGCATTAGAGTTTGTACAGGCATTATTCTCTCTAAAGTAGACCTTTCCTGTTTAAAATTAGACTGATGTTTTTAGGGAGGTGCGTTGAGTACTTCTTTGTCTGGGTATGATCTAAATGAGACCTTAGCACACAATCTTTAGGCTTTACCCACAATACATCACCATTTAGAATGGTTACAGATTAGCAGTCACAGAAAACTCCCACTTTGAAAGATGTGACCTTGGCATTGAATTGTATTTAGTTTCTAAGAGAGAAAATAATCCAGTTAGATTCCTATGTATGTAAACTGTTATATTATGCTATCCCATAACATAGTTCAACTGGAATGGTAAAATTGCAAAAGACATATGACTTGGAGGAAGAAGGGAAATCCAAAACTTAGTATAAAATAACCTTTTATGATACTATGCATTAGTTATATTCTTGTACAGAAATATGATATGATATTTATTTTTCTATACTTTTAGTGAACTTTAAATCAAATAATAGCTATAACCAAATGGAATTTTGAAAGCTCTTAAGATTGTAATCATATAAATCCTATATCTGTAGGGGTCTGAGTGCCTTGGAAAAGGTTGTGTATATTCTCAGATTTCAAGGGGAATCTGACAGACATCATTACTTAAAATCTGTTGTACTATCGCATACTTGTGGCAATGAGAGTGATAAGTAATTCTGAAAGCTAGAACATAAGAAGTTAGTTTGTGACTTTGCCCACTGTGTGGTTGTAGGGTACAGTATTAATTCTTAAAGTTGTCAGATGGATTTCTCCCAAAATAGTGATTGACAGAAAGCTGTGATATTTCAAATTAAAATGAATACATATTGTACATGACAACATGGTGGAGTTTACAGTGGTTTTAAGCCTTATATCTCAAGACTTTGCATTGCCCTTTTGTACAGTATATTTAACTGGCTATTTGTTGTTTCACTAAGCCCCAACACACAAATATACAGAAATGAATATAACCTTTCATGTCGGAGCTATAAAAAAGTTGTAAAATCCATTTTGCTAAAGCAAAATCTAAACAGGTCAAATTTTGATTAAAACCGACTGCCATGACCCCATTCTAGTATTAGATAATATTCCGTCAGAACAATAACTTCTGAACAGAATTCAAGCTGCTGTAAGACTGTTGCCTTGATAAGAATGGAGAGACCAGTAACACAGTAACACTGGACACTGTTGCAGGCATGTTTAATGAACTCTAAGCACACTCTATATACACTAAATATATAATTAAAATTAAGGAAATGCTTTCAACTTTTATTTAGGACAGAAAATGTACCACAGGACAAAGCCTTGACTAGGAACAAAAACAAAAATATTTCATTATGGCACAATAGTAATGTTCTACACAGTACAACCAATTCAATACCCCAGAAAAAAATAGTGTTTTTATTTGCAAGCTTACTGTATTCTGCAGCAGAAGAAACCCCTCAGAGGTGAACACCATAATCCAATTAACCCTCTAACCTTAAGTACACTGTAACATCTAATAAGTTGTCTGTTATTTCTATTTCTTTATTAAACTGCTTTATTAAAAATGACATTATTTTGTGTTATGAATTATGGTGACTTTTCGCAAGGTTCTTGACATTTTTTCAACGTGTATTTAGGCTATTTGATTCATTTTGTTATTGCTTATTCCCTCAAGCGGTTAGGAAATTAGATAAAAGAGTTAAATGACTAACATCTGCTCAATCCAGAGTAGAAAATATTTTGTCTCAAGTTCATAGATATTAATCACAAGGTGACTTCTTTCCAGTAAACTATTTAGTAATCTCAAAAATTCTTAACATGAAAGTCAGCCATATTAAAGCTTAGAGCATTCTCTATTTTGCCGTGATAAAAATAAATCACTTAGATGAGCTCTTTGACCCATAACTGAAAGACAAGAAATGTATTTATGTTTCATCATTTTAACTGGGAGATTGGGATGTATTAACAGCAATTAACAACAATTCCAAATAGTCACACACTTAATAGACATTCAATATGTCAGAAAAGGAAAAGGAAACAAAATCAGAATAAACTGACAGAACTAAGACGTGTATTACAGAAACAATTAGTGACAATCATAAATATCACCTTAAAATAAATTAGTATTATGACTTACAGAACATGGTCAAAATAATTGAGCAATTGTAACAAGATATAAAACGCACAGACTGCCCATCTCAAAAAATGAAAAAAAAACAGCATGCTAACGTATCTGAGTCATATTTGAAAATACTGCTGGGTTCCATTTTAGTATGCAGAATTACATATCTGTAGGCTTCAGATGTTTCTTTAGAAAATGTCCAGGATTTGTGAATCACCTACTTTAAGTTTTGCATTAATACCACATCCCAGACTTGCAACAATATTCACTGACTTCATATAAAATATCAGATACTGTGTTCTGCTTTGGTCATCACCCCCTCTCATTATTAAACACTGACTTAAAAATAGCTTGTAAAAACTTAGCAATAGGGTTGAGGTTAAGCAGTTGATGCATTCTAAGCAGATTGAAGTTATTCACTACAAAGATGTCAATGATAACAATAGACATCTACTTAATAAACCTTTCCATCAGGATACCTGATAGACCCATCCCTGACATTCAGGCAGTTCAATATCTCATATAGATTATTTTATGGGGATTGTCAACATGGTTGTAGAAATGCAGGTGTTGCTTAACTAACTTGTCAGTGATCTACAGTAAAGAAATAAACTATAGCCACAAATTGGAAAAAGCTAAGCTTGAAGAGGCTATTTGTGAAAAGACCTTTTATTAAGACATTTATATCTTCAAGACAAAGTGGGAAAGCAGTAAGAAAAGCAAACAAAACAATCCAGTATGTATTTAAAGTTATATATACTGATGGAAAATAGAAACACAACATTTTCTGGAATGAGAATACTATAGTTATAGCTTATGTACTTTCACAAAAAGTTGTCAATTTGTTTTAAGGCTTCTGACCACCAATACAGCTTGTGCAGTGAGGTATTGCAACTTGCCAATCACACGAATGCTCATTAGGTGCACTTTTACCCAACAAGGTCCAGGTGGAACAATGCCTTATCAGGTCACCTTTAAAAAGGTCTTAATTCAAGGCTTGGGTACTGCAAGAAAAAGGCCACAATTAGTCATTTTTCTGTGCATTACATAATGGCTCGAATGTCGCCAGAAGCAAAAGAGAGGGCCATTGACCTGCTGCAGGCAGACATGTCATGTGCCAGTGTTGCCAGACACTATGGAGTAAGCTGCTCCACTGTACTGCAAAGAAGATTTCAGTAGACCAGCAGGACAGATGACCCTCCATGATCCGGTCGCCCTTGAGTGACCACACCAGAGCAGGAGAGACACATCAGGCTGGTCCATCTGAGAGATAATTTCAGATCTGCCACCCGTACTGCTGCAGAAACTGTCAGCAGACACATAGCTCGCATCAGTGACAGGACAGTGAGGCTCCATGCTGCTGGCCTTAGAGCAAGGCAACCTGATAGAGGCCCTCTGCTCACACCTCCGAGACATCACACCTGACTGGCTTGGGCCAGACAGAGTCTGCGATGGACTCGTCAGCTTTGGCATCAGGTCCTCTTCACGGATGAGTCACTCTTCAGTCTGTTCCACGCAGACGGGAGAGCCAGAGTGAGAAGGAGGTCTTACATTTTTTTTTCCATCACTATATTTTAAATCAAGGGATGGTATTAATATTGTATAATACTAGTCAACCCAGGTGGACTTCATCAGGATAAACAGTAGAATGCACCAGATGACAAAAGTGGAAACTAAATGGAATGCTTTCAGAACTGAGAAGAAGAGGCATGTCTTTATACAAAAGAGTGTGGGATTGTGGAACAAGCTATCCAGCCAATTTATCAAAGCTGGTATCCTGGCTTTTTTCAAGAAACACGTGAACGAGTGTCACGATCGCTACTCCTCCTCTTAAGGGCGCTCCAGCCCTTCCTTGTTCTGCCCCATTACCTGCACCTGTTTCCTATTTCCGTTCCCCCTTAAAAGCCAGACGCAGACGTCACTTGAGGTTCCTCATCGAATTCCGCTTCATGAGAGCCCTGGGGTCCTGCTGCGTCTGGCTCCGTTATGTTTTTAACCTTCTATTCCTGATTCCCCGCCCCGCCGGTCCCGACCCGGTTCATGGTTTTATTCCCTGGATGGATCCCCTGGCCTTGGACTCTACCTTATGTCTTGGATTACCCGTTTGGATTTTCTCATGGATTGTTCGCCCCGGATTCACTCTCCCTGGACACCTGCACCCCTTGGACACGCCCCCTGTCTCCATACCCTCTCCTGCATGACTTCTTCCTAGCGTTTCCTCACTCCCTTCTGGATCGTGTCGTCTGCATAGGGCCCGGAAAGAACTGTTCGTGACAACGAGATCATTGGTTAATTAGATACTAACTATCAAATGAATGGCCTCCTTTCATTTTTCTAATGCTTTATTACTTAACAATAGAAATACAAAAAGATACAACTCTGACTTTGTTTTACACTGGGACTGTTACCATACAGGTTACAGTACCTTTCTACTGTGTTAACAAGTAGTCCTGTACAGTACATATTTGACTTCTTTGTGAGCTCTAGATGAGGCTGTTCTTATCTCAATTACTAAGTGTGCTTTTTTTGCCTGGCTGCAGCTGTTCACCAGCATTATGATATTAATGGAATTCAAAACAGGGTCAACATCTGCAGAAAGCATATGTTTTCATTACCTTCACCTCTTCAAATTATAATTCAGGATCCTTCAAGGTTACAAAACCATTTGGTCCAAATTCTA
Organism: Atractosteus spatula; assembly: GCF_055471065.1. NCBI lineage: Eukaryota > Metazoa > Chordata > Actinopteri > Semionotiformes > Lepisosteidae > Atractosteus > Atractosteus spatula. Next base: position 54,833,866 of record NC_142708.1, on the reverse strand, counting down.
TGTTCATCTTCGAAATATGTTTCATTGGGATATTCTTAGCTCAAAACGGCACAGGCAGATGGTTGATTAAAGCCATTAAATATCTGGGAGTCTCCTTGCTTTAGTCTATTCATATCCTCATTCAGAAATCTATCAATAAAAAAGATGGAATGGTATCCAAGAATTTGAAAAGCAGCAGGCTCTAGGGGAATGTTGACTATAGAAACTACTTCTCAATGTAGTAACAAAGTCTCCAATGATTACAGCAGTCTCTGTAGTGTAGTTGGTAAGTATAAAATTGGCAAAACTTGCTATTCCTCCTTTTTTAAACTGACCAAATAGGTAGGTTTTAGGTGTTAACAGCTATAATGTGGCTCTGGGACCCATATTAAGAAAACTTAATTTAACAGACCTGCAGCAATCACTAAACCATAACTGATCTAAAAAACACTTTTATTAAAGAGTAACAAAGTGCTATGACATGATGAGTAGATGAAGAAAGATGCGTCTTGCTGACAGGTTGAGGAATCTAAAGGCTTGATCCCAGTGAAGGCTAGAGGGATGATGAGAGATGAGCAGAACCAGATCAGATTACGAAGGCGAGCTCAGATAGCCAAGCAGGACAGGCAATCTGATCTGAGACTGAAGGAAAGAACACCTGTTGAGGGCTGAGCATAGCAAGGAAGCTGCGCCACCACACAGGGCTGTATAGCAGGAGGTTCAGTTCTTTGCTAACGGTCCAGTGCTTGGCTTGTCAGATGGGGTGCCGATAGGCAGAACAGGTTCAAGATAGAGTTATACTCAGGCTGAGCGTCTTTCTTGGAAACAGGCTAGCTGTGCTGCGAGCACTATCTATGCGAGAAGGTAGCTCAATGAGCACCATATCAATGACATATCAGGGTTTAAATATCCTGGACTGATGGACTAATCAGTAGTTATTTAATTAGCTGTTAAAAACTAAGCTCACAGATTTTTACATCATCAGAATGCCCATATACTGTATAAGAGGAAACCATTATGCCCCTTGGGCTCAACAAGTCATAATTATACAGTATGGTGGGAATGGCCATATAGTTTCTTGTATTAAATGTGCATTAAAGAGACATTGTTAACTGAAGTTTGGCAGGCATAACAAATTAATTTCACACAGCTGTACCATCATTGTGAAATTAGCTACATATATATCAAATACAAAAACCTCTATTACCACTTTTCTCTAGTATTCCTCCTCCACACCATCTCCACCACGCAGCTACTGCACCCCCCTTTTGGTTAACATATAAAGAAAAGGGTGATCACCTTAAAACACTGTATAAAATACATCATCAGCCCTACTATTGCTTTATAAAAACTTGAACAGAATATTATAATGAAAAAATTACATTTAAGATTGGTCAAAAAGTTGGTATCAAATGGTCCTATAATATTTTTAATCATGTACTGTACCTGTAGTTTTTCGAAGAGCAAAAATTGTTGTTATATATTTTTTGTGGGAGACCACACTAAAAAAAACAAACAATCTTTAGGCATTCTGACATGCTCTTTGTCTCCTGGTTGCAGGATGCACCTGATGAAGACAGTTACACAATCAGTAATGGCTGTACAGGGGACAAATCCCTGAAGAATGATGCCCTTTTGACCCCCTTCCCCCCCACACACACAGAAAAGGACAATTTAGAATACTCTGCATGCCACTGTGAAGTAAATGAGAGCACCAGACAAAAACAATCCCAAGCCAACTGGAAGAGTGGGCAAACACTACATAGGCATGCACTGGGGTGGATTAACGAACGGGCTGGCATAGGCTGTAGCCTAGGGGTCCAGATTGATCAGGGGCCCCTGATTTGCCAGAATTATTATTATGATTATTTTTGTAACAGACCTGTGGGCCCCCATTGGTCCATAAAAACGTTGAATGATTCGTGAATCGATGATCTGGTTAGATGCAATGTGTTTGCAGTTCAAATTTATTTTGTCAGATTTTATATCACTGTTGTGTCACTCAGTGGGTCATCTCTGGTGCAAGATTATGGTGGCTAGCATCAAAATGTGTGATAGAAAATATTGTAGTGAGTTCGGGTTCTCAGGCTTGTGCCCTCGCAGCTACCGCCCCAGTTCTTCCCTCACCGCATGGGCTCGAACCCGGGTCTCTGGCATCACTCAACAGGGGTCTTGTTGGCTGACCTAAATAAAACTTTCACTAGCCCACTTCCCTGTTATGCGCAGGGGAGTAGAGGGCGGTGCCGTCACTGCACTGCAACTGGCTAGTACGACCTGTATGTTGGCCGTATTCGTCACAGTATAATAGTGGGGCGCAAAAACGAAAAGCACAGCGGTTAAAAGAGCAGCGTGAGAAGGATCTACTTAAAAAGTTCAGCAATTGACTGGTTATTTCTAGTCTGCTGGATCGTCATCCAGTTAGCCTGAGCCAGACCCCGAGTTTACAGCAGCCAGTGCTACAACAACCACGGTTGATAGGTTAGCTGCAGCTAGCTCTAGCCTGGGTGCAGACCACATCAACACCGATCATGATGACGAGCCAGCTCGTCGATTGGCTGTGAATCTGCTTTATTGGTTGCATTGCTCTACTTACATTACAGGCCATAGTACTGTGTGTGTGCTTCCTGTGTGTGCTGCTTCACATTTTGTTTGAATCGGCGGTAGCAGGCTCTTACTCCGAACACGTAACTGAATTATTACAGTATTTTCTCTCTCTTTTTTCTGGCAATGGGATGGGTAGGGGGGGCCTACACAATGTGTAGCCTAGGGGCCTCTGATCACCTTAATCTGCCCCTGGGCATGCACTACAAGCTGTATGTGAACAGCAGATGCATGAGGCTGTAAATCAAACCTGATTCCAATCTGCTGTTTTAGGATTTGGTCAAACAAATTAGGAGATTTGAAAGACTGAATGAACAATTCTTATCATAACACTACCTTATGTCTTCATATTCGGGTTCTAATCCTGCATTTAAAAAAAAATATTTTTAATACGTGAATCAAATTTATTGCATTTCCTGGAAGAGGGATCTTAAGGAACAAGAGATGCAGTCTGAGTTTAAGTGCAGTGAAATGGTTCTACTGTAGCTAGTATAATTGTGTGAAATTAATGTACATATCTTATACAAATGTAAAAAAGCACAAGCTCTAGGACTTATCTGGGGTTATTGATAAACATAAATTTGATATGTTAACTACTTTGTACATTGTTGTTCATTATTCCATTCTTGTAGCATCCCTTTTTGCAGTATAGGGAAGTGTTTAACCCTCCGTAATGTTGCAGATTAAGATTCTGGTTGGGTACACTTGAGGAAGCTACTGTACCTCTCTTAAAGAGATCCAGTAAAAATGCCCTGCTGTACTAACAGATAGAAATGTACCTAGCTTTCCTTAATTGTTCCATATATACTGCAGCAATTAAATTCATACAGAAGGACTCAGAGATGCAAATCGTCTAGCAAAATCATCCAGTATCTGTCTTTAAGTTACGGTATCTTAAGCTTAAAATAAAGGGTTACTAAATAAGGACATGTTCACAGATATGAAAATTTACCCCAAAAATATCTATTCCTAATATTTTCATGTGTTTGTGGAACTTTTACTTCTTATTAGGCTTAAATCTGGTTAATGATATTCAGTATAAGAAAATGATACCACTCAATTGCTTTTGCAATTCTTGATCTATTTTAGAAAAAACAGCATCACAGAATTATCTGTACTTGCTTAACCTGCAGCATATGTAGAGAACAGCATATTACTATTTAACTGTTTATTCTTTGTGTTCGATTTTGCCAAAACAAATATTGGCAAACTAAATTCAGTAAAAAAACACTCTTGGCCTTTCCAGTATTGTTGCCACTCTGCTGCATTGTGTTTTGAAATGGATACTTGTTAAAATGGGGGGGGGGAACACATTCATGTAGATGTAGAAAAGTAAAAATTAGTTTTAAACCTGGACATATACACAAAGATTATTAATATTTAACAGACTCTTTGTTTTTAGAAGAAATTTACAAGTGTATTCTGATATGGAACTGTATACTGTATTTGTGCTGTACAGGCACTCCATACGATGGAAATGAAGATGCTGCGATGGACCCTCGGCTTGACAAGACTAGACCATGCCATGAATGAAGAGGTGCGAAAAACACTCAAAGTTGCCCCAATCACTGAGAAAATGAGGGAATCGCGCCTGCGATGGTATGGACACGTGCTCCGCAACAATGACACATCATTGGCAAAGACCGCCCTTGAATTGAATGTGGAAGGCCGCCGGCCCCGTGGACGACCATTTACGCGCTGGCTGGATCGGCTGAAAGACGACATGCGCCTCACAAAAGTCATCTGCCGAGACGTCGCAGACCGTAGGATGTGGAAAAATCGGTGCAAACAAGCAGACCCCACATAAGTGGGAAAATGCGAAGAAGAAGAGTGTATTTGTGCTGTAAGGTGCCATAGAAATCAGTTATACAGTATGTGACTCATTGTATTCCTGTTTAGCAAATTATAGTTGTGGCTATGGAAAACTAAAGGAAAACAATAGAGTCTGGATTTTGAAGAACAATGTCTAGCACAAAAGAAAATTTTGCTTTTCTTTTTGCTTACAATATACATATTCCAATTCTACACTTGCTTGAATGTTGATAAAAATGTATATGATAAAAAATTATAAAAAGTAAAATATAGCATGCTTTTAAAGTGTATCCCATTATTGACTGTACTCTATTACTTTACAATGCATTACATAATTATTTAAAACATCATACAAATCGTTTCAAAGTCATTATCGTACAGTAAAAATTTCTTTTCACTTTGTTCAAGTAACCATTTTAAGTTCAGTCACACTTTTGCGCACCTAAAAGTAAAATAATAGCATAACATTTTTTAAATCATTATCTTTAATGTATCTCTTCTTTTTCTTACTTGAACACAGTGCCACTCACATATACTCTATTTTACAGTGTCCATGATAATGACAGGAAGCTATTTAAAAAGGACCTGACACAGACTGAAACTGAGCACTCTGCCTTAGGTATAGTCTCCCTTGTGGGGGAATAATGAAATAACAAATAATTTATTACAAGGAACAAGCTATAATTGTGCAAAACCTATTAAGGTCTATTGAATGCAGAATATACTGCAGCTGTAGTACAAAAGCATGTCATATAAGTGAAGTTTATAACATATTCGGGAGGAAGGGTGGTCTCCCTTTACCACCTGTTTATCCCGTTACCATACCAGTATAAATATCAGGCTGCTCGGCAACTCTCCACTGCTAATATAAAATTACCATTGTAGATGTCCACTTTATTCATGAGGGTAAGACAACTTATTCATATAATCAGGTGCCAACCTGTAACAAAGGGCTATGCTAGACCCTTGTTGTGTGGCCATGTGGTCTGTCATATAGTTCTTTTTGCAGTATGTATTGCTGTGTTATTTTTGTATTTATATGCACTCTTGTATGTTGTTGCATTACCTGTTGTGGATCCACAATGTTGTCTTGTGTCTGTCTGTTCCACCATTTTGTGTCAGGTTACAGAACCCTGCTAAACCACCCCTTAAAATGGAGGTTCACCTGCCCATCAAGAGGACCAGGTACAGGGCTTACAGTATAGTACTGTATATAACCTGGCCTAGTTGGTGTAGTAGTTATCAACTGAGTTTTGTTCTGGCCTGCTGGTTTTCTGTTTGCATTTTTTGGTCTGGTTTCCCTTATTAAAACTGCACTTATTTTGTTCCTTTTCTGATGGTACAGCATTTTTATTTTTTTGACTTGACTGACTGCTCATGCTGGGTAGTGGGTCACATATGGTGTCAAGTTCAGTTTTTTAAAACCTACACAAAATCTCACACTTCCAGCTTTTTTGGGAACCAGCAATAAAAGTGTAGGGACTTTTAGAAGGCTCTATGACCGTCAGGGACCTTTAGGGATGCATTCAAATAATTTTTAAAAGCAACATAAAATTAAAAAAGATTAGCTTTAAAAATATTGTTTTGTCAGTGTTCTGCTGGTACATAATCTTTTGTTTACTGGTGACTTTTGATCAATAAAAGTCTTTTCTATACTGTACTGTATATGTTATACGTTGATTTAATTCAGTGGTCAAAATCATATTGAATAGATTTCCATGCAAAATGCAAAATTCACATTGTTTTGAAGAACTGAAATGTGGAAATGAACCTAATATACTTGTTTTTCAAAAATACAAATGGGAACATGAACATTTGATGAGAAACTCCCAAAAAACAACTTTTTTTTCATTAAAACCTCAAATTCAAAACTGAAAATTTTGTATCATTGAAATTTCTTTTTTTTGTGTGTTTGGGTCTGCAGTTTTTAAAAAGGGGCAAAGGTGAAAACTTATAACAAATTCAGCTGTGCAAAATGTTTCTCAATACTTATGAAACAATAACTCTTTTTTATTCCAAGGACAGAATGTAGCATGAGAAATGTTTTACAGCAAGAGTTCAAATTTAATTCATCCCACATGGGTTTTACAATAATAACCCCCTGAAAGTTTAAACCTTTAAAATAATTTAAAGAAATGTATTATTTTAATGCATACATTCCAGACATTTTTAAATGATTCATATGGTTTCACAGATTTTCAATTGAAGATCTGAACTTTTTAATATTTTAAACTTATTATGAAATTAAATTAAGGTTTTGCAAGAAACTGTTTCTGTTTTTCTATACTTCCCAACAAATGAAACAGGCATATATGGGTTTTAAGCAATAAATTGCTTAAAATTACATTACATGAAGAGAAATTAATTAGAACGCTTGTGAATAGCTTGGATTGAATGTCGTCAGGCATCCCAAATCAAACATGCTTAATGTGCAACACATACAATTATGCCCATTTCAGTCACTGGAGCTTGTTAACATAAGAGATAAATAAGAAAGCAGGAAAATTCTGTCATAATTGTGAGGTAACTGTTGGAAGCTACAAAGAATCATCAAGGAAAGGATGGGATGATTTCAGACAGGTTCTTCTCTTTTGAATGTGAAGAGAGTGAAATTTTACAGCCCTGGAAAGTGCTAACAAATGACTAAGAAAACATGGGACTTGTCATTAAGTGGATAGAGAAAAGTTACAAGACTGATCTACTGAACCAGAACTGGTTTATTAAGTTCAAGTTCACGTTTATTTGTCATTTCAGCCATATACAAGTATACAGTGGAACGAAATATCGTTCCTCCTGGTCCATGGTGCAGACAGCACACTGACATAAACAGTGTAGACAGGATACACATAGTGCAAAGTGCAAATAGTGCAAGTTACTACACAATACAATATACACAAAACACTGGGGGAATTTAAACTCTTTCTGGAATTGGAGTGGGCGCAAGTAGATTCCAGGCTGTTGAGGAGCCTGACAGCCTGTGGGAAAAAGCCCATATACTGGGATATCTTTTGCACCACTTCCAGCACCTCCTCATCCGGACCTCATCCGCGCAGCAAGCCAAGGCTACCTAGCTTCTTCATCAGAATACTTGGCAGATAGTCCTTGCATCGTTTCCAGTAGGGTCTCTTAAAATGACACATCTATAAATAAGACTTCTAAGTAGCCCCACAAACAGTAGAAACACACCGTTGAAATTGTAGTGATAGATGTTATTACTGAGGTTCAGCAACATGTGATCCCTTTCCTCTTGCAATTCTCCAGATCCATCTTAATAGGCATCTAGATCCAAGAGCCCAGGACTGCCATTTGCCCAGATTTAAATCCCAATGACTCCCTCAACAACATTTGTGCTTTTGGAAAGCAGCCCAAAACTAAAGCTGAGCATAAGTGTAATATGGAAATGCCCGAATTAGTTAATCATGCTTTATATCATAGAACTGCAAAACTGAATAGAATGTTTCAATGAAAAAAAATACATTTGAATGGTTGGCTATAATAGTGTTGGAAAAATTTGGTCATATAATACTTTTAATCATGAAATGTGCACTTTTAGTTTTTCGAAGATGAGCCTTTGCTGTTAGGCATTTTTGCAGAAGACCTATCTAGTTGGAACCATCACAAAATGTTGAGGCATTCTGACTTGCTCTTTGACTTCTGACTGCACAATGCACCTGTGGAAGATATACAGTAGTTAGTTGAGTTACAGCTACAGTTAGTTGAGATGACTCCTTTTATAATATGGTTTGAATGAGGTTTCAACTTTTTGAGAAGAATTTATTGTAACTTTCCAGTGATGTAAACACACCACAGCAGTCACAATGTTTCTTTCTCATTTAGCTGGGAATGCTGGGGGTACTTTTCTGGCAGACCGTGTATATTAAGCATTGTTTCAGTTAGAAGGTTAGACTACATAGTTTAAGGAAAGTTGAACAAAGAAACAAACTTTCTAATTCCTGGAGCCACCCTTCCAACAGCATTCATATGTTATTAGATACTGTATATCTATTACCCATAACTACTTTTTTTAAATGTATTTGATTCCTCTCACAGTCCAAAGATATAACCATAGAATAACTGGCTTCTGGGAAAACTGGCCCTGGTATGAGTGTGTGTGTTTGTGTCTGTGTGCCCTGTGATAGACTGGTGTCCTGTCCTGGGTGTACTGTGTCTTGCTTTGTGCCCTTGCTTGCTGGGATAGGCTCCAGTTTACCCTGTACCTGCGACTCTGTATTTGATAAAGTGATTAGAAAATGTATGGTGGATATTTATATCAGAATTCAATTTTAACTTAAAGAAATACATTATCATACAGTAGGTAGTATTACACAAACAATATGTAATGTGAAGTAAAACCTTTTGTGTTTAGATCACATGGTTTCTAGAGATCAAATGAGAAGGCAGTACAGGTTAGTGTGCTAGTGAAATCAACATATTATTGAGACACTATTAATACAAATGCGGTAAAATACCACTATGAACATATTGCCCTTTGTTTCTGTTAACATTATAAATTCAATAAGGAAATGGAATATTGTATATTTAAAAAGGAAAATAAATGTTGAGATGCACACGGAGTGACAGTTATAATTTCAGATAACACTGTGGATTTTATGTGAAAGGTAAACATAGACTAAATAAGTCATAATTCTGCAGATTAATGTGTAAAGGTTCTGTCCAGTGTTTTAAGTATATATTGTATGTTCATGTATGCAGTGTTTCCCTGGAGTTATGAGTCTCCCATTGTGGTGCGGCTCTTTCATTAGAAACCTCCCAGAGGGAGTTTGTCCTTCAAGAGGCTGTCTTGTTTATCTGTGGTGAAGGACTCCTTCCTGTGTGTCACCAGCTGCCTCGGATCTTTTATTTCTTCTGCAAGTAATAACTATAAGATGACAAGGAGCTCATAGCATGAACAGCCTCTTAAGATGGGGACCTTTCATCAAGTTGGTTAATATTTTGCTTATCTAGCTAGGCAGGAAAACAGAAAACAAAAGAGCCTTATTGTGACAAGAAAAAAAGGCTCTTACAGCTCATCAGACCTTTAGACACTCTGTGGAATTTCCCATTCCTTTACTACATCAACATGAATCCACATGTACATATAACTCCTTTATATATTATATATGAGTTTAATATCTAGAAATATTATTGATCTTGTGTTAATTTGAGGCCATAAAGCAAAGAATGGATTCATCTTTGTATTCAATATGTTTTTTTAAAAATTTGTATTAGTGTTCTATGACATTTCCAGTCTGCCTTTATTTTTACTGTGATATATTTTGGAATCTAGTCATCATTAAAAAAACAATTGGCTTTTTTTCCCAGGAAGCTATTGAATTTAACAATCATGGACTACCTGACTTTCCTACGGATGTGGTCAACTCTTTAGCTCAAATAAAAAGAGATACTGGCATTGCATTACTCATCTCATATTTGTGTGTACAGTGCACTACATTTATCTCTTTGCACACATGAGCTGGGTCTCACTCATATCAAGTAGAATATCAGCGATGGAATGCATGTGCGCTTTACTGGATGGATGCAATTTGTGATTTATTATACTGATAAGTGGGCCCTGGTCTGGAGACATGGCACTTTCTGTTTTCTCACAGCATCAAAGCTGCATAGCTACAAGCAGGAAAACACGACAGATTTAGAAAAGGCTCTCTCAAGTTGTAGGCTTTGAGTTGTTACAGTTTCATGAATCAGGACACAGGGAAAATACACCACGCTGTGTCAACAAGGGACCAAACCTCCAAACTTCCAATGAGCTGAGGTCCCCCCTAGCGAGAGTGAGACTAAACTTCATTTTGGTTGTTGACATTGTACGTTCACAATAAACAAGGATCACTACTACAGTACTTATCCTAAACAGGGAGCAATTGAGAAGGTGGATTTGTCAGTGAGGTCTTTTGACCCAACACACCTTTAATGATACTTAGGACATGCTCGATAATTTAATAATAGCCTCCCTATTGCAACCTTCCTTTCTGTTGGAATTTCCGAAAGCCCATATTGCTTATTAATAGACTCATATCCCAGAACAACATGTGTTGTATCTCTTCAGTGGATTGTAGGGGTGTTGTTAAGTCTTACTATTGCTCATGGCAGGCATGTTCAGGTCTAATCATATGAAAAGCAGGAAATGGCTTTCAAAAAATGTGATTGTGACATTTCACAAGATTTGCTTTGGAAGCTTTGATATTTTACAAAGTAATTGATGTGGTTAAACTTGATTTTTAAAGATGAAAAGAAAATTAGTGCTATCAGGCAAGAAACGGCACAGCATGAAACAACATAAAACATGTCTATCTATATAAAAACACAATCTTTTTGACACAGCACAACAATGAACTAAATTGCGAACAACAAACTGACACTTATGTTTATTGCTCTGATAAGATTGTACAAAATCCAGCATATTTCAGTCAAGCAATTGCCTTCTTAAAACCATAGCATTATTTTACAAAGCATGGAGGGGGTTCTTTCAGCAAAACATCTGGATTTGATATACCAGAGAAAACAGCATTAAAACAATCCACCCCAGGTAGAAATATTCCTGTTTTCTGTGAGATAATATATCAGGGAAGATAAGAGAGACTCCTGAAGTTAGCAAAAACACAGCTCCCCACAGGAAAACAGTGCTGTTGTCATGATGAGTAAATTAACGACTGCATGTTTCCTTGCTGTTCTAATAAAACAGCCGAAGGATGCAAATGCTATTAGCTTTATGGTTTATACATTAACTTTTGTGATTTGTGTTTCTGGTATTATCATTTTGGCAATGTGAGTTTATTCCACATAGGAAGTGACTCTGTGAAGATCATCCGTGATATAAAATTTCTTTCAAACAAAACACATCTACCGAGTTATTGCTTCGACTTCAAGCTTGCTATGGTGCACTACCTAAGTTAGCTTGAGAGTTCCTGCTGTAAATTCAAAGTTAAGACCTAACAGAGTCAGTTGGAATGTCCTGACAAAATTAGAATGTCATCTTGAGTGTTGACATAAATGTAGAGTGCATTGGAGTCATTCAGGAATTCTAAAGATGACATGCCCTATTTATCATGGAAAACAGCTGCCACTGTCATGTGGACATTTGGAATGGAATTATGATCATGACTGTGTCTTGGTCAGACATTTCTCTTTCCAAACCTGATTTAATAAGCATTGTCAGTTACTCTGTGGTATTGTTTTAACAGTCACTGTATTGTAATAGAACCGGTGATTCAATTCAGCACTGCCTTAAAACTTAAAAAAAGAAGTGAGCCACTTCAGAAATAAAACACCTTTCAGCACATATTTGTACTGAAAATTAGGTTTTAGTTCTCACATTTTCTGCCAGCCCTTCAAAAATGAAATTACCTTAAGACATCTATCCATCCATTTTCTAACTGCTATATCCAGTACAGGGTCATAGGGGAACCAGAGCCTATCCTGGAAAGCAATACACACAAGGCAAGGCATATCTTTAATGGGACACCAGTCCATTGCAGGGAACACACAGACACAGATACACACACCAGGGTCAGTTTACCAGAAGGTTATTAATCTAAGAGTATGTTTTTGCCCTGTGGAAAGAGAACAGAACCCAGAGGCAGATAGCACCTCAGAAATTGAAACAAGGGTCACAGTTCTATGAGGTTCTGTGAGGAACCACTGCGCCACTGTGCCACCCAACATGATTCAATTAAGACATGAGTAAATTAATTTACATTTTCCACTTTCCAAGAATACATTGTTGATACGTTTTAATACATTATCAATAGTTTACAAAAAACTAAGTGCTTTCCAAAACCGTTATATTTTCTATCTTTTTTTTATTTTGCAAAGTGAATGCAAACATTTGTCTAGGACAAGTTGATCTTAACACAGGAAACAAGAGAATACCCTTTATTTTCTGAACATTAAGTGCTTGATTCTCAAAGGATTCAGCAGACAAAAAGCCATATGTGTTCCATGTGGCAGCCATCTTATGAGTTCAAAGTAAAGACTGCAATTGCACAGACATTTATTTAGCATTCTGTGTATGTGTTGTTGCATCTAAAATAGTTTGTGTGACATGGCATGTTGATAAAGTGCAGCAGGCAATGGTGGACTGTTGAAAAATATAAAACCCCTTAGGAGGGCTCAGCCTACAATGTAAGAAGATCATCAAGTTAATATCCCTGCTGAGTAGATTTTTGGATCTTATTTCTCAGATGTTATTGTGTTTTTACTCTTTGGATAGGCTCTTATTGCCTTTGTAATACTGAACACTGTGATCACATACAAAAAACAATAGAATGTTTGCTGTAGAATAAAATCTAATAAAAAAATAACAAACAGTCCAGACATTATGCATTTTTGACTCTTATGACCATTTGCTCATACTTAAGCCAAATGGTCATAAGCATCAATTAAAAGTGCTAGAGATAAAAAAAAACATCCATGTGTTGTAGGTTCAGACTTCACCTGTTGCTATTTAGTTTTAATTAAAAGAAATGAGAGGCAAGAAGTGGTACAAATCTACTTTTTAAGTAACTGAAAGAAGGCCAGAGTCCAAAGAGCACAAACTACTTGCAGGTGAATAGGAACTTAACAGTTCACTGATATACTCAGGGACAAGCTGTTCAAGCCCTTAAAGAGCAGCCTTTTTAAAATTTTATTCCCAAATTGAAAATGAGCCAGAGCAAGGTAAATGCTCATCAATTTTAGTTCTAATTAAGACCCAAGCAGCAGAATTTTCAATGTTTGAAACACTTAAGCACTGCATTACAATAATAAGTCTGGAAACATCAAAAGTATTCAACAGCTTCTCTGTTGAATACCATCGGAATGGTAGATATTGGCAATGCTTTTGGCAAATAGGAAAAAAAACACCTTTAAACAATACTTCAAACGCTGCAAGACCTGGATCAAAGAAGACACCAAGATACCTGAATACATAAACTGATTCCCGGACCAGGACTAGTCAAATTAAATTTTACATATTGCTGACAAGGAGAATTATTCAGCATCACTTTAGTCTTTTGTCAGAGTTCACATGTAAAATGTTTTGTTGTATCCATTTTTAATCTCACAAAAGCAGTGTGACCAGGCAGATAGTGCTTGATTAATTTCAAGTTATGTATGTGCAGTACATAGAATTGGATGTTATCAGCATATGAATGAAAGCTGACACAATACCTACCTGTACAATGTATCTGACCCATAGGTCCATAAAGATACAAAAATAAACTGGACCGAGTACAACGTCATGAGATCAAGGCCCCGCAATCAAAGACGCTACTCCACCCTGACCAATTTAACAAGGCACAACTAATTAACCAAAATCAACCCCCCTTTTTCTACCACACTTCCCGGGACCAGACTACTTAAGCACACTTCATTAGCTTTCCAGTGCTCAGTATTGCAAAGCAAGAGCTTTGTTCTTGCGGTGTCAGTAGACTCCCTTTGTACACTATTGTTCTTGAACTTGGATATTCACTTGACTTCAACTTCGAATCATGGAAAATGGCCTTGGTTGCTTCTCCTCTCCCCTCCGTAAGCATCACCGCATAACTCTCCCTCCTCATGTGCCTAAAGACTACTGCATAAGGTCCAAAATATAGAACTCATCTCTGGCTACTCTGCCTGACATACAGAGCTTTGCAGAATGTCAGATATGATCAGCTTTGTACTAGAGAAACAATACCCGATTTAAATAAATTGTATTCTGTCAGATCGATAAGATTTAATCAACAAAACATGTCTAATAACATAAACAACACCATGATATGATTAATATGATCAACAGTATTTAACCCAGCATGGAGATCCACCATGACAACCAAATAAAAAAAACAGTCATCAGCAGATTGTTAGTAACAAGAGCTGTTTATGTGTCTTGTATCAATGTGACTCAAGACCGATATGGCTCATGAAGTTAATTTGCAGAAAAGTGAGCTTGTAAATAAACAGCAAAGGACTGTGCTAGAACCCTTGCCAAAATTTGTACAGTATGTTTTGGCCAATATTTGCTAAGTAAGTCCACGTTCTGCTTTTACTTACAAAGGGATAATAACTGCAAGTTTAAGTGTTGAGGGAAAAATTTCAGATCTTAAAGGTTCATTAATTATATATGTGAAAATGTGACGGACAAATACAGTACAAAATTGTACACAGCACCGTGGGAATTGGATACAAGGGATAGGTGGGTTTTGTTGCAGTCATAATTTAAGTTATCTGCTAAGGAAAGATTGCAGAAAGCTGTTCAAGGTGATGCACTAGTATGAGAGCACATCAATTATTTTCAGAAGTGGAAACACATAATGCAGTCTGGATCCAGATGTTATCAATTTTAGATTGAAAAAGCTCAGAGAAACATGGTAGAATATTCACACGTTAAATGTTTAGCACACATGCCTTTAGAGAAAACATCTTTACAGCCGAGAATACATTTAGGAGAGAAAGTTCACTTGTGTGGCAAATCTAAAGTGCAAAATGCAGTAAGCACTGCTCTCTGAAAGTTCACCGTTAGTGATCACAAAAAGAAAAAAATCTATCTTATCTGTCAGGAACTTGGGCAATCTTTAGAATGGGAGCAGATTTTTCAAGCGCTTTAAAATAAAACAGGTTTGGAACCATGAAAAAAATATTAATCCCTTTTTTACAAGACATCCTCTCTGTCCTATGCAATGAAGATGTATTTAGAACCCATGATGTCTTTGCCTACCACACACAGAAATAAGGTAAGCAAGGAAATTACAAAAAGTCTTTTGGTTTGGGCAGACACATGGCACATGAATTTTAACATTGATAAGTGCAAAGCAATCCATACAGGTTTTAAGAACAATGCTATATAGTACAGGAAGCTACACACAAAAGTTATCAGGGCATGTACTCTGCCATGTGCATAAGCACAAAAGAAAAATAAAGAGAAATAATTTTACACTTAATCTTAGATAAGGCAGAATTTGCTCATTTTCTTCTTTTTATCTGAAAGAAATTAAACAGTGGGGTTTCTGATATGCCTTTGAACTGGCATTACTTTGAAGTATTATTGCTGTTAAAGTAAATAATAGAATCATAGTGTAATCATTACACACATTCTAATTTTGACAAAAAACAAATGACTAATGCTTGAGACTCTTAAACAGCAGATGATAACCTGTGGGAGTTCCTGGCCCAGATGTCATTACAGAATAGTAAAATTGATGTGGGTAAATTCTTATTAAATTACACTGTTTTTTTGTATTTTGCTCTGTACTGCACTTTATTGGATATTATCATTAACTTTGGGAATTTTTCATTAATAATGTTTTACATACAATTGAAAGAATGTATAGTTTGAATAGTAAAGTTCTTTGTGATCAAGTTGCTTACTGTAGATTATTTTTCACTAGGGGAAGTATACAGTCTTGTTCAAGACTTAACCTGACGTGAACAGGGTAGCACCAACAATCACATTGCAAAATTTAAATGGCACTCTTGATAAATAAGTCAGTTACCCTTTAACTCTGCATTGTTTGGTATTTCTATGGAAACAACAATAGATGATTCAACTATTGAGTGTTGGCCCTGTGGCTAGGGATCTGCGCCTGTGGCTGGAAGGTTGCTGGTTCAAATCCTGCAGCCGGCAGAGGAATCCTACACCGTTGAGCCCCTGAGCAAGGCCCTTAACCCCAACTGCTCCAGGGATACTGTACAATGGCTGTGTCAGGAACAGTTCTTTCCGGGCCCTATGCGGACGACACGATCCGGAATAGTGAGGACACAATAGGGAAAAATAGTCATGCAGGAGAAGGGTCTGGAGACGGGGGGCGTGTCCGAGGAGTGCAGGTGTCCAGGGGGGGTGAATCCAAGGCGAACAATCCAAGCGTATATCCAAAGGGGAAATCCAAAACGGGAGGCAGAGTCCAAGACCAGGGGATCCATCTAAAGTAATTAAAAACCAGAACCGGGTCGGGACCGGCGGTGCAGGGAATCAGGAACAGGAAACTAAAACCATAACGGAGCCAGACGAGACAGGACCCTGGGCTCTCACGAAACGGGATTCAATGAGAAGCGTCAGGGTGACGCCTGCGTCTGGCTTTTAAGGTGGGGAGAGAACTAAAACAGGTGCAGGTAAGGGGGCAGAACAAGGAAGGGCTGGAGTGCCCTTAAGAGGGGGAGTAGTGATCGTGACAGGCTGACCCTGTGGTCTGACCCCAAGCTTCTCTCCCTGTCTGTGTCTCATGGAGAGCAAGCTGGGGTATGTGAAAAGACAAATTCCTAATGCAAGAAATTGTATACTGCTAATAAAATTATGTTATATTAACTATTCTACCTGACTGTGCTGTTTATGGTTTTAAATCACCGTGTTATTTAATTTTGTGATGTTCAAACAGATGTCAAATACTCTTCTTATCATTAATTTTAAAAGCAATCATTATTGCTGTGGTTTAACACCACCATCACATCTCACTAATTGTCTCTAATCTGTGTGAACAACCATTAGGAGTAATTGCAACTAATGTAATGAAGTAAAAGATACAGTATGCGTTATGAGTAAAAAATTCAAATTGTCTTCCCGTTTGTGAATAAACAGTAAACACAAGCTACTCATGTTTTCCACTCTGTTTTGTTTTTTCTTTAAAAAAATAAGAAATCTGGAGAAGTAGTCCCAGACCTAAAGAGCAGTCTTGCTACATAAATTACCAGTTTGGACATAAATTATACCTAGTTACTGTACAACTGGCTCATTAGCGCATGGGGGTTGTTGTTACTTTCCTGAACATCCTGACTCTCCTTTGACTCAGACAAAAATAACCTTCTCATTGAGAGCCAAAAAAAGAAGCCATCTTCAGGGTGAAACTGGCCGAGGATAACCTTTCCATCTGCAGGAGAATCAGTGAGATGAAGGACAGAGTGAACTCTTCAATGTGACATTATCAAGTTATCTGCACTTTGAGTTCAGAGAATCTCATGATGACAGACAAACTACTGCAGATCCTTGCTGGTATTCACATATATCTCCATTCCAGGGGTCTCTTGACAGAAGTATGTCTAACAAAGTAGAGGCAAAAGAAGGGCATGATTGTTCCAGGACCATCAGTGAGAGGACAGAATGCCAAAGCCTCTCTTGGGACTGTGCGCTGTTCAGTGTTCCCTCTATTTGTCAATATCGAATCTGCCTCTTGAGCAATTCTGTTCAGGCTCTGATAGTGATATTAATAAAATAGACTCTCTACCCAAACACAATCTACACATGAGGTGGAGTACTTAACATAATTTAAACAATAGAGTATGAATTTTGCTGCCAAATCATAATTTAGAAAGGTTTGGTTTGAAGGATTGCTAAACAGAAATAGTGCTGACATTTCAAGGTGATTTAGACTTCATACCTCTTTCTCCACATCTTCCAGATATTTCTAGATTTTTTTTTTCTTTTTCCAGTTACAAATGTTAAAAATGACAAAAAAACACTAAATCAAAATGAATAGATATACAAATAAACACCATTGCATAGACACAGATTGATCATATTAACCCTGATGCTCTCTCTTAGGAATTTTATTTTCTCTCAGCACTTCTAAAATATAGTAGGGGGAGGGGAACTGCATGTGAGCAGCTAGGATTGGCTAGATAACAGCACAACTGTCATCAAGCGCAGATGGCTTAGAAAAACATGCCCACCAGATCCTGATTACAACAATGTAATATTGTAGAAATGATGGGCTCTGTGTCACAAAACTATTCTGATCATCTAAATAAAAGAGTGAAATAGTATATTAGGACTTTAAAGTGTTTGCATGTCTGAGCATACCCAAATGGCAAGCTTGTTTAGGATACCCACATTCGGAAGACAGCAATGTAAACCAGCTCGAAAAATAAATGGACTGCAGCATGAAGCCTTTGTCCAGCATTGTAGGGCACACCTGCAATCTCTTATTTCAAAGAAGAGGCCACAAAATGGCTGAAAAAAACACCTGGAGGTAATTCAGGGACCTTATCCAGTTCCATAGTAACAGAAAATGTCCCCCAGCAATTGCATTGTTAGTTAAAGTGTGTTATTGTCCTAAAACTGAATAATAAGAACTGCATAATTATGAAACTTAAAAAAATATGTTCTATGTCTGCTGTTTATATTTATTATGACAACTAGCAGCACCTTTTTACTTTAAGGTCTAGCAACTAAACAAAAAAAAACAATTCCTTTCAATGTCTTTCAATGTCTAACTTGCTATATCCAAGTGGTATTTAGAGCTTCTCCAGTTGATAACTACAGATCTATTCTTCCATTTGCTTTTATCTAACAGCTCCAATTGTGCTTTACAGTGTCTTGCTCAAACAGAGCCTCTGTTTGATGTTTCTACATATATTCACAGTCTTCCACCTTATTCAGGCTTCTAACACCTCTCTTTGTTTCTAGTTTATATGTGGTGGGCCAGGTGACTGTTCTGGGATCTGCTGACTCCTGATACTATGATTTGCAGGGACCATTTTTTTTCCAGGAGCTTTCATGCTTTCTCTAAACTGTAATAAAGATATCATTTAAACCAGAATACAGCTTCTGGTCTATGACCATCCTCTTGAACTTCTTGCCTTTGCCCTATTCTCAGATCTCAAGAAGCTGAGCAGAAAGTGTGAAGGCTGAAGAGGGCACCAGCATGCCATGCTTAGCTCCAGAGCGATGTCTGCCTGGAAGCAGAAAGGTTATAAAGTTAAACCATCAAGTTTATTTGTGCATTGTTTTCTCTGTTGCTGGACCTCCAACAACACACATGGTCTGTTCCCATTGTGAAGAGGCAACACATCATTGTTTAAGAGATTCAAGTGCCCATTTAATGGCTACACACTTTTTGAGGACAAGATAGCCACCTTCTCATGGCAACAGTTTCCTACTCAGATAAGTAGGATCCCATGTAAAGTAGTTTCGAATTCCTAGCCTCCACATGGATTGGGTGGGATGGTTATTTGCCTGGCTTTGAGGCTTCCTTCACATGCTCTTTCACAATGAGGATAATGCTTCACATTCTAGTTATCCTCCCCGCAACATATTCATTTATTGGTGCTGACTAAGATGACTTTTTCAAGCTTCATAAATTTACCATCCTTTACAATTAGCATAATGAGTTCGGCACTTGTGACATAAATGTAGTCACTTGCTCTTCGAAAAGATCTTCTTCTAATATTATCTTATATTTCCATCCAGCTATATAAATGCATTCTATTTCCAATACTATGGCAATACTATAGTTTTCACGGTTGCATTCTCAAAGGAACTAAATTTAGTCACTATCATTTACACCATTAACATCACTCTCTACACATCTATGAGTTTAAAGGGCTACTTTATGAACTAGTCAATTCTGATCTTCCAAATTAAATATGAAATTAAAAAAGGCTAAAATTTCAGAAGAAAATTTCCATAGATATGATTTCTGCATGAGTAAAGTAGAGCACTACAAAATGTATAAGACTGTTGCATAAAACAATATACTGTACGTGTTTGTAAATATGCATGTGAAAACGTAGTTGCTAAGATCTTACTTGTATTGCTTATTGAATTAGATACAGTTCCACACTTCTTGTTATACCATTCTACAACAGGAAAAGGGGCACTACTGTATGTAATTCTTCAGAGAAAAATGATATTTCTAACAAAGTATGTTTTAAGAAATTAAGACTCTTTGTGTCATGATGGGATCCTTCGGCTAGCGGTGACCCAGAGAAACCGTCACATTCTCACAGGGGCTCACAATTTTCGAGGATTTGCTGCTCTAACTGGATCCCCTTTTTGTAATCCGTGATAATTAGAGATTTCCTACTTCTTATTCAATTCTCAGTTTTCTATATAAAGCCGAGGAGTCGCTGTGACGGCACTTAGTCATTTTTCATTTCACCCTGAGTTTTCTTCACTGTCACTGCTGCTTCCTCTCCCCAGATATCTCCATTGAGCAAGACAGCACTTCAACCTGCATAATAGTTTAAATAGTTGCAGCCTCAAGCCTGCCCTGTTACCTGTTTGGTCACCTTTTTCAAGAGGCTCGCTATTTGGTTTCTCCTTGGCTCCAGCTTCACCCGGCGCTCCAGCCTTAGCTCCTTGTCTGCTCTTCACATCTTCTGACCCAACAGCCTCAGATTCTAACCCACACTTATTCTTTTCACTGGTCACCACATCGGCCCTCGTGTTTGCCATCCTTAGATCTTCTAAGCCCGTTCAGTTCCCTTTGCAGGTGTTTTGCTATTTGATTTCTTTCCGTACCCAAGACTCCCCTTTTGTGACCAATGGGCTGTGTTTAGCAGGCTCTTTTCACCAGATATGCAGTTAGCCAGCTTCGTAGTGCCTTCCCATTTCTTTTCTTCCCCATTACTGACTGGCCTGAGCTGGTTAGGCCCTGCCATCCAGTAATCATTTTTTTATCATCACCTTTCACTTTTCACTCTCTTTAGGTCTCTTGCACTTGGGTTCTAACAAATCACCACCTGTAATATCCTGCCATGACATTCCACTTTGTCCATATAAAACAAAATCCCACAATTTGCATTAATGTCATAGGGAAACTCCTGAAGGACTAATTTCAAACCAAAAAATATTTCCAGGGAGATTTTAAAAGCTGATTCCTAATTGATGAATGTGACTGAAGAAACTATGAAGATAATTAAGTGGTAGACAATTAAGATATGGAAAACAAAAATTAAATTAACATTCATTTTTCACTTTGCATAGTTTTGTAATTTTGAATGAGTTGTATTTTGGGAGAGAAAATGTGAAGTATATTTTGGAGTGGAGCTAAATGGTTTGACTTATTATTATCCTGTTATGCTTGAATCTTTCAGTTTGATGTCAAGAGGAGTAACTGAGGATTTATCGTACTGTTGTTTTGGGAAATAACATCAGCAAATAATAATACTCCTTGGATAAACTTTCTATCAATATTTGTAGTAGGGAATATGTTTTTCATGCTCAGATCAGAGGGTTGCACAAGCAGCCAAGAGTGCTTGACTCCTGCCAGTATGAAGCGTTTCTCTCAAGAAAAACGCCCATGTAATGAGAAAGCTAAATGTATGTAAAAAGGTTCAGTTTCCAGACTATACTTCTTTTCACTTTCTAGAAACATCAAAACAAACAATCCTTGAGAAACTAGCTGGATTTTGGAGTGCCAGGCACAAATCAGAGCAATCAAAATGTTTTTGTCGACAGATCAACACAAATTGGTGGGGATGGTAATGACATTCAGACAGGATTGTTTGGAAAACCGGAGCTCTCACAGATAACCTTTAAAGAGGATTTTCCTTGTCTTATAAACTTACAAAGACAAAAAATCAAAAGGAGCATGAAAAATGATCTTTTAGAATGAAAATGAGGTCTTTGCTCCCAGCCAAGCTGAACAGAGTACATTGTGTGTGTAGAATACATTCATGTTTGTTGTAGTTTGTGTTATTCTCATAAATAAAGACTAAACGTTAAAAACAATTTAGGAACAATTCATGAGCCTTAGTTCTTTATTAATACAGAAGTGTACTAGGACTGTAGAACTAATTTTGATGGTGTTCTTTTTCCATTTTACAATTATGACTAACAAATGGAACCATGATTAATAGCTGAAAATCAAAACATTTGCATTGCTTCAGATAATAGAGAGGGAATTACAGTACATTGATAAGGGGCTGGTAGAACAATACAATTGCAGTCAAACACTTTACAAACCTTCAGGTTTAAACATTACTATTAAAACTCAGAATGTCTGATTGTCACTGGCATTTCAGTGGAAATGTAGCATTGCAAATAAAGCATTGTACAACATAAAACAAAATTGCTGTATGTATGTGCTTGAATATACAGGTTATTTGGTATATTCAAGCAAGGGGCCCAATTAGTACAAAATATTGTTCTAAGGGGGTAATGTCTTGACTTTGAGGTGTCACTATGTTGAATAATGAACTCTAAACTTTTTCATTGCAACAAAATTTGAAATCTCTTGGAAGTTCTACCTATACAGAATAATATTATAGACTAATGTACTTTTACTAATACACTATCTAGGATCCCTTATGCTTTGTGAGGAACACTCTTTTGGCTATATGTCAGCTTCCTCTTACTCTTTTAAAAATAAACATGCATGTGACATAAGAACACTTCAATAAGATATATAGCTCTAATTGAATATTCTACAACTGTCTGTTTTGGGAAGAAAATTGTTTCTATAATATGGAACAAAAAGTGCCTGTGGTAAAAAAAGGTTAAGTACAACCAGAGTATGCCTCCTTCTTCTTTTGCTTCCAGGCATTTCCCAAGCATAACAAGAAAGAGCCTGTCAACACAACGGACTTCATTTTAATGGATTAAGAGGTTAGCCCAAGACCCAGGATGTTTTACCTTTGGGCATAAGAGTTAAGAAACATTAGAAATGATACATGTTGCAGCTTGTCTGTGACAAAATTCTGCCCTCTTAAAATGTATTCTGGAAAATTTAGAATTAATTACCATTAATTAAAACCATTTTCCTGAGCAGAAGTAACATGATCACAATTAAAACTATTTAACTTTTTAAATAAAGGAACATGGTGCTGCCAGTGTTTGCTGATTCATGTATTTAGACACCTGCATGTTCTCCCTCAAGCAGACTGCTAATCTGGTGTTTGTGGTTATGTGCTTCGCTTGAAGAATCGGGAGGCAGTAAAATGAGCTTTGCACATGTTTTAATTGCCAGGTACTGTATAATACATCTAGAAGAATAAAGTTAGTTGAATAATAACAGCTTCTCATAGAATCTGGCTAGTCATGTGGTATGTTTTATATGTTTTACAGCTGTTTCTATTAGCAACAAGGGCAAAACAGGAGCAGAAAGCTCAGAAAAGAGACATTTGGCAGGTAACTATTATAGGTTTCTTTCCACCTACAATTTTGAAATGTATCAAGGCCATCTTTATTCAAAGATTTATGAACCCATGCTTAAATACACTTGAATTTGACAACTGTCTAGGCATTTATGCATTTGCTGTTATGCACTTTTGGGTTTTTTTTTGTGTGGTGATCCAAAGCAATTTGAAACATGGCAGAAATGCCATCTGTGATGCTTAAAAACAACAATCAAATATTGCAGCATAACAGCAGACCTTGTTAATCAATTGTTTAGATGTGCACATCATTTCTACTGCAATTATTTTTGATAATGTACATAAAATTGAAGTACATCTTTACATCAACAAAGACTCGAATCCATACAAATAAATAAGTGCCCTCCAAATTTACTCCTACTCCCGATAAATTAAGAATAATAAACATAAAGAATTGACAGATTTACAGATTGAATATTGTTTCTTGGTTAAAAAATCACAATCTTATACAATAATCTTAATAGTCATATTTGAACAGAAGTCATATTTGTCATAATTATCTTAATTCCAGAAAAATTGAGGTTCACCCTTTTCACTACCTTTTTTAGTATTTTGCAAATGCCCTTCTGGCAGGGATTATACTGAGTAGACACCTCCTGTAGTGCGAAATGAGGTTCTGGCACTTCAGAGGGGAAATTTATGAACATTCCTCCATTTAGAATTGCTTCCCTCAGACACTTTGGTTTCCGTTAGTGAACTGCCACCTTGAGTTAGAATCACAAATGTTCACTTGAATTAAGATCTAGATATTGAGATGACCAGTCAAAAACATTTATTTTGTGTGCAGTTAACCATTCCTTTGTGTATGTGGATGTATGCTTTGGAACATTGTCATGCTGGAATCTTCATTTTCAGCCAAGTTTGAGCTTCCTGGAAGAAAGAACCAGGTGTCTGGCCAAAATGTCATGGTATGTGTTGGAATTCATGATGTCCCCTGTCCTGACAAGGACTACAAGATGCAAAACATCCCCAGAACACAAAAGACACCCCACAATATTTCAGAGTGGACATGAGTGTTTTCTCAGCATGAGCTTCATCTTTTTTTTACACTAAACATAAAACCACAATTTTTATTTCATCTGACAGTAAGGTATGGTTTCATTTGTCATTCAAATATTTGGAAAGCCTGTCAAAAAATCAGCTCTTTTAGTGTTTTGCCCTAAAGAGGTGGTATTCCTTGCAACCCAGCTATGAATACCACATTTATGCAGGCATATTTTCATGGTACTTTTTGACAGTTTTTTCTCTTGAAGATGTCACTGAGTATTGTAGATTTCCAACTATTTGCTTTGCATTCATGGTTGTATCCCAAACCACCTGTTTCATAGCCTGTGGTGGAAAGATATAGTTGTGTCCTCTGCTGGACAGGGTGGCTACTATACCAGTAACCTTAAATGTCATAATAACACCATAGTGTTATAACGGTGACACTAAAGTGGAAAGCGGTTGCTTTTTTTTATATTCTTTCATAGCTATCACCCAACTTGTGGAGGTCAATGCTTGTAGTCTTTGAAGTGCTCTGTGACATTTAAATTAAGGGACTTAAGCCACATCTCCAAGTGTAGAAAGAAAATGGCTATGTATTAATAGGAAGTAGGGGTTGTGTGTCCCTAGGTGTTCTAAAAATGCAAAGGGGAAAAAAAGGTTAAACTTAAAATAATGAATTAAACATCTTGTGTGTTCAAGAATGAAAACCACCTAATTGTATGGTGTCTTTGCTATTGGCAGTGTGATCACAGTGTAATGTAACTTAAAAAAAACACACATATTTATTAACAACACTGAATTAAAAATTAACAGCACCCACTGTTTGCAAGATATGTATATTCACAGCAACCTTGTGCAACTAGCAGAGGCACAGCAGTTTAGGAAGGCAATGCTGTTTTTTTTAATCAAAACTCTGTCCATTTATAAAACTCTGTCTCTAGTACAGTATCCTCCTAAAACGGATTCTAAAGTATGAGAGCTCATCTCTACACCAAATAATGCATCCAAGAGATACAACCCTGTCTGGTAGAAATGAAAAAGAACTAAACCTTCCCACAAATATAAAAAAGGCCTTTTGTTCCTAAATTCACTGAAAGCATTTTCAGTACTCAAAATTTTCTGACCTTTAGTCCTAGTTCTTAAAGAGTAGGTCTGAATTGCTGGTGTTTTGGCAAAAAGGATGGAACTCACTTGAAGTGTCTTTATCTAAGGAGAATCAGGCATGATCGATGCTGCTTCTGATATACAGGTATTAGGTTGGTGTTCCTGGACCAACCATTCTTCTCTTAGTCTTCTATTTCAATATTTTTGGGCATCAATACTTTTGACATGGCATAAAATTGTCAAAGGCTATATCACAATCCATTCACCCCAATACAAACCTATATTTTGTGACAACCTTCTAGATCCCATCTCCTATACACAATGTAAAGCAGCTCAACAGCAGTTACGTGCTTGGCCAGATTTACAAAGCCTTGTTCCTAGAAACAATTAAATATTTCCATGAAAAAAATAGCTTTTCAAAACCTTGTATAATCAACAATATAGCTGTTAGGTATAGCTGTTTGTTTGTTTGTTTTTTTGCTATTTTTGTGTTCTAGTTATCCTATTCTTATTAAAAAAACAGAAAAAGAAAAGTAGTTACAGTTCAAGAATCTATTCAGGGAAACATAAGATGTACAGTATTATAAAGTTTTTAAGTTTGACAGAGTACCTTTAAGAAGTGCCTAAAAACCAAGCAAACTTAGACAGCACTTCCATACTTAGTATAGATGCTTAAAAGATTTCCTGGAAAGTGTATTCATTTCTTTCTTTAATGTAGTAACCATTACATGTCTCACTTTAGAATTTAGTTACCTTGGTTTCCAGTGTTGTTCAAAAAACAAGGGAGAAAGCTAGTATAACATACAGTACTGGTAAAAAGCTGAAAGAAAGAGCAGCTGTCCCACAGTGAGTAGACAAAGTCACAAATGGAAAATCTTTGCCTAGTTCACTATTGGCCTATGTCCAGTGCAGATGTGATTTTGAAAAGTAAAATGCAGGGTTTTTTTTTCTTGAAATGATTTCTTGACAAAATTCAAAATGTATGACGAGGGGGGAGAGTGAGATCATTTAACTATTTTTATAGTGTGCTAATATTTCTTTTTGACTTTTTTCACGATTCTGGCAAATTTGCCAAGATAATAATACAATGCAAGGCTCATAATATCAATGCAGAATTTCTTTAATAATAGTTTAGATTTGGTGAAAAAGTCTGAAAACAAACACACACAAAAATCTGTTGAAATGATGGCTTAATTGCAAAATATGATTTAATAAAGAACTTGAGTTTCTTCTTTTCAATAATTATATTATTAAGCATTTTTATTTATTTACCGAGCACCAGTTTAAGAAAAAAGCTATTTTAAAATATAACTTCCAAATTAGTCAGTTTTATTAAATATTTCCCCATAATTTCTGATTTTTGTATTTGCTTTCATCTCGCCATTGATTTCTCTTTTAAAAATGTATAACAAATGGAAACAGAAATTAAACTAAATGGATAGATATTTCTAAGAAAATACATGAAATGAAAAAAAAAACACTACAGACATTTCAGATTAAGGTTTAGGACTCACATACTAAGAAAAAAAATACTTTTCAAGAATGTGTAAAAAATATAATGAAACATACATTAGACAATCTTCTGTGCTGTCCATAATGCACAATATAGATTAAAATATTTAAATATCCTGAATAATATAATTGTTGTTATATTGTAGAATTACACCTACAATACAATTATTTTTTTAATTCCTTAATTTTAACTGTTTAATCATCGGCTATGAGAACTAACTTGCAGATAATGAGGAATCCTGAATTACTGCACTGCAATTATACTGTAAGTCCAGCTTTATGATTAGTGTGGATTTTGAAACTGACAGATATGCTTGAATCTTTCATCAAGGTGAACAATAATCTTGTCTTTCAGGAGAGGCTGAAACTGAACTTCAATCCTTGGTGACTAAAATGGTATGCAGTGACAGAATTGAGTTGCCTGTTTGGTCCAATATACACGCCTTCCCTCATCAGCTTGGTCTGAGTGGATAATTAAGTGAATGCACCTGTCTGGCTCATAGAAAACACTTAAATGTAACCAACCATAGCAAGGCTATAGAAAACAAGGTACAGGGTACTGCCCGATAACAAATAAAATAGCTATGTAGATGTACATAGACTGTAATTGCAGTATTCTAACCTTAGAATGAACTAAAGGTGTTTAGGGGGGAGTATGGCTCTTGCTTTAGAATTAAGTTTGTGATTTACAATAACTTCCTGATGGATTACCTGGGAGTGACCTTCAGGCAAACTGTGATAAATTCATCTGGAGACATCTGGGCCCCTTGCTCACTGGCTGAAATTATGACCTTGTCATTATTGGATGAAACTAGATACCACTGGGGTGCATTATGGCAGAATACCAGCATGAAGGCCTTTGTGTTTAACTTTCATGAGCGTAAACGACAAACTTCAAGAAGGTTTGGGCCAATTTCAGGGGAGGTTTATGAAAAAAGCAACATCTTGCATTAATAAGTGCTCCGAGATACAATTAATTCCCTAATGAATTACAAATGCAGGAGACCTAGTTTTAGGTTTCTCTTAGTAAGAGTTTATGTAATTCAGAATACAAGAACAACTCTTACAGTACATCTGCATATAATTAACACATATTGTACCCCTGCATACTGCAAAAGGGTAACATCCTGTCTTGAGCTACTTTCCTTTTCTTTTGTCAACAGAGAAAAGAAGGTAGAAGAAAAATGCAAGAATATTTTACAGGTTTTAATGCAAACCATTTATCATCAACAGGAATCGAGCCAAGTTCTGTTTCTGAAATGCTTTAATAAACAATAGAGATATCAAAGAAGTCAGCAAAAATATTTGTCCAGATGGGGGGAATATCCTATAAGTCAATAACAAGTCCCACATTTAGGATATAATTCTTAAATAGTGAATAAACAGAAATAGTACAAACATGTTGCTTTCCATATTCAGATCATTAATCTACTCAAATGACCAATAGCACATTTCCCATTTAAAATATTTAAGATCAAGAGTGTACATTTTGGATAGGATAAAAACAGTTAGATACGATCACTTTATTGGCCATATACAATTTCTTATGTTAGGAATCTGCCTTTTCACATACCCCAACTTGCTCTCCATGGGACACACAGACTACTAACTACTAACTGCAAATTTTACATTAATGTATCATAAGCTTTGGAATGGGAACACAATAAATACTGCTGTAGTATCTTTAACTTTGTCTTTATTTGTAAAGACCATATCCACATTCACAGTTGAAATATTGGCACTTACTAAAGCTGTGATAGAATGAATTAGTGCTCTTCCCTGTGGAGGGTCGATAAAACAGGAACAAGTCTGCTGGGATAAAACATTATGTAAATCATCATAATTGCTGGAAATGCATTTTGGGGGAAAAATCTTTACTTTTGTAAAGAATCAACAGGCTTTAATTTGTGGTTAAAAAGATATATTGACAAACATTCATAAAATTCACAAATAATTTTGTTGTTTTATGCACATAGTGATGGGTCTGCAGAGAACAGTTAATGACTTTGAGGATGCCTTTTAACAGCTTTAATCCAGTTTGGATTGACTAAACCAGTTTAAAAATCCCTAGATTCAATGACAGGCAGGATCAATGGCAGGATTCCTCTGTTGTACTCAGATGCATTTAATTGTAAGTAGAATAGACATCAGCCAATTTTTTGTCTTTTTGTATGCAAGTTTTAAGCAAAGTTGTAACCTCTGTGTAAATCTGCAGAACAACCAAGAAACATTAGTCATTCCCTAATATCAGCAAAATTCAGACTGACTCATTTTATTACCAAAGTCAGACAATATAACAGAGCATTGTCTGTTCAGAGTAGGTCTTTCCATTACAATTAAACTGGGCGAAGTGTGTTAGCGGACATTGTAAAAAGCTAACTGAACATGTTGTAAGACTTGTGATAAGACACAGGGAGCTCTGCATAGAGGCAGAAAAATAAAAAGCAGCCTGATATGATTTGCACCTTTTCATCTGTAACCCTGCACTCAACATAGTGTAGTCTAGGACAAGCTGACTTAGGACAAATGAAGTGCTAACATTTAAATTACTCTTGCCTTGTGTTAATATTGCATTTTATTTACTGACATTCTGATTATTTCACATATTATTCTTGATGACTAGGCCTGGGATCCAAAACCTTCGTGTGTTTTCCATATTTCACATAAAATAACTCATTATTATCTTGTAATTGAATATTGCAATGCTAACAATTAAGTGTTCATTTCATGTTATATAAGGAATGTATGAGAAACTATTGCATTTCCCCTTAAAAATAAAATTGAAATACACTTTAGGTAGCGTATTTTCTCGTTTCAATCTAAAGAAAGTTGTTGTGTCTTCTGATCATACATGACATGAAAGGAACACCTTAAGGGGATTTTCAAATGATCTCACATTCAAATTCATTTTCATGTGTTAGATATCAATTACTATGGGAAGTAGCCTGTAGGGGAATTGTATTTGCATAACAAAACTCTCTGTTATCTACCAAGTTGCAAGTTTCTAACTGGTTCTTTGAATTGATAAATAACATCATAATATTTCCAGGGTAGAATACACAGTTGTCCCCCTAGGGTACTATATGCTTCATATTATCATGGATTAATTTGCCAGAAGCTATATCACCCTGCAACTCACATCTGCTAAGTAGGCGTGAGCCTGGTCAGTACCTGAATATGAGACCTCCTGAGAAAGCTAAGATTGCTGCTGGAAGTGGTATTAGTGAGACCAGTGCTCACCCAGCAGTCTGTGTGGGTCCTAATGCCCCAGTATAGTGATGGAGACACTATACCATAAAACGGCATGTCCTTCGAGGAGACGTAAAATTGATTCCTTGTAAAAATCCCAGTGCGTTTCTTAAAAGCCTGTTCCTGAGAAGAAAGCCAAACTGTATTTGACTGTTGCTCCCTGAGGTCATAGTGTATCAGTGAGACCCATTAGAAAACATCTCCAAGCAGGCAAGTCAGTTCTATAAATGAAAACAAAATTAACAAACTAATGGTGGGAGTTTATGGAGACTATAAAATCTTATTTTATTATCAATATCAATATTAATATCAATCAAAAAATAATTTCAAACAGTATAAATGCATGTACCTGTTTCTGATAGCACTGATCAATATGGTTAATAAATATGTATAAAAGTGAGAAGACCAGTCCCATGTTTCTGTTCCTTTTCTTTAGTATTTTATGTAAAGAGTAAAATGGAAGCTTTTTGACTTAGAAAACCCCGTAGACTTGTCTTGGACAACACATTATGCGATGTAATGTAAGGATTTGCTGCATTCACTGTCTTTATCTTTGCAACCACTGCGGGCCCTAGCAAGATTTTACCTGAGAGGGAGCTGCTGTCTGTAAGTGTTCATCTTTTATCTATATTCAAATTCATTTTGATAAGGCTAGGGAATCGGCATGGGTAGCTGAAAAGTGCCTCAACTTTGCCCTGAAATCCTTCCTGCAGTTCCGTCAGCTGTGAGTTAACGATACTGAGAGCAGAATGGGACACTCATGCAATGTCTGCTGTGAGCCAGGCCAGGCTGTCTGCATTAGGGATTTATAGCTTCAGTCCTTGTGCACTATCTTCACTCCCAAAAGCAGCACCTTAAGGCTTCAAGTCACCCCAATTTCCAGGAAATAGTACAGCAGCGCCAGAGTGAGCTGAGAGCTTTTCCCTTAGTGGTTTATCAGTCAGTCCTTCACACAAAATGCCTTCCATCTGCCAGAGCTGTCAAAGCTGAAGGTTTTAGAAGTGATTTCTCTCTTGGGACCCATCAAATATTGGCAGGGTGCTCCGAGTAGGAGAAGACAGTGTCGGATCACTTTATTCCAACTTGCCCTGTTTCATCACCACCTTTTTTCTGAAGCCAGAAGTGGAGGTGTGACTGCAGGGGAGCTACAAGTCCTTGGTTCGCTATGCAGCTTCAGCTTTGTTTCACCCCAGCTTTGAGCCAGCTACAAAGGTTTGAGACCGGGAAAGAGTTGCAGGACAAGAAAAGGGAGGCAATCAGAGAGCTCCCACTGGAAACACTAAAGAAAAGTAATAAGTCCTTCTAGATGATATCCATATTTATTCTCTGAATTCATTTCACAGATTAAGAATTTCACAGGGAGATTCTTTTTTGAAAGCCAAACTACTTCATGGCAATGCACTAAATAGCTACTCAGAGAAAACCAATCTTTCTTATATCTTTACAAATGATCTTTATGACGGTGGAAACCTTGTGACTATGCATATGGAAATATTAAGTTTAGATACATGGAAATACTTGAAAGTGACACGTTTTCATACTGTATGCAGTAGAGTGATATGAATATCAAGTACAATTTTAAAAAAATGTTTTATTCTAATAATTCCATGCAAAAATTTGAGCATTTTACAATAAAAGTATACATTGTGTTCAATCCAGATATTGTAATGTGATCGCGAATATCCTTGACTGGTCAAGACAATGCCAATAAATAAATCCAGTTGAGCATGCATTTTACAAACTGAAGAAAGATTTGCAGTCAGAACACCCCAAGAAAAAGAAGGAACTCAAAGTGGAAAGCATCTCAGACTGTCACGATCCGGTTCTTTCCGGGCACTATGCAGACGACACGATCCAGAATTGTGAGGACACAAGGGGAAAAATAGTCATGCAGGAGAAGGGTCTGGAGACGGGGGGCGTGTCCGGGGAGTGCTGGTGATCCGGGGAGGTGTGGCCGAGGCAAACAATCCATGTAAAGTCCAAACGGGGAATCCAACACAAAAGCAAGAGTCCTTAACCAGGCGATCCATCCGGGGGTTAAAACCATGAACCGGGTCGGCACCGGCGAAGGGGAATCAGGATCCGAAGGTTAAAAACATAACGGAGCCAGACACAGCAGGACCCGGGCTCTCACGATGCAGAAATCAATGAGAAGCGCCAGATGACGTCTGCATCTGGCTTATAAGGTGGAACAGAAGAGGGGCTGGAATAAAGAACAGGTGTAGGTAATGAGACAGAACGAGGAAGGGCTGGAGCGCCCTTAAGAGGAGGAGTAACGATCGTGACACAGATATGAGTTTGGGGAGCTCAGTGGATCACAGACTTCATGCTGTTATTGCCTCAAAGACATTTTCTTTTGTTTTGTAATGTGCTCAAGGTAAATATATTGCTATACGTATGGTCACTTGAAATCACTGGGTGAAACACAAAGTCAATTATTATTGCCCAGTTAAATTATCCAAAATAAAGTGTATATTATATTATTCTCAAATCCAATTTTCTTGCCTGTAAAGCAAAAATAAGAGTTTTGACTTTGCTGTTCCAATACTTTAAGAGGGCACCGCATTAATATTCATAATATACAGTATTCTACTACAAATTGTAAAGAAATAACAAAAAAATGTGCAGTGCTCTGCTGTCTATCATCAAGCATTAGTTAAGGAATTTTTAAAGCAAATGTAAATCTTTCCCCAAAGAAGAGCAGGTGAATATCACATTGGGTAGACAGTGATTAATATTACATGCTAATATCGTGCGTCTCAGACTTGGCCACGGTAGTGTATTTTCACTCTGCCATCATCTGGAGAGAATTTGGTGCCAGTCAGCTTTGAGCGTAGCTATTTCCTCTGCATGTGTTCAGCTATGATCGTGGGAGGATATGAGTGTTCATTTTTCAGGAGTCAGGAATGACATGCAATTATGGGGCCTTAGTAATGCAACAGATATCATCTCATTCCTCCAGTGAGTATTAAGGCCAACTTGTACTTAACAGCAGCTGTGGAAACTGGCCTGTGTTTCTGAAGAAAAAATAAAAAAATAACAATCTACCCACATCTGTTTATTTAGAAAAGAACCCATTGTGTCATTTGGTTATTCTAACAACCTCAGTCACACTGTGACAGATTTTTAAATACACAGCTTATGTTTACATGAAATGGTCTCAAGGTACCACATGAGTTTTAAGAGCGCCCAGTTTTACAAATGTGCCAAATTAAAATAACATACTTTATTTTGTACTTTGTCTTTTGCACTTTGACACCTAAGTAGTCTTTTTTAAGCAGATAACCATGGCACTACAATATAAGCTAGAAGTATGATTTGCCATATTTGTGAAATGCTTCTGCCTAATAGTTGTTATTGGATTCTGAATGCCTGCCAGATCTATAAGGTTTGATTAAGTCAAATACCAAAGATACATTAAAAGAGAATTTCACTCATATTCACGGCCTTAAACTTAAAAGCACAAGGTTTTGTTCTAAGATGCTTTTACAAAATTTTGAAATTTTGTAACGTGAATAAAGGGTTACTCAAGGAGAAACAAAGAGAGATATGTGAATTATGCTGTTCTTTCTAGTCTTTGTTTAGGATAAGAGTTTGCACATTAGTGGTTATGACAGATGTGTATACATTTTTCACACCTTTCAATTATTTTCATTTGCACTGCAAAAACACATCATTTTAATTAATTATCTAGAAGAAAAAAGAACAAGTTAACCCTCTCTGCCAGCAAATTAAATTAACTTCAGACTACTTTTGAAGTCTGAATTTTATTCTTCTAGTACAAAGTAGAGGTTTTGCAGCACAAAATATGATTTAAACCTTTGAGGATCACAGACAGTATTGCTCTGTCAGATATACTGTACATTAGGTCAGTTAACATTAAGTTTTACATGCCCTCGTCATTCCAAATATATATAGTATATCGTACTGTAGTGCATAATGTGTGTCAGAAATATGTTTTGCACTTGTAGGTTAAAAGTTTGTGTTGTGGGATAATTAGATCATTAGTGTATTATTGATATTTGGTGATCATTTTGTAGAATGAAACAATACAGAATAACAACATGACATATAAAAGCAATGCCATTTTTTCATTGTCACCTTCCCCCCACCTCCAAAATCCTCTTCAGGTGGTAACTCATCCCCCTGCCTCTCCCTACCCCTTACCCATTACTCCTGTCTAACTGGTAATCTCTCACGCTTCAGCTACAGTGGACCACAGAGGACCCAAGAATCAATATCATACAGTCCTATTTACAGATGGGCTCAACAACACCTTAGATGTTAGATCATATTTATCAGTGCTTCCCAACCGCAGACATCTCCTTTCCATTGTCAGATAAGTATTGTTAAGTGTAAGTGTTTGATATCCATGTCTATTCCTCTCTTCCTACAGCTGTTCATTTGGGTTAAGATTCAGTGACAAAGTGGTTCAGTGTAGTGTAGTGATTGGAGGCCAAAGCAAAAAGTAAGATATATGTAATATACATTATGTTGTGTGGGGACACAGCATTGTCTTTTTGTCAAAAATAGAGTACGTTGATTCTGGTATCACTGTATCTAAATGATGGGAGGCAGAGTGGCACCGCAGTTAGCATTGCTGCTTTGCAGTGCTGGTGCCCTGTGATCAATGCTATCTGCCTTGAGTGTGTACTACTATATATGTGCTGCCCAACTTTCTGTGGGTTTCCTCCAGATGCTCTGGTTTCTGGTCTTCCCCCAGTCCAAAGAGAAAAACTGTCCCAGGTGTCAGTGTGTGTATGTCTGTGTATCTGGCCTGTGACGGACTGGTGTCCTTGTCAGGACAGGCTCCATCTCTCCCACAACCCTGAATTGGATAAAGCAGTTAGAAACAGTTGAAACGGATGGTTGGATAGATGCAACAATGTTACCAATGCTAGCAACAAGTGCAGTCCTGAAGATGGCATTAATGGCCCTGACATTTTTGCTATCACCAGTTTCGCTGTTATTCCTTCATACAGTATATACAGTATCTTGGTAAGCCTAGTACGGTTTCACTTATGTACACATGGTCATCCATCTCAAAAGAAGAACACAGAAATGAGAATCATGAAAAAATTCCATTCATTGCACAATTGGCTCAGTGCCACAGAGAGTTCTCTCAACTACTGAAGAGCCCCTGCAACTTCCTCTTGGCCGCCTGAAATCAAGTAAGGGACAAGTAATGCCTTCAACTAACACCTGCATGTCACTGTGGAGCTTGGACAATGTTAAAAAATGAATGGCTTGATGTGCGAAGTCTTTCTACCACTACAGGGGTTTTCGCAGAAAGCTGAGACATAAGGAAACAATTGGCTATTCCAAACTGGATGGATGTACAGTATAAAAAGAAAATGTCACCCTTTGCCAGTTTAGAAAGGGTTGTTGTCCACGTTAATATGCAAACTTAACTCAACCAGCTCAATGACGATTGCAGGGGTGCTTCATAACTGTATTCAGATTTCTGGGTCTTTTATAAATCACAAGCAGAGTTAGCAACTATAAGCGTTTCACTGCAGAAGCAGTTCCTCAGGTAGTTTCTCCCAAACCTGTCAATGTGTCTCTGAATGTAGCTGATGAGATCTATTTTGATCATAGATGCTTCCTGTCAATTGGTAGTCTTATAGATAGAGTCTAGTATTTCTTTATACTATAGGTGGATTCAAGCAAATTTACACTGAGTCATTTCTGCTAGGAACATTCCCAGGAGACACCCAAGCTCTTTCACTGCTTGGTGGTGACCAGTTAATACAGTACATGTGCTTTGGAAGGAACAATACATAAGTTCTAAAATGTAGTACAAAACATTAAAGGACAATGTGTGAAATGGAATTAACAACACATGTACAACACTGAATTGTCTAATGTGGGTAAAATATTTTTCTTTCATATTAGATGTAAGGGTCTTTACATAACTTATCTGCAAAAAGTTATGTCTTCATTGGCATGCTGAGATGTCCTTGTGGTATTTACCCATCTGCACTGGCATGAAAGGCCCTTAGGCTTGTATAAATAGCCACTTACATTGTATGCTGAAGCTGAGTTGAAGCGTGTGTTGTAACAGCTGGTGTCCCAGTAACCAGTTTGTAAACATGTCCAGTATTTCAAAGATCCTGATATACTGCATCTTACTGGATGCTGTCAGTCAAGTGAACAGGCTATAGTTGGTAGATTCACTAGAAAAACTGCACTTTGTAGACCCAAACATAAAAAAGTGTCTCAAAGAATGTATAATGTTTTCTGGTTTTGTTCTGTTTATATTTGGAACACAATAGATGTGAAATGCAATTATAAATCACTAGGAATAACAACACCCAAGAATTAAGTGTCCTCAAAGGATTCTGGAGTGTTTAGTGTAAATTTGGCTTAACCCACTTGGCTGATGGCTAACTTCCTAGCCATAGGACGAGGAGGCCAAGAACCCCAGGCAGAGTGAGGAGTGACCAAGGGGCAGCTACAGAGGTGGAAATGGGGTGGAGGAGGGATACAAAAGACAAACACAAGGAAGAGAAGGAATTCATGTATACATGACATATAACATATGTAGTGTACCATATATACCATACAGTATATAGTGTTTTAGGGGAAGAAATGAACCAGGAGTGATTGCTAATTACTGACAGCCAAGTCTGATTGAACTTGGTTGTTGTCATCCCTCCCAAACTATCATTAGAAACCCCATTAATGAGGCCAATATACACCAACATTTTTGTTAAAAGTTGTTACCTTTTATTTACTCTTCACCATTTGAAATCTTCATTGCAGTGAATGAGAACACAGCTTTTATTTGTATTTAATTATTTCAAATGGAACAAATCAGCAGTGTGTGAGTGTTACCCAATCATTTCTAGATGAAATGTGAAGAGGATGTCTCTAAGTAGAAAATTCTTAGATATCTTAGACTCAATATATCTATGTAATGAGCAGCAATGTTTTATTCAGTCTCCACTAATGCTTTCTAGAATTGTAACAAACTTGTCTGTTAGTTATACAGTACAGCATAACTTGGGTGATAAGAATCCAAACTTTCCATTTAGCAGTCTTTTGATTCAGATCAGAATTAGCAAAAATGTCATTATAACAATTTAAGGTAAATTATACAAGAATCTGAATCACCAATATGAATAGTTGTAGTAGCTAATCTATCACACATATCATGAAATTCAATTGTTCCTCATCATTAATATCGTTTAGACCTCTCTACACATCCATAAAACTGACAGGCTGTGTTTTGTAGCCTAAAACAAAACAGATACAATTTCAAAAGAATATTATTCTAGAATTGTATTTCTGCATTAAGGACAACCTTTGAGACTCAGACTTTTGCATAACCATGTGTATCTTTCCTTTTTGGATGTGCTACAAATGTAACAGAACATGTGCAAGGAACAACATACTTCGCCTCTCTGAATAAAATTTTACTGAAGTACGTAAAACAACCTTTCATGCTTTTATGTTCATAATTAAAACTCAGCCTTTCATCTATTTGTTAGTTCACCACTGCACAGTTCAACACTGTTGAGTTGGATTGATTACAAAGGAGTAAGGAGCTATGAACCCAAAATCGAATTTCTTTAAATATTTCTCTTTTGCTATTGTAAATGTTTGGAAGACAATATGAGAGTCCTGTCTGCTCTGGCGTTCATTTGTGGAATCCATTTACTCAGTGTAATGTTCCTATGCAACCAGGTACAATCAAATAAACTCTAGTAAACTATAAACTCCAAGAGAGGGAAGTCAAACCTCATACCCCACCTCCCCACTGTTGAGGGATGAGTCAGGGGGATGTGCTACAAGATAGAGTGGAGGGGAATGTGAATCAGCAAGAAGCATGACTTACTGTATACATGTACATAGGTAGGCAGAAGTAGGGGAGAGTAGAGGCTGACCTCCTCCAGTACTTGTTTTGAGCACCTTTTCCAATTCTAAATCCAGTAAATGTTTGGTGGGATAGTTGTTAAAATTGAGCAACTCAAGCATACCACTAATTATGAACATCTCTGTTACCCATTAAGTTTTCAGCTCTTGAGTACCCCCTTATCTGTTACTGACAAATTCAATTTCAAAACAAACCGTGTAGTAAAATCAAATCTTTATATTGTGTAACAATACAGGAAATAACATTGTGAAAGCCCTAAGAATGGTGGACATTTAACATCCTTCTAGACATTTTTATACTCGACGATATTAATATACTAGATGACGTTAATATTTGCAAAAGGAAATCATCACATTTTGTTATTTGTAAATTCATCATGAGTGAGGATTTTACCCCTAAACTTATATATTTCTTTGACCATTTCACAGAAAAAAATATAGAGATGGTACAACAATGCTTGACATTCAGCCATCCATTTTCTAACAGCTTCTTCAAATTCAGAGATGCGGGGGAGCAAAGGCCTATCTCAGGGAGCAACAGCCAATAGGCAAGATACACCAATGGATGGGAGGCCAATTTTCTCCGGAAGTTAGTTATCCTACCAGTAAGTTTTGAGACAGTGGGAGGAAACCAGAACATGTGGAGGAAACAGAAACCCACACAAACACAGTGAGAACATACAAACAGCACACAGATAGCACCTCAGGTCAAATTTAACCCAAGGCCCCAGCGCGCAAGATATCCATAATGAAAATAAACTGGAAAGTGTAATCTTAAGACAAAATTCTGAAGCAGAATAATGCTTACATTCCAGTTGTAGATTACATATATTAATGGTAAGTCACATGTTTAATTTGTCCAAAGGGACAGACATTTGGCAAAGGAATTTCTAAATGGTATCATTATTTGGCCCAGACATAATCTGGTGCCAATTATGAGCTGGATCTCTTCCCTAGAGGGGGAAAAAATATTTATTTTGCTTTACATGCATTTCCAAGATTAGAAGACAAGATTAGAGTTCATATCTCATTGTTTGTTGCAAATGACAGTTTGAGGAAGAAACAGGCAATTACAAAGGCAACATTTTTTGTTGCTTTTTTCAGTATTCAGAAAAGAATTATGAATTTCCTCTAAACAAAACTTGACTGAAATATATAGCAGTACATAGTTCTTTGGAAGCTGTATTGGTTTAATGACAAAGCTAAAATAATCACAAACCTAAAGTTTAAAAGTTGAAGAAGGCCAGTGGTGTTATAGGAAAGAAAACAACTAATTGCGATTTGTACTGTACATTAATTGTTGCATTCAAATGGTTAGAAATTGTAGGCAACTGTGTTTTGGAAACAATGTAATATGAAAGCTTTTGTTTTTAAGAGAGTGCATGGGGATTGAATAAGGACAATACTTTGACTATATCTCTAAA
Organism: Atractosteus spatula; assembly: GCF_055471065.1. Classification (NCBI taxonomy): domain Eukaryota; kingdom Metazoa; phylum Chordata; class Actinopteri; order Semionotiformes; family Lepisosteidae; genus Atractosteus; species Atractosteus spatula. The sequence continues at coordinate 54,794,477 of NC_142708.1, read as the reverse complement.
ATTTACTTAAGTACTTATGAATTCCAGACTTCAGTAATATAACAATTCACAGTCATTTCCTGTGTGTTAATTGGCCTAGCTGACATTTTTAGAAATGCTGATAAATTAAACTCTTTAAATATAAATATGTATGAAACATTGTCTATTGATGTGGTAGAAAAGAAGCCCAGTTTAAAACTCCCTCTTTAGTCCTACATGAAATTTAAAGTATAACGAATTAATCATTTTTTTTGGTTGTACTTTTTAAAAAGATCATATGTTGTTCTCGAACTGAACAAAAAACAGACAACTACAGTCAATTAAAATTAAAATACGGTGGCCTGGAGCACTGCCTTGCATGTCAGAAAAGAGACTAAGTACTGTATAGATTCCCCTAAGAGGAACAAACCAAAAGCAAATTGAATATGAAAACAGTTGCAACCAATATGTACAAACACACACACATACACTCAAAAGAAAACCAAACAATTTACACTGCTGCATAAATTCTAAACACATGGAATGTAAAATATTACAATGGTCCAAGTCTCAGTATTACATTCATTTCAAAGAAAAATACAAAATATATTTATAATAAAATCAACTGAATATACTGCAACATTGCAGAATCATATCTAGCATGGACAAAATAAGGGAAAGTGAAGCTTAGTTTAAAATGCCTAAAGCCTTCATTTAAAAAAAAGAGTAAACCAAGGAGAATTAGTATGGGACAGTATTTGCAGATATGTGCAAGCCCCTTGCATGTACTTATTGACTTAATTTCTTTTATGTTGTTACAATTTCAATTGTATAATTACGATAGGAATTATTTATGAAAGGCAGGAATCTTATTTACTGTAAACAGGGAGTGAAATATGAAAGAATTTTGTCCCCTTTTTCCTTTTCAAATGCCACTTAAATATTGCAGCAAAATTATTTTTACTATGCAGTAAAAGAGAAAACGTAAGCAGTGATTAAAAATAAGACACAGTATGTGTGTTGTTAAGATATGGCGCACTCTATATTTTGGATCTATGTGACTGTTTCACAAATGTATCTGAAATAACATTAAAGCAATATACTGTATTAGAATAGTATGAAAAACAATACAAAATAATGAGAAATGTAATACATAAAGAATTAAGAAATAATATTTCTAAAATATAGAAAAAAACAGAGCACAATAAGGACACATTGGTGTCGACCGAATTGAAACTGGATTCTTGGCCTTAATGAAATTTGTTTATGTTCTATTTCAGTGGAGAGAATCACCTTCAATCTTCTTTGTAGAAACGTACGGGTTACAGGTGTGTGGTGGAGTTCGAACTGTTGTCTTTAATTTAGGAGAATAACTGTGGGAAAAGTAAGGAAGGAAATTCACCCAGTATTTTCGTTAACAATTAGCTTATCATTTTCCCCCTCGATCTTTGTTCCTAAATTCCCATAGTGGAAGTAATATAAATGGATTGTTCCTGTACACTCATTTCCTGAGTTTGGATATTTCCTTTTGAGGGTTGTGTTGGCTATCCTCCTGTCCTTGGAGATGCAATCCCACTCTCTGGCTTCTTCACTTATGTTTTTCATCTAGACCAGGTTACACCACAAAAAAAAACATTGCACAATGTTATCTTGCAAAGTCAAACTTTGTATCATTTTTCTGAAAAAATAAAATGACATAATCCAGACCTCTGTTTGAAGTAGAACAACATCATACCACAAACAAGTCAAACTAATTATGGGTCTAGATACAAATTTTTGATGATCAGCAGGTGGCATTCTTAATATCAGTGACCTCATTGTGTTTGTTCAATAATTGCATTTTTTCAGCATGCTTACACATTTAATTGCAGCATCAAAGTAATGACACACAGCAGTCGCATATAACACATCTGGTTCATGCTGCTTCAAAAATTGTAAGTGCATTTTAGGTGTCAATGAAAATACTTTAGGGCTTTTAAAACCCGTTTTCAATGTGTTTGAATGTAAGTATCACCTGGAGTACTTGAGAAAATAATGTACAGAATTTAAAACATACTAAAATAATTCATGCAAGATTTCCTAAAATGCATGTAATGCATTGACACTTTTTTTTCTTAATTTTTAACTGGTTTGCTTATTATTTATTTTTAATCATGCACTTAGGGCCCCAGTGTCACATTGTGATAAATAAGATGCTATCTTTGTGATTTGATAGAGTTCCTGAGTAGGGCATAAATTATTTTTTCCCTGATCTTTAGTGTTAATCTAACAGCTGAAGCAAAATGTTTTGCTTTTCATCCTTTTCATTCTTGCTTTTCAGCACAAATGTCTTTTTTAATCTTACTGTTAATGTAGAATTAACAGCATTTTCCTTTCATTGTTTTGTGATTAAAGGAATTTTGTTATTGTTTGTTTTGCATGTTAATGAAGCTCAATTTCCTTTGAGGAAAGTTTATAAAGACACCTTTGAGAGCTTTGTCCTTATTGCTTACAAAATACAGTATATAAAAGTAAAGAAAACAGAAGAAAATCTAAGTATTTGTGCTGCAATAATAACAATAATAGTAGTATTTTTCAGTTGACACCATTCTGTAAATAATGGTTATTTTAGCATTGTTTTAGACATTTCTTAACGTTTACCAAAAATGTTGTGAGCTTAGTTTTTGTTTCTCTTAGTAAACAGTAAAATTAGAAAAATGATTTAAGGAATGACCTAAGGAAAAAAACCAAGTCCAAAATGGTAAAGTAAAGCTGTTCATTTCCTGTTATAATTGCTCTTAAAGGGATTTTAAACAAATCTTTAGCTTGTTAAGCTAAACATCCCTGTTTAAATCCAAAAGCACTTTTCCATATCTAAAATACAGAAGTGTCTCACTCCATAACACTTTTTCTGACAAATGTTTTCCATTCCATGCTTGTATATTTTTGGCTTGCATAAATACTCCATACTATAGTCTACATCAGAGAATGTTTCTCTGCGACATCTCAATCTATTTGTGCTCATTATGCTGAGATTGCCACCTGACTCCCTACAAAAAGGATAGTGTTTCCCAGCATCCATCATTTCAGACTACTATGATGTCAGGAAACCAACTATAATGTCAGTTCTGCCCATCCATGACTGACATTGAGTGCATTGTTTTCTGTGGAGGCTCAATGGCTGGCCTAAAGGTAAATTCCAGAAAGCTGTTTGGAACACAAGCCCTTTTGTGCCCTATTCCCCTTCTATCCACTGTATTTGAAGCCCTTTTCTAAACTGAAGAGTGCATTCATGTGTGAACTTGTGCAATATCATTTTACGTACATGCAGGCCTGAAGCTACAACTGCACAAAAGTATACATGACCAAAGAGAGCCTGGAGGAAGAACAAATGTGCCAAAGTTCAGTAACACACTCAAAGGTCTGAGATTGCATTTCACTGCTGTCTTGGCAAATATGCTTTTAGACTATTACAAATGCGCTTGCTCTGCTTTGTATAATTTTCTGAAAGGAAAATCTCCACCTTTATAATCATCATGAATCATGCCTTAAAATATATTAGTCATGAATGTCCATTCAATTGTGTCTTTATTGACTATTATTTGCATGCTATCTCAGCACTGGAACAACTGTTAAACCTCCATATTCTGTCCATGTAGATATAGTGCACTGATACCCACAGCCCAAAACTGAATTGTTTACACAGTTCAAAAACATATCTAGAACTTTGGAAAATGATCATCTGAGGTCAATGGATACTTTGATCAGTGACAAAACTACTTTAAATAAAGGACAACAAATACTTAGATGTTTACAGATTATAAATCAATAGAGCTGCAAGACTTCAAGATAAATTTTGAATGTTTCATGACTGAAAAATATTGGTAGCCATAAAAGGCTAAGTAAAAATCGCAAAATGTCAACTTTGAAAAGAATAATAACATATTTAAATACCCCTTTATCATTTTCTGTCTTCACTAAAATATACTTGTTACATTTCTGTTGAGGTAAAGTTATTGTAGATTGTAGTTTTCATGAGCTGCTGAGTTGTAGAAATTTTGCATACAAAACTAATCAAGTAACAAATTACAGCCTGACTTCCTATTTGAACACAATCTTATTTTTTAGATTCATTTTATTTTTTTAATGCTAAAGAGAAAAAAATATCCTGTTTCAGACAGCTAACACCTCCGAGACAACTGTGGACATTTTGCATCACTTTGGATCAAAGGAAATACAGTACAAAAACACAATGATGTGGCGCATCACACATTTTTATTAAGGATATACAAAACAGAGAACTGAAACTGCATTAGGACTCTATACATTGGTACGGTAGGTGGGATTGTTTTCAGTGTTCTTTGGGTTTATAAGGGAACATATTTGGTTAAAAATGCAGATCTTAAGCCTGCCAAAAAGCTTTTAGAATTTTAAAATGCAGCAGGTGAGAAAACCTGTCTTCTTCCTGCAGCTGTCCTTGTAAGGCAGTCGGCAAATGGGACATCTGTTCTTCCAGGTGTCAGAGATGGACTCCAGCAACTTGTTTTGCTACTCAGTTACACATAAGAACTGGTGCAAGAGTGACATTATGATCTGCGAAGAATGGCATGCTGCTGAAAGGAGCCCTGTGTTAGAATTACCTTGAGCCATGGACACAGTTGCAGGCCACAGAACTTAAAGCAGTGAGTCAGATTAAAAGAGGAGGGGATGATTCTCACTAAAGTCAGATGTCAATGTACAATAATACTGCTGTGACAAAATATACATTGTGCAAGTTATGTCAAGACAGATTGATAGTGCTTAATACTGTAGGTTAAGGAGAAATTCACAACTGGAGACATACAGTACAGCACCACATACATATATAACCACGGTGTACTAGTGCAGGGGTATCTCAGCTTGTCGTGATATCATCCACTATCCAGAAACTTTGAATTTCACAGGTTCAGGCCAACACAGTAGTAGCTGTTACTCCTACAGTACTAGCAGGTCTTTTACAGGTAGCAGTGTTTTACAGCTGGCACTAGTCAGGTAACTGGTTGGTAAGTATATAGTATGCTTGTGTGTATAGTCTGTATATTAGAATTCATAACATAGTTCTGTCTCCTGTAGTGATTGAATGAAGAGTTAATTAATATTCATACCTGTAATTGAGAAATTAAACAATCAATATACACCTTACTTGCTATACAGTGAATAGTCCACATAAAGGGCCATCCAACTTGCAAATCTTTGGACTATGGGTGTATGGAACAAGTTATGTAGCTGTGCTACCCAGATGAGATCACTTAGCTACTAAATATGAAATGGTTTACATGTCTGAAATACCTCATCTTGTTTGTCATGTTTCTTAAGGGTACATGCTACTGCAGTAATGTATATTAATGTATATATATATAATACAAATTGTACTTTTGTTGTTATATTAATTATAATGTGCATTAAGTAAACAACTAAAGGCTGGCTGTATAAGAAGTTAGCAATGGAAAGCATTGAAAATGCCACAGGCTGAGCAACATTTTACTGCCTTCTACAATATTAAGTTAAATTACATTTCACTATCATTATATACTGTATATTCCATTTTGATACATTGCTGGAAATAATAGAAGCTTTCTTTTCAGCAACAAACGTGACCTCTGTTCGTCTAGTGATTTCAGATGTAAAAGCCGTCTCCATCTGAGCATGAATAGTGAAACTGTAATACTTTTTTGGCTTGTAAAGCACTTGGAAGCAGTTCTGTCCAATCAGACAACCGCTAGGAATGCAATTAAAGTAATTTACATTTGCTTAACGTTCCACAGAGGGCTTTGATATGAAATACAAAAGCAGAAATTTTCTTTTAAAAATCACATTTTACATGTTTGATATGAATTACTAGTACTACTGCTATTTCAACTCCACTTCTTAAACACTGTATTCTTTATTGATGCTGAAACTAGAAAACAAGACTGATATCCAACAAAGCGGCATTATGTGCCTGAAGGTAACGCAGAAATCAACAAAGAGTAACAATTTGCTCACTCTCTGTTATTAATGTATGTCTCTCATTAACAACAAAATATGAATCTATTATGCACAGTAAATTGCACCTACAATAGATTCAAAAGAGCTGCCACCATGCACCCCTAGCTGTGGCGAGCTGTTTTCATTTTAAATGCAATGAACTACATTTTCCAAGAAATATAAAGTGATTTAAAAAAAAAATCACATATATTAATTATATATATATAAAATATTCAGGTTTGAATCATTCGAAATTATTCTGTAGCTCAACAAAGAGATCCAATAATTTACAGTTATTCTACAAAACAATTTCAAATAATTAAAAAGCATTTGTCATAGATTGACATTACCGGGTTTTTAGTTTGTTTGGTTTGTTTTCTCAAGTTTTCCGCAGACACAATTTAAACAGTTTAAAAACTTGTTTTCACCCTGGGTCTAGCAAGTGAGTTTAATCCTTGGTCCTCTGACAACCTTTTTTCTCTTTCTAACCCTGTCCTCCCCCCTTTTTTAACCCCGAATCAGGCTCCTCCTCTAACCCCTGGCCCCCACCTCAGGACGTAAAAATTTACAACAACAGCAGGGAGAACCAATGAGCGCCCGATGAACTTCGGCGAGGGGTTGAGCGCAGAAAGAAAAATGAGAAAGAGGGAGAAGTCAGAATGCGATTAAGTGGCGTTGCTGTTTTTTTTTGTGTTTGTTTGCTATCTCATGCATGCATAATGAGGGATAATAAGAGCATGCTGTGACTGTATTTCTTGTATTTAAGGCTCTTAATAACCGGTAAACCGAGAGGAGAAGCCCTTAGTATGCTCTGTTGTAAGTGAAGCAACAAGAAGGAGATTGCTGGTATGGTATTGCACCCGGCCAAAAATCACTGGAACTGCAGCACAAGGAATACTTGCCGGACTGCGAGGGAAGTGCCAGTGGGAAATACGATTTTACTACACAAACTGTCAAGTCGCGGATAACTTCGAATACAGGATTCTAACTATGTTTTTGTTTAATTAACAATTATCTATGAAGAACAGAAGAAATGACCACGCTTCAAAGCAGAACCCTGCGGTACACCACTGATCGAAATCTTTTTAAAGTGCCTAAAAGTAGGTTACTTCACGCATGTTACTAACGCAGATGAAGTAAAGCACTTCGCTTTTATAAAATCGACGACTAATGGTGAGAGTGTAGTGCAATCAGACTTTTGTTCTTCTGCAACTCCTTGAAATTGCATAAAGACTGGATTGCTTCCTTGTGAAACATTTAATGGAAATATAAGGTACTTATGCCCAAATTTGACTCAAGTTTTGCTTTATTTCTGCAGCCTCCACCATGACAAATTTTACCGGCTTAAAGCAGTGCTTCAGTAGCTTGATTTGGCCTTTTGGGTGTTTATTTGTGTTTTTTGGCTCATTTTCGATATCTTCCCCTACCCACGGTCGACGGATGATATGCTGGCAAGCAATAATGCAATGTCAGGGAGAACCAGAATGCAACTATGCATATGGACAGTACATGCATGCCTGTGCACCAGTAATAAGCGGAGAGAAACACCGTTGCCCTAGTCACTGCATCTCCTCTCTCATTCAGCTAAACCAGACAAAAAATGGACCATCTTTGGAAGATTGTGACTGTGCTGCGGATCAGCTTTGCAGAAACACCAAACGTGCCATAGAGCCCTGCTTGCCAAGGACTAGCGGAGTAATGGGCTGCACAGAAGCCCGTCGCCAGTGCGATAGGGACCCTCAATGTAGTGTTGCTATGCGCAATTATTTGATTCAATGTAGTAAACTTTTCAGTGGGATACGATGCACAGAATCGTGCCGGGATGTGATCAGAGATATGCTTGATATGCCTAAAGCAGCACTTTTGGACAAATGTGTCTGTGATGGAATTGAGAGGCCCATTTGCGAGTCAGTAAAAAACAATATGCAAACTCTTTGTTTTGGGTCCCAGAGTTATGGTAGCGGCTGGACAGACGGGTCGGACGAAGATGATGAAGACGATGAAGATGAAGAAAGAGTCCTTCAGCCAGTGGAAAGCGCTAGTAGCCTTTCAAGAGCCCGAGATGTCTGGACTGTGGTGGCATCCATTTTACTTCTGTTCTGTCTGCTCTAGCCCCGGGTTTATCTTGTTCCAGGACTATTGTTAGATAAACGCATTTTGAAAACTTTTGTCTCTCAACCATGCGGTTTACAGTTGAATGTGTTTTGACTCCAAAGACTTTGTATTCGGCTTTGCATGACAGTGTCAACTTTTTAAACGCCTACGAATTTCTGTTCTGAAGGTTGTAGTGTTAGTACGCTGTGATTTATTTCTATGCAACTTTTTTTACAAAGTGGATACATTGATCACAGTTAACTATCTCTGGTCAGCAGTAATACCTTTTAAATCTCAGTATTTATTTTTTGCATTAATGGTCTGAACTTAAAGTAACTGTGGCTACCAAATACCTAAAGTTAAAAAATACTACTGCCTTAAGCTCTTTTAGTTAGCTACACGCTATATTCTGTGAGAATACAACGACTGCCTTTACTTTTTCTTGAATATGTGAAAAGGATTATTTTTGTCACTTCAGGTGAACACACAGAAAAGCTTCAAAAGTGTTTCTTTCTCTGAGACTGAACAATGCAAGTTTAAAATAAAAAGCTGTGCACTGCCAATTCACAAAAATGAACTAGTGTTTTAAAACATGTAAACTATTTTTATAATGTTGCCTTCAGTGGTATCAGGGTATTTACCTCTGGTATAACATCTCCATTATGTGTATTTAATACTGGAATTAATCACCAGTAGACTTGTACATAAAATGTTATAAAATGTATGCTTCTGAAAATAATTTATTTACAAATGTGTTCACATCAATTCCATAAATTAGTTTCAATATTTGATGTTAAGTCAACTCAATGTTTATATTAAAGGGAAATTAGTTATTTTGTTGTCTGGTTAAGTTTAAACCTTCACTGTATAGAGTATTGTATAGATTTTTCAGAGATAATCTTTTTGCTATCTTATGTTAAGAGGATTTATTTACTGTTTAGAAATGTCTAAATTCACTGTATGACTGCCTTAACGTTGTATTTTTTTTATAGAAGGCATAAAAAGAGACTTAAAGTTAAAGAGCTCCCCAGACTATGTTGTCTTGTTACTATGTACATGTATAAATGTTAGAAACTGTTTTTACTCTTAGGCATATATTGAACTCAACAAGTGTTTAAAACAACACAATCTGGTTTTCAAAAAAATAGCAAGGCACAAGTCTGTGGTAAAATGAATTACTGTATCACAGTTTTATTTCTAACAGTATTTTTAACACAACATTGTGTTAACCAAAGCACATCATTGTTTGGTTGATTTTACCACAACTTTGTGTTCTTCCCGTTTAAACACGAGATAATGCTATGTTTCAGCGCAACGTTTGAGTGTAGATAACGTTTTAAAAGTTGTCCTTGAAGTAAAAGTAAGACACTCGATTTCAAATCTCACGTCAACTACCTAAAATGCTTACCTTGCACCTTACAGATAAGTGTGTGTTCATGTGTATATGAGATTCGTCCATTCATTTAGAAATGTAATGTGTCGAGTTATTATGGTGCTAGTGCGGATAAAGGGTAAATGTTTGATGTGGATAATGGTTTGGTCGGTATTTCGTGGCAGTGACATCAAGTTGCTTTTGATACTTTGTCCCCTTTCGCTTCTAAGAGCTGCTAGTCAACGCTTTCAAAGACCTTTAGATAAATAATTACGCTCTTAAGAAGCTTGGAGTGCCGATACACTTGACCTTGTAAATAGAAATGTTTGCAGTAGGAATAAACTCCGGCATTTGGAAATCTTTTAAACATGAGCACAAAAGAGAGATTATTTCTCAGGGGACTTACGCTCTAAACGCGCCAAGCAAGGCACTTGCGAGTTTATTTATCTTTTATTCAAAGTGATTATTTAGAAACTTTTTAAACCATTGCGGTCAAGAAAGTGAGAGCTGAAGTATCACCGCAACTAAACCTTGGTTTAAGCCTAGAAAACGCGTGAGGGTGATGAGCTTCTTCGCTGCTAATCATTTTACTGAGGAATACATACACCAATGTTTCTTTTTAGCAAGGTACCGACACATGAATTTTCTTTGAACTCTTTTCAGTCTAATTTATAATAATTTTAAGATTGTTTTTCAAGAGGATTCTATAGAAAACAATACGAAACGTTTCACTTGTAGATTTAATTATATATGAACACATTTTCTTTGAAAAGCAGAAGTTCTTTTAATAACAATGTTTTCTTTAGGGTAAATGGTCGTTCGTGACTGTTAAAATATTATGACCCCCCTTTTCTTATCATCTAAAGGGAGATTAAATACAATCCACCAGTTGTTAAATACCAGTTGTTCAAGCGTTATATTCTTTAAAAGTCAATCTTTTGTCCCTATTGGGCACAGAAGTTTTTTTCCCTGCAAAAAGTAAAAAGCATCAACACTAGGAAGGTCTCAGTGCCGGCAGCTGTACTGATAATTAACTACTACAATAAACTCAAGATTTGATTTTACAGGCTCTTGTCAAAAGCATCTGTCTGGAATAAATCAACCCAGAAAAGCACTTTTGGATAGGGTAGGAACTAACACCCCTCCCTCCCCCCCAAGAAAAAAAATCTTGCTGGTGTCTGTTGATCACCTATTCAGCCTCCATTTAAACTTAAAGGCACTGTTATGATTAAACGTACTTAGGAATATTACATATCAATTGTGTGTTAAAACAAAAACATTACAATCAAATATTACATGCCCATTATTATTATTACTATTGCTATTGCTATTGTTATCTCTATGTTGGATTCACGCACGAATACAACGGTAATATTCAACGTTTTGCTTGGGATCCTAAACATATATATATTTGTACTTACTAATGGAAAATATGGACATATTTAGCTAAAAATACACATTTTTTCCATCGGTAATTTGAACTGTATTTTGTTGTTGTTTTCTCTGGTAGCGTTTTGTGCCGCTCGCTGCTGATCAATTTCATTTGCCTTGCCTCTTATTATTCGTGGTTTGTCATTTGTAGACACTTCAGTGGACAAAAGTTAAAAGGGCTGAAGTACAAAGCGGAAGAACAACGGGGTACATTGAACTGACAGTGACAATACAGTAAATAGACTACTAGAGCAAGGGATTCAGGCTTCGCTGGCTACTAAATACACAAAGCCTTGCCTTAATTTGTGCTTTAGACATACGCAGTTACATGCTGGGCAACTGTTGCACTACTTTTAGCCTCAGTAATACAACATACATTGAGCAAATGATAACTATATAAGGTATTAACAACATTTAGCTCTCACTAATAATAACAATAAGGGACACAAATATTACTCTTATTTCAGGCATTTTATTATTACTATTCTAAATATAAAAACTTCACAAAAGTCGTGTTAGGGTTTCAAGGGGCGCCAGCGATAAATGCAGACATATAAACGTGTTTATTTCAACGTAATAATAGAGACATTTGTGTTTTTATAGCTATGAAAAATCATCCTAGAAAAAAAAAGCATAAACGAGTCATGGGCTGCGTTTAGTGATGGCACTCTCGCATTAATGCATCACTCCAAACTCTCCAAGTGTCAAAGTTATTATTTCTGACAAAAAGGTAGCGAAATGGTGGTAATAAGAACATAATTCTCAAATTTCTTTCGTAGTCAGAGTTTATGTATTTATTGTCACGAAATGTTGCGTAAAACAGCTTCTCAGAGAAGTGAAATGATTCCATACTTGAGTTTTACATTTTTGTTGTTCATCTTTAAAAAGAATACAGTATTTACTTGCTTTTTTTCACTTGGAACTCCAAATCAAGGATTGCAGCAGTGTGGTATTAGAGGAGGGATGAGAGCCCTCGAGTTGAATTAATCGGGACAAAGTCGAGTGGCACTTTTGTCATGGAAATCTTAAGCACATAATAGTTCAGCCTAAACAATGTGGAGGGCGCTTCATTCCTTCAGTCTTGTTGTCACCATTTCTAAGAGGAACTGCAGGGAAGGATGTGGGAAAGATCTGTTGATTCTCAGTGTTTGCTTTGCATCATTGCATGTGGTTTGCTGTAGTACAGGAAGACTGATACACTTTTTCCTAAATAAACAAATGATATTTCAAATGGATTAAATTGTGTAATTGCCTAAATATGCTTCTCTGTCTATTATGTAGCTCTTTGGATAAGTCCTATGTTTTCTTAGAAACACATAAAATATTGTTTATAATTGTATAGCAAAGTAAGAAAACAAATGGTAAAAATATATGTAACCAATTGGAGCACAATGTTTAACCCTTTAAAGGTTTGAGACAACAATGTCTTCTGCTATTACACAAGGGTAATACATAATAAAAGTGACCCTCCATGAATAATTCATGAGGAATGGAGGAAGTTATATGAATTACCGATGAATAAACTGTGACTTAAAACAAATTTCATATTAATTTATTGTAAAGTGCTATCACGTAGGAAGACAGAATAATCATTTCAAAATATTTTCATGCAAAACATACTGTACAATTTCTAAATGTTTCTTTTGGTGCTTTTTTCTGTCTCTTTTAATTAAAACTTCCAACATGACAGAAACCTCCAGCCTGAAGGGTTTTTGATATAGCAAGCTATTACATTTGTGATAAAGTAAAGCTCTACTGTACAGACTATCACCAACCTCAGGTTCTGTGACAAAGTCTTGGGATATTCTCAATTGTTTTGTTCCTTAGTTATGCTTTGTGTTTAAGTGTTAGGCCTTAGTGAAAGCTGAATCAATTATTCATCAGAACTTTACAACCTAAACAGTGTACCAAGGCAGATTCACAACCTAAGAAAACTGAATGAATGTCCAACCAGTATTATTCTGTATCTTTCAAGAATACCAATACTATCTTCAAACATTTCATATGTGACCTGTTTGTCATTTTAGTTTCTGAATTAAATTATTATTTTAATCTGATACAGTACTAAATGTAGAGCAGTGTTTATTAGATACGTTTGAGATTATTCTTTGTATTTGTGTTGACTTTCAACCATACTGTCTTAAAGGACAGTAGCTAGGTCAATATTTTCCTGTTTTCGTATTGAAGGTTTATTTTTTGTGGGAGCTTTATACTATGCTCAGAAGTCTATCATGATATAAAAACAAAAAATTGTCAAAAAATGACAACTGTAAAAAAGAATAACAACCATAATAACAACAGAAAAGCATCAGAATTTAAGTAAAGTTAGGATAAGGGCAAAGAACTATGAACACTGGAATGCAAAGATGTTTCTCTTTCTGCAAAATAATGCAGAAGCTGGCATTAAGTATTAATCATCTGGCCAAATTGAAATTGACCCTGGTGTACCTTGTTATTAAAACTCAAAACATGAAACACTGAAGGCATTGCATTATAATGACACAATGAATGCATTGTAGACACTACTGCTAGTAGATTAAATAAATCTATCCATTTTCTAACCTCTTTATCCAATACAAGGAGGTGGGATGGGATACACCCTGGACTGGATGCTAGTCCATCACAGGGCACACACATACTCAAACACACACATTCACACCAGGGCCAGTTTTGCCAGAAGCCAATCAACCTATCAGTATGTCTTTGGATAGTGGGGGAAAAAGGAGTTAACCGAATCACCTGAAAAAAACTCTCTTGAACGGGGGAGAGCATGCAAACTCCACAGAGATAGCACCACAGGAACAGAACCCAGGTCTGTGAGGCAGGAAGGCTAACCCTGTGCAGCTGCTCCACCATGTCACCCAAGTAGGTTAAAGTGTTTTGTAAATACCACCAAATTACACATGTATTAACACAGATTGATCAAATTTTTCAAAATAATGCATGATTTTCACTGTCTTTACAAAATGATTTTGAAAATCAAAGCATTTTGTACCTACTATCACACCCTTAAAAATCATATGGTACTTGTAATTAGATAAGTGTTGCCTTTATTATCGCACAGTAATATGAAATATGTTTTCTCCTTGTCTATGTAGCAGATATCCTGGATATCTCTTAATGTAGTTGTGTGGAGTACTAATTCGTTTTGTTAAATATTGTGTCATATTACAACTAGATTTTGAGAAGATTGCAGGGCAGCGTTGATGTTACAGCACTTCTTTTCACCAGCTAAATGAAAAGACCAAAACATATGCCTCATTTTGTAATAGTAGATGTAAACACTCAGAGGTGTGAATTTAGCATGACACAATGCAGGCCTGGGAACCCAAATGTATTTTTTTTTTCATGTTGGCTAAGGTTTAAAAGTTGGAAATTAAAAGTGTAAAATGGAGCACATTGTAAACTAGTGCAAAATGTTTTACACATTAACTGCAAGCTAATTACACAAAGTATAGTTCAAAACCTATAAATAATTGGGTTTGATACTGTATTTCCATAAAATGTTGAGATTTTGTTCATGTATATCTCTTGATGTGTAGAAGTATAAGTACAGCAGAAATGGGGTTTTGGTTTTATTGTTATATGGGATTTTTCACCCTTAGAATGTACTGTACTAGACTTATGTCTGACCAAATAATCATTGTACATAACTGCCTTTCACGTGAATTTCCTTCAAGCTTTTTTGCTTTGAGTTGTGCCTGAAGATATTGGAGTATGTACCCTTCCAAAGTTTTCCTTTCTTACGTTTGTCTTTGTAAAATTGTCCTTTAGTGATGTAAAAGCATAACCATATATTTTGTAATATATACATAGACTGTGCAAACACATAAATATACTGTCTACTAATTTTCCAAAAACTGTTTTTTATGGCAATGTGTAATGCATTTGAGTCTTGTAACCAATGTTTTTATGGCTCTTCACTATAGGGCACAAAAGGGGACCGTCGCTTTAAGAAAGTGCAGGCCTTTTTGCCCATTAATAATTGTATTGCTTCTTTATTATTGTTCGGGATAATGAAAGAATGGAAGTGTTGGCCCCCAACCCGACTTTCCCTGAAATGTTTTCAATTAACTCCTGGCAGTGACAGGAAAGCACCAAACGTTTCCCATGCTGAAATATGGAAAATCTGCAGGGAACATCTCAGCAGGAGTAGAATTTCATTAAAACAAGCACATCATAATTCAGCGACTTCTGCTCTCTCACTAAGACCTTCTATTGATAAGGAGTTTGAAGCGAATTTTATGGATTTGCAAAGAGTAATGATTTCATATAAGATGCTTTCAGAGTTTGTTTTGGACAGGGTCCTTTAAGTTATTGTCTAGTATCTGATGAAGAAATGGTCAGACAGTTGGAACGACTGTGACTATTGGATAAGCATTTAAATGTAAAGCTCATTTGAAAGGATTTTGACGTAATCCTTTAAAGTTCACGTCAGGAGCTTGAGTATTTGATTCAGAAAAGAAAATGTTGGGGGCCCCTTGTTTTTTCTTAATCTTACTTTCATTAATTATTTCACATTGATTTTTTTTTCCCTCTTTTTCAAGACATGAAAAAATAAAACTGGCACATCACTGATTTTTTAAAATGAACTTTTGCTATGTGAGTATCATTAAGCAACATTTTCAGAGCTTTCCCAAAGCATACTTCACGACAAAAATATCCAGCCAATAAATGATAAAGGTTCAGTTTTCAAAAAGGTATTTGCATAAAGTAAGAGGTCTTTCATACACTACATTTAAAATTTTTGCAAGTTTATCATACACGGTTATTTATTACACAGTGATTCTAATTAAAGTTAAAACATATTTAAGCAGAATAATGATTGTGGTATGTATTTACAGTATATACAAATAAAGTTTGTTTTCATCTACACCTGTTTTATAGCAAATGTTTCAATAGAGGATGCTCATTGAATTTAAGTAATCAAATTATTTATCAGTTTTCCCCTTAGGTCTAAGCCTTCAAACACCAAAATCCAAATAGGTTTTTTCAGATCCAAGCTGCCACTTTGATTTCATCACATCAAACTCTTGTTGCGATCACAACCCTTTGAAATGAGAAAAAGGTTCTTAATCCAGTTATACCAGCTGGGCTCCTGCTTACTAGGTCCTGAGAGAAAAGTACAGGATTAAAGTTTTCTCAAAGAACCCCTTACCTACTATTTAAAATATTTAGAAGCCTCATGGCCAAATTGTGGTGATATAGTGAGCTAAGACCAAATAATAGGTTATGTAGAAAGTGATTGCTTTGATTGTTTAAAAAAACTCTGTAAAGGTTTTTATATTTAGTCTAAATTCATTCAAAATTCTATAATAATAATAATAATGTCTGAATTTTGAATTGGTTGACCTAACCGTAAATCGCACATTTTAAAAATGACTCTCCCTATCTGTTTCATAACCATCCAAAATGTTAACTTTTGCAGGAAGGCAAATAGGCAAAAAGAACTTTAAAGTTGGAGATCTTTGTTAATTGGTCTTTAATGTCTGGGAAAGTCGAGATTATAGAACATTTGTAAATGAGTGCAAAGTCTATGATAATTACTTTGTAAAGGAACATTGTGTCAAGGATCACAAACTCTTTGGGACATGCATATAAGTTTTATTTTTTTGCACTTTCTGCCAGAAGAATGTGCTTAGCGGTTTGGGATTTTTAATAACTGACCTGTTCTATTTTGTGTTTCATTTGTTGTATCACATCAAATCGCTTTTTCTTCTGCCTTAAGGCTTGCATTGTCTGATTGGGCCACCCTGAATTCCAGTGAAACAGCTGGAAGAGCAACTTTCAGCTTGCCTTTACAAAACTAACATTGTTGTTTTTTTACCTTAACTTAATTGTGAGTAACAGCCAGTTTGTGTAGGCAGTGGTCTGAGTGGTAATGTAATAACAGTGGTATGAAACTTGTGAAGAGTACTGCTGCAGTACTCTTTTTCCCGAACCACAGACCGAAAAAGAGTAAATAAATAAGAACGCAATGAAGTACAACTGTTAGACCATGAAGAAATAAGAGTGGTGGTGGTGAGGAGGGGTGAAAGTTTATTGGTGTCTGGTGTTTTGAGAAGAACTGATGACAAAATTTAAAAATGACTCTCCCTATCTGTTTCATAACCATCCAAAATGTTAACTTTTGCAGGAAGGCAAATAGTTCCTTTACTGTAGGCCAAAGGCTAGAAACTTTGATTTAATAAAATAAGTGCATATATTATTTTACTTTATGCTGTAAATTATTCTAGTACTTCAAAGTAAATATGTTTCTAATTTTTCATTGAATGGTACTTGCAATAATTGCTTTGGTTCTACGTTTACATGTTGGTCATCTTTACTCACATCATAGTAAATAAATTTGAAAAGCAAGTTTAATATATTTTAACATCAGGCCTACATTATGTAGACTAGACTTTTAGACACAATAGACCTGTACATATACCATATAGTGAGGAATAATATACTGTAGGTTTAAGGTTAAGACAGATGGCCAGTTGGACCTTCACTTTCTTTGTTGAATTAAGATATCTGTCATAGAGAATAAACCCCTTTTTTTGCTCAGACTGAATGAGAATTTTTAGTTCAACAGTTTAAATAAGTTGTTCTGTAGTTTCTAAGACCTAATTCAAGACCATTATGACTGCTTTTTGTGCAATCAATACCTGAATAAGACTGTTTCTTTGACTCATAACAGTGTGAAAGGACTAAGCATTTAAATGAGGAATATTTTAATATTCACAATCTATAAGGCAACCTAACATTGGAAAGATCAAGAATCCTATGTGATGCAGGTGTGAATGCCCCACTGAACTGAATATTTTTCTTGCTTAGGATCCTTCATATTACCAAATCTTTTTCCATATGGGCCTCAACCTTTCTATAGGGCTTCCACATTGTCATTCTTTTTAGAACAATAGTCTTTAACAAACATTTCTACTGAATCTTGATTTTCAGGGAAAAGCGTATGTTGTGCATTCAGTCTGCACATAATGAAATATGGTTTTGGTTATCAGCCTTTTGTGGGTATGTAACTAGCTCTTACTCCAAAGCTCTCTGCATTCATATTTGTTTACTCATCCCACTGCCCAACCACTGTTTAGTGTTCCATTGTGTTATATGTATAAATATAAAACTGATGAGGTTAGAGTGGTCAGCATGTGAGATGCAAAGAAACAAAAAGAGGTTAATTCCACACTGAAAAGTGAAAGGAAAGAATAAAAAATATGGTTTAGCTGTCATTGCTTCTCATATCTAACACTTGAAAAAGTTCCACAGCTTTCTAATTGTAAGTGATCATAATTAATCGATACTTTCTCCTAAACAAACAGTACAACTGAATATTTACTTAACATCATTAAAAAAAGAAACCTTTTATCACTGTTGCACTATAATGTCTTTGATGCATATTTATTGATTATTATAAAATATACAGTATATCCCTCTGCATGATCCACAGAATAGTTCAATTAAGTTTAATAAAAACTGTTTGTTTTTAAGCCACCCACCTCTATTGCACAATAAAAGGGAGGTATCAGCTTTAAATATTCTCAATTTTTTAAATCATGTATGTTCAGATGCTATAACCACATAAAAGGAGTGAAAACAGAAAACATACTGAATACATTAAATAATTTAATTCTTTTGGTATTTTCCTCAGAAACATTGACTGTATTTAATAGTTCCATGTTCATTTCTCTGATATGCTGTACTTTGCTAGGGACTTTTCACAAATTTAGCTGCACACTAAAGATAAAATTGTATTTGTTATTTTTTAAAATATCTTAGGTTATATTAATTTGCTAAATAAGTACTTTTGAGGAAGGATTCAGAATGGAAAGGAAAGATAAGAATGAAAGATCTTAAAGAATTTTTTTAAGTCCAGTATAAATGCAGCTCCTTTCTGAAGGAACAGCCATATAATTCATGTGACACTCCTCTTAGAAAAGCATTCACAAACACCACATATCCAGCACCCGAGTGATGGGTCTGAAACAGTCTGGATGTGCAGAGAAGGAGGTTGTAATGAATAACAATTGTGAATTCAAAGTCGCCCATTCTTGTCAAATCACATTAGGTTAAATGAAATTTATGTATGAACTGTAGTGTTGGCATAATAAATACGTGCATATGCCTAGGTAGGTCTGCCAGAAATAATTGTCTACATGAATTTAATAATCTGCAACTGCAACTGCTAGAGTAAGACACTTTTGGCATTTGCTAGAAAAATAATAATTAGCAATCCCAATTTATTACAGTATGCAGATACAGTTAGAGGGTGGATCCCATTGACAAGAGAGGCAAGTTGAAAAAGAACTTTAAAGTTGGAGATCTTTGTTAATTGGTCTTTAATGTCTGGGAAAGTCGAGATTATAGAACATTTGTAAATGAGTGCAAAGTCTATGATAATTACTTTGTAAAGGAACATTGTGTCAAGGATCACAAACTCTTTGGGACATGCATATAAGTTTTATTTTTTTGCACTTTCTGCCAGAAGAATGTGCTTAGCGGTTTGGGATTTTTAATAACTGACCTGTTCTATTTTGTGTTTCATTTGTTGTATCACATCAAATCGCTTTTTCTTCTGCCTTAAGGCTTGCATTGTCTGATTGGGCCACCCTGAATTCCAGTGAAACAGCTGGAAGAGCAAACTTTCAGCTTGCCTTTACAAAACTAACATTGTTGTTTTTTTACCTTAACTTAATTGTGAGTAACAGCCAGTTTGTGTAGGCAGTGGTCTGAGTGGTAATGTAATAACAGTGGTATGAAACTTGTGAAGAGTACTGCTGCAGTACTCTTTTTCCCGAACCACAGACCGAAAAAGAGTAAATAAATAAGAACGCAATGAAGTACAACTGTTAGACCATGAAGAAATAAGAGTGGTGGTGGTGAGGAGGGGTGAAAGTTTATTGTTGTCTGGTGTTTTGAGAAGAACTGATGACAAAGTGTGAAGTGACTGAACGTGGACAAGGGCTAAGACCTCTCTCTACGAAGGGAAACAATGCTTCCATTTTCATTCTGTGCTGGCCTTCAGCTCTATTTACCAACACTGAATACTCGATCAGAACTCTCCCTCTGGCTCCCTGGATGTGCACTTCTCAGCAGCTTCAACGGACTGAGAAAGAAAGGGGAGCAGAAAGAATGAAGATGGGGGAGAGGGAGACAGAGAGAAGGAGCAAAACACAAAACTTGCTGACACGGGGCATAACTTAATTTTCACGGTGCCGGGACAGCTGTGTCGTGTAATCTGCCGTGGCATGCCATTAAAACTTCAATGCCTTTACTGACCCAGAAGGAAAATTTAGACCGTGGAGAGGCTTTTCAAAAGAGGAGGTGATCCACACAATTTATGGGCTTGTCTTAAAGAAACAGAGTCTCTTTGCTTTAAATTAATAACCCTTTTAGAATGTATATATATGAATAGATGTCCATCCATCTGCATGAATATGTTTATCATCCATCATCCATTCTTCTTATGTCTATTGTAATACATATTTCTGATATGTAATGTTTCCTATATATATGCACAGTTATCAATATGAGCAAGGTATAGCTCAAGACATACTGTAATAAAGCAAAAGCAAAATGATATACTGATATGGTATATACTATATCACACATATATGATTCACTATATTTTATTATATCTTTATCATAAGGAAAATCATAATGTAGCTGTCAATCTAAAATAGATATTCTAAACACATTAAATATTTGTGTTGGAGGATTGGACTGATTATAGCTGTATGGTGTGCACAGTTTTGACATTTATGAACTATTCAGTCCAGTATAAAGTGATGGTACACTCATCTCCAGTGTAAAGGCGTGATTAATTTATTTTATAATTAGCATTTTTTCATGACGCGTAATGTGTGTACTATAAGCTTTATCTTATCAGTCTAATCCAAATTTAAGAGCTAAAGCCATATGCAGAAATGAAATCATTACCACTTTTCTATTAAATCCTGTGAGAGAGCTGCCTAATGCACTTGGTATTAACTCCTTGCTCGAACCTCCTGAATGTCCATCAATTAAGAAGTTGATGTCAGTTCGTTTTGTTATTAATTGTGTTACTCTGTTTAGAGTAAGTTGAAAGGTTATGAAAACTCTAATATTAAAGATTGACATGAACTGGATCCCTGCAAAAAGAGCTTGCTATAAAACACTGTAGGCCTGTAGTAGTGTGGTAACAATGATGTTAAGACATCTGCTGTTGTTCCGTCAATACACGACTCAATTGGCTGGTTGTAGAACATTTAGAAATAAAATTAATATGAAAAAATTCTAACGTGACGTTTTATTTTCATTAACTTAAACCACAATTTTACATTTATTGGTACATTTCTCATACAGTTAGTTCATGTGGCTTAGGAGTGAAATTCAATATAGGCTAAACGGCAGGAGTAATGGTATGTATGTTTTTGTAATTCATATAGTGGATTTTAGGTTTAGAGCCTGTGATGGGCCCCATTTTTCAAGTCCTCCACTCAGTGCTCTCTTGCACTAGTCCCTTTGCAATCTGCATTTTTTTCCTTTTCTGTAACTATCATCCTACAACATTGCCCAGTACAAAACAGTACTGCTTTAGTATTCTTCAGATATGCTGTACTAGTAAACATGTATGAAACATTATTTTCTTTATTTCTACATTTGTTCCTGCTGAAACCAAAATAGTAACTATTTCCTATCATCCTAATGTATTTTTGAACTTCACCTTACACTTGGGTGGGTGCTACAAAGAGCTATTTAAACCACCAGTTAAAAAAAATCAGGTTTTGAAAGATCATTATTGAAACAAAGGAGTTTTGCTTTATATTCTGTTCATGGTCTCTAACTGTGTGGTATCATGACCTAAAAAAGCAAGGAGCTGGCCATAAATCGAAGCAAGAGAAGCTACAACAAAACCTTTAACAAAATAAATAATGAACCTAAGCTTGGGAGTTGTTAAGAGTTAATAGTCTCCCATGCAATCAATAGGGGCTGAGGCTCGACTCTATTAAAGTGACCCCCAGGGCCATGGGCCAAATTGCACCCAGTTGTTTTCTTGAAGGTATTCATCCTTCACACATTCATTTCCTCCTTTGTGTTGTCTCTTTTCATCACTGAAGGCATTCTGGAATACTCGGGTCTAGAGAACAATTACCGTACAGTCTGTGAGGAAAGAAAGAAGAACGGGGTCATAAATATGTTAAATTGGTGTGTGAGTTTAAGTGGCTTTGTAAACTAAACACAAATGGACCTTCAGAGTAATTAATGAATATGAAGCAGAATGATACAACCAGTGTGCTGGGGAGCAACAGAAAAAAAGGCATTTATTTGTTTTTCTGAGTCCGATTTTATTACAATCTGTACCAAGGGATGCACAAAAACTCACATCTTTGTGCTGGTAAAGTATTCAGTTAGGAATTTGTTTTTTAAATAAAACCAGTTCGTTGATATTCAATCTCCCAAAGCATTTTGATGTATTCCCTTTTACTCATGTGTCATCACTACACTAATGTTCAATTCGTATACTGCCAACAATGAGCAGTATGTTTTTCTAAAAATGAATACCAGTTTTTGGAAAGGAATTTATTTTTTGTGCAGCTAAAAATTAGACTAAGACAAGGGGTTAGCAATTTTAGTTTACTGCTACAATGTTTTAAAAGCATCTAAAATAGAGGCTTTCTTATTTTGGTTTCACATATTTAGGTGCATACCCTCATAAATCCATTTCACTCTATCACAGCTGACGATTCATATCTCAAATTGCAAGATATATAGCTTGTATGTGTCATACTTCCCATGTCCCGAAAGATTATTGCAAAAGTAAACAATACTCAAAGAACTGAAGGTTTTAACTCTGTTTCATTTAAGTGAAAGTAAACCATTACAATAAAAATGTTACCACCACTTTAAATGAAACTGCATAAAAACAATGAGCAATATGTAAGCAAGTGACTGCAGGCTTACTTTATACAACATCAACTGGGTTTTCTGTGACTTTTAAGAGCTCAGACAGTAGCTAATTTTGTTTTGCTAATACGTTTTTTAAAAAGCCCACATTTATCTTTATGCATTTTTATTAACACGTCTTTAACTGCACTTCTCTTCTAGGCCGTGTTTTTTTAAGGAAACCATAAAACTCGGATTGACCCTTCCTTGAACATGCTATAAATCAAGGAGGGAGAGTGGAGTCTCCCAGTGTCAAAGGGTCAGTGGGTGGGGGTGACAACACAAAGAAAGGACAGAGAGGCACAGGCTGCAGAGAGAAGGAAGAGCCAGAGAGGATGACGGTTTAGAAAGTGAGAGTGGACAAGCTGGAATGGAAGTATAATACCATATCTGTATCTTACTTGTGTAGCAATGCTAGCTTAATTGAGTACATACTGTAGGCCACAGACCCCCAGCTTCCAAAGCAACACAGTAACATTTCTAATTTTATTCAAAATTGTATTTTTAGAGCTCACAATTAACTTACAAAGGCTTCTTAGTAATGATATTTTCTGAGAGGAATTGTTTCAACCTTTAGAAATAAATGAATACAACAAAAGTGTGAACAACAGCCTTCAAAGGCACAGTTAACAAGCCATTTTTAAACCTGTGTTGAGTAACATTGATTTTTTAATTGAACCTGTGATCTGTCTCAGAGGAGAACCACAAGAATGCAGTGGGATGGAAAATCTGATTTTATAAGAGTACTGGGATCAGTAGTCTTTTACTTAAGAAAGACTCATATCCATGGGGCTCTGAAACAGAAGGCAGGTTAGGAAAGGAATGTAAAGGGAATGAAACAGCTGTGGCAAATCACCGGGATTCCTCAGCATGTTGAGCAGTTCTGATGTACCAAGTGTCTGCAGCTACAGATAATAGAGTCCTTCCCTTCTCTGTGAACTATTGATCAGTAGTCAATTGATGGTGTAAGCTAAGTAACTGTTTTCAAATAGAGATAAGAATACCATTGAGTAAGAAAATGGTTATTGGTCGCTTTTTATTAGTTAAAGCTGAACAAAACCTCCTGTTTGGGTCATTTCAGACATTTAAGATCACTTTAATGGACAGATTCGATTGTAAATAGTAAGAATTGCTATAGGACATTTAATGTGTATGCTTTTTTCGACTAGTTATGATTGTTCTGGCAAAGATCTGTTCTTGAGGATAAAGCAGTTACCAGCGATTGTTTGTTACTGTATGCAGCTGTTGGTTTTCAAAACAATATAAATGCACTGAGGATAGCCTCCTAACGTGGACCTAGAAAATTGATGTAAACATGAGATATGTTCATTTTCAATCTGAGAAAATAAACGTGAGCTTTTTCCCTCCTTTTTTAATTGCAGTTTCATTTTGAATATATTGTTTACACATACAACACTATGACAGTTGCACTGCTTATTATTATTAAAATTATTAAATTTTATAAGTGCTGCTATTCATTTACATGTAATAAAGTTGGAAGAAAAATTAATTTAATGACTTTGGCTGACGTTCCTGCATTTTTTCAATTAACTTCACTGTAGTGCTGGCTCGTGCCATCCATGCTTTAAATACAGCAGAGCATATTTGCTAATTGTTTTCCCATTGGAGAATTTCAATTAAAAGTTATGCAATCGAAACAAATGAAACTACTAAACAGCCAAAAATGTCTGCAAAGACCAAAATAATAATTCACACAGTTGTTGCAAGATCTTCTTCTTCTCCTTTGTTTTATCCCTAGTACAATTCCAGGACCAAACGAATCCTTGTGTCTGTAATATTATTAAATATTGCAGTTCATTTCTGTGCTGTTTGACTTAAGGTTATAATCCACCTTGAAAGGGGTACCAGCTTTTGTGAATGGGCTTGTATTTTCTGCAAAGGAAACAACAGCTGTTGCTTTCACAGAACTTTTAACCCTACTCTTCAAAGTGCATCATAGAAAAAAAAAGATCCTGTTGCTGTGGAAACAACCTTCACCCACAGTCTTCCCCTCCCAGAACTGGTATCAGCTTTCCATTTCAGTTAGATTCCATTGTGGCCGCCAGAGACTCCGGGCCTACCTCGCTCACTCTTCATTATAGGTTCTGATGAAGGATAGGAAAGGAATCTGATGCAATTATTCTGACTGTAACCAGCTTCCCTCAACACACCTGATGAGAGAACTGGAAAATTAGTCCTGGAGAAGAAGTTTAATCAAGGTTTCATGACATCCAAGTACTTTGTTACTTCCCCTAAATCTCAATTTTAAGCCAGGCATCTCTGCTTTTGGATTCAGACAAATTACTGAGTTAATTTATTAAGGCCTATCACATTTCCTTGAAAGCCCTTAGGTTTCTAAATATTCGGTAACAAATATCATCACTTCCATTTTATTTCAACTGCTCTTTTATGAGATACATGATGATAATGGATTATTTTGAAATTTTCTAGTTTTTGTATCATTGAAAAGAAGTACAAACTAGCTCCTTTCTCAAACAATCCCGTTTTTTCCTAATCAACCTTTTTTTAATTATGTTTCTGTGCAAAGGTCTTTGGTACCTCACCTTCTTTATTGCTGTTTATGAATTATTAAGAGAGAGAATGATTTTCTGCTGGAATTGTGGGAGTTACACACAGTTGCTTGGTCTGAAACCTCAACCAAAGAGTGAATACATGTATTCCTGATAACTGATGGGAAGAAGTGACTAAATGTAGGATTTTAAAGTAATTTAAAAGCACTCATGTAGATAGCACCTCAGTCGCTCAAAAATAGTGGTATGGAGTATTTTTGCCTTATTTAACAATGCTGTAAATGAAAGAAACTGTGTAAATATGAAGCTTATTTCCATGATTCTCATCATGGT
Source organism: Atractosteus spatula (assembly GCF_055471065.1). Classification (NCBI taxonomy): domain Eukaryota; kingdom Metazoa; phylum Chordata; class Actinopteri; order Semionotiformes; family Lepisosteidae; genus Atractosteus; species Atractosteus spatula. The sequence goes on along the minus strand of NC_142708.1, from coordinate 54,768,854 downwards.
TAAATTATCATCCAAAGAAAAAGACTATGAAAAAGATGTGCAGTCTTTTGCATACATGCAAAGCTGCCGGACTATACTACAACAGAAGTGGATGAGGAGGAAAGCCTAAACTGAGTGATGATACGTAGAGTGCATTTGACCATGTCCTCATGCTCTTCCACAAAGGAAGGTAGAAGAAAGAAGCAGCTACACCACTTTGTGCTAATGTACTGTATGTAAGACATCAATTCCATGCTACTTCCTTCCCAGAAGCCATAACATTCCCTACCTACACACATTGCCTGTACCAATACTCCTTACTACCTACAGTACCACCCATACTTTTATAGTCCTTTTACAGTGCTGTGAGTGTGGTACTTTCTGACAGCTTTAACGAAAAACTCACTGTTGTGCATTACAGCTCTACAAGTAGAGTAATATGATATACCCCACAAGATTCGGTTATATGACATGATATTTACATTTCAATGTTTTTTCCAAAAAATAAAGTTTTCTCATGTAGAAATAATTTCCAGTGGTACATCTAAACATACTCAACCATATTCATTCTTATCTCTCAGTTAGAGGTTCTTGGTTAAGTAATTAGCCTTTACTTGATGAGCTGGGATAGATGTGTGTGAATGTATGCAGTACATGTATACAGTATGTGTATATATGTACAAACTAAGATGGAAGCTAAGATATTATCCACTTTAGGGGATGTTATGAATTTAATTCCCACACAGATTTGCACTTGATATTTGCCTCCATTAATTGTTTAAAAAAGATCTACTACCATATACTTAAAAGAGAAATGGAAACCATTTTGTAGGAACAGACTAATTCGGTTAATCTGATTTATTTTGTTCCGATTGTATATTCAATTGGACAAAGAGTTTCCTTAGCAATAATTGACTCTTTTGAGATTAAGAAGCACATTGAATTTTCCAGTTAGCGTATTTTGACAAGAGTTTACTTAAGGGGCATATGGCACCTTCAAGGATATACGTTAAACTACTAATGTTCAGGTTATGAGAGGCTAATTGATTTAGAAATGTAATGAAAAGTATCTTAACCCCAAGGGAAGACAAAAAGGCACATCAAACAAACAAACTAATTATATGGTAATCTAATGCCAATTCTGTAATTATGAGTCTGTATTTACCATTTCAATATGGTGTGCAAACACTGCTCCCTCATTTCTACTGTGGGAAAAACCACAAGACTCCACCTTGTCATTCAGCCTCCTTATTTGATCTACAGTAAATGTTTCAAAGATGAGTAAAAAAATTCTAATCAATTTTTATTGAAATGTGTGATTTGTAAATTGCAATATTCATTAAGTGGTCACATGTTCTGCTGTGAGGAGTTTCTGTTCTTCACAATAGTGACATACTTAAAATCTGAACAGAACTGAATTTTAGTATACACATGTTAAACACGTGTATTTCATGTGTGACAGATGTCATGTGTTAATATAGCCAAAGGTCCTTTGGAGATCTTTTGATTAACTATATTAAAGTACCCCATGATTTCGTCTTCACCTGACCGCAATAATTAAAAAAATGTATTATGTATTATAAATGAAAAAATGAATGCTCAGTAACTGCCCATTGGGAGGCTGCATTGTAATGTTAATAAAAATGTTCACATTATAAAAATGAAAATAAGTTCATTGATAAAAGTGCTTTTTTTTTCAGAGCAAAAAACCTGTTAGGCTTTACAAAGAAAAATAGCTCATTTCAGATTGGGAATTTGAACTATTTCAAAATGTTCAATTCATCTTCTACTATTCTGTATCAACCCATTTTGGAATTGCCAATCATTAATTAAGCTGCTTTGCCACTACAACAGCTGTACCACATCGGGGAAATGAGGACCTGTGAACACAGTGAGTTGACATGCCCACACATCAGAGCCATTTGACATTCGACACACCACATCCTCCGCACTCGCTTCAAAGGAGAGAGAGCACTCTGATAGAAAGTGATGCTTCTCTCACCTACATTACTCTCATTACAGCTCCCAGGAGTCACTGTTGTGTTACAAGTCACAACAAAGTGAAGGAAACCTAGGGCAGCTGATTCACGTCCAACCCCAGCAGCTCTCAAGCAGTTAAGACACTCCTTTTGGTATTTCACTTATAATTGACTAATTGCATTGCCTGGACTTGAACCTGTGTTGCCTAGACTATAGAGATCAGCCAGAACTCCAGGTGAGCCCTCAAACAGCTTTTTATTTTTTCAGGATAGATTACATTTACACATGCATGAGAGACAAAGATGGAGATAATAGAAAGATGAAGATGTAGTATTTCTGAGTGTTGTCTTGGTGGACTGTGTCTTGGAGGACCTAGACACATAAACCCCCTGTTAATTACCTGCACCCTATTAGCTTTAGTCTGAATAATCGTGAAACTGGGGCTGAGGTCTGATCAAATCTCAAGCAAAAAAAACAACTTCTCAAGCTGTTTCGGTCAGTAACCTGCTCTGCCTCATAGGATTCCCTTGTAATTTGTAAATAACAGGAGAGCTGCTCTTCTCCCTTTTTAACCTAGACCTTATGGGAAAGTGAATCTGCTTTTGCTTTTTTACATAATGGCCGAGCCAATACACTTTTCCTTAAACCCTATGGGGAACTATAACCTTTCACTTGGTCTAACTGTAACCCTAAACTAGTCTGCCTTCACTATTAGACAATCAAACCTGTGTTCTGAACCCTTTATATAGAGGGAACACGATCGAACACAGCCGCCACAGATCTTACTCTCTCTGTCTAGTGCAAATGTCTGCCCTTTTTCTGCAACTGGTTTCTAAGCTGCACACCAGTAACAGCAAAGAGACACAGTTGCTCTGTAACTTGCAATGTAAAGGAAATGTTGCCTTTGAATTCAAAACTTGCTGTCTTTTCAAGGAATTAGGTTATTATAACCACACTTCTGAAGACTGCAGATTGTTGAAGGAACTATACACTATACCCCTAGGTTTCCTTGTTTATTATTATTCTCTTCTTCCTGGATACCTACAAGTTGTTTGCTCCCTCATATGGGCATATGTCTTCAGCTCCCTGCCTTTCACAATAGGTGGTCATGTCTCACCAAATGCATGTCTCACCTGCATTTGTTAATCGTATATTTTTCTAACAGCAAAGTTCTTTGGTGTAAGTATGCAGGCAATTCAAATGGCTTGTTAATGACTAGGTCGTTAGCTTTGTTTTGTTTTCACTTCACACTTTTGTTGCATTTTGCATATAAATGAAGCAATCACAAAATAAAATAATTACTGTACTTTCTGCAGAGATTTTATATTTCTCCTGTTTGAACATTTTCTGTAACTTCTTACATTCTGGCCTTCTTTTAGTAATCATCTTCTGAAATACATGTACTGTATGAATTTGTGTTGTGGCCTTTTTTGCATAGTGTTTGATTTTGGAGCTCTCTGCAAGATTTCATGATCACATTTACAGTAACTTTCCACTTTCAGACTGGATAAACCTATGACATCACTCAACATGACAAGCGGGTTCCAGTGAAAATGAAGTCTTAATTAAATGCACTTAATCATGAACGTTTTCCAAAATAAATGTTGTGAGAGTTATGGTAAGAAATAGTCTGTATGTTTGCAAATGTAAAAATACCAACACTTTAATTGCTTCCTTTCTTCCATCCACATTTAGTTCTCACATTCCTTGAACTTGTTGACAGACATCTGCCATATTTGGTGAGGCACAACCTGCCTAACAGCTGATTAACTCTTTTTCTCTCTGGGGGACCTGATGTTATTCTTTCTCTTCCAGGGCAATTCTTGTTATGATACAGCACAGAAAGGGGGTGAAGAGTCACTGAGTCAGAAAGGTATTTGATAAAAGAACTCTCAATTTCCAAGAGCACTCATTCCTTTAGCAACTGTATACTAACCTCAAATGTTTGACTAAGGTAAAATTACAAAGCTCTGTTAAGACAAGGGTATTGTGTTGGTATTACTGCCCTGAAATGCATTTAATGGGGATGTTCCTTTCATAAGGCTTTTGTTGTGATAGACCTCTTGACTGGCACGTGTAGTGATGTTTTTAAGGTGAGAAAGGTTTATTGAGTCATGGTGTAAGAAAGCACATAAGCTTTTTTAAACAACAAAATTATTTTTTTAACTTGTGTGTTAAAAGTTTCTGCCAACTTCTATTAGAAACATTGTAATAGCAAAAGCCAAAAAAATATATCAACTCAGCTGAGTTACTGGGAATATTGTAAAGCATGGAAGAGGCATTTTTTAGGTGGCTGTTCAATTTTATAGCAAATATGTTTCACCCAGTTAATTGCCTCTATGAGTTTTAATGTTTTATTTAGTCTTTGCATTAATATGTTTCTGTACAGGACCTATTAACACTTGTTGCAACTGTCCCATTTTGCAAGGCTATTTCAATGGTGCTTATTTCCTTATGACCATTTTTGACTAGAGAAAAGAGACTTTTCTATCCACGTTTCCATTTGTTTCTAAGTATTTAGCACCTACCTACTTTGACTTCACAAACTCTGACAAAGCCCTTTAAAGACTTAGTGCTACAGTAAGAAAATGAGACTATAATTCTAAGATAACACCTAAATCAAAGAGCAAAAACAAAATGGTAGGTGTTCAATATTTGTTTGCCTCAAGCACCTAAAAAAAAAAATCTAAGGCTACAACATGCGGTTTGCAGTTTTCATATTTATTTCCTACTTTTGATTCATGAGAAACAAAGGTAAGAAAATAAGTATAATAATTGAGGTGTTTATGGTTTCAACAGTGTCATCCACATTAAGATGCAAACTTAGTGACAAATGCGTAACAACCTTGTTTCACATTTTATATGTCCTGGTTTTATACTGTATACCATAATTTTGTGCTTTTTGGGGTACACAAGCCTTCAATCTCAAAATTACATCTGATCCAGAATTCAGCATCCTGTGCACTTACGATGATTAGGGCTAAAGAACAAATTTGACCTCCATGTTATGTGCACGTTTATTTTAACACCTTATGCCCTTGTTTGTGTTTTATGTTCTGAGCGACAGGGCTTGTGAACATCCCCAGGCTTTGACTGAAAACAGCAGGAAATAAATCTCTTAGTTACTAGGCTCTTTTTCTCTTGGACTCCATCCCAAATTTAATTAGTTAGTTTTCCCAAACTAATTAATTATGTCAGCTTTCATATTTTTGCAAAGGTCAGTTCTGAAAAGAATGCTTTGTATAAAAAATATTTTCCTTATACTGTATGTGTTGTAGCTTCTTCATTCATAATAACATCATACATCACATCTGTAGATTTGTATACTTGGTCAGTACATTTTCTTTAATCGTGCTCTGGTTTTTTGTTTAACTTGTTTGTTTTAATAGAAGGTCATGATACACACTTCTTTTCCGATGCAGAAATACAATTATATGGTCATGTTCTACTGAAATTGTAGCTATTTTGTTTTAGCAGGTACTGTAACTAGGTAGAAATTAGTCACAATCACTCTGTAATGTACAGTACAGTATGTTACAAAGAGTAGTACTTTAGCTTTAACTGTATGTGGAGAGAACAAAATGATGTTATTGATGAGGAACATTAAGTGTGATGTATTTGCTTTTAAAACACTTCATGCTAAATGCATATACATAACTTGCTTTAAGTTTTGTATGATTAAGTTTTGAATATTCAGATGAATCTGAATTATACATAGCTAAATGACATGCTAGCTTTCTTATTACCCAAACAGAAAACAAGCAAGGGTTGTTGCTTATGTAACATAACATACAGTACAATATATACTGTATATATGTAATGTATATGTCACCACTTAAACAGGTGTTAGAGTTGCTTGAAGTGATCTTTCCACATCTGTTACTACTGTAATGAAAGAACGCATGAGGTCTAGCTGAGATTTTGTTGGATCACAACCATAGGCTTTTTAAATTGTACATGCAGTATTTGGCCAGCATTGGTTTTACTATCTTACCAGGACTACGGAAGGATTATGACAGTATAGACTTTTTTAACATTGGAAGTAACTTGATTTGTTCTTGATTTTAATTAATTGTATTCATGTTGTACTTTTTATTAAAAAAAGATCCCATATAAGGGGAGACCTATTCCCTTACTAATGAATTGCATCACCAACATTATACTGTATGTGGCTCACAGACAATAGCAGCCCCTGTGGGTGACAGGGCCTTCTCCTGTTATGCCCCCAAACTCTGGAACTCTCTCCCATGAATATCAGAGAGTCACCATCTCTGAACTCCTTCAAATCCAGACTCAAAACCTTCTTCTTTAGAAAAGCCTTTACTTACACTGTAACTGGTTCCATTCTTTACCCCTCTGCTCCTACTATACTTAGTACCACCATCCACGGTCTCCTCTGTGTATTATAATTGTGTTTTAACTTGTGTATTCTTTTTATTTATTGTTGTTGTCATTCTGTAAAGTGCTTTGAGAAGCCACCTTTAAAGGTGCTATATAAAATAAAGTTTATTATTATTATTTCCAGTTCTTTCAAGAATTGTCTTTAGTTTCTTGATTATATGGAAACAACAGACGTAACATTGTATTTTTTTAATAATGTGTGTTATAATATAGCATATTCCTTTACCTAGAATATTGATTTAGAGCTCATTTTTTAAATTGTCTTTTAAATTCCACAGAAATACTTAGGTGAACATTCCATAGTTAATAAACATACTGTATGTTAACTGTTTTTAAGAAATGTGAGTTTGAAAGTTTTGTTTTTTTAAGAAAAAAATCATATGGATTTTTTACAGGTATTTTTGTAACTGTTCCTACACGTTTGGAAATAAGACTGCTTTGACTGCTGTGAATATTTCTGTCTGGTTTTACTCACATTAGATGTTATTCCTATGTCAAAGCCAGATGTTGTCCGTGCACATTCCTTTTAAATCACCTTTATGTGAATTGCCATTTTGAAATGAAATGCTACATTCTTCCTCCCTACAACAGGTCTCGTGTTGTAGCAGACACATAAGACATTTGGCTAAAGCTATAGGAAATCTTGATTAATATTAATATAAGGCCTATGTATCAGGTTAAATGTCTTGAAAAGCACTTTAATGAAAATTTCAATTGAATGTAATAGGTTCAGCTTCAAAAAGTATATTATTCATAGTGAATAAATAGGAGAACATTTCTGCAAATATCATTTAGTTATTAACAGTAACTTTTAAAACATAATAAATGGTTCTGTTTCTGCTACTTTGAGTATCAAAACTTCAAATGTCTTTACTTTTAGGAATTGTCCTGTATAAATGCTTAGGGAATCAAAAAAATGAAAATTCCCCCTACACCTATTTGGTGTGTCTAAATTATTCAGAGGGCTCTGTGCTGAGCTTACTTTTGTCTCTGAATGGCCAGGCCTTTTGTGTTTGTCTTTCATATCTAATTGTAACACCTCATATGGTGACACTTTCAGGAGTGTCGAATAATCACTTAATAAATCTCTGTTTCACCATTTGGCCAAAGAAAGCATTGTGATATGTTAATGTTCCTGACACACACACTGTGAGTTCTAAGCAAAATGTCTTTGGTTAGTATGCAGTTGCATCCCGAGGAGCTCTGAAATTGTTCAATGAGTAAATGTGTTTTGCTCAATGAGTGTAAAGGCTATAGTCCAGACATCACCAATTCAAGCCTGAGCCATGTCTCTAGATCTCTGATTCCTCAAGAAAAAACTGTCTGTGCAACAGCTACTCTGTGAATTGCCAAGCATCTGGAGGCTTGCAGTGATGTTAGTGAGAGGTGTGCTTCTCCTCTAGTTGGTGACAGCTCTACTTGAGTTCTTATATTTTATTAGAACATTAGCAACTCTGACATTTGAGGATGTTAGAGGAGCATGTCTGTTTCTTGATTCCAAATTGGATGATAAAGTATCAGACAAATTATGTTCCAGATGGTGTTTTATTGTCCACTTTCTAAAAACATGTTCAGAACTAACCTCTTGTCCACTCTCTTTTGAGATATGGAGATATTTTAATGCATGTGTATACATTATTGTACATTTTTATAATCCATCCCAGGTTGAGTTTGCTTTAGCTGAAATTAAAAGGTCAATTCTGCAATCTTTACCAGTGCGGAAAAGTTGAATGGTATATAACCATCTTTTTTTTTCTCATGAAAGCTAGGTACTTGGTGTCCAATCATCAGTCTGCAAAAGAGGTTTGAGTGGGGAGCTGTCTGATGTGTCAGCACGCATTGGCTGGAAAGAAACAAGTAGAGGTTAATTCCATGCTGAAAAGCAAGAAAGAAAAGTCACAACATATTGACTGATAGGCCTTTGTCAGGTGTACTTTCTTCCTCACGTGCATTGAGTCTGTTGCCTGACCACAGACCACTGCTAAGCTTGTAACATACTTTACTATTCAACATTTCACTATTCAAGACATTTTTGTCTACCTTTCTTCTTTTCACACCCCTCAATTTCATACAACATAATCAGGAATTTCAAAATCTCTGCATATTACAATTTTAATTACATTCAAATTCAAATTACATCCATCCATTTGTCGCAGTTTATGATTTTTCAGACAAAACCTACATCACTGAATTTCACTTAATTTTTTTAGATCTCAAAAACACAAAGTACTGTAGAAACACCAAATATGTTTATAAAAATAAATATATTTCTGGACCTTGTCTGGTAAATTCTCCTTGTTTAAAAAAATGTTTAGCTTTTGTTTTTGTCTTTCTTTTCAGAGAACAAGGAGGAGGCCTGTGTTGTTTTTTTCTGAACCTCAGAAGTTTCTGAAGAACATTTTGTACATGTGTGTAAAAGGTCAATTTAATCCAAATACCATGGCTCTATTGAATAAGCTGTAATTTATAACCAGAAAGCAGAACAGGTAAATTAAATTCTCTTCTAAATTTAACAAGAAAGTGTTATACTACTCTCAGTGACCTCAGGTGACTGTATTTTCAAAATGTTTCTAATTATAAAAAAATATTATTATAACCCTGCTTAGAAAAAAAAACACATATATAACTCTTCAGAACAAATGACTGTAGAATTCCTTGTTCAGTGTCTGTGCAGAGGAACTTCCCTCAGTTCCGTGATTTCTGCTCATCTGGTTTATTATTAGTACCATCAACGACTGAAAGAGATTCTTCCTCTTTGGAACTCCTGCAGGCAAATCCAGCCTTAAAGAATAACTTGTTTTTATTCATCTCATTTTGCAATCGCCTCACACAGGACAAGAAAACTTATTCATGCTAGACTCTAGGGAGGAAGCCGGAAGATATAAAATTTCTTCAAGCAAATTCGCTGATTTAGGAACAGGCAGTTTATATTTCCAGCACTCCTCCATTGTCTTACTGTATTTCTCTATTTCTCTATATAGTAGTTGTTTTGTATGAAAGGAAATGAGAAACATTACAAACAAGAGGAAACCTTCCTATTTTATTTGGTTGCTTGAAGTAGAATGCAATGGTATCATCTTGAACAGTATAGCTCTGAGGGTTTTGTGTGAAGTGCCTTCTGTACTACATAAAAATCCCAAGAGTTCTACATGCAAGATTGTTTGCTTGCTGGTGATAAATTGTTCTAAGGATTAAAACATTACAACTTCTTGACAGAGCTTACAGCAGACTCCTACAAACCTTTGTGTAAACACAAAGTTGTTCACTGGACTGATGTTTTTAACAATTTTGAGCATTTTGAATACTTGAATCCACTTCCCTCACAGTTCTCTCTATTGAAGACTAATTTCTTTTAGCCAAACAGATGGCCCTGTTCACACTTCTTGAGCTGAACTGTCAAATCAGCAATACATATTTTTTGATGCAACAACCAAAATAGCACAAGATATTCTAAATTGACTCTCATTAATGCATTATACTATTTTATATACAATTTTGTTTGCCAATTTTATTGCTTTCTCAAATTGTGTCACCGAGAAAAAATATTTGTGTACTTTCATTTCAGTATGTAAAAGAAGTAATCATCTGGAAAAAAAATTACAGAGTGAGGGGAAATGGCATGGGGAATTGTTTCAGTGGTACACACCTGAATGAATAATCCAAGTTCCAAGTTTTATTTTGTTATCGTAGAGTGAAGTTCTAAAGGTGCGCATGCCTTCCCATTCCCAAGATTTGTACTGAAAAACTGAAGTATGGCGTTTATAACATTTACAGTGTGTTGTCTCAGAATTACCTACTTGAACTGCAGATGAAGGTGTAGGTTTAAAACTGTGCATATAAAATATTCAAAAACTGAATAGTTCTTTAAGCTCAACCTAGTTTTTAAACAAATTACAAGTCATTCTTAAAATATTTTTGAAGGAGAGAAAATAGCTCATTTAACCTTTTTTTACCTCACTCTTTCAACACTGAGACTACCAGCGTGCCGACACATACGTTTGTAATGGTATTTCTTAAATAAACAAAGACCTATTAAAACACCAACACCTTTTAAAACAGAACCTGAAGACTTTGTTTCAGATGTCTGCACAACAGTATCCTGCTTTATCAGTTTGAAGTGAGAATAGAAAAATGTCAACAGGTTTACAGTAACAATATGCATGGGTGTTCATCTTTGATAAAAAAAAACCTATGTACTTGGTAGGGTAACCATCTCCAGTTCCTGAAATTCAGAGACTGTTACATAAATAATGAGATTTATATACAGACATAGATCTCTCAGGCCACAAATCAAATCTGTGTTGTATAAACTCTAAAACATGCAATGATAAATGACGGAGATAAAGCTACCCAGACAAGATGGTATCAGAATATCAGGCCTGCAGTGTTTGCACTCAGACAGTTGGACATTAATCATTGCTCTGGTGTTCTGTTAGAGAGAGTAACATAGAGCATTGGAAAATACTAAGAGCTAAAAAAACGCAAGCTAAGACTAAAGACTGAAGACTAAGACTAGCAAAACATTGTCAGAATTTAACTTGCAGCTCAAACCCACATTCTATACAACAATAGCAAAAGTCTGTCAGGAGGCGGGTATTTAATTACTTGAAAGTCTTAGTATCATGTCAGTCTACACAAGCTGAATATAAAAACAAATACATTTTCAAATCACTGTTATTTGAGCAGTGTGATAAATTAAAAACATTTTACTGAGTGTAGCTACTGGTATAATTTTATTATATGAGAAGAGTAAACGATAAACTATGAGGTCTTCCATTTTCATAGAAGTGAAATTATCTTTGATAGTTTTTTAATGTATACAACGTGTGCATATATCACTAATATCACATTACAATTTGCTTTAGTTTCCCCATGGGTAGTAAAGGAATTGTAGCTGTAAAAGGTGACAGTTAAGTTCTGTAATTTATGATTGCATTTTGAGTCAGTGTATGAAAGGGAAAAAAAACAACACATTTTTAAAATGAGTAATATGCTTTCATTTATATGGAAACCTCGGATTATTTAGTTAACCTTTTTTTGAATACTGTATGACTGACAAGAAATGAAGAACACTTGACATTTGCACTGGCCCAATGAAAGTTAGTTAAATGTTAGTGTCAGAGTTAGTTTGATTAAGAACCAAGCATGACTGTAATTAGGGCATCAAAAGACAAAACCATGTCCTGTTTGTTGTCAGCCAGGAGAACAAGATTTTCTGTTTCAACACTCAGTGGTCCAGTCCAGAGAATCCAGGAAACTGGCTTTGTGAGAAACAGAACACCTTCTGGAAGACAGAGAATCACCACAACAGCCCATAACCATCACATCTGTCTCTTCCGTCTATTTAATCATTTTCAGTAGCTGCAGGTAGCAGTGGCTACTGCATGAGAAATTCCAGAAAGAAATCATCTTTGAAAGCTAATGAAAATAACTTGCCATCTCTTGCCATTTGTATGCTCAGAGGCTGTGCAGCGGAAACATCCACAGTGGTCTTTCCAGCGGTTGATCAGATTTATTAATCAATGATGAAAGAATTGTCTTAATGCTTATGGAAGCCATAAAAGATATGTATTCTTATAATATTTAATTAAATCAATGAGATCTGAGTGTTGCATCAATATATATGTATAATCCACTAACAGGGCTGAAGTCCCTTGCTATTTACAATATGAATATATATACAGTAGTAATATTCATGTTTGACTAAAATCAACTATTATACAGTACACTGTAAAGTTTAAATACCCAAAGAAACATTTACAAATGAATTACTAGGCCAGTGTATCAACAACAAAAATACATCATATTCCATTTTTGTTTTTGATGCGTTTTTGTTTTTTAATCCAGGCGTTCCAACATTAATGCTATGCCTGAAGTTTTTATTGAGTCTGTTTCGCAAGTCACTACAGCAATTCCTTATCCTATTATCAAGAACTTTATCTCAGTGTTACTGACAAGAACTTGTTTTGCTATTATTGTGTTAAACAGGACAATGGAAAGGGATTTTAGAAATTGAAGTAGCTGTGTGGCATGATTCCCAATCACTGTTGATTAACATCACATTCATTTAGAAACACTTTGGCTCATTTGAGCTGTATAGTGCAATAGATAAGGACAGTTATGATTTTCAGCACATGAAAACAAGCCTTAGTTCACAGATATATAAAGCTTGTGGTTTAGGGTTAACCACAGTTAATTTCTTATCCCAGAGTGGAAAATATTCTTTAAAAAATCAAGTGGATAAAATAACAGGCAGCAGAAAGATTTTAGAACAAAACGAATGAGACGAGTCAGATGCAAATCATGTTTAAAACCTAGAGGCTTATAATCAGTGCTTAATGACTGCTATACACCTTACAACTATCTCCACCTCACCATGTTACTTGTCAGAGAATACAGGTTTTCAATTACATCTTTACATTACATAAGAAAACTTTAAAAACTACAGGAGTGTTTTCTCTACACTAATTGGCAAAGTAATTTACATGCCATTAATATGGAGTACATAACTAAGAAAACTTAGAATTGTACAAAGATTATATTCATTACTGAACAAACACTGATGGATGCATGGGTGTTTTTTTATTACCTATAAAACCAAAACAGAATTACAGTATTACATTTTCTGGTATTAATTCATTCTTGTCCTGGGATATAATCTTATTAGAAGGATGCAAAAGTGCTTAACAGACACTTCTCAGCTATACATACATAATATAGGATGTGCTTCAGTCCACGTGACATAAAACAATCATACATTGCTTGCACAAGCCATTGTAATGTATGGTACTTGGGGTCTTCTCTTGAGATTAGACGTAATTGAGAAATATCTACATGTACAAGAAAGTAGCAATGAGAGAGAAACAAAATGTAATTTTTTAAAGGCTAAAATCTTATTTTGCACTGTAATTCATCTGCTCTGCATTGCATCTGCCTCTCACGGAAAATGTGTTTAATGGGTCAGCTTTTCCCAAACAGTTTACTTTCTGGAAACCAAATTTTAATGATGAGAAATTTTTCTGGTGAAGCAAGTCCACTGAATGCAGCTTCCAAATTCCCATACAAGCAACAGACAGCTGCAATAGAAACACTTGTCAAAATATGACAGCACTTCAAGCTGACTCAAAATGCTTAGTTCAAAAAATGAAGTTCCACAGATCTTCAGTCCAGACTTTGAAGTTTATCAAAGCTCAAAAGAAAATGCCTCTGGCAAATGACCAGTCATTTCCCAGACCATGTAATGCAATGCAGATCTCTCCACATCAGACATTCCATGCTTTTTGTTTTCTACTTAGAAATATATATATCTTTCAGTTCAGGAACCTTCTAGACTTACTCTTAAAACCAAAAACATGCTCAGTTAAAAAAAAAATGCCTCATAATCAAAAGTGTTATGATTAACAATTTCTTTCTATGGTGCATTATTCAGCTACTCTGAAATTTAGTATCAGTTTTAATATATGGAATTTGTCTTTATACAATGATTTTCATTGCAGAAAGGATTTTTAACATTTGCAGGAAAATAGCTGTGTTGGTCATTTGCTTTTAAATATTTTTTTATAATATTCTTTAAAACTTTGGAAGAAGAATATTTTCAAACTGCCTTTGATTTTTTTTTATTTGACAAAAGATCCCATTGGTGCTGAAATTCTGAAACCAAATAAAGGGTAGGAATCTGAAATGTATGTTTTTTTTTCACTTTTTCATTTAAAACTAGAAAACACAACTTTCAATGTAAATAAAATGCATTATTTTGTTTTATGAAATGCAGGTATATTTTGCTCATTTTAGCATGCTTTTTACATGTTTACAAGTTTCATTTACAGACACTTCTGAACATTATGTGTTAAGGAAAATATGCAATTGTTTTGGACAGCTACAGTATGTTTTAGTTTTACCAGCACCGATTGCCTTACACATTAGATATTTGTATTTGTTTATGAACAACAATGTACACTTTTTTTGCTAATACTAACATTCAGTTATATTGAATCCAGGGTGTGAATGCAAATTAAATCAACTGTGTATTGTCTATATAGCTTCGGAGCTACAATTTCTGAATCAAATCCCTTAATGTTTAAAATGTCATAATCCCTAATGTCAAGGGATGATAAAGATTTACCATGCATTTCGTAATATGACAAACACTGATGCAAGTTTAAAAGAATGCATAAAAATTAACATGACTGAGAAGCATCCAAGTTCATAAATGCACAGCGGTTTCTTTGTTGTGTGCACGCTATGTGCTAGTGCTAGCCAAATGTGGGGCCTTCCAATCCATTTCAACATAGAATTGTATTATCTATTGTGGAATTAAAACAGTTGGCTGTGTGAACAACTTATCAGTGAAGACTTGCAATGGAATGAATCACAAGTTCTAGTATTTGACTACTCCTGTTACACAGTGTATGAGAGTACAAGTGTGTTTTCTCAGAGACGTACAGTAGGAGCAATGTACGATTATTATTTCATATTGATTATTAAGCAATGTTATACAGGAATGAGGGATTCATTTACATGATGAAAGCAAAGAATATAAATTAAGTTATATTTTTAATTCCCTTATACAAATATAACATTATACACTAATTGCCAATGAGATTGTATGTAATGCATAAATGTTTTGAGAAAGTTGTGCAACATGTTTTTCTACAGTGTTGCTTCACAGCAATTCCATGGCAGAAAGAATTAAAAAACAATAATACAGTTCTTGTTACTAAAATTCAGTAATCCAGAAAGGACCTACCTGATCTTGAGAACTGTCCAAAAAGTGACCCAGGCTGCAGTCAGAAACAGACAGGAAAACAGCTGGCCTGGACAGAAGCCTGTAATAATAAATACTGTATAACTGCCAGGATTTTTAAACTTAAAGGGGGAAAGAGAAACAGGTACACCACTGGACATTTGTTTTATTTTGTTGATAAAAGTCCAATTTTTTATTTAATTACTTTAATTTTCTTGTCCGCTTTTCATGTGTGATTCGATGTCCAATTTCTATTTTTTTCCATTCACAGGGTGGGTATTTAAATACTTAAGGCTTAGCGCAGAATCACTTGCGGATAAAGAATTAATACCATTACCACAACACAGAATCCTGTCCTGGTGTGTGAGGTTCTCATTGTATAGCTCGTGATTATTTTAAGAAAATAAAAATAATTCATTAAGTAATTACTCAAATTGTGAATCCAAAAGTAGTCTCGCCATCCTTTTCACAGGGAATAGAATAAACCTCTTAAGATTAGCAGTCATTATGACTTTTCTCTGTAAAGCCACTGTCAAAATACATTTTATCAACCTCCAATGTAAGACTCTGGTTTGGTACTTGAAATTCCATTTCTAGCCATGAGACGTTTGCAGGAAAACGTGTTTTTCATTATGCCCTTCAAACTTGAAAATGATGTCATGTACATTCTTCTCCCACTGTATCATTTTCTACAGTCTACCCCTTTCATTGGATTGGTCTTAGGAAATAAGAAGTGACAGTCTGTTGACATGTTTTTCTATACAGCAGAAGGTTGCTAGGCTCGTTTTATAGCAATTAAGTTTAGTCCCTGCTTGCGATGGGTGTGAAGTTAACTTCTGTTCTGCTAACTTGAGTTTGAGGAAGGTTTTAAGATTTGCTTCGAAAGTTGGAAACAAAACAATTATAATGCTGCACAGAACAACTAGTCTGTTTTATTATTTTTATGACTCGCAAACCACAGTAAACAAACAAGAAACAGTGAAAAATGTTTATAAACTAATAAAAAAGAAGCTTCAGATTTTAAGATTAAAAAAAAAACAAAATTTCACTGCTAGAAACCAAAACAGGGCTTTTCTTCTCCTGCTTACTACATGGTTGCAGGGAAACATTACCTTAACAGACAGAACAGAGTTTAGAAAAAAAAGTGAAATAAAAGAGATTAAACATGATTTAGACATAATTTAAACCACAAATATTGTAAATGCATAACCTGTGTAGAAGAAAAAGGTTTTTGATAGATGTTGGTTATTATAATAAAGTACAAAATTACAATAAAGTACAAGGTATTACTAATTTTGCAATTTTTTCTCTTTAATACAGTGCCATCTTTTTACAGTTTTGAGAATGTCATTAACCTGTCATGTACAGAGAGAAAATAACAAAATCTAAGAGGTCTGCCATGAATATTCTAAATTCTCTAGACAAAGGTAAACAGAATATGCTAATATACTGTAAGTAACATTTTCTACTCTCTTGTGATACAGGAAGTTTCAGTCATTCTATAAAAGTCTTTCTAAAGTAAAGCGGGTTTAGCAAAGTCATAAGAATCGCTCATGTGTTAATGTTGTAAAAACATTGACCATCCCTGAAAATAAAGCTCTTTGACAGTTCATTAATGCCATTTGTTAGGAACACAGAACTTTGTGTTATCCTTTGATAAACAGAATATTGCAATATAAAAGTAGACCAAGGGCTTCACACTAAACTCTGTCCAAATCTACAAAGCACGAAACCAAATATAAACATTTTCTTTTCTCTTTTCCTGCTTTAAACAATTCGGAGACACAGTTATTTCACACAGGGATACGAGGCCCTGAGGGTAGTTAAAGGAAGCAGTTAGCTCCTCCTCACATGACTGGGATCACTTCCTGTACTGATTGGCAGGTATACCCTCCAGATATTTTGTAGTTCTTGGCTCATCAGTTGCTCATGAGTAGATAATGACCAAATTGGCCATCTGGAATTCAAATTCCTCCTGCCAGGTTCTTTTTGTATCATGGGACTTCAACATTTACCCAGTGGAAACCTTTTTTTTCCTGAAAAACAGTTGCACAGCTTTGCGCAACTTGGGCTGTGTGTGTATGTGAAGTTGTTTCAGAGTCTGTTTTCTTATATTCATTGGGATTTTGTTGTACTTAGAGTTTGACAGATAGGACAATTGCAAGAAGTTCATTGGTTGTACCAAGATCATTTGAATTCATTCATCAAAGACTGTCGAATTATTCTTTTTTTTTGTTGAACCTGAAATCTCATCTTTTCTCAAATGTTCCCTTGTTGGGACAAGTTCATCCATTCATCCATATCAAATAGTTTAAGACTTTCATTAAAACCCCTATTATTGAACAAATATGGACAGCCTTTGTTTTTAATTATCGTCTGTTTTGTTTTCCATGAAAAAAATAACTTTACTGAATTATTTGTTGTATTGAAGAAAGTACTGAAACAATAGCTTAATACAAAGCTATGACAAAACAACAGTCTAGTATCATAGCAGGCTTATGACTATTATTTCAATCTTTATTAAGTCCAAGCTCATGCTATGATAAGACAGATCACTTCAGGGGCAGCAGCACAGAATAGTTGTTAGGGCTCCTGACTGCAGGGTCATGGGTTCAATTCCTGGGTAGAATGCAGCAGCTGTTGTACCCTTTAGCAACATACTTCACTCAAATTGGTCTGGCAAAAGCTGTGTTGTACCAATGGGTACTCTACAGGTCGTCAATACAGGTGTGAACTTGTTATCATTTGCTTACTCTGGATACATTAAAGATTAAATAAAAAAAATAATGATTTCTAATTGAGGACTATTTACAGTTTAGATAGTATTGTTCCTAACCTTTCATTTAATAGGTCAGAGTTCAAAAGAGGTATGCAGGTTTAGCTACAGGAAAATTAAAACTTCCTGTTATTTTTTTCCCGATTGGCCAATTTAGGAAGAAACACTCAGCTCTTTGTGGCAGCTCTTTGCTGCAATTAAAAAACAAACAAACAAAACATGTGACATATTTATACATTTCTGCTTGTCCACGCATTCCAGAACAAATGCGGAAACATTTTTTCCATATAATCTGAGGTTTAAAGTAAAAAGAAAATGGATATGTGCTCTTTAATTTAATTTGAAGAGTTTTTCTTCTGTTATAACTATAGTTTGTTAATCTTCTTTTGAGACAGTTGCTCCATCAGAGCAAATTTCATTTTTAGGCGACAAAGGTAGCATCAAAGGCATAAATGCTTGAAACCACAAAGAACATGCTAAGATGTCTGAAGGCTAAAACATTGACTGTATACTTATATCAAGTACGTAAAACAGGATTAAACGTTATAGGATAAACCTTTAAAAATACCTATAGCATCAATGCGGAAATTCTGAGTAGAAGTCTATTACCTGTGGATAATATGATAATGGCACTATGAAGATTAATGTTTGTTATCATTGCCTTACATCTAAGGTTTCTACAAATGGAAATTATTATCTGAAGTTCAGGAGGGATAACAACAAGAAGTCAATCTCACACAGCTGTGCCTAATCACTATTATTACAAAATTAGCTATATATATCAAACACAAACACCCCTCTTTGTATTCATCTCAAGCACCCCTCCTCCACCCCATCTTCAACTTTCAGCTACCCCTTGGTACCCTCCTATGGCCAGGAGGCTACCGATTAACTAGGTGTGATAAGCCAAACCTGTCTCACCAAGTTTTCCAAACCTTCTCAAAGCATTCAATTCATTCAATTCTCATATGGTCTTGTCTCTAGTGAAACTGTTTTCTAAGTTTGACCAGACAAAGAACAGGTAACCTGTGCTGAAGGGATTCTGGAATGATGTACAGAAAATGGCATCTCTCATTTATTACTTTAATCACTTGCTGACAAAGAAAGCATCCTAAAATTTGGTCTCCCTTTTCTGAAGTGTTTTTATATTTTGTTGAAAAGCTCTCATATGAGAGAGCATACTGTATGACGAAGATGAAGCCAATTTTATTTTTAAATTGACAAGTAACTGCTTTTGAAATATTTTGCCACAGTCTTCATTTACTTTGATCAAGGAGTCTCTGTAATTTGCTTGGGTAGAGTCACTGATTAAAGCCATGATTTACGGTTAACATAAGCTAATTTTATTAAGCTAATAATTTATCCATATTTTCATGCTTATTTAGTTTATATCATTTTAATGCTTTAGCCCCTGTAACCTAAAGTCATTCATTTTTATACCTAACACATGTATATCTTGAACATTTTGAAGTATGAAGCTTATTAAATACCATGACTGCATTTTTTGAGTTAAAGTGCCAAATTACACTTTGCAAACATCATTTATATTATGCTTTGCAAAGACATTATTTCACAGGGTTATCCTGTTTTCATAGCCATTTGTAATGAAAAGCAGACTTAAATGACATCTGTAATGATATACAGGTGGCCCAGGCAACTGCCAAGGTATGGTTGAGTCACAGAGATGCATTTATAATGTTGTTTGTCTTTAACACGACACACTAAAGTGGACTAGGGAATAACAAGGGAATCAAAACTCAACGCTATCTGAAATTTCACTGATATTTGTTGAACATCAGTAGTGCATGCTGTACATTTATTTAAACAAATATTTGTTTAATACCACTAAATTAAAGGAAGAATGTAAAAATGATCTCATTAGTATTTCATGGAAATGTAAAAGTAAAGGCATTCTTGAATAGACATAAACCACAATGCTGGGCTGTAGCCAATAATGTTTATTTATATTTGCACCAGGGACCTCCTTGTAAAATTAAATAGTCATTTTAGGGATGCAAAATGCTAGCCTTGGGGTCTTAAATGAACACAGTACAGATGGCAGAAAATGTCACACACACAAGGCCTAAATAAGTATACTTGAATGGCATTTTAATGTTTCTGTATCACTCAGTCCTTGTTGAGCATCTACATTAAGAATCCAGGAATTAAGCAGAGAAAATGAACTGGAGCTGAACTACATCATCCTCCTGCAATCCCAGTTTAGTCTGTGTCTGGCTGAAATCGGCCCTATAGAGCATGAGAGTTTATCATCATCTCATGAGTCAGGATGAGGAAAACCAGGTTACTGCTCTAAGTGCTCTTCTGTGTGAACCAGGATTTCCAAAACAATGTCCCATTAGTGTCACAGGCCAAACTGTGCCGCAGAAGATGCCATCAGTGTGTACGTGTAAGTTAACTGGAAGTCCTGACTGCTTGTCCATTAAAGATCTCTTGGTACTGCCTGGCATCCTAGCCCTTGCACCGTGGGCTTGCACAATTGGAACTACTGTATCTGCATTTCCCTATTAATTAAACTTTGGAAGATATTTCTCATTTACTACTGCCACATAAAGGCTGCTCATCATCCTGTGGGGTGCTGTACATCAAGGGATGAATTGGGTTCCCTTCTACACATGAAACTCTTTGGAGTTGAAACCGGGTTTCAACCGGGTTGAAAAGTAGTATACAGACTGTAAGGAATTATGAATTCGATATTTATTATATATTAGGTTTCAATTATCTCATTTAGCAAATAAGTACAAGAGCGCTCTTGGTCCAGGTCTACTTTGGTCAAACAAGGCTAGAAAAGATTATGGGAATCAGGAACTGGGAATTCAGGTATGTAGAATGAAGATATTTTAATATATAATGGATATTTTAAACCTTTTACAGAGAAAAAGGTTTACTGTAATCTACAATTAAAATACATAATGTAGACAGTTAACTTCCAAATAAAGAATTACGCTTAACTGAAAAGGGTGCAGTGGTCTCTATTATCATTAAATTACATGCTCTTAATGTAATTTAACCTGCGCCAGATATGTCAACCGTTAAGAAAAAGCCATATTCCCTTCCAAGTTTGCAGTATGAAATAAGCTGCTCTCCACTTACATGTTCAATCTTTCTGTATGTTTTCTCACAAAAAGCAAGACAGTTTTTGTTTTGGTCTGCCAAGAAACCTTTGAGATTCGCAGAGGGGTATGAATACCCAGTGAGAGATAAACTTCAACAGCTAGTATTAAACCAGCAACAACAGCAGTTCATTACAGTCAATGTTAAGATGAATTGATGGAGCAGTGAGGAGCTGTCTGGCACGATGCCTGGTTTCAATTGGGGTTTACACAGAGGCCTTAACTTACCACGGCAGAGTGTTTCTTCACATTACATTTTTTAAACAAATCTATCATCAGAGGATGGTGCTGAGGCCTCCGCAGCACAATGATGTCGGTTTGTTAAGGTCTTTGCACCACAATGCAAACCTAAGCACTTAATCTTTACCATAATCTTTGCACAAACACACTTAACCACATAAAAATGTGTGTGAATCAGACAAAGCTGAAGAAAAGGAAGGCAAATAACCTAAAAGGTCTTCAATGTTGACATTGAAGGAATTGAAGTTCATGTTGCAAAATGTTATAAATCTGTTAACAGTTAAAGAGCCCATTAGGTATGAATTGTTCATTACAATTTCTCCATCTTCAAGTAGAATTTTTAGTTCATACTGACTAGTTTTTATGAGACAGGTTGTTAAGAATAAAATACCTGAATTATGAAACTTTTGTTCAGAACATTTGAAAAGGAAAAGGAAGATTCTTTAAATCATAACTTCCTTATTAAATCTCCACCATGAATATCAGGGCTGTAATGCATAACAAATAAACCATATCTATTGCTTAAATGCTGTCATATAAAGGGTACCTAACTTAAACATTTGGGGAATGCAGTCCTGTGATAAAACTTTTACTTTCAGCCAAGTCTAGGGATGTTTTCAGCAAGCTAAAGTTAGCAGAGCTCCCTAGCATTGTACACCGTGAATATCTCAGACAGAAAATAAAGATCCTAATGCTCAACAAGGGTTTGAACAGAGATTGATAGTGATGGAGGTCACCCTAGAAATACTCCTGCTATACCAAGGAACCCTCACAGAGGAACCCCCATTTGTAGACCTACAGGAAGCGGGATGAAAGATGACACTAG
This sequence comes from Atractosteus spatula, assembly GCF_055471065.1. Lineage (NCBI taxonomy): Eukaryota > Metazoa > Chordata > Actinopteri > Semionotiformes > Lepisosteidae > Atractosteus > Atractosteus spatula. The sequence continues at coordinate 54,746,778 of NC_142708.1, read as the reverse complement.
GAATGTTTTCTTGGCAGGAGTTGGAGAAAGCCTTTATTTATGCAAAGGAAACACCTCTTACACTGGCTTGTGCACTTCAACACACCCATTCAATCAACCCCATCCCACGGGTTCCATATGCTCAGGTCTAGATGCATTCACTTCATATTTTTATTTTTATTTTTCATTTTGAGGAGAAGTTTGGATTCTGTGAAAATTTCTGTGTATTTTCTTCATACTTGAATATTGATTAGAGGTATGCTGTTAAAAGACTGAAGCTCAACAAAGATACATAATCTGCATAACTGATTGAAGACAAACATGCTATGCAGTATATACAAGAATTCACATACTTGCTTAGAATGGTAAATGGCATGTGAAGCACATAGTGTTGCTGGCACATAACACAACCCAGAGACAACACTGACAACATGAGAACATCTCATTATCTCTCCTGAGGCATTCTTGTAGCACTGCCAAACTATTACTCACTGCTGCAGCTATCCATTTCACAGCCCTCAACCAGAATCACATGTAAGCACCAGATCTCCTGGGACACAGTGTAGTTTTAGGGAGCCTTCTTTGTAACCAGATCCACAGCAGCAGCAGGTTTCCACACTAAATACCCACACTAAACAGTGTTTGCTTTGTGAAAATCCTCTGGCATGTGCAAAGTGTGATGGAACAGATCTGGATGGAACAGATCTGTCTTATGTCTGCCAGAATGCTGGATATACAACATGGACACACAGTTGTCTTAATTATGGTTGCACAGTGAAAAGAATACAGGATATGTTGGAAAAAAAGCAGCTGTGTTATACTTCGTTTTTTGATTGAATTTATAAACAAGGTTTTGTATTTCTTCCCATGCTGCTCATTCACTTCTAAAAACCAAATCTAATTTATTATGCAAAAACGAGGTTTTTTTTTGCTTGGTGCTTTTTCTTAAAAAAAGATATTATTGCAGACACTATTTTGAGATGTGTCTGTGTTATTTTCAAATATATTAAATGAAGGTCAAATAGATAAAACTAGAATTAAAAATTATTTTTAAATACTGAGGGTTTTTTTTCCCTTCCGAAGGACAGGTCAGTACTAGTGAAAAGGAAAATAGGCCAAAAAGCAATAATTGGAGCTCATATAAACTAGAGCTTCTGAAGCTGAAGTTTAAAGCCTACCCTGAAAGCAACTGTTAAGTGATGATTTACAGTATGTGATTGTTATCTATATTTTTTTTTTTACAATTACCCTTTGGAATTCAGAGGTTAGAGACAATTTGTGAATATCAGACAAATTTCTCTGCTTTGCTTTTATAATCTTGACACTTATGCTATTCTTCTATTTAATATAATGTAGAATTTACCCAATGTAACTACATCACTTACATAAAGAATATAAAAACACAAGAATGGCTGCAGATGAGAGGGTTATGTTTGGTCCAGTTACCTCATTTCGTTGTTACCAAATAAGTGACCCAAAAAAACTAATCCAACCATTTCTTAAAAGAACCCAGGGTATCGCCTCCCACAGCATGATTTCTTCCATACTCCCACAGCTCTTTGTGTAAACACATGCCTCCTGTTCTCACTTCTGCTTAGTTTCAATTTGTATCCTCTGTTTCACTGTTGATTCTGAAGATTTTCAATAGGTTCACTTTGTCAATGCCTTTGACGATATTGAGACCTTTAATGAGGTCCAAATCCTGACAGGATTCTCTTTTCAAGACTAAAAAGATTAGTTCTTTTAGTCTAACAGAGTAGGATACTCCCTTGAGCCTTGATTGCTCTTCTCTAGCCTGATTCCAGGGCAGTAGTATCATTTTTGTAATGGAGTTTATAACAAAAGTTGACCACAACCAAGCTCAATCAGACTCAGCTGTCAGTAATTAGCAATTGCTCCTGACAATCCATTCCTCTCCCAAATGCTATAAATACCTACGAGATCCCTATCTCTCTCTCTTGCATGTCTCTTGCATCCCACCTCCACATCTGCAGCTACCCCTTCGTCACCCTGCATGGGGGTCCTGGCCTCCTTGTCTTATGGCTGGGAGGTCTGCCCTCTGCCAAGCAGGTTAAGCCAAAATTTCGCTCCATGATGCTTTCATCCTGGGGTATCATTCCTAGTGAAATGATAAAATTATATACAGTTTTCTAAATGAAGTCTCACTAGTGCATTACAGAATTTTTAACATAATGTCAGAAGTTATATATAGCTTAACTTTCTGTTTGTCTTTTCTATTGCTTTCCTGCATTGTCTGGTTCTGACTTCTGGCCAAGTCTTTTTGAATTCCTTTGCAGTGTTTGCTAATCCCCCTATTTTGGTATCATCTGAGAATTTGACTAGTTTACTAAGTGTACCAGAATCTAGATCATATCAATGACAACGATGTGAAGCTGAATGGGGTTTTGACAGGTCCATGCATGCAAAAGCAGTATCATGTGAGCAAATTTATCATTTTTAACCATTTCACCATCCCAGATGGAAACATTCACGAACAACAACAACTTTTTGACAAACATGAATGCCACCAAATGAGTAATTTGCAGTATTTGGTCAGATTCCATGTTTGGAAATATATATTAAATGAATAAATTAATTATTTTTCAGTTCTCTTCAATAAGTTTAGGTTTAATCTCCCTCAAGTGAAAGTTAATTTGTCTTCTGTTCGTTTAAGTTATACCATTCTTTCTGCATATACAGTATATGATTTTAGTCCATGAACTTCTTCATTTTAAGTTTTCTTACACTAACACAACCATTAGTACTGTCAGTTATTGGCTCTCAACTTGTCCGCTCAAACATACAACCTCTTTTTCACAACTACGTTCCATTAAAGACACATGTGCAGAGAAAATTAAACCTGGTTTGTTTCAGTGACAGAGTGACTTTAGCAAATGGCATTATTGACCTTATTTGGAAATAAAATTAATTGCACTAGGACTTATTGAAACTGTTACACTTTTGTTAGTGTAGATTAAAATGCATCCATTTTCTAAGCTTTGTAACATTGCGCCACTGTCTATGTAGTTTGAAATAATTACATTAGTTCACACATAATTAAACTACTGCTCTTTTTTAAGTCATCTCTTTGCTTGCAGCAAAGTTAGTTGTAAAATATCATTATAAAAGTGCTCTATTAACAATCTGGGGAAAAAAAAAACTTCTAGTCATAGTAGTGCCATAAGCAAAAAGCCTGGAATTTACAGACAAAAACTCAGTCTTATTCACAGGCCAAGTCAATAATGACAACAGTTTATCACACATTTTGTCCTGGTTAAAATTAGACTAGGAACTGTAAATAAGTAAGTTAGTATTATACTACCCTCTGAGAAAGATGTACACATCTACAATACTTGAAAAAGTTCTGCATTTCAACATTTTACTTACCTTAAACAATTTGACATTATGTGACAATAGTATAGTAGTATTTGAGCACAGTAAAGCTATTTTCAAAACAAACATCACCATTTTAGCACAGATTGGAATGATTGGAAACTTTTGTTTGGAAAATGCCTTGAGAATTCAGCAGCATATAAATTGGTCAATGTTTTATTTTGTTAATAGAAACCACTTTTAATATTTATTTCAAAACTAGTTTTATTTAGCTTGCTGGGATAGGCTCCTACTAACCCTGAATTACATTCATGAATTGAGAAAATTGATGTAAGGATAGTTTTATTTATTTCCCATTATATCATTGAGTTTTTCCTAAAAGTCATATTTAATTATGGTATGTAAAATGCCAAAAATGAGAATAGTTTGCTAACTATAAAAAATCAGAAAAGCCTTAAGGAGACTTACAGCATGTTAACAATACCTGCTAAGCTGGTTTAGCCTTTTGCAATTCAGTGAATGAACTTGGAGCTGGAAAACAAAACAAAGGTACAGTAGGTGTGTTATACACCTGGTATTAGTGTGACAATAAAGCTTGGTGTTAAAGACCAAAATACAATACAATTTAAATGCTCCTTTTCTATAGAAATTATGCTTCTGTGTGATCAGGTAGCTGGAGTTGAAATGATGGCTTTGATGCAAAACAGATGCACTGTCCACTTATAAACATCAGACATGTTCCTTTACACAGATAAACAAAAGGTATTCCCCTGTGGAATGTGAATCTGCAAATATAAACCACCTCGTCTCTGGAATTCAAGGATACTATATACAGTATAGGGCCATATGTTACTCTGAGGTTAGAACCAAACTGAATAAAAATATGGAATCTCATGTGTATGTAAAGAATGTCTGTAAATATACTGGTAAAAAAAAAAACGCAACACCTCCTCCTCTACGCTCTGGCCCTCCTGTCTGCGTGGAATGGACTTAAGAGAGACTCATCTGTGAAGAGGACCTGATGCCACTGCTGACGAGTCCATCGCAGCCTCTGTCTGGCCCAAGCCAGTCGGGTTTGACGTCTAGGAGGCAGAGGGTTCTGACCTTCTGTCAGGTCGCCTTGCTCTAAGGCCAGCAGTATGGAGCCTCACTGTCCTGTTACTGATGTGGGCATTGTGTCTGCTTGCAGTTTCAGCAGCAGTACAGGTGGCAGATATGAAGCGATCTCTCAGATGGACCAGTCTGATATATCAGTCCTGCTTTGGTGTGGTCATTCAAGGGGCGACTGGATCTTGGACGGTCATCTGTCCTGCTGATCTGCTGAAACCTTCTGTGCAGTCAGGACACAGTGCAGCGGCTTACTCCATAGTGTATGGAAACGCTGGCACATGACATGCCTGCCTGCAGCAGACCAATGGCCCTCTCCCTTGCTTCTGGTGACATTCGAGGCGTTATGGAAAAGAAAACCTTTTCTTGGAGTGATCTAAGCTTTGAATTAAGGCCTTTTTAAAGGTGACCTGATCAGGCATTGTTCCATCTGGACCTCATTGGGTAAAAGTGCACCAACGAGCTTTCATGTGATTGGCAAGTTGCAATGCCTCACTGCACAAGCTGTATTGCTGGTCAGAGGGCTTAAAACAAATTGACAACTTTTTGTGAAAGTACATAAGCTATAACTATAGTATTCTCATTCCAGAAAATGTTGTGTTTCTTTTTTCCAACTGTATATTTGAAAAGTTGAATTGATCATGTCTTACGGTGTTATCACAGTTTAACACAGCAGGGAAAACAGTCTAATAAAATCTAATATCTAAAATAATGTGTTTATATTTCATTTGTGAACTTACTGCTTGATACCACACTGCTTACACTGCTTAGTTGAAATCAGATGTTTTTGGGCCATTGTGGTCAGGAGTTGGTTCTCAAAAAAGCTGTGGTTGAGCAACTATGAACTGAAGACATAAAAAGATGGAGTGAGGGAGATACATATGGAGAGAGAATGAGTGAAGAGATAGGGTAAGGTAAGGTTAAGTTAGGGTACCAGACAAATTATAAGGAAAAGGACCTTTGTTTCTGGAATGTATTGCTACCTTCATCCGTAAGATGTTTCATACAGCGCTGTAGCAATTTCTCATCTGTTTCACATTTTCTTTGCTTTGTCTAATGAACCCCAACAATTTTTTAAAGATGTTGAGTTATGAGGCCATCAATAAATACCATTTTCTCTTTGAAGTTGCCTTTGTAATGGAAAATGGTAAGATGTCATGTGTTAAGGTTATTACCTGTTTCTTTTAAACTAATCTACAGTGCTTGACATTTTCAACTTTCTTTTTAATCGGAGGATTTATCTGGCTTGACAAGCAGGCAGACTGGGTTTTTTATTTGACTAAATTTCACTTTTGTCTTTCCATCCTACTTAACTTTTTGTATAATTCCTTAAATGGTGGCATTCTTTGAAGCAGGTGAGCAAAAAGAACAGAAAAACTGGAATACAATCAGCCTTCTGTAACAGATTTCATTTCACCTGGTATGCTACACATGAGTACAATTAATATACATCTAATGTAAATCAACTTAGCAATGCTAGGCCAAGCATTATGAGTATCTTCAAAAGACATACGAAGTCAAATTATTATTATTATTATTATTATTATTATTATTATTATTATAGGTTGGAAACATTACCAAGATGCTTTTTTAAATGGTATTGGTGGAGCAGTAAAAGGGAATCTTTCCTCTTGTCTAGAATATAGAAATCAATGCTCCTGCATGGGACCTACCTGGTATACAATACTATTGGAGGTCTTGACCTTTGGATACGATGTTATGCCATTTTCTAACCCTGGGCACAGGGGAGCCATTTTTTCCCCAGAAGCCAGTTAACCTACCCATATACCTGAATACCTGGCAATGAAAGAGAATGAGTGTTCACACCTGTGCCCTGGCAAAATTTCCTTTCTTCAGGAACAAGTTAGACTACCTCGAATTTCCATATTAATTCAGCTGGTGAAATCATGTTTAGTTTCTCCAATAGATCTACTGTGTGAAGAATCTGCTGTGCATTACCATGGTTTATTTAGCCCTTTGGGATAAGAAAGATTTATTCCCATTCTTTATTAATACCATTATTTAATTTCAATTTACTTCTCTGTGCTTTATGAATATTTTCTATGACTTTGCCCAGTCTTTAGCTGGACTCAAGAACAAGGATATTTCAAAATAAACAAGAAGTTTCATTAAACAATGGGGCTGACCCAGCAGTTTGTCCTCATTAGAAAGCAATAAATAATGTCCAAGAAAAGAAATCCAAGAGAGAAAAAGTTCTAGAGGAATAAATATCATTAGTAATAGTAATTTGAAACCATTAAATTTAATGGCTTTGTGACTCTGTTATGCATAGCAGATGAAGATCTAGTTTTTTTGTCTCTTTTTAATTGCACTTTTGACAGTTAAGTGTGATAAAGCATCTATTCTGAGATAACAGACCTCCCTGCCCTTATGGATAATGAATGACAGTAGTCATGCATTGCTGAGTGTGAGAAATGGCAAACTTTCCACTAAAAAGCATTTGAACAATTCACTTTCTTCTAGCTTGGGGCTGGATCAGATATCATAGGCTAAAGGTTGACATTTTATCACTCACTTTAAATAAATTGAATCACAATTTATAGGTTTCCTTTCTTCATGGGGTATGCCACATTTGTTTACTGTTAGTTAACTAGAAGAAATAAACTCAGCAGTCACATTATTTAACACATCATGTTTTGTTAATACTAATTTACTCGAATGTGCAAAAGCCCTGTAGATCTTGCTAACATACAGTACTGTATGTTGCAATGTTTTACTCCTCAGTGTTTTTTAATCTTTAGACAGAAAAAAAGGCAATTTGTTGTTAAATTTAGCCACTTCATTTGAAGATAACAGTTGATTCTGATCAACCTGTACTATGCATTACAAAAAGAACATGTTTAGCTCTATGGATAATGACACTTTATTGCATTTATTTAGCACTTTGTAGACCAAAATGTTTTACTGTAAACATAGGAGGTGCCCCACTTCACTGAAGTGCAGCATCTACTGTACATAGTTGATGCAAGGTAGCCATTGTCCACCAGCAGCCCCATTGCACAGCAGAGTAGATAGAGAAGTGAAAATTTGAATTAAGGGTGAACTAAACAGGCAACATAGGCCGGACTGTGCAAAAGCATAGTCATATTTAGTCAAGGAACCTTGGTTTACACCTTACTCTTACTAATCTCATTTCACCTCCTACAACACCGTCCTGCCACAATACATAAACATTGGTCCAGAGGGTAGAGTGCCACCTACTGGTCCATCAAAACCACTTACAACAGCAGCCTCTCATCATCTTCATCTGGTTTCCAATTTCAGTGCTTTCTCGGCCCAACCCTGTTTAGCTTTGGAATTCTGAGACCAGGCTACAATTTGATAACGCCTGTGGGTGTATAGTGAAAAACATCATATTAATGGTAAAAAACAGCTTATAATGCATCAACTAGATTGGATTGGTAAATGTAATGGAAAAGCTACTTTTTTCTGACTGCTCATCTGTAGTGTACTTTAAGAGTCTGGGGTGAGATTTTGCAAGATCAAAGTAAATGAAAGATTGTTCAGTGACATTCTTGGTTCTTTTTTCACCTTGCTTAGCTCTATTAATAATAAACAAAGCTATTATTATACTAGAAAACACTAACTGGGCCTTGGAAGAAATTATTGATGCCCATTACGCATATATGTTGTAACTCCTGTCTAAGATGTCTAGGTGCAAAAGAAAATTGATATTTTTCTATGTGCTTCTCTTGGCATAAGAAAAAGCAATGGGAAGATTTATGAACTTTCATTTAACCTTCAATTTCAATATTGCCATTGCAACTCCAAAACACTACTGCCATTGGTGGATATACTGGAACATGCACAAAGGAGCTCACAAATGATGACTTTTAATGATTCATTTTGCTGCTGATGTCAATAGCTGTGGTCTTCATTTCCGCTGTTTGTAGGATAAAGATTAAAGTGGGTTAAGTTACACAGTATAACTTAGACAGTAGTTTTATTGTTTGTCTCTTATACATCATCCGAGTGTTATAATCTACAGCCACTTCAATGTTGTAACAGGCGCAGTGTCTCTGTGAAACTCTATATATACTATATGATTTCAATGAAACAAGTGGATACAAAGTAAAATGTTATATGTAAACAGATTGGAGAATTATGAAGCTGACCTTTTGGTAGAGGCACAAGTTCAGCCCCATGTATTTTATATAGGCTAAGGCATCTTATTTTATGTGAAATGATTACAAAGGGCATTTAATACCACTTTGTGAACCAGAATTGCTAATTATTCAACCATTTTTGCAGCTATAATATATATTCATATCGAAATGATTACATTTCATCCACCAAAAGTAATATGAATAATAATAATTTATTGAATTTGGAGTGAATGTTTACTGTTTAAGCATCCTTTACTCACTACTGATTTGTATAGCATTCAGCTGTGAGCACATTCCATACAAGATACCATGTTAATAATAATAATAACAACAATAATAATAATAAGAAGAAGAAGTATAGTAGTAGAATGCATTATTTATTATAAAAAATAAATACTGTATTAAATTTAATACATGGTTCAGTGTCCAAAACACTGTTTATTTTTCATGCTGCACTTTCTGCTAGAAGTCTGGAAATGAATCATTTCTACTAGTAAGTATGTAAAGGAAGCTCAACAGCCAGAATATTGTTTTTAATCTTTCTACTTTCAGCATGGAATTAGAGTCTACTTGTACATGTTCATGCTGGCATTATTATAGTTTTTAATTAAATACATTTAATTAATTGCTTTTAAACCTTATATGTTCTTAATCATTCTTTGACCTGATTAAGAGGATTTGAGGATTTTGCAAACTTAAATGTTGCCTCTATACATAAATTTGTTTCTTCCACAACACTTAAAAAATTCTAAGGAGCAAATAGCCTTTTGAGGCGAAGAATTTCCAACACTGACGTCAGGTAAAGCATTAGATCATACAAAATTGCTAGGTGTGGGATCTATCCAGCTCTTTAAATCCACGAATTTCTTACAAAGGGACAAATAGGGTGTTCTATAAAACTGTAGGAAACAATGCACTTTGTTTTCTAACAAGTGTCTACATGAAAATATAGAACACTCATTTTCTGAATTATTTTACTTTCACTAGAAGTAATTTCCCAACTGCTCTGCTTCATCTATTCTCTTTTTGACAAATGAGAGAAGCAAACCTATAACCTAAGTAATTACAGGGAAGGAATATAATGTAGGTCCACATGAGTTGAAAGGGCTTATTACAATTGCTTAACTATGACCCTCCCTGGGAAACGTGAAGCAAAATAATGAAGGATTTGTCAAGACTTTGCTGGAAGGGTCAATCTGACATTTCTTTGAAAAAACCCATCGGTCATTTTATCACCAGACAACCCAACATAATCCAGTATCTTGAATGACATCATCTTGTTTTGACATGAGCATAGGTTAATGTTAGGCTATTCATCAGCAGAGATGAGAGCAGCCTTTCAAAAAACAATTGATACCTCTGTTCATATTTGATATATTCTGTAATGTTGAGAACAAGCCTGTTCAGAGTACACTGTAGACAAGATGACGTTTTTCTGAAGTGCCATTTTATCTGCACAAAACCTGTCACAGGGTGCATTATTCTTCTTTAATGGGAGACTCCTGATAAGATTAAAATCTGGCAGGTTCATATCATTTTCCAGGAAAACAATCATTCTGTATGCATGTTGCAGCCATTTGCCATTAATTAAAACTGCCTGGCAAAAAATACTTCAGCTGTTGAATTAGTATGTTTACTGTGCTCCTTTTCACTTGCAATTGACATCAGGTTTTTGAGCAGTCATTCCACAATGTAGAGACAGGAATAAATATAGATAATAAATATAGAAATAAATTGTTCTCTAGCAGGCATTTTTCAGGGGTAACAGGCAAATCAGAATTACAGATTTCATTGAACTAGAAATGTAAAAGTTCTACTTTATGTGTTATTGTGCATTACAATATAAACTCTGGCAAAATAATTTCAGAAATAATTTAATGTTATACATCAGAAAAATATGTTATAGGCCGGTGGTAGTGTTTGTTTTAGTTCTGTTCTGGAGAGATTAGATGACAGTTTTTTGTCTTTTGTCAGTCTTTTGAAAAATAGGGATTCTGAGAGAGAACAAGTTGCTGAGTTCTAAACCTAGGCTGATGACTAGTGTAACGAGTACAAAGAATTCAAAGTCTTTATTTAAATTAATACTGAAACTCATCTGGTATGTTTTAAAATCGAACAAAGACACATTTCTCACATATGGCTTCTTTCCGTCTAATGTTGACCTTTTCACATAGAACTGGAATTTTCCACCTTTAGATATTTCCCTGTAAACTAAAAAGATTAACTCAGAACCTGCTAAATATGTTGAGACAAAACGTATTGCTAAGAGTATTCTTAACAGTAGTTTTCCAAAGGATAACATAAAATATACAGTACTGTATTCTGTGAAGGTTTGCAATTATAATACAGTACGTTTAAACCAAAAAAGTAACACCTATATTTTCTTATGTACTGATGTTCCTTTTCAGTTAATGCATGTAAAATAATGCATTTAATTTTTATCATTGAACATAAAAAATAAAGACATGTTAATGGCAGCCCAAAACCTTCTTTTCCTAGAAACAGTTCTTCTACAGAAATGGCCAAGACTGATGTTCTTTGATTTAAACAAGAAGCAGATGTATGCAATGTTGTCTTCCTGTTGTAAGAGATGCGGGGAGGTGTTCAGAATAAAAATAAGATACAAGATATAAGTGTAATCCCCAAGATAGCCACAGGCTTTTGGTGAGATTTTCTCTGAACCCTGGTTTAGAAATTATTTCTTAAAATAAGAGGTTACAGCAAATATCTTTCGTCAATAACAGTGCCCTAGTCTTATTGATTTTGGTGGTAATTGCTTTCAGCATAGAGCTGTCTTGTGCTGCTGTAACGCAGAATCAGTATTTCTGTCTGCTTGTTAATTAAGGTTAATACATCGCTTGCAAATGTTGCTGTTTCCAATTAGTAATTTAGCTCCTACCCTCGTTAATAACTCTTTTGGCCTGCAGACATATCTTATTGCTGACTGAAGCACAGCAGATTAATGGTGCCTGGACCATGTTAAATTATGAGAAGTGAGTTTGTGAAGCAAACTCCCTGTGACTCTAATCTCTGGAATGCTGACTCCCTCTGAGGTCAGTAATTGGGCCCTTTTTTTGGAATCTGCAACAACAGCAGGCCTAAGCCTGCATCAGATTCTTTGAAATACATCCCCTCAGGTCAGTCAAAGAAGAAAATTGCTTTGCAACCCTTTTTTCAGAAACTTTTGAAATGTTTTTAATGGCATAAAATTGGGGAAATCAGCATTTTTTACATTTTCCTGCTTTGATAATGTTCTGGGGAAACCTAACATTTCACAGCTAGCACTGAACTTTGTGCCCATTTTTTTAATCTACAGTATCTGAATAATGTAACCATAATCAATTAATAGGAGCTGCTAAATTCATATATGTATGTGATCTTGAGTATATCAGAGCACTTATTGGTATTTGTTCAAAATCTGTATAAATGTGAATTTTCAATAATATAATACTAAGGTTCCTTCAGTTTTAAGATCTAAAAGAACAAAGAGGACTTCCTATGATTAAACTTTTTTGTGTCTATGTCTGCTTGAAGGATCTGAGATTGTGGAAGATTATTCAAATGCCACCCATAACAAAGATTCAAGAATCTTTCACGTCAGACTCACAGTCACTTGACATGCTAACTTCAGTAAACAATTATGATTTTCTTTGAGCCTGACTTCACAGGTGTTTCTTTGTATAACTACAACTTTACTCCTCTGCCCAGAGTTGTCGGCAGAACTTACAATTTATGTGGCACTATACATTTATAATAACTTTTTTTCTAAAATGATCATATGTCTAAAACAAATCAAATATAAACAGCTGAATTGTTTCTAGAGATTTTTGTCAATTCTATCTGCGCTACTATGAGACAAAATGGAAAAGAGGTGTTTGCATGCATATAATAAAATTATATATATATTATATACATAACTAATGCTGGGAATTATTAGAATTTAGAAAAGCTTGTTGAAATTGGTTTGTTTGCCATTGCCCCTTCAAAACTTCAGTGAAGAACTTGCATTTTGGTTACTTGATGATATCTTGGAAATAATTCTGTGGAAGAGCAGACATAAATATTGCCACCCTGGCTCAGCTCAGTCAGTTTCCTGGATTTTGTACTACTTCTGTTAGAATGAATCAGGAACAGCTATCATTGGTAAGCAACTTCAGTTCAACAAAAAAATAAATTAATGAATAGTATTGCTTCCAATGAAGAGCACGAATACTTCTATCTATGACTGTATATACAGTATGTAAAGGATCACCGTTTACACCCACATATTGAAATATATACAGTACTGTAAATACCACAACATGACTTGACAAGTGAAGTGAGAAAATGGAGAATGCAGTTTTGCTAAAGGGCGTACATAAGAAAATATAGGTGTTAGTAAATATAATGTTTTAGTGTACTATTGTTTCCCAATTATTTTGATCAGCCTCGCCATAACAGAATTCTGTCCCTCAGAATTAGTTATTGTGTAATGAGAGGGATTAAAATGCTACAAATGCTATTGGTTCGAATACTCAGATATTCAGTATTATATTACAAAGTTCTTATATAGAACCACTAGGTTGCAGTTTTTTTACTAAACCAAAATGTCCAAATACATACAGATGACACCATACTGTAGGAGATACAGAGGTTTCGTCTGCTTGACCTTAAAGATCCCATGGTACTGTTTATAAGAGTAAAGGTGTTAACCTTAGTGTTCTTGATAGATTCCACTTCAGATGTACACAAACTGACTTGCCTAAACTTCCTTTTTCAGTCAATTGGTAAAGTTTTTTTCACTTCTCCACCAAAAGACCTGTACTGGTCTGCTGTTATTCTCTTATGTATGGGGATACTAAATCTCTGAGTTGAAATGCAAAGATGTAACACCTTGGTTCATGGTATTTATTAAGCAAAAGCAACGGCCATGAATTATGGGACTGTGAATATGAATTTGCTTTTGTTTCACAAGTATAGAAAGTAGAAACTTCCTAAATGATATCTAATTCCTTATCTCATATTAATCCTCATCAGTGTGACATAACAAATTTTGACCAGGGAACCAGACATCCAGTACTGCATATGTAACTTATATAAGATACTCTTACAGGGTTATGGTGTCTTTCAAGAGCAATAAATGTATACAGACAATTATGGAACTGTATTTAATGTGGGAAAAACACACACACTAAGAAGATGCATTTATGAATGTTTAAAGAGAAGTTAGGCATAACAGCCGCCTGGCTGTAGCTTTTTAGGAAGTGTTGTAATGGAGGATTACAAGTTAGAGGATCTGAGGTGAAAGACACCTTTGTTGGTGTTTTGCCTCCCAAACTTTCATTAAGAATGCAATCCAACATGCAATATTCTGTATTAGTAGCAGAGTGTGGCAGAATGAAAAAAAATGTTCTAATCTTACCATTCTGAAATGGTTTGAACATTTTTGAATTTATCACTGCATGTTTCAAGAAAACAAAAGAGAAAAAAAAATAAAATGTACAGGGTGTCATTTAATTGATTGTTAATTCATGACTAACCATCATACTTGAGTGCCTTTGTTGCATAAGTACTAAATCACCTCATTAGTGAACTCAAAGAGTTGATTGGCCTCAAGTGACGAGGTGATTTAACCTTTTGAATGTCAAGCCTGATGAAAATCAGGAAAGAAAAACACAGAAAGGAACCAAAATGCCTCCCTTAAAAGACACCCCTGTAAGGGGTCCTATGTAAGATACTTTTCAAGAGAATAATGCCTTTTTGCCATTGGTGTGTAGGAGACTTTACTAAGCAAGTGCCCAATTGCTTGCTGTCTGCTGTGATCACAGCCAGACAATTTCTAAAGATGTTACAGCCAGTTTTTTCAGGAGACCACGAGTCACAACACCTTGTGAAAATCAGTGTATCATCAATCTCCATTATTATGATCACTTTTAAATTGCCAGTTTAGAAAAAAGAAAATCTAAATCACAGGTAATTAATAGTAATGTTTAGCTTTGCCCTGATCAAGTCCTGGGATCTGACTTGTTGTCCTTTATGTGGACTTATGGACTCATTATGGAATGACAACATTTTATTTGGACAGCACACATCCCTGTGCTGTTTGTGCAACAACGGCTGTGTTGTGAAACAAATGTTTCCCTGATGTTTCCAAATCAGACACCCAACATTTTAATAAAATCAATGTTAATAAATGTATTTATAAAAATGCATATACATTTCTCAAGATGACAAGTTGATTGAGTATTGATTAAGTGTTTAATTGCATGCAGCTCATTCTCATGATGGTGCAAATGATTAACTTTGCTCTGTACGTAATATTAAGGTGTCCTCCTGACAATAAAATAGCATGTTAAAGAAGTAAAGTGATATGGACACTAATTAATCTCTGACACTGAGAACAAAATGAGTTTTAGACTTGCACAGCAACTCTCTGTTGTCGATTTAGGTGGCCAAATGTACTTGGTGACAGATGCACCTTTTTCTTTACAGGCTTGCCAAAAACCAGGATGTTACACAAAAAAAGCTTTTCTAGCGTTTCTATCTTAGCAGAAGTCTTACTGTGCGGGATTGTTTTGAGAGATCTTCCAACAACACTCCCCTTCAACCACCCCCACCTACATCTTTAATCCTTTTACATTTCCCAGCTTAAAAAAAGCTGCCGTGTTAAACAGCTTACAGCAATTAAAATTTATTTAGTCTTACAAGGAATCCATTCACCACAAAATAAATCAGAGATTTAAATGACATGCTTCAGGTGGAAATGGTATTTTCAATACAACCCCAGTGTGCTGTGATCCCCTCCCCTTAATTACAGGCTCTCTGCCTTTACCCATCCCATGAATGCGAAGTTGAGGAATGCCTTACAGGAGGAGAGAAGCTTTATTCTACAGCTCCCTTATTCTACAGCATTGTGTTATTTGAGTTAGGCCCTTTAAATAACGGGTTTAATTAAATATGTGAGTGATGTAATATTTCTGTATTTTTCTGCAATTACATAACATTTAAAATATGTGCTGATGTCTGTATTTAAATATCTTAAATCTAATTTTCTAAATTTAAAATTCTAAATTTTAAGTAAGCAGAAAATTAGCATTTCAAGATTTGTATCAAATTAATTAATTGGAGTTGCTTGTTTTCCTGGAACACACCCAAAATCAATACTTCATCAGCGAACCACCACATACCCAAACCACGCTGATTAGTGGTTCACGTTTATGCACAGAGGTCTGGCTTCGTTTCAAGCGCACAAAGTTTAGAGAGGCACTTCATTTTCTTGCTTCTTAATTAAAATCAGGTTCTGGGAGTCATAACATCATAGATTCTTGTACAATGAATAGGAGCATAAGTCAGCTGGCTTGTGAGTTTCAATACTGCAGCGCTTGAGGAATTAAGAGACGGCTTTGTTTTGTCTTTTTTTCAGATCAGGTCAACCATGTTC
This sequence comes from Atractosteus spatula, assembly GCF_055471065.1. NCBI lineage: Eukaryota > Metazoa > Chordata > Actinopteri > Semionotiformes > Lepisosteidae > Atractosteus > Atractosteus spatula. The sequence continues at coordinate 54,730,812 of NC_142708.1, read as the reverse complement.
TCCGGCTAAAACATTACATGCACTGAACAAGGGCTGGGGGAACCTTTCAAAGTTGAACGAAAAGCTGTATTGTGCTTCTTGAAGTCTATTCAATGTGAGACTCTTAATCTGAATAAGAGGGTAGAGCTCAAAGAAGAAACAGAGTTACATGAAAAACCCATCTTAAAGTAAAATATGTATTTTACAAGCCTTGAATTTGTATCTAAAATAACCGCTTTAACTTATTATGTTTTCCTCAACAAATATTATTAGTGTGAGAAAGTTTAACAGGTTTATCATGAATTGTAAGCATGCATAATGTGGATTAAAGACTCTTAAAACAATGCTTAAACCTAATTAGACATCACAGGTTGCTCAGATCACCTCATACCTGCTTACTGTTGAATGTTTGACATGTTGAATGAAACTCAGTGCTTAATAAACATCTCTTTATTGGCATACTGTCACTCCTTGGTTCAGTTTTCAATTATCTGCAAAATCAAAATGTCCACATATTTAAGCTAAACATTTCCACTTTCCACAGTGACATTAATATGATCAGCTTTTGAAAAATTGAGAATGTATTTATATTTAATAAAGAGATAGAGAATAAAGAGATATCAATACACATATCAAAAAATAATAGAGTCCAAGAGTCTTGTAAATCACAGGACTTGCTAAGACACTAGTTTAGAGTTAGGGTGGAAAACGTGTCTTAAAAAATCAAGCCAGTGTAAAATTTATTGCCAGTTATTATATGACAGCTTAAAAATGCACTTTTGGCTAAGGGTGGTTGATTTAAAATAACACAGAGAACAATAAGCTCTTTTCTCTTCCGTCCACATCTGTCAAGCTCACCTCCATAATTGTAAAGGTTACTTTTCTTAATTGGCAACATAAATATTAATGTGTCAAAACTTAGAATCAAGGGGAGCCCTTTGACATGACCTACAGAAAAAGAAAGTAAAGAAAAAAAGACTCACATATTCCTTGGAGTATTTTAATAGGAGTTTAAATAGTATAGAAAAACTTGCTTGTTATTTATTTCTTATTTACCTGTCCCAAACTGAAGTGCTTCAAAGCCCTCAAGATTACATTTCTGCTTTCAATTAATTGCTCTTGTAAATATCTTGTTTTCATAAGGCGGAGGAATTAAACTTCCTAACAATCAATATCTCATTAGGCTTTTCATTTAATAATCTAATAAAATTTGCTGACAATAAATCACAGATCATGATTTACAATACTGTATGTCAGAAAAAAAGCAAAATGCTGTGGCTTTAAGAAGGGTTTAAATAGTTTGTATCAATTTGATTTATCAACGAAGGAAAGTGAATAACAATTCTTTATACTTACTGTATATAGCACTTTTCTGGACACTCCACTCAAAGCACCTTACAGGTAATGGGAACTCCCCTCCACCACCCCTAATGTGCAGCATCCACCTGTGAAAGTGTAGAGATACTATATATGAGTCTTGTGTTTCTGCAATAAATTCTGATTCAAGGATTGTAATTTCTAAACAGTGAATATTTTTATAGTTTGATTAATGCAGAAGGATTTTCTCAATCTTCTTCATTAATGTTAGTAAGCCCAAACTAACCTTAAAGTATTGAAGACATTGATTTTGTGAAGATTTAGTGAAGATTTATTTATGTTTGACTAGAAGTGTGAAGTAATAGAGAATGAACTGTAACGGATTTTCATTTTCTTTCCTTTCAGTAAGTCTTTTATTGCTTAAGCCATGTGTTGAAACAAGAGGGCATTTGGAGCTTTTCTGTTCAACATTAATATTTTCTTTGCTATCATTCAGGAACAAAAAAAAATCCTGCCCTTAATCATTTCCACAAAACAAATAGGACCCTAGTTAGAATGTTGAACTTGCAAATCTCTCATCAATGAGATTTAAAAAGTCACAATGCCTCCCACTGAAGGAATTGTACAGTAAAGATTTGTAAAGAAGCTAAATAAGCTAGTCTGACAAGGCTGAGAGCTACACAAACAAAGGATTATGTGGAAAATGAAAAGAAGAGGAAACTGATAAAGTTGTTCACCGGTAAAGCTAGAAAAAAAAAGAAGTTTGCTGTGCTACAGTTTAACAAAAACTTCTACACTGTGGGATAGTGAGCAGAATAAGTTGTGGGTCACTTGAATGTATTTCCCAGGGAAATTTAACACAACGATTTGATTTAAGCAAGGAAAGCTTATTTGATGCAGTGGTAAAAATGAACTAGAAAACACTCCACTGGGTAGTAAAAAAAATACAAAATAATGATAGGAAAAGCTAAACAAAATGTCTTCCTTATGGCTTCCCCTGTGCTGACTCTCAGAACTGTATCTAAAGAATGTTTTTTTCTTTCATATTTGTCTTATTGGTAACTTCTCATCTACCATCATTGTGTTACAGTATAGCAGTTTAGGACGCAAACGTTTCACAGGGTAGGCTGCTAGTCAGGGGAAGCTGGCATTTTCAGGGTTTAGCCTGTTTTAGCCCCGTGGGTGTACAGTGCCCAAGGGCGCCCAGTCTCCTGTGTGCTGTGACAGTGGCTTCTGACAGCTCTGGAGACTGTGCCTAATGGTCCTAAATGAGGTCTACTGCTGTGCTGGTCATCAACACAGTTCAGCTCCCAATTGAGGGATCAGAAAGATCCACATAACAAAAAGAAAATAACAAAAGACTGTGTTAAACTGGGATTTAACAGGTGGAGGCACGCATTACAATATAGTATATATACAGTGCCTTGAAAAAGTATTTATGTCCTTTCGATATTGTCCCTTTTTGTTGAATTACTATTCAAGTAATATACTGAATATCCATTTACAGTACAATGAATATTTCTATTCTAAATTCAAACGCTCAAAACTGAAAATGAGTGAAAGACATTGAATATCCACAAAACTGCAAGAAAAAAAAATATTTGCAAATGTTTATGCTTCATTTAAAATTCAATAAAAAGGGACATCGAGGGAAGGGGTGAATATTTTTGCAAGGCACTGTGTGTGGGATTATGTAGCAAATTTACTCCCTTACTTTAACCAAAGATTAAGTCTGTTCAGTTAACAGCATGGAAGTACTAACACTAACATGTTCAAAGTTTAAATAATTTAAACAATTATTATGTATCAGCCTCAAATTACCAAGGACAAAAGTAAATCTCACTATCTGTAAGTTAAAGCTCTACAGTACACACTCTCTATACATTTTAAGATGGTTAATTGCTAATCAGAAAAACAGGATGGAGATCCATCTTTTTTCAGTCTGCTTATACAGATAAAGGTTGCAGCTGAATAAATGGGATAAATGGGAAAGGTTTGCAATAATTTAATTTTAATTCATTTTGTACATGGAATAACTTGTTTTGTTTGCTTATAGTAAACTTCTTTGGTAAATTCAAATATATATATATATTGGTTTTATTTTCCTGCTGTATGGATTTGTCTACCTCGTTTTACCAGAACAAAATAACACACGTAAACACTTGGGAAATAAATGTTAAAAAGTCACTAAGAATCTCTATGATTCACTCTGTCAGATTTTGCTTTGTCTTTGTCTGTAACTCCAGTGAAAAATAAACTTGGAATGAAACTAAAGTCCAAAACAGAATCTCCTTTTGTAATGGTTTTAACAAATTCCTCCCTGTTTTAAATTATATCTGGCAGTTTAAAATATAAGCAGGCAATCCAGACCTCTCTTGTGTAGAATGTTAAGAATTCATACTGTAGCATTCAACTTTAGTTTGTATGGGACAGCAACAAACAATAACAACAGTATTGTATGATTTATTCTGCCCTTTGATATTCTAATTTGTAAGCACGTCAGTTGTTAAGTAATAAAAAAATGATTGTACTTTAGAAAACTGAAAATTGATCTACCTGCTAATAAAAATCAGGTGTAGAAAGATAAATACCCAGCACTGTCAGTATTTTTCTGTTTGCTCATCCGTGCTCTTCCAGGTAAAACACTTGCTTACCTTCAGAAAACCCATGTACAGTATGTATTTTAATGTTCCTTTAAACTCTAGGTATCGAGAAAATAAAAAAAATCAAAGATAAGGCAATGCTGTTCGCCAGATGTATCGAACATTTGTTCTGTGAATAAAATATCATCATTAAAATAATTATGAAAAGTAATGTATGGCATACACAGTAACAGTAAAAAGAACAAAATTTAGAATGAGAAAACTGACTTCAGTCCTTGAGGGTTATTCATGTCTTTTAGCAACAGGAAAATTCTTGCAGTTACCAAAACAGTACATTAGGTAATGCTTTCCATCTTTGTTTTTATTATTAAACAATTGTCTCTCAAAGAAGGCATCTTTTGTAGCACTGCTCTGTTGCTCTTACAGTTTTGTTCAGAAGTTAATTATAAAATTAAGATAAGGTGCCTAACAGGAGTGTGATCATTACGGACTCATTTTTCTGTTGGTGTACAGTATATCACTGCATCTAGATTGCCTATTTTTCTCACCCAAACGTCCTGTTTTTCCAGAGCTGAAAGACGTTTGTAAAGCGATACATTGCCTACTTCTTGAGTGCATCTAGCACATTATGATTTTAAATTTGGAGTTTCGAAACTTAAGGAACCAATAAAGGACTTCCTAATCTATGCAACTTCCAATAAATTAATTTGCAGAATGTTAATACTAAATATGTCATTTCTTAATTAAATAAAACATGGTTTAACTACATTTCAAAGGAAGTGGTTATACACCTTAAACAACTGCATTGGAATAGATTTAAAGGTTTATTACTTACATGATGAACTAAGTCATCAGGAAATCTACAGATTGATATTGCCTGTCTAATAAATATACTGTGTGTAGAACACAGAATGTTTGTTTAAATTATTTAGTGAGGATAGGTTAAACACAGTAGCTCTGATAACACAGATTAATCTGTTAGAGGGCAAGTTTTTTTTATCATCTAACCATCTAACTCTTGAAATACAGTTTTAGCACTAATGAAAATGAACAGTATGGCCAAGTAAGTATAAAATAACTATGACTGCAATCAATAAAAACTGTTTATTTATGGAGTGGCTGCTTTCAAATTTAATAAACTCTGAAGGCAAAAATCTGGCAAACAATTGAGTCTTAAAAATAATCACTGCTCATCAAAATGCATGGGTACAAATTACTGTGATTCTCTGTAGAATTGCATAATTCCTTATTATCATGTAATCGGTTGCCAATGTGATTCACTGCATAAATATAGTTTAAATATTTATCTGTTGTAATTAAGTTAAGGATCTAACTGCAAGATGTGGATTGGAAAACAAGAAAAATCTGTATTTAATTAGAAATACAATTCATTTCAACAACCAACACTGAAAGGTTTAAACGAAAACAATGTTAAATTTACCATCAACAGAGACTTTGGACTCAAAATTAAATCCTACCAGCACTGCACACTTGGCTGTGATTCATGTAAGTTAATAGTAGCAGGAACATGACAAAAATAATAGAAAATGCCTAATATTATTTGCCAACAATAATTACTAGTACGATGGGTTTTGAGCGCTAGTAACTAACTTTTATTTTGGATTGGACCAAAGCAAAGATGAGTACAGTACAGTATATCACAAGTGATAAGGGAAACATGTTTTAAAACATGTAACTGAAAATTCTAGTAGCACATGTTGAGGTCTGGGGCATCTAGACTACTGATGGTTTTGGTAGATTGCAGTTATCTAGGAAACAAAGAAAACTAATTGCAATCATACTGTATCCAGTTACTCACCAGTTCCCCCCTGCATTCAAAAACCATGTAGGCTAGGTTACCTGATGTCTCTATATTGACCTTATACTGTACAGTATGTCTGTATTCCTGTGTATACAGTGGGTGTTGTCCCTCCTTGTGTTCTACTATATGCTCTGAGATAGGGTACACGTTTTCTTGTGATAACAGATTGAAAGAAACAGTACAAAGTCAAATCATCCTGCCGATCAAAACCCAATGCTAAATGATGCCAAAATGACCGATAAAAATATTGTCTTACTACTCCAGAATTATGTTCAGAGCAGTTAAGTCATTGCATCTTAGGTTCACCTTAATTTGGATGAGCTGAATTGTTTTCATAAACACCATATTTTATCAGTGTTGTGTGCAGCCAAAAACGTATTTCATTGTGCTTAGACATTAATGAGATATGTTCTGAAACAATTTTTAGGCCGTAAAGAAAACACTACACTTTTTGTTTTCCAAGCACCGGAGATCATGTTCAAAATGACTAAAAAAGATCTGTTATTAAAAGCCAATTGTTTTTCCCTAAAAGTAACATACCGTATACACCAGACAGAAGGGGAAGATACTTGCTTCTTTAATTTGAATAGGTATTTCAAATTAATGTCCTTTGAGACACAAATCTTCTGCTAGCAAACTGTTATATTAGTTCTGCATTCTGTGAAATATGTGCCTACTGATATATTATTATATATTACGATTGTATGTGTCAAATAATAACATAAAATGAAAAACATCTTAGAGTAATACACTGTACTGTCTTACAGAAGAAAAAGACAAAAAAAACAGCATTTTATCAGAAGATTCAAAATCCAGCACATTCCTTAAATACAACACTTATTAGATGCCATAAAAAACACAGGTGTGACAGACACAGGACTGCTGTTGAAACTCACATCTTGCAGTTATTGCAGATAGAGGACCTACCTACAGTATACAGTATATACTAATTTGAATGGTTTACCTCATACACCAAAGAATCCCAGTACAGAAAGCAGTTTTAGCCACACAAATCAATGTACAGTTTATGCACTATACATGAATTGTTCAATGTATATTCAGTTTATAATTTAATAAACACATATTATTCAGATTCAAATGTCATTTTAGACTGCTAAATTCTGGGGTGAAAAAATCCAAACATAGATCAAAGCACATCAGGTTAAAAAATATTCCACAATCGTTTGTTCTTATACAGTAGAGAGTAACCAATATTTCAGTGCTAGGAAGTGTTTACATTTTGGAATATTTTATGACACAGAGGGAGAAGTACCAGATAAGTCTGTGTCTAACCAGCTTTTAGAACTAGCTGTGCAGTCACTTAAATTCAGGGTTGTGCAGATAAACTTGAAAGGCACATTTATTTCACTGCAGTTAGATGCCTGGTACGATGAACTGTGGGAACTTGGGAAAATGAAATTAGGCTCACTACAACAACACATTACCCTAAATAAACTAATTTTTATTAAGAACATAATTATGGTTACAAATGAAAGGTGGCCATTCAGCCCATACAGTCAGTTGGTAGTTAGGAGCTAATAAATTCAAGGACTAGCCATTTCATAAAAAACAGCTTCTGCATCTACATGCCTTGTTCCATACTTCTGCAACACACATATAGATACTGTATAGACAATAACAGTGTTATCCTCAAAATATTCTGAACGTATATCAAAACCTATAAAAACTTGTACTATTGTAACCCTGCACTGTCTTGGATATTACAATCAGCTTAGCTTCATATTTCAAAGCTCCTGTCATCCACTACAGACAGATCCCCACACACAGGGTAAGCAGGTACAAATCATTTTATAATGACAATGTACTGTACACACTGACAATGCAAAAGGAATTGCCTGCAAGGTAATTAACTTTCTGTGTGTGCATAAAACACCGAGGCAGGCAAGACTGCCAAAACATTTGTCTGCTGAGCAGAGCTTTCCCAGATGTTCATGTTTATGGAAGAATAACCCACAGCATTATCATGCTTTTACCTTTGTACAGCTTCTTGAACATATACCCAGACTCACTGTCTGTACAATTAGAAACAAAAAGGATAGTAAGTACAAATCTGTACATATACATTTGCTGACAGACACATTTATGGACTACAGTGCAAATAGTGAAGGCTGAAAACATTTCACAGTTCTGTAAGCCAGGGTTAAAACAGCAGTTTGATAGTAACACAGCATATCAGTACATAGATCTCATTCTCTGTAAATAATATTTTCAAAAGATTTTTTCATTATAGTTAAAGAGATCAAACAATGCTCAATATATGTCTAGATAAAGGAGTAATAAACAAATTAGATTAGCAAGAAAAGACTAAGGAATTTGAAGTGACAAATGATTGGCATTCTGCAACTCAGTAAAACGCTTTTTTAAAATAAAATTAACCTGCACTCAAGCTGGCTCCCCTGATTGAACCTGCAGATACGCTAAATCAATGTCATTGGATGAACAAAGTGGGTTTGTTAACCAGGTCTTTAGGAGGTGAAGCTGTCGGTGTTGATCTAACTTGACGAGACCTCAGATTCACCCCTAATCAAGTATGCAGCTCCAACTGCAGGCTGTGCAATCCCAGAATGAGAAGGCCTGGGGCAGATGGTGCAGGGGTTTTTAGGTACTTCAAGGAAAGAATTTGTGCCTGTTTTGCTTGGTTTTATCTCCTACTCCACCCACTCGTTTTTAAGGTGTTTTCTGAACAAAGCATCACGAAGGAAGTAAATAACATTTTGTGGCTAGTTGCACCTGCACTCTACTGAGAGTGTTGAAAAGTACTGCTGTCTTTTTATTTCATAAACATATTCTGGTTGTAGTTTCCTTACTTTTGTAAAGGTTAATTGTTTTTTTTTCAGCATGTACCTTAGCATCAGTGTTTTGACCTTAAACTGTGTACACCATAACAGCCATACGTTACACCAAGGTAAAGAACACTTGGCAATGCATCTTGAAATCTAAAAAATGAACAGCATACATTGTGTGTAAGACATCCTGTCATACACCTGAAGCGAATGTGTGGCTAACTGTCACTAAACAATACACAGACGAATCAGAATTTAGGTGCAACATTTACGCTCAAAACTGTAAGATATTCATTTTCCATTGGAGCCTACACATTATTTCAGATTGAGAGCATACAGCCCCTGCTTTGGTCTTTCAGATTATATATTTAGAGGTTTTCTAAGCACTGAACAAATGAATTCTCACAAATGAACCAAATCCTGAAAGTTTTACACCTTACAAGGTGCCAAATATGAATCACTGCAGTTGAAATGCCAGACAGACTTTTCCTGTGTTGCTGGGAGAGCCTATTGGATTGAAACAGTCCAAGAGGCAGGGGGTTAAGTGTTTCAGATTGCTGTACAATTTTACACATAAGATATGACTCGATGGTCTTTTCTTTCAACTCCACTTGGGTGGTCCTATGCTGAATTTTATACAGCCACCTATTAGCGCCATTGCTCATTGATTTATGCAGCTGCCACCTTGACTTCATCAGCATCATAAGTATAAATGAATTGTGGGCACATTGGTTAAGGGCTATGCCTTCCACATTGTGGCTTAAATAAACTGCCCTTAGAGTGAAAAGGAAGGGGGGCAGTCAAGGGTAGTCAGTGGTAGTCTGACATACAGTACCAACCATCCATCTTCTTTGCTTTCTGTAACAAATTGCTTTCACAACCTCCTAAGTAAAAAAAAATACAGGGAAATCAGGATTTATGTTTACTCAATTTAATCTTTGTCTTCTCACTCAACGTAAAGTTTTTCTTCTCACTCAATAAAGATGTTACAGAGACAATTAGCTTAGTTTTCAAATCATTTAAAAAATCCACCAAAAAAATGGACCTATTTTGCAAAACATCAGACCCACCTCCAAAACACATAAATGTCAAATGTGTTTGCTACACGTCCTAATCATTAACATTTACATAGTTTTTCAAAAAATATGCATTGCTGCTTTAACTTTTAAATCAATGTTCAACTGAAAGGTATGCAGTCTTTTACAAAACTAAAAGGGGACAGAGAATCAACATATGCTGGACTTCTAACATTGACTTACTTATACCTTGCCCTTAAAGTAATTAAATCCATTTCTACACTATCTCTGTCATTGCAATCCATAGGCAAATCTGGAGACATAGGGATTAAGGATGGATTTAATGAGGGGATACTAGTCCATTGCATGTCAAACATACAATCACTATTTAGAGATTCTTACTAAAGAAGTGTTTTTGAAAGGTGAGAAGAAACCAGAGTACCCAGAGAAAGTTCTCACATATGGTACATGGCAAGATGAAAACTTTACACAGTTAACAGTTAAGTCAAATATCAAACCCAGAACCTAAGAGCTGTGAGACAACGGGTCCAACTACCACACCACCATGCACCATCATGCTTGTAACTACAGTAATTTGTCATGATATTTTGTCATGAGTATTTTATATTGTTAGAAGGGTATGTGTGCTTATACTATATCCTTTATTTCTTTTACTTCACCTATAATACGTTATATTTTCTGCCTTTTTTTGAATTTGCAGGATGCTTTTCAATTTTTGGGGGGGTTCATACTGGGTTTCTGCATTTGCAAACTGTTAACAAGATGAGTAAGCTTCAGAATGTGGATTTCAACATGTGGGATGTTTATGTGAAGACATCAGCCTAACTATAACTGGGCAGCATGGTGGTGCAGTAGTCATCACTGCTGCCTTGCAGCTCTGTGACCTTGGGTTCAAATCTGGACCTGGGGTGCCATCTGGGTAGAGTTTGTATGTTCTCCCCATTTTTGCCTGGTTCTCCAGCTTCCTCCCACAGTCCAAAGACATAGTGGTAAGTTAATTGGCTTCTGAGAAAATTGGCCCCTGGTGTGAGTCTGTGTGTGTCAGTGTCTTTGCGTGCCCTGTGATAGACTGGCATTGAGGAAGTATCTGTGCCCATTGCTTGGCAAGATAGGCCTGGCTCCCCCACAGCCCTGAACTGGATGACGCAGTTAGAGAATAGATTAGAATCCAAGGGCCTTAATTGTTCAGCTGACCTAACACTTTTTCTTAAAAACGGATTGTTTAGATTTTTCTTCTGGTTTTGAGAATTTTAATTCCAGTTTCAACAACTTTGCTTTAGAAGCTGAAACAAACTGTAGAACCTTAAGTCATTTGATTGCATTATATTTTTAGAACAATTATTTAATATCAGAATTATTTTTATTAGAATATCAACATTTGGGTCATGCAAGGTGCTATGATTTTTAAATGCCTTCCTTCTTAAGCTTCTTAAGGATTTTACTGGATCTATTTAAATTTGTATTTTCATATTCTGCTATACATCTGAGTTAAAATCATCTGAGAAAAAAACACAATGCACAATTTTTAGAAATATTTTAGACATACTGTATTTCAATTTTGTGTCAAAATTTCTATTAACTAATTGTACATCCTTAAGCTAACACCATTTTGGCTGACTTAAGTGAATCGAATAAATCTTTACATAATACTGGACATGTCAAAAAAGTCCTGTCTATAAGCATTTGAGGATCAGCACTGTTGTATTTACTGTCTACACACATGCAAACCAAAATATTAGAGAATGGAAGGTTCCATAGTAGCAATCCATCCTATTCCATTATCATGAATGGACCAATACTCAGTGGATCGCAAAGGAGTAGCAATCTGGCATTTTCTGCAATGTGCTGTGCTGTAGGAAAGAAGATCACTACAGGTGACCTTACAACCCTCATGATTGTTGGTGCATGTGCATTTTAAGCATTGCTGAAGGCAAAAGCAGACTTAGCTAACATACACTTAGACAACCTTAATGAAGTATTAACTTGATGTGACTGTCAGCTAAAATGATTCTTTTATATAAAGAACTGTGACAACTAACGCTTTTACAGTAAATCTAGTTTTAGAATGTTCCTACAGTTTTGTGGTTATACTAGATTTTACTGCTTCACTTGCTCACTGGATTTCATTTGCAGTTTTTAAATAAAGTTTAAAGTGGAATAACAGCAACCAAGGTCTCTGTCACCTCTGCTACTTATACTTTAAATTCTCCATGATGTGACTTCCAAAAATTGATAAATATCATAATACGTCTGTGTCTCTTTTCCTATCATTCGCCTTTCAGCATTCTTCTTCCACCCCATCTTCATCTTTGCAGCTGCACCTAGGTTATAGTACCTTCTCTCTCTGTAGGGGTATCCTAACTTCAGTGTTCTACGGCGTGGAGTTTGGCCCTCAGCCAAGAACATTAAGTCAATGTTCCTTATGCCTAACTCCTCCATAAACATTCCTTAATGCATTTTCCTACTGGGTGATGTTATTCCTTGTGAACTGCAATTCTCTGTTGTGTCTTTGTATGCACTGTCCTTTGAGCTGTTTTGACACACTTCATAAAACAAATAATTCTTAATAAAAAAACCACCAACAGGAAGCACAATTTCAGCTGCAGGAAGTTACTGACCCCAAGGGACAGACAGCTGAGTATGTTTATGAGATGACCACTGAGCAGGTCCACACCTCCACATCCATCTGAGTGGAATTGATGCTGCAAGTGTTAAATGTATTAAAAATGTGCTATATATAAGAATATTAAAGATAAAAAGTGTTGAACAATGTTAAAATAACAAACTGAAAGAGTGGTGATTCTATTTTAATTTACAGCAGCCTCATAAAGAAACTAGCAGTCAAAACGTTAATCCACTGAAGACCAGTTTTGCCCTGATTATGGCTTCTTGGGTCCATGTTACTTCAACTGTCAGAGCCAGTAACTGGTAAGAATGTAGACCCTCCCAAAAGACTGTTAAATGGGCATTTAAGGAAGAGTGTATTTCAAAGTTGTGCAAATCAGAAATACCACAACAAATCATTTAATAGTCTCATCATTATCAATAAATTATAAACTAAAAAGCTGATGTGATTGTTGAGGCACTATATTAAGTAAAATCAAGAAATTAAATAAAAACGGCTGAAATAAACAATAAAATAACACAGCTCAAATCAGAAAAAAACATTAATGAATAATTTGTTGAGTGGTTGTTTCTTCTTGAGGCACTCAAGTTTCTTTAATTACTGTATATAAATGGAGTTTACATACTGTATATATGAAGTTTGTTTGACTGAATGCACTGTATACTGTATATTTGCATTGGACAGAGTTTACAGATAAGATCTTTCTAGATAAATCCTATGCACAATAACGATTTAAGGAACAATATATATAGAATAAGAACATGGGAAGTGAATTGCATAGTCTCTGTATTTGAAAATCTGCTGTGACTTTATGTTTTCTTGATTTCTCTGAAAACGAGATTGAGCCTCGCGGGACAGAAGAACAGAGCAAATACTCTATAACAGAGCATTGTTCTGTGTCAGAATGAAGCAGTAGAACACAAGCAAGCACAAGACAAGAAAAGGTCATTCATTTCACTTCCCCAGTCCTTGTCCTGTTATTAATCTGTTTCTCTCATCAGTCTGAAGAAGAATCAAAACTAACAGGTAGAAAGGGAAAAGAAACCACAATCCATCAATTATGTTTACCTTACACTCACATTTTCATAACTTTGGGATTTCTAATTGGTATGTCCCTACATGCTAGTATACAGAATGAACAATCGAAGAAGAAAATATGTTGAATAAAGCATGAGAGACAACATTTAATTAATTTTGTATGACCCTCAGTTCAAATAAGACAAAATTATAAATAATCTTAAACTTTGAGGATAAATATTTTTTATTAACTAGCTTTTGACTAGATGGGCAAATGTCTAGCCCATGCCTAAAAATATTTTAACAGAAATCAGTTAAAGACTTTGAAGAAGATTAAATATATGATTGACTGTGACATTGGGACAAAAAAAAACATATTTGAAATTTGAAACTGTTTAAAAATAAAATATACACATATATATGCAAAAACTGTATGTAAGTGAAAGGACACAACTGTGCAACATTTTTGTGGCTTTTGTGGATCCAAAAGAATTGTGAGAGGGAAGGATTTTCAGCAGCAGACCAATGTCCTAGTATGCGTATTGCCTTTACTAAACATGTACACTGTTTCTAACGGTCTTTTGTAAACTATGCCTTGACAAATGTTTGAACCTGTAACCTTTGGTCTGCAAGTGGCTGTCTTTAACCCTTATCCGTATATTTTACTGCCATTAGTGGAGATTTATACACATTAAAAAGACAACTTCTTGTGAAGCACAGAACATACTTTCCTGCTCATTAATGGGTAGGTGGTTTCACCCAGGGGGGATTGAATAATTGGCCTACAGATGCTTATTATAACCTGATTTTTAGAACTAGGCTGCAATTAAGAAACAGCTGAATATCATCTGACAGCTTTTTTGGATGTAGTTTTCAGTGATTAACAGAGAGCAGCTTCATGTTAGGTGATTTATGTACATCATTCATTGTAATTGGTCCTTCAGACTAGAAGTCCTGAATTATAGACCCTGTGCTGGGATGGTAAAAAGCAGCAAACCATACAGTGTATTTAGATTTTGCTGTAGAGTAAACTTGCAATGTACATGCTCTCAATTTACGCTGTCGCAACTTTAGGCAGTCAGCTCCGGAAAGTAAAAAATTGAAAAAGTGCTTTATCCTCTGAAAAATTAATCATGCACACCTATGAGAGCTAGTTAGTGGGCCTAGATAGTCATAGATACTCTTATTTGCTGTTTTTACACTTATATTTAGTATCTTGAATTACTATAGGAGGTTAGTAGATAAAATTTGACAATGTGCAAATTTGGCTTTATGCGCTACTCAAAATCCCTAACCTTTGCCTAAGTTGTGAGGCGACTGAATTTAACTTTCCAGTCTAATTTTATTGTTATCATTTGGTGTGATGATGTAAGGTGCAAGGTAGAGACAGAGTTAGTTATCTAAATAATTCCAACACATTCTAAATATTTCTACAACCCATACAGGGTAATGAACAGTATTAGAATATAAAGAAATTGCTTATATTTTATTAATTTAATACATACAGTATGTCTAACAATGCCTTCAAAGTTTTTATTTCTGCATTTTCTTCCTACATAATGGGACAATTTGCTGTGTATTTATTTCAAAAGAGGGAAACATTTAATGAATTTCATAGTCTTTAAAAATTAAGGACTGTTGTATTCAGATACAATCATGCATGAAACATACAGTACAAAGGTCAAACAGGACAAGTAAAATTTAGTTCCTTTGTTGAGTAGGTTTGTTGTGAATTTGGTAAGCATTAATAACATTGTAGTATGCATTTATATGTATAGATTGAGTTTCATATGAAATCTATTTACCTACAGTACAACCAGAAATATTGTTATCAGGAATACAGTACATATGCTGTACTGTATATTACTCATCTAGCTGTATTTTGAAAATGTTGATGTGTACATGTCTAACCAAATAAACCTACACATCGGGTGGTTGTAACAAAAAGTATGCCATTTTAAATGTCCTGGGTCAAAATCTGTGGTGAAATCGTCTGACAAATT
This sequence comes from Atractosteus spatula, assembly GCF_055471065.1. Taxonomy (NCBI): domain Eukaryota; kingdom Metazoa; phylum Chordata; class Actinopteri; order Semionotiformes; family Lepisosteidae; genus Atractosteus; species Atractosteus spatula. Next base: position 54,715,604 of record NC_142708.1, on the reverse strand, counting down.
GTGCAATAAGCCAAGTAATACAAAGTTTAAAAAGCAAGAATTCTAACAGCACATCTTGAAAGACAGGTTTGGCTTTTTGAGGAAATTAATTCTTCAAAAAAAAAGTTAACTTCATATGCATATAGTATAACACCTTCCAAATACCTGGACAAATAAACAAAATGAAAGTGTAATTAATATACTGTACACTGTAGGAATATTACTGTAGCTTGAATCACACACTTGAAAATGCAAATATTCTTGCAATGTTTCCAGAATTGTTATGTTTCCATCATGCAATGCTGGTACAGAAATACTTAATTTTCATACAGTTACAAAGGGGTTAAACCCATCATAAAATCTAAATTATTTTTTTTTCTGGCACAGTCAAAGGGTGTGACAGGGAGCAACCTTTTCTTGAATGTAAAGTGGTTTGCTTAATTTATGCTGGGTCAGAAGTAAAGGTCATACTTTTCAATTCAGAAAAGGCTTCCTTGCGGTCAGAAGCTGAATTTCCAGATGCAAAAGCGTACGATCAAACAGTTCATAATTAGAACCATATAATTTGGAAACATTATGATATTAAAGATGGCAGCTCGGTTTCACTAGCAAAACTAACTTCATGAGTGGCTGACCATAATTTAGGGTTTCACTGCATCTGTGTGAAGAACAAAAGGAAATGCATTGGAAAAATTGGCCAGTAGGTATTCCAGTCTCAATTCTTAAAAGCCTGAAGCGACAGTGCTGGGAAGTCTGTCGTCTGCTTGTGTGTCAAGTTGTCTATGTCATGAAGAGGAGGTTTTGGCTGGGAATTGAAAAATGAATAAAAACAACAATATTCTTAAACCAATGGAAAATTAGATAATGAGTTCTATTGTTGCAAAATATCTGAATTGCATTGTAAAAGTACAGTTTGTGAAAGAAAAACAATTGTAACATAATAAAGAAATACGAAAACAAAGACCATTATGTTGAGTGATCAAAGTCTTGTAAACATGATTTCAGCATATACATATACTGTACACAAATACTGTACCTCTAGGCACAACGATTTTGTGGTTACTAGTAAGCAAGAGCAATAACATTCAGTTGCACTGTAGACATGGCCAGTCAGAAACCACGTATAAAACAACATTAACTACTGGCTGCGTAAGGAGATCACATAATGGTCTAAATTTAGAGAACAAAGAAGTGATTCTTAATACTTATGATCCTTACTCATTGAAACAAAAATGCCTTTTCTTAAAACTTGCAATCCTTAAAATCATATTGCAAATAATACTGCACTTCAATATGATGTTTTCAGATCAATGAAAATTACTATCTTAGGGCTTTACTTTTCTATGACATTTATTTTGCATGCACTTTTCAGCGAATTGATATGAAGTCATTGATGAAATGCTGCATTTTTGTATAGCATTTTTTCATTGGAAATTTATGAAACATGAATCTGCTTTTGGTATTTTGTGATTCTAATCTATTCATTAACATGAACGTGAACGCAAACACAACTTTTATTTTTATCGTACTAACAGATGCAAATGTAGGAACCAGAAAGAAAATGGTACTCTTAACACAAGCTAAAAAATGTACTGAAACAGAAGTTCTTTTGCACCTTTCTGTAACTGCACTATGGAATCAGTTTCTTAAGATGCAAATTGAAATGTCTTATTATTTATTGTAACTACTGTAAATTTAATAACTTTAAGACACTGAGGAGGACATTATCAAATAGTAGACTAACAAGTGAATTCATTAAACTAGAACTTATCATTACATTATGTGAATTCCTTTACAATTACTGATTAATTCAGTATTAATGCACCACCAGTATGGCCTAAACACCTTTTTGTTTAATAGAAAATAATTTTAACCAATATTGGTGATAATCCACCCAATTTTACCAAATGTGTATAAATTACTAAGAAACTATCCAATCTTATCAAATTTGTACCAATTACTAAGTCTTGTCACTGTCTATCCATAATATCTAAATACAAATTAACCTTGTAAGTCCAAGAAATATATTTCCTAGTTCCATTGTGCTTATTTAAGATTTGAAGGACATTTATCAAATCATTCATACTATAGAATGAGCAGCTTATGCATGCGCAGTATATACAATGTTTCACTGTAAACTTTCATCAATTACTATCAATTATTTTTATCAAAACATGCAATGTTTGTTCAGCCTCTGGGTACACACAGGCCACAAAGATTATCTTAGCCTTTCATATTTTTTAGATGACAACACTCTTGCTAACATGAAGCAGACAGATCTCTGAGCTACTGGAGAGGATGCCATATAGCCACATAATAGCTACTGATCTTTTGATAAGAGTCAGGATTTTAGTACTCTTATGGAAGCCAGAATAAACTGATGACTATCAAGACTGTCAGGTGATAAAAATATTTCTAACTGAGTTTAATTAATTTATTACGGGAAAATAAAGGTTCTATTCATCGGAAGTTTACGTAAGACTTGCTTTGGCTAAGAATTGTGAGAAATAACTATTACTATAATGAAAGCTTAATCTCAACTGAGGTTTTCACATTTCTTTTCTAATTTTGTTTTAAGATGTTATTTAACTCAGTTTCAGAAGAAGGTTAAATTATAGTCTTGTAGTTCCACTCTCCTATCTATAAATATGAGTCAGATGCCCACAACTCGGCACACACCTTTTCTAGCTCCCAAACTTCACCATTGCAGCTGCCTCAGAGGTTCTTTCCTCAAAAGTAAAGGGGGTTGTGACTTCCTCAGCCAGGCAACTTAATGCCAAGGTTCTTAGTATTTTTCTCTTGTATTTCATCGGCTCATTACACTGTTTTTAGAATTTTGTCAAAGTACTGTAACATCAAATGCAGTGTATCGGCTTCTTGTGATCAAGATTGTGTTCAATGAAACCATCTTAATTTCAGGCAGCATGTGAGCATGGCAGTGAATTGCTGCCTTAAAGTTCTGGGGTCCTGCATTTGATTCTGAGCGGGAGTGCTTTGCATGCTCACCCTATGTTTGAGTGGGCTCTGAATTCCTTCCACCTCCCAGAAAAATACAGGTTAGGTTTGATAGGCCACTCTAAATTATGCCCCTGGGGTTAGTTCTCTGGTTCTCATTAGCTGACCACGTATGGCTTGGAATGCTGTATATCAGTCACACATGACATATGCACTACATAGCTCACCAGTCCAACAATCGTTGCCACTTTAAAGTTGTGCGCTACTGCCATAAATGAAAAAGAAAAGAACAAAATAACAGTTGTGAAGCCATGAGGTGCCAATTCCTCGAGGGATGGTACTTTCCTCCGCAAACTCGTACTTTTTTTAAGCTTTTCCCCCTGCATAAGATGGAGACATGCAGATCACTAGTGATTTGACAGGCCCCTGCAATCATTGGAATCTTTGGTATTTCTTAGCAGGATCAGCTGCGCATCTTGCTCCACACAGTATAAATGCAGCACCAAGTGAAGAAGGAGAGATGATGCTGACAAGGAGCTGAATCCAAGGATGAACATTGTCAGATCGCCCAGCCTTCAGTCGGCATGGACTGTATCTGTTCCTCGTCTGAAGGTTTGCTACTAAACCTATTATTTGTCTCCAGCTCCAGCTGAAAGGGCAACACTGGTACTGACTATTATTTCAGTCTCCATCTGAGGCTGAGAGGCAGAGTCATATTGAACTATTTCTCCCATAGTACCGTGGAAAGAACTCTATTTTTCCCCCAGCACAGGTTGTTATTTTTTACTCTAAATCTTGGATGTGGGGTGGAGCTGTGCACAGGGCCCACATAGAACTGGTGCCCCTATTGTGCACTGCCCCATGTGGCATCACACCAAATAAAGTTTTTGTTTCTATTGATTTCATGCAGCTGCTCAAATACCTTTGCAAAGGATGCCTCTGCCAAGACCTGAAAACATCAACAAAGTAGCATGGAAATAGGTATAAACTGTATTTAAGTTGTTTGTGCCTTGGCAAGTTCCTTAAATTTATCCAAGGTCAAAAAAGTGAAAAGTCTTTTGTTGAAATGATGAAGAAGTTTCTGCATCTGTCTGGGACTTGAAGAAGAGCATGAAGTTCATAAGGTCTCTGGTCAGAGAATGTCTAGACAGCTATTGCGAAAACACAAACAGAAATAAAAAAGTATTCATTTTTTTAATAATTTAACTGCTGTTTTGTACAGATATAGGCCTATAAGGGCAACCACAAAATGACCATGCTTTCTGGAAAACTACTGTTTTGTTGAGGGCACAAGGCTCATGGATGGGTAACAGACATAAAAGGATGTGGGAAGCAGTACTAGGTCTTAAACCGCAATTCTAAGGCCGAAATAAATCTAATCTTTTGGCACATTTTTTTACTCAAGAATTTTCGTCATTAAACATTAGTTAGGGAAAATATAAATCTATGAACCCCCTTTAAATATGCATATTTATAAGGTAAGAGTGGGAAACTACATTAGTGTGCAAGCTGGTAAGGAACAAGAAAGGTTGTTTACTATCAATGTAGGAAAATACAGCTTTTCAGCAGTGGAACCTTCTTTGCATGTGTGTTATTTCATTTTCTTTTTATTACTTACAGGTTTTTATTCTAACATTTTTGCTATATGCATGACTGTTCTTTCAAGAAGATTAGTCTGCTAATAAAGTTCAGAGAACATCTCAATCGTGTAATAGCTTTGCATACTGGCACCTCTAGTACACAAATTGACCTACGCACCAATTGCAAATTGTAAAACCCTTTCCTGATGGCCTCTTTCTGTTTGCAGTAGACCTCTTCATTCTATCCAGAGGAGATCTGCTGTTATGTACTTTTTTATTGTGATGGCCAGGTGGGTTGACGTTTGATTTTCTTTGGGAAATGCATTATTTGAAATGGAAATGGGAACAGAAATGAAAAATGAAAGGACTGCAGAAAATCCCCACAGAAATAGAAACTGGACCTGTAAAACACAAAATAATGACAACAAACTGATGCCAGCAATATCATAAAAGCAATATTATAAAACCCACACCAGGACTGAAAAGGTAAACAAAGGTGAAAAGAAAAACAGCACCAACAGTGGAGATGAAAGCGGGGATGACACACGTCAGCATGCGTAGGCTGCAAAGGAACAATAGGTTTATTCCATGCTGAAAAGAGAAGAAAGAAAACACATTTCAGCTGTGGAGCCTTCTTTGGGTGAAAGCCCAGGTGTATGCTTATGCCCGAAGAAGGCTCCACGGCCAAAACGTTGTGTTTTCTTTCTTCTCTTTTCAGCATGGAATACACCTATTACTTGTTCCTTTGCAGGTAAAAGAATAACTACTGCCTATCCATCATCAGAAAGTGGCTTGTCCTGTCACAGTCAGCCAGAGTCTACAGGAGAAGCGTAGGGCACAAAGAAAGACTGAGCAGCATGACTACTCCTACCTTGGATGGGATGCTAAACAACAACCTAGGCCAGAGAGAATTAATGATTTAGAACAGTTAGTCAGACTGGGAAGTAGGGAATTAAAGCACCCAAAGGAAACTTAAGGTGACAACATGCAAACTCCATGCAGACAGATAGGAGTAACCAGACTTGAACATAAGCCATTGTGAGTTATGAGTAAGCACTATCACAACAAGCTTCTACTCCCAAAAATGTAAAATGCAAATGTAAAATATAATGAAGACATAGACTGAAACCAGACCGTTTGTGGCCTCAAGTCATATAACCAAATAGATGTGTACTGTATCATGCTCTTTCATATGTAAAATAAAAATCTTCTCTGGTATTTTAGTTTAAAAATATATGAAGAGAAAAACATGCATTTCCTTAGAAATGATTCCAACAATATTTACATTTTATCACCGAGATGTATTACTGACCGTTTTAATTATATTGTTCTTAGATAAACGATGACTATACAATGCACAACATAGTATAATACCCTACACAAATATCTAAGTGGTTTACCTTTGCTGGTGTTTCTTCTATGCACGCTTGACAATGAAGCAGACATTATTGGCTTTAGACAATATGTTTCATTGTAGGTGCACAATTCATAAAAAGTATGCATTTTTTCAAATGCATTTAGAAATACGGCTTATGACTTACATTTTAAAAATAGTACATACAGTATAGTATTGTAATGATAACTATTACAGCAATCCTGATATAAAATCCAACCCAAAAGGTTGTACTACGCATTTTTAATTTATGTAGCTCTGGCTATTAAAACATGTTTCTTTGAAAATGTTTAAATTTATAAAATACAAGAACATCAGAACATACTTCACTTACATGATTTTTACCAATGGTGATAGTGGAAACCATTCATCTAATGACATGTGCTGTAAGTTGGAACTGTAGACTTTCAGTGATTAAAACTCACAAGAACAAAAAGGATTTAACGTTCCAGTGGTGAACTGGCTCATTTTACAGGGTCCTACTAGGACATCACAAATGTCCATGTGCTGATTTTGGCCCTTAGAATCCCTGCCTGCAAGGCTCATAGACCTTTTCATTGCGTGCTTTTTTAAACACACTTGTCTCAGATGGAAAAATAGTTTGTTCAATTCAATAGAGCATTTTGACCCATAATGGCCATGGGCCCAGTGAACCATATGGTGAAGATCTACCAAGATGAAAATATCACAGTACTTAAAAAAAGACTGTGGATTCATAGAAGTCTCTTGTGCATATGGTAATGACTAAAGGTTAAATATAGAGCAGTGCTGTCTTTCTTCAGACTGTATTGCATCTGCGATACTGTCTTAAGCCACTTTTCAAATTACCCTTTACATAAATGTTATTCTTTCCCACACTCTATGAAAACCAGCTTTTCTGTTTGCCTTAAGTAGTATCTTGCCACCTAGTGGCAGTGAGTTACAACACAAGGCTGCTTCCCTGTTCATCTGTGGCCACTCTGTTTAAACTCTGGTCATGTAAAGAGTAATGTAATGTAGTAATAAAGACCATTTTTGGTGGAATTTCCACTCCAAATATATATATATTTTTTAACTTTAGTCATGATATTTTTGTACAAAAAACAGATATGGTTAAACTTAGTACTCATAAAAAATCCATTTGACTTAAAATTGCTAAACTGACTCTGTCCGGTATTTTCAGGCTCTAACCGTAATACTGCAATAAAAAACAGGACGATTTTTCTTATTTAACATAGGCCCAAGTTTCATGCTATATTTTATTTAAGCTGCCACAAGCAATTAAAAAGACCAAAAGCAACATTATTAGTGTAACAAGTATTCTCAATGTGTGAAACCCTTATCTTCAAAGGCAGTAGAACACAGTGCTTCTAGCATATTTAGCACTATTAAAGTACTGATAAGAAAAAGGTACAATAATACAGCTAACTGTAAGTTTCTCAAATAAAGTCTGTGAAAGGGATCAATTTGACTAAATAATGAAACCAAAAATATGAACATGGTTCAGTTCAGAAAGTGTTTAATTCAGCAATACAGCGTTTTGAAAGCAATTGGCTGGTCATCTGTGTGTTTACATCACCTAACAAGAGAAATGTAATAGCAACATTAACTGGAATTACATGAGAATAATAAATGACTATGTTCACTGGTTTGACACTCATTTAAGAATTGACATTAATAAATTCTTTTAGAACTAATCTATGAGTGGTCTTGTGAAAAAAGAACAAGTCCTACTGTCTATAGCAGTGTGTAGTTTTCTCACATTTCACAGGTGGGTTCAACAATAATAGTTTTTCCTATATGGGTAAGTATCCATGTAGTGTGGTAACAATTTTAATAACAAAAAACAGTTTTTGAGGGTTTAAAAATGAGTCCTAGTTACAGTTATTTCAGGCTAGATTTCACAGTATGCTAAACAGAAAAAAACATACATGAAAGGGGATTAACACTGCATTTTAATTGTAAAGCAAACCAACTCTGGAACACAGTTGGTACACAGGAGCTGTGATATATGCCTTTAGGGTTGTCTCTTTATGTGTGAAATCAACACAATGCATACATTACCTGGTCTGTGTGAACAGATGTGTGATTGCTCAGCAGTGTGAAGTGTTGCCTTTTATCCAGAAGGGGGATCCTCCATAATTAATCCCATGTGCTGAAAGCAATGCCTTTTTCAAACTACGGTACCTACTCAGCATTATATTTTTTATAGTTTGTATTATGTCCTGTCCTTTAATCTTGATTTAGGAAATGTCTGTTCTTTTTAATAAGGTATCAAAGTTTTTCTTATTTATTTGATTTTTTTATGTTTCTTTTTCTTTGCAGTTTGACAACACTGTATTTTCAACTATTCCTACCCTGAGCACTTTCACTTTTCTGTCTTTTTGCAGTTTTCTGGAGAATAGTTTTTTATATTTTACAATGAAATTTGTTAAATGTATTGGAAAAAGCTCTTAACATTTATGGGCAGATGAACACATTTGAGATGCTTCTCCCTGTCGTTTTGCTATTCATAGTGTGTGCCACTATTAAAGGAAAAAAGACTACAGGAAAATGTGTTGCATTTTAAATGAACAAACAATTTGTATTTTTATAAAAATACTTCTTTTGAATTGGAATATAAATCAGGACTGTGTATTCATTTGAACAAGACTGAAAATTATTTAGATTATTGACACAAGAAACAATATTCTGAAGTGCATTTTTTTTGTAAAAGCAGTGTTGGCAGTATTTAGTTTTTATTTTACCTTTTATTGTTAAATTACATATTAAGATATTGATCTTGGTTTAATGCAATAATTTACTAAATCATATCTGCTATGAATCCAGCGTAAGCAGAAAAAATATTTAATTTAATGAACTGCAATCAGGGATATGGTGAGGTGAATTAAATATTATCCCAGTGCAATTACTTTATTGGGTGGGTTTCACAGATGCCAATTAGCACTAAGCCTGGACTTACAGTACTCACTAAAATTAAGTGCAAGATTGCGAATTAGGGTTTCTGAAACTACTGTTTTATAGGACAAATCAAATTTGAAGACTGATTAAATTGTATCATGTTGGTGCAGTGGTTGTCCAGCACTGGAGCCCTGGGTTACATTCTGAACCTGGGGTGCTATCTGTGTGGAGTTTGTATGTTGTTCCCCTTTTTGCAAGGGTTTCTCCTGTGATCTCTGGTTTCCTCTCACACTTCAAAAACATACTGGTAGCTTAATTGGAAAATTGGCCCTGGTATGAGTATGATTGTGTCTGTGTCAGTGTGTACCCTGCAATGGACTGGCATCCCTTCCAAGGTATATCCTGTCTTGCATCCTGTGATGCTGAATTGGATGAAGGAAAAAAGGGTGGATGGACCGAAATTGAGCCAGAGAGAACATTTTATGAACAAAGCTTCCTTTTGAATGTAAGAACCCCATCTAGTGTTCACAATGTAGCATGTTGTTTAAAAGATTCTTCAAAGCCACATAAACTGCTAAGAGTAGACCGCTCATAAAGCACGCTTATAAATTAGATAGAAGAATATGCCTCTTGAGTTTTTAACTTTTTTTCTTAGAGCATTAGAAGGGCTGCATGCTGTTAGCATGCATATACAGGAAACATGACTCTATTTTTAATTAGTACAAAAAAAATCACTTCTACCGAATAACTGATGGCTTCTCATTCTCTTTAATTATGCAGGACCTATAGCTGAGCCAAAAGTAAAGTTTTTATTGGCTAGCTTTCAGTTTCTGGGCAGACGGCCCATTAAACAACTTGGAAGCAGAAATGTACCCAGCTAATTGTCTTCACTTAGTCAAGCAAATTGCATCTTCTTTGAGAAAACAAAGAGCTTTTATTATAACATATATCTAAAACTCCAGTGGGGATACAGGACATTTTTTATTTTCTTTCTGTTTTAACTAACTTCAGTTGGGGTCTTTTTTACAAATAACAGTTCCAATGACCAACTTTTTTTTTCAATCAACAGCAATTCATTCCTTTATTTCTTCACAGCAGTAAACTGTTGGTATTACTGTAAGTTTTTATTTCTCTGTAACCATCTCTGATATCCATAAAGAAATAGCGCACATTACTAATCCATCCATCCATTCGTTTGGGGTCTATCCCAGCAAGCAAAAGGGACAAGGCAGGATGTATCCTGAACATAAAATATATACTGTAGGGTGGACAAATGAGCAGGCCAGTGAAAAATGCAGTTTTCTGAATGTGACGCATAGATGTTTAAATACAACACCTGTCACTTAGCCCTTACAGTTAATTTATTCTAATTCTGCTGTTTGTGCCCAAAGGGCATGTTACAACCAACACTTGTTTAGGCAAGGTTTGCAATATGCCAGGTCCTAATTAAATAACTGCATGCACATTATTTCAGGTTTATAGTTCTACAAGATTTTGTTGGAAAACTTAATAATTTAATAACCTCAAAGATTAGCTGAAATCAATTGGAAAATACACAGGAAAGCTGTAACAACGATTGTGAAGCAGGTGAAGCTTTTTACTATTGCCCGACACCAGCTAGGGTCTATTCCATCCATTTTATGACACATTTGGCTGTCAGGTTATTGACATTATAGGCTAAAAATAATAAAATGAACATTCAAAAAGCCAGTTAATGTGTTGTGCAGTGTTTCAAAAAGGCAAATGTCTGCTAACCAGAAAAAATATCAGACACCAATGAAACACTCCTTTGGCCCCAAAGCTGTAACTTTAGTCTGGATATTTGAAGAGCAAAAGGGCATTTGTAGCTGTCTTACCAATCACAGATCCCTAAGGTGTCACTTAATGACGACTTCTCTTTGCCAGAGGCGTGATGCACCTACCTGAGTTTTCAGTTTATATTTCGTGAATTGGTTAAAGTTTGGCTATAGTTTGTATTGAAGTGTCATTGGCAAACAAGCCAAAAAAAAAAACATTTTAACATCAACCAGTTTAGCCACAGATCATTTATGTTTGTCTGTTCTAGGGCAATATTTCATACAGAAAGTTAAAAGGGACTGTGGTTTAATATACTGCTCGAATTTAACCTCTGTGATGACGTTGTTACTCAGGGTTTAATGGGATCAGTTGAGTACTTAGATTGGTGGTTACATCAAGGGCTGCCATCTCACTCCATACCTAATCAAACCTTGAAATCAAACAGCAGAGATCAAACTATATACAGTGCTGTATGAAAACATCAGTTTTAATAGAAAGTTCTCTGTTCCCCTTCTCTTGCTGTTATTTAAGAACGACTTAAAAAGGCAGAGAAGGGGCCCCAAACACTGTCTGCCAGAACACCCCACCCCTTCCAATTGTGCAAAGCACGGAAAAGGGCTCCTCCAAGCTAAATGATGCCAGAGGGACTGATCACAACTTATCGCTCCCTCCAGAATAAATGACTTTCATGGTCTTTGGCACATTTCAATGCTGCATGATCAGGCCAAACACATTAAGAACAAGTTCAGTGTATTTGGGTTTGTTTTTGTCTCCAAAAAATTCAAAGAAACCAAACAAATCTGTAAATTCAACAAATGTAACAGGAAAACCAACTATATACAGTATTTCACTTAGCCAATGTGAAACTCGCAAATGATTTCAGTGTTAGTGATTCAGATATATTAATATTTCACTAGGGACAACAACATTCAAGAATTGAATGCTTTGTGAATGTTTTGGAAACTTGGTGAGATAAGTTTGGCTTAATCCGCTTGGTTAACAGAGTGATGGCGTAGCTGCAAGGCGGTAATGGGGTGGAGGAGGGATGTCTGAAATGAATGTGAAGGGAGGTATTTGAATTCTGTATATACTGCATACTGTAGATAATTTCATAATGGTGGTGACTAGGTACAGTTGTGTGAGATTGACTTCTCATTGTTATCCTCACGAATTTCAGTTAATAACTTCCATATAATACAATATTATCAGAAAATAAAACATGACATTCTTAAAAGCACTTAGAATTCTTCAAGAGACTCTTTTACATAAAATAATTTAGAACACTTACTAGAAAAAAGAGGACTATTCACAGAATTAAATGTGAAATGTCCAGTACGAAGACAATTATGTAAATTACATTTAACTGTTATACTTACAATCAGACTGTGTAAAAAAAGATGTACTGCACAATAGGCACTATTCACTATTGTGAATATATAAAATTATCTCTATCATTTTAGCTCATTTTAAAGAAGTAATGAAAACAATATATTTTTATATATTATTATGTTAAGTTTTGAGGCCTTAACTATAATGATTATTCCAAACTCCACACACTGATGCTAATCATTTCAATAGACTTAATATGGAGTAAACAAAGTGGTAATTACATACTGTACATGCTATTTTCCTATACCTTTTATTAAGAATGGTCCACTATACTAAAAATGTGCAGGAACTTCCTCTGCATGAATCTTAACTACAACATTAAAATAAAGTTTTGGTGATTTAGATTACAAAGAGTATGATGCCAGCAAAGTACTGTACATTCTCTTCAGAATTGATAACTTAAACTAAATTTTTATCGTATTTTTCAATCCATGCAACACAAAAAAAGATGGCTGTGAAAATAAAAAGCATATATTTTTCATCTAAGCATTCTGGGCCATTTATGAAACACTCAAAATTCACTCTGGTGTTTTATACTGGTTCAGAGCTTCTGAATGAATGGGATGGGGAATATCTGCAAAACAATATGCTTTGAGGTGTTGCTGCATTAAAATAACTAAACACTAAACTCCCTTCCTGCAAAATATCCTAGTTGTTCTAGTTTTATCTTTACTAAGGTTTAATTTCCTTAGTAATTTCCTTTCCTTTAGAAGAAAAGACACTTTTAATGTACTGTGTTTTTTAAAAAGCTTAGCCTTTTCCATGATTATTCATTTGGACTTTAAAGGATCATATTGGCCAAACTTAAAATCTTCCTGCATTTTTTTAAACATAAATTCAATAAAACGCTGAGTGAAAAATGATCAAAGCAAAAACCAGGAATCAATAGCACCTCTTCTGCATTTCCAGTTTATGACAAAACAAAAAGCGCAGGGAAAATTAACACTAAACAACAGGGCGACAAAAGTTGAGAGTTGAAAAGAGAATTGAAAGCAGACAAATGAGAAATGATTTACAACTGGCATGGACAGAGTCACCCAGAGGTCCTGGCCAAATAAGGCAGGAACACCCTCTGGCCAGGACACCACTCCATCACAGGGCACACACACACAAGCACACAGGGACAATATAGGGATGCCAATTAACCTAATCAGTGCATCTTTTGAAGGTGCGAGAAAAGCACCTGTCAAAAACCTCTCTGAATATTGGGAGAACCTGCCAGCTCAAGATTTGCTTCAGGCCAGATCTGAGCCCTGAACTCCAGTGCAATGAGTTAGTAGTATTAACTGTAATGCCACTGGGCTGCCTGCTGTATACATCATCCTGTGAGAAATCTTAGCAATGTATTTAGGTCTCAGCATGTTACTATGAGTTTGTATTTTTTCCTAAATGAGTTGGCAGGCACATATTAGACATAATCCCTTCCAAGATTCTTATTTAAAACAGAAGTACATAGCAACATGTTTTCTGTAAGAACCTGACCAAACTGTTGACAATCGTCATGTCATTAACATGTATTATTGTAATCTAGTAGAAAAGTGTCCTGCCAGCTGTGGCTTGCATTACTGTCCTTTGCCAACAGTTCTCAGCCACCTTGGGTTTATTCTCCCACAGTAAGCATTCTGTCACTTCTTATTGCATACATAAAGTGGTGGAAGCTGGTACTAATTTCATAAAACAAAGCTTATGAAACTCCTTATGAACAACATTCCCAAATTAAAAATTGAACTGAAATCAACCACTTCCTTGCAATAACAGAAAGAAAGAAACACATTTGCAGGCAACAAAGACGTTAAGGAAATATCAATATTTTCATATGTCTTGCTTGCAACATTTTGCGACAATTTTTGTCACAGTCATTTATAAACTTAAAACTAAAAGGCCCATCTTAGGCCCTTACTTTGAAAATATTAGTTGATGTGCTTGGAAGTCAAACACCTGATCCAGTTTGTGTGTTTCAGATCAAGTGGAAGAACGCCCTCTATTGCAGATTATAAACAGCATGGGTGTGACATTGTAAATAAAAGTGTCTGACAAACTTTTGTTCCACTGTAAAATACTGTAACTGTTATTACAGTAAATATTAAAGAAATAAATATTATAACTTGATATTGTTGTTCATAACTGTACCACAAAAGCCCTATAATAGATCTGAGTCTGTATTTATAAATATCATAACAACTGTCATCTTTATTCTGGAAAAAACATTATAGGAAAACCAAAATGATGAAACAGATCTGTACAGAAAATACTAGTGGCACTGTTCTCACATGCATTTTCGGATATATACAACTTTATAAATCATTCAAATCTGAAAAAATAAGCTGCACATTAGAAGACAAGTGTCCTGTTGAATGTACCATTATAGTTATAGCATTATAACAGTTTTTGAACTGTTTTTGATCAAGTACAATTCAAGGGAAGACTATTCATTTACACAAAATCAAATACAAAAGGAATAGCAGAGAGTCACAGCAAGTTGGGTACCACTGAATCCACAGCAGTACAGGCACTTACAGTACAATGCTGGTATTAACACCTGTGTCAAGGCTCCATTTTGCATGTCCAGAAAAAGAATAGACAGACGTGGCAGAACGACAGGTCTTCTTGTAATGGAGTTTATAATGAAAGTTCGGGAGGGACGACAACAACCAAGCTCAAACGTACTCAGCTGTCCGTAATTAGCAATTGCTCCCATCATCTTTCTTCTACAAAATGCTATAAATACCCATGTGATTCCCATCTCTCCCTCACGTATATCTTTTGCATCCCACCTCCACTGCAGCTGCCCTGCATGGGGGTCCTGGCCACCTACGGCTAGGAGGTCGGCCCTCAGCCAAGCGGGTTAAGCCAATTTCCACTCCATAATACTTTCATCACGCTTTAATCTTGGGCGTTGTCGTTCTTAGTGAATCCAACTTCTGTAGGTCAGCTGTAGGATTTGCTATCTGCTGTTAACCCAGTTTGAAAAAATCTCCTCATACTTTAGTTAGTTTGAAACTGAGCTTGAAGTGAAACAAACTCCTAACACAGTAGTGGTAAACATGGGCTTAGCAAAACAACCTGTTTTAGGCCTCAGTTTCTCAATGATGTTGTAAACAGTAGGACCATATGTAAACGGATATTTTATATTTATCTATCTTTCTTCCCACATAAATAACATTTTTTAAATGACCCTTTATCATTTTACACATATTAATATGATAAAATACCATTTTGTAAAATATATTTTTTTTTCTTTCGAGCTTTCGTCATTCAAAATGAAGAAATACTGCAAAAAAAATTTTCATGTTCCTTTATGAGTGCAGCGGTGGTTATTGTTGTGAAAACTAGATACCAGCATTCCAAATCTGAGGCGGGCCATGAACTCAAACATCCATTCTTCAAGCACACTTTGTGGCTTTGCAAGGTCACAAAGACATTTTTCCAGTGGTGTAAGCGTTCCATCATCTGTGACCTAGAAAAGTGCAAACAGTATATACATGAAATTTTTTGCACAGTAACTAATTTCATCCTCATAAAATGTGGTAGTCATTTACTACAAAAGATTACATTTTGTATTTTCAAGCATGATGGTAACTAACTTTGTGGGACTGTTTCACTCACAACATTAACAATTAACTAACTTCTCTTTATATAATCTTTTTGTCTGACTGGAAAGTATGCTGTATGCAGATAAAGAAAACATCTTTCATGCTTGTTGTGTTTGACCCTTAAGTTCAATCAAAATCTTTATTGATGGATTCTGCATGAAAATATCAAGAAAAAGATATAGATTAAGAAGATGCATTACCGTAGATAAAATTAGTTCCAGCCATATTTTCTCCTCTTCGCTGAAATCCATTATAAACCAGGTGTTTTACTGAAAACACAGTAAGTACAGTTATTTAATCTCATTTTAACTGCTTTAAGACGTGTTCTAAAAAGGCACAAATTAATTCACATACTGTAGTCAATACAAACATTAAAACTAATGTTCTTGTTTTGTAGAATGTTAGTTGTTCTGATCTGTCTGTCACTTCTATGCAATATTTAGTGTACAGCAAATATCCCACCTTGCCCTTCTATGAAGGAAATTATATCAATGCTTGTATAGCAATGATAGTATTTTTCCAACCTTTCTTTATGCTCTTCAAAAATATATATGATATGCCAGCAGCCACATCACTCTGCAACTCACAGCTGGCAGCCCACTGAAGCTCAGCAGGTGTGAGCCTGGCCAGTACCTGGATGTGAGACCTCCTGGGAAAAACTAAGGTTGCTGCTGGAAGAGGTGTTAGTGGGGCCAGCAGGGGCCGCTCACCCTGCGGTCCATGTGGGTTCTATTGCCCCAGTATAGTGACGGGGACACCGTACTGTAAACAGGCGCTGTCTTTCAGATGAGACGTAAAACTGAGGTCCTGACTCTCTGTGGTCATTAAAAATCCCAGGGTGTTTCTCAAATAGAGTAGGGGTGTAACCCCGGCATCCTGGTCAAATTTCCCATTGGCCCTTACCAATTGTGGCCCCCTAATAATCCCCATCTATGAATTGGCTTCATTACTCTGCTCTCCTCCCCACTGATAGCTGATATGTGGTGAGCGTTTTGGCACACTATGTCTGCCGTCGCATCATCCAGGTGGATGCTGCACATTGGTGGTGGTGGAGGGCAGTCCCCATTACCCGTAAAGAGCTTTGAGTGGAGTGTGCAGAAAAGCACTACAGTATATAAGTATAAGCAATTATTACTATATATATTTTCATATTGTAAGTTCCCTAAGCTTGTTGTATAGTACAGACATTATTTTAAATGATAAAATTATTTATGTCTAATTGAGAGAACTAATATTTCATTTAAGTGTTCAATTAAGTATCAGTGCGATGTTACACATAAAACAGGAGCAAGGATGTTCTGGAATCAGGTTTATAAAGCCTTGTGGATTTTGTTTTGCCTCTAATTACTAAGCCCCAGCTATCAGCACTAGATGGTGCAGTTTTCTAGTTAACCGTCAGGTTACAACATTAAAAATGTCTTCAAAATAGCTGATACGAATTGCGTCATAAACTTTAAAAGGTACACAAACTCAAGACTAACTAAGAAATAAACAGCTAATAAAATTCAGTAAAAAATACTTATTTTACTTCAGAACACACAGATACATACATACAGTACGCAAACTAGAGTGTATGCTGGCAACTGAGGTGTTACTGAATTGTTTTTTTCCCCCGATTTTCTAACCATTCCTTAACAGAAATCCTAAAAACATGAATTCTGCGGAGTTAGCAATTACCGTATGTTCAATCAACACCTACTCCTCAGTGCTACACCAATTTTATATAGCGACGGCCGCTGGGGTGGCATTAATTACATTACAGTAACTATTATCTTTTACAAATGGTTATTAGCAATGGGTAGATCCTATGATCAGTTAAATTGCAAATGTGTCAATTGCAAATGGTATGGTCTTAAAGAATATCTAAAATCAATGCAATAATAACCATAAAACACTGACTTGGTTCCACATGGAAAATATTATTTTTCTATGTCTGTCAGGTATCGAAAATTGTATGCTCAACTACCTAGCGGTGCTTAGAAAATAGACGTTTATAGAAAATAGTTGTTACCATATAGAACTGAGTACATAGTCTTGCAAGCATACATTTAGAAGCATTATTTTGACATTATACACAGTAGTTGCATTGCAATATGATGACCTCTAAACTTGTCCAAAATACTTCAACACCATTTTTAAGTTAGGTTGATACTTATAAGTATAAAACGTATAGCTTTTGGTGCATAAAACAAATAGCTGCATTTGTTTCCCACACGAGAAATAAAAAAAAAAATAAGTAAGGTATAACTATGGTTTACCTTTCAACATCAGATGTCCAGAAAAGTGCGGTTAAAAATATCCGATTCACATGAAGAAAAGACAGAGCTAACCCTTTCCAAGAAATAATGTGACTGTTTCACAGTTAAAAGCGAAAGAGAAAGTGAACATAAACATGTCCGTAAACAAAAGCAAAACAAAATCGAAACTACAGTATGTCAAAATCTATGTTGTTAAACCCGTGTGTGAGAAAAGAACGCAGAACCTTATACTGTACATAAATAAACTGGCCGAACGATTAGTCATCTGGTATAAACATGCAGTACAGCATTATCACAAAATGATATTTCCTGTCGTGTGGTGTTTCACTGTTGGAATTCATTCTACAATTATACATGGTCATTTTGAGGTACACAATAGTACGTTACTATAACCTATCACAATTCAACACATATTAGGTGACTAACGCCATCACTTCTCAGTAACAGCCCAAAAGACTAGACATGCAGCTGTGCCAAATTCATTTCTAAAACAATCAGAAATCTCACATTCCTCCCATCTCCTAGGACTTTGGACTAATACAGTACCTTGCATCTTCACCTGATGCTCCCCAAGTACCAACAAACACCAGCCAGGTGCCAATGTGGCTAAAAGCACTTGTATTAGTTGGGATACTTTTTCTTTCGTGCCACAGCAGTTTCAGTGTTTTGTCAGCTGTACATTTGTCAAATGTACACAATGGAGTTCCTAGAGCAAAGTCTATTTAGTATAGTTTTATAGTATTGCATTAAGTAGGGGTCACAGTGTCAAAGTGAAGGTTTTGTTTGTATGCAGCCGAACAGCTGTATGATGACATCTTAAAGTATTCCAATGTCCCTTTTTGTTGAATTACAGATGTATAAATTTTTGGTGAATAGTAAAAAACCTGTGCTCAAATTGTGGGGGAAAGAATTCAGTAGTTTTTATGACATTTAAAGAAAAAACACAAACTAAAGTGTTAATGGCAAAAGTATTCACCCAAATGATGTGACAAACTCAAATTAGTTCAGATGCACAAAATTACTTTGACAAGTCACAATTAGTTGATTGGCCTCAGTCTACATGCAATAACAGTGGTTCACATAATATCAGAAGAAATTCATACGTACCTCTATTCCTATGCATAACAATGCATATTTAATCTAACAAAAAACATTAATTTTACTGAAGTGTAAGAAATCTTAGGACACATGCCATGCAAACATATGTTCACATTATCACTTCTAAAATAATACACAACACAAAAATGCAAGAATAATCCTTTACTTTTATTTTCCTAGGATGTGAACTGTAAAATCTGATATCTTAATGACGAAGCAAATCCTCGTTAGAGGGAATAAAAAAATGTTCTCTAACCTTACTCCTATTTAAAGGTCCCTTATTTCCATCCCATCCAGATCCCATGACAATAAATTATGTCTCCAGATACAAAAAACACTGTAAATACCTGTTAAAAAATGTACTGCATCTACTTTGCAGAAAATAAAAAATTACGTTGAAGTCATTGACATGGAATAAGTCACTGAATTTTACCAAGCATATCTTAAGATGTAATTTTAGAAAACCTTTTTGTACACTACCACTCAGATTTCCAGTGTATTCCCAATGACAGTGCATTGAAAAGTAAAATAGTTCCAGCATTTAACTGCACGAGAAAGATGAAAGCTACAAGCACTGGTAATCCAAGTTAATTACTGAAACTCTGCCATTGTGGCCAGACAGAGATCCCACATTTTAACACAAAATCAGTCAAGAGGATTAGATCATCACTTCACAACTCTGATTCTGTCCTTCCAGCTGGAGTCTTGGTTGCATAACGGAACCCTGGACTGAATTAACATGTTTGATTTTAATCAGTTTTATTTTCTGCTCCTGAAGTTTCTGATTTAATGTTCCTTATAAATATTTAAAATCCCACATTTGATGGACATGAAACAATTCAAAAGTGTCTAATCAGTAAATCAAGTATGGATTTAAATTAAATAATCAAGAATTCATCTGGAATACATTTGAAAATTGAAAGCCATGGATAAGAAAAAGAATTGAGTGTTGACAGGACTCAGGACCAAAGTAACCCTAATAAACCACCCTAACATTGGGAACCCAACACATTTTTAAAGGCTGCAAGGAAAAAGTAAATGTTGTCTTGCACAATGTAAGTGATGCAAAAATGATCTGTTGCAAAAACAAATTGGCTGCCTGCACATTTTCCTTCTATGCAACTGCATTGCAGCAAACGTTTAAGGCAGTCTGTTCAGAACTCCTCTTCTGCGTTTCTGGTGCGGATGGCCTTGAGGTGCTGCAGGCGCTCGACACACTCCTGCAGGCTGCGCTCCCCATGAACCTTGTTGTCTCTAGTGCGCACATTCACAGTGTCGCTGCTCTTCTCCTTCTCACCCACAACTGACAAAGAAAAACACAACATCTCGCTAAAATCCTTGCGTGTTTGATGCCTCAGACCCTATTCACAATGTACAATTACACTGTGCGTCAATGAAGCCACAAAAATACTTGATCATATTTTAGAAGGCTCATCGGACTCGATGTCTTTAATTTTATTTATTATACAGCTCATTAATACAGTGCAAGGCCACATGCCTTATTCATGTTATCCATGAAAATCTTTTTTAAGGTAAAGCAAATATTGTCTGCTACAAAAGGGAGCCATATAAGCCTTCGATTAATACTGAAATCCACTCACAGTTTTAATGTCCTGTATCAATATTTGTATTATCTACAGTTGTAAAATCTACTGTTTCACCTATCAGTTTTCCACCATTACTGCAAATGTGAGGAGGTACGGTGTTAATCTATGAATACAGCTGTATGCATCAGACTTATCTGCATTTTCTACTGTACATCATGTCAACACGAAGTGTCATTTTAATAAAATGAATGAAATTACTCAGTTTTCCTGATACCTAGGTTTTTCAAAAACTAAATGTAAATGTGCTGTTTGACAGTATCACTGAGGTCAAGCAGCCCCAGTGCACTCACCCAGGATGAAGTTGTACTGTGCCAACTGTGCATTTCGGATCTTTTTATTAAGAGTACAGCTTGGATCCAAGTCCACATCACACATCAAACCACCACTATAGAATTGGTGCCGCACCTAAATTTTGAGGAGAAAAACAAATAGGCGTTTATGAGTAAAAAAAACAATGTTTTTAATGCTACTTAATACCTGGCACTAAAGTCTACTAACTAATGTTAAAGTGAGTAATCAATCATGACGTAGCCAAGTTGCAGCCCTATTACAGTCGTTTCTCTTTAGGAAATATCATCAATACTGATATCTGGACCTTTATTACTGAAGCAAAATTTAATTTAGGATGGACGTCAAAGCACTACACCTTAAAGCCATAATCCAACTCTATTGACAAATGTGAGGGAAAAAAGTTAGGTAGGAATATCCCTGTATAAAATTCCCTTTAGTTTGTTCGGACTACATCTACTATCTTTGCCTTACAATGATGGGGTATTTCTTAAAAATCATCCTAAACTGCTGAAATCATTTGAAGGCACAGACTGCAGAACTGAGAAAGACAAGCTATTTGTTCTTGTGTTTCCTGTTCACACAACCTATGCAGTTAAACACTGCAAAATATGTTGATCTATAAAATAATGGCTACACAAGCTCGAGGTCATATTTAAAAAACAGGCAAATAAAGCATTTGATGCCAGATGTTCATTTGAACTTTATTTAAACGTTAATTTGAACATTAACCAGAGTACGAGGACTATTGTTTAGATTCTACCTTTTGCGCATACTCTTCACAAGTGGGTCCAACTGGTACAACCATCACCTGACGTGGAGATAGCCAGAGTGGCCTGTTCACAGAGCACACAGTTCATCATTTCAACAGATACAGTACTAATAACAGGTGACATTAGCAAAACCAGCACTGAAATGTACATACTGTAGATGCAAACATTTGATTGTATTGTATGAAATAGTGGGACAGAATAAGATGTCTGAATCTGGAGTAATATCAAGGTTAATTTTCAAACGTGACTTGTCTATGAAGCTGCATAGCATGGATATAAGTAAAAATGGGTTTAGCCTGTGATTGCGGCTGCTTTGTTTCTCATTTCCCATTTAAGGAGACTTCAAACAGCTCAACTTAAAGAAAACGTCAAAAACAGGTGAAGAATAATTTAGGGGATCTTTAATCAGACAGATTAAATTTGAGTTGGTCAGGTATTTAAGTTTCAGGTATGTAAGCTGCCAAATAGGAAATGTAAACTGCTGGCATAGACTTTTATACATTTGATACAGTAAAAACGTTTTTTTTTTTTACCATTTTCCACCGTAATTTTCAGTCAGAATAGCAATCATTCTTTCGACAGAGCCCAGGATAGCACGATGAATGATAACTGGTCTTTTCTTGTCATCACCTTCATGGCTACACGGAAAATAAAAGAATATCTAAATTGCTGATCTGCAAGTGGAAATTAAAAACTATTTATCTAGTTCACATAGGTAGCTGTGTCAGCATGCACAGACTACAAAGGAACAGGTTAGGGTTTATTCCATGCTGAAAGAATAAGAGACAACATTTTGGCTGTGAAGCCTTCTTCAGATGTGAAAAATCCATTCCTGCACTGTTTTTTTTTCTGTTGTTTATTTAGGCATTTATCAGTTCCAGTTTCTACCCTCAAACCAAATATTTGAAGAAAGCTCCATAGACGAAACTTTGTCTATCTTTTTGTTTTCTTTCTGCACGAAACATACTGTAACCTGTGGCTTTGCAGCCTATTTATCTAGTTACAGCTCTTTACTTTAACTTGCTTTTCAATAACCCAAGACATTCAGTTAAAGTTCAAGTACAAGCAAGAGAGTACTGAGAAAGCACCCCAATAAAGTCATTCAATGAACCTGTATAATACTGGACAAAGCAGAACAGTTATACATTCTCAACGTGGAAAAATATGTCAAGACTAATATGTATGTTTATTATTATAAACCTGCTTAATGCTATTAAGAAAAATAAAAATACTTACCTCCTAAAAATGCTGTTGCAACGTGTAATTAAAGACTTAAATGTAAATGTATTTACTTTTAAAAAATGCAGTTTTTTAAAATAAATACAAACTATGTTTGAGAAATTAACAAAATATCATTTTTAACAAAAAATTATTTCCCATACATATACAAGTAATTAGTACATGGTACATCTGTTTCATTAGAGTGTTCCATACCTCACATAGGTGAGATTAAACCTGATTGGAAGCTGAAAGTCCAGCTGGATTGTTGCACACTGATGGTACCTTCCAATGGCATCCTTAATCTGAATATCAATCTGCAGAAAAACATGTTTGATTCAATATTATTTTTTATATTAAAGAGATTTACTTAAAAATGTGAAGTCTTCCAAAATGTAAACTATGTGTTTTTTTTAGTAGCTCAACAGATTGACTTTGATTTTCCAGATGTCATTGATGCTGGGTGGGATATTAGTCAGCAGGACTCTGGTTGTATATTAATAGCCCAGGGTATCCTCAGCCTGCTACACTACAGAGGACATTGTCCCTAATTAAATGCCTGTAATTTTGCCATGTGCTCCCCTTTTTACAGTACTACAGAATCTACTTGATTACTTAAACCTTCAGGAAAGCATACAAAACCAATCTCCCCTAATAAGAAGTAAGACTCAACTAATTTAATAAAGTGTTAAAAATTAAAACTGTGAAAGCGATTTGACAATCAAGTGATTTTTTGTTTGTTTTTGGTGAAAGGTGCCTGCAGCAAAATGCCTACTTCACCTTTGGTCCATAAAATGCTCCATCACCAGGGTTAAGTACCCACTTCTCTCCAAATTCATTCAAGCTGTTCTCAAGTTGCTAAAATCAAAGAAGTAAAAACACAACTGTAATTACTTATACATCTATTTTCTGTAACTGATTTATATAAAGAAGCATCTCTCTCTCTCTCTATATATATATATGCTCTCCATACTTTCTCTGCCTGGTTCCACACTTCGGGTTCACCAAGGAACTTCTCTGGACGAGTGGAGAGATTCAGCTTGAATGTGAATCCAAACACATCATAAACAGCTCGAAGGAAATTCAGGCAACCCTTGATCTCCTCTTCAATCTTGTAGATAGAATAAGAACAAAAAAAGAATAGAGATGTTTTTAAACAACTACAGGGACAGAGGTATCCAAAATCCATTCCTGTGCTGTTTATTTTTCTTCTGTTGTTTATTTATTCACTGATCAGTTCCAATTTCTACCCTAAGCCCTAATATCCTTAGCAAATAAAAGATAAACATGACATTACAAAACCTATGGTGTCCAGCCCTCCAAGGAGCTGATTTGCAGTACTTTTCAATAACTGGATTTCAATAACTGGAAACCAGGACAGTCAAACTAAAAATGGTATGATATTTATTTTGGCATACTTGCTAATTTTATTAGGCCACATCTTCAAAGATAATAAAGAGTTTTCTACAGTTTCTGTAAAGTTAGGTCTTGTGTCAGCAAAATAACTGAGAGAAAAATTGACTGTTTTGTGGTCCAGGTTCCAAAATAGCAGATTAATCAAAATGGATATGATCATTTACAAAACAATCAAAAATGTAAAAAAAAAACATTCCCACAGACTGCAAAATGCCTGCAAGAACTGGTGGGTAGCCTTTTTCTTTAAGTAACTTTTTAAAGATTGAGAACTTGGAAGTTCTATGTCATACTTTTTTTTTAGTGATTTACAACCTTTTGCTAATAACTCCTCTTCCTGTGACCCTTCTCTTGTTTTTAGGTGGTGGGAAAAAGAACAAAATCTGCACTATTCCCTTTGTCATACAAAGCTTCCAGTAAGGATATGTTTTCATAGACGGCAAGCAACACAATGTGATGATATATTAGGGCATCAGAAATGATATCTAGGAAATTAAGGCAGGATGTGGTGATGGGCTTACTTTCTAGTACCTCTTCTTTACCTTAAAAACAATTACAAAACCCTGCTCAGAAGTATTTAACCCAATAAATCGTAGCTTTGAAAGACGCAGCTCTAGCAATAAGGCACTGGTGTGTGCTGCAACCACACCTGGTCCATTGAGCAGAAGATGTGAGCGTCGTCCTGCTGAAAGCGCCGGACACGGGTGAGCCCAGTCAACGCCCCGGACAGCTCGTTGCGGTGGAGCACTCCAAAGTCCGCCAGGCGCAGGGGGAGCTCTCTCCAAGAACGTGGACGGTGGTCAAACATCAGGCTGAGAAGAGGAAACATCTGGTTACCATGGTTTAACACACAAGGTTACCACAGTTTTACACTGAAATGTAACAGAACTTCTCCAATAAAGACCCACGCAAGGGGTCTTTACATTAACAAAAAAGATCCAATTTCAGTTATTTGGAGTAAAAAAAAGTTGTCACAAAAAATTCAGGCTTTTTACACAGGAGAAAAAGAAAGAGAATTTGCTTGTTGTTTTTACAAAGTAATGGTTTATGCTTTAACCATTCAAAAATCCAAAATACAGGACCACAAATTCTGTAGTATCAGTCCAGTTAACCAGGAAAGGCCCAGTGAAGTGTGTGTGAAAGGCCACATTGAGTGTGTGAAAAGAACAGTAAAAGTCTAATCTAATTACTGTCAGATCTCTATAACTAAGAGGGTTCTGGTCATTAAAGAAAATCAAGTAGTATTGGTGGACCAATGTTTGGAACTCTTTTCCCTGGACCAGAGCTTCTTAACTACTTACATTTAAATAATGCATCTGGTGAAAGTACTTCTACTGCATCTTCTGAGCAGATCACATTTGACAAAATCTTGTATCTCTGCCTAACTAATTTACTAGAGTTCTTTGATTACTCAAAAGCCTGTTTCATGGTCTATCACTATATTCTGGTAGACATCTAAGTTCTTTAACCTAATTCATCTACTTATTGGTTTATATGGAGATGGTGTTGAATGATCCAAGTTGTTTAGATGATGCTGATATAAAAAAAACCTAGAGCCAACCTGCTGGTTTGCCTCCCCACAGTCTATATGCTTTTTAAATGCACAGACGTTACCCTGACAAAACGTTTCACTAAACCAAATCCTTCAGTAATGCTGAAACTAATCTGCTTTCAAAGTACTTTATTTTTATACTCGTCCCTTATTTTTCTTATACAGTTTAAAAATCATGGCTTTTTGACACTGGTATCCTGTTGATAACACCAACACACTCTGCTTAATGACGGAGATGGTTTCAACATTACACTGAATTGTTTGCAGTTGGGTTACCAGTGGCCTGGGCAGTTCATGGGCTTGAGGGCAAAGATCTCCTTCTCCACCTCAAAGGAGAACATGTTGTCGCTGTAATGGTCCCAGTGGCCGGAAGTCTGCCACAGTTTGCTGTTGTAAATATTTGGGGTCACCACCTCCTGGAAGCCTCTCTTTCGGTACTCACTCTGCAATGAGAGAAAAGGGAGGGCAAAATTAAGAAATATTGTAAATTGAAGGAATTTGTTCTATTCAGCATTTCTCAAGGAATATCTTGTTTTGGTCCAATTTCCTCTCGACACTAACACAAAGCTTAAATTTCTTAAAGCCTGTTATTTCTATTAAAAAGATGTCCAACTGGGTTAGTGAAATTCTAATAAAAAAGCCTATCATGAAACAGGGTTCCAAACAGATAAGAAGAAAAACAAGACAGGAAAAATAACCATCACCACTTATAACATGCCCTACGTTTACAATGCCATTTATTAAAATGCACAAGTCTGAAAGTACTGAGAATATAAAATTAATGAATTAATTTGTTTTCAAATGCAAGGCAGTAGAGAAATAACTTTTAGACCTTTACAATCTGTGATTTACCTTTTAATGTCAAATCTTTTTATTTTTTGTATAATTTTCAATCATCAAATAAAACAAGAATAACATAAGCTCTCCCTTATACTCCCTCACCCTTAGAGATAAAACCCTCCAAATCCCTCCTGGACAGGCAGAGATTTGAGTCATCTTCCGTTAAGAACACCAAGCGAAAAAGGAATATCCTGACACAGAATAATGGTAAAAGAAGATAAAACCTGTTTTCAGAACTTAACTAGACTTATGCCTTACTGGAACATTCTTAGTATTACTTTTGCATCACCTACTGTGAACTTGGGGCAGACAATCTTGCTCTTGGAGAAAATCTTCTGTTTTTTTATCCAGCTCTTTGTTAAAATACCTGAACCCCAACCTGATCTGATAACAGGATTAATATGAACTCTGTAATCGGCTCTTAAACCTATATTGAATGTTGCCTTTCTTACCCTTCTATTTAATCTATACATCCAGTTTAAGAAACCACTGTATTCCTAGGCTATTCCTAGAGTCGATCTCTGCGGTCACAGGACACAAGTTAAAATGTCAATCCATCACAAAGCACACACATGAATTCACGCATACAGGGGGCAATTTATGGACATTAATTAAACCTTTGACCTGGACAGTACCTCTCTGGAATATGGGAGGAAACTGAAGTGCCTAGAGAAAGCTCATGTGAACTTGGGAAAAACATACAAACTTGTCCCAGAGTCAAATTTGAAAACAGGACCCAGGAGCTCTGAAGTACTGACACTGCACTGCAACATCATGCTACCTCTATTGTGCTACATATACACTTTAAAATCAACATAACTCTTAAGGAAACAATGCAAATTTAAAAGTCCCAATCAATAACTCTGAGAGCTTAATTAAGAGTTAAATTTAAAATAAATTTAGAACTCAAAGTAAAGAGCTCAAATAAAACACAAATCAAATGTGTGGACTTTCAGGACCAAGACTCGCAATCCTAGCTGTAGACTGTAGTTATGTATCATGAACTGGTCACTGTATTTTGTGGCATTTGTACTGTATCAATTCTTTCCAAGTTGTGTTTTGCGCTATTGAAATTTCACACTTTCTGGGTTTACCTTGATTTGAAGGAGTTGTTGAATAAATAATGCTTGCAATGTGTGTAGCTGAAAAGTGCACATTTTCTTTGAACTTTCAGATGTGAAATTACAGTTAAGAGCATGTTAAAAACATTTAGATCTAAATCAGTAACATATTTTGGGGAAGATACTTTATAAAGCAATCCTCTTACTTCTTAAAATTAAGAAGGTAAGGGAAAATTACTTTAATAAGTCCCAAAATACAGTGGTCTTCATGGTGTGTGTACAGTTCCTATGTAAACTAATACATTCCATCCTAAAAGTAATTTCCCTTTTCTTCTTAGTAGCTTAATAAGTAACCCCTTACATACTGTAGGTAACTTCCCCACTCATAATACACAAACAAAAAGCAAACTATCTTGCACACTCCAGTGGTTATTAAAAATAAAAGTTGTAAAACAGGCTCTTCTTCCAAGGCATAGTAAAGCTTGCTAATCTTTTGTCTTCTCTCATGTGCAGCAGCAATGCAGCTTGATTGGTGAATGTACAGCCAAAGGGCACCAGACCTCATAAACTACTGTACTGTTAAACCTGGGGAGCACCCAGAATTCACTCCCCTCCTTCCAAGCAATTAATTGTGACCAACTGAAAACTGCTACTTACCCTGATAAATTCAATTAGAGTATTATAGATATAGGCTCCTTTTGGCAAGAAGAAACAGCTCCCAGGGCTTAGGTCATGGAAGAAAAAGAGCTCTTGTTCCTGTGAGAAGAACACATGGCCTCATTTATGAAGCTATTCCTATTATAGAAAGCATAGCGCCTTTCAACAAGCAGTAGCAGATAGTATCATTAATGATGTCAAATTTAAACAGGTTGATTAATCATTCTGCTTACATTATGGGCATTGATCCTCATGAATTTGTAACCATCCTCATGCACATTATGTCAAAAGATGAAGGAAGACCCGATCTGGTTTAGCATAGAAAATTATTAGAGCACCACAGAGTTCCTGCTCTAACTTTTTTTCCAAAACCAATCACTTTTGTTTCAAGGATTTGCTGATAACATTAGTGCATACTGTACATACATTTAACTTGAAACTGTAAAGAAAAATAACTTGAGTGGTGAAATGCATGTGACTTTCTAGAAGACTGATGCTGGCTAGCTTTAAAAATACAGGAATTCATGAATCACCATTAGTCCCCCCCATTAAGAAGAATTTAAATTTTCCAAGTCAAGTGACACAAGTAAGATAAAGCTGTCTTTAGTCCTGATTTAGGCCTAGATTAAACTCCAAATCTTAACCTACCAGTCAGTTAAGCTTTGTACTTTAAAACAGCTTTCTCTATGAAAAAAAGGATTCTGGTTTCTACCTACTAGAAAAAAGCTATCAAAGGAAGGCTTAATCTGAACATTAATTTAATAAAATTCCTGTAGCAAGTAAATAAATCGAAGTTCAGTTAGTGTAGTTAGTGATTAAAGCAAGCTGTTTTTAATTTTGCAGAACAGCAGTCAATAACAAGTCTCCAATTAACACTTGGCAAAAGTATTTCCATTGGTTAAGAATATAGAAAAGTTACAAACAAGAATATGCCATTTGGCCTGTTTTGCCTATATGGTACTTAGTTGTTAATCAATCCAAGGGCCTCATCCAGCCATTTCTTGAAAGAAGCCAGGAAATTTACTTCAACAACACAGCTAAATTGCTTCTTTCTACAACCCTCTGGGTGATGTATCTGAATAAACCCCTTGATTATTATACTATCTGCTTTTAACTATATATCCTAGGATTTTGTTTGTGGTTCCCATGTAATTGGGCTTTTATTACAAGAGTGTCCTCTCACCTACCCTGCCCAATTTCCTGTGATCTCGATTTTTAGCCTCCTCTTGAAACCTCTCCCATTCCTTCAGCATCTTGGGGTCTGGAAAGGAAATCCCATAAATCCTCTGCAGAGTTTCCATATCTGCTTTTCCTTCCCAGTACGTAGAGGAGTTCTGAAACAAGGTGGAAGAGAAATTAATTACATACTTGAATACATCTCTCCCCCGTGCATATACAGTGGTGTGAAAAAGTGTTTGCCCCCTTCCTGATTTCTTATTTTTTTGCATGTTTGTCACACTGAAATGTTTCAGATCATCAAACAAATTGAAATATTAGACAAAGATAACACAAGTAAACACAAAATGCAGTTTTTAAATGAAGGTTTTTATTATGAAGGGAAAAAAAAATCCAAACCTACATGGTCCTGTGTGAAAAAGTGATTGCCCCCCCTGTTAAAACATAAATCAACTGTGGTTTATCACATCTTTGGAAAGCTGAGTTCAATTTCTCTATCCACACCCAGGCCTGATTACTGCCACACCTGTTCTCAATCAAGAAATCACTTAAATAGGACCCGCCTGACAAAGTGAAGAAGACCAAAAGATCCTCAAAAGCTAGACATCATGCTGCGATCCAAAGAAATTCAGGAACAAATGAGAAACAGAGTAATTGAGATTTATCAGTCTGGAAAAGGTTATAAAGCCATTTCTAAAGCTTTGGGACTCCAGCGAACCACAGCGAGAGCCATTATCCACAAATGGCGAAAACATGGAACAGTGCTGAACCTTCCCAGGAGTGGCCGGCCAACCAAAATTACCCCAAGAGCGCAGCGACGACTCATCCAGGAGGTCACAAAAAACCCCACAACAACATCCAAAGAACTGCAGGCTTCACTTGCCTCAGTTAAGGTCAGTGTTCATGACTCCACCATAAGAAAGAGACTGGGCAAAAATTGCCTGCATGGCAGAGTTCCAAGACGAAAACCACTGCTGAGCAAAAAGAACATAAAGGCTCGTCTCAGTTTTGCCAGAAAACATCTTGATGATCCCCAAGACTTTTGGGAAAATACTCTGTGGACTGACGAGACAAAAGTTGAACTTTTTGGAAGGTGTGTGTCCCATTACATCTGGCGTAAAAGTAACACAGCATTTCAGAAAAGGAACATCATACCAACAGTAAAATATGGTGGTGGTAGTGTGATGGTCTGGGGCTGTTTTGCTGCTTCAGGACCTGGAAGACTTGCTGTGGTAAATGGAACCATGAATTCTGCTGTCTACCAAAAAATCCTGAAGGAGAATGTCCGGCCATCTGTTCGTGACCTCAAGCTGAAGCGCACTTGGGTTCTGCAGCAGGACAATGATCCAAAACACACCAGCAAGTCCACCTTTGAATGGCTTAAGAAAAACAAAATGAAGACTTTGGAGTGGCCTAGTCAAAGTCCTGACCTGAATCCGATTGAGATGTTGTGGCATGACCTTAAAAAAGCAGTTAAGGCTCAAAAACCCTCCAATGTGGCTGAATTACAACAATTCTGCAAAGATGAGTGGGCCAAAATTCCTCCACAGCGCTGTAAAAGACTCATTGCCAGTTATCGCAAACGCTTGATTGCAGTTGTTGCTGCTAAGGGTGGCCCAACCAGTTATTAGGTTTAGGGGGCAATCACTTTTTCACACAGGGCCATGTAGGTTTGGATTTTTTTTTCCCTTAATAATAAAAACCTTCATTTAAAAACTGCATTTTGTGTTTACTTGTGTTATCTTTGTCTAATATTTCAATTTGTTTGATGATCTGAAACATTTCAGTGTGACAAACATGCAAAAAAATAAGAAATCAGGAAGGGGGCAAACACTTTTTCACACCACTGTAAGTCCACAAATTTTAAGAAAAAAAACATTTTAAGGATTTTTTGTGTTTAAAAGCTTTCTAGTCAGAGGGCTAAAAACAGGTGCAGAAGCTTATGCTCAAGGTAACAAGCTTTTTATAATGCAAGAGCCATTATAACAACGTGTGTAACAAAGTTCGCTGTGGCTTGATCCCTGTGACTCCTCACTGTGGTTTGTGCTCGAGCCATTTGTTTCTTTGCCTCCAGTGCTTTTCAGAGATCAATTAGATGGTTTAGGAGTTCAATTACGTAGAATTCACACTGGGAGAGAAGGTTCTTTTAGCTGCTGTATCCTGCTGGAATCAACATGGGAGTCTCATATTGACCTCTGCAGGCTTGAAACACAAAGTACCTGACAGATTGGATCCCACTGGCCCAGCATAACAGAATTCTTACATTCGCACTTTCCAGACCTAAAAAGCGATGTGAGTGGGCTGATTTTTTTCGTACTAAAGCACTGCATGATATCATTAAATCCTGAAATATATAAATTGGGAAAAAAATCCATGTCTGTGTCATTGGTTTTTGGCAATTTTTTCACAGGATACAAAAAGATTTCAGCGATCCATATTTGGTTGCTCAGAATAGGTGTTTCATTGTCCTGAAGCCTAAACCAATTCTAAAGTCCACTGAGAAAGGCAGGTCAGTCAATGTTAACGGGACACGGTCAGCATCAAAGAGTATTCCCAAGATTTTGTAATACAAACTGGAACCTATGCTTCTGGCTGCTTGAGGCTGGTTGTTCCAGTGTCAGCACTGGTTTTCAACTTGTTGCAAGGCCCTTATAGGACTATGCCATATGCCTGCTGTCTGGCTGGCACTATTCTGCTTCATTTAGTTTCACAATAGCAACAGGGCAAGTGGTTCATATACTGTAGCAGCTCATCAGGGACTGCTATATATGTATATATGTGGTTTCCCCAAAAGTACTGGAGTGTAACGAATGGAAGCTGAGAACACAGATGTGGAAGTGAAGAGAGCAAAGCTGCTTTCAATTCTAAATTAAAAAAAAATCATAAGTAAAACTTACCTTGTGTATCTTCAAGGTTTTAATTTTTCCAGTGTGTCTCACATGAGGGCCCCTACAGAGGTCTATTAATGGCCCACACCTGGGAAAACAAAAGTATTTGTTAATCAGAAAAAAAACATTTAGGGGTTTTTACAAATTATTCTCTTATAATTTATTACTTAAACTTTCAATCCATTACTCAACTTTTATTCAATTAGCAAACAAAGAATTTAAATCTTTGTGATCGGTGTACAGTATTTTAATGTATAATACATGTTTAGGGATGCATTTAACTGTGACTAAGTTTTACAGTATCTTAACATGCATGACAAAAGTCTAGTAAAGCCTATATTGTCTTTCAAGGACTGAATAAAAAATAAATATATTTCTGTAGCTAGATACGTATTCTACTCCCTTGTCTGACTCAACAGTGCTTAGGGCAAGAGGTAAAAGAAAAGTCTTTCTTCAATTTCAAACACAGACTTCACCAGCAATTTATCATGACTGCTTGTTAAACTGATACATCTAGTCAGCTTCATAATTCGGTGGCAAAAGGTCTTTATCCTCTTTGGGTTTTAGATGGAGTTCCTGATATAAGAAATACAAAATAAATTCATAAATCTTGTTCAATTTGTAAAATTAAGGCACAAATTAAACATTTGGCCAATTGACCAATTCATCCAACAAATCAAATTTGCATATAGAAAAATAATTGTCATTATTCATAAGCTTAAGAAGCTTGATTAAATACTAGAGAAATCCAGGAAAAAACTCACAGAAGGAAGCCAAAATGATTCTTCTTGTTCTTTTATCACCAAAAACAGTGTGAATGCACATAGTCAGATGCAGAAACAAATAGCCTTACAAAGCATCATTCATATAGTGTAGCCATACTGTGGCGGACTTGGCTAAACAAACTCCAGTGTCACTGGGAAGATAAACTGGAACTGAAATCACATTCCTCCCAGATTTTTAATTCTGCCGTTTGCAACTGGATGAAATAACAGTTATTCTGTTATATTATAATATTCTGCTATCTGCAATGTGTAGCAAACCAGGTGTTACAGTATATATGTGCATAAAATAAAAAATGCAAACAGGTTAAAATAAAAAGAAGCTGTTCTGCAACCTACCTGTACACAGTAGTAGTTGGAGTCTGTACCTTCTCATTTAAAATCCTGCGCTTAAACTCGTTATACTACAAAATAAAGTAAACAAAAACATGAGGTATAAATGAAAAGGTCCCCTTCTATGGCAAATTCAGTGACAAGTGTAAGCAGGACACGCAAAACATCGAATTTACCTTAAACATTTCAAGCAGCGTTTCCTTCTTGACCTCCAGCCTTTCAAATGGCTGCTTTTCCTTTATGATCTTCTTGCACAGGTTCTCCAGGCAGGGAAAGTCATTACTAGACACACCTCTGTAAAGAAGCACTTCTTTAATAATGTGCTATGTTATCAAACAAACTCTTCTGCTACCCAGGTTCCGTACAACAACCTGGGTAGCATGACCTTGTACAAAATCCACATTGAGAGACTGCCATAAAGGATGAGAGTCTAATTTGGTAAACAACAAATAAAAACCTTTGGATGATTTACAACAACACATCTTCCTCACTTAATGCTACCTTGAAAAATTATAACCAGGCAATGCTTCTCATAACAATTTGTTGTGTCCATGCAATCAAATTGATTAGTTAATATAAAATATATCAATATTCACATTAAACAAACATTTCATGTAACACAGAAACATATGCCAACACTTACTCATTACTCTCAAGAAACATGTCATAATA
The DNA here is from genome assembly GCF_055471065.1 of Atractosteus spatula. Lineage (NCBI taxonomy): Eukaryota > Metazoa > Chordata > Actinopteri > Semionotiformes > Lepisosteidae > Atractosteus > Atractosteus spatula. Next base: position 54,681,422 of record NC_142708.1, on the reverse strand, counting down.
AAAACCATTTTCTATGGGAGGACCATAACACAGGCAGCCTCCATAGACCCTCTCCATAGCTTCACCCATGATGTGAGCGCTTGAGTGCCAGTAAACCTGAAGAAAATGACAGACCACTGAAGAACAGTAAACAGAACAAAAGCGCTTGGCTAAATAATGTAATCAATTTCCACTTTCTCTTTAAAGCAGGACTGTTATGGTTAATGCCATAGAAACAAATTCCGAGTTAAGTAATAGGTCCCCTATACAAGCTAAAGAAGCACACAAAGCACAAATTAAGATTCACAACAGAGCTTTCAGGACCAGTGACTTAAGGGTGTTAATGGAATGCTCTCTTACATTTTATCCAATAAAAATAACATTTTAGAAATTCTCAAAATTAGGGTAATCTCAAACTTAGGGCAGTGGTTCTGTTAAAAGAACCAATTATTAATAACAGTAAGTGCTTGAACTCAAAGTACAAAGCGTGTATTAGGTGATGTTATTTTCTACTTTCTCACACAGATGCTGTAGTTAACTGTAAGCAGAGGTACTGGAAATACTTACAGCTTGTGCTTCTTCATCGTCAAACTTGAGCAGCTGCAAGCTACAATCACTCTCCAGAGGCCTGTCCAGGTCCCAGACCTCATTGTTAACTTTCGCTATCACAGTGTTGTCAGCTAGGCCTTGGCTGTTAAAAAAAAAAAAAACTTCCTGAAAACCAACCTTTTGAGAAGGTCAAATGTAAGTAATGCACAACAATTGAGCACTGCTATAATTACTGAACCTCTTTGTTTATTTGTTTATAATTGCTTGTATGCAGCACACAGAAAATACTAGAGAAATTAATGGCAACTCAAAACCAATCTTGTTTCTCCACAGCTCACAGATAAGTTGTCAATCCTATTAGGAAAAGATGGAGCACTTACACAAAAGGATTTAGAGCTCTAGTAAATCTAAATCTAGAACATTCCATTGTCTTTTTGTAATAAAGACTTACAAAAGAAACTGGTTTGGAGCACTGGAAAACTTAAGCAACTTGGTACTCCCCACACTGATTTCCTTGTGTGAAATAAGGTATAGCAGACAAACTCAGACTAAACTTACAAAAATCAATGATCATTAAGGTACAGTATTGGCAAAATACCAATCTTGTATTATACTGTCCTGGAATACAATTTATATGAGATACTCCTGGAAGATGGTTTGCTTGGATACTGACTTCATCCACGCAATGGTTATGTGAAGAACACTGGCCAAGAACAACCTTTGCAAAAGCCCTACAACACAAAATATTACATCTTTTCCAACTTCTGTCTGAACTATGCATGGCCAATTAAAGTCATTAAAAGAGATTTTTCAAAAGAGAGGCATTAAACTTGGTATTTGGGAATAGCTAATTTTCCTTTCGTTGATTATGTACAAAATTACATTGCAGATAGATGAAGCTCATATTCACAAGATGAAGTGGTCTGACCATTTTTTTTCTAAAAAAGCTAATCTGTTACAGACACTCAGGTGTCTGATGCGTGCTCACATTTTCTGGACTTTTTGTGCACCAGTAATTGGTATAATTTCCGATGCAATGAACAAATAATATTTTTCAGACTGCAGAGCATTTTTACTTACCAGGAAAGGCTTTTCATTTGACTAATAATCACCTTTAGCCATCATCCACGAGCAAGCTTTCTTAAAATTTAATCATGGTACTTACAGACTGATACAGAAGCACGTTGCTGCCATCAAGGAAGAAAAACATTCCCGAACCTCATTATTACAAGATAGCGATGATCATTTCAGTGTATGAACAACCTGTTACGATGGGACAATGGGCAACACTACGGAATGCTGACGAAAGTACTTTTCACTGTGGTTTATTAAAATGAAATGTTACACTTTGTAACATGAACATGAACCTACATGAACACAGTTCTAACTATGAGGACACTCACACATATCTTTAAACAAGGACAAGTGTTCCGTGGAACTGTTTCAACTGCTTAAAACCAAAAGTCAGCTAATGATAATGTCGGTAAAGTGTGACAATTCCATAATGTCGGTATAGTATGACAATTCCACTATCGAGTGATGATCACATAAATTACACAAGAATGTACTATCTTGTAATTACAAAGAACTTTCTCACAATTATGAGATAACACAGGATTTTTTTCATTGGTAGCAGCAATGCACTTCCGTAGACTGAAGGAAGTATAGTAAAGGCAAATTTAACATCCGTCTTGCTGAGAAACACTGCAAAGACTGTCCCTCCACTCAAAAGTTTTATTAGGACCACAGATCTGATAGTGATAAAGTGTCCATTTACTTTATCAGAGCTGATGACCGATACGGGAAGCTTTAAATTGGAAGGCAGGCTGTACAAAGTTCAGAAATTTCATTCTAAAAAGCCAGAGAACTGTCTGGCAGTGCTGGTTTCGAACCTTTCTGATATCTGTGAGGAACTTTTGGTTGCGAGAGATCTCCACACATCCATGCAGGCCTACCTGATGCCACAAGCAATTTGATAAGGCGTGGTTTTCCATGACTCGGCCTCAACCACCTTTCCGTCAGGAAGGGTCACTTTAATGGGCTTACTTTCTTGCGCTGCTTTTTCCACCATTAGGGCATCGTGCTCCTCTTTCAGCTTATTGTAGAGCGCCAAACGCTCCTCAATATATTTAGGCCAAGGATGTAACTACAAAGCCAAAGAGAAAAAGAGGTGCAAATATATTTTAGAAAAAACATCTTCAGTTAATATCCCAACTAATAATAATGGAGTTAGTATTACAAAAAAATGGGAATTTTAAAATGAAAGTCAAATTAAAAAAAATGTCAACATTAATTCCATACTGAAAAACAGAAAAGAGAAAGTGTTTTGGCTGTACAGCCTTCTACAGGGGACTCTGCAGGCTCCACAGATGAAATGTTGTTTCTTTTCTGTTTTTCCAGTGTTGAATTGACCTTTACTTGCTCCTTTGCAGCCAACGTACACAGCTGCAGAGCTGTACAAAGCTGCTCCCCATTTGAACATGAATAAAAATGAAAATAGGAGGTAATTCTCTGATCGATAAACTAACACTCAAAAGCCTAATATTTTATGAAAGAGCCTCTTATTAGTAAGCTTTTACGCTCTGAAGTGCATTTAAAGGTAGGTCTGCACTAGACCTTACCTGCATCCGTTGTCAGAGCACAAATTCAATTTTACCTTTTCTTTTTGCTCCTTGTACGCACACTCTGCAACCCACAACTGAGTTAGCCTAATTTTGGAATTGAAATAAGCTTGATCTAAGGGTGCATCACATTTGACAGCCCTAATTTGTAGTGCTTTTTTAAAAATGAATTATACTCTTATAGCCTGGTGACAGGCTAAGAGACTAGGCTGGGTTCTGAGCTTGTACAGCTGATAATTTTGAATGCCTTTAAATTATGGAAATTTGCATGCACTAGGGTGTGCCAAAATTAGTTTTGCAACCATTTACTTCCTGTAGTGTGTTTTCTGATCTACTTTTTAGTAGGAAATATGTTTTCCTTAAAGGGCACGACACAATAAACAATTGCTAATACTACCAGTAGCTTTGTTAAAAAGGTTTGTATACTGTATGTGGTTCAGCTAGTTGCTAAAACTGAATTACTCACGCCCTTAAATACCCAATATCTTTATGCCGTTTATGCTTCTGTTTTCATTTCTCAAGTAGACACTACTAATGTCACGTTTTGATCTTTTAGCAACAATGATTTCATATTCCTCACTGTTAGAACAACCAGAACAAGCAATTCTGAACATAAACAGAATTTCGATACAGCATGCTTGATACACAAATCTTGTAATGAATACCAAGTGACAAATTAGAACCAGTGTGTGAAGACCTCAAGCCTGCTGAGTCGAAGCAACAATTCATGCTCTTTTCCCACACAGATGACTTTATTAGAACAATTAAGCACACAGACGGAAAGCTGATTTTAAGACTCCTGTGAAGGATATGATTTGAGGTGGCCTAACTCAAGGTGAAGCAGTTTTTTTTTTTGGAAACGACTTTGTCTTTCAGAATTCACCTTTAAGAAACCTGCAGGTTGCTGTTTATTCTCCAAAACCAGTTCTAGGAATACTAAACAGAGGCTTATCTAATAATTGGCCACTTATTTCACTGGAGTTTGCCAGCTCAAAAACAGAAATTCGGCCACACAGACGTCATTATTACTCACCTCAGCCCTGCCATTAGAGTCACCACCTCCTTTAGTCTTTTTCTTTCCTCCTTCTTTGTTGCATTTTCCCTCTTCACCACCCTGAAATGGCATGTCATGCTTTAGTAACAGTAAATAAGGATGCACTGCAACATTCTTTGTATTTAAGCTACCTCAGCTAAAAAGGGACAATATAAGGCAAACACCCATTGCAATTCAGGATTCCTCCCAGCCCAAACAGACAGCAAGTGCATTCAGCTACAGAGTTACTGGGAAGAAAATGCTTGCATTTTACAATTTTATATTTCCTATGTCCTTTTTCTGCTAGTAAATATTTTTACCATCAGTTCTCGCGCCCCTGAATTCCAAGAGAAACGTTTGGGATTTTTCTACATGTATATTCTTATTGATTGTATTGATATTACAGGATTGAGGGGATATAATTCAAACAGGCTATTGTATCTTTTACAAAAAGAGAAATGGTGTCTTCCTGATTCCCACAACAGAGAGATCGTACAATATAAAAATAAAACCAGACACCCAGTAGCCGCTCTCTTAAGATTAATTGACCACTGGAGCGATTTTATGATTTCTCGTGAATATTCTTTCCTGGAAATACAAACTTTATAAAGCTTTACCCGAAGAAGGGAAAACATGAAAATGACTCCTAAAATCTCTCGATCTGGGTCTTTTTTTTTGATGCTGTAAAGCGCCCTGGGATATATAATGCATCCTGAAAGACATGGTTATTTATATAAAAGATTACTGTTACTTTTGTTGTCGATTGTTAGGTGAGGTTAAGGCCCCTGGTTGCACACAAATAGCACAAATATTATAACTTTAAGACAAATGTGTATACATATTTAATAACTATGTTTTAAACGATTTGTTACAATGTTCTCTATTCAAGCTCTAATTTGAGTACCTTCTGCATGAAAAATAAAGTCATAATTACTGACAACTTTTAATTTTCATAAACCAAAGCATTAAAGAGAAGCATCTTTCGTCATCTGATTTACATTTTCCTTCCAACTGTAATAATTCTGCAGGTTTCGAATGAACTATGTATACAGTATTTGACAATTTCACATATACAACTGCGAGACCCCATGGAGTTGTAAGAGTGTCACACTATCTGTATCTCACTGTTTACCTTCTTTCCCTCGTCTACATGCAATTCCTTCATCTGCTGAGTCACGTTTTCTTCAGCCATGTTCTGAATTATCTTCGTAACGGGGAAATTCTCCTGTTTTATGCACTAAATGTATAAATGTCTCTTAAAAGGACCAGAATATGTTCCTGCTTGTCGGCACAACTTACGTCTCCCGGATGTTGGAAACTGATGCAACACTGCCGTAATAGGTGACCATGACGGTCACCCAGTTGATTGACACTTGTATACGCCTACCAGCAATCACAATGTACTGTTATGGCTGAACTTTGACTAAAGTAGGCGGAGTTGTAGTCAGTATTAAATCCACGCTAGCACTTCCTATTCGCGCACGTGCTGCAGTTTCAAGACTGTTGCAGGGGGGCTGTTACGGATGTCTGGTAGCAGATATCTGTGAAAACGATGTAATATTTTTTAAACAGCCTTTTTGTTTTAAAAAAGTTTGAGATTACTGGTTTTCTGGTGTAGTAAAACGTTGTTTTTTTTACCTTACTTACCTTAAATTACGAGGAACAGAACTATTTGATTAATAATGTGAATTATTTTTTTCAACTTTGGAGAGTTACTCAAAAATAATGTCAGGAATACTTCTCACAAAAATAATTCAGTCACTTTTTCATCCGTGAAAGAAAATGTTAGTTGGGGTTTAAATCATAGTTATTATAGGGTGTTTGTTTATTGTGAGATTTCCAAGCCAGTTTAACCTAGATTTAAAACAAATTGCAAACTTAAATCACACTACCTCCAAACTTCACCCCAGTTTTATACATTTGTTTGGACAAGTGCAAATCCATTATTAAATCCTGGACTAAAGTAAGGGTGGGAAGTTGAGTTATTGTAGGTATTTTAGGGTGAGGGTCTTATTCAAAAGGGAGAGATTAGGGATGGTGTCATGGTGTTAAACTCAGGTGAGAGGAAGTGGATTGATGCTTGATAAAAATCCCTTTTGTCGACACCTCTGAACCTGTGGAATTAGCAGTAAAGGTTTAGTCTGTCGTTCAAAGTGAAAGAAAAATCCTTCAGATTACTGCAAAAAGAAGAAAAAGGATGCTTAAAGGTGCATGCTGCAGAGGGTTTTCTTTTTTTTTTCCAAGGACTGGTGAATAGGATTTTGATCAATTGTAAGTATGGGGTTGTTAGAAATTAAAATATCATAATAGGCCTCATGGGATCATCATTGTCACAGTACAGTGTGAGTGTTCTTATGGGCTATGAAATGAATGGTGCAATCCCGAACCATAATGTGTAAACCCGCACACTTTAGAGGTAAATCAAAGTGGCAGATTTATTTCACCTCAGTCTGAGAATCCATTCAGCAGAATAAACAAACAACACAATAAACATACCGCACAACATAATTCCAGTCAGGTCCTGCAGTGTTTCTAACTCCCTCAGCAGTCTGAGGTAAATCTTGTAAAAAGCAATTGAACTATAAACACGCTTGTTCAGTTTTGTGCTTTCCTTGCACTTTTAAAAATGCATGTGTCGAGCCACATTTTTTTCTTTAAAAGTCATAACTAACTTTAATGTTATAGAAATTTTATTGAAAGCAAAACTTGTTTTCTAGCTATATGATAATGACAGAGAATGTTAAGTTTAATTCATGGTAGTTGATTGGTAAGTTATTAAATCAAGTTTAATTGCATTTTAGTGATTCATGTTTTTTTGTTCCGCAGAACAAATGGGTTTGTATGTACACGTTTAATGTTTTTTTTTTAGATGCAATGGTTTATGAAGTAGAAAAAATGAATAATTGTTAATAATTTAACAGAGGGTTTAGCAGCAAAGGTGGAGATGTGGTGGAGGAGGAATGCGTAAGACGAAATCCAAAAAGAGGGGTTTGCTTATGATACATATAACTTTAGAAAAATTAAACTAGAAATGATTATGATTTAGAACAGCTTTTGGATCAGATAGGTGTTGTTTTAAATGAGATAAGCTCTGGTGAATCTTAAAGCTACCTCTCATCCTTAATGTCTCTGAATCCCTGTGACCAGTCCAGAAGGAACCAAAAAGCTCTACAATCCTCTTATATGATTTAAGAGGCTTTTACAATGATGTATGGCCATTTTGATCCACCCCGATGTACGTGAGCTACATTAATTGCACTACTTTATCAGGAAACTTCCAGTGCTGCAATGAAACGACATAAAGTGTGACTGTACTGTTATCTTACTAGCAGACCACAGAACAATCCCAGCAGTATTGTTTGTTTTAGCAATGTAAGGAACACAGGTTGACATACTTAAATAATGTCGGTTGTGCTCCTAAATATGTACCAACCAAAAACTTGTATGTTACATTAAATTCTGCTTGATAATGTAAAACCCACAGACTTCCAAGCGACTTTGCCAAGTCGAATACCTTTGTGTCAAGAATCTCATGTTTGAACCTGTACTGTGTCACTAACCTGGTGTAGTCAGTAAGGGATGCGTTTTGCAGTCTCCTTAAAGGTACTGTTGACCTTGCAAGCAGGTTAAAAGTGCCAGAGCAGGTGCACTGGAGGAGAGCAGTCACCTTCTTCTCCCTGTTCTGATGTCAAGATCATGGTGGGTGGCCGAGGTGATCAAGAATTGGCGATTCTAAAGGGCATAGAAATAAAATTAATTGGTGATTCCAAATTTAAAAATAGAAATGTTCACACATTCAGTACATAAAATATGGCAAAACTAAAGATGGTTAAAAATCAGATTCTGCAACATAGTAGTAGGAGAATATTTTACATTTTGGCTAGCCAAATCTCGTGTCTTCAACTTAACATTAAAGTATGAATCTGCAGAAATTGTTTAGGGGGGATTCTTACTTATTCATTTTTATTATTCTTGCTTTATTCATTCGTATTGGTGTGTAGTGTCATTCATTTCAGTTTTGTATTCGTTTGAAATGCTAATTCGAGGGCCCTTTACATTTAGTTTATATGAATACAGAGCAAGATCAGAAGACCTTTAGATACTCTAGGTTACCCATGAAATAGTAAGAAGTACCAAAAAAGAGCAAAATAGGCTTAAGGTGAAAAGACCTTTTTTTTCAAATATGTTATACTGTTTCAAAATATGTTCAGATGAATCAGCAATGTTTCCTCAAGGATCTGGAAACATTGTATTGTCACTCCTGGCCAGCTTCATTAATATTGACATGTTATGGCTTGTATGCTCTGAGGTCATTCCAAATACAGAAACTTACAAATCTATGGACAAAAGTAAAGGAAACAGCTCATTATTGAAATACAGTATAACATGACCACTTGACTTTGCAGTATTTACTTTGCTGACATGTATTGTTCTTACATACAGTATATGGGTCTCACTTCAACAGCCTTCCTCCTTTTCTTCTATTCTGATCATTTCATCTATTTATTTTCAGTATCTTTGCTGAACCCTGTCATCTATCCCTCTTCATTTTAAATGAAGCTCTTTATTTCAGGAAGGTCATGGCTAGCTGAGCTATTAAAGTCAATAACCACATCTGGAAGAATAAGCCTGTAACTGAAGTGGTTGCCTCTAACCAGGCTATTGGCATTGTCTTAGTAGCTTTGGGATGAGTTTCTCAAGAGTAAAGCCACCTGCACTGAGGTATGTCGAAAACCCATTACATACCAGAAGCAATGTTAAGAGCACACAATATACTGTATGTGTAGCAATGTAATAAGTTCAATATACTCTGTATATTTCATCACTAGCTTTCACACTGCAGGCAAGATAAAGTGATATTAAGGAGATACTGGGTCAAGGTTGAAAAAAAATAGAACCAACACTTCTTTTCTGTGAAATTCCTAAGATGACAAAACAAACTGAAAAGCCAGAGATCGGTTTCGCTGTACTTGGTGTCAAGCTAAAGCACTATCTACAAGAGAGTGAATAACCATACATTGTCTGCCTAAATAACTAGAGCTTTATGACAAAATGTCCATCAGTTATGAAAAAAATACAAAAATCTAAAGTAATATAATTTTAACATGTATTAAATGTCAATATAGATAGTTGAAGAAGTTGACTACATGGAGTTTGTATGTTATCCCCGTGTTTGAGTGGGTTTCCTCCAGATGCTCTGGTTTCCTCCTTCAATCCAAAGACATACTGTTAGATTCATTGGCCCAGGGTATGAGTGTGTGTTCCCCCATGGCCTCCACTTCCCCTATGGCTCTGAATTGTAAGAAGCAGTTAAAAAATGGATGGATGGAATGCAGCAGTGATCTATAAGTACAGTATGCTGCCGTGTCTCTATTGTTTTGCAGACCAGACTTTTTTTTTCTAGACTAACCAAACATTCCAGCTGTGTTCATGAAAGGCAAGCCTCTTAGAGGTTGTCAGACAGTCTAAGTGGAAGAAGCCAGAGGCATGATCCTACAGACCACTGACTTTCACTCTCAACTACAAATCACAACAATTATTAGACTTTCTATTATAATTAGTAGTACTACAGTATTATTTTCTAGAGTGACACAACACACATGGGATATTCAATATATAATATGCCTAAATTAATTTGTTACATAATGCTCCTATAAAATATCCATCCAATAGACCAGTTTCAGTTGTGACAGTAAGTTCTCTCAAACATCTGACAACTTCTCTATTGTTATTCTTTATAGGTATTGCCACAAGTATGTGTGATTAAGCTCCTGGCAGTGTATTATATCACCCAACTGAAAATTGTGTTCCATATACAGTGTACAGGAGTCTATCAGAATCTACAATGTAATAGAGCAGTAAGAGTGAATAAATTGGAAAATGTTGAAAAAAGTTCAGTACCAGTGCCATCCACTAGAGGCTTGAGGTGGTGTATGATTAATGTGAACTAAAAAAACATGATATAATTTTTTACTCAAATCGTGTGAATAGAAAATATAGTTAGATTCAAGACCACCTCTGATAGAGAACAAGCAAGCTCTTAATACATTTTACAATCTGTTTAACCAAGACTGTTACCATTTTGTTGTGTATTTCTCCAATTCATGAACAACATTTACTGGCATAGTTGTTGCATTATCGTAATGAAAGGTAAAACTGTTAAAATGCCCCTTTCCCTCATTTGCATAGACTGAAATTAATTCACAGAATCACTATGGTAACCGAGTGTATAGGTTGCATTTCAGTGGCTGAGATGGTTACCCAAAGTGTATGACCATCCCCCTTGTTTTCCTCCAAATGTGGCTCTAATATGATGCATGCAGCTACTGTATGCAGTATGTTTGTGTAACTCTTACCATTTTTTTAAAAAATTGAAAAACAAATCTATGGATTTAATTGTGGGACTCTGGAAGGAATGAGTGAATTATGTACTGTATGAGCTTCAGAAACCTTCTCTTCTGTCAAGAAAAATCTGGGTGAGATCCTTGGATCAATTATCTACTAGTAGCCAAATGAGCAATACAGACTGCATTTCCCTCTCATATCGATGACCCTTCTTACATACTCATTGAAATATGGTATCAGTTGGAGAAAATTCCCCTGGCCTTTTTTTCCAGTCTGTGGTACAAATGCAAACAAATTCCATTTTGGTGGGGATAATCAAACAATGACATAGTTACTGTAGATGCATTACTACAGTACTTCATCATTCTGAAATCTTTAACAGTCAGGATGTACCCCCAGATTACTGGAATGTATCTAAGCCTTTTTCGTTTTTAACAAGTGTATGAAATACAGTATATACTGTAACACGTTTACATAGCTGTAAACTGGAGCCTTGATGTTAATTCCTTTACAAATTTACAAATCATGTGAAGGCAAATGTGTGTGACCATGTCTGCTCTGATATTGTCAAATGTGTTCTTCCTCTCTTACAGATGCAATTTTACTTCTGATATATTGTCTGTATTTGCCACTTAAAGGCTACTCCCTAAGAATATGTTTAATAGTGGAGAAGTTTAAGATATTTTTACAGGATTTCTACATCAGCCATTTAATCAGGGCAATGTTTTCTAAAAATCCCTACAAGAAAGAGGTGCATATATGTATCTTTCAAAGAACACCTTTCACAGTTATGTTGCCTTTAAAGAGCAAGCTGGCATTATGGCTGCCAAGATGGACTTTAAAGACATGTAGCAGAAATACAAGTCTGTTTAGATGGTTCCTTTTACCTACACTTAATGTGAATTTGCTGTTTTAAAGTGCATGGATAAAGGCATCTGCTAAGCAAATTAATAAAAAATAACTATACTTAATTTGAAATAATGAAGTACTCTTGCTTGTTCAGTGTGTATTAATTATAAATGAGATGTCAGCCAGAGTAATCAATTATACATACAACCATGTAGTCATTTTATTATAATTATTTTACTACAGTATGGCTTATTTGCTCTTTCTATTTTATATATCTCTTTGGACCGGTGATATAATTCATCGTGTCTTGTATGAATTATAAAGATATCCAAAGAGCAACATGAGATATAATTGCACTCTACTATGCCGAGTTATAAATGGCAGATAATTCTATGGTTTGTTAAATACTCATCCTTTCTTTAAGTTCTAGAACATTTACATAAGCAATTTAGATATACATTTTTTTGTCTAACGTGCATTCCCTGCAGCTAGAGTTGTCACTTATAAATGACACTTCTTTTACAGTGCAACAGTAAAGGACAAACTATTCTGGCATCTGGTGACTTACACTGTATAGCCCTGATAGAAGGTGTGGGCAGTTCCATCTACTGAATTAAAATCAGGCTGCAAGAAACCATTGGTTTGGAACTGGACTTATGGACTGGGTTTACAGATTCTGTTTGAGGAGTTACAGCTCTGTGCCGTTGAGGTTATATTGTCTGTTTCACTTCTCTCTGTCACTGAGAGATTCTGTATTGCATAGGAAAAAGTAGTGTTTCTTTGCTGAATTAATGATTTTTAATAGTTATTTGAGCTTTGAGTTGAGAAACATTGTGTATTTCTAAAAAGCACAGATTTTATCCTGATTTGCACTTGTAAGATGATTACCACTGGCAGGCAGTTCAACTATAATACAGTATGTTAGATCACCTTGGCGTACAGTACATACAGTAGGTGAGGTAAAAGCAGATATCTAAAAGCAGACAAGCTTTTGATTAATAGATATAAATGCATAAACCTAAGGAATTAAATATTTTATTACCACTTTTAAACCAGAATGCTTTATGTCTTATTATTTTTTAATCATAAAGTATTGCATGTTCATAATTTTATCTTCAGCAAAATACATGATCTAAAGATACGTCTTAATTTCAATGTCTAGACTGTCCAGAGCAGACTGCGCCTCTAAGTCTCTTAATGTTATTTAAAATCAGTCTTTCTTCAGAAGTAGTACAAAGGCCATTCATGTACAGTAAACACATAACAATACATGAAAATGTGTACTGTTACTATACGTCTTTATACTACAGACCTGTTTGCCAAGTTCAGTGTAAGTAAGCATCAGTTTAAATTTGTTATATATAATTTAATAATTATCATTCATAGTTTCTGTTCATTTTTCTCTACACATGGAGCTGCAGCCTTGTTCCATTGTGCTTTGAGCCAGATGTTTGGTTATCTCGTCCTAAATGAAATAAATACAACAGTTATTATAAATCTAACATTGATAGCATTTTCGCACAATCGCTTTCAAATTTTACTAAATATAAAACGTTCTTTTTAAAATGTTCACTAAAATGTTTTGTTTGTTTGACGGTGCCTTGTTACTACAAAAGCCTTGCCAGAAGCAATTTTCTCACCAGAAAAGATGTCAGTGTCTGCCCTTTTAACTTTAATGCAATCAAAAATCTATTGCTGTTTTAATCGCAAATTATAGACTAGTTTTGGTACTACAACACAGAACCAACACCTACTTATGATAACAGCAGGGACAATAACCTCATAATTACACACTTCATTTAAAAAGGGTTATTTTCTACTTATTTTTCATTTTGCAGTTGAAAAACTGAGTAGTACCCTGCTGTTTTTACAGTACAGCTAAATCTCAGTATGGGTAATTTCCCTGATTTTTAATATAGCACATTTTGCTTTGTACCACACTTTTTTTTTTAAATAGTTCCAAATTTGAATTGAAAAACAGACATGCCAAAAAACATAATTGGTAAATATCAGTTCCTCTGAAAACATTTTGCTGCTTTTGAAATGATTTTTTTTTGCTTTTGTCTTTTTGTTTCATGACAGTGGTGTCAAGAGTGGAATGAGGAATGTTCTGTTCTTCTACTATTTGTGGTGCAATGCAGGAGTGCACTTCAGCTGAGAGGAGGGCAACATAATTAACATGTCCTCTGTCCAGTGTCAGAATGCAGAGAGCAGCTGATTACTGTCTGTCTAGGTAGTACAGGCCTCTTGTTGGTGCCTGACTTGCTTATGATATGCGATATATCAAAACTCTGTTTTCACGGTTATAGAAATAACAATTATTAGTTGAATTTAAATAGAATGGGACCAACATCAATCACCACTGAAGAGCAGACTCTTTTTAGGGTGATATGTGGCAGCTATTATGCACCACCTGAGAGAGGATCTGCTTCTACAGTTATTAAAGGAGGCTGTGCAACTCAAAGAGAAATTTAGCCAACACTCTAATATTAACACGGGATGTCCATGGGATCTTAATGACAAAATAGTCTGGACATTAGTTTCATCCAAAGGACAGCACCTCCTACAGCACAGTGTCAAAGGTTATCATACTCTGGTGTTAGTTTAGAAAGTCTGGTCCTGAGAGAAGACTGCCACTTGCCAATCCTCCAACACCACTTACAGAAGCAAGCTGGTTTATCTTTTGAGTCTCCCATCCTGATATGGCCAATCCAGGCCTTGCTCACCTTCTGTGATGTGATGAAGTCAGGGCACTTTGTGTACTCCAGGTGGAGAAATGCCATGGAGGAAGATCTTGCATTAAGGGTATAATATGGTTTATGTTTTTAAAAAAATAAATGACGTGACGGTCTCAAACATTCACTTTATACACTTAAAGCTTTTTCTGATTTGAAGCTAATTTTCATTTTTCTGGAAATGAAAGACAAGATTGTTTACATGGCAAGAATTAGATGTCACTGGCTTAGCAGACAGGCTTAGAGACTTATTATTTGAGGTTGGGTTTTATCTAAAATTATCATAAAATGTAATAATCCCAAAATAACCATCATCCCAAATACCATCAGACGATGGTGCCAACTTCTACATGAATGAAGCATCATTTTTAAGCAGTTAATGAATGGGATTTGTCAAAATATCAAGAGATCATTTAGGACTTTGCTTAAGCCCTGCAGTTTTTACAAGTCTACTTTGAACTTCTGAACAAAAGCAAACTCACTCTGTTACATAAAAGGCATCAGTTGACTCATTTTCCATTTATTTAATTCCACCATTTAAATAATTTTGTGAAGATTAACACTGACTGGTGACTCAAGGAGGGCTAAATTCAAGTTAATGTCCAAGTGAGATATTAAAGTAGTCTTATCTAAAGGAAAGGCTGACAGCATATGCAAATATATGTTTTATAAGACAGTAAATTATTCTGAGGTAGTTGTCACAGGATGCAGATTTACTAGGCCTGCAGAGAGAGCTACCCTTAGACAACATGTATGAAAAGCAAATGATGTTTGGGGGGATTCATTTGCATGTAAGGTCATTATGGTAATTACATAACTTGGCTTGTCACTTTCAGGTGATTTTTGAGGTCTCCCAGTTTGAGGATTAAATTGTTCTGCTAATCTAGCTACTTATAAACCTGAAGATTCAACATACACTTAAGGAAGAATTCAAAATCAGTAGGTTGCCTTTTAACTACCACAGTTCAGGCAGAGTAAAGGAGAAATGTTACAGCTGTATATTTGTTCATTTGTTCACTCTGCAGTTCAAAATCCTGCAAAACTCCAATGTAAATATGGGAAAGCTGCAAAAGGTTCTCAGTAATCTATAATTTAAATGTAATTCAATTTAAACAAAAGCCACTGGGATTTGATATAAGGTAGCATTCCAGTTTCTTACACTATAATGCAAAGAGACGTGTCATTTTGAACATAATTAGATTTTACAATGTGTATGTATGTTAGCTTAAATAGTTTATTCAAACTCTCCAATACTGTGGTAAACTTTTATAACTTTGTTATAAAATACAGTTATTAATACAGTTTAGTTTGGTTGAGAATAAACCAAACTTGTCATTTGGGAGACTCTGGTCAGAATCTTCAATACAAATTATGGTACACAATATATGAACAGCAAGTACTGTAGTAGCTGAAATATCACACTTCCTTAACAAATCTAACTGACTTATTGTTAGGTGTCCTTAATTATTAATATCAGTCCTGCCTTTCTATACAGTACATCTACTGTATAATACTTAAAGGCTACTTATATACAATTTACAGATCAATCAGGATTTTTACTATTAACTTAAAACACTGCCTTATATTTCACTACAATATCGCTATGGAATTGTAAATCCACATAGAGAAGGAAAGCCACGAGTGGAAAGAATAGAGCAATGCAAAATGTCCTTTTGTATACACTGTTGTGCAAAGATGTTTTGAAATACTGCTCAAGATAATTAAGGGAGAAAACATAAAATGTTGCATTTCACCTAAAGTATGATATTTAGAAGGTGAGGGTGACTTACAGGACAATTGACATATGTTTTGGGCAGAATCTGCTGTTAAGGCATCATACATTTGTATGAAGCAAATGAAGTATGACATTCAGCCACTGGGAAACGCTACTTACGGGACAAGTTCCAGTCCCTGACCTTTTTTAATGGGCATTTTGTGAAATCTGCTGTGACAGTGAGATACAGAATATGGCGGACATCACTGCTGCTGCTATAGTAGTTATCAGGTGGCTATGGAGTCTTCCAGACTATCTGAATGAGTGAGATGTGTTTAGAGCACTTATGATGTTAAAAGTTGGCTATACACAGAAGAACTGTAATTAGCAGAATCAATGATGGTGACTTAGAGGGTAAGTATGTGTAGTGAAGGTCTCGAGGAGGTCACTTCTATTTGGCAGGACTGACTACTCTGTTACTGGTACCTCAAGAATTGTCAGGAATGACGTTTGCCTAGAAATTGACTTTCACCACAAAATAGCATGCACTTGTCAGGTATAACAGACACCCTGCTGTATATCATGATGAGTTTACCAAGCTGAACTTTGCTTGTGATCCAATTAAAATGCTGTTACTGTGTTCCAGTAGTGTTTATTTATAAGTTTCCATGTATGTGCAAGAACAGAAAATTCAGGAAATTGTACATTAGATGAGCTCTGTTTGCTTGTTCTTTATGGTAAGCAAGTAACGGCATGCCAGTGCTGTTAATATTAAAGTTAACTTTGCTAATAAAATTATTTGTTTCCTATACATTTGCCCAGTCTATCTGAAAGGTTGCTAATCCACTTACCCACCTTTACACCAAAAAGACAAATCTTTTCCAGTAATATGTTTCTTTTAAAACCAACAACACCTTCCTACATTGAAATAATATCCTGGTAATCTTTGTGAAATTGCTTTCTGCCGACAGTGGGCCCCAGCAGAGCATTTCCTTTATTTACTTTCAGCATGGAATGAACCTTTACCTTTTAATTTGCAGCCTACGCTTGCTGATGCAACTCCCTACTTGAACCTATTCTCATTATAGTGCAAGACACTTCCATACTGCTGTGGTGTCCATGATCTTTATGGTGGAAGAGCTTATCACAGTTGGGAACTGGCCTACAAAGTCCCCAAATATCAATCCTATTGAGCATGTGGAAGGGTTCCATGACAACAACAACAACCTCTAGGTGACAGTACTTAAGCTAATGAAAGCTTGATTGAGATTCCATGAGGCCTTTCAGAGCCTTACATGACTGATCAAAAGTATGACACAGTGTTGCCAAGAGAGACTCAGCTGACATTTTTCTACCTTCACTATAAAGCTGCCAGTGTTCTACTCCAAAGCCTTTTGAATTAGTTCTTGGCAATATGTAATTAAAATTAGCCTTTGTGAACATATTGAGACTTTCTGTCCAAATGTGCTTCACAACAAAGATATTAGAGTACTTGAATAGGATATTCCTGCCAGAATTCTGCTCACTTTTTTCAACCCAGCGCCAGAGAGAGACGGACCTGTTTGAAGTTGCAGTTGAATCAGCACGAGATGAATATTCATAATAAGTGAGTGAGTCCATTATCTTTCTTTAATTGCCGCAGTATAGGGAGCAAGTGTGGCTGTTCCAGAATGCCTTAGCTCAGTGATTCTCAACCTTGGTCCTAAGGGACTGCGGTGTCTGTTGGTTTTCATTCCAACTGGGCCCTTAATCAACAGTGCTAATTGATGCGTGTAATTGATCTGTTTGCTTGTTTAGACTTCTCTTTTGCAGGCAGTCCTTAGTTTCAAAAATACATATAGTATTTCCATCAACTTTAACATAGAGAACTTTATGTAGTCACACCTTATGCTGCTGATTAAGAATCCTGGTCCCTTATTTCTTATGTTCTTCCCTGATAACCAATTTCTAATGAACAGACATATGTCAGAATGATATTATGAAACACATCCCAAAGTAAGTGTTTTTTCCATCTGTTTAGTTGGTTACTACACAACAGAATTAATAGAGTTCTGAAACTCAGGATCTGGCACAGGGTGGATAACAACTACAAACCCTATACAACTTTTTAAGAGAGTTAAAATATTTAACTTTCGTTTTAAGGAAATCTTTAAATCAGGACATGACAAACTTATTTACAGTATTTACTTCACACTCTCTGAGAAGAATGAAAACACAAGAAGAGAAGAAGGCTCACACACAAAGAACAACCAAAACGTTGTGTTTTCTTTCTTCTGTTTTCAGCATGGAATAAACCTATTACTTGTACCAGTGCAGACTGCTTCTGTGGTACAACCAGAACACGGACTAGCTAGACACAGCACAGGTTGAAGGACAAAAATGGAGCAAACTTGAAAAGGACATAGAGTATGAAGCAGCATCTTCATGAACAGGGACATCAAAGCCGAATATGACAGCAGTGCCTCCAGTGTAACCAGTGGAGTTCAAGTACCTTATGAAGGAATTTGAAATCAGGAGAAGTAACCAAACCCAAATAAGTGCCATTACAGTCAGAGAACTCAGTCAGTCATAGAGTCAGAGAAGGCTGCAGCTGACATTAGATCTTAAAAAAGAGAAACATGTGGATAGAGGCAGAATCAAACAAACTATCTCAATGTCTTTTATGAAGTGTGACTGTCAAGACCAATGGGATGGACAATTTCTAGGCACTGAGGCTATAAATGAATGCTATACAGTAGAATGTTATTGTTTCCTGAGACGTTCACATTCTGTACCTTGCAGCAATCCAATTATAACTCTAAAGTTTTCTGCAACCCTCTATTTTTACGGGTTGAAACTATTGTCTTTTACAGGGGAAAAAATCCTGAGTGTGCCTTGTTATTTTTGTTTTGAAATGTTTTTTTAGAGCACAAAGAAAAGTGGGACAACATTAGAGCACTGCAGCAGGACGCTAGGATGTTACTTTGGAATTCGTTTATTGTTTGTCTTGTTTATCTGTTGTCAGAATATGTTTGAACATTAATGATGAATGAGCTGGTTGTAGAGTTTGGGGATAGAAATGTTTGGGTTTTGCATATAAATGATTAATAAGAACATTTTATGAATATATTTCTTTGTTGAATATATTGCATTTTTATATTTGACAAGATCTTTAAATAAATGGCCGGCACTATTTTATTTTTCTTTAGTTATACACTAAAATATTTATAGGTTTTGTTGTTTTTTCTACTGTACATGCAAGCATTTGAACAGCAATTCTATTTGAATATTTGAAGTCTTCATTATATTTCTCTAAATTAGCTTCAGCACCAGATGTATTAGGGTGGGTAAAATCCCCAGACAATTATTTGGGTGATCCTGGTCTCAGCAAAAACAGAACTGGAGACATGCACATGAAACTCTGAGAAGAAGAAATAGGACTCCTTCACCACTTAAACTCAAGAACTTTTCTGCAGTGCACTCTTACAATTTGCTTCAGGGAACGTAGGTGTGTCTTCAGTTTTCTCAGGTAAAAGATGTGAACTGACAAAATAATTTTAATTACAGTTGAAATTACTCAGGTAATTAACAAAAATATTTGAAAGTAGTGTGTTTTGACATCATAGATTATAACAAAGTCTTTCTAAATCAGCTGTATTACAGTTTTTTTTCTGAATTTGTCTTTACCCAAGAAGAAGCAGTTTTATTACATACAGTATACTGCAAATAAAGAGCTAGTCTGGAAACTTTTTCAGAACTGAAACAGTCTCTGATTAAACCTGAAAAAAAGCTTCTGTGTCGTAAGCACTTACCAATGAAAAGGTTTCGCTCTGGCACAGCTACTGAAATCTGTCAGAGGCAAAATCCTCAAAAGCAAGTAAACAATTGTCCGAGCAGTGTAAGGCAATTGTATTCTCTGTCAGTTGTACATGTATGATCCAAAACACTGAGACAAAATCCAGATAACTATTGAGAGTGATAAAATGTGAAATGCTTCAAGCAAGCCTTTTGTTTCCAAGAAAAAAACTTGGAGCATGCACATACTGTAGAAAGAGAAAATATTAACAAAAATGAATTAAAAAAACATGAAATGACTCCATAGTTATAGTAAGACAAACACAAAAGACCGTCAATCTCAAGTGTTCATGAGTATTATGGAGGTGTTGACAAATTAAGGTTTAATTTCATTATGAATCCTATCACTTAAGGTAAATAATAAAAAAACAAAATTAACAATGCCTTAGCACCAGCAAATGACACTGTAGCGTAATATACTGTATAGTGTTATTTGTAATTAAAAATATACATAATAGTCTACAGTATATGTAATATATTGTACAGTACTGGAGAGTGGCACAGAACTAAATTGAATAACCTTGCAGTTTGATCACACACTTGTTTCAATTTGCCTGTCTCCCTTGCCTGTTGGACAGTAGTAGGACTGTCTACTACTGTCAGTCAGTCCTGTTAACTGTTCGCTTTATGTCATCCTTTTCTTTTTCTATGTAGTTTTTGGAATGACTTTAACAACATTTTGGCATCTCAAAAAGCAATTTATATACTACCCATGTACTGACTAAACCCATTTTTATGAACAAAAGGATTGTAATGAGAAATCTTAACAACACATCTCTCCTCCTCTTAGATAAAACGCTCTGTCAGACGCTTCTGTGAAAAAAAGAGAAATAGAGGTAAGATATGATAACAAACAGGATCAGAATGTGAAAATTGGAGGAACATATAAAAACTTGTTAGACACAAATTAAAGCTTTCTTCCAATTGAAGTACTAGTGCCCCTTAAGACCATGGGATATTGCTGTGTTCAAGCCTAAACAACTATACTGCATCTACTAGTTTTGTCCTTTGTGCAAAACAATGAAATTATCCGTTGAACTGAAACTAATTGAGCTGGCTGCTGGGCATTACTGAATCTGGCATTACATGTTTCTATAGACTTTTAAGGGCTATCACAAACCATTTTTTTCCACTACATTCTAATTATAACATATGCAAAAGACGACAAGCTAATTCGTTATCAGCTTATACAGTGTTGTTATTTGCATTCAAACAAGAGGCATTGTAGTGCCATAATTACTGTGCTTCCCCCCTCTTAAACTCATTCTATACAAATGTCACAAAGACTAAACAGTATTTATTTTGGTTTTCTGTGTTGGTATGGCATTATTTTGCCAATATTAGAATTATTTTTTAAGCATTCTTGCAGACACATTATCTTGCATTTTTGCTAAATGGCCGTATTATTATAGAATCACACAGTAAAGGGAAAGAACTCCATGCATGCATTTGTGTCTCGTTTTCCTAGTATTCACTTAACAAATTACATGTACTGTAAATACAGAATATTTTAAAAAAGAGGTTGTGATTGACGGCTGGAATGGTGTTGACTGGGTTGTGTGTTGCGTTGTGTTGGACTTGTATGAGAAACAATTCTTTGCATTTAAACCTAAAAGACAAATTTTTGCATTGTCTGATCAGAACGGCTTCTGTCACATGTCTGTAGTATCATTTACTGTACATGCTTTATTATAAATTATTTTTAAGTAAAAATATCTTTCTTGCCACTCATCCAAATAGGTCAGGTTTCTGTAAGGAAGGGGATATATTCAATGTATAAACACTGTGTTCTTAGACATAGAACTTTGCAAATTTTTCATCACTCTCACTGACTTTACAGAGGCATCCTTAGCCATTTTCTGCTAGCTTAGCCAGTCAATCCGAAAGAGCAGCCTGGTGTACATTCCACTTCTTAATGATAACCAGTAACTTTAAAATTTCCATGTAACATTCTCCTGCTCTGTGCTCCTCTACCACTCTATCCCTGGCTTGTTTTGAAAGCTCCTTGGTCTCCCTAGTTGATTTGTTATGTCATTATGTGAGTTGTAGCTTAAAATTCAATATCTAACTGAAAGAACCTAAAAAGACAGATGCATTACTCTGAAGTTAAACCACTTTGACATCCAACAGATAGACACCATTACACTATTTTTATGACATCACCTAAGCTGGGGTATCAGTAGCAGAAAAGCTGAAAACTTTGAGAATTTTATTTTACACTGACTTGCATAAGTATTTTATTTTCTATTGTTTTGCAGGGCACTGTACAGTACATACTGTACAACTGGGAGTTTTTAGCTTTACCAGTATGGAGCACATTGTGTAGATAATAACATAATAAATCTAAAATTATATAGAATAATACTTCTGAAATTTAAGTACTACTTGAAATTATCATGATTGCAAGCTCAGGTGGCAATAAAATGTAGTTACCTTGCAGGGTTGTGAATATTTTTTGTAAGACACTGTATACCATATACAGTAAGCCATAAAAGGAAGTTCACAATACTAATTAAGCTCTCTAGTCAGACATGCTGGTGACATCATGGGGTAGCAGAACAGTGAACTAAGAAATGTGCTATCTGATCAGCTTTTCAATGAATTAATTTTAAAAGTACACGCTTCACATTCATGTTTCAGTTCTTCTAATTCCATTCATTTTTTGTTAGCATTAGAGGTCATATCCTCAATTTTAAACCTAGAAAGACATTGCATCCAAACAAGATCCTTCAAGGATATCTGGGATATCATGAGTCATGACACCTTACTGTGGTTGACATCATTGTGCTCCATATTCACGATCATTTTCACGCTGCCTGTTCCATTGCATCACAACCAAAAGGTCGCAACAACCCACGCATCAGCAGTTCAGCTGAAGTGAGGAAGGTGGCTAAAGAGACAGGATTTGCTGATGACTGCACCAGTGCCTAGTGTTCACCAATGTTAACTGACACAACCGAATGAGGGAGTGACATCCCAGGTAGACTTGCCAGCTATGGAGCCAAGATGTCTTAAGTGATGAATCAAGGTTTTGTGTAGATCACCTGAATTGCTGTGAACAACAGACTTAATTGATGGGGAGGCCCAGGTATGAATGTTTGGACAGGAACACTCCTGCCCACAGTCGTTACAGAACTCCTCTTGCATTGATTGACTGCATGGCAATACATTCTTCAAGTTCAAGTACCTCACCTGCTGCCCTTCCAGTGGGCCCATCTTGATGTGACAATATTCCAGCAGGACAGCATTGAGCCTCATGCTGCTTATGTACTGTAACAATGGCTGTTTGGCAAGATGTGGGGATGTGTGGGAATGTGACAGGTAAACTATGGATGTCTGTTTTGTTGTTTGTGGTATGAACCGAAAGACGCGTGGTCTCTAGGGCTCAGAGATCAATGAACAGGTAGAGGACATTGCGAGAAAGATTAGACAGAATTCCACAAGACAACATCTGCAACCTGGTTTAAAGCATGTGTCGTAAAAGTGCAACTTATATTTCTTACAACTATACTGTAGCTGCAATCATACATTGAAACATCAAACATTTTTTTTAGGTTCTGTTTGATTGACTCATGTGAACAATAGACTTACCTCAGCTTTATAGGGAAGAAATATACAGTTATTAAAATCATTTATGATTTAGTTGTTAAAATCATTATGTCTGAGCAGGGGATGTGTATACAATACAGTGTAAAAAAGAAAATGCAAAAAAAAACTATTTCCCATTGTGAGATGTAGCCACGTCGTCACTTCAGTTGAGATGTTTCCCACACCTCAGCAGATGAACATTCATTTGGAGTGCAGTTGGAAATCTGTGTTCTTGAATGCAATGCATTTCACTCTTTCATTTTTCGAGCAGCTTGACATATAAAATCACTACGTGTTATGACTCTATTTTATTGATTGCCAGTGCTTCATAAATAAATAAAATAAATAAATAAATAAAATGTGCTTCATGCATAGGTACAAGTGTTTTAGGTATCTTAACACCAAGCATTGCTAATGGATTTAATACAAAGAATAACAGGAAAGGATGCACTTCTCTGTTTTATGAGCCATCCATCCAAGTGATGAAGTGCTGGTAGGTGGGGGAAGGATTCCAACAGAAGAAAAAAAACAAGAGATGAGATCATTTGATATCCATCATCAGTAAACACTAGGGCACACAGTGTGGCCAAATCCAGGTGTCTCAACTCCTGATATTTATTGCAAGACAGATTATATATATCTAAATGCATTTAAATATATCTTTAAGTGCATTTAGAGAAATTTATAAATGATAATTTGGCTTGCCAAAGGGGAGATATTCTAGAGAGAACTGAAACACACTCCATTAAATAAAAAAAAAAACCTGCAGGCAAATAAAGAGTATGTTCTGCCAGTATCTCCTTATGTATGGGTGTTTAGACCTCATTCATCCTTCTAAGCCAATTTTATTTAAAAAAAATACAGAAAGATGTTTTTATAACTGAAATAAGATGTGGTTTTTAAAATGTCACAATTTTGACAATTTCTTAGTGCCTGTGCGTGACTGTGTGGATGCACAGTTGCTATCATACAGTGGTTTGTTCCAGGACAGGTTTCACAATTGTAAACTGTGCCTTGGGATGCAGAGAAAATTGATCATTCATCATTTATTGTCAATAACAATAAATAAAATGAGTGACTAAGTATCTTGCATAGTTATTTTTTTTCTCATGTTCACATATCAGCTGTTCCTTATCTTTGATAACCCCTTCAGGTTTGTTTCCCCTTTTCAATCTTGTAACAACAAGAGAAACTTTTCTAAATCTTACAATTTCTTAGATTAATGTGTAAGGGCTGTTAGTCGTAGCTATGTTTAAAACAATACATTTAAATATAAAATGTTTTACCTCTGAGGTTTGTGTACAAAGCTTACATTACAGATACAATATATTTTTGGATGATCAACATGTAAAAATCAATTTACATTTTAAAAATATAAGCTCATTAATTTAATCTATCATTATTGTTCTGGTATCCACTTGGAAGCTTTAAGAAAACATTTAAAACCTTCTAGTTTGCTTTAAAAACACAGCTGGGTAGCTTGTTCCATACTCCCACCACCCTCTGGGTAAAGAAGTAGCCTCAGTTTTTAGGTTTTAAATGCATTCCCATACACTTTTCACCTGTGCCCTCTGGTTTTCCAATGTGGTGACCTAAGTTGTACACAATATTCTAAATGGGGCCTTACTAGTGTATTAAACAATTTTAACAAGACATACCATGATATAAATTCTGTGTTCTTAACTATATATTCTAACATTGTGTTTTACTTTTTAATTGCTTCCCCACATTGTCTAGAAGACAATATCTTAATCTCTCACTTATACTTGTATTCACTGCTAGTGTATATGCCCTTAAATACTAAAGAAATGGAAAGAATTTTACTTAGTTTTAATAATGGGAAAAGCACAGTTTTTAGACCGTTAAAACATTTTTTTAGGAAGAACATAATCAAATGTTCATACTTTTGAAATCAAACATAATATCCTTACCATCTATGTTATGCAGAGCTGAGTTGATAATTTCCCTAATGTTTTACCCTAGTGAAGTAACTAAGTGAGAGTCCACACCGTGTAGGACTAATTAAGGGATAATGATTTTGTTGTGGTACAATGCAAGGTAATACACTCAAGTTAATAATCCCTGAAGCTTGGGAATTCAAAGAAAAGCATTATAAAGGTATCATTAAGCTACATTATTTCTTATTAAAGCTAGCTCTTTAGCTTTTTGGATGATTACTTCTAAAGGTGCTCTAAAAAATAAAGATGTTTATTATTAAAAAAAGTAGTAAAAGAATCTTGGGCTGTTAAAATTATGGAATAAGAAGTAAATCAAATACCAAATTTTCTGCCATCAGCTTGTTATTCATATACAGTATATACAATATATAACATGGCACATGTTCTTTGTTTCTCCAGCACAGCGCAGTCATAACTTAACAGCTAAGTGGCAATCTTAAAAACTGACACTCAAATGTTTAATTACAATAGAATAAAACAACACAACATACAGCATTTATGGCAATGAACAGATATTTGCAGTTCTGCAAGTCAGGGTCCTGCCTTCATCAAACACAGAAAAACACTCTACCTGGGAAAAGAGAATCAATAAAGTAGAAAAGATGGAAGGAACGTGTTTCGTATGATATTAAAGGATCCTATTCAAAGCTAAGTCATTTTCTAAAATTAATGTTAAACAAATGGAAAACTCTTCTCTTATTCAAAATAATGTATCAAAAAACAGAGAGATTTCTTCCTGTGTGAAGGCTTTCAGAAATTGCTAATTCAAACAAATATAAAAAGTCCCCTTCTTTTAAGCCATAAATACTGGTTCTATTATAGTGCTCAAATCATCTGGACAGATTCTGGTTTCTTGTTCTGTTGAGAAAGGTTTCTTTCAACGTTTCCTATCTCTTTAATCTTCTTTTGTGTTTTCCTTTCTAGACTGAGTCTTCTTTTTATCTTCTCATCTAGGGATCTGACTTAATGATTGTAACTGAAAAATCAAAAACGTTTGACTAACTTCCAAAATGGGACAAAAGATTTGTAAGATTTCCAAGCTTGTTGAAGTAAAAAAAAAATCCAAGACTCGTTATCTGCATTCACGCAAACTTGCATCTTGCCCTCATTTCCTTCCTGAATTACAGCCTATTTCCCCTTGTGAAGGATGGCAACCTACCAATGTAGAGTCTACAAATGTACTCTACCAATGTAGAGTCTGCATGGCCTAGATCAAGCCCTAGAACCTTATTTGCTACCTTTCCTGCAGCCTCATCACCATCCAACAACCGTCCAACGGAGAAAAAATGCCCATCAACAAGCTGCTCGTGTAGAAATGGCTTTGTTGTGAGATGAGAATTTGACAGTTATGTTGTGGATGCCCTAGTTGCTCCACTGAACATTTTTTAGTATGAGATGGGATGATGTTTGGCATCTGGAATTCAGAGACCAGAGAATAGACAAAGGCTTGTCCAGCCTCTGTGAGAGAAATGGGATGATAAGCCACAAGAAAGCATCTGCAACCTGATGAAAAACATATGTCACAGATGTACAGCTTGTATAAAGGCTAGAGGCTATTAGTCGTTGGTTTTCACAGCAGACCCTCTGTTGATCAAGCTTGTTGATGGCAAATGTTAATCAGCAAAATGAATTTACCTATGTAACATCTGTTCAATAAAATGGCAGTGCATTTTTTTAAAAGTAATTTTCCTGATGATACTAATAATGTTAATGTTGCAGTGACAAAGTGGTTTCATTTCATACTCGATATAAAAGTCTTTGTCAGCTAATATTTTAAGGCTTTTCAAAAATGGGTATTATGCTATGATCACTTTAGATTAATTTAAAATTCCTTAAGTTTGGTTTGATTCAATGGCCTTTATGGCTTTTTGCATTTTGTTATGTTAAATGAACAGATGGTATCTAAACCTATATTTTGAGTAATCCCAAATTAGAATTAATATTAAAAAAATGATGACAGTCAGTGCAGGTTTTCAAATAAACACCCATGTACTTTATTTAAAAATATTATCACTTTGCAAAAACATGCTGAAGACAAAATATAGGTAAATAAGAACAGAAGAAAATGAAAAATTAATGAACAAGAGGACGTCATTCAGACCATCTTTCTCATCTGTTTGCTGCTAGCTTATTGATCCAGGAATTTGTTGAGACGTTACTTGAAGGATGCTAGAGATTCAGCTCAGCTTGGCAATTTGCTTGAGACAATTTTTTTATCCTCTGTAGGAGACAGGGCTGCCTTCTTTAGCAGCAATGTGACCTTTACAAACTTCCCTAAAAACTTCGGTCAAGAAACAAATTGGGGTAGACGGCCAGAAGACATCTTTTCGCAAATCTTCTTTCCTCTGAGAATCAGTCTTCTTTGTCCTCTCTTTGCCTTTAAATAAGATGTCACTGAAGTATGTACTTTGTCTTCCCCATGTGATTTTTCTATATTTTATTATTTTAGCTAAGAGACTTTTTAGGAGGTCAGATTTTTGGGGCATTTGAAAGTGTAACTGAGCACAGTCTCTGAAAGAAGTTTAGTACTAAAAAGTAAATACAATTATGCAGCCTAACAGCTTTACTTACTTTAATGTTTTGCCAAGTTAAATAAAAAAAGGAACAAGTAATGGGTTTATTCTATGTTGAAAAGGGAAGACAGAAAACACAATGTTTTAGCTGTGGAGCCTTCTTCGAGTGTAAAACGTTTTATTTATTCTCTTTTCAGCATGTAATAAACCTATTACTTGTTCCTTTGTAGCCTATGCATACTCACGCAGCTACCCACCTGAACTAAATAAAAAAAAATGTAGTTGTCTGACAGAACAACTCTTATTTATTAAATTCGCCATGTGACATTTAAGGATTTTTCTCATTTTTGTATGTCTCGGAATATACTATATTACATACTCCATAAAACATAAAGTATAATACTGTATTCACTATTAGGCTTAATGTTATTGAAATGTAGTATAATATCTTATACTCTAGTTTTGGCATGTGCAACAACAGAATGCAGGTTTTTTCATCAATGATGTACACAGTCATGTCGCGGTGATAGTATCTTACACATTCTCCCAAGACCTGGTTGATGTCAACCAAGAAATAAAAGTCATTTCACTTAAGCTAGAACCAGAATATTGATGTGTAGTTTTGCTCACCACCTAAGAAAGGGAACTGTTATAAACTCTTATGCGATGCTGGAAGAGTTGCAGTCAAGGTAGAGGATTCAGCTGCAAATTTCAGTGATAAAAGTGCAATCACCAAAAGGCACGGACTCCTAGCAAGAAGTAACACTTCTTCTGTCACCTGTAGTGCACAAAAGGTTCCAGCAGGTGGCGATCACACGGCAATACACAAATCACCAAAACAGCCAATGACTATATCTCTATAATTAACTCATGCAACGGTGTATTAGAAATGTAAAAAAAGGTACGCTAATTCGTCGTTAAATATTGTTAAACTACATCCTGTTATTTAAACAACAGCTAAACTCTGTAATACATATTTTGCAAGCATAAAGGTTGCTTAAACAAAAGCTAAAACTTGTGACACATTAATCAGACGAGTTTGTTTAAACAGTAGCTAAACCTTTTGATATATACAGTACCTGTATTTAGCAAACATAAAGGGAGCTGGAGGGCAATATGGTTGAAGCATTGTAGGAGAACGGTCTTTTATTTACAGACATTACACTGGCTGGAAAAAGTAGCAGTTAGGTTATCACACATACAGTAATATAAAAATCGGGAGAAGCTGTTGGTAATGAGGCTGCAGTCCTGCTATTTTACACAGGGACAGACTGACACTATTACTACTGTATATTTGGGTGCAACAAGTAAAACATTGCACAGAATAAGAAAAAGAACTTTGGCATTGTACTCATAAACAAACTGAAGTGCAATGGGCAATAACAGAGTTATAATGCAAAAAATCACATCAACAAAAAAATGGAGATGATACTTTTATTAATACTGGAGGTCCAACATATCCTATTGAGATCCATACTGAAAAATATTTTCATATCTTGTCCACCTTTTTCCACTTTCAAATATCTCACCAAATCCACCTGTTCAGTCTATTGAGTCCCATCTCGATGTGAAATACAGAATCCACCATCATCATTCCAGTGTTTTTTTTTTTTACAATGACTACCCAATGACTACTACAATCATAGAAAATGATTGATTAAGCTCAGCTTGGCAATTTGCTTGAGACAATTTTTTATCCTCTGTAATAGACAGGGCTGCCTTCTTTAGCAGCACTGTTTAATTGCTTTCCTGAAGTGCTTTTCTGGAAGGAAAAAATATTTACAAAAGAAAAAGGTAAAACATTCAAAATAGACAACAAACTGCAGTTTCCCCATGGAATTTCCTGCTACTTTTTTCTAAGAGTCTACAACCAACCAAGATGTGTTGGCATCAATTTTAAATTCAAATACAATGACTGACTAAGAAAAACAAACTGAGCACTACACCATGAATGCCAGGTAATATACCAAAACCCTGACCTCAGCTCCTCTTGATAAACAGTTAAACCTCACTTTAAAGGTGACGTGACTGAGGGTCTGTAACTCAGCACACAACAGTGGAGCAGGCTATAGACAAGGACAACACTGTTGATACATAACAGGTAATACACAACACACTAACAACATTCAATGAACACATGACAATATTGGTATTAAAAACAATAACGAGAGAAACTGTATATAAAATTAAAGGTCCCTTCTTTCTGTATCTTACAGAATGACAAAACAAAATGAAACAGGTAAGTGAATAATGAATATGAGAGACCTCATGAGCAGTCATGTGACAAGGGCATGGAACAATATTAATTAACAGTATTCATTCAGTATTTCTTGAATTATAAGCTCTGTGTTGTATCACTCTGTTTCATGTAGATTTCACTGTATTTTTGCACTTGATTGAATGTAAGTCACTATAGATAAAGGCGGCAGATAAGTAACGATAATAATTTCCAGTTACAAAATTACTAACCTTGCAATGGAAACGAATACAGATATTGCTCTCTAGACTAACCTCAGGGTTAGATGGAAAATATTATATACTGTATGAATAGGCAAAACATAAAACACTATTTTATCTGGAGCCAAGAAATCTTCAGAGAGGTCTGATTAAAACTTATAAATATTGTTTCACATCCTCCAGATCAGCAGAGACCAGCACCTGTGGACACGTCAGGAAATTGAGTGGAAACAGATTCAGGACAGAAGCCAGGAGCTGCTTTTAAAAACACAGAGTTGGTTGTATGCAATGTGACACTGAACTAAAGCTGCTGATTCACAGCAGTCCTTTGTGAATTTGCAGTTTGGATCAGTAGGCAACTGGCAACTTGATTAGAATTGATGAGCCTAGAGGCCTTTATTCTCTTGCAAAACCCAAGTTATTAAAAAAAGAGTTTTTTTTTTCTGAGTATCCTTGTTTTAGAAATGACAGAAAAGTGCTGAAGTATAACAGCAGCCAAGTGCCAAAGGTATGGGTCTGCACAAAAAAAGAATTAAAGATTTATAAGTGAAGATCAACAACCAATAAAGCTCATTCTTAGAGGTAAAATCCTGCTAGAGTTTTAAACTGCTGTATAATTTTAATTCTAAACATTTTCAAAAGAATTCTATTCCATAAAAAGCCTTTGCAGGGTAAAATTAGTTCAAATCATCTTGCAATAGTGATGATCATACTGACAGCACATTTAACAGGAATTTTGAAATTTTAGGGGATTATAACATTTTTGGTGCCTCATTCCTGTAAGTATCTAAGGCCTTTCTCCAGTTACATTTACATTTTTATTGCAAGTATAAACCTCTCAGCTACCATTACAACAAGTACTTATCTTGGTAATGTAATATGGTACTTACAAATCTTGGATCAATAAGCTACTATCAATCAAATGAACAAGGTGAACTGCATAGTCTCCTTATTTTGTAACTTCCTAATGTTGTCATGTTTTAGAACCACCTCTTTAGATCATATATGTTTAGATATTTATCTGGCTGATATTTTTATTCAAAGAGGCTTACATTCACACATTTATACAGTGATTCAGATGAGGTACCTTCCCTAAGGATACAATAGCATTGTTTTACCTGGGACTTTAGCAGCCTAACAAGTCCAGAATCGTTAACCAGTGCTCTACAGCAGATGCCTGAGCAGAGACAAAGCATGCATTTACTATGCAAAGGAACAAGTAATAGGTTTATTCCATGCTGAAAAAAAGAAGAAAGAGAACACAACGTTTCGGCCGTGGAGCCTTCTTCAGGTGTGGGGACACACACCTGAAGAAGGCTCCACGGCCGAAATGTTGTGTTCTCTTTCTTCTTTTTTTCAGCATGGAATAAACCTATTACTTGTTCCTTTGCAGCCTACGCATGCTGACGCAGCTACCCACCTGAACTACTAATGCATTTACTATGTTGGTTTACAACATAAGACAAATAAAATACACAATAAATTACACTGAGCAAACCTTAGTTAATTGCCTTAACTTGTTCATGATAATTTAAATTTATCATGAATTTCTATTATTACATTATATTTTTGTTTTATTTAGATGGGTCTTTGAAATTTGATATTTTGGCAATTTTGGCAACAACAAATTTCAAGTCTTTTTCAATGTAGAAAGTAATTTCAGGGGTTTAGAGTACTTTCCTATAGCAATTATTTTTTAAACAGATGTAAACTGCCAAGCACTCTTCAAATGTTTAAAAATTCAGGTGGGTAGCTGCTTCAGCATGCGTAGGCTGCAAAGGAACACGTAATAGGTTTATTCCATGCTGAAAAAAAGAAGAAAGAAAACACAACGTTTCGGCCATGGAGCCTTCTTCAGGGAGAACAAAGGCTGGGAGAGAGGAGGAGTGAGAGGCGGGAGCAGGGGACAGAAAGAGAGGCCAATCAAGAGGTGTGAAGTCAGAATAGGTGTAGAGAGGTGTGAAATGAAACTTCTAATGAATGGAGAAATGTTAGAAGAAAAGTAGTCTGTCGTTTAGAGAAGGGGGAAGGTGTGATCCCAGCTGCAGGATAAGTTTGGTTTCGGTAGTCTTTCTGACGTATGAGTTCGGAAAACCGTCTTTGAGAACACAGATGGAGAGATTAGAGTGGTCATGGCCATCAGAGGTGAAATGAGAAACAAAGGGCTTGGAGAGATCTTTAATCTTCACAGCCCTGACATGTTCTCTGAAGCGGTCTCCGAGTCTCCTTCCTGTTTCTCCAATGTAGATGGCTTGGCATTTACTGCAAGAGATACAGTAATTAGGGTTGCTGGAGGTACAAGATGCCATTGTCCTGAGGGGCCTTGAATGAGTGTGGTGTTAGATGTGTACTTACAGGTGTTCTTGCATGTTTAATAATGTTTTGATGTCAAAGCTCTGATCTGGCAGATGATTATCAAAGGACAGATCAACGGGATATCTTCCTAATCATGGAGATTGAGTCCATTGCTAGAAATTGAATTCTAGTCCACTAACATGAAACCCTCACAGAAAGTCATACAGTATGTCATACAGTACTGTACATTGTGAAGGAATCTCGCTGCAAAGTCCATTTCTCAATAAATATCCTCACTATCAGAAGATCAGTGTATCCACCCCTAGGGAAGACTCCCATCTGGGCAAAATGATTTCTTTGACGACTGCTTCGAGACAAATATTGCAAAATAGTCCTTTCATATCATTTAGAAAATGTTCGGTCAAATCAATGATCAAGACAAAACCTTTTTCTTAAATATAAACTTTATTTTAGCATATGGATTTATTATAGGTCTGATGTAAATGAAATCACTGAAGTGAGGATTTGGAGTTTTTGTTTTGGTTTTCATTGCATATGGCCATTGCTGTATATTTCAGAATCTCCACTCCCATGGGTGAGCTGTCTGTGCAGCTATTCATCTGTCAGTGCACACTTTGGCTCTGTCTCTAAGAATTAGTGGTGCATTTAGGTTGAGCAATAAAGAGAAAAGGCACTAAATTCCTGGCACCTCTGTAACAGGAGCTGATCCTTTTCTGATGTAGAATGTTGATTGCTTGCAGAAACCGGACAGTGAATCCCAAGATATCGTGTCTTGTATCCTTAAAATGCATAGATTACAAAGTGGCTATTGGAATACTATTATTGGTGGTGGACTAAATACGTATGTGTGAATTGCAGCTGGTAACAAATAATACATTTGCAATTGCAAGCATGTAATTTCTATTCATTTCAGGTAATCTCTCCTTGTGGTGGTACTAGGAACTAGAAGGAACAATGGAATAAACAGTGTGCTACCATTTCGTAGACAATTCACATCTACAAATAGTTTAAACCTGCTCCAGTTTTCTTCACTATGGCAACTGTATTCTATGTTAAAACTTTTCTTGTTTAACAGTACATGTATCTATATTTGGCTGGATTATACAAATGTCGGAAGCAATATACTGTACCACATACTGACTGTAGGAAAAAGCAAGTAAGAAAAACAACTAAAGATGAATTCTCAGGAAAAACAGCAGATAAAATAATCCTAAGCATTGTGACGGGGCGAAGCTCAACTAATATATTATGAGCCACTAATTAAGAGATTCTGTTGTATGATTCTAACACTGACTGCCTGAAGGCTCTTCAGAAATAAATACTGAGATTGTAAAGAAACCAGAATATACTATACATACAGTATTATTGTTCTTTTTCAGAGGTATTTCAAACCGTGAGCACTATACCTGTATGTCAAAATAATGATTATGGTATCTTTCTTTAATATTCAAGGTACTGTATGAACTTTCTTCTGAATTGTTATGTTACAAGAACAAACTGCTCTATTTTAGGATTCTTGTGAGGCAAATCAAATTCCCTAAGATTTACCCAGTGCACACACCCACATACACACAAAGTAGAGAAGAAAAGTCAGCATATATTAAATCTACACCTCAGTCCAAGATACAAAATCTGCAATTCAAACATTCTTTAAGAAAAGGGAAGTAAAATTAATAACCTGGTGAAAGCACTATGTAAAATTATTCATTTATTGGATGTCATACTATTTAAGTCAATCAGATATAATTCATGGACTCTCGGAGACTAATCTTTGCCCATTTCATGGAGTAAAGAGGACAGTGCTCAATCCCCACTGTATCATACTCTGACAGGGGGGAGAACCACCTACAGTACATTCTTCAGTATTGTGTACGTTTACTGATGCATTATGGTAAAGTAGCTAGCTTCAATACAATCCAATTGCTTCTTGACACTGCATCCAAAGTTAGAGACAATATTTCTTCAAGAACTGATAAAATGAAATGTTTTTTTCCCAGGCAGGTCTTAATGGAAGGTTTGCCAATGTTATATCTCACTTTTGGGCCAAGCGAATACACAAGGCATTATTCAGAAAACAGCACAAGAAGATTGCAAAATATTTTACACACTTAATGCACATTCCCTTTCACTGCACCAAATTGACATCACAAAAAAACAAATCTGTATTAAACATGTAATACTATTAAAGACTATTTTTCATATTGCAGTGAATCTGTACTGGTTCATTTTAGAGCTTGCTCACCCCATTCTAACCCACTCAAACTATACTGTATTGTGTCAGAATTCTTAAAGAGGAAAAAGGAATATGTCAACATTAACTAAAGAAAGAAGATTTAGTACACTATTAGCATAAGACTGGAAAACTTACAGCACTGTGGCGCGTCATCTTAATATGGTGCTGCAGTTGCAGAAACCTGCCACTAGAGACCAGCAAAAGACCTCTTTAATTGTAAATAGACTCCCTGGGTGTCAGTTTGCTAATTATTAGATTGTTTGCTGATGGGAAGTGAAATGTCCATTCTTACATGGAAGGGAACTAGAATTTCTGATCTAATAACCTAATATTATGAATGGGGACAATGTGTTGTTGCAGTCCTTCAGCTGAGACATCAAACAAAAGCAAGGTCCTGAGTACTTGGTCGTTAAAGATCTCGTGGTGCTATAAGAGCATAGTGGTTTTCTCTGGTGTCCTGTCTAAATTCCACTGGCCTTCTTGAAGTTCCCCCTTCATCTAGCTGGATAATCAACTTCTCGCTTTTCTGTCTGATCTGCAGTGCAGTGTGGCTGTCATGTAAACTTTGACTTGCAGAATAGCTTCTGGAACAAAGTTTTACATAAGTTGAGAACTACTGTACCTGTGTATATGTAAAGAACTATTAACATTGGGGAGCAAGTGTTTCCTAGGGTCTGCAGTTCAGGAGGATTTGTGTGCCTATTTAAATGACCACCTGCAGAACCTTAGTGCTACTAAAAACACAAGAACATACTGTAAGATGGGTTGTAAACAAAAGTGGGTCATGTGAGTCATTGAGTCCATTTAGTTGTTAGCATCTAATTGATCCAAGGATATCATCCAGGGGTGTCTTGAATAAATTTAGGGGATTGTTTTTGACAACATGGGTGGTTAGATTGATTCATACTCTTACAACCCTTTGTGTAGAGAAGTGCCCTCTTTTCCAAGTTTGCAACTCAGGTCCACATTATTGCTGAAATAAAAAATAACGCTTGGTTATCTTTAATTTACCAAACAGACATTGATTTATCTAAGTAACCAAAGATGAGATCCAGCAAATTCTTTAGCCCTTGAGAACAGAGTTTGTCCCCCATTACTGCAGAAGAAGACATGTAGGAACAAATCTTTTTTGTTTCGAATTTGGTTAAATATGGCAAATTGTCTGCTTGTAACCCACAACCCACCCCTACGTGTACATTCCAGAAAGCAATGATCTTGACTTCAGACACCAGCTCTCAGGCAATGCTCTCATCACAACACAAACATTTTGATTGAATTTCACTAGATCTCCAAAGCAAAGATGATCTGAAAGTGCTACTTTTAGCTCATCAAAACATGCTTCAGAAAGTTTCATTGATCCGGTCTCTCACTGTATCCCTTGAGGGCTTTATAATATATATTTTTTTCTCCTTCAGATAAAAAAAAAAACTTTTGAGAGAGATGGCTGTCTTTGGGTCTTGGATCTCAGGATCCAAGTAATCCTTATTCAGTAACCTTATTCAGCTTTGCATACTAGGGTGCCATAAACAGATTTTCTCATTCCAGTGTTTTTAGAAAAGACATCACTTGTACAGTTTTTGCACGGAAGGTTGATCAAGGCTACAGATACTGTATAACGATAGCGATATTTATGTGCCACATTAACAATACTACATGTGAAAAGAGAAGAAAGAAAACACAATGTTTCAGCCGTGGAGCCTTATTACTTGTTTCTTTGCATACTACTGTACATGTGATGCAGTCAAAAAATAAAATCTGACAAGAAAGGTAGCACTAAACTAAAATGTTGGCTAATATTTCTGGCTGCACCTCATCTCTAATATTATTAGTAAAGCACTGTCATGCATTGCCTTTGCCGTTAAATATTTAAGGAAATCTTGTTTTAGAAACTTCCTTAATCTTTTATTGAAAGCCCTATCCTAATGAAATAAATGGATCTTTTGTCTGATGTTTAACCTTCAATGAGTGCTGCATTATCTATAATTTGATTCAATGAGGTGAGATAGTTCCAAAAAAAGGGGGTCAGTTCGATAATGCTGAATACATATATATCTCAGGATATTAGCCTTTTGTACCAAACTCCGTTTTTCAATTTACCTAGTCCTATGCATACTCAGGAAAAGATATTAAACCTTCACTCATCAGAATTGCTTGGTATTCAATAAATAATAAAAGCCTTTATGTGTAAATGAAGGACTGATGAACCCATTAACATAATGTGTATTAAAAATGCAAAAATGAGAATAAATGAACTACGCTATTTCAAAACCATTTCAAGGACATTAAAATGTTTTAGCCAGCAAATACTTTCACATTCATAATTTTTCCCCCACAATTTCCTCTACAAACAACAATGGCTAAAAAATAAATAAATAATGAAAATCTGCCACAAAGTTTATTTCTATATCAGTATAATTTGGTGAGCAAGCAAGACACAAATCTCAAAATTGACTAATGCAAAGACATAAAAAACCAAATGCCAGGAAACAAAGTAACTTGAAAGTATTCAGAATTGCTTGTACTGTATCACTGAAAGAAAACCATAGATAGAAACCAAAATATTTGTATTTACTGTACTTTATGTAGGTCATAATGCTATGTTACACTTTACAAATTATTGTATGTAGTGTACTGTGGTTTTTGTCTTTGAATAAAATGTAAGAATGGGATCTTGACATTAATTGTCCTCTACATTCCATATTTCTTTTACTTTATGCATTCATATGATACTTTTTGATTTGCCTATAAGCTCATCACATCAGTTGTCACATATGCTATAATTTAAAAAAAATCTATTAAGGCAATCAAACTCTCTAAAAAAACTTTTCTAGACATATGCAATACTTTCTATAGAATGTTCAGAGCATAGCTCCTTAACTTGTAATATTCCACTCAATTATAGAATTTTGCTACAACCAACTCTTTCGTTATTACATAGTAATCAGACTAATACAGTTAATACTGAAGTTCTGAAATGGAATAGTGGCATGTTGGTTAGTATTACTGCCCTGAACAGGGGACCAGGAATAAACAGCTTTGATATTTGGTAGTTAATTTACTGTATTTGTTTTTTCCCTAGTTATAAACAAATACATTATTATGTAGCATCTGGAATACCTATTAATACTATTTTGTTTTGGTTTATTTTTCAAGAAATAAAACAATTTCTGTTTTATCATCCATCTGCAGTGGATAGTTGCTGAAGTAAGGTTTTATCAGCGAAGTTATTTACTCACTTGTTCTGCCGAGCAGGCCCTAAACGAAATTCAGCTGATTTATCATTTCTATTTATATGAGCACACAGTTCTAAGTCTACTGGCTTTTCAAGGTCAGTCAGTCTGCACTATACATGGACTTTAATTAGAAACATTTTAAAAAGCCCAGCTATTGACCAGTCAGCAAACTGCTGGATGATGCATTAGACACTTAACTGGGTTTATACAGCCATCCTACTGATGACTGTGACTTCCAGGGTAAAATAAAACACATGAAAAATGATGTATACTGAAGTAAAGTAAAATATTTTAGCTTATTTAGTTTGAATTGGCATGTTATATAATTGTTCACTAATATTTATTTACATGTGCAATGATTTATCCATTAAGCATTTGCAATTCAGCTTGAGAAGGTTAACAATAGGCCTGTTGTTCACTGAAATTCAGCCGTGTCTGAATTTGAGAACATGTAACTGCTTTGTCTGATACTTAACTGTGATATTTTTCCATCCATTTTCAAACTGCCTTATCCAATATGGGGTCCCGGGAGTGCTGAACCTTATCCCCTTAAGCGACAGACTCAAGGCGGATACACCAGTTCACAAACAGACATGCAAACACTTACACTGGGGCTAGTTTTTCCAGAAACCAATTAACCTACTAGCATACTGTATATGTTTTTGGGCTGTGGGAGGAAACTGGAACACCCAGCGAAAACCAGGTAAGAAGAACCTCCATGCAGAAAGCACCACAGGTCTGGAATTGAACAAAGGGCTCCAGCACTGTGAGGAAGCAATTTTAACCACTGCATCATCCTGCCAGTGAATATAATCTGCAATTATATTCTAGGTTATTAATGGTTCTACACAGTGCTGTCAATATTTTGTTTATGTTTTAATCATAGATCTGGATCAGAAATTATATTGGTTCCTATACTTAAATTTTAATACTGTACTATGCTATGACATGATATGTTGAAATGTACAGTATTTACAAAAATATAATGTCTTTACCTAAAATAACACAGTATAATGAAAATCAGACTTTTCCTCACATAGTTCATATTCCTTAGTCTATGAACTGATGACATTTGAGCACTATGTGTGGCAGACCTGACATGCGGTCATTCTAGGCGAAAGTACTTTTTCAGTGTGATACAGTAGAGCTGATGGGTATGTCAGATAATTGTCTGAAAACAATATTTTCTTTCAATGGCTTCACTCAATCTTGTGCCTGGGGAGTGAAAATGGGCTTGCTTTCATAAAAAAGAAATCTGGTGATAGCCATTTGGTAATTTAACTAGATGCAGTGTATTCTAATAAACAAGCATTCCAGCATTTAAAAAATAAGAAAATATAAAAGGAGTATAAAAGACAACATACTGCCTCTCTCTTAGCACACTTACCATTTTATCTTTGATAAGCATCCAAAAATATTCTCCAAACTGTGAGTTATGTATGCTTACAGAAACCTCTTATTGGATTAGGCTGCAAAATTAAGTATACTTTGCCAAACTCATGCTCAGTGGTCTGCTGTACATCTGTGCATGTAGCAGATGTCCTTTCAGTTCGATGCGTACATTTTCTTAAAGCACTGAAACACCATAGAAGTGGCAAAGTAAATTAAAAAAAAAAGTATACAATATTCATGACGGGTAAAAAATCTGGCAAGAGACTTTTGATGTAGACAAGTGCACAGCATTACAGGCAGGTGGCAAAAACCAACTATAAATATAAAATGTGAAAGAAAGCCCTACAGTGACAAACTAAAAGAGCTGAACTTTAGTCATAAAACAAGAAGACAATGAAGGAACCAGATTAAAAAATTCCAAATCCTGAAAGTCATTGGCAAGTCTGCCCAGTGAACATCTTCTGAATCAACAGGGAAACAAAAAAACAAGAGGCCAAAAGTGGCAACTACTGCAGTGTGCATTTCAAATTTTAAAGCTTTTATAACCAGGGTTATTGGAGTCTATCTTATTGGATGAATGCCTGGATGAGATCCTTGGATCATTTAGCTACTAGGAACTCAATGACCTAGAGAAGCCAAATAGCCCCTTCTTATTTGTAAACTTTTTGATATTAAAGTAAACTACCAAAAATTATATTTTAATTATTTAATTAATTATCTTTTAGAAAAATGTTGATTCTTTTAAACTAGTGATTGTACTGTGGCTAACAACTTTTGATGTTCACTACAGTTTTGGGCCAAGTTGTGCGGACGAGATGTGCATTCTGAAATGCTTCCTTCAGAACCACTGTTGTACTCAGCTGTTAGCTGACTGACTATAGCCCGTCTGTTACTCTGCACAAGCCGTGTCAGCCTCCATCAGCCCCTTTCATCAATGGTCTGTTTCTGACCACAGGACCGCCATTGGCTGGATATCATCTGGGTGGTCGCCCATTCTCGATACAACTATCACACTGTCTTGCGTGAAAACCCCAGCGTTTGGCACCCACTACCATGCTACAGTACAGTATGTTCAAAGTCTTTTGTCTTACCCATTCTCCCTCTGAATTGCACATACACACATAAACCTTAAGAACCTGCCTACCTGCTTTAAATAGGATTGTCTGCACATGTGATGCTGTCACTGAATCAGCAGTCACATGGGAAGGGTAGGTGTAGATAATAAACTGGCCAAAGAAAGCTTTGTTCCTATTGTTTTACCATTAAGAACTTAAGAATGTTTATAAAAGGATATTTGACTCACCTAACTAATTTGGTTAATGTATTTGTGGATCTCATCCATCCATTTCTTCAAAGATCAAAGAGAATGAACTTCATCAATATGAAAGGTGAGCTTGAAAATGACTCCAAGAAGTTTTGTACAAAGAAAAAGATATCCCTCCATTTTTCAGCCACAAATTCACATTTTCTTATACTTGGATCATTGGTTCACTACCAGTCCTAAAGTAGTCTTTTCATGCTTTTAATATTTTTAGCAATTCCCCTTATAGTCTGCTCTACTCAATGCTAAGGAGCTCCATTACCCAGTATGTGAATAAGCTTTAAGGCCAAGAAGGAACTTTTGAGCTTTTTCCAGAGCAGTAATATGCTTCTTGTAAACAAGTGATTAAAACTGTAATAAATATTCTAACCAAAGTCAAACAGCTCTTGGTGCTTTAAGAGCTCAGTCATGGTGGCTGTTTGTGCTACCCGTCTCTCCTCAATGGGTATTTGTGTCTTCAGCTCCATTATACTTAAAACCATGTCCTGTCCACAGTCAGATGCTCTGTCACTTAGCTTTTTGCTTAGTGCTCTCACACTAAGTACAACTCTGCCTGAGTCAGTGTCATACTTTCTCAGGGTTTCTCAGGGTTTCTCAGGGTTAGTACTGCCTAGTAACAAAGTCTTGTCATTGCTGGATACAGTTCTGATTAAGCATGTCAGTTGCAAAGAATACCAAAACCTAATTTCTACTCACCATTCAACCTAGGTTGGCAAATGAGGCAACCCCTAATTTTGCTTTTCCATGACTGTTTATCCTTGGCTTGAAATTTCCAAAAAGCTCTTCTTAAGCATGAAAATACGTCGCCACCACTCTCACTAATTAATAGATGAATGAATCCCTAAGACCTATTGAACAAGAAAGATAGACAAATGTTGGACACCACATATGACAATGGTGTTTTAAAAATATAACTGTCACAATAAAACCATCCACTGTATCTGGGCAGAGAGCCATACAGAGAATATGATTCAAGCATTATACAGAAATCAGTTTTTCAGTACATTAACGAGTCTCTATCTTCCAGACGAGTATATCAAAAACCTTAACAGTGCTGGAAAAAAGTGAAAAAAGACTATCCTGGATATGGTGATGCTCTTTACTTTACTTGAAGCTTTAATCCATCTACAATATTCCTTTTACCAGGGTGTAACATATTTTTGCCTCCCACCACACTTTTTGAAACTGTTCAACTCTCACAGCCTTAACATCTTGCAGTGCTCACAAGCCAAATCTGCATTTAGTCTCTTTTTATGAGGTATGTAGGGTGTCTTCCATGAGCTAAAAACAGAAGACAACTTGCCCTCTTTAATGGCCTGGAAATGACACTCAATCATTCCTGGTCATAATAACCTTGAACACAGTGCTTTTCTTTAAAGGTGAACCAATAAATCACCACGACATTTTCACATAGTTATGAGGATGAGCAGTAAATTCATACAGAAAAACACTATCAGCTGGCATACCCTTACTGAAAATTGCTTTTGAAATGTAAAGCATCACTCAAGATTTAATAGAGGAGAAATAGTTACTTTGATTGGCTTCAATAGATTAACCATTATTGCAGCTCAGTGTAATGGCTCTGTGATTGGAAATACTGCAAAGAAATGGATTTTGTTACTGCATTTCTTCTGTAGTTTTAAGTGCTTTTCCTCAGACAATGTTTTAAAGGATAATTGACCCGAAAGAGCTAAATTAACTTTATTTAAAAAAGGAACAAATGTAAGAATCACAAGCATTAAGTTCACAGAGAAATAGACATCAGAGAATCCTAACCTCTTAGAGCAAATTGATTTTAAATCTTAACGATCTTCTCAGCCACATAAAATTATATCTTAGTAAAATAAATGTAAGGTATAAATCAGAAATACACAATTTCCCAAGCAACATGCTTCATTTAACAAGCATAGAATACATTTATCATTATGTTTCTTTCTGGAAAAGGAGAATAATTTAACAGAGTACTTTAATAAAAAGTGCTGTATTTTTATCTGTAGGTGAAAGTATCAAAATGATTTGAGTTAATTATCTACAGTAATTCCCTGCATATTACAAAATTAGGAATACTGATATCAAATGCAACAAAATTATTTATTTAAAAAAACAAAGAAAAATGCTATTGATTTGCATTTTTGCTTGAATTTAGGATTTAACTGATCATAAAAAAGAATTCACAAGTAATGCATTTCTATGAGAATGGTTGTGTGGTTTCTTTAACTTTTTCAGCTCTTGTTATACCTTTCAGGGAATCTTTATCAGGCAACGACTAACATACAGTACTACAGTATATAGCACTGTACAGAGTACTCAACATTCATACTGAGTCAACAATCAGTAGCATGTTTTAAAAATAAATGGTTCTTCTCAGATGAACAAACTTTTGAAAGATACTTTAATCTCTCGCTTTTTATAAAACCTGGCTGTGCTTTCATGGGCCAGTGGCTGCCTGACAGTGACTGTTTAATTGGAATCAGTGCTGCACAGCGCTAAGCATACTGTATGTTTGTCATGATAAGAAAGAGGGCTACATGCATATGTTCATTCCATTTAAGCAACAGAATTTGAGATTCTGATTCATCTCAAACAGAAGCAAACCACCATGTGGATTTTAAGGCTGACCCTTAAATATGCCATTGACACTGGTTTCCATGTTTCCTAAATAGTCCCTTTTAGTCCCTTTTAGCCCCACCATTATCCTGGTTCAATTGCCATACAAGTTTGAAAAGTGGTTTTAGGGAAGACAAGATGAAGTAAAAAAAAACAAACAACCTCTGCTTCCTTATCTTACTGTACAGTACCTTACCTTACATGTTACTTAAAAATCACTCTTTTTGCAGTTTAAACTTATAATGTCACCATGACTCAAGTAAAATTCATTTAAAATTCTCACAGCAGCATGCTTCTTATATTATACCATTAGAACACAGATATGCATTCTAGTTCGAGTCTTTAAACCTTAATTTAGACACGTACTCAAATGGGTACTCAAATGGGCTGACATCATGATGGATGCTGAACATGTACCTTAGCATTTTCTAAAAAGAGAGAAACATTTAAATGACCTATATAAAAATGTTTAAATCCACAAACTGAATTCGTATTGATCACACTGTAGCACCCTAGCAAATCTGTGATAGATGTTCCTCATTAAAATGATCTCAGTCACAGACACATTTGCCCTTTGTTCTCTAATTAT
Organism: Atractosteus spatula; assembly: GCF_055471065.1. Classification (NCBI taxonomy): domain Eukaryota; kingdom Metazoa; phylum Chordata; class Actinopteri; order Semionotiformes; family Lepisosteidae; genus Atractosteus; species Atractosteus spatula. The sequence continues at coordinate 54,637,556 of NC_142708.1, read as the reverse complement.
TCGTTTAAAGGTGTCCTAGTCCAACATAAACACTTCAACATATAGATTAATTTATTTGTCAGAGGTAAAGAATTTGATGTTCTGTTTCATTTTTGGTGTATTCTAAGAATGATTGCTTAAGACAGTCCATCCAAAACAAGGCTGTCCAAGAACTTGTTCAATGAAAATAAAATGCCACACTGCCAGATCAACTTTAACTTTAGATTCTTGAATTTAAGCACCATACTGTATATCACAGGGCAGCACAGTGGCAGAAAGAGTGACATTGCTACAGCACCTCGCAGTGCTGGGGCCCTGGGTTCACTTTCTGGACCTGCATGCTGTTTGCGTGCAGCTTGTATGTTTTCCCTGGCTTCACGTGGGTTTCCTCCAGCTGCTCCAGTTTCCTCCCACGGACCAAAGACATAATAGCAGGTTACTTGGCTTTTGGGACAATTGGCCCTGGTGTGAGCATGTGTCTATGTGCCCTGCGATGGACTGGCGTTCCAACCAGGCCGTACCTTGCCTTGTGCCTGCTGCTTGCCGAGATAGGGTCCTGCTCCCATGTGACCATAAATCGGATGAAGTGGTTAGAAAAGTGATGGATGGATAAATATCACTGCTAAATACCTGTCATAACAGTTACATCTCAGATGACAGACTCAGAGGAATCTCAGTGAACAATGGGCCTATTATTAACCTTTCAAACTGAATTGGATTTTCCATGTGTTTTTGATGATCACGGTGCACTTAACAGAGAGAAATACAAAGTAAAAAGTGGAAACTATTAAATAACAACACTATAGAAACAATGAGCTTGCATGTTACACATTTTTAATCATTACCTGTAATCTTCCCCAATGATACTGAAGTGGGAACAATTAATGCACTAAACTTGTTTATCCAATCATTAACAGAAAGCTGCTTATTCTTGGTAATTGCAACCCTGAGCATATCAGGATGGCAGGCGGGAATATGCTCAGGAGAGGACATCCTGGGGCACACAAGAGCAGCAATTAGCCTAGCCAGCATGCATTTGGAAGTTAGGGACAAACCAGAGCACCTTACAAAAACTGTGATAATATGTAAGATCCATGCAGAGATTATCCCAGAGTAGAACAACTCAGGACCAATGAGGTAAGGGTCTGAGGTAACTGAGCTATGAGGTAATGGTGCTAACCAGAGCACAGCTATGCCAACAGTTTGGTTTGATTGTTTTCTGTACTTATTTGACCTCACATATAATGTAAGAATCCTGTAAAGAGTTCACCACAAGCTCCAGTTCACCATAACCCAGCAAATACCTAGATAAGAGACCTCCAAGGAAAGCAAAGGTTGGTGCTGGAAGAGGTGTTAGTAGGGAGTGCTCACCCTGCGGTCTGTGTGGGTCCTAATGCCCCAGTTTAGTGATTGGGAGACTGGGAGACTATACTTCAAAAAAGATGCTGTCCTTCAGATGAGACATAAAACCAAGGTCCTGACTCTCAGTGGTCATTAAAAATCCCAGGGCATTTCTCAAAGAGTAGTGTTAACCCCGATGCCCTGACCAAATTTCCCATTGGCCTTTACCAATCATAGCGACTTAATAATCCCCACCTATCGACTGGCTTCATTACTCTGTTCTCCTCCCCACTGACAAGATGTGTGCTAAGGGTACTTTGGAGTTCAGCACATTGGAGGTAGTGGAGGGGAGTCCCTCTTGCCTGTAAAGCACTTTGAGTGGAGTGTCCAAAAAACAATGTGTGAGTATATATTATGTTAATTATTATTATTATTATTATTATTAGCTTGGACTAAGCTGTTATTGAAAATGGAAGGATGGATCTTCTGTTTGGTATACTATTGTATAAACCTTTAAACACTGGGCTGTACAGCTAGGTCAAATTCAGTTGTGTGACAGCGAGCCAAACAGTGATTCCTCAAACGGACCGCTTCAGATACAAGTTCATTTATCCCCAGTACAACTTACTACTGTAGTTGCAACTGCATAGCTTACAAATGGTTCAACGGAATTCTCTGCATTTCACAGAAAACAAAAGTGTTCAGAAAATACACAGGAGCACTTCAGAAGGATCCAAATCAATGTTTCCCAAACACAGTCCTCTTTTACTTCCGCTGCAACTGAGCGCTTAATTAACTGAACTACTTTCTTAATTACTGTATATCTTTTTTAGCGGATTTCTGGACTCAGTCCATCATATCAGAAATACTCATCTGAAAGCATATTTTGGCCAAGACAGAAAGCAAACAACACTCTCCTGCCTGTTTTCTGTTTAATAAAGGTTTGCTCCCCTACAGGTCTCTAAACAGCTCTTAATCATCTGGCAATTATTAATCTATAAACACAAGCGGGAATTACACTGTTTCAGACACTCCCCTATTTAGCATTTCTAGATCTAGATACAATTAAACACTAATTAAAAATTAAATGAATTCAAATTCAAATCTCCCTATTTGTAGGCACACAACAATTGTTATAGTACATACTGTATTCTGCGATTGTCTTTTTGGATTTTAAATACCCCAGGCAGAAATTATGTTTAGCTAACCTTAAAATACTCTCCAAATAAAACAAAAACTAAGAGTAACTTCATAATTTTAATTTATCTTTTCTGAATTTGTTAGGGTTCCTGATACAAATTAGACCCCGAGGACAGCACATTATTCATTTCAGGGGAAGAGTCTGTGAAAATGATGCATTAATTAGCAGAAAGTGACAGAAAATATAATATGGGGAACTTCAGAGACAAAATATAAGGGATAAAAAATGCACACCTTTATTAGAAAATAGTTGGCTCTGCATTCTCTGTTGATAAAAAAAGGCATTCATTTGTCAATATTTTCTATTTCCTAGTGAGCACTGCAAACACCAGCTTTTATTTTTCACACAAGAATAATTGAAGAAATAAGTTAAACATCTTAGTGAAAATTATTTTTAAAGCAAAAGCACATTACCTGTGTTACACTAAACATTAGTAACATGCTGGAGAAAAGTAGATTTTGTGCAATAACTACTGTAGTAGCCTATCAAAAATTTCTTTTTTTAAAACACTTCATGGAACTGAGTGAAAAATGCCAGAATGTGTCAGCCAGAAGAATTTTATCAGGCTGCTAATAATGTCACAGGAAATCATTTCCTGTATTCTGTCTGGTTTCAGAAATAACCCACGTAATGCATTATTTTTCATTTTTTTCACATTTGCTTGGTTTAACCCCCCCCCAAATTGTTCTTCCTTCATCCACATGAAATACAGCTCAACCCCTTTCTAAAAGTTACTAAGCCAAGCCAATCTGATAGCTTTTCTTATTAACTCCAGTAAGGGATCATCTGTAATTTATTTAAAAACTGTATTTAATAAAAAACTAAAGATCTCGGAGACAGTGCTTTATCTTTTGATATCTGTAAATGTCATGGGCATCAAAAGAAACAATTGTTATATTTACTATATGCAAATGTTTTTGAAAAAAATACAGATTTTGTGTACTGCTTAAATGTTTTTGAGTTTTTTTTAACATCCAGGTGGATATCCACAAGCATGGAGCAGAAACTATACATAGACCTTTTACAAAAAGACCAGTTGATGATGGAGAGGCCCAAGTAGGGCTCACTAGATTCTTTCCTCATGTAACAGTATTCCAGATCATACAATACACATACTATGTTAAAAACCTGTTTCCCTTGCAAATCCCCAAACAGAAAAGAAAATCTTCAAATGTTAAAACTGTCACTGATTTAAAAAAAACTCATAAGGTTTTTAAAATAGCAATCAAAGAGGTGAGTGATCAATTTAAGCAGTAAAATGTATTCCTCTGCAGACACTATTTAAAAAATGTATTGTATTGTATATAATACTGTATTAAATGTGTGAATAATGCACAAGAGGATATAACTGTATACTTTTAAACATGGAATATACTACTGCATCTTTCTCTTACTCATGATCAGTTCAGATGTTAGAAATACAAAGCATCCCATGTGTAACCAGAGGCAGTTTATCATTTTTTACAGCATGAAATTGTAACTCAAATTTTATTTTCGGCAGCAAAGGTATGTAGGCTGTACCATCAACAGACAAAGATAAACCGCAAGGAGCGTATCCGAATCTTTAAAGATGATTTCATGAAACGTAAGAAAACACATCTATTATTCATGCACAGCTCTTAAAAAATAGAAACGCAGAGATATGGTTCTGCAAAAACAGCATTAAAGAACCCTGTGAATCCCTGGCATAAATGTTTTATTCTATAATTGAAAGTCATTATGTGCAACTTGCTACAGGTTTCCGAGTCCGAAAACACTGAAGTTAATTCTGTCGGGTGAACTCTGAAGTTAGGTCAGATGTTGAGTGAATGCTAAACACACTGAAATTACTTTCAATGTGGAGGATGTATACAGTATACATATGTGTTTTTCAAAGTACTTCATGTACCTGGTAAAACACTTGTGTTTGAAGCCACACTTATGTTAATACCTTCCTGAGGCTGGTTTTAGTTAAATTCCCACAATAGCGTAGGTTATGTCAGAGTTCAAGCCTGTGATCATTACAGGATTTTGAAACATGAGATGGATCTAGCACATTCCAACACAAAATGTTATGATTGCAAAGCATTTAATTTATAGGTTTTGCAGTCCTAGATAAAATGAAACAACTCTGATACACAACAAGGAGGATTTACAAATAATAAAAAGCCATTTCTAATGTTAACTTGCATTAACAAGTGAATATGGTGCCTGAAAGTACTGGAATCCAACAGGGCATAAACCCATTTGTCTGTGCAAATGTGAGTTCATTAGTGCGACAGTGGCCAGCGCATTTGGTGTATCAATTAGTGCTACACCCTCAGAACTCTTGGGTCTTGATTTCGGTTCTGGATTAGGGAGCAATCTGTAAGGAGCTTGCATATTCTCTTCTCCACGTCCATTTTCCTCCAGATGCTCCAGTTTCTTCCCACAGTCCAAGGACAGGGTGTCAAGGTTAATCAGTGTCTTTAATTTGCCTCCATTGTGTATGCACCCAGTGACGGACAGGCATTTCATCCAGGGTTGGGTCCCCACTTTGCATTCTGTGCCTGCCAGGCTAACCTCTAATTCACTGCAACCTTCTAGAGCTGTTATTGAAAATAGGTGGACGCGTAGTAGCTACCGTATAGTCAAATTATTGACAAACAATGAAAGCATTTGCATTTTAATCTCATGAATGTTTTATGCTTCATGCTTGTTTGCCTTGGCTAACAAAATAGAATACAAGCACATTCATACATTCCTTGGAAAAGGTAGTTTCACTAGGCAGTGAAAGAGTGATTTGTCATCTTTTTACGAGACTATTGAGTTGAGTTGATTGAGTTGTTGTCTTTTCAGTTTTTTGTATTCACAGAAAGATTTTAGGATACTGTAGAATATTTGGCTTTTTTTAACAAGAAGAATGTTGTTTTAAAGAAATGCAAAGATCTAAACTAGGTGCACTGGCATGATGGGTTTTATTTTATTCATAAGAGTTGTGTAAATATGTGCTCAGTACAGCTTACATTCTGTAAATACCATTATTTCATGAAAATGTTCATTCCGGCAGAACAGGTTATTCATTAGACCACATTATTGCTTTTCATTTTACCTCACTGAAAAAAAAATGGAATAAAATGAAGTCACGTACAGCACTTCAAGAGAAGTCTGCCACCATTATGATTAATAGGTTCATAAAATATAACCACTACTAATTTTAAGATCCGTAATATTTTATTTAACACTTTATAAAAGGTTTAAGACCAAAAAAGTATTAGAACTCCTAAGTGGCTGAACTAGTAAAGGCGTTCACTCGCACGCAGGTTGTGCTCTACAATCACAGGTTCTTGCAGGCATATGGTTTCATCAGTAATGTGTCTCTTCCAATTAGTGCTGAACCTACGGTATGGGGCTGTGGTATCTTTGATAAGTGGCTCAAAGGTGGGTAGGCTACAGGCATCTGCCTATAACTCCTCATTCTCCTTCACAGGGTTTGCCTTGAGCCAGTAAGTGAAAAAAAAAGAATTGGTTTTGGGGGGTTAGTGTGTCTGCACATTTCTATGGATTTTTAAAGCGGCACCACCAGAAATGTTAGGAGAAGCTACTTTATTTTCCCAGTTACAGTAAGTTAATAAGGGGGCAATGCAGTATATTGGGTAAATCTGTGGTCTTATAGCTGGTGAGCTATGGGCTAAAGTCCCCACTAAAGACACTGCCGTTAAGTGAGGTACTTTACCCTATCTGCTCCAGACCACACAGCCGAATGAATGGGAACTGGTCTTGCTAGGGGTAAACCCTGTGATGAACCAGTAACCCATCCTGGGGAGTAGTCATGTGCTCTGTGATCCACTTCATGCCTAGAATAAGCTAATAAGCTCTGGCCTGTTCATCCATTGTGTGTAGCTCAAATGGAATTAACTACTGTACCTAAACTAATAAGATGCTTCTAGTGTAGTTCAGACCTGCAGACACACCACCCCATCAAAACCAATATTAGACAACCTTGCTCTTTAAGATCAAATATGGTGAGATTTTAGAAGGTTCTGGTAGAAATTAAATTGATTCACATTTATCATATCTGCACACTTGTAAACATTACTTTATAGAGAACACAACACATGTATCTCGTAAAAACTATCTTAGTAACCTTTTGATACATCTATTGCACAATGAAAGCTCAAATTAATAATATGAAGCCTATGCCTTACTTCCACCGTGTGATTTCTTGTGTTTCAGAACAGGCAGTTCTGGCTTTTATCATATTTTGCTGAGCCAACTGAAGTTCTATAGTATCCAGGTGATGGATGACCATAAGGTACCTGTAATTACACACTCGCCAGCTGACATTGTGCTTTGTGAAACGTCCGCTTGATTTCACAGAAATCCCAGCTTCCTTTGCCAAAATACCAACATATGCATCTTCCATAGGAACAGGAGGGATAAATTCCGCTATTTTTAAGATTCGCTGGACAACATCTTCTGAAAGTACATAACCAATTCCACTGGCATACGGAGGATACTCATCTTCCCTGTAGTCCTCTTTGGAGACATACCATTTGCTGAGAGGATCTCTGATCACATCTCGTTTTCCTTGTGCAAACAAAGACCCTGCGTAGAGATTGTTTTTGAAATTATTGTGCTCAGCTAAAAAGCGAGGCAGCCTGTCAGTGTTCACAAAGCAGTCATCATCGGTTTTTAAAATGAACTGGGGCTCACAGTTGTCTACAGCCCACTTAAAACCATGCATCACTTTAAGAGTCAAATTTCTGTAACAGTCAGCATAATTCCCCATCAGAATATCACCATAGGCACGCTGCTCTTGTACAAACTCCTGAGGAATACCCAATTCTGGGCGGTGACCAATCAGAAATAAAACTTGCCAAGAGTATGCGTTGCCTCCATCCTTCTTTCCCCAGGTACTGCGGATTGCGTTCCTTTGCTCTAAATGCCATGGGGCAGATGTTACAAGTATCATCAAAGTCTGACCCCTCAGGCAAAATGGAGGTTCCAGGCTAGTCCTCAGCAATGATTTAAAATCTATTCCCGTTCTATGCATTAAAACTTTGAGCTTCGAGTCCTTAAGAAAACCTTCACTTTTTTGCCTGAGTGTGCTGCCGGCATAAACCTGAGTGTGGCTCATAGAGGTAAATAATTTTAAAATCAGCAGTGTGGAAATCAAGGAACTTGCACAGATAAGGCCAGCTACGTAACGTGAAAGAGGTGCTGGTTTCATTGCAAAAGGAAATCCAAGACATTTTCTGACTTTAAAATAACTCACTAAGACCGTAGTCTACCTTGGGTGTTACTGTATATCTCTGTTTATTTTCCAACGGCTATACTTTCACTCCGGTGTGGTACTGTGTAACTCCATGGTAGACCTGTGAGATAACGTCACTTTCAAAGTCAAGTTGCGTGCTGCACTGCTGTTGAGAAAGAAACGTCTTTTCCTTGGTGCTGAGAATCAAATCTGCAATACAAAAACAGCACATTGCTTAATTATAGGTTAGAAATTACAGGAAAAGCGTATTCAATTATCTCAGACACTTCAAGTCAGTGGTCTTAGTCGAGATCCCACAAGAACCAACCACCATTTTCAGTTTTTATCATGTTCTAGCAAATGCAAAAACCTCATGGATTGCTCTACCTTACTGTGCCAAACAAACCCTTACAGAGCAGGCATTATTTGAAGAAAGTAATGGAAAAAACAAGTGCTTAAATCAAGTTTCTAAGATTTAGTTTTCATCAAATGTTCAGGAGGGATGACAGTAAACAAGTTCTCCTTCACCTGTAACTCTAATTCACAATCTGCCATGACATCATTTCCCAAATTGATATACACACTGTCTACACTCCTCTTCTTTGTATTTATCTTTCTACATCCCTCTCCCACACCATCTCCACCATTGCAGCTACTCTTTGGTAAGCTCCTCACTCTGCATCAGGGTCCTAACTTCCTCATCTATCGGCCAGAATGTTTGACCCTCCAACAAGCATGTTAGTCCAAAGCTTCGTATGTCTGAAATTTTAAAAACGTTTCTGAGCCCATTTTCTTATTTGGATTTGTTATTCATCTGGAACACCAAAGCTCCTGCTTCAATTTGTGGACTGAAAAGGGGATCTGGCATTTATCTTTGCTGAACTGAGCCTAGGAAAATGGGAATTTTTGAAAGTAGGAGAAAAAAAAACCTCAAACCTCATTATTTTCCAAGTGTTCTTTAAACAAATTTCACACAAAGAGCGTGACTGAACAACTACATTAACTTACATAAAAAGTATAATATTCTTCACAATCTTCAATCCAATGCTCTTCACTAGCTGCTCTCATGCCCCAGCTGATTTTCCTTCTCCATGGTACAAGAGACTAATGGTTAAAGCTAATATCTTTACAGGTCCAAAGCCTATAATACAAAGAGAGAAGAAATAATGAGAAAACACTCTCATCTTCTTACCAACAGAGATTGAATATATAGTATTCCTTTGACATAGGGTCAAGCATTTCAAGAAGTATGAAATATTAATCTTTTTCCTCATGCAAAAATAGGCAGTTTCCTTTGAATTCTCATAGGTATGTATCAAAAGACAAATTACTAAACCTTATTTAACCTATTTTAATGGCATGGAAATGAGGTGTAAAGCCTGCGCTGCCTTTGCATGTACAAGTTGACAACAAAGGTTAAACCAATATCTCATAGACTAATGTTATAAATATCAGAAGTGTCAAAAGGAAAGCAGGACATTATTACTCCATTGGGGCAAGGAGAAGGTGACATTTATGGGTATACCTTTAGGTTCATAGGAATCCAGGTTAGGAATGACATTTGCTGTGAAGATGCTTTAGTTTCATTTTGATTAAATAAGATAGAAAGTCACACATTACGTTCCTGCATGTGTGTTTCTGAATACCTTATTTGATTAAGAAATAAATGTGAGGACCAGAAATGAAGGAACGCCATTGGGGAAAAAAAAAGATTTCAGACCCGGGTAAGGAAAACAAAATGTAGATCATTGCAAAAGAAATGAACACAGCAATGTATTCAAAAAACACTTTAGCATCAGCAGATGCTATGCCTTCAATAATTTAAAACCACCAAAATATATTAATGCAACTCAAAGTATCCATTAAAGTGGAAGCCCAAGGAAGGTTACCCTTATGGGTAAAAAAAAACCTTTAAGAAACATCCAAACAGCAACTCAGGATATAGAGAATATGATATGGGTTTTCTGGAATAAGCACCATGAAAAAACAGGGAAAGTCTTTTGATGGAGTAGAAATGGAAGTAATGACAACTAAATACAAAAGCTGATTAGTTCCACAGCTCTCTTCTTGGTCTCTCCTAACCCCAGATGACAAAGCCAAGTTTCATCTGAATATATTGTAGCAATTCTCTGCCCCCTGGCATTGGACTGTCCCCACGACCTCTCCTCTTTCACCTCAGGTTCAACCCTTTCTGCCTTTTCTCTCTATACTTCCACAGAGGGATCCCCATTGTTTCCAGAAGATGTCCAAGGACGCTGCCTGGGTGGGTGGGCCTGTGAGTGGGGAAAGGAGACCAGGAGAGGACAGTAATCCTGTGTCTATGTCTTCTTCTTTGAAAGAGGTTCCCCCAGAGCTCGATAGCCCCAGCTCCTGGACCGACAGAAGATGCCGTACAGCACCACCCCGATTGATCTGTGCTGGGGTGAGGTCCCCCACCAACCTTGAGCTGTGGGGCCAGAGCTTGCGCCCTCCACCGAGGACAGCTGGGGGACCGAAAAAGGGCTTAAGCCTTCTCAACCCTAGGTTGTGCACCTAGGATCCTGCATGCACATGACAGCACCTCTTTCCCTTGATGGTAAGGCAGGCCAGGCAGGTGAGGGCTGTGAGACAGTGGATCTAAAGCTCCTGGGTTAAGATGGGTGAGAGGCTAGTGCCTCCATGTCCAGGTGCATTCTGACAGACAGTTGCTTCTATGGAAGAAGACCCCCAACAGAGCCTGATAGTCCCAGCATCAGCAGCCCACTGCAGGCTCTGATCCTCCCCATTCCAGATCCCTGCTGCTACTGCATACTCGGAACATAAACTTGAACACTCAGTCCAACAATGGGATTTCAAAGTCTCCCTCAAGGATGAGAGACCTGGGAAGGGGGCTGTCTAGTAATCCACTCCCCCAAGGTGTTGGCCTGTCCCTACGACACCTCCCCACCTTTTCCCCTCTATAAATCCACGAAGAGATCCCCGCTCTTTCTCTTTCCCCCCCAGGACATGTCTGCTCTTTCTTTTTGTTTCCTAGCCTTACCTGCTCTGTGACTAGCATGTCCTGTTGTAAGGAAAAGGGTAAATATACTGTCAGTCAACCTGTAAAATCATCTCCACCTGTCATTCCCCATGCAGCCGCTGCTGAACTGGGAGTACTCATTATAATAGACTACACAAACTGTATCTGTTTCTTTAACTAACAAAAAGGATTGTGAAACATAAATGAATTTTGGGCATGTTAGATGACAAGACAGAAACACCACCATACTATGGGCACTGTGAGATTTTGCAATGCTCTTGCAAACTCGAACAAACTTTTGAGACAACTTTACCTTACTGTGCTACAAAACACCTCCCGAGCAGACATGTCTTGAAGAAAGTAAAAACAACCTCTTTGGCTCAGGAGGAGATATAGAACTTTTAATGAAGGTTCGGGAGGGATGACAGCAGCCATGTTCTCCTTTTCCTCTGGTACTGCTCCATCATTTCACTTTCCAGAAAACTATAAATATACAGTATAATAGCAGCACCCCTTTTCCTTACAGTAATCTTTCTCCATCTGACCTCCAGAGTTAGAAATTAACATGAACGCTTTCAAGAGAAGCTAAGTTTCACTTTAAAATATCTGTATACACTACATCATTTGTTATTCAACACAATGGGACATCATTGTTGGGGGGGGGGGGTGAATACTCTTGTAAGGCACTGTACCTGTATCTCTGTGTTTTAAAACCATGGCTTATGATATATATTTTTATATATAATTTATTGTTACATAACAAGCAAAAAATAATATACTGTGCAGGATTTACATAGATATAGATAGCCTTACAATGAAGTATGGCTTTTATTAATATAAATTATGTTTCAAAATGTAATTCTACCTAAACCATTGTTATATACAGTATATATATAATGGTAAGATTGGAAATAAAATGGTTTTTTTATGTTTAGTAAAAGTCTCTCCAGCAGCCTTAACCACCTATATAATTTATTACCTTTACTGGTTAATACAATTGGAATTCCCTTAACACACTACATTCACCTGGATAACTGCACATTTCCCCTTCTGTGTCTGCTTTGAACTACATTATCACAGCATGTACCTAGCCCCTCCTGACTCTATCCAGGTCATTGTACAATATGAATGATAACATCTACCCACAGGGGCAACCTCATACACAGTTCACTGTAGGAGCGGAATCACTCTGCAGCACCGAGGACAACAAACTTTATCTGTGTCTACCTATATGATTAATGACACAGTGGTTTGCCCTCCAACTCTAAATAGTCTGAAACAGCTCTGAAGGAAAAAGCACAATGAAAAAAATCTGAACACCAATTCTTACTACTGAAACAGGTACCTATTAACACCCCCAAATACTGATTGCACAGCCAGTGATTAGACATTGTCATGCTGAAATAATACTATTTAATTCAATGTATTTACTTCAATACACGTAACGTACTGTATGTGTACAGCCATTTAACGTCTTACTTTTAGCTTGGATGCAAAGTACACCTCGAAAGAACTATTAATTTCATACTGGTAATAAAATGATTCTACATTCTACATTAAGCAGACTAAGGTGTGAAAGGTTCACATTCTGAATACGCATAATACATACAACAAGCAAGATTAGAGAGTAAATAGTTCCTTTATCAGGAACTGCCAATGAACTGTGGTAGACTGATAGGCAATATTGTAGGCTGGATGAATTTAAACGGAATCAAAGCACAAGGCGTTTAAAAGGTACTATTTATACTGCGAAGAGACCAGAGGCCAGTGCCACTTGCTCGGTTAAAGAGCACCGCTGTTAATTTCAATGCAGTGGAGTTACTCGAACGTAACAGAGAGCTCTTGTTTCTATACCCAACGAAGCACATGATGTACAGTATACCAAAGTATATCAGTATACAGTAACACCGTACCAGACTCAATCGTAATTTTTTCAGACATAAACTGTATGGTACCTTAGTCATAATATAATCTATCTCACTGAAAATAGTTTAGCACGTTTTAAAATATATACAATATCTATCTACACTGGCCGCCGCTTAATATTTTGGGCTACAATGCACACATTTTAAGAATGCGCTTTTATGTTTTAATTCAAAAAGCAAAATGTACTGTACCTTTCCGTCATCTAGTTTACATGCTATTCACAGCGGTTTGGAACTTAATAAGTACAGCATTTCTCTCTTTAAATTCATTTATTTTTTATTTGTCCACAAAAAAAGCATTCAGTATCATGTTCATACATGCCCATGCATTCTTAAGCTGAACTGAAACTTTTCTCAAGACACCGCTCTCCCATCTCACACTGAAAATGGACAATATGGTTAGCCTAATATCTTAACTATTTTTAGTCCATATTAAATATACCAAAACAAATACCACAGTTAGTCTCAACTAATTGTTTTAACGACGTAGAATCAAGAAAATAGAATTAAAAAATGTACGAATAAATAACATAACCGAAAAGTAATGACACGAGGTTTCGGAGGGTAAATATTTTGTAAAGTGCACATAAAATGCCTACAGAACACAAATTACACAGAATACTTAGACTTACAAGCTCAAGTTACTCTGTCTTCTTGGAAAAACAACACAAGTGCACAAATAATGCTCTATAGAACGCAGAAAGTTTCCAATTAAAGACTATCTCTAAAACTAAAAAGAATGGAGACTTTACGTTTGCTTTCACTCATTGACCCTCCCTTCAAACTATTGACACTTATCTCGACCAATGGTTCCCAACTCATCTGTTAAAACTCCGGGAAATATTTAACCAATGGCGCTGAACCGCATAAAATAGGGACGAACTCCAAGGTCTTAAGTTTGTTTTCTTACAATATTTATGGTTTTATGTTATTTTGTAACCTCACACAACATGAACAATGGTGACCTTACCAAAACAATACAAATTGCGAAACAAACTAAACTAATGCTACAATTGTATCATATAATCAATTCGATTTAAACAGTTTTGCGTTCTGTCTTTTCATGTTGCTTCACGTATTACACTATTTCCTTTGCACTTAGATTTAATTGGAAGCATACATAAAAAACGCGAAAATTAATTATTGTCATATTTTTTTTTTTACTGTCTACAGCATTCTTTAAGAAGTGGAAAGTTTCTTCCAAAGAAATTACAGTACTTAAATGTTATCCCCCGTCAGGAACTGGTAATCTGTTTCTTGAGACAGAAGTGAAACTGGTACAGTTATAACACGTGAACTTATGTCAACTTCAGCAACAAAACCTAAAATAAACAATGAAGCAGTAGTGTGCTGGAAAAAATCTATTTGTATAGCATTTAACTGAAGTCGTGAACGGTTCCAAAAGTGTAAGTGAAAAGTATTTTTTCTGCAAAAATGTTTACTTATTTGAAGTGTTGTTGCCATGCATAAGTGACTAGTCTTCATGTACAAAAATGTAGTTTTATGACAAAATATAGTAAAACAAAATGCAAGTGTAGCCTATGCCTTAGAATTTAAATTAAAATAGATTTTATTCATTAGCAAGTTTTGTACTGTATATACATATTAAATTCTCCTCTGAATGTCCTCAGTTGCCTTTTAAAATACCTTAAAGTTTTGGTTTTTCTCTTAGAAAAACATTAGAAATGTTATTGAAAATGTTAGTAGTCCTGCTGTACAGAAAGTTATTTTCAGTTTAATGCCATTCTGTTATACAGTATATACTTTAGTATTTCAGGTGGGTAGCTGCGTCAGCATGCGTAGGCTGCAAAGGAACAAGTAATAGGTTTATTCCATTCTGAAAAAAAGAAGAAAGAGAACACAACGTTTCTCTTTCTTCTTTTTTTCAGCATGGAATAAACCTATTACTTGTTCCTATACTTTAGTATGTTGTATGGTGTCATAATATTTTTAAATAGCATTTTTGCTGTGAATACATCAGTCAAAACTTGTTAAAGACTGGATGTTTGTGTTTATCTGATTAAATATATTTGCAAATGTCTCAATTTTTTCATGCCTTCTAATAGGATTAATTGACTTTGGAGGAATAAATGTTTCCCAAAACATATACTGTAGTAGATCGCCAAAGAAAAGGCTGTGCAGTAACCACATGGTTAAATTAGAAAATGAATGATAGTGGATAGATCATTCAGAAAACCTGAACATTTTAAAGAGTTTGGTAATGCCTATGCAACAGGAGAGTGATTAAATTAAAAAATGTTTTGCACTAAAGAAGGAATAAAAATGCCCTACAGATTCCAAAATGGAAATTACTGTGCTTAGTTTTCCATGAAGGTTCTGCCTGGTCCTATTCTATTTTAAAATTCTGTTTTTAAACTTGTTAATCCCATTGAAGCATTCAACTCTTGTATATTTTTTTGCACTGTCATGCTGGCCAAATAATTCCGTATTTTAAATTGGAACTGAATTCACAGGTTCGGGATAGTTGCAAGAAGGGATTTAGTTGTTATTCTGACAAGTCTTGCTATGTGAATCAGAAACCCAATTAGTTCTTCAGCTCTGGCTCTGGAGAGGATGAGTCTAACAGCCAGCATCGGTAATTGTATGGTACACAGCATAAAATAGTTGTAAGGAGCACACACTTACAGCCTTGTAAGCTAAAAAGGACAATTCTGTAATCAAAGCACAAAAGAAATCCAATTTAAAAGTTGTAGGAACATCTTCTTCAAGGTCATATGTTTCTGCATTCTTACAGCATAATTAGGTTTGTGCAAAACTGTTTTCCCTGTTCCAATTATCATAATCATAGCAATATTCTAGATTCAAATAGCAAGCCAAACATCTTTTCAATTTTTTAAAAATTCTGCTACCTAGTTTTTATATATATACTTAATTTAATATTTTTATGGTTCTACGAAGGTGCAGTTTTGTGCTTTTGTTAAATATTTTTAGGTTTATACAGTACACCTCTCTACTGTGTATTGGTGTTATCATAATAAGTGCAAGACTCTTTAGCATATTTAATTTATTAAGATTCAAACTTTGTCAAATGAACTTGCTATTTTAGGATTTAAATAAAACTTACAAAACAAATGTTGAGAACACTGCAAAAATTAAAGACACCTCTTTCTAGTCCCTTATTACCTTTTCTTAAATAAATCAAGTAATGTGTTAGTTTAAATAATAAATACACCCTACCCTAAATTATTAAGCAACCAATTTAACAGATTGTACTGTGGATGTAGATTCTAAGCCTCTTAATACGAGCATTTTCTTATCACCATGGAATGCATTTGTGCATTTACATTAATATTTTATGATGCAACATGATGTGATGTTTTTGCCTTTAATCTAAGCAGCCTGTACAATTGCGATTTGCTGTATGTTCTTTCCCACAAACTGCATTCTCTCTGAAAAACTGTGCCAAACCTATTTTCCAAAATTGTGTACTGGCTTTATTCAGCATCTGTTTTTGCAATCCTGAGTTATTAATTTAATGCTTGCAGAAGTTCAATACACTGTATACTGAATACCATGTAAATTAACTGCTAGATCAGCAATGTTATTGGGCTGTGGTTACAATTCAGTGAAGACAGAGGATGTAATGGCCGTGCAGTCAATGCAGTGCAGGATGTTGATCTCGGATTGAATCAGAATGTAATCAGCAATCCTTGTTGTGTGGGGACAAGCACGCTATTAACAATGGATGGCACATTACTCAGAATATTATCAAGATAACACTTTATGGCAAAATTCAAATCAACAACAACCCAGTTTTTTAATTTATCAGTAATGCCCCGTACACGTTTGAAAATGTATGCTTTACCATTGACAGTTAAAACACAGAGCTTGGATTTATCAGAAAACACCACACTTGGATGTTTCTAAGAGCCACCTGTATGAGATGCTGGCAGCTCTACAGCCATTTAATGACTGTAATCAGATTAATGAGTCTTCCACTATGCTTAATTGCCTAATTTTGTTTGCAGCCATAGCTTCTGATTTTCAAAGGCATTCACTGATTTTTAAATCATGATTTCCCTCATGGTACTGTACACACAAGAACTTGCTCATGGTGCTCAGTCGTTGTGGTTATTTTCAGTATCTGCTGCTAACTAGAGGGTGCCTTTGCTAATACGTACAGAAAGTAATATGTCTCCTCATTTCATGTACCCTCATTCCATTTGAAGACAAATTATGAATGATCCCAGCTCAAAAGCAAAAAAAAATAATTAAAAAAATTTTATTCATGTCCAAAGAACATTCTCGTCATATACAAAGAACACAAGATCAATTTTGTGCAAAAAAAAATCACAATTAAGTCCAATAAGTAATTATGGCAGTACTATAAGGACTGCATAAAAAGATAAAATATGCAACAAAACCTAAAGAGCTATCTGTCAGCTCTTAAGTGCTGTTATCACTGTGTACAAACTGAAAGGGTCTATACAAATCAAAATAAAATATGCATTACAATTTATTAAAAATAGGGAGATACATTTCAAGGACAAGATAAATAATACAATTGTTTGGAAGGCATTAAACTAATAGATTGGTTTCTAATAGCTGTTGTACAGTAAGCATGGCTTCTTCTATCAGATGGTATATCATTTTGTTCAGATTAGAGTTATGGTTTTAAATGTGCTTACTTTCTAGTCATAAGGAAAGAAGCCTGAAGCTCAATCAAGCACTTAAAATATTGGAAAAAGGGTATGGCCAAGTAAATCCATTTGAAAGAGCTGCAGAAAACAGATAAAATCTCCTTTTATAAATGCCTGATGACAGGATCTGTACAGTAACCATCTCTCTGCATCTCTGAGCTGTTCATTATATACTGTAGCTCCATGTTAATGAAGTGTGAAAAATAAGAGTCACTACAAAGAATGGAATGCTCACCAGAGCTTTCTTGACAGTTCTGCTATGGGAAGTGAAATTCTTTGGTTGCGAGGTATAGTACACACTACGTATTTTCTCCTGGAGGTAACTAATGTACAGTTATCAATGTTTTGCTTATTGAGAGCATATCAGATCGTGTGGGATAAACTACACTGCAAAAAGACTGCCCTGGCACTGTGCTCACTGGAAAAAATTACTTTCACCAATTTACAAATGCAACAGTAAGCTGTCCAAAGTTTTTTGGGTGTTGTTGTTCTATAGGTTGTTATATACTGTATTTATTGGAAATGTATCTACTGTATCACTTGAAGGGGATTGGAATAAAACTGATCATTACTCAAGCTTGACAAGACATGACATCTTATCTTAATTGTAGTGGGCAAAAGAAGGCTCTATCTTGTCTTACTTTAGAAATATTAATGATCTCACTTACTGTTCTCTCTGCATATTGATTTGAATCTAATCTTCCATGTAAAAAACATAGAGAATATTCGTAAAAGAAGGTCTATCCACCTCCACTGACAAAGGTTTTTGTGGAGGTATGGGGCCACTCTTACAGGTTTTCTTACAGGATGTTAAATCTACCTTCTGCTCCTTGCTTTTTGTAAATACACAATATACAGTACTAATATAAAATGATACATACAGTATGCAGCATGTGCTTATACAGTAAATACATACTGTACTTACTGTATGCCAATGTTCATCATGTTTCATTTTACTACAATAAAATACATACTGTATATACTGTTCAGTACCAGTTAAAATATATACAATAAATTTAGCAATGCTTCTCATTTTTAATAACCCTGTCGGATATATTATTAACACTCTGTGGTATTCTTTGTAGATCAATTGCATTTAATATTTTATGAAACCTTTTTCTGCAAGTTGGTGGTTAAAGGTAATTCTGGCATCTAAGGTGAAATGAATTCCAAAATTGTTTTATTTATGAAATACAGTTTTTTAAAAAATCTACAATACTAGGAAATCAGAACTGTAAAACATGATGAAAGCTCTGAAGTATAATATGAACTCATTATAATAATAAAACAAAAAAACAAAAGATTATGAATAATAGCAAGAGAATGTCGATACTAAATGTACTTATCTGGTTTTATGTCTACATTTATTTGAATCACTCCTGGAATTTGTATTTTTTGATTTTGACCTATTCATTGATACTGTGTGGATCAAAGTTGTGTACTTTGTTCTGTTTTTCACGTGTTATTGACATGGGGCATAAAAGCAATGAACTTTGTTCTACAACACTTGCATCATGTTATTGCTCATCAGAGGTCCAGATCCAATCTGTGCTTGATAATGATTGCCACACGAACTCCAGCTTCTTATCAGGCACTCATCAATGTGTTATAACAACATAACTAAAAATTACTGAGCCTAAACTTAGTGTTACTCATAGTCACTGTTTTACTGACAGACACTTTACACTTCCTCTGAAGGTGTTTCTACTTAGCATTATGTGTCAACTGTGATTGCTGATGTAGCACGGTGTCTTAATTATGTGAGATATTGTCCCATTTGGAACAAAAAATAGCACTCAGATCAATCCCAACAAAAGTTTGTTAAGCTTTTACTCTGTTTTCCCATTGTCTGCCATATCCCTTACTACCCTGTTTTTAATTTCACACTCTGGCTCTATGATTTCACTGTGTCATTCTGCTATTATCGGAAAATGTATTAAAAGTTACTGTAGTCTCCTTTAGATTTTAACTCACTCTTTATAAAACCATTCTCCTTACATTAGCAATTTGGTACAAGGATTACCCAGTTGTTATACCGCTGCTATGATACTTCAAAGGTGACTCCCTCCCACACACACTGTAGATTTACTGAAGATTCCAGAGCAAATGGTAAACAGTCAATGCTTATGAATTCCCCAGAGTGCCTAGAGAACTATTTATGGTGTGTGTTTCTATCTTTATTTCTTAGAATCTGTATTCTTCATTGCAACTATTTTGAAAGATTGTGTTCTTATTGTTTCTGAGTTACCTTTGTTTTATAGTGTATGTTTGTATTTTAAGTGCAGCATTCCTTTTTGTATTTTTAAGGTCTTTCTGAAATGAGTTTAAGGTACTTTATTATTGCTACAACCAGCAGTTTGACTATTACAAAAAAAACAATTGATGGAACCTACCCAGATGGAACAATAATTATTTAATAAAATGGTGCTGGCATGGCAAAATGAAGAATTATTTTGTACTGCTGTTTTTATGATCTAAATGTTAATTGGAACTATTAGGTTTAATGCAGAAATAACTTTTTTATTATACTTTTTAGTTTTATTCAAATTCTCAATTTTTCCTTTCCAGTTCAATTTTGAACGTTTGAATATCCTTTTATGTCTGTGCTTGCAATTCATTGTACTTCATCTCTAAGGCTGGATCCTGTTGTTTTTTTTAACCATTTTATAAATCATTATCTTTAACCATCTATTGTTCCCAATTGATTTGTCAAACCATTTTGGGTTCCGTCTTTTAGATTTTAATTTACTCACTATTAGGAATGTATTCTCAGCTTCAAGCAGAATATTCTGAAATTGCTGCCTTCAGTTTCTGTTGATCCCACACCTATCTTATTCAATTTTACTTATCTTAAACTGTCTCTTTCAGAAAATGTTTTACACCAGGCTTTAGTATGGCAATGACTTTTGCTATACGTAATAACTATCGGAGTCCCTCAGCTGAAGCAGAGATGGATCATCTACCACAAGTGAGTTAGAAATCAGGTTTGGACACAGGTGGTCAATTGCAATGAATTGAAAATGTAGTGTACTAGCTGGAGATGATCACGTGGCTACTATGGAGCACTGTACTAAATAAGTAAATTTGGTAAATAACAATTGCTATGATCTTGGCTGCTGAAGTTAGTCCTCAGCTCCATACTAAACATGTTCTCAATTGCAATTAATCTAAGTACAGTAATAATTTAGTACAGTTTCTTACCATACTTGTAAATATGCAACTTCATGTTAAAGTCACAGGTTGCTTGTACTGTAATTGAGACAGCCTAATAGGCACATTTAGAAAATTTTTAATTCTAAAATACGCCACTAGTCCGGGAATGCTGAATGTGGTTACCAGGATTACTTGTTCCTAAATTAGTATGCTTTCAGAGTAAAAGAACAAGCAATACTTAGAAAACACAATCTATTTCTTTACAAAACTAAAAGGACAAATTAAAGAGATGTTGTGTCTCTTTTATTTTCAGAATGGAATAAATCTTTACCTTTTCCTTTGCAGCCTGTGCATACTGATGCAGCTACAGTATCTACTTAAATGGACTATTATGTACAAATATTTAAAATACAGTAAGTGTGAGAATCTGGGTTCAGTCTGTTACAAAGCCAAGTCTTATCCACCTGGGTCTCTCAATGAAAGATTCCAACATTTTTCTAATGAGATACAAATTCTGTAACAGAGGTAAAGCCGTTCATGTAAAACAAAATGCCCTTTCTCCACATATTAAATAATGCATTAATATGAACTGAAAAAAATTATATATTGACCTTGTCTCTTTTACATACTGTACAGTAACTGTCACCTTATACTTTCTAATTTCAATACCAATGACAGTAGGTACATGTACCTTTCACTCAAATCTTATTCACATCTTCCAGTTAAAGATAGTTTAGTGTATGCAGCCAGCTGCACCATTGCAACCAATTCTTCTTTATTAAGCCTGACTAAAAATTGACCTGTATTGAACTAAGCTGTGATCAAAATGTTCAGTAGCTATACAATAATCCATATATGTATTCTTAATACCCCAGTGGCAAATACTGTAGAACATAAATATATATGATAAACTGTATATTAATGCAATGGACTGGCATCCTGTCCAGGTTGCTTTGTGCCATTGCTTGCCAGGGTAGGCTGTGGGTTCCCTGCCTGACACTGAATTGGAAAAAGCAGTTAGAAAACAGATGTACAGTATATACTGTAATTTATGGGTGGCATGGCGACACAGAGATTAGCACTGCTGCCTTGCAGTGTTGGGGTGCTGGGTTCAATTCCTGGGGTGCGATCTGCATGGAGTTTGTATATTCTCTCCATGTTCACATGAGTTTCCCCCTGGGTGCACCAATTTCCTCCCAGAGTCCAAAGACATGATGGAAGATCAGTTGGCATCTGGGAAAATTGGCCACACACAGACACAAACACACACACAGGTGTTAGTGTGTTTGTGTCTGTGTGTGCCCTGCAATATCCTGGTGTCCTTTCAATGGTGTTACGCCTTGCACATGTTCCTTGACAGGATAGACTCTAGTTCCTCCATGACCCTGTATTGTAAAGCAATTATAAAGTTAATATATATAATATATTATTTAATCTATATTATTATAACATATTATATATATATTTATACCATATAACACAAATTTCTGTATTGTACAGTGTTTATTATATTCAGTATATGTTTACAGAACAGAAGTTCGGGAGAAGGATTAGATGATACAGTACATGTCTTCATTTGCTCTCTCTCATGTACTGTATATCCTTCCCTCCTTCTGCATGTTCCCCTCGCACACCTCCCGCCACTTCATCTGCACCCTGGCAGCAGCTCCCTGGCTTATTCCTCATGAGGAGTGTTCTGTCAGGCTCTTTCTTCTGGGCAGGCTGAGGTTCTCTCAGCAGGGCGAGTTACACCAAATAACCCCTGATATATTCATCCCTCTATCGCATTCATTAGGATCTAATTGAACTATTGAAATGCATTTATGTATCAGTCGATGCAATTGATATGAACACAGGCCTATTCTTCTAATTTGAAAGTGAAACATCTGCTATTTGTTGTAAAGTTCAATATACTGCAATATATACATTTTGTATTTTGTATTACAGATACATATCAGGCTGTGCGATTTGTCACTCTTTTGAATCTCAAATTCCCAATGACTCAGAAATCATAATATTTCTCATCTGTCCATGAACAACATACTCTAATTAATTTTATCTCACAAAATCTATTTTTATTCAAATATGCTGATCAATAATATGATAAATGCAGCCCCAGGTTTCCAAAGACAGTTCTCATGTCTTGTATTACATATAGTAATTGTTATAATTTCATCGCATGGATTAAAGGTTTTTAAATTAATACATTCCAGCTTACGCTGATATACTGTTATGGATCCCACATTTCAGTTAAACAGTTTTCAACAGACTCAGAGACGTGACTGTTGTCCTAATGAAGTCTTCAGCAAGATCTAAATGAGCTATTTAGTTGAAAAGACCTTTTACTACAAAAATGTTTGTTCTGAAGAAATATTGTTGAAGTTGCTTCTAATGCTACACGTGATTCTTCAGAGATTCCTTTGTTTTCAGCAGATCAAGCAACTTTAGGATCAAATTTATAAAGCAAGCAAAAATAATCAGACAGCCAGATTCTACCAGTCTTGGTTTTTGGATGACAATCAGTTTTGCATCAGGGGAAATTAGGGAGCAAAAGATGTTTCAGGACATAATTCTCTTTCACAGTCTACATTCTGTATATGTTACATTCTCTGTACTGCAGAAACTATACATTTTAATTACTTATAAAGTACCATTTATATTATGACTCCAGAATAATTGTGAATTCCATTAGGATGATCCACAGAAAACTTTAACATCTGTTAATCATCTCTGGCAGGAATTCCCTTTTCATAAAGTTCATTTAATAAAAGTACCTAATTTAACCTTGAAAACAAGTCTATATATATAATTAGTATTACGAAATATACAGTATTTGAAATTACAGAATATTATCCAGATATGGAGGTAAACAATTTCACCCAATTAAAATTGTAAATGCATGAAAAGCAAGTAAAATTGTCCACTATGGAATAATGTGAAATTTAGTAACAATGTTCTAGGGTTAAAAATGTATGATTTTGTTTCTTGGGAACTACTGTACAGTTCAGTTTCTAAGAAGCCACTACTGTATTGGTGAAAGACAACTGCATCAATCCACTCGCTTTTCATTTATCAATCATTTTTGTATGTTATATTGTTTTGATGTCGCAAAGTTTCTATTACAGTATATCCAAGATATACTGTAATAGAAACTCAGTATAATTCTGTAGAGAACGAGGAGGGCGATTTTATTTTTCCCACTGTTTTCTTCTTTATCTTTGAATTAATCCCTGCAAGGAATTTCTGTGTTTTATTATATAATCAAAGCACATAGCACCAAGGATGTCATCTTTGGCTGACAACATATAATCATTCACATCTCTGATTTTTGTGCAGCCTGCCTAAAGTGATGAAAGAGCATTATGCTCAATGGAAATTTCATGTAGCTTCGATCCCAAAATACAGTACATCAAAACTTTAAAAAGTAACAGGCCCTTTTAACAAAAATATCTGTGTTTGTAAACAATGTTTGAAAATAACAACTACAAAAGAAGTGGAAAAAATGAAAAAGACACATTTATTACTGAACAAATCACTCACATCCACACCAATTGAATTTTGTGTTACCAGAGATGTCCAGGTATGTCTGTTTAGCCTTGATATTTTGTTTTCTTTGATCATATTGAATATATACCTTGTTTGACCCTGCTGGACTACAGTATATACAGTACAGGATAGAAAACTCTCCATTCACCAGTATCCATTTTATTTAACCACAAAAAACAATATCCCCTTTTCATGCAAGGCTATCACTACATTTGTGTCTAATTTATTTACAGTAATGACCATGAGATTTAGAAATGTGCATTGCCATTTAAGTCAATAGGGACACAGCTCTATATACAGTAGCATGTGAAAGCAAAGGAACATACTGTACATGGTATGTATGTAAATCAATAAGTAAAGTGACATTTGCTGAAAAGATGTTGACACTTAGTTACAGTAGGAACCTTCACTTTCGCAACCTTCCCTGGTGACACTGTATTTTGGTCTTTCAACACAGTACTAATACAGAGCTTTCTATCACCTGGGTGTTGTGGTGGTGAGTGGTGAGGTTGGTGGTCGTGTGGAGTGCAGCTACAGATGTCTTGCTTAATTGCACTGTACAGTACATACAGTATACCTTTCTTGTTGTGTGATTTCCTTACTGGGCGCCTGTCATGCTGTTACCTCATCCTGCTGGGTTTTGCGTAACTGTTATTAGCATACTGAAGTACTTTTAATAACAGAAATATACTATAGTGTGTACAAAGTAGAATGTGGTTGTATGTTTTGTGCTCTTACTTCTTAAAACATTCTTAGAGTTAGTTACTGCCTGCTGTACCAGTACCAGTGTCAAAGCTCAACAGCTCCTTTTCCAATGTGGGTGGGAAATAGATGGGGAGTTACAGTATGTGAGTTGGGGGATGTGATGTGTTCTTTTATCCTTGCTTTGTTATGTTATGGAAAATTAAAGTGACTAATGTTTTTTTTCCACAGGATACAGTACAAGCACAGTAAATTTGTGAAATACACTGTAACACTCACCCCATTACACTTCACAGGCGGGGATATTTCATTTTTGACTTTGTACTGTACTCTTGCACCTCCATTTGCTTCTGTCGCAGCATCAAGAGGTCATGGATATCTCAGTAAGAAGAGGATGTTGCTTGGTCCCTGAGCCATTCTTGCATCACGAATGGGGCAACGTTGGTCTCTTCGTGACCTAGTTCCTGCTCTCATAGAAGCAAATTACAGTACATTGTTCTGCAGCATGGCACATGTTGAGTGTTACAGTGTAGCTCATGGTGGAGCAAGGCTTTAAACTGTACTTCCACAAACATTACAGTCTGGATCACTGCAGCACTGGATCTTAATCTTCCTGAACCTTTGAAGATAATTCTTTGAGAATCCTAATTCTGTTACAAGGGCATCTATGACCTTGTAATGTGATGACATAAATGTGTGGATGTAAATAAAGAGTATTATGTTGAAAAATAAAAGTCTTTCCCAACTGTGAAGTGTATTTGGTTAACCTTTGGAGGCAGCATGGTGGTCAGCATTTCTGCCTTGCAGTAATGAGACCTTGGGTTCTGTTCCTGTGGTGCTATCTGTGTGGAGTTTGTATCTTCTTCCTGTGTTCATGTGGATTTTCGCCTTGTGCTCTGGTTTCCTCCCACAGTCCAAAACATACTGTTGGGTTAATTGACTTCTGGCAAAAACTGGCCCTAGCCCTAGATGTGAGTGTGTGTCTGTCTGCCCTGCACATCTTGCACCCATCGCTTACTGAGACAGGCTACAGCTCACCTGCAACCCTGACCTGGAAGAAGTGAATAGAGAATGGATAAATGGATTTGGAAATGGACCTTGAGTTTTGCTTACCCTCTGGTTTACTCAACTTTATTCAACCATGGCACAGTAGCTCGATTTTTTTTAAAACCGCCTAGATGGTGTATAATAATATATCTGTATGAGAAGCAAATTGCTTATTAAAATGTGATAGAAATGGTATTTTAACAGCATTTATAATAGGCAGACAAGACAGATACCATATACAGCATGTTGAGTAGCTGAAAAAAAAGTGCAAGTTTATAAGCTGGGGTGAGGTCAGAGCTTATTAACAACTGCAGATCAAGAGGTCAATGGATAATAACTATCAATGTTTCAGAGAAATTAATTTTGAAATAAAGGTTATTTCTGACAGTTTGATAAGGTCAGGTCTAATCAGTTTCAAACATTCATGGAAAATGACAGAATGTTTATTCCTGCTTCTGCAAACTGACTGAGACCAACACTATAGTCATGCTAAGTGTTCTTCTGAGTCTTTACAATGTTTCAGGATTCAAATTACAATATACTGTGCATAAAAGTAACTTGCTCTCTTTAAAATCATAATTTTTGAAAGAAAAGGCTTCTATAAGGAATTTCAGACTTGCATAATTATTTCATATGGAGTGAACCAACACTTCAGAAATATTGCGCAATTATTTTTTATGCTATTTTACCTTGATATTCCTGAAAAAATCCTGTCTCCCTGTATTAAACATAATACTCTACTTTCTTAATTTAGTTTCGACGATAGTGAGCTAGCATCACAAATTGTAATAATAACCGTGTTTCAGTATGTGCAGATCTGATCTGTGCTGATAGCAACATATCAGAAAAGAATATTTTGTGACAAAATCGACCTCGTATTCAATAAACAAGAGCATTCACAGGTAAGGGAGGGGTTTGGAGTGCAGTTCGGTTACCGTAGAAACATATGTGACAGGTGCAAGGCAGGAAGAGGTAGGTTAGATAACCCAATACACATGCTGTACTTCAATGAAAGTAGATAATGAAAGAAAAACTAGATAATTCAACAAGATCTCAATAGGAGATAGAGCTTTAATAAGGTTTTCTAGATTGCTACCTGAATTTAAATAAGTTCACCACCAAGAAAATGGTTCATGGTAGCTCAGTTCGGTACGAGAAACTGCGGAGTGAGTGTCCTGAAAGTGGCGAAGAACAGGGAAGTGACAAAGACTCGGAGAAAGAAGACAATGAAGTCACAGTGTATTTATATCCGTAAGTTATATGTTGTCAATCCTATGGCATGTTCCGAGTCTCGAAATATACATTTTATTAAGCACTATAGAAATTTACGGCTGACTGTCCTGCACTGACTCGTAGTAACTGGCATTAGGTTTAGTCTTGAACTACGAAACAAGTTAGCTTATGTCCTTTGCAAGAAAAACGTCCTTGGAACTTTCAGTTACGTATTATTTATTTAATTAAAATTCGAGTTACATTGCATAAGATTTTACTATAATAAAGTTTCATGATCTATACTACAGGTGTAGATTGCAGTAAATACAACATTGTTGAGACGTTGATACGTGTACGTCATGTGCTGAAATAGGTGTTTCCGTATGTTAATGTGTATTCAATAGGAACAATAGTCTTCAGATGAAACCAGATGAAAGCAAATTTTGTAATCTAACAACAGCCACTTCTGGTTAACTTGTAAAACCGGCATACACCGAGGAATGTCTCTTACCAATAATGGCAGGACAATGATTCAGTTTCATAATGTACACGTGCCAGCTGCTGTTCGTCTGAAATCACTGAATTCCAATCAACATGTCCAGTTATATACTGTACAGTATGTCAAATATCTAAACGTGTTTCTTACGAATTTTAATAACAACGTCACAAATTAGTTAGTAATACAGGAAAAGTACTTTCTACAAAACTAAGACAAGATATGACTTAATAATACATTCTCTTTCTACATGCATAAAGTTGTTTGATTTCTTACTGTATGATATGAAACACTTACAAATATACAGTACTCTCAAATTTCACTGTTCTGATTAGCTAGCTACCCATTTAGTTGTCCAAAAGAAGCAAAATCCAGTCAATGTCAAGGAAAGGATGTACATCATAACCTTTTCTGTATTTGCCCATCCCTGTTTTATAGTGTGTCAAAACATTCTCTTTGTCCCAGGCCTTTAGCTTGGGGTTTTATTGACCTCTCAAGCTATTTATTTTACAGCTTTAACAAATAATTTGTTTGACCTTCCACAGTCCTGGGTGTACTTGTGTACTTGCACATTGTAACAACAGATCTTGCTCTCCTGATAGGAATGCCAAATATTCCTGCCAAGTTTAATTTTGGCATCTGCATAACTTATAATTAAGTTATTACATTTATTATTTATTTCTTATTATATAACTTAGAATTAAGGAGAGTGTGCCAGTTTCAGAGGCAGCCATGCTTCCCAATTCAGGCTGTGCTTCACAAATGAGGTGGTGTGATTTGTAACCTCTACAGTTCCTCTTCTCTCTAATGGTTCATTTTTTTACTTACAAGCGAATTATGAAACATTTCATGGCTAGAGGCTTGGCCATCTCTTGAATGGATTCACTTGTCTTTATTGATTACAGTATGTTAGTAATGATGGCTGCAGGAGAATGAATTCTGAAGTTTACAGAAACATTTTGTCTGCTACCTGTATGTACTGTAATAGATATTGGGCCTTTATCACAAAGCAAGACAACTATCAAAACACAGTTAATCCAAGCAAGGAATTCAACAGGGAAAAAAAGAAAAATCTTAGACTGTCCGAGCCAATTGCCAGATTTAAATCCAATTGAGCTGGCATTTTACCTGCTAACAAAAGTAAAGTCAGAATCTCCCCACTCAACGAGAATTCAAAAAGTGATTTCAGCTAATTCCATAATTTGGTTTATGGAAGTTTTGTTGGGCAAAATAGGTCCCAGGTTTCATGTACTTACTGTTTTGCTTCAAAGAGATGCACAACCAAACCAACTCTTAGACTCTGAAATATACTTAGTGAGTTTGTCCCAATACTTATGGTAACTTGAGATAACTGGCTTGAATACAATCTATGCTTTTAATTTAATATGGTAAAATGTAAACACAATTACCCCAAATAAAATTTATTTTATATTGTACTTATCATTAATGTTAATCTTATGATCTAAAATACAAATTGCTTGAATGTAGAGCAGAAATAAAAATGTTGACTTTGCTGTCGCTACACTTTTAGAGGGCACTGCAGGTTACTTTACAAATATCTTTTTGTCCTGAGACTCTAATCTACACCTCTGAGTTGTATATACACTTACTGTATATGGTTAGTGCTAAAAGGTTTCCATCTCCTTGGCAGTGACAGCTGTGAGAGTAATCTTGCAATTTTAAATTGCACATTCTTTGAAGCTCCATTATTATTTTTAATGATCATTTTATAACATAGCATCACAGTATTTACATAAATATCAAAAGACATGACCAGGTTATCATTTTGAAACTAATTTAATATTAACATATTTATTACTGTATGTATGCTCTCATGTACAGTATACTCACACAACAAATGGGCTGTTACAGTAGATTGTTTGTTGAGGTTTTGTAAAGATTGAAGTTGATTTTCAGTGAATAAGTGGATTTTACTTTATTGTAAAATGTAACACATCTAAAAGCATGTGAGTTTGAATTTTATTACATTGTATAGTTGTTCAGCTCTTTTGCAAATTTTGTACAGGATGCTGGATATTTTTAATATTTAACATGCAGACCTACAAAATAATTGCATCTGGATTTTACAGAGCTTCACTTTTATCAAATGTAATGCACATAATAGAAGCTGAATATAATAGTTATGCTAATATTAAAATAAAGCAACAAGCTGGAAATTTATTTTATTGTGAAATTTATGTAAAAAAATCAAATTTATGTTTTGAACACTAAAAAAAAACATTTTTTAATTACACCACATTTTTAGCATTGTAAACTCATTTAATTAAAACTCTTCCCATTTTGTCTTTTCTTGCATTTAAGGTTACATCATAACCATTGTTTTACAGTAATAAGACTGTCGAGTGAGCATGCTATTGGAGGATAACAGGTTTTGTTCAATGATTGAAGGCAGGCAGTAGGGATAGTCATGCCTTGCACTAAAACATCTCAAGATATCTGTCACATGAATTCAGTGAATCTGACTTGAACACATTACTCACAAACTATAAAAATATCCAGTAACAATGAATTGCAATTATAGTTAAATTCTGAATATATTTGTTAGCCGCTCTGGAATTACTGCAATATTACAGTATGCTGTATATAATTTACTTTTTGAACGTGAGGTGGTCATTCTGATCCAGTTATGACATCATGGAGTAATACATGCAAAGCATGCAATTAAAAAATAAATGCTGACAAAAGTGAGTCTTTTGGAAAATGGTGTACAGACAATGAGCTAGTTACTGTACTGTATATACTGTACATGTTTGTGTGCCTGATTGTGTTTTTTTATTTTGTTTTTGTTTCTCTTGAGTTAAGTTACATTTTAAAACTCAGTTCCTCCTAACTTAAAGAGGCATTTTCTTTTCATATGTGCATTAATATTGATGTCTCGGTAATGGAAGAAATTGTGGTCCAATGAATATTTTGTTCTTTTTGTTCCCTATAATTTTCATTTACGTAGGTGAGCTGTGCAGTTGAAATGCTAGAAGAAGCCTAAAAACAGATACTCATGTATATGTGACAAGAATGAAAACGTTTGTTTTTTGGTAGGAATTGTTGCTTTTCATTAAACATTCTCCACCTTTCTGAGAACATATACTAAGTATCAAAAGAACGTATTAACTTATTACAACATATTCAATAAGTTAACATTTGAAAAATGACCAAATATTTTGTAACAGAGCACGGACCTTTTATTTAACAGTATTGACCAAGTTAAATTCATTTTACTAGTCAACATTTGTCACAATTACAGGCTAGTAGTAGATGTGGCCACCACTGGAAATTAAGCATCTGCAACACATGCTTTACACCAGGATGTTGACTTGTGGGATTCTGACTTATTCCTCTCATAGAGCATAGATAACCCTGTGCCTATTCCCTGCTCTCTGAGCCCTAGATAACACATGTTGTCCCAGCTCATCCCAAAGATGTGCAATGGGGTTCAAGACTGGCAATAAGGACATCCAAGGTACGACTGTTAAATTGAGGAAAACCTTTGCTACACCACAACATAAGGATGTGCATTGTTCTTCTGGAATGTTGCCACATCAGGAGCCTGGAAGAGCAGCAGTTGAGGTCCCACTATATAATCAATATAATGTCATACAGTCAGGTTGCCCATTATCACTATAAGTGTAAGAACTGGACATTCCTGGTACTCCTTATTGATTGGTGTGTTGTACAATTTGCATAATGTTCTTCAAATCCACAGTACATCACATTTGCTGTTCAAGTCCAATATTGTAGTACAGTATACAGAAAACCTTTATTAATCATTAAAGAGGACTTTGCTCAACTATTGTACTAGACCTACTGATGGCACAAAGGCGTTGTTTTCTTGTTAAGCAGGGCATATTGGTTTCTTTCTGAGTTTATTTTTTTTTATATTAATTAAAATTCAAGTTCATCACCTGTGCCCAATCAGTAGTGTATCATCAATGAAAAAAAGATGCCAAAGGAATCTAATTAATATAAAAAATCTGTATGCCTATTTTTTATTACAGTACTTGCATAAATAAATTGAGATAAGATAAGATCACTTTATTAGCTATATACAATTTCTTGCATTAGGAATTTGTCTTTTCACATACCCCAGCTTGCTCTCCATGAGACACACAGACACAGAAGCTTGGGGTCAGAGCGCAGGGTCAGCCATTGTACAGCACCCCTGGAGCATTTGGGGTTAAGGGCTTTGCTCAGGAGCCCAACAGAGTAGGATTCCTCTGCCGGCCGTGGGATTTGAACTGGCAACCTTCTAGCCACAGGCACAGAGCCACCACTCCGCCCTGTATTGTGTATTATATTGTATTATTATTTTTATCTGTTTCACAATCATAAACAGGGAAACTAAGATGAAATACTGAAACTAACTAAATGAAAAATATATTTCAGTATGTTCCATTATATTTCATTATACTCATTACATTTAGTATGAGGTTAAACATGCATACATGATGCATAAGTATTATCAGGAGTCCAGCTGCCAAGTTAATTTAGACAAAATAAGAAATTCTTGTCTGGTTCCTTACATGAGTTATATTTTACGCTCAAAATTGCTTCCTCAATATGTAAATATTTTTATATACTGGGATTTGTTCTACTTTATCAGTCCTTCACTGTATTTAGTATTTAATACAACTTCATTTTAGAAATTGTCAGATGTGAATTTTCTGAAGGAAAACAGTTTATCAGTGTATGTTTAAAAAGAAAACTATTCACAGCATGATTGCTGCATCAAATTCACAATAATTGTCTCGATGCTTAGTCAGAAAATACATTTCATGTTTCTATTTTAAAAGGCACAAAAATCCATTTTGATATGTTAGAAAACAGCCAATTATATAAGCATTGAAAAATGTGTTAGTATTCAAAACATAGTTTCATATAGTCTAAAGTTTATGTGTATATACTGTATAATATACAGTATGATGTTTCTGGCAACGTTAGATTGCAGAAAAGCTTGATGTGTTCTTACTGTAACTAGGTATCAAGAGTACTGCTTTGGGGAATTTTCTGATGTCACATACTGTACTGAAACTCAAGACCAATGAGAAAAAAGGCACATTTAATCTAAAACATGCATGAAATATAAAGGCAGATTATGTTAAAACTAAAGCATTTGGTAGAAGCATATGTCAATCAGAGTTGTATTGGAAACTTGAAAGTATTAGAGTACTGTATATAGTACGGAAGATTAATAAAATATATTATTTCTGACATACATCAGATTTCCACAGAAAGGTGGTGGTATTTGTAAAAATTCAAACCAAACAATAGAAGGGGTCTTTTTTTACTAGCATTTTTACTAGAATTTTGCACAGTTTTGATTACTTGATTACATGTTATTTATGTTATGTTATTACACGTTACTGTTATTGCTATTGTATTACTGTCTATTGTCTTATCTTCTGTCCTATTTATATACTGCACCTGAGTGACTAATGAGAAACACTTTTCATTATACTTATGCACCTGTGTAGGTATAATGACAATAAAGTTGAATTGAATTGAATTTAATTTAATTTCGAATCTTGATGACATGCCCTCTCATCCCCTCTATTTTTCATTGCCATTCTAAAGTGTAATCCACTGTATCTTGATTGTACTTCACTTTTGTATTTGTAAGGAAACACACAACTGCTATAAGCATCTTTATTTGTAATCCCCTTTCTCACTTCTTGATCTTACAGATTGTCTTCACAGGAAAGAATAAGACAGAAAAAGAGAGATACTTGGATCCGGATAGCTGCAGCGGTAGTGCTTCTGACTGTGGCTATAGGGTTTGTCTTTTATGAGTTGTATGGATGCCTGGAGCCAGATAGTGACTCCCATAATCACACAGCACCTGCGGTGGATCATTGGAACAGTGAGAAAAAAGAAAGTCATGACCATTATCATGATGGAGGAGACCATCACCATGAAGACGAAGAAAGCCCAGAGCACCACAGCCACTCAAGAGAGGGGACAGATAACTCTGGAGAATATGAACATGACCACCATCACTCTTCTATGTATCATCATGGTGTACTGATTACTGACTCAGGTGGGTCGTGTAAACACATTCTAGAATTCATTCCTCAAAATCCCTACTGTACTTTTTGAATTATACTATTTTTTTCCCACATTTGTCTGTGCAGTAGAATGTAATGCAAGGTTTTTGTTTGTGGTTATTTGGTTGCTTGCTTGCACCATCTTTTAAGCATGTTGAAAAAAAACTATAGATTCTTTCCCTTGCATGAGCACTGCAAATATTCATTTAATAAAACAGTCAGCACAAAAAGAAACTATTCTTCTATTCTTATTTTCAACTGTGTTAAAAATGTATCTCAGTCGTATCTATTTGAAATGGCACAATACCTTAGTATTGTGTTGAATATATACTGTAGGTGTTTTAATTCATACAGTATTATTATTTTTCTCTTTTGAATTTTTTTCTGGTGCAATGAAGTTTATTTTAAAACTAGTCTTTCACCACAATTAATTCTTTAACTATCCGTAATGATCTCCTGAAAATTGTCACTCTTTCATTTTAGCTGTCTGTTCAGAGGTTGGCAGAGGAATTCTTGTTGATGGAGGTAATGTTGTGGATGCTGGAATAGCTTCTCTGCTTTGCCTTGGAGTAGTTCATCCACACACAGCTGGAGTAGGTGAGAAACTTCTCTGTTGGCTCCTGTATTACTCTTTTGAAAGTACTTACTGTATTTGAAGTTCAGTTTTAAAATTAAAAGAGCTTGATGTTGACATTCTGCTCCCAATTATGAATTCCTGTTTTTTTTTCTGAAGGGAGAAACATCTGTCCTAGTTTATTATGAGACAGGAAAACATTTGAATGTCTCATTTCTTTAATTGTGTAACATAACCTTGATGAATAAAGCTAACTCGTATTATTAAATCAACCAATTTGAATTCAATTACAAATTAAAAACATCTCAACATAGCTTTGTAATTACTGATCCTTTAAAATGTCCTAAGCATTGTAGTCAATTGAGTTGTGTACAATATGTGTCCAGCCCTTAGGAATACTACTGTATATTTATTGAAGCATTTGGCACAATGCAGGGCTACTCAGCTTGTGGTCCTTCTAATCTGTATCTCTGCAGTTTTTGATTACTGTCAGTTTTTTATTACTATATTGATGCCCTTAATTCTCAATTAAATAGTTAAGAATGTGATTGCAGCTAAATCTATATTGAAAAAATTGAAATGTACTAATGTAACAACTTAAATATAAATAATCAGTAAATTTCAAAATATATTAAATACATTTATAATATGTAATATATTATATTATAACATCAAGCATGTATTATTTAAAAAAATTAAAGCTGATTCCTTGGTTTTGTACAGTATATCAGTTTCATTGAGGATACTTCTATGTTTTTTTAAATTGTAAACACCTTGTTTATTTTAAGCCTGAACAAAACAGAACACTGGAAAACACAATGATGATTTATTGGCCCCAAGAGAACACTGGTATCATTCCATTACAAACAATTTAATCTCTTAAGTGATGAGCTGCTGTTGCTGGGGTTAAAGTTACAGCTTCTGTAGACTTTCTTTTCAAAACTTATTCAACCTGTTTTTAATCTAAGTAATGCAAGCACAAGCCTATTATAAAATAAGCATACTGTAGCTTACTTAACTTTAGAAAAAGACTAAGGTGATAATCATGTGTGGGATTAATAAAGAGTACAGAGTACGGTATAGAGTTCACATTCATAATCTCAAAGGGATAGTAAATTGAATTGTAATGTAAAGCAATTACTGAATGTTTTTCTTAATATTACTATTATTTTAGAACATATGTGCTATTCAGTTATAGTAATCAATTTACAGACCTTTTAAAATTATGTTAACGTTATGTTTACTTCACAGCTGTCAAGATCAGATTTTGATTTTTATGGGATTATTCATCAATCATTTTAAAATCAATCATTTTTAGTAGCTTGATCATGAACTGTGTAGTTTAACTAGCTTTCTCTAGGGCCAGGAGTCCAAATCGTGCAGAAAATGATTTAATGGGAAGTTACATTAGGCAGATCATATTATGTTAAAGTAAGGGCATGCATTGAACAACCCAAGAAATTAGGCAAATGCAAATATTCAAATAAGAAATAAAAGTGTTTGAGGTTTGTGGTTATATGCATGCTATTTTTGAATTATTGATTCAAAACTGAAACTGATTGGTGTGTAAATCTGATGGTCTCAAACATTTATTTGTCCAAAAGTGGTCTATTAATTTCCAGATTTCTGGGGTCTAGTACCTTTTTATTGGGTTAAACACAATGTCCAAACTGAATGTGGAAAACCCCAAGCTGAGCTGCTTTTAAAACAGACAAGGTGCTGTATATGAAAGATGTTTGAAACTGTATA
Source organism: Atractosteus spatula (assembly GCF_055471065.1). Classification (NCBI taxonomy): domain Eukaryota; kingdom Metazoa; phylum Chordata; class Actinopteri; order Semionotiformes; family Lepisosteidae; genus Atractosteus; species Atractosteus spatula. The sequence continues at coordinate 54,601,698 of NC_142708.1, read as the reverse complement.
CAGTATTAACATTGCAGAAACTTTAAATATCTAAATATATGTTTTTTTTCTTCAAGGTGGTGTGTTTTCAGCCATACTTTTCAATGCAACCTCTGGAACATCAAAAGCAATACATTCAGTTTGTCCTGAAACATCTTCAAGCACTTACAATATACCAACTGTTCTCCAAGGCCTTAAACTGCTCCATGAAAACTTTGGCCATTTAAGCTGGGCAAAACTATTTGACAGTGCAATAAGACTTGCAAAGAATGGATTTTCCATTGATGAAACACTTGCAAGTGCATTAAAATCCGACATGGAAAAAATTAAATCCGATTTATGTGACCTTTTCTGTCATAAGAACGGTAGCATAAAAGGTCAAGGTTCTAAAGTCACTAACCAGAAGTTATCTGAGCTGTTGCAAACTGTCAGTGTTTTAATGGAAAATAACTCGCATTTCTCAGAAACACTTGGCATGAAATTGGCTGAAGATCTTCCCCAGACAGAGAAGCCAGATTTTGTCAAAAATGTTCAGCGGTGTAAAGGAGAAATCAATGACCCTTTTACTGTGAAAAAAGACAAATATACTGTCTTCACTGCTGCTCCACCAGTTTTTGGAGGGATAATATCTGATATATTAAAAAGAGCTGGTGAGCACAACCTGTCTCTTCAGAGCATTGCAGATCTTAACAGCAGAGCTTCTTCATACATCAATCTCTTAAATGCAGCCAAGCTAATTTATAGTAATAGCCTGGCTATGGAACACCAAAGCCCTGGAGATCTATTTGCATTAAATACAGTGGGGAGTCATATTGGGGTACTTGATAGCAGTGGTAATGTTTTAATAATCTCTGCCTCACTCAACAGCTCATTTGGACTGAAGCAGTTCTTACCTTCCACAGGAGTTATTCTCAATGATTTCACTGTACATTCTGCACCTAACATGCTTTCCTGGAATTGTCTTTCAGTTCTGAAGTTCCAAGATGATGATGAGATCATAGGGATAGGAGTTACAGGAGGAAAGTCTGTGCCTTATTTAGTGACTCAAATTATTATCAATAAAGTACACTATAAAATGTCTTTTCAAGAGGCAGTACGTGGTCCATTTTTCCATTTGGAAATGACAAATCCCAAATTGTTTTCAACATACATATCTGGAATATCAAACACCTCGGATATTTTTAAATTATTAATAGACAAAGAGCCACAAATAAAAACAATGGATGAGACAGGTGAGGACTTTTTGGCTCTGATATTAGATTCATACGCTGGTCATGTAGGAGCATTTGGTATTCCTCCAGCAAATGCGCATTCTGATGGGTATTAATGAAAATAAATCAATTCAAGAATGTAAGACAAAATCTTTTGTGTTTAAAAAATATTTTATTACCATTTATTGTTAATAGTTTTTAATCTTAATTACTGTATATTAATAGTTCATTAATAGACGCTACATGCAAGTACTGTAGGTATACTGTATGTATTTTTTTAAGATCCAAGATAATGTTTTGAAATTCTCTTTAAATATCCTTATATCAAGAATTTTCTACAAATGACACAGTGCCCTCAGGTAAAAATAAGCATGCATCATCATGGTTAAGGTAGAGAGTTCTTAGAAGACTGCAGGCAAATAGTCTGACCACAAATTGGTGGACTGCTGTAAAAGAATTCACATGAAGCATTATCAATGTACTTTCCACTGTAGTGTTTATTATTAAGAATGTATGGCAGAAATGAAAATGTAACTGTTTGGATATGGGCATAAATGTTATATTTCACATAAAAAGGAAAAGTTAATGTTCAGAAATTTCTCATACATATTGTGAAATATGGCCAAAGGTCTATTACGCTATCGGGTTGTTTTGGATCTACATGTCCTGGAGCCCTTGTTAATTTAAGGTACTGGCGGTGGTATCATAAACTCCAACATGTGCGAGGACATTTTGGTCAAACAACTGGTTCCCTCTTCCAAGAAATTCTGAAAATGAACATTCTAGCCTGACAACAATTTGATGTATTCATCCAAACGAACAAAGAAATGATTATCTGCACACAAAGTCGAAGATCTCATCCATCCATAATAATCTCCAGATCTCTAACAATGGAACATGTGTGGCCTGAACTCAAGGGGAAGTTCATAAGCAGGAACCAAAGGGTCTGAAAGATGGATGAATGGTCAGAAATCCCCTCTCAGAAGAGCCTGAACCTCACATTACACCAGAAGAGGTATCTTGTCAATGTACAGTATTCCATGGCAGAGGAGGATTTACAAAACAATAACCACAGGGGTGTGAATGAATAGGACCCTTGTGTTTTCTGGACTTCAATTATTTTGAACAAATATGACGAAAATACCATTCTAGAATTCGTTTATGTAAGAATAATGATAAAACTTGTAACTTATTCTGTTATACATTTTTGTTGTGTTTAATTGGGGACATGAATCAATCTGAAGAACATTGTATTTTTATGTTTGAAGTGTTTTTGAATACTGTGAACAAGCGTTGTATTTTTTTTGTTTGTATATATATTGTATATTTTTACTTATATTGTATTTTTAAATATTATGATCATTTTAAACATTAGAAATTTTGAACATGTCCAGTTTTGCAAAGAAGGTAAGAAGACAATTCCTGAGCAGAAGTGTCCTCGTTTTCTGAAGCAGATCATTTCACATTAGATGTTAAATGCCATCATAAAAAATGCTATACAACAGTTTAATATCGTGGTTAATCAGTTAGAACATTACTTTAGAATCTATGTAAGCTGGTCTGAGTGACAACAAAGTTAGGGTTATTGTAGTGAATATAGAATGTGCCCTTGGCAATATGTTATTTTTTATTCCCTCAGTTAAAAAACTGTAAAAATGGTTATCTTTTACAGCACAGATAAAAATCTATTTTGTTTTTCATTTAGTGGTATAAAGAACTGGAACAGCAACAGATGAGAAATCAAACAAATATTTGAGTTTCACCCACTTTTCTTACATTTTAAATGGCTAAGATACAGAAAATAGAATTTAAATACAGTACAGTATGTAATGTAGTGGACAGAAAATGCGCTACTGAACTGATTTTCATCAACTGATTTTCATAGTAATGTGGAAGAAGGACAGAAGTGTCCTTTTTGTCAGAAAGAATATCATTTCTGATTTGATTAATTTATGTCTGTATCCATGCACTGATGTTAATGCCTTCTACTCTATAATTGTTATTTGTGAATCAGTTTGTTGGGTTATTCCTTTCTCTTTTTACAAATGCCATGTTCATACTCTTATACAATGTTATTCTTGTATTATTTTACTTATAGGACTACTAATTAAGGTCACTTTCATTAATGATGAAGGAAGATATAATTGTATTATACAGTATTTACAGGAATAGGTACTGTTTATTTTTAATAAGAAAATGAAAAAAGATACTGTTATTTCTATAAGGAATGAACAAAGGAATTCTTTATTCATTCCTTATAGAAATGAATAAAAATGTAAATGAAAATGCAAAGTCGAAATGCTGAATTATTTGGCTGGAAGGAAAAAACGCCAGTTCTATTGTACAGTACCACCTTTTTAAATGTTTATACATTTTACTGTTATGTTTAATTAATAATTGCTTATTTGTTTATTGTTGTAATTTACTTAACTTAAATAAAATATACTTTGATTTTTTTCTTTGCTCTCAGTAGTGCTATTTGTTGAAGTAAATGAAGGCTTTTTATTTACCACCGTTTAATTTTGAAGGTGGCTTGGGAAGCAGATACTTTCTCTGTGTAACTAAATACAGAGGAATAATCATTCTGTGTTATTCTTGTTAAGGCCTTTTTTGTTCACAATAAACAATGAACAAGAATTAAATTTGTTTGAGGATAGAGGCTGTAGGACAAAGAAGCTACTGTAGGTAAGGCATTAACCAAGGGGTAGCTGCAAAGATGGGAAATGGGGCAGAGGAGGAATTTTAGTATTATACAGTATATATAGCTTTGAGAAATGGCATAAGAGATGATTATGATTTAGAACAGCAGACGTGAAAGCCTTGGTTTTGTCATCTCTTCCGAACTTCCAAGAACTTCCATTTTTAGAAGAGCAGAACCCGTGGGGACTGGGACATACCCAATTAATCTACAGGATGAATTTGAAGTTGCCTGACTCAGGAAGCCTGAATACCAGGGTTAGCATCCCTTGCCTGAGATTCAATTTAAGATCATTACCAGGTTCGGCCTTATTGAAGCTATGGAGATAAAAAAAAATGAATAGCCTTTAAGGCGGTATAGCTGTTAGCAAAACTTGAATTTAAATGTGTGTAATGATTCAGAAAATTTGTTTTTACATCTATGGTAGCGGTTTTAATAGCCCACACATAAAATACCAGGGAAAATAAACACTGCATCATATTGATAGATTACAAAATCCTCCCTGGAGCATACTATACTTTACAATTTTTATCATCCTTAAATCACTGTGAGTACACTATCTCTTTTGGCATGACTTTGAATTTCAATTGATTCATTGTACCTTGCAAAAAGTCACAGTACATATTTCCTTAACTTCATCTATCAAAAAAGGCATTATTCTTTGAAAAGCTATATGTTTAAGTAGTATTATATTTTTGTGAAGTGTTCTTACCATGTTTCTTCTGATTACATTTTTTATCTTTAATTTTTCTTCCTCTTTCCTCTTTCCTTATTACAAAGATAATTAAGCTGTGTTTTTTAAGACCACTCCAACACGAATACTTACACACCACAGCAGCCTTTGTATTTGCACAGGAGAGAGAAAATCTGTACACTTGTCCTCCAAGACACTAAACCATCCACTTCCATCTCTTTTCATTTGTACTCCAAGCCCATGGACCTCACAGATTGTTGTATTTACTGATTTTGCTCCATCTAAGCCTTAATTCGATTAACACTGTACTGTATTTAATTAAACCTTTTAAGATTGTTCTCATTTCTGAAACAGCTGGTTATGTCAGGGTTACATAAACTTTTCAAATTTAAATCTGTACTTTCAAAAAAAGCTGGGGATTTTATAAGGATCATATTTACAGTAGATATGTTAAGGCTTTAATTTAGTTCAGGAAGAACAAAATCCAGAAAACAGAATTCTCCAATACTGATTTGTGAAAGCAGTAGCTAGAGCAAAGATGGACATTTCTAGTACTAAAGAGCTGCAATCCTGCAGGTTCTTTTCAACTTGCAACTTTTTAACACCAGAAAAAGTAGGTGATTAGATTTTTCATCCAAACAATTCAGCCAATTTGTGAATTAAGGTCATCAGAGCACTGATACTGTACATTATAGGACCTTATAGCTGTTGTGAACTGTAGGTACCCAGTTCCCAGCTAGAGCGTAAAGTTCTGGATCGATCCATTGATAACACTGCAATTTAACCACGACATGGAGGTCACTGTTGCATGGCAATTAAGAATCCGCAGTAGACTCAAGTACACACAGGATCACAAGTTTGGGAAATCTTAGTTATAATAAACTAATGACATAACCAAAACTGTTCTGTCTGTATTTTAGGACTCAACCTGAACATGCAGACACCCATCTCTGTATCTCTGTCTTTAGCTGTATTTTTAATCAAATGGTCAAGGCTTTGAAACATACTGAATGGGTGGTGCTTGCTGTGACTGCCCATGCTGTGCCTTAACAAGGTGAATTTAAGACAACATATTCTGTCCAGTTAAACAGTAATATAGATGCTTCAGCATCTTTCCTGTATTGATTTCTTTGAGTACTCTGAAAGCTGAACAATGATGGGATCCGCCACCATCTAAGAGTAATTATTTGCTGTAACATCGGGGGGAATTTTTTTCCCATTTAATACAATGCACTAATAAAAGCATGAAAAACTACCACTTTGCCTGTCATTTAAAAAGCTATTAATCGTTCTAGGTGAATTGCTTCATGGCAATAATGGCTCTAGAAAGTGATTAAAATGATTAAAAAGAGGCACATGCAATAGTTGCTTTATTCCTCACGCTGTGATTGGTGTGGCTACTAAGCCCTCTTGCTAATGTTTTTTAATTATACTTTTATTTATACTCGCAGCACATCTTACAGCAATCAAACAAGTAAAAAACTTTAGCAGTAACAGATATACCGCAACAGTGAGAATACATAAACATTAAGGTTGTCATTGTCCGGATTGCATTTTTTCAGTTACAGGAGGCTCCTGAATATTCAAACTGTCTCTCAATAACATTTTTTTCTTCTTCATTCCACCCTTTGCAAACTGTTGTTAGCTGAGCACTAGGTGCTATTCTTGGATTGCTTTTGCGTGAAAAAGCAAACTAGTAATAAAAGGTAATGCACCTTGGTATTGAAACAATTTTCTTTGTCAAAAAGCTCATTTTTGGGGATAAATTGCATTTATTTTTTTTTTCATTTAGTATGGAAATGGAAATGGATACAGACATTTAATTGTAATACTAATATAACACTAAAACACTTTTGAGAACCTGTAAAATTGTGTTAAATGTTACATTTGCATGTGGTACATGAAATGTTTTGTTTTTAAATTATTTAAGATTTCTCATGTACAGGTACCAACAGATTATCTTTATTTAAGAGTTAGAGGCATACTGTATGGACCAATCAAATACCAAACAGTCAAAGTTTGTTCAGTCTAACCTTCAAAGGTGAGTAAAACCTTCAACAGACAATACAGTATCTGTCACAAACCGCACGCGAGCACTTAAACATCACCGCGTACCCACGAGCACCTCTCACCGTAAACTTTCCACTCACTAATTAATCAATTATCATTCCGCTTGCTCTTCCCTATTTATACCCTCACTCCACTCAGTCTCCCCTCCCTGCTGAGGTTCCCTCTTTCAAGCTTAACCCTCGCTTTACCTTTTTTTGGGGGAAAGAACATTTTAAACCTAATTGTCTTTTGGCTCTCGAAACCCTTGCTCAACCCCTTGACTATGGCATCGCTTTAAGTTTTTAGTATTTGGTTACTTTAGGAACTTAACGGAACCTTAATCTACCACAGCCTCGCATAGGGTCCTAACCAGTAGGTTTGCTGCAACTCCTGACAATATCTATTTCTTGAGAAGGCAGAACAACTTGTGAGTGCAAATGAAGTTATTGTTCTTTGACCATGTTGCAGCCATGTTTTCCTGGGCTTTACAATACTGGACCATGGGATTACTATGATCTACTGTACCTTGATCAAGGCTTCTAAGAAATGTTTACCGTAGTGTGCCATGGTACTGTATGCGTATGACCCAGTGTAATAAAAAAGTCATATAAAAAACAGGAAATTCAAGCACATTTCCCTTGCTTTAATCATGGTAAAATACAAAGGTCTTGAGGAAAAAATTACAAGGAAAACTTTCATTAGGGTCTTTATTATATCACTATGAAGCCACAACATTGCTGCAGATGGAAAATCTGCACAGGAAAATGTTGGGAGGAGGGCAAGTTCATGGAAAACAATTTACAGCTCCATTAATGGAAAAAAATATTGGAAGATCATCTGAAAGATTAATGAGCAATTTTAATATTGCAATATGCTGTGCACTACACTTAAAAATGTGTATATTTTAAACTTTGGTGTACCCCTTGATTCAGTAAAAAAATCACTATCAAAGGCATCTTAAAAGAGTGAGAGATTTCATATCAGTCCCCCGTTATTCAGACATGTGCATTTATATGTTTCCATTTTTCCACTGTGTGTAAATTACTTTTCTGTCAAGGATATATGATGACACAACAATTAGAGATAAAAAAGATGGGGGAAGAAAATCAATGGAACTGAAAAAAAATCACAACATATTTATAATTACATCCTGCAAATTGATCGGTGGAATTCTGTCTGATGCTTTGAAATCTAAAATCAAACCTCTCAGTTAATAGCTTCTTTGATGTGATGGTTTCTGAAGAATCCATTTCAAACATTATCATATTCATCATTAATCACGAGTTTCATGTTTCCATTTTACTTCACCTCGGCTCCAATTGAGAATGATGTCAAAACTACAAGAAAATTACTAATGGAAACCATAAGGAGAATAACTCTGCACTTAGATAGTGTGAAAACATTCACAGCACCAGACAATAACAGGTTCAAAAGCAATTTCATTATCTTATGCATGTGCTTTTTAAACAACTGTTTTGTAATGCAAATATGGCTATTGTAAAGTGCATCATTTTCTTTTCTTAAATTTATATGAAAGTGCTATTATCTGATAACAGCCAATTTGTATAAACATTCGCCTATCTCATTGGTATGGATGGTAAGTGTCGACTCTGATTACAGCTCTCAGAACTCTCGAAGCCTGCTGCTGCTGTTTACCTACTTTTTAAGTTTCATATAAGAATCTATTTTACGAAACAAACTACAGTACAGACTTCCACAGTTTCCTCTGTATCATATTGCCAAAAATAAAAGCATTCTCCCTCCTGTGTAAACCAATCAAAATGAACAGTTCATTTTCGTATTACATCTAAAGATAAATGACAATTACTGTAATTTTAAAGTGTGAAACTGTTTCTATAAGAACATAAGAAAGGTTACAAACAAGAGGAGCCCTGACCAGCCTCTTCTGCCATTAGTGGTTAATCAATCTAAATATTTCATATAGCCATTTGAAGAAGCTATGGTACTGTAAATTGCGAACAGTTTATAAAATGCACACACCCGTTTGATTGCATAATATGGTAGTTTTCTACCTTTAATTAGCAAAATAATAAAGTCAAATTCAGTTCAAATAACAGCTTGTGGTTTATTAAGAACTGATATAAACCTGTACAGTGCCACCATGTTCAGTTTCGGATAAGGTAGGCTTATCATTGTAGGACTGTTCTTACTTTGATCATCATGTTTGTTAGTACTACAATTTTTATATTAGCATACTGTAAGTGTATTTTAGTATTTAACTGTAGCTTGCTGAGCTTGCTTTTATTAACTTACATTAAAAGAATTTTGTTCCTGTATTTTCTCCATGTTTATCTCTTCAAATAGAATGCCTTTTAAATGCCCAAAGCATTGTACACATAAATAAAAAAAAAAAAACACCTCTGTTGTCTCTAGCTTAACTGACATCTTTATACAGCACTTACACAAAGCATGCTTGGTGCAGTAGCTGCTGCCTTGCAATGCTGGGTTCAAGTTCTGGTTTGCTCTCTGTTTGTATGTTCCCACCAAGTTTATGGGAGTTTCTCCAGTTTCCTTCCACAGTCCAAAGAAATACGGGGAGATCTGGGAGATCTGGGGAAATCGGCCCTGCTGTGAGTGTGTGAACGTGTCTGTGTGTGTGCCCTGTGATGGACTGCAATGGACTGGCATCTCATTCAGGGTGTATCCTGCATTGTGCCTGGTGTTTGTCAGGATAGGCTCCAGCTCCCCCATGACCCTGTAATGGATTAAACAGTAGATGGATACTTATACAATTACATTCTCAAGAGCCAGACTTACATCCAATGATTCTGTGCTTGTCTGTGTATTATTATATTATCCAATGAACTATTAGATTCAGAAAAATGTTCTGTAAGTTCTTACTTTTTTGTGGAGCTATTACATAATTCTTCATGCAATGTACTGTATACATGTTTGCCTCGTTTAAAAATGTCATCTGGTTTCTTGTAGTTTTCAACAGTTGAACTTGTACTTTTATAAAGGGCCATCATTTCTGCCAGTTTTGTTCAGTTTTTGCTTTTATACTCTACACGATACATGCTTTACATGATTCTGTAAGTAGTCTCGCCAGTTATTACAGAAATAATTATATTGTTCCTGAAGACTTAATGAATTGGATAACTTCGTGATATTTATTTGCAGGCTCTGATAATAAGCATGTGTTTTTAGCTAACCTTTATAAAATAATTGTGTATCCAAAATAATATAATGCAGTTTTATTAAAAATCTGTACTTGTTTTATTGATATTATTTCTGTAATGGTGCTTTATTTTTATTCAACTTTAAATTGAATTGTAAATTGAATCCTTGCATATTCCTCATTTTGTGCAGTTTGTACAGGAAGATACATTTTAGTTTTACTGCATTTACCATGTATAAAGTGAGATGATCCTAAATACAATAAATCTGAAAAAAGGATCAAGCTTGTATAACCAAATTATTGAGTATCATTCGTTCTACGATTAGCATTCATAAGTGGGTTATGAGGATTGAGTACATTATCATTATTCTAATCAACAGACAAATAATAATTATTTTGATTATTTTGCAGATTGTGTATAGGTTGGTTGTATTGGTTAATAACAAGTTTCTATAAGCTGTTTATATGAGTACTGTGAGCATAATGTGATGGATGTTTTGCGAATTGTGTAGATTAACTACCACACTGAGAGATATAAAAGGTACTGCAGATTAAAGCACCTAGGATTAATTTATATGTTAAAGTAAACACTCTGTCATTAAAAGGTCAAAGAAAACCAACTGGTCAGACTAATTTGTTCTTTATTGCCAGAAGTGAAATATATTTATTTATTAGTTTGCATCTATCATTTATCAGGTACAAACCAAATGTATAGGCCAAATTTTGAAAAAAAGTTCAGAATAGCAGACAATAAGATGTGTGTGTAGAACTGCAGAAAATGTCTAAAGGTTCTTTTGGAGAGTGAAATAATTAGCAGTTCTCTTAAGAAAAGTGCTTTAATATTATGTTCTAGGCACTTTTGTTCTTTAATTCTCACATTTCCTGTGTTTCTTGGACCATAGTAGTAGGTTGGTCCACATTCCATGAGTGATTACAGGTGCCACACATTGTACTATCGATTTAATTACATCTTCACAGATATCCACGGAGATAAGGGACCACTCAGTCTCCAGCACAATTATGCATTAGATGTGGGTAGTATTTCAGTAAGTTCTCTCAGCCTGAATTGCACATGCTGTGTTCTTATCCTGCAAACCCTTGAGATTATCAGAATTGACAAATTATTCAGGTCTGCAGTTACCATCAGCAATGCAGCACAGGGCACTTGCTCCAACAATTATGCCTCTTGTCAGGTCACTTCTTCTCTACAGCCTGAGTAGATAGCAATGATTACAAATTTACTGTATTGTATATCTGCATTTGATAAACCAGCATGAAGCTGCAGAAGTGAGCTGGTAAATGTTTCTCAGGCCCCAAGCCCTGCCAAGAAAAAAAGGCAACACTCAGATGGAATGTGCTCCACCACTTATGCTGGGTGAACACATTCCCACACAGATGTTTCCAGATTTTCCATATGAGAACAGCTTGCCCTGAAGTGGTTCAGTGTTACTAACACGGGTCAAAACACAATGGGTCCTCAACAGTAAACATCTTCTGTTTGTTCATTTAGCCACTCTTGTTTTTCTTTCAAGTGGTTGAAGCAGTCTGTGAGGTTCTCCACTGACCCTCAACATTGATAGTGATAGACTGCACACAGATCCATACAGGATCACAGGATTTTAATCTTTTTTGGGGGGTTCTGCAGATCATGGTGCAGAGCAACCTTCATTTTTGCATTCACCTGGTTGATGAAACAAGAACTGTGGCCAGTTCTACTGATATGTAATGACCTGATCTGGTAAGTTCCGTTGAGTAGATGGAGCAGTAGATAGAGCAATTCCATGACCCTGCTGGTGATGGAAAGAAGAGAGATGTGGCAGGAGCTGCTGAGATTCTTTGGGAGTTTTCTAGGCTTCAGGAAGACATTGAGTGCTGCCAGCCTGTTGGCAATTTTCTGGTTCTGTACAGAAAAATGTGTCTCCCTACCATTCCCATTCCCATCAGCAAAGTTTTTCGAGAAACTCTGAAGAAATGTACAATAGTTCACTTCTGTGAACTTCCAGTTTTCGGTGTATGACAGCATTGAAGTCCTCCACAAAATATACAATGGAGAGTGTAGATTCTTCTGGGTATTGTCAGAGGCACTTAATGTACTTTACCTTTTTTTCTATTACACAGCACATGGAAAAAAGTTCCTGGTCGTATATTACTTATATTATTTATTAATAATGAAACATACCAGTTGCTGGGTTATTAATACTACATTAGACAGTTTGTGTTGCTCCTATGGAACTCATACTGTATATATACAATACTTACATATTGCATGTTACAGCATCTTCATTTTGCTTTAAAAAATATCTGTCTTTGTAAGAGATCTCAGTCCACTGTAATAACAACACCGAAGGTTTAATAGAAATCAATTTTTGACATTAATGTACTGTACGGTGGATTTTAAAATCAGATTTCACAGTCAGATTTGGTGTTCAGAATAGCCTCTAATGAGTTTAAATACAGCCAGAAGTGCATCTAGACAGCATAAAATGATAGTGAATTTAGCTATTTTAATATGCAGGAGTCATACAGTGTTTAACAGAGAGAAAGATGAATCTCCCTTGGCATGCATTAGACCACTGCCAGACGTTTCAGTGTGTCAAAGTCTGTGTCAAAGTCTGTCATTATCTGACGTCAACAAGCCAGAAATGTGACTGAGTTGCCTTGTTCCAAGCATCCACTTTTCATCAGGATCAGCTACTGGCAAACACAGCAACGTAAGAGACAGTCCCTGAACACCACAGAACTGCAGCAACACCTTCATCAGGCTGCGGGGATAAAGTCTTTATCCAGGCAGTGAGAAATCACTTTCACGGTGCTCAGTGACCTTACTTTGCCTATAAACATCAAACATCACCAGGAAAAACAGAATGATGTAGATACCAGTGTCCTCAAGGTCTGGGACTTTCACGATGGCCACTGCAGGCCTCCTCAACAGGACCTCCAGGAGCCTAGAGTCTTTCTGCTAGAGGAATGGGACAATATTCCCCTGTATTTCAATACAGTATGTTCATCAAAGTATGAAAGTACGAACCAGAGGAGAGGGACCAAGACAGCACTGAAGCAAAATGAAACCAATTTAAAATTAAAATGTGAAATTTAATTCTTTACCTCACAAATACTTGCATCGTCTGTGCCTTTACTTCAGTTTGACTGTTATAATGAGGTTACTTGATTGTTAATATGCTAACTGGGAATGAAAGTTCAATCAGGTTTGTTTTATTCCAGATTTCTATATCCTATACGTTTTGTATGCACTATTGAAAATGAGAGAAGTGTTTAACTCTAAACAAATTCATAGTTTCTTGGTAAATTTGCAGTTTAAAACAAATCACAAAATATTTGATTCCGAGTGCACATATACTGTATATGGGTCCTGGTCCAAGCTGATATTCTGCAACCCTTTTTGTATTTTGTTTGCTTTCTGGGGAGGGATACCCCTCACATATTTTTCACTCTCTGGGAGGGGTTACTCTTGCAGATCTTTTGCTTTCTGGAAGGAGAGGGGGAGCAGGGATGTTGATCATTCTCTGGGGATACTGAACTTGGATGCAGGCACATCTTTTACATCACCCTCTCAGGCCAACCCTGGCTTGATTTCACAGCATTCAATTTCTTAGTCATATTTGTTTATGGGATTCCTTCTGTTTCCTGCACTATTGAGCTTGTTAGGAATGTTCTTTGATGACAGATTTTGTATGTGTCCTCAAACAGCTTTTTGATGCTGTAGGGAATAAGATTTCTCAAAGAGAGAAACCATGTGAGAAACCACACTCACTGGAAGTAAACCGTTATACAATTATACCATTGTTCATATACCAATACAGTTTGAATCCTTGGTTAAAAGTATAAAATTATGGTAAAATAAAAGGTAAGGTTGTAATAAGGTCTCTGGCAATAAGTATTTAGGAAATGGCTTAGTATATTTGTTTTATTGTAAAATGCAGTTCTTTGCAGTGATTGCCCCCAAACTGCAATACTGACTGAAGCTCACTTTGATATTCAATATTTAATATTTAATATTGTGTCTATATGTACAGAACAGTTCTTAAAATAGGATAAATCTGCCTGTGTTAAAACTCATTTCCATACAGTATTTACATAGCTTCTACACTTTGGAGTCTAAACAGAATTTTCAATTGTATTGTATTTATTGCTTTAAGACACTTACAGTATGTAACAACGGTAATATCTGAAATCCATCAGGGCAGTAAGAATCATTAAATGAAATTATCCTGCCGTGATAACTTTAGTTAGGAACTTTGGTGTAAATCTTTGTTTCTGCACAAAGTACACTGTGACTCTTTAAGAATTTTCCGAGTTACTTGCAAGGAAATGCAAAAATAAAGAACAAAAGCTTGAAAACTGTAAAAAAATGTTTATTCATTTTGTTTCCAGTGCTACCTTCCCAGTGCTGGAGACCTCCGGTTATAAATAGCATACTGTACAATACAAGTTTTTACCTAAGCTTTTAAACAAACTTTTATCTTTTTTTTTCTCTACTTTTCTGTATCTGACAACTATACACATACAACACACCCATAAAAGCAATAAACTGCAGTCCAACAGACAATCAAACATACCACAAAAGGGAACTAGTTCTTACTTTTAAACACTGTGATGCTTAATATAGTCCTACATATATATAAAAATGTACAGTATGACATTGTTTGTGTCTCAGTGCAAAAGATATATCCAAAAGGAAAGCCGTGCCCTTTTAATTTTTTGTTCCTCCAAATGAAATTCAACATTTGGTCTATTTGGAAAACATCACATTAACAATAAATAATACAGAACCATTTTACAGTCACTGTGAATTAGCAGCAGTGGTTAGCTTAAATTAAAAAAAAATCAAAAACTATAGTGCCTTATCTTTTGCTCAAAAGTCAGTAATAAATAAATCGTAATAATAAATAATAATTATACCCCAAACCCGGTGTCTGTGTTGGTTATTTACAATGCTCTTCAAGTTCTCTGGCTTTTTTCCTAGTTCTAAAACAATAAGAAAAGGCAATAGCAGTCTCTGAAACCGACAGTATCAGCTTGTACAAATGCTATTAATGGATACAATGGCCGGATCAACCAGGCCCAGCTCCTCGTGTTCATTGACACACAGCTGATAGCCGCAGCCCCTCCTCCTCTGAATGGGAGTGACTTTGCCATCGGGCTTGGCACGAGGTGGGAGAAGGAACCCCACGCTGCCAGCAATCAGCATGTGCCAGATGCTGTGAATGTAGAAGTAGTTCTCCTCCGTCTCCACGAAGGCGTACAGAGCCACGGCTGAGGTGGCAATCATGGTGCCAGGAAAGAGGTAGAAAACCCATCGTTTCCAAGTGGGTGGGTAGCAGCGCCGTCTTCTGATCGTGCGTACAGTCTGAAATGAAATCCGTTAGACAAAAGCTTCAGAAATGGCTTTCCACTGCTGCCTTTTTCTCATCATGGGCATGATGAGAAGCATTAACTACCAAATTAAAATTAAACCTGCAACTTTAAATGCATCCATGCTAAAAATGGCGAGTAAGCCTCTGGTCTCATGACAGGTTGCAGATTTAAGTCCCTCCTACAGACCTTACTGTGGCACCCTTGAGTGAGGTACTGTACTGTTCAAGACTAAAAAGATTCCTTAGTTTAATACATGGCAGGGAGAACAGATAGAAAAATCGACTTCAGGGTCCATTGTTAGGGTGTTAGTTTTTCTTCTTGATAAATTTAATCTTATCTTTCCCACTTTTTATTAAATCCTTCACCCCACTGTTACCTTGAAATTTAACCAACGTTTTTTTCAATGCTTGATGTTACAGTATTTTTGTTACTTATTTGCTTTATTGCCAGGGAGAACTTGATAGCTTAGAGCACTAGTGATGGGAAAGTAAAGAAATACTACAGCATACATACTGTATGCTCCTTCATTTCCTTTCCTTCACACATCGTCTTACTGCCAAGTGAGTAGTAACTAGCACTCATTTCTAACTTAATCAACCGGCATTTTAAAGCATGGCAAGGAAGGGATTTATCTACAGCAGTAAACAATTCTGCTTTCTGTTAGGGTTTTTCCCCTTCTTCCCAGACTCTATGTACTTTCTTCCTTCTCTTAAATGGATGGAGGGACAACATACTCCCCCCTACACACACACCCCTTGTATTGAAAAAAAAAGAAAAGCAGTTCTAGTGATAATAAACTGAACTGGTGTTAAACTAAATACAAATTGAAAATCCTTTAATTTTCATTTTGATTTTCTCTATTGGTAATTGCAGTCTTAAAGATATTTCAAAACACTTGTGCCAATGTCTGCCAATTCATATAGTTCATGTACTGTATAAACCCCATATAAACTGTAATGAATAAGATAACATTGGTACTGTACCAGTAACCAGTACCAGCAAGGACAGTAAGTGTCAACTAGTAAGGATTAATTGCATGGTTATTAATCAGAGGTTTGGTTATTGGTTATAACTGAACATAAAAAGTGTAACTGGCACAGTTAATATGGTGTCAACAACATTGCAAAGTGCTTGAAACAACTCATTAGTTCTACACAAGACATACTGTAGGGATTAACATAATCCCTTGTTAATTTTGAATTTCTCTTTTCATCAATTCCAAAATGATACTCACCACCAAATTTCCCCCAAAACTTGACAAACATGAAAGTTGAAATGCTGTAAAACACCTATACTACACTTACAATAATCTTAGAGCTTAAATGTGAGCAATTATTAATGAGTTATTAAAAAAATTAACAGCAATGCAAAGTCAATTAACTACACTAGAATAAAATATATTCTGTACAATTCTCACTAATGTAAAAATAAAACCAAGTTTTGTTGACATTATAGACCTTGGAAAATGATTTGTGGACGTAGGGGAATATTCTGTCATCTTGATATTTTTTATATAATTATCCACTCATTTTTTTCCCTAATCAACTCTAAAACCTCCTATTAGTAGAGCAGCCTGTCACTGAAATTGTATTTAGCATATGTACCGACATATTTCAAGTAAATCACCTGGGCACCCTGATTTTAAGAAGGTGGGAGGATTGAAAATGAGCAAGAAAATAAAAAAGCAAAAAGTGAACTCTGAAATCAAAAGCTTTTAAGTAGGACAGCTCTCGATTAGACAATTCAATAAAGCCTTCTTTATGACATTTAAAGACTTGTTACAACTCTCGCATTCTTTGTCACTCAATAATGCTCGCCCCCACTGCCAGAACTTCCTAGCACAGCGCCCACACACTGGCTTCAGTAACAATCCTTGGTAAGAGAAACTTTCACAAATGTTAAGTTTCATACAGCATTATCTACATTCGGCCTTCAGTCCTTGCTTATATAAATACCTCAGCTGAAAGCTAGCTTATTGACATTGTTTGTGGAGGTACTTTAATGTCGTCCTATTTCTCTTTTTTTTGTGCTTATTTTGTTTGCTTTTTTCAAAGCTGCAATTTGTTTTCATGTGCAGCTCAAGGGATGCTATCAAGGAAGTCATAATCTGCACCTTAATTAGTTCTCTTTCTTTATTATCTGCCTACAAAACGTAGAATGATTTCAAAATATTTAATGAGGACACCTGTGACAACCTCTTATTAGCTTTAAAAGATACACAGACAGTAAAGAAAAACAGATTCATTCAGCTTTTGGTTCATACTCAGACTAGTAATATTGACTTGCTTTTGTAAATATTAATTCTTTAATAATGTGCTTTTGTAGAAGTTTCATGCAAATTAGACTTCATAGGGAAAAAAAAACATGTTGCACCCCCATAAAAGAATCAAAATAATTAGACTGTTTTTTTTAATTAAGGTAGTCTATTGTCAGAGTCAGTACTGAACACAAAATACTTTTTAACTTAATTACCTAAGCCACCACTTATCTAATAGATAGCTGTAAACACTTGTAAAGTGTGTTTTTTTGGGATCAGACATTTGTACAATATTTGTGCATTGTATTATGTACTGTACAGTATATAATGTAGACTTAGACTGCATGATGTAGAAGGACAATTTCTTTTTTTGTGTATATGTATAGAGACAGTCTATAGAATTTTACAAATGGCAAAAAAACATACCAATTCCACATTCATGAATGCCTCATGGAAATTACAGGAAAGTCATTTAACTTTGATAACTTTCATTTAGCCATAATAACTTTGAGAGATGAGATAAATAAATGAGCCCTTAATTAATGAGGTATATCAATGTGATAATACAGACCTTTACTGAGACTGGAGTATAACAGGCCTCAAGCCATGATGTTAACGCAAACCTTTCATATCTTTATTACCATTTCTGATAATGAAAAGGACTTATTCTTTGTAAAGAAAAGTCTGGAATTGTTTCTGCTAAATCAGGCAGGGTGAAGAGCTAAGGAAAGAAATCATTGGTCCCTACTGTTGTTTAGCCTTTACTTCTACAAAACTAAATAATAAAGATTTATTATGAAAGATTAGTTTTTATCTTTAAATTAAAGTTACTACCTGAAGTTTGGGAGGGATAGCAAGTCAATCTCACACAGCTGTACCTAATCACCATCATTACGAAACTATACATATACTGAACTCCCTTTACGTTCATCTCAAGCATCCCTCCTCCACCCCATCTCCACCTTGCAGCTACTCCTTGTTTCACTAAGTCCGAATGGAGTTTGAACCTCCTCATCCTTTAGCCAGGAGGCTGCCCATTAACCAAGTGGGTAAAGCCATACTTTTCTCACCAAGTATTCTAAGCATTCACGAAGCTTTCAAATTCATGGATGTTGTTGTCTCTAGTAACATAGAGTTCTGGTTGGCCAAACACATTTTGTCATGGAAAGTTACAAATATGTAGTTAGTGCTTTTGAGACAGCATTGCCTCTTTGTTCGAGCACAACATCACAGATTTAAAAGAGAGTCACAATCCATACATGGGATTGCTAACCATGTCCCTGCAGAGACACAATCCAGTGGGTCTTATAATTCACACTGAGATCATTAGTTTGTGAATGTGTTTGGAACACATGTGGGTTTTCAACATTTGAGTCAGTTAATGGGTTCAATGAAGTCAGGGGTGATCAGCTGTGGTACTTGAAACCTACAGCCTATCGGTATTTTCAAATTATAATCACTTAATTGACTCTAAATCATTTAATTGAACAAATCATCTGCTCAAGTGGTCAAAACAAAATTGATCGAAGTACTTAGATTTTGATTACTTAAGGGTGGTCCTGGTTTGTGGTTCTCCAGGACCTAAGTTGGCCATCTCAAATGTATACATACTGTACAGTATAATTGTACAACTTGTTCTTAGTACATACTGTACCTCACTCTGTTGGCAACACTTTAATTGTCTTGGTGTTGTGTGATATTTGATCCAGACTGTGAAAGACTGGAAGTCACAGTTCTTAATGTGGTTAAGAATTATATTCTATTACTAAAAATGTCTGAAGCAATGCCTGCTGTGAAGATGTAGTTTAATCAAATGCTAGACATTATAGTTCATAAAAAACTTGCAGTATAATTTTGTGTTAGTCTCTCTATATAATTAAATGACGGGAGAAGATACTGGAGTATATATTGGGTAACTGTAATGCCTTTGAGATTAATATACTCTGTATTTTGCTATTTTTAGTGAGACTCTAATGATTTCCAAATCTAATTACTTAAAATCACAATGAATGAGAATTTACTCAGTCATACATAAATGTGTGCAATATCTATACATACCTTTGGAAAATCAACAAAAATAACACAAACTAATGTCACAGACACATTTCAGTGTGTGTGTTTAATTGTGTCGAATTTTCAGTTTTCAAAAGAACTTTACCCCAGTACAGCTCAGTACAGATTTGTGCAGCACATGTGCATTCAAAAGAATTAGGCCAACATCAGCTGTTCCTCCTTCATTTATTTAACTTCCTAATTGACGTTCAAATCAACTTTTCCAGATCAGAATACTCTTGCTTCAAGGTTCAAAGTGATAAAATGAAAAGTAGGAGTTTGACAGTCAGGAGCTTTAATAGCACAATACAGTAGTTTCCCTTTAGGTTTTAAAGCATTACACACTGCCAATGCACCTCACCTGCAAACCTTTTAGTTATGTTCCACTTTGAAGAGCCATTTATGATGCATCATACAGTAACACCGACAACAGGTAAGCCCAGTCAAAACCCGTGGGATGGGATAAGGAAAAGTGAACTAAATCCATTTCATAACACTGCAGTGTAAAAATGTTGAGAAACTCAAAATGCACTTATTTGATTCTAATGTTTTGTTTATAGGCTTTGTTTGTTTTTCTTTTAAAATGTATATTTTAATATTCTTAGGTTATATATAAAATCTGGAAAGCTTCCCTAGAATTACTAGATAAATGAATGTGGAACATTAATGCAGTCCAAGGTTTTACTTATCACATAAAACCAAAACTGCACAAGATATAATTCGTTTTCACTATGTTATACTTTCCCATCCAATTTGTTCAGTTTCTGTCATATCTCAATCGTCATGCTGGACTGTCACATTAATGAAAACAGATTTCTTCTTTCCAGTTGAGTGACCTATTGTGAGAATGTCTGTGAAAATTCAAGACACAAGGCCTTGTGAAAGCATAGGTTCACAGAAAATAACCTTAATATGAGATGTGTGGCACTCATATTAATGTAAAACTCAACAGGCTTGATTCTTTGTAATTTCCTGCGTAGGAAAAAAAAGACCCTTTGGCCTAAAACAAATGATGACTTTCATCAATTCCATTGTCATGCATTTGTCATTTAAAATTGTGGCCTTCTGGGGACTTCAGATTTTAGAAAACAGGAAGCTGTTTAGTGAAATTAACTATTTAACTAGCCTTTTACCCATGGGACCTGTAGCTTCAGCTAAATAAATCTGATACTATTTGTATCGTCTGGCCCCAGTGGTGATTTTTCAGTTTCACAGCCTCACCCTACACATTCTGGCAGCCGGGTGCAGATATGTTCAGGAGGATAGGGAAGCAGGGTACGAGAAAGGGTGGAGGGATGTGGCTGGGTTTGATCGGTTATTTAATCTCTAATTTGACTCTCTGTGGTCATTAAAAATCCCAGGGCGTTTCTCGAAAAGAGTAGGGGTGTAACCCCGGCGTCCTGGCCAAATTTCCCATTGGCCCTTACCAATCATGGCATCTATGAATTGGCTTCATTACTCTGCTCTCCTCCCCACTGATAGCTGATATGTGGTGAGCGTTTTGGCGCACTATGGCTGCCGTCGCATCATCCAGGTGGATGCTGCACATTGGTGGTGGAGGGGAGTCCCCATTACCTGTAAAGAGCTTTGAGTGGAGTGTCCAGAAAAGCGCTACAGTATATAAGTGTAAGCAATTATTATTATTAATTAATCAGGACTTAGGTACTGTTCATGTGCAGAACCAGAAAATAGGAGAGATTTGGCCAACATACTTGATCAGAGCAAATACAATTACGGCTACAGAAGAAAATATGATAGGATTAAAAACGGGGTCATGAGAAAAGATCAAGGACTAATAAAAATCATTAACTGTGAATCCTAATTAAAATAAGGAACATTTTACTGTAGTTTCCCTTTGAAGGCCTTTTACAGTATATCTCATATTGTATCCAGGTAATTTACATTACATTAATTCTATACAAAAATACTGAATTTTGAAAAATAAAAATTGAACAAATGAACAAGTAGGCAATGAAAGAAAAAGAAACGGTAGTGCTAGCTATTTATTCATATAGATCCAAGACATAATGGTCAGTTTTGTACCTTGAAAAGAGGTTAGATTTTAAGACTAGAAAAGATACTTTGCACAGGTTGGTTTTTTTCCTTAATCTTATTATCTTCTTTTAAAAAATTGATTTATTTAGAACACATACAGTGTATGAGTTGTAGACATCCAGAAAAACACAATCAAGTGAGTTTGTTAGTGTGTAAATAGCAGAAAGTACTGAGTAAGAAAGCCATTTACAAATGGAGTGACACCCAGAAATGAACTGTTAATCACATTAATTCACGCCTAACCTTCACCACCTGAAAATGAACTTTCTAGATTTATCAGCGACATTTGACAGATGAAGTTAAATGTGTCTCACTATAAAAATCTCCATGCTTGAGTTTTGGTAATTTAATGCAATGTTAGAAGAAATGAATGTGTTGCAGTACTAACAATGTACAGTAAGTCAGCAGGAGTGGAAACGAAAAAAAATTGCATTTGTGGTGAGTGCAGCACAAGGGGACTTACGTTCAGACTGCATTGGAAAATGCTGAGTAAAAAGTGGTTTAAATAAAAGTTATTTTTCAATATCCTCTTAGTTCAGAAAGTACATTGGTATCCTTCAAACAGTCAGGATAAGAACATGTTGGCTTGTGATGGAACTAAAGTGCATGACTAATACAGGATAAAAGAAGTTTAAATGCCTTTCAGAGAGTTCATGTGCATTTGTAAGATAAATGTGCTGTGTTATTATGCACAAACTCATTTAAATAAAATGTATTTAGATGAGGAGTATCCAACAATAAATGACAGGCAATTATGACATTTTAAAAAATTATTTGATAAGAAAGATCTCTTGCAGGAAAATCAAGAGTTTTTAGGCACTTGTGAATAATATGACTATCTTAATATTGAATACGAACAAACAATAGGTTTAACAAAAAAAGCTGGTTGAAATAAGCAATTGCTTATTCTTCCAAGATCCTTTTACTGTTCACTCACTGTGTAATACGTGGTATTAGAATACATAATTCTTTTTAAACATAGTTCGCCAAAAAACTTGCTTCAGAAAGAAGCTTTTCCCAGGCCTTATGACGGAGCTCTTACCCAAGCTATTGCCATAATCCCTAAGGCGAAAAGGCTGGGTCCCAGGAGATTCCACAGCCCATGTCGGTCCAACTGCAGTGCCATGGACAGCAGCATTGCTCCAAGCAAATACAGCACCTTTAGCAGAACAAAGAAAGTCTTGGCATTACTGGCATTTGAATATATGTACAATACACATTTGCATTGCACAGCCCAAAACAAATCCTGTTCATGCCATCTGCTAGTCCCCAGGTTAGGGAAGCCCAATTCAATCAGAGTAACTGGAGAGCAGTCAATCAGTCTGTAACAGTGGGAGGCATTATCATGTGCCAGCAGGTGACTGGTGGAAATATCTTCCCTGCAGAAAAGCCATGTGCATTTTGATTAACCACCGGGCTTCTCAGTGCAGGCCCTCCTTTGCAACCTAGCGGCTGCCAGACAGTTTTGACAGAGGCTGTTCCAAGCTGTTGAGGGGAGGAACAGAATGATTGATCTAAACTCTGAGGTGCCCTGAAACATTCACACGCATACACAGGAGATCTGAAACGACATCAAAAACAGTGCTTTCTGGTATTTATGTGACAGTATAAAAATGAGTGATTACATATAATTTATGATGGGTAAAAATGCAAGATTGCATTGTAAGAACTTGTCAACTTCTCTGCCTTATACATACATTTATTTTTTTTTAGGATTTGCTCTACATTTTCTAGCAAGGTGCTGCTATTCATTTGTTGCCATCTTCGATTCTAAAAGCATAAATCAGAAGTGCCTAAAAATATTTTAGAGAGAATTTGAAATAGGACACATCCATCTGATCAGCAAAACCAATGCATTTGCAAATACATCTACTTCTCCAGAATGCCAATGCAATCAGAAAATGCACAAGTGTTACTGTAGACTCTCAGCAAGCCGAAGATGAAGGAAAAGAATCAGAAGACAAAGAAGAAGGTTGTACTCAATTTACCTGTTTAATAATGGACTTCAGTCTTGCCATGGCAATTACTGTGACCCACACAGACATGAGTGACCCCAGGAAGTCACAGAACTGCAGCACATCATACTCCATTATACAGAACACCACAATCCCAGGCTGGTCACAGGCATGGTAAAACTGAAAGCAGATAGTTGGACAGAAAGAAATAATGTTAATTAACTGTAACAATTTGCTATACATAACGTTCTCAGTTTCATTTCATTTAGCATTGAAGTGTAACCATAGTTGCCCCTACAGTGAGAAAATCAGTTTTGACTCTTTACAAATGGAATGTGCAGTATACAGAGTGGAATCTAAGCACTGTCAAAACATCTCTATAGTTTCCACTGCACACTGAAAGGGAGTATTGAAAGTGGAAAGTACTGTATATGAAGTGCATTATTAACATTTTCCCAGCAAATTTAGGAAAGTTACTTCATCAGAAGAAATAGAAAAATCTCCGAAATCCCAGAGACCATTTGTACTTTGGCAAGTTACAATATTATTATGCTTGAAATATCAATCCAATGTACCATAAATTACACAAATATCCTAGGCATTTCTGTGTTGACTTCTGTACAGTATGTGTGTAGACATGAGGGTTTGAATGTATTTTCAGCATGAAGTATTGTAATAAAAAGATTACTAATATTTTTACAAAAAACGGGCTTCTAATTTGAAACAATATAAGAAAATCATACATCATTGGACAGTATTGGACTAAGCAGTGATTGAAAATGGTTAGAAAGTACCCTAATTGTTTATAGTCATGTTATTTATTGTCAAAAACATTCAACGCAACTTGATAAAATGAGATGGCTCTGAGTTTTAATGACCTTACTTGTTAGGTCCTATTTGTGTTTGCACCATATTTTCTCAATCTATAATCCCTCAGATGTGGAACTGGAAATTGCAATAAATGCTAATACTATGAATATTAAACAATTATAGTATTATACTTTTAGCATACTAGTACACTGCTTTTCAATTAAAAGATACAATATAAAACTGTTTAATTAAAGTAAATAATTTTGGTTTAAAAAGCCAGTTGGAATTATTCTGTCATGTGGCATTAGGTTAAGTTCAAATAAAGCTTGTACTCATCTGCTCATGTTAGGATGTGTCTAGATGTTTCAAATATGTGATTAATATAATACCCACCTAAGCTAAATCTCCAGGCAAGAGTTTTTTTTTCCATCAGACCTCTAATAAATAAATAGAGCTTTTGTGGTCTAAACACCAGTTCAGTACTTTAATTGAGTTTTCCCAAATAAAAATCATAGATAACCAATATATGCATAAAATGCTCTACATTAGGTTAATTTTGCAAAAATTAAATAATTTAATATTTAAATTCAAATATTAATATTGTAGCAATAAAATTAAGGAAGAAAATGATTAAACTGTAACTGTGGTGATTATTTTATTTTTTTATTTACACATACAATTCGAAGAAATGTTCTGAATCATTTTACAAAAAGGTAATGTTTATTTTTCTTTCCATTCTGCATCTTGCTGGAAATTAAACCTTTGAAGCTTTAGAATTACTTTCAGAAGATTGGGAGCAAAAGGCTTTTAAACTAACCCCGTTAATGGAGTTACAGTGTAACACCAGGACATAATTTAAAAATTCTTTAAACCGAGCGATTATATATCTTTGCCCAATAAAAGGGATCCAATGTTTTCAGATAACTACAGTCCATGTTCAGTGTAAAAAGCCTAATTTAATGGCACTGACATGGACGTGTGTGTCATCAAACTGTCAGTCAAACCGAACGAGTGAAAAAAGAGTCTCAGCTGCTGCTGGTTAAGTGGAATCAAAACTATCCTCTTCTGTTCTGTGGTGTGGTTTGTGGAAAGGACTGCGAGGCTGAGGTGAAATAGTTCATTCATGCACTCACTGTGGAAAAAAACATGGTGAAGATGTAGACAGAGGCCTCCAGCAGGTAATGACTCCGGATGGCAATCGCCACCGGGGGGACAAACATCAGGTTGCTGAGACAGAGCAACAGGGTGGAGAGCAGCTGGAAGCCATAGGTGTAGGCCTCAGAGTTATCGGTGCAGCCCCAGCCATCCCACCCTGCACCAAGGAAAGAAGGTAAGAACACCTCAGTGCTTTGGAAAAGCCGCATTCTACACCAAATTGGTCAGGCTGAATGTTTATTTGCAAAAAGAGCATTGTCTCACACACCCATTTATCTTTTTCCACTATTGTACATATCCTGGTATCTGTAAATACTGTATAAAGTAGAGAGAGAATTTTGCCCTTTTACTGTTTTGGACATCTTTGGTTTCCCCACACGGCTGTCGTATAAATCTCAATCTTTTGGAATGAGCAGCGACACAAGACATCTGAATCACCTACAAGTTCAGGCAACAAGATAAAACTGCATTTTGGTCTCTGGCTGTTTTGCACAAACTGTTGTTTTGCATGTGCATTATCCTTACGTCAAAGATAGACGTTTTAGTATGATGTCATGTTTATTCAAACAGTTGTATAAGTAGTGTGTGCATCAGCTACAAGTACCTATTGAATTCACAGTGTGCGAGGTACATAAAATTACCCCCACCCCTATTTTCCCTGTTATTAAGTCAATTACAGTATTGCTGTTAACCCGTATTTCCAGTTGGTTTGTTTTGTGCCTCTATCATTATTATATGGTGGTTGCTGGACGGTTCTAGAGTTGTACCAATGGAGGGGGCATGAGGACTGCTCAGCATCCACATGCTGTTAGCGGCTGCAGTTCAAAACATGAGAAAACAACTGATCAAATTATCAAAATGTGACAGTTTTTACTTTTTAGAATAATAAAAGGGAAATGTAATTTTCAAATCAAACTTGTTTGAAGTGTTATTTTTCAAAGGGTAACAGACATGTATTGTACATGTACAGTATTTCATTGCTTGCTTGGTGTGTGAAGAAATGCCTTAAAAAATGCTAAAACATTTCCATGTTTTATAAATGGCTAATCTTTACAGGATACTTGAATATCAACATGCACCTCCCCCAACTAACTGCACTTGTTAATTACACAGATATTGAAACAGATTAGCAGTCATACTTTTTTAGGGATGTCAGAAAAATAAAAAAAAATCTGCCGTCTGAATAACAAAGCTCCATTGCTATGTGTCAGATAAAAGAAAGATGTAATGATTGTTAAATTTAGAGCAGATGGTGACTAAAAAAGAATAATTAACCAGCCATATTCATATGCATTAATGGCAGCACAGTTTACAATATGTATCCAAAGGGAAATAGTCAGACTTAAGCGCTGTATAATTTAGGTATAATTGAGAAATAGTAATTTGCATATTTGATGACATTATTACAACTCTTTCCTCTAATTAGGCATTTTTTGATGAGCTATTTTTTTATAAACAAGAGATGAAATGGCAAATTTAATTGTATAATTTACCATACCCAAGCCAATTATCTATGATGGGCATCCCATCATAACAACAAAGCTAAACAGGGAGATGAAAATATCATTGTGATTAAAATATCATTAGCTTTGATGTATAAAACGTTTTGAAATGTTAAAACGGTTAGAATTAAAAATAAAAACAGTTATATTAAACTAAAACGTTGATGTATAGTTTATATATAACTTTTTGAAAAAATTTTATCCTGTTAATTGATAAACACAGCAAAATATAGGAATATATGTTTTTCTTATAGGAACTGTTTTTTGCAAAAACATTAAGATATATATACTTTCCAACTACAAGAAACTCACCACTCTACAGTAGTGCTATGAGAAACTGGGATGAATAACAATTTCTATAGTTAAGTTTAGTTGCTAAAAGAATTCCAAGAAAATAACGACTATTGTCAGAGGCCTGATCTGCCTTTTTTAGAAAAGGTAAAATATTTTTCCTTACCTGCTTTGCATTCACATGCTGCATACAAGTAATTGTTTGTCCGCAGAAGTTTGCATTGTCCATAAGTCCCACAGTCGTTGATACACGGAGTGAGATATGACCTTAAGTACACTTCAGCAGTAACATTGCTGCATGCTTCAAACCTTTAGAGAAAGCAGGGAGCCATGAATTAATGCACAGCGACAGTCAGTCCATATGATACCTCTCTTTCTGTCTGAATTTGTTTACAGAGGAAATGATTTTCTAAGCCTCAGTAAGCTCCCAATAAAGAACAACATGGCCTGTATTCTAAGCATGTTGAATAATTAATTGCACACTACTTTTAGACCGCTTTATTATTTTCCTGATCTGGTAAGCAGACAATGACTGTGTCCTAGGCCAAAGCATCATTCATTTCCTCACTGAAATATATTATTTGGATGCTTCTTTAGTCGTTTATTTAGTTTACATTTGTAGACTTTCTGTACAAATGGACTCAGAACAATGTGTAAAGCTTTCACATTTACGTGGCTCAACTCACAGAATTCTTTACAAAAAAAAGAAATAAATGAGATACATACAGTAGGAGCTATTCCTAGCCTTATTTTGTGCCACAGCTGTTTTGATGTCAGTTTTATTGCTTTATGTGAAAAATCAGAAGCATTTTCAAGCATTATGAAAATAATGCTTCCCCAGCTGTTTGATTTAAGTGCTAATTACCAATCAGCATAATTTTTGCATATTATTAATCAAATTAAGTCCTAATGACGAGTGATAAAATCCTGCCCTTAAATAAATAAATAAATTGAAAGTAAAACTGCACAGATACGGTACAGTACTGTAACTAATCGGAAAGCTGGTTTCCATCTGTATTTCATAATAATCTTTCACTGTGCAATAGTGCTGCTTCTTAAGTTGGCATCATCTTACACTCTCACATGTGATTATGGGGATCTTACCCTCGCTCTGTGGCACAGAGGGAGCGCAGGCCCAGGTACCAGGTGCCAGTCTGTGGGTAGGGAATCCTCAGCTTGGTGATATTCGAGGTAGCATTGAGAGAGAGAATGAACCCTGCTGTGGACTCTTGGAACAACAAGTAGAAAATGGAAAGAAAATACTTTTTTTGTCAGCAATGACAAAGATCCAGAAATTATTTTTCTATGTGTTGACAGTGAATTCAGGGTGCAAAAGAAATAATTCTGATGATTATCACAGGGAAAACGAGATGTAGAGGGAAAAACAGTACTTGACATGTTATACTACTTGAAACCATAGTTACATCTCTAGGATGAGCTTTCTCAGGGAGTGAAGCTCAGTTAGATTTGAAGAAAATAATATATCTGTATTAACGATATAATCTGGGCCCTCTGATCTCTGCTTTGTTGCTTAGGCTCCACTTTGCAGTTTTGACTCAATCATTCAATTAACTGGGGCTTATTTAAATATCAATTAGGCCATTCGCATCTAATAGAGTTTAATCCTGTTTCAGATAAAGCGTTTAAAACAGTAGGGAGAATTGTCAACTCTGGTCCAGATACTGTAGTACACGATCCATCTCAATAGCCCCAGAACACGCTTACAGCATCCCAGAGACTGCTACAGCTAGGGATGCCTCTGATGGCAAATCCATACTTATTTGAGTGATATACTGTAGAAACTAATGGTTTATCCTAATACTGTAAATAACTTGTCTGAAACCTTCATCCAAGGTGACTTGCAAGAGTTACACATGAAAAATTACAAATGCAAGTTAAAATCTTCTGTGTGCCATAAACACTTGTTCAGTAATGTACATGATGCAGAATAGGAGTTTATGTAGTGGCAGAGAAAAATCAAATAAAGGGAGTTTAACACCAATAGAAAGCTGTGTAATGATACAGAAGTATACTGGAAATACAAAGAGAAGTATTTGATATTGCAATGATATTGCAGCCTTACAATTGCTAATAGGAGCAAGGTCTTTCATAGATCTTAGGCAACAGGTTTTGGCAGAACATGGGTGTTTTGAGGAAGTATTGGAAGCTTCTGCGAGAGACTGCAGAGCTTTGGGTTATTAGTAGATGGATCTACAGTAGGTATAACATCCTCCTGGGTGTCTGGTATAAGGAGAGAATGAAAGTAGAAAAGGGATGGAGGCATCAGAGCAGTGAAGAGAGTGGTAACCCAGAACAACCTGAACTGGATAGTACAGAGATGGTACAGGGATGGGAAGCCAGTGGAGAGTGAGAAACAGGGAAATGGATTGGCATAAGGAAGACAGATTGATGACAAGATATAACAACAACATCAGAAAAAAATATAGTAATATTAATAATATAGAGTATTAATATAGGGTATACTGTACCTAGATACAGTAAATGGTTCCATTTTCAGATTAGAAAATACAGTATGTTAGCTGTGAAAGCTGAAGTTGTATCATTGTATAAATAATAAATGAATGTCTTACCCGATTCACATTTCACTGTTGAGTTGTCTGATAATGACAGAGGCATGCCATGGTTGAGACAACCAAACACTGTGATATTTTCTCCTTTCAAAGACGACTGTAAAAAAACAGCAACTCAAGTCATAACATTTACTGTACACCACCTATGTAAAGGTGGTTAGGTTTAGTGGATATGTATAAAAGCCTACTCAAAAATGAATTATTTGACTGCTTTTATTACTATTAGACCAAAAGAAAATCCTGTTTTAGCTTTGAGGAAAGAAGTGCATAGCAGCCTTTTCTCTTGTCTTTAGACATGTGAAAATGAAGAGGTTCGGAGTCCAATTCCCAGATCAAATGCATTATTTAAGCCCTGAATTCATGACGTGGAAATTTCAAGGAATTAAGACAGTGAAGAAAAAAAAGTTGTCTTTCAAAATAGATCACATCTTTTAAGGAACTCAGACCAAGGAACCAAATTAGTTAGAGCAGTGATAGAAGGTGATTAAAGGTAAAGCTCATTAATAATTAACACTAAAGAAACTATGGGGATGCCAGCAGCCCCAGTTAACAAAGCAGCAAATATGTCCTTCACTATGCAGGTCAGTAAATGAGTACTTGAGTACCATTATTTGAAAACCAGACAGTCTTTTATGCATTTAGTGACAACATTGACTGTACTATTGTTGTACTGTAAAAGTATTTTAACAACCATTTTGATTAGAATTTTATCATTTAACTATACTCTCACCTAGACATACTTTAAGATAATGTTACAAAAAGTATTAATGTATCAGGCGCCTTAGTAGAAATAAGATCCAATGTGTTAGACTACAACAATGTTTCTGTTCCAAAACTGGCTATGAAGAAGTTTTGAAATATGCAAATACATATCTCCCAGGAATGCAACAAAATGGCTTGGAGTATGAGCAACATTACATCAGTGACTCTGTTGTCAAGGCTTCTGAATCATCCAGGTGACTGGAATGTCTTCCTTCTTTCAGTTGTCAGGAATACAATTTGCTTTTACTAAAGCAGGATGTCTGGGAGACATGTATAATTATAACGTTTTTCAAATCATAAATAATCAAATTTGAAGCAGAGGTAAGTCATGTATTAGAGGTCTTTAGGGTACTGTACCACCAGGTTTAATTCTCAATTAATTTTCAATTGGACAAAAGTAATATGATTATGATAAATTGTTAGGAAATCAGCTCCTATCACACCAAATTAATGTGCATTAAGGACCATAGGCTGTGATGAATTCTGAGATTTTAAACTGAAATTGCTTGGGTAATTCAGCCTGCTACTCATGTAGCACACACACAGCATTGGTTTGTGAGCTTTTTGAACTAGGTTCATCAGTGCAGTGTGGGACAGTGTTGTCTCTGGCCCAGATGAAGAGCAGAAGGTAAATATCTAGGAATTGAAAAGTTATCGTAATATCCAGAATATTTCCACATCCTCAGAAAGGCCAAGACAAACAACATCACTATCATCCGTACGAATTAGCATACTGGAATAACTATTTAGAGGGAAAGTGTAAAAAAGATTAAGATAATAACTGGAATAAATACTTGGGACATCGCGGATTATGGAATAGAAGACCAAGTAGTGAGACTCAGCTTCTAATATTTTCTATTTGGAGATGACAATTCAGCCAAGGCAACTTGATAAAAAAGATATGATCATGTACTGTAAATACAGTAGAACACTAAGCAACCACACTAATTTGGACCATCACAAGATGACCTGCAAGAACTAAAAATATAGCCTTTAAGTACAGTTTATGTACAGTCTTAAAACACAGTTCTGGTAAATTCAATACTGTAGATTTTGCCTATTGTGAAAAAAATAAAAAGATTAACTTCGCACATATGGAGAAGTTGTTATACAAATTTTGATTTGTATAACAGTGATTACACTGTTGCACTGATTTGCGCTTATTTGCCCTGATTGAACAGTGCAAAAGAGAGAGGAAGTGATTTTGCACTTCCTCTCTCTTTTGCACAAATATTTTAACTGCTTGTTTGTGTGCATCTTTTCTCACACCCTCCCTCCACCCCATCGTCACCCTTGCAGCTGCCTCCACAGTTTCTTCCTCACAAGTGAGAGGGTTTTGGCAGATTCAACCTTATGGACAAGCCTGTCATTGCCTTAGCGCCAAACATTAAAATATTAAGTATGCAATTCCTTTATATTCAATATCTTAGAGTGTCAATTAGAATTTAATCAACTAATCATTGCGTTAACACAAACAATAAGATTAATAATACAGTATAAGCATAAGACTACTCAGAGTTGGGAAACTATAGATTGTATTAAGGAGTTTTGCCAGTTGTTGACCATATTTAAGATTATAGTGATATTTGTGTCAAGTGAAAGCAACTCTTCTCTTACCCTCTCCATACTCTTTCATTTATTCACATTTTTAGTTCTGCTTGAGGAATAGCAAAATACCAAAGGGTGCTATTGTAAAAGACATGCCAGCCATGTATAGTTGACCAAAGGCTAATGAAAATGAGCAGTCGATAGCTATCATGTTTATTTTACTTAAATTGTGTTTATTTTACTTGAACATAGGGTTGCATCTGATATACAGTACCTAGGAAATCGTGCTTGCAGATATGCCTCACCTATCTCACAATTAACCAGATGCCAGTAGTTCAGTATGAAAAAAAACTCACAAGAACATGAGTTCAGCAGCTGGCAGATTAGTATTGGAATGTAAAGCTAATTACAAATGAGTCTATAACATCTTTAAAAAATTTTTTTTCTATCTAATTCACACTATATTCCTCCTAGAACTGGTTTTACTAGATACTATTATTGCAGGATTAGAACTGTTGTGTTTTCCATTGCCAAAACATTCAGAAATTAAATTAATCTTATTATTTCTTAGTCATCGTTTTATAGGTTTTCATATAACTCAGTGGTGTCAGATGACTGTGGAAGGGCCGATGTAGTAAGATTAATGAGTATTCAAAAAGATCTTTCGAGCCCTTTATAATCTACTTCTCTGGTGCAGGCTTTCAAAATAGAATATACTGTATAAACTTGCCTGCAATTACTTTTGTAAAACAGTTCAAGGCAGGAATTCATAATACTGTACAGTATGTGTTCCACAGATTTTTCACTGATAACACCTTATAATACAGTAGGCAACTCTTGAAAGCCAAGTCTAAGTTACTGTAAATATGAATAATATGATGCAATGTAACACATGTGGAACAACACCTGGCATGGGAGTTCTTAGCATTTTAACAAATTAGAAATGGAGATATTAAAATAAGTTTCTTCTCGCTTAGCATTGGAAAATATCTTTCTTCTTATTTTTTATGAAGTATTGAATTTGCTGTGCTTTAACCAATAGAACCGCTTGTGAACATTTCCAGACATTGAGGAGAATGAATAAATTGACAGCAGTTAATACTGCATGCAGTCACTGGAATTTTAGAGAATAACAGAAGGTATTTCATATGACAAGGAAAAAAATAGTATTGTCAGTTATTAGACCTTTGTAATTACCCATTCAGGCATTTGAGCTATTAACTTTTATTTTCTTTCATTTTTAAAAAGGCAGACATACTATAGATGTTTAAACATATTCATGCATAATATCCGCCTGAGCTGACCGTGTTCTCCTTTAAAAAGAAAGCTGTCTGTTTTATGCTTGGCGTAGTAGACTGTAAAAGAAAGATGAAGCAGACTGCTAAGGAAATTGCTCAGCTACTGAAGCTGAGAAATATAAAAATAGAAAAACGAAAAAAAAGTCCAAAAACACAATTACATTACTTACAGGAGCAATACATGCCAGTTGTGCACAGCATTATAAATTTGAAAGCACTTCATACTTTTATATCCAGCCATCCATTTTGCTGGGTCTTTGGATTGTGGGAGGAAACTGGAGCACCCAGAAGAAACCCATATGGACATGCAAACTCCACACAGATAGCACCCAAGGTCTGGAATTGAGCCCACATTCTCAGGGATGCAAGGCAGCAATGCTAACCACTGCACCACGTATGGTAATATTTAGGTATCAAGGTTATGCACTTGTGAGCTGAACTATCCAAAATAACTTGCAATGTAATAAAGGAAAATCAAGGTAAGATCTTTAGTTGCCTAAAAGGAACACTGCATAAAAACAACAACATATTTTTAATTCACTTTGTTCATAAATGATTTCTTGTTTGCCTTAATCACTAAAAAGGTCATGACTCAATATAGTGAGTCCAGTTTTAAACTCAATACTGCTAACTGCATTTATTCAATTTTTTACATTTTCATGACTATGAGCCATGCTCAAAAATAACGATCCCTATCTTGCATTAATGTACCAACTTCTTGTTTTGTTTACTGTAGTTATTGTAACGAAAAATAAAGCCCCAAACCAGTTGGACACAGCATGTAGTTATGGCAACACATGCTTTTCAGTGACTGTAACACTGACAGCTGTAAGGAAGGTTAAAATAAGAAAATGTTCAGTTAAACATACAGTATGATGATTTTCAGAGCACTGTACCATCTTATATGGTTTCAAGAGGAAAAACAAATGCGAATCTACAGTAAGTTCTGCTTTCTTTTGTTACTTTAGCAAGAAGCAATAAAGATTATGTCACGATTATAGTCCCCCCTCCTTAAGGGTGCTCCAGCCCTTTCACTAAGACTTTATTCTCTGCACCTGTTCCCTATTCCCAGCCCACCTTAAAAGCCAGGCGCTGACGCTCATCCGGGCTCTGCATCTGATTTCCATATCATGCGAGTCCGGGACCAGGAAGCGCCTGGTCCCGTTAAGGTTTTAACCTCTGTTCCCGTTCCTGTTCCCCGTCCGCCGGTTCCGACCCGGCCTTCGTGGTTTTTAATTCCTTCCTCTGATGGATCTCCTGGTTTTGGACTTACCTTCATGTTTTGGATACTCTATGGATTACTCTTTGGGATTGTTCGCCTCGGCCACGCCACGCCTCCCCCGTGCACCAGCGCACCTTGGACACGCCCCCTTGTCTTCAGCCCCGTTTTCCTGCATGACTTTTCCCTAGTGTTCCCCCACTCCGTCGGACTGTGTCGTCCGCATAGGGTCCGGAAAGAACTGTTCGTTACAGATTATTTTCATGGTGAAACTTCTTTCAGAGTGAATACTTCTCTATTTCTGGCCTTGTAGAACTATCTTGTGACCAAGAGGACTGCCTGCCCCATAGCAATCACTTTAGACTTGGTGATGACTGA
This sequence comes from Atractosteus spatula, assembly GCF_055471065.1. Taxonomy (NCBI): domain Eukaryota; kingdom Metazoa; phylum Chordata; class Actinopteri; order Semionotiformes; family Lepisosteidae; genus Atractosteus; species Atractosteus spatula. The sequence continues at coordinate 54,566,679 of NC_142708.1, read as the reverse complement.
GTCAACCTTGACCTAAAACTGTCTATAGGAACCACTTAAAGCATTCTGCTGAAAGATACAGAACCTCAGTGACACAATGTTCTGCTCTTCTAAAGCTTTTAATGGCTCTCTGACCTCCATTATACCTTAAGTATTTGAAGGTTTTTACCTTACTTGTATGTGTTTTAAAGATATCTCAGGATAATAAAACAACATCTTAGTGTTATTATTAATATTTTTTAAGTCTTGAACAAAAGTCATTCTTGGAAAAGAAAAAAAATATCAAGTCAAATGCTTGAAAATGTAAATAATACTAAGATTTTCATTTTATTATTCAGATGTATTTTTTTAGTGAGCTGCTGCCACAAATGGATGCATTTTCCAAGCCTTTGTTAGGTGAAGGGGTTGATGGCAAATACACTATTGCAAGGTACCATTAAAATACTAAACCTTCAGTTATTTCCTGCCTGTACATGTCTTTCCTATATTTCAATATAAAATCCAGATTTTAAATTGATTTAAATAGTTTACTAGCTAGCTATTTCAATTTTAGCTACAATAGAATGGCAAACACAAAGAAAAAAAAAGCTTTACTAATTTAGCACTGCTGCTTCATACCTCTTGGGTCCTGGAAGATGTTTTATTCAGAAATTTAATTCCAGAATAAATCATCTTCCCCAAAAAAACTCTTGTTCTCCCCCACTTTCCAAAAGCAAGCTGACAAAGTTAACAATTGTTTCTAAATTATCCATGTGTGCTCGTGTTTGTAAGTACAGTATAACCAGTAATGTAGTTCATGTAGTTCTGCTTTGCACCCTAGGTACCCAGTATAGTGGGTACCTCTCAGGCTTGTTGTGAATCTCATTAGAAATCAGTCACTGTTTAGTTTCAACAAGGTTTTAGGAAAGGCTCCAAAGCTATTGTCAATATGTACTTACCTGTAACACTTGGGGTTGTTCACACATCATTAGCAACTCCACAGGCAACAGACTCAAGGCTGCTTTCCGGTAATCACCTTATAGATTTATCTTTTTTCATACAATATCCTGAAGCATTTGATATACAAGTGCTTCAAAAATCTAGCTTTGTATTGTTTCATTGTAGTGGAAAATGAGTGCACTAGCACATTGCTCAGTAATTGGTCCACCTTTACTCCACAGATTTGATAAAGAGATAACTTTAAAAGATACTTATTTAACCTGTTTGAAGTAGGCGTTTGATGAGACTTTGTTGCTGAGCCTTGGCCTTTTTTTCATTTACTCTTGCTCATATCAGCTCATTAGTGTCAGGTAATTGCCTTTTCAGACTACAGCAGGTTGAATTCTTATGGCTGTCGGTTTCCATTAATTAGCATCTGGCAGAGCTCATCCAGGGAGCAAAGCTCTAGAGTCTGTGACTGGCTGACATCCAGCCCAGCCAGATTGTTCCCCCTTCAGTTCTCCCAGTCTCCCATAACCACCCAAAGGCTATACAAACAGGAAGTCATGTACCAGATGTGGCCTAAAGAAAATACCCCAAGCAAAATGTCTTCAGCGACTGTGTATGTATAAACACACAATTTTCTTTTGGGGGCTGATTTCAATCAAACATCAAAGAACAGTGGCTAATGAGAGTCAAAAGAGTTCCAGGTAACAGATCATAGCAATCCAGATGTTAAATTCAAACATTTGCTTTTAAGTCTTCATATCAAGTCTTGTTTAGGGTTGTATTGCATTTTTTTGGAGAACAATAAATTTAAATCTGCTAAACAGCCTAACAATTTATTGGAAGAGTAAAGTATCATTGTTATGCGATTTTGTGAATTGACTGAAACTTGCACTTGACGAAAAGGCACATAAGAATATACTTCCTTTTATTGTCCTATAAGGGAAATTGGCTTTGTTAGGTAGGTAAAAGATGTAACACAATATACAATACATTTAACACAATATGAACCCATTAAAAAATAAGAAACATGCTCATATGATGAAAAGGAAAAAAGATGAATAAAGTAAAAAGTTCAATTCAATTGTCCAAATGAAACAAGCTAATAACAGTGGGAATACAAAATAAGTTAGTTCTATTGCACTTTAAGAGTTGACCAGACTTGAGTAGTTTAAATCAAGATGAAAGGAGCTTAAATTCACTGTGCAAGGGGTGGTCATGACAGTCAATGATTATATTGGTCTTCTGCACTATTTGTTTGACATAGATGTCTGACAGCTTTAGCTTTTGCTGACTATCATCACTCTCCTGCTCAGTCTGTTTTTATTGCGTGTATTAAGGCTACTAAGAAGGTACAGTATGCATGCTATGTGTGTATTTTATAATCTTTCAAGACTGAAATTTGCCCACTAAAAACCTCGAGCAGCTCATTTACTGCATTCTTTATCTATTACCTGTTGGAATGATGGGTGACATGTCTGACTACTGCCCCTCCCTAGAGAAAAGAAAAATGCTGACAAGTCAGGTGCCCTGAAAGCCACTCTGTCCAAGAAACAGCCCCAGTGCTGCACAGACGCTGGGCGACAGTGAGCATCTTAAATCATTACTCGTAAAACTGTCAATATAGCTATGAAGTGGACATCAATCATGACAAAGTCCTTGGTAGATAATACCCAGATGGCAGCATATGGCAGCAGATGAACTCATTTGCTTTACACCAGTGACAGATATTCAAATGTTACACTTAAATGGAGTTAAATTGTGGTTTTTCATGACCACATTGTGGAATTCTGTCTTTCATAATCCCTCCGGCTACACTAAAACCCATAGATTCAAACTCCTTTCAGAAACTGCTGATTGGACTTAATGTGAATTGGCCATTTATTCAAGTGAATCACCATGCAGTTATCTAATTGATTGGAATAAATGCTTTGAACCCTAGTCAAGTGGGACAGGTGAGAGTACCACAAGCAATCACGATAAATTATGCTTAAAATGAGGAAACGATTAATGCACTCTACTTGAGGAGTTACATGCTTGTTGGTGATTGGTTTGGCTTTAACCTACTGTACTTTGCTACAGGGGGGGAAACCTGCCCTTTAGGACAAAGCAGTCAGAACCTGCTATAAGGGGCAGTTATAAGGGCAATGGAGATGGGCTGGTGTAGGATTGTTGAGCAGAATATGCTGGAAAGGAGCATCTGATGTCTCTCATTTACATGGAGGGGGCAGAGGTGGCTGGTTGGATCAAGGGTCTTGTCTTTCTCTCAACCTTGTTGTGAACTCCTTCTACATTAAACGTACAGTAATATGGTCAGAAGGAGCACATAAAAACGTTTCCGAAATAACCACATGTAAGACTTTGATGCTTAAAATGTTTAGGGAGAAATGGAATACTAGTGTGTATTTTTTCTTTAAAATACCAATACCAACAATATACAGTTTACATAATATCTTTATGTTCCTAAATGAATATTGTTTATGACCTTCAGATGCCTTATGCTCCTCTTCTTTTTATGGTCAGCTATTAAAAATTCCCTTTAGTGGTAAAATTTCATATAAATATTCAATACTAAGCGGATTAAAATGTGCACAGTAAAGAGATTAAATGATTAAATCTTTTCACTACCGATCAATGCACCACGGGTGCCCCTGTCAGTCATTCTGGCCAGCCAATCACATACCGCGGTATGGCGCGGTGGCGCACGCTTAGTTGCCCGCGGTACGGGTTTGTACCGTGCATTTTGAATGGCTGCATCTGTAAGTGTCTTTGAATGTCGACTTACAAAACTTTCCATTTTAAACAAAAGCATTTAATCTTTTTTAACACACTTCTACAGGTGTTTATTTGGTGGTGGTCCAGAGTTGAAGCTGATATCTTGGTTACTTCAGCTGGATGAGACCTTTGGATCAATTAGCTACAGTGCCAAACAGGCTAGATGGTGCTTGAAGGCCTCCTCCCATTTGCAACTGGTCTTATGTTCTTATGTCCTTTAATAAATGTTTTGGAATTTCATCTTTAAAATAATAATTAAAATTTAAACTACAAAAATTAAACTTCTGTTAAAATGTAAATGCCAAATGCCAAAAAAAGTTTTTAAGACTATTTCTATTATTATTTACAGAAGCTGGAAAATTAGCCATGGCTGGCACTGAGTTGGCACTGTTTTTCATTCTAATCATTTACTGTATATTCCTTTCTAATTGTACATTTCAGTCAAAAATAAAACTGAGAAATAAAACTGGAACAAACAATAAAGAGAATGAGAATGTAAATAATGGTAAAAGAGAGCTCTATGTACTGTAGTTTGCTAGTCTTCATAGTTATTTTCCAGATAATTCTTCATAGCAGAAATGCCAATTCCTTTTATGTCTCTGCTGTCAAACATATCTATAAACCCTTATTTTCAGTTTACAAAAGAAGATCTAGGACTGTGACCTAGCCCAGATTCTTTAGTGACAATCTCTTTTCTGTATTTTAACACTGGGGTATTTTATGAGAAGAACATCTCTACAGTGAATGATGTACAGAACATTTTATAGGTTACTGATTCTGTATTTTTATTTTCTATACAATTGATCTAAGTTTATTATTTTTTACTTTGTTATTCTTATTATATGAGATTGGCCTTCAAAATATTTCAGAGAAAAATAACACACAGAAAAACTCAAATATACTGGTATTTCTTAATTTAGTCACCTAAAGAAATAAACATACAGAACCATAATATTTCAATATAACATGGAGAATTTCTTTGTTTAGTTGTGCCGAAAGCTGGCAACCAGATTCTGTTATGCTGCAATCAGTTTGTTCTGCCTAAATTATGTTCTGCCAGCTACATTTTCTGGGTTTGTTACATTTATTTGCATTATCGGACATAACTGACCTGTAATACTAGAACCTACATGTCCAAGTAGTGCGGTTGTTTGACGTTAATAATAAAAAACACTTTCATTGCTTTCTCAGCTATGAAGACAGGCTCTCTTTAAAGAGTTTTGCTTTAAAAGCTACAGTACCTTAGCTGCTTTAACTGTTTAATTAGTATGTTTGGTTTGTTAAATTAACTTTTATTGGTGAAAGCAATTCATAAGAGAAATAACGATATGTAGCACTTTTATTTGCTAATCTGCAAGTTAAAAGTGAAGAATTCAAACCAAGGTATGCTATGTGAAGTTGAAATTGTACCCTGCACTAGTAAGGAACTCATTTACAAAACTGTACACAATTTTGGTCATCATATACATTGCTCCAGGGAAGACTGGCCAAATAAAATCCAGGCCTCAAAGGAATATCCTGCTGTGACATCCTAAAAGAATAAAATCGTCTTAGTCTGAAACAGAAAGGACTACGAGCAGATCTGATCTTAGTGTTCCAAATCCTTTAAAGCACCGACAAAGTCAAACCAAAGAACGTCTTCATGGTTGGTGCAAATCAGAACTAAGGGGGTATGCTTTATAAACTGAGGACTAGAGGCACTTCTTTAAACAAAAACTTGTAGAAGTATTTGACGACTATTTTGGCCAAGCTGATACACATGTTTTTTTCAAGAAACAGCTAGATTAGATCCTTAGATCAATTAGCTACTGTAGCAACATACAAGCAAGATTGGCAAAATATTCAGAATATTGAGATAAAGTGTTTAGTCTGTCTCTTTACTGTCATTTTTAAAGTTGATATATACTGTAAGAACACTACCTGTAAATGTGCTAATTAGATACTTATTATGAAGATATTTCTTATTTTTAATTTCAGATCTTTATGCTTTTAGGAAAACAACTTTCTGTGAGAGAATAGTCATACATCTGATTGTACAATTTCAGAGTAATCTTTGCTAGAAAAGAATAAATGATGAATTGTGAGAGAAATTGTAGTAGCCATTCTGCTGTGCTGAATTCATCACAGCCTGACTCTGGGAGCAACAAACATGAAGCTCTCTCTATGAATATATTTGTAGTGAGAGAATTTGCACATATTGTACTTATTCTACTGATAATTTCATGCTTACACAGGGATTAGTCACTATATTTAAAATTTTAACTGTATCTCAGTTAAATGACCCAAAAGTCACAAGTTTCACAACAAAAACTAAACAAATAACTAGGAACTTGATGTGGCTCAATGGAATAATACAGTATGAGAAGGTTCTTAAATACTGTGACTATAAAGAGATTCATTGTTGTAGACTTACCAAACACATAAATATTAAAAAATTGGTAGATAAGTAGGTATGAAAGCAGCAAGAATAATATTATTGAATAGCAATAATACCTGTTTTCATCTCTTGAGTTCTGCACAAAAATGCAAATTAGATTTAGTGTACTCACAACACACCAAACACTGACTGACAGATAGACAGATCAGTTTGAGTTCAGTTCCTATTGGGTTTCATACCAGTGGAATTCATGTCTATGGCATTCATAACCACTAAATTAAACCTGTTAGGATGTAGATATTAGTCACCAAGGGCTTCTTTCTGACACTTTTATTAATTTAAATGTAGAACAGGATTTAAGCACGCAAATCTCCATCCTTCACAATTGTCTTATTAGGAAGGTCTCTGAAGACAAACTCTGATGTGTTTTAAATGCAATAAAGGCACTTCAAACATTTTTTGCACATTAAGGAAAAAAATGCTTATTAATAATGTATAATATTTTTTTCAAAATGTCACATGCAAAAATGAAAGATGGCTTTATAAAAATGTTCCGTGAACATAATTAGTAGACCAAATTTATAATAGATGATTTTGGAGTTAGTGTGTCACAAACAATTTTATAAATATTATTTTTTCCCTATTGAACTCCATCTATAAACACATACTGTAACTAATTGTTTTTTTTTCTATTTTTTCTTCTATTTTTAGGTTGAGAGGTGAAAATAACGTGTGGTTTCAAATTCAATTTTTGGTTGGACTTTTCATTTCTAAAATGTACCATTTTCATAAATGTGAGACTTCATTCAATGCATTCAAAAATGAACCATTAATGTAGAAGGAGCGTCTTCTACTGCATATTTTTGCTGTTAATGAATGCCATTGCAAGCTTTCAGAATATCCCATGTTTGTGTCCAGGCTGATTATCTCAGGATATGACTTTTGGGTGGGTTTTAATTCACTGTACAAACTATTCAGAAAGCAAAAGGGTAAATGACAGAAAATGAGAAAATGACTTCAGTGATGTGTTGCTTAAAAGTACAATGTATTTTCAGCAGACGTGAAAGCATTGCGTGGCACAAATTTTCTGCTAATACTTGCTCAATTCTCCATATTTGTGTTAAAATTTGTGATTAAACTGCAAGTAATTTATGCAAAAGACAACACACAGAAAAGGATAAATTAATTACTACAGTATATATGACAAGAGACATCACAAATAAGTAACAAAGCACAATATATACAGTATGTATTTCAAACCATTCCTGAAGTATTTAAATTACAGTAAATTGCTTGTAGGTCTTTCACTTACCACATTCAGTTTGAGCTCCATGTTCAAGACTCCACCGCTGTCTAGGACAGGCATCAAGTTGATAGCAAAAACAGCCGCTCTGTCAGGCGGGATGGAAATATTTGGCCCGAAAAATATATAGAAGTGGACAGAAAAAGTGTCCAGCTCATTTCGTAGGGTTGGTCTTATGGGCCAGCATTTGTTTGCATCTGATGTTGGGGCCAAATAGGTAGTCCCCTCTTCAGAAACAAAGACCGGACTTCTCTCCGAGATGTTCTGGGACACGGGAGGCAGACCAGCAGCAGGAAGGTTCTCAGAGAGGGAGAAGCCCAACACAGACCCGAAAGACTGGGGCATGTTGAGAGCTGAACTCGGTGATCCTCCCTTTGTAATGCTGGGCTTTGAACAATCTGGAAAACAAGATGCCAGATGTAAAAAGTATGGCTAAAGATGCCAAGCAAATCAGGACTTGGTATATTGATGCCACTGTACATTTGACGGGAAGGAATCACATCCATATGAAATGTGATATCTCATTGTTATCTGCAATTAAATTGTGTGCCAAAACAAGACTGTAAATATATTGGGAATGTTTTGGACAGAGAGCTGTGCTCAGGAAGAAACAAAAGCCACCAATGCAGTCAACAATGCTGAAAGCTGGTCAGAGAGCAATATGTGAATGGATGCTTTTTACACTTCCCTTCCCATGTTTGAAAAAAGCAAGCTTCTGTTGTTGATTCCCTCTTCCTGTGACAGAAAAAAGTGGGCTGGATAATATGGAGTATACAGACACCACTGATGTGCCCTCAACAGAACACCCACAAAACTGTTGAGTTCTTTGAGACCATTATGTTCATTCCACTAGTTGTACTGGCTGCACTGGGAATAAACCTCTAGATATGATGTTTCTAATGAAACCTAACCTTCATGTCTTTGGGACATGGAAGAAGACCAAAGCACCCAGCCAAAGCACTCACATGAACACAGAGAGAACAAACAAGCTCTGTACACACAGATGCCCAATCAGATGATCAAATGTACTATAGGACACTGGAGGTGTGAGACAATAAAGCTAACCCTAGGAGAGTACCATTGTCACGATCGCTACTCCCCCTCTTAAGGGCGCTCCAGTCCTTCCTTGTTTTCCCTCATTGCTTACACCTGTTCCTTATTCCAGCCGCCCTTTAGTTCCACCTTTAAAGCCAGATGCAGGCGTTTGCCCGAGGCTTCTCATTGAATTCTGCTTCGTGAGAGCCCGGGGTCCTGCCGCGTCTGGCTCCGTCATGGTTTTAGTTTCCTGTTCCTGATTCCCTGTCCCGCCGGTCCCGACCCGGTTCTTGTTTTTAATTACTTTGGATGGATCCCCTGGTCTTGGACTCAACCTCCCATTTTGGATTTCCCCTTTGGATATACCCTTGGATTGTTCGCCTTGGATTCACTCCCCCTGGACACCTGCACTCCTCGGACACGCCCCCAGTCTTCAGACCCTTCTCCTGCATGACTATTTTCCCTAGTGTATCCTCACAATTCTGGATCGTGTCGTCCTCATAAGGCCCAGAAAGAACTGTTCCTGACAACCATACTTTTAAGTATGTCTTTTCAGGCACTCTAATAGTACCTATTTTTGTAAGTGAACATAGACAATGGAGGAGGTAAGGATATACTGTAGTTACCCTAGGAACAGAAAAACTATATAATTTAATTTACCATCATGAAATTTAAATATCAGGGATGGGAATGGCAACCTAAAAAGTTGCTGCACTCTGAAAAATTCTGTCTTGGTTTTACCCTTTCAGTAATCTCTTGTTTCAATTAATTAAGTGAATCCTAAAGCATATTGGAGCATCTCAGCTTGTTGATTTAAGAACTCTTGGCTCCTGCTCAGAATTTTCTTGTTAACAAACCATAACAACTCATGACTCAGTCTTGAATGACAATAATTAAGACCAGAAGGGAAAGTTTGTCATTAAAATCTTTATAACAGTACCGTAATCTAAAGAGTGAAAAGGCAGTGTTTTACAAGGTCATTTGCAGAAAGTGTACAATTAGAAAATGAATATGCTGTGAAGTCAATAACCCTGTGCTTGAATAATATAATAACAATAGCCATTATTGAAATAAATGAGAGCAGTTTACAAACTGAAGAAAGAATATGAGCAAAAATAAAATCAAAACTAAAAAATAGCCCCCTCTAAAATAATAATCCTCATGAGAAAATATATTTTGCTGACAGTTTACACAAGACGTTGAATTTACAAGTCATGTGCAATATTGCATGTAGTGTATTGTGTATGATTGGAACTTTACCTCTTTCACAGTCATTGGGCAGCCCCTCATCTACATCCATAATATAGGACCATAGTACCCCCTACTGTGGCCATGGTGTCAGGGGCAACTCCCCTTCAAACACTGGGAACATTGGGGATATTGTCTACTCTCATTCTCTAGCAACTACACCTGTTCTGAGGATATCTGTTCTCCCCTCTGTAGCATTACCAGTTCTGGGAACTGCAGCTCATTCCTGTTACTGAGAACTTCCCACCCAGGCAGTGCTGGGAATGTTACACCTTGACCCAGTTTCTTTTTTTTAGGGAAAGGACTTCCTGGTTTTGTGTGTACCCCATTCTGTAGACTAGAGAAACAATACATTTTTGTTGATATGGGCTGAGCAACGCAACAAATGTAGCTCTGCTCTGCATCATGTTGGGATTTGATCACAGTTGCTGGAGTATGTTTTCAGCATGATATTGAGTGGATGCTGAAAATGTATTGAAATGAATTGAAAGTATCTATTGAAAGCGTGTTACATTCATGTTAAGCCAAATGCACATGTTACAGTTAAATGTGCTTTTACCTTCATTTCCCCTCATCTATCCACTTTCTCCTGATAGAGGCCTGATACCTTGTGACTGACAAATTGACTGAGCACCAAGACTCAAGACTCGCTCTGTTCCTCGGTATCACTCCTTTGATCCATCTCATTGGATCTTCCTTCTGAGCCCAGATAGCAGGCACAGAACCCCACATAAGAGACACAGAGTCTCAGCTTATTGGTCTTCCTGGTAAATTCTGATGAATCAGGTGACCACAGGCAATAGATCATTCCCCACAGCCTTATGGGGAATGTAGTTGAGACAAGGACCTTAATCTTGCTTCCTCCTACTTCCTTCCTTAAATGGTATTAACAGAAACATGACTTTCGTTTAAGACTTTGAGGCTTTTCAATTTTACCCTCCTAACATTATGTTTTTTAGTTCTGTCAGAATAACACAAGTTAACAATTACTTATTAAAGGAAAGATTGCCCAAGTGCAATAAAATCTTAGATTCTGTTCCTTCAGCCCTTGCCCTTTAAGGTTTCACAGTCTTTAAAGTATCTTGTTATTCCTGACTAGTGGGCCCTGGCAAGGGGCAGTGGATTTGCCTTTCCCTGTCAGAAAAAGATAAAAAGCAGGTAGAAGATGGGGAAGAAAAGACGCTTCAGAGCACAGAGCAATAGCATGGAGGTTGGAGGTAACTTTACAGCTCCTTTAATTGTCATTTATTGGATGTGGCCGAATTTCAAATGTCAGCTGGGTTTAGCAGACACTGTTTCAAAAATTCTCACAGGGGTTTAGAAGGTAAGTGCTCTGCATACAGTAAGACTCATCACTCAGTCACACACACATGCTTGACATGTTTCTCAAATTACATCTTTTTGATTTAAAATTAATTCAGGCCTCTACAAAATGCAATGATATTGCAGCTTTTCATATCCCATTGCTGTATCAAGCACAAGTTCTCCATGGCATGGCTATAAAGCATCACATTGCAATAGGTTTCAGATACTCTCCGTTAAAGAATGACAGTGCATACTGTACATACAAATGTTAAGAAGAAGCTTGGTGTGCTCCAGGTGGAACATGGCATTATATTTATGGCCAACTATCTTGCCACATTATCACTTTAAATGGATTCAGATTAGGATGAGGCCAAGTTGTTTCTGTGGCTAGTTTGTGAGCCATTCACCTTTGTGAAAGAGCAGACATGCCCATAAACATATGCTGGGAAGAGCATATGAACAGGTCTAGGAGTACTAGAAAAGTGGAATTTTGTAATTGTAGAAGTTTTACTTTGACTCGGTCAATGATGTACTGTACCAAACACCATCCATACGTCTCTAAAGTTTGTAGAATAGTAATGTTACATGTGATGCTCAAGGCTAATGAGCTACAGCCATAATGTACTCAGTTTCTTTGAAATGAAGGCTCTGACTCAACCTCACTAGACAAGCACCATCTAATTTTGTCTCACGGTTATGAGCTTACTTAGATAATAACCTCAGTGTTCAACTTTTTCAGTGCATCTTATAATGCTTTTAATTTTAATCTCATAATTGCTTTAGCTGTGGTTTCATATGTTATTAACATGAATGTGGTATCAATGTGCTTTATGACACTGGGTAAACAATGTTGTACTATGAAACTTCTGTTTTGGTACTATATACTATATATATATGGTCCAGTTTCGTATAGATGAAAACCTGTTAAAAGAAAAATGTATGGTATATCTTAAGTATGGCAAACATTAAATCAAACCATGATAAATTCACCGCAGTAAACTGTCATAGGATTTAAGCAGTTGGTGATTTAAGAGACTTGATGGACTGCTGACATTAAAGACTGCAGATGCCCATCGCTTTTCTAGACACTGTCTATAAATTTTACTTAACTTTACTTGACTTAAATGAATATAAATACTAATAGGAGTCATAAGCCATGTGTCAGCACTAAATCAGTGTTTCATCTTGTATGTCTTAATCAGATTCTGAAATACACATTTGCTTAACATTTAAAATTAAGTGAATGTTCATGTTTAATTCATTCTTAACTGGGAAAGTCATATGAATAGCTCATGAATACATCATAAATGAACTGCATTTCGCAAGACTCCAATAGTAAATGATGTATTACTGAGTATAAAATTACACTTTAAAAACAGACATTTATTGTGAAGTATTACCTAAGTTTGTCTTTTTCTACATCAAAAAAAAAAACACAAGTTCCATTAAATTCTGGCCTGGCCAAGCTATCACTTTTATCACAAAATATTATTGTCTTTCATGATAACTGTATTTGTCTAGTTTCTAGAAACACGTTTTGCTATTGCAATTTAAGGGAATTTGAAACTGAAGGATGAATGGTAGTAACAATTTAAGAAAATGTGTTGGGATTCTCTGAATTTGGGTTCCTGACCACCAATGCATTCTTATTCAATTCAGAACAGTAAACAAAAAATTGTTGCTCTGCCCACTTGTCCACCATGTTTGGCATGATCCTCTAATAAAGATAACAAACGGCAAAGAAAATACAAAACAACAACTTTTTGATTTGTGTGATGCTACAGCAGTATATACATTTAATTGGCTTGTGACACCTATAATAATTTCAGTCTGTTAGAGAAAGTAGGGGAGGCAGCAACTCCTCCTATTGAATGAAATAAATGGACTATACATATTGTGTTGAATATTATATAACTAGAATATAATGTAAAATTAAAGCTTTATCATTATTAAATTCAGCTTAATTAATGATTGCAAGCACCTAGTTGTAGTTCCCATAGTAGGGGTGATGGGACCTCCATCAAACTAGGCAGCACTTCATCAAAACTCAGTTTTTCGATAACAAACTCTGTCTCTGTTGTGAATTCTTTTTTAAAATTTGTTAGGAAAAATGAAAAATTACACTATTCAGGTGATTGTAGCAATTGCTTGCAGGTTTAACAACATATGAATACCTCCTTGACTTCTCATCTGTCTACCCTTCGCCTCGCAACTATTACTCATCTGACTCTGGTCTTCTAGATGTCTCCCAAGATTATTTACATTCTTTGGGTGACAGGGCCTTCTCTTGTTATGCCCCAGAGCTCTGGAATTCTATCCCCAAGGGTATTGGAGAGTCACCTACCCTGAGTGCATTGGAAAGTGTTAATGAGGGAAGGTGAAACACTCTTGTGAACTACAACTAGTCAAACAACATCAATAGCACTTATGTTATCTGTGAAGACATCTGGTATTGCAAATTACTTTTCATAAAATATATTAACCCTGCAGCAACACAAATAAAATTCTTTACAGGGAGTAATATTATACTCATAAAAAAGTAAGGGACTTTGATCATTACATAAGTCAATTACTTAACTGAGTTTCTGAAACACTTTTTAATATCGAAGTACTGTAATTGATAGATACACTTGTATTGTTTCTACAATACATCCCTTTGTACCATACTGTATAACCATAATATTTCACATTTAGATCCATTAATCCTAAGATCAGAACCTTTAGGGAATACTTCAATCATTTTAATTGCTTTTGCAATTTTGTCTTTACTTTTCAAAAGAGTGTTTTCACCTACAAGCTGACTAATTTTAATGTCTTTACCATCTACAGAAAAGGCCTTTGAGTCAGGGTGGTTTACTATGCTTAAAGATGACAACTTAACAACAGTTAAAAAGAGGATAAGAGGCAGCCTTGACTTATGTCTCTCTTAACTGTGAAAACATTTTGGAGATTTTGAACTGCAGTACAAAAGAGCCATTGAAGCATTTATAAACATTTTAACCGTACTCATCAAATTTTAATCAAAATCAAACTCTTCTAGTGCAGTCAAACAAAAATGTGAAGTGCAGTCAACAAAAATGATTCTGTACTGAGATACATTCTGTATTAAGATCTAGAAACAAATTCAGAGCAACAGGTTCTGGAACAGGGACAGGGCATAAAACCAGGATGACGAGGCCAGGCACTCCAAGCCCCGGCCTCAGATGGTCAGGACGCCATGATGAAGCCTATGACGTCAGATCTCTCCTGGACCCGCTGGTAGGCAGGCTTCTGGGCGTCCATCTCCCAGTGCTGAGCCAGGCATAGCGAGGACACCCAGTTTAAATAAGGAGACAGAACAGGAGGCAGGTGCATGTACTCAACTAAAATACGAAAGGGCCGGAGCGCCCTTAAGAGGAGGGATTACAATCGTGACAGATACTGTATTTTCCTGTGGTCAACTGACACTCCTAAATAAACAGACTAAAATTAATGAATGATTTTAGATTCAAACACAAGTTTATGAGGGAAACTAATGCAATATTTCAAAATTTGTAAATGTATTGACAACGTTTAACATTTTATACTCTAAGTGTATTTTCTGTGTGTGCTGCCTGAATGCAACACCCTACACTTGCCTACTGTACATTGAATGTCACATGGTATTTGCACAATCTAGCACCCAAATCTATACTCTTAATGTACAGTATTTACCATCTGTTTCCTGGTCAGGAATTAACAAGTTAGTTAAGTAAATTTCTAAATCAGTTTTTAGTATTCGCTAGAATAGTAAACCTACAAATGGTTTTCTAGTTTAGTTCTATAACCTTTCATGACAGAAGTACAATAAGTCTTATTGGTCTTTAATTAGTTCAGTCACCCTTGTTATACATGGGCACTACATTAAGAGTCAATAGGTAGTACTCCTGTCTAGATTGTTGGAAGTGTTTTGTTAATGGTCTATAAATTCTATCACATAAGTACAATTGGAAGAATACCATCAGGACGTGAAAGATTTGTTTATCTTAAGTGCTTCTAGTCCCTGTAAGATTTCTGTTTCCTCTATGCTACAGTAATATTATTTACTAAGGAAATTTTCCTTAGTCTGTCATGGCCGCTGCTTTTCACACATTGATTTACATGCTCATGGGATAAATTTGGTTTGAGCTTCAAGCAGAATGTCTTTAAGCTTTTGCCATCCATTTCCTACTGATTTCATATCTATCCTGTCCTATTCTGCTCTTAAGTTCTGTCACATTCCTTTGAAATCAGCTTTTCTGAGATTGTTAAACTTTGTTTTAAATGCTACAAGTATAGCTACAAATTATACTTCAAAGCTTACTTTACTATAAATACAGTTCCCTAAAGGTTTGTTGTTCTGACAGTGTCTTGATTGCTTTAAAATACCTAATCAATACAATCATGCCCTTTGGTAGGTGTTCCAACAAATGCCAATATTCAATTTCAACTACTGACATTTCTGTTTATTTTTCCCAATCTGTGAGAGAAAAAGTCTAATCTCCTATGAGAACTACTTCTTCTTTTACAGATACCCTGGTTTCATTGTATAAGACTGCATTATAAGTGATGTCTGAAATTGTTGCTTTGTGGTATACTCCTCTTGAATATATTTATGGTTTAAACTATATAGATTTTAAGTGACTTGATTCATTTCACTTTAGATGACCCTTGTTTAATCTGTTCTGCATTTTATTCATAATACTCCTAACATTAAGTTATAAGCATGTAATTATCTGGTACTTTAACAATTAGATTTTTAACTGAGGTTCTGTTTTGCTCAGAGCATGAATCAGATTGAGGGTAGAGTTAGGGGGCCTCAAGGTTTTGTAACAGACAGCTCAGATTTAAAAAAGCAAGGTAGGTCTGGGGAATTTGAGACAAGCAGAGGCATAGAGACTTTTGAAGTGACAGGTAACAGCTGTCTCATCGCCTGACAATGTGACTTTGCATGTGCTTGTAGATGATTCAGATGAGGTGTGGTAGGTTGGACTATGGAGGGACAGGAGAGAAGGAGTGCTCTTGAAACTAGAGGTGGTCATAGGCCCTTTTACTCTTGTAAATACGTTCACTGGGTATTTATCAGTGAATGACAGATTATTGATTGATTATTTGAGGGCACATTTTCATATGAGGAGGGGGCAGAGGACAGCTGCCAAATGGGTATACAGTGGGTATACACTCAAGTAAGTCAGATGCAGAATGTTGCTCAGGCACTTAGCCATATGAGAAAATGAGGAAGAAGAGACAGTCAGGTTAGTCCTGTACATCCATGGGGTAGACACAAGATGCAGTCTGCCTGTCTTCAAAAGGGTTTTCACACTGATAAGACAATTGGGAGTTAGGAAGCAATAAGAAGGGACATCTGAATTGATTATTGAAAATCACTGACAATTTAGATTGGGGGAGGGGGGGCATGATTTCTTAGGAGTCTTATTGTGTAAAATGTGCTAAGGCTCTGAAATAAAGCACCTGTGCCTGGCGTTACCATCATTGTGAGCTTTTATTTGCATAGACCCCCAGCAGACCCCTAGAACCAATTTATATGAAGATCGGGTTCATCACATAAAGCTGTCAGGCTGAAATAGTATTAAAGCTGTCTTACCCAACACCTAGTCTTTAGATTTATTCTGAAGTGCACAGTAGTTGCATGTATGCAGCCTGAATACACAGGGCAAAAACACGTGTCCAGGTCATTCAAAGTGCATAGAATACACAGAAGTCCTGAGAAAAAAGCTAAACAACATAGTCCTTAGTGTTCCTTAAGGAAGAACAATAGGTGTCCAATTCATTGTAGATAGATGTTAGGGTAGGGACAGAACAATGGTATACTGTACATGCAAAAGCACAGAATGCACAGAGACATGGAGAAAATGGAGATATGAAAGCATAAAAGGATTGAGTGCAATATGGTATAGGTGCATGGACCATGAAGAAAGGTGTGCAAAGGTGTGTTGTGCACAGAAACACAGAGAGAACAGTGACATGGGTGGTTGTTGCATCAGTGTTGCAAAAGCAATCAGTGAGAAGAAAGAAACATCTTTTGTATCCCCTCATTGGCAACAAGCGGGAAATCTTCAGCAAGAAGTGAATGTTTGGTTGATATGAAAAGGGTTTTTTAATGCCTTCCTGATGAGAGAGACAAAGTGTGGAATGTAGACTAGCTAGGAGTAGGGGCAGAGGACAGCTTCCAAATGGATATTCACACACTGAAGCCAAACAGATACATAAAGTAGCTCAATCGCTTACCCCTGTGAGAAAAGGAGTCCTACACATCCACAGTCCTACCCATCCACGCTCCTTACTGACCTATCAGACATCCCTGCCTAGAGGTCAACTGACTTCAAGCATTCTTTCAGGACCCTATGCAGACAACACAATCCAGGGAGGAGTGAGGAAAACACGGGGAAAAAGGCATGCAAAGGGGCTGGCAGGAAAACAGGGGGCGTGTTCATGGTGCACTGGTGTTCGGGGGAGGTGTGGCCGAGGCAAACAGCCCAAGGGAGTCTGAGGCAAATCCATGAATGTAGCAATAGTCCTAGACCGGGTGATCTATCCTAACGAATACGAACAAAGTTAAAAGCCAGAGCGGGATCCGGCGAAGGGTCGGGGGAATAAAAGGGGGGGTAATGGGACCAGACGCTCCAGTCCTGGACCCAGATGGTCAGGACGCCGTTGTGAAGCCTATGCCGTCGAGTCGCTCCTGGACTCTCAGGTAAGTGGGCTTCCAGGCGTCCATCTTCCAAAGCTGAGCCCGGATTGACAGGAACAGGAGATGAGTATAAAACAAGGTTGGGCTGGAGCATCCTTAAGAGGAGGGGTTTACAATTGTGACATCAACAATATCTCATTGATGGGTGGCTACTTTTCAGAAAGAAAGGATGCTTTGTTTCAGAGTTGAATTTAAAGATCTCAGTTATTATTGGGTCAGTAACATCTCGTTTCTACTTCATCCATCTATCCGTTTTGTAACCACAATATCCAATACAGCACAACGGAGAAGCTGGAGCCTAACTGGCAAGCAATGGGTGCAAGGCAGGACACGTCCCGAACAAGAAACCATATACAAACAAGATCACACTCACAGCAGGGCCAACTTTTCAGTAGGAGGAAACAGGAGCACTCAGAGAAAACCCACACAAACACGGGAAGAACACACAAACTGCACACAGATAGCACTCCGACTGAATCCAGGCCTCAGCACTGCGAGGTAGCAATGCTGACCACTGCACAAACATGCTACCCTCCCCTACTGTACTTCATTAGAATTAGAAACAAATATGGGTTCTCATTGAAAGAACTAGTATAGACATTTTCTCATGCGAATTGCATTAGTAATTGTGAGAAAAAAATACTGTGTATTGCCTGATGCAAAAAATAATAAGTAATTATTTCCTCTACCCATTTGGTCATAGGCCTTGGCTAAATTCTAACATAACTGATCTATTTCTAGTTAAATGCTCATTAGTCTAATTTCTTCATCAGTTATTGACCTCACCTTTAAATGGTGGGTGTAATTGATTCATGCAATTATCATCAATTCATTTATTTTTTAATTTCTTAATTGGGGCACAATAACCAAATCTCTAGTACAGAATTTAAAACATGAATTTCCTTCAATGACGCCCATGTTGTTATCAATTAAAAATTCAGCCACTAAATGCTTTATGTTGCTATTAAATATGAAATCATTCAGGATCCAATTATTAAATTTCTAATACCTTTAAAGGCTATTTGTATCTTTGTCTGAGCCAATAAAAATAAAGTAATTAGTTTATGATAAGATATGTTACTGAAACATACTGTATGTGGTGTAATCTTACAGAAATCCAACCACAAATCAAATCTAGATTTCAGTTCTAATGTTATGGGTCCAAATATATTCCTTTAAAGGTAGGCTTAAGAAATGCCAGGAATCCACAACTGAAAACTATACAGTATCACCTTTTTACTTTTGTCATTTTTTCTCCCACACTGTTTTGTCTTCTGGGGAAAAAGCCCCTGCAACATGAAAATACTGTAGTTATCCCTCAGAAAGACACTTTTTCTGGCGTCTTCCCAAATCATATCCCTGTAAAATTTAATTGTCAGCTAGATGATAATGGTACAAAGTTTACTATCATTTCTTCCCAACATTGAATAGTATCCACTGTGCCAGACAATTTGAACTTAATCTCCTGTAAAATGTATGCTAGGGTATTAATTGTTAACTTCCTTAAATCCTTGTTCTTGGGTTGTTTAATCCATGTAATCTGAAACCTCAATCTCTTTTCTCTGTGTTTTGCCTTAGCAACTACTGTACTTGCTTCAGAGGGATATTTTCTTGCATGAGAGCTTGTACCTTTTGTTCCAGAGATCTGATCTTATTTTGATAAAACTTAACTTCAGTGATTAAATGCAGACATATTGTGTGTGCCTGCTCACACCATTTAATGCTTTTCCCACAACTGTTTCAGTGACAGCTTTCTATCCTTCGTAGCCTCACATTTAGCACTCAGAGAATGTATAGATCGTAGGTTTTCGGCAGAAGTGATTGACCCATACTATACAATACTGTATGTAAAATATCTTACTTCCACTGTGGATCACTTTGCACTTATAAATGTTGGATTGTATTTCCCACTTACCTGCACCCTCCATTATTTTATGCAAGTCTTTTTGTAACTCCCTTACTGCTGTTTCTTTGTTTAACATTCCCACTATTTTATTAAATCCATCATATTTGTTTCATATAGTTCACTATTAATTCCAGATTTTGACATTGCATGTACAGTACAGTACAGCAGGCTCATTTACTCAAACTCATTTCACTCTATGGGAAACATTGTACCTGTAAATACCTGTCATACAGTACCTGAATTCATAAGAAATTCTTCTTTCACACCTGAGACACAGAAGATTTTCTCTACGTTCTGCTCTTGCACACTTGGAGTGGTGAGTTAAGACTATTTTATGTGTTGAATATTTTAATATGCAACATTGGAATGCAACCTCTGAATATATCAGTCACATTCAGTTCCAGCAAAGCGCAAGGCACTTGTTTTCCAGTTTTTATTGTGCAATTCCATTTTTTAAGGTATTCACAGACAGTGAGCGAATAAGGATATTTTCACAGTAGTTTTAAACTGTAAACATGCATATCATGAGGAGATGCCAGAGCTTCAAGTTGAGAGGCAAGTTCCACTATAAATTAAGCCCAGTGGGTAGTACAGAGAGAATGACAGAGAAAAAACATCACACAATGGACAGAGATGGCAAGATGCCACATAACCAGCAGACAGATTTCCCAGCATTGCAACACCTCACTCAGAAAGCTGCCCTTTATATTCATTTACCAAGGTAGATTCTGAAAACTTCCTTTAGAACTGTGGCAGAAAGGACTTTCTAAGCTGTTGGAACAATCTTTTCTTAGTTACAGGCTTAAAAGTCACACTGCCAGATTTAGTCTTCCATTCTAGCTCTCAGTGCTCTCATTCCCCCATTGACTGGCTGTACTGTACCTGCATCTCCTTGGGAATCAGCAGCCACCACGGCGCATTTATGTAAAGTCATGGTGGGAAAAAAACTTCTCAGAAAATGGCCCTAAAATAGCAACACTTGACAAACAGATGATGTAGGGACTCCCCACAGTGTAACTGTCTTTTTTAACCAAAACATGTCTTTTAAATAGAAAAGTACCAAAAATTTTCATTTTGGGTCTATGTTCACCCTAGTGGAATACAGAATAGAACAATAGTCAAACACAGCTCAACACAAATATGGGAATACATTTTGTGTGTGTGAATAACAAAATCTTAAATTTCAAGGACATGTTTCAGACATTCTGAATGAATCACCATAAACCGGGATCTCTATTTAGATTGTTTTGCATAAACTTTTTTTTTAGTTAGAATGCTTGTTCTATTTCTAAACATAGCTTGGAATCTTACAGTTACAGCTTAAAGTTTCTTCTTGCTTTTTTATTTGTTCCTTATTTGCTGACATTTCTGCTTTTAGACCATTGACAGATCCTGAAAGTTGGCAAAGATGCTCCTTTCTAAAAAGTATAATCAACTGAAAGTGATTCACAGGATCAACTCTGGTGATCGGAGCTCCTAACCAATCACACCATCATGTAGTTCAGTCACACATTTATGTCTTGCTATCTCTATCATATTTTCGACACATTTTACAAGTAGCTACTACAAAAGATTTGTGCAAAGCTTTAATCCAAGTCCTAACCTATACACCATATTTCATATTTATAGCCTTAAATTTGTTTGTTTCTATGTATGTTTGTCTCTTGGCAAATTGGCATTTATGTTGATAGTGTTTTAACTTACTGTCCTCTCCATTGTTTCTCATCTAATATTTATATTTAATATGACATTTCAAAAAGATTCCTAGATAATCCTGTCCCCCTGTATACCAACTGGTAAATGATTAATGAGTATCATTATGATGCTTTCTTTAAAACACAATTTAGCATTCATAACTTTTTTGAGAATACATAATTATACTGCGAAACCCAGCATCTTGGCTCATACCAAGAGGCCCAGTAAAGAAGATCTGAGGCAGGATAGCTCCAGAAAGTAACTAGGTGCAGCTGTTAAATTGGACACACCTGAGCTTTGATTGAGGGATACTCAGAAGAGTGTGTGGAATTCCAAAGAAAGGAAGGGAAGTTAGGATAGGTGCCTCTGGAATTTCCCACATCCTTTAGTAAATCGGAGTTTTATAAGACAGTAACCTGAGGAAGACAGAGTTAGTCTGAGCCTGATATTTAAGAACGAGACAATGTCATATCATAATGCCTGCAACTGTGTCAGGGTAGCAGTGTTTGATATTGAGTGGGGTATCTGGAGAAATGAGGTCAGGCAGACCCTATGGAATAACTACTGTATTAACTAGGGAGAGCATACCCTAAAAGAAAGGTGTGTGCAAGATAAGAATAGAGGAAGATTTGGAAAACTAAGGAGTCTGTTTAGACCATGCCCCAGAATGGAACTAATGTACAATACCAAATGTTGGTGGGGGCCAACCTGCACTGACAAAGTAGTGCCAAGCCACTGCAATGTGAAAAAGATAATTAGACAATGCTGGTGTATGTCACATTTCATCATAGGAGGACGGAAGATAGAGTTGTCACATAATCTAATAATATTTCTTTCCTTTACTCAAACTGTCTCCATTTCAATTTTTCTTTTTCTCATTACCATCCAATTATTAGATCCCCCCATCTGATAACTGAAAGATACAGGTCACCAAAGTCTTAGTTGATGTGAAAATTATGCAAACATGAAGCACGCTCCTCAACTTATTCAGTGGATTCATGGGTACATATAGTATAGTGTTTCCTTGATGATTCCATTAGAAACAATCTATACCACCATAGGTTGGGATTTCTACAGAGCTACAGGCTAGAAGCTTTTGGCTCTGCATATGTATCAGCAAATTATACATACAGTATTATATCGACAGGCAAGTGATCCCTAAGCACTTAGTTACTGTATTTCTACCCCTAATTTCTTCATTCATTTCTCTCAGAAACCCAGATTAATATTAGGACAAAATATGGATTTTATCAGTAAAGGTTTAAGCAGTGAAAATTGGAATGTTAATTACTGACTTTTGCTGGCATTCTGTGGGTGACCTCAAAACATCTGAAGATATTGGTCACCTGATCCTCAAACACAAGAAAAGCTGAATTTGTTAGAGTACAAGAGTAGATTCTTGTCACCTCTGTAAGGATTTATGGCATAAATTCATAACTTATCTTTATATTGGACCCAGAGGAGTACTCCAGTCAGTTTTGATTCACTATCATCTTCCCCTATTATTGCTCCAGATTCCTATGTTCACTCCTAGGCACAGGAAGGGAATAGGAATCAGTTATGTATTATCTGCACCAGCTAATGAAAGGCACAGTGGGTACATTATTGATTTAAAGGCAGTATGTGAAAAGAAGGATAATGTCATTGAAATTAGCAATTCAGTAGTATGCCTGTGGGGGATATAAAGTACCACGCGGTCAAAGGTATAAAAAGAAAACCACTTTTTTTAATTGCCTCTTTTTATATCCTCTTGGCAAATGTCTAGCTTCAGCATACACATAAATTAAAATGGCGTGTACAATAGCATCTGGTATTGAAGTTTACAAGCTCTAGTTTAATAGAGAATAGCAGACAGAAGGGGTTGGGTTTGATGTTAATAGCAATGGCTGCTATTCAGTTTCACTTAAGTAGAGTCCTTTTATGACTGGATTTGGAAGGATGTTCAATTTGGCTGCAATCTAGGTGGTATCTAAGAAGCTTGAGAGTGAAAGAAACTTCATGTATCATCAACTCTTTGTTATGTGTTTTTTTTTCTAATTTCAACACGTCTTCCCCTTTCACAGACCAGAAGATGACAGACCCTGAAGCAAAGCTATTCATTCCAACTTCATTAAATTGAAGACACTAAGGTAGAGAAGGTCAGTGTTTCTTTACATACAGTATTTGTTTTTATCCAATACAGTATACAGTGTACAGTACCAATCGGTATAACCCACAAATGTGCCCCATTAAAGACAACCTATCAACTCGGACATGACACATAGAAAAGGCCAGGTAGTGTACACCTTCGAGACAGAAGGCAATCCTTTCTCATCTGAGAGAGTCTGCAGAACCTGTAGAAAGTGCTTCAGTTGGGTAATACTGGATCCAGACCAATGTCTACACTTCAATGTCGGAAAAGTTGCCAGTTATAAGAATAAAACTGTGTTGTACTTGCTGATTTACTTTGGATGGTCTTAAACCACTGCCAGTGATGTGTCCAGTGGACACTCCATTGTGGTAGGTCCTGCTTTATTAACAAAGCAAAAAGAAGCCCTTTAAAAGAAGGGTGAAAAAGGCAAATCATAAGTTCTGCTGAGTATAAAAGAGGTTGGTAGTTGAAAACAGACCCTATCATGAAAGATCAGAGATGTTACAGAGCGTAAATCGTGGTGAGAGAATGCAAAGCAGGTAGCAGAAGGGAGAACCTGGTCATGAGAGTGCTATTAGCCCATAGGAGGTGAAAGAAATCAGTGAACCCAAAATGGGTTATTCCAAGAGAAAGGAGAAAAGAAGAAAGAAAGAAAAACAGTCATGACTGCTGAGTGGTATAGGGAGGATATCCTGGATATGTTAGGCATGTAGCCCTAGAGGCAAAGTAGTTGCATCGAGGAGATGCTCAGAATTGGTGGGCATCAAATTATAGTTTCATGGTGAACAACGGAGCTCTCCAGAGCTGTTGTGAAAAGCGTAACCTCAGGTCACTTAAAATTCCAAATGAGTAATCGGGCTGGCAGGTTACTGCTATTCACATGAAGGTAAAGTAGTGAAACTTATCCTCAGGCAGGTGATAAGAGCTCTGTGAAGCTATCCCCAAGATATTAGCAGTGGCCTTCCTAGCATTGTCTTAATTGTGCAGAAAACAGCACAAGACCTCTATTGTCGATGAGGCCTTAGAATTTAAAGAACACAGTTTTAAAACTTCCATTGAAAACACAACTTTGATTCAGTCCATGTTTTTGTCTCACAAAGTTATCATTTGAGAATGTTAAGGATGGTTTGAAAATTTTATTTCATACTTATTGTGTAAAATGATGCTCAGTGGGTATTGTTTAATATAATTTAAGGAATTCTTCTGTTTCTTTAATATCCCTAGTAGTACAGCAGAATATCTCCAGCAGAGGTCAAGTGAAATACTGCAGGCATAGAGTCTGTGAATACAGAGTGAATAATTAGTTTTGTGTCACTATGGTAACACTATATATTACCGCTGGAGGAGAATCATAATTTCATAGAACTGGTATGTACAATAGTAGTGGCCCTACAGAGGAGCAATAAACCACAATGCAATTCAGCTCCTTCCAGACAGTCTTATTACACTCTTGGATTTTGTCTCATAGTACTGTAATTCAGAATAAAACATAATTAATGATACCTGTACCTGTTGTACAGAAGCAAGTACCACAGTGGAATTGTGGACCCACAATTGCCCTGCAATTCAACTAAACCAGCCTTTAAGGCATACTGTATAATTAGGACACAGTAAGAGTACATTTCATATCTAGAATGATAAAGGGAATGCCAGACTTTGCTTTTCATTCAACAAAGAATGAAAAAATAGCCAGCAAACAGGCACTTGTATCCTTAAATCCTCTGAAATAACCATAGCTAATGTCATAACCACTTTCAAGGAAAATAATTAAGTTCAGCTTTACAGAACACTTCTGAATTCCATTTTCTTTCATATGAAAAACATTTTTGGACTGTGCTGAATAAAATTTGTTAGTGTACAGTATTAGGCTAGACATTCCAATCTTTTTTTGTTTGTATGCTTTAATATTCACTTTGAAGCCTGCTGGTAATGTTGCACAATTGTCAATCAACCTGAAATATATATTTTATAACTTTATAAATATGTTGCCATTGCTAAAATAAACTTCATTACATTTTGTTGTTTTCATCAACATTTCCCGTTAATTATTTATAGTTTTGAAATTGAGATGTACTTTTGTCAGCACTTTGTTCTCAAGAAAAAAATCTATTTAGGACAAGAGGAATTGTTTTCTTGTTTTTCAGTTAGGGGCGGACTGCTGTCTAGTGCTGTTTTCCTAGGGATAATTTAGATTTATTACAGTACCTTTCCAACAAGGAGAAACATCCAGGTGGAGACCCTGGGTCACGTTTACAAACGTCTTAGTTTTTCACATTAGAAATTTAACATGAATAGAACACAAAATTATATTACATACATGTACTTCCATATTGTGCTCATTTGTAAACACACCTTGTTTTCAAATTGGTTTGTCTGCTTGTACGTGATAAACTGAGGCTTCTTTATGCTGACATCTCATCTTTGGAGATGAAGACACATACTGTAGCAACAGAAAATGATTGCAAGTCCCTTGGAAATAATTACAAAATCTAAAAACTGTGCCAAGTCAAATTCAGCTTCACATAACATATCTGTGAGGGCAAACACTCATGCAAATTTAATCTGCAACATTTCATTTCACATTTCTGCGGGGGGGTTAAACTGACAGCTCACACAACACCATCATCTGCAAGTATTTGCCAATAACTACTATATTAATGAAATGAAAATCCACTTCTTAAACTTACGTACTGAACCTTTAATGTCCTCTTATCAGTCTTGCAAAGAAACCCATACGGTTTTCAAGGGAACAGCCTTTTAATCCTGTTCATGTAGATCATTGTTTGTGTTTGTACTTCATGCCTATTGAATATAACAAATTCTCTTCCACATTAGGATTTCAGTGAAAGGAAAACCAATTAGCAATGCACATTGTGCTGATTTATAATTACTTCACAAGTACTCCACATTGTTGCTGCTCACATACTCTGTGCTTTATTACTTACTGTACCTCGGCTTTTCATTAAACGTTTGACAGAAACAACAAATGAGTTTTAAAAATTGAGACTGACTTGCACCCTGGTGCTGTCTTTCTTTTGCCATCACCAGCAGAGTTACATTGACAGCATGTCAAATGCTTTCCATAGAAAGAGGACATTAAAAAGGGTGTTGTGAAAGAGAAGAGACAGCTTATAAAATGTTTAAAAGTGTGTTTATCTTCTGAAAAGACTGAGGAGCCAGCAAGTACCCCAAGTTATTGGAAGGGTTTTTGGCTTGGAATCAAAGCATACATTATAGCAGGTATCGGTTGCATACCTTTACCTTTTTATTACTATCCTGCCACAAATAAAGTATATCCCTTATACAATTAGGTACTGCTCTGTAGATGACTTCTTCTTCATGTGTCATAGTCATAGCCTACAATTTTGTTTTTCTTTTGAAGGAGTGAACGCCCTGGTAATAGTGTTTGCTGCTGTATACAGATATTGGTCACAATGCCATCTTGTCTTATCTTTGGTTTGCTTCATTTGGAAACAGACATGCTATTGCTTATTATAGCTAATAATTTTGGAATTAATATTCAGTTCACAATTTATTGCTTCATCCTTTGTACCAGCAGAGCAAAGATGCTGTTAATATACTGTAGAGGCATACAGTATTATATTTACACAATATACACACTATAAAAGCACCACCAAACTGTGCAATGTCTTTTTAACATTGCTAAGCCAAACGGTGAGAAGAGGGGTAGACATGTTAAAAAGTGGAATGATGCAGATCTCATTGCAAGATAACAGACATGTGCTTAAGTATCCCAGGTCAATCTGGAACTAACCCTAACCCTGGCAAAGCTTGGCCACTTTATATGCTCATCTTTGAGTAGTCCTGGCCACAGATGGCTAATGATATAGCAAAATTCAATTCAGCTAACTTGACTAGAGGGCTTTTATCTGCTTTGTCAGTGCAGACCTTGACAGCTTATCATTTTTATTTGATTATTATTTGTTAGAGTATTGTTCTTATTGCTAATTATAGCAAAAGAGTATCCATTTTGGGGAAAAAAATCCAATTTAATCAGAAATGAATACCTCCTTTCTCATCTTTGTGGTTCTGCTCTCAATACTTTATCTAGATTGCAGCACATATAATAGTTAATCCCATTTCATTCATTGGCTTCTAAAAGGATCTTGCAGGAAGCAGAGAGTGCCTGATCTCCAACCAAGAGCATGAGCTTTGCAGATTTGGTTCCCAATCTGGAAACTGCACATGTAAATCAATTGTGTGTTTTACATGGAAGGTTGCAAGCACCTGTTTTACTGTGCATTTCCAGCATGATGAGTTTAAATAAACATGTCATTAAAATACCATGTTTCTTCAGCTCCTGTATTTTCCTGATGCTTTCTGTTTATTTTAAATCCTCCTTTATTAAAGTAAATTGGGGAGTTGGTCCTATTCAATCTGTCTTTTTTTCTTTTAATTTTTACGGTACAATACACATATTTTGTAACTTATTCCATTTAAATATTCTTATATTAATAAATATATATATATACTGTATTAACTTGTTTTATTATTGAGAACACCCAGGATTTGTAAGGAGAATTGTAAATGTGCTAACTCTCCATTGTATAATGTTATTGAAATTGCAATTTACCCCAAAAGGAAGAATATTTATTAAGTTATTTTTTATTTCAGTAAATCCTTGGATATCCATTTATCTCCCTTATATGATGCATTCTGTGGAAGACAATCAATAGTGTTAATACTGTATATCTCATAGTAGGATCTGAGCAGTGAATCCTAATGATATATGCTTTTGAGGTCTTCCATTCCAAAATGAAAAGTGCAATAGTCTGTTGAACCTCCTATGTTTGGGGAGGTAAAATTACATCCTATCCTAACACGTTTATGGTCTAACACCAGGGACTGAGATTTAGTATTGGCACTCAGCATTGATATACTGTAGCACTTCTCTGGACGCTCTTGTCTAATAAAACTTTTCAGGTAATACAGACAAACCACAAAAATGCATTTGTGAAAAAGAGCCCTACAGTAAGTGATATTTTCAGCTTTAATCCACTTGATTTTAGGAACTACTGCCAGGTCGTGTTTTCTCATGTTTTGCATGGAAACACAACATCGAAAATTCTATTTTTATAATAAGAAACATTAAATTTACAAAAAGCTAAAGGGTAGTAGTGTCTTTCATAGACTGGCGTGGAATTCCAGGGTTATCTGTGCTGCCAAATAAAGCATTGTAATGAATATAATTGTACTGCCATTCAGTTGTACTATCTTGAAAAATGTTGAAGTCTTTATCCTTAAGTTTCACTCTAAGAGCTCAGCAGTTTGGATTGCTGATTTACCATCAGCTACTGCCAAGAGCATTAACTCTTCCCAGCAGGACACTAAATGCTTTAAGTCCAACAGCTCCAATTGCCATAAGCAATTGTATTTTTTTTATCAAGGAGATAGGCTGTCCAGACAAGATACAAATATATACAGACATACAGAGGCTGACACCTTAGGCTGAAAGGCCATAATAGTATCTGGCATAGCTTTGATGTCAGACCCAAACAAGCACTCTGAAAGGCTGTGGGCTGTTGGATCACATAGAAGGAGATACCCAGAAAGCTTAGCAAAATAAAACCACTGTGGGGCAAAAAATAAGTTATTCTGTCCATTATATGCCTTACACAGAAGACAAAGAAAGGTCTTAAAGAAAAGTTTAGAAACATGAAGCTATGATTTTTTCTTTTTTTTCAAAACTGGTCCCAATACTTTAGTGCTTCACTTTTCGGTACAAACCATAAAAATATTGCTATCCCCTGGAACAACTGCTAATATGCAGATTATAAATACTTAAATTTAAAGAAAATGTTTGAACTGGAAATTAATGTACGTATTTAAGGGAGACGCGTCATTCAAGATGCCTACCATAGCATGATTTCCAAATCATAGTCTGATCTTGTCCAATCCCAGAAACGATGAAAGGCTAATGTGCAAGGACAGGAGAAATCCATGTTGCTGACAGTGATGCTAGTTGACACTACTATGGTGATAAAGAATACAGTGATGTTGGATGTGCTGGCCCTCAGATGATATGTTAAGCCGCAGTTAAGCCACTTGGCCTTCAAAGATCCCATCACACAAAAGCAGTGGAGTTAACACTGGTGTTATGGCTGAATTCTACTTTGGGCTTGCAGAGTCTGTTCCTCAACATCCTCAGTTTCTCACTTTGCCAGCTGATCTGCCGTGTAATAGGTCTACTCTCACATCACCCAGGTTGGATGCTTCACTTTCTGATGGATGAAGCGGGTCTCTTCCTGTATGTAAAAAAAACACCTACTGTACACATACTGTACAGTAGGTACCTTTGATTTGGTATTATTTATTTTAAGAAAACCTTTGATTTTGTGATAATAAAATGTATGAAAAATTTAACATGCAACCTTCCATGAAAACTGTTGATATACAGTACCTGATGATCCACTGTACTTCTATAAAGCCAGAATTTCAGAGTAGATTGAGGTCACTTGCTACCGTACTGTACACTAAAAAGTGGTTTCATTCACAGTACAGCTTATGAGTTGCTATGCATACTTAATATACTTCATATTTAAGAAGGAATCATTATAGTTTGCTACATACTAAAGATCTCCGTGCCCTTCACAGGAGTAGTTAAATTACTATAGCACAGAGGGATTCCTTTGACAATATGTAACAGCTGTAGTTCAAAAGACTGTTTTTATTTCTTTCAAAACACTCAACTTCACAGAGGTAGCCTCATCAGTGACTTCTTTTAAAACTAATGGGAATCACTAGTTCAGATGACTCATGCGTCACCTGCTCTCAGCTTCAATGAATATGTGTAGGATGCTATTAGAGGAATAGTTATCTTCTGGCAACACAATCCTGGAACTTTTCCATAGTTGAGAGGAGCTACAGTACCTTGAGAGGAGGAAGTCCAACAAAAGCATTTAATCTATTTAATTGAAGACATTCAGTACCTCATCTCTGTCAGGCATGTGCAGAATCACAGGATCACTGTACGCTAAACATATACATTAAATAATGAATGCATATAAGAAATCTAGTTATATGTCAACTAATTGAAAATGCTTGGTGCAGCCTGATGATCCACAATAAATTAAAGACATAGTAATTAAAATCATAGCTTCTAAGCTAACATGATGATAGAAAGGTCTCACAATCTCAGTCAGTTTTATTCGAACCTAATGTTAACAGAAAGCATTTTCACACACATAAGATGAGGGCTTCCTGTAATATAACTGCTTCAGTGCAAAATCTTTTTTTGTCAGTTGAAAGTGATTTCAAACATTTGAAAAAAAAACATGGAATAGTAGACGTATCAATCAATGCATTTTCTGTAAAATAAATATACAAGATTTATTTGATAAAACTCAATTGAGAGTTATATGCAAAAAAGCAAGTGGAAAAAAGTAAAATGAAAGTACAGAATTGGCAAACACAAAACCCCTTTCATGAATATGAGTTTTACATGAGATTTTAGAGATGCTATTGATTCTTGCTAATCTTTGTCAATTGAAAATGCTATGAGGCACTTGCACAATACTCCTGCTTTTTCAAAGCTTAAACTTCTATTCCAAGTAAATTGCCAAGGATATTTTTAGATTTTTCATTAGGGTCTCATCCTTTTCTTTGACACTAAGGTACTTTAAACAGTATGCGTGATAACTTACTCTAGATGTAATTCCTCTTCGTTGTGATAATACCCTGTTTTGTTTTTGACCATTTTGCATTTCTCTAAATTCAATCCAAATCAGAGCCAAGCCTAGTGGTCTCAAAAGTTTCCCATTCACCCATTCGATACATTGAATCCTTTCATTTTAATTACTATTCTGTTTTCACTAGATCTTGAAATTGATAAGTCACCATTCCAATTTTGTGTACACCTGCTGTGTCCCAGGTTTCTTCAGCATATTCTTTTTTTTTCCTTTTGGTGGCAATATACGTTTGTCATGCTAATACCAAAGCTGTATCTCAGGTGGAGACTTAAACAGCTTATCTGCAACATACACATTTCATTTTTTTTTTCCTGCAAGGACTTTGTTTGGAAATTATAATACCTGCTGTTTATGGTCATTGCATTGGTAATTTTTTTCTCTTATACCTATGAATATTTAATATAGCATAGAGCAAACCTACAGTACAGTTCAAACTGATTTCCTCATTTATAGTGTTAGTTACACTTTTAGGTGTACTGTATATGCTTCTGCTGTGTTTCACCCAATACACAAGTGAAATGGGTAAGCTTTGGGGAATAGGTCTGTGAAATAAAACACAGCAGTAGAGTATCAACTAAGATCAATTTGTATTTGATGTAAGTATTCAATGTAAGTATTTGATATTGACAACAATGTCTCTCCTTATGAATCTCTCTCCCATCCAATGCAAATACTTTTCAGTCTGGAAAGCTAATCAGAGGTGGGATCTAATACCTACCCAGGATCTTTAGCCTCAAGCTTATACATTTTTGAGATTCATTTTCTCCTCTCGTTTTAAACAGAAAATGTGTAGGCTTTGAAAGACGTTTAATGTATTTCCATAATCATTATGTAATAACCACATACTGTTCCATAGACTATACACAAGTGAGATTCTATATAAAGTTTTATGTAGCTAGGTTTAGTTTTATTTCTAACAATTGATTAATTAATGGTACAAATAAATTCCAAACAAAGCACTTTGTTCTATTGTGCTGCATCACCAGTTACTAATAGTAGTAAAATTAATCTAATGCAGCATGTACTGTAGGAGAAAAAAATCCTAAATTGCCAAGACATGAAACTTATGCTAAATCAAAAAAGTTACTCTCACATTTTGTTTATGTCAAGGAGACTGAATAGTGTATATACATGACATGCAGTATTTTACACTTGTGAAACTACTAAAATATCACAGAGTAAATATTTCTAATTTCTTTTACATATCTGATTTCAAATGAAATAAAATAAAAAATGACTGCTTGGGTTACAGATATCTGATAACAGGACTCTAGTTGTGAAAATAACACACACAATTATCTATATATTAAATGAATTATCCCTCCACCCATTTTCTAAAGTACATTATCCAATACTGGGTCACAGGAAAGCCAGGGCCTAACCAAGCAAGCAACGGGTGTAAGGATGCTAGTCCATCGCAAGGCACAACACACACACTCACACTAGTGCCAATTTTACAGAAGTCAATCAACCTATTAGTACAGTATGTCTTCAGACTGTAGGAGGAAACTGGAGAACCTGGAGGAAACCCACACAAAAATTGGGGAAATCATACAGCACAAACTCCATGAAGGACAGCACCCCAGGGTTTGAACCCAGGGCCCCAGCACTTTAAAATGATAATACAGTGCATTCATGCAAGAACGCTCATAGACATCCATCCAAACAAAAAAGCCTGTACTGTAAATACATCTTCTTAATATTTTACCTTCATTTTAAAAAAAAACTACTTTTCAGCAGTGGCATGGTACAGAAGCACCGCACAGAAAATTGAATCTCTTCACAGTATCTCCTTTGAAAGCAGTTTACTTCTTCCAAAATAATGTAAGATAGTTCATTCAAATATTACAGAGCTCCGCTTGCTCTGGGTTCCAGTTTCTTAGAACACAGTGCACAGAAACATGTCTCAGGTGTACTCTGAGGTGATGATTTTCTGATACTTGAGAAAAACAAAGATGAAAGCTTTACAATCCCATGAAACCCAAGGGATAAGTGTTCTTATCTAACCCTAAGCTCAGAACTCCTGCAAAATCTAAAATTGCCACATTTTCTCTCGTAAGAAAATGTTGTGTGCGTGATTCTGTCAACATATGAGAAATATCGGAAAGACAAGGAAGATCCCTCAACATGAGGAATTCTCTGTTGAGGTACAAAAGGAAATTAAAAGAAATACAATTTTCAATCAAAGAAGATTTCCAGCACAATTTACTGCCTGATCTGCCTCAATATCATTTCTTCAGAAAATCACCGGGGCTTCAATTAACCTTACCTTTATGGTTGAATCAGAAACCAAAGACTTGTTTTAGTATTAAATTACCACTTTATGCCTCCAGACATTAAACATTTTTATATTTATGCCTTCAAACATGAAATATTTTGATATTTAATGTATGTTCACTGTATAACAACTACAGTAGTTGCTTTATTTGTAGGTGTTACTGTATATCATGTAGATTCCTTAATGTTAATCTCCACTCTTAACTGTAACTGTGTGTAATAAAATCTTTAGGATTGTATTTGTACAGAATGTAAATAATCAGTGTTGTGCCACTCAGGAGTGGCCTCTGTCATATGAATTTATATATGATTGTGTTTTAAAGGGGAACTGCGACACTATTTCTGTATTTCAGGGTTAGAAAGAATTGGCATTGATGCGTACATTTCAAACCATAATGAAAGTAAAACATAGACAGCAACATACAAAACTTCCCATTTACATCACAAAATAGACTCAATTTCCAGGTATGCAAAAGTATGCGATTTCGAACAAGGTAACCAAACTTCCAGTGATGTGATGTGACCCTATTACATAGTGAACAAGTAATCTTGTCAATACCTCTCTTTTAATCCAATAGAATATTGCTCTCAATTTGGAGACAGTTTTGCCAACAAATGCTACTTACTTGTTCACTTTTCATGCACATCACATTGGAACATTTCTGCGGTGAAATGGCTGCTGCACAGCCCGTACTTATTCGCTTGTACTGTACTTAAAATGTAATGCTACACATTACAATAGTCATTTCAGTAACTAGTGAGCAGGAAGGGGTGCTTCAGGTTGCAATTTGCACAACTGTCGCACTCATCTGTGGCAAGACCAGGGGTTTGCGACAATATGTCGACTATACAGTACTTTCACAAATCCAGTTTGTGCCTAATGGGCAATTTGTACAATTTTGTTACAAGATTTAATAACTGAACTGATAAATTGGAACTTCAGTTCCCCTTTAAGAAAGGACATTACCAATCGAGTCTATCTCATGATGAAGATTTGGGAGTGGTGGAATAACAATGTGATTACTCAATGTGTAAGAAATTGGATGGAAAATGACCCAGCTATCCATCACATTTAATTTTTTCATACTGAATTGGCAGAGCAGAAAGATTTTTGTAAAATGTAAATTTTGGGGACGCTGCCTCTTTCTCACTAACATGCCCTCACTCTGTTTACAGTGATTTTTTAATTTAACTTAATATTTCTTTTAAAAAGAGATTAGAAAAGACAGTAATGTATTTATTATGGTGGCCTCCTGATTCCTAACTGCATGTAAGTATTTTTTGTAATTTGACTTTGTTAAATATCTGATCTCCTTGGTGTAAAGCATAAATTAAGTGTTTCCTCAGTAGAAAATGCAAGGTGTGATGCACAGTAGTGGTACAGTATAAAAAAAATAATACTTTCATAATGATATTTATTAATATCACATATTGCCTAAACAATATCTAAACAATGTGTGTATAAAAAAAAACATGGTTGAATTTTACACACCCTCATTTAATTATATGAGGATAATAATCCTTTAGAAAGTTGAGAAAGCAGAGTACCAAGATAATGTTAAACAGCAACTACAGTATAACATTACCATATCTTTGGGAGCAAAAACCTTCAGCATCAAAACAGTTTCAAGTACTGTAAATATTTTAAAAAGCAAAATGAATTCTGAAGTTTACAGAAACATTTAGTCTCCATATGTAGAGGGCAATGCTTCCATACTTATTGATTGGCAATAAGTTAATGTAATATGGCCAAGGCAAGTAAGGCGATCATCAGTCATAAAGGAAATCAATCTCCAGATTTAAATCCAAATGAGTATTCATTTTACATCATGAAGAAAACATTGAAGTCAGAACTCCCCAATAAGGGGCTTTGATGGCTCAAAGGGTTACAGATTTCATTCAATTATTGTGTCAAAGGTATATGCACCCAAATGCTGACTTTTACACTCAAAAGTGAATGCATCCCCGTACATACAGTACGTGTGTCACTTGAAATCACTAGAATGAACACAAACATTGTTTTTGTGCTAATATTATCAAAAATATAAATCGATTAACTGTAAGGAAATATAATATTTTGATATTGATATAGCAGTACGTTTGGGCAATGATGTATGTTGTCCTTTGCTGGATATGCACTAATAATCTTTAACAACAGAATCAGAAATTCAGCAACAAAAGCTACTGAATGTATTAAGTAAATTTAGTTTGATGATTAAAGGCAGCCCATGGTCCTGTTACAAGACTGGGTTTTCTGTCCTTGATTTTCTTTCTCTTATGACATATATTTTTCGTTGACAGGCTTGTCTATACTTTTATTTTAGAAGTGCTATGACTTATATATACATATACAGTAACTGTGTTGCCTCCATATTTCAGAGTCACGAAACATTTAAAAGTAAGTAAAACAGCTTTTGCAACGTATCACAACGTTTTCATTGTCATGTTATCTGGGGGAACATTGTGGCACAGAGGTTAGCAATTGCGAATTGCTGCCTCACATTGCTGGGACCCCGAGTTGAATTTTGGACCTGGAGTGCTACAGTATCTACAGGGGGGAGGAAAAACCTCATTTCACTGTCAGGAAACCTCCGGGAGTCCACGGCTGAGAGCCCCTCCAGTGTATACAATAAACTTTATTGACATGTGGTAGAGGGAGCCGGTAGTCTCTCATGGACCGTGACAGCATCCCTTCCAGAGTGTATCCCACCTTGTGGTCATTGTTTGGTAGGATAAGCTCCATGTCCTCCATGACCATGTACTGGGTGAAGCTTTTAGAAAATGGATGGATGTTAACTGAGTCACAATATATCTCAATATGTATTCTTTTTTAAATGTCATTTTATATACAGCACTATCTAAATAAGCCTATAATCTACATTAATGCCTTTGTCTTTGTTCTTGCTTGTTTGCTCTGGTAGAGTAAGCCCTTGTAATTAGTTTATGGAAACCAAAGTACTGATTGTTTACAAAATCCTACTTCAGTAAACTAATTGCTTCAAAGTAATTAAATCCTTGGTTTGTTTCCATATTCACATTAGTTGCTGACCATGAATTTCCAGTCCATTAGGACAGAAGAAACAAGAATCATTGGATATACAATCTTTCATGTCTATAATACCACACAGATAACCTCTCTGTTCCAATGTTTCCAAATGAGCAATTATTACAGTCATTAGGTAAAACTCACACCTACACATATGCTTTAATTAATGAGTATCACCAGGTCTTTAGACCACTGATACTGTAGTGTGCCACTGTTTTATATTGTGGATAGACAAATAAACTTCAAATTTTACAACATTTAAAGAGATACTGTTCCCAATTTAACTTATTTAACCATTATAGACGGACCTTTGTGGATGACAGAAAATATCTATTTTGATTTTTAAAACATTAATTCAATGTTTTTTTTTATAAAAGCACATAATCCTCCCATCAATCCATTATCAGAAAGGTCCTCTCTGGTAAGGGCAGCTTGGAGCGTATCCGAAAAGTATAAGGTGTAGGGTGAGCATGTGAGAAGGACTGTGGAGAAAATAACAATCTTGAACATCCAATCAAATCTAGGCTGTATACTTTTTTTGGAGGGGAGGGGGCAGAACACCCAGAGAAACTCTAAACCCACAAACTCCTCAAAAATTCCGAGCCAGCAAATTGCAGACAATGAATAACTTAAATAAACTTTTTATTAAATAGTTTCTGATGGAGGAAATTGCAGTAGTCTACTATTGTCCTGAACCCCCGGACAACCAGTTAATTTTCTCAGGTAGTGATTTTCACATTATGATTTCCAAACAGGGATAAACATAGTCATACTTTTCATTAATGGAATGTAAACTTCATTGCCTCTTACGTCAAGAGAACAATAGAAAGAAGTAATGGATGTAAATAGAGCCGGTCCAGGCTCCTGTGAAGCGTAGTTCTGGACCCTATGCAGACGGTATAATCCAGAAGTAAGTGGAAAAGGATGATGGGGTGGAGACTACGAGGATCAGGAGGGGTTGACAGACAGGGGTGTGTGACGATGGTGAACTGGTGATCGGGGTGTGTAGCCAAGGTGAACAAGTCCATGGAGTCCAGAGTGGAAATCTGGGATGAAGTCCAAAAGTCCAAAACCGGGTGATCCAACCGAGATGGGACAAAACAGAGTTAAAAACCAGAACGGGATCCTGAGCAGTTACAGGGAATAAAAGCAGGATCATGAGGCCAGGCACTCCAAGCCCCAGACTCAGCTGGGTCAGGACGCCAATACGGACGTAGGGCAACTTGATGGAAGGTGGGCCTCCGGGCGTCTGTCTTCCAATGCAGAGCCCAGAGTGAGAGTGCCAGGCTTAAATAAGGCGGGGCAGGATTGGGGGCAGGTGCACGTAAATAGCAAAATAAGAAAGAGCCTGAACGCCCTTAAGAGGGGGGATTACGATTGTGACTTGGAAGTAAATATCTTGTGCAGTAGTGATATTATAAAAACACACCTTCACTAATATTCTTCTCTGTTTCTGCTGGAGTGTTGCTTTGGCTGCAGCAAAGAGCTGATCGAGGAATATAAAGAACAGGTCAATGCAAAATGCACTCCAAAACGTCTTTTGCAATAGCAAACTTGAATCCTGTTAAATGTAGTTAAACACTTTGATTGATTTCCATGGCGCTGCCAACATTTAAGAAATTATTCTACATGTGTTTAATGACTTTATGTCTTTTTAGGAGCTTCAGATCTCATATTCAGCATTATTACCAATCATTATTACTGATTTTATGAGGAAGCATGGTAATACCAATAATGAATGTCATGCATATTTTTATGCCCATTAACACTTTGGTTTCAGGCTGCAAATGATGAACATTACATAGATGGTCTTCAATTTGAACTAAACTATGTAGATTATGATATGACATAGCTAATGTAGATGAAAAAATACTGTAATTTTTAGGTCAATGATGATATTTAAAATTCTTGCTGATGATGTTCTGAGGGACACTAGAAAACAGAGCATGTTTTAATCTACAGTTTTATCTTATTTCAGTTTCATCTTATTGAGCTGACATGGCATTCTGAGTCTGTTGCTATTGTTTTATTTATCAATACGTATTGTATACTGCAGTTCCTTCCATGCAGTATCTTGCCTTGTTCCCATTTTCTGCCAGTTTAGGTTCTGATTCACCATTAATCAATATCCCTCATTGAAAATTAAGGAATATACTGATGTACAGTACAGCGCAGTATAATACAGTACTGTATATGAAATATACTGCATTTTGTACTGTAACTCAATAAAGAGTTTTTTTTTTGCTGTGCATAATCCACACTGAAGATACATGATAGAAAAGTGAAACACCAACATACTGAATAGAAAATCAGCCTAATCAGACTGAATCAAGTCAAAGCTAAATGTTCTGTCATGAATCTTCTGAAAAGATTGCCTTACACAATGCAACAAAACAAAAGAGCCTTTTTTGAGGCTTATCTTGACCTTGCAGAGAATATATTTTTAAAGAGATAACACTTGTAAGTGAAAACCTTCAGTAATTATAAAGATATCTTAAGATGAGGTCTGCAATACAGAGGCTAACAAAGACAATGTGCTTGACATTCACCATATCATTCAAGCCTTTGCCTGATATTTCTATTACTACTGATGATAAATCACAATCATTTGATGATTGTAACCATGGCACATTGTCTTGGAAATGTTTTTGAAATCCCTGGCTGTCAACTTCAATTTAAGCTTCAGAATATAATTCAAAAACAGACAAAAAAAAATCTTCAAGGTCCCAGTGCTTTCATGAGAAAATGGTTGGTAAAGTTGAGAATCCAAATCACAGGGTAAAAATATCATGTTGAATACAGAGTGTACTGATACCGTACAAGAACCAACAAATTATTAGAAACACTAAAATTCCCAAAGCTAAAGTTGGATTAAAATGAAAAAAAAAACATCAAAGAATGGGAGTATGTGCTTATTGGTGTTGTGATTTGAAGATATGTTTTTACTAAAACAATTAGAAAGTGGGACAGTAAATACAGGGAGTAGCTTGTCAGTCAAATTCCATTTTACAGTGTGCTTGCATTGTTCTTGGCCCACTAAACATTGTATGCTTCCTTTTTTTCATTGTCTACTTTCTACATTTGTTTTAAAGCATAATGAGCTGTGATGCTCATACAGTACATCTAGTTGGATCTCAGTAGGATGCCATGTTCTTGCTAAAATGAATCTTACTAAAACTTGAAAACTTGAAGTCTTACTGTACGTAAAAAATACAATGGAAATTTGCTGTATAGTACAATATTTACAGGAAAGAAGTCAAAGGAATTTGATCCAGTGAAATGATTGATCCATTTTTCCAAGATCTCCAACAATTTAAAGGATTTCTTTTTCTATTTGTCTTAAAGACAAGCTGTTAAATAAAAATGTATTGGCCTTATAAGAACATTATTTGTGTCAGGAAAAGTTCTCCTGCATCAACAATCAGCCCTGAAAAATAATCTTGAAGATGAGGTCTCATACAGTATGTTTAATTTATGCTTTCCACCAATGCATTCCCTGTGTATAATCTCCATTACTTGTAGTGGATTTCTTATATGGAAGAGACATTTTTAGATTTAAAAGAAATGTGTTTTAATTTGAAGTAGGGGTGAAAAGAATTGAAAATAAATTCCCCCTTTTACTTACCACAACCATACAAGGCTGTTGGTGCACTATGCTGTACAGCAAACCTGCTTTTGTTTTACTAGTAGACTATACTGAATTGAACAAACTTAATTCATCCTCAGATTTCAAAAGATGTCAGATCTCATGAAGGCTATAAGATTATATAAAACCCTGTGAAATGCAGCTGCTGTTATAAATAATGAAGTACTTGGTTTATTAAGGAAGCAATGTTGCAACTAAATATGTCACATTTCAAATAAAAGTAAAATGCAAAACCTCTAGGCTCAGTCAAAATAAACCAATAATCGAGGAAGCAACAGCTTGTCATTTATGATAAAAATTCTGATTCATCCGAGTCTTAAAAATAACATATTTAAACCATCTGCTGCATCTCGCCAATTGAAATGAATCTGCATTATTTATTCCTCTTATATTCAGAAATAAACTGTGACATAAAGAAATTGCAAAGATGAATTGTTCATTTTCGATTGAAGAAGCCAGCTCTGAGGGCATAAAGCATTTAGCTTCTGATGACTGTGTAATAGCCCCTCATTGTTTATGAATTAATGTTTAAATATTTAAAATTCCCTCAGGAATGGTTGCACTTATATCACAGATATATTAGTCTTTGTTAAGCACCAACACAACTTCTGAGTGTCATCTTAACAAGAAATCATATTAATCAACATGTCCTGCAGCTCAGAAAGATACAGTATGCATTTACTCATACATAGAGCAGTGGCTACATGATTGCTAAAAACGAATGCATGAGACCTGGGTGGAGGTGAGCACTAAGACTAATTAAGTCAGCTTAGCCGTGTGGTTAACAAGGTCTTTTCTTTGGGGAAAGGATTGCAAACCTTTGCCTTCTACAATTAGAGACTGGCCCTGGGCAGAGAAGCCAAAACAAAACAGGAAAATTCAACAGGAAAAACATAATTATTGAGTAATGCAATATCTGCATTGTTTTCTGATTTTTTTTTTTTAAATACAGCTTGTGGTAAGAATTATTATTAAAGATCAACCAATTTATACTTCAATTATGTTTTCATCGGCTGCAGAATTGAATGCAAAGAAACATGGCTGTGCCATACCCAACACCATCCGCTGGAGTAAAACAACAACAACCGAGATATCTTGAACAAAACAAGAAAATCACTAGCCGTAAGACAGTTACACCATAAGGGTGCAGTCTTATCAGTACTTCACAGTAAAGTTCATGCAAGGTGTAAGAGAAAGAATCAGACCAGGACTCAAATGGTTCAGAGGCATTTTGGAGTATACTGTACATCTTAAGGCTCTGTAGAAATTCTACATTGCATTGCATTGCAGTAAC
The DNA here is from genome assembly GCF_055471065.1 of Atractosteus spatula. Classification (NCBI taxonomy): domain Eukaryota; kingdom Metazoa; phylum Chordata; class Actinopteri; order Semionotiformes; family Lepisosteidae; genus Atractosteus; species Atractosteus spatula. The sequence continues at coordinate 54,525,320 of NC_142708.1, read as the reverse complement.
AGTCCTCTGGGGTCAAATTTGTCAAAAACAGTGCTGTTCTAGAGGGAAAGCCCCATACTAGTCTGAAACCAACAAAGTAATGAAGGTTACAAGGGCATGGAAATAATGCTTTGTGCTATGCAATTGTATCTGATTTCATTTGAAAAACTTAATTTTATGTGTTTAAAAGGAAACAAAAGCCTACAAAATTCAAGCCTTGAATTCAAATCCTGAGTATATTTGTCTCTGTCTCAGATTGGCTGATGTGCTGTCCCTGCTGCGATCCCAATATGATTGCTGACATAACTGAAACATGGATGTTTTTAAGATCATATGTAAAGCATTTGTATTACTACCAGCAAATTGTCTTATGTCAACTATATTACAGGCAAATCTAGTCATTTATTTTAAGACCACTGTCATGTGCATAATAATTCTAGGAACCACTTCTGGTCTTTTTTGTCTGCTGTCTTTGAATTACTATATTATCATCATACAGTATTTTCAGAAATCATTACTGTTTACTTTCCAGTCACAATTCATTAAAAAATTTAAATAACTTCAAGTTACAAATCATTTCCTAGTGAAATAATGGATTCATCCATTATCCATAGCCTAACATTACTCTTGCCTAACCAGAAGGTGCAAACAAAGATATATTAATAATAATAATAGCAGAAATAAATACATTAGTTTTGTCCCTCTTAACTGCTCCCATTTGGAAAAGAAAGGGCAAATGAATAATACCTAGCCCTGTGATGTGGCTGAAGACTGTATGATTCATTTTTATAATATTTCTGAATAATACATTAGGTAAAGCAGCTGATTTGTGTTGTGATCCATCATAAAAGGGTAAAAATAACACATATTTCTCTCAGAACCTCAAGGAACTGCCTTTTGATACCAGTGGAAGCACTTTGGATACACTCAGAATGAATAATTTCCTGGTAATAATTTATTATTTTAGTAGGTAATAATGATTTCCCCAACAGTACTTGAGTGACTCAATTTGTGGCTTCCTCGTGTTTATTTATCGATTCATCTCTCTTTATTAAGATTAGCAAAGATCTTCTGTCATCGTAAATCAAATTAATTTACAGTCACTTATGCCCTTGCTTAAATATGATGCTAGATTACACACAAATCAATCGTGCAACAAATTGTTCACAAACAGGAAAGAGCTCTTAGTGCAAACAGCATTACTTGAAAGCATACAAAGCCGATGAAGACTTAAGGAAATCCATCATATATAAAACAGATGATAACTCAGTAGAACATTATACTAAGGTAATCCTTAATGCTTCATAAATTCTCATTCAATAGGTATCTGTGCATTGTGGCTTAGCAGGTTTAGCATTTTAATGACCTACTCCAAGTGAAGCAGACAGAGGCTGATCATGAGTTATTGTTTCCTTCAAAAAGTCTTTTAACAGACCTGGCCTGTAACCCATTCAAGACCATTGTATATCTTTAAGCTGGTACAGTATAATTCTTTGACAGCACCTCACTCATAAGGTTCCTGGGAAGGAAACATATACTGTTAAAAATAAAATAAATGTTTTCTTTTGAGAAACAAACAGAAAAAGGGCAGAATTATAAATGAAAGAAAATCTCATTTAAATATTTTCATCCTTCAGTTTATGCAATGGGTATTTTCAAAACATCCATGTTTCGTTTCTTGTTAAGAGTTCCTGTGCCTTATTGGATGGGACAGAACATCAAGGTTTAGCTATTAGCCATATAATGCTTATAATAATTGTGGACATATTAGCAGAACTGAATCAAGAAGAAGCACTACTGAGTATGAATTCTGGAGAAGTGCTCTGTATGTGATGAGAATGGAGAAGGAGTGCATTCCAAACAATACATTAAATGAGTGGGATAATTGCCTTGAAGGAGAAAAGACAGGCAGGACCAAAATAAAACTCAGAGTGGTAGGTTATGATCTTGGGGTTGCTTATGTTAATATATTGAGAGATTGGGAGAGCACAACTCACCAATAGTGTAAACTATGAATATGTTCTGTATTTAAAGAACATGCTGATACTGGTGAAGACATTGAATACAAAAGTGCATGGAACAAGTGGCAAGATCTCACAGGAGTGTTGTATGATCAGAAATTGCCACTGAAACTGAGAAAAAAAGAGTACTGTATGTGAAGCACAGGTGAAACCCCTACAGCATCAGTGAATGTTGAACAGACAGCACGATCAGAAAGTGAGTGCAGCAGAAATAAAAAAAAATGAGAATGCACAGACAGGGATGAGGTGTAACCAGAACTGATACAATGGGAAATGAGGATGTGAGACAAAACATCAAAGTGCCTCCAAACAGCTAAGACAATAATAAGACAAACAATGAGACAATAAGACAAAAAATAGTTCAAACCAACTAGGATGGTATGAATGTGTCACAGAGGAACCAGCAATTATATTGAGAAAAGAGTGTGAAGGAGAAAGCATCTGTTAAAGAGTGGAAGAAGAGAAGATGAAGATGTTCTTAAAAAGCCATGGAACAACAGACCTAGTCTGGATTTGAAGGAGTGTGAATTGAAAGAGTAAATATTGTAGAGATCTATGCAGGCAGTGATGTCATGTACAGTAACCCACCACATAAAGAAATGGTGGGGAGCTTTGAAGAAGTTGCTTGTTAAACTTTGCCTTTCTCTTGAGGATATAACAGAACTCTTCAGTCCCTGAAAGCAATTTGTGATTGCCAGAAATAACCTATTCTCCAAGTCGTACTGCTCAGTATGACAGTTGTGTAATGAGTCAGCAACCAGTTTCATTCAATTGTCACTTGATTATTACTCAGTGTCTCCAGGGGTTCACCTTAACATTTCTGCCAACATTTTCCCGCCAGGTTAAAGAAAAAAAACTGGCAGGAAAAAATAATTAAAACAAACAAAAAACAGCTGTAGGATCTGTAGTTAATGGGAAGTGCTGAACCGAAGGGATAAACTGAGAAATGCCTATCTTTGTTTAGGAGTCGTCTGTGATTGAATTCTCATCTATTTTGCTGCATTTATTACATTTATCATGTAGAGTAGGGATGGAGATTCATCAACAGCTTCAAACAGTCAGTTGTAACATTAAATGAGAGAATAACAATAAAGTCATTTGAAAGACAAGAGTTTCATTTGCAGTTGAATGCTTCCATTAGTCACCAAGATTAAATTGAAAAGTATTGGCACCATTTTCTTTTATTCCACATGTATAAGACCTGTATAAGATAATGATCCCAGAGTATTATGTACTTTACTTCAAACACAATCTCATTAAATTTAAAAAAAAAGTTTTGTGCTGGCTTTGAATATAATAGAACATACAGTACCACAACTAATACCAGGCATATGCTTACAGCACTTAGCAAATACATCTTAATAAAGTACTAATAAATCCCTGATCAGATTCTATAAGCTGCTCAACTTTAATCTTCATTACACTGATCAAAACAATATTTTAACAAAATTACACAATGCAGCAGTCAAAACACTTCTACAGTTGCCATATTGCATATCCATTGACATGCTAACCCTTTCCAGGGAGTATTCCCAACAGATTCCCCTAGAGTTCAACACACAGAAATATTTAACACCACATTGCAATATGGGCAGATAATTCCCACAGCAAGACTACATCTCTGAACATTTGGAAAAATCTGGTTGACATTAAAAGGAGGTGGAAAGCCATGCTACATTCCATCATTTCTGATGAGAAATGCTCCAAGGCCACCTTTGGAAACGTATTTCTTTGGCTGCGTTTAGAAACATGGAATTACCGAAGCTTCTTCTAGTGTGATTTTTGTACAGTATCAACAAAATACTGTCATCCAGATCTGTTCTTTCTAAGCACAAAGCAAATGAAAAAACACTGTGATATAAAATAGAATCAGTGGCACACGTGTTATTCCCTTCTGGAGGCTTACCTTTAACTTGCACTCCAATGAAAAAGCTGACATTGACATTCCCCACGTATCTCTCCACCAGAATGTAGTACCACTGCTCCCAAAAGGGAAGCTGGGTCTCCAGCTCGCAGCTCTTGCTCTCTTTGCAGTCCAAGTAAGTGGAGTTATGCAGAGGTGGGGCTTTGGCCCTGATCTTCAGGAACACTGGGCAGCTCTCCACCGTCTTGTCTATCGTGCTACAGTTCACAAGCTGCACCTTCACTTTGGAAATGTAATTTGGAATAAACACTCTAGGAGGAAGAACAGAACAAAATACATGACTGTACAGTAACAACACATGAAAATTGCGATGCTGAATCTCAACTGAACAGTACCAGAATAGCAACTGAACATACAATATCATGTAATTCCTTTGATGTCTGAAGAGGCTGATTTTGAATTCAGCCCTGCTAATGTAATTTCCAGTGGCATGAAGAGTAGATTGGCCGTGTAATTACATGAACAGGGCTTTAGGAATTAGTTCATTCCTGCGGTATTTAGTTGAAATTTATTATGAGTTAACAGCCACTATTTTAAAGCATTACCCATGACCCCTTAGTCTCAGCTGCAGCAGTCTCTATTGTTACTGTTGTAAGGCAATGTGAAATCAAACTTTCTTTTTTAATGACATCAATTTTAAAAATTAATGTCCTTGAGACCATTAAGTGCCAGAGATTGGAGAAGTTCCTTTTTCAAAGGTCAACAGATTTAAAAAAAAAACTAAATACTGTAATTGCATGACATACACAGAAAAGGTGAAGTGGTTTGCTATTTTAGCACTCACAATTTTCCAACAGAAGTAATAAACAGATGTTGAATGACAATAAAAGGCATTTACTCTGATTTGACATTTACAAAGCATGATGTAGTTATTCCATTTTTAATACTGTACATATAAACTGTACTGTAGATCCAATTTGAAATCCTAAATCCTAAATCTTTTCAATCCTAAATTGAAAAGGTAGAAGTGTTTTTGTCTAACTTTATCTTGTTTTTCAGACACATGTGACATGCCATAAAAAAGTCATAATAAAAACGGCATTTTCTGCTATACATCAATAAAAGTATACATATTTATTATACAATAAGGGACTAAGGCCAAAGCAAAAGCTGTTTTCTTTTCTGTATTAATGAAGAAAATAGCACTGGTGGCAAGGAATTTGGAAGTGAGTGGTGCATTAGTACTGGAAAATGATGATATTTAAATAAGACTATGTAGAGTATTTATTAACAAAATCGTTAATATTAACAAAAGCCAAGTTTTGTTAAAAAGCTTTTGGTTTTGCTGACAGAATGAAATGAACTGACTGTTTTGTCTAATCTTCTAATTAAACAACACAAAACATGAGAAATGTGGTGTACATGCTTGGTCACATTATATTACAGGAAATGCACTAATTGTAAGTTATGTCTTTGAATTTTTTTTTCTAAATTAATCTTTCATTTGTATGAGTTTAATTAATATTTTGGGTTGTGCTTTGCCTTGGCATAACTTTTGTGACTGATTAAATGAAACAAATTCACTTCACCTTCAGACTCATTCTTATTCTGGTGATAGTCATAGTTATTACTTTTCTGTTATTAATTCAACTTGAATATGCTCAAGGGAATGCAGTTAATAAACTTGCTGAAATTATCTGTGTGTGTGTTTAGTGTGTGAGTTTCTGGAAATTGCCTGACAGGTTGATTATAAAATTGCTTAAGCTGTCATTTGAGTCTATCTGCGTTTGACAGAAGAAAAACAGGCCTATTGAAAAAAAAATCTGCTCATCAGAGAATTAAAACAACATTATGCATATCCTGCACACTCCTGTTTTAATATATCTAATTGTTTGGATTTCATATGCTCAAGTTTATACCATGTTAGGGTCTTGCTAGATTTCAAATTATGAAAATGAACACTTCAAAATACTATAGTGTTATTCTTCAATTTCCCTATAGAAATCAAGGGCACATTTGTATTCATCATTATAATAAAAGATATATGAAACTGAGGTTTCCTCTTTTTTTGTCTGGAAATTGAAACACTGTCATGTTCTTTTTAAATTATGTCCCCCGTACAGAAATCAGCTTAACATTGATTACAGTATGTTAAATATGTTTTTTTGCTGTTCACTTCAATATATAAGTTATAATTTATTTCTTCCTTTGTTACAGTAGTTTCCTTGGATTGATTTAGCTTACCTGTTCTTCCAGACAATGAGCGAAATACTCTTTAATATAACAATTTTGAAGACTTAAATAATTTCTTTCATCTTTTATTAAGTACAGTGTTTAAATATTTCCTCTTAAAAATACATCATGTCATGACATATTTATATCATGTAAACATACAGTATATCACACATTTTCATTCCCAGCTTTCACAGTGCATTCATGTCTTTTAATAAATGTATGCTCCACTCATGTTAATAAAATGTCATACGTGATTTTTTTAAATGGTAAATTACTTTTACACAGGCTCTGTACCATTAATGTGAAGCTTATCTTTTAGTTCATGTTTATCTCCTTGAACTACCATGAACATTTTGAGCTTAGAAAATATGTTGATTGTTCATTGCTATTCATTTATTGAGTACTTTGATGAAGCATACAGTAATCATATAAGATCTTGACTCAACCCCAAATGGTTTAGATGTGCTTCAACTGAATAGAAAGAATAATATGAAATTGCAATAATTTGTATAACCTCAAATTGAATATTGACCTTAAGATATACTATACATATTATAATGGACCATAATAATAATATAAACCTGATTAATACTGTATTTTGTTAAAGTGTTCTTGCAGTGATAATGCTACAGTAAATATCATTTGCTGAACACAGAAAACATATAACATTCCTGTAATTTCTGTTGTGTCCTGGTAGGAGTTGAAGCCACATAAGACAACATACAACTTCAGCTAATTGTAGCTATCAACTGTATATACAGTACTGTCCCAATGTAACTTTATTAAATAGACAACATCAAGACTGATATGTTTGTAGTGTTGGATCTGTAACTATTACAGGCTACCCTTCAATCTCTGTAGTCTGAAAAACAACAAACTTTGGTATACATGTACAGGTATGCACTTGTGCCCTCTTGTCTGTAGTATTCCCAAGAGATGTTAAATACTGCCACTTACTTGTAAAGCACCGATCTGTTGTGTACTGGGATCATTTGCTTTATCAAGTATCCAGGATACAGGACAGGAATACCAATCAATCTCTGCACAATTAATTGGGGCTGAAAGAGGTATTGGCATTCTTCATAGAGCCCCTGCATGGGAATAATAACAACATATGTAAAAATCTGTTATTCTCGTCTGAAGATATTTATCTGGCCCTGAAAGGAAATTCCATGCAATCCAGTAATTCCACTGTGATCCAACAAACCTAATGCAAGTGTTCTTTTACAATGAAAACATAAACTCATTCTACTTCATCTACTGTAAATATTAGGCTAACAGATGTAAACATACATTATTATTTGTAATACAACTGAATTATGCCTATATCGATATTTTCTCAAATTCTCGTAAATACTTTCCTCCATGCAGTTCATAATTATAAATGGCATGAACCAGGTTTCCTAATAAAAATGAAAAATGCTAAATGAAAAATTCTAGTAAGCTTTTATTAAATCAATTTATGTAAATTATGTGTCAATGACAAAACAATAAATCACTGAGAACATCTTGTAAAACACTTCTCACAGTATAAAATACATAGTTTAAAAAATCAATGATTTCATGCAAATTCTGTAAAGGGTGCAATGTGAATCATATTTTATAAATAATACATAATATTAATGTAAAATAAAGCAAAACTTTGTATTCATCTTAAAAGCTTCTATTTTAAAAGAATTCTTGCAAACACAGCAATGTCAGACATAAAGACCTGAATAACACAGAGGATGAAATGTTTTTTTTAGGAAAAATCCACTGAGAGATCTTATGTCTTAAACAAATACACAGTTTAAGTATTTCTGTTATATATGTTCTTCTCCCCAGTCTCATTTTTACAATGCATACAGTAGATTTGTCAAATAAATAACATTGTACAGTATGTAATCTATTTTGGATTCAGTATTTTGAAAAATACAGTATATTCTGTCTACACTACTATATTGTTGTTGTTATTAGATAATTTATTGATCCCGTGTGTGGGAAATTGCAGAATTATTATTATTATTATTATTATTATTATTATTGATGCTGTTGCACTAAGAATAAAGAGGTTAAGGAGAGTATGTCTAATCAAAAGATAGGGAGGTACAGTAATTAAAACACTGTGGCATCCATTTAGGTAAAAGTGTGTTACAGTATAAGCCTTTAGGTAACCAATACGAATTAAGAATAAGCACTTGGGAAATGTGTTGGTGTGTGTAAAAAATATATTAGTGTTGTTTTAGATTTGGTGACAGTTCCATTTGAATTTCAGGGAACGTCATTCGGTGTGAGAATGTCATGATGCAAGCACTGTATATTGTGCTCATCAAATCACCATGAAAACAACCATTCATCATTAAGATGCCACTGCTGATTATTGGAGAGAAGAGCTCAGCACTTGGAGTGCTAAACACTGGGATATAGCAATAGCTGTCACATTCATGTTCACACAGCAACCATTTCTTGTCTATTAGAATATGTTAGGATGACTGGTTAGTTATTTTGCTTAGACTGTTATTGTAATGGGTACAGTGGTACAGTGCTTAGCATTTCTGCTTCACAGCCTTGGGGCCTGGGTACAATTCCAGACCTGGGGTTTTATTTGCGTAGACTTTGTAGGTTATTCAAGTGTTCGTGTGGGTTTCCTCCTGGTGCTCTGGCTTCCTCTCACAATCCAAAGACAAACTGGTAGGTTAATTGGCTCTTCCGAAAACTGGCCTTGGTGTAAGTGTGTGTGCTTGTGTCTGTGTGTGCCCCGCAACTGACTGGCATCCTGTCCGGGGTATACCCTGTCTTGCACCCATTGCTTGCCAAGATCCCTGTGATGCTGGACTGGATAAAATAGTTTGACAATGGATGGATGGAGGTTATTGTCCTCACTCTGGTACACCGTTTATTACCTCAGTAAGACAGGATGGGAACATCTGTTTTTAAAACCTGCTCTCACTTGTATCTGGCCTGAGCTACAGAAAATGCTGTCACTGGGATTTGGAACAGGACAATTAGGGACGGAACAGTCTGAAGATATATGGCAGATCATAGTTCACAGTGCTCTGGCCCAATCTTTATTCATCAACTTAAAGTTGCACAACAATGCTAGGCAGCAAGTGGTGGTAATAGTGGTTATAAAAGCTTGTTAATAAAAATGTTATTTCCAATTATGAATCAAGATTTAAGACATGTGTGGGGTGTAATTAACCCTAAGCTCCTATAATAATTTGTTGTTCTATACTGTATAAAAGTCTCATTTCTTAATACAGCTGTACTCTATATAGACATCTCACATCACTGTTCCTTCCATTGACCCTGCCTAATGGTAACCATAACCCTAGTTCTAGGCAGTGTGGTGCACAGGTGACGCACACAGAAAGGTCATCTTCTAACATGACAATTTTCACACAGGCGCAGCCAAGACTACACTGGCTTTCTTTGTGCACTCAGTGTTCAAGTGTTAGATTTCAAAGCGAAGGTAGTTTTCAGAACCAAATCACAGATTGTAGGATACATAATATACAGTACTTGATATTTTACAATTGCAACAGTTCCAGCACTACAGTATATTATCTGTTTACTCAACCAAATCATGTCTAAATAAATGTCCTGGGCTATCCTGTTCCAGTGATCAACAAGTAGATCTCGTTGTTGATTCACATTCTGTTAAATGGGACAGACAAGGTTTTGACATCCAACTTTATTCAAATATAATTACATCACTACTTTATTCCAAAGACAAAGAATGTACATTACAGTGGTTCAAGTAGGTAGCAACTTCAGCATGCATAGACTGCAAAGGAACAAGTAAAGGCTTATTCCATGCTTAAAAGAGAAAAAAAGAAACATAGCATTTCGGCTGTGAAGCCTTCTTCGGGTGTCTCATTCTTTCCATGTACATTACGGTATGTACCTGTATGAGGTAGACCACACTAATTTTTCACGCAATTAAACATTCCACTGACATGTGGAAGAAGCAACTTTAACCAAAAATTTATTTTGAATGCAACAAATGAGAAAGCACATATTGTTAACAATATCTTTTAGCTAAAGAAGTAACATTGCAAGACTGAATATTTAGATCTTTTGAGCTGGAGTGAAATTAACTATACAACTCTTGTCCCTGCCTGAATGGTAATCTCATAATTTGATCTTAATGAATTTAGAACCACAAAGCATGTCCAATGTAATTTCTTTAAAAAGAAAGGAGATTTAAGGAGATTAAACAAATAAGATAATGTTGGACTAAAATTAAATATGTACTGTTGTTCTCTGCTGTATTAGAAAGGAACAGTTCTCCATGCCTGAGTTACAAAGAAAATTACTGGCATACATATGCCCCAGAGGTACTGTATATGCACCTGGCCTGCCAACTCTGCAAGAAACTCCATATAGCATAATGATTATTTTTTCTACCATTCTACAGCACTAAAGTAAAATAAATGACTTTATCAGCAGATTGGAAAAATACGAAAAGAAATGTGACCTTTTTGTTACTGCTTCTGTGTTCAGTGCTGTTTATCTGTGTGTTATACTGAAGTCACATTTTCTTCTTCTTCATAGATACTATAAGACCCACATTTCAACAATACACAGGCATAATAATACATTTAGAAAAACTGCATATACAGTATACAGTAAGTGATCATGGGAAGCAGCAAAGCATATCAGAAGCACGGTGAGTCTACAGTACATTGCAAAACTATAGATGGTAACTTTTTTGATTATAGACATATTTCTGGAATATGTATGTTCAGTATCTCTGACATACATGAAAAAAGTGATCCTGCAGTATTGCATATTCTATAATAATTCTTCTGACACCTATATTTGCACTGAAAGGCCTTTGAAGTATTTTCATGAATAATGTTCTTCTGAACAGATGATATCAGACCTTTGCAGACCTCTCCATCACTATATTAATCATGACATGGGGAAAACAGCTGCTGCCAACTGCCTGTGGTGTTTACTCTTTTGTACCAGGTCCTTTACAAAATAATGATATTCCACCAATGTATTATGATGAAGGGATCATCTTTTTGTTGATCTATTAGTGTGTTTATAACCTATAGACAAGAATCCCATATTTAATATTTTGGTAAAAACCCAATCAAAAATATTTTTTTTTCAGTTTTAATCAACAAACCCACATTAAGAGTTATTAACCCGTGCACAGACAGCATGTCATTATTTTTTGTGCCAATTTTCATGTTCACTGTGACAATTTGTTTCAACTTATTCAAATTATATATAAAAGGGAACCACCTGTTGTGAATCACCCTGTACATCTTTCCAGTGCTCTCAATACCACCAGATTGCCACATGGGGATGGGGTCAATCTTGTTTTTTCAGAGCCTTCATGGCCAGTATTCCTTTCCATCCTGCTATAGGTACAGTATGAATACTTTATTTATTTTATTTTAGACAAACTCAGATAAGCGTTACTCTACTCCAAATTGGTCACAATGTCATTTCACTATCAAACTACGGTACATCCTAGAGGAGATACATAAAGATCAGGTCAAATCATCTTCACTCACTAGCTAGCTAACTACAGGGTAGCTACACATTCCATCAGTTATTATACTGTACTTAAAACTCTCTTGTTACCTGTTGTAGCTGAAGTGTGTACTGCTGCAGGATGTACTGGAGTTCCATTGTCCATGAACCTCATGTGTAGGTGTTAAGTTGGCCCTTATGGATATTAGTCTTTCATTTCAAATTGCCATTTGGGCTTATTGATAGGCAGTTTCGAAAGCATCAGCAACTTCATTATCATCCACTATGGTATTATAACAGAGTGAGCTGTTCTATTTTTAATTGTTTCTTGTTCTGACACAATAATGAAGCAGTGTTTTGCTTCAGTTCTCACTGCACATGCCTGTCGTATTGCTATGCCATCTAAATTCTCCATTTCCTCCTCATCATTGATTGGTGTCTGCTAAATTTTCCTTTTGCACTCAAACTGCTGCCGTTTGGGTACTAATTCTGTATCCACCTGTTTGCTCACAGAAATCAATCAAAGACTTTACATTTCAAGCTCAAGCAATGGTCTTTATGGGGTTTCGTATTTAAAAAGGTGTATCTCTGTAGTGGATTTACTGTAAGTAGATAATGAACCCTTTCAGGACAAAAATACCCCCTCTGAACCTTTCAAATCCACTACTGCTCCTTCTCCATATCAACATCTCCCTCTCATCCCGACTTGACATCTGCTGTGGGACTTAAGTCCCATCTATCTTAACTAAGACACTCCTGCCTGCAAACACGTGTTAACATCTCAGTCTCACATTTACAACCTGCCAGGGCTGCTTAAAAGATGCCAATGTCTGTTTCATTTTTTTCATATCTTTCATATGCCAAAAATCCCTCCAAGTTTCCTCTGCTTTCCCCGTTACTGTTCTCTCATCCTTTCTCTGCTTTTGCATTTCATTGAGTTCATTGTGTTAGTTTCCAGGTGCAGTCTTCCCATCCACTATACTCCAGGCCCAGCTATCTCTGTGTTCCTCCTTCCTTCTGGGGTTTGACTGTCTCATCCAAATGGGCAAGCATCACCCCTCAAACCAAACAGGTTAATGCAAACCTTATACATACAGTTCTTAATGGTTAACGACATGAATGTGATCTTATTCTTTAAGTTCAGCGCTCCTTTGCTTTGTTCCTTTGAGAAAAACTGTCTCCTCTTGGCCAGGGATTGACTCTCAAGCTGAGCATGTTAACACCAAACATTTCTATAAAATGCTACAGTATTTCGTTCCTCTAATCTTATTATTATAACTGTCAGAAATTATTGATCATTATACCCCTTTAAAGGTTATCAGCCTTCTGTACAATCAAGACATTTGTTCCCCATGGATACTTTTAGGGATTTCGACTTCCTAGGCCAGTTGGCAGTCCCTCAGACTCAGTGGGTTAATGCCAAAATATCAATATCCTTACCACAATGGCATTACTGGATTTTATCTATATCTTCACAAATTCTTTTTTACATTTAGATTTTCTTTTACTTCTCTGGCACGCTTGTACACAGTATGTAGTTGTGTGAAAGGTGGAATGTGTTGTATTAAGCAATAATTAAAACTGATTTTGGAAAATAAAGAAAGTAGACATTTTACTGATCTGTATATGCCCAATGAACTTTGGGTAACTATGTAAGGAGAAAACTCAAATAACGCTGCCATTAAAGAACAAATTAGAAAAAGGGTCCCATCTGCTATTTGCACAGAGCCGAAATCATAAAATAAGGCACAGCTGGTGTTGTAAAATGCAGCAAGGGTTTTATATAGAACCACCATAGAGACGTTCATGCATATGAAAGAGAAATTTGTCATCGTGTAATATAATGGCTTTAACTCCTTTTAAATTTATGATTTTATAGCTCTGAGAATGTTTTAAATGGCAGGTTAGACCAATACAGCATCTAAATTTTAAGTAAGTTGTAAAATAGAAAAGATCATCACTGCTGAACACAAAACATTGATGCCAGGCTGTTTGTGTTTTACATTCAGTTGTCTAATTTGCCACTACTTAGCAGTGCAGAGATTTGCTTTATGTTCATATGTACATAGTGACCCAGTGGCTGTTAAGAGAGGCTGAAAAGATCATAAACTCAATTAAGTTGTGCTAGGTTTTTGAATGGATTGTTTTTTAAACTTGGGCTAACACTCGTATTCTCTGTTTTTTTTTACTTCCTAAAAAGATTCTTAAGGTTATAAATGTATAACTCAATTGAGAAAACAGACACAATCATTTAAGTGGAAAATATTAAAATGCTGGGTTCCAGGAGAAAGCAATATACTGACTTACAGTATAAATTGAAGTATACATAACTTAAGTATCATTTTATAAAGAAGGTACCTAAACTGCACATTTAATTTAATCATGCTTAAAGGACTTTCAGGACAAAGTAAGAAACAAAACTTGAGCTAAAAGAATCTTCACAAACCAAGAATCTTTTGTCAGTTCCTATGAAAATAAGATTTGGCTTTTTACCTCCAGTAATAAGGTCTCAGAGTCCAAAAGAAAAAGAACCATTTTGCAGTCAATTATCTTTGTCTTTTAGGATTCTGCTTATTTTAATCATGCAGTTATCCACTTGATTTTCTTAGATTTATTCATAAGATTTCAACTCTTAAGTTGACATTTTAATCATCTCCTCTGTTTCTGAAAATCCTGTGCATTATACAAAGCAGTATCCCTATATGGTTTACAGCTGAATTAAGAGCTGAACATTATTAATCCATTTCTCTTCCACAGTATTATAACTACAAGTTTCCAGTGATCAAGTCACATGAAGTTATAAAATTAAGTTCTTTTCAGTCAGTTAGCTTGACTGCCATTTAATGCCAACTCATTGCTCATGTTCATCATAAAGACAAGCAGGGAGACTTACCAGATTGTAATGCCTCACCAGTTTCAGATCAATTAATAAAAACATACAGTAAACAGTATTAGTTGATAGATTTTACTTTGCATGCCACGTCAGAATAAGTAATGAGTTCTAAACAATGGTAAACAAATTACCAAAAGTGACTAATTACACATTTACCCCTCCTTCTTCTATTGATATTGGTTTGTTGTTGTACTAATGAAATCTTTTTTTTATTGAGAAGTCACTTTTCCACAAATGTATACCATCTGTCTTTGTCTATGAAATTGTTAAAGGTCTCAGTTGTCTTGGGCGTCTGTATTAAACTGCAATGTGTTGGACAAATACAAGTCTGTGAAACATAAACCATTCCGCCTTTAGAGGATAGCACCTTTTACAAGAATCCAATGACAATCCCACCCTTATGTACTGTATGTGTTTTTGGAGTTGTGTCTTTACAATAAAGATTTACTACCAGATTTGCAATCCTGCATGTAATCAGTGAAGAAGGAAACAAGTATTGAGCTATGATACAAATCGCAACAGGCTTTTTTCTTAGGGAAATGGATCAGAGTTTGAAATTTCACATAATTCATCAGCTTCCATTTGGACATAAACAGATTTTCATTTCAAGAGAAAGTGAAACCAGAAGAAAACTTTAAAAAGCATAACTGCAGAATCACACAGGAAAATATTACACGTACGTGTGTAGAACCACTTCTATAAAGCTCTTTTAATGGTATATTGTAGTAAATTGTGTGCCTTCTCTGCTTCTTTTTCAAATTTTTACATTATATTACAAAATGTTTAATCTAAAAGAACATTAAAAGCATACAAATCATTTACATTTGGGGGGGGGGACATTTGTTATGTAGAAAGAACCTTCATGAATTTTTGAGGAAGGGCACTAGAATTATTTGCTTATAATATATGGATTGCGTTCAAGAATAATTTAAATTTAAATTTTACTGCAACACCAAATATGTCATGATTTCATTCCTTGAGCTTCATTGCTCTGATTGGAAGCACACTGTATATTGGTGAAATGTCTCATCTAAAACCTAGTGACGATAAATATCACAATACCTCTCCTTTAGAGCGTGTTAGAGAATGATTGAAATATTCAATGTCTTCAATCATACAATTCTACTCCTATGCTATTAGTTTGCTAAAAAGCTTTGGTCTCATAATCAGATTACCTCATGTTTGATGCTTATAATATGGTCTCATAAATACAGTAATAGCACTTCATGTTTGATTATTATATTGGCCTAAGATCAAGATTTTTTACAAATCTGGCTTTGTGCTCATCTTGTGTAAAATACATACTGTATGGTATGCCATTTTATTATGCAATGATCCTTTTAGTACGTAGGTGTTCCATTCAGTCAGAAATGCTTTGATGATATTACATGGTGGTGTAACAAATTCTTGAATAGGACAACATTGACAAATCAAAGTGCCTCTTAGCAGAAGAGGTTACTGACGCAGAAAACCATTTCAAATACTGCAAAATAAACTGAAAGGTAACTGTGCAGGTTGTAACAGATATGTCTTGGGGGCCCACCAGCATCTCATTAAAACTGTATAAAATGCACATGACATGAATTACATAGACAAACTACATTTGTATATTTATAAACTACTGTATGTGTATAAACTGTGTATAAATTGAAGTAAAAAGTTATAACTGTAAAGTCATCATGCTCATGAAGAAGTTTGCAAGTTCTGATTATCTGAATAGTCTGAATAGTCATTTTCATTTTTTATTTGACCTTACATTAACATTTCGTACCTCATACTACACTAATCTGTAACATCGCTTTAGACGTTGATGTTAATGTTAATGTTAATGTTGACTTCTTTAAGTACTGTAGGTGGCTTAGCGTGCATGGTACAGTAGTTAACATTGCTGCCTCATAGCTCTAGGGGGCAGGGTGTGATTCTGACCTGAGAAGGTTTCTGATGCTTGGATTTTTGCATGTTCTTCCTGTGTTCTTGTATCTGGGCCTTGCACACTACTGTATGTTTCTGCTCTGGGTTATTATGACCTTACCAGGAATGAACGGCTTTCTGATGGTGGATGGAATTCCTCTATTTTATCCTTAATGCTATATAAGGGGAAAAAATAAATCAATGCTCTCTCTGGTTAAATAGATAAATAAGACTTTTAAGGATAATAATTATTATTTTAGGGGTCTTGTTTGCCATTAGCCTAAACTGGTAAAGGGAGATTATTTCTACAACATTTCACATATCTTGTAGCCTAATGGTACTTTAAAAAAGAGTTACACAATATTCATGTGTAACTATGTCTGGTAAGTGCCGAATGACATCAATTAATAACTCAAATACATATTCTTCAGGGGAGGCTTTTAAGCCTGCTATATCAACTGCACTAATTATTTGTGCCTTCAGGAATTGGCTAGGAGCTATGGTAATTCATAGGTAGCTTTGATACTCTAAATGGCTAAAACAGCCATTGTTCATGGTTAGTCTTAAACCTTTATGTACAGTATTAGTTGCTGTGATAGCTATATACTGTATGTATTGCTGTACAGTAGTTATATGATTAATAATCCATCCATTTTATTATTTCTTTATCCAATACAGGGTCATAGGGGAGTCAGAGCCTAATGTGTACTAATATGGGTTATTTCCTGAAACAAATAAAGAAGGAGTGTTGTTACTGAGAACTGGTCTGGTAGAGGGTGAAATAAAATAGATTTGCATTAGCCAAGCTTTCACCTGTTATGTTCAGCCCCTGCACAATGTACAGTATAAAGTGACAGCTTTATATGTGCATTGCTGAATACACAGAGGCATATTTTACTCCTTGTTTTATTCAAGCAAACATGAAATAGCTTTCCCCGGAAGTCAACTATGATTAATTAAAAATGGCATCTCTTAATATTTTAATGATGACTTTTACCAGAACTATTTTATTTTTACAAAACAAAGAATCTCAACACAAAACTACAGTGCTTTTCCCCAGTCCCAGATTGCAAAAGCAGCATAATTTTGAAATTGATCATAAATTATAGCAGGCATTAGAGTGTTTAAATTGGCCTTTGTTTACCATGTTCAGTTCATTAGTTCATAGACTATTGGATTACTGTTAAAGCCAAGAAAAATTACCATCAGGAAATGAAAAGAAAAAAGAAAATATTTAATTTTACTCCAAAAACAAGCATTGTGCTTAGAAATGTTCTGTCGGAAGAGTTGTGAAAGCCTTAAATTGTAAACTAAAAAAAGCCAAGATTAAACTTACAAATCACTAATAATTAGAACACAGACCGGCAACCAAGACTAACAATGCCTACTAGCAATATTGCTGTATTTGCTGATAACTACAGCTTTTGTTTGTAAATCTCTGCAAAGGAAACACAGAAGACTTATAAAAACCCCAAAAGAATAGCTTCTGTACTAAATTTCCTCTTAGATAATGATTTAGTGTTACTTCAATCTGCATTCTTCAATGCACAAGTGACTTGTAACCCCTAAATACTGTACATAACCAAATTGACTTGCCAATAATAGTTTCAATTCAACGTATTATGGTTCTGCTTTAACATAATATTAAGTACTGCAATGCCTAAAGGATTCAATTCCTTTCTGTGTACAAACATCATGTTAAAATCTTAGCCAATCAGAACTACCTAAACACAATTCTTTCCTACAATGAAGCACTTACACATACTGTAAAGTAATGATAAAAAATAAAACTCTGGCCTAGATTATCTTAAGGAGGCTACAGAAAGCTTGGATGAGTAGTGAAATAGAAGGTTAAACTCTATACTTTGCTTAAACCTAATGTCTCTGTGTAACTTTTTTTAGATCCTTAGGTCAATTAGTGTGTCACTACCAAACAGACTTTATAGGCCAAATAATCACTTCCTCTCATTTGTAACCTTTTTATGTCAGCTTCTGTCTTAGGCCATTCTGGTCAGGGACCCAGTAAGTTTCTTAATGTAGTATATCAATTTCTTTTTTTCAAGAAAAAGAAAACATTTCTCTCTTAAAAAAAAGATTAAGGTATTATTCAAAAGCCATTTACATGACATGCAGGTATGGCATTTCAAAATTTCATTAGCATAACTTATAGTTGAGGCCATCAGGGATCAAATATGTAGGGGAAAATCAATAAGAAAGGTCATTTTTGTCATTGAAAGTGCAGTGTGTACTACTTTTGTGTTAAATAAGGTGTGAATAATCTTTAGGGAAATATATATTTTTTAATCATTCTTTAACTTTCCTTAATTATTACATTACTTTAGCTGACGTTACCTTAACAGAAATCTTTCCTTCATCCTTTGGTAAATGTGCAGCCAGGAACCAGTCTCCAGGAAGAGGACTGGTGACATTGAAGACACCAGTGGTCCTGTTGGGTAGAGTCCAAGTCAGGGTAACAGCAAACGACCCAGGAATGATGGTGTCTCGAGGAAACCGGGTGCGAAGGGGGTTGATAACAGGAGGTGCTCCGGATCTGAAATACCTGCAGCCCAGAAAGTGACAGACCGTAAGCTTGCGCATCAACTATGAACACGATAGAAAGCTAAAATGAAACAAATAGAAAAACAGTGACTTACGGTATTTTATGAAACAATTTTAAGTAATTTTACAAGTAATTGACTAAAATTCATATCAAAGGGAAACTGCATAGTGTTGAATAACAGTTAATTCAAATGTTATTATTAATATCATTATTAATAATAAAATTTAGACATACAAATGTTTATCATTTCAAAAGTATCTTCTTCAAAATAATGTCAGACTCCTTAAAAGGCATAAAATCTTGATGCTCTGTCAGGAATTATAAATGTAATCTTGTCTCTTGCAGGCCTAGTCTGGGAATCTGAGAAAATAAACGTCTGAGTGCTTTGAAATAAAATAAAGGCTATTCAGAAGATAATAATTAGACTTATTCACCTGTATGCTTAAAGTACATTTTAACAACCATTTTTATCTGTATTTATTGAATAATAAGACAAATGTTTTCTTTGGTGAAAAGATACATTGAACAAATTATAATAATGTTTTATTTACAAGCGATTTTTTAACAGAAAGTAATGTAGTACACACAGGAGTATAGTCTGGGTGACTGTTACTCTTTCATTAGAGGCATATTGTATAAGGTGTGAAATAAGAAAAAATAAAACAGGTGTCTGTTGAAGTTTGTACCTTCTTGATGCTATCCTTGTTGGAAGCAAAAAATAAGTTACATCCTTGGTATCTGCAAGCTGGTTCATCAACTTCCCATATTGTTAGACTTTTCCTGGATAGTCTTAGAAGGATCTGCCACAGTACCAATGTGACTTGCCATAATGCAAACACATGATAGTGCTAACTGACAGCTAACTTTCAGAGGATAGTCTTTTTAATCAGAACACACTGTCTTTAGAAGCACTCCCTGAAGATTGTAGGATTAATGCCAGTTTTAAGGGTGTCTATGAGAAAAAGAAATCTATGCCTGTTTAAGGGTTATATTTTTGCTGTAATCCTCAATTAAATGCATTAATGATTGATTAATGTGGTGGGCTGATGTGCTTTTCTCTGATGAATCAAGGTCCCATTAAACATTTGAATCCCATTTAGTAAAGCACCTCATTCAGTCTGATTGTAGCCCCAAATCCTAGCAAAACTCGAGCTGGAGCTCATTGAAGATCAGCTTCAAAGTTTGAGGAGGTCTGCTGCTTTGTGATGAGGTTTTGATGCAAAAAATGTATTTTTTTAAAGAGATGAATACATCCCTTGTATTAGGTATTTAATCTGTGACATATTTGCTTGAACTCAGATATAATTTGAAATGGATAATTTATGCTTTTGATTGCAAATTAGGTATGGTAACAGTATACGCTGTACTGAGAATACTGTACTGCATTACAATGTCTGAAAACATTCATGTCATGTATATGATTTCTCTGGAGCATACATAGAAAGAAAAAAACTAATTCTAGGTAGCATTTTTGGGGGGGAGAAGCAAAAAGTAATTCCAGATCATAAAACAGCAGGTAATATTACAGTGTTGTTGGAAAATTAATTTTGTTTTCTTACAAGGTAAAAGACACTTAAATTAAAATGAACTTGTAGTGTATTGACATGGTCTTTCAAATTAAGTTTAGACAGAGCTCCTTTGTCCTTATGTTCATAGCCAATACTGAAATGAAAGGCCAGAATGATAAATATTTGTTGTTTGCCTTAATATGTTTTTTGATATTCTTAATAAAACTTGACAACTCTCATTTGTGATTTCAGGAGCACAGATCTGTGGTATATCTTAATATAGAGTACTACAGTATGTAACACACATTGTAAAAGCAGCTACTGCAGTTAGTTAGTACTGAAAAAGCAATTTCAATCAAAGATGCAGTCTTCTGTCTTGCTGCTTCTTATTCCTTATGCCCTCTTTACAGTGCCTTCTTGAACTCTTCTTTTCTTTATTTTATGTATGTCGAGATTGAGCTACAGCATGTCTGAAGACTCTCATGAGAAATCAAGCTTTCTCTCTCACTCCTCACCCTTCTGTTCATGCATAACTGTCAACAGAAAAACCTGAAAGCTAAAAACATTTTTGACAGTTAAAACTGTCAAAAGATAAAACAAATGTAACCTAATAATCTTATAAGCTAATTATGAAGGGGTTCTTCTTAGTTATTAGGTGTTCTACCAGTTCAAATGACTTAATTGGGGATTAAAGGGTCACATATTGTAGATTGAGAAGAGCAAATGGAATTAAGAACAGCGTTTCGGTAAACCCTGGAGAAGACTCGTGGTGGCTTAGGGATAAATTTCCTGTGATTTCTTCCCTCCAGAATACATGGGGCAAAATCATTCCTGCTATATCATTCTCTGTAAAATTGGCACATGTTTGTTATGACCCAATTAACATCTCACCCACACATTAATACTGAATTTATAGGAGTTCCTTTCTTGACCTACATTTCCCACACTCCTCTTTATACCAAGCACTACATAAAAACCACATAATTGAATCAACTGCTGTGAGCAGCCAGAGTGATGTTCATACTCTTAAAGGTCAAATATTATTAAGCTTTGTAGTTTATTTGTTAAAGGCCCGTAGTAGAACTATAAACTATAAATAAACTCAATTTATTTTCATGGATGAATTTCTTAAGATGTGTTATAATGTATGTTTCCTACCAAATCATATAACTTAATTTTAGAACAGCAGAAAAAAGTCTTCAAAAACCACTATGAAAGTGTTTCACACTTACTTTAAGGTTTTGTTTATTTCAAAAGCATAAAGTGTGACATGCTGAAGATTTAAGTGAACGCACCGCTAAGATCACTTAGACCATACAGTACATTTTTTTTCTAACAAAATATAAATATGATTTGTTCTAATACTAAACTGAAGATTAGCTCAGGAAGCTGGATGATTGAAAAAATAAATGTTTACTTCTGTGGGTTACAAAGGGTTGTTTGTTTTTTTTACATAAAATATTAGCTAAATGAAAAGTTAATGTTAGCTAAACGATAGTTCTTCCAAATAAACTGCAGTTAGTTAAAAGCCTTTTAACTACTGTACATGGGTCCACTTTCTTTAATAGTATTGTTGAAGCTCCTTAAAGCAGTTTAGTAAGGCTTTTTTATTCCATTGTCCCATTTTAGTAGACCCGGATTTTAGGAAATCTCCCAGTAGCATCACAAGTATTCAGTTGTGAATTTAAAACAGGAGCTTGTTATACAGATTTTGACTGAAGCAGGGAAGTAGCAAGGAATGTAACGTGTTGGCTTATGCCAGAAAAAGGCTCTGGGAAGAATAATATGATTGTAATGCATGTACTGTAACTCCTTATTCATGTGTGGAATTCAACTAATTCTATCAGTGTCTACTGTACACTCCATTAAGTTGAAAAGAATTCCTAAGAAATGTTGTATACTGTTGTATATTTCACTTACTGATGGTGCAACCAAAGTATAGCAGCCATTATATAATTTGATGGCTTTTTTATCCAAAGTGTCATACAATATACAGGTAATTTCACTCTGTACAATGATGGATCAACATATAGTACATACCGTACATACAGTACCATACTGTACTGTATATATCAACATACCTTAATTACAAGTAATTGTAATTAAGTTACATACTGCATGAAGGCTGAGTGATCTAATCAAGGTAGATATAATACTGTAAATACGTTTGTGCTGTACAGTATATCACAACATATTAGAAATATAGTACAGAAAAACATTCAGAATCAGAATTACAGATTAGTTATAGAGCAAATAGAATTATACATTAGTTACAGAGCAAACAAAGAACAAGACAATAGATTAAATTTACTGTACAATCACGAATCTTAAGCAAAATGTAAAGTCACAAAATTATATGTTTACAGTCCAGTAGATGGAAGTTAGTTCAGTGTTGGTTTCAAGGAAGATGAATTCTGAAAATGGATATATACAAAATAAAGTATGTGACTATTTTAATTGGGATGCTACAGTGGTACAGAAACGTAAAATATTTTTAATATTGATATGTACATTTGAGAAGGATGCTTACATTACACCAAAAATGTAAGCTACTTGTATCTTTGCATCCATAACAAAAATACATTAATGTGGAGTTTACTAAATTAGGGCCCGTGCTGTTGTCTTGGCTGAAAACTACAAAAGAAAGCATCCAGAGTGAGGGGCAGATAATTACATGTCTCATGAAAGAATTATCTAGACAATAAAATCTTCTGAACCACCCATTGTACTTTTCCTACCGATCCCCTCCTTATCTTTTCAAAAGAAGCATAGTTAACTCAGTGTTAACATGACAAATAAATGTTGTAGATCACACTGTACAGATTACACAGGATGCTGTGCAGAGAATTTATAATTAATCTAGCTCTTATATTTTGCAATAGGCAGAGATATAGAAGGATTTGTTAAACAGAAGCAGCAGGATGACTGAATCGATGGATAACAGCCATGGCTGGCTGCTTCAAGATCAATAGCTCTTTCTTGGATTCAAAATGACAGCTCCCATTAAACACAACATAGCTGAAGACTTTAACAGTTTTATCAGTTTTAAGGTTTCACTGGGATTCGAAAGCACCTGTATTGGAGACTAGATTTCTGTAAATCAACAAGACAACATGTTCATGGGGAACTGGAGAAATCCCAGGGTGATGCTCAATATCTTTTGAATTTCTGGAGTCTGAGTGGGATTGCAAGAGCAGGATACAAAAAAAAAAACAACTCCCAAAACTGTTATTTGTAAACAGCAAATGATCTTTCCTTAGTTTTAAACACATTTCTGGTAACCATGAAGAACGAAATAATAAGAACACTGTGCCTTTTGTAAAATGAAGAAAAAATATATTAATTTCACAATACTGGGACAAATGTTTACAGAAGCAAGCTGCGTGTAAAGACTTTATATACTGTATACTGTATATATAGCAGATACATTCACGTGGTCTCAGATATGGACCAACAGGAAGACAGTTTAAAGCATTATCCACCCATTACTTTACTTACCAGTTTTTACAAATAACAGGTTGCTATTACCTTTTGATAATATGTAAGAATGTACTATTTGAGTTCCCTTACTTTATACAGTATGTGTGTCTTTACTTTGTGATAGTAGTCCTAGGTCTGAAAGTTCATGTCATATGTTTAGATTTCAGTGAAGTCATTTGGTTCATGGCACACTCATTCATTTCTAACACTACAAGAGAAATCATTGATCTCTTTTTGGTTAGAGACAAGCAGCTGGAGTGAGGGGATCTGTTAAAGCGAGGATGTCACTGAAATCAAGAAGAGCCATGGTAAAGCACAACAAAGCAGGAACATCTGCTGATTATCCATCGACAACTGAAGGCTGGGTATGGTGATGCAGCCAAATTTACTAAATAAATCAGATCTCATCTACTGAATGGCATTTCTGTGTGAATATGTTTTTGACCTTTCACAAAGCTTTTGGGCATGTCAAAGCACTCTTTAAGATGGGTGCCAACCTTCTTGTCTGCCTGATCACAAATGGATTAATCATTAAATGAGAAAAGAAAAAGATTTAATGCAGCAGATTCGTCCACTCAAAACACTCAGCCATTGGCAGACAACCATTTTATGTGTTTTTGGAAATCAACTTTAAGCAGTTGAATTACCTACAGTACATTGTAGTTCATATTTGGCCTCAAAATATCATTTTGAACTCCAAAACATGAGGTTGTCACAAAAGACTGTTGGCATGTATGTACCAAGATCTAACAAAATGGAATTAATTGAAATAGTTTTTTCCTGCTGCATCTATTTACAGGTTAAAATAGGCCAAGGGCATTAAAGCCAAGTTAAAGCCAATACGGTGATATGGAGGTTGCTTGACTACAGATTTTTCCATTCCTTGCAATACATTTACATAAACATAGTGTGAAGCCTCCACTAAGGGATGCAGAATTGTACATGTGACCTTACCAAATCAAATAGATGGGTGAATGCCTTCAAAACAATATCCTGGGACTTCATTTGCATCATAGTACTTTAAAAGGAAATGAAGAAACTCATGAAGGCCCAAAGGATTACATTATGCTCAGCAGTAAAACAAGAACACAACTGGAAGAAGAGTGTAATTGGATGGTATGAGGAAGTGTATTTAGGACTGATAACAGGAGGCATTAGTGGTGGGTGGAAGGTATCTGGTACAAGATGTCAAGCTACAGTATGCTGCTGAAGCCAATTCCCTGGGATCTTTTGAAGTAATAGCTGGATAAGACCCTCAGATCAATGAGCTTCAGGCAACTAAATGAACATGATGGGACGAATGACCTGTTTTTGTTAGTAAGCATCTTATGCAGATTCCTGGTTTTCTCAGTGGTATTCACTTTAACTGAGGATCAGGTAAGCCAGACAGGCAGGTTTATTTGGTCATTTGACAGGAATATTTACTTTGAACAGTTGTATAACTGATATACAGTATTGAAAGGTAAACAAGGTTCAATATAAGCACAACAATCTGTGAGGAAATTGTTCTTGTTTGTACACTAAAGGAGAAAAAATTACCTTGCATCCATTGCTTATCATCCTCAGAGATTATTGTTGTGCTGAAGATTCTTTTCTGTGAGAAAGCGCTCTACAGCGTACCTTATGATCATTAGAGAATTTAATTTGTAGAAAAATATTTATCTGTGCCTGAGGAATAGGGTCATGTTTTTGTTTCCTGATGTATCCTCGTAAAAGCTATAAGGAATTACAGTAAAAAAAAGTAAATTAGAGTAAATTAGTAAAGTATAATTTGTTTTATTGTCAACTCCCTTAGGACACACATCTCAAACTCAGTTCCTGGATAGCCCAGTGTCTTCTGGCTTCTGCTATCTTCTGTAAGCTCTTAATTGCATATTTGGTGTGATCAATTAATGGTGCAGTCATAATTGTATTAACTGATTTTATAGGTACCTATACATAATAGTATAAGGAAGTTAAAAAGAAAGGGGACCACTGTGCCCATGTAGCTTGTTTGATTGCTAATCAAGCCAATTATCATATGCACCCATTGTTTGAAAACCAACAATACATCACATGTATTCAATGACATGACTTAGTAACTTAGTAAGTCCTACTGAATAAATGTACTGTGTATCACAATAAAAATGAATTCTTTAACTTAAACCTCAGGTTGCAGCAACAATCAGACTACATACACTGAAAAGGATAAGTACCTATAAGAACTGAATTTGAACGCCCTTACTTAATTTGTTCAAACAGCCATGTAGAGTGTATATTTTACTTTAAACCAATTCTGCTGTGATTAAAGTGTAACAATCTTCTTATATTTACTGTAGGTTGCTGTAGCAGCAAATGATTTTCAAAATTTTGATTTTTAAAATTGAATTTGATTTTTTTTAATTATAAACCAAAAGGAATTCATTGGTAACATATCTCAGTAAATCCCAGTTAAAAAATAAAAAAAAACATTATCAAATCAGCTTACATGGACTCTTCCCATTCTTGACTATTGTTATATTTTTATAATCAGCAGTGAAATATGAACCAGAGCTAACAAGTGAACCTACATGGAAGTACATTTAAAACACAGAACAGGAGGCACTTCATTACACAAAAGGTAGTAGGTAAATGGAACAAGCTACTGTAAGTTGTTGAAGTCAGTAGTTTGGCTCCTTTCAAAGAATGAATGTATGAGATCCCCAAATCTGTTAGCTACTCATTACAAAATGGACTAGATGGGTCAAATGGCTTTCTCTCATTTGTGACTGTTCTCACTTTCGTATTCTTTGTGCAGACAATCGTTTATTTGTGTTCACTCTTGAAACACATTATTAAAAAGCTCAAAAAATAGTTCATGATATTCAATACTCCATTATAATTCTAAAGTACTTTAAAGTGATAACTCTTGATTATTAATAGTGTGTTGATGGTTATCATGACAATAAAGTAAAAAACTGTGGAGTAGTTCTCTAAGATACTGATGAATGGCGTTGATGACCCTCCAATGCCTTCTCACAGATTTCTGTGCTATACATTACAGTTATTCAAGGAAATGTTTCACAGGTGATGTAAAAATAATATACACTATGTCAGAGGGAATCAGTAGCCATGGTTACTCCCACCAGCACAAAGTTCCTCTTAGTTTCCATTTGTCTCCTTGTGTTCACTGTTTTGTCAATTTGTGCTCAAGGCATTTTGTTTAAAGCTGTTTCGTAGCTTTCTGCATGTATAAAATAAATGATTTCCAAGCTTTGAAAATATACTGTACATGCGCATGCTAAAAAAAAGCAGTGTTTTGAAGGTATTGCCATGCGAAAGACTCATAATTCTATTGGAACATGAGATTGAAGGTATTTATTTCACATGAAAACTAAGAACCAGAGCTGCCAACAAAGTCTGAAAAATACTTTGCCTGTGACAGAACAATATGTTCATTATTTAAATGTACAGGGACTGAATGACTTAAATCTGCCAAAGTGTGTAAGGATATTCTCAAGAATGATGTCAGTTGTCTCTTCATTTTTGTATTACCTGTCAGCATAGCATTAAAATAATGATTGTCACTTGACTTTTGGAATTTGAACAAGTACAGATTCATCTTTTCTGGCTCCACCAGACTACAGCCATATAGTATATTGTGATGAGCTTATTACACATTTTTACAGCCTAAAACGTGAAATGACACTATTGTCATAACGCATTTGAACATATCACTTCAAGACTGATGTTCAACCTAACAGCCTTGTAGTAAGAATGTGCTACACAGTTATGTATAAATACAGCATAAATAAGTTGGGTTTTATTGCATGTGACTTAAGGTTAGCTTCTAATGAAACTCCCCCCCGCTCTTTCTATTCCCTTCTGTCACTCTGAGCACACTGAAAAGGTCACACTCACACAGTGACGTTGCGGTCAGGACAACTGTCTCCAAATGTGCCTCCTTGCTCTTTGAACGTGATGAGGTTCCAGACAGCCACCACAGTGTCATCAGGCACATTAAAATGGAATAACTCTACGCTGGCAAATGACCGGAAAGCATTCAGTTTCCGAGGCGTCCGGGTGAAATAATCAGTCACGAAAAGGCAATCTAGGGAATGGAACAAGGAGAAAATTAGTTAGATGAAAGATGACTTTTATTCCTGCTGTGAAGGGATGGACAAATTAGTCCTAATGCTGTTTCAGTGACCTTCTCCCTAGAACCTTTGCTACCGATGATTTAATCACAGTTGATTTGGGTCAGACTTCTTTGGCTCAGATTCATATCCTGCCTATATCCAGGATTAATGCTTTTTCATTTTTCACCACAAGGCAGGGAAGAGGCACAAAACGACATTTTCAATCTGCTTTAATGAACCAAACAATCAAGAGCCACAATCATCAGTATGCTGAATAGTCCTTTCTCTTTGTGTGGTTTGAGGGGGGACATCTACTGTGTTCATCCCAGCTGTTCAAATTAAACTAAAGGATACATCCACAACACATTTACATTGCTGGTGGTTTCAAATAATGCTCCATGAAATCACTTGTCACATCATTTATGCATAAATCCTCAAATGTTTCAGATTGTTGTGTTTTTTACAGTGAGAGATTTTAGTATGGTTCTTATTCACTACAATTCTTTTAGTCCTGAATACTAAATACCAAAAACTAGAATTGATCTTGGCTCTATGTATAATATTAAATAAGACAGAAACACTTACAGTATAAGGGTTGACAATTAAAATACTGTATTTATGTCAGCAGGTAACAACCCTGGTCATGATGGACTGTTGTGTCTTCTGTTTTTTTTTTTCTGCACCCAAGTTCCTTATAACAGGATAATTGATTTCAGTTTCCTATTTGGGCCACATTTTTAACCTTGAATGGAGTTTGTAATTGGTATGAATCCTATACCATTTTGAGCTTCAGTAATTCCCTCATTCAATATGCTGGTTTTAGTAGTATTATAGAAGCTTGATAGACTTTACAATAGGTTATGTCAGTATATTTTAGCATGTAATTACAATTGAGGCAATATCTAGTCATTTAATACTGGGTATATACTGTATATATTAATAAAAACAGCTAACATATTAATGAAATCCAAATAAGAAATGGAATAAACAGAATAAACTAGAGATTTATATCAAAGTGTAATAACATTCTCAAAAAATAATATCATGGAAATAAGTTTTGTTAAAATATTCATCACATCAATAATTCTGATTGTTACTACATTTGCACATAAGAGAATTGTTATCTGATAACTTTCCAATTTACTATATTTTATAGTTTTGCTGTGGTTTTCTAAGGTTTCAATATTCACTGTGCTCTATTACACTGGACCATAGGAATAATATATACAGTATATATTACTGTATATGCACTATACAATGGATGTCGTATAATCACTCCATGGTACCGTTTATCGTGGTATTCTCAATGTCCAGTTTAGTTAAGCACCTTGACGGCTTGTGGAAACCCTAGGAACCCATTGAAAACCCAGTATATTTTAATAAGATGGTTATTTCTTCCTTTTGATTCACTAAAGTCCTTCAGCTTTAGTATTGTTGCATGTAGGGTGAATATTATGCTGAAAGAATACAAAAATATCTTCTGGGAGGCACTGCCATACATTAAAAGACATTCTACTCTTATAAATATGTCTGTTTTAACTTTAATCTCCCTTGTGTACACTAGCAGACCAACCCCACACATTCTTATTATGCCTTTTATGTTTTACTGTAGGCATTACACAATATTCTATCAATAGTTTCTCATTGCAAGTACTATTTCCTCTTGGTTTTGAAAAGACAAAATTGAAAAAAAATGCTTCACAAAACTTTCTGTTTCACTCCTTTTTACTCTTCTGACAACTCTGTATGAAATAATGCTCTTCAAAGCATTTTTGATGGTTTCTGCCTGTGAAGAAAGTCTTTTAGCTGTGAGTCTCTGCATCAAGACCACTTCACACTTCCTTTCGATGTGGTGACATTTGATGTGAAACTGAATTCAGCATCAAGTTGAGTGCTGGTTAGGAAACAATTAGCCTTAGATTTTCCAGCAATCAGTAAGTTTTATTTTGTTGCTGTTTTCTTCTGTCTGCCTTAGGCCCTTTCATTTGTACAGCTACCAGTTATTTACTGTGTCTGCTCTGTCTGATGTGAAACATAGTTTTTTTCAATTTCCCTCAGTAAATATAGATGCACATTCTTTATATTTATTCTCTGTCCTTAAACCCAAGAAAATCCATGCTATACACTCCACTATAGTCTTTTAATCTATTTTTTTAAACAACTGGACACTCAGCTTTTACTGTAGATCATATCCACATGTCTCTGACCTTGTTTGAAACAGATACAGTACGTTTTGCATACAAGTCAGTTGTATATCTTAGATCTGGTGATGCAATATGCAGTTGTGCTCAGAATGTTATAACCATTATGATTAAATGATGATTGAAAAAAGCAGTTTAATGTAGTCTGAATGTACTGTATGTTCTTGTTTATTGGATATTTTGTTAAACTATTAACATAGCAGTGGTTGCAGCAGCCTCTGTTGCCAACACCTCTCCTTCTCCTTGCTGTTCAAACCCATACTTTTAAAATTCACTCCAGGTTTTTAACCTTTTCAGTCTAACAAATATCCTTCCCTTGAGAGCAGCACAAAAGGTTTAGCAGTGGCTCATGACTGATAGATTATAATTGTCCAGGATAACATCTGTAGCTCCTTTATAAACTAGGCTTCTAAGGGATGCTTTTTAATCAATTTCTACTATTTACAATCTTTTCAAGGTACAAACAATAAATTACTGTATATATATAGTAAATTATTTTTTTTATTTTTTTTCATTTACACGGACTACACAAAACAAAGCCCACTTCTTTCAGAATTTCTCCTGTGCTACCTAATGCAAGCAAAGTCTTAAGTCTAAGTGGCTCCTCAAATTCTAAATAATACACCTTTCTCATGCGTCAGACAATGGGTGCTGACAAGTCTCATTTCAATCAAAATCAAGTGCAATTTGAAAGCGCTCATGCTAATCACTAGCCTTAACACTGTGTGGCAGGAGTCTAAAACATCCAGCACAGCAAAGAACGTAGACATCATCTACATTTCACCTCCAGGATTTTACTCTGCATTGTGCTGTTTCAGCTGTCCCTAGTAATAATTTCTAGAAAAAAATTAATGGTTGTGGAACGTTTCGACTAAATTGAACTTCTCTCAAAGGTACAAGGCATTTGGATTTAGACACACAGATAGATCATGTCTAAACTACTTGGTTGAATGGACAACAAATATTCTACTGCTGTCTGTAACATCTGATAAAAACATGAATGGATTTGCAAGTTCAGCAAAAGACAACAGAAAGTCCTCTGACATTTGCTGTTGTTTTAACTCAAAATTACAGGAATATCACATAGGGTGTATGTTTAAGGAACATAAATTCCTTATTACAAACATAATACAACACCTGTAATAAGGAAAACACCTTATTACAAACATAATACAACTTTGGACACTTGGTAGCAGAAACAGACAAATGTCAATTCCCTGTTTCCAGTGGAAACATATAGAAAAGGACATACTGTAAGAATGATAAAAAATTAGCTTAATTAGTTAGTAACAGACAATTTCTGGATGAGCTCTCAGAACATTTCATTGGAAGATGACAATTTGTGTCAATTCAAGCAGCAATTGTGATGATATTAAAAGATTTTGAATAACTAAAATACCATTGTTTGAAAACAACTCATTTGATTAAGGACAAAAGTAAATATCATGTTTTCCTGAATCTGATGCCTCACAATGTGTTGTTTTGAGGTCATGCTATTGGTTGAGGCCTGCATATTCATTTCTTCAGTCTCATGCATTAGAAATTTGAATGATTTTTAGTACAATGCTGGATTTTAGAGAATTCCAGCTATCCCGTGTAAGTGTTTCTCTATATAATAATGTTCAGATTATTAAACCACATTACAATGACTTGTATACAAATAAAAACACACATTTCCAGCATGACATACTGTACATACTGTACTGTAACATACATTTATAAAGAAATTAACATAAAGTAAAAGAGAAAACAATAGTACAACTAAAAATGATAAGAAAACCAAAGTTCTTTGTAGGTCCTAAGGAGTCCTGTCCTCAAAGTCAAATAAGCACATTAAAATTAAAATTGTATTTGACTGAAGGTCATATTCCATCTGCTGCATCTCTTCTACAGTACTTCAATATTTAATGGGTTGTTTCACTAAACATGCCACCCAGCATTCTTTTCTAAAATGGTCCATATTCAACTTACACCAGTGGGCTCTTATGTGTTCCGCAGGAGGTTAGAAAGAATGGAAAAGAGGTGCATAACATTAATATTATTTTACTTCCCTGTTTGTATTCTTTGAACGTATATTTCCATTCCAGGAAATTCAAGATTTCATATGAAACCTTTTCACACTTCGGAACTTATAGGGTTTTTTAC
Source organism: Atractosteus spatula (assembly GCF_055471065.1). Classification (NCBI taxonomy): domain Eukaryota; kingdom Metazoa; phylum Chordata; class Actinopteri; order Semionotiformes; family Lepisosteidae; genus Atractosteus; species Atractosteus spatula. The sequence continues at coordinate 54,492,954 of NC_142708.1, read as the reverse complement.
ATCATCAATGGAGAGCTGAAGGCAGCTTGCAAGATTCCTCCACGTACTGTTAGGATGGCTACTTATTTTCACAGAGTGCAAACAGTCTAGCTCAGACGCCAGGCAAAGAACTGATCAGCTCAACCTGTGTCTCCAGTCCTCCATTTTCGAAATCACTTGTGGTGAGGTGTGAAGATAACAACAAAATTGAGCATTAAATTGAGAAATTAACAAAATTAAGCATTTTGAGAAGCCACCCTTAAGGCCACTTTATAAATAACGTTTATTATTATTATTATTATTATTATTAAAATTAAGAAAGCTATTTCCCACATTTGAACTAGCAGTACATTTGCTTACTGAGCCTAACCATGGACTACTCTGAACCCATCCATCCCCAACGGCATTCAAAGAATCTTACTCTTACTCTTTGCTACCCCACAATGAGATCATTTCTATCAAGTACTTGTAGAATTCTTTTAATGCAACCTTCAAATTATATGACCTGGGTTTAAAATGAGGTTCAAAGTGTCAATTAATGCTGTATGGAAATAGCCCCTGCCACAGGCTATTGTTAACAACTGTATTTCTAACAATGAAGAGCTGGGAAGGTATCCAACAAAAGATTTCGGATTCTCACTGAAGAATACAGCCTTAATGCCTTCAATAACTTTTTTAAAATTGTGACATGGGCAGTGTACACGTACTTAAAAGTCAGTCATTTACAGTTATTTCATGAAAAAGAGCTTCTTTACAAAGTTCTTTGGAAGAATTACTTGCTGACAAAGACGTAGCAGAAAAATAGACACAAAAAGCACAATTGGTGCTAAGATGATAAAAAATCTCCAAGCTGAAACACTCACAAGTCAACTCTTGTTTTGCAAAGCATAGCATAGGGGAATAAATATACAGTATTTTCTTTGTTTTTACCCTCTCTGCATACTGTAATTCCTATATTTTCAGAACAAATCATGGAGATCTGGTTCAGTCAGTATTTTCGTCTCTCGGATTAAACATTTAGCAAAGTTTAGGCTTGACAGGATAGTTTGTGACATAAGCATTACTGAATTACTACTGGATCACTACACTACAAAAAGGTGATACACACAATTCATTGATTTTAGATGAGCTGACACAGTGTTCCAGATATTTACCAAAATAATTGGGTAGAAGAAGAGAAATAGGATATGCAAGAATGTAAAAATGACAGAAAGAGTACTGAAAAATGTTTTTGAGCCAAAAATATCACTTAAACATTCAGCTTGTAGCAGATCTTTAAATAAAAAATGATATCTTGTGTATGAAGCCAATATTTTTTTTTAAATATAATACCAATTCTACCTCTACCTTTTGCATGAATATAAGTCGTATATAAAAACACAATTTTATGTTTGAACAGTCACAGAACGTTGTTGAGAAAAGTAGTCCAGATCTGTAGTGTATTCAGGGACTCAGAGGTGATTGTTATACAATCATGTATACTACATGTTAGAGTTCCTAATAAAATATTCCAAATAAATAAAAACTAGGACGAGATGTATTGAGAATTTGCAAAGATACTGTAAGGACTCACTGTCTATCACTGAAGAAAGAAGGAACTTCTTACAAACAAATTAGTACTTAATCGCTTTTTCCACACTCTTCAGCTGCCTCATTGCAGGTACATTACAATGTTCCAGTATTATAGTAATGAAGTGAATAATCAAACACTCACTATGAATTACCTATACAATCACATAAAGAGATACATCATCAATGGGATGTACCTATACCTTTAATTGAAGCTCATAAAGAAATTAATTTGTGGTAAAACTTGAAACAGACTCCATTATTATTCAATTTAGAAACACTTAGAATACAGCATATACAGTACAATTATGTATTATAATATTGCAAGATTGTATAATTTTGAAATGGGTTTTTTACTTTATCTATTATAATTTTGGGCATGTACTGTATAGTATTAAACAACAAAAATATGTTTGTGATTGTTACAGTATGTAATTACCTGATTTTGTAATTGATAGGTTTGGTTAAGAGTGATGGATTCACCGACTTTTGCTTCTGTTTTAGCACATTATAGTGGAAATAATTTAACATCAATAATTAATTAGGACTGGAACATTTGTGTAATAAACTGACATATTTTGCTTTTAATTTCTGGGAAAACAAAACAAACCTTGTGACATTTAGACAGGAAGTAATGAATGGTATCTCAACGTCTGCTAATGAAAGAGTACAATTGTCACATAGTAGTTATACATGATGAAAGAGGCACAAAACAGGAAGCTGATGATCCAAAAAAAAAAACAACAATGCTGTCGGCTTCATGTCCCTGAAATACTGCCAAAGTAACAACAAAAAGAAGAAATATTAATAGATTCTATTAATTTTCGCTGGTACAGAGGGGGTGTACAGAGGATACTGAGCTGAGCTCTGTGCATCACTTCACGTTTGTAATCAAAAGATTGCCAGAGGGGACTCTTCCTCTGTTCTTAACCAGGAACAGGTGGCAAACGTCTCATTTGAGCCTGTTTATACAGTACTCTGCCGATGGGGCTTAGATTTGAATAGTGAACCTCAAGGGTCTGGGGAGATTTGATGCCCATGGGGGAATGCTAATTTTTAAAAAGTTTAGATCCATGCATCCACCGGGTCAAAACAAGGATTTTCCACCCTCACTGCAGTTGTTCACAGAAATTATTTGAAAGGTTTCCCTTCATGTTTGATTAGCAAACTTGCCAAAAAATCATCATTAGGGTGACTGTGGAGAGAATTGTAAAATGGCAGATTTACAATACATTACCTTTTAAATTAAGTAATGCACCTTCACCAGTGTACTGTAAGTCGTGTGGGTTAATTACCCAACAGGACAATCATAACAAAAAAGGTTCCAAAAGAATAGGTGAATATAAATACCCATGCTTATGCTTTTTGTTCCATGAAGTTACTAATATGAAGTGACTTCTTGGCTTTTGATAAAAATCACATATAAAACGGAATTCAAGTCAGCACTCCCCAGACAATCAGTTACGTTGATCAGGTGTTTACTTGTTCCGAAAGACAGCAACAACAGTTGATTGATATTATGAGTTTACTGAGCATTGTAATTGCACATCAATATTCGCTTAAGCAAATTAAGCAAAATTCATTAAAGCTTAATTTGCACAATTGTTTTGCATTTGATGGCAAATTTAAATCCTCTCATGTCTCAAAGTTCCTCAGTGAAAATAAAAGGTGAATAGCAGTCATTTGGTCAACCTACAGTAATTATTAGTCACATTACCTGTTGAAATACAAAATCTTAAGAAGGCATCTAGTACTCTATGTTAAGCCTTTCAAAAAATATTAATGCTATAAAATTAAATTAAAATTAAAATCTTTCGACGGGACCTCTTTGAAGCTATATTCCCAAAGACGTTTTAACCATCTTATATACTTAGGCCTTATACTGTAGGCCTGTTAACGTGGTCTTTTCTGTATAAATACATGAGGAAACAGGAGGTAAAAGAGCTGTTATGCTTTTATGATACAAACAGTAGGTCAAGTTAACAGGCTTACAGAAGAACTCTTTTACTTTTCTACTGTTCTATTGGTATTTGTTACCATGCAAACTGCTTGCAATTGGAAAATCTCTTGTTTAAAATTTCTACTGAGACTAGTGCAGACTGGCCCTACAGTAAGCAATAAACATGAATGGAATTGCCATTACAAATGAAGTGTAATGAAAACTTTGGCTACATTTTTTGCTTGATTTGGCTTTAATTAGGCACATAAAGTCTCTGTCACACAAAACCTGAGATCAAATATTGAGTTTAAAATGTGCAGATATCTTTGATTTTATTGAGGCATAAGACCAAAACACAAATAAATCCCAGAATATACAGTAGTTCAAAGTACACTCCAGCTGTGAAGGTCACACCACTTAAGCACCAAAGCACAGCGTCTCAAAGCGTTTTCCACAAATATGGTGATAGTATTATTTTTTTCTGTAGGCTATAAATATCCACATAGGCCGTACAATTGATGAAGGATAATTTGCACATGGCATATAAAATAAACCACATATGGTGTGATTTTGTGCGTCTGTTATTTTTTTAATTATTCCTTTTAGCATACGTACTGGTATTCTACACATGCTGTTTTGGAACGTTTGTATATATAGGCCTAGATCTCTTGCAGGATTAATAACACAGTGCCTTAATAATATGCATTGAACTATGGAAGTTGATATATTAAATGTAAATATGTTTCATATCCAAAAAAGCATGCCACTGGTAGTTTTCAATTCAATCAATAACGGTCCCCTAGATCTGTTAAAAAATGTTATTTGAAATGTAATTTAATGTAAAAAAATGCAAACAATAGTTTGTTCTACTATTAATACATTAAATTTCTTATCTTATAATTTATTCTTTGAATATAAGATCCATGTTTCCCAATGTTTTTGGTACTGTATGTAATGCTTTGCAATTTAACCTTTTGTAATAAAGTGAAGTGAAAATGCCCTAGAAGCAGCTTCATGGAATTGGCCCATCTTGCAATTAAATAAAGGGATAAGTCACATATAAGGCTGAACAACATTTATCAGAGCCGGCATTAACACCAATGGCCATTAGTCATTTAATGTAAATTCAACAGAAAGCCATAACCTTTCACGCAAATTACATCAGGTCATGCAAAAGGTCTTTGTTCAAGGAAATCCTGCCAGATTGCACAAATCATGCTGGGCTGCATAGATCAGTTATCTTCAGGGACATATATAATTCCTTAGGAAGAATATTGGATTGAACAAAGATAGTTTGTGGAAAGCAGATTTTATATCTTAATTAATCCAAGACCTGTGCTGTGGATTTAAGACTGCAAGCAGGGATCGAACGGGTGGAAATCTTGTTAAAAAGAAGCATAGGAAAGTGTTTAGAAGTAGATGTATCCTTTTCCATGACACTCCACAAAGATATGCCCATTACCATGCCCATTTAATAAAAAAGACTGAAGTATGAGAAGCCTCTGTCCCTCTGTCTGTTTCATTTACACAAAAAATATATTTTTGTATTAACACAAGTTAGATCACCAAGTTCAATCCTCTAATTAGACCAGATGGGATTTAAGAGGGTTATTTCCTTCTCTGATTTTCTGATGATTCTGGCACTGGGCTGCCTGCAAAATATCAGCCTGCTAACTTTCTTTGTCAACAGAAGACAGAGCAGCTGCGATCACAATCTTTCAGCAAGCAGAATGGTACACGAGACAGCCTTGACAGTTACCCCAAGAGTCACCACAGGAAATGTGTGCAAAGGAGCTATTTCAGCCTTTTCAGTCTTGACTCTGGGGCAGAGGAATGCAGCACTATTTCCAGTAAGCCACAAATATAGTTATGAACACTGTCCTGCCCTAAAATTTAATTATATATACTTAAAACAGGTACTGGGCATGTAGTGAGAATTATGTGTGTCTTTTTGTATCTTTAGATTGAAATGTAGTGGAAAATAAAACTGAAATAATAAGTTATAAGAAATAAGTTATTACGTGTTGGACATTCCAAAAAAATCTTTCAATTACCTCCAGAATAGCGGTCTCATTGTGAATACAGAAGCTGGTATTAGTAACCACTGGTTGTTATAAATGACTCAAGAGTATAATATGTGCATTTGTATTTGTATTATTATACAGTGTAGTGTGCTTTCACGAGGCACCAGTTCTGTAGGGGTTTGGGCATTTACTGGGACAATTATTAATTGTGGCAGTAAATCACAAAATGATTCTTTTAATGGCCTTAGAATCCAACCATGCGATATAACTCAAACAACGCACACACACAGGTACTAATACACAAGGATACATTTATTAATACATAAAATATGCATGTAAACCTAACAGATCTTATCGTGAGGGTTATCAGAATACAAAAGATATATATTCATTCAGTTACAAAGAGTTACACATATCAAGAGGACATACGTTCGGTATATCATTCATTTAGACCGTTTCGTAATTGAACTTGGTTACAACTTCTACATTAGATACTCAAAACAAGTACATAACTCTTAGGAATTAAATTGATATCAACTGGTTGGGATAACAATTGAATTCTCGAGCAGTAATGCAGTGAAGTTGAATACTCATCCAATCTCTGGGGATTCAGATCTCCTGCAGGCACAAAGAAGCAGTTGCAGGCTTGTTGCTGTCCAATCCGCGCTCTCTGGCTCCGTGCCAGGCTGTGCTGTGCTGCTTGCGACGGTGCGCTGCTGATGCTCTCTGAAAACCGGCTAGTTAGTTTTGGCTGAAACTAGCACAGTTGTGCACAGGAGAAAAGATGACTGTGGGTCCCAGCAGGTTAGGAAGAAGACCGGTTCGTTCCTGATGAAGCGCTAGTTCTGAATAGTGATTCAGCTGTCCACAGTTCCGACCTGTTCACGAGGCTTGCTGCTGGTGCTAACCTCGGGTGGATCCTTTGGTTACTCGTGGCAACCTCCGCTCTCGTCTCTTAGAACAAAGCAAAGTTCTGGCACTCAGACACACTGGCCGTTACGTGTTGGTCCGGGCTGAGTCTGAGGATGGTCAGGAGGCGCGCTGCGAGAATGTCCTGCCCTTGGGAGCCTTTCTGCTCCTGGGCCGTCCTGCCCTGGAATTCTTTCGCACCCCTGGAATTCTCCTTAGAATTCTCTTTAGAATTTCTCCTCAGGCCCTCTGTGTTGCCTGTTTTTACCTGGAGGAACTTCAGGTTGTTCACTGGCTGAAAGTTTCATGGGCATCAGAGACCCACGTGGGTTACTCGGCCCTACCAGTTCCTGATTGGCTGATGATGAGTAACCATGCCCTCTGACCTTGGGGTTGTAAACCACTTGGATGAGGCTCTCCCTTGGAATCTTGCAGACTTTTAGGCGCCAGTGGATGACCATTGATCATGATAGCCAGGCTTAGCTAAGTGCATCCCCATTTGGGAGCTGTCCCTTATCAAAAGAAAACATCTTTAAATCAGCCTGCATGAATAGCTTCCCTGTGGCTGCACCACAGAGATGAAGAGAGAGATGGGGCCTCATTTAGGAAAGCACAGCAACACTTAATTCTGTCTTATTAATAAGCCTCGCCGCTACAACAGTATTCAGCTATTTAGAGTTCATCATGTTGACTTTGCTGTTTTAGAAATTTAATGAAAACTGGAATAATAGGATGAGGCTAGTCCAAGTCATAGTCATTTTAAAGCCTTTGATTATGAAAACAACGTGAATGAGTTGAATGAATTATGTTGTCATTATTTGTGCAAAATATATCTTGACAAGTACATTTAGTATTTAGCACTGCTGGTGCAGAATGCAACCTAATATTCCACTTGTTTCTGCTACCTTTCAGCTGTTGACATCTGACAATACGGAGAAGCTACAATTTAAAACATTCTATTTAAAGGATTTGAGTCCTAGTTTAAGAGAGATAATAAATAAAATTAAATGTATTGGTTTATCTAATTGTACACATTTAATGTGAACAATGTTTATTTTATTGTCTTGAGTAAATGTAGCAATTGAGAAAACAGAATTGTAAGTATTCATGCGAGTTCTCTAAAACAGTTTTCTTTCAATTTTTTTTGTTTAAAGGTACACTGTAATCACATGGCAAAGTGAAGTTGCAGGTGTCAGCAAAATAGAACATACCATACAATTAAGTAATTAGCCTTAAATCAATTACATGCATTGGGTTAATCATATGTCAATAGCCAGCTGAGGCCTTGATTGAGAGACACCCCTTTGCTACAGTTGGAGCTAACACTTCCATAAGCTACCAGTGTGTCAAATGACAAATGGCTCTGACACATGGGTATGTCAGAGAAGTGCATAAACTAATCTTTACTGTGTGTGGCAGCTAGTGTATTGATAATTCAATTGAATTAATAATTGCTGACTATAACTTATTATGCAGGGCTAGCTGGCCAAAATAAATCATAAGCCTGAAACATCTATAAAGTATCAATCTAATTTATGGACATTATTGTTCATACATGCAGATGGAATATAGTTAAAACCGATGTTTCTTAAATCCCTTTAAAATTTAAGGTAAGATTTTTTTTTTAAAGTCTCATTTTAGAAATATTCACAACACCTACTGTACCGGTAAAGTTTGATTACCTTTAGGAATTTTCTTTTTAAATGTTGAGCAGAGGTCTATTGGTTCTGTAACACTGGGTGCAATATTCCTTCCTTCACTGCACATACTGTACATTAAAGGAATGCTATTAAGGTTATACATATTCAAGACTTTATGCCTCCAGTTGTATGATACCCCACAGTGTGTCCTCTGTCACATTCATCATCATATTTGGTTGGTGCTGAGCTCATCCTTTTTTGCCTTATTGGAACTCCCAGTGCAATGCAGAGATATTCTCTTCTGCAGAAAGCCCAATGGGACTTGCAGTGGAGATAGTAACAGCAAATGTTGCTTTATTATCAATCAACCAAATGATTTATCAATCAATAAACTAACATTTACTTGCGTCACATAAAAGCACACATTGGGCTGTCAATGTCATTTGTTTCTGTTAACACAGCAATATCTCCTGTTACAAATGACAATACATTGCACTAGGGGGTTCTCATAAAATGCACAGAAATAATGAGATCAGCTCCAAGTGCAATGAAGAATGATATAGAAAACCCACAAGTTGACTTTATAAGGCTATGAATATGAATAACTTTGCCACTGTAATGTTGCAAACACCTGTTGTGTTCCTTTGAGCTAGGGATACTGTATCTCAACTTGTCCAGTTTAGTTGGGCTGTCATGTGACATTTGTTAGGTATCATAATCACATCACACCTTAAATATGAAGTCCAGAACTGCAATATTAGCTACAGTAGGTTTCTTTCACTACTTTGTAGCTTTCGTTTAATAATAGCAAGATAAATCTGTCCCCATACCAGATCTGTCTCCAGAGTGTCTTTCAGAAAGTTTTGTCATTCAGTTTGCTTGAAGTTGTTTCATTCACACTGACTAGTTAAGTACAGGCAGTAAGAAACTGCACTCTAATTACCATTCTAAAATACCCCAGAAGTATTTCTTTTAACACTACAGCAGGAATTATTTTTAAGTCTAAAAAGGAACTGAAGCACCCATACTGTCTGAACCAACGCACAAATATGGTGCACTTCTCCAATCAGTTATTAATCTTTCTCCTTCATCAGATTCCGGCCAGCAGGCATACTGTATCACTCTGCAACTCACAACTGGCAACCCTGAAGCTAAGCAGATGTGATTCTGGTCAGTAACCTCCTGGAAAAAAACTAAGGTTGCTGCTTGAAGAGGTGTTAGTGGGGCCAAGCAGGGGGTGCTCACCCTGCGGTCCATGTGGGTCCTCACCCTGCAGTCCATGTGGGTCCTAATGCCCCAGTATAGTGACGGGGATACTATACTGTAAACAGGCATCATCCTTCGGATGAGACGTAAAACTGAGATCCTGACTCTCTGTGGTCATTAAAAATCCCAGGGTGCTTCTCGAAAAGAGTAGTGGTGTAACCCCGGCGTCCTGGCCAAATTTCCCATTGGCCCTTTCCAATTATGGCCTCCTAATAATCCCCATCTATGAATTGGCTTCCTTACTCTGCTCTCCTCCCCATTGATAGCTGATGTGTGGTTAGCGTTCTGGCGCACTATGGCTGCTGTTGCATCATGGATGTTGCACATTGGTGGTGGTGGAGGGGAGTCCCCATTACCTGTAAAGTGCTTTGAGTGTAGTGTCCAGAAAAGTGCTATATAAGTGTAAGCAATTATTAATTATTATTATTCTCTTCCAGGTGTCCAGTTCTCACAATTGGACAGGAAATAAGCTAACAAGAACAACTTGTTGTGCTTCATTTACTTTGTATATCTCCTTCTCAACACATTTGTCTACAGCAACATTTATACCAGCTGTTTAGACAGCAATGCAAATGATCAAGAAGTCACTAGTTTGCCTGCTTCTTCCCACCTTCAGCAATGTAAAATACAGTTACTGTAAGAATGTGTTCATAATAATGCTCTTCATAATTAGCACAGCACTATCAGCTGATGGAGGCTATTACCACCTTGATGGATTAAAAAACAGGTGTCAGCTCTCTGTGAGGTGTTACTCTGCTTCCAGCTCCACTTGGAAGACCAAAGACCAAAGGGTTTTGAAGCTTTGCAACTGAAATACAAATGAGGGACTTTGGAATTCCATATATTGCGTACTATGTAACCCAGAAACTGTGTTAAAAAAGCATAAAGATAATAATCGCTATTAAAAAATGATGCTTCTTATCACCACTGCTAAGGATCAGTCAGATTTATTAACAATAGGAAAAATATTACCTCCCCCAAAAAATAACATTTTATTATAATAATATAAGTGGTGATCTCACTACCTAATGCAGTGCATTTTTACAGTTCTATACCCCTAAAAGGAGGAAATCACAGCATTGTAAGCCTCAACAGTTTTGTTGGTTTTGTTGGCAGACAGAGTGCAGCTGCCCTTTGCCAGCATGTTGATGAGGTGTGTTCAAATTATGTAGTAACAAGCTGATTGCTCAGATATGTAATGATGCAGCAGTAACAGCAAGAGAAATAAGTAGCCTCTAGAGACATCATGCACTTGGACATTTCTTTTGTCCATTTTGTGGTTCAATACTATGTACACAAAATATTTTAAACATACTGAACTGTAATGAAAATAACTTTTTTTTTCAGACATTTAGTACATCTGTTACGACCCCAAGTGTCTAGGGGTAAAGGGGTGTAACATTTAGGATAATTCTTTTGGAAGCAGGGGGGGGTTTGGTGAAGGACTAGAAAGCGTGATAAGAAGGGTAAGGAACTAGAGTGGTGCCAAAGGAAAGAAAATAACAAACAAAATGGAGCTGACTAGGACAGTGAGGGAAAGCTAATCTGACTACAAAAGAAAACCCGAAACACACGGTCTTCGGCATCTTCAACACCCTAGCTAACCTGCACTGACTACCCAAAACCATACAAGACAAATGGCACTCACCCGTACTAGTCTAGTGTACTAATACAAAATCAACTAAGTGTGTAAGTGTACCCAACAACCTAAACTAACCTTATATACAAAAATTCACACAAAAACACAAGTGAACCAGGAAGACAAATAAGGGAAAACAAGAGTAATAAACAGGAGCAGGGTACAAAAGAACACAAAAGTTGAACATGTACAGTAACACTGGGGCAAGGTAATGGCAAAACAAGGATGAACACACAAACAAACGAAAGTACAAAGAAACTAACGTAAAACCAACAAAACAACAAAGCCGAAGCTATACGAAAATACACACAAACAAAGCAAAACAAACCAACAAACGAAGCCGAAGCAATTACCAGAAGCGAAGCGAAGCGAAGCGATAACCAAACGGGACCGAAGTCAAACGAAAGGCCTTTTCTTCCTGAAAACCTCCATGTTATATACTAAATAAGATGTGTTCTGATTGGCTAATTGATGATGACATCAACTGAAAGTGTGGTGTAATGGTGGGCCAATGGGGAAGGTGTAACGAACAGTTCTTTCCGGACCCTATGCGGACGACACAATCTGAAGAAGTGGGGGAACACTAGGGAAACGTCATGCAGGAATACGGGGCTGAAGACAGGGGGGCGTGTCCAAGGTGCGCTGGTGCACGGGGAAGGTGTGGCCGAGGCGAACAATCCGAGAGAGTAATCCATAGAGTATCCAAAACATGAAGGTAAGTCCAAAACCAGGAGATCCATCAGAGGAAGGAATTAAAACCCACGAAGGCCGGGTCGGAACCGGCGGACGGGGAACAGGAACGGGAACAGAGGTTAAAACCTTAACGGGACCAGGCGCTTCCAGGTCCCGGACTCGCACGATATGGAAATCAGATGCAGAGCCCGGATGAGCGTCAGCGCCTGGCTTTTAAGGTGGGCTGGGAATAGGGAACAGGTGCAGAGAATAAAGTCTTAGTGAAAGGGCTGGAGCACCCTTAAGGAGGGGGGACTATAGTCGTGACAGTACGCCCCTCCTTTTCAGGGCGGCTCCGAAGCCCTAAGAAAAAAAAAGGGGAGAAAAAAAAACTGATGGAATCCAGGCTGCCAGGGTGCCGTCCGCGGGGTCCAGGTGTTGGCTCTGCATTCTGTAACGAACAGTTCTTTCCGGACCCTATGCGGACGACACAATCTGAAGAAGTGGGGGAACACTAGGGAAACGTCATGCAGGAATACGGGGCTGAAGACAGGGGGGCGTGTCCAAGGTGCGCTGGTGCACGGGGAAGGTGTGGCCGAGGCGAACAATCCGAGAGAGTAATCCATAGAGTATCCAAAACATGAAGGTAAGTCCAAAACCAGGAGATCCATCAGAGGAAGGAATTAAAACCCACGAAGGCCGGGTCGGAACCGGCGGACGGGGAACAGGAACGGGAACAGAGGTTAAAACCTTAACGGGACCAGGCGCTTCCAGGTCCCGGACTCGCACGATATGGAAATCAGATGCAGAGCCCGGATGAGCGTCAGCGCCTGGCTTTTAAGGTGGGCTGGGAATAGGGAACAGGTGCAGAGAATAAAGTCTTAGTGAAAGGGCTGGAGCACCCTTAAGGAGGGGGGACTATAGTCGTGACAGAAGGGAGAACAATCAAGTGTTCGCAGTGTGGACATAACAGAAAAACACACACAGAACACACACTGGGATGTAACAACATCCTATAGTGTACCTCAGCCACAGGTTTCTAATTGTGCTTGGTGATATTAAGCTTGTGTTTCTCCTGAGAGATATTTTTTGTAAAGACAAAACTGATAGTCACTGTGCTTCAAACCAAGTTGAATAATATGAGGTTTAGCATTCAGCAGATTTGAGTATACATAAATTTCCACAAACATCAAAAATGTTATTAATTTGCCAGAGCTCTCTGTGGATGAATCTGTGAAAAGAGTAAAACTTCAGATGGCCAAATGTGAAAGGGCCTTTTGTAAGTTTATTGATAACATCACTGAACAGCACACTGTTAGATTAGAAAGTGTTGAAATATTAAAATTCCACCAATTACTGAATCCACAACTGCATATTTACAGAATGCCAGAAACAATTCCCTACTGATGTTGCAAAAGCTCTGCAAACAGCTTATCAATATTTCTGATACTAGCAGGCTCTGTTCAGAACTGCGTTCTGTGTACAACTTAGATCAACAGCAAGAGAAGACTGCATTCTACTTCAACAAAACAAAGCATACATTATGCTGGATGTACAAAGTTGCTTCTCTAACGTAAAGAAACTGATAGCATTAATGATCACTCCTACCCTCTGGCTATAGTTGAAAGATTTGTATTCAGCTCTGAAATGAATAAAAACATTCACAAGTTATACTCAGGCCGGAGGAGGCTTGTCAGGTTTAACCCAGATTTATAAAAGGAAAAAAAATTGACAAAAAGTCATGCAATTTACATGTTCTTTGTGGCTATAGTCAGCATTAAAATAAAGATCTATTTTCATAGAGATAGTGAGTGAAGCAGGTAGTCTCACCAATGTATGAATTATAAATACCCTTCACTGCAACTAGCAGTGGGGAAGTGCATGCCTTGCACAAATGAAATTTCCTGACACAGAACTGGAGAGTTTGGTACAAGAAGTGCTTGCAAACAAAGATATGCTACACGCTCATAATTCTTCTCTGGGACAAAGAAATAAAATATATAATGCTTTATTGCAAATAACAAATTCAGTTGACACTGCTCAAAGTGGAGGAGATGAAAGAAATGACACAATATTTGGAGGCACCCTAAAAAAATCCTCATCAAAGGAGCTGGCACTGTGGAGAGAGAGAGGTGAGACCCCAGCTGTCCCACTGAAGGCCACATTTTATTTTTCACTATAATGTGAATCAATTAGGTTTCTACATTAAATATGATGCTAATTTTTGATACATTGAGATAATATTAACAAAGAAATATACTAAAAATGAAGAGTCCAAATTTAAGTTTTTATGTATTGATGTTCTGATAAAGACCAACTTGCCTCATCTGGGTTTCTCACTGTTTCTTGTTAACTTGAGTAAACATACTTTTGAGTAGCCATCTGTTGAACTAGTGTGAATATTATCTGCTAAATTTAGATGTAATTATTTAAAATAATTCAATTTAAATCTAAACACCTAAGTAAATTAAATGTCAATGCCTAATTAAATTGAAACTATATTGAATCTATATATCGACACAGACATGCGTTGGGCTGGTCTGAAAACAAGCTTCTTTTCACTTGTAAGATGTATGGCCATCAGAAAGTTTCCAAAATTATCATGGGCCCAATGAGGCTCTGTGCATACTGACATTGCAGCAAGAGGTGCCACCTAAACAGTAAGAACAGTGAGAAATGTCAGCCACTGAACCCACTATTCCCTGAAAAGAACTCATCCCAAGGAAATGTATAGTGGAGAGCAAATTCACAACTGGCAGAAAAAAAATGATTCCCATAATTTCATTGAGAACTGTGATTATTTTGTGGCTTTGGATTCTGGAGCTTCGTGATTTGGTCTTGTAATCAGAAGAGAGAAATTCCAATTTGAACAGGCATTTTCTTTATTATTCTAGATTGTTTTTGCTCACACAGATGATGTCTCCTTCTTTTTGCTATTCAGCCACATCTATTAGAAGAGGACTTGCCCATATCGTTTTTGCCTTTTACAGTATGCCTGATTGTGGTTACACCTCTTTGACTTCCTTAAAAATCATGCTGTCGTCTCCTAATCATGCCATTGGAGATCACTTAAAGGCAGGACTGATAAACCAGGTAGAATGTATAATAGACCAAAATTACATAACCTTCCAGTTACTGAAAGGCTTTCTTTCAGAAACATCCCAGATTTACATTCCTATGGGGGTTTCACAAACAGACAATATAACAGTGTCTTTTTACTATTGTGTGTTTTAAGAATCACATCAAAAACTCTCAACCCTGAGTTCCACTCTTATGGTCATAAAGCATATGCAATTTCTTTAGAACTCCTCCCATTACTCTTTTTGTAGTCAGAAAGATTAGTTAAAAACAATTTTTAAGTTTTTTTAAGTTTATAAATTTTTAAGTTTATAAAGTACGCTAAACAAATATAAATATTTGATATTTCAGTAAAATGGAATTTACACTGAGTTTTGTATTAAGTATATTTTTATATAAAAGTACAAAACTATTGTAGTAAGCCTATAGGAATTAACACCTTCAAGTATCCCAGTACTGATATCATTCTGCACATGCAGTATGTAAAAATAGCACTTAATAAAATGCCTAAACTGATAAAACCAATAGAAGCATATAATGTACAGGAACTGTAGAACAGCAAGGTTTGTGAGCTAAATCAAATATTTTATTGTTCACCCAAGGATTTGACTTTAGAGAACATATCCTGTTTTACCATACTTACAGTATGTCTTTACTACCCCCCAAAGTAAGTTAAGTCACTTACAAGTGGCTACTTTACAAAATACCAGAATATTCTATTAAATGAGGACCCTGAATCACTCATTGACTGCATTTGTGTTGCCCCTTTTCATTTTCTTTTATCTCTACTGAGTTATAGTATATATTTAGGGAATATCCATTGATCTGTGTACAAGACAAAAGCACTCTAAAATGGATTCCACCTCAGGCATCTGGAATGCTCACTTCTTATTTAACAGCAGTGAAATGATTGCTTTTAAAAAGTAAACTCTTTTTTGTTGTGTTTAATACTCTTGGAAAATGACATTCCAAGCCCAAATACAGTATGTAATGGAAAAAGCGGAATCTCTCTTAAATTACCTGATGCTAAATTTCAAACACTGCATGGCAAACACTTGAATTAACAAATCAGACAACACAGATGCAATGATGAATCTCTCTTAAATTACCTGGTGCTAAATTTCAAACACTGCATGGCAAACACTTGAATTAACAAATCAGACAACACAGATGTAATGATGTGTTCCAGATTTAATTTGCATCCTCAGCATGTTAGAAAGAATAAATGTTTGACTTTCCTTGGTGGTTATACAATATACCAAAAAAGAGGATATATTAAGAAAAAAAATGATTTTGATAATTAATTCTTACCACCCTGTTTTGTTATAAATTGAACTGAAAATGTCCCTATCACATCCTGCATGAAAACTACAATTAGCATAATTAGCACTGCACTAAATTACTATGCTTGTTAGTTCCAAATGCAGCAAACCTTGTCTTTCAAGAAAGAGTAAAAAAACAGTACAAAAGTTGTAAACAAAAAAAACTACATTTTAATTGCAATGAACTCCACAACATCACAGCCTCCATAATGTTGCTGATACAGTGAATTTCTACAAAGTAACAGAGTTGTCATCCTAATCCAGTTAAGTAATGTACTATGCGTTATCCATACTACACTGTTAAACAATCACATGAAGTTAGTACAGTAGCTTATTCATAAATAAGAATGAGAAACCTTTAACTGATGAAGATGAAATGGATATTAAATTATGCAGTGGAAGCAGAACAGCATACAAACAGCATATGACATACAGTACTACTGTTTATTTAGGATTTCAGAAAACTTTTCATAAAGTTCCTTTTGAAATCTTTTCTCTGAAATGATTAATTCTCAAACTGCAAGTGGTAGGCTTTCAAGGTAATGAGTGTACTTTCACTGCGAACTGGTTAAAGAACATTAAACTGAGTACAGACTAACTATCCTTCTGTATCTAAAGTCTAAAGAGTCAATAATAAGAACGAGAAATAAGAATAGGTTTTCTCTTTCAAGACATTCTTAAGAATAACTGGGTTTATAATATGTTCAGCATTTGATTGTATCAATACTGCATTCTTTTGTACTGTACATCACAATCATGCCTGGGCAATTCAGTTATATTCATATCTTAAGATTTCAAAATGTCTTCCTAGGAAATCCATTTTTTTTATTCTGAAGGTTGAGTCTAACTCTCTTGTGAATCTGATAATGCTATGCTGATTAATGAACAGCAGAGGGATGGAAAGTTTCCCTGAGACCCAACAGAATAGCTCTGAGCCTCCTCATGATTTCTGAACTGCAATCAGCAAAGAATGGAATAACTTAGGACCATTGCTACCGACATACAAAAGTTTTGTGCGTGAAAGTGTTTTGTTAACTGTTGAATTTGTCCATTGTGTAATGTATTTTACAAGACACATCAGTGTTGTAATATATTGCATATAATTTAAAATGTCCATACTTATTTTTAATTTCAAATATTTCTTTCTAAAAAATTGAATGCTTACATTGTAATTCTACATAGAATTTCCTTTTCTCTTAAATTTGTTTTTAAAGAAACATATTCACCATTAAAAGATACATAATTTATGCAGGTATACCCTTAGAACAATAAAGTATATGTGTTTTCAATATTGATTAATTGATACACTCAAGTGACTTGGACTGTTACTGTACATTCCATTATTAGTGAAAGAGTTGACTGGGCACAGGTGATATGGTAATTTAACCTGTCAAGTGTCAAGGCTGGTGAAATTCAAGAAAGAAATGCACAAAAATGAGCCAATATACCTTGTATATCAAGGGGGGAACACCTTAAAGCCAAAAGTACTGTATGTTTCTGGGTTACCTAATTCAGTCCACACTTGCTCATTGTCTGGAATGTTCATAGCCATCAATTCCTACCTGGAAAAATGTTATAGCCCATAACATTCCATAAGTAATAAGCCATACACATACTGTAAATTACACATCACAATTCCTTGCCAAGATCAATCACATCATCGTGCTCATCCTTCATGATGATGTTCGCGCTGCCAGGTCTAGAAATGCCAGGATGCAATAAGTGGTAGAATACCGTGTATCCTGAGTGCAACACACTCCATTGAACAAGTCCTGGGACGTAATGCCTTTTTGAAGGGTTCACCCTGTTCTGATAACCTTCCAGCAATGCATGTTCTCATCCTGCTCATGTACTGTAGCAATGAATTTCCTTGTGTGATGAGTTTATGAAACTTGTGAAATGCCAAGCATAGACATGGATAGAATTGATTGACAGAATCCCCATAGACCAACTTAGAAATGAGCTGGAACATTGTGTATTATATAGTACTCAAACACAGATGAACTTTCACACACATGTTCAGACTGTCTCTAAAAGGAATGAGACAGAACCCTACAAAACACTGTCTGCAACCTTATGCAAAGCATGGATGTTAGATGTAGAGCTTATAGAGTTCCCAGTGGTAGCCACACACGATGCTGGCCTACGGCTTTCAGGACAGAAAGCTTGTTGATCAACTCCCTTGAAGACAAATGTTAAACTGCGTAACTAATGTACCTACAATATGTCATCTCTGTTCAATAAAATGCCAGTATTATCTGGGAAAAAAAAGAGTTTTGTCATTTTCCTGATAATAACTTTGTGTCTCAATAACGCCATCAATCATAGCATACAGGACATTCTAGAACCTGACATTTCAGGGATAGGCTGCACATCCACCCAATGGTGTTGGTGTCAATGAATCTTTTCAAGGAGGAAAGTATGTATGAGACTAGCAATGCATCTTTTCAGCTCTTTGTTCCTGGGTTCAGTTCTGTATTGGAGCACCTTTTGGGGGCTTAAAAGACTAAGGAGTTTTGTCTGAAGCCCCCTCCTTTTTAAAGACATGCAGGGGAGTAGTACTCTGTGTGCTTAAGAGGTGCAATTCTGGTTGTTACAGCCCTTACTAGGAGTAAGCAATGTTCTGATGACAGATGGATTTTATTTTGTTTAAAAGTGGGAGCAAAGGAATCTGCTCAGTTGCTGCATACAGTATGTGTAACAATATCATTTCTAATCTCCTCTTTGAGTTTTTTCCATAAAAATGTTATAGTTGTTATAGTTGTCTCCACAATATGTAGTAATTTAATCTCAAACATCTGAATGTTGAAAAACAGCAGAAGTATTTGTTAACAGCATTGTAAGTGAAATTATTGAATGTAATATATTTCTGTGTAAATTAAATTCAATTGCATAATTTTGTATAATGCTTCCTGGTCAGATTTTGTAGTTTATTACACATTTGTTTTACTGCCTTTCATAAAACAGACGTTTTGCATTTGTCATTGTACAGTATTTGCATATGTGATGTACAGTATAGTTATAAATGAATGGCATAGTTTAATACAATTACTGGGAATAGTTACCATTGGTATAGTATCCATTCATTTTCTAACCTCTTATCCCATTTCAGGGTTGCAGGAGAGCTGGAGCCTTTGCCGGCAAGCAACAGGCACAAGGCTGGCTACACTCTGAATGGGATACCAGTGTATTGCAGGGCGGCATTTGTACAGTATATTGTGTATTTCAAATTAACTGAAGTGATTGATGTTTTTTAATAAAAAAAACATTTTCCTTTACCAACACTTTCCTAATATTTTCTTTTACAGTACCTCACATATTGATTTGAACTCATTTCTGTTTATCCCTTCATTAATAACTGGGAGCATATGCATCGTCACTTTTGGAAAAGTCACAATTGGGGTTTTGAATGACTTCTCTGCTGGGGTAAATCGGGCGGTGAACTTACCAGTATAGTAAACTCCCAAAGATAACCTGATCTCCAACAAAGTTTGTTGCAGTTGTTATTAATTTCAATCCACAGTTGTAAATAATCTTCAAAAAAGTACCACATTTGTTGTTTTATTTTCATTTTAGTCCTCGAGGTTTGTACCAATTCTGAATGTTCAGATACTGATGCAGTATATTGCCATAGAATAAAACAATTTTCAAGCCTTCCAATGCATAGTTAATAATTCGAGGGCTGGATTTTTTACATTTACGACCACTTCAAAAGAAAAGTCAAAAGAATGTGAATACATGCCATTTTGAAATACTATTGTGGGGAATATCATGAAGCACAGATAAGTGCGCTGTCAGTTGTTAGAGAGAGCTCTTGAATGCACCTTGGCTTTCTGGAAAAAGATATAATGCTACTTTGTTAATGCCTTTTATGAGAAAAAAAAAGGAGGTATGGACCACAGGAGCTACTGCAAGAATACTGATGAGAACCAAGAAAACATGCACAAATGTGTACTTATTCTTTTTGCATGAATCATGTCAAAGATGATTACTATATAAGGCATTTTTTTACTTTTGTGTAACCTCTAGTGATAGTTTTAAGTGAAAATATTGAGGTACTAAATTACAAGGAGTCATCTGTGCTATTAGTGTGACGAATGCAGCTCTCCCTGCCTCACTGCACTGATCTCTGTTTCTCCCTCTCTGAATTCCTCCTTCTCCTTCACAGCAACCTCAGCAAATCAGAGGCATCAGCCTGAGAAATCCGGGTCATGGCACTAGTGTGTCTCATGCAGCTCTCCTTACCCTTGTCAAGATTCATTCCCTGTTGCTCACGGACTCTGAACAAGAACAGCGCAACACCAAAACACTAGGGTCTAAGTCTTTAATGAGCACTGAGATGCTTAACTGTAAGAGAAACAATATTATTGTGTGCAAGAGGGAAAAAAATCAACTACACTTATCAGTTCTTCTTATATTTAAAGTTAGACAATGGGAATTCTTAGAAATGTTTGGATCTACACCGTTGTTAATTGAGTTGTCACAACGGTGGCCATTATTAAAAATGTATTAATACTTAATAAGGATAATTGGCTTCTGGGAAATTTGAGCCTGGTGTGCGTGTTTGCATTTGTGTCTGCCCTGCAATGGACTGGTTTCCCATCTAGGGTGTATACTGCCTTGTGCCCATTGCTTGCTGGGACAGGCTCCGGCTCCCCCATGACCTTGTATTGAATAGGTTAGAAAATGAATGAATTTAAAGACCATTCTTGGGAGGTCACTAGAACAAACCATTTGAGGATGGTACAAGACATAAGTAGGAGGGACAAGAGACAGCTGAGAATAATCAATATACAGTGTTGGTGAGAAAGAGAAAAAATGCACCTTAAATAGGTTACACAGTGTATGACAGAATATAGAAATCTTCCAGGTAATTTGCGTACTGAAAAGACTAATCTACTGTATCTAACAAAATAAACTTCTCTTGTATTTTGATGTATGATTTGGTATGGGGAGAAAAGTTTCCTTTTATTACAATTGCCTTTGGGAAGTGATTTTATCCCATGTAGGATGTTTTATCTCATTAACAGGCTCTGCCTTAATCTCTCTGCCTAAATACTCTCTGATAAAGTATTTGTGCTTCATTTGCAGATTTTTTTCCTGGTTCTTGTCACGCCCAACATCCCTCCCTAGAGGGCGCTCCACTGCTCCCATTATTGTCCGTGTGATTAAGCTCTCCAGGTGTACCCTTTTAGCGTTATTATTTATAGACCAACTCCTCCAGTCCTCGGGGCTCATCATTAGGGTAAGATGTCGCGAGGCCCGCCTAGCACCAGGAAACCCTACGTCTATCTCCTGAGGGCAAAGGCCTCATCCCCGACACCTCCCGCTTCCTGAGCCCGGGGTCTGGCGGATCTCGCCCCGTCACCCTTGGACCTCCATGTTTTGTTTGTCCGTGTTCTCCCCCCTCCCGGGGATTTTAACTTTGTCGCGTCCCAGGATGGATTCCTTGTTGATGGACTCTCGGACTGTGCTTTGACCTGCCCTTGGACCCGTTTGGATTTGGATGCCGTTTTGTCTTCCCTGTACACTGTCTCACGGACTGTCACTATTATTTTGTGCACTATTAAACCCCTGTGTGTTCCCTTTTACCACGCCTCCTGTTTTCTCCAGCTCTTACCGCATCGCATAGGGTCTACTACAAGATCTGACATGGATTTCAGTCCGTGTTCGTGACAGTTCTGTAAAAGGCTGGGCTGAAGCAGTCACAGTCGTTTGCAAATAAAAGTAGTGGCAGTTTTGTGTTTGTCAAAACTTATGTATTATGTTCAACTATTAAGTTCATTGTCTTGTATACTACTCCACTACCTCACTGTGCTGGGAACAAAGAAACCATGTTCCTGCAAGTATTACCACTCAGTGCTCAGTGCAAGCTGGTCTACAGATTTCTCTTTCGGCATTTTAGCCTTAGTAAATTCCATTATTTATTATCCATATTGGGCTCTCTGAACAAATCTGCAACAATTGAGTGGTCTCCCCAGTCCACAGTATACAGTAAGTGGGATAGACTTCATTTGTTGATTTCCTCTATGTTTTAACAATGTGAACTTTTGCAATATGTTTTGAAGATCAATGGATGAGAATGTGAAAAAACAAT
Organism: Atractosteus spatula; assembly: GCF_055471065.1. Lineage (NCBI taxonomy): Eukaryota > Metazoa > Chordata > Actinopteri > Semionotiformes > Lepisosteidae > Atractosteus > Atractosteus spatula. The sequence goes on along the minus strand of NC_142708.1, from coordinate 54,470,820 downwards.
GCATTTATAAGAACCAATATGTCTGTGCCTGACTTTTTAAATGTACTGTAAGTGGTCATCCTCAACCTTCTGTGACGCAGACATGATAAAAGATTGATTTGACTGATTAATGATATACTTACATGGTCTTATTGGGTGAGATACATTTGATAAACCATCACTCTAAATGTGTATAATATCATCCACCACAACTGTCACGATCGTAAGTCCCTCCTCTTAAAGGCACTCCGGCCCTTTCTTGTTTCTGTTCATTCCTTGCACCTGTCTCCTGTTCCAGCCCCTTCCTATAAGATTACTTTATTGGCCATATACAATTTCTTACATTAGGAATTAGTCTTTTTGCATACCCCAGCTTGCTCTCCATGAGACACAGACACACAGACAGGGAGAGAAGCTTGGGGTCAGAGCACAGGGTCAGCCATTGTACAGCGCCCCTGGAGCAGTTGGGGTTAAGGGCCTTGCTCAGGGGCCCAACGGAGTAGGATTTCTCTGCCGGCTGCGGGATTTGAACCAGCAACCTTCCAGCCACAGGCGCAGATCCTTAGCCACAGAGCCACCGCTCTATAAAAGCCAGACACTCCTACCAATCTGGGCTCAGCTTTGGAAGATGGACACCCTGAAGCCCACCTACCAGGGGGTCCAGGAGTGGCCCAACGGCATAGGCTTCGCAACGGCGTCCTGACCATTTGGGTCCAGGGCTTAGAGCGCCTGGCCCCCTTACCCCTTTTATTTCCCCAACCCTTCACTGGATCCCGCTCCGGCTTTTAACTTTTGTCTCATCAATCATGGATGGATTACCCGGCTCTGGACTTTTTGCTCACCCTGGATTTCCCTTCGGACTCCCGTTTGCCTTGGCCACGCCCCCCCGAGCACCAGTGCACCATCGACATGCCCCTCTGTTCGTCTAACAGCCCCACTCCCAGTCTTCTCTCCCCCATGTTTGTTTCACTCCCTTCCAGATTCTGCCGTCTGCATAGGGTCCTGAAAAACACTTCCTGACAACCACAGACTCTTCTCTGACTAGATACCTTTCATGTTGAGGAATGAAACATTTTGTTCACTTGGGGAGGTAATCATGAAGTAAGAGGAGAACACATAGTTTAAAGTACTTTCTGTCTCTTAAGAATTAACTGGAGTCCTGATTATTCCTATGATCCTTTCCTGATTTCTGATGTTTACAGATAACAAAATCTACATTTTAAATGGAATTACATGTTTTCTGCACCATAACTATGAAAACCATTCCATAATAAATGATACATACCTTGAACACCTTGAGATCTTACAAAAACAGGATAGCACTTTATTTTACAGGTAAACAACAACCAAGGATCTACTAAGTAATGTTTTCTAGGTTTAATTACAATGAAACAATACAAAAAGTATTGGCATTTGCCAAATAAAAGTGAATGTTTGCCACAATTGTAAGCACTATTGCAACCATGTACTGTAATTACAGAGCTACATCAATTCAGTTGCAATTATAACAAATCAATGCTAAGAGTACTTTTATTTCCCTAGTAAAACAGAAATACCATGATACTTTGCAGTAATAACATAACTACTGCAAATAATAATAACTAATAACATAAAATGTTAACAGAAAAATTAATGCAACAGCTGCATTAAGCTTAGTTAGAAATGAACATGGTCTGCAAAGGAAAGACTCTTATAATCCACAAAAGCAAAAAAAATCAACATGCATGTAATAAAATACGTCACTAGGGAGCACCACACTTGAGTTCTGTCATGTACGCCATGATCATTTTTAGTCAGAAATCCTGGCGATCAATATTTGCGACAGAAAGAAATTCAACCATGAAACCAATCGTTTTAATCAGAAGTGAAGGCTAAGGTGAAAGTTTGTATCAGAAGGACTTTCCTGAAGTGTAGTATTTGTTGTTTAAATCTACAACTGCCAAAAAGTTGTCTTAGATTAATAAACTCAGATTGATTGTACAGTATCTCTTTGAGTTAATTTACAACATTGAAAGGCAGAAAAGTTTGACTGCCTCCAAATCAATGGTTCAGCTTTTCATGCTAGATTTTATTTTGCATAATAATTGAAGACAATTAGCTCTTATGGAAACCTACATTTTTTAAAAAATGGAATTCCCAAATAATGAAATCTCATATAGTTACTGTCACATTGAAAGCATACTGCAACCATATTTTACTTCAAATAGTACAGTTTTCATATAAAAATAGGTTTCATATTCTGACAAAAACATGACTATAATATTAAAAAATAACTATGTACTGTAATTAGACAGTTATGACAAAAGTCAACAATTATTATACTAAATATTACTTGTAACATTCTACACAGACTAATTTGTATACATTACCACAACAGACACACTGTTTTGCAACAACTACAGTATTTTCTGAACAACCTGACAGACAATCAGCACAGTAATATACTGTTTAACACTCAGTTTCTCAAAAGAGGTCAAATGTGTTTTTTTTCTTTATTTGGGACAGAAATTGGAGAGATGTCCTAAGCTGCTTAGAGTTGCCATAAGGAGATAAACATATGTCAGTATGAATTTACTGAAGTTAGGCTTATGCTTTAAGTAACATCAACCTTCAACATGTATATTTGAAATGTATTATCACCACAGCAAATTGTACAGTGTCTTTAAGGAAAAGCACACCTAAAAATACAAGTACTGTATAAAATTGTATCTTTTGTATCTTTTGTATCTTTTGTAATGTATTTAGATTTAATATTCTTTATCATTATAGATATGTAAAGTTATGTACATTATGACAGTGAGAGAAAAAGTCATATTTTCAGTTTTGCTTTGCATTGAACATTTTAATGTGGGAATATTAAAGCCAGTGTTACATAAATGGTAGCATCTTTGTTGAGTCATTATTGAATAATGTCAAGGTTTCTGAAACATTGCAGAGGAATTAATGATGAAAGAGGTCAAAATAGTAAAAGGCAGAATTTTTGTACACTGCATTGACAACCTCTCTCAGTCTCAGTTATCCTGAATACGTTTGTTAATAGAGCTATAAAAAAGACAAAGAGCAAATGCTTTCTAAAGCTGTCTGTGCTCAAAACAACTCAGTCAGGATTTTTGGCAAAAGAAGCTTCTATTCAAAGTTCAGTGATTCACACACATATCATTTTCTCATACACTTTATATTGGCTTGGGCACGAGAAGACAGGAGAGAAGCCCAGCTGCAGTCACAAAGCCCTTTTCCATTGGAAGCCCTATGGGCTCCTAAATCTCACATGTTCTTCCCCTGCCAGGGGAAGACTGCTGGGTCGTCTCCATCTGCTGTCTTTCCACACACCGTTCATGCTCTCACTCAAGCATGCCAACAATACCACTTTAGCATCCGCGACCAAATACCCTTGGCCAACCTGTCCTCTCCACTGTCTCCTAGCACCCATTCAACAAACACCCACAGGCTTCTGCAGCTTTCAGCCAGTTCACTGTCTATCCTCAGCATATTGCTGCCAATTGCAACTGGCATCCTCTACTGCTTATCACCGGGCTCTCCCTTAGAGTCCAGGAGGGTGACATGGACTCCATTCCAGCTGCATTCAGTCACAGCACCAGCAAGCAAATGAACTCCTCTGCTAGATGAGTTTTCCCCATGCCCCTTGCTGCCATCACTTTCTTTCATGCCCAGCCAGGCTAAGTACAGTACAACACCCCTGCAGCTGCCCGCATCTGCCTCATGTCTGGCCAGCCTACAGTATTTACAATGCAGCTGCAGCCACCATGCAGTCAGGTTGCTGTCACTACAAGTGCAGTTCTGTAGCTACTTGACTTTACTTGGGCTCTACATCGATTGGAAACTTGGCCCCGGTTTGAGTGTGTGCCCTGCGATTAACTGGTAACTTCCTGCCTTGCACCAATTGCTTGCTGGGATAGGCTCTGGCTCCCTCTTAACTCTATTGGATAAAGCAGTTAGAAAATGGATGGATGTTCTTGTTCTCTTTTATTTATTTTTTTTACTTCATTTAAAAAAAAAATAAACATGGGACACATTTTGTACTAAGCCAGCCTGATTTCGTGGCACATCTATATTTTATTTTGCCGCTAATGCATTAATCTGTTCAACCATTCATTAAGTCAATCATTCATGCATGGTCAATCAATCAATCCAGAACCAAGAGCACATTCTCGGGCCCACACAGACTCTTTATTCCTTGCAGGGATTTCTTCTTGAAGAAGGTAATCATCTTTCTGTAGCTTGTAACCATGCTTATTGTGGCAGTCGTATAATCAGATTGCACCATTGCATTTATGCTCCTCAAGATTATAGGAACACTCGAGGACATAAATTCTCCATTCCTAAAACATAAATTACTCTGCATTACCCAATTTACCTTATTATATTTTACTGAAAACATCTCAGGGTACTGTGCAAAAATTGGTATTACAATATATAAGGAAATTCTGATTTATTCTGACTAATGTATCAGCTGAGTAACTGTGAAGAAAATCCTTAAACAGTTTTATTGAACAAATAACACAGAAAAGTATAACTCAAAAAGCCTTTGATTACAACTGTTCATCTCTTTTATTTACTGCTTGATTTTTGTACAGATACGTCTACACTGATATACTGTACAGTATCTACAGAAAGTCATTGATCATTTTCAAGGCTTAAAAATAATTTCTCATCAGATTTTTTTTCTTAGAGAAAATGTTAACAAGCCAAGTTGTTGTGTATCAAGTCCCTCTTATTAACTGGATCCTTGTGTTATTTTGCAGATTTACTGTATACTCCTGAAAATGCTGTATCCTTTAGCACATATACAGTATCTATGATTAAAGAAGAAAGTGTCCTTTTAGGACCAAGTAGACAAAGCAATTGACTTTGTCAAGGCGAGAGCAGGTGGGTGTCTTTTCTTTGTCATACAATAACATACTTCTCTGACAGCAGAACTCCATTAAGAAAAACCATGGGCTGGTGCACAAGGCAAATGCTTTGAGAAGAAGAAAATGGTGTCAGTACAGGGACCACTGAGAGGAGATTTTTACACTTGAATAAGCACCATAGGTCATATTAACAATAAAGCTCAGTAAAGCCTTTCAGACACAGAAAAGGTTCATTTGTCAGCAGGATGGCCATTTTTTATGGGGGAGGGTGCCTGTTCTCAATGGTTTTATGTCTCTGAAAATGCAGAAGTTCAATTGCATTTTAAATGTTTGAATAGGTATCTCCTGAGAGACATGCCTGGCTGCAGGGGCTTTTATTCCAATTATTAAAAGTTACTAAGGTTTTGAGTGAAGGTGCACTGACATAAGCATCACAGTTAATATTCCAGAGGGAGAACCCAAATAAAATCAAAATGCAAATGTTGCAAGAAGAATCCCTCACTACCAGCACTATAAACTCACAACTGAAGCTATAAAAGTTATTGGCATATTCAATAACCTTCCCAATAATTTATCCCACATAAAAGATACTCTCATGGCAATTGCTGTCTTTGCATATTTATAATCAGATTAGCTCAGTTTTAAAGATTTTCAGTTCAGTTTACCTTTTAATTCTAGCATAGAGAAAATGTATTTTGTAGATCATTTTTATTGAACAACAAGCTCATTTAAAAATCAATAAACTAGTCATCATATTCTTGGTAATGCTGTGAAACTCATAAGTGATATTACAAGAAAACTTTGTTTGCGAAGCTAATACAGTACATTTAATCTTACAGTATGTTTCTTTTAAGTATTCCAGAGAGGTGTTTGAAAAGTTATTCAGTTTTCATGTTTACATTGTGACATTTGTACAGTTCATATGCATTAATGCATAATATCAAGTTTATATCATCAACTGTGGAAGAACAGCAACCTTCTTTTCTTATCACAGTCATTAAATTATGGACTTTTCTTAAAGAAAAGTCCATCATTTAATGGCTAGGCATCTAATGTTTTTTAACAAGGCATGCAGCAAACACTGCAATGCAAAGCAAGGTCACTTATTTTCGGTGTTGGAAAATGTCTGCTGCATCTATTATTCCAATGTAGGAGTACAGTACATGTGAAGTATTTTTACTACAGCATCAAAGAAGACTTTTTGGACTACTCTAAAATGTGACCCAACCCAAGTACAGCAATATAACAACAATGTCTGATTGCTGAAAAAGAAGTTGTTGAATTAGTAATACAATATTTTGGAATTTCTACTGAAAAAACAATTAAACCATTATATATTAATGAATTATATTAGTTATATATCAAATGTTTCTACCATTATGAGTATAGATTACTCATAACGTCATCTTGCAAGATCGCCAGAGCAAAAACATATTGATTTGAGGGTTTTTAAATTACTGAAACAATTTGAAATTGGAACAATAAATTGAGAAAGTGCTTTGAAGGCTTTTAGGTAGCAAACATAATAAGAACCAGTCTCACACACAGATTCTAAATATACAATATAGAATTTATTGATACAAACTAATCTTGGATAGCAAACCAATATATTATTAAAAATAGTTTATTGGAGTAGTAATAAATAATGTATATTTGTGAATCGATATAAAAAATAAGAATTAATAATGAAAGATAGGAATAATGTCAGAGTTAAAATATCTCAACTATAACATTTGTAATTGTCTACCTTGTAGAGCTATATAAATCTCATATTGTTAATCACATTTGTATTCTTAAAGACAAGTAAATATTATTTTACTATTGTGAACTACATTTTATCAAATGTGTTTGGAATAACAGTTTCATTCTCAGGAATTATAATGTGACTACAAAAGTTTTATACTCAAAGATCTGTTTCAAGAGTTTTGAACCTTCCACTGAAGACAAAGTAACAGAACAGCAAGGCAACAGAGAGATTATTAGAAATCTTTAATAAGACTTAGTGTAATAATATGCTTTACTTGTCACGATAGTAATCCCTCCCCCTTAAGGGCGCTCCGGCTCTTGCACTTTTTAGTTGATTTTGCGCACCTGCTCCCTGTTCCTGCCTTTCCCTACAAAAGCCAGACGCTCACTCTGTTCCTGGCTCTGCTACGAACACAGACGCCTGGAGGCCCGCCTACCACTGAGTCGTCCTACATCCGCAGCTCGAGGGCATTGGCTTCCTATCGGTGTTCCAAATCAGCCGAGTCCGGGACCTGGAGCGCCTGGTCCCGTTCCCCCTTTTTCTCCCCGACCCTTCGCCGGATCCCACTCCAGTTTTTAACTTTGTCTTGTCTGTCTTCGACCCCTCGCCGGATCCCGCTCCGGCTTTTAGCTTTGTCTTGGATTGGACCACCCGGCTCTGGACTTTTGCCTGTACTGGATTTCCCTTCGGACTCCCTTTGGACTGTTTGCCTGGACCATGCCCCTTCGAGCACCTTCATCACGCCCCCCTGTTTGTCTACCAGCCCAGTTCCTCGTCTCCTCCCTGTGTCTGTTCACTCCCTTCCAGATTGTGCTGTCTGCATAGGGTCCTGAAAGACGCTTCGTAACATTACTGGTATAAAGGAGGTCCAGTAAGCTTCTCAACAATGATCCAGCAAAAGGTGGATCTCATATGGTTGCAGGTGATGACATGCCATGAGTTCACCACTGGAACACTGATGCAAAGGTGAAATGATACAGTGAAAGCACTCAATGTCTTCTTTCTTTTTGAAAGTGGTATTCTCAGTGGCCTCAATAGGCAAGATTATATTATTTTGAACATACAATCTGAATGATGATGGTTTCATGTTTAGCACTTCCCAGCACTCAGTATTAAAAGCTGTCACAGTAAACAGTATTAAAAGCAGTGTTTCAAGGGTAATGGCTCAAAATAAAAAAATAACAAAGGCTGGATAAAGCAAAAGAGAAGGGGCATAGTCCATGTGCTGTTATTCATATAATTTCTACAATGTAGAAATCTAAGTCTTTAAATACACTACACGTACAATATATCACCAATATCGCCATTAAGTTAAATTGTTGGGATGTAGTTTTGCAATGTTCCTGGTTCTGTTTGTGTAACTGTCTTGTTTCCCACCAAAAAAGTCTCTTCACAGTAACATAGTGAAATATTAAGATATTTGTCAAGTAATACATGGTATTTTATTCTAAAGAAGTACGTCTGATAAGATTTGTAATCTACTACTTGGCAGCTGAGTAGCATAATAATGTCTTAGCCAATAGATATTCCAATCTCTATTCTCCCTCAATATAAACTGAAGATAGATTTGTCATACAAATTGTTGCTGGTCTTCCAGTAGTCAATCATTGGAGCATATCGCCAAAAGAAAACAAAGGATTCTGTCACACGGAGAACATTGTCACTACAAAAGCACATAGCAATTATTAGATTACACAGAGATGTAAATCTCTAACAAAAACCAACTAAAATCACAGATTTAACATGGAGAAGCCTAAAGCCATTTCTACAGTACATGTAACATTTCAAGATAGTACCTAAAATTAAATATAGGCTTAATTTAAACCAGCACGAAATCTTACCATAGCATGCACTGGCTGCAGAAAAACAAATGTTTTTTTTTGATAGTGGAGTAATATCTGCACTGCCAGGAAATGCCCTAAATCTCATTGTGACATCATTCACAATGTCATTATATCAGATGAAAAGCCATCTGGTGAAGTCTGTGTGACAGCAGCACATTTTGACTGCTCATACCTGAATATTACTTCTTCTTGCAAATGCCATTTTCCAAATATGAGAATTACTCACCAGTAACTCTTGTAGACATGACAAATGGCCTTCTGTAAAGGCAAAACAAAACATTGAAAAAGGCAACATGGAAACACATCACTCTTTTTAGTGTATGCATACGTGCTTTTAGAAAAAATAAAATGTATGGATTTTGGATATCAATTAAAAGGTTTGGTGTCAATTTGATGAATTGGTAACTCATGACTGACCATGATACACTTGATTGACTTTGATGTTGCATAAGCACTAAATCACCTCATTAGTGAGACAGTTGATTGAGCCCAGGAAATGACCTTCTTATCTGATGAATGTCAAGCCTGGTGTAATAAAGAAATAAATAAATAATTTTTCAATAAAGAAAAGCACATAAAGAACCAATATCCAATATATCCATTTATCAAGAGAACATCAGTATGAAGGGTCAAGTTAAGTAAGCAAGTGTGGCCCAGGCATGCACAAAGATACGTCGGCTAATCATATTGTAACCAATCGATGGAGTGTCCAAGAAATGTCTAGTAGCTACATTTGCAGTGACTGATAGTAACCTGGCTGCAAGGCATTGCATTTATCAAGTTCCAGCAGCGCAATACAAATCCTCTTACTGCTCATATAACAACAATTTTCTAGAGAGATGAGAATACACTAATTAGATCTTTGGGTTACTATAATAGTTACAGCCTACCAACATTTATGACATGCACGCCCTACGTATCAGACCTGTGCCCCACTGAACATTTGTGGGATCATTTGTGAGATGACTTCTGGCATCTAGGTTTCAGAGAAAAGTGAACAGGCACATGTCCAAACTCTAAGAGAAGAATGAGACAAAATCTGACAGTGCAGCATCTGTGTACATTGCTTCGAACATTATGGTAACACACAATTCTAACCTGGATATTTTACAGTAGACCCCTCTATTAATTAGCCATGGTGATGACAAATGCTAACTAGTACAATAAACGAATCTAAATCATGTCCATTCAAAGACATGGCAGCTCACCTTTTACAAGAAAATTGTTATCATTTTCCTGGTAATGACAGAATTTCATGCATTCTTATAAAGTACCACATGTAGTTACAGTAGCAAACTCATGGTATGTCACATGGCAACATGTTTCTAATCTATACAGAATGAAAAATTCATAAAATAGTTGCCTGATCTGCAAATGTTGCGGAAGGCTACTTACCTACCAAACAAATTGAATCTCTACCATTCATTACTTCTTAAGAAGTGTTATAGGGTGAAGTGGTTCCATTCAGCGTGCATACAGTAGCAACAGTGTATAAGGCATTTTTAAGAGCTTGCAGGCAGAATTCTGCTTTGGCTTCCTTTTATACTTACAGTAACATGAGAGTAATCCATCATTAAGCACCTCAGAATGAAGCACACTTAAAGTGATCTATTTAGGTATTCACAACACTGATATAAAACCAAGGTTGAATGTGATTTGCAGTTTATGATGCATATTAACCAAGCACAGTGTAAATAAAGTTTATGGTATGTGTTTATTACTTGGAGACTAGGGCTGTATTTCTGAAACAAGACTCCGCCCATCAATCAAATGCCCAAATGCATATTGTCTATGTCACACTCTAAATCCACACATCACTGCTGTTTCATACCCTCTCCCTGCCTCACAGTTGCACAGCACAGCTTCTAGAAGCAAGGCATTCTCAAGTGTGAACTCCTCTGCCCATTGACTTCCATTTTCTTTTCATTTTCATGCGCATTGGTTTTATTGCACTGATTTAAAGAGCAGCACAGTGTTTGCCAACAGGCGAAGACCATGGGCCAAAATATATTGACATTTCTTTTCAGTTGTGGGAGTCACCTTTCATATAAAGGAAGCACATACTGTAGTATCAAAATTCAAGTGATTATAGTATTACTTAATATCTGTACAATAACAAGGGAAATAAGGGAATTCACTCAGTGACTCAGTGCAAGAAAACATACTGAGCTAGATCCGATGAAGGATAAGCAAGAATAGAGAGTGTTTTTTTTAAGTATTCTAATTAAAAATACACCCACTGGGAGTAGTTGAAAAATTTATTAGAAAGAGGATCAGCTCTTTTAGTGTTCATGACATTTTCAGAGTGAATTAAAGGGCTGCAAGGGGTAATGTTCTTAGCTCAGTAAACTCCTTTCAGCCTAGCTTTAAAAACTATCCGTGATGATGTTTCTTAAGGTTTTAGACACCCATCATTTTGTTAGTATCTAACCTTGAAGAATTTGGCTTTGAAAAACTGTTAGTACAGATAAAAATATAGATCATAAGATATGAGCTTAGTTAAGGACAGCTTCGTTTTTTATTTACTAGATGCAAGCTACTCTACAACCACAACTCAGATCCCATTTATAATCTGTAATAGCAATTATGTCATTCATTTAGGCAGTTTAAGTTGAAAACTGAAGGACTCCAATGGGACTAAACTTATCCAGATCTCCTTGCTTAATTTTACTGAAAACCCTTAAAGCAAAGAAAAACATTTATAATTTATGGTCTGATTGTTCATGTTTAAATTAGGATGTTCAAAAAGATAATCAACTGTTTAATATATGTTTAAATTAATCTGTGTTCTAAGAGGCTTATGAAGCTTAATTTAATTTCTTTAAATATTTTTAAATAAATATGCCGCACAACTTACTTTGTGATTTTAATTTGAGATGTGTTTTTCAGAAGGTGTGAAGTTTATTCAATTTACAGGTATCACAATAGGTAATCATCAAAGGATCAATATTTTTTCCTACTTATTATTTCATTTACTAACCCATTGGAAACATCTCCCCACTAAAGCTTAACAGAAAAAACAGCAATCACCATTTATACTTGCTTTTTGAAATCAACAAAACAAAAATGTCTTCAAGCAAAATATGGAGTCAGGTTATCAATTGTATGTGAGTTATATCTAACACATTGGATCAGTAAATACATTGTAAACTTTTTAAAAATGTGTTTTTAGAAAGTGACCCTTCTTTTTAAAAAGGTATGCAATATTAGGCTGCTGTGATAAAGAAGAAGGAATGAACAGCTGCTGTTTTATGACTTAAAGAAGATGACACATTGCTTCAGAAAGCACACAATATTAATAATAATAATAATTAATAATAATTGCTTACACTTATAAAGCGCTTTTCTGGACACTCCACTCAAAGCGCTTTACAGGTAATGGGAACTCCCCTCCACCACCACCAATGTGCAGCATCCACCTGGATATTAGAATGTCAGATGCATTTTCTAATTCTGCTTTCAATGTATTCTTCAACACCAATAACTAATCTTCAAGGCTGTAATCATTGCTTTTGGTGCATGACTTTATAATAGCATTAGTAGTAGGTGTCATAAGATACTTATAATAGTAATATGAGAATGGTTGCAGATAAGATAAGGCTATTTAGCCCATTTGGTAAATTAAATATAGGTCCATACCGATCAAACACTTTAAATGGGTGTTATTAGCACCCACTTATAACCACTTGAGCTAACCAGCTATGGATTGGTGGCTCATCAGGAAATTGGTAGTACTTTGTAATCATTTTTTTTCTTTTTTATGTTTATAACAATATGTAGTTTGTAAAAATAATCAAAAATGGGCATCACCATTTGATTTAAAGAGATAAATATTAGCAGTAAAGTGATGGCAAACTATATACAGTATAGAGCATATACTGGATTAAAAACATTGATGTTTTACTTTATCACTTGCTTTTATTTATTAAGAAATTAAGCACAATGCCATTTCATCCTTTACTTTAATTAAATAGTTGTCCTGTCATCCTTGCTTGCTCCAAATTCATAAGATCTGTGCCATACCAGCAGTTCATCTGTTCACAGTAATTATGGTACTATATTGGCTATGTTTTGAGATGTTGAATCTTATAATACCTTATAATATAATAGCTTATAATACCATATTTAGCTATCAAAAGCTAATAGATTATGTGTGCAATTTCACATAACCTTTTCTAATACCAACAAAAGTTGACATATATTCATATAATGTGTGGCTAAAATGAATCAAATGAATTTTAATGCTAGAAAAACTAATGTTTTAAGTATAATGCTAATACTCGCTCTTCTCTTCAATTTTACTTTTACCTCCAGTTCTGCCATTGGAGATTTTAAACATTAATTTGGAAATTTGGAAGAAGGGTGACTTCTAATCTTGACACTTTTTCATCTTTCTTCCTGAGCACCATTTTGCACATCTGTTCTTGTTCCCCTCTCGTCACCCCATCTTCACCTTTTCAGCAGCTCCCTGGCTCATTCCCCACGAAGGGACAAGGGGTCCTGTCAGCCATCTCACATTCAGGTTGCCCTTTCCTCAGTCAGGTGAGCCAGGCTATTATGCCAAATAAACTTTAAACATGCTCTCCCTATAAACTTTGTCATCATGTTGCAATAATAAGAGTTTGATTGAACTACTGAATTATTATTGTTAATGATGATGTTATAACTGATGTGCAGTTCAGCACTGTAGTATTTTTGAGTCATTACAACCATCCTTTTATTACCACTAATGTATTTAACGTTGAAATCTCAGGAATGTAACGAAAACCATTGTTATGATCAAAACAGTTGTTTTCTAGTCATTGTGCATGCTTCACATGTATTCACATTCGCTTTTAAGGTATTTTATGCTTTACTTGTACATACTGTACCTGTGTGGTTCAAAATGGTTTTGAGTGCAAAGAACCGTTAAAATCATGAACGAACTTGTATCAGGAATGAAGGACATCAACCAGGCCCGGTTACAATGGCAAACCACCAGCTGCATGATTGAATATGCTCTAAAACCCTCACATCACCAATGCAGGTAAGGTATGTCCTCTTGCAGTACATTAAGTGAAATCTGGCTATTTTTTAAAGTGGTTTTGATCTTTTGAGACTTACTTTTTACTGTTATTGTTTTTTTAAAGCTCCTCACTTGGATCTTTATTGTAATAGGTGAATTCAACGCAAAACCAAATTACAGTTGCAGAAATGGTTTCATTGATTCACTGGTGTCAGTGTATGGGCACGTCTTCACAGATCCTCTCATTCCTGCACTCAGATTCTATGAAGACCCATCCACTTTTTTTTTACCCAGAAACTACAAAACAACATTCCTGCATGGCTCAGGTAAAAGCCTTGATTGGTAGTGTAGAATGAGGACAGCAGAGGTTGCCATTCTAGAGCAACAGCACAAATTTGGCAAAACAAGGGACTGAATTGGACTACACAGAAACCATAACTTGTCCTCTGACACTGCTACTACAGTGACTGGTATAATTTGAAAATACATCCAGCTGGCACCAAAACCTTCAGATTTTCAGTCTGAAAGAAATAATCAGACTAACACCTTTCAAAGGGAATGCATACTGTATTTGGCGTTTGTTGTGCATGTTCTTGATTTGACCACTTAACAGCCTATTACTGCCGCTCTCATGTCTCTGTTGCTGGCAAGCCCTTTGGGGACTTGGCTACACTTCGCCAGCACAACATTCTCTGAAAGATTTTACTCCATGGCCAGGTGCCTTTATCTTTCATTTACTTTGGGACTGAAAACAAAAAGTTAAGTTTATCAAAAATGAAGAAATGAGATTCCAGGACCCACGCCTGCACATGGAGAAAAGTGGACTGACAGGCAGCCAGTTCTCCGAGATTAGTGAGTGCATGAGTGCATGTATGGTCAGTCATCATGAACAGCACTTTGGGATTCCAAATTTAAATTAAAAAGGAGTAATATGTAAAGGAGTAATATGAAACAAACAAAGGATTATAACAATCCATATTATTAGACTCTGTGGTCTGAATGACCTCCTATGTGAAATACTGTATAACATTACACACTTTCCATCTTGCACACCCCAACTGTACAGTAGAAATGCAAAAAGAGGGTGCAAATACAAAGAATTCTATATACAGTATATAGCCCATAGGTGCTTAAATCTTCATTGCTTCCAAAAAGGTCTTAAGCAGCAAAGTATTTTAAATGTGGGGCCTAAAGAATTTTGTTAATTCTAATGAAAAAGGCCTAGAAATCTTAGGTTATATTTTACCCTATTAATAGCTACTGTACGTAAGTCATCAGCAGCTTTTTATTTTTTCTGCTTTTGCTAAGGAATTCTCTTTCCGCAGGAAATAAAATACAAATATGGAAATGTCGGCATCTGAGAATTTATATGCAACTGGTAAAAGTACTTGTCAATATATTGAATGATGCCAGAAGGAAGTAGTTTCTGTATTCAGTCCATTTAATATATTGTACCTGACAGAATCCAGAGAAAGGAATGTGAGCCAATTTCGGGATCAGTGCTGCTAAAGGGATGTGGTGTCAGTCTTCCATAAGGAAAAAAAAAAAGAAATCTAATAAAGAAGGCAGATTTCTGGCGCTTTAATATTAATGTACATACAAGTGAAAATGGAAATCTAGACTGAAAGTTGAAGTATAGGATGTATAATTTGATGTCTATTATGAGTTATGTGAAATAGGCTAAATAAGTGACGAAAGAATGCCCTAGATCTGTTTTTCTTGTGATCTATTGCTCTGGGAGCAGGCATCCTCAGTGGATAGTATTTTTCTTAATTTAAAAAAACTGAAAACAGTTCATGGAAAGCAGATTGGTAATTAACTGATAAAAAATATAAGTTGATTCTTTCTTCTCTATTGAACGTACAGCATCACACAGAAATGTTTTTTAAAAAGTATTTTCTAGACGATATTAATTCCATTTCAGAAGAATCAGATATGTGTCACGCCCTCTGCAGCCAGAGGGCGCTCCTACTCTGTTCTGTCCCTAGTTTCCTGTGCTTTGCTGTCCTTCTGGTGTCTCTCTGTCTGGGGCTATAAATTTCCCCTTCGCTCAGCATTGACGTTTGGATGTCCTGAGACTCGCATAGCACCAGGTCGCCCCTTGTCAGCTGCCTGAGGGCATTGGTTTCTATACGACTCCTAAACTGCTTAGCCCGGGCTAGTCCCCCATTCCGCCGCTACATATATGGGTCTTTTTCTGCTCTCCTGCCAATATGTTTAAATTAGGAATTGGGTTTCCTGAATTTCATATTGACAAAATCATTCCTCTGCGAGTTGCAATGAGTACAGCTGTTGATATCTCAGTACTTTTTTTAAAGCTGTAATAAATGAATGTTTAAATGACAAATGAAAATCTCGACTCACAAGACAAAATCTTTGATATATGTAAAATAATTCTTTTGATATAGTCTAATTAATGAATCCCCCTGAAACACAGATTTAGATGGGTACCATCTTTTCATAATTGTGATGTCAGTTCAATTGTTCTCAAAATTGGACTAGTTCAACCAAGTGCATGTGGGAGATAGAACTTCACTTCCCACAAATAATAAAGCCTAATTTATAACACAGAATGTCAATTAAGTGCTTGAAACTGATACGCAATAACTTCTTAGTCAACTTTTATGACAGAAATACAATATACAATACAGTATATTATATAAATTCTTAAAATTTAAGAAATATGGCTGAATAGGCAAGGTACTGTAGAAAGCAGCACCTTGTCTTGGGAAAACTGAATTGGTATTAATTTTGGCTAAACTTTAGTTTGGATTTCAAGGCATTTCATACTGTATATTCAAATATTGTATTCCTACGCTGTTGGTCATATGTGAGATTTTAAACTAAAATGTCTTCATATACCACAGGTTTGGTCAACAATTACATATTTCCTGTGGCTTTCTATAATATCGCTTATTGCTGCGGGATTGGTATAAAAATTTACATTTCTTTTCATTTAGATAAAACAGGTAATTCATCATCTAAAACTTTGCTTTACAGGATAAACTTGCAACACCTATGATGCTCATAGTTATTCCACTTTGTAGCCTCAAGTCATTTTAATTTTTATTATTACCAATCCACTCTTGTTTGCAAATAATGTACTGCACATGAAAGCAGAATAAGGAATTTAAACTACTCACATCTAGAAATGCTGAAGCCTAGATTAATTAAACAACATTTTAAGGTCTTTTAGACAAAGTTGTCACGATTATAGTCCCCCCTCCTTAAGGGTGCTCCAGCCCTTTCACTAAGACTTTATTCTCTGCACCTGTTCCCTATTCCCAGCCCACCTTAAAAGCCAGGCGCTGACGCTCATCCGGGCTCTGCATCTGATTTCCATATCATGCGAGTCCGGGACCAGGAAGTGCCTGGTCCCGTTAAGGTTTTAACCTCTGTTCCCGTTCCTGTTCCCCGTCCGCCGGTTCCGACCCGGCCTTCGTGGTTTTTAATCCTTCTTCTGATGGATCTCCTGGTTTTGGACTTACTCGTGTGTTTTGGATTTTCCCTACGGACTACTCTTTTGGATTGTTCGCCTCGGCCACACCTCCCCCGTGCACCAGCGCACCTTGGACACGCCCCCCTGTCTTCAGCCCCGTTTTCCTGCATGACGTTTCCCTAGTGTTCCCCCCACTCCGTCGGACTGTGTCGTCCGCATAGGGTCCGGAAAGAACTGTTCGTTACAAAAGTGTATCTGAAGCCAGTATTTATCACAAATTTCCTGATACACAACATACAATCTAATTATCTGAATTGCTTTGGTCAAAACTGCACAAAGCCCACCACAGAGACAGCTCTTGATTCCTCTTTGGGTTTTTTTTTTTACCTCTGAGGGAGAACTATTTCATGTTGCAATATTTTTCCATTGCTTACAGAGCTAAATGAATCATTTAAAAAAATACCAGATGACAATATGCAAACATGAATTGTAGAAATTCAGGTGTGTTTAACACATATTAACACATACTGTATAAAATGAACATCCTTTAGAGAAGGAAATCATTATATTTCATATAGCTACATAATGCAACTATCATGTAAAAGTGAAGACAAGTTTCCGTGCCATCTACAGTATATGTACTGATTTATCCATTTAGTAGCATCTAGATTTTGAGCTATCATTAATGCATTCTTACTGGTCAAGCACTTTGAATGAACAGTTTCTTTCCTGCATTTTCTCTTCCTCTGACAATCTTTCTTTCCTATTCAGTTAAAACAATTGGTATTTGGTCATTCAGACCATGCTCTAGCTTCACAAACAAATCTATTTAAAATATATGATTATTGTCCAGCTTTTCTGAACATAGATATACAGTATATGAAAACATAATTTTCAAACTGATATTACAGAAATAAAAACTCAGTGCCAAAACAGCTCAGAGTTTGTGTCAACGTGTCATCAAATGAACAATATATTGTACATATTATCCATTTAGCAGTGTACATGAAACACAATACATTACAGTAATTTAAATAACATATACAACAATAGGTTAGTAAATGAAGTTTGATTGTATTGTTACAAAAATAGAAAATGAGAGAAACATTCTCAATTATCCATTTAACTGAGAAACTAAACATACAGTAGATGTGATGTTGAACACGTTATTTTAAAATGTTAACCGCTTGATTCAGTTCAATTTAATGTCTGTTTTGTGACTGTTTCTGTAAAAGCATACAAATTGTGTAACAACCAGATTTCAAGCAATCAATTACCATCTAAAAATGTAAGAAAAAAGTGGTTATTTAAAGCACGTTTGCTTATTCTTCACACAGTATGTACAGTTTCTAAGCAGGAGAAACTGGGGATCTATTGATTTCAGAAAGGTGAAGTCAGCTATAGTTAATGTCAAAATCAGTATCAAGTCTGCAGCCATATTTAGGTTCTTCCTACCAAGAATGAACAACAGTGTAGACTAGAACATGAACTTTGAATACACACAGCACATTAAGTCGTACTTGCAGTCCGTATCACATAAATTGGTAATTTTTTTTCTTTCCATGAAGGTACATAATATATTTCCTCCTATTATTATTAAGAATAAACGCGAGCGATGTAATTGTGCTCAGTATAATGTATTTGCCCGTTTCTTTATGATGTTCTAACTGAATGCGTGTTGGAATGCTGTCCGTAATGTGTCAGGCCTCAGTTG
This sequence comes from Atractosteus spatula, assembly GCF_055471065.1. Classification (NCBI taxonomy): domain Eukaryota; kingdom Metazoa; phylum Chordata; class Actinopteri; order Semionotiformes; family Lepisosteidae; genus Atractosteus; species Atractosteus spatula. The sequence goes on along the minus strand of NC_142708.1, from coordinate 54,452,221 downwards.
TTATGAACACCTCCTCAGCGGACACAGTTCTGCATGACCGTGAGCAAAACAGCTGTCATGTTTTCAAAACAAACCCTGCTCATCTCTATCCTCTGTAGAACAAATATTGTCTATAAAGGTTGCGATATAAACCTTAACAGCTGGCTTGTAATGTGTTTTATCGAGCCACAAACACAATCTGTGGTTTTCCGTCCAACTGCAGTCCTCTTGAGCTTTATGGCCATGGCTTATGACTTTGCTTGAAGTCTTTTGATTGTGCTGACTGGCACACACTCATAAAAAACTTGGATTAAAAAAAAACATGCAGTATCTTCCCTGAAATGCAAAGGCAGTTGCCAACCTACGACATTTCATACTAAATAGAAATTCTATTCATGTTTCAGAAACACACTAGTTCCTACTGTAAAGTAGTCTGAGAAACAATGTTAATGCCCTTGCCTCATACCTTATTGGTCTGGGTTAGATTATACAGTACAGGCGGAAACAAAGACAGTCAAGCAGACATGAGCTTTGCATAATCTATACCAATATGTTCTTTGCCTTAAACAGACATACTGTACATTTGACAAATTAAAGGTTAATACTGTAATTAAAATGTTATCATGAAACACTGCGAGTCAATATCTTGGAAAGTAAATTAGAAACCATGGCCCGGGAAAATGGAAATTGAAATTAAAGCTGGAATCATATATTATTTTCCTATTATTTTCTTTTGGTGTATGAACAGCAACTATTTTGGAGCTGAAGTGGGTACCTTCATGGTGTTTTGAGCTTTAATTAATAGCATGAATATGTACTCTGTAGTTCACACAAGGCTTTAGTTAAGTAATTTTATTTGGTTACATAAAAAACAAAGTAGTTATCATCAGCTATCAAACTCTTCTGAAGATTGCCTCCATCCTGATCAAATCTAATTAACACAGCAGCACTTCAAATCAGACTGCATGATCTCCATAGAAAATACCTGCGTGCAATCATAACACCATATGTGACAATAGCTGCAGTATGTTAATCTACTGTATAGTGTGACTAAATGTGTTTCATATTTATTAACAAATGTAGCTGTAAAAGAGGTGTTTTTCTTCCTATGATTGATGGGTACTAAATATTAAAATGGTTGCTGAACTGTTATTTCCGTACATTAGCACCTTTAGACATGAAGTCACATGCAACAGTCAGTTGCAGTTAGTGTTTCTGTTCTATGCCTATAACGGCAATGTGATAATGTAGAATTCATAAGATTCATAGGTGTAAGTAAACAAATGGAAGAGATCCCTTTGAGAGCATTGACGTAGTTATTTTGAAACTTAAAGTGAAGAATTAATGCAGACTGATGTGTTGACATAATAAATTTGTGCTTTCCTGATTTTAAGATAAGTGTGATTATAAACAAAACATACACAAACTGACTGAATGGCCTTCTCTCATTTGTATTTTTATGTTCTTATTTGAATGTAGCCAAACATTCAGCCCACCATAACCTGGGACTCCCGGAAGACAGACTTTGATCTGCCATGTGTTAAATTTACAAATACTGGATGATGTACGGCCTACATTTAGTGTTTGCAAGAAATCCAACCACAGTGCATTTGACCTAAGCCCTACAAGCCCTATTTCTCTAACGTTAGAGAGAAGGAGATAATACTGGCAGTATGCCATTAAGAAATTATATTAAAGCCAGTTAATAGTACTCAGAATTTAAAGTTAATAAGATTAAGAATATTGGTTTTCCCAAAGTAAATCTAGAAATTACATTAATATAATGGTGGTATAGGGAAATTCTGGGAGAAAGTTAGTGATACATGTATATTTTTAGACAAAAGAAAGAACATCATGTGTACTGTTCATCCCTAGATGGTTTTCAACTTGCCATATCTCAAGCTTTTCACAATACCCCAAAGCCAAACAGTACACAGATAAAAGACTGAATCTGGTGAGCCTGATTTTACAGCACAGTGGGTTGTTTGTGCCTTAAAAAACTTTTGAGGACTAGGCCACTATCATAGTGGCTCATTTTACTGAATGAGCCTAGTTACAAAGGCACAGAAAGGAAGCCATCTTAATAAAGTCAAAGCTAGAACTAGCTGTACTGTATTCCATTAATTCTGCAGTATTTCCTCTAAACATACATACAGCAACATCAAACTAATATAAAATAAAATTAAAAAACAGACTCATATTTCACCATTAAAAAGCTGCTGCCTTGGCTACCTTCCAAACTCCATAATGGACCTAAAGTTCAAGACCTTACTTTAATGCAAAAAGGTATGAATGGTCCTTATTCACATCTTCAGTCTTATACATTTAAAAGATTAAAAAACGTCCATTCGTAACAGCTACATCTTGTACAGCAGGGATATCTGCAATTATGTTTCTGGAGCGCTGGTCCATTTGCATGGTTTTTATTCCACCTTCACTTTTAACAAGGAAAATCGGCTCATTATTTGACTAATCGGACCAGTTTAACAGTTACTCCTAGCTCTACAGGTGCTGCTGCTTTAAAGAAATGTTGAAAACATGAAGACACCCCTTGTGAGGGTAGAGGCAAGCTGGAGCCTATAACCCAGCAGATACAGGGTGCAAGGCTGGAGGGAACTGGAACCGGAATCCATCACAGGCCACACACACACACTCGGACAATTTAGGGACACCAATTAAACCAAAGGAACATCCAAACTCTACACATGAGGCACCCAAATCTAAAATCTAACACAGGATTTAAGTGCTGTAAAATAGCATTGCTAATTGGCAAGCCATCATGCTGCCCCCCCCCAAAAAAAAACAGATGAGTCTCAATTGTTTTTTAATTACTTTGACAAATAAATAACTCTTTTATAAATTAGCAAAGATGCTCTAAAATGTACAGTGGTAATTCGATAAAAACTTTCAATGAAGTAGATACCAAAGGATTTGTTGACTCGAAAGATGTCTGAAGCATAATAGTAAAGACAGAATAAGTATTAGTTAACATTTAATTTTCACCCCATTATCATTAAATTAATTCAATCAACAAAAAAATTAAGAATACATTCATGAGGCTCCAGTACAGGCTCCTTTAAATATCACTGAATAGACACAAGAGAAGGAAAGAATAATAATTATAATATAAAGACATTTATAACATAATAAAACACAGATGGCAGATGTGCAAACTTTGGATCACATTTCAAAGGATCTATTTTCTATATTTAACTAAATTAAAACATGTAAGAAAGAGAACAAAATTGTCCAAGAACACCGTATAATAAATAATTTTCACTGATGTTGTGACAAAAATAGGAAGAAAAAAATTTTTTCTTCCTCGGACACAGCTGAAAAACCGTAAACAAATTTTACAAATGATTGTAGTTTCACAGCAGTTATCACATATTGAAGGAGAAATAAAAGCCTTTTTGCCTCAGCAGAAAGAGAAAGAAGTAGTAGTTCTCCTAATGCTGGGCATTAGAAAATTTCTAAAGGGCTGTTGCTTTTTCTCACCTACAGAAGACTCTTTGTGAGAATGATCAGTTCCTCCAATTAAATCCAACTTGTCCACAGGATAAACCAGTCGAGGGCCTGATTAAATATCATAGAAAAACTCAGTTCCTTTCATGTTTAACAGGGTACCTTGGCTTCTGGAGATTAAAGCAAACATTGTGAGATGCGCTTTTCAAGACAAAATCCTAGTTTCATTATAAAGACAAATAATTTTGGTCAATTAAATAATCCTGTTAACAAAGCATCTGGGGCCATGATTTTGTGGAGGACCTTCACTCATTCAGGTTGGACAAAAACTGCTAGAGATTATCTCATTGGTGGTCTGAGCATTTTTGGATCAACTATATCACAACAGAATTAATCAATTAAGCTCTCTAGGCTTTTCAAAAAAAAATCAATAACAAGCTCTTTTCAGGATTTCTCATGGTTGTGCAGTGACGTTGCAGTGTATGATTATGTAATATCATGGTTTCTGAGATGCCGGTTATTCCTGTCATAATAGCTTTTTGGACAAAGCCCACACACTGCAATCCTCATGAATTGATAACAGCTGAGAGGTAAACAAGCCGAGAGGACCTATTCATTTTTTCGGCCATTCAGAAGGCCTTTACAATCAGAGTATTGCTGTCTAAGAATCAATGCTTATAAGTCCTTCCTTTATGATGGAAATACATCATGCTGTTGCTGCTGGTTAGAAATGTCTATGAAGCACAAACAATTTCCATTGCATTACCATAAATGAACAGCACACCTACCTGGCACCTACTTAAAATGTATATTTTCTGTGATTATGCATTTGCTATGGTGTAATCTTAGTATGCTGCAATAACACTTTATCTCTCAGTAAGGTTGCTGAATGAAATGATTTTTTAATCCATAAGAATCCAGATATTAACATTTTCATATTGCAAACAGAAAGCTCTTATGTATTTTCTTTATCTTATACAGAAATATTTGATTTAAATACTTCTATTGTTAATGTTGTTATTCCAGTTCGGACTGACATTAACTGGACAATAGTAGACATGCAAAAAACAATTTATAAAAAAGAACTTTAATAAAAATAGCTTTTTAAAAACAAGATACATTTTATAAGTATGTATATAAGGACACCTTTCTCGATATCTTCATAAATTCCGTATTTAGTCATTTTGGATAATGGGTCAGGAATTGTACAGTATCTTAATCAAAGGTGAGAACACTACTGAAACAAAAAATGACTCATAATGTAAAATGAATAAATCTGTTATTTTTATCCACAAAATAATAAATCCATGCCTTGAAGAATAATATGATTTATTACAGCTGCACATACTAAGGCTTCAGAGCTTACCATGTTTTTTTGTACTTGTAATTCCCAGAACAGAAAAATAACTTCTGCACACTTCACAGCAGCACTCAATGTAAGTTTGATAAAAAAGGACTCACACTATATCGTTGTTTGTATTTGCTGAATAAATATTTTAAAAATTCCTACACCTACACATTTTTTGCTTGCCTTTTTTTTTGCAACACTCTGGTCTAAAACAGCCAATTTATCTTTTGAAAATGTCTTGGCCTGCTACTGTACTTCTGTTTCCACAAACGTCCTCTCTGGGTATAAAGCCCTGAATCTAGAATGAAGTTTAATCATTTGAAGGACGCAACTTCTTCAAGATATGAAAAGAAAATGCTATCCAAACCCAAGGCATAATGAAAAGCAATATGTCTAGGCTCTCTTGTCCATAATTGAATGTGTTTGATAGATCACAGGTTCTCCCAAGTACAATCTAAGATTGACTTCTCATAAAACTAGCCTGAAGGAAGACACTTTAATTAGACTTACACTTAGTTTATACAATCAAATTTATTTCAATTTTATACATTAATAAAAACGTTTTACAAAATAGTGACAATAATTGTTCACTTATCATCAATTTAATCCATACCCACATTTCCAAATATGGTCTATATATTCTATTTGCTATAAACATGTATATCACAGTTAATGGGAGACTAAGTTCAGTGGAAAAGCAAGTAAAGTATTTACCAGCTATTTATTTAGTGTCCCGGCAAATTATATTCCCTCTGATCCATGGTGATAGTGCAGAAACACTAGACATTAGCAATACATGGGTTTACAACTGAATTACAATGTGCTAGATATTAAAAGGACTTGTCATTTTATTTTACAAATTGCTGTGAGGGTAATGAATGGGCTGGGATGTGGAAGCATCCGTGTAATTGTTTTTCAAGAAGCTTCTTGCCATGATCATTAAGAATAAAGGCAATTTATAGCTCAGAACATTGTTTAGCTATAGACTTCATGTTGACTGAAGTTGCAGTTTTCATTACAGTGGCTTGTCTGCTTAATGAAATTAAATGTGAAACAAAATACATGTTTTGTGGATCAAACCATTCTTGATGTAAATTATGTCTTTAGATCAAGATTGCATCATTGATCATAAGTTATAAGAGTATTTTATTTAAAGTATTTATGCATTATGTATTTTTAACTACTCTGTCTTACCATTTAAAAGCTATGATTTCTAGGATAAAAATGGTCATCATATAAATTATATTTGTTAACTGAAGTTCGAATAGGATGTCTTAAAGTGTTAGAAAACAAAACAAGTTGTCATCAACAACAGAAAAAATAAATGTAAAGGTTTAATCAAAACAGGACTTGTATTATTAAATGTTATTTTTTGGAAACATTTTTACATTTGTTATACAATGTCACCATTTCCAAGCAACTTTATACTGGTAAAACCTACTGTAAAGATAACAATGGAAAAATTCTACTTGTACATGTACATCTGTGTTTCAGATAAAAAAGTAACTGTTCTGATCGTTAATTGTTCCTTACATTTTTAAAAATGCTTTTATCCTATCACAATCCTTGACTTCAAGGTTATTTGTCTGCAAAGTAACAGTTTTTCACACCAGTGATTAGAATCTGCCTGTACCACATTTTTCACTCGGAAAACTGATGACCCCGTAGGGTGTGAGATTTAGTCTATAGAATCTTGGGAAGTTTTAAATTTACATATCTCTCAGCCATGTAATCCAAGCAACTATATTTTGAACACACAACATACAAAAATCTGTGTGGTGAATCTGATCACTTCATCCATTCAGCAGGAGGAATTTTTATGATATGGGAAAAATTGCTGGTGCTCTCCATTCAAATCCGAAAGCTGGGCAGAAAAACATTGACACTAGAGTGGAGACATTAAAAATATATTAATTCAATTAAGATGTCATTTTTTTATTCATTCTTCTTTTCTGTTGAATTGTGTCAAGAGCAGCAGAGACTTTTTTTCCCCACAGGATACATCTAATCAACGAAAGATATTTATTTGCACTCTCATTAAATTCTTTGTCCTAATCTTCCCAGTAAAAAGGCTGTGTATGAGGGTGATCTCCTTGCCTGATGTTCAGTTCTGTGCTGCATGCTGAGGACATTTATTTAATCTTCTGCTACAGGGTAAGTAATAAATCTGAAAACTACATGACAGTTCAAGCATTATCCCAACAGGTCTTAAGCCTCTTAAAAAGATATCTCAACAAGGCACTTCATAACACACCTGAGCGTGTCCTGCTTTGTTTCACAATACTGGACCTACTGTATATAAGTACTACCTGTACTTAGTTATCTCTTATTGAAATATTATTCCTCTTAAAATTCAAGTAAAAATTATGTTTACATACTGTATATTTAAATACAGAAAATATCATTTCTTTCTCTCACAATATTTTCATAAATAAAACTTGTGACTTATCACCAATCACATTTGATGAGTGTGAGATTTATGTACATAAGAAGTCTGGTTCTGAGAAAAATAAAACTTACTAGATGCCCTGGTGCAATTTGCTATGAAACATTAGCATGTTCTTACATAAAGCCAGTTCCAAATATGAAAATATTAGAATTTAAGAGAGGGTACAAATGAGATGAAGCCTTTCAACCTGTATAACTCACTGGTTGCTAACCTCCTCCATTCTCCCACAACCCTTTGTTTAAAAAACACGCCTCTGTTTTGAGTATTAAATTCACTTCCACATATCTTGCATTGGGGTTTTCTGGTTTATGTTTCTCTGTCAATTCTGAAGAAATCCCTCATTGCCTTCTCTGTTCAAGACCAAAGTGATACAGTTCTTTTAGCTTGTCAATGCAGAATATTCCTTTAAGCCCAGGAACGCATTTTGCTGCTCTTCTCTGAATCTAGGGCAACAATTTCTTTTTTTGTAATATGGTTAAGAAAGTTGTGCATAGTATTTGTACACAGGCAGACATATTCTGGTTAAAGATCTGTGGTCCTAATACAGATCATTGTGGTACACCACTTATTGCATTACCCCAATTTAAGCACACATCCTTTATCTGTACACTGTTTCCTATCCATTAATCATTCTCAATCCAAAGCCATACATTACTGTCAATGCTTTCAATTTAAGAATAATCTTTAATGAGAAACTTTATCATAAGCCTTCTGAAAATCTAAATGTACCTTATCAAGGTATTTGTATCCATTACTGATGTTGCTTGAATGAACAAAACTGACAAGTTAGATCTTGTTTAACTATTTTTTTTTAAATCCATGTTATCTTCTATGTTAAAAGAGAAATATGCCATTATTCCATATGAATATATGATTAAGTTTTATTTAGAAATTAATTAACTGATACTAATAGAAGCAAGACCATTAGAATTTGGACTGTAATAAATAGATTTGATTCTATGTTCTTTTTACAGATTTACAAGATTTACGCTATATCTGTCATTTTCCAGTCAACAGGTATTATTACCCAATTTAAGTGATTGCATGTACTGTAGAGTGTTATAGTTCCAACATCCCACCACCAGAGGACACCCAAACCAAGAGCAAGTACTTCATCTACTCTGGGGAAGCGTAGGTTAACCACATTGCGTTAAGTCATCACCACGCCTCCCCTCCAGCCTATTTAAACCCTGCTTCCTGTTTATTCAGTGCTCAGTATTGGTTCAGGTTTTGTGAGTTGTAGATATGCTGTTGTGATATTGTCTCTAGAGTTCTTCCTGGCTTTTGGACTTGGCTACCCTTTTGGCTGTGATTTTTGGAATTTGTCTTGGACTCCTTTTGTGAAGTTTCTCCTAGTATTTTGGCTTCTTGACCCTTTTGCTAGTCTTTGACCATGACCTTGGATTTCCCTGTTGCTTGGTTTGTGATACAGTACCTTGCCCACATAGGGCCACCCATTTGCTAATTTCTACTCTACAGTGTAACATAGTTAAGTTAATAGCATATAAAAAGCACATCTCTGAAAATAATTCCTAGAATACCATCTGGCTCTTTAAGTGTTTTAAGTATTTTTTACACTTTTAATACATGTCTCTTCTATGTTAATACTAACTTTCTCTTTGCTTACAGTGAGGTATTTTGTTGATTTATTCATTGGTAACATCTGGGTGATTTCCCATTGTTCTCTCTGAGGCATTATTTGCTCATTTATTTGTTCACTGTCACTAAGCCATTTATTCCCAGTTAGGGATATGACAAGCCAAAGGCTATTCCATTAATTCATTCCTTTTCTTTTACTGGATTCTGTTTTTTAATTATTTTATATAGTACTTTCTTTCTCCTCAATTTTCTTCATTGGTTTATTAAATAATATGGAATACTGCTCTCCTGCCTTTGATTTACTTATGGGATAAATCTTAAGTGTTCTGGCATACTTTAGATCTTATAAATCAATTCAACACTGATTATTTCAAATGCATCCCATTGTACTTCTCTTTAACACTGTCTCATTTTTTCATAATCTGCTAATCTTAAATTATAAACCTTGGTTTAGTGTACTACTTGTTTTTTTTTACACTTTAGAGAAAAGATATTGCTCCTGTGAAATCAGACCACAGAAGAGCATCCAGACACATCTCAGGACATAAATGAGTGTCCTACGCTTTCAGGCTGAAAATATTTCATCTTTTTTGAACAGAGAAAATTATGAGGGGACTTGATAAAAGTATACAATTTCCTCAAAGCTGTTGACAAAAACAGTGCAGTGAACTCCCTCAGAATAAACAGTAAATACATGAACCAGAGGACACAAATTAAAATTATATGGAAATGCATTTAAAATGGAGAACAGAAGGCTCTTCTTTAAACAAAAGGTTGTGGGAACATTGCTGAAGCTAATACACTGGCCTTCAAGAAACTGATGAATGAGATCCTCAGATCAAGAAACTAATAATTGCCAAAGAGGTAAGTTGAGCCAAATGGCCTCTTCTTATCTGTGACCCGTATTATGTAATGTTCTTATGTTTCAGACTCTACCTGTTTTTCTTATTGTTTCTTGGTTGTTTGAAAAGCCTATACTGTATAATACAGGCACTCCCTCTAGTAGGAGCTCTGACAAATTTGAGGAAGAAAACAGTGACTAGCCATGTCTGCCTTCAGTCATTCTGGTTCCTTTTCCACAATGTTCTGTTTGAACTATAGGACTATGTCTCTTCAAGAAAATGTATCTCCACAAATATTATATTCTTTATTATATCTCATTTAACATTTGCAGTTAATCTGTAAACACAACATATGGCTGATTGGAGGTTTCAGCCTCTGGAGATCTTTCTAAAGCAAAGGCTATCTGTACAAACATGATGGATTACAAGGTTACCACTGGCCCAGTTAAGAACATCCCACATATCGCAGTAAAATTCCTTTTGTTTAGAAAGAGACAAACTGATTTTTTAGCAGAAAAACAGTCACTCTTGACTCCACAGTGAACTGCTATCAATTGGAAAGATTGTTATTTTGGATTGAACCAACACAGAGTTGAGGCACAATTTGCACCCACCCTAGACCACTAAAGGGGAAAGATAATTAGTCTTTTGGTGTCTTTCTATTGTCTTTTCAAAAGGTTATATTTAAATTAACCACTTGCATGACACATGGAGGCTTAATGGTGATTACTTCTTTACTAAATAGGATTTAACAAGTTTTTGTCAATTATCTAGAAAGCTTTGTGTAAAATGGCTTTCACCTTGCATCTCTTGAACAAAAGAAAAGTGAAATATAGTTATATAGCAATGTAAGCCTACTGTATATATAAAATGACTGACAATGAAAAGGAACCACAGATGTTTAGGGATTTTATATTCAAGACTACCCGGCATGTCATTTCTTTGAGGACAAAGTTTAAACTTCATTTCCTGATTGGTTGACATAATAAAATGTCAACCAGCTCAACAAAGCCATGGTCCATTTGAAAGGTGCAAAATCAATTATACTTGCTAATAAAATGCTATTGCTTTAATTGTAATTCATATTATTCACAAGTGGCTGAAAAAAAGGAAAGAAGGCGTGAAAGGAGGTGTTTTGTTTTACAGTGCAGCATTTGGACTGACAAACGGAGACACTGCACAGTCTGTACTATAGTCAATGTAACAAAAAGAATCCAATACTGACTTAATTCTGAGCCCCCTTTTCAGTAATTGTTCTTTGTCAGTCAGACTTTGCTGGCCACCCTTTAGGGATCATTGGATTTCCACATCAGCTGCTTCCATCAATACATTATCAATGGGAACAATTTTTAGTATGCTCCTACTTATGAAGGGTGGCTGGCTCACCACTTTTTTCTTTTGTCACCTATAAAGATTTTATTCCTACTCTAACAGACAATTGTTGAGCATATTCCTCATCTTCTACTCTGGTGAACACAGTGTTTGCACTGTTCTTGTTAGCACGTCACACCCAATACTATTTATTTGTACTCTGAGCATCACTTGCTGTATTGACAGTTTGAAGGCAGCCAATGATATAACTTAAAATTAGCCTTAGCAAATTACAGCGGCATCCCACAAATGACAGGTTCATGTGGGTACATTTTTCCAAACCACCAATCAACTCCAGCACATACTGTATGTCCTACTGTTCTGTTCAATAATGTAGCCCTCTTCACCTCTTCACAACAGATCTCAGGAACAAGTATCTGAAACAACTACTGTACATCCCCTACATCTGTATAACTGTGTCACTAAACCATTATTTATCAGGATAAGTCAATTGAAAATTGATTTATGTTAAACAAAAGTGCTATAAACAAGAGGCCCATACTGCCACAAAGAGATAAAAATCATATCTTAATAAAAAGGGTGACTCACATTAAAAACATTAAAAATAACATCCACATACTCTTCCTGGAACAAAGTACAGTAATATATCTTTACCCTGATTATTACAGGGTACTAGGACTCAAATAGACAAGCTGTTAAATTTGGGGTTCTATATTATGAAACACATGTCAAATATACTTAATATCATCCTATTTTTTACAGGCATTGACAGACATGTAAAAGATACATATACCCAATCTTAAGCACGATCACTGATAGATTAAAAAATATATTAAATAATCAATTATTAGGTTGTAATAATCTCTGTGTTGCATGGACGATCACTGTTATGCTTTTTATCACAGAATTATAAAAGTATTTTTTTAAATCTTCAAGAGACAAGATTAATATAATAAGATTTTGTTATCATTGCTTTTTGAGCTTGATACAGTAATGCACATGCAGTATAGGTTTTGGCTCAGACATGCTCTGAGTCAGAGACTAATTGCCTTGCTTTTACGGCTTTGTAACTAAACCTTTAATCAAAAGGGTTGTGGGCTGGAACAAGCAGTGTCAATATCTATGAGCACCATTGCTCATCAGTTCAAAAAATACATTTTCAACTCTTTTGTTATGGTGATTGCTACAAAGTGAGCTCAATCCTTCAAAGTCAACATTTCTTCTTCTGAAAAACTCGCAACATGTAGAGTTTGTCATTTCAGTCTTCGGACATCTCTACTTTCATTGCTGCATAGTTAAGCTAAACATTTGCAAAACTTGAATTTAAGTGAACTTTTAAACATTTAAAATCACAGCTATTATTCCTACTTGCTGTCATAGCTGCAGTAATCTGAGTATTTACAGTACAAATGGACTAAAACAGTTTTGCTACCTCGAATAAGTGGAGAAAGGAAGCAAAATAAAGAGAGGGAGCTTGGCGACCATTTTTGTTTCTGAGCGACAGAAATAGCTTTTCTATGATTTTCCCCACTGTTCACAAGTCTGCCTGCCACCTATGATCTAAAGTCTGCACCACAAGTCATCCATCAGGCTTCCCGTAGAATGCTGCCAAAGTAACCTCTGCACAGCTGCTCCTTTTGTCTCTCATTCACTTACATCTCCAGCAGGTTTTCTGTAGATTTCACCCTTGAATAACGCTAACAAGAAGATTAAACTATAACTACTTATCTTGGTTCAGTTAAAAAAAAAACTTTAGTCGGAGTTCAAGTTCTTTTTTGCTGCAAGTGGTACGATGAGACAAATATTACTGTAGGTAGAGATGGATTTCTAAAAGATTTTAAAAAATATCCGTACAAATATGAAGTACAAAACTGCAGTATAAAACGGTTACGTTTCCGCTATAATCATCTGCTTTTCAGAATGAAAAAGTTGGAACATTACTGAAGAGCAATGGAGAAATGGTTAATAATAATTTTCTAATCTTTACTTTTAAAGTCGTTATCAACACCAGTGACATAAAAACTGTTGCATGACGTCTAAGATCTTACAATGAGAAAGAGAGTATAAATAGCAATAAGAAAACAAGCAAACCTAAACCGGTACACCGCATTTACAACCGAACTGCGTCCCTCAATCAAAAGTCGTTTTAAAAGTGTTGAGGGCAGCTACTCCTAAATATTTTGTTTCTAAAATTGCAATATGTATGATTACTAATCGTTCAATATCAAGTACTGCACGTTACTGATTTAAATTCTTAATTTAACGTTATTTTACATAAATATTTGCATAAGTGACATTTATGGAAGACAATAGAAAACGTCATTGTACAGAGATTTCTTTGCGGAGAAAAGGTACAGCCTGTTCCAGTCCTCTTAGTTTGTTTTCTGTAGATTTCACCCTTGGTGTACAGATGTCTGAGAAGGATACCCCTATCACTGTGCAATTCTCCAAAGTATTTCAGTACCGCCACAAAGGACAGCTCCACTGCATCAACACTAGATAGAAATCTCATTCTAACACCAGTTAATGACTCACCTCCGAGCGAGCAGAGATAGATGTAAACAAGCAACAGGAGCTGTAGGCAGCCCAAATCCAAACCAGGATCACCCAGCTTCCACATCATGGCACACTAAATGTTTACTTCCAAAAACCACGAATACGATTTTATATCACTATGCTTTTCCACATTTTCAGTTATTGCAACAGACCAGCTGTTCATCCATGACGTCATTTAGATGGCTATTCCGAGAATGCTCCACCCCTCTTCACACTGATTGGATACTGGACACAATTGTGTCTTAATACATTGGATAATGTTGGTGTCAGTCAAGAAGTGTTGCAGAGGCGGCTGCTTGCTTTTCCTTTGTACAACTGCTTGCAAGTGCGAGAGAAACCGGTGTTCTTTGTGATTTTGTGATGGACAGAGGAAAGTAAATTATTTCCCGGTAAACATAAACATATGCATGTTCTAAGACTGTCCAAAAACACCAATAAAATAATAAAGCTGGTACAACTCAAGTATAGCCGTGGATAAAGACGAACGTACTAGTAGTAGCAGAAACACCTTTTCACTATCAACTTGGAATACTCACGTGTATGGTATAATTCATAGAGGAATGCGAATATCGCTACAGTATTATAAACTGAACGAAACAAAATACACGCTAGGTGTATTTATATACACACTCAATAACTGCAAAGACTAGAATTCTTAGAATAGTTTAAATTAAGGAGCGTGTCAATAAACGGAAAAAGTCATGTACTGTATTTACAGTTTTTATATGAGGAACAAGTGAGAAAGTTATACCACATCATCACAGTGGAAACTGAGTGTTCTTTATTTTTAATTCTGACATTATTTCCACTTGTTTCAGGATCAAACACCTCCCTATACAAGGGGAAATTCATCACTGAAAATCCTAAATCCATCCATCCATTGTCTCAGCAAGCGCTTTTTGCTTGGAGGGGAAGTGTATTGCTCCAAGTCTTCAATGGCCAGACCTCGGGGGAGGTTATAGGTCTCTTTTAAACGACCAACAACCGAACGTCTTCGAAAAGCGTTAAACTGATCTAATTAAGATAATGATCAGTTCAAGCAGGTCTTTCAGACCGGAGATGAGACGAAAACCTGCAGACACTGCGGGTCCACAGCGACTGGCTCGATGCACCACTGCTTCAGAGCAGTGCCTCCCGACCCTATAGACTGCTTCGTTTCATGATAACATACAGTAGCTCGTAATCCCTGGTGCTAATTGATGCCTTTAATTAATCTGCTTGATTATTCATACTTTTTTTTTACCTGTACGTAAGCCCTGAATTAAAAAACACTCCACTTCATGTGTATTGTAAAACTACACTCGGTTTCTCCTCAACTTCATAATTAAGATTTTGCTCCCTTACGTCCTTCTAAGCGGCTCTTAAAAGACGACCAATTTATGATGAACTGCCGCGGGTGAAAACGACAACGTATTCATCTTTTCCACAATGATTTTTTATGCAGGTCTTAATGGTCACCTGAAAGGTCTCACCTGAATGAGGATCATTCTGCAAATCAGAAATAGGTACAGAGTGCATACCAGTTCCATCCCCATTCAAGTACTGTATGTAAGACCTGAAAGCAAAATTGAAAACGAGTAGCAGATAGAAATTATACTATAATGAAGAACTCGCTTGGAACAAAAACCAGGAGACACAGGGATCTCAAAACCCTGTGTTTTGAGATCCCTGTCTCAAAACACAGGGATCTGTCCCTGTGTTTTGGCGCTGCCCAGATCGGTTGTGGGACTACAGACGGTAATTGTGTATCCTATGCAGCATGTCTTTTGACTGTGGGAAGCGCGAACACCTGATCTGTAAATTCTGCACTGGCATAGCCGGATTCGAACCCTGCACCCTGCAGCTGTGAATCGACAGGGCTACTCACAACCTTACCATTCTCACTGTACTGTATATGGTCGAGACCCCTACAGTTTATACAGTGACAAATTCTATGATTAAGAAATCAAATTGCGTGAGATAACACCCATTTTTTCTCCTTGTATTTTGTATAATACTGTGCATCGCTCTGGATAAAAGTGTCTGTTCAGCAAGGATTATTTGAATAAAAGTATAGAAAAAACAGGTATATGAAATGTTGATCCTAATCAGGTGCCCAGAATCTTTTTACATTTGGAAATTATTTTCGAAATTAATACGAACCCCAAATTGTTACTGTTTCCTAATGTTTTTGTTTGTTTAGCTGTTTTAATTTCACGGCGTTCAAATAATATACTGTATTAACACCTACAATATGTGCACACTTCAGTCATATGTAGATTCCTATTTTAATATTCAATAAAAATATATAGTCATATGTCCCGTCGAAGCATTATACTGTAACATGACTCTTTTAGGAAAAGGAAAGGGTGCCCTCTTGTGAATATTATAAGAAAACACTTCACATGTTTAACCCAAAGTGCAATTACGGGAGAGAGAGCTGTTTTTCTGTACGCAGAAAAAGTTGTTTTTTATTTTTTCGATTTAGACTGTGCTATGATATTTTAGTGTATTATTTTCATAACGCTGCTATTGAATGTGATACGTTGAGTATTTTTCAACTGTTTACATTTTACAAATAGACCCTTTATAAGAAAGTCCTAAGAATTCGGTTATTTAATCATATTTTCAATATGTTCAATATGAAGAAGTCTACTGCACTGATGTTGTCAATGCCTATGAGGATTTTTAATATTTAGATCAGGTCTCCTCATAGTAAAAGGTTTAGTTTCCTTCAGCTTGTAAGTGTAGGACATTCCTTTAAGATAATAATGTAGTGTAACTAGATGCTTTTCTCTGGACTGATTCCCAAGCAGTAGTAAGGTAGTGAGCTCAATTGTACTCAATATTGTACTATAAATGTCTTAAAGTGCATTTAATCATTTTAAAAATAACATCCCTTAATTTACCTTCTATGGTTTTAATGATATATTCTCATATTTTGTTTGTCTTTGTATTTTTTATTGATGTAAATTACAGTATGTGATAATATTGAATAACACTTATGTACCATGTGCAAAAACAGACCAGATCAGATTCTTTAACAAAAACTCAGTTCTTTAAAATTGCTATATACTGTATCATAGTTACAGTAGGTAAAGAAGAAGGTAACGTTTCATCTGTTAAAATCTACTTGCGTTTACAAAATGTAAAGCTCAAAATATAAAAATGAGATCACATAAGCCTAAATTGGCCTTGTTTCAAGCAACACATTATTCATCTCAAATGAAATTAGAGCACTTGTCTTTGGTTACTAACTTGGCATTTTTTGACTGTTAACATATTGCTATTCGACTGTTTGCCACTAACCCTCTTCAGTGTTTTGCCTGAAATATTCTGGATTAATATGAGCTCTTATTTCTCAGAGCAAATGTAACATTGTGATTGGGCATGGGACACAATAAATCAACAAAAACAGGAGGTAAATACAATTTTAGCAAACAAATCTTTTCAATAGATTTGTCTTACCTTAAAGCAAAATCTAAACAAAATTGACTGGAGTGAGATTTTATGCTCTACTGCCACAGATAAAATCTCACATAATTACACAGTCATGACTAGCAATTACTGTACCTAGTGCTCTTAGTGGTGGTGAGGAGATGGACAATATTAAAGATGCATAGCTAGCAATTTCTTAGCTTTTCTGAGCAGGAAACCAAATTATCGTTTAGAGAGATTTCTACATACCAAAATTATCTCTTGATATTTCTAAATGTTTTAAAGATAACTGCAAATTATTTAAAGATAGCTGAATTAATTAAGTAGTATCTCTTAATGTTAATTTGATTTGTCATGCCTTGTGGGGGAGCTTGATGTGAGAAGAAGGTATAATACCAAATAAAGAAAATTATGTGTGTCTAATTGTACTCTTCAACACTGAAAATGTCGACCTTCCCAAGTTCTGATATTTCTATACAATGTTTCATCTATGCCTTGCGAGAAATCTTTTAATTTCTTTATAGACAGTTGATTTTCAATTAATCCATAAGCAGGTAGGTTGTCTTTGTACTGTACAGTATGTAATCTGATCTGTTTAGAATAGAAGTATAAGAAATGGAAACACTTTGGCATTCTTCAACACCATGTACTGTTCCAAATATCAGTCCTCTATAAATATATACAGTATTTACTGTTACTCCAGCCTTTATTCCAACTTGGTTAGAGTAAGAGTCAAACCTCTACATCTAAAGTTTTCTGTAAAACAACGTATGACAAGCATCAATCCAGCTGCACCAGTTATCAGCAGAACAGTCTTCAAGGGATCTAAATGTTCCTTTCACATGGCACTGTTGTTAACCACATGCTTCAGGTTTTCTGCAGCAAACCTACCACACAGCTGGAGCAAGGTAGGTGCCACCATTCACAGTAAATACAGAGTATTGTGCGCCGATTTCCAGACTGCTTGTTTCTATTTATTTTGTTTACTTCCCAAGACACCGATGCTGCAAACAGATGAAGGAAGGTACAACCAAGAAGATATATACAAAGTATATTATACAGTATATAGTTTATATGCTCACCCTGTCTGAAATAAAATATGCAATAAAAAACACAAATGAAGAGGAAACAGTAACATTTTCATAAAACACCAGCATTGAAAATATCAAATATTATTGTGACCGAAAGCATCACTATTCCTTTCCATGCTGCTCACATATTCTTGGGTTATTACATTTTATGTTTCTATGACAGCAGCTTTCTCCCCATGTCACCTGTCAAGTTCTCAGTGGGGCTGATGTCCGAGAATGTGTTCTAGCCAATATGGTTGCATACCAATCGTATCCAGTTTCTCAATTTTTCTTCACGTATAGTACCAATCTTCTGGTCTGAAAACACTTGAACACATCTGGGTATTGTCTGTTTGATGAGTAAGATGTAAGATGAGTACCTCTCACTTCCTTCAACCATTGCTGGGGTTGGGTTGTATTTGTATTATAATGATTCAAGACATATAATTATGTACTGTAACTGTTCTGCCATCTGCTCTGACTTCATTCACCCAGTGCTAGTTTTCCTTTACAATGCAATGCTTGAGAAGAGCATTCAGATGATAGCTCTCAGAATTCTGAATCTTTGGTTTGCAACTGGACACATGCTAGATCTCTCTCCACCCTCAATGCCATCCCTGACCCTGGAACACCCTGACTTACCCTTACCCTGACCCTTTGGGCCTATACAACTACCATCCAGGAGTCGCAATGCTGGGTGAGGAACTGCACACCCTCATGTGCACGGTTTTTTGAAGCCCATTTAAAGCACTGACGGACGCACATTGTGGAGGATATACACTACATACAGTATTTAGGAATCATTTTTTTTTTTATTTATCACATTCTGTGCAGTAACATCACAAACCCAAAAATACAGTACCAGTCAAAAGTTTGCGTACACCTCCTTGAAACCAGGTTTTTCATGATTATCTGTGCTTTAAACTGTAGAAACCTGTCTATAAACGCTTAATATTTAATTACATGATATGTTTACTTATAATCTTAAGTGAACTGTGTTGAAAATGTTAATTTTTTGTTTTCAATAAAATGAACACCCAAAGCAAGAGGATTCCAGTGAAGCTGGCCTACCAGGAAGAATTGTTGCAAAGAAACCATTGTTAAGAGTGCAGAATAAGAGAAAGAGACATGCCTGGGCCAAGAAGCATAGAAACTGAACCTTTGAGACCAGCTTCACGCAACTTCCTCTGAACAGTTGATGTTGAAACATCTGTACTGTACTTCTAGCTGCATTAAGCTCAGCTTGTATTTCAGGGGCAGTTAGTCGCCGGTTTCACAGACTTATGATTCTAATGAACGTATTCTCTGATTCTGAGGTCATCTTTGGCCTGCCTGACCTTTTTTGGTCCTCATGAGTGCCAGTTTCTTCGTATCATTTGATAGTCTTGGCCACAGCAGCTACTGGCACTTGCAAAGTTCTTGTAATTTTGTCTTAAAGATTGACCTTCATTTCTTAAAGTAATTATAGACTGTTTTTTTTCCTTGCTTACTGAGCAAATTTTGCCATGTTCAGTCAGGAATTACAAACTTTTGCCCATGCTCCTTATATTTATAGTAATCGTGGACCTCACCTGTTTACCAGTAATTGCTGACAAAAGGTAAATGAGTTAATGTGCTAGTTAACTGTAAGAACATCTGACAAAGACAATTTTAAACTTCTTTTAGTGTTCTAAAACCATGTTATACACATTTCTGACTTTTTAACTAACCTGGGCTTCAGACTGAAATCCGCTTGTTTGGGTGTTCATTTTCAATGAAGTTCACTTAAGATTATAAGTACAAATATTATGTACAGTAATTAAATATTAAGCATTTGTAGACAAGTTTATACAGTTTAAAGCACAGATAATCATAAAAAACCTGGTTTCAAGGAGGTGTACTCAAACTTTTGACTGGTACTGTATGTTTAATACTCACCCGTGTTTCTTTTGTACTGTCATTGTTACTTTGTCTGTCGTCTCTGATGAAACACATTGTCTTGTTTTTTATTGTTAACCATATTTTGGAGTTTAATATATTACCATATCGTTCATATTGTAGAGGTTATAGACCCTCTGTCTGGTGTCTTGTAAAATGTTCAGAATACTATATGAGATACTATTAAATATAGACCTTTCAGTTTGTTCATCCTTAGACGTTTCTTTCTCGATAAACAACACAATGAAATATTAAGTTATTAGCCATTTCCCTTTCACTATGTAAATCTAAACATCTAATGGTTTTCTGGAGTACCCATGAGATAAGTTTACCTCATCCTTTTACCTGCGAATGCAATGTTTTTATTGTACATCTCTTTTTATCTGTTAATGAAATGTATTGTTCTCTATTTAACTGAATCCTACATTCTTTAATCATTTACAAAGTGTTTCCCTAGCATTCTCCCAACACTATGCTTGTCAAAGATTTTTTTTATGCTGACTCATAAAGAGTAAGGCCCTTGATTCATCTACTGTAGGTTATGTATCTGAAAACAGTTTTTTTGACGTACAGTACTACACCTCCACCTCTTCCGCTTTTTCTGTCTCTCCAGAGACCTGTGTATCCACTAATGTTGTATTCATCACCATCGCTCTCTGTTAGGCATGTTTCACTAATTCCAATTAAATCATAATTGCATGCTAGTGCAGTAGCGTCTGTCACTTACATTTGGTTCCAAATACTCCTGACATTTAGGTATAAGCGTTTAATTACTTGTTCCTCTGACATTTTGTTTATCCCTTGAGTTCTCTTTTGTGACTGTACTCCGTATGTACAGTATCTCATATAGTAATGGGGGTAGTAACAGTACATTTTATTTGAATATGTAAACACTTCTATAAATATATAACACGTGTTATCACTTAAAACTATATAGAACTTATAAACAAAATCCGAAAGGGCTGCACTATAAAACACAGATAAAACCGAAGAGAAGTAAAAGAAAATAAAATAATAAAGTGTAAGTACAGATAAAATAAAGGTATTGATTAAAAATGTCCTCAGTGGCAGAATCACTAGTGGATTTGGACAATGAGTACAGTGATTGTGGAGTAGTACAGTGGAAAGCTTTGTGTGAAACTTGGTCTTGGGTGGAACAGGGAGACCCGAATCCTCATATCTGAGATTAAGTGCTACCCATGCAATAAAATCAAAATCTGATTTGGAGCTAGATGATTCAGTGCCTAGCATGTGCCTAGCAGCGCTGAGTAAGCAGGAAAACCTCAAGATCTGATTTGAATCTTACAGGGAGACAGATTTTCAGAGAGCTAGAGTTACAGTGCACGTTGAGGCAGAGCAGTTTTCAATAGCGTTGGAGCTACAAAACTCTGGACATACTGAAGCTTATTTATCACTTTACTATATACAGTACCCCAGTAAGTAAAGTAGTAGTATTGAAGTAGTCTCATTTTGATTGAGCGTGAAAAAGCATGAATCAATTTTTCAGTATTTCATTTCAGCACCATCAACTATGACACTGAAATCTCCATCTTCACAGAATGATTGGGAACCAGTGTAAGACTTAATACAGTTTGCTGATAGATTGAAGATTTTCTTTGGATTATTTTAACATTTCACACTTGCTCTTATTCTTGGTACTTAAACTGATACTGATTGATGAAGCAATGTTGTCATAGCTCAGGATGTGATTGAGGACTGTAAGAATGCTTTAATCCAATGGTCAGGAAAAGCCAAAAGGCCCAAAACAATTATAAAGTATTGGCTTCTTTTAGCATAATATACAGTATCACATACACGTACCTTTCATTTTATTAATAACATTCTAGAAATTAACTGCAGATAAATCACTCTTGTGATGAAGCCATGGACGATCCAAGTCCCTTTGTGAGGAGGTAATGATTTGAAACTAGATCAGCTCTCCCTCTCTACCTCCACTTTTTAAATTGGAAACGCTTTTCAAAAGAAGCTTGTACAAAGATTGTACAGTGGTTTCCACAACTGGCAGCAGTATCACATGCCTACATGTGCCTGGGGGTTTTAACTGCTTGAGTTGGACACCTCTGTAAAGTCAGATCACAGTGCTTACATTTGCAGTATTCCCTCAGGAAATACCAAAAGAAGTTCTGCTCTGGTAACTGGGAACATTATGCTGTAGGAGATGCCTTCTTTCATTTGAGGTATTAAGGGTCCTAGCTGCGTGTGGTCACTGAACCTGCCATTGATTATGAGTGCTTACAAACACTGCCTTGGGTCAATTCCACTTTAGCCTTCCAGACATTTACAGGGTCCAACATAGTGCAGAGGAATGGAATTAAATACTTCCACGCTATGAGTAACTGACAAAATGGCTGCCATGCATCAATTAAAAAATACTGTATGTTCACTTATGTGGTGAATGAAACAAACCTCTTAGATGAATAGTGATTTGGTGTTTGTTTTCAGTAAAAAAAATTATGGACCCTGATTAATTAACCTCACATGAAATCAATAAGTAAAAGGGTCATTGCATTTTTCCCGCCATAATTTATTAAATGGAGAATACAAGAAATGTTTTACTTTCTCCTCAAGGTGAATAGGTAACATGCATACCATCTTTCTTTTAACGTGGTTTATTAATCCCTCCATCCTCTATCATTTTGACCTAGAAACAAAAAAAGTGAACATTATACAAAACTAGTCCTAAAGAAACTTCTATCCTTATGTCTCAATACACATTTTTTTTTCAGAGACAAAACTCCACACACATACAGTATTTGAAAAATAGATCAGAATGATAGGCCCTAGAGCTTTGCCCACTAGCATGTGTTTTTATTGATCCTAAAGCTGGCATAACAAATGTGATCAAAATTTCACCGATTGCAATGAACTACAGTATAACTTGTCTGTGACAGCCACCTTCTTTAGTCTCATCTGTCCCATAACTCTACAGGTTTATTTATTTACTTTTTACCAAACTGTAACCTGGCCTTTCTGTTTTTTAAGCTTACCGGTGGTTTGCATCTTATGGTGAACCCTCTCAGGTTATGCTGGTGTATTCTTCCCTTTATGGTAGTCTTTGACACATCTATGCCTACATCCTGCAGAGTGTTCTTGATCTTTTCAACAGTCGAAAAGGGTTTTTTCTTCACAATTGAAAGTATTCTTCGGTCACCCACTACTGTGGTCTTCCATGGTCTACAAGGTCGTTTGCTATTGTTAAGCTCACCAGTGGGTTTTTGCTTCTTAACAATGTACCAAACAGTTGATTTTGACACACCTAATGTTTTGGCTATGTCTCTGATTGATTTATTCTGATTCTGATATGCTTTATTCTGATTCTGATTCAGCCTCATGATGGCCCGTTTTACTGGCATCAACATTTCTTTGGTCCTTATGTTGAGAGACAACAGCAACAGACTCCAGATGCAAATGCCACACAAAGAATTAACTCTAGACCTTTTTTTAGATCTCTTGTGCATGAACTAATGATGCAACAACACACAGCTGGCCAAGAAACAACTGAGCAGCCAATTGTCCAATTACTTTTGGTCCCCTAAAATGGGAAGACTATGTTTAAAAAGGGCTGTGATTCCTATATGGTTCACCCAATATAGATAAAAATACCCTCGAATTAAAGCTGACATTCTGCAGTTTAACCTCATAGTCATTGTTTCATTTCAAATCCAATGTGCTGGAGTACAGAGCCAAAACAGCAAAAAATCTCTCATTGTCCAAATACTTATGGACTGCACTGTATATTCACAGGGTATTGTCTACATTGTTGATGAGCAGTTCAGCATTTTAAAATCTATTGTACAGAGGATTTACTCTTCATTCCTTCATATTTAAAAGGCAGACCACATGGGTTTTTATTTAGTAGACTAAGAGCCTTGTGGTATGCGAGACAGCTGGACTTTGGTGAGGTTTCCAAAGATATCCAATTCAAATGTCCTTTCTAACATTATATTTATAGTAAAATAAGAAGTCGTTCATGGCTCTCTAATTTATAAAAAACACACAAATGCCTTTGCTTAAGTTCAGCTAATGAGTATACATTGGTATCTCTCTGTTCTGCTTTCTAGGGGCTTCTACAATAAACTTATAACAAAACTGCCAAAAACAGTCCTGTGATTTTTTTGCATCCTTGTACCATAATCAGCTTACTGCTCTTGTACACCAGGAAAATAGCAACATTGGTTTTGCTCTTAAAAAAATGTGCCAGCCAGCTTTTAATACTTTTACTGAGATGAACAAAAAATCACGTGAAGCTATTTTCTTTGTATTAGATACTTTGTTGTTTTTTATGGGACCTTTAGAGCTTATTGTACTTACGGTTTTAAGTTGGACACTAACAATAGTCAGTTTTGACCAGCTCCCCTTTGCAGGACCCATTTGAGAGACCCTCAGTATTGCAAATGCGAAATCGGGTGCGACGACCACCTGCACAAGCAGACCAGGAGGACCAACACGCCCAGTTGCCTTCCTGGACAACTGGACCCGCTGTGAAAAAATAAAAGTTTCTTATTAACACACCCGTTTCTATTCTTGATTCTGCACCTGACAGGCACAAAGCCACCAGGTAAAAACCACATACTTGATTTTCTTCCAGAAATCAACTTACAGTCTATAGCCTCACTCTTTCTGTTCTGGCAAGCAATTCCCTCAAACTTGGGTGGACACAAACATAGACAGTCTCCATCTATCAGAGTTACTGTGCCTCCATTTTGGCATGGCTTGCATTTGCACACATTGTACTCCTCAATATAGTCATTGATGGCTGCCTCCAAATTTGCTTTCTTTTCATTGGCATGGGTCATCGTCAGAGGAACCAAATTATAAATTGCTTCTGGCTGCAGAGAGATGACAGAATGACAGTTATCAATGTATTATATGAGGCTTTTACTTCAACAGCACTCACTTACTCTAAAGAACTAAAATCAATAGCGACGGGTCAAATATGAGGCATGAATCCCATGACACGAGGACGAAAACCATTACTGATGGAGCCTAGTACTTTTCTTACAATATTTCACTTACTGATACACTGCATTATCAACAAAACGTAACAGGGCTAAAAATGTATGTTTTTGTTTCTTTACTTGTCTTGTGCTCATTGGTTTGAAATACATTATTTATGTCTAGTATCATTATTTTTTTTAAAGGTTCTATAAATTAATTACTACAGTATAGATAATTGGGAATAGTTATTTTTAGATTATTGGGTGGTCAATAGAATAAGTGCACTTTGTAATGTAAGAATTGAATCAATTAACAAGAATGGCTATCTTATATTGATCAATATAATATTTTTTATATTATTATTATTATTGTTATTGCAATATTGTGTGATTACTTAATACTGTACATAATAAAGTCTCTAAGCTGTCCTGTTCCTTTAAATGCAATGATTATTTGTAGCAATTAATTCTATTTTTTTACAGATTGTACTTGTTTCTACAGAGGTGATGTCCTGAGTTCTTTAAAATGAAATTTAAATGTAACCAAAGCTCCTCAACCATAGTATGGGCCATACTATCCTCAAAAATAAAATGGTCTGGTAACAGATAATGGTCAATCTAATGTACTGTAATTAAATATTATACGTATCTATGGACTTACCTTGAAGGGGAAATATCGCTATTCTATACAACAGATCTTTACTGAACAGACATTATTTTAAGAAATAATTATTTCTGAAGACGTGATTAACAGATGAATGTCTTTGCAGTTTTATAGATACTAGAAAAACTATAGCAAAATTATAAGATCTGTAATGTTTGTCCATCACATTGTCTATCTTTATCTTGTTACCTGAAATATGCAGTTGACTCGTAAAATTATAATTAGGATTTTGAGTAGCACATAAAGTCAAAATCGCGTATAGTCAAATTTTATCCTATTATCCTTGTGGATTATAATATCTTTGTGGTATATACTGTATATGCTGATATATTGTAAGCTTTGTATATGCTTTCCTCAGTTTGCTATGTTGCAGTTTCATTCAAATTTTGTGTTCATTGCCTGCAACGGTAAATCCAGGATCAATATATAAAAATATATTATTTGGAAGCTTTTCAGAGGAAACTAGAATGTCCTGAAATAAATGTGCCGCCAGACTGCATTGCAGAGTATACACTTTCAGCGACAAACAAGCAGCCTGACAGATAAAGGAGGCATGAAATTAATGAACCCATTCCTTGGTTATATAACAGGCTCTAACTGGGTATCACAACATTACGAGACATAAGATCTTTAACATTTATTTGATGCAAGAAATGTACTTCCATTAGTAATTAATTTATCCGATTTTTTTATCATGTGTTGATCCAGTATTTGAAAAGATGAGAAACCACTGATCATCTGTACTGGCAGTCTAGTGCTTTTAACACAACAAAAACATATCCCCAGCAAGTTCAAAGACCTTTTGAATCAACGAACTACCCCTGCCACTTGTATTTTTGTTTTTTTGATGGGTAACCCTTATCTATTTTCTACCTGTGAAAATCTAAGATGATTCCTACTGTATAAATGAGATTTTCTGAAACTATGAGATTAATAATATATACTTGTACAGTACAGAGTACAACTTTCAGAGCACATCAGAAAGATTCCAAAGTGGTTCTCTTTATGGAATTAATTTAAGTGATGGGACGGAGGTTGTGGTAGTTCTGAAGATTTACTGTAAAGTCATTTCGTACATAAAAAATAATAGTTTTTATAACTGAAATATTTAACTGGAAAGAGATATGTTTTCTGCTATTTGGTCAGAAAGAAAATGTGTTTAAAAGACATCTAAGGCTGGCCTTAATAAGATAAAGAACATTAAAAGGTGGGGCTTTCTTAAGTAATTTCTGCACTTCTAAACTCATTTTGAGTACATTTTGATTTTACTCAATTCATCTCATTATCGTCCCACAAGAAAGCATCATGATAGGCATGAGATTAAGAAGATTTCTCTCTAATAAAGTGTCTGACCTCCACAGATCACTGAAGATAACTGCTGCAAGAATAGTTTAAAACAATGTCGAAATGAGTAGAATCATTGTATAATGATTTCATAATACTCCCTGATCAAAACCTAATCACTGATGTTACTGGAAGTATTAGTACCTACATTGCTACAGTACTCATAAGGATGAATCAATATTCAATAAACTCTAAACTAACTGAAGTAGTGAATATCACAGTTTAAATTAAAGCTTGTCAACACCTTGAACTGTTTTGCCTAGGCTGACCAGACAGAACAGTGTTTAGTAATACTACAGAAGGAAGTTTCAAAGCTTACCTTACTCGTTATCAGTACAGGTGCAGCATCAAGAGACCTAGCCCATTCCACATATGCATTTACATTCATCACACCCTCTTTTTCTATCTGTCTCTTTAGAGCTGCAGTGGATGCAAGAGTCCCTCCATTGACAAAAGATATAACGTTTTCTAGAAGAGCTTTGCTTTCGTTTGTAGCTGAAAAAAAGACAAAAGTCTTTAAAAAACATTCTCACCCTACAGAATTGTAGGACAGTGTTTCTGAAACATTTTTACATTAGTAGAGATAAAGTAAGTCTGAGGTTTTTTTTATAATTTGAAATATTAGTTTATGTCTTTTTTAATTAAAAGAATTAGGATAGCAATTGGGATAGCAGAACTCATTTTCAAAAATGATCAAGAAAATAAAGAGGAAATCTTGTACGGTTGCATTGTTATCAAATTAAATAGACAAAATCAAAGGCTGAAAGGCTGTAGAGCAAGACTGTGACATTATAAAAGTTTTACTGTAAGCATTTTGACTTTGCTGAACTTCAATATATTTGCTGCAATTCATATTTTGACCACCATGTGTGGCTGAGTTGTCTGCATAGTTGTGATCTGACATGAATATTTATATATGGCCTCAATGGATGTATGTGAAGCTGCTTGAAAACCTTTGCTGAGAAAATGAAAGGCTGAAATTGGCAGCAAGAATCAAAAGCTTTGAGATGACTGTGTGCGAAAATGTATCTTACTTTGTTAGAAGTAGCACTAAGACCCATATATGAAGCTAAGTCAATATCAAAATTGTTACTGGATTACTGTGGCTATCTTGCAAAGGACATACCCTGGGTATCTACAGTATAATGTCTTCTGGAGAGGGTAAGCCCGGGCCTCAAACGCTTCTATTAAGACCAGTTTTTCATACCTTGTTCAGAATCTGGCATTCAGCACGTATTGAACTTTATTTCTCAAAGTAATCAGCTTTCATCTCAATGTTCTTTGTCCCTTTGGTCTTCCAAGTGCAAATTGGACAATGGAAGTGTACAGTATTTAAAATAAGAACAGAAGGCACTTTTTTATACAAAGTTTTTGGGTCTTTAAACAACCAACCCAGCCAAGCTGTTGAATCTGTTACCCTGGCTTCTTTCAAGAAGCAGCTGGATGATATCCTGAGATCAATTATCTGCTGACAATCAAGTGGGCTAAACATACTGTATATTCTAAGACATACTCTATATTTCTATGAAATTCCCTGATACTAGAAAAAATCCAAATTTGCAGTGCATCATCAAATCCTGTCTTCCAAATTTGATGATTACGCTTTGCTTTTAAATTTTGAAACCTCCAATAGTCTCTTTGTCATATTTAGGGGAAAAGTACACAACACTCCGTTTGTCATTTTACAAACTGGTGAGGTATTAAAATGCTGCAAGTGTAGCTTACAAAAAGATGGAGGTTTAATGCAGAAAAATACTTCAGCAGATCTCATGCACAACACCTGGAGAAAACAAACAAATGCGCAAAGACACATGGGAGGTAAATTAGATGATTGGTAGCATGAAATGCAAACAAATTTGGGAATGAGTGTCACCTGTCAGCCATATTTTCTTCACAAAAAGAGTAGACATAATTAGCAGTACAATCAAGAAGACTAACTTTGTTTCATAATTATTGAATTAAAAAAATTATTGAATTTCTGTTAAAAAACAGAAGCCCTAAATGTAATGCATGCACCTTATTCATGATTTTGTTTCTACATTAGACAAAAAAAATAAATACATTAATGCTATCAGAAATACTTGCCAGTTGAACCAGTTTTCAGATTATCACAAAATTTGGGTTTTGCATGTAGGTCCAGATCTACACCAGACGTTTTGAAGTCCACGGATACATCAAACCCCAGGCACTTCTTAATTTCTTCCTCCTTCATTCCTGAAATATATATAATATAGAATACTATGCACTATCTGGTTTCAAATGAACACACTGTGTCAGAAGGATTTTGGTAAGATTACTATTTCTGAGAGATAAGCATATTCACATACATATACTATGCACATACTACACAGGTATGTGTGTCTACATAATTGACCTCTTTGGTATCACTAAAGCATTCTTTTACTTAAAGAAGTGGACAGCTTTGAGTTTTTTATTTAAAAAAACATTTTTCATAAAACTTTTTTTTTAAATGTACAAATTTTCCAGAGAGACTGGACTTAAAAGCCTACTCTTTTTTGTAACCTTAAAATGTATAGGAGTTTAATTTATTGTGTCTTTGTTAAGTTGTTTTTCACACAGGATATCCTACCATGTTTGAGACAATAATCAGTGTGTTACATTTGGAATGGTGTTTTAGGAGGGTGACTTACTAGATTTCTTTAAGGTTTCTTTATCCATCACATATACAAGATCATATTTGCCTCCTGCTGTCCCAGAAACAGTGTAGTGGGTACCATAATCTTCAAGAAAATCAAAGTATCTGCTCTTTGAGTACTCCAATGGCAAATCTATTAAATCGTCCAAAAATGTATCAGACAGACGAAGGTCTCGGGATCGCATTCTGAAAGTGCTTAGTTGGATTTTTCCCTTCACCCGCATGAAGCTTTTGGTCTAGAATTCAACAGAGATGAGCAAAATCTGTTCACTTGTGTCTCATGGATACTCTAAACCATTTGTTTGCTCTCAAACAAATGTTCCTGCCTGAAAACGAAGGCAAAAACGTAATAGTTTTATTTATTTTCCTATTATTATTGTAAAATTCTAATGTACTGTACAGTAACACTCCGTGGAGTTTGTACTGTATGTATGCTTCGGTTTTTGCCTGGTTCTCCTTTTTCCTCTGACAGTCCAAAGATGTACTGGTATGTTAACAGTCTTCTGGGAAAAAATTGCCCCAGGTGTAAGTGTGCGTGTATTTTTTTTCTGTGATGGACTAGTGTCCCATCCAGGGTGTATCCTTCCTTGCACCAATTGTTTGCCAGGACAGGCTCTGGCTCTGACATGTATTGGATAAGCAGTTAGAAAATTTAGATGTGGGACCAATTTTTTGGGGCCTTGCAGAAAAATGCAAACCCTTCCAATGATGTCCTGTTTTGCTGAATTACAAATGGCACTGTACACAGTTTTTGCAAAGTGAATACTAAAATTGATTCCCAACCCAGTACTGACCTGGCCTATCCTTGCTAAACTTCTAAGATGAGTTCTGACTCTAAAGTACATACATGTACTGTACATTTGTAATGGTGCAATAAAAATATGAATTTCTTCACATTCAAACACAGCTCACAAATAAATTTATAAAATATGACATATCAATCTTACTTTTGTTCAACTTACCTTAACAGTAGAGTATTCACTGATGGTCTTTATTTTTTCACTAAATTCAACATTAGCTCCTAATTTAAATCCACCACTTGTGTTACTGTCAGCACCCTCTTCCTTTGGACTTTCTGTGAATTTGAAGGAAAATCCTGCATCGACTGACACTGACTTTTCAGTCAAAATTTCTCTCACCAGAGAGCTGGCTTCTTCATAAGTCTCCTTGGAGTATGATTCTTCTGTAAGAGTCTGACAAAAGAACACAAGATATAAGAACCTAAGAAAGTTTACAGATAAGAGAAGTCCAGGTGGCCCATCTAGCCCACTTGGTAGATAGTAGTTACTAACACAAACTCTTGTAGAACTATTTGACAGAAATCAGTAATACATTCAACAAAAAGAACAAAATGCATATTTTTCAATACAAACTGTTAGCTATTCAAACATTTATTATACAAGCATATTGGTGTAATAGCTTGCTGTCTATCTGGTGTTCTTCATTTTTTTTTTAAATACAGTGCCATCCAAAATTATTGGATTATGGATTATAAGGGTGACAATAGTTCTGCAGGGCACTGTATAAGGATAAAGTGGTTATGTTCAATATGTGCATGATGGGCACAAAAGATTGATTTAGCACTAAAGATATCACATAATGGATTTAAATGACAAAAATCTAACTATGCTATAATCAATTTAAATAGCATTGTTGTTTGGAGTAAAATAATTGTTTAAGGACAGAGCAATAACAATAAAGAAAGAAGGAGAGAAAAGAAAAATATAATAATCGAATATTTATTTCTCCCTGCATTGTTAAAGGTCCTCCTAGCTTTCTACACTGTGAGAATTTTACTGTTTATAACAGTTTAACCTGCAGGTGGCATGGTAGTACAGTGGTTAGGATTGCAGCCTCACAGTGCGGAGTGTGGATTTTATACAGTATGTTCTTTCTGTGTTCAAGTGGGTTTCCTCTGGGTGCTCCAGTCTCCTCCCACAGTTCAATGACATACTGGTAAGTTAATTGACTTCTTTGAAAAATTGGCCCTGGTGTGAGTGTGTGCATGTTTGTGTCTCTGAGTGCCCTGGAGTGGACTGGCGTCCCATCCAGGGTGTATCCTACCTCACGCCCATTGCTTGCTGGAATAGGGTCTAGAATCCTCCCAATCTTGGATAAAACAGTTAGAAAATGGTTGGATGGACAGTTTGAACTCTGTCAAACATGAGAGACTTACTGCGTATGTTAAAGCCACAACATTCCAAGGAATGCGATTATATTCCCTGGTGCTTGGATCTCTCACCCTGTTGCACACTCCATTAAAGAACTCATTATTAAATGGATTGGCTCTGGGATGTGACCCTAAAATATTGATGCTGTGAAGAAAAAAACAGTATTTTCATGAAAAGCAGTACTCTAACATAAAATAAACTTTTACACACAATTATGAATACTGTAGCTCTGTTGTTCTTAATTACTTTAATGGGCAAAACAGATACTAGTTTATCAAGTTCATGCTTAAACTATAATAATGCAGTTTCAAAGTATTTATTGAAAACATACATGAAGTCCATTCTAGGAAAACTATATTTCTGTATAACATAACATAACATCACGTTATTAGCCCTATACAATTTCTTGCATTAGGAATTCATCTTTTCGCATACCCCAGCTTGCTCTCGATGAGACACAGACATATCAACAATGTATTTTATGACTAGCGACTGCTGTTTGTTTTGCATAAGAGCTTTTGCCAGAAGATGATGAGTCCTTGCTTTCAGGCCATATTGACTGTAAAGTAAGCATACCCATATCCTGCTGTTCTTCCTAGTTCTGACAAATCCACAAGTGATTTTCCACAAGGAGGGCGATGTGGTTCTTCACAGTCCTCATCAGACAAATCCCCACAGTCATTGTCTCCATTGCACTCCAGCCTCTTTTTAATGCAGGTGCCTACATAAAACAAAGCATCTATTCATTGGGAAACTACAATAAGACACAATGAAAAGACTTTGCAATCCATATTTTAGTGCTACACCATGTTTGGTTTGAATAATCTCTTATGTCCAATTAGGGATTTTAGAACTAATTTTTATTATGGTAAGCGTGCTGCCCATGCTTCAGGCCCTACTCACCAGAGATGAGGGGTTATAACTAGACTGACCTTGATGTTTAGGTAACTACTTCATTTCAAGGCTTATTTTAATGTCACATTGTACACTTTTAAATTTTAACTCTATTTATAGGTATGGAAAGACATATTTTGTTGCTTTCTGTGTCTATTCAATATTTTTACATACTGTACATTTTGGATTTCTATTTTTGCTTTGAGATTAAGAACACAAATGTAAAAGGAAATGAGGAATTCAGAAACACACAGGAGAGCATGTGGTCACCCTCAAAAAGGAATACCCCACTGTCCAAACCCATTCAGGAAATCCATCCAACCACTGTCAGAAAGCCACTTGTTCTGATAAAACTTTAGGCAACCTAAAGCCTATTCTGGAAGTTTAGGGTGCAAAGAAGGATTGAGAACACCCTGTATGGGATTCCAGTCAGCCACAGAGAAAGGAAAAAATATTAAATAGCTAAATATTGCCAGCATACCTTTAGGAGGTTGGAAGATTCTGGAGGACCCATAGAAACATACAAAGAATAACATACTGTACAAACTCCATACAGAAGAACTCTTGTCCATAATTGGAACCTGGACTTAAGCGCAAACTTCTCTTTAGCATATTTTTGCAAAGGACATTTGTTAGAAGTTCTGACTTACCTGATTCACACCTAAATTCAGTTTCTGAACATTCTGGCTGAACTCTGTCACATGCATCATCGGTTGTGCAGGCTTTTTTCTGCCCCAGTGGTTCAAAGCAAGTCTGTCCTCCAAACTGCCCAAACACTTCAACACTCCTAGCACGAAACTGGCAATAACAACAAAGAGTAAGGCTTCCCTGACCATGACACTCTAAAATTGTTGACTGCAGTTTTGCTTATTTTTGTAATGACATTTTTACAGTACAAGCACAAATACCCAAAAGGCTGGTTCTCGTGGTATGATGTTAAGAGGAAAAGACATGAATGAATATGGTTTCAGATCCATTATTGCTTCTACCATTGTACAGTTTACTATATTGTACATGTAATTTTGAGACAGTACTACAAATCACACATTTTCTCTCTCTCACCATTTGTTTTGAACAAGGGTCACATTTGCTCCATGATGACCAGGTGCTTAATTTGCAGTCCACTTGAGCTGGGGCACCAACCTCTCTTGCCATCCGCTGTAATGGCTTGGAATTGTCTCTGAAAAACCGAAAAGGCAAATCTGTTCATACTAGTGTACATGCATCTAAACACAAAATACACCAAGGATGTGGCCTGGTTTAACTGCAGAATGAAAGGACAGTAAAATATCAGAACAACATAAAGTACTGTACATACTCCCAAGATAGTATTTAAACTCTATTAACTATCAATTAAAATAAGAAATAGTGTCTATTAAAAATATATATCTTATTCAAATAATAGAAACTTTTTCTTGACAGTTGTTCACTCTTGAATAAACTTCTGTAAAGTGCTATTGGAGAGTTTTATATTTCCATTTAATAAATTATACATATAAAATGAAACATAATCAAACTAACACATTTTATGTATTTTCAAGACCGAACTACATACGTACATGAAGTCACCTCCATCAACAAGAATAATGCCTTGTAGAAGGCAAAGAGTTACACTCAGAGCAGCCAGGGTCTTCATATTTTGCTTGTGTCTGCCTGCAGCACACAAAAGGTGTCTCTATATTTAAAGAGAGGAGCTCTTGGAATGATTAACCATTCTTAAAGATCAGAGGTAAATATTGCAAAAGCAAATCAACCAACATGGTAGTTTTTGAAAACCTTTGGGAGTTGGTGAGCACACTGAAAAAAAGTAAATTAAACAACTGAAAGTGGTTCCACGTTCAAAATAACTGCTAATATCTTCAAGACAGCCATCTGATATTGGCTGCATGAAATTAGTTTTCATGATGATATTGAAAACCAATATCACGAAAAAAGCACAATAAAAAATGAAAAAAATAATGATCCACAAATTTAACAAGAACCTGTTCTGTAGTCTGATAACACACTTTTGACCTTTTGGGGTCTTAAAATACTGTTGGAAAAGACAAGAAATGTATTACTGTTTTTCATCTTCAATAGTTTTTCATGTTTTGGACAAAATTGGGAGGCACCCGTTTTTCAACTAAAGGTTCATCTTTTGAGCCGATGTATCTTTCATTTTAATTTTCTAAAGAAATTATATAGATTCCATTTGGAGATTATGGAGCTGTTAATTATAATCTCGTGATCTCTGTTTTAATCTTTTCCTCAGCTTTATTATACATTAAATATCTTTAATACTGTAAATTAAAGCAAATAAATTATTTTTGTTTTCAATTTAAGAAGATTTTTGCCCAATTTATCTGATGTACACATTTACCATGGAGTGTAATTAAAAAGCAATTTACAAAACCTTTTGAAGGTGGGATTTACCTATTATCTCCATTATAAGCTGTTCACCTCCACCTTTAGTTATGGTTTTCATGGAAAAATACCAGAAAATGAAAGTACTAATGTGACAAGAGAAGCCACTGATGGTTGCACTCGTAAATGTGTATTGGAAAGAAAAGAAAAACAAATATTTACTTTGTATGTAGACGCTGCTATTTTGTCAATAGTTTTATCCAAAAGACAAAGTTCTGTTACACTGTCCACAAAACATTTTGGTCTTTATTCATTTTCAGAATGCTTCATTAAAGAAATGTAGAGTAAGGGAATTCTAAAACAGGACTTAAAAGTGCTGACTGACTTGCAAAATCTAATCTGGGTTTGGTAATTATTCTCAACTCTAGGAGTAACAGAACAGAAAGCAAGGCCTCCACCTTTTAGGAGCCTCAAAGCTAACTAAAACAAGTTCAGATTCCAAAAAGTGCAAACAATATGTAGGTGTACGGGGGTAACAGTTCACTCAGTAGTCAGGAGACAAACTATACCAGCCCGAAAAGATGAACTGCAGTATTTTAAATTTTATTCCGAAATCCACTTAGAGTCAATGTAAGGAAGCTGAATTAGCTGATACTGTAAATACAAAGATCCATGCAGCTGAGTTCTGAACATGGTGCAACTTGTTTAGAGCATATCTTTGAATGCACCAGAAAGCACTGCATTACAATTATAAAGCTTGGGAAAGGAAAAACATTAGCTTTTCTGCATCAGATTGTGTAAAAAAAGTGAGATCAGAAAGAAACAGACACATTCACACACTAGTGAACATGAGCTACATAAGAAAGGTTGAGATCAAAGATACTGTAATACCAAAATTCCTGACCTGGGTAATTGGACTAGTTTCAGAACTATCAGTAGTCAAACTATAGACAAGGAGTGCCAATCAGCATGAACGTTAAACCATTTTTTAGTATCATCTGAACAATGTGACAAGGAAGATAGTGCTTGATATGTGTGCTAGATCTTGTCACCAGCACAAGAATGAGTAGTGAGGCCACACAGTACCTATGAAGATGCAAGATGCCAACTTCGTGAAGGAGAAACAATAACCAAATTAGTTTCTAACACTCTTCTATAACATTTTAACCACAATAAAGCACTTCCAGTAATAACGACTCGCCAATCTATTCAGCAAGATGGTACTGTATGATTAAAAGTTTCAAAGGCAGCACTAAGTTTCCAGCAAGACAAAACAGATAAAGAATGGATAAGAAACTAGGGTTGGCTGCCATTTATTATCATTAACAGATCATATGCAACCTTAAATGAGTTGTTTTTTTATATGAACCCAGGCTGATATGACTCATGCAACTTATTGGCAGATACAATAAGTGAACTTGAAGATAAGTACTGTAGCAATAGACAATTTTCACCCACATGCCAGAATTGGGAAGCTACAGTAGACATTGGCCAATATGTACTAACCTCGGTGGTATGTAAAGTTTGTAATAAACTTTTTGTGATTAAGCCAAAACTATTTATGACAGCACAAAAAAAGAACGGAGTGCAGAGTCAACATTGATATCAAATCTATTACAAATTAAGGTCCTTCTTAAATCAGGCACAAGGGAATTAAAAAAATATACAAAAAGGCCTATGTAAAAAGCACCATTGTTAGCTTCAGTGCCATGCATTCAAATTATTTAAAAATTGGCATGGGAAATAGTATCAAAGAAGTGTTAAGTTGATTTACAGCTACCTTCCCACCTCCTCGATCAGATGCACAGGGTTTCTGTTAATAAGGGTATCCAGAGGGAGGAACCTAATTTAGCAATGTCATTTTGATGATGCCAAGTTTCAGTTCAACATAAAAGGTCTGGACTTTTCTCAGTAATCAGTTTGCTCAATAGTAATGCCTTGTTGGTCATGGAGCGAGTACTAAATAATGCTGCTTTAACAGAGTCAGAACTGGCACATGATAACAACATTAGAAAGGCAGTGTGAATGCTTAAATCAATACCACTCTGTTCTAGTAAATTAAAGGACCTACAGTAGCTGTCTAAAAGGAACTGATATTACCATTTAACTCTGTATTGTAATAAAAACCAGAGCATTTAAGCACATATCTAAACTTGCATTTTAACAGAAAACAACATTCATTTTATACTGAAAATGTAACAATTTAGTAAGACTGAGGCATTCCACAGTCAGAGATACTGTATATTGTACAGTACACCTCTGCACCACAAATCTCTGATATACAGGAATCCACGGTGGCATTCATATACAATTAACAGATCTCATTCCCATCGATATGAATTCTTATGTAGGTGAAATAATCTCAGAATCACGGTCACCCTTTTGTAATTTAAAGATTGCTGGTCTTAAACAGAACTGGCTGCTAGTCATTCATCTATTCTACTGTTATGAACAGAGGACTTTTCTTCAGATTTCCACAAGGTGGCAATGTGGGCCAACACCAGTACTATCAAAGTAATCTCTAGAATGTGAGACCGATTTAGCTCTTGAAACTTTGGACTCTGTTTTATGACAAGTGAAAGGGTTTAGGTACCCAAGGATAAGTTGCTTTCCATACCAAAAATGCTAATGCTGGGCAATTACAACGATGGTTTTAAAGAGACACAAAGAAAAATGTACAGATTAAAGATTTTAGAATTGGAATAAAGTTTTAGAACCAAGATCAATAAGTTTCTGATTAATCCAGTTCTAACTACTGTGTGCATATCATGTCTAGAGCTAATTAAAACAGAAGGTGTAGTTCTGTATAGTAGTTCGCAATTCTTTTCTTAAGGTGTACCGTGACATTGTACCATGTATAAATTTAGTATATTTAGTGTTTAACTCTAGGTTATGATTAAGTGGATTAATCTCTTCTTCATGTAATCTTTTGGCCACATCAATCTTCAATCCACCATTTTAAGACTCAAAATTACAAAGTATAAGTAAAAGGGGTAACTATTTTCTATTTGCAATAATCTCCTAAATTTGTCCATTCTGAGTATTTTGTTCTCTCCACTCCTCACAAACCACACTAGCTGATGTGATCAATTTTTAGAAAATTCCTTAAGATTCCTAAACCCTGGCTACTTTCAAGATGCAGCTGGATGAGATCTTCAGATCAATTGCTATAGTTACCAACAATAAAGCTGAAGACCTAAATTTGCTGAACATCTTCCTTATTTGTAGCCCTTATTATTTAAATTTTCTTATGATTTCCTTATGTAGCTGCATCTTGACTGCAATACCAAGTGTAGAGATTAGCCTCATTTAGAACAAATATGGTTTAAATGTCTAGTGTAGAGAAGGCATCATAAACAATGATTTTTTTGAGTGAATAGTTGATTCTTGGGAGGAAGGGTGGAGTGAACATTATGTTGGTTGTCTGGGAGTGGGGGATATTTCGTCTTTCCTGAAAATATTTTTTATACAAGGGAAATGATTTCTTTTTATAAAATGGTAGACACTTCATGGGGGAACAAACACTGGTTCCATCCATTCCTTCCATATTGTAATAATTTCTTCCAATTCAGGGTCATGGAGGAGTGGGAGCCTATCCCAGCAAGCCATGAGTGCAACGGAGGGTACACCTTAGACAGGATGCCAGTCCATTGCAAGGTACAAACAGGCACACACTCACACCTTGGGCTCAATTTCCCTGAAGCCACTTAACCTACCAGTATGTTTTTGTGGGAGGAAACCAAAGCAGCTGGAGGAAACCCACATGAACGTGGCAAGCACATACAAACTCCACACAGAGAGCACCCCAGGTCCAGAAATGAACTCAGGGCCCCAAGGCTGCAAGACAGCAATGTTAACCACTGCACCTCTGTGCCACACTGCACTGGTTACCATAGATGTAAAATTCATCTCACTGGAATCTTGACCAAATCTGGTAATCATATAAACATTAACTTTATAACTTGAAGTCATTTTAATTCCCTGGCTTTGGTGACTGGTAAGATTTCACATTTACTTTAAAACCCTCACATCATATCACTTACTTATCAATAACTGCTTATCCAAAAAGGGGTCACAGTGGCCCAGAGCCTATCCCAGGAAGCATGGGGCACATCAGGGTATACACAGATACAAAAACACATAAATTGATCAATTTTCACGGAAGCCAATTAACCTACCAGCACATTTTTGGACTGTGAGCGGAAACTGTAGTTACCCCAAGGAAACACATGCCAAAAAGTGGAGAACTTGCAAACTCCATGCAAATAGCACCCCAGAAATTTAACCCATGGGCCCAGACCTGTGGGCAGCAATGCTAACCACTTCGCCATCTTGTTGCCCACTTTCTGCATAATTCTGCAAATTTATGCAGGGTCTGGCTTCATCATATCTGTCTTGAAACCTGGATTCCTTCCCCATGCTTGAAACCTACAGATCGTTGTTTCCTTTATAATTCCAACTAAAATTCTGGAACTCTAAATTCATTGGTGTTTTTAACTGCAGTTTAAAACTTATTTTTACTCTCTTGCATTCTCTAATACTGTTATGAAGCCTTTTCTTCAACTTGAGTACTAATTCGACACATTTATCCTGCATATCCAGCATAAGTACAGCACAGGACATAACTAATGCAGACGTTGACAAATGCAGTTCCTATAGAGGTTTTTGGTTCAGCTGTACCACCTTTTCCCAAACTGACCTCAAGACCTTTAAGGAACCAAGGACAGTAAATGTATAATTTGGCCAATAGTAATACACTGCTGGATTAATGAGATTTAAGGGCAGAAAAGAAAATAGCTAGATGAGAACACCCTACACTCATCTGCAAACTTCATTGT
The DNA here is from genome assembly GCF_055471065.1 of Atractosteus spatula. Classification (NCBI taxonomy): domain Eukaryota; kingdom Metazoa; phylum Chordata; class Actinopteri; order Semionotiformes; family Lepisosteidae; genus Atractosteus; species Atractosteus spatula. Next base: position 54,412,379 of record NC_142708.1, on the reverse strand, counting down.
GTTTTTGAAAATAAAGTGTTCACAGTGGACGTAGTTCCATGATTACCTCCTTATGCTTTTGCTTTCTAATGAAATGTCTTCATAAATAATTGACACAATATTTTAACCAGAAATGTTGTTTTCAGTTAATTGCAGTGTTAGTGATTTTTACACTACTGGAAAAAAAAAACAGTTCATGCTTACAATTATCATGAATTGGGACCACCCTGCTGGCTTACAAGTTGATTCAGCAGCTTTGAGCTCCCGATTATTCCCTTCTCAGCTGATGACTGCAGGAATAGTATCTGAAAACAGGAAAAGGCATTTGTCATTCTGCTGCTGAAATGAAACATATAGTTCATATGTGCTAAAGGAAATGTGAAGGTAAACTTTCAAACAATCTTGCTTTATAACTACTGTATAGTAAGAAGAATCTGACTTCATAATAAGTAATTTGCAGTCTGGTATGGTATGTGGTATTAGATGACAGATGACTATAGGAACATTTACAAAATTCCACGTAGTAATTATTTTAAGGTTGTTGATTGTACAAACATGTTCCTAAAATACCAAATATCAGGCAATGTGTTGTACTTTCTTGGGGTTATAACACAGAACATTTTCATAATGGGTATGTCATAGACTAGCAGATGTTTAATGTGGGGCATAGGGAAGATTTTCATTCAGCCTGTAACTACCAAATTAAAAAAATGTACACATCTACCAACTCATCCAACAGGTTAAAGATCCACCAGCTGGGTGAAGATCTGAATACACAGTACAGAAATAAGTCAGAAAGAAGCAGAAAGTCTTTTGTGACCCTTGTCATGCACAGGCAAGTATTATTATGCTGAATTAATAGAGGATCATATTTGCTTTCCTGTTGCTGCAACAATGTGTGTGTGGTCTCAAGATGTTGTCAAAATAGCGCTTGCAGAGAGATTACTATCAACAAGCAGATTCCTAAAGTTGGTATTTAAGGCCCCTACACCAAATAATTACAGAGTCCTCAACTAGTATTTCGTGGTTTTTACTGCATACACATTCTGTACAGTATATTCATTATCAAGTGAAACACTGAAGAGCATTTTATCAAAAGTTACCACCTTCAGTAATATGGAGAGGCTCATTGTCTACATTGGTGGATAAACTGCAGTTGTTTAGGGTAGTGACACTGAGTCATTCTGTTACCATTGTAACAGTGCCTGCAAAAGACACTGGAAGGTAGTTATCTGTAGGCCAGTTTATGAATCTTCTCTGATGCCCAGTTGTGTCAGACTGTATAGGATGGCTCAGGTCTCATCAGTCTTCCGCCAGCAGTTAGCATTGCTAGAAAATAGTTGGGGGAGGTAAAAAGGAAAATTGGTTACCTCTTAGTACCACCAGGCTGTGGCGTTTTTGAGATGTAATTTCACACATATTATCATTTAATTCTCAGTAGGCAAAGAGGAGAACAAGAAGCAGGCATGAGCAATTTTGTACATTTTATGATATCAGATTTGCTTAGTATTGTGTATAGTTCGGATATACAGTACAATATGCAATGGATTTTAATGTATGCTACTGTAAAATATGACCCACACAGCAAAACCTTGACTAGATCAGTAATCTGATGGTATACTAAAACCACCAAATTCTGGAACAGATACAGTGAAATATAAGGAAGAATTCATTTTTCAATGGAAAATAATTAACAAATTCATCAAAATATTACTTTTATGCCTTTCAATTAATCCATCAAGTTCGGAGAAAGATTTCTTATACTTAAGTAATAATACTTCTATGTATAATTATTTGTGACAAATATAGAACAGTACTGTATTTTAAGGGAAAATGAAAAGTACTGTGAATGGTCACACAAGACCTGTTAAAATAAGATAACAAAGTAACCTTCCTCTGAAAGGAAGTCAGTCAATGGGCAAGGAAAACGAATCCTGCTGACCTAGCAATCATATGACCTACTGCAGGAAGTTTAATGTTTGGACAACCCAGCTGAATTTGCTTGTGTGGAGAAATGCGATCTCAGTAATTCAAGAATGAAAAAATCTAGTTGCAGTTAGTCCTCTGGTTTTCAAGGTAACATTCACCTTCAGGCATGAATAATAAAACTAACACACACTAAAGAAAGTGATATAAAACATCCTAAAGTAACAGGTACTTCTGACTTTAAATAGAACATGCTTAAAAATTGAAATCCAATGTTGATTTACAAAACCATAATACCAGAGGATAATATTCAGCATCTAATGGTGTGTACACTATGGGATACACTTTGAATGGGACACAAATCCACTGCAGGGCACATACAGACGCACACATACAGTACACACTTATACCACTGCCAATTTTCCCAGAAGACAATTAACCAAACAGTATGTCTTTGGATTGTGTGAAGAAACCAGAGAGCCCAGAGGAAATCCATATGAACATAAATAGAACATACAATCTCTTCACAAATAGCACCCGAGGTCTGGAAATCAAACCCTGTGAGGAATTATTTTTCCTCATCAATTCCGCCTTTAAAATGATATTCCTCTTGACAACACTGACTTGATCTGTAGGCAACCTAGGAATGTGAAACAAAAAGCCGTGGAGTACCTGAAAACAAATGTTCCAGATCTGTTGTGGGGACTGTGTCAATGAATAAGCCCCTTGGGACTACACACAAAAAGAAACGGCATGGCCCTAATGTTATGTATACAGGATTTAGCAATTCAGCTTCCAGAAGAATTAACAATCATAACTGGCACAGGAGGAGGATTAATGCTAAGTTGTCTGGCTGGCTAGCACTGCCTAGCACTGTCAAGACCAAACTTTCGGGTGGGGGATTGTTTCAGTAAAGCAATTCTCAGAAAATGCATAAATAAACTTTCAAAATTGAATGAAACAGTTATTCATCCAGCATTGGTAACAGATTATGAGTGAGTCATTCAACCAGATGAAGGCAGTATGTTACAGAGATGCTTTCTTTGTAGCTGTGTTTCATTTAAAAGAATTTGGTCTATCATACAGTTTTATAAAAGTTATTTTTTGTAGTTAATCCAGTCATATTTAATTGTAATCAATGTGTTCTCAAATCAGCTTTAAAAGCTATATAGTATAATTAAAATAAGGGATATTAAAGCACCTTTAAAACATGCAGTATGTACAGTAGATCCAAGATGAATTATCTATTAGGGGGTACATTATTGGTACATTTTGGTACATTTTTATGATGTCTTCACATAATCACGGAATTTGCAGAGTGCTATGATAAGAGCAAGCTGCTGCTTGTCAGTGAAAATTACTTGAGATTTAATATTACCACTATTACAGAGTTGATTCATGATCCAGGTTGCCCGAAACTTCGGGTGAACCAGAGGAATTAGGAAAGACATTTGCTCAGGATAGTGACAAGAGATAGAAAAAGAAAAAAATAGGTAAACACACAAATATGAGCATGTGACATCTATATGAGTGAAGACACTACTTTAGAAAGGGGTGAACAAGGAATTATTGAACTGTATCCCAATAGACAAACAACAACATACAGTAACTGAACTCTCCTGTGCAAAGCTGGTGCAGTCAGTAAGTTGTCACAAGCAAGATGGATAACAATAACTGAAGACAAAATGTCCCAGGTCAAACTTGGGAAATGCTTTCATATAATAGTGGATCAACAGGTATTGAAGAAGATACAGATAACAGGTGACTGAAGACATCAGATAAGATGTATGCTTGCTTAACCTGGTACTTGGGGAAGAAGACAGCAGGTGATAGCAAAGTACTTCACTGTCATCTACTGTACAGTACATCATGCGCTATTCTTAACTTTTTAAAACGGATTTGCTTGTGTTCAAGTTTGTGGAATGATCAATTAGTCCACTTGGCCACTTGTTTTAAATCAACTTTGAGACAATGTGACACATTTAAATTAATTAATTATCTTGAGCCGCTTTTTCAGCGGAGAAAAAGCACAAAAGAATCATGTAACATAGCTTTAAGATTTTGGAACTTCTGAGCACAATACAGCAACACACCAGTGACCCTGGTTATGTTGGAGCCAAAGAATATTCATGAATGCATGATGAAAGTAACTTCCAGGATGAAAAAAAAAACATGATGGCAGAACAGTGTTACCTGGTATGATAAAACGTACAGTGTTCCTGCAAATAAAAATCAAAGCAGTTTAAAATACTGTGACCTACTGTAGCTGTGGAGAGTTCAATTGAGTAAACCACAATAGTCCTAATTCAAATATTTTCTAAAAACACTTTATCAATTAAATTAGAAATAGGTTTAACAAAGGGGTAATCCAGTCCATGAGGGCTGAATGTTATTCACATTTTTTTTCTTTCAAATTAACATAACAGACCACCAGCTTAAGTGATCAAAACGAAAATGTTTCCAGGTCTTTAGAAACCATTAATTTAATTGTTACCTGGGTTGGTCCAACCAGTTGAGTTTCTTTTTTATGATGAAAACAACATTTTAACCAATCTTGTAAAATATGAAAGGTAAGAACTGAAAAACCACTGCTGGACTTCATTCATTTTTTTAATTTTATATACAGTAGAGTTCATCCTTTGTGTAACTGCTTTAATCAATTCTGGGTCATGGCAGAGCCTGAACCTATTTTCTATGGAGTCGTTTGTCATAATCTGTATCATCACAAAGCACTGGAAAGAAAAGATCTTGACATTTTTCACTCATGGATGTAATTCTAGTTGCTTTATACTTCAAAATTTCCAAATTAATATGAAAGGATTACTAGTTACACATAATATATATTCTAGATTTCTGAGCCATTTAGAACATCCGAAAAGAAAAAGGTTTGTCTTTATTAACAACATCTCTTAAGCTATTGATTTCACAATCTTGGAGAAAACTTTTGTTGTGATTCAGTGAAGACCGGCTGTAGGCATTAATGTAGAATTTCCTAATACTGCTGCCAAAGAATTCTGCTGAGTTAACAGCAAATAAGCCCTGTGCTTCAAGAAGGAAAAAGAATCTCTGTCAGACATCATTTTTTACTGCCAGTATGAACAATATGGAAGTTGACCTTCACAGACGTGGCTTGAACCTCAACTTTAGCTTTGATAAAAGAGTGACGACAGAAAAGAAACATGTGTCTGACATTTTCTGGTTCAATCTTTGAGTTTTTGAGTGGAATATGTGCTTATGTAACTGTTTTTCGCTTTTCAGCTTCCTCCAGACTTACACAGGAAGAAGGGGATAATGAGAAGGGATGCAGCCTGTGTACACAGGCATACCACAATTATCCTAAATTTCACTAGAAACCTTCCTGTTTTTAACATTGTTCTGAGAACGTTAGAAGAGTGCAAAACTGAAAATGAGCTGACCATGACCAATTCTACATTCCATATGAATTAAAAGATAAAAACAAGCTCCTCATATTCAGTGCTTAGTTGTAATAGGCTGCCCTTACTTGTCTGAAGCTGAAGGCCGGATCCAAGAGCAGGTACTGTAAGTAGCAACCGCTGAGGCAAGTGAACAAACAATAGCAAACACAGTCCAGAGCTCAAATCGAAAAACAAGCAAGTGTTGTAGCCAGAGAGACTCAAAATCAAAGCACCACGGGGAATCCATAACAAAGGTCACAGAGAGTAAGCAAAGTCCAAAAACCAGGGAAAACTCGAGCAAGTAATCCAAAGAGAAATCCACAAAATTAGGTTGAAAAAAGCACAGTCAGGAGACAACGTAAATTCACAGAGAAGGCCAAGACCAGGTTTGAATCTCTTAGACTGAGCACTGGAATATCACAGGATCAGGTCTTAAACAGCCAGGTGTTTTAACTCGCACAGGTGGGACTGACCTTTTCATCGGGATTGGGTTGTCACAGCAACTGGCTGATTGAAAGGTCTTGGCGGTTGCTGTGGTGATTCAGGTGCAGTTTGTGATATTTTGGGTGGAGGTACTGTATGATATCTTATTTATTGTGATCATTGTTTTCTAATATAATTTTAAGGATCACTAACATAAGAAGGCAGAAAATACCTCATGAAAAACTGTAGGTTATACTATTGTTGTGGACGATGGACATTCTGTACGCTACCCTAGTCCTGACCATATTAGGACCAGGCTGTAAATATGATCTACTGCTTGTTGGAACTCCAAGAAACATTTTCAGTGTAAGACATGGTTTTTCAGTCTTGATTAGAACACCTGGATTGTTTACCACTTCTACACAAAATATTAACTGTTGCTATCTTGCATAAGCCACAGGTAGTATCACTGTATTTTGTCAGGGTAAGCACAGTTTCAGAATGGAGTTTCAGTTTCAGCATCCTTCCAAGCTTGGATATCTGTTTCCTTATGATAAGTCTATATTATTCAGGATTTTATTACATTTATGTACTGTAAAGTGTGCAGCATTTAAATCAAAGCAGTTACCAAAGGCATTGTATAACTGTTACACTAATTTCACAATCAGATATTTGCTGATATTACATAAAACCCAGTTTTACTTGGCTTTTTTATAAGAAGAAAGAACAGGGCAAGAGATGAAAACCTTAGGTTTTGTTTTGCCCTTACTTTAAAAAGAGTAAAAGAACAGTGTGATGTAAAACTTGAAGTAGCAGACATCCCAAAAACAATACCCTATCCACCAGAACAGCTTTATAAGAGATGGCATAACCAGTTGGATTTCAACAGTGCAGCTGGATTATTTAACTTTAGGTGTAAGGAGTCACTGTAATGAACAATTACTACTGATTACTGGTTATTACTGATTATTGAAAAAATTACTTATTACCCAAGTGCTCAAGTTTGTATTATCTAAGTGCTATTACATAAATGATCAACTTTTAAGTTTTTCTTTCATTTTATTTCAGTTTGTATTTACTTGATTGTTTGTGAGCCTCTCTCAAGTTACCGTATCACCAAGGTTGCCTGTGGAACAAATGCATGATAGCTCATCATATCTGTCCAATAGTATCAATGTAATGCATTGTAAGCATATTGTTGTTGAATTACTGTGAGATCCAGTGCTTTTTCAGAATTCTTCACGACACAAAGAGAATAATATTTATTTGATACTTCCAAAGCAAACTCTTTCAAAATCATGTTTAAATTATTTTTTTAATTTACATTACATAATTCCTCTCTACATAATTATAATTACTGTAATAACAATAATTATAATTATAATGCAAGTCTTTTTAAATACAGAGAGCACAGTGAATTTCATAATTATATGAAATGCTTAGACAAGCAAAGCTTGACATGCAAAGCTACCAATAGATGGAAATCCTAAAGTATCCCACTGCTAGTCCAAGATTACAGTAAATCAGATGACGTGGAAAAATATTTCATAATCTTTAAACTTTTAGTCTCTCTACAGATGCTGCAAACAGATAAATACGTATACAGTATCATGGCAAAAAATCATGTCTAATTTTAATCAACTGAGAAATAAATCCTCTTGGTTCTTATTGGTGCTGTACAAAATAACAAAACTTTTGGGATTAGAAAAATTGTTATTGAAGTTATACACATGTGATCATAATTACTATTTAAAATCTCAAGGAAATCCTGACAGAATGTGTTTAAAAAATCTGTACATTATTACCACAATATAGCAATCCTGTTTTCTCAAGCTTATTATTTATTGTTTGAGCAGACATAACAAAAATGTAAAGTAACTGCTGAAAATAATGTCTTGTATTATTCTATCCGATAATACAAGCAGAGCTTTTCGTTTCTGAAAACAAAAGAGAAAAAAAAAACACATGCAAATATATTAAATCATGACACAGGGGATGAAAAGTATTATTTTCAGTCTGATCTAAAAAAGGAGTTTAGCTGTAACCCTTCTATAAAAAAAAACTTATAATTAAGACTTGAAAATAATAGTTTGTAGTAGGTGGTAGTTTTTTTCTCCTTTTGGTCTTGGTTCTGTACTATCCAGTAGGACTGCCTGTAAACCCTCGAGTGTTTTAAATTTAGGTAATGTGTATTTTATAAAATATTTTTAATAGAAATACTGTACCATAATGACTGCATGGTTCAAATGGCATCCTTTCATTTTTTAACCTCCCACAGTATATGATCTCTCTATACATGTCTTACTCTCTCTCTCTGTGTGTCTCTGTTTTGATTTGGAATATTATGATTCATATTTTAATTCATAAAATTTAGAAGAGTCATAAATTGTTGAGTCAACACACTATTGTCTCATTCTATACACAGGGACACACAGAGGTTAACTCCACACTGAACAGTAGGTCATCTGCCTCCTTTACATGTTAAATATTTAGTAACATCCGTTACTAAAACTCTTGTGTAATCCAGATGCCACATTTCAAGTTTTAAAGCTGACAAGAGGAACATTGTAGAATGTAGCAGCAGGTCTGTCAGGGGGTGAGAGGAGCTACAGTACACCATATTGTACCCATGCCTTCAAATGTTATATTTTGAAAAATATGAAGATGTTTAATTCAATATAGTTACAAAAGCCGTTATGTGTACCATGAACATTACCTATCCAAGTATTTAAATCACAATTACAGTAAGTTGTTTTGTGCATTGAAACCCAGGAACATGATCTTCAAAAGTAAAGCCCTTATTTTCCATGATGAAGCAATCTATGTTCATTATTCTGTCAAATTTACTACTCCCTAGTTCCACTGAGAAAACCCTGTTAAAGCAGCTGTAAACTGAACAGTTACTATTTCATTTCATTCCTATGTGCTCATGTGCTCATTGTTCAAGGGGTTAATTGACATTTTAGGGGGTCTATTTATAACTTCATGTGGGCCTACGTCTTAACTCAGATATTATATTTGTCTTGGACTCAGCTGTTTCTACTCCACCAAATGGAGTAACAAGTTCCATATGTGGATTTTTTTAGAACAGATTTTTGTAAGCGAAGAAATGTTTTGAAGGATCAGGGCAGAGAGTGACTGAATACCGTTATACACCTCATTTAGCATTCGACAAGGCAGGCACTGTTAAAACCTGGGCAACAGGCCAGTTTCTCCTACCTAATACTGCAGTAACTAGTCTTAAAAGAAAAAAAAAACATTTTACAGTATTGTTTCTGGGTTACACATACAGTAAGAAGCTGGAGTCTGTGCTGTCTTTTGAAATTTGCGTATTCCGTTGTCACTTTGGCTGTTTCTCCAAAAGACAAATGAAGAAAGCCTTCTGAGCTGTAAGCCACATCTCTTTGAAGTTTTTAAAACAGGAAATAATAAGACAAGAAAATAAAGCACCACGTTTTCTATTGCACAGGGATACTGGATAAAACAATACATACGGTAGGTGGAAAGGTTGGAATTGCTATGGTCTGGTTAAATTTGTATTGTAAGTTGTCATTGTCACATTAATTGTGGATAGAATTGCTTTGCCTGGCATTGGGGGCTATTTGTAAAGTACTGTAACTTTTCCTACAGTAACTCAATCAGTGGAAGAAGTAATAAGGAAAGGCATGTCTCTATGGGTATTCCCCCTGTTTCTATGCAACTTTTACATTACTCTGTTTGTTATTGTTTTATAAGATTTATTTACATTTTCCTTGAATGTTTCAAAATGTAGTCAACAGAATTGCTAATATAAATGTTTAAAAACTACATAATAAAACCAATCATGGCTAAATGGTATAAAACAACATGCTTAACTATTTAGTTTCTAAGGGAATACAATGTAATGAATACAGTATTAAAGACATGTTTGTGTACATTCTCTATGTTAAAGTACTTGGTAGTTTATTTCATTCCTATTAAGTACATGGTTTTCATGTATGGAAAATACAGGATAATTTCCATCTTAACAAGGTTTAATTTGTTTATTTCGAGACTGAAAAAAATAAATCTATGATCAGTTAATTGAATGCTTAAAATAATTAATGAAAATTGTGTAATCTAGTAATCTTGGCATTTTCAATGTTAACATTACTGTTTTCACAATATAAAGCATTAAATGAACCTCAGAAATTGCACAGATCATCATCCAGACAATAAAAGAGATGAGGGATAACAATGATCTTTGTGGGTAAACATAATTGTCACTCCAATTTACATACTTAAGAGGAGACAGTAGGGCAAAGAAAGGCTGAGGTGTCTTTGTTTTTTTATTTTTACAGCTCTGTGCTGCAACAGCAGCTTAAGCTGAGGTGCCGTCTTCCTTAAAAAACCTTTACATTCAGGTTAATCTCTAGGATCCCTGTGTCATGGGTTTGAGCCTTGGGTTAACAAAACAAATCCTTGTGTAAGTGTTGAAAGATGATTGTCTCAAAGGGAGAGGTCGGGGGGAGATTGTCAGAGGTGTTTGCCTACAGTACAGTTCCTTATTTTTCCCTGTGTATGGTTGGGGGTTTGTAGGCGTGAGCAGCAATATGAGAATTTCCAGATTCGTACGATATATAAGAATATAACTGGAAAAAATATTTATTTTAAAGACAGAGATTATGCACATACAGTAGTAACATGCCAAACTTGAACTGTTGTATTCAAATGCCAAGTTGTTTCACATGTCCGAGTCACTGTAAAAATAATAATTTGCTCTTGCTCTTTCTCCCTTCAAGGTGCCATTTTGGCAACAGTTATTCACCCTAGAAAAAACATTGGTCATAATAATAATGAGGCTCATGTACTAAAGATTTAATTTCTCAAACTACCAATGTGCATGCTATTACCAAATGTTTTGGACTGGAGCAAGTATAAAATGTTACACTCTAATGATAGAGGAAAGAGTGGTTAAGAATCCCTTATTTGCTTCTCCATCATACAGTATAAAGCAGGAGTGCTTCATCATATGACATTTTTAAGACCTTATCAAATAATATTTATGCTGACCCATAAACCGCCAGCAATTCACTTAAAAGTATTTTAGCAAGTTTTTTGACTGTTTGCTTCTTCCACATACTGTATACAGTAACACTATGACTAAGATGTCAAAAATTACTTTTATTTTAGCATGTGTAGCATAGAGCTTCTGGATTTGATCCCACACTGGGCTAGCTGCTGTGAGTTTCACCCTGCATCCGGCCACATGGGTCTTGTCTGGGTGCTCTAGTTTCCTCCCTCTTAATTGTCTGTGTGTTTATGCATGGGCCAATGTTGAAGTGATATCCCACCCAGGGTGTTGTCCCATTTTGTGCCCTATGGTCCAGAATGCTAATACCCTTACTAGGAATAAGCAGATTTCTGCTGGGTGAGTTTTCAACATAAAATGCCATTTAAAATATGTCCATGTTTGAATCATACTAAGGTCCTTAGCTAGAGCTCTGTTTGAATTAGGATAGACTTGGATATATAGTTACTTTTTTGTCACTCTCTTGTGCCTACTGTACTTATTTTCAAACAATACATTTGAATTAATTTGAAAGTAGTTACTGTACTGGTACCTACTGGTTTCTTTCAAGAAAGTGCTTGTTGAGATCATTGGATCAATGAACTGCTAACAACCTAACGTGCTAGATGGCTCTGCTTATTTTCTTCTGTGTTTAAGTGGAGTTTTATTGAAGGTTCGTCAGGGATGACAGTAACCAAGTGTTACTTAACCTCTGCTAATTTAATTTGTAATCCTCCGTGATATCACTTTCTGGAAAGCTAGAAATACAATTGTAAACGTCTCCTCTCCTTGCATCTGTCTTTCATCTCATCCCCACCCCTAGACCACCTTTACAACTATCCTTTGATTAACTCACACGTACTGTAGTTAGTCTGAGTTTTAAAGTAGCTGTTCTCAACCAATTTTGTCTTCAAAGTTAATGTCTCAGTACCTTATAGTTTATAAAGGCCAACCAATCCACTCACTACACTCAAGGATTACCTTAATTGCCATGCTATCATTTAATGCAACTCTCACAGTGAATTTTAAATTGTTACAATAGCTGTATGTTATACTGTAGTTGTATGCTACTGAACTTACAAGCAGTACTATAGTGCTATTTCAACCTAACTTCTACTGTAGTTGGCCAAACACTTTAAGCTTTAATATTCAACTCATCTCAGCTCATTCACCTTATTACTAATTGTCACATTCCTTCTTACTGGATCTTGAAGGATCTCAGTTGCACAATACAGCTTAACTATTCAAGCATTATCTCTTATCCATGAAAAAGAACATTCCCTTGCAGCAGTTATATAGATTGTATTACTAATATTTCACTGCATTGTATTGGATGAAGTATATAATTAAAATAATTGCATAATTGCATTTATTTAGATATTTTAATTCTAGAGAATTCCAAAACATATGTAGCACATACAGTATACATCTACCTCATCCACCCCTGTCATTATTTGCCAGCAGATCAGAAAGAGGAATGAGAGAAGTAATTTTAGGTAGGTCACATTGTGCAAGCCCAAAGTAGAATTTAGCAAAAACACTGTGATTAACATCTAATACCACTCAGTGTTCTGTGTGAGAACATAAGATGATAAGAAAGATAACAAAAAAGAAGAAGCCATTTGACCCATCTAGTCCATTTTGGAATTACAGTACCATCATTATAAGATAAGATCACTTTATTAGCCATACACAATTTCTTGCATTAGGAATTTGTCTTTTCACATACCCCAGCTTGCTCTCCATGAGACATACAGGCAAGGAGAGGGAAGCTTGGGTCAGAGCACAGGGTCAGCCATTTATACAGCACCCCTGGAGCAGTTGGGGTTAAGGGCCTTGCTTAGGGGCCCAACAGAGTAGGATTCCTCTGCTGGCCGCAGGATTTGAACTGGCAACCTTCCAGCCACAGGCACAGATCCTTAGCCATATTGTCACCGCTCCATTCCTATGACATAGGAACCTTAATAATAATCACTGATGACATAGTCTTCATTATTCACTGATAGACATGCCTTTCATATATTGCTTTATAATCTTGTTGTATATATAGAAGTAATATACAAATATATTGGTTTTTTTTTCTTTCATACAAGCCTGGAAATGGGTAATATCTTTTGGCATCTTTAGAACTGTTAGCCAATGACTACTTTTACTCAAATCAGATGTTCTTTTTCTTACGGTACTACCATGATGTGGAGCTCTATTGTCTCAAGGCACAACTTTAAAAGTCTATAACGGCAGATTGCAGTAATCTTAAAAATCACCTTGGTAAAATTTTGGACAGTTTATTCAGGATCTGCATAGATTGATTACAAATTTGTTATGGTGCTTGTTGCCCCAAACTATTCGGTCAAAACATGACTGAATGGCTCCTGAGAGACTAATGAGCAAGTATATTTGCTGGAAGAGGAAGGGTTCTTCAGCCATAATTCTTCCATTGATTGAGAACACTTGCTGTGCTAAATTCTGAGTCACAACTTTTGCCTTTCCCCAGCAGGGACACAAAGACTGATTAAAACTCAGGAATTTGGCCTGCTCTGTTAGACAGTTATGTAGAAAAGATATCTATTGTATAAATTCAAAGAAACATACAAGATGTACTGTATTCTTCATCTCTTTTAAAATGGACCCCCTTTTAAAAATCAAGGAAATGATTTGTAAACACTATTTTGCACACAGATAGCTATTCTTGCTTCTAGAAACTGAGCAAAGAAATCATCCTCTTCATAAGCAGCTGCAATGAACTGTTGTACCTACTGTAGGTTCAACTTTAAAAGCAATTCAAAACTGAATTCAAAATATGAAGCATAAGATAATAAAAATTGGAGCCCAGGATAGCTTTATACAAAAACGTCCTATCATGAACTTCCCTCAAACACATGCTGTATGTTAAGTAATAGTTACTGTGTTCAGTTATTTCACATGAAGGCTTTAATTTAAGATGCTATAAATAGGGGAGACCTATATATAAATAAACCCTTTAATTATATATAAACTACCTTATAATGTAAAATGTGTTCAAGGAAGACTAGACACTTCCAAAGTGATGTTGTTTCTGTTTTCTAAAGGTCAAACATGTGGAGCTCTAATGAGCCCTATCAATGAGGAAAACCCAGTGGAGTCCTAGGTAGTATTTGCTCACAGACTATTATTTATTATTTTGTACCATAGCTTTTTCTTCATATTATGTTCTTCAGCAGTATAAATACTCGGTATTGGAGAAGGCAATGAGGAAACTAACACCATTCTTTATTATCAACATAAATGAAATCCAAGTTTACATTTTTACTTTTTCCCAGCTTCACTTTTTGGCTCGCTTACTCATTACCTCTACACTCATTTTAATATATGAAGAATATATTTTGAGTTAAAATTGCACTCTGGCATAACATTATCCAAAATAAAACTTTGAAGACACTGGGAACAACCCAGCTTGGTCCCATGAAAACTCTCTTGATTAACTCATCCTGCATCTCTATATAACAAGACCAGTTTTATGCTGTTGTGAACCAGCACTGCACTGCTCTCTTAGTTACCTGCACTTTCTGATCTAATGCTTTGGCAGACTACTATAGGGCCCTAGCCAATAGATTTACTTGAGTAGGCACCTTAGTGAACTATGAGCAATGCGATGTCATTTGCCAAACCGCTTTAAACCATACTGTATCGCGGGAAGCTGGTCCATCACAGGGCAAGTGCAAGTCAATCACACATGGGAACAATTTGGAGGCCACGGTAAAGGCTGAGGGGGAAATTGGGCCCGGACACCTGGATAACTCCCTACTCTTACCAAGAAATGCCTGTGGATCTTTAATGACCACTGAGAGTCAGGACCTTGGTTTAACGTCTCATGTGAAAGACGGGCTATGAGCAATGCTCATGAAAGACCTGTGCTGCTGTGGATGTCATATTCTGCCAATTATTTTTTTTATTTAATTGTTTTCAACTCACTACATTTGAAAAATTAGTCACTGATATACAGTACATAAACTTAAATGTCAAACTGGCTTTGATTACTTTCTCAATGTTCTAAGAAAACATCCAATGTTCTGCTAACCACTACAGTAGGTGCAAAACAGAAATGAAGTATTAACAGTATAAAGTGCAGATTAATACAAAAAAAAAAATTTTACTATTCAGAGGGAGGATATTAATATTGATGGATTTATTGTAGTCTTTTCCATCCATATGATTTCTTAGATATAAAGTACATGCATTTGAACATATTCTAACAAGTGCAAGTGATAGCAGATGTACTACTCTCATTAGAATGAAGTAGGTCATGCTTTTACAGAAGGGCATTGAGTAAATTCTTATATTTAATTGTTGGCAGATGTTTTAAATGTATAGCCTCATCCATAATGTAAAATATTTCATTTCATGTAACAAAGACCATCAGTGTGCTTGGTTCAGTGCACAGAAAATACAATGTGGACCACCCATCTCCTGAAAAATGCACAACTGGATCAGTCTTGTGAATGTGCCCTTTATCTGTAAATTCCTACTGTTAAAGAGGTTTTTGTGAATGAACTTTTCAGAAGATGTGACATCATAATATAAGCAATAACCAATAAAGAAAAGGAAGAAATATGACATCCTCTGTTTCCAAGATTCATAGTCCCATTCACTAAGGATGATTCATGGCAAATAAACATCCAGAAAAGCTTTTCTTTTGCCTGCTTTGTGTTCTTGCTTTCATTTTTTTTAATTACAGCTCATGACACCTTCAGAGGTCTAGCAAGCCAGTAGTTGACTTTGAATCAGAGCTTCTGTTTAAACAAGCAACTGAAAAGAGTTGTAAGAAGTTAACAGCGTTACATGCTCATTACCATAGAAACGGAACTCCACATTAGTCTTAATAAAGTGTGCCCTCAGCCAGGCCGCAATAAATAGATTGCTGCACTGTTTACAGACATGTCTGGAATGCCCTGAATTATTGTCCTGAGTTTCAATTAGTTGTTTAACTTCAGCTGCTGCTATAGCTTTGAGGCCAGACATAACTCAACACCTAATAACTTTTCCTTAAATTCCAATAACAAAGTTTGCCTGAACTTTTTGAGCAGTTTTGAGTGTTAAACTCCTGAATAGAGGGAGATTTAACTAAGTATGTGTAACTACAGAACTAAGTCTGTATCAGTAACAATAACAGAGTTTATGGCAAAGTATTTTAATAGAGAACCTATTAAATCATGAAGACTCTGTAACTTGGCCTCATAAGTTATTCATTAAGTCACATTACAAAAATGTAACAGAAACCGCTGCATTTGTTAGTTGTGTATACAGTATTAGCTAGAAAGATAATTTAAGCAGGACAGGAAAAGCATTAAACATCAAACCCGGTACAAGGTTTTATTTAATCCTCTGTTCACCATATGAAGATATGACCATCACTGAAAATTCAAAATTGACATCATTACCCAGGCTAAATTTTCCTTAACAGCTTGGGCTTCTGTATAAAACTACATATTGTATGTCACTACATATACAGTAGATAGTGACCACATGATCTGTTATTTTAGCAACATAAAGTGTTTTGCTACAGTAAATATGGCTTTCACGCAATATCCACAATGAGACACTATAAACTACAATACAGTATATTGGCATAATAACTTGTTGAAAATGTGTACTTTTTAGAACTGTTCAAGGTTAAGTAAAAACAGCACTAGTGTACAGTAGATGGATGTTTGCAACTCTTGTCCTTAGTCAGATAGGCATTTGAAGTTAGCTCTTTCAAAGTGAGTAGATGATATAGAATGAATAAAGTGCAGAAATGTAGGGTTTTTCATTTTGAAAAAAAATCTTATGACCCTGAGTAGTTTTGCTGTCTCTGAATTCCAGGATATGAGGGAACTCATTGGTAAGACCATCTATCCAAATTCAATATTTAAAATGAATACAGATGTTTTCCATTAGTTTCCTTTAAGACTCACAGGATTTGGTATTCGCTCAAATGGGACTGTGTGAACACTTCCCAATTGACAGTGACACTGGACATTGAACAGGTTCATGCAGCTATGCATAATGTGCCCCTGTGCATGCAAGTAATCAATGTAAGACCATGTGTTTTAAGTTGTCCAGGTGAGTATATTCCTAATGGTCTTGTTTGTTTGTGCACCACTTTGCAGTATTGATTATAATACTGTTTGACTAGGCCAATATTATAATCTATATTTTCAGTCAAATACATTTATACTTTTAAATACCATATTTCAGTACTGGAATGACCTTTCCAACTGAAATTCTTTCAAATAACCGATGGGTAACCAAGTGTATTTCATCTTAATCCAGTTAATCTTAGATTTTAAATACTAACACAAATACAGTACACCACACTAGTCATTAAATAGGAAGTAAGAGGCATACAGTACTTCACAGATAAAACATTTATGTTGTGTCAATACCCATATTCAGTTAAACAAACAGGTATTTCATGTTTTATTCTAGAGAAATAAACAATATAATCTGCTAGTGTTTAATTAGTGAAGTCTTTCACACGGTTCTTACAGATCCCTCTTTTGAGGTGTTAGGATTTCAATGCTTTGAGTAGGTCTATTTTGAGGTGAAAACACACTGTTCATTATAATATTCTAAATTACATTGAATTGAAACCTATTGGGAGACAATGTGTCTCATCATCAATCAGTGTCTAATGGCATTATTCAAAAGTATAACCCTCTTTGAATTGAATTGTCAGTCAAGAAAACGACTTGAAGACAACTATCCAAAAAACAAGTACAAAAAAAATGGAACTTATGTTATTCTTGCCATCATATTTTGTTTGGAGGAGATTATGGATTATCTCAAAAGACAATAAGTGCTCAGTATCTGACAAAGCTTTTGGTTTGGTCTCATTTAGATCTCCTTTGTAAATACCTGATCAAAGGCAAGAACAGTTCATTGACGTCCATTCCAGAAAGTATTGATAGTGACTAATAGCTATGAATCCTGCAACACTTGCTCATTCACAGTAAAGTAAGATTGTATGTACATTAGTCTGTGCAATGACCGTAGATCTACAGTATGATGCCTAACTTGGTTCTGGAAGGTGTTTGGAACATTGTCTGGATTGTCCATTGTGTGTTTGTTTTAACACCAGTTGAGCTTTTTTCATTACTGCAGTGACTTCTGAAAACACCTCAGACCCATGCACAGTCTTAATTAGCCCTCGGGTTGAGAAAAAGGTATGAATGACAGAGTGGGAACAGAATTGTGTATTCAGAAGTCTGAGGAAAAGCATCTTGGATTGCATCTTGGTGAGAATGAGATAAAAATAATTTCTCATTCCAAAGAGAAAAGGATGAAAATGATTGCAAGACAATTTTAAACTCTTACTGCTTTCAAACTGGCCTATATCCTCTTGTCACTGTCAGCAAACCATGGAAAGTATTGCAGGGAGGAAGGAAGACCTCTTCCTCCACTCAATCTCTTTTCCAAGGCTAAAGTCAAGTTATATCCCTTCTATTCTTTGTACTAGGAAATCAGAGGATTCACTATATAGCTGTCATCCATTCCCTTGGAGCAATTGACACACATCAAAACATGCAGTCAAGGTTTAAAAATATCTGCAAGGCTTATTAATTTAGTAGTATTTTTATTTTTAATATTTTTAATTATATGGTCTCCGTGGAAGTTTAATTTGGATGGTGTGTTTTCAAAGGTAGCTCATGGGACATATCAGAAGAGCCTCCAAGAGCTGTTGGCTGAATTGCCATGCTGCTGCTTAACTCTGCCATACAGTATAACACAATGTATTCCCAGAATAAGGAAATTTGTACAATACTGATAGATAAGGGAAAAAGAAAACCAGATCACTGGTTAGAGTTTTGGGATCCTGAAAGTCTGGTATCTTTTACTCTAGTATTTCACAGAAGCAACACTGACTCTAGAAGATTCAAAGTCTCTGACACCACACCTCACAATTGTTTGGTTGGAACAACTTAAACATCACCTCCAGCTTGCTTCAAGTGGTAGTAAATGCCGACACTGAAAAGTAAATGTCTCTCTCATCGTCACAATAAATTGTCACATTTTCCATTAAAGCACAATGTTACTGCACTTTGAAAGACCTAATAGGCCAAAGAGACACAAAATTCTATAGTAATGGGAACAATCACAGCAAAAGAAAAACATGTTTTTGTCTGTGGATTAATCAGATGTCAAAGACTCCAGCAATGATACTACTTTGCCTCCAGAAGTGCAATTGGATTCTGAATGTTAAATTCCAAAAGACAAAGACATTTCATCTCCCATCCAGGTGGAAGGAGCACTCTTCCATGTTTCCTCACTTGGCCCAAATAGCTTGCTTCTTCACCATGCCATTTCTGGCAACCAGTGCTTTACACTGATTAAGTGTTTTAAATGCAATAGTAACATTTGTAACTGTAGTTAAAAAGTTTATAGTTAATTGCTTATAATTGTTATTGTTTTTGAAAATAATAGGCCTAATATTACATTTAGTTAATAATGATTACATTTAAAGCTTTAAAACTACTACTTTTTTGTCTCTATATCAGGTCAAGTTGGACTGTAGGTAATAATTCACTGGATTGCGGATTTGGATAGGGTTCATTAATATCAGGTCAAAGTCGAAACCAGGTCTTTCAAAATCAGACCTGTGCAGGACTCTCATGCCTGTCAAATTAAGGGAGCTCATTTTTGCACTGTGTGCAATGTTGGAAAGAAGTAAAGATGGCAGCAGCCAGCTGGCAGCCTTCTACCCCCATCATGCCCTGCAGTTAGCTGTACTTGCCAGGAAGAGGAATAGTAAAAGGTTGGATGGATCAATACAAGGATACACACTGTAGCATTACATAACAAAGAACAGCTATGTAATGTATAATGGGGCTCAAAGTGTCCTTGCTAACATGCCAACATCAAATAAGCTCTCGGTCACAAGACAGAACAATGGTCACAGGATGAAAACCCTATGACTTGACATGTCCTAAAGATCTAACAGGGATCTCTGTGGAACAGCCAACCAAACCAAAGCAGTGCACAAGCAGAGATATTTTGCAGCTGGAAGTGTCTTTGGGTCTCAATGTGTTCTGTCAGGACCTAAGACAGAATTGTTGAGGTTTGAAATCTCCTTGAAAGAATGGTTGTCAAGGTGTGAACTGTAACCATGAGGAGTATCAAGGATGAAGCTTAAATCATCAAGTCTTGGACTAACAAAAGAAAACTGAAGTCAACAATGCTCAAGCTGAAGAGGCTCAAGGAGGAGTTCTCTCAAAGTTGCCTTCAAGGTCAGGCCTTCAAACTGCCGCCATATGCATGTCGACTCAGATCAAGACTTTGTCAAGGAACAGTAGTGGTCCAGACAAACAGCTGCCATCAGGTGCATAAGGAAATTTTTTTAAGTCAGAAGACCAGTTTTTCCTAAAAAGAAAGTAGGAAAAGAAAGAAAAGGAAAAACTAGCAGCCAGCTCTCACTAGTTCTAAAAAGTTTCAAAATCCACAGAGCCCAAAGACCCTGGAAGAATTCTTGGCTGTGTACACAGCCTGGACTAGCAAGTGCAGGAGGAAGGTAATTTAAAAGATTAGGTAAGATGATGCTACTGCTTGATAGAGAGACAATAAATTATGACCTCAACTCAGCTTCATAAAAGATGAGGAAGGAACCAGGTGACATGGTAGCGTCAGCATAAGGCACAGTGACGATACACTTTCCAAGGAGTAATGGCTACATGGCACCTGTATAGTATTTGTGGGCCTACTGTCTGAATATGTTGCCAGGAACAGTTTGGTAATTGCATATGATGTAATTCTGTCATTTATATCACCCACAGCATTGATTTGGCAAGAAGATGGATACTACAAAAACCTATTTTACAATCACAATAATTTAAAAATCAACTACAGAAGGAGAGAAATTTACTAAAAAATACTACTTGTTTGGCAGCTTATCAACCCTACCTTACAAGCTGTTTATTTTGTCATGTTTACTTTTTGTGGTAGTGTCTTGCTAAACACTAGGTTTTGATATATTTAAAGTACTGGAGAACTGCGAGAAAATTATGGCATTCAGTATGTTCTTTTCTGCTGCCATATGCTGAAATCATAACATTTCAAAGTCCCTTAGAAATGTCTCTCATAATCGTTACCATATGTTTCAAAGACATATCTATTACATTCCTTAGTGCTGAATGTAATAGAAATTTAAGTTGTATGTACTAGTTTTTAAACATAACTTTGACTTGGGGAACAATTAATTTCCTTCAGAGTACAGACATTCCAAAAACTAATTTGTATCACAGCATACTTTCACTGAAAAACTCATTGTACAAATTTTTAAATGTATTTATTCCAAAAATATGGGGCACAGACATAGGTTAGAGGTGAGTCATACACTAATTTTTAACAAGGGTACTGCAATGTGTTTTTCTGATCTCTTTGTTAAATTAGCAATAAATGAATAGTTGTAACTGACCTAAAAATCACAAAGTATTGTGTATGGCAACAAATCTTGCCTAAATTATTACTATTTTAAAATTTAGTGAGAAATTAATACAAATCAAAACATTCCACACAACAGTTGAACCAGTATCAATGTTCATAATACAAACAGCAGGGGGCCTCAACATGCTTTAAAGCATATTCTAGTCTTAACGTTCTAAAAATAAGATAAAGCGCTAACTTAATTTAATATGTGGTCAGTCTGTGGTTTTCTTTGTAGAGATATAGAGGTCTAGCTCTAACCAAATATATGTGACTGTAGTAGGCCAACAAAAAGCAAAGTCTCCCAAAATCATTCCAAGTAATATGCATTGTAAGTGCCTTAAAGGTTCATCAAATCTACCTCTTCAACAATTCATGGTATACACTATTATTGAGTTGTTCTTGGGCAGAATATTGTTCCCATACAATCATCTCTCAGAGCATGTTTGAACAGGTCGGAATTTTCTTTTTCATTTTTAAGTTACACTCCTAAAGATTTTTCTGGATACTAAAAAATATATTTGATATTGTGCCATTAAGCCCAACCTTTTGATCACTTACATACCACAAAAGAGGGTACCATGACTGACAAGTTTCTTTTACATACTCTCTATTTATATATTTTTTCTTGATTTCAAATTTTTGTTCCACCAAGACAGTCCGCGCCACTAGTTGCATGTTAAATGGCTTCCCCATTTTCCAAGGATGGAAGTCTGATAAAGTAATAATTACCGTTCAATACATTCATATTTAAAGTTATAAAAATCATTAGCATATTGAAAGTGCTTATTTTTGTTTATAAATATAAATTATCCAAAGATTTCACTGTTCACTGCATGAAGATTTTGACTAATTCATTTTTGTCAATATTTTTTCAAGATCAATCCAGGCTACTGTACAGTATATTTCAGATTGTTGCTTGCTAATAAGAGAAGATAAGATCACTTTATTAGCCATATACAATTCCCTGCTTTAGGAATTAATTTTTTACATACCCCCAGCTTGAGACACAGACACACAGCCAGGGAGAGAAGCTTGGGGTCAGAGCACAGGGTCAGCCATTGTACAGTGCCCCTGGAGCAGCTGGGGTAAGGGGCCCAACATAGTAGGATTCCTTTGCCAGCTGCAGGACTTGAACCAGCAACCTTCCAGCCACAGATGCAGATCCTTAGCCACAGTGCCACCACTCCACCCCCAACAAACCCTCAGGACACTGATTGTACAGTACAGTAATGTACAGTAAATCAGTTTACATTTCTCAGCTCTTTAAACCCTTTTATTAAATTTGCATCCAAATCCACAATTGTCACCATTAATGATAGACTGTGCCTTGGCACAAGGTAAACAGTGCCTTGCAAAACTATTCACCCCCTTCCCACACTGTCCCTTTTTGCTGAATTATAAATGATCTATATACACATATTTAAAGTAATATTCTAAAATCAAAATGTAAAATCTCAAACTGGACATTTCTATGGGTAAAAGAAGATAAATGTCATCAGAAATTGCCAAGGAAAATCCAATACTAAAATATGTCGATTGCCTAAGTATTCGCCCCCCCTGGAGTGATGTAAAGCAATAGATGAAAGCACTTTTTGGCAGCAGCTACAGCTGTGAGATGTTTTGGAGAAGTCTCTACCAACCATACAGGACTTTCACTCATTCTTTTCCGCAAACCTGGTTAAGTTAGTTGGGGTGTATTGACGAAAACTTTCAAGTCTTGCCGAAGACAGTCCACTCAAGGATGTGATGTTCTAGGATCAATTCATTCTAGAGCAGTTCTGGCCTTGTGTTTTAGGTCACTGTCCTGCTGAAAGGCAACATTTTTGGTTTTATCAGACTGACGTTTCCCTTAAAGATTTGTCTGTACTTCTCTTCAGCCATTTTCCCTTCAGTCTTCACAAGCTTCCACGTCCCTCCTGATGCTACGGAGCCCAATAACGTAATGCTGACATCACCATGCTCCAGAGTAGGGATAGTGTTGACTAGGTGATACACAGTGTGTGGTTTGTGCCAAATGTATCATTTTGCACTTTGACCAAAAAGTTCAGATTTTGACCTATCTGACTAAAAAACTTTTCTACCACATGACTGTAGTACTATTTAAATGTTATATAGCAAACATCATCTGGGAAATTGTTTTCAGTTATGATTTCTTTCATGTCATTCTGCAATTTAATGTACAGTAGGCTAGTTTGGTAGAGTGACCAGTAAATTGTGGACTCTTGGATATTTTCTCACATGGACATCGAACTAAAATATTTTTTTCAAAGTTGCTGGCCTCACAGTGACACCAGTTTTCTCCTTGCACAACTGCTCATTTTAGTAGAACAGGTTGATCTAGAAAGTGTCTGGGTTGTACAATATGCCTTCCGTTTCTTAATGATTGACTTCACCATGCTCATAGGGATGGACATTCAGTGTCTTTGAATTTTTTTACCCTTCTCTTGATCTGTGCCTTTCTACTACCCTATCCCTACGTTATTTTAAAATCTCCTTAATCTTCATAGTTGAATCTTTGTTTGAAATTTACTGCCTGTCTGAGGGACCTTACAGAGGCTGGTGTACTGTATTTATTCTGAAATTGTGTGAACCTCTACAATTGCACACAGACAGAGACCATTCAAATAGCTGTGAGACTTTTCAAAGTAATTTTCTGCATCTGAAATAATTTCGGCCTGCCATAGCAAATGGGGTGATTACTTAGGCAATATACATTTTAGTTTTTGATTCTTCTTTGCTGTTTTTGGTAACTTGCAATTTTGGGCTTTTCACCCATACAAATATTTGTTTTGAGCATTCAAATTTTGATTTTAATTATTTGCATTGGCAAGATGTACTGTACATGTTTTATAATTCAACAAAACAGGACAAGATTGGAAGGGGGTGAATTTATTTTGCAAGGTAACTGTGATTATAATGTTTCTAATTCAAACTCTTTTTTCTGTTTGCATATTTCAAAAATGGATTTCGACATTTTTCCTGGAAAAATAAGGAATGTACTTTTTAAGCCAGTGAGGGATGAGTCACTCAGTACGTGTTGATATAACCACTTTTTGAGCAACATGTACAGTATTATATTGTCCCTACAGTACTGTATATGCTGATCTTGAATGACATTAGATATTATGTTACATCTTTATAAACTAGGCATCCACATCACACACTATAAAATAATAATTTTGTTTGGATACTCGTGCTTCAATAGGAAACTATGCTTTCTTAAATTAATAGTGTATACAGTACAAATACAGTATGGAGCACAGATTACGTGCTATTGGTCACTGATGCACTTTTCCTTTTTACAATTTATTCTTCTTGTAGTTATACAGTAGGTGTCTGTAGGTAAACAGCCACAAATCTAAATGTTACTTGAGGACATGGTTAATAAAAAGCAATCTAAAGATCAATACAGGTACTTAACTTTTTTAAACCTACACCTTATACCATAAAGTGGTAAAAATAAATGGCTGATATATCTGTGAAGGTTTAATTGCAAATGCAGTAGGTATTGAACTTCCATTTATGGTTTCGGATTACCTAAAGTTTAGAACATGAATTAACTACTTCAATATAAGAAAAAAGAACTTGTTAAATTGACTTTAAAAAGGTTTTAACTTAGCAGCTACTTCTAAAAAGAAAACTACTTTATTAAATGTGACTAAACTATAAGTCTCAGGTTTAGTCGCCTTGGAGTGAGCGGCTAAAGACGGTAAAAGAAGCATTTTGGAGTAGGTATGGCGCACAGCGGGTTAAAATACTTAAATAGCAGCAGCTCCACACTGTGGGGGAGTAACCCGGCCCAGGCTGCAGCAACATCACAGCGCATTCCTGGGCAGTTCTTAGCTGCCAACATCTGATTAGAACCATATCTGAATCGCTGAGAACTTGCCTTAATCCACATCAGGGAAGGGAAACGACTTAACAGGGCCCCCGTACTGTCTTATCTGCCGGCCGGGAGACCCCTTGGAACATGTAGAATCAGTAAGCGAAGTTAGTCACCGGTAAGTGAAAACTGCAACGTTTTAGCAAGTTTGTAACAAACTTATTTTTAGGGAAACTCGGATTGTCTGTTAAATGTGCTCGACTCGAGTATTTATGCAATTTTGTAAAAGAGCAACAGTGTTTGTTTGTGGTGCATGGATGTAACTAGTGCTTAAAGATACATAAACTACTATGTTTGGGTTCAATCTGCTAAATTTAACAAGTGGAGACGTTAATTGAGACATTGTGAGTGTATAAAATTAAATTTTCCAATAAAGAAAATTCTTAGTATTTTTTCCCCTTTCTATCGTTTGTATTTGTGTTGATTTTGCAGTTGTTCATAGTTGACAATCCCAGGTAATTACCGAGATTCAATGGGCACTCTATTCAGATTCAACACATGACAGATGAGATTTTACTGCGATTCATTTTTTAAGAGTTACTGCACTCGACTTTATTTACATGTCGATGAGCCCGACTTGATAAACGGTAAAGAAGAAACGCGATACAGTCTGCAAATAAACGTCACATAATTGACAAGAATAATCCTGGAATGTACAGGCTGTATTTAAGTAATCTTCATGGAGCCATTTCATTACTTTCCCCACGTCGTGGAAGAACAATTAGGTTCGGCTCCACAGATTTTATCACCGTTTTCTTTGTAGCTGCTGTGCAGTTTTTAGCCTTTTTAGATGTACTATCCAGCGTTCTAAATGACAAATTTGGATGAGTATTTTCATCAGTATAACATGGTTCTAAAAATCAGTTTTAAATCTGTCCTTTCGCAGAATTAAATTATATTATTACCAAATTATCACTTCCGCACTGAAAATCACTTTGCATCTGTGTCGACTGAAATGATGCCACAACTAAGCCGATCGATTTTTTTCCTCTTCACGTGTGGGATCCAAATTTAAAAGGCGCTCTAAGACGTTTCCTGTACCCACTGTGAGGTACAAGTGATTTAGTGTTTGTTCTCCACTGCTGAACGGTACAGCTTTTTTTTTGCCTTTGCCTCCAAATTCACAGGCGACATGCTAAATTAGTGCTGTGGATTATTCAACTTTAAAGTCATTTTACTTTTGCTTTGTTTTAAGAAAACTTGGAACTTTTAAATCTACTGTATATAGACACTATACTGTACGTCCATTATTTTCTCCTTTAAAACAAATACGTCCAATCTTAATGTCGTCAATATTAAGAACAAAAAAGATTCAAGATTAAAATAAAAAAGTTTGTCTTGTTAGTTTATGTGAATTAAGCGGTTTGTCAAAAGGAGAGGTTATATTTGCGTGAGTACACTCTGACTATAGAATGGACTCTTAAGGGAGATGATATTTAGCCCACAAGAGAGGCACTCAGGAGAATATGTACATTCTGAATAATTTCTTTTCTATAAAAGTATATACTATCTTGAGAGGTTGAGCAGTAGTTGATCATAGGCTTCCTAATATTCCATCCCATATAGTATACCAAATATATGGAATATGCAGTGTTAAAGGAATATTTTAAGTAGCTGTACTTTTAAAATATAAACAACTGTAGAAAGTGAAACTTTTTTATGTACAGTAGTATCTACTAGTAGTATTATAAGTTCCCTTGTTTTCTGTGACATGTGTTGGGGCTGAGATGTAAGGTTATCCATTCTATCATGTAAGCAACATATCGAATGAGATCCTAACAGTATTGGATTCCTCTTGATCCACATGGAATATTTCACAACCCCTTGATCAAATCAAGTGGTTATGCAGGCTGGTTCAGAACTGATCCTTTTCCTATTACAAGTCTGCAGATACTGTAGCTTGGCAATGTGGTTCAGACAATGATTAAGCACGTTTTAGTAGCTAGAGAGCTAAAACAGGCATATACCATTATGGAACCACCAACATACTTGGCCATTGATGCAGTGAACCTTTCATTGTATGAGTGTTGTAAAAATTAAGACGGATAATTAGACTGTAGGCTTTAATATGCTTTAATATACTATGCTTGTTTCATAGATTTTCTTTCAAGGTTTGACAAGTCTCTGGAAGTGGTTTCATCCCTGTATGACGTTTTTGTGCTCAAGAAGCAATTCAGGTTTTTCCTTGTCAGAACTTCAAAGGGTTTGTCTCTGCACATTTTAGCATATTGTAAGATTTAAAAAAGCAAAAGTAAACCAACCTGAGACTTGAATATTGGTCTGTGTGTATTGGTGCCCTGTTTGTTCCAATCTCATTTTACTTGACATTGTATGAAGTGGTTTTTAGATAGACCTCTCACAGTTTTTACTGTAATTGTGGCTATATTACCCATGTCTTCCAAGTTTGGATAGGTTCCTGTCTGTACTTCTTCATATTTATTTCTAGATAATTGAACTTTCTGTACTTGTAGAAATAAAAGGCATTTCTGTCACAGTTCTTTTGTGTTCTCCAAACTTTGTCGTCTTTGCCTGATTGTATATCTTCAGAGCCTGGATTTTGCATCACACTCTTGGAAGAAATCTTTAGCTAACAGGAAGCCTATCGATTTCCATACAATCAAAATTGTACGCAGAGAGGGTTTTCCACAGGGAAGATTCCAACAATTCATCCACAAAGAAAAAAATATTCTCCAATATGCAGGATACTATGCAAGCTGTTTCGACATTATGGTTCAATAAGGGGCACAGTATTTGTCTTAAGAGTTCTCATTTTAACTGTAAATTCAGATATTGGTTTATTGCAGTGGTGTTTTTCTCTTTTAGTTTACATTTCAGTGCATACATTTTGTCTACTAAAAAAGTGTAGTTCTATTTTTCAGAAAGACAGTGCACTTGCACCATCTAATGCTTTGTTCTTACTTTCCAGGAAGGGCCACTGTAAAATAATTATTCTTCTTTCGGGGAAGATAAGGGTAGAAGGAATTATTTTGCTATCTTTACAATTGGTTAACTTGTAAGCCTTAGTAACTAAAGTACTGTTGGGACTGCTGAGACTGTCTTTTTTATTTTTATTTTTTTTTAAATCTAGCTGACACAAGAGCTTAACAGGGCAAAGTGACACTTAATCTGGGTTACTAAACAACTAAAATGTATGGTAACTCCTCATTGGCCATTTACTGTCACTTAGGAGTTAAAGGAGAACTGAGCTTTCAAAGTTCACTCCACACTTGCCTGTTTTTTCTTTCTGGTTTGTTTGAGCACGTGCACATTTATCCAAAATGTATAGAGCCATTTTCCTCACTTGCCCTCAGCACTGCATGTCGGTGATCTTTGCCAGCTGCTCTAAACCCTTCTGTTTCCTGTCTTATCTGCAATCTTATCTTGAGTTTTTTCTGTTTAGTACCCTTCCGTTTAAAATTCAGAACTCTGCCACTCTAATATGAGCTTGTTTACATTGAGAATCTGTGTCTAATAAAACCTAAGCAGACACAAACACAGCATGGTGTGTTATTTTGGTCTGGTGTATTATTCCTATCCTGCTGTACAATCTGTGATGCGTTTTGGGAAAGTCCACTGCTCACTTTAATTTGGAAGGTCTTTAGTTAGCATTACAAAACAACGTATTTTTTCTTATGAGCAGCTTGATTCATTTAGCATTGCTTGCCTTTTGCTTTTGTGATCACACCTTCTTTGAGCAAGATTCTCAATTTGTACTGTAAAAATAATTTACATGACAGGAAATCTTTCCTTTTGTGATTAGGATCCTATAAAAAAACATGGAACTTGAGGTTTTGGTGTTCCATTTTTTTGTCCAAAAGTGTGTGGAATCTGGAGAAGTATTTTAATGAGCCTTCCACTGGTGATATGAGAATGGCATAAATAAAGATGCTGAAATAAGTCTGTAAAGAATGCTAGACTTGGACTTTCAAAGACCCTATGCTATTGGGTTTCTTGATTCGACCTGTTTTTGCAGGTGTATTTTGAAATGAAGTTGTTGCCGTACTGACTCAGCACTTCAATGTACTGTAAAAGCAGTTCACTGACCACAGCACAAACTCAAACCAGTGTGGGAGTTAGCATGGAAACATGAGGTTTAGGTCTTGTAAAGAAATACAAATTCACATCAGAAAGACCTGAAAAAGAAAATTATTTGTTCCTTTTGTTGTAAGGCAGTCTTGAATGACATTGGGTAATAAGGGCTGACTTTAGCCTCAATGCCACTTAATGTCTCAATGTCTACGTTGTGAATAATTACTTGGAAAGAATAGATTTATGTTTTACTTGCATGTTTTTTTTTTGTTTTCACATTTGGCACATAGTGGTGATGAATCCATTCATTACAAATGCAGTGGGAATCCTATCTTTTTCTGTGCTCATAGGGCTGTTAGGTAATACTGATGCCCATTTCCTGCTCATCAGCACTACATATGATCTTGTGACCTAATGCTGCCCCTTGAAAATACCATACATACCAAGGAAAAAAAATCTTTACATAAACCCATTGTCAAATAATCAGATGGAACTATTCAATTTTACATTGTTTCACTTAAGTCTCAAATAATGTTAAAGATGTTCCCTGCAGAACTGCTGTCATCCTCTTTATGTTTACAAGTGGAAGTGGATGATTGGTATAAAACTGTTGGTGATACAGTAGTTAAATTACTTAAATTTTCATCAGATACATTGCTGCTCTGCAATAAACAGCAAATGTATGTTTTTTTTATATAGAGTATATATAGATGTATACATCGTTTAACAAAAGGTTACAATAATTTGTAGTTAATGGCTCTTTTGTTATTTATTGAAATAGTAATTCACAATGGTTTGGCATTAATAATAAGTATTTGGAGAGTGTATAATCTTTTGAGACAGTGCAGAGAATCCTTTCAAAATGAGTAGCAGTGTGATTACCAAGAAATGAAACTTAAAATAAATTAACTTGTGATTTTGCTGCATTATTAAAGCAGCATTAATATATACTGTATTGGACTTTAATATTTTAACTATCGGTATCAAACAATATCATAGAAAGCAGAATCAAAGAATCCTACGTTTTATTAAGTTTTCGGTAGAAAAACTTGATGAAAAGTAGGAAGTATCAAAAAATCCTATTTAAGTGTATGAAAACTTTTAAGATGCACTGTCAAAATGAAAAGATGACAAAGCTAGTACTGAGTATGACCTCTGTGTGTATTAACACAGTTCTGCCATTTCATTGAACTGATCATCCTTTTGTGGAATGTTCCATCACTATTCCTGTCTCTCAGCTGTCAACATGTTACCCCTGGACAGCCTCTGAGCATGGTGATCATTTTCAAGCAGAAAACAAACTACAATCAGTCTGCTGATGCACAGGCTATTTCTGACATTTCTAGTTCTGGACCAACTGCAGTTGATTATACAGAAGGATCAGGAGGCTGTGACAGACTTGGGTTGGCGTGGTGACCCTCTGCTTTCCTGGTTGTGGCCTGTCTCTCGCTGAGCCAGTTCCCTGTTTTCTCTGGAATAGCCTGCTGTTAGATGAAACGGAATATCTCATTCTCCATACAAAGTCTCTGAGAGAGACTGCAGATAACCTGAAGATATCTTCATTACTCAGTCAAGGCCTGGTCATCTCTTTAGTCATGTTCTGACTCTGGAACTTTATTATCCCGTGAGCAGTGCTTCTCAAACACACAATAAACCTCTCTGCTCTCACTTTAAAATGTGAATGACATTATTGCAATGAGCTGTTGTTGTAAAAGATTGTTGCATTTACTATGAATTGCCATCAATATTCATGTGTACCCCACCAAAGGGTTTTAATCCATCTTATTTTAGTGCTTTACAGAAAGAAGGCTTGCTAAATAATTTAAGGAAAATGGCTTAATTTTTCAGTGTAATATCACCATTATTGATTCCTGGTATCTAGGTAAATCCAGATGGTAAATTATATTAATATCTGTTAATATCATCAAATATCTAGGTATCACCACACCATTAACTTAGCTGTACATAACACTTTCATGGCAGATCACAGATGCTGTGCATAGGGCAAAACTAAGAAAGATTATCCATTACAGCATGGTGGCTTTTATCCTTTAGGTGCTATTTATCTACTTTGAGATAGATGTGGTCGGAAAATATGAAATAAAATTATATTGTAGTCTCATATTTGTGCTGAAAAGTATAAAACTATTTCACTTTCTTTCTAAGAAAGTTAATGAGGAATTGTTTTGGTTAAAATAAGGTGTCTTGAAGGTTTTAAAACCTTAAAGGTTTACAGTTTATTAATGGAAATTCCATTTCCTTTATCTGCTTGTGTCATTCTGTAAAGTTATAAAACAGGTAATAGTTTCCTGTTTTGTGATTACAAAGGGTAACAGTACAGTAATTGTGTTAAGCTGATACATGCTCATTATCTGTGTAATCTAAAAGACAATAAATAGAATTGCTTTTTACCAGGGGTTGAATTGTAATATTAATCTGTATGACTTGATGTGGAAACATGATCCCTAAGTGCAATTTTCAACAACACAAGATACATGTCTATCATTGATAGACTCTTGACCTTTGCAAAATGTTGCTTTGGAGAACAAGCTACAGATGATTTAGGCCTTCATTGGTTACGTGATAAAGCTTACCGTGTGGTAGCAACTGTTGATCATACTTTATGTAAATGAGCCCTTCAATACAAGATTTAGTATTTGCCCTTTGAAATATATGCCTTGCAATATGATAAATGAATGTGTTTACTCACCTTAGAATTGACTTGGATATCAACAATATCCCCAGGAAAGGTTAATGATCAGTTTGTCAAGAGTACATGTTTTTTATAAATTAATTTTTTTAAGTTTCAATTTTAACATTGAAAGGTGATAAAAGAACGAAAAATTGAAGCTAGAGATGAAAAGCTCATGCCTGTGTGCTGTAAATAACTGGTTTGGGCGGCACATGGTCTCCTCTTTGATGCAGTATTTTAAAGACCAACATGTAAGGATTGTTGGTCTTTTCGATTACAGTATTTTAATTGATCTCCATTTTTTTTGACTGCATGTTTCACTGTCATTTTTTTCAATCAATGGGTTATGCTTCTGTATTGAATGACTGTTGGAAGAGTTTTGTTATTGCTCCACTAATAACATGCTCTGTTGCCAAATTACAAGTCTGGGATGGAAGAGCGATGTAGCTCTCATGAATAACATTGCACACTTGTGAACATCTACCATGTTTCAAGGGCTGCTGTTGCATAGCAAAGTGGATGCGAGTACTTGTACTCCAAAAGAGACTCTACCAGCCTGGCCTATCATTGTTCAAGTTTTTCTGCTTTAATATAGTTAATGATCCATTTTTTACTATGTTTGTCTGAACATGGTAAGGGTTACATACTGCATGCTTTAGAAGTGCTGACTGCTTTCTTGACTTCTCATTTCATTTTCTTCATATTCATTTATATATACAGTGTATATATAAACATTTTTTTTCTTTATTGTAGGTATGTTAAGAACGTTTTTCATTCATCCTTTAATAATCCTTTCTATGGACAGAATGTTTTAATGTGTTTGTGCTTTGATTAATACTTTGATTTATCAATTACCATGGAAATAGGCACTGAATTATATCAATTAAATGTCCTGTCATCATCATCACTTAGGATTTGTATCAGTAAATGGTAACAGCAATAAATGTAAGAATAGGAATAATATAAATTACATTTTATTTAATACTGATACTGGTGGTGAATTTGGCAACATTTATGTTTTAACGTTTCTTAGTCATTGTCTCTAATAATCAGATACAAACCTCATGTTTTACAAATGGAGGCAGGAAGACACTTTCGGATGGATTGCATGTCACGTAAACGTCAATATCTGCATCTGTGGTACAAGACAATGCTTCAGGTACATATGCATGTACACGAACTTTAAATTTAGTTCCAGAAGACTTCAAGATTAACCTACTGTCAAAGGCATAAAACTATGGTGACCTAATCAGTTCAGTTTGAGGTAGGCTAAATAATAATATCAACAATATTTTGGTTCTACAGTAATGTTTAAAAGGTGACTCGACTAATAAGGTCACAAACTGTAGGTAGTACATTATATTTTTGGACTGGCTAGAAGTGAATTTCCAAGGTTTGTCGACTGTCAGTGTTCATTTTGTCTTGCTGCAGTGATTTAATTAGTCATCAAGGACCCCCGCTGTACTGGTACATTTTTGCTGGATGTTTTGAACACTGTTGTACAGTGTGGTCTCCATTCACCCCAGGCAGTGCTGAATTCTGGCACAGTCCTTTTCCTCTGCCCCTGCCCTCACCCCTTTTGATGTGAATATTTACAAGTAAGACATAGCTTTCGTGCAGAGAGCCAGGGAGATAAGTAGGGATGCTGGCTAAGCCAACGGCACCAGAACAGAGGAAAGAAGATGTTTACATCTATTGTTCTCTCACTTTATATTTTCTGAATACTAGTACATTTGGTTGTTTTTTTTCAGAGCCATACACTGTGCAACTGCGCATGGCAGACAGATTTAATGTTTTTTTAATTATCAAGAGAGTTTGTGTACAAGTACAAAATATGTACTATTTTGTTCTTCTGGAAAGATTTTTGAAGGCTGGAGCTTTGTTCTTTCAAAATTATCAAATTAATTAAGTAGCAGTAGCGACCTTTTAAATCTGTCATTTTGTTTATTAGATAATAATAATAATTCCCATTATCCAAGCTGTTAAGTCACCTGAAGCAGATAAATATCTAATATTCATATACACAGTAGATGGTAGTGTGACCTATACTTTCACAGTGAAATCCTGCTTTATTGCTAGAAATCCTGTTTTGTTATTCAACCTCAGTTCACCCACTTATTCCTGATGCCTGGCAATTAAGCAGCAGAAAGGATTTCTTTTACTTGATTTCATTTTGGAATACTGAAAAATATTGACCTTCAAAAAAAATGTAACTTTTATAATTATATATAATAATTTGGTATCCTTCAAGATGAAAAGTGTTATGTTAATACAAGGAATTAATTTTACAGTTAGTTAGTACGTACTCTCTGTAAATTGAAAACATCTGCTTTTAAAAAAAGTTCAATAAAATAACTCAAGTGGAAGCAGTTAATGATTTGTTTGCATTGCACTCTTCTTTCTGGAAGACCCCAAAGCACATACGAAAAGGGAGTCACTTGATTAAATACTGATGACCTATACAGGAGAACAGATGGAGAAGTGAGAAATTACCTAACCAATGGAATAAAAGTGAAATTTGAGCAGGAGACTGTGGTTAACACCTCTACCCAATTACTCTTACAATGTCACGGGATCTTTAATGACCAAGTAGCCAGGACCATGATTTAATGTCTCTTTCACAACTAGGCATCTCCTGCTACACAACATCTTCAATCACCATACTAAGGCATTGGTGTGGGAATTCTGTTCCAAAGGGAAGAGTGCCCCTTACTGGTCCACCAATACCTAGACATCTGGTACTACCTAGATGTTTTTCATCTCGGTATTGAATGGGTCCAACCTTGCTTGTATTCTGAGATTTGGCTACATACAGGGGATGGACAAAATAATGGAAACATTTAACAAAAAAGAAATCATATTTTGAGGTTCTAAATTGCAATTAATAATGATTCTATATGTGTTTATTATATATGCATGGTAGAATTACCGCCAAGAAAATACAAAACCATTTTATGGGACCAGGTGTCCCCTATGGTGCAAACATTCTACTTCAATATTCATATTTCAAGATGATATCAGCCCCATATTAAAAGTTTCAAGAGTGAGTTTTATACACACCAGGATGAAGCCAAACACCTTTCACGGCCTACCCAATCGCCAGATCAAAACATCATTGAACCTTGATGGAAAGTTCTTGAACGTAGAGTGTGGATTAGATTTCCACCTCTTTCATCTCTTAAAAACTGACTTCCCTTCTTCAATAATGGTGCCGTATTCTGCTAGAAACTTACATAGCAGTCTTCCATGAAGGACTGAAGCTGTTCTGAAGGCAAAAGGCAGATCAACTCCTTATTAGTTAATAATTTCTTCCTATGTTGCTTTCTACTATATATCCTCCCCTTGTAGCACCTTCATTTAAGACATTGTGAAAAATAATTTCAATAAAAAACTTCATGAGAATGAGTTGACCCAGTCTCGAATGTTAAGGATTCACTAGTGAAAGTGGTTCTGGAGATGGATTATTGGAGGTCGCCAGGGGTTATGCTGTAGGCAGCTGACTTCACAAAACATGCATGAAAACTTTGGTGAAAAAAGGCTGATCTTAGCTCTTTTTTTGTGCTTAAACCTTCACCCCTTTTCTCATTATAAGTTAATATTAACGCGATTACTAGAGATTATGACACTTCAAGGAACAAATGTTATAAATGTCCTGTGGAAGTGGTCAGCAGGTTGATGTTGTGGATGCAAAATCAGTGGAATCCTTTAACATTTTTTTAAAGGTGTTGAAGCTCTTCAGGGATTTGTTTCTTTAAACATGGAATTTTTTTTAAAAAAAACTTTCTATGGTATAGAAGAAAAATGATCACGTTGGTTTAGATTGTTATTTGAGAAATGCTCAGTAGTTTTAAAACAAAATAGATGTACTGTAGCTTAGTCTAGTCTTTTTGTGTGCTGTCAGATAGTACAGGTATGTGTACGTGGACAGGTTTAGATCTGTCCACATTTTCTCTTACCTCCAGGATGGTCTTGAATAATAAATACCTGAAACAAAAGCTGCGTATACAGTAACCACAGGAGGCTACTGAATCTTCTTGGCCTTAGTCTTCATTTCTGCTAATGTACTTCAGTGGGATTGTATATACTCATTTAATAATACAGGGTGACTTAGAAAAGTTCTGTAACATAAGTGAAACTGTTTGCAGTATTCAGATTGTTCATTCGCAGTCACACGTTCGCCCCAGGAAGCCATGAAAGACGTCACCTCTTGGACAAAATTATTAACTTTTTTAATAGCTCAACCTTTGCACAATCCACAACCTTTGCTCTGCAGACTAGTTCTTTTCTCTCCTTAGTCGTCGAAGAATAGAGCATCTGGAAGTCTCTTAGAGGTATGTTTCCACTGATGTAAACTGATTAAGAATATATGCAGTTACTGTATGCATAAGGTGTGCTCATCCTGTTCAGAATCTTAATTCAATGTGCATAACTTTCTTTGAGAACCTTGTCTCTGCATTTGTGTCCTGTGTCAATCAGTATTATGAGGAAATCATTTTTTTCTGTAGTAATTTACACTACAGTGTGTACCTGAGATCTTTCTATATTAAAGCAAATACAGTATGTTTATATTTTACTACTGTGATACTACAGTAGTAACAGCATGGTGCTTTTGTTAAAATGATTAAAATACTGTATTACAGTAATGTTACACATTTAGTAATGCAGACTATCTATTTTTCCTTTAAGATAAGGAAAATGTTGTTTTTATAGTGTTTAATAGCTCTTGTACTTGCAGCATAGGGAACTGTATGACATGTTTACTATTAAAATTATTTTAGAAATAATTGTAGCTTTTCCTCTCACTGTATTAAAAATAGTTTTGTACTAAAAATAGTATGGATGTTCTAACACTCACTTGGAATCTAGTCAGCAGAAATGGGAAATGATTCATAGTACAAGTATCCTGTATTATTTCTTGAGCATTTATTAAGATTGTTTGCACTTTTAAAGTAGGAGACTTTGGCTCAAGCACAACACATTCTGGCATGTTTGTTATTTCTTGCGTGTGCTAAAGAGGTTAAAAATCCAGACCAATTAATGAGACTCATACAGACAGTGTTTCAAAAAAACTCTTGTGATGCCAGCCAGGGTTTTCCAATCACATGATAGCATCATGATAGCATGAGTTACTTTATTACATCCTTTACCTATGAGAGCACAGATTCCTCTGTGACCTGAGCACAGCTGTTCCCATAGGACAGCAGCTGTTACTCTTTGCCCTAATAATAGACTGACTTATTAAAGCTTTATTTTACCCTCCAATTACATGTATGGGTATTTTAGGATTGCATGTGTTGAATGACATTGTTCACTTAGGGTTAATACCCCTCAAGTGAGGAAGGTAGAATTGGAGGCTAATTATAAAACACTGTTTTTATAATGGTAGGTCTACAGTGTAAGCCTGGAAACATTCTCAGTTCCATGATTTGCTTCATATTTATGAATGGAAAATTTTAAAGATGTTATTGGTGGGCAGCAGAGAGTTAAGAAGCAGCTGCTCTATTTTGAAATAGTAAATCTTATTTAACGAAAAGTATGGTTACTAAGCAATAGTATATTAAGCCTTTACCATGATGCAGAGTACTATAAATATTATATTGTCCCTATGAATTAATATCTTTTGAAGTGGTAATCAGTGTCATGCTCAAGCCTCTACGGTCCTGTGTCATTCAGTTCATTTACATGCTGGTCACACCTCAGTTTGTTTCCTGGACAGTCTTCTTGGGAGACTTAATTGGAGGCATAAAACAGTGGATTTTAAATTCTAGAATCAAGTTTCTATGGTGAAAGGTTCATTGAAGCAAATTTAGAAATGCAACTATTTTAAAACCTTGAAAGGAGACCAATTTGGCTTATCTCACTTGTAAGAATCTGAGAATCTCGTGTACTGTAGGTATTTCTTAATAGGTACACTGGGGCCAGCTTAAACATGATGCTTGTGCCATGAGTTTCAGACACCTGCAAGTCTTCCCAGTTTGGAAACAACAATTCTTTTCCACCTTGGTTCACTGCTACAACTCTTCAGCCAGAGCAGAGGATCTGAAAAAAGCAGACTCAGTTTTACATACGTACAAACATTCAATCGGTCCGTCTCGTTATTTTCATTCTGCAAGTCAACAGTTCCGACAGTAGAGTTACTGGTGGAGGACTGGTGCACCTCTCATCAAAAACAAGAGCCCAACAGTTTGGGGAAATCCTTGTGTTCTTCAAAACCATCTAACCCTTGTGGCATTCTGCTAGATGTGCTGTGATTTACACACAACTGGTGCCACTGAATCCCAGTCACCATTCACTAATAACTTACCCACATTGAAAACAGCAGTCTCCAGGGCTCAGTTCTGCCTAGTTTTTTCTTCTCTTACAGAACTGTAAAATGTAAAAATCTTTAGTTTTGGCAATGTTAATGTTTTTTTGAAGTCATTTTCAAGCCTCCTTTCTTCCATGGGTGTCTATGGGAAAACGTTTTATAATTATGCCAAACTGGCCTTTCTACTATCAACAGTGTGGTTTTGCATGGCTGGACAAATACACAAATGCACAAACACATTAGTAGCTCATAAGAAGTTTACTCTTCTTATGGAAAATGGTTTTTGAAAGGCAAAATTTATTTGTACATCTTGTTCTCTTTCAGCATTTACAGTATATGTACTATAGCTGCAGCAATTAATTGTATGTAGATTTCATTTTGAAGCATCTGTTTTAGGTGGTATGCTTTGATGTTCACTCAAATTTACATGATCCAAAAACATTTAATTGTGCTGTTTTCTCATTCTGTGTATGTTGGTCCTCTTGCATATTTCTTTCCTTGAAAAAATAGCTGTGTAAACTAAATTTAGGATTATGTGAACATGATAACTGTACAGAACACACAGAACTTGGCAAAACTGAACCTCACTGTGGTCTGGAGTATGTTTGTAAATATGTGGTTTAGGCTTTGGATTCTGGGTTTGAAGTACAATTTCTGCTCTGTCCTGTAGCAGCTGCAGTTATTGGAGGCTTCTCTTTGAAATATGACTGCAGGAAAATACTTCTGTGCCAGCTAAGATTTCATTTATACATTCCAGGTTTGATTTAGTTTGTATATATTTTTAATTCTGTTAGGGTCCCAATTTGCCTTTCCTTCTCCGCACAGGGGTACCTTTTATTCATTTGACCATTGCACATTTATAAATTACACCATGTAATTATACTATCATTAAACTTTAGATATTCATATCCTGTTTCCAAATAAGTTCATGAACCTCGTCTGTTAAATGACATTTCCCAATGCATTCTGGAGCATGTCAGAAGAAACTGAATAATAGGACTTAAAGGCAGCAACTTAATTGTATGTGGTTTAGCCAGGAATACTTGATCTCATGACTCATGCTTCCTACAAGTAAAATCATTTGGATTCAGGGCAGGTAGCATGGGTGACCAAACAATATCTCCACAACTCGGATGGTGTTTTAGCTGAGGTAAAGGTGCTGAATAAAATGCTGCAATACTCTTACAGGAATGATTCAAAAGCCCCATTTGGGTGGCTAGTGTAGGCTTTTCTCCTGGTCAAACATACTTCCGTTCTCAAATCTCTTGATGTCCTCAAGGTGTGGTGGTGCTTATGATCTCAGTGGTCAATAGATTTGAAACTTACTGTATAATTGTCTACATGTATTTTATCCAGTTATATAAGAATTCTGTCTCTGATAATTGGTTCTCACTCTATTTTCAATATCCTACACCATGTAAGGTATAATGCTATATGTTAGTGATACCGTATTACCATTTTATCACTCTGGAGCCTTTTCACTGTGATTTCATGAAAGACTTATCTACTTAGCCTTATTTCCAGATTTGTTTAATCAATATTCCCAGATCATTACAAATTGCTATAATCTTCTTTGAAAGTTCTTTGAATAAAATTGCAATAATGAGTCGGCTTTATCCACATAACTAGAATGTTGGCTACACGATTCTGTGTGTCTCCTGTTTTCTCTTAATTGGCCATAAACTTGATTTCCACTTTTGTCCTTTGGGTCTTTGTGTTGCTGCTGAACTTAAATAATTGAGTTGACTCAGCCAGTGCTGCTCAGGATTTTGAATACCTGAATCAAATTCCCACATAATCTTTTCGTGTTCCAGACTAAAAATATTCAATTCCCTTTTGTACGTCTGGGTATGGTATTCCCTTCAGATCTGGAATTGGCCTGGTTCGTGTTGGCGTATATAAAGGTGATTGTTCTGTGTGTCTGGCATACAAGGCTGCATAGTGAGAGTCTAATGCTCATTAATCTAAAGATAATAAAGCCGTGCAGTGGCTGAGCATTTAACCAATCGCCTTTTTCCACTGTGTCCCCACAGGCTCCATTGAGTATGTGTCGCTTCTGAGGTCTGCTGCTTTCAACAACGTTCTAGAGGAGCTGCTTTTCATTTAGACACGTCTGTGCATTGTGTGAGGCTGGCCTTCAATCATGTCGACAGAAGTAGAGACAAATGCAAACAACCAGGCAGATCTGGCTGCTGTGAAGACTCCATCTAAAAAGGAAAAGAAGAAAGGTAAGGGAAGAGGGCATCCAATATTCACGTGGAGACGTACGACAATTCACTGATCTGAAAGGTGTGATTCATAGCTCAGCTACTGCAGATCTTTACAGCCTTTTGGAGGTACACTTAAATACCTGGCCGGTATCTTGAAGAACAGTACTCCACCTTGGATTAACATAAAAAAATTAACTTGTTTGTAACAGGTATGCCACCACGATATTTTGCTCACAGTCCAATGCAGTATATTTTTATTTTTCAGTATCGTTCAGATATCCCTAAATGAACGTGCTGGATTTGCTCAGCTCATACTTTATTCCATATTTCTTTGTAGCTTTCAAGTTAAATTCCAGATTCTCCAAGTAACAACACACAAGTAACAAACATAATGCATCTGAACAGACAACCCCTGGATAAATCTCATTTACTTGTGAGTTTGAAAACAGGAGTTTGAAAACAGGAAATCCACACCCAGATTTATATAGAAGCATCAATTTTCGTTATCTTGTGTTATTTCCTTATGTAACAGTACATTACAAATTGCAGTGGAATAGGCCAGTTACAGTATACTAATGTGTGCCATCGGAATGGCATATTAAATTGCTGGTTAAGTCTTCGCAACCGAAGGCAAAGACAATTGACTGATCCTAATCTACAGTCTATGTTGATGTTATCTGGAACAGAACTCTAGGAAAATGGAATATTCTATCTATTTTATAGAAATGTAATTTGCTATTTTTTCAGCCCTTACTTTATTCATTAGAGTTATTGAGTTGTGAAATGAATTAAAATGTTATTCAGCGGTACAAACAAGTTACCCCAGCAATAGTGATTGAAAAATAATCTGGGCAGCAAGAAGAAGAAAAAAATAATTAAACAGGTCATTTCAATTTTATTCAGTAGTTTAATATTACAGCATTTTAAACACTTTAACACAAACCAGATGTCACCTGTGTCGCTCATATCTACTTTTTATGTCAAATCTCACTCTTCATCCTTTATTTGAATAATGTGATGTGGATTTTGCTGGTAAAAAAAGACCAGTCATTTTCATTTGACTGAAGAAAATGAGTATGTTATCTTGTGATAGGATTTTTCAAAACTGAATCAGACCACAGACGAAAATTAACCAAAGTATGCAACGTTTCCAGGGATGCTCAAAACGCGCATTGCTGGGGTGTATGTCCAGGCATAAATTACTTCTTGCCCACTTCTACCTTACTGTATGTGATGTGAGCTTTGATGTCCTAGCAGTTTATGATATCTATGGAGTGTGTGACAAGGCCTGAATAGAGAAGTTATTTTGACTTGACAGTTTGTGAGTTTTCCCATTTGCAGTGCAATATGGCAAACAACTTGAAACTTTTTGTTTCCTCTGTGTTGAAATGTCAAGACTGTGTCCAGCATTCCAGCACATTCCTGGAGTAATATTTGCTTTATTTGTTCTAACAGAATTTAATTCCCTTGACATGAAATGTACTTTCTCATTACTAACAACAACTGCAGCTCAGTTTATATTCACTTGTATGACAACATAAAAACATTACGTGGTCATGATACTCATATGAGACTTTCTGACTCTGCAGTAACCTTGACCTTATAATAGTAGTTATCATGGTTTTCATAGAATGACCCACTTGCTTAAGAATACATTATACTGTAACAGCAAACCTTGTTGTATTTAAGAATTGTCAATCCATGCACACTGCGGAGCTTGGCAAACTAGTTTACCAACTTCTTATGTTTATATGTGATTTGAAAAAATGTACAGATCAAAACTTTGTATATTAAAAGGCACTTGGCTGTTATGATGTGTGATTTCATATGATCCAAAAAACCTTTTATTAAAGATGCATTTCTAATATCTCTACTGTTTGTGATGAGCAGTTGTGAATAGAACAGGAGGAATGTTTAGATAAGATGTTTGCGCAATTTTATATCTGAAGGAATGTTCTGTTTCTTCAGTGTTGAGTGAAATTCAACAAATGGATATTTCTCAGTATGTGTGAGCAACCAGAGATACTATAAGTTGAAGTTACTTGTACTTTTTACCGATATGTAGTTGACAACCATTATGTAAATTAAACAATATTTTAAATAGTTCCTTTTTGCTAGATATTTAGGTGCAGTGTTTTATAGTAAATACTTTGTAAAATAGATTTTACTGATGAATATCCTATCACTACCAGGACAGCTTTTGGTTATAAATGTCTTTCAGTTGTCAGTGCTTTGGTGTGCTAGAGTGGTCATTCAGTCTAGGGAATGGAAACTTTCCATTTCTTCCACTTCTGCATCATCTGTTCTGAATTAATCTGTTCACGTCATTTTGCTGTAGTGAAGAATGCCTTCTCATGCTACTCTTCAGGAAGAAAGGGACTAGAATTAGGTTTTTCTTATAATTAGGTTTTTCTTATAAATAAAACTACAGTAAAAATATATTAAAATAGTTTGTTCTGTGCTTTATGATTCAGTGTGGAAGTATTTTCATAACTAAAGAGTTATTTTACTATGTGATTTCTGTACCAAAGCATTTCAAAACATTTATGAATGATAAACTTA
Source organism: Atractosteus spatula (assembly GCF_055471065.1). NCBI lineage: Eukaryota > Metazoa > Chordata > Actinopteri > Semionotiformes > Lepisosteidae > Atractosteus > Atractosteus spatula. Next base: position 54,369,483 of record NC_142708.1, on the reverse strand, counting down.
ATAGTATCTACTGTACTGTATATATAGTTTTGACAATACATTTTTGACATTGCTACCCTTCATGTAATCCCATGCTGAAAGACTTAAATTCACAATAAGTTCCTTTGTACCATTTTATAATGCAGAAAAGTGACTCCTTCTGATAGGACATTTCAGAAACCTATTTTTAACTTAAAATAATGACATTGCAGAGTTTTAATTCCTAAAGGCAAATTTTCAGCTAAATTCTCTACTTTCACAGATCAACAATTTCCAAAGAGTGATAAGTATACAGTATACATTAACTCAGGTTTTAAGTATTTAACATCAGTATGTTAAGACAAAAGCTGCAGTATTTACTGCTGTAAGTCTGTGCCAACTGTAGGATCTAAATTCATCCTTAATAACTATTTACCACTGAAAAATTGTAACAAATACAAATGAGACAGCAGATGATGTATTACCTGTGTGAGAGCTTAAAAGCATGGAGAATTAGATTGAACCACCTGCTGCAAAAACATTCATTCCTCTCTCCACAGGGACAGAGGGTCTTTGTTTGCTGTTCGCTGTGGATGTTACTGTACTGTATGTAGAATATTATTTCTTATTCTTAAAATATTATTTGGGGGCATCGGGCAAAAAAAAAGAGGTCATTTCCAGTGATGGGAGTATTTGTCTTTGCCTTGAGTTTCCAGTGTGATTGCATGCTGTGAATTTCAATAACGGACTCATCTTCTGACCTGCTGCGGGGGTTCTTTGCCAGTGGGTCTCACCCAGATTGTGCAAGAGCTGCCTTCTGCCTGGGCGCTCTGCCACCGAGCCCTCTGAGGCCTGCAGCAGGCAGCATCTTCCGGCAGCTTCGGTCAAGTGCCAGCTTTGTAGCGATTGAAACCGCGCTTGTTTAATTGCAACCGTCTTCTAATTAGACAAGACTTTGGTGCAGTCATGTTTACATGCCTTATGTTGGGTCAGCTTGATTTTTAAAATGTGTACATGTTTATTCCAAAATTAAGATTCTTGCCCCACTGCCAGCGCACACATTCATAAAACGATGGTTTTTCCACTCTGTTTTTTCTCTGTTTCCCATTATCCGGAACTAGACTCCATCAGTTCTCAAAATGGAATATTTAGGTAAAAGATCACGTCATTTCTATTTCACATCAATCTTATCGATATTTTGGCTTTGAGCTTTTGCCAGCAATATTCCAAATGTATTCCAAATGTAAATAAAAATTCCAGAAGTTTTTTTTAGATGGGATTTAATGCAAATCAAGAATTTTGAGGTTGCTTTTTATGAATTTAAAAATTCGTAACTATTTATCCGGTTGCGTAGTCCTTACCTTTCTTGGGGACTGTGGTAGGACTTTTCAAAACATATATGCCAGTCTTTGTTTCACCGTGAACTAACAGTGAACACAAATTCACAGTCTTAGGCTAGTTTTCCCCTTGCAGTTTTTCTGGCACTAAGCTTTGAGAAGTGTTTTGAGAGGCTTTTTTTCGTGCACTGAAAAAATTACAAAATTATGTGCAAGAGGCAAAAAGACCTGAAGAAAACACCTGAAGAAAAAAAAGTTTCAATTTTAAAGAAAATCAGATATGTTTGAGTTTCCATTTAAATTCATTTGAATGATTTAAAATTCCATTTTAATCCTGGATTTTTTTATTTCCTATGCACCTGACATAATGGATATTTAAGGAAAGGAATAGTTTTCTTTTTCCAAGGACACTGTGTCTACTGAGGCAAATTCCTAGCAGTTTCAAGCATGTTTTGTGAAAAGACACAACATCAAAATGATAATTTACCTCAGCCATAATAGTGCATTCCAGAGTTTAACAACAACAGTCATTGCCAATCGAGTCAATGAGAGTTTCTGGATTTAAAAGTTTCCTTTTTGCTCATGGGAAAAAATCACAAACACCCCTCCCAGTAGTGCCAATTACCCTTGGACACTAGCTACTCCCTTCCTTGTGTACTGTACATAACATACTTACTGTAAGTTTAAAGTGTGTGGATTTTTGTTTTAATGATAGTTATGTTATGGAGGGCTGATTAAGTTTAGGTTTAAGGGTTTTTCCATTGTAATATAACAACTTCTTATTCCTAGTTTTTTGTTTGTAACTTGTGTGTTCCAAGGAAAGCCATTTGTAGAAGAAAAATATGATCAACGCCAACTTGGCAGGTTTTTTCCAGGCAATATTTGTTGTGTGTTGTTCACACTCGTCTAATTTATCTGTCAACTGGAAATCAGGGAATTGAAGGTGATCCTTTAATTTGAACGTATTCCTTCTCAAAACACCTTAATGAGAGATATTTGTAAGAATTATACTTGAGCTTTTGTTAAAATGAGAATGGAACATAATTAGTTCCATTGTAATGCACTTATCACCCTATTGAAATGCAATAAAGCTGTTTGGAATGCCTTTAAGACTCTAAATTCAAAAATGGTATAGTGTAAAGCTTCCTTAGATGCTAAAAGCATTAAGAAAATACTTAATTTCACACACAGAAGATCTTTTCTTGATAATAAACAGTTTATTGCACTGTACTGTATTTAGATAATTGAAGTAAGCATGTTACTGTAAAGGTGCACAGTAATTCAGCAGGTATTAACACAGCTTAATACAGTTTGTTGAACACAGCTTCCATTGTACAAATGCTTGATACCCTGTTTCCTGCCTTCTTTTATAGTTAGCCTTTTGGGGAATGTTTTCTTTCCTATAATTGAGGTTGTCAGTTGTGTTGTAAATTGAGATGAAACCAGTAATATTGCACCCTGAAGCAGGGGTTCTGTAGTGTTCAGGACAAAAAAGATTTGTTTTCCACAGCTTGTCTCTATCATCTAGCCCTAGAAAAGCTCCCCAGGTATTCAGAAAATCAAATCAAAATGTATTTTTTTTAATAAGATGAGAATCCAAAGTGGTTTTTCATTGTTTTTTTTATTCTTTGAAATTGTCAGGTAAGCAGTATACTGTATGTCTTCCATTTTTATGTCTTATTAAGGACAAACTTTTAGCAATGCCAACTCAACAGAAAATATATCAGGTTTACCATCTTGTCTCGGAAGCTAAGCAAGCTGGACTTGGTCAGTACTGGGATGGAAACCTTCTTGCTGCTGTGAGTGGTGTTGGTGAGCCACCAGGTGGCATCATTAAGCATGACCTCTGGTTCAGAATTTCCAAACCAATGTTCCTGTATGGTGAGAGGGCATACAGTACTTTACTGTAGGAGCTGCTGCCTTTCCGATGACAGTTAAGAGGCCCAAGGTTTTGGCTACTTGTGGTAGTCCTTGCTAAATTCAATTTCAGGTTTGTTTAATCTAGACTATCTAAATTTTGCCCTTCAAACAATTAGTGAAGTAGTTTCTGATTTCTCTACTTGTGGAGTGGTATTGCTGGTTACGAATTGCTAATATGCGTTACCCAGGCGAGTACTGCACTTCAGCAGATGGTTTGCTCCTGTATGTACATATCTGTGGTATGGTTTAGGATGAAAAACTCTATACATTTATATCTATAAATGCAAACAGTTAATGTTAGTACTAGTACAATATGGAGAGGCTAGATGCTCTGATAATGATAATGCAAGTGTATGTTTTTTTTAGGTTCCTCTATAACCATTATGCAGTTGAGAAAGCCGTCATACATACTGTATGTGCTCATTATTTTCAATCTACATTTACCTTTGGCTCTTTATGCTTGGTAGGTGCTCAGTCTCTATTTTTCCCTTTTGTACTAGGGCCAGAGAAGACAGATGAGTTCCTGCTGGCTAGGTTCAAAGGTGATGGAGTTCGGTATAAGGCCAAACTGATTGGAGTGGATGACGTTCCTGAAGCAAGAGGAGATAAAATGAGCCAAGATTCTATGATGAAACTAAAGGTAGATAAAAGTGCATTTTTTCAATCACTATTTGTATATGTAATGAAGTAATGTAATGAAGTTCTTGTTTTAGATTTTCTAGTTGGCATACAGCTATATGAAAAGAATGAAAAACTCTCAATGAAAAACATTAACGTAGGATGAAGTTGTTTGTAAAGAAACTTTATTTTTAATCCCTAACATACTAACAAACTATTCCATAGTATGCCTTTTTATTTCATATCAATTACATATTTTATTCTTATAGTTTCAGACTATAGGTTATCTTCTTAACAGCATTTTAGTGCTATTTGTTGCAAGGTATAGTTTGAATGTCAAATCAGTGCCACAAACGTACTGTACAGTTAATCATAATGAACAAGAACTCGATAGGGATCTTTCATCTTTCATCTCTCAGTTTACTACAAGAGCTAAGTGCTACAGTATGACTCCCTCTATTGGTAAACAAGCAAGTCAAAGTGTCTTACTCATGTCAGCTGAATATTTGAGTATTATTGGGTTAAAAAAATGGTCAGGGTTAAATGACAAGTGACATGAACCGTAATCAATATAATTAGTATGTAGTAGGAGTAGACTATTACAGCCAATAGTCAAATACTGTATATGACTCTGTGAATTTACATATGAATTCAAATATAAAAAGATACCATATGTCACATTTTCTTTTTTTCTAGGGCATGGCAGTAGCTGCTAGGTCCCGCGGTCAACACAAACAGAGAATTTGGGTGAACATATCATTGTCTGGGATAAAAATAATTGATGAGAAAACTGGGGTGAGTTGAGAGATTTTTTTACTAAGATTGGTTGGTTTAGTCCTTCCTTGCAAACTACCATTGTGGTAAGAACAGAAGACTGGATATGTGCTGAATATTAACACACCTTGAATATGTGGCTAAAGGGTGGTTTTGGGCTCATAACTGGAAAGTCATGGGTTTAAATCCCAGGCGAAGCAAGATTCTTCACTCGGTTTGCTCCAACATGCCCAACTATATAAATGGATTCAAATGGAAGTTACTTTTAAAGAACCATTCAGCCAAGTCCATAAATTAGTAGCAATGATGTTGTATGATAAGGGGTTGCATTGTTATGGATAAGATATCATCATTTTGACATATTTGCATCACAGTAGAGGAAGACTGACTTGCAGAAAACACTGGACGAAGTTTAATGTTGCATTTTCTGTTTTTGTTCTTTTAAGGTAATAGAACACGAACATGCTGTAAATAAAATATCCTTTATTGCTCGTGATGTTACGGATAACCGAGCATTTGGCTATGTTTGTGGTGCTGAGGGCCAGCATCAGTTCTTTGCCATAAAGACAGCCCAGCAGGTAAGTAAAACTGTGTTACACAAAAGGCTTTAAATTTAGGGGAAAAAAGAGAGAGGAAAAAAAGATATTTCAAGCCTCGTTAAAATCGGCAATATCTCTTAAGGGCCATTCTGTATCCTTTATTAAGTAAAGTTTATTTCCATTAACTTTATTTATTTCCAAGTTTATTTCCTGAAAAGTAGAAAGAAGAAACGCTTTGTCTGTTCAGCCTTCTTCGGAGAGAGACAAGAAGGTACAATAGCACATACACTGTATAAAGCACAGTAAAAAAAAAACAAAGTAGGTGTGAAAAATTGAACTCTGTAAGCCAATGGAGAGCATTTAAAAATAAATTAGTCTATTGTTTTTTCTGGAGAAGGATTCCTGCAATCCCTGTAAAAGGGGAGAGAAAGGCCAGCAAACTTTTCTTGGATCTCTGATGCTCACTGCTTTGACACGTTCCCTGAAATGGTCTTCCTGTCTGTCATGTAAATAACAGGGGATTTTCTGCAGTCAGTGAGATTAGTAGATACAAATGGTGTTCTCTGGGTGATTTTGAAATAGCCTAAAGAGCCACATGTATGCATGATGCTGATTATACAGTATCTTTGCAGGTAGTGGATGTGGGCAGTTTAGGGAACTGTGGACAAGAAGGTTTTACAGATTAGGCGGTAAGAGATGATTACAGGTTCTGGGGAAAAAGGTTCCAATTGAGGTGTCCTCCTGTAGAATATTTGCAAGCACTGCCTTCTGTTACAGCAAAAGGTGTCTGACATGGATGGTGGCTATGGTCCTTTCAGGTATAGTGTTACTTAGTTCATTTACAGGCAGCTGAATGGCATCCTCTCATTTATAATCCCATTATAGTGGCCATGTTTTCAGGTTTGGCATTGTAGGTACTGTATTGCTGTAATTACAAAAGGTACAGTATCTCTAGTAATGTCATTACATTTCGGTTTGCTAATATGAATTATTTTATTTCTTTAGGCTGAGCCTCTAGTTATAGATCTGAAGGATCTTTTCCAATTAATCTTCAATCTGAGGAAAAAAGAAGCAGAAGGCTCACAGAAGGTAATTATAAACCAATGTCAGTGGATTTTGTTGTTCTTTAGATTTATTTGTAAAAAAAAACTTTTTTAAATAAAATCCCTGGGATTGTGATGTAGCAGATATCCAGTCAGTGTTGAGGTTGAAAAACTGAAATTGTGTGCTTGTTTACTGACAGTCTGTCTAGAGAACAAGTTGTACTGGCAAAGTTTTTACCACTTTTTTTCTTTAATTTACTACTAAATCTTGTATACTGAATTTTTATTTATTGTGTATACAGTCTGTTCTAAATTCAACTTTTAGTTTTAGTTCAGGGAGTCTGGTCACTTACAATTCAATGGTTCTGATGCAATTTTAGGTTCTTGATTAAATTCTAATGTGTTTTTGTAAGATTCCATTCTGAAATTGTTGTTGCTTATATTGATGTAAGACAGTACAGAAAAAAGCTTTTTTCCATTTTTAATTTTATCTAAATAAAGTATATACTGTACAGTATCAGGGTATAGGGATAGAATCATATTATGAAAGACATTGCTTACATAAAATTAATTGTAGTCATCTAGGTAAAAGGTTAGTGTGAAACTTTCTGTGCCTTGGTATTCAGTTTACTGCATGTGCATGTTTTAGTCTCTCGTAAGATCAGTTGGATCAATGGGATGTCAGTTTTTTAACTCCTGAAGCTAGACGTTTTAAAGCAAAATTCCTATTAATGATTATAGAGAATGCATTACAGTATTTTACTTAGAGGGCTTTGCAGTTCTTGCTCTTGTTCTTGCAGTCTTGCTTTAAATATTTAATATCCTGGAAAAACCTAAAGGTTTTTGTTTGGCTAGTAAATAGCTGAAAAGTAACTTTATTTGATCCATTGTTTTGTGATTTTTCTTAAACCTTATTGGAATACCTGACAAGTGTTTTATTTACTGGTAAAAAGATATACAGTACTTTGCATTTTTAATTTTGCATTTCTTTTACAGAATGGAAGTGATGCCCTGTTTACCATTGAAAGCCAGGTGGATAAATTAAAAGTAAGTATGTGGTGCCGTTAAAAATTTACAGATTAATGTGTGGAGAAGAGGTTAGGGTTTTGACTGATGACTACACTGCTCATGGATTCAAATCACAGATCAAGAAAACTCATGTGGTACCCTTGAGTAAATTACACTGCATTTTTTAGAATCCCATTTCTCTAACGCACCCAGCTGTATAGGACAATAGATATTTGTATATTGTGTACAGTAAGTTGCTTTAGATAGACATGTCAGCCAAATTAGTAAATAAGATGGCACAGCTCTGAAATGGCTTTTAATCCAGTGAGAAGTTTTACTCTGCTTTTTTTAACTTCCAATAAAATCTGGTGTAATTTGTATGTACTGTGTTTAGCTTAAGTCTCTTGCTCAAATGGCACCTGTGATCTTTTAAAATATTATCTGTAATATTGAAAATACCTTAAGATCTATAATGTTTTGTGATATGCAAAGTACATTAGGAATTATCCAGTTATGCTGAACATGGATTTGTTAGTAACAATACCCAACAATTGTGTTTGTCTCAATGTCAAAAGACAGAGGCAAACATATATTAGCTTTTACTTGTAAAATCTTAAACATAAAATAACCAATTTAATGCTTCATATTGTTATAAATTCAGTAATCATGTCTTCTATTATTTTGTTTGCAGTGTAAATAAATTTTAAATGAACTATGACACTCCTTATTTAGCGAGGTTTCAGTTTCACAGTCCACAGTATCTTCCACAATACTAAAATAGAATTAAAACCAGAACCTCTGTCCCAGGAGGAAAGACACCAGCTCCTGTTATAGAGAGACGGTGTCAGGCTCTATCCTGTCAACTAAAAAGGTTAATCCATTCGTGAGAAAAGCCCATATGTTCAACCACCATTCAGTACTCCCCACACCACAGCAGTCTCATGAGTCTGGGAGCATGTTCAGTTATTTGTCATCATTCTCTTTGTGAAAGATTCTTTTCCCTCCTTGTCACAGGGTGTTGAGCAGCTGGATTTGTTTGGAGATGTGTCAACTCCTCCTGACTTGCACTCTCCCACAGTAAGTATATAAAAGAGCATGGCGTGTTGATGATGTGTACTGTAGTAACCTTGAGCCAAATAATGTATCAGAAGGGTGAACCCAAGAGGATTAGGTTTCAGAGGAGCTGAACATTACAGTTCTTGTCTGACCTGAATAGTAAAAATGTGTTTTATTATTAATATTGGTTGCTGTGCAAATGCAAACGTGATTTGTTACGTTGTGAACTGAGAGAGGAATGCTTCATTTTTCATTGTGCCCTTGGGGTTAATCAAATTTATGGGACTTTGCCTTTTTAAAGCAAAATTATGCTTGATATAAACTAAGGTAACAAGCTAAATATTATCATACCTGTAGCATTACAAAGGTAAACATATTTTACATTTTGCCTGTAAGATTGATTTGATACTCATTTCATTTTTTTAAATAACATCATTGTTCATAGAAAACCTGAATTGAAGCCCTACAACAGAAATGCCCATTTTTCTAACAAAATTAGTCAATATTAAGAAAAATAAACATCAAGGACGGTTTTTTGGCCTTTGTCATGATGTAGAGCTGTATATGTAATGAGCTTGAAACTGAAGAAAAGTTCAGAAATGTAAAGGCTCGTGCAAAATGTTGACATTTGTCACAGCAAAATATTCAAAAGTAAAATGGATTCTGAGTATTATAAATTGAGAGTGTGTCAGCCTAGGAAAGGGCCTGGTACACAGGGTAGTCTGTCTGGAGTCCCACCTGGTCACCACATCAGGTTTTCCATAGCTATTTTCTCAAAATTAACCACTACACTGGATAATGTTCGTGTGGAAATAGTCTCTCTTACACAAATGTGCTTCTAAGCAATTAAGCTTATATATGCCCCCCCAGTTCACACAAAGACAAAAATGTGTGGAAAATGGTCTGGCTTTATCACTTCAACATACAGTAGCTATAAAACTTAATATATTTGAATTTGCATCTTCATGTTAATATTTATCTTTATATCTATATATTGTGGTTGGTGTGTAATATTCTTTTTGTTCAGCTGCCCAGTCACAGCCTACCAGGTAACCATTTATTAATAAAGGTGCAACATTTGAAGAATGCTGCCTGCCATGAACTGAAATTGTGATACCGTTTATGGAATACCAGAATAGAATAGAACCATGTAGCACAGATTCAGGATGTCAGTCCACATGAATGTTGAATGATCTAATACAGTATGTAAAATTCCCTTAAAATTTTGCATGTTCTTAAATTTAGAATTGATCTATTAATAAGATTGGTTTCATTTTAAGATGCTGATGTTTAAATAAACCTTGTAATTCCTATTTTGTCTTTTAAAATCTTTTTTTTTCTTTTCTGATGATTAGGAGAGTAAAGATATCCTCTTGCTGGATCTGTCCACTGACACTGACAGCAATCAGAACTGTGTAAAAGGAAATCCCTTCACCTCCTGTCCTTCTGTACCTCGGCCAAGGCCACAATCAAATGTGTCACCTGAGAATCCCTTCTCTTCCCAGCTCAGTTTCTTTCCTGCACCTACTCCAGATCCTTTCAGTGATGATCCTTTCTCGAAAAATAACCAATCGGCACACCCTGACTCTGTAATTGTCCCCCACAATTTCAATCCGCACAAAGAAAATTCAGATCACATCTTCAGTAATCCAAAGGTAAACGCTGGTCAGAACGGTGACTCTGACTACATCGGGGAGCAGTTCGATCAGATCTCAAATAGGACTGTTATTCAGGCATTAACTAACGGCCAGTGGCCCTTGGAGAACAGGATGGCAGAAGTGGCGACTTGGACTCAGAATGGGATTTCTGAGAAGGACCACAATGGTTTACACAGCAAGCCTACCCAAAACCCTTTTTTGGAAACATCTGACAAAAGCTTACCTCTGCAACTCGGAGTGAAAAACAACTCGATGAGCAAGGCAGATCCTTTGAGTTCCCCAACACAGGAGTCTGTGATTATTAGCCCTCCACCCCAGAATGCCAAGGCTGGACGAGGGAGGAGAAGTGTAAAGGTGAAAACTTAAGTACAATATAGACGCTCAGCTTTGCATGACTGCATTTTTCTAGTTTATTCAGCTGCTTGTTTCAGTTGCTTAAATATTAGCTGCAGCGTAATCACTCTGTAGCCTGGTGTGTTGTCAGGTACTGGAAACTAAGTAAGCTGGGTTTGGAAAGTACTGGGATGAGAGACCTCTGAGGAAAACCGGTTTGTTGTTGTAAGTGCGGACAGTTGCCCAGCAGGTGTCACTGTTCCCTGGGCAGCCGAAATTCCAGGATGTTAAGCTGAGGATCTGACTATTTGGTCATTAAAGATTCAATGGCATCATTTTTTTTAGACTAGGGGTGTTAACCCCAGTAGCCTTAGTAAATTTTGGATTTGGGGCTTTTGCAGTCTGACCTCCTTAAATTCCTCCCTCCTTTCAATTGGTGAAGCACTTTCCTACTTCTCAAGCTGATCCACTGTGTAGTACAGAGGGGCTACCAGTACATAATGGCTGCCTCGCATCACCCAAATGGTGCTGCAGTTCGGTGGTGGATTAAGTGAGTGCCATTTTTATATGTACAATGCTTTGGGGCTAAAACCACTAGACAACATTCACGGCATGTATTCTTGTTGTTATAGCTTGCAGGCTAAATGTTTAGATTATAATGAGCTTTGCAAACTAACCAATCTAATTTTTAAATTGTTGTGTGACCGTGTAGGTTATGCTTTCAACCACTATGTGCTTAGTAGACCTGCATTATTAATATTTTTATCTTAAATTTTAATGCATCAGTGAATCACAAAAAGGTAAGTGCTGACACTGAGGTTTTTATTTGTCTTATATCTTTTTAGCTCTCGGCCATCTCTTTAAGATGCTGTTGCTGGTCTTTTGTCCATATTGGAGGGAAATTCGTAGTGGGTTTTTTTTTCCTTAATACTTTAACAAACACATTTCAGTACCAATATTACCATTTTCGTGCATTTCTTGATACGTCCTCAATCACATTTGAGAAGTGGATTTCTTCTCTCCCCTTCTGTTTTGTAAAATAATATAAGATTTTGTTTTTTGGGGAGAGCATGCTGCTTATTAAAGCACTTTCCATTATGTTTAAAACTGTAAAGGTTAATTAGTTTTGTTCCAACTTATTTTTTGCTCTCCTCACAACAGTCCCCTACGAATGACCTGTTTGGAGCTGACTTGTTCGCTCCAGCCAGCCAGCCAGAGACTCCATCCCCACCACAACCCGACGCCATGCCGACCAACCCTGTTAATCTTTTCAACAGCTGCCCGGCCACCACTGCCCCTCCTGTGCCAGGTTTAGGTGAGACATGAAAACCCTTGGAATAAAAGCATCAACATGCATACAGTAGTTTCAGAGGATTTCTAGAAATGGCTGATTTTACCTTTATTTTCTGGAATAAAACTGGAAATTTTTTTTAATGAATTTTTAATTTTTTAAACTTTCAATTAAAGGTTTAAGGTTTTAATGTAAATAGCTTGGAAATGTTAGGCTCTCCTTTCCTTGCTCTATGTATGGACTGATTTGAACTTCTAAGATTCAGCACCTCGAACAGAAAATGTTAAATTAATTCAAATCTCTGTGCTGCTTCAGCTTTGTGTTTGTAAGGAATTGAAGCTCTTTTTCAGGTGTGAGGTAACATTTAAAGAATACTCATGAGTTATAGGTGGTAAAACAAAATTATGTATGTATTTCCCATGAGTTTCTGAAGGAGCTCCTTGCTCCTTTACTAATTGAGCCATTTGGGAGCCCACACACTTCATTCTTAGTTATTGACTTACCTTGGTTGTGTAACGTGTATAAAGTTATGCTGTTTTGCTGGGGGTTTTTCTCTTGTCTGTCCAGGGGCCTTGTCACTGGGAGCTCCTCAGACAGCACCTCCAGTAGGAGCAGCACCATGGAGTCCAGCACCTTCTCCCATGTTCCCATCTTCTGGTGCCCTGTCACAGGTTTCAGTACCGGGTCCACAACCCCCATCTTTTGCCCAGCCCGGGGCATTTGGCACCCCACCAGTCCCCAACTGGGGGCAGTCAGCAGTATTTGGGGCAGCCCCTGCACCTCAGCCTCCAGCCTGGGGCCAGACAGTAGCCCCCGCTGCCCCTACAGCCTGGCCTCAGTCTGCCCCCCTTACTAACCCCTTTCAGCCTCAGATATTTCCCACCACTGTTCCTGGGCTCATGACTGGGCTCCAGCAGTCAGGCCCTCCACCCCTACCTCCCCCACGACCTGCTCCCCAGAAAGAAGCCCCCAGGGTTGAGAACAATGCTTTCAGTGCTTTGGACCCTCTGGGGGAGAAGGAGAAGAAGAACGTCAAGGATATGTTTAAAGACTTCCAGATGGCAAAACCACCAGCAGTCCCAGCCAGGAGGGGTGAACAGCAAGCAGCCTCTAACACCAGCGGAGCCTTCACCCAGTATTTCACTAGCAAAGTGGGCCTGCCTCAGGATGCTGCTGATCACGATGACTTTGACATCAACCAGATATCAACCAAAATCAATGGTAAAAAAACAGTATGAACTGTTTGTGATCTTCTAATCTGTACTGCTTCTAAGAACTCTTTAACTTGAAGTGGGGTGTAAACTGATATTTTGTTGCTGGAGTGACTGGTTATCTTTTTGATTACCTTTAGGATTACTTTTTGCATTATTTTGGCAGGTAAACCTCACATTTTTTAATAAAACAGTTTCATAGTTTTTTGTGGTTATTACAAGTACCTTATCTTACAGTGATTCAAGCTAGAATTGCAAGACCTAGACATTGTAATACATTTATGACCCAGCAAGAATTAAAATGCAAAACACCACTTGTCAGGTTGTTGAAAAGGGTAGCACAGTGGCATTGTACCACTGCCTTATAGCTTGTGCATTTTGGGATTGATCCAGGACAGAGACTCCCTCGATGTAACATTTACTCTACATGTTCTGGGGGTTTGTATGAGTTTTTGTGATTTGACGTCCTCCCGCCTTCCGAGGACATGTTGGCTAAGTCAGTCAGTGTCCCTAACTAGTCCCTGTTTGCCTGCGTGTGTCTAGCCTGTGTTGAACTGGCAGTGTCCTGTCCTGTTGCACGTCCTACTTAAGGGATAGGCTCTGGGTTGATGCTACACTTACTAGGAATAGGACTTTAAGGCTTTCAGATAGTGGGATATAAGAGGGATAATTCAGAAGTGCAGTGCCTGGAGCACAGAGACTAATAGACATAGCACTGCTTGGATGAAATTGTACTAGGTGGTGCAGTGGGAAAGATGCAGTTTCCCTCTTCACCACTCCTTATGCTGACTTGATTACTTGCATCAGCACCTTTGAATATCGCCTCTCCCCTAGCTCTATTAGTTTGTTAGCTATTTTATGGCTATTATTTTAAACTGCAAGCTGTAGATTATAACTTACTTTAATATACAGCACAGAGCACAGATTGTGATATGTCTGAGCCAAAAGGTATTATGTTTTGCAGAAGCTCCAAAACCTGCACCCCGGCAGTCTGCTCCATCTCCTGCTAGTCCTCCACAGCACCTCTTTGATGATTCCTTTGGGTCTGATCCTTTTGGAGCTCTTCCTGCTGCAACGGTACTTGTCTTATCGCCTAATGCAGTCCATGACCAGCTTTGACGTCTCTGAAAGAACAAATACATTTGAGATAATGCATGGCAAAATTATTCACCCTCTCCTGATGTTTCCACATTTTCTTGCTGAGTTTGCAGTCTACCAAACAGCTCTTTCAAATAGGACTTACTCTAGAATTCACACAATGTAATCCAACCTTATAAGGGTTATAATATTATCAATATTTCTCAGTTTCATGAGCCTTCACCCCCTTTCCTATAGCAACCTTAAATCAGTTCAGGTGAAAAGGTCATTAAATTACTGTAATGGTTTCTGTGCACAATCAAAGTAGTTTAATGGCACTTCACAGCAATTAAATATGTATTTGTGAGTTCCCTCAGATATTCACTTTCCAGGCAGACTTTCCATCTCAAACAGAGATATAACAAAAATTATAAATCATAAACTGGGGATAAAGTGGTATAGAGGCACAGATCAAGGACCAAGGTTATTATCCTTTGGAGTGCACTGAATTTGATTATTAATAAGTGGGCTATCATACCATTCATACAGGCCACCTTTCCAAATTCAGCAGTCAGGCATATGGGAAAATGCTGATGATCTCAGTTTTAACCTAAAACAGGTGAAAAAATTGAGAGATTTTTTACTGAGACAGTGGTACTTCTTCGTACATTGACAATATTTCCCATACAAAAATGGCCCATATGGGTTATAGGCAAGAAAGCCACCTTTACTGAAAATCCTATCTTAAATCACATAAGAGATATACTGTACTGCTGACATGTAGCAGAATTTTTTTGGTTGGATTATACAGAAAAAAACGTTTTTTTTCTGTAAATGCAATGTTTTATGTCTGGTACTGTACAACCCCAACACAGAATATCACTCAGGCAGCACTATCTCACCAGTCAAGGGCTTTTTAAAAGCATATTGTATAGTTTTACATATTAGTATACTTCTCGTAGACTATTGCTAATTAATCACTTACTGTACCTGATTGATCTAATTTGCCTTATAACATATCTATCCTTTGTTAAAGGGTTGTGAAGATGTTTATTACCCTGAAGTATGAAACTTTATACTTTGTGGTTACTTTATACAGACTGGCAGTGTTGGAACTTGGATTATATATTGTATACTGTATGAAATGCATATCGTATCAGCACTTTATAAGCAATGTACGACCATTATTTTTCTGCTTTATGCCCAGCTTAGGCACATCTTTTAGTCATATCTTTTTATAGGTACAGGTGTCTGCGAGCCTTGCTCCCCAACTATGGAACTTAGTCGCTGCCACTCTGAGAAATTTAAACTCTTTCACAGTTTAGGTTTTAAATCAAGATTCAAGACATCTGTTGAGTCAGACTTCCAATTAGTGACTGTCTTTTCTCTCTTTTCCATATTTTATATCTGTCTTTAAACAGGAATACTGTTATATTGATTTTATTTTTCTCTCTTTTGTGTGTTTTTGTTTTAGTGAGCTTTGCATGGTAAAAGCACTTTTGTTGTACTGTACATGGGCACTGAAATAAACCAGTGTTGTAATCTGTGTATGGTTTCCTTTCTCCAAGCTGATTTGTCTAAATATTGAAACATGCATTGTGCAGCACTGTAAGACTGTAATATAGAAAAAAGTGCTATGGTATTATACCATAGTAACAAAGCTTGAAAAATGATTTGATTTCTACATTGACTTTAAATTTGTTACCTTGAAAAAAACGAATGCTCTTTTGCTAAGGGATACAAATTTCTCATGACAACCATTAAAATGGTTGGAAGTATTCTTCTTTTCTGAACATCGTTCTGCTGTTTTACTGTTTGGTCATTTAAATAAACCATTAACAGTGAAATGGTCCTTTGGCAATTTACAGACACAAGGTTCTTTTTATAATGACCACTGCAGAAGAATACCAACCAACATAAAAAAATGTTTTAGAACTGCTTCTGTGAATGTTGCATCTTCCAAGATGAAGGAAGGCAGTGAGGAAATGAGAACTAAATGAATTCATACATCTTTATTTTTATGATTTTCTTTTTGTTTGTCCTGTATTATACTGCAAGTAAGGAGTATCTTTGCTTTCAATTTAAACAGAAGGCTCCAGCCCCACAGCCAGCCACATCAGATCTTTTTGGAGATGCCTTTGGCAATCCGTTTGCATGAACATCACATTGCATCATCTGGCTTTGACATTATGTGTGAGTATTTAAACACTTCATCAGCTGTTTGTTTGATATATCATGCACAGGCCTTACGGTTTGCTTAGTAGGGTATAAAATTACCATGCCTCTTCTATGGTATAAATGTAAAAAA
Organism: Atractosteus spatula; assembly: GCF_055471065.1. Lineage (NCBI taxonomy): Eukaryota > Metazoa > Chordata > Actinopteri > Semionotiformes > Lepisosteidae > Atractosteus > Atractosteus spatula. Next base: position 54,353,352 of record NC_142708.1, on the reverse strand, counting down.
GTTTGAATGGGAGCTGTGGAGCATGGAAATTGCCAGTTCAAATCCAGGCTGTGCCACTCCTTCATTATGTTTAAAAGCTCCCAAAAAAAGGTTTATATTTGGCTAAATAAAATACCACTGGGGCTTGGTGGAGAACAGAGGGTGAGTGATCTTGCATGTGCGCTAGTGACCCCTGAATTTATAAAGATATAGTTTTTAGTGTTATTACTAAAGGCATTTTCCTTTTTCAGTTGTTCACACATTGGTATAACTAAACAGATGGAATTCACAGTCATATAATGTTTGGGATGTTAAACTATGTAAAAGTATTGAAATAGAATATTTACCTGTATGTCTAGTGCACTTTTCAATCAGAAAAATCTGAAAAGTCAGGTATGGCTTTTCAATTAGAAGCAGGTGTCATCACTAATCCTGTATTTTAATCTTATCTGATACATCTGCGATGTTTGTTATAAACCACACATTGACCACACATGTCTGTGAATCATGGTGCAATATACTACAGTATATAAAATATTTTCTTGCTCAACTGAGAGATTTTGAAATTGAAGAAAAACATTGTTTTGTTTTTTTCAGAAGTGCCTCCGGAGTATGAGAAAATCAAGAGCTTACTTATGAAGAATTATAACAATCATGAGAAGCAGTTCAGATGTCCTGTTGTCACAGGGTTTCACAGATTCATCTCAAGATCTTGTGATGTTTCACTTATTTAAAGTCACTCTGATCCATGCTTGCTGAATCACATACACTAGGATACAGTTTACGGTTTTGGAACGGTTTTTTCATAGTGTCCCATATATAAATGGAAATGCAATTTATTCCAAACAAAGGAAGCTAATCTTGGATCTAGGTACATACTGTCATGATTACCTTTTATTCATGATTACCTTTTATAATGAACATTTGATTTTTTTATGACATGTACAAAGGTAAAACTCTGATGATGCAGTGTTTTCTAGCTCTTTTTGAGATCATTATAAAATCCCTTAAATGTTTATGGTTTCATGAAACATAAAGGTTTTAACTCTTTAAAGTCTGTCAATTTTGGTACCATTCAGGACTTTAAAGTAGAAAACCCCTTCATTGTACAACATTGTAAAACATTTTTGTGTTTAACGTACAGCTTCACTTGGGTAATGTCACTGGTGTGTTTACAAATTAGTTCAGACACTTGTGTGAAATTAGTGATGATTATGTTGAAAAATTCATTTTTTCAGGGAACAAAATTAAAAAATCTTAATGTATACACACGCACACTCGTAACGTTTCCTGCCATTGTGAATTCCCCAAGGTCACTCATTCTGTTTTTGGCAATTATTACAAATTCTACCCTACTGAAACATGGGGTGAAAATACACAAATACTTTTGGCACTTTTAGATGTAAAAGCTGATGTCGTTTAGGTTACAGGGATGTCCTCACATATTCTTGTCAGGGGTTATTACTTTTTGGAGGATTTGTTTTCTTTGATTTTGTTTGCAGATTGATCGCTGTATGTTCCCACAAATCGAGTTCTGCTTAAAAAACAGATTTCCTTTGGTTATAAACAAGACACACGCACATGCATCTTGCTGATTTTGTTTTAAGAATGGCTGTAAACGTTGCAACTGATTTTTTCTTAGGTTGCCATTAGGTTGCACAGCAGTTTATGCGTCTAGGAACATGGTCTAAAAAAATAAATGTAAACAAAACTGATGCTAATGAACATATTTTAAAATTGTTAGTTTCTGGCTATTTTGTATGGCATACCATTCTGATTTACAGTACATTGAAATGTGTGTGATTCAATAAGCCTCAGATCACTGGCATGGCTTTAGCCATTTAGGTTTTCCAGCAACAATAGTTCAGGGAAATGTATTTTCCAATATTTCTAGTATTTAGATCTCAACATGATTTAAGCATTTACCCCAGAACACAAAACAACTGACTTTAAAAACAAAAGGTGTATGTACTGGTATAACCTGAGATTATCCAATCGTGTTTATGACACAGCTGTTGAAACAATTACACTATTACTGGAAATGAAAGTATGCTTTTGTAGAAACATCTTTTGTCCACTAGTCCTCTTTATGTTGGTCGTGTAATGACAATGAATTTATTATCAAGACTTTGAAATAAACTGGAATTTTAGTTTGACTATTTCATACATCTGTATAACACAATTTGTATCAAAAAGTATGACATTCAGTTATGCCTTACAATAAAGCAATAACATTCTGAATGATACCAGAGTATTTGGTTTCATTTGCCCTTTAGCATTCAGCCATTTATACTGATGTGAAAACATGAATGTGAGTCTCAGACATTATTTAGTAAATTTAATTTCACTCCACTGCCACTTGGAAATAAAATTATAATTTCCCAAACTGAATTCTATACTTTCAGATGAATGAGCTTGTGTTTTCATTTTGGCTATGGGCATCTAATGAACAGTAAAGATTTCAGTGCTATTAGGAAAGAAATAAGCAACATTGTACTTGGTCTTTTTTTAAACATTCCAACCTGTTCACTGTTTGCATCCTTTAAAGGTAGGAATAGAAGCACACAAGTGAGAATGTCATTCCATCTGTGTAGTTTTTATGTATATTGTTGGGGTTGTTTTCTAAAGTATTAGTCTACATCTATTAACTACAGTTACAGCTTATGTAATACAGATAATTATAAAAAAAATATGGAGAAAGACTACAAAATTACTAGTAGTAAATATAATCAACAGTTTAAAATGGTTAGTCATTAAAAGACTTATGAGCATGAATACAAATAATGTAGAAAAATACTGTAATTTAAATTTAAAGAATTATGGCATATTTCCAACAAAATATCAGATATCTTAAATACTGTAACAGTCATACTGTAAGTACAGTATATGTAATAGTTTATTAGAGGTTTAGAATTTATTAAACTTTCTATACAAATCTAAAAAAAACATTTATTATGGAAAACTTAAAAAAGGGCAATGACCAATACTTACAAGTAGTTGAATTAGCCTTATATTGTGTTAATACCTGATCACTTTTGCTATTCAATAAAGGAAGTACAGAATATAAAAGCCTAATCCCAGCCCATACAAGGGAACCAGCATGGAGGGCTGTTAAAGTCCTCAATGACATTCATGAATTATTAACTGGTATAAGTGTTGTTTCACTACATAGATACAGTTTTAAATTAACATGATTCAGGTTCCCAAAGAAATAAATCTGATTAGGGCCTACATCACTAGCATATGAGCAATAATGAGAATCTCAGAAATTTGGATTAAGATTCAATCTGGATAAAGACAAAGAGTGCAATTCTTGCTCTGAGCAGGAAAAGCAAAGATCTCGATTACACGCTTGAAAAATATGTAAAAGTACCTTGACCACGAATGCACTGTATTCATATAACGATTGTAAGAAAATTATACCTTCTGTTTGTGAGATGGATATTTACAGGTGCAGTATAAGAGGAGAAATCCAAAAATCAAAGTAACGTACATAGCTTACAGACTTGTAAAAAATGCTTGTAATGCTTTGAAATATCCATGCTAGCAAATATAACAATAGCATTCATCCATTTTCTAACATCTTTATCCAAGAGGTCTTACAGGGTCAGCAATAACAATGTAGGAGTAGAGTTACATTAATCAGGGTTAAATTAATGCTAGCAGTCTTTTGAGACAGTGTTCACTAATATGTTCAGATGCTGTTAGTAATTACACGATTGTGTTAAAAGGTGCAAAACAATGGAACTGTTTACTAAAAGAATATTAAATTGTGTGCCATGGAGACCTCTTGTGGCTACAGAAAAAAATTCCACTTAATCCAATCGCCATCTTGAATCCTTGCTCACCTCATCTGCTCACCTGCTGCTAGTTGTTCATCTTAGCTCCTTTGCCTCCTGTGCTTCTCCTTTGCTCTTTGGTGGTGAAAGCAGGTGAACACAAGCACTGTGCCATCTCAGCCCATCTTGTCAAGATCCACCTGTTGAGACCTCACCTTTGCCTTCTACGATCCTTGTCTTAGTGTGGTCTCTGTCCTTCTGTTTTTTGTTTGTGTTATCATAGGCACAGTCATGATTCATGTCAGTATTACAATTGATGAAACTTGCATGGTTCCTTTTATTTTTTTACATTGAATTATTATAACTTGTTAACTTGGTTTTATTTTTGTTAATACCACTTATAATGAGTTTTTGCAGTTTCTTTGGAAAAGCATTCAATTGCCTTGGATATTGGCATTAGGTAAATTAATGACTTATAATTGCTAATAACACTTTGGTAGTCTATACTTCCCTCCACCTCAGGCTACAGCATATGTAGGGTCTCTTCAGAAAGTTGGTGTTAAAGGGTTTGCATAGTTGTAGTAAAAGATATTTAGCAACATTATCAGCTTGATCTAAATGGGGGCAGGTGACTAGACCTTGTATCATGCTGGAACTTTCAAGAAAATGACCAGTTGCTCATGTGACAATGTGAAACGCAAAAGATGGGCAAGGAACAGAAAAGGAACACAGAGAGGAGATTTAAACAGGAGAGGCGAAATTGCAAGAGCAAGCAATTTAAAGTCAAGAACTTCTTTGCCGCTGGATTCCTCCTTGATGAACTGAAAAATACAAAGTATTGAGCCCTGAAGGGACTTAAAGTAACTTTACAAAAAGTAACTTTGTTTTTAAATTTGTGTCATTTTATTTGTAAATAAAAGATTGATTTGTCCACTTTGGTTTGCATTACTATGGCCTTGCTCAATCTGGCCTCCCTAAAGCTCCACATTATTCCAGTTAGTGAAGAAATTTCTCACTTCTTTAACTGATCTGCTGTTGTGTCCACAAATGTGTAGGGAGCATGTGGACACAATTTACACATGGAAAAGTCAGGTGGTACTTGTGTAAATACAAGGAAGTATTAATTTTTCTAAAATGAACTGGCCCAGTGGAAGAACACTCACATCAACTCCTCTATCACTAGGGTTCTGACGGCGCCGTTTAGCTAACCGAGCAGGACACGGATAAATATCGCCACACCACATTGGCTATGCCCCCCATTCTCAAACAAAACAGAACATGAACAAGAGAATGGAAAAAGGAAACCCAGGGAACAACAATTTTTTTTAAAAAAACTTTTTGGCCTTGGACTCAATGACTACTGCACTAATTTAACATGTCCAAAACCTTCTTAGACCAAACCCATCTTAAATAGGATTAATTTAATGTGCAGTGTTTCCACTATATACCAAATGATTTACAATAGGTGTGAACTGCTTTCTTGTGAACTTTCAAATATAAATGCTTCACTAAACAGTTGTTTCAGGGAACGTGTCTATTTTCCATCTCTCCAGTCAAAACTCTAGGTGTCAAAGGCCACTGTCCAACAGGTTTTATACATGAAGGTCTCTCTAAATCTCCAGCCCATTAAGAGCAAAGAAGTGCTTCAACTTGCCCGGTTAAGAAAATAATTATTTCAATTAGGTAATCTGGAGCTCAGATGGAAAAATAAAACAAGAAACTCTCTGTCTCTCCAGGACTGGAGTTGTGATCCCCTGAGCCAAAAACAAATCTGAATACCTTACAGTTAACAGTTATTTTGATATGAAAACAGAAATTTCTAATTAGTAAATCATTTCCTACATCTGGTGCTCATTTAAAAATCTAAGACAAAAACAATAGAAATGGGTTACAATGATGTGGTTTGGGCGTTTCAGACGAGGAGACCCCTAAACATTTTAGGACTAATTCAATTAATTATTCATGTAATTAAATAATTACCCTCTCTGTCATCATGGAGAATTGCTTGATGATATAGCACACAACCTGAGGTTTTATTCATGATATGTCACCACCTTAAAGTAGAGTTTATGACACATTGCAGACACACAGCTCTCATTGCAACATACACAAATTGTCAAATACTTAATCCGTGTCTCTCTGGGAGTTGTAGGTTGTTGCTGTCTGCTTGTCTTTAAGGAAGCATATTTAGAATGTTTTACAAACTACAAAACCCACAATTCCGCTCTCAACCCTTTACAGCTGCAAGTGATGTCATAGAAAGCAGCATGGCGGTGAGCGTAGCGTGGTGCAGGGCGAGGAACTTGTATGGTTAGAGAAAAGCTCAGCATATTAATGGATGACATCTCGACAGTGTGTCAGAAGTCCTGAAAGAAGTGAGTTCGCTTTTTAATTGAAATAGGCCCAAAATCAAAATCCAAAAGAGGTATAAAATATTAACCAAACGTGGGTACTTTTGTATACTAATTTTGAATAATCGCTACCGTGTTTTGTTAACTTTTTAAAATTCAGATTATTTGTGTAAACAGTAGGTGTAACTGAAGCGTAATGACAGTTTATAAAATCAAATCAGTACTGCACATAAAGTCGTTTTTCTTCTGTCTTCTGTCTGTCAGTTCAAAATAAGGCGATGACGTAGGAAATGTGCCTGTGTTTATGTATTGGTGTACGTGGTAGCAAGGTCGACCTAAAGCCCCATGAAATATATAATTTGTTTTATTAATTAAGAAGCACAACTTTTTCACAGTATGGATCACGAGGTGCCTTTTTCCTCGGCGCTCCCTTAAAAACAACGTGAGTCAGCTTGTACAGGCGGAGTGCATGATAGTGTTGTACTGTATGTCAGGTAGGTTGTAAGCACATTATGTTAATCTTTAATGCTACTTAAGCAGATATTTATTTTTTTGTCTTAGGGCGTAAACTGTACATTGTATTTTCAGCCTGCAGTTGTGCGGACATATTTAGGAGTTAGTTGGAAGTCTGGTAAAAGAGCTGTATACAACGTTTCTGTTTTATCATTTTTGAAGCATTTTTTCCGATGTTGTGGTATATGTTTATTCTTTTTTTTTTACTTGCTATTCATCTACCTATCCATTTTCTAACCTCTTTATCCAATACAGTGTTGCGGGGAAGCCAGAGCCTATACTGGCATGCAGTGGGCACAAGGCAGCCTATGCTCTAGATGGGTTAGGGCAGACACAAACACACACACTCATACCAGGGCCAGGTTTTCCAAGAAGCCAATTAACTTACCAGTATGTCTTTGGACTGTGAGAGGAATCCCACTTGAATACAGGGAGAACATGCAAACTCCACACGGACAGCACCCAGGAGTTGAACCCAGGGACCCGGCACTGCAACTGTGCCTCTGAGCCAACTTAGAATATCTTACCAATTCCAGGAGAAAAATTGCTTCTGAAAAGACTTCCCAAAGCTGATAGTCGGGGAGTGTGGTGGATAAAATTGTATACAAAAACGTAAGAATAGTTACGAACAAGGTATCATCCAGCTACTCAGCTTCTGAAAGAAACCCAGGAATTGTTATGACTGAATAATTTGTTCCGGACACGCATATCCTCCTGCATATAGAAATTGCATGTAGTTTTTGTTAGAAATTCCTCATAACCTACATTTGTAAATGTGGGTCTTTATTTAATTGTTAATCTCGCAGCAGGCTTTTTGGTTGATTTTGTCAATACCTGCAAGGATTCTGAATCCTTGTGTTTCAAGTTTCATTGTAATATCTGTTTAGCACCAAAGATGTTTTGTTATTTAAACAATTGAATGCTTAAGAGGAAGAAGAGACTTTTCTAGATTGTTTTGTTTTACCAGTGGGTGTTTTACATTCTTTAAGTCATGAATTTTGTTTACCCTTCTTTGAACGCTCGATAGAGCAGTGTTTTTTGTAACATGGCAACAACAGTTGTCTGAGATCGCTCATTAGAGGTCTTGTTAGTGGATCTTCATCATTTTCATCAGCCATTTTTGTCCCTAGCTATAGATACAGTACCTTAGTCTCCTAAAGTCCCTTCACAGAGCAGTACCTTCAGTTTTGTACTAACATTTTGTTACCATTTCATTTTCCTGTCTTCTGCGAAGCCTCACAGTTTACTTCTCTTTTTGACCAACCAATGGTTCAGGATTGGTCATAAATCTACACATCTTTGGACTGTAGGTTCATGGCCTGTTGCAATTTCAGTTTCTTCAATCATATGTTAAAGAGCATGAAGAATTAATAAGTTTTTGTTAATTTTAATGACAGCTTAGATTAGCATAGTCCCTTATGTCCTAAGATTCCAAAGGTTACTTAAGATACAGTACCAAAGATTCAGCTACTGTATAGCAGCTAAAAGACACAAGCGCTGGAGATGTGCCTGTTCTCATCTTAGTTATTGTGTATAATTTGTTTTGTCTTATAATTTTACAAATGCCTTTATATGTTGTAATTTACCATGTATAGTGACAATGCTACATTATACAAATGTTCAGCCACTAATAACAATAATGGCTATGTCTTATGCCTATGCCGCAATACAAAAATGAACATGGCCATTCTTAGGTTAACCATTATTGTCGTGGATTAAATGTTGAGGGTGTACCGACACCATATGATAATCTGCGTTGACAATTTTTAATGGAATTTGTTTGTTCACGCTTCAGAGCTTATTCCAGTCTATGCTGCAGTATGTATGTGATCTGTATTGTACATGTGAAGGAACCCAGGCAATCAGCTTCAAGGCTGACAGATATGCAGAGTGTTAGCACTGTAGCTAAGGATCTGCGCCTGTGGCTGGAAGGTTGCAGGTTCAAATTCCACAGCCGGCAGAGGAATCCTACTCTGTTGGGCCCCTGAGCAAGGCCCTTAACCCCTGCTGCTCCAGGGGTTCTGTATAAATGGCTGACCCTGCACTCTGACCCCAAGCTTCTCTCTGCCTGTGTGTCTCATGGAGAGCAAGCTGGGGTATGCGAAAAGACAAATTCCTAATGCAAGAAATTGTATATGGCTAATAAAGTGATCTTATCTTATCTTAATGATTTGTGGGAAATATGATGTAACTTGTGAAAGGTCCTTAGGCTGTGTAGCTAGCCTCAGGAAGAGCACAGCTTTTTGAGCAGTAGAGAAGCTTTATTTAATTGTGAAGTTGCAAACTATGTGAACTAAGGCCAGCAGATGAAAAGTGGCTGAGTTTGTAGAAGAAACAAATGTCTCCAGTGTTCAGCCCCTTTAGACGCTTTGATGTTCCCTATCTTTCCACCCTGAGTAGCAGACACTGAGCAGTAAAATATGAATAAATAACACAGTCTCCTTTAGTTGCAGGTGCATTGCACTGTGGGCATTTTGAGTTTGATGTTTGTGACAGAATAGTACAAGGATGGTGTCTTTTCTCCCAGGATGATGCGAAGATCGAGGATAAGTGTGAGGCCCAATGTCCGGCCTGGGGGTAGAGGCCTCACCACTTCATCTCAGGACCCTAAGCCCTCAGAGGAAACTGCGGCTGAGCCTCAGAAGGTTCCAGAGGAAAGCCAGGAAGCTGGGAAGGAGACCCAAGAGCAAGTCAGCAAGGCTCATCCTGGAGATCCAGGAGACCCGTCACATGATGAAGCTGGACAGAAACCCACTCAGGAAGGACAGCAAATCAGCACCCCCCATAACCTGTGAGTAGTTCACAGCATAACTGTATTATGCTTTGCTCTCTTATATTTTATTATCCTGAGTGAGGCTTGCATGTCCCATCACAGTGCTGAATGATATTGAATATGATTTTAAATGTTCAGATTGACTTACCCACTGGTCCTGAAGTTGTAGGAGATCTCAGCTTTAACAGTTTGAAGGCAGCCCTTGATATGAAAATTACTATTAATGGGCTGGAGTGAAAGGAAAGGGTTTTAGCATTGCTGGATTGGGTATTGCTTTGTCAGTTAGGTTATTAAAATTGATTTTTTGTATATAAAAGTTAACCTACTTAGAATATTAGGAAAACCACCAAAGGTGAGCACCAACAATTTGCAGAAACAGTCTTAAATGATAATATTCTTCATGCCTCATTGGAAAGGTAGACTGCAGTGCTATACTGTCCTCATTTATTTGTTTCTCAGTAAAATGCTGGATAGGTGTATTATTGTTTGCTTTACAAGATCATTTTGTTATGTTTAAAATAGGAATGCAAAGAGTGAAGAGGGTGCGGCCTCTGCTAGCACCAGTTCTCCAGCCACCACTGTACAGAGAAGAAAACGCTTCTCCGCGATGCCAAACCTCGCCAAGCCCAGAGCAGTTCCTGCCTCTGCCCAACCACGTGCCAGAGCAACGCCCAAGTCACCCCCTGCAAAGCACGTCACGTCACCTGCTGTCGAGGATAAGGCCCCGACTTCGCCAGAGAGCATGCAGGCAGAGAACACTCCCCGCAGAACCCTCACGTCGCCAGCCCGACGAAGACCTTCCGGTGGAAAACAGCCAAAGGCCGCAGAAGAAAAATCTGAGGCTTCTGCCTGTTCAAGTCAACCTCTGTCATCTGGACAAGATAACACAGCTAGTGAAATATCACAAAAGCGTACCTTATCCCCAAAAGTCTCACAGGAAAGCACATCTGCAGGGAGCACACAGCAACTGACTGAATCCTCACTTTCTGGTCAGAAAGAATCACAATGCAGCGATTCATCACCAAAAGAACCTTCCCCTAAATCTTCTGTGCCTCTAAATAAGCCAAGCATTTCTTCAGACCGTGAGAGGATCCTAAAAGCCCGGAAACTGAGAGAGCTTCTTCAACAGGAAATTCAAAAAGAGAAAGTGAGTTGTTTGAGCAGGGTGATTGGAATTATGACTCATTTCACGTTAAGCCTCGTGTTTGGGAACTACATGATGGAAACCTTTGAATATAGTACTTTTGGTTGTTGGTATTCCCAGATTTGTTTTTTTGCATATATATTAAGAATTGCCATTATTTATTTTTGTTATTGCCACTCGATTCTTAGCACAGCCAATTAAGTGTTTTTGGCTCGCAGCTACAAACCCTGTGATTGCTCACAGGGAGAAAGAAGAAGTGTGGGCAGACTCCTCTGATCTGTTACTTTTGAGCAATTCACAGGCTTAGCGCCTCATACTAGAGATTCAGTGCCAATTGGTGGTAATAATAATAATTGCTTACACTTTTATAGCGCTTTTTTTGGACACTCCACTCAAAGCGCTTTACAGGTAATGGGGACTCCCCTCCACCACCACCAATGTGCAGCATCCACCTGGTAGTGATGCATGTGTCTCTCATAACTGAAGGCATCCTAGCACTCTAATCCCAACCTGCCCTCAATGGCACTAATAGTGGAGCTAATAGTGTGCTTCCTCAAGGAGAGTCCTGATCACAGTGTGCTCGTGATATTATGCACGTTCAAACTTGTAATCATTGACCTTAACCACTTCTCAAGCAGGTGTCCTTACTGGTTGAGCTACACTTAAGCTACCTACAGTAGGTTTAATCAATTTGGTTGTTTTACCCAAAATAGTGATTTCTTAATGTCCATTTGAAGAACTGATAAATAGTTATGCCAATTGATAAAACACCTGCATTTTGGAGGCAAAACACTCGTGCTCTTCTTTAAAGGAGCCAAGTCCATCATAGGACACGGCCTTAACATAATTGTCCCTTGAGCAGTTCAGCAAATATTTAGGAAGCAAAGGAAAAGCTCTTTATTGCAATCCATATGGTTATATGTGCTGTTCGGTATTGATCTTGTTGTCTTGATTGAGCTTGAATATTATAATAAGGACTGCATTATTAGATTAGCTGGATCTGACTAAGTTTCTCAGAAATTAAATGGAGATACTTGTAAATAATGACAGGAAAGTAGCAGATATATTGAATATTTCACTTGGGAACATTCACTCATAAAATACTCATGGTATTTTATCAGTGATACTTAAGGAAACAATATGTTATTCAGAGATCGTTAAAAAAAACTTCCAGCAGTCTCTCAAAATAGGGGTAATACCAACTGACTAGAGAATTGCTAACGTAGTTCACATCTATAAAAAGGGTAAAAACATCAATCCAAACAATTGCAAACCATTACGTCTTCTTTTACATGGAGAAATATGGAAATCGCTAAAACCAAAGTAGAGGAGCACCTGTATGGCAATAAGATTCTAAAGGATATTAAAATGGGTCGAATGGCCCTTCTCATTTTCGACAATTATTATGTTTCAGTACATCTACAGCAGTATTTATCATTCACAGCACAGGGGGCACAGCCACTAAAAAATATAAGTGTCCAAGTATATTTAGTAAGAATAGAAATAATAGGTTTTCTGTTGGAGGTAAGAATTTGCTGCTACTTCACATCGTAATCACGTCATTGTATCCTGGTAATTCACATCTGCTCTAATCATGGAAATTAACTTTTATTTTATTCATCGATTTTCTAAACTGCTTTATCCAGTCCGGGGTGGCGGGGGACACCAGAGCATAACCTGTCAAGCAACAAGCGCAAGGCGGGATACACCCAAGACAGGAATGGGAGTAGTGTCAATTCCGGGGGTGCTATCTGTGTGTGTTTGTCCATAGACACAAACACATACTGTACTCACTCATACCAGGAACAGTTTCACACAAGCCAGTTAACCTAGAATTATCTCTCTGGACTGTGGGAGGAAACCCGTGTGCAAATAGGGATAGAAGATCCAAACTCCACTCAGATAGTGCCCACAGAAAGGAACCCAAGGTCTCAGAGCTGCAAGGCAGCAAAGCTAACCACTGTACCACAGTACCACCCTGTACACTTGACAAAAGGTTTCTTTTGGTTACTCCCTTAGAATTGACCTCTCAATGTATCTTTTAATACATTCAGTGCCAGGTATTTTAAATACAAAGAGGGATCGTAGCTTAGCTCCCAGGATGACCAGAGCTAGGGTGGAGCGGTGGCTCTGTGGCTAAGGATCTGTGTCTGTGGCTGGAAGGTTGCCGGTTCAGATCCCGCAGCCGGTAGAGGAATCCTACTCATTGGGCCCCCGAGCAAGGCCCTTAACCCTAACTGCTCCAGGGGTGCCATATAAATGGCTGACCCTGTGCTCTGACCCCAAGCTTCTCTCCCTGTCTGTGTGTGTGTGTCTCATGGACAGCAAGTTGGGGAATAGGCAAAAAGACAAATTCCTAATGCAAGAAATTGTATATGGCCAGTAAAGTGATCTTATCTTATCAACTGCATACTATTGTTTTCACAATACCCCAGTGCAATCTGAACACCATCATTTCAGCATCACCCTCTGTCTTTAATTACTCTAAACTATGCCTGAATAGAGATTTCTGGTTGAGGCTTCAGATTATTTCGGTCTTTTTAGAGAACAGAATCATGTTAAAATTAGCTTAGAAAAGGCAGTTTCATTTATTATCCAGGTCTTGAATCCTTGACTCTTGTTCTTGGTTACAGAAAATGAAGAAAGGGAAGGTTCTCACATTTGAAACCCCTGTCCCTCAGGACCGGAGCAAGATGATAATGAGGGACTTCATATACTATTTACCAGAGAGCAATCCAATGAAGTAAGTTTTCTTTTCTGTTTGCTGAAATTTTTTTGTGCCCTCAAATGTCGATCTCTCTTCTAAGTCTCATCATGTTCTGGTCAATATAATAATTGCTTTCTGGACACTCCACTCAAAGCGCTTTACAGGTAATGGGGACTCCCCTCCACCACCTCCACCAATGTGCAACATCCACCTGGATGATGCGACGGCAGCCATAGTGCACCAGAACGCTCACCACACATCAGATATCAGTGGGGAGGAGAGCAGAGTAATGAAGCCAATTCATAGATGGCGATTATTAGGAGGTCATAACTGGTAAGGGCCAATGGGAAATCTGGGCAGGACGCCGGGGTTACACCCCCTACTCTTTTCGAGAGCCACCCTGGGCTTTTTAATGACCACAGAGAGTCAGGATCTCGGTTTTATGTCTCATCTGAAGGACGGCGCCTGTTTACAGTATAGTGTCCCCCTCACTATACTGGGGCATTAGGACCCACGTGGACTGCAGGGTGAGCACCCCCTGCTGGCCCCACTAACACCTCTTCCAGCCACAACCTTAGTTTTTCCCAGGAGGTCTCCCATCCAGGTACTAACCAGGCTCACACCTGCTGAGCTTCAGTGGGTTTCCAGTTGTGAGTTGCAGAGTGATATGGCTGCTGGCTGATAAGGTTCTACCTTGCAGATGTTCTTCAAAGAAAAATGGGCCAGTTTGACTAAAATATGTATTTGCAACATTTTTTGGTTTTCATCATCAGGACTAAGCTTTATGCCTAAAACCTCAGATATATTAGTATGGTTATTCACCCAAATGTTTGTTTAATAAGACTGTCCTTTCTTGCATTGCTTAGTTTCTCTTGGTTTATCTATTTTTTAGTAAAAGATAAACCAAGTTAATGTGTTACTTGTCACATATAAATTACTTGGTGTTTCTGGCATATGGTAACATTTTCTTTTCTAAGGAGTTTAGGTGTATCTGGATGTATCTGTGTGTCCTGTGTTCAAATGAGCTAATGTTCAACTTAATAACAGGTCTTCATTAGAGCACGAACAGAGGCAGACTGAGACTGTGACGACCCTTCCACCCAACAGAGAGTAAGAAAAGAGTTCTGATGCATTTGCCTCCCATTTGCATTCCCGTATACACCTTTAATTAGAGTAATATCTAATATTTATGTTTAACTATCTCTATCTATATGGTTTTGAGACCATTGCATATGTTGTGGGTTATCTTTGCAGATTTGTTTTCATGAAGTGGTTGTGTAATGGGTGCACTGTGCCAAGACATACTGTAGATGGCAGTATCAATAAGACTCCCCTGAAAACTAAATAATTATCATTTCGTTTCTAATTTGAGCTATAACCACAGGTAATCATAATTAAATAAAAAATGTTTATTTCAGCACATATTTATTTAATTCCACTGTAAGACTATAGAAAACAAGGCACAATGATGAGTGGTTAAGATTACCAAGCACAGCCACAGTCTGTTGAGATTATTGGATTCTCACACTATACACTATAGCTCGCACTGCATGATGTTAATGACACCTTTACCAAAGTGATACCATACCTCTTCAAAGAACTTGCCTGCACTGCAGGAACATGGCTCTACTTATGATCAGATGTGAGAGTAAACTGGGATTTGACTTTGCTGTTTCTGTATCTTATTGTGTAAAAAAAGGGGCACCCATCTCTCAGTTCAGAATATTGTTAATCTAGTTATTTATTAATTTACCTTAAATTATATATTCATTTTATACATATTTATATGATAAATTAATCAGGTATAAAATGATCAGGTAGTGCCATAGTGAGAATTAATATATTGTTTGAACAGAATCCAAAACATTGCTAGATTTTTGGCAGTGCGGGCAGTTGCTGTAGTGGTTCATAATCCTTCTTTTGAACCACAGGCTAATTGCTTTCATATTTCTATTTAATGCATTTTTATTTTATTTTCAGTTCTTTAATTGGCTTTACAACTGTTACAAAACCCAAAACCAGATGTTACCTGAAATTGACCAAAAGATAGATCTTGAAGATATGATATAGCAAAGAGGCTTAAATGGGTGATTTGTGTTCAGACCTTCAGTGAGGCCCCAGGAGGAAGAAGAGGGGGAGGAGGACGAGGATGAGCCTGTCCAGGACGACCAGCTTCTGGTTCCCAGGGTGAAAGTGGCAGAAGATGGCTCACTTATTATTGATGAAGAAAGGTAATGGAAATGTGGTTAAACCAGACTGCCATTGAAATTATTTTCTACCAGTCATTGAGTTAATCCTAAACTATGAGAAGAACCTAGTGGGAAGAGAGAGAGCTGAAGAAATTAAAGCTTTAATGATTGCAAATTAAACTTTATTTTCATTTTTCATTAAAAAATCCAGTATAAAGTTATAAGAAAAAGAAAAACAAGCAGAGTACATCATGAAATTTTTGGCAAACTCTTCTCCTCAAGGGCTGCTGGATAATAGATGATCTTCTATATTTGTGACCAGATTTTTCAGATAATTAAAAGAAAGTTATATATATATGTTTTAGAACGATTATAAATGAAGCGTGTAGCATTTGAAAACACAGAATAAATTTAAAGTTTAAAGTATAGTGTTGCACAAATGGTGCAAGATATAAACAGCAGATAGTTTATTTAATGCAAGGCACAGTACATTTGCAAAATACTATTGATAAATGAAGTAATATTTGTAAATATGGTGTACTTTCAGATCACCTGAAAAAGTTGGAAGCTTCTTCTCTAGATGCTTTAATATAGTGAGAAAAATTGAGAAATATTAGAAACAATGTGGTCATGTCATTAATATGATACTTTAATCAGAATGGGTCAATAACAGTTAAGGTTTTTAACTTTGTTTAGTGATGCACAGAATTTTTACGATTACAATATTAAGCTAGGAGCTCAAAAAAGTTTAGAATACAAAATATAACAGTAGTTTTTCACTTAAATGTAATTTTTGGACTTAAAATGCAATTTGTTGTGAGAGAGAGAAATTGTACATTATGATTATGTAAAGATTTGGGGCATTCCGTGTTTGAGCTCAAGCTACACAAGAGTTTTGCTAGTTATTGAAATGATCCATTTTGTTTAGTCACCATTTAAACAAGTCTTCCCGTATTTTTCAGTTTGACTGTGGAGGTTTTAAGAGTCAAAGGTCCCAATGTAGTAGAACAAAATGATCCAATTTTTGAGCGTGGCTCTACCACAACCTACTCCAGCTTCAGGAAAGCCAGCTACACGAAGCCCTGGTCCAACAGAGGTGGGAGAATAAGTCACATTCCATTTCCACTTCTTCATTAGTATTAGGTTTTAATTAAGTAATTATTGGTCAAAACAAAGTGTCTCTTGCTTTAGTAAATTGTCAAGTTAAACATAATCTACAATTATATAAACGGTTCTTTTTTATTATATTCTAACTGTATCTGTGATATCTTAAAAAGTCATTGTAATATTTTTAAGAGTCAGACTTTATTAAAAATAAAGTACAGTGTCATGATGACTTAATCTTAATGTTTTATATTCACAGATACAGTATTTGTCCTCTGTTTCTGTTGTTGTGCAGTTTTTGTGTTTGACTGATTTTGAATGTGTACTTCCTGTAATTTTAGAGACGGACATGTTCTTTTTGGCTATCAGCATGGTGGGGACAGATTTCTCAATGATTGGTCAGCTCTTTCCACATAGAGCCAGGACAGAGATCAAAGTAAGACTTTTTATCTCTTTTATCAGTTACTTCTCTTATGTAAATCAATGATGGATCAGTGAATGTTTGCTGTGTGCCCTCTCCTTTTGTACTTCAGGGAAACTTACTCAGGCCTCTGTATAATCCAAGAGAGAGTCAAGATACTTTCAACAAATGTTATTGTAGATTTCTTTTAACACTTTTAAAGGCGTTCTTAGAACGAAGACAAATATATTTTTACTCTCTGTAGTACTATTATGATTACAGTATAATATTTTTAATAATTATCCATTACAACATTATCCGATCTATAAAACATGATTTTATAATGTAATATATAATGTATATAATATATATAATATAATTATCTTAATAGTATTTCATTAGAGGTATTAAGGTTGAAGGACAGTGTGTGCAGTATAGGTACCATCTGGAATATGGCCTGAGATTTGAAGGTTTCACTGTTTCACTGTATGGAAGCAACTTGTTTGTAGCATGCTACTTTGTTTCATAACCTTCACTTTTCATGTAATTAAACTTTTTAAAAGATGGACCAATTAAACAAAATAACCAACTGGATCTGTGATCTTCTGTTACTTCCAATCCTATACATTAAAGATTTCTAAAATATAATACTGATAATGCCATTAACAGTTTGAATTGATCATTGAATATTTGTCTGGTAATAAGCTTGCATAGAAAGGGAGGTTTATGTAGTATGTGTCACAGTTTGCATGATGTACAATAGACTTGATCAACAGTTGTATGATTATAGATTTTTTATACAATTAAACCATGTGAAATACTGTATGTATTGCTCTTTTAGAAACTAGAAAACAATGACACTGAATCCTTGAACAATCATGCATACAGTTAAACGGTAACTTTTTGTGATAATATATTGTGTTGCACCTGTAGTTTCATGCTAAAATAATAGATATATTTTAAAACATTTTAACAATTTAATATTAAGTAGTGTATTATAATGAAGAGAAAATGTGTAAAATAGAGTTATTGGCACAGATTATCATAACATGGTTTCTTATTTATGTCAGTTCTGAAAACCAAATATGCGTCTGTTGTGTTTGTGTCCATTGTTCTGTGATCAATATGTATACCTTATACAGTATATTGATTCTTTTAAAGGGGAAATTCAGAAATAATATTGAGAAAAGGTTTTCAAGGGAAAATGGTGACTAAATTACCAGGGCAAACCTAAAGCCCTGTGGCACTACAGGAACACTCTAGTTTTCTTTATGGATTAATAACCAAAATAAGTTGTTTATTTATAAAAGAGAACAACAAATAATAGGACAATACAGATGCATAAAATAAATATACATAACATATGTACATTAGATATGGTTAGATACTAAAATAATTCCAGCCATGGATATACAGTACAGTACTGTGTTACATTAACATCTATAATTAAATTATAAATCTGGTTTTAGGCATGCTCAAAATATACAGAGTTTACAAATGCTTTATAATTTGAATCACCTGTCTTCCTAAGTTTGTTATGGATATATCACTGATTGTGCCTGTATTGTATTGAGACGCTTTTATATTATGTAAAGTAACTATGAAGGACAGGATAAGCTCCACAGTCAAGATGCTGCTAAGCCTTCAAGCCTTTGGAATATCATGTATTGCCTATGACTGGAATTCCCCAGCAGTAAGTTTTCTCTGGTCAGGTGGGAATATGTGGGCTTCATTTGGGGGGCGTTTTCTGTACAGCTGCAACCCCTCAGACCTGTTGTTCACCTGTGAGCTTGTGGTGATGCACATGAGTGCTGCACCACTCCTCAAAATGATGCTGTCTTAGCTGCAGGCCTTGTGGGATTTATAGTGTGTGGTGTTCATCCACCTCATGCTGACTGACATGACTCAATGCTAGGCTGAATTGATAGACTGATTTATTCCATGTATTTTATTATTTCACAGAACAAATTCAAGAAAGAAGAACGGACGAACTCCTGGAGGATAGACAAAGCATTTAGTAAGGGATTTTAATCCTAAACGCAGCAATAATATCTCATGTTTCAATTTTCTTAACTTTGGCATCCAGACATGATGTTGACCTCCCTATCTCAGTAAACAATGACTTGCATATATTTTGCTTGTTGTTTAGATTTAAGAACAGTTTTCAAGAAGTTGGCTGTGGAAATGTGTTTAGTTCCTCGTAATTTTAATTGTTTTAAAATGTGTAGTTTAGTTTCCTGTGAAAGTTAATTTTAACAAGCTCTGAAAATTCACCTACTAACATAAAAGCTTTCTGGGTTCATCTGAGTGGTTGATATAATGATTGTTCAGATATTTCACTGCTAAGCTGGATCTGTTTTCTCACTATGCAGTGCTTCTGTAAATAGCTGATGCATCATGTTAGCTATGTTTTTGTCTTGATGACATCTTGTAATCAGTACAAGATGCAATGTCTGTCTTGTAAAGAAAACTGAGTGCTCTGACTTTTTTCTCTGATTTTTGTATCAGAAAATTGTATAATAGAACATAATTTATTTGCACATGTGTGTATCAAGTGTTAGTTATACTCCTGTTGCTGCTGAAGAGAGTTGACCTTTTCCTGCTCATTTTTTCCTAGGACACTGTTTACGTTGAAAAGTGGATATATTGCATGTGCACACACACACCACACACAGTGGACAGTACATACACACCAGTTAACATAGTATGTCTTTGTGAGATGGGAGGAAACTAGAGCACACACAGAAGTCTCATGTGAGCAGAGGCACAATATGCAAACTCCATACAGAATGCACACCAGTCTGGAATTGTATCTAAGACCCAACCACCATGCCACCAGAATCATCACACCATGTATAAACGTGAAAGAAACTTTTTTGCTAATTACGGTGGGGTTTTTTTCCGTTACAGGAGAGAAAAGGCCATTTGATATTGATTTCTTCAGCAAACTTCTGGAAAAGGTTCTGATTGAAGATGCGAAGAAGAAGGAAAAATCTAGAAGCAGGAAGAATCTGACAAAGAGTACTTCAGCTAGACCAAGGAGCAAGCGAAAAAGTAAGGAGTTGGGTTAAAGCTGTTTTAGTATATTAAAATTTTTCTGGCCTAGGACGCTGGAGACTTTTATTTAACTGGTAGGTGTCTTAAACAGCTACTGAATGTAATGAGATTCACAGGAAACAAAAAACATTTTTTCAGTTTGTAAAAGCAATTCATGGTCTAACAAAAAAGTACCTAATTTGTTTGTTTTATGGTGCATACTCAAGGCAGCATCCAGCATTCTTAAAATATCACTTAAACATCTGTTATTGTCTTTTATCTTTCCAAACTTGCACTTGTTATCAGAAATCAGTAATGGTGAAATGCTTTCAGCCCTCTAACACTGTCCTGTTTGAAAAATGCTTTTTTTCAAATCATGGGACATTATCACATGGTGTTGGAACCCTTCTCAGGTTTATATTATCCTACTGGACTTGCTTTGTTTGCATTGGTGTGCAATAAATTAAACTTTGGAAGGAAAGAAATGTTTGCAAAGCTAGTAATGTCTATGGCTTCAGTTGAATCTCCTTCAAAGTCTACGGTGTTGTTTTTCAGAAAAAGTGAGTGACCAGGATAAAGCTGCTGAAGGCAGCTTCCTTGTGTCAGGGTCCGGCAGTGAGGATGAGGAGGGTGACCCGGAGCTGGCTGAGAAAGAGAATGAGGAGTCCTTCAGTGTGCACACAGGTGAGGACGGAGAGAGCAGCCAGGCGGGTCCTGCAGCCAGGAAGAAACGCAAGCACAGGAAGGACGAGGGAGCTGAAGACGCAACTTCTGAAAGGCCACCGGACACAAAGAAAAGGCAGAGAAAGAGAAAAAAAACATGCGAAGAAGGTACTCAGAGTTGCGTTTACACAGTTTGTTCATTCAGGACTTGGAGTTTGTGTGTGTTTGCTTTCTTGCTGATCTTTAACATATTTGACGTTGACCTTATTTTATTTTTAATTGCAGTAAGTCCAGCCGATACTTATGGTTTTTCAACAGCTAAAATTCAGGACGTACTGTACATCTCAAATGTTGTATGCCCTGAAGACAGTATGGATCCTGCAGCATTAATTTGTTTTCCTAGTAGGCCCAACAGAGATGGAAGTTATTTCCTGTGAAGAGCCTGGAAATGGAGCTGCTGGTGCTGAAGTTATACCTGATGGTGCCAATAGGTAATTTTCTGTCAATAACAATATTAGTGCTTCAGAATAGAGTAGTAGTAGAGGAGTTTATTGCCATGTGTACATGTACACTGGAATTCTTATTTGCGCCAATCTCTCAGGACATACACAGTACAGCAGACAACACAGTATGACAGACAGTACCACACAATATAGACAGTGTATTACATATGCATGATATTTACAGCAGTTCATATACCTTGCAGATCACAGGAAACAGAAAGCCCTGCGAAGGAAGGAAAGGAACCTCTGATCCAACCAGCTCAGCCCGCAAGACATCGTTCCCAGAAGCCAAAGCCAAAGCTTACACAGAGAGGAGGCAAGAGAGCTGCAGAAGCTTCGGAAACCCCAGGGGCTAAAAGCAGGACTGAAGGCGAACAAGGAACGGAAGGAGGTTCTCCTGGCTCCACGGTACATAACCCTATAGTAGTCTCCCTTAGTAAATATTCTCACTGGTAAAATTAATAGTGGGGAGCTGTGGGTAACAAGGTTATTTAAAGTGGAACTGCAGCTCTATTTTTATAACAGACATTGGTGACAGTGAAAGTAAAATGTACACAATAATAAAGTAATATATCATATTTACATCACAAAATTGACAAAGTTTGCAGGTATGCGTAGTGCCATATTCTGCACGGAATGAGGCAACCAAACTGCTGGTGAGTTGAAAAGGCCCTATTACATTTTAAACAAGCAGGCTTGTGAATACCGTACATAGGTTTTTGATCCAGTAGAATTATTGCTCTCGACCTTGAGACAGTTTCGCCAACAATTGCAACTTACTTGTTAAATATGCCACTTTGGAACATTTCTGCGGTGAAATGTCTGCTTGCATAACCTGCAGTTATTCACGTGTACATCACATTACATTACTCATTACAGAAACTAGTGAGCAGGAAGGGCAGCTTCACGCAGTTCAGACAAGCTCGAACTCTTACCTGTGAGACAGCGTAGCAACCATACAACTTTCACAAAGTGCACAATTTTGTGCTTAATTTGGAATATGTAAAATTTTGCAATAATTAAGTTAATTAATGTTGGTACTGAGATTTAATAATCAGTCTTGAGAAATTGGGACTGCAGTTCCCTTTTAAACATAATTCAGATGCTTGGAAGTCCAGTTCAGTTTGGAGATCTCAGTTTTTGATAGCTTTTATTCTATTTGTTAAGAAAAAAAGCCAAATGAAAGCAAAAATCACTTGAATTACTGTAACACTTTTCTTTTGTTGCCCATATACAGTACAATATTTAACCTTTGATTACTATTGGCCAGCAGCCATATCACTCTGCTTCTCACAACTGGCAACCCACTGAAGCTAACCAGGTGTGAGCCTGGTCAGTACCTGGATGGGAGACCTCCTGGGAAAATCTAAGGTTGCTGCTGGAAGAGATGTTAGTGGGGCCAGCAGGGGGTGCTCAATATATATATATATATGGGCCCAGGTATAGGTCCTGACTCTCTGTGGTCATTTAAAATCCCGGGGTGTTTCTCAAAAAGATTAGGGGTGTAACCCTGGCATCCTGGCCAAATTTCCCATTGGCCCTTACCAATCATAGCCTCCTAATAATCCCCATCTATGAATTGGCTTCATTACTCTGCTCTCCTCCCCACTGATAGCTGATGTGTGGTGAGTGTTCTGGCGCACTATGGCTGCCGTTGCATCATCCAGGTGGATGCTGCACATTGGTGGTTGTGGAGGGGAGTCCCCATTACCTGTTAAGCTCTTTGAGTGGAGTGTCCAGAAAAGCTCTGTATAAGTGTATTATTAATTATGTTGTTGTGCAGAAGCCATATGTACATGTATGTTCATTCAACATTTATTTAAAGTCTTTTCTTGTGGTGTGGTGTGTTGCAGGCAAGCAAAGAACCTGATTCCCAAGGACCTGGGCATGAGGGTGGTAACTCTAAATCCTCAAAAGGGAAGAAACCCAAAAGAGTGAAAAAACGCACCAATATTTTAGAGTCATCGGACAGTGAGAACCTAGGAGAAGATATGGAAGAGGACCCTGATCTCACTGCTGTGCAGGAGCACATGCTGAACAAACCTACCAGGTAAGCTCCTCTTGGGTCCTCAAGTATGAATTAGACATTAGAAATTAGATTGACTGAATGCAGCGTTGCCGATGGATCCACATCTTATTTTAGATGCTGATCCACGTTGTAGGTTGTAATGTAAATGTTTAAATGGGAGTCCCTGAATTTAAGGAGAGTTGTTCTGTGTCTTGTTTTGTTTTTTAAAGCTGTCTTCTATGTGGGTTTTGTATAACTGCTGTCTGCTTCTGTTAATATGAAAACAAACAGGGGGACTAGAGTAGATAGTATTCTACTGTTGATAAAAAAATCGCCTTTGATACTTCTGAGCAATCTTTATGAATAGTTTTTAATGCAAATTCGTCATTCAGTATATAGTAATGACAACTGTAGACTACTTTTTTAATTCATTAGCTGTCTTAATTTTAATGAGTAGAAACATGTTACCATTTTATCCTAAAATTAGTGTTTTAGACCTCACTTTGAGCTAAATATCCCACTCTATGATTTTTGGGTGGTTTTTTGGTATGAAGGTCAGGAAGAATACCAAAGTTTTCCCAGCATTTGAAGCAGCCCGAGGAGGAGGATAATTCTCCTGTGGCCTCCCCTTCTGCCGTGCCGCCGTCTCCTGAGGACTCTCCCGCTAGTCGGAGAGGCAGGGACCACTCTGCTACCCCCACGAAGGACAAACCCAGCCTAGACCAGAACCAGAAGACCCAAGGAGCTGGGAAGGCCAAGCTGGTAACTCTGAGGGCATCTCCGGAGGAGCCTGAGGAAAACAAGGAAGAGGCAGATGAGGGGAGGGCCGAGGAAGACTACTGCTATCCTACAAACCCTGAGGAAGTGAACCAGGCTCCTGCATTTGTGCCCGCCAGCCTGCGCTCACCTACCATCGTCCCAGTGGAAGTGGAGGAGACTATGGAAGAGGTGACAGTGCACACCCGCTTTTTTTTGTACTGTGACAGGGAGTTGTGGAAAAGAATAGCATTTCTTCCCTTGAAATGTCATTTATTTCTACTGGCTGTCTCCCTCTTGCCATAGAGAGAGAGAGTTATCATCAAATGCATTCACATAAACATTCACATGCATAATCACCAATTGCAATGAAGCCCTCATGTCTTCATTTTTTTTTCACCATTTCATTTGTCTTTTTGGATAAAGGGTTCTTTTCACAAAGTTTTTTTATAATACTAAAAGAGAAAGTGAAGTTTTTTTAAATGAATAGCGGTGTTATTGTATGCTATCAGAACAGTAAGTTCTGAATCGAAATCAACTGATTTGTTTATGTTTTAACAAAGAATCATCAAACCACTAAACAATCTGTGAACGTTATCTTTGAGACTTTGTGAGTAAAGCCCTTTCTCGTTATTTGTAATAGTCATTTTGTTTGCTTGTTTCATTTCATTTTCCATAACCCTGCCCTCCAACATTCCTTGTTTCTGCACAGCTTGAGATCTCAGACAGTGTCCCTGATGGACGCTGCTCTCTTGAGAGCGAGCAGACCCACTTCTCTCAGTCATTGTGTGATGAGGCCCTTTGCCGAGCTTCACAAGAGGAGGTTGTAGTTCCTTCTGAAAATCAGTTGGACATATTGGTTGTAAGTGATCAATTAGTTGTTTGGATTTCTTACCAGTGAGGTTTGTCTAGCTGACTTTTTGGGGAGTTCTTTATGCACCATTGTGAACTATTTTCGGATTTTAGTACTGTGGGCATTTTAAAATGAAAACAGGTCATCTCCACTTTACAGTCATGTGGTCCACATGTTTTGGGATTAGAAACCAGGCACTTAAGATAACATCTTAAAGTGACATGGTTTTGTTGGGAATTATATCAATGTAGCTGAACAACATTCCCAACCAGGGGTCAATAGAGACCGTCCAGGAGGACCCAGAAACAAGAGGCAGCCTTTCACTCGAGTAGTCTCATACATTATCATACAGTGACAGCATTTCAGATTTTATACTTCATGTACTTCATAACCGCAGAACCTTGGGAGAGGTGGAAATCTCTTCCTACTTGAAAAGTTTTAAGAAGCTGTTAAAACTGCTAAAAACAGTGTTTGAAGTCATCCTTGAAAGGAATTATCAGATTTAAAATGATTGATTTTCAATATTTAGACATTTGGGTTATTTAAATATTCCTACTCCATAATAAATGGGTTAGTTTACCAGTTGCCTTCTGGAGCAATTTAACACTTTCCTTCTATTTTATAAGTGTTTTATGATTTTTTCCTTCTATTTTATGAGTGTTGTTGTACCAGCTGAAAGTCTATATTAGTAACCACAGAAGAATGATGGTAGTTTCTAAAAAAATTGCTTTTTTTCCTTCTTAAATGCTATGTTAAATACAAAATCACATATACAAATACAAATTAAGTGTGCTGTGAGGTGAGATATTGTTGAGGAAATGTTTTTTTTCTAAAGATGCATTACATTCAGTTCTAAGTCCAAGTGCAGGTTTAGTCCCGCAATTTGTTGTATTAGTGCTGGACAAAAACCTGTAACCTCTCAGCAAATGTGTTATAAAACCTTGATCTGCTTTTGAGATGAGTATTGGGCTATTTTCCTTGCACTTGTCCAAATGGATTTGGCATTAAAGGTGTTGAGGAAAGAAATTGTCAATGCTGACTCTTACTAGTTGCATCTGATTCTTTTTGTAGGATGTGATTGAAATTTTCTCAACAGGATCCGTCTCTGGTAAGTTTTAAGGTTTCTTTTCTTGTGATAACTTTAATCGTTTAGTCAATATACAGTACTGAGCATCAGAAGAAACCTTTCACTTATAATTACAACAAATCTTTTTCATAACATGGGCACTGACTTTTTTATGTAACAGATTTGACAAGTAAATTAATTTGACTTGTAAATATTTGTCATAAGGGTGTGTACCTCAACAGTTACAGGCTAGCAGCATGTTTGGCTACCATTGGAAGCAAAACAAGCGGTACATATGCAACATGTGTTTTTCACCTGGTCTAGACAAGCATTTGCCTGTTCACTGCTCATGGCACCTGGTGTGCCACACATCATCCCAATTTATCCCATAGATGTTCAGTAAGGTTCAGGTCTGGCAACACAGGACAGCCCTGGCCCAACTGGATTGGCCCCCAGAAAAATGCAACAAATATAATACCATGGGGATCAGTGTAGTATATGACAAGTCATATAGTCATGTTGCCGTCAATCACTATGGTTGAAACAACTAGACACTCTTGTCTAGAGTAACACATTTGGACCTCCCCATTATTTTGTCTGTTTTACACAAGAGTTAGTATTCTGACATCCATCATGGAAGTCATAACAAAACCTTGACTCACCACTCAAGAGGACTTTGCACCACTGCTCTTGACTTTGTTATCCTCCTTCATATTGATTGCACACAGATATTGCTTCATTTCTCTGTTTTTCTTTTTCATAGCTGGGCCTGATATTCAAAAGGTTAAGTCACCTTTGCCCAGTCAGATTTCTCACTTTAGTGTTTATTCAACTCTCAGTCATTGTATTGTATTCAGTCATAAGTGTTCAATTAATCAAAATGATGCCAGAATATGTAGTTCATGCTCCAGTGTACTTTTTTCTTCTGAAAGCACTTATACAAGAACAGACTGATGTCTTTCATGCTCATTGTATGTATAGGTTATTTAGACATTTTCTTCAAACATTATAGTCTCTTAATATTTCCTTTTAATTATAGAAGTCCTGAATAGTTCAAATAAAGGGACGAAACTAGAGATATGAGACCCAGGTTTGTGTAGTCATACTTTATAGTTGCACTGAACATAAAAAAATCATTTATTGGACAAGATGCATTCAGTATTTTGAAAGACATTCTAAAAGCTGTTTACCCATCTGTGTCTCCTGTGCAGAATTCTCAGGTTCTGATAGAGAGAGCAACACTGAGGCCGCACAGACTTTGCTGACAATTAGAAACTCTGAGTTTGTGCCCGCAGAGGCTGATGGGAGAAGCACAGGTGAGAATAATGAAGCTGTTCCTATTGATTGTACTCGGGTAGTAATCGGGTGTTCATACCTGGAACTGCATGTAAACTTGGTCTTGACAGCATACAATTGATTGCTGTAGTATTGCCTAAATTATTAGGGCCTTCTAGGACCATAAGATAAATGTTGTTTATCTTCCCTGGCATAAAAAATTCCCAAATCAAAATCCTGTTGATAAGTGATGCAGCCATCGTTACACTTGCCATTACCCTCCTCCGCAACCCACAGAGGAGGATGATCATGAAGAAAAATGGGATAGGTCTGTCTTGTGGAATACAAGTGCTTTCAGAGGCCCAGTCTGTTATCTAGTAGAAGTTCCTAGAGTTTTGGCTTCTCCCAGCAATGTCCTGATGTTTATGTCTTAATATGTTGTGTGTATTGCATGTAGCTCTGCTCTACCCTTACTGGGATTCAATGATCACTTGTGGGCTCAGAGCCACACGGCAACAAACTGTTGTGGCAATAAACCATCTCATCTGCCTCGGTAAAATTCAGTACTGTCTAAATTTCAGTAGGGTCTCACTCAGTCCTCTGAGCCCTGTTACACTTGTATTAAATATTAAACTTGAGTGGTAGTTGATCTGTCCAGTTGAAGTTGTTTAGTTTTAGGGTATGAATCTCACAAGCATTTTTATTTTTGTTGCTTCCTTAATATTTTATAAATAGGATTTTGTGTATCTGTGATGGAGTGTGTGTTTTCCGTTTTTTTTTCTAGGATCAGAAGATGCCGTCATTGAACCTTCATGTCAGAGAGTGGAGGAAGAACAGGAAACCAGTGGGCAGCTTGGTTCAGAACAGACTGAGCAGCCAGACTGCGTCACTGAGGCCCCTCAGGCAGTGGAATGTGACTCCCCCGCTGCTGTGACCCCCTCAGAGACTTCAGACACCACAACAAGAGCTTCTCCATCAGTGGAGGAGCCCCCAAAACCAGGAGAAAGTTCAGGCACCGTGAGGTTAGTACTGTTGTTTATTGTGATGGTTGCTTTATCCTTTTTTGGTCTCATTGATGTCATTTTCAAGGCTTATTTAATATTATTATTTGGACAGTATTCACAATTTTCTTTTTCCTTTTCATGTCCATTGTTCTAATATGACACTTGTTTGGCAAAAACAAAAGTAAATCAATCATAGAATTAAAAATTAAAGAATATTGTCCATTCAAATTAGCATAGTTATGCATCTGATGGATATGCAGGTTCTCAAACTGGCTTGCTGAGTAAAGTTAATAGGAATGGGTACCATGGTGGATAAGGTACTTGTTGCATCTGTTCACATCTCGTTTAATATTTATTTTCAATGACTGGACTTTATGAGATTAAATATTTTGAGGTCTATGAGCTATTTTGTAACAACACAGCTTCACATCTTAAGAAAAACTCAAATAGTGTTCTCTTTATTTTTAGTGGTTCTGATGAACAGGAAAGGGCTGCTGGCCCGGCCTCCTCAGCCCAGAATGGAACTCAGCACAGAAGGACAAGGTTCTCAAAGCTTAAACCCAACCTGGTGAGGACAGCTAGAGGTCCACAGGTTCAACCCGTACGAGTTGGAGCACCTCGCATCAGCTGTGGTAGGAATACAAATTTATTTGAATCACTTTATAACATAGGTGACAAATGGAAGCAAGTAGCATTTCAAGTTTAATTTGTAGAATGTTGTTTAATTTTTTTATTCTTCTCCTTCCCCTTTTTTTCCTTTGATGCTTAAAAAATAATTATAGACTTTGTCCCACACTTTCGTATTTCTTTTTTCTCCTGATGCTAGGTGATGTCCAAATTGCCTGGATTCTGGGTGTGTTTTAGCAGTCACAGTTCAGATGTGACTGTTAGAAAAGCAGTTAATTTTTAAATAGGATATGAATGCCCAGGGTACACGCATTTTGTGTATGAAAGAAAATGGAATACAGCACTTTCTCTTTACCAGCGACTCGGTATTGGAAAGACACGTTTCACAATTTCTTCTTTAGACAGCTCAGTTGAGCCTACTCCTGTTGAGTCTGCCCCACAACGCTTAGCTACCGAGGAGAAATCTGTCTCAGACAGTGACAAGGAGAAAGACATCCCAAGAGAACAGGGTGATACAGAGGCATCAGGTGATGATGTGCAGAAAGAAAAAGACATCTCTAGGTAAGATAGCTAATGAACAACATAATAGCATTTACATGTCGGTATGAAAGACTATAGTCTTCATTATAGTGTGTTGTGATTATTAATATGACTTTCACTGTATTTATTTAATAGTAGGTAAATTTAAAATCCAAAGTTAGAGCAGTTATAGAATTGCAAGAAGTCCATACAGTTTAATGAATTAGGTACAGCTTACCTTAGATTTTGAATAAGTGATTGAAGAGAGTAAATGTAACATCCGCACCATATCGCCATTTAATGTATTTCACTAAGAAGGCTGCTAACTTTAAAACTTTGGAGGTCATTGAGAACGTATCATTTGAAAACCATGAAAATGTGATGTCACAATGTTTACTACATTCTTTCATTCTGTCTCTACAATTTATTGTATTTATTTATTGTTCTCACTGTTTAGACCCACCCCATTGAAAGCTACTCACTGGCTCAGTGAGCCCACAATGTATGCTTATACTACTGCTTTTGTAATATAACTAATACACTAATACACCTAATCCTAACATTAGAGAAATGGCAGCTGGGAAAATGGAGCACAAAATAACGCAACTGGAAACCAAGAAATGAAGGGAAGACATTAGACTGAGACCTGTAGTGGAGAATAGTGAAGCCTTGAAGTAATTCTCGTTTTGTACAGCCAGTAAATAAACAGTACAAAATTTTCTCATGAAGCTCCTGTAATAATTCTACTTATTTTTAAAGTGTTAAATATAAAAATATAACAAATATAATGCTAGATTGCTAATTTGAACAAGCAAAAATTGACATTTATTTCAACCCTAAAGGCTTTATTTTGATATTCTGAATTGATAATAGTCTGTATAATATCTAAGTGAGTAACTGCTGTTTGGCAGAGTTCCTGGGTCCCCTGAAGTCACGCCGGCGTCGAGCGCTACAAACCCAGGCTTGCCAGCTCAGAATGAGGGTCGATTCAGAAGGAGCAGGTTCCCAAGACCCAAACCCAATCTGGGCAGGACAGTCCGAGATCCCCAGACAGGACAGGATTGTCCGAAACCAGCCCCGAGCAGAGCACCTCAGTACAGTGCTGGTGAGAACACTGAGTACTGAAGGCAGAGGGATGTAAAATAAAAAACTTTTATTAAGAAAATTTCAATGTATTTCAGGTGTTTGTCGCATTGTTGTAAGTTATTGTAAGAAGATTTTTCTTTTGAGCAAAGTTTTATACATATAGTACTTTAATGAACTTTAGAAACCAAACACACCACATTCACCCCCACATGACTGCTGGATGTAAAGTTAAGAATATAATTGTTGTTCTTATTTTCTCACTTTGTGTATTCATCATCTAATTTCCAGATATATCTTTCACTATCTTGTTTTCAGCCAGTTCAGATGTGCCTGCACCCATTACATCTGTCCCGCCGTTGTCGACTGAAGAGCACCAGCCTGGCTCAGACAGTTCAAAAGACAAAGATGGAACAGGCCCGGCTCTTAGCAAGAAACCTGGTGAAGATGCTCAGAAACGGGAGGGCACTCCTGGGTAAGATTCCTAATAAACAAAAAAGTGAAACTGTGCCAGGGTTTCATATATTGGGAAAAAATGTCCATGGGCCTCAAAAATTCACAAAATCAGAAAACGAGCATATTCAGTAAAATTGTAATTGCACATTACATTTTAAAACATTTTAAATCCTAATCAGTCTGCCCTTCCTCAATATGAAAGTAAAAATCTGTGATGAACTTGAATTAAGTGGTGGCTTTCTATTGTAATGTATGTGATTGAAATATCTATATTTGGAATATCGTGTTTACAGTAATCTTAATATTGGACTACTGTAAAATAATACTCATATCATTCACAATATGCCAGTATTATTTCATATTAAATTTGTTTGGTTTCCTCAGTTATTGTAGATGTGTTACCTAAGTTTTTAAAGTTACACTAAGAACATTTTAAGTAATGGAAAACTATTCAGAGCCCATCTTGCAAATTTAGTTCCTTATAGCATTTTGATTCATGTATCTGATTCAGTCTTTTGTTTCAAAGACATGGGAGACTCAGGGTCAGTGACAGCCTAACCTTTTTGTGTAAAGATAGATCTGCTGTTTTTAGTGCTAAATGCATATCCCTTTTCCTTTCTGTCTGTACTCCTATGGTTATAGAGTGAATAAGCAAAAAATGGACTTATTTTCTAGGGTTTCTGAAGAGTCTGAAGGCAGCGCAGAGATGAGTGCATTATGCCAAAGCTCCCCAACCGAAAACAAGTCTCAGAGCGGAAGGAGCAGGTTCCCCAGGCCCAAACCCAATCTGGGAAGCACAACCAGGGGTCTTCAGATACCGGTGCAAGACAAAGCCCCACAGAAGATCATTGGTGAGAGCACTGCACATGGAGGGGCTAGGAGGAATGGTGACTTACAAACTGAAAAAAAAACTTTTAAAACGGTATTTTTGTTTTTTGTGAATACAAGTGAGGAGAGTTCTAATTCAGAGCTTCGTTTAAGTTACTACAGTGAGTGTTCCTGTTTATTGCAAATTGTCCACAGAAGCACAAGCAAGTTCTTTATTATAACACAGACATGACTTTCGGAAAGCAGAATGATGATGCCCTTTTTTGTGTATGTAGGACATTATTATTAAAAAGATGCCTTACCGTCTTGCCTTCAGATAATTCAGTTCAGCCTGCTGCTTCTATGGAGTCTGTTCAACAGCAGGCTCTTGAGCAAGAGGAGACTGACTTAAACACCATGAAAGAGAATGAGGTCCATGTGGTCCCTGAAGAACAGGGTGATAAGGAGGAAACGGCTGAACATGAACAGGAAAGCAGCTCCAGGTAAGACATTTAGAAAACAGGATTCAAGACTTTTCAAGAAAGTGGGGTTAACATTTTGTCAGTATTCTTGGTATTATTAAGAAATTGTTAAATATTTAAAAGTGCTCTGCAGCTTAGAAGTTTCTAAGATGTACAGAAAAAAAATCTAAATCAATTTTATATGAAAGAGATGCAGTCTTACTGTAGGACTTCACTTTTGAGCCAATATTTCACAATAAAATCAAAAAGGATATTTAAATTATTTATTGTGCTTGTAGAAGATATATTGCATGCGTTGTTATCTGGAGATATACAGTAGCTGTTTTTATTCATTAGTGTACATTTTACAAAGGCAAATGCTCTTTAAAAGGTATATTATAAAATTCACAATGTAAATTGTGGCCATAGCATCTTAATACACTGAATGGTGGGATGTCTGATTGGCTTCCTTGATGCTAAGTGTTCGCATCACTGTTACAAATTAACACCTTTGCTGAATTTGTTAATATCTTTTAAAATATATTCAGGACTCAGGACTATTTCTTGCAGCTGTACAACATGATTTAATCACATTTCAAAAGCTTAGCAAAAGTGTTGAGCTAGTATGTGGGTAAGACACTGCTTGAAATGGTTGTGATAGGAAAGAGTGCCACTTTCTGACCTCAGTAATTAGGGAATTGGTATTTATTATGGTTAAAAGGTCAATGTGCATTGGTACACATTTTCTTTTAGGCATAACATCAAACTGAAGTCCCAGCCTGATTATGGAATTAGAAATCCCTTAGCATAGAGCAGATGTGTTGTCCCAGGTGTCATCACCAAAATTTAAAGCCAGTTATGAAAACATCTCCTACAGTACCACAATATTTCCCTTCCTTAAAGCAGAGAACATTTTTTATGTGCCAATGTTGCTCTCCATTACCCTCTTGTAATTGAGGCCTTGTTCTCAGTGGTACCTCTACTGATTCAGGAATGAATTGTTCCTTATTGAACTGCTGTTTTCTAGAGTTTCCGAGGTGTCCGAAGTCACTTCGGAGTTGAGTTCCAGAAGCCCAGACTCCTCGTTGCAGAGTGGGTCCCGATTCAGACGGAGCAGGTTCCCAAAACCCAAACCCAACATTGGCGGGACAGCTAGAAGTCCTCAGACAGGATCAGACCGATGTGGAGCATCACTCAAGGACACAGGTGAGAATAAAAGACATGGGAGGCGGAGTGGCTTGCTGTATGATAAAGCAAAAAAAAACATTTAAACAGTTTTAGCTTGAGTGCTTCTGTAATTTTCAAGTAATTAAAGTAAATTTTAAATCTGAGGTATGTGAACAACTGGTATTTCGGCTGTCTTTGAAAAGCTGTGATCCAGAAATACTCATTTTGCTTTTTCTAAGAATAAAATTAACAGCATTTTCTTTTGTAGGAGTCACTATTAAAAATGATTTTTGCTGTCTTACCTTTCAACAATTCAGTTACAGATGCCTCTGTGGATTCTGCCCCACAACAATCTGTTGCAGAGGAGAGATCTGACTCAAGCTGCATCAAAGAGAAAGAAATCCTGAGGGAACACAGTGATAAAGAGGAATCGTGTGAAGAAGCTTTGAAGAAGGAAGATATGCCCAGGTAAGACTCGTGCAAAGCAAAGTAAGTAAGGAATCCATCTCTTCCATTTTAAGTTTTTTTCAGTAAAACTATTAAGTATGCTTTGTGCTTATTTTAGTAGTAAGTAGTTTTGCATGTTACTTTCTGGAAACTGAACTTTCGGGACTTCTGCTAGAGGCATCCTCGTGTATCATCCATGTCATGTAACCAAACTGATTTTACTTCTCTAAACTCATGTTCTCTTCTCTTGAATGTAGGAATGATAAACCGCATGGACTTATACATTTACATTATCCAGTATTTTTTATTAGCACGTTTTAAAGGACAAGACATGGATGCAAGACAAAGGTCAATTCCTACAATTGTATTAAATGTTCATGGAAACACGATCGAGGTACTCCTTGTAAGCTAAACACATGGATCTTGTAAGCACCAAAGGAAACTCATGTTTCACGGAGAGGGGGTGGACCAGTAGGTGGCAGTCTCTCCTCTGGCACCGATGCTACATTAAGGTTTTTGTGAAGATGGGGAAATCTCCTTTTTTAGAAATTGTGACCAAATAATGAATTTCTGTTTTCCAGAGCTCTTGAAGCACATGAAGTCACAGCAGAGTCGAGTGCCAAAGGCCCAGACTCCTCAGCCCAGAATGGGGCTCGATTCAGAAGGGCCCGGTTCCAGAAGTCCAAGCCCATCCTTAGTAGAACAGCCACTGGCCCTCGGACACGAGCACACAGTGGGGATCCACAGCAGTCGCCTGGTGAGAATAGAAGGTTCAGGAGAAAATGTACTGCAACCTAAAAATGAAATTATTTATTAAGTACATACAGTAATAGTGGCATTTTGCAAGGTAATTGTATCTTAGATTGGAGATTCCAGAGATTACACTCCCAAATTAAGTCATTGACTTTTCTGGGTTTTAGCAGAAGATTGCAGTGAAACTGCTCCCAGTGAAGCAGGAACTCCAGAGATGATTGTGGAGAATGTTGGCTGTGACCGATGGAGAAAAGAAGGAAACAATTGTAGCAGGAAGTTATCATCTGAAGAGAGCGCGGGAGACGGGCAAGCAGATATGTATGTTATACTCTTACAGTACCTATCTAACACACAGTGTATCTTGTACCTACAACTCTCAATTTATTCTACCTAGATTTTTTTGTTACAATGGTTAATATGGTTATTGGTTAATAAGGCCAATGTGTTGTATGTTGTTTTATGTTGTTAAATGTTAAATGGTCTGAGTGAGTGGTTTTTACTTTGAGGAGCAGAAAACAGCCATTTTTACAGAAGACTCGTAATTTCTTAAAGTTTGTTTTTGTTTATTGGCAATTTGTAAATCACTGACACTCCTGAAAAGTTCTGGAATTGTGCATGAAAATACATTGTACATTATATCTTGTCATTGCTGAAAAACCCCCAGTTTCTAAATATTTTTCCCTTTTTTATTGGAATTTAAATGCACTATTTTTTATGTCTGATTGAATGGGGAGTAAAAAAAAAAACAAGGCCTATTACAATCATAAAATCTGAATAAAATAAATCTTTTTTCAGAATGATTGCAAAAGAAAACCAGTCTGAAGAAGTAGCCAAACGTGAGCCAAGTAAGGTTAGAACTCGCAGTAATCAAAGACCCGCAGTCAGCAGCCCAGAGTCCAGCCTCAGGAGATCCCCCAGAAGCAGGGGTGTCTTGTCAAGAAGTCTAGATAAGACAGAGGACACCCCAGAGGCCAATGGCACAACACAGGTGAGAACACAGGAAAGTATCACCAATGATTCCACTAAGAATGTCAGCAAGCCACAAATTCCCCTCACCAGCCCATGAAAAACATTATGTTGTATTGCAAAGTGTATCTCTGCAAATGCAGCGAATACTGGCAATGTGAGTAAAATGAAAACTCAAAAAATGTAATTCCTTCTAAAGTACTAATATTGTTCATAGTCCCGAAAACCTTTCTTGTGCTTTTCATTTCTATACATGTTGTAATTAACTCCTAATTCTTGTATGTAATCTGATGTTGATAGGAATTACCTTTATTTAAATATGAAAATGAATATATGATATTAACTTTACAGGATGAAGTTACGAGTATCCAGGTTGATGATGATGTAAATAATGCTGTAACCACAGAAGACACAGAAGGTACATTGATTCATATGTAAATTTCTCCCTGTCTTTAGAAAATCATAACTTTGAATAGCACCTTTTTAAACCACAGAATAACTGGGAATCCTCTGTTGACATCCAGACACATTTTGACTGATATGGTATTTTTTGAAAGTTTTTATGTTAGGCACCCTTTCTGCCTCTGTAAATATAATAATCATGAGGTCTCAGAAGTTTTTATAAAGGCTAGAGGGTAAAATTTGACTATATGCAAGTTTGGCTTTAGGTGCTATTCAAAATCCATAACCCCCACATAAGTCTACTTTATATTGTTTTGTACAGAACCTTGACATGTCTTTTTATTAGAAAGTATTGTTCTTTCTAAAGTAAACATAATGCTAAGACATAAATGCATAAAATTTCAGGATAGAGGTTGTGCAATTTCAGGATAGAGGTTGTGCAATTACAGAGTTGTGTGGCTAAACCACTTATCTGGCTGTAATACCTGTTCTTTTCTAGGGGCCTGTGACAGACAGACAGCAGACGTTCCTCAACAGGAGCAAACCATCATATTGACGTTGTTTGAAATCCCTCCAAGTTCAATTAACATGTACGAAGAGGACACTGGCGCCATGGTCGTAGCTTCAGATGCACTAATGCCACTGCCTGTGTTCGTGGAGCCTGCCCCTGCAGAACTCCTAGGAGTGCCGCCATTTCACAGGTGAGATGAAGAAAAATTATTCAAAAGTTCAAAACAAACTGAGCAGTCTTCATTTCAAGATCCTCAGTCATTGAAAACATTTTCTGATCATTGGTTTTAATTATCAGGTAAATTTAAACTGACCTAGATGGAATTAAAAGACTAGTAATGGCAGCCCTATTACAGGCCCATTTTGAATGTGTTAGTGTTTTTACAGTAAGCAAGTTGTTACAGGTACTTAAGTCTCTTTTTGTTATTAAATCTACTAAGGAATTTGCCAACCTGCCTTGTTAAGAGTGCTTACAGACTTAAAACTGAAGGTAATAGAAGGGAAAATAGTTAATTAAGTGCACAGCCATTACATTACTCACTAAAAAAGTATTGTTATTATTATAAATAATAATATTCATATGGCATTCAGTCATAATCCTACATGTAGTAGGGCCAGATCATTGACTCGTCAACCAAGCTCAGAAATCAAATGTGTTATAAACGTGCAGCGCCTCTCATCCTGAGCGGGATTACTATTGCAACACCACATCATCAGTGAAGTAAAATTGCCCGTCTCATGACAATCTGTAGTGTTTCCGTTGTAGAGGTTACCTCAAAATATTTTGTCCCCATTACAGTTGCGGTCAGGTATCCGTGGAAACGGCCGAAGGTCCAAAGACGGCAACACCTGGGTGTGGGAGTCTGTCAGACTCAGCTGGCAGGTATATCCCACAACCAGCCTCCAACGAACAGCAGGGCAGAGGTATGGAGATGTGGACTCCAACACATCAACAGACCTTGTCTGTTGCTGATGAACTGGAAACTGGAAGCCTCTGTAATGAGGATAAAGCTGAAGGACCATCTCAAGAAACAACAGATACCACTACCGTGGTAAGGCAACAGTTCCCTTTATTTAAATGTATACAGACTGTATTGTGGTCCCCTGAAAAGCCATAGCTGTTGATTATGTGTATGTGAGCACTATGTTGATGTATATATGCACAATTTTACAAAGAGATATAAGTGTACAGAATTTCTGCATTCTTGCAGTACAAAACTTGTGCAAAATAATCCATCTCAAAGGACTTTGAATTTAAAGAAAGTACAGTTGTTGTTATTATGTTTGTTCAGAGTATGTTTGTGGGCCCTAAAATCTAGCTACCATGTCTGGGTTATTAAGATCTACTTATTGTTAACTTTGAATCTGAAACAACAGTCCCTATCTACAGTATTAACACTTGACCAATATTTCACTCATATTTTCTTGTTGTATATTTATTCAAATGAGTGGTTATCAGTAAACTTATAACACTGTATCGCAGCACATAGTGCACATAAGTCACAAGAAAAGCACGGTAAAGTGAATCAGTAAAACCAAGAGTGAAAGTACATTAATTATTAAAAGCTGAGGAGAAAAGATAGGTTTTAAGAGGTTTACAAATGTTGACAGTCACCGAGTTTCTAATGGGTTTGGGCATCTAGTTTCAGAGATATGCTGCTGATCTTAGAGCTTGATCTTCAACAGAGAAAAAAGGTCTGAATCAAAGATAAAACTTTCAGTGCACAGCCTGTAATTCTTTAAATGGTGATTAAATGCTGTGTGGACATTCTTCGTGTTTTCCATTGTATCATAAAAAAAGATTTTTCTTGTCACATTATTTTGTTGTGCACTTTTTTGGTTTTGTTTTACAGAAACACAGTATGGAGAGTCCTGCACATTCATGTGGTGAGATACTTTATTTTGTTTGGTTATTGAATATGCTTTACCTATTATTGAAATAAATCTGAAACTTGTTCCTCAAGCTGTGAAAAATAAATATTTTAAACCACAGTAGTAGTGATGACAAAATTAAAGTGTTACAGTATTCTGTAAACATTTTAACAGTCTATAGGAGGCTGTTCTGCCCATCTAGCCCTTTTGGTAGTTAGAGTAAGATACAGAAGAGAAAAGGAAAAAATGAACAATATTTTATAAGCTGTTGACATTGAAACATACAGCGTCTTAGATCTCAAGCTCATATCTTCAATTGGCTGAAAGGTGATAGTTTGTCCCTGTATAAAAAATATTTTTAATAGCACACAGAAAATGCTTGCTAACTGACACTTATAGCTCCAAATGACCTGATGTTTCTTTCAACAAAATCTCTTTTTAATACTGTAATGCATCTCCAGTGTCAAACTTCATATCGGCCTGTTTTCTTAAAGCTGAAGGTTATGTCAGGCTGACTCTGGAGCCTGTGGTAGAATCATCTGAATCAGTAGGTGCTGGGACAGAGGGAACAAGTGATGAAGGGACACAAAAGAAGAGGAAACTGCCAGTAAGGACAAGAAGAGGTGAGTAGCTAAAAGCCTGGTTGTGTAAAGTACAGCAGCCCTTGCCTTCTAAGCCAACTTTTGTTTGTACAGTGGCAAATTTAGTGCCATGGGTGTCAAAACTCATCCAGATTTCTTAGGTGAACTACTTTCCCTTTACGTTTTTCATGTTTCTATTTAAAATGCTTTCTCTACATTCTGTGGTGGTCCTACAGAAAGTATTGTATCTCACCTCATCAGATACAGTAATGAAAAATATATTTTTGAAGGCTCCGGTGGAAAGGTCTTCAAAAACCTGTTACATACAGCAGCCATTCTTTTTATAAAAAATGATTTTCCTGGCTGAGGAAAGTAAACACTTTTTACACGAGGGGTGGGAGGTGTATGGAACCTACCATGCCACGTTTCTGAAGATGATTTACTGGGAACTTTCGCAAAAATGGCTAAAGAAAATCTTGGATCAAGTAAGCAAATAAACTTGACTACACACATGCATAAGTCAAAATAGCTTACATTTGCTACCCTCTCCTATCCAATCCTTCTAGCAGGGTTATCTTAAATGAGGTGATAAAGGTGATTTTCAATGCTAGTGAGATCTAGAGTTTGATATGGATGTGGATATTGGAAGTGTCTCATGCTTTTTATGCCAGCCACACATTACCTGCCACTGAGAGAGCCTATTGATGAAATTGACAGTGTGTTCGTAATGTTTTGGCCAGTGAGTGTACTGCCATTAAAAATCATTGAAGCTTGGCTGGTGGGGTAAGATGACAGTAATTATTCCTCTGTGCGTCATTTCAGGAAAGCTACAAGTAAAACCTAACACTTCAAAAAGGAAACCTGTGGAGCGCACAGAGGGCCGAGGAAAATCAGAGACCTTGCCAGCGCAGGAGGATCCCCCATCCCGAGTCTGGACAACGCAGTGTGAAGACCCTAGGCCCGAGGGGGCTCTGGGCGTCACAGGGGAGTCACAGCCGTCCGCTGCAGAAACGCCCCCACAGCGTCACAGGGGCAGAGAAGGACCCTCAAACCAGGACAGCTTAACGTCTGCTGAAAGAGATACAACGGAGAGCAGCAGTGAAGAAGAGAATCCATCCTCCAACCTCCACATAAGGCTGTCACCCTGTGGTGCTCCATTGATAAGGTGAGAAATCAGGGGAACGATGCTGTTAATCCAGTGTCCTAATCTTGTAGACCAGAGCTGCTCAAACTTTCCCCATCCCACAGTACACTGCCTCCCTCCCCACAAACCTACACATCACCAGCCCGGGCACATCATTGTTAATATTATGAACAACTTATTTCAGTATCTCACCTGATTTGCCTTGAAGTGCACAGTCGTTTTATCATGGCAAAACTGCTGACCGTGAAACAGTGTACTCTTCCATGTCCACTCTCAGTCGTTCTGTTTGTTTTTAAGGTACTGTATGTCAGATTTGTAAAACGTTACTTGCATCATAAGCAATTCTTACACAAGCAGTCTTCTGTCTGGTGTATACAACGAACATGCAATATTACACTCTGGAAACTCTACAAAACATATAAACAGTATTTTTTTCAATTTTATAGCACACCTGTTAATGTCTGAAGGCACACCATGCTGTGCCATGACACAGAGCAGACCATTCTCAATCCATCTGATTATCTGTAATAGAGGTGCCAACCGTAGGGCCTGTAGTCCAAATCTGGCCTGCCAAGATATAATGTATCCTATAGTTACCATTGTCCCTGCTCATGGTGTTCACAGCACCACAGAGTTTCCTTCGAGTGCGGACTGAATTCCAATAGGTAGTCAATTTTATGTAATAAAAATTAGAATTAGGCCTAAGAGGCACATAATCCTATTGTAATTCTGATGTAATACCAGTTGCTTTAAACATGCTTTGCAAGTGCGGATGGCTAATTACATTTCATAAGTAGCTAAAGTATGGCAATTTATTATTTTTCTTGTTTGAAGGCCTGGGAGAAAACCTAGAGGATTTTTGTCTTTTATTTCGGAGAAAAGTACCCCTACGTCTCCTAGTGTCCCCAAGACTTGCAGATCTGCAACGCACAAACCTCAGATTAATACCTCTGGGATGGAGAGAAGGAAAAGGACTGCTGTTGTAGCTGCTATGAAGAGCTCGTCAAATTCCTCCAGTGATAGCCCACCCGGTAGAAGATCACAGGCTTGGGCATTTCAAAGTGAGCTTTCACCACAGGTAAGGGAATGTAGATTTTATATATTTGTAATACCTTTTCTTCCTCTTTCTTAAGTTCTTAACTTTCTGAAGTTAACGTGGAGTTTTTATTTTCACCTGTATTCACATCAGGTCTGTAGCACCACCTTCATAAGCTCAGACCTGTCTTGGCTTTGGTAAACTATATACGGCGTGCTGTCATTGGCATGTAAAATCAAGACTAAGTACTCTCTGAAAAGAGCTTGACATGGTTAAGGCGGCCAGTAAAAAGTACAGTATGGCTTTCCTTCTTCACGAGCTTCTTCACGACTCCTGAACTATGTTTCAGGAGCCAAATTTTCAAGACATTTGCACAATGATAGTATTTTTGTATCAAGAACTATCACGAGCTTCTCCTTCAATGTCTTGGATTTCAGCAACCTGTCCTTCCGTCCTGGTTTAGTTCTCCCTTCTTCTCTGTCCTGAGCATCCTCAGGGTATTCGTACCAAAAAGTGGTGGATTTGTTGCTCAGTTTGAAAGGAACATTCAGACACGATCTTAAACTGTTGTTTACAGTGTGTACAATAAATGGATTTGCCATCCATAAGGATCAAACTTCGTTTCCTACATTCACACTCCTTCATGTGCTTCAGTGTGGTTCTAGCTTTACTTAATTTCCATCAATGGATTCAGCCCATGTCTCTTTGTTGGGGCTACTATAAAGATGTGTGTTCATTGTTTTCCAAATTCTAAACAGCTTAAGTAATTTATGTTATTTCTTTCAGTCAACCTGCACTCCAGGCTTCAAAACCAGGACTTTAGAATCTCCGCCACAACCTCCA
Organism: Atractosteus spatula; assembly: GCF_055471065.1. NCBI lineage: Eukaryota > Metazoa > Chordata > Actinopteri > Semionotiformes > Lepisosteidae > Atractosteus > Atractosteus spatula. The sequence continues at coordinate 54,311,575 of NC_142708.1, read as the reverse complement.
AATGAGGTCCTCTGTGTTGACAGTTCGAACACTGACGAAGAACCAACTAAGGTCTCCGAGTATTTCTTCAGTGACATCTTCACAGAGGTAGACGAGCCAGATTGAAACTGGCAAAGGCAAAAGTACAGGCTGACAACGACAAAACTGTCATCGTTATTTATTTGTTCAAACAGACCTCCTTCATCAAGACTGCAGAATGACTTTGCATCAGTGCTGGATCCAAACCATAGTTTATCCTCCAAATTAATGCAGCTGTTCTTTTGTCACAGTGTAAGATGAAATGCGATTTCAAACCTTGCTTCAAAATTGACCTGAACAGGTCATTCTACTTGGAAGATAAATTTTCACGTCCATATCTGCAACTGTGAAAATTTATACCCGTCATATTCCATTGATTCCCATAAATCCAGTTAGTGAAGGTTTTAACAATAATGTGCTGTATTCTGTTCTGGTATGATTATTCAGAGTACAGGGAAATTACATAGGTAATCCATCATCTTCAATTGGCCTTTGAGTGCTCACTTTTTTTCTCTTCTACATTATTTTAATCAGGCAATTTTAGAACTTGAATAAATTCTAACAAATCTTCAAATCTGTTGAATGCTTCTAAAGAACAGATTAAAGTGCAATTCTAATATTTTGGTTTGTTGGTATTCAAAAGTTTATGTAAATGTTAGAAATGTTAAATATTTAGATTGATCTGAAAAGGCTGGAATATTTATCAGTGTAGCAAATAAAGCCTTTTAGTGTTTGAAGTAATCTGAAAAGCTAGCTTTTATATTTATATTTTCCAGACAATTTTGTTTTATTGAAAATGCATTCTTTATAACTTGAATTGTGGTCTCATCCCTAAATCTTCCTGTAAATCCTGTAACTCTTGCAAAGGAACAAAAGTTTTAGGGTTTGACTACACTTTATTTCATTTTAGTGTTTTAATAATTTGAAGTAAAACATCATCATGAGAAAAACATGTTCTCTGAAATTCCTGTATCTTTTTTTCCAATTGTTTTTTGAAGACAGCAGGATCCTTTATCCCAAAATTCATTTCAAAGAAGACACAAATGCAGGAATTCATGAGTGGCTCAGAGAGCAGGTTGAGCCTATAAATCACTGATTTAAATCTGGACTGCGTCAATATTGCCAAGGATTACCTAAGCAGTAGCCTGAACAGAAGTTAATGGTCTGACATTGCATGTTTCATAGAATTTATTTCCTCTTCACTTGTCATGCTGCCATGAGAGTTGTAGTTTTAAACAGAGCTATTGTCTAAAGTCATTTAAAATAATGAAGTCAAAAACTGATAGAAAGTCTTATTAACACTAAGTAGAGTTCAGTGAATATTTGTTAAACCTACACTTTATGAGTTATATCTTCTTAAACACTGATTCATCCAAGACTTATATATTGAAACCCCAGATTGAATTCTAATTATACTACAAATAGGAGGATGCCATCCTCCACAATTATGAAAAATTGAGCAATAAAACTAATTGGCAATTAAAGAAAAGTACAATATATAATTTTAAAATGTTATGCTGTGATATGAAGTTCGTTACTTCTGATTTCTCCGTTTTTCTAGAATACAGTTGTGAGATAAAAACCTAATACTATTCCACCAAACGTTTACCATCTAGCTGGTCAGATTTATACATGTGTAGAGAAATCAATCTGATAAACTGGAATCACTTGAAGAAAGACTAATACATGGTGACTTATTCTTGTTTATTAAGTGCTGGAAAAGCACTGATTTGACAAGCTTCTTTCATTTTGTACATTTACAGTGTACACTTAGTTACAGTGATGAAAACTAGAAGTGATTCATATTACTACTAAAGTTTTGTTGTTTTTGAGCTGTGCTTAGGTGTTGTGCTTAAGGCAAATATTGGATATCCATGTCAAATCCATTATGCCTACTTAAAGAACTGAACTGTCTTTGGGATTCCTGCAGAGATTAAGAAATTGTCCTAAGAAAATGTTACTCTCAATGATGACCCTTCTGTTTTTTTTCCTCATCAAAAACCTTTTATCCTGTGCTGTGAAGTGTTAAGTGATCATGCCCTTAGCCTAGTTTTTCCTGATGTGCTTCTGATAACTGATAGATAAGAAACGGGTTTGCCTTTGTTTAGTAACTTGAAAGCATTCAAACTTATAAACATTTAACAGGTAATTAATATTTCAGAGCAGAGGAATCTTTCTAGATCTGTTTCCAAGCAATTGAAAGGCTTCCTACAATAAAATGCATTCCAGTCCTGAATATGTTTGAATGAAAGTCAACTCGTAGCATTGTTAATTTCATGTTAGAGATTGTTCATTTCTAATGAGTAGAGATAGTCATTAGATTATCTATTTTTTTTATTTATCTCTAACCATTGTTTTAAGGGTTCCTCTTAATTTTGTAATTCAGGTGTGTGTAGTTAGTCTACTGTATTTAGAGCAACCACACATACTGTATTTTTCTTTTGTCCACTCTGTACATTTGTAGTGTTACTATAATGGTACTTCTTGGTTTGCATTACATAACCTGTTTTTTAAATGCTCATATCTGACATACAGTACTTTATGAAAGAAGTAGAAAATGTTATAGATATCTAAAGAATGTAATGCCATATTCAGAAGATTGGTGGATTGCTTTCAACTTACACTGATGCAGGATTGCTGTTTACCGTACCTTATTTTTAATTATTATGCTTTTCTCCTCATGAAGGACAAATGTTCATTGTGCATTATGAACACATTCATATTATAGGGATAGGTAAGTGCTTGGATTTTGATATCCTTGCTTTTGAAATGTCTGCATCTTGTGAATCAAAACTTTAAATCTGTACCTAAACTCTTACTAAACTCTTGGATTTTGCTGGTAATATGTAAAAGAGAAATATCAATAATGTAAAGGGCTTAAGTTCCTTAATGTGGTTACAGTTCTTTGAAGATCTTTGCGCTTACTGGGTGAAAGAAAAAAAGATTAATTTTTGCTCCACATTTTTTATTCCTAGTAAGATAACAGGTGGAAATTTCTCTCTCTTTTCCCCTTGAACTGTTGTAGATGCTGTTGTTATATACAGACTGCTCTGGGAAAATTGAAATATAAATGCAAGGAATTGTTACAATTCTTTCCTTTTTGGGTCCAAATTATTAGGGCAGAGAAAGTACTCTTAGCTCTGTGAAAGTACCAATTTTTAAGAATCAGGCATTACTGGTATATTGCCCTGAGTGTCACACAAAGTTAATCATGTACTGTAGTGTGGCCTTGTGTTAAAACCTCTATTACTGGGATAATGCAGATACAAAAAACAAAGCACTTTTTTGCAGTCAACATATCGGTTGTTTTTCAGTGTATAACCCAGTTTATTGAAAGAGATGCACGTCCAGAAACAATAAAAGTTGACATTTAAAAATGTAGACACTTTAATGAAGCTAATAAACTGTGCTTTTGAATCTTTAACACCAATTCACAGTGGAAATGATTCATCTTTTGCCTCAGCAGTTTCAATAACAAATAGTTGTGGATGAAGAATTTTTATCAGTTGGAAGTGGCCATAATTTGATGATGGAGAAACTGGTTCTTGGAATTGTAATATTGATGAAAGCAAAACTTTTTTGAGAAAATATAGAGAGTATTGGGAAAAAAAGTTGTTTATCCTGTAAAATATGTTAATAAAGGTTTTATACAAATGTGACTTGTTTTCCTTTGTCGTTAATAATATGGAAACGTTCTTATGGAGTATCCTTATCATGGTGCAGCTCCATTTAGCTTGTTACTGTACCTGTTCAATGACACATTGACTTCACATACATCCGTACATTTTTCCCATATGCTTCTTACATTACCCACAAAGGTAATAACAGACTTTTATTACCGGTGTGTCAGGAACACTCCTTGTAGAGCTAAAGCAGGTCGCTAAGGTTTGTTCTCGTGTAAAACACGTTTTCACGCGTTATTATATTTGACAACAAATTCTGCATAATCACATACAACTTCAGTTAAAACTCATATGATGACATCATAAAATATACAAAAAAGTAATAACTTATTACGTAATGCAACATGTCATGTATTAGTAGATGTTGTGAAGCATACAGTAAATGTACAATGCAACGGGCTACAGTATACAGATTATTTTGTAAAGCACAACAATCTAAACGCAAAGAACTCAATTTAGCTAGATGCTACTTTTCAATACTTAAAACGAGCTACATGTCATAAAAACATTTATTGTTTAAAAATAATAAGATGCAAATCTTTTCAAAGAGCCAAAAAATGATGAAATCTCCAAATGAAACTACGTAGCCAGTACGTACTGTACTTGGCATTAGTCATTGTCGAATTGTTTCAAGAATATTATGGCTAATCGCAATGATATGAGGATTGTGGGAAAGAGTGCAAAACTTAAACTCTCAAAATAAAATAAGATCTAGAAATTCCATGATTGTATTATTAGGTTGGTGCACGAATTCTTATAGCCTGTTACGATTGTCAAAGTGGGCAGTTTCTCCTGGCAAAATCCTATTTGCTGCGGCTGTGGTGGGAGTGGATTTCGGAAGAGCTGGATTAACGCTTTCAGCGCCGATTTTGGGAGAGCGATAGATGGGCTCTTAGCAAAACTAACGCTTGACAAGCATACATGGTTTTATGAGGGTACACGTATTCGAGCAAAATTCTAATGATGTTACAAACACTCCGACCATCGCTGTGTCTTCTCAGATGTACGGGGAGGGTGACAGCAGCTTTCACAAGGCTTTACCATGGGGATAAAGTGGCAACACTCGGTTCTCAGCCCGATACAAACTCGCCACTCTTTCAGGTAGGCCAGGAACGGAGCCTCGGTCTGTAGTGCAGAAGCTTAACCGATGAAGAGAATTGCAAACACGATCTTTCTTTTTTCTCGTATGGTTATAGTGTGATAACATTTTAAAGTTGTAGTCTTTGGAGTTAAACAGTCTAACCACGCTATTAAAGGGATACGAGTAACTTCTTGCATCAACGTCATTAAAAAAAATCCAAGACCAGGTTGCATTTGCAGAAACTTTATAATCTGCAGACCCTCACAAATAAGCTTCTACTAGCATTGTTTGATGCGCAGTTGTACGCAACTTTCACAAGGTTATTTGTAAAACGTACACTTCAAATAAGATTCAACATGTCTTTCATCAATGGTGAATTTAAATTATAGATTTCTTGTGTTTTTCTAAATCAATTGCACTGCATACGTAAATAACAGAATTACTAGGAAGTGACGAAATACAGTACGTACGGACTGTCAAGGTTATATTTTACCTGATGTAGTTTATGTGGCCAGCAAAGTAGGGTTTCTTTGCAGTATTCTGTTTTAATGCTAGTATGCTGCTTAAAATGGTTCTCAAAATTATTTGTATTCAAATGCACATGATTAGTTTACCAAGTATACTTCATACTGTACATACCTACTGTATATCATATAAAATCAGATATTTTTATTTTAAAATAAGTTTGATGGTATTTGATTTAACCTATTTAGGACAATAAAGTAGAAATGTATGAGGGACTTCTTAGTTTAATTAATCACATATATATGTCATGCTAGAGGTGAGACCTTTCATGTGCGTCTAAGGATAATGAATATACAATTTATATTAAATATAAATTGTAGATTTACACTTCCGTTTCCAAGTGTGACTGTCCCAAGCTTTTTTTTCTTTTTACTTTATTCAAAAGAAGGCTTACTCAATATCATTGTATTTACTGCTGGAAAATTGTATTTACTATCAAGAAAATCTCCTTTCGAGGTTCTGTAGTTGTTACCATATTTAGTCGTGTGTCATTTGCATTTGTAAGTAAATAACTGTTTTAGTTTCAGACAGTACAAGAATAAAGCCCCTTCAGATAAGTCCCACAATCATGTTGTTACAGTTATCTTTGGCGGTGTTAATTAATTGGCGGGAAGCGTAACATACAGTCTTGCGGCTGGACTGTCCATTTTGCTTTTAAGTTACTGTGATGGGTGACAACTTTCTGCACCTTTCTAGGAAAATTATGAACGAATGCAGGCCCTTGTCATGGAACTGAAGGAGCGAGCAGAAAAAATCAAATTTGGTGAGATCTCTTGTTGTATCTTAGGTTTTTCATTTTACCCCTTTTGGTGGGGTTGTTTCTCAGAATTAAAGCGGAAGAAAAAAAGAGTCCTGAAATTTGAGGCTAAGTCAGATCTGTACGTGAAGGTTCGTTAAAGTGGTCTCTTGAGTTCTAGCCCACTCTGTCACAGTGAACATGTGAATTGTATTTACAGTGGAAAGTGTTATAATCCTGTATTAGAATTACTAATAATATGTGTAATCCTTAGTTATCAGAACACAGAAAAATATTCCCTCCACATACTGAAATAAATACTTTATCTCCTAAAGTCTACAGCCTTTATAGAAGTTCAGAAATTTGTTCCCTTACCTTTTAATTATTTATTCTTAAGGCAATAACTGTAGTTTATATCTGACTATGGAGCTGATCAATGTTCACAGACACATCTCTGTATGGCCAAGTATAATAAGTTTGCCGGAGGGGGCATATTTTCTAGGGGATACTCAAAGTGGATTTATAAAATATAAGTCTTGCTAGCTAAGACTCTTGTTAACTAAGTTCTTTGATCAAGCAATAACACTAATGGAACAGAGCAAAGTATTAAATGTTTTTGCTACGTCACCAAACTAAACTGGTTTGGTCCAAGTTGATGATACATTTTTAAAATAATTTGTGATCACAACAATTCAAAGTAAGATGTGCAGTACAACAGTGATGGAGGCTGTGAGCAAATCAGCGGCACTCAGATGTTTATTGTAATTCCCGAATGAGTATAAGAGACAACAGTGCAAGAGTTAAAAGTATCAGGAAGGCACAGATGTGTCCAGTTAATAGATGTTTCCATATTCTTAATGGTCCCACGTCCCGTTGCTGATTTTAAGGGCTTTGTTTAACATGGCCTCTAGCCCTACATTTGTCAGCCGTTCTTTCCTTTGATAAAGGTGGTGGAGAGAAGGCAAGAACGCTGCACACGTCCAGAGGGAAGCTGCTGCCAAGGGAGCGCATTGACAGGCTGCTCGACCCCGGGTGAGCATCAGTCACTGCTGCTTTTAGAGCAAGAGGAAAAATGGGTCTTCATTGCACCCAGCTACCCATTCCTTCTCAACCACTTGCAGCTTTCTCGTGCCATTATCAGGACTGATGTTTTATAACTTTGGTGACACGTTCCAATACCTGAATAACGGAACAGGACTTTTCTGTTTACACATATTACACGTATTCAGATACAGAATTGGTAAATGCAGAATGGCTTTATGTTAAGGGAGCTTGCTCCTGCCCTGTCCTGTTGTCATATTTTTTTTAAAAGACTACTTTCGTGTGAGTGTATCCCCTACAGTGTTGGGGAATAATTTTGTAGTTAGACAGGACCTGTCCTTATAAATTGCAGGCCCAGCGATCTCAGTAGGAAATGGCCCTTGACAGCTACTGTGCTTGTTCAGCAAAAGAGCTAGTTTTGGACTTGCAATTGGTAAATCATACATTGTGGGAGCCTGGGATTGTATGAACTTGCAAAAGAGAACCACAAAGAATTGTTGATTATATAACAACTCTAATAATAATGATTTTCTTATGATGCGGTTGTTGTTTTTTTGTTCCTTTTCCCGACTAGCAGTATGAGCTCCTCTCCATAAGATGGACTGACTATAGTAATGGTTTCTCCCCTGCTACATCACAGAACAAGCCCTTAAACAGTAGCAGGTGTTATGATTAATTCTGAAACCAAAAATCCCAAAGTAAACAGAAAGAAATCAGTATCGCAAATCTGGCTACATTGTGTTTTTTGGTAGCCTCTTAGATGAAAAAGTAGTCAACACATGCAGGAACTGTTGCCTGGTTGTGCTTCAGCAGAGACATCACTACAGTGTCGGCGTGTTTTGACGATACAAAACAATATTGCACTGTACTGACGAGCCTGCGTTAAAGCAACACTGGTCTGTAGTTGCTACAGTAAAGATAATGGAATAACCACAGTTACCAAAAAATAATAGAATAAGCTTTGTGATTCATACATGAACTATATACTGCCTGACATTGGACGGTTTAATTGTATTCTTGCAATCAAGTGTATATATGTATAACGTAGATAAATATTTGCATGTATGTGCTGGATGCAAATGTCTTTAAAGTGCTTTTTGCGTTAATTGACATGCCTAATGTATAAACGGATTGTGAAGAAAGGAAAACATTTTCTTCCAGCTCCCCTTTTCTGGAACTTTCCCAGTTTGCAGGATACCAGTTGTACGGTAAGGAGGAAGTTCCAGCTGGTGGCATCATTACAGGCATTGGCCGAGTGTCAGGGTGCGTACAATTTTAGACTTTTACATTTAAAGACAAATCCTCGCAGGATGAGTTTTCTATATGGGAGACCTGTATAAGCGAAGTTTAAAGTAATCCATATTTTTTCCATGTAGCTGCTGTTCTGATTTTTATGTATCTATACGTAACATAAATGGTAATGATTTTTGGTGACTGGTTAAATGATTCTCCTGAATACTTTACCCTTATCTCACACATCCTTCCTTCTCAGATCTTGGTTACATTTTGCTAGTGCAAAAACTGTGGCAATGCAGTCACGTTTTAATTAAAACCTGCTTAATCCAACTCCATTTCCTTTTCTGATGTGAGCTTACACGCTTTTGGTTTGTTTTATAATGGAAAAAAGTATGGCAATGTACTAATTTGGGAGGTTTTCGAACAGAGCTCTGATGTTGTGCATGGGTCTGCCACAATTTATTACAGATGCTTAAGTGAAAAGCGTGAACTGTCTAGTGTAATTGTTGTGATCCATTGTGAGAGAATTTCCTGAATCATTGAGCTTTTTTAGTTTGAGTTTTGAGATACTAATAATACTTGAGAATTCATTACATAGCCTTATTTTAATTTATGTTTATTTCAGCCTTTTCTATACCATGGCTTTTTAGACCTCTTTAAGATAATGCTTACCATTAAAAGGTGCACTAATAAAAATTGATGTATTGATTGGTTAACCAAATCTACCTATTAATCTAACTTTATAATTGTGCTTGGTTATAGACTGTTCTTCTCTCTTTAATCTTGTACTAGTTGGTGTTTTAATGAGATGATTTATGTGTGTAAATATTTGCAGCCTGTCCATAACTTAAAATGTACATAAAGACTAAAGAGGGGCAGCTGTAATAATGTAGTATTATCATCAAAGTTAAACCCAATATGTTAGTCATATAGTGTGAGTGTGCGCCATTTTGATTACTAAAAAAATCAAAATAGGCATCTGCAAGGATAAAGTAATATTACATATAACAAAACAAGTTCCTTGTTTTAGGGTGGAGTGTATCATAGTTGCAAATGATGCAACAGTTAAGGGTGGCACATACTACCCAGTTACTGTCAAGAAGCACCTCCGGGCACAGGAGATAGCCCAGCAAAATCATCTGCCCTGTATATATTTAGGTAAGTGTCACTTTGAGGCTGTGGTCTATCACCATCCTGTCCATAGGGTGTTCAGCGTATCACTGACTGTGACACAGTAATGATCTTTATGAAGTTAGGAATGATAGTATAATATAAAAGTTTAAGTAGGTAACTGCATCAGCATGTGTAGGTTGCCAAAGATTTATTACAAGCTGAAAGAAAAAAGAGTCTGCACATTTTTAAAAAAGCTCCACAGCCGAAACATTGTGTTTCTTTTCTTCTCTTTTCAGCATGGAATAAACCTTTACTTGTTCCTCCACAGGCAAAACATTGTTTCTTTTCTTTTCAGCATAGTATAATATATGTATGAGTAAAATGTGAAGATTTGTTGTATGCAGGAGACCAGACACTGTCTACATGTTGTACACAATTACATATAAAGTATACAGTATATCGATAAGACAGTTAAAGGACTGTTTTTACATTTTTTGTATGTAATGTGTTGTTGAATTTCACACTTATGAGCAGCATTTACTGCATGTTTTTTCATACTGGGTTGTAATAATTAAAGTGCAACAATCAAGATTAGTTTTTGGTGTTTTATATGTTCTGACTGGAAGATACTACTGGAATACAGCCCTATACAGTAAAAAGCGCTTTTAAAGTAGTGCTGTAGCCTGCTCCTGTGTTACCTCATCTGAAATTCAGTGGAGGATATTTTAAGTTGTCCTAATTAAAATCCATTTATGCTCATTCTTTAGCAACTAATAAAAATTCGACTGTTTACTTTCTGTGCAAAGAATGTTTGTCCTTGTTAAACAGAATTAAAAAAAAGCTTTTTCTATAATGTCAAAAGATTGTCACCTTTTTTTTTCTGGTTCCCAGTGGACTCTGGAGGAGCAAACTTACCAAGACAGGCTGATGTATTCCCAGATCGGGATCACTTCGGACGCATCTTCTACAACCAGGCACGCCTGTCCTGTAAAGGAATCGCACAGGTAAAAATGTCTTGAGGCCAGAGTGAAAATATAGGTTGTGCAAGTTCCATTTTATGTCCACAGGATTTTTTGAGAGTTTTCTAGTTAATCTGTATTCTGATTTCTGACAGGGTGTAAAACCAGTTTATGGTACAGTAGGCAGTGTGAACACAAAACATATATGGTCATACATATATGTGTGATACTGGTCATAATGATTTCACTGAAGGTCATAGAAATGAATCACATAGTATACTTATGTACTATCCCATTCTGCTCCCACTGTTACTTTTATTGTCTGCCCTAATCAATACAGAGCAGGAATCTTCCAATTGCCACTTTCCTGCTTCCAGATAGCTGTCGTTATGGGATCCTGTACAGCAGGGGGAGCATATGTTCCTGCCATGGCTGATGAAAGCATTATAGTAAGGAAGCAAGGCACGATATTTCTGGGAGGTCCTCCACTGGTAAGTTTAAGCAAGCTTTTGGTTTCAATTACTGTACTTTCTTTAATTTGTGTTGATCTAACTTGGAATTGTTTCACAGCAAGTCAACGATACCCTGACTGACTGAAACCCACTCAGATACAGTGGCACTTGGTAAATTATGAGTACTGCTTTGGGAATCACAGTCTGGGAGCCCATATCTATCCATCCATTTTCTATTCACCTCTTCCAGTTCATGGTTGCAGGATGCAGGGTACACCCTGGACAGGACACCAGTCCATCACAGGGCAGACAGACACAAACACAGACATGTGCACACTCACACTAGGGCCAGTTTTCTCAGAAGCCAATTAACCTACAGTACTAGTATGTTTGTGACCTTGAAGGCAGAAAACTGTAGCACCCAGAGGAAAACTCATATGAACACAGCGAGAACATTCAAACTTCACAGAGATATTACTCCAGGACTGGCTTTGAACCCAGGGCCCTAGCAGCAAAACAAATTTTAAAAATTTGTCTTGGATGTAAAAATTCGGCATTAACAGAAAACTGAATCACTCCAATCATTCCAAACCATACTATAGAGGATCATTTGACCACACTGTCCTTGTCTTCTAACTTGTAGTCTGGGTTTAGGGTATTGCAAGTCAAACTAAATAAAGTGTCTCTTTATACAATATATGCCTTTGTGATTCTTAAAAAAAAGTTATTAAAAAGTTCTCAGAAAAGTAGAAGGAAAGTTATTTTAACATGATGGGATCTGATAGACTAGACTGATCAGTAAACATGGAGGCATTTCTTTCCTTAATTGCAAGACAGATCGATACAAGTAGCAAAAACCACATTAGTTTGTGAATATTGATTGCCCTGTACTCCATGTTACACAGATCTCTCATCCTAATTAGGAAAAGCCTACTTTGTCTTTTGTAAGCTGTGGGTTGTGAAATAAGTGAAAGACCATGAATGCATACGGCACATTTTAGTGTTCAGTCTCTAAAAAGCCTTCAGAGTTGTTTGTTAGACTAATTTTTGTAAGTAGTAATGTAAAATACTGGAAACATATCGTGAATGTGTTGACAAGTCATTTTTAAAGTTTCTAACATTTTTCTGTATGGAGGCTTGTCCATTTTCAATATTTTTACAGCACACAAACTACAGTTAATGTTCCATTACTGTTCTTTTTTTAATCCTTTTTTTATTATGCCAGAGCTACCTAACCAATCAATTCTACCCGATTTCAGTTGGAATGTTGGATTAGTAAGCTTTTTTTACAAATCAGATGAGCAAGACAGAATGGAAATGTTGTTTAAACAAGAGTCATGTTTTAATTATTAACGATTGGGCTTTTTACATTCCAGTAAATTTTAATCTTACACTCTTAAAAGGATTTAGAGGCTTGTCTTCTGACCTTTTCACCCCTTTCAACGAATGATTTTTTTAAAACAAATGCTTTTGCTTTCCTGCTTCGTAGAACGTCAGAGGTAGAATTGCTGTGTTAACAACTCTGGGATGTGAGTACTAACAAGCAAGCAAAAGTATCATTTTAAATACTCTTGACACACGTCTGAAGTCAGCAAGGCATTGTTTCAGAAGTGCTTATTTGATGGCTGCGTAATTATAGGCTACAAGGCCTATATCCACTCTGCAAAGGTCTAAGGTTGGGAAGAATAGCCCAACTGGACTCACAGGCGATGCTTTGGGTTCACATAAGGGGGCTGTGACATATACATACAGTATGAAATACATATACATACAGTATGTTCAATTTTCAGAATCCCACTTATTGCCCTTTACAGAGAATTAATTATGGATAAAGGTGGACGTCAGTCTGTTGAAGTGTGCAACTGAAGTTAAGCTCTCCATTGCCAAACACTAATTTTCTTGGTTTTCTGTATCTTCCGATTTCTGTCTCCACCTATTAATTAAGTTTGTACTGTGCATTGTCTTCACTAAAGGCACAAAGCAGATCAGTGTTTGTTTTACTTTTTGGAAAATTTGCCCTTCCTCTTGTGTTCAGTAAAATTATATATCCACTGCTCTGTCATCCAACCTGTAAGAAGAGTGATACTGTGGTTTCCTCAATGCTCTATCAGCATTATATAATGTCTGCTGTGTCTTTGTCCAAGATTAAAGCTCTTTTTTTGTGCTGCAGGTGAAAGCTGCAACTGGTGAAGAAGTGTCAGCTGAAGATTTAGGTGGTGCGGACCTCCACTGCAGGTTAAACATATTTATTTTACAGTTTTAAAAAAAGTCTTGCTCGATTTAAGGCACATTTCTACTTTCTTTTTTGCCAAACATCTAAAAGAAAGAAATTCATTTATTATCCTGTTTGATGCTCAGCTTGATTTTTGTCTACAGTAAGTTTAACTATATGCGCCTTATTGAAGATGTCATTTGTCATTAAATGAATGTGTGCAGTGGCATGTTTTATCTGAGGAGTCAATATCTTTTTAACTGGATTTTTTCCTGGTGACTTTTAATGTGCATGTTACCGATTAAATTAATCTGATTTCCTGGCACATTTTGAAAGGACTTCGTTCTAGTCTACAGAAACAAGATCCCATTACAACTTCTGCACTTTCGAATAGTGCCTATAAAATGTTTGTCACCGATAGTCAGTTTGCATGTACAGTACCGTACCTCAGGTTTATGAATATCCTTTTCTCTGTGAAATGGAAAATAAATAAAGGGAAAATTCCAAGTTCTAAAAACGTATTGCAAAAAAAAAGCATTTGTAACAAAACACATATTTCATTTGGTATAAATGCTTTATTAATTCCTAGATTTTAATAATGTAATAGTTTGTTATACATGTAAATAGACTTTACAGCCTCTCAACTGATTTCTTATGAAACATCCTTACATTAGCATGTGTTTATGTCTTGACCATCTTGATTAACTTTTATGGGATCTGCCAACATCCATATCGGAATGCCAATAACAGTAGATTAATTGCTTCTTAGTTAATTAATTAACAATATGCGCTTGTTGTGTAAGTTAAGAGTGAATGATTGCACCTTTATTATTGGGCAGTGCCTCATGAGGCTACTTTATAATATTGTATGGGCTTGTCCTTAAGTGGTTCTTTCCAAAAGAGGGAGTATGTTTTGGTCCTAAATTGACAGATGCATATTGATTTAGATATATATATGAAAATGTATAGTAAAAAAATTATATTTTTAGGGCTCACACTGTATTTTGCAATGCATTAGAAACTCTTCACCCACTGTGCATTTATACATAGTACATACAGACAACAAATTGTTTCCAGGTGTTTTGTTCTGTACGTACAGACAACAAATTCCATTCCAAGATTTGATTTCCCAAAACTGGTCAAAAAGTCTTTAATCTGTTTTAAAAATGTGTACAGTTTTCAGCCTAAGATCATTTAGAATTTTTGTCACACATCATTTATTTACAGTATAAGTGATTTTTTAAAAAAGTTATGCTTCTACTGATTCTTTCTTACTCTAGTTTTACTTTGCTTTTGCTTTGCTTAATTTTAGGATTTCATTAAGCTTTCCCATTAGTAGTTTGTCAATATTTTAAGAACCATTATCATGGAGGAATGATCTCTTAGTCTGTTTTGAACGTTTCTGCTGCTTGTTTGTTGTTCCACCACAGAAAGTCTGGCGTCACAGACCACTATGCCTTGGATGACAATCATGCACTTCACTTAGCTCGAAAGGCTGTAAGAAGTTTGAATTATCGGAAGAAAATTGAAGTAAGTGATCTGTGTTACAGGTTTTAAGTGAAAGTTTGTTACCTTCATTGTAGGATCATATGCTGTATATTTTCAAACTCAAGTTTGGTTGTAATCTATATTCTTCTTGTAATGTGCTTGGGCCCAGAAGAGGCTATCAAAATGCTCGTGTTACACATGTGATAGATAGCTTTATCAGCCAGATAGCTTTGTTATGAATATATTACATTCAGAATAGAGACGATTATTTCTATTGCACTACAGTATAATGAAAAAAAATATTCCTACCTGATTGTACTTGATGAAAAATCCAAAACAGTTTTGTTTTTTCCTTTAGGTCAGAATTTAAACGATTTACTGTATACTGCATACAGTCTAGTTTTCAATTACATTGTCCGAATTCTTCTGCAATGTCTCTTAAATTAGCTGAAGTTTATGTATGACAGCATCTAACAGCTGGCTTTCCTAATATGGATCACTGATCCTAATTCTGGGAAGCAAATACAAAGTGTCTGCAAGGCCTGCCTGCTCGAGTGCTACACATGCCTTCACAGCCATGACACCTCCATATTACAGGTGACAGTGGAGCCTCCAGAGGACCCCCTGTATTCTTCCGACGAATTATACGGCATCGTTGGCGACAACTTGAAAAGGACCTTTGACATTAGAGAGGTATTTACAGCTGTTCTTTGATGGCTCTAGTGTTTATTTCTGCGGTGATATCCTGTCATCTCACATGTTTCCAATCATTTCTTCTCCCCCCCCCCCCCCCCCCAAGAAAGCCGGCCAATATTTTGTGTAATTTTAACTCCACATTGCATAAAATGTAGTTTTACAAGCCCATTTTAGATGTACACCAGGAAATTCCCTAAAGTTGAGTATTCTCATGGCTCAGGGTTTATTGTCCTGCTTGTCTCCTCTGATACCATGGCCCTGTTCGTACTGGAAGATCCCAGTTCAGCCCCTGTGCTGGGCTTTGTATCTATAGGTGTTGTTTTGAAGGCATAGAAACTCTCGACGAAACAAGCACAGCTAACAATGCACTTTGGTGATTTTTCCAATCAGGAACATGCCAGTCATTTCTAATAGATTCAAATCGGTCCACCGGATTTCCTTTAGTAAGGAAAAATACTTACAAATAATGAACTGTGCAGTAATGCAGAAGGATTGATTTTTCTTCATAGGAAATGGTACCGTTAAAATGATATTTGTTGATGGGATTGTGTGTAGTAACATGAAAAAGGATTATAACATCATATTTTCTCTGTTTTATGTTTTATTTCTTTATAAATATTTACTGCCTTTTCATTCTTCTTATTGGTGAATATCATCAGATTAAATCTTAAATTCGTAGGTTTTTGAAGGTGGTTATTTCTTCATTTACCTTTGGGTTTTTTTTCATTTTTTGTCAGCTTGAAGCAAAAATATTTGGATTTATTTCAGGTTATTGCACGAATAGTTGATGGAAGTAAATTTGATGAATTCAAAGCCTTTTACGGAGACACACTGGTCACAGGTACGGCAGATTAATCATCTCTGGATGAACTGTATGAACGGGTAATTTATTTATTTGTTATTTAGGACCATGTTGCAGTTTAGTTCAAGTAAACCATTGTACTGATTTTTATAAAACAAGTGGGCAACCTTCCACTGAATGAAATGTAAAGATTTAGAGACTTCCCATAGTTTCCAGTGGAAAGACTAGAGCTAATAAGGTTATACAAAAATACAAAAAAATATATTAAAAAGTTTATACAAAAAATTATACAAAATTGTGTATCAGCTGTGTTTTTTACTTTTTCAGTTAATTCAAGATAATTTAAAATCATATTAAACAGGCAATAAATCATACAATTTGCTCATGCCATGTAGGAAAGTGTATATCTTTGTGATGTGATTTAAGAGATGGCTTTAGACACTTTAATGATTCTAGAGATTGCAGTGGTTTTAATGGGAAAATAAGAAGGTGTTTTGGATATAGAAAACGTAAGCAACTGTACAACACATTTGTGATTGCCTAATTATTTTAAAGAGCATATCCAGTAACCAGGGTATTTTCATGATAACAATTGTTGCAGGCTTCATTGAAAAATGTCTTTTTTAATCAAAATAAGAATAAACCCTTGTCTTTATCGGTGGAAACAGGTTTCTCCAGAATCTTTGGATATCCTGTGGGGATCATTGGGAACAATGGAGTCCTGTTTTCAGAGTCAGCAAAGAAAGTAAGTATCTTGATCATTTGCATTTTAAGATCAGATTTAAAATTGTAATATATATGTTCAGGATCTTTTTTTTTATGCCTGCTTATCAATGTCAGGATTCCCTTTACTTCAGGGGATGCTTGTCTTCCATTCTCCAAATAACAAAATTGGATTCCAATTTGCTTTATCTTGGTACCTTCTTAAAAGCTCCTCAACTCCAAGATCATTTAAAAAAAAAAACATACTGCTGCCTTGAAAGCAAAGGCTGGAAAATCCATTGGCTGGTACACTTTCTACTATTGATTCATAAGGCCACAGAATGGCCCTAGCAGAGGCACAGTAGGGTCTTTTTGTTTCATTAAAATGTATGCTTGAAATATAATTCAATATAAATATAAAATATTTATTCAGTCAAACAAAATATGAGTCTTTTTTTCTGATTGAATAGATAGATATTATTCATAGTAGATTATGAAGAAAAAATGATGGGTGTGAAAGTGACAATTTTCACAAACACACTGCTTGATTACCTGACTGACACATTACTCTAAAGGCTGTAGTTAACAGAATTTCACACAGAGATTAGTCAGAGGCGACTGCAGGTGTCTTGAAATACACAGTGTACCCTATGAGAACTCCTGATGTTTAAGACTATTATTGTTGTTCTACATCAAGAAAAATAGAAGGTTAATGCATTTCATATTCTTTTTAAACATACGGGTCTTTTCTGCTGAGAAATACAAGGATGTTTTCCAATGTTTTATACAATGCATATAACAATCGATATTGTCGTTTCCAAAATTATCATGAAGTGTTATTTATTTGGTCACTACTGTGCATTGACATTTTTGTTTTCAGGAACACATTCTTTATAAGGATGCTATGAGTTTTCAGATAAAAATGCTGTGCTATGAAAATTTCATCCGGGAAGAAGATTAAGTGTAATTACAGAGGTTTTCAGGAAAATAAACTCCCATGCAAATAAAACTCTTCTCTTAAGTCATAAAGATTTATTATGATAATGTTTAAGTAACATCATTATCTTATAACAGTCTAATGTTTTTCCTTCAACATTGTCTGAAACCCTTCCTGAAATAAATGTTTTAATAGCTTCAGGGGAGTCTGACCTCCTTCAGTGCATTGTTATTAAGCATAACAATGTCTCATCAAATTAAAAAAATGGTACATAACCTTTTTTTATAACAGTGTAACTATAGACAAAATGTGTAATACTGTTCTAAATCAGTACTGAGATCATCAGATCAAAAGCTACTAGGTGAGCTGAACAGCCTCCTCTTATATGAAGCCTTCCTTATGATGTTCTGTTTCCGATAAAGTGAGATTTCAATGCTTAGACATGAGAAAACAAAGATATGCCGAAGTGTGTACTGAAATACATTTGCACATATTTTTAACTGGTTCAGGAAGGACTTTTAATGGGTTTTTTTATTTCTGTTTAGATTTCTGATGTTTGTCATGGATGTGCCTTTACCAGGATGATCTGAAAACCTAACCCTTTATTAAATGAAAATAAAAATAAGCTTTTTTTTCCTAGTAAAGAAACTCAGAACATTAAGGACTAACAGTGTACTACATATGTTAAAAAAAAGATCCTGTGAGGCTTTTGCTTATATTTCTGCTTGTGTGGTAAATGAATCGGATAGTGAATTGTGGATTTGTGTTTGCATTTTCCTTTACAAAAACAAAAACAGCCCTCTTGTATCAACAAAATACCTTAATGATTCATATATCAAAAACAACACTGCTCCTCTCGATCAAATGAAGTCTTTAAAGGCCAAAACAAGAGGGAATTTGTTCTGCCCTAGAGCTAGAGGGCTATATTGAACGCGTCGTTTGATGACACTGGTTTAATTTTGTTCTACCTCGCCTAAGCATCTTCTCAATTTCTTGTGCAGTAAGTGAAGAACCCAGGGATTTTTTAACACTATGGATTGTAATTAATAGGAGAACTGAGTGGAATGTATTATGTTCTATTATATCTCCATAAATAGTTTTTTTATTTAATTTTAGGTTTTCCGTGAAATTACCTTTGGACAAAATTAGCTTTTTTCTTTAGCCTGACAAAAGTGTTCTGTATATTTTGTGTAAGCATATAATTTAATGTTCAAATTTGTATTGAAATACATATCAAATAAGTAATGTTTTGAATTAGATTTAATAATTTAGTAAAGAGAAGGATAGTCTAGGCAAAACCTTTAAATCCCTGCTTCTAAAGATAGTACAGAAAGGAAAGAAAAATAGCATAACATTTGGCATGCAGTATTCATTTTCTCTGGTGTCTCTGATAAGCATTTTTCAGCTTATAAGAGTTATTACAGATGACCTTCTCTTCATTCACAAGCACAGTTTCTTGTTGGTGAGGATTGAAGTTGACTTAAGCCTGATTCAAGCTGATTAATTATCAAACAAGGTAGACTAATGGAATGTCAGTGTCAGATTTTGTGATATGCTTTGTAGTGTGGGTCATCCTTGAGGGCTTATATAAGAGTCACAGACAAACTTCCATTTTCAAAAATTTAACAAAGCTAACAAAATATAGAATGGCTACATAGGCATCCAGTTTCAAAGACACTGAGTTAATAAAATTTGTGCAACTGCATCAAATATCACTTACTGAAAAACATTTGATTATAAACCTTTCAAAGCTTAAAGTAATTTGTATAGTTGTATTTACAAATGGAAAGTGAGGTATATATAAATTAAATAGTACTACAAAAAACATATTGTCTTATTAACTTTCAAATGTAGATAGAAACCATGTAAAACTCAATTATATTAATTGTTTAATGATTTTACAGATAAGTTACTTACTGTGTGCATTTCCTTTGAGTACTCTGCCAAATTTGTAAAATTGAAATCTACTTTTTTTTTTCCTATGTAGAACTGAGGTCTCTGTGGTCATTAAAAATCCCAGGGCGTTTCTCGATAAGAGTAGGGGTGTAACCCCGGCATTTTGGCCAATTTTCCCATTGGCCTTTACTAATCATGGCCTCCTAATAATCCCCACCTATGAATTGGCTTCATTACTGTTTTCCTCACCACTGATAGCTGATGTGTGGTGGGTGTTCTGGCGCACTATGGCTACTGTCGCATCATCCAGGTGGGGCAGCACATTGGTGGTGGTGGAGGAGAGTCCCCATTACCTTTAAAGAACTTTGAGTGGAGTGTCCAGAAAAGTGCTACATAAGTGTAAGCAATTATTATTATTATTATTATTATTATTATTATTATTATTATTATTATTACTTAGTTTTTCCAGAGATGGTCATTTTAAAATTAGATTATATCAATAATTTATATCAATACCACTAAACCCTGTCTATTGCATTGTAAAAAGAAAACTTCATTGGACACCATTCATTATTGAAACCCCCCAGTGATTAATTTAGATGAAGATGTTTTAGTTTATCACTAAGAAGAAATGTGTGCCTTTACACATTTCATTCCCTCTGAAGTAGACTGTAAAACTTGTTAGTGGTTTGAGAATCTAAAAGTCCGAAACGTTTACCAGCTAGTCATTTCCCTCTCACTGCAAGGCTTTCTTAAAAAAGTTAACGTAAAGACAACGATGAAGGGCTGCTGTTGTTGTTCCACCATTTTGTGTCAGGTTTCAGACTCGACTGACCTTGACTCTCCTCCGGTTTAAATGGAGGCTTTTGTGTCCATCAAGAGGAGCTGGGTCAAGGTGGAGCTTAGGGCATTGAACCTGGCGCTCATGGTGTAGCAGTGAGTCTAGTCTTGATCCTTGTCTGTGTGCTGATACACAGCCAGGGTGCTCATAGGCCTGTTGTTTTGGAAGTACTGGTACTGTAGGTAATTCCTGGGAGAGTCTGTGCTTTATTTTGTGGAATGGCTTTCTCTTTTCTAAATATTTTCTTTTTCTAGCACAAGAGCAGTTTACGTAAACTGATGCTTTTTGAACTGTTCTTTTGTCTGGCCTATATTTTTACTCTGGACTTCTTGGGTTATCCCTGGATCTACCACCAGGTAGTTTAGTCACACAGAGTTAATTAACAAGTTTTGTTTTCATCACAGGGAACACATTTCATTGAGTTGTGCTGCCAAAGGAATATTCCACTTATTTTTCTACAGAATATCACAGGTATGTTAAATAGCATATATCACAATTTAGAGATGAGATCCCAGCTGTCTAATACTGATCCCAAATAGGATATTTGTCATTGGAGTGGTATGCACGTTTGACCTTGTCAAGGTCACTATCCAGAAACTCCATTCGTTGAGACCTGTAATATTGAACAGTATGTAGTAATCTTACATATTTGAGTAATCTGAAATTTTTAAAGAATCTCTAAATTACCTTGTTGGTTTATCTTTCATTTGATACTGTCCTGAAAATGTAATTCTAAGACAAGATAGTGTGCTGTAGCTGCTGAACTTGAGCAGTGCTCCTGGATTCATTCATCTTTTTCAGGGTTCATGGTTGGGAGAGAGTATGAAGCCGGTGGAATTGCAAAGGATGGTGCCAAGATGGTAACAGCAGTGGCCTGTGCCAATGTCCCCAAAATCACAGTCATTATAGGAGGTTCTTACGGAGCAGGAAACTATGGCATGTGTGGCAGGGCCTACAGGTGAGGACTGGGTCATAACCTTTACATGTAATACTATGAAGGTTTTATGGGTTCTTTGTTGTTAAATTAGCACCACTTCAGTATTTTTTGTGTATTTTAATCCATAACCCTGTAGTAATCTAGACTGAGCCAGGCAGAATTTTAAAAAATGTGAGTCTGCAGCCTGTGGTTCTTGCAGAATTTGAATTTTTTGTTACTAAGGGAATGACGTACGTATTAGCTATACGTCATCAAATATTTTCACTGAAATTAATGTCCTCTGTAAATGAATTCTTAGCTTATTGGGTTTCAGTGGATTTTCCAAAATGTCCAGTTCAGTGTCTAGTGTTATTCTTTGTGCAGTAGTTCTTCCTTTAGAGCTTCTATTGTATAAGGGTCACAGACACACTTCCATTTTCAAAATCATAACAGCCAACGGCTATATCAACATCCAAACTAAGTTAATAATATTTGTGCTCACTACTTGTAAAATAATGTTCTTTCTCAAGCCTAGTGTCTTATCAGGCTGGAGCTTAGTGTTGAGCTGTACCCATCAATTTTGATACTTATGTATACAGCTGGACAGATAAGAATAAAGTGTGCTTTCTCTGGTACCTGTTGTGAAATACAGGTAGTACTGATAGTATAAAACATTGTATGCTGTTTTGATAGTTATACCTTTATTTTCTGTTAATGTTTGAGTGACATGCTGCATCAGCATGTGAGCTCAAAGAACCACGCAAAGTTTAATTCCACGCTGAAAGGTCAAATTAAAAAAGACATATTTGTTTTTTCTTTTTCATTTACGGCATGGAATTAGCCTCTGATTATATTTCTGCGTTTGCTGTTTTTCCCCCTTTTTATTTTATAGTGATGTCCTAGAGATTATATTTATAAAACAGGGCATTTCACTAGAGACATTGTGAGTGGTGTGCCGTTTTCCAGGATCCAGCAGCAGTACGTTAGTTTGGATGCAGTCTTCCACAGTTCTGACCACTACTCCATCCTGCAGTCCTCTTCAGTCTGTCTGTTCAGGAGAAAGCACAGTTGGGAAATAACACATTTTATTTAGTATTCGTAGCTTGTGCAGCAGGCTTAATCTGGAGCAAAGTCTAAAGGTGCTTTTCATTTTTTGAAGATAAATACAGGAGTAATTTTGGTTTTGATTTCGAGTATTTTTTCTGCCACTGTGTGGTTATATTCCTTGTATGTTTTTTTTCTTTGGCAGCCCAAGATTCCTGTACATGTGGCCTAACGCTCGTATATCTGTGATGGGTGGCGAACAGGCAGCCACTGTTTTAGCAACAATCACAAAGGACCAGAAAGCCAGAGAGGGGAAGCAGGTATGAGCACATTTACCGGTGAAATAGATCTGCTGCTTAATGTGACCCCATTTACATAACTTGGGTTACATTTAACATAGAAAAAGAATACAGAAGTGAAATTGCTAAGAAAAAGATTGGAGTATGATCATTAGAGCAAATACACTTAAATAAATGTTTTTATCAGTGTCTCATTTTTGCCATAAGTGCCTAATTATTAAAATATTTTAACACATTGTAGCAACACTGCTAATATAATATTGTGCATATTATATATAATTATGTGCATGCCATTATCAAGCACTAGTAACTACTAGAGCTAATTCTATTGTCTCATACCACACCAAATCAAATCTCATAAAGCATGAAATTGGTAGTGTGCAGATCTTACATCTTTAAAGTAGCAGTTAATGTGGAAAAGTTTGCTAGAGGAGAAAATAGCTTGACTTGATCTACCCGGTTTCCCAGTTTTCTGCAGAAGAAGAAGCCGCTTTGAAAGAACCCATAATCAGACGGTTCGAAGAAGAAGGCAGTCCATACTATTCCAGTGCCAGGTAATGTTCCATTTTTCTTCCATCAGAATCACAGATGTATTCAGATCTACAAGGAGTCAACTGCAGGTAACCACCCAGTGTTGACAGTCAGTGCACGTGTTGTGTATGAACATCGCCTTAGACTCCATCTACAAAATAGTTTCCATGCTATTGTAACTACACCTGGTGACCTTAATGCACTGTTTTTAGAAACAGTTGTTTGAACTTTTAAAACTAATGTTGTCATGAATGCTTCTATTCCTTTGTCAGCTCAGTATGATTCCAGGGATAAAAGTGTGCTGAGGACACACTGAAAGACTCAAGCCTACTGAACCCCAGTGGTAATTAGCCTGCTGTATGCCACCTGTTGTTGAATCCTGGTCAAGTCCATCTAGTGACATTGCCCAGTGTTAATTTCTCAGAATTGTAGTGCTCAGCCTACACTCTGTTTTTGCATATATCCATATTCATTCACTCAGAAGCTGGGCATTCAAAATATATTTATACAGTACAATAAAAATGTACAAGACCATTTTTCTTCACCCCTGAATAAAGCAGTTCTGTACCAAATAGACACACAACTGCTGCATGTGATTTTTGAAGAATTGTCAAAATGCAGAGGTAAATACTTTTTCTCAGCAAATAATATGTCATTCCTTTTTTCTGTTCTCAGATCACTGTAACATTTCACTGAATGTTTTTTTTACTATTTTTTTAGAAATTTGAAAGACAATAGAGATACCATAAAACAATTTTGTTATTTCCATGACTACATGTGCAATTGACCAATTTTAATAGGCAGACAAAAGCGGTCTAGAATGCTGACCTATCCATGCCCTTACAGAATTTTCAAAGTCAGTGATGTCCTGTAATAGGATGTGATATTTTGGATAAATTATGTTAAGCAAAATCACTGTGAGTGTGACTTTTTTCTTCTTTAAGCTCTATAAGGCTCTACTGGGGAAAGTTCTGGTTTGGGGAAATGTGTTATTGCAACAGATGGGGCTCTTTAACAATGGACCTTTTTCAGGTTTTACATAAAACCAACACAAAAAAAATATTTTTAACTATTAATAGGTATCCTTAATAGAATTAATTAAATTTGAAGGCTATTTGGCTGTTATTAAAATGCTATATTTATATCAAATTAAAATGTAACTAGGGATTTAATTAGATCTAATTTGGATTTGACAAGGAAGTTTTAACAAGGACCATTAGTGCTTTTTACCAATTCCATATTAATCATGTTCACCACCTAAAGAAATGGAAGTCCATTTCACTGCAAATTAATTGGGTTGGCATACCGCTGTGAGTAACATTCCAGCTTAATATAGTAGTAACTGAAAAGCAGAAATGTCACGGTGTTAAACAGTGTTTTAATACAATTCATGATCCGGTTAAAATGCACTGCTAGACAAAATCTTTTTTAATGAATGTAATTCAAAACTCCCATTTGGAAGCTGTACTTGCACTTCTCTTGAGGGAGCACTTTTATAAAGGCTTACCTATATAATAATATAGGAGATATAGTATATTCTATATTTACTTGAAAATATTTAAGTGATATCCTAATCACATTCGAGATAAAGCTGGCTTGAGCTTTCTTATCTGTACTTTTAGTGTTTGCCAAGTAAGGATCGCTGCTCATTTGTTTAAGCTTTTATGTCACCAGTTGCAGGTTATTTATCCATTGTAGTATGGAGTACTTGAAGCGCTTTTGTATTTTTTGACATTTAATAGCACCAGAAGTGTTTATTGAAAATTGTCATGTTGTTCACACCTGTGTAATGACATCAATTTATATGAGACATTTCGATGCCCCACAACAAAAGCGACCTACTGCAATGTTTGATCTTCTGTAATCTATCTATACAGTACTTTCGCAGATACTGTCTTAAATCTGCCATCCATTACTGTACTTCTTTGGCATTCACAATTATACAGTTGGTAAGATTGAAGCGCTGGCACCCCGTATTTTAGTGAACATAATGCATTTGAACATTTGAGTTGCCACTTGCTCAGATAAGTGTGTTAATCAGTAAACTTTGTGGAACTGTTACTGACCAAAAGGGTATTGGTTAAGAAATAATATTTCATACACTTAATTGGTGAAGAACCACTTAATGGTCACAGATTTCTGTATTCTTTTTTTGTGTTGTAAACTTACAGTCTCAGATTGTATGCTTACATAGGTGCCTTCGGTACAGGCCGCTTTTGAACACAACAGTTCCGATTTATTTGCCTTTTCTGCTTGGGGTTATTGCTCCTACAGTATATGATTTTTTATCTTTCTTCCAGGCTGTGGGATGATGGAATCATTGATCCCGCTGATACCAGACTGGTGCTGGGTCTGAGTCTCAGCGCCGCCTTCAATGCTCCCACGGAGAGGACGACCTTCGGAGTCTTCCGAATGTGATCAGGCAGCACAGTCTATTGACTGCAGGAAATTAAGCTGCATCCAATTAACAAAGGGTTCACATCAGTGTTTCAGTAAATAATTGTATGCTTAGCCCAGTGTGCTGTTTCGAATCGTTTTGTTCCAAGAAACCTTGACCTGGTTTTGATCGGGAAAAATCAGCAAGAGTTCCTTTTTGACTGACCCATAATAAAATGTTTAAAGCATCTTTATTTTGTTTTTCTTCTAATTACATAATTATTTGTATACTTTGTCATTTCAGATTTAAATAAACAAAAACAGTGACATGTAATTGGATGGTGAATCCATTTCCAGTGTTTTCTCTTCCTGTGTGTTCAAGTCCATTACGCAAACCAAGTATTTTAGCCAATATTCTTTAACTGATACAGTAAAGGAACTTCATGTGGGCACTTATGAGAGAAGTTCTTTTTTAGGAATTAGGCTAAAACCTTATGCTGTGAAGATGACTGTGTACACCACAGCAGCTGCAAGGAAGACTTTAATAGAGTATGACGCCATTACATCTTGTACATATTGTACACAGTAACTGAGTCACCCAGTTATAAGATGAGATCTTCGAGAGTTTTAAAATTAAAGGGCAAGATAGTTATACAATGGGTGATATTAGCAGGTTAAGATGAATCAAGATATTGTGACGTACATTTTAAATTATCCAGACATTAAACTTTTTTGAGAAAGTTGTTATTGGAAAGCAATTAAGCTTTAGCTGATGTACTGTAGGCTTATGCTTGTAAACTTCCAGGACATGGTTAGTCAAAAGACATAAATAAACTCTTCAAGTAGTTCAAGTAGATAGTTGCGTCAGCATGCGTAGGCTGAAAAGGAACATGCAAAGGTTTATTCGCAAAGAAAGCTCCACAGCCAAACTTTGTTTACTTTCTTCTCTTTTTGGCATGGAATAAACTTTTAATGTTCCTAAATAAACTCTTGGTTAACTTTAATATAATATAATTGATATTATACTTTTATTACTGAAACAATCTTAGACGAGTGGTTTGGTAAGCTTGCATAAATTATGCTAAATGTTCTGTATTAATGTTCAACATGTATAGTAACTGGTGGAGAGGTCAGTGGCATTAGTTATTCAAAGATCAGGAGCTTATCTGCTTTAATGTCTGTGTGTTTACATGCTATAATACTGCAACACTAACAGCAGAGAGCATAAGATGCTGTGCAAATCAGACTGGACTTGAGAATAACTCAGACTCTTATTTTGTGTTCATCTGAATTGCCCAAAAGCAGGAAAGTGTGCTGAATGTGCCTGTTTCCCTTCATGAATAATGTGAACAAGTGCTCCAGTGCTCGGTCTGTGAAAAACTGGACAGAATGTTTTCAAGGTGTTTAGCTGCCAAAACTGTACTTAAGTGCTTGAATGAGTAAACTTGAATGTCAGCAATTCTGAACCAAAAAAATATGCATTTTTTAAAGTAAAATAACTTCTATTACACATAATATCAATTCAGATTGAAAATGTTTTCAGAAACCACCTAGGTTTTTGAATCATAAGAGGGCAGAACGATACAATATTTAAATAGACTTTGTTCACTTTGCTACAATAAAATAAATTACACAAGTGTGTTGAAATATCGTTTGTCTCAACGATAAAATTAAAATAAGCAAAAACCTGTTTAAAGGGACAAAAGTGCACATCTCAACATCTGAAATATTTATGATTGTTCTCTGTTTACTGTAGCATGTTCTACACAAATGTTTCTTCTTTAAAACCTATTTTACGTTCTGACAGTGTGCAAGCTTTCCGTATTTAACCAGAATTTCACCTTGTAGGTATCACAAACAACATTAACTTTCTTGTGTGTGAGCATTTGTTGTGTTAAAGCATTCTGGTGAGTTTATTGTCCTCATGCTAATTTAAGACGGATCATTGATCACAATAAAACACCCGCTCTGGTACCTTATTAATCACTTCGAGCAGAATGCTAAGTCCCCCGCTCATTTTGCGTGGGTCAGGACGTCATTGCCTTATGTTGGAAGGGTTACCAGTTGTTATAAAAAGGTTGTTCGGTCCTGGAAGAGACGATTGAATTTATTTGAAGCGTTAAGTCTTCATATTGCGCCGAGGTTACAGATACCACCATGGACAGCTCCCGCATCTGTCTTCTCACTTTGTTCAGTGCTGCTCTCTTCTTCAGTACTAACAGCCAGGAGACGGAACTGGAGTCCAGGTCTTTAGATCATTATTCCACTAAAGAAGACGCCTCAAACGAAAAGCAATTGGTACGTATAGAATACAGTTGTGACATACATTACTGTAATTGTGGAGCAGCGACTTCTAATTTTCTCCATGCTTTGTTACAAGAAGTTTATTTACCTCCTCGTTTCAACAAAATTCAAAAACGTTTTTCAAATGTCGGTTTGTCCAGTCCTTGCCTGTCTTTTCGTGTCTGGTTGACTTATTACGATTTGAAAACATAAGAGCTTTATACAAAAGACTTCAGAAACGAACATTTATTTTTTAAATGCTATTATTTTTCCAATGGTGTTTTAATACATTACTACCAAAGTTGTGTTTTTCTTTTTAAGATTGAAGCTCTACAAGAAGTTCTTGAAAAACTGAAAAACAAAGGAATGCCTTTTTACGGGAAAAAATATGGACAATTACCTATGGTGAGTTGTGACTTCAATTTTCTACTTCGTTGATTATTGTTGCTAATGCACATACACTGTATATACAGTAAGGACTGCAGTGACAATTCCATAACAAACGATTTTTAAATGTTTTTATGTTTTTGTACCTGGTACACATTTGAAAGGAGATCTCTAGATAAGAATCAACTTTCTCATTCTTCCGTCTTGTGATTTACTTGGCAGTGTGAGGCTGGGGAGCAGTGCGCTCTGAGGAAAGGCGCAAGGATCGGGAAGCTCTGTGACTGTCCGAGAGCAACGTCCTGCAACTCTTTTCTGCTCAAGTGCTTGTAACGTTGTTATATTGAACTAAGTAACGTTGCCATCTGTTACCTGACTCTTTTAACACTTAACTGGTGTAAAGCGCGGAAGAGTCCTAGAGCCCCCCCAGAAAGCGGTAGTCTTTGAATCCTGAAATTTTACCTGAACCTTATTTATACAAATAATTTTGTATTTGGAACAATTCTCTGCTGAATCATGTTAATTATCTTGTTTTCAATAAGTTTCTAGATGTATTGTTGTAAACACATACATAGTAGGAATATTACGGTTTTTGAAAAAATCATCGTATCCGGTAGCGTGCTTAAGGACTTTTTTTTTAAAGAAAGCGTTAAAAACAAATACAGTGACATATTCAAAACTCCGTAGAATAAGGTACATGTGCATAGCATGCAGAGTTGTCACCAAACTTAAGAATACATCCTATTCACTTCTTTAGCAATTGTAACTATAAAATATAGTGTACTGTATAAGGACAAGCCATAACCTAACCTTGCTAAGATGATCAATACGATTCCATCCTTCTCATTATTTAGCCTCGAATGACGGCATTCCCAGAACCAGCAGTTTAATTTATTATTTTCTCC
Organism: Atractosteus spatula; assembly: GCF_055471065.1. Classification (NCBI taxonomy): domain Eukaryota; kingdom Metazoa; phylum Chordata; class Actinopteri; order Semionotiformes; family Lepisosteidae; genus Atractosteus; species Atractosteus spatula. The sequence goes on along the minus strand of NC_142708.1, from coordinate 54,282,419 downwards.
TGCCCTAAGGCTCTTTCGTTCTGTAAAAGAGGGGTGAGCACAAACAATATTCAAAATCGTTGTACATTTATGTATCGTTATGGCAGTTTTTCTTTGCAGTAACATTACAATTGACGATGCTTAAAAGAAATGTTTGAAAAGCAATTACTTTTTAAAATGTATTTTTGTATTTCGCTTGTGACGCAGCAAATAAATGGAAATAAAATGCATTGTTTTGCCCCTTAATTTAAAGACGGTGTTCAAATTTGTATCCAAATATACAGTAAATCCGGTAAAGCATATACATTTTCAGTTTTCTTGTTTTAAAAGGCATTATTTAAGTCATTCTTTTGATTTTAAGTTTATATAATGAAACGTCACATGTAAGCATAAGATATACTGTAATGCCACTTCACATACAGTATTTACACTATGATGAAGACTGGGGTCCAGTTTAGAGCAATATATGTACAATATGTTCACTTTCAATATAAAGATATCTTTTTGCCCTTATTGATATAGTTCAGAGGTGTCAGAAACAGGTCCTGGAGGATCTGTGTGTCTGTGGGTTTCCAAGGTCTCTTTAAAGCAGAGGCAAATGAAGACCTGACAAAAGCTGTTAAATTGGACTAGCAAAGCAAGTAACCAGGTCATTTAGCTCATTAAGAGCTGACATGAAATGAAAACCCTCACACAGCTGGACTCTAGGAGCTGTACTGAACACCGCTGATATAGGTGCTTCAAAAAGACTCAGACCTCTCCCGGCTTCTTGCCTCCCACACATTGCATATGAGTGACAAGACTGGCATTTAATTCAGGGAAACCTATTGTTTTAACACCCAGGGCAAGGGGCAAGCTGTGTGTTTCTGGATCACGGTGCACTTTTAAAAGGTTTCAGGATTAATCTGTGATGAGACTTTGGCATGTTTGGCACCTTTGTGCAAATTTTATCACATATCCTGGCTTGGCAAGCATGCTTTGGCCTATTTAAAAAAAATAAAGGATTTATTTAGCATACTTTTTCTGAAATTGAGAATAGCTGTGGCTCTAATATATATTTTCAGGAGAAACCATGAAGCATAAAAAACAGCTCCAAATAACTAGCTAGGTACATTTTTAATTATGAATTATTGGTATGACTTTTTTTTTTGCTTTTTTGCACACACCTGCTTGTTCATATTGTATTACCCATTGAATCTCTGTCAAATGTTCTTTTACAGAACATTTGAGGGGTCTAAAATAGTAACAGTTGGACTGGGCACGATCCAGATTGTAGAGCAGACTCATTATACAGTATGTTCAAAAATAAAACATCTTTAATAAATATTTACTGTATGTGTTTGTATTCACAAAGTACAGAATTCTCCATGGAGTCTGAATAACTGAATGTTGAATTCTCCAATGTTGGGAGACCACGACTGTTACAGTAGTGGAATTCCCAACTGTCTTGTTTGTTCCCAGTGGGAATACCTGCCGGATCAGATATTATGTACACATACACTGGCTTCACAAAAATGGGAATACATTCAGAAAGATGGTTGGCCCACTTCCAGTGGTGGTTCACTAGATCATCACACTACATGGGACCACTTCGTGAAATAACATTTGATGGAGCTCTTTGTGAGTTATGGGTAAGGCTGAACATTGTCTGCCAATGTTCAACCACGTCTCGTCTTTTTATTACCCCTTTGGACTTTTTGAATTGACACATTAGACGTGTTTTCAGCAGTGTACCAGTGGCACATGCACCCACAACTATGACTTCATGTGTGGTTTCCCCATAGCACAGCACTCTATGTAAAAGGACTATTCTGAACTACTACTTCTTAGTGTTCAAGAAACATGAGTCACACAGTGTGTCGGCTATTTCCTAATATTTTGAAAAGGATGGGTATATTTATATATTCTTTTTATATTTATACAAAACTATATTATATGTATATTAACAATCCAACAAATAAAATATGTTCAATGTAGATCCCTTACACAGCCAAAGTTTGTACTGACCAGCATATCTTTATGACAAATGGTGACATACAATATGTGTGTGGATATGCAAAGACAAATAGCAGAACCTGTCAGATATATTTTGTGTAAATTTAAGAAACTTACTTATTTGCTCTATATGCAGCACATTTAATTTGTACCTGTAGATACATACTGATGGAAAAAAGAAACACAACACCTCCTCCTCCACACTCTGGCCCTTCCATCTGCGTGGAACAGGCTGAAGAGTGACTCATCCATGAAGAGGACCTGATGCCACTGCTGACAAGTCCATAGCAGCCTCTGTCTGGCCCAAGCCAGTCGGGTGTGATGTCTAGGTGTGAGCAGAGGGCCTCTGACAGGTCGCCTTGCTCTAAGGCCAGCAGCATAGAGCCTCACTGTCCTGTCATTCTGGAATGCACAGACAACTGTCTAAGTGTGGCCTTTTTCTTGCAGTAACCTAGGCTTTGAATTGAGGCCTTTTTAAAGGTGACCTGATCAGGCATTGTTCCACCTGGACCTCGTTGGGTAAAAGTGCACCTAATGAGCATCCGTGTGATGGGCAAGTTGCAATGCCTCACTGCACAAGCTGTATTGCTGGTCAGAGGGCTTAAAACAAATTGACAACTTTTTGTGAAAGTACATAAGCTATAACTATAGTATTCTCATTCCAGAAAATGTTGTGTTTCTTTTTTCCATCAGTATATATGCACATATTGTATTTCACACATAGGTTTGATTGATTTAAAATCAGATGGTATTTTAAGATGAAATACAGTCACCATTGTTTGCATCTTTGCTTCTTTGAATATCATTGCAGAGATAAAATAATGTCAAGCAAAAGGTTATTATGGAAATGTCAGCATCTGTGCATAGAAAGTGTAAACTAGCTTCCTGTATTGAATACACCAGCTGACGTTATAAACAACTTTGTGATGCACAAAATTAGAACATGTTCACTTGTTGGCACAGCAAATGCATGCACATAAAACACAATACATTGACTGATTTTTGTCTTAAAATGAAAATGAAACGTAACTGAATATATTGTCCTATCAGTATCAACTGAAATGTTTTATATTTAAGATGAAGAGACATGAAGTTACCTATTTTGAAATAACCAGTTCTGAAGTGGAATGAAGACAGTTTAGTTCTGATTTTATTTCAAGCAGAAGAACTGGCACAACAGGAGAAAATTGCATTCAGGTTGTAATTAATATGATGCACACAGGCTCAGGATCACTAAAATACACCCCTGCACTGCAATTCATCACAACTCATCATTGCATCAGGTCAGTTGCAGTCAATAAAAGCAGAAAGAGGCATTAAACAGGTTATGACTAATCACAGTGAAGTCAGAGAAAACAAGACAGACAGAGCAAAGAAAGGCACTTGTAAATGTCATGTTCCAGCACACAGCAAAGCCTTTCTTTTTAGCTTGCTTATTTTGCATTTTTCTTTTTGAAATTGATCTTTAAAGTGTCTGATATTTACCTACAATGCCCCTAACATTTCCTTACTAACTCGCACATTCCTGCAAGATTTTTAAGTTGATAGAAAACATGATCTTGAGAAATACTCCACAGAAGACAATTATCGTCATGCATCAGCTTACAATGGTACAGTATATGGGTATCCCATGTTCCACGATGCTTCAGAATTATCTCAGAAGTACAAAAATGAGCAGGAGAGTTTTGGAATAATGTATGTAAAAACATTTTTACCAAAGTAAGACAAAGCTCAGGGTGGAAAAAGAAAGGAAGTGCAGATGCTTTACAGAACAACACCTTGTTTGTGAAATACACATCTTAATTGGTAATGTAACTAATGATTGCAGTAGCAGAGTGAATTCTGAAGTCTACAGGAACATTTGCTTGTGTAGAAGAAAATGTCTTTATAATTACAGGGTGGCATTTCACCAAGCAACATGAGAATGATGCAGAACATGCAGCTAATGCAACTGAGGAGGTCTTCGGAAGTGAATGATTACGTTTACGTGAGCCAAGTCAATCTCCAGATTTTAATTAAATTGAGTTTACATTTTACATGTTGAAGAACAGAATCAAGTCCAAATCCCCCGAGAACAGATAAGAGCATAAAGTGACTGCAGCAAAGCATATCAAATGATTAAATCAAGATTATGATGAGCTCTATGGGTCACAGACATCATGTAATTATTACCTCAAATTACTGTGCTAAAAATCCTGACTTTTACAAAATGTACTTAAAGTTTGTTTCCAAATGCTTATTGTCAATGAATCGCTGAGGTAAATACATTTTTTTTCTTATAATATGATCAAATTTATGCATGGAACTACCCAAACATAAATTATTTATTCAATTGCACTTACAGTATTATACATATTATTCTCTTGATAACAAATGCAAATTGCTTGCTTGTAAAGGAAAAATAACAGTTTTGACTTGGCTGTGCCAATACATTTGGAGAGAAATATATGTACAGTATATCAAAGGTAACACAAATAATGTCAAATATAGCAGATAAAAGTTTTATAAGGTCTTCTAAGTCAGGAGAGTGAGGTGGTGTTCAGGTAACTATTAAATTAAATATGACAGATGTAGAGATAGTATGTAATATACAATTAAGAGTTTAAGTATGGTTGTTCAATGAAAAGCAAATGGTATCTGAAGCCAAAATAACGAGGAAACGTAGTGTAGATATATACCAATATGATAAAATGCAAAATCAAGATTTATTTACAGAATTTTGCCATTTACCCTATGCAATGTGTACATGGCATGTATAGTTTCTGTGTTTTACTGCTGCCTCAGCCTTGACACAAATGTAACAGTCTCCCACCTCATGTTCAGGATGCTGAGTCAATCTCAATATTCAAATCCAGTCTGAAGACCTATTTCTTCAGCCTAGCCTACTCGCACCTTGCATTATAGCCTGCTGCAACCATGGCTGCTGGTGCTGATGTACATGCCATTGTGTGTCTCTGTGTTGGCCCACCAGGTAGATACATCTGTTCTGACCAAACTATCCTATTCTCCTCCCCACATGTCCGGATGGTGCCCGGGCTGAGCACCACCTGAGCTGGATGCGCATCACTGCCATGGATCCAAGAGGGACATCGTGGATATAGCTATTGTTTAGGAGGATTTTGCTGATCTATCTACAGAGATCTGTATGGAGTACTGACATACAGAAGACATGATGGATGGATTAATACCCTTATTCATTAATTCCTTTTTTTAATTGTATAATGCTAGCATGCCCAAAGGGGTTGGACAGCCAGTTGACCTTGGACCCTTGAGGTTTTTTGTCTCCTTACTAAGGAGTTTTTGGTTCCTCTCCTCCATTGCCTTCTGGTCTTTTCTGTTCTGTATTCACAACATGTATGGTCACTTGCTTTGTTAAGCACCTTGGGGCAACCTTGTTGTGAAAGGCGCTATATAAAAATAAATTGAATTGAATTGAACTACCTCTGTAACCTCCTGGTTTTCGAAAAAAAAAAACTTGCTTCTTATTCCTTAAAAGTGTTTTTCTCTGCATTAAGTTCCGGTTTCTTGGAGGTATGGGGAACTGAAGACTTAATACCTTAATTAACACTCTTCTGCATATAACAATGACTTCATTGCAGTTCTGGAACTTCAAACGTGCAGCAGATTGAAAGCAACATGAGCCAGCGGAGAGTACATCTGCTGCAATAGAGCGCCTGAATAAAAACAACGGGGAGCGAAAGATCTGTCATTTCAGAAGGTACATTCTCTGTTCCCTCTGAATTTGACGAGGACAGGCTACGGTGTTTTGCAAAAAAATGTTCAGCCCCCCCAAAGATGTTCCATCTAGCTGAATTACAAATTATGTGTGCACATTTTTAAAATGAATATTTTTTTTATCGAAACTCAAAACTAAGCACTTTTAGGGGTGAAAGAAGTTAAATGTTAGCAACAACTGCAAAACTGTAAACTGAAAAAGCTCATGAAACACTATCGTGTAAAAAAGCAACCCGTGAAAGGTTCATCATTCGCATTTGAAACAATGTTTGGATTGGTTTTTTTTTCTTCGTTTGAATGAATGCTTTGTCGGGATAATAGTGCTGATCGCATCTTGGTCAGGCCGTCTTTGTAAAGGGAAATTTGTTCTTAACTGACTCTCTCTCTTTCCTAGCGTTAATCCCGCATCAACAGGGTCCGCTTGTCGGCACACCAGTCTCCATTTGGTGGTTTGAACCAAATCTTTGAGTTGACGTTGCCATTAACTGCGACCGAGAAATACTCCAACCGGCCGTCGGAGTGGGAAAGGGGGGGAGGAGAACAAAGTAATGTAGCCAATTCATAGAGGGGGATTATTAGGAGGCATGGGAAATTAGGCCAGGACGCCGGGGTTACACCCCTTCTCTTTTACCCATCACTATACTGGGGCATTAGGGCCCACATGGACTGCAGTGTGAGCGCCCCCTGCTGGCTCCACTAACACCTCTTCCAGCAGCAACCTTAGTTTTTCTCAGGATGTCTCTCATTCAGGTACTGACCAGGCTCACACCTGCTTAGCTTCAGTGGGCTGCCAGGTGTGAGTTGCAGAGTGATATGGCTGCTGGTACGATAACATAAACATAATCAGTATGTGCCCTGTATCAGCTTAAGTTTACCATCACAAAGAATTAAGACCACTAATATTCTTCCTGTCCTACATGTGGTTCCAGAATAAACAAGGTTTTTTCAAGGTTTTATATGTACTTAAGTGAAATTTCTGTTCTTTCCTTGTATTATGGTGTTGTCTCCAAATCTCAACATTTTGTAAGTTACTGTATGTACTAAATTTATTCTTTAAGTTCATTTCACCTTATCCTTTTAAAATTACTGACCAGGCTCACACCTGCTTAGCTTCAGGGGGTTGCCAGTTGTGAGTTGCAGGGTGATATGGCTGCTGGCCACCTTGTTCTTAACTGACTCATCTGGTTAAATAAAGGATTTTTTTTTAAATCACAGCATATAAAATGCCAATTTATGTCTTCTTCATATTAATATTAAAGCTCTGGTTAAATGCTGAAAATAAATATTTTGAATTGTAGACTTCAGGATAAATGTTTATAGAGCCATACTGTAAATATATATTGTAGTGTTAAACTATCTCTTATTCGTAGGAAATTACTGCATATTAGTCATGTGGTTTACGTGCGCTTATTTTCTACACTCGCGGTACAAAAGGGTTTTTTCCGGAATTGTGCGGCAAATACGGTAAATGTTTTGTTTCCTGTGACGACAGAGGTAGAGCTGTTAAACTTCCTGTGCAGCCGGAGAAAGAGGTGGAAAGTTCTGTGAACCTCGGGAGGCGGAGGAGATCCTGGGCAGTATAATTTTGAAATAAAAACCACTGTTTCATCATGACTCGTAAGTAAAATGTCATTCGAGTGTGATATTTCAGTCTGATGTAACACTGTGTATCTTATATTATAAAGAGGTGGACAGTTGGTGTAGAAAGGAATGTTCTAGGTTCCTCCTCAGATTTGTAATGTAGTGCATTCTGGTATGACGAGATTTTTCAGATTTGCAGTAGGATATTTTCGTCTATGAACGTAGAAGTAATTAAAAAATGCGTTATAATGTGTTATATATCAACGAAATAGGTAATTGTAAAATTTGCACGTTGCCAGTTGTATTTTCCCATTACAATAAAAATAAAAGTGCTTGAGGGAGAAATTGGCTATAGACTGAAGAAATCCCTATATATTGGAGCCTGCATTAAACTACATGATCTTAATTCCGCTTTTTAACAGCGTATTTAAAATAGTATATATATTTTGATATATTAATTAGCATGTTATAAGCATACTGTTCAGTCACACGAAGAACATTTCACATTTACGTATAAGAGGCCATAAAGGGAATTCCTTGTTGAATTGTTTTAAACTTTATCGATATTTTTTGTCATGTTACAGCAACCAGTTTAGTAAGGTAAGAAGAAGTTTGGAAGTAGAAATAACTTCTGTGGCTTATTTTGTTGACTGATCACTTTGATATTGCAGACGTTGATGTTGTACCATACTGAAATTGAAATTATCCTTTAAAATACTTTACGAGTTCTAGTGAGAGCCAGTGCAAACGTAATAAAATCGATGATTTAGTTGTAAGGTTAAGCAGTACTCCTCTTTAGTTACATCAAAATGGCAGCGTAAAACGAGGTGCATCCGGTTTTATTCTATATATAGCTGATTTTTATAGGGTGAATTTGCCCTTAACGGCGAGCTTCCAATAAGTTGCTGCTTCTCTTTTCAGTTAGAAAATAGTTAAGGTACCAATACACTAAAATGTCCACCATTCACGCCAATTCAGCTGTCCGAAAGTAGGACTTTTTCTGACATTTGTGTTCATTTCCCTTATTTTTTCCCCTTCGATGCAGGTGGAAACCAGCGTGAACTTGCCCGCCAGAAGAACATGAAGAAAAATCAAGATAACCAGAAAGGGAAAAGGAAGGATGACAATCTATCTGCTGCCCAGCGGAAGCAGCGGTAAGTGGAAGAAGAAAAAGAAGAAAGAAATCCTGAGACTCTTCAGTGGTTCTCTTTGTAACGCTCTTAACACTAATTCAGGCCAAACATTAATCTCGGTCTCCAAGGCTTGCATCCAAGGCTTGAACTTTTATAAGCTACCCGGAAATCCACATTCTCTACATATTTGGAATGATTTATGATCACTTGCATGTGATTAAGTCATGTAGAAATTGTGGAACAGAAATCTGTCCTTAAAGGGCCTATGCCGTTTATTGAGCACATTATTTGTTTAATTGATTTATAACTTACAAGTCTTCCTAATCTTAAAAAAGGTGATTTTTGGTGACTTAAGACTTGTTGGCTAGGGGATATTCAGGACCAGAGTTTGAGGACCCTGCTGTAATCTTAATAAGAGAGCAAAATGAAACAACGTACCTGTTGTGGTTGCAGTTTATGTCCCATGTCTTTTTATCTCAAAACAATTTCTAACAGTAAATTAAATCCCCCTTATTAAGTTCACATTTCAGTCTTTAATCATAGCTGAACATATGTTGCATCACAAAAAATGTAAGAGTTTACCCATGTACTAGTCACAATGTATTCCTTTCTCAATTCTCTGCAACTTTTTTTTAAATACTGAAAAGGATTTGACTGTGTTACCACCTCAGCAGTTAATTGCAACACAAGAAGCAGCGCTTTCACTGCTCAGACAACATAATTATTCCTAATTCTTTAAATATTAATTAAAATCAGAAATATGGATGATCTTTCCTGCTCCTGTGTTATGAACTTTGTCTCCTCAGGTGAGGAGAGAACACAAAGATGATCAAAGAATGAACCTAAAAAGGTATTTAAGAAGTATACAACTCAGATACAATAACCATACAGAATGTTTATTTTTACTGAAGAAATTATTGGAAAATAAATACTGTACTTGCCTTCTTAGGTATTCTATTTATCAGTGATAAAGCACTACATTACAGTGAAACACCAGTATGTTCCCCATCATTCCCAATTATATCTTGCACTGAGAAATGCATACTTGAAATAGATCTAGTTATGAGTTGTGTGTGCTTTTAAAGCTTATATATAATATAAGCTTAGGTGTTATTAGTGTTGTATTTCTGTCTTTTCTGGTGGGTATATACAGTATTTACTTTTACTGAAATGTTTCGATTAACATAATCTAATTTTGATTTGATAAATACACAATATAACAAAAACCAGACACAAGTAAAAGAAGTATCTGGTTGTTTGGTAATTATTGATAGAACTAGCAGAATATATTGGGATCACCCCTATGCAAGCCACACAGTTCTTGCATATTGCTTCAACATGACCAGAGGTCGTCATCTAAGTGTTCTATACCATTTTCACCAGAGGATATTTATGGGGAAGTCCTGGAAAGAGGACTTGGTGGGATTGTTTCTTTGGAATGAGTCAAGATAGTGTTTATGAGTGATGATTGGCAAGGCAGTAGAAGACTTTGTACTGCTCTTAAATTACTTTTTTTGTGTTACCATTTAGTTATTTTGACACATTACTGGTGTTATGAAAAATCTGTTATGAAAAGATATTTAAAAAATCTTTAGTAAACTATAGTCTTTTACTGCCAGTGGTCAAATGTCCATCCAACTCTGCCACAGAGTTGACCAAATATGAAGCATGTTCAGCAAATGTTGGGTAATCTTTTTCCAGAGAAAGTTAATTGGAAACCCTATTCATCCATCCATTATCAGAAACATAATAATAAAAATAATTCCTTACACTTATATAGTGCTTTTCTGGACTCAAAGCGCTTTACAGGTAATGGGGACTCCCCTGCAGAGTAATGAAGCCAATTCATAGATGGGAATTATTAGGAGGCCATGATTGGTAAGGGCCAGGACCCCAGGGTCCTCTACTCTTTTTGAGAAACGCCCTGCGATTTTAAATGACCACAGAGAGTCAGGATCTCGGTTTTACGTCTCATCCGAGAGACGGCACCTGTTTACAGTATAGTGTCCCCATCACTATACTGGGGCATTAGGACCCACATGGACTGCAGTGTGAGCGCCCCCTGCTGGCTCCACTAACACCTCTTCCAGCAGCAACCTTAGTTTTTCTCAGGATGTCTCTCATCCAGGTACTGACCAGGCTCACACCTGCTTAGCTTCAGTGGGCTGCCAGGTGTGAGTTGCAGAGTGATATGGCTGCTGGTACGATAACATAAACATAATCAGTATGTGCCCTGTATCAGCTTAAGTTTACCATCACAAAGAATTAAGACCACTAATATTCTTCCTGTCCTACATGTGGTTCCAGAATAAACAAGGTTTTTTCAAGTTTTCGTATGTACTTAAGTGAAATTTCTGTTCTTTCCTTGTATTATGGTGTTGTCTCCAAATCTCAACATGTTGTAAGTTACTGTATGTACTAAATTTATTCTTTAAGATCATTTCACCTTATTCTTTTAAAATAAGATTTAACAGGCTAATGTTATTTTATCTTTTTAACAGCGATGCTGAAATAATGAAAATGAAGCAAAAAGCTGCAAATGACAGAAAAAACACTGTAAATGGGACAAATTTACAGAACAAGTGAAAAATGAAAAGGGACTTTCAATTTCCGAAGACAAGAAGTCCGGGACATTTATTTTTTTAATTTAACATCAAATGCAAAAATAGTAAAAATTGCAGTGGAATAATCACTGGGTTTCCATGTATCAAATTAGAAGGATCATTGTTATATCTTCCAGTCTTGACTGTTAGTTCAGTTGTGTGGGATATTATGGCTAGGGCAGCTGTTCTGTGATCAATTTTTTTTTATACATTTGTCTCGTACTGTTATTTTCATATCTGGAAATTCTTAATTTCTGTGTAATCCAGGTATATAAAGGCACTTCTCTTGACTCTAGACATTTCCTGTAAACATTTATATAACATTTTGGTATTGTTGACATCTGTAATCAGAATTAATCAGTATACAGTAGGAATTTTTTTCCTTTTAAAATTAACAGAAAAACTGCATATAAGTGCCAATTTATTTATGAGTTGAAATAAGATTTATTTCCATTGTACGGTGATATGAAATGTGAAATAACATACATGGAGTACATGAAGGTATGTATTTTTCCAACTTTAAGAAGTTTATTATTGTTCTCCATGTCTGAAGTCTGTATGATGTATATTACATTAAATTATTTTTAACAATAAGTGTTCTGCTTTTATTTTTTTTTCCATTAACAGGCATGTAGCACTTCAAGGTGCATGATTTTAGAATTTAATAACAATAGCTCATATAAGTAGTATACAAAGAAGCATTCTTAATAAAGCGTTTTGTAATCTGTTACTATCCTTACCCCTTTCAACTAGGGGTCCTCACAGACAGTCCAAATGAACCCCAAGAAAAAAACACTACGTAAAGAAGGTTACTGACCTTCAAGTCAGCTTTTAATATTTTCCAATTCTTGAATTATTTATAGTAATTGACACTGGCCTGATACTATACTTAAATTGAGAGTATTCTTATGAGGGATATGTTGAAAAAGAGATTGAAACTCCATATTTAGAAAAATGATATTAAAAACCACCTTGCTGAACTTAGAATTGTTTTTATGTAAATGTACAATGTCAACAAAGAAAAACTAATTAAATTCAGTGAAAAAAGATCTATGTATTTTGAAACATTAATGGAGATGCTCTAACATATGGGGGGTTAGTACCATCGAAACAGCAAAGGCTTGCTCGTTTAAAGGCTAAAGTGCCTTCAGATTGATATGCCTGATGCTTTGGTCAGGTTTGGTTTCTGCCACAGTATTCTCCAGCTCTGAATCCCTGTGACATTGGATTGAGGGGGGAAGGGGACGAACCTAAAGGATGGTGGGTATGCTGGTGGGTATACCAGTATAATGAAGTGTTAATATAATTTAGTAGGTATAATGTAGAACTTCAAATGCAGATTTCTTAAATTCCTGAATTGGATTTTATAGATTATATATAAAAATGATAACCCCAATCTGCTATGTTCTCAATGAACAAAATGTATTGCTAATGCAATACTGTATGTAGGTAGACTTGGGCAGAAAAGTTTCAGTTTGATTTGTGTGGATCCCTAAACTGCCTTGAGTTATCTGGATAAAAGAAATGTTGATGACCATCAACTAGTTCTTTTAAACATCAGCGTATCAACAACTTGATACTCTTTGTCCTTGGTGTTTTGTTTGGTGCTATAGTTTAGAGCCATAGCTTGATTTGCTCAACTGTTTGGTACATTAAGAAGCAAGAACGCACTGGTGAGCTTAGCAATAGCACCTGATAGACCATGGAAGACCACAGTAGTGGATGACCGAAGAATACTTTCAATCATTAAGAACAACCCCTTTTCGACTGTTGAACAGATCAAGAACTCTACAGGATGTAGGCATAGATGTGTGAAAGACTACCATACACCAGCATAACCTCAGAGGGTTCACCACAAGATGCAAACCACTGGTAAGCTTCTAGAGCAGAAACGCCAGGTTACAGTTTGCTAAAAAGTACATAAGCCTGTAGAGTTTTTGCACAAAGTCTTGTGGACAGATGCCACAAAGATTAACCTGTACCAGAGTGATGGAAAGAGGAAATTGTGGAGAAAAAAAGGAACTGCTTATGATCCACAGCATACCACGTCATCTGTGGAGCTAGCATCATGGCTTGGGCATGTATGGCTGCCAGTGGAACTGGCTCACTTGTCTTTATTGATAATGTGACTGCCGACGGCAGCAGCAGGATGAATTCTGAAGTGTACAGAAGCATCTTATCTGCTCAGATCCAAACAAATGCCTCAAAACGTATTGGACGGCACTTCCCCTTGCAGCAGGACAATGACCCCAAACATACTGCTAAAGCACGCATGGAGTTCTTCAGGGCCAAAAAGTGGAATGTTCTTGACTGGCCAAGTCAATCACCCGACCCGAATCCCATTGAGCATGCATTTCACTTACTGAAGACCAAACTGAAGGCTGCAGTACAGGCCTGGTAGAGCACCACCAGGGAAGGTACCCAGCGTCTGGTGATGTTTATGGGTCGCAGTCTTCAGGCAGTCGATTACAAAAGATTTGCAACCAAGTACTAAACACGACAATTTTATTTAAGATTATGTTAATGTGTCCAATTACTTTTGGTCCCCTCAAATAGGGGGACTATGTATAAAAAGGGCTGTGATTCCTATAAGGTTCACGCAATATAGACGGTAAATGCCCTCGAATTAAAGCTGACATTCTGCACTTTAACCTCATAGTCATTGTTTCATTTCAAATCCAATGTGCTGGAGTACAGAGCCAAAACAACACAAATTGTGTCACCATCCAAATACTTACAGCCTGCACTGTATTATACAAAGAGTAAGTGGACATTGGATTATTGATTAATGTAATTAATTGATAAGAAACTATTCTGAATTTGCAGTAAATATTAGAAAGCTTGTTCTGCCAAGATGATGTTATGAGTTCAACTGAAAAAATTCTGATGTAGGAAACACAATTTAAGTTTACATTACTGATGGGAAGAAATTTGATTTATTTACAAGAAACAACCTGTAACTGTAAGAAATCGTAACAATGGTAGGGTGCTAATACTTGATTAGCATGAAGACAGATCAACTGTGTAACTGAGAAATATAGTAAGAATGTGACAGTTTTGTTTTACCAGTATTTGTAAACTACTGAAATTTTGAGAAGTCAGGTAAAGGAAACTTTAACAATAAACATGAGGAACTCTGGCTGATCAGTAGATCTCAGACTGAAACAGAATTAGAATGTTGTAAAACTCTGATCATAATATACTTTTTATTGTTAAAAAATCATAAAATACATCATGCTATTAGCTATATTTAACCCATTTGCCATCTCACAGTTATCATCACTGTAACATATATCTTTAGAACGGAAATTATAATCAAGATGGCTACTGCAATGCATTTCATATTTTTATAAACGTGTTCCAAAAAACTCATTTCACTGTTGGAAATGATCTCCTATATCCCGCAAATTTCAGAATGATAAAAGTTAATTGAATTCCTGCACATCTGAAGACCTTTTAAAAAACTCACTTTAAATGTGCAGCTAGGATAAGGGATTAGATACTTTAGTGTTGAGGTGTAAAAAAATATATATTTGTCAAAAATGATAACGTTACAAAAAAGCACTTCCTGAAAATATACTGTATAGAATGGAGAAAAGTGAAGCAGAATTGTTGCAATTATGAATAAATGGAATAACGATAGCTACTTTAACTGATGGTTAAAAAAAATCTGTTTTAGCACACAGCAGTCTTCTTCTTCCAAAGTAAATAAAAATAAACAGAATTCTATGAAATATACAAGTTAATTCATCATGGTACAAAATGGATGAACCGTAAATACCAATTTTCAAATTCACCCTACATGATAGAACAACCATTTTAAAATAATTTATCTGTAGTGTATAGAAATATATAACTCCCTTCTTGTGCATTCAGCTTGTCTTAAACATACAATGTCAAAACAGAAGATCTCACAGGTTGCTTTCACTTGATCCTTCAACCATTACTCTGTGAACTGAAACAAAATGGTCAAATCCAGAAGTGATGATGAATCGAAGGTGAGTTGCTCTTGTGCCGTTGAGCTGTGAAGTAAAAAATGTAAAACATATTTAACTTTTCAACAAATAATTTGTTTTTGAAATTCAACTTGAGTTAAACAGGTTATACCCAACTTGACGGCAAATACTGTAATACTTGTCAGGGAATCTAAACTACAGTATTAAATGGCAGATACAAATACACAAAAAATTCACTAAAAAATATTTAAGATATTTATGTGTTCTAGATACATAAGAAGGTTATAAAAATACATTTATTTTAAAAAAGTCTATATAAGTAATTAGATTATTAACATTTGTAAACAATTTGTGGAACCAATAAAGAAAGCCAGCAGAATACCGCAATATACTGCAAAAAATACTGAAATCAAATGAAGTGTAGCAAAAAAATGGATTATGCACTTGTTTAACTATATTTAGAACACTGTGTGTTTCAGCACTGAACTCTAAATATGGTCAAAAAAGTGTATAATACAGTTTTGCACAACACTATCAAGAAGATAACAGGCTGTGACATATAGTGGTGTGAAAAAGTGTTTGCCCCCTTCCTGATTTCTTATGTTTTTGCATGTTTGTCACACTGAAATGTTTCAGATCATCAAACAAATTGAAATATTAGACAAAGATAACACATGTAAACAAAATGCAGTTTTTAAATGAAGGTTTTTATTATTAAGGGAAAAAAAAAATCCAAACCTACATGGCCCTGTGTGAAAAAGTGATTGCCCCCCCTGTTAAAACATAAATCAACTGTGGTTTATCACATCTTTGGAAAGCTGAGTTCAATTTCTCTAGCCACACCCAGGCCTGATTACTGCCACACCTGTTCTCAATCAAGAAATCACTTAAATAGGACCTGCCTGACAAAGTGAAGTAGACCAAAAGATCCTCAAAAGCTAGACATCATGCTGCAATCCAAAGAAATTCAGGAAGAAATGAGAAACAGAGTAATTGAGATTTATCAGTCTGGAAAAGGCTATAAAGCCATTTCTAAAGCTTTGGGACTCCAGCGAACAACAGTGAGAGCCATTATCCACAAATGGCGAAAACATGGAACAGTGGTGAACCTTCCCAGGAGTGGCCGGCCGACCAAAATTACCCCAAGAGCAAGCGACGACTCATCCAAGAGGTCAGAAAAAAACCCACAACAACATCCAAAGAACTGCAGGCTTCACTTGCCTCAGTTAAGGTCAGTGTTCATGACTCCACCATAAGAAAGAGACTGGGCAAAAATGGTCTGCATGGCAGAGTTCCAAGACGGAAACCACTGCTGAGCAAAAAGAACATAAAGGCTCGTCTGTTTTGCCAGAAAACATCTTGATGATCCCCAAGACTTTTGGGAAAATACTCTGTGGACTGACGAGACAAAAGTTGAACTTTTTGGAAGGTGTGTGTCCCATTACATCTGGCGTAAAAGTAGCACAGCATTTCAGAAAAGGAACATCATACCAACAGTAAAATATGGTGGTGGTAGTGTGATGGTCTGGGGCTGTTTTGCTGCTTCAGGACCTGGAAGACTTGCTGTGGTAAATGGAACCATGAATTCTGCTGTCTACCAAAAAATCCTGAAGGAGAATGTCCGGCCATCTGTTCGTGACCTCAAGCTGAAGCGCACTTGGGTTCTGCAGCAGGACAATGATCCAAAACACAGCAGCAAGTCCACCTCTGAATGGCTTAAGAAAAACAAAATGAAGACTTTGGAGTGGCCTAGTCAAAGTCCTGACCTGAATCCGATTGAGATGTTGTGGCATGACCTTAAAAAAGCAGTTAAGGCTCGAAAACCCTCCAACGTGGCTGAATTACAACAATTCTGCAAAGATGAGTGGGCCAAAATTCCTCCACAGCGCTGTAAAAGACTCATTGCCAGTTATCGCAAACGCTTGATTGCAGTTGTTGCTGCTAAGGGTGGCCCAACCAGTTATTAGGTTTAGGGGGCAATCACTTTTTCACACAGGGCCATGTAGGTTTGGATTTTTTTTTCCCTTAATAATAAAAACCTTCATTTAAAAACTGCATTTTGTGTTTACTTGTGTTATCTTTGTCTAATATTTCAATTTGTTTGATGATCTGAAACATTTCAGTGTGACAAACATGCAAAAAAATAAGAAATCAGGAAGGGGGCAAACACTTTTTCACACCACTGTACTTTAATTGCCAAATTACCCTTTGGATAAGAAAATAAATAGTGCTATACATTTAAAGAAAGACATTCATTTTTAAGCCAAATAAAAATATTTGAAGCTCTCTTGTGTCTCAGTTCAGGCAAACAAGAAGCAGCTTCAGTACCAGTTTCAGGCAGTATTGTGGAGAAGTGGTTAGGGCTCTACATTGCTGATTCGAGGGTTTTCAATTCAATTTCCCCAGCATGGAATAAGCAGTACCTTGTGGATATTTGAGTCAGACACTGTATGCATAAATCTGTAAATAACTAAGACTGATACCATAACTCACATACTGTACCTACCTGTATGTACTGTAAATGGAAACAAGGCCAGAGAACACAAATGAAAGTGTTAGTGAATTCAGAATATAAAATGAAGGTGTTATTTTACTCAGTGAACAAACCGTTCACTGTTAAATGTTAAGGGTGGTTCACTAGGATACTTCAAAAAGCAATTTGATAAAGCCCTTGCATTCATAACCTACTGTACTAAACGCCAATCAAGCAAAATCAACAAACGGCCTCATTCAAAACTTTTTAATGAAACCAAAACTCTAAGGCAAAATGTTTTACTTACAGCAAAATCATTAGATTGAAGTTGTCCTTCTGTGTGCTCAAATTCTGACAAGAAAAAAAATAAACACATGGGGTTAAACTATTGTTAAATACTGGTATTAGCATTTTAACTTAAATCTATAAAAATGCTTTTATTAATAATAATATATACCATTAAGTAACTTGATTATGGTGTAAAAAGTTTAAGTCCTTTTACTAATTTAAAAATGCCTAAAATTTTAACAGGTACAATATAGTCAACAGTTCTCTCCAAATGGAATATTATACATGTGATCTGGTTTGATTGTAAACAGGAAAACCTTTTCATCACTGGTGTGACTCTCTATGGCTATATCATAATTCAGGACTTACTAACCTAAAAACTTTTCAACTACCATGTGTAACAGAAACAAATCACGGTTTTATTTTTAATGTTAACCATGTTGTTCATTCTTAGCTCAGATATGACATCTGTATTATTTGAAATTCATGGGGAAAATAAACAGAATAGAATATATATTTATATCTTGATATCTAAAATGATAACGAAACTCATATATAAAATGGTTTAAATCCCATCAGCATACATTTTGTTTGGATGGGCAAAATATTTTTCTAAAGTTATCTGATAAAATTATCTTCAGCTTACCTTTGTCTATGATGCCTTCAAAATCTGTTGCATCGCTAAATGTACTTTTCTGAATTTTCAGATTCTTCACTGCACAAAAAATAAAATCACTTAGAATGTAAAAGCAGGTTCCAGTTTTAAAAAAACTTAAAACTATTCACTGACAATACACCTCAACATAGATTTAATTCCATAGTCTAAATACAAAATTACGTCTACGTATGTAAAGATATACAAACATCTAACTGATCTGTGAACATAGCTTTGAATTTTAAATTCGATGTTGAAAGCACTTTGTATTTAGAAAGCACTGCAGCAGCGATTACTAAACCGTGCCTTACCGTTGTAACTCTGAATAGTGACCAGTCTGATTTTCTGTGTGCCGGAGAACCGGATGATGAACTCCTGTGGAAACATTCCCGTAGAAATCCAAAATGTTTCTGTGCTTCTAAATAAACGAGATTGAAACAAAAAGAAAAAAAAAAACATCATCACCTATACATTAAAATCACAAAAAAAGTTTCACACGGAATGTCACGTGAGTTCACTCAACACTGAAAGAGCAACGATGAAGCAATATTAAATTCATAATTTAGTTATCTGATTGAAGATACTTACCCATCGATGATATTTTCGGGTGGATAATTTTCATCGCTTGAAGTTGCTAAAACAACCTGAGCTCCCGAAGAGCTTAATGCTGCATCTATCATGTTTATTAAATAAAAGCAATATATATATTTTAAATATTTAAAATACGAATAACGTACAATGCGATTTAGCACGATTTTTTGGGAGGCGGCAAATTATAATTAACTGCCTACAATTGGACTGACTACTCTTCACCCTGGTTGTCAAGGAGCAAACTGACGCAAAGCTTCCCAGGCGTGAGCAGACAGTGTTTGTCGCAGGTCTATGACATCATCTTTAAACAACTGTCGCCCGAAGTGAATTCACGCTGTTTCCAAATTGTTGCTCTGCAGGTCTGTGTTTAAACGTGTGTTTATTCATGGCAAATGGATATAAAGAAGTACTATTTACACGAGGCACTGGACAAGTAAGTTTATTCGATTCCACTGGTTATTTATCTATTTATCTTTTTTTCTTTCATTATATTATCAAGTAGTTATGGAACTAGAGGCCTAGTCCGGGTTAAAGCTGAAATGTGGTGACAAGCTTAGAACAAGCCAGAATGTTTGCTTGTTTATAGTAGTGATTTGTATGTTATATTGACTTGTTTTAGCGATTTTGTGTCCTCGCTGACTGTCGTACGTATGTCATTCGTTTTTTGAAAAAAAAACTCAAGTTTTTGAAATTCGTCACCCTCGTCTGAAAATTTTAAACCGCAATGTAGATTTTTATAAGGTGAGGTTCCAGCACGCCACCGCAAAGCAAATACATTTTTAAAAGTTTTTTTTGCATTTCAGTATATTTTCGTTAAAGCTGCACGCTTTAAATTTAAAGCAGCCAGTTGGATGCAGTCATCTCTCGAAGCTCTCTTAAGTTCCTTTTAGACAGACATTAGTGAACGAATTCGGATTGTTCTTTGTCTGGTAAGGTAATCTAAACAACTATATCAATTTACTGTTAGGTTCTGTAATGTGTACTTAAACCATTAAGTACATTTTTTCTAATATATGAGAGGCCAAGAACGTATCTGGTGTGATACACTTGGTTAGTTCCTGCTCTTTTTTGTAATAATACAATTAACCCTGTCGCTGTTAAACTTGACTTCCTAAAAGGAAGTACTGGAAACTGCACTTTGCACAACTATAATTTTTTCTCTTTCTTTTTCAGAGTGATGATTCTGATATCTGGGATGATACAGCGTTAATAAAGGCATATGACAAGGCCGTGGCATCCTTTAAGGTGATTTACAGAAAACTCTTTAATAATTGCAGTTAGTGTTACGTGACGGCACCCACTTGTGTCTGAAAGTTTAGATTTCCTTAAATGCAATGTCGTTATAAGGCACTTGAAAAGTGTTTTTAATCTGCCTTGTTCTATTTATAACTTGTAGTTATTTCTCTTTTTTGTTACATGTCCACTGTTCGGTTTTCAAGTAAAGCATGGGAATCTAGCTTGTTTTCTGTCCTTCTTCCTATAAATCTTAAGTATTCATGTATGTGTGTAGAATGCCTTGAAGAGTGAGGATAACACCGAGTTACCTAAAAAAGGAAAGTCACCAGCTGGAAAGAAGCGTAAAAGCAACAAGAAGAGCAAAAGCAGAAAGAAAAACAACGCTATCCCAGACAAGGAGGTATCGGCAATGTTAATATTTTAAGAAATTGTCACACTGATAATGCTGTTAAAAACAGTTCTAAATTAGACATTGTTGCAATATAAATAAATTCTTTACTTTCCACTACTTTCATGTTTTAGAAATTTCTAACCACAGTTAGTGTCTTATTAATAGGTTATGACAGACAAAGGTTCTAGATGGGCTATACCAAAGACAAAGGGTGTTACCTTGAACTCATGGGTCACCACTTAAAAGGGAACTAAAATGCTATTTTTATATTTTGGAGTTAGAAAGATTCAGCTTTGATGAGTGCATTTCAAACCACAATAAAAGTCAAATGTACACAGTAACTTGTAAAACCTCCAATTTACATCACAAACTAGACTGAATTTCCAAGTATGCACAGCCTACACGTCCCTTTTAATCCAGTAGAAATGTTGCTCTTGTTTCGCAGTTTTGCCAACAAATACTACTTGTTAACTCTGCATGCAGACCACATTGGAACATTTCTGCGATGAAATGTCTTCTGCACGATTTGTACTTATTCACTTGTACAGTATGTCGCATTATATTAGTCGTTGCAGTGGCTAGTGAGCAGGAAGGGGTGTTTCATGTCGCAATTTGTGGGAACTCCCTTTCTCGCCCGTGACAAGACTGGGGGTTTGCAACAACATGGCGACTACAGAAAGCTCACGGTTTTTGCTTGACATGTGCTTAACACGGTTATTAATACAATAATTTTTCATTTTTTGTATACCATTTTTACCTGGATTTAATAACCGGTCTGAGAAATTTGGACTGCCATTCCCTTTTAATTTTTTTTTCTTTATTTACGTAGAGATTTATCTTCTTGAAGTAATGTTTTTACAGTTCCATGTATGTTGTAGCGAATTAAGCAAATAAACTAAAAATCAGCATTTGGATTACCATTTTTATTTTTTCATTTTTTATTTTTATTTGATGTTCCTAACTACTTTTTGTTTTTGCAGTGGAAGATTGGGGATTCCTGCAGTGCTATTTGGTCAGAAGATGGCATTGCCTATCCAGCTACTATTAAATCTGTAGACCATGAGAAAGGCACTTGTATTGTTGTTTACACTGATTATGGGAATGAGGAGGAGCAGAGCCTGTTGGACCTTCAGTCTCAGAATTCTGAGGAAGAGGTTGAAATGGGAAATGCTGCCCAGGTATTAAATTTGATATGACTTGAACTGTAATATGAAGTAGGGAGAGCTGCAATTGAATATTTTTTCCATGATGTTTAATCTAATTAGCTTTAGAGCCTGTGTGTTGAAATACTTGCAGACATTTTGGAACATGCAGTTACAATTCAGTTAAATAACCATCTCATTGCAAATAATCTGTTTGAATCTGGTTTCAGACAATTACACAGCACAGCAACTGCTCTGCTTAAAGTCACTAATCATCTTCTTACAGCTTATGATCCTGGTTCTCTTTCTATCCTTATTCTCCTTGACCTCAGTGCTGCTTTTGACACTGTTAATCATGACTTCCCATCTTCAGATTGTGTTTAGAGTTTCTGCCATTGCTCTTAAATGGTTTACCTCTTGCCTTACTGATCACCAATACGTTATCTCTCTTGGGGGTTTCAGTTTTGTAGTTGAGCTCATAATACTGGGTTCAAACTATTCAGCATTTGTTGTTCCCACTTGGTTATTAAGATCACATGGTCTAAATGACCATTTCCACTATGATGATACTCAAATCTATGTCCACACTAAACCTAACACTGAGGTGGCTGTCTCTGCACTATTTAATTGCATCCCTGACATAAAAACCTGGCTGACTCAAAAATGTCTTCATTTAAACTATTAGCTACCATCAACTATGTAAAGCCAATGCAGTAACCCTATCTGTGGATGGCACTGTACTTGAATTTCAATCTCAGTTGAAGAACTTGGGGGTGGTATTTGATCCAGACATGATGTTATAAAAACATCACTCTTCCACCACAGAAATATCTTGTCACTACCTGTAGCTGAGAAGCTAGTCAATACTTTTGTCTTCTCTCAAGTTGATTACTGTCCTACTCACTAGGGTATTTATCCACACTGAACAAACTTCAGACATAACCCTGACCAGGTCTCATGCAGGTCACATTACTCTTATCATGGAGTCCTTGCACTGGCTTCCTGTCAGCTTTTGTTTCAACTTCCAAATCCTCAGGTTCACCTATAGGGCTCTACATGGCTAGGCACTTCAGTTTCTGGCTGACTTACTATCAGTCTGCTTGCAATCTCGTTCATTTAATTCTGGTCCCCTGTCTGTCCCCCAAGCCAGTTTACATGCTATGGATGACGGGGCCTTCTCTTTAGAAGGACTTTTATTTAATTGGTTCTGTGTCCATCCCTTTGCTTTCTTAACTCTATTCCAAACCCATTTTTGCAATTGTGTAATTCTGCTGTCTCCTCTCGTTTTTCTTACTGTGAAATGCTTTGAAAAGCCACTTTTAAAGGTAACAGACTAGAACAGTAATAGACATTATTATTATTGTTGTTGTTGTTGTTATTGTTCTTATTTGACCCTGAAGTTAGTTTGTGTTCGTGCTTTATGTGTAGCAAAATTCACTTCAGTTGCACAATAAACTTTTTTTTAAATTTGGTTCCAGGAGAATGATCCTGAGTTTTCAACTGATGACAGTGACAGGTCGTCCACCCCGCACCTGCCCAGTCAGGCTAAGCCCAAAGCCAGATCTCCTGCAGGACCTCCTCTGTGGAATCGTGGTTTTCCCCCTCCCCCACCACCGATGCCAGGGTTTGGCTTGGTAAGTGCAGTCTGACATTTTTTATATGACATTCTGTAAAACAAACAGTGGAATAAAAGCTCACATTTGCTGTAGTATAAATTTAAATTGCGCAGTTGTGACCGTCGTGGTTCCACGTGGGCTCGTGCCCTTGCCGCTCCACCCCGCCGGTTCGTCCCGCAACACCTGGGCGCAAACCTGGGTCTCCGGCATAATGCAACAAGGAACCAGCCGAATGAGCCAAAGGAGACCTCCCTCAGCCCAGGGCGATGACGTCACCGTGCCCAAACTAGCTCCGCTACACAGTGAAACCCCTGAGAGTTTACACTTGCGGTAGCATGCTCTGAGAAAAACCACTGAACCCTGCAGTCCTGAGATGGGTCAAATTTTTGACACTTAGTTGTCTGCAGAAATCAAAGTGATTCAAGGACATTAAGAGGACAGCTCGGCTGCTGCAGCGCCAATTATAAACAAAACTGTACTTCATGTCTAATTTCAAATATTTCCTTGGACTGTTGCACAGCAGGAGTTCTGTGAGCTTACAGTATTATTAGTAAGAAATACGAATGTAATGTCTGACACCGTAGCTCTGCGTATTGTGCAGTGGTCTTACAATGTGAAAACAAGCAAATGTCCCGAATGTCCATCAGGGGACAAGGGCATGTTGTCTGGTACAAGTGTTTTAACAGTTCCTAAAACAAAATGGATGGTTGGCATTGGGGGATATATTGTTCAAAAGGATTTGTCAAAAACTATTATTTGTAGGTCATTACGAATGCATCAAAATATGAAATATGTGGGGCATTTGATACTTAAATGTGAATGCATGAAGCTCCTTTTCACCTTAGCGGCAGATGAAGTCAGTGGATCTGACTGAAGCCGTTTTCAGATTGACTTTAAGTCATTGTGTGTCATATTTAAAGAGTTTCTGGTTTGTTGGTAATTTGTTTTTAAATGTCTGTGTGTATTCCTACCTTTTAACAATGTTGATAAATACAAAATATTTTGTCAATGGAAAATGTATCTAAAGCCACAGGGCACAGAAAACTAAAGTCAGTAAATAATTACACAGAGGGGTGTATGAAGCATCCAAAACTTTAACAGCTAGTATTCGGTTGCAGGCTGAACCAAGAATTGATGGACCTGCTCCTGCCTTCCCTGGCTGGCCTCCATTAATTCCAGGTGGACCTCCGGTGAGAATTTGGTCATTTCCCTACAGTAAACACATACAGAGAGTGAAACAAGGACACATAGAATTGAATCTGGTAGTCTTTTTACATCTCATCAGATTTCGGATTATGACTTTCTTATATTATTAGACAGGTGTGTTTTTCCATATTTATTAGTCTTTAGTATTTAGTGATTTTCAACAGTTCTATCAGAATGTGTTCTCTGATATTATATTTTCTTCCAGCTGATTCCCCCTCCACCTCCCTTGGGGCCAGACTTCACAGAAGATTATGAAGCCTTGGGCAGCATGCTAATCGCATGGTACATGAGCGGATACCACACGGGCTATTATCTAGTACGTACCACTAAACGGCAACAGTAGATATAATCTTCTTCCACCTGTCACATACAGTAAGCACATATTGACAACATTTATTTTGGTTCAGACCGAGCTAATGCATATTCATGTAAATGAAAAAGGACATTTATTTTCAGCATAAGCATCCTAATACATTCTCAGTTTTCACAGTACAGCTGCTCTAGTACAGTATATATTCACCATCTGAGGACAGTTTTCTCAGTTTCACAATCTCGAGTGGCCACAAAACTATCTAAAGTTATGCAACTGGTTGATTTGACTAATTTATTAAATTTGTTCATACTTTTGTCATTTTTGCACTGCAGCTCCTTCACATCTTTTTTCCTATCATCTCCAATGGATATTGTTATTTTGAAATATAGTTTCAAGAGCTGCAAAGACATCCTGTAGGCTGCCAGTCCATGGCTATATGAAGTCATACCATACCAGCAATGATATACTGTACAGTATACTACAATATATACAATTTTGTGTGTGTATATAGTGGGAGTGAAATAATAGGTTCTCTGCACTACACGTACATGGAAAGGCTTCTGACCCAGAAACTCACTCCTTTCTGTTGTGTGTTTGTGAAAGAATGGTTTTAAACTTTCATATTATGTTCCTGGTTTGACCCGGAAAGAGATTATTTTGTTTCTTTATAGAGATAGAATGAATCTTTTCTTTTTCCTGTACTGATGTAAAATATGTATAGAGGATCATAATGCATCAAAGGTTGTTTGCTTTGAGCAAAAGAAAATTCTTTTATGTCCCACAGGGACTGAAGCAGCGCCAAAGGGATTCTGCTTCAGGAAATAAGTCCCAGCACAAGTGAGCAGTGCAGGTCTGGTCTTTGCCAGAAAATATGTGAGTATTTTTGGATTTTTCTTGTAAATAACATGTTTTTCATTCTAAATGCTTATGAACTTAAGCCAAATCTGTTTCATGAAAATTATTTATTTAATGTTTAATGAACATTTCTAGGTTATTTTAAATTTAAATGCTTTGTGTGCTAACTCATTAACAGGACAGCAAGTGATTTTGGTTGCCTAAAAGCATATTAACAATTGATCAGTTTCACTTCACTTACATTACCCAAACATACAAAACTCATCGTGTTCAACTGCTTATTCGAAACATGCTGTACAACACTTTGCAGAAATGCAGTTGTACATGTTATGACAGTGTTCAAATGACTGCATCTGTGACTGGGTACAAAAAATCTTTGGAAAATGTGCACTAATCATTACTGAACCTAAATGCCACTATTGATACAAGGCAATTGGTGTGCTGAGGCCAGAATATCCACTTCACCACACATTTTTGTGTGACCCAGAAATTTTTTGCAAACAATTGCACAATATAGAGATCCTTTACATGTGTGGATTAATCAGTAACTGCAGATACACTGTCAGATGTTTTTAATCAGTTCTTTTGATTTTTGTGCAAATCAGCAGTCTGCAGTGTATACTCCTTTCTAAGTTGACTGACTGTGGAAATTGCCCTGCCATTTAAATATTTTTTTGAGAAACTTGTTTATCCAAGTAAAATTTTAAAAAAAGAAAATAATGTTTACCAGTTTGTTTTAATGTCTTTGTACACACATTATGTTTTTATATTTCTGTTGTCTTCATTTTTGAATTTGGGCATGTTCTTGTGATCTTTTTATTCTTGAGCTGTTCAAGGCATGGCTGCCATTTTAAACCTGTATCTATTTTTCTAGGTGGACATCTCTCCCAGGGAGAGCAGTGAAACCTTCAGCAACTGCCGCTACCATTTTTTTTTAACCATGGAGTTTGTATTTGTTGTAAATAAAAGAAAAATGAAAAAACAATGTTTGTGCTTATGTGTATGGGGGGGGGGAATGTTAAGAAATGAGGAGCCTAACCATAAAAGGTTCTGTTTTTGGGCTTTTCTTTGCTACAACCTAGGAGAATCTGCAACTGTAATTTCTCTGGGTAGATCATGTAGCAGCAAGTAATGTAATGTAAAAGCAAGACACAGATGTGTATAAAAAAAACAGAATTATTAATGTTTTTATTTACTTATTGGAATTTAAATGTCATAAACAGTGTGACAATTGAGCAGGCTGTATTTTTATGTAGACTGTATCATTCATAGCTCTATGCTATGATCACTAGATCTTAACTTTTGGTCTTAAGTTGATGAAGTAGCCTATTTAAAAGTAGTTCCCCATTGTTAGAATACTTGTGAAGATGGAGAAACAATTTCTGATGCAGAGAGGTTCACTTCTCTTGTGTGGGATGAATAACCGGGATTTTGTTGAACTTGCAGTCCTAAATGGAAAGTAAGCAGTCTTGATATGAACTTCTGCAATTTGCTTAACCAGCAAATCCTGGCCAGAACAGAATCACAAATCAGCCAGCCCTACAAATATCTTGTTAATGATTTTTAGCAGTAAAACATCTAAAACGTAGATTGTAACCTCAGGATAAGCTACTGTATATTAGGCATATGGCTCAGTAGCTCAACAAAAATGAATTCACGAATAAAGGAAACAAGCCTCGTATTTCAGCATCTCGGCTTGGGAAGACGCATGGGCTTATAGTTTTGCCTCCTTGGTTAGAAAGACAAGAACCTGTTCTGCTCATCTTTTGCTTTGATTTATTTCTGTTAAATGGAATATGAACACGTTCTAGGATAAATATTTTTTAAAGTAATGTATTAACTTTAATTAACACTAATTTACATCTCTGCAGGTTTAAATCTTGTATACAGTTCTACCTGGTAGACCTCATACAAAGCAATTTTGAAAACATTTTGAACCTTTTTTCAGTATTCTGGAACATTTTTAAAGGCACAAATCTAGCAGGAGGTAGTGGAATAGGTGTTAGTGGTTATCGCTCTGGATTTGTAACAAGAAGGCTATATGTTCAAGTCCTGGTTGGAGCTCTTGTGACTTCACTCTGATTGTTTTGGTTAAATGTACAGCTATATAAATGGGTACTAAACTTAGTTGATTAATAATTTGATAAATTTAAACTTCCATTATATATTTTGATCTTTAAGTATCTACAGCATTTAATTAGCTATTTTTTTCTTTCATGTATTAGTATATCAGTGCATGCATTATTTTTTCTAATTCTTGTAAAATTAAAACATGCACATACATGTGAATATACATGAGTAACTACTAATGATTGTTATAAACAAAATCAGTTTTCAGTCAGAAATGTCTTAAAGACATTACGTTTCAGATACACTGGTGATGACAGAATGTTGAAACCAAAGCTTATGAAGTCGTATGTGCTCACTCAATTGGTTAGTATATTTCATTAATTTGATTATTTTACTTTATTGTGAACCAGGAGAAATTTACCTCTGTTGCTGTATTTTTTAATGTTATTTTTTAGGCAAGATCTCAAGATGTGCTACTTTCCAAGTTAAAAAAATATTTTAGAAAACAGTTTTCTGTTTTCTTAATATTTTATATATTAATGTTCCCATAGATCACTGTGTGAATTTATTTTCAGAATGGATCTTGCAAATTATTCAGAATGGAGATATTCACTTTCCTTTGGATACATTTGGCAGATTAAATCATACTCCCAAGCTCTCTTTCCTCTGATAAAAAGCACAGAGAAACTATGTACTGTTTGTCACTATAAGAGCAGCACACCACATTTTGTAATAGTTTCATTACTGAAATGGAAGGTTACAAGCAAACAATGGCATTTTATCTGCAAAATGAGACTGCAAGTAATTTCAAGCTATTGAAATTGGAAGAATCCTTTGTTTTTAACTGTGGTTTGGTTGGCTCCATTGACATATCTAACAATAGTCAAACCTTCTCAATGCTAATTCTGCTGTAATTTCTTCACAAGTGCATAAATCTCATTTTAGGAAAACAAAACGGAAATCGAGTGTAGGTTCAATATCCCACTTTGTTGTGGTAATGATAACGGCAATTATAGAAAAGAATGTTATGTACTGTTCATACATTTCAAAGTTTTTTGACAGAATTGTTTTTTGACAGTTTTTAATGGCAATCATTTATTATCTCTGAGACTACACCACATAACATTTTCTTCAGTCCTCCTACAGAACTAGCTATACTGAAAGTGTCTATATCCATGACTGAGCTCAAGGAGGCAGTGCAGGACATAATAAACCGAATCTGAATTGTATATGATTTTTCTGAAAGCTTTTCTTGAAAGGTCTTACTAGTGCATTTTACAGTTTTTAACACAGCATCCATTGATTTGAATCCTGACTATTCTAATATTTTTGCCTTCTTACTTCCATCTCCATAGTATCTAAAAGATTAAATCTATGTGTTTTACATAAACACCAAATTATTTTCTAATAAGCAGCTTCCTCAAGCTCTGGTTTCTACTTTTATTTTGAGATAAAAAAGAAATTAAAAAAAACTTAACCCAGGATTGGGTTAATGCCTGGTAGATGATATTTAATGAACAGATGCACTTACAACACGTACAAGGTGGCAAAACGTAAATTATTCTGTTTATGTGAGAAGTATTTTGGTATTTATGTAAACCCAACATTTTCAAGATTATATTGAGAACAGCAGAGTAAAGAAACTGTGCACCATCATAAAACTCATCCACAGGCTAAACAAACAAGGATGCAGACTTTGCTCACTTGTGCTAACATGAACCTGAAGTAAAGGGTTATCTGCCTACACTTAATTCAATATTGCTGATTTGTGTGTATCCTTTCAAATCAAAGAGTTCAATTCACTGGAAAAATGGGACAATAGGTCTTTTTCAAATATAGACATTAGACTTTCCCAAAAGAAGTCAATAAATAGCATATGCAATTTCTTCAGATAGGTTTCCTCAAGGTGTCACAGACATTATAAATAATGATTAATTACTTTTCAACTGCTGTTCACACCTTGAGTGTTTAATTGTGCATTAATGACTCCAACACAACAGAAGTATAATTAAGACATAATAAATACATTCTGAGTGAGTGCAGAGACAGTGAGGCCATGAGATATGCAGTATGCATCAGAACAGAGACTAGACAGCTATAAAATCTGTTAAGCAGCTGTGCCCAAATGAGGAAATCAAATTCCATCCCAGATTCTGGTCATTGCTTCACAGCCTGGCCAGCACTTGAGTAACCAAATTGAAAATATATATTTTATTGCAAGGATAAAATTCTAATATTTTTGATAAAACCGTGATTTAGTTCAGTTCAGTTTACTCAGAAATGAGGTGAAAATTGTTTGAGAAGATAGCATGGAGCACTCCTTAAATCTGTCCTAGAGGATTTTAAACAAAAACGTGGCTCAATCATGTTACTGTACATACTAGCTTATACATTTTTTAAACAGAAATGTGCATAAATTGTCTCGCTGTCTCAGGAAGGCTGGAAGTATTGTTAAGGATACCAGCCTGGTTTCTCACTTTTCTCCCCCCTTCCCTCTGGTAAGGGTTATACCTGTAGGAGCACAACGGCACGGACGTCCAGACTCTGAGACAGTTTCTTCCTACAAGCTGTCAGATTACTGCACTCTACCCCTACCATAGGCTCACACAGATGGTTTTTTAAGTTATATGTTATTTAACTAGTTGTTGTTGCTGCTTCTGTTCTGTGTTTATGTTTTCGGTGATTCCTTTAATGTTTTTGTATTGGAGCACACATGCAAATAAGCATTTCATTGCACTTGCACATATGACAAGAAATGTGTTATTGAATCTTTGAGCATGCACCATTGGAGGGCAAAATCCCATATAAATTCCACTTTGTTTCTGGCAGTTTTCTTGTCGGAGACCATAATCTGGTTTATGACTTTTGGCCTCTTTGTAAGCTGTTCAGAAAACTCTGACTGTGGGAGATATTTGTTCAGATTGATCATTGACAATGGTCTGCAATAAAGTGTCCCCTTTAGCTTTCTCCAAGATATACAGTCGATGCAGCTAAAGCCATTTTGGTTTGAGCGTGTTCCACAACCTTTTTCCAAAGTGCCTTTTGCTTTTTATATGACAGGTGCAGAAAGGGACACAGTTGTTCTGTGTATTGCTCTTTTTTAAGATTCTGAGTCTATTTTTAAATAGAAAATGTGCATGTTAAATTTTCACAAGGAGGTGCCAGTGCTGTTCTTAGAGGGGCTGGAGTGTGGGCAGTCTAAAATTGAATGTTGCTGGAGTAGACCTCTGGTGAATCAAAATAAATCAAAAGGGTCAAAATGGGGTTTGTGTAATTCATGGAGTACCACAGAGATCTGTAGGAGGACCACTGCTCTTCAGATCCACATTCTGGTATAGTGAGGAAAACTGGTCAAGTCTATACACAGTAGCAAAATAAGATTAGTGAACACTGTAGAAATAGTAAATGGAATGCAGAACTGTTTTTGATTAAATGCAAGACTGGGTAATCACTTGACAGATGACATTTAATGTTGCATGCAAGTAGCAAAAACATAAAACTATAAATACAAAATGGGAAACACTGATACTGAAAAAAGAGTGTTCATCTTGATATATACTGTAATTTCCCCATTGCAGATAAAGTGGGGAAGCAAAGAAAAGGCAATATTACAAAATATTACTATATAAATTAAATGTGTAGACTTTAAAGCAACAGGTGTTGCATTCAAATTGTCTAATACAATAGTAAGACCTTATGTAGAGTATTCTGTTCAATGTGTTTTAGACACATTACAAAACAGATAAAGATGCTCTGGAATGTAACCAAATGCGTTCTGGGACATAAAAGAATACCTGACACTAACACGCTTTTTAGTATTGAACAAAAAAGATTATGCAGAAACCTGATCCAAGCACTTGAAAGTCAACTCAGTGGATTTCTTCAGAAATAGGACCTGAAAAAACAAGAGGTCCCAAATGGAAAGTACATGGTAGTGCACTTAAAACTGAGAATATGAGAACTGAGAACATTAAAAAGCAAATGTATATACAGTAAGTAAGGAAAAGACCTACAAAACAAGACAATATTATTATTTAGGGCTTTTAAATGGATTTGTTTTTGCTTTTTTTCATCTAGGTCAGAAATCAAAGTGTCAACAAAGTAGTAGTGTTTTAGTAAGAACTAAACCTTAAATAAATGTCCAACTATCAAATATGCTGATAGAGCAAAGTTCAGTAAATATAAGCTGAATTAAGTTAAACTATTGAGCAATTTTTTTAGTTACAAATTAAATGAAAGTCTTGTGCTAATAATACAATGTGTTTTGATGTTTCACTTTTTAACAAGCTTTTAGATATCATGAATTGTTACCTTTCACCTTCATAATAATTACTTGTTGTATCACTTATGTTGTCTGAATGAAGCTGTCTGGCCTACAGTTGGTTTATTGTATTGGTTTATTGACACCACCCAGGTCACATATTAGCCCAGGAATGGAGGTAAAATCACAGCAGTGGAGCCTTCCACTTTTATTTCTCTCGTCAAAAAAGGAGAACATCTCAGTTTTGTCAGCTGTTTTTCATTAGTTGGACCTTGTCTAAAATAAAATAAAATTGGAACATAACAGCATACCACTACATTTCCCCCACTCCTAACCCCTGCCAGTAATGATAAAGCTCTCCAATTTTCCAACCACATGATTCATAAGCAAGAATGGGAGAGTTTGACAGAAACATGATTTGATCACATCAGCTGCAGTTCTTCAAACCTCCACCATGGAACTATAGGTCCAAGCAGTAGGAAGCTCCATATGAATAATGTTGAAATACTACTGATGTCAGAGGAGGGAATACTGAGGAGTGCCATACTGTGCCAACATTTGTTTTAGCAGTGAGACCAGTCAGTCAAATCCATTTCTGCCAATGGGAAAAGCTAAATTTATATTTGTCATTTAGCAAGTGTACAATGAGAGAACAAGGAATATCCTTATGTATAGTGGGCAACAAAAGAAGAAGTACAAGTACTGTAGGTAGCTGCATCAACATGTGTAGGCTGCAAAGAACCAGGTAGATTTATCCCATGCTGAAAAGATAAGAAACACAACATTTTGTCTGTGGAGCCTTCTTCAGGCTTCACAGCCTGAACGTTGTGTCTCTTTTCTTTTCAGCATGAAAGAAACCTTTACCTGTTCCAAAAAAAAAAGATGAAACCCATTTCCAAAATTTAACCACACCTGGACCCTCCCTGAACATCTGTAAAAAGGTTTCCACAATGATTTTTGGAAAGAACTTACACAAACTATTGACTACTTAAGATAACATCTATGAGGGGACAGGAGTGCTCTGTGAAGACACTTGACATTAAGTATTCAATGAGCAGAATATATGGACGTTTATTCCCAGCCTAGATACCAACAGGCCTAAAAAGCTCTAGATCTGAAACTTTGTACCCCAGCCAAACAGTAAACATTAAACCAGCATCAGCAGTGTACAGAGAGCAAACACAGAGTTGTCCGATTAAGTACAAAGGAGAAGAGTCAGTCAAAATAAAAAAAAACAATTTGAAAAGTACACAAAAAAAAGAAAAAGAGCCAAAAGAGAATCCACATGAATTAATGCGTATATATGGCAACAAATGAGAGGTAGAGCATTTTTTTATTAATCTGTAACATTAATTTTGACCACAAAAGTAATCTAAACTAAATCTGGGCTAATGCATTTACAGAACTGATTGTGAAGATTCTTCTGCTCCTTATAGGGTTTCAAGTGGAACCAATTAATGCCACATTACTGCATTTGTAACACAGGAGGATACAAAATCTGTCATTTACCTTTCCTTTGGTTATAATTGATTAAATATCATTCAACAGTTTATAGTACCATCTTTTTCTTTCAGTAAAATGAACTGTTGATTACGATCACAAAAATGACAAGTTTTATGCGCCTGTGGATAAAATCCAAACTAGCTGCCACTTCTGTTTTGTGTTTGACAAAAACAAAGACTTTGAATGGGATTATGTGAGAGATGGACAGCGTGGAAGTGAGGTAGGAAAGGTTATGATGTGAATTGGAAAGCCCTGGGTCCTGTGCCCAAGGACACAATCCATTTAAATCCTGCAGATTCAAGCAGTAAAAGGAGATGTTTGAACAACAAGAGATGAGAGCTCGCAAATGCTGTATGAACTGCGTGTTCAGTGACATTTTCCTTAATTAACTTTATTCTAGTTTTAGATTTTTGTTTTATACAACCTTTGAAAATGCCAGATTACTGTACCTGTCAACAAATACAAAAAAACAGCACTGTGTAATCTAAGAGTTTGCTGTGTCAGGTTCACAAAAACTTCAAGATTATGGTTGGAATGTTTGTTCTTCAGAATACCACCACCACCACCACAAAACAACATCAAAAACAATTCACGCAGAATGACAGCAGCCAAAGATTGTGTGAAAGAATAGTTCACTGTATAAAGCTTATTAAAACTTGGTTTAATCCGCTTAGCTGAGTACCACATCCGGGCCACAGAAGAAAAAGGCAAAAAGGGGCAGCTGTAAGGCTGGAGATGGGGTGAGGAAGAGGAGAGGGTGACATGTGGCATGTATGCGTGATTATGTCAGGATTAGTTGTACAGTAAATTGCAGCAGCTGAGCTTAATAAATTCAGCTGCCTTCCTCCCTCTTGAAATTTCATTTACCTACATTTACCTACAGCAACAACAACAATCAACAATCAACAGCAAAAGTAATTCTTACTCTGCCTTTCGTACTCAGTA
This sequence comes from Atractosteus spatula, assembly GCF_055471065.1. Classification (NCBI taxonomy): domain Eukaryota; kingdom Metazoa; phylum Chordata; class Actinopteri; order Semionotiformes; family Lepisosteidae; genus Atractosteus; species Atractosteus spatula. The sequence continues at coordinate 54,247,892 of NC_142708.1, read as the reverse complement.
CGGTGCATATCATTTGGATAGATTTTAAAGCACTTTACATGCAGGAGAGGATCAAATTCACCCAAGTGCTAAACAGCAGTCTAGATAGAGAAGTATTAAATTACTTCAATTAGATATTTAGGTAAACTAGACTGAACAACCAGGACACCAGGATTAGTACACCTTGCCTTATAAAGAGTACCATCTGAAAGGACAGAATAAGAATGGACGATGATACTACACAGAAATATTCTGGACTAACCTAAACCTGCATTCTACTACTTCAGTCTTCACTGGCCAAGTGGTGATTCTTTCTATATGCCTCATCTCACATATTTATTAAAAATGAGAGGTTCACACTGCAGACTGTATCACTGCTTATGCATCAACTCTACATAAAATTGAATTCTTCATTAACTTTTTAAAGCACTTTACAAACTAGAGAAGGCAACTTGCCCCATCTTGTTCATATGGTAGCTAGTGTACAATTTATAGGCAAAACACAACCAAGTCTCTTTTGAAAAATCACAGTGGTGGCACTTTGCTGTAGGCTCTCAAAATTCTTTTTTACTTTCAGACTTAAATGTGTCTCCTCTAATTTCCACTTGTGGTCATGTACATTTTTTTTTTCATTGCAATGTCTTGCCCTGCTATCAAGACCTTAATAACATTTCTGAATATTTGAATGAAATACCTTTTCAATGTTCTTTGTTCAAGACAAAATTAACTTTTCCTTGGAATTTTTTGTGTAGGGTGGTCCTGCTGTATAAAACTAGGATTTTTGTGAGCAAGTCTTATTGGTGTTTATTCATGTTGACCAAACCTGAATGCATGTTCTATTCTATTTCTATTTTTATTGTTTCTACTGTACTGTTCTTGCTGTTTGGATACAGTACATGTCAACAATGGTGTAAATCAGAAAGAGTGGGAGTGTTAAACTGATCCCTGATAACCTTATTAAAAGCCTTGTTGTTTGGTGAGGATGGTAAAAAACTGTAGGGATATGTTATACTGGAAACTAAGTCTACAGGGTCAGGGGTATGATTTGGCTGTGGAATCTTGATTGTGAGGAGTTTTCAGCAGGTACTCTACTTGTCTCCCAATTCCCAAAGACATGCAAGTGATTATTTATTCTAGAATAGCGGCATTAATGCCGTCAATGTTTTGCTCTTTGATAAACCACCTCCTGGCCACACATGGCCTATAATTTGTTATGTCCGTGTTGCTTGTAGAATTGATTATTTCTGCTGGTATGTTGATTACTGTACTGTCTCTGTGGTTCTTAATGTATCATGTTCCATGAACTTTAAAACACTACTGACATCACATCTTCACAGAGATTTTTTAAGAAAAGGGTTCAATAACACAATGCATATTATTTTGAAATTAGACTTCAAAAATGTCTTTTTATTTAGGATAAGCTGGAATACTAGAATTAATGCTTAAGCCTGAAGTCCAATGAGCATGGCATCCAGTCCATTGTACACAGCTGTTTTTTTTTCAGTTATTCATTATTTGAAGACACTAAACCTTTTTATAGCAGATCCTTTGAAAACAGAGACAGGGTGCTTTGACTTAAAAGAAATGTGCAAAAATTGAAAAGTACATGCTGGATGGCACAGTGGTGCAGTGGTTAGCATTTGGAGCTCTGAATACCTGGGTTTAATTCTGGACCTGGGGTGGAGTTTGTATGTTCTCCCCATGTTTGTGTGGGTTCCCTCCAGTTTCCTTCTACAGTCCAGATACAGTATACTGGTAGGTCAACTGGCTCCTGGGAAAACCCTTGTGCGAGTGTATGTGTGTTTGTGTCTGTGTGTGCCCTGTGATGGACCGGAGTTTCATCCAGGGTGTGCCCCACTTTGCACCTGTTGCTTGTCAGGATTGACTTTGGCACCCCTGAAACCCCAGTGTTGGATGAAATGGTTAGAAAATGGATGGATGAAAAGTAAATGTTATATTTTTGGCCTTGACTCTTTTAACACTGACTTTCTGTCCCCAGAAATCAATTTGATTGCTTTTGCTATTTAGCCAGAATTACAATAAAATAATTAACCATTTCCACTGAAATGAATGGCATTCTGAGGTATTTTGCCTAACCATCAGGTAAGCTTTTGTTGACACAAATTTAGGTTATCTGAATGGATAAATTTATCTTGCTCTGACCTCACTGGGTCTTTTGCAATGCAATGTACACTGTAGGCTAAGACAGGTTAATGCGACCGGTCAAATAAATATCCACCCAAGGAACCGTGAAACAGTTAATAATGCATTCTACTTTCTCTCTATGAAGAGATTAAGACATGATAAAGAAACAAGAAAAAAGGTATATACAGAATATTAAAAAATATATAAAACATGAATGAAATATTTACTCATCTTACAAGATACTACTGTATCAGATATGTTTCACAACATTAATATCCATTCAAATGTGCAGATATCAGACTGAAAGCAAACTTCTTGTGAAAACCAGACACTAAACCTAGTTGTGCCAGGAGATGTCCAGACCGTTTGTTCTCTAATCTTGATGGAAAAGCACTACAAAGTATTAGAAAAGCAATTATGGTGTGGTAGTCTGTTCTTGCTTTGTTTCAAACCAATTAACTTCAAAAGAAATGGCAGCTTAAACAACCAACCATTTCTCTGCAGAGAGTAGGTTCTTTGTGATGAGTTTGTTTGCACAAAACAGATCAAATTTAGATGGTACTAACTGCTGAAATCAAGTTACTAATGTAAGCAAAGAAACAAACAGCATGTATTGTGCTAGCTTCTACCATAAAACCCAACAGTATTAGTAGGATATAGAATAGCAGCATTATACAATTTTATTCACAAATATTATATTAGGGAACATGCAACATAAAAAACACTTGTATAATTCTGTAATACGCTAGACAGTGTAACAGAGTCTTTGATGTTCTTTTAAAATGCATTTTTGGTCATATTTGTACTGAAAAACACCTATTATGTGATTGTAGCTCCATACATTGTGAGTACAATTCAACATGTTTATTTGGGGATTAGAATCATTTTAGACCTCAGACTGTGTTCTATGTTTTCAGTGGAACAAATATTCGCCACTTACAAGATTAAAAACATTTCATAACGAAACACAAAAAATAAAACTATAAAATGAATACAACAACAAGTAAAAGGAACATTTTAATTTTAACACAGATCTAAAAATTTAAATGGAACTATTATTTCCACAGGGTGTATTTCATTACAAAACATATCTTGCATTTTTCAGTAAAATATGTATTTAGGCAATTTGTGCAACAAAAAATAAGACAAATTTACTTTGAATATAAGCTCTTTGTTAAATACAAAAGTCAATAATACAGACTGCTAGATGTTAATTTACAGTTGGTAGCTTTTTGGATGAAAGTGTATATGAATATGTTTATGTTTCCATCCATATAAAGTGACATATTTTCACTGTAGAAAATTGCACACACATAGAGTACTCAGATTAGTCTATTATTTGTCATTTCCATACCTGGGTCACAGTGGCTCATATGGCCAGAACTTATCTTGGTTTCCATGGCAATAAGTGGACAATATAAGTAGCTGTGCATGTGTCTCAAACCCTGGACAGGAGGCAGGTCATTCAAAACATTACTCCAAGCAAATGCTGGTCCTCACTTACATACAGCCGGGTGGACTGGAGCAACTGAGGTAAAGCACAACCCTCAGGATACAACAGCAGTGTCTGCAGCATGAAACGTGACCCACATCACACCACTTATGAGACCAGGTACACCACCCAAGTGGGTGCTGCAAATCAGGTGGTGGATATACAGTATATATGGTGCCGGATCCTTTGGGATGAAAAATGCTACCGTATATATACTGTAAATACATCCAATCACTCAGCCTGTTTGGGGGACTACTTTATCCTTATCCTTAGAGGGTCATGCAGTGCCAGAGCCTAGCACAGGTGACTCAGGATGCAGGGTGGGACTACACACCAGACAGGATGCCAGTGCAAATTCACCTGGATTGCATGATCTGGACTGTGGGAGGAAACCAGCGTACCTGGACAAAACCGAGGTAGACACAGGACGAACTTGCAGACTCCACACAGAAGGCAAGACTGGAATCAAATCCAGAGCTGACTCAAGATCTGTGAGCATAAGCAAAAACCACCACGTCACTGTGCCACGCCATATAAATGCGATCGATTACAATTATTCTAAAACTAAAAATAAATGTAATGATTTTCAAAACAATAGTTCCAGAAATGGCAAGATAAGATTCAAGGATAATCAGGCAATTACAAATCAGATGAGCAAAATTTGCTGATAATCCTCATTTCCTATGTTCGTGGGTAATGAGAAATGTCTAACAAAATGTCTGTGGCCAGGAAGTTATGAAAACACAAAAAAGATCAGTTTTGATAAAGCAAATTCTGTTTTAACGTTAAAAATTGTCTGCAATGGATTGGAATCCTGTTGTATCCTATCTTCTGCCTGTTACTTGCTAAGATATACAGTACAGTACCCCTGCGAGCCTGTATTGGAAAAAGTAGTTATAGAGAATGGTTGGATGGATGTTAACAATTGTGTTTTCACATTTAACAACAGGCTTTTATAATGAATTATACGAATTATGAATTATTAGGATTTTATAATTAATTCTAATTACTGTATGTCTGTTGTGTGTTGTTAGTAATAAGTAGTAATAGAAGTCACAAGTAAAACATGGGCTAATCAAAGTCTGTAGTGTTATGGATGGTGTTTGTTTTAGTTTCACCTGCTCTTCATGGAAATAAGACAAAGTTTTCTACTGTATTTTTTATCATCCCATCCTGATCAATAGAGTCACTCCTTTTAAGTTTAACTTCCACCCATAGTTAAGTAGAAAAAAAATTTAAGTGAATCTAAAGATTATTTCTATTCACTTTGCAGATAAAGTTGATAATGCCATTTACAGTTTACACAAAACATTGACCAAAACAACAAAAAAAAGAAAAAAATCAATATAGGACAGTGAGGGCAAGAGCACATCCTTAGTCTGGTCTTGTGAAACATATTAATTATTGTTAGGCATTGTTGCCCATTCCAAATTCCAACAAGATAATGTTTGGAAAAAACAAAACTTGCAGCACAGATTAATTATTTATTTCTTCAGTCTGAAAAACTATATAAGAGCCTGTTTTGTTTTTTGTGAGTCCACCCATAAATTTCTTAGTGGGACAATCAGCTTTTTAAAAATGAAGTGGGTGACTTTAATTTCGCTTGTAATTCTGATATCCTTTGCTCAGTGTTTGGATCTGAGGAGACCAAAAAGAGAAGGTATGAAAAACAAAGCATTATGTTGCATGCTGCATTAAAGGGCAAACAAAACACATAAATGTGCTCTGTGAATAGAAAATATTTTGTTTCAGATTGAATAAATTCTTAAATTGATTCTTACAAAAATATTGTCTTCCAAAATTCTTAAAGCACAAGGATATATCTATCAATAAATTTAACAATAAACATAATGCCTAAAATCATATATTTGTATCTATCCATCAATCTATATGTTTAAATAACATATGTACTGTGTCATATTGTAGCAGAAAGCATAGGGGGTGTTTGTTTGACACATGATTTGTTAATTTATTCTACAATAGTAAAACATTCTTTATCTAAGAACCTTGCTCCTGCATCTGTTGCTTACCTTTTTCCTGACATACAACTGAAAAGTCTATATTGTTCTGTTTCTGTGTAAAAATAAAATCCTTCTGGAAAATATTTTACCATATTAGGGGCAGCATCTATGAAGCCTTCAATAGAGTGTTAATTTTGCACAACGTTTGTTTGAAGAAAAAGTCCTGTTGTTTTCATTAGAGTCAAACACTTTGGGAGGCTAAATTGTTTTTTCTTTCTAGTCTGTAAGCATGAGTTTTTCGCTTTACTGCCTTTTCTTAATTAGGAATACAGCCCTTGTAAAGAGACCTCGATTTTCACGTCTTGATTTTGTAATTGTTTGCAATCTGCTTTCCCCCTTTTTCATAGCAAACACGATTTGTCAGTATTATACTGCTTTAAAAGAAGAAGGATTCAAAGCCATGTGAGTATTATCCAAATGGGAATATCTACCTATACAGAAAATTATTGATGTGATTGCTTAATGACTTCAATATCAGTGAATACGTTTCCCTAAATCTAAGTAAATCTGTACTTACTGTATAAAGATTTATTTTATAAGTACAGATTACAAAAATAAATACCAAAACAATGCTAGCCTGCTTTACCACCTGTGATAAATCCCATTGTTTTTGTAATTTGATTACTCGAGGGTAGATTTTAAGCATTTTTAATTTTACTGTTTGAGTACTGTTGTCAAGGTTATATTTTTTCTAGATTACAAAGGATCTTTAGTATGGGTTTTCTGTCTTAACAGTACTATGTCTTTTAAGTAACAAAAGCAAACAGCTTAGGAATTTATAACTGATATTAGTGAAATATGATTATCTCCTATAATAAAGATCAGCTATTGCTCAACTAGTGGGTTTAATAACAAGAATGTGGTCATTCACCTCACCTTGGTTACCCAGCCCTAGATTTCATCTGTTTAGAGTGCATCCTTATGGTAAATTACCAAAAAATGCTGAGGTACTCAAGGTCATTTTTTCTTCTCCACTAACGAAGAGGACTGGGCCCATACTGCAAAATCAAAATCAATTGGGAATATCTTGCAACAATGCAAGCGAGTGTAAAAATGTGTTAGAACTCATTATTATTTCACGGATTTCACTTGGTCTTCCTTCCAGTGTACTTGTCGGTCTGGCTCAGAACCTGCCCAAGAGTACATTTGAAGAGCTTATTCCACTGGTCCGACAGAGCACAGCTGCAGCACAGGGCTGTTGCGGTGATTCCCCAAGTGCTGACTGCTTGAAAGACGAGGTAAGCATAATCAACCACTGTGAAGATGTGCACTGAATGCATACCATCTAGTCTGGCCATACAATTGTTTGGGAAATGGTAGTAGGTGAAGGACACCACTGTATTTGACCAAGTCGTCAACTTTTACAGAAATTCTAAAGGTAGTCTTAGCTAAGAAATAGTTTGCAAAATAGAAATATGTTTGAATACTGACCCTTTTATCACTTTAGTCCCATTTAAAGGGTTGATTTGCACCTAGTCCTGGAGTTTTATGTAGAAATGACAGACCCACACTAAGAAGTTTATCGGGATATGTTTGCCAAAAACCGGGGCATTCTGTAAAGGGTTTCACAAGGGGTCTCAAATGTCTAAATCAATGACAAACTGTAGCAGAACATTCATGGCGTGAGGTGATGGAAGCAGATCACAAGGGCAGATTGCACCTGTAGGATTTTGAATAGATTCTGCATAGAGGAGTGGTTTAATTCTCCCCCACATTACTCAACAAGGCCAGCAGAACCAAAGGAGGGTTTGCTAAATACTGATTGCTAGAGTATATAAATCAAGCCTTTAGAAAAATTGTTTGTTTCTGTCAAAAATAGAGGAATGTGCACTTAAATTTTCATACTGAAAAACTTTTAGTTGTGGCCAGTTGTGGTTATAAATAAATTTGGAGATTACTGCATATTTGTTGTAGAATGTTTTTTTTCTAAATGATCTGTATTGTATTTCACAGAAAGAACTTTTCCAAGGTGTGGTCTGCTCATCGCAGGAGGTTGTTACTAAAAACGAGCTTGCCGACTGCTGCGCCAAGCAGGGAGCAGAGAGAACCAAATGTTTCATAGAGCACAAAAAGAAAATTCCCCGTGACCTGTCTTTAACGCCCCACCTACCAGCAAGTGAGAAATGTGAGGAGTTTGAAAAAGACCACAATAGATACATGGGACAGTAAGTATGGTTTGTTGTACCTTATGTTGAATTAAGGTATAACCCATTAAAATGCTAAACTTGTATAAATAGAACAACATTTATTTCAATTACTGAAATTAAAGTGCAAATAAGAGAAAAGGGGCTGTGCACTACAAAAGACCTACACTTCAGATGAAAAAAAATATAAAGGACTGACAATGACCACAAGACTCCCATAGTGCACTGGGATAACGTGAAAAGGCAGGTAGTCTTTTCTAATGTGCCCACCGATTGAAATGTTTTTGATTTAATTCCACTGAGGTGTCAGGGAAGCCATGGAAGTCATCATTTTGCCAGATTTGAGAGAGCACTGGTCTACTAATACCCTCCTAGAATTGGGAGGTGCTGAGTCAATTGTGTATCACCACTTGAGATGGTGACAGACTTACAGTCAACTAATGCCCTGGTGTCAGAGACCTCTACTTGCTCTCAGAACAAGGGTGTTTAACAGATAAGCCACTTGAGAGACCCAAATTGTCTTTTAACATTCATTTGTTATTTATGGCCAAAATAGATATGCTTTAGAGACTCCAAACTCCAAATACACAGCCTCAACTCAAACCTTTTACAAGTGGTTTTTGATGTTTTTTTTAAATGTAATTTCTGTTGATTTGTCTATTTGGAAAGTAACCACTGAAAGAGTTACTGTTTGTACAACCTAACATTTAGTAAATTATAAGCACATAAATATTTGAAAGCTGTTACAGGCATTCAATACAAATGGTATAAAAAAGAAAGATTACATTCAGTATGTTGCTTTCAGCCCAGCTGAAAGAGAGGAAAATATATTTGTTCAATACTTTTGTATCAGAAATTCTTGCCTGATAATATGTAAAAATACATATGTCAAATGTCAATCACTGAAACCATAGTGTGACTTCAACAGAGGTAGTTCTATTGAATAAATGTTTCTCATTACTTTCCCTTTACAAAGCACATGTGCGAAGCGTGTGAATAAGGTCACAACAAGTCAAGTGAAATTGAGCTAATCACATAATTTCTGTCCTATATACTGTTAATAAGCTCTCTTCAACATTATTTTTTATTTTACTTGAAGTAAAATAATGGCAACAATAGTGCGGTAATAATTCACAATAACTCCATAAACGTATCAGTCTTTTTTCTTTTGTAGCTTCATTTTTCGCTTCTCGAAGCGAAACGTTCTGCTGCAGCCACAGGTCATACTGGGAATTACTGACGGGTACGAGAAGAGCTTGACAGAATGCTGTAAAGCGGCGGACGCTCAGCACTGTCTTGACGCAAAAGTAAGTTAAACCGTTAGGGTTTATTTTCACGTCATATACTGCAGAAAAGCACATTCTTTTCACAGACCTTCAATGCTCCATTTCTTTGTTTTTCATTCAATTCATAGAAAGATGCCCTTCAACGTGTTATTGAAGACCGAATCACAGAGCTGAAATCTACTTGCGTGATTTATGAGAAGTATGGACTGCGGATTTTGAAAGCCAAGTAAGATTTTGACTTATTTTTCCAGTGATATTAGTGATCTTAGATCTAGTGATCAGCATTGACATAATATGTCAATTTAGCTTTGGCTTTCATTTCTGCTCAATAGGAATTGGGCATAGTTTAGTATGAGATTTGCTTCATTTTTATTTTCGACAGTTTATATCTATATAGTTTTAATAATCTATCACATCTCCCAAGAACACGATTTTTTAAACTTAAATTTATTTACATAGAAACGTTTTCAAAAATAGAAATAGTTTATTGTGATATACAATTGAAATGCTAATCTGTGCTAGGTCAATCTGTTTGTCTAAATACCTTAAAAATGTACAAATTTACACAGTTAAATTAAAGTTTACAGATGACAGTAGTACTAAAGAAATAACAACATCAAGTCTTCCATGTTGCAGCCGATTATTTTAATCACAATTACACTACCAATATAGCCAGACTTTCAGTTTTTTTAAATTGTGCAATGTAATGTCAGGAACCAAATCTATTACAATGTTATCATAACCCACGTATTTATTTCTTATTATTTCACTTCATATTTCAGGAAACTAGTTCAGTACAGTCAAAAACTACCACAAGCAACCTTTGAAGAAGTTGTAGACATGACTGACAGAATTGCAGCTATGACAGCCACCTGTTGCAGTGGAGATATGATCCAATGTATGAAACAAAGGGTAGGTGGATCTTTTCACATTTTTATTTATACAAGGCAAAGTTCACTGAAATATAAAATGATACTAATAATGAACCTTCTGCTCAGGTTACACTCAAAACAACTTGAGTGCAGTCTCAGCAAATAACAGTTATGTTTCTTTTTCAGAGCCACACTGCTGTCACACATATTTTTTCCTGGGTTTTCCCTTTTACGTGTTTGTGTTACCTTAAAAACAATGGTATGGGTTAATTAGTCTTAATTTGTCTAATTTATTTAAACTGTTTTTAGAGAATGAAAATATTGAGTAAACTGACAGTAAATAGATACTTTTCTAAATGTATTTGCATATATTTACTTGATGAAAAAGCTCTTTCCTATAATTTAATTGGCTTCCCAATCTCAACATATTTGATGTTAGGCTTGAAAAACATTAAGCATGAAGGTCTTAATGAAAAAGCATCTTTATCGTCCAATTAAAATTGGCTTATTAATTTACGTCTTATGTTTTTTTTGTCTTTTTGAGCATTTTAAAATTAAGGGCTTTCCTTATTCCATTTTTGTTGGTTTCCTATTGTTATTCCATTGTTCTGTTGCTATTTATTGTTTGTATTTGACTTCATTTATACTGTTTGTTTATTGTCTGTATATACTGGCTTTATTTATTATTTACTGTTTTGTAATGTGCTGTCTACAGTGTGTGGTGTTGTCCGTTGTGCTGTACATATCCTGAGAGAATGGCATGAATAAGAATCCCATTGTACATGTACATACAGTATGACAAATAAACTCCTCTATCTATTGTTTATTGTTGAACCACCAGCTGTTTCTTCTCTACTTTCTCAAATAACCTGTGCTGAAGCCAGGAAATTGAAAGGTATTGAAAAGTGTAGCTGTTATCCTTTAATTGCTTTGTCTTTCCTTTCTTTAGAAAGAATTAGTAGATGCTGTCTGCTCCAGAGATGACACCCTGACTAGAACTAAGCATCTGGCCGAATGTTGTAAGGCCTCTGTCATAGATCGTGGAGCATGTATTGAGAGAATGAAGGCAGATGACAAACCTAAAGACCTGTCTGCTAAAGTCGAAAGTTTCATCAAGGATAAAGATGTCTGTCAAAAGTTGAAAGCTGACCATGACACATTCCTAGGAAGGTAAGAGATTTCAGTGAAGAATTAAAGAATTAATGGAGAAAGGTGTGAAAAAATGCTTAAATAATTTTCTGCATGTTCATAATGGAGGGTTTTTTAACTATGAGTTTCAGTCTTGCGATTTGAATCACAATTACTTTGGGGGTTACTTTATTTTTCCTAATTTATATAAATCATAGCTAGATATTTGTAATAATCTTTTTGATATCTAGATCCTGACATCATGAGACACATGTCCTCATGACCAGAGTTGTTTATTCATAGAGTTTGAAGATTTGAGCTGCATTTTTGCAACTGTATTCATTATGCTGTGGAAATTAAATACATTCAATTGCATCTAAAGAGGAACACATTCAAAACTTGGGAAAAAAAACACTCTAATCTCATTTGTACTATATGTATGAGTCGTACCAAATCTTTAACATCCAGAAATCATGTTTAATTTGGCAGTATACAATTAGGTCATTATTAAAACTCAATAGGAACATATTGTCTCATTAAATATCAAAACCATCAATGTCTCTTTATTTATTTATTAAATGAATTTGTTCATTTATTGAAATGTGTTATCACAGCAACTGAATTGGATATGCTTCTTCCAAAGTGGGTAATACTGTACATACAGCTGAAGTAGTTCAAGTAGGTAGCCGCGTCTGTAACGTTGTGTAGTACAGGACCCAATGCAGATGGTATAATCCGGAAGTGAGCAGAGTAGAACAATGGGGAAGAGACGAGGATCAGGGCAGGTTGACAAACAGGGGGGCGTGACGACAGTGAACATGTGCTCGGGGGGCATGGCCACGGCAGACAAGTCCAAGGGTGTTCAGGGGGAAATCCAAAAGTCCAAAACCGGGAAATCCAAGCGAGACGAAAACAAGATAGTTAAAAACCAAAATGGGATCCGGTGCAGGGATGGGGAATAAAAGCAGGATCACGAGGCCAGGCGCTCTGAACACCGGACTCAGCAGGGTCAGGACGCCGGTAGGAGGCCTATGTCCTCAAGCCGCGGACGTAGGGCGACTTGGTGGTAGGCGGGCCTCCAGGCGTCCGTCTTCCAATGCAGAGCTGGGAGTAGCAAGAGCACCCGGCTTAAATAAGGCGGGGCAGGATTGAGGGCAGGTGCACGGAATCAGCCAAAATGTGAAAGAGCAGGAGCAGCCTTAAGAGGAGGGATTACGATCATGACAGCGTCAGCATGTGAAAAAATAATAATAATATAATAATAAAAATAAATGTTATTTATAGAGCACCTTTCATTCAAACAGCAGCTCAAAGTGCTTTACAAACCAAGCGTAAAAATAAAATCTTAAAATTAAGAGATATACTTTCAGTTGTAAAGGAAAACACAATAATACAGTATAGCAACATAAATGTCAATTTTATTCTTGAAAAATAAATAAATAGAAATTAGGAAAGTCATTATAAAATAAGAACAATAAAATATAAATAAAAAGAAAGAAAAAGAACAAAGAACCATTTTAACTAAAAGCTAAATTAAAAAGATATGTTTTCAAATGTTTTTTAAAACAATGTACGGAGCTTGACTGCCTAATAAAAAGTGGTAATAGGTCTATTCTATGGTGAAAAGAGGGCCCTCACACCTGAAGAAGGCTTCACAGCCGAAACGTTGTGTTTTCTCTCTTCTCTTTTCAGCATGGAATAAACCTATTACTTGTTCCTTTGCAGACTACACATGCTGACGCAGCTTCCCACCTGAACTAATAAAAAGTGGTAGTAAGTTCCATAATTCAGAAGCATAAACACAAAAAGCAGCCTCTCCACTCTTTATGTATTTCACATGTGGTACAGTATTTGCAGAAGGCAAGTATTTGCAGATCTCAGATCACGTATAGGAACATATAAAGACAGAAATTCAGTAAGGTACATAGGTGCTAGGCTGTTTCGAGCTTTAAAAACAAGTAAAAATAAGTGTAGGCTGCAATGGAGCAAGTAAAGGTTTATTCCATGCTGAAAAGAGAAGAAAAGAAACACAACGTTTTGGCTGTGGAGCCTTCTTCGGGTGTCACCCTTCTTGACGCCCAAAGAAGGTTCCACAGCCGAAATGTTGTGTTTCTTTTCTTCTCTTTTCAGCATGGAATAAACCTTTACTTGCTTCAATACATAAAGCTGTTGTGTACCATGTTGTTTTTTGCTGAGAAAAACAACACTCCCCCACATGCTTATTTTGGAGGGTATAGTCCAGCAGTGGGTTTTTTGTAAGTTAAAATATTAATTATCGAGATAGAAAGTAAATATCCAACTATAACCATCCATTTCCTAACCACATCATCCAGCATGGTGTTACAGGGGATACCAGAACCTAACCCAGCAAGCAAGGGGCAGAAAGCAGGACACATCCTGGATGTTGTTCCAGTCCATCACAGGACACACCAAGACACAAACACACACCCGCACACCAGAGCCAATTTTCCCAGAAACCAATTTTTTGTAAAGAAGGTTTTAAGTCTGATTTTTAAAAGTGCCCAAGGAAAGGACTGACTGTCTGATGTCAGTGGCGCTAGGTTTCCACAGTTCTGGGGCATAACAGGAGAAAGCCCTTAGTATGTAGATGAGTTTGGGGGGCAAAGAGGAGACTAGAGTCAGACTAATGAAGGTTGAGAGTAGGAAGATAATAAATCAACACAAAACCTTCATACAGTATATACTGATGGAAAAAAGAAACGCATCACCTCCTCCTCCACACTCTGGCCCTCCTGTCTGCAGCGAACAGGCTGAAGAGTGACTCTTTCGTGAAGAGGACCTGATGCCACTGCTAACGAGTCCATCGGAGCCTCTGTCTGGCCCAAGCCAGGTGGCTGTCATCTAGGAGATGTGAGCAGAGGGCCTCTGACAGGTCACCTTGCTCTAAGGCCAGCAGCATGGAGCCTCACTTTCCTGTCACTGATGCGGGCATTGTGTTCGCTGGCAGTTTCAGTAGCGGTACAAGTAACTGAAACGATTTCTCAGATGGACCAGTCTGATGAGTCTCTCCTGCTCTGGTGTGGTCACTTGAGGGTGCCCGGATCTTGGACGGTCATCTGTCCTGCCCGTCTGCTGAAACCTTCTCTTCAGTCGGGACACAGTGGAGTGGCTTACTCCATAGGTCTGGCAGTGCTGGCACATGACATGCCTGCCTGCAACATGCCAATGGCCCTCTCCCTTGCTTCTGGTGACATTCGAGGCATTATGGAATGCACAGATAACTGTCTAAGTGTGGCCTTTTTCCTGCAGTGACCTAAGCTTTGAATTAAGGCCTTTTTAAAGGTGACCTGATCGGGCATTGTTCCACCCGGACCTCGTTGGTTAAAAGTGCACCTAGCGAGCTTTATTGTGATTGGCAAGTTGCAATGCCTCACTGCACAAGCTGTATTGCTGGTCAGAAAGCTTAGAACAAATTGACAACTTTTTGTGAAAGTACATAAGCCATAACTATAGTATTCTCTTTCAAGAAAATGTTGTGTTTCTTTTTTCTATTAGTATTGAAATGCATTATAGCTTATGTGTACACAATTCTGTTATCTTTTTTTGTCACAGAGTTTCGGCTGTGAAGCCTTCTTCAGGTGTGAGGAAGAAGGCTTCATAGTCGAAATGTTGTGTTTTCCCTCTTCTCTTTTCAGCATGGAATAAACCTATTACTTGTTCCTTTGCAGCCTACGCATGCTGACGCAGCTACCCACCTGAACTACTTCAACCTACTTCTGCTGCGACCCACTATGCCTTCCTCTAAATCTTTTTCGAGATCTTTTCGTCGTTCCTTCTCTTCCTCCCTGGGCAATTTGCCCCCCTCTCTCACTAAACCAGCATTCCGTCTCTTCACCCTCACACCTGAAGAAGGCTTCACAGATGAAACGTTGTTTTCTCTCTTATCTTTTCAGCATGGAATAAACCTATTAATTGTTTTTTTAGTCATAGTTACAGTTTTCTAGATTGCATTTAACCCACAAAGGTCAAGTGACCAACTATATCTTTTTTAGACAGCATGATAGATTTATATTACTTTCATAAATCATGAAATCATACCTGGCCATGTTTCTAGATTTATAAAATTCCCTTTTATTCATTTCATTTTAAAATTGACATCCACTGGCTTTTTTAAAGAAGACCTTTTTAAATAGGACTACAGCATATCAGACTGTATCCTTGAACAGAACTTTCTTCGCACTACATCTTTAAGAGGAAAAATTATAATAAAGTACCATCTGTATTACTATTTTCTTTTTTGATTTCAGATTTATTTATGAATATTCAAGAAGGCATCAAGAGCTGTCAATCCAGATGATCTTGAGGATAGGCAAAGCCTATGAAGAAATTTTGAAAAAATGTTGCGAGACTGATGATCCTCCAGCCTGCTATGGATCAGCTGTATGTTAGAGCAATACAAACATAAGCATTTGAACACTGTGAAATAAGAAATAATAAGAGAGAGGAATATTTCAATAATACACGGAAGAAAGCTAATCTGTTAACAGTTTATAAATAACTTTATTTTATAATTAATATATCTATAAATGAGTATCACAAACTGTTGAATTGTACATTAAATAAAACTGAAGTATGTAACTTTTAAATTCAGTATTACATGTTAAGAAGCAAAATTGTTTCAGAAAATAATCATGCCATTATTTACTTCCATGCTCCTTTTTATTTTCACTTTATAGGATGCAGATCTTGCAAAGGCTATTCATGAAAATCTACAGCACTTTAAAGGCATGTGTGAAATTGAAAAGCAAAAAGGAGAAGACGCTTTTGAAAAATTGTAAGGAATACTATTTATGACTACATACATTCATACTTTTAGAACTAATTTTCACTTATTACCTTTTTAAAGTTGTTTCATAGTTGTCTTAAATTCAAAACTGTACTGCAAGTGCCTTTACAAATTGTGCAAAAACACATATGCTTACTTTTATGTTCTTGAAATTTATATTAAATAATTTGTAATCTTATTATATTTTGTATATAGAATTAAAGTTGAAATGTTTTTTTTTTCATTTTTAGAATGCTTGTTCAATATACAAAAATAATGCCCCAGGCTCCTTTTGAAGGACTAAATGTTGTGGCACATACAATTGGTGATGTCATTGACTTCTGCTGTAAAAGTAAAGATCTAGATCACACCTTGATGCCTTGTGCTGAGGAAAGAGTGAGTATTTTTTTCTTTCATTAATAGTATTAATATTATAATTTAATATTAATAGTATAATGTTGTCTACGCTATATGATGAGATTTGTGTACATCATATTGCATGCCTAATGGAAAGCAGATTCTGCAACATTTAAATCACATACAGTATAAAAGCAAAGTTGATTAGTATTTACAGTATATCTAGTATTTTGGGCATTCAGAATGCACAGCTGCTGTACTTTACTATTACTTTTATTACTTTCTTACTATTACTTACTTTCAAGTTACTTACTTTCAATGGTTAAAATGCAAGTTGCAAGTTGCACACTCTCAACTGCCAACACACTCTTCATTATAATTTATTAAACTGTCAGTGCTTCAGCATAAAAATGTATTTTATCAGGAAAACACAGGTCTAATACCATTATATATTTATTTTTTATTAAGTGAAATAACACCTTTGTTGACTCAAATGTGTATATTCTGCCATCCGTTCCTGTGCTGAAATTAGACAGTTTAGAAGTGAGTGTAGATTGTCTCATGATGTAAAGACCAACTGAAGTTGAATTCTGCAGATATACAGTAGAGTATGATTATGGCATTCAAAGGTTGAATTTATGAAGTTCTTTATACATATTTGTACATAACATCTATTCATTTTGACAACATGAAAAGCCTGCCTTAACCATGAGTTTCCATCTTAGATCCTGGTGTTTATTTTAGAATTACAGACTTACCATATTATTTGTTTTCTTTAATGCTGTACTGCCTGTCTTTCTTAACAGCTGACTAATGTTATTGATCAGACATGCTCTGAAACTGATCCTGCTACCATTAACCCTCACATTGACCAATGCTGCAAGGAGTCTTACTCAACAAGAAGACCCTGCATCCTCAAAATCCAGCCAGACCAAGAGTTCAAGCCACCAGCTCTTACAGATGATTCGTTCCCTATTGGGGCAGCTCTGTGTGACATGAAACCACATGACTTATTTGGTGCAGCTAAGAGGTAATGTTGTTTGACAATTAAACTTAAAATCATTAAAAAGGAAAGACAATTACAATAATAATACACTCCATTAGGTACTCTGACCTCATATGTTTTGCTTATATAGCTAATGCTTGTTCTCATGATTCAAAACTGCAGTTTTAGTTGTTTTTTGTATTGTACTGCATTTTGATTGCATTTTAAAGGATGTAAATTATCCTTTAATATTGAAAAGTCATTCTCCAAG
The DNA here is from genome assembly GCF_055471065.1 of Atractosteus spatula. NCBI lineage: Eukaryota > Metazoa > Chordata > Actinopteri > Semionotiformes > Lepisosteidae > Atractosteus > Atractosteus spatula. The sequence continues at coordinate 54,230,426 of NC_142708.1, read as the reverse complement.
CATGTTCAGTGTGACTTCCTCTACTGTGTAGTCAATCACATTTGGCAAGGGTACAGTCAACACAACACATTCTGATTCATGTCTGGGGAAATCTGTACTATACAGTATGTTCTGCTATGAAGATACTGTATACTGCTTTCAAAACCACCGATAATTTGTAGGTAGCCAAGAATACTCATTGTTCCAGTTATCCACACAGACAAAAACCATATGGATAGAGATCAGGTGACAGGAAAGACCAAGCCAGTCCACCAACATTGAAGTTGAGGATCAATAGGATTTTTCCCAGTAATGTTGCAGAAGAACACTGCTCTTACAGTGGTTAGAACCCCACACTCATGTACTGTCTGAGTAAGATGGGTGCTGCTCTGCTCTACCAGTACTGGGATTCCATCATGGCAGACTGAGGTGTTTGAGCAGACAGACTGACACATTTTAGACAGCACAGAACTGAACTTCCTGCCTCAGAAGAATTTCTCGGGAGTGACCTTACCTTCTATAGCTGGGCCTATTGCATTGCCACACATCCAGTCTCCTCCGTTTGAATGAATAAAATGTAATTTACCATAAGTCTCAGACTCTCTGAAGGCCTCTTTGAAAAGTCACAACAAAATTTTAGCTCGGTTTACATATTTTCCCAATTAACACCCTCGTTCACATTCCATGACAGTGTCTTGAACAACAGCTGTAGAGGTGCATTTCAAGAATGCCAGACTTTATAGATAGAAATTCGCATCCCATTACTAGCTTCTTGTAAGATGGTGCACACCTAACCTCATATAACAACACCGTTTTGAATGCTTACAATGGTCGAGCACATTGGCAGGTGGTTAGTGGGATTTTCCACACAGGTCTTGGATCCTAGCTTTGATTCTGAACTGGTACACCTTCTGAGCAGAGTTTGTAAGTTCTCCACAAGCTGACATGGGTGTGCTTAGGGTGTTACAGTTTCCTTCAAACTTCCAAAGACATGCTGGCTAGGTTAACTGGAGATTCTAAATGATGCATGCATGAGCCCTGCGATGGATTGGCATCCTCTCCAGTGTGTAATCTCATCTTGCATCTCAGATTTAAGCTCTGCATTGCTGTGACTCTTGCCAGGAAAGATCGGTCTTTCTAATAATGGTTGGATAATGGTCAAATGAGAAAATGATTGCTATATACAGGAACTATACTTATAGAACTTATATACTTATAGAATTATACTGTACATACAGTTCCTATATAGTATATAGGAACTGTATGTACCCTCAAGGGCTGCTTTTCTCTTTCATCTGTAAAAAATGCATGTTCACTGTTCCATCGTACATTCTTCAGTTTCTCGTAGGAGATCCTGTATTATTTGTGAGCTCAAAATATCTCCCATGTACAGAAACAAAGTTGAAGAAGGATCAGCCAAATATGTGCCATATTAGGTGTGATGTGGCACATTTACTGTAACATTGTCTACCATTCATTCACAAATGACTGAGTTAGCTTGGATTCTGTTTCATTTAACTCTTATTTTAGATTTATAGATTTAAAACATATTTTTTCTCAGGCTTCTTTACACTCTGGTGAGGATGAAAACTACCATAACAAATGATCAACTTCAAACAATCTCTAAACATTTCTATGACATGAAAGACAAGTGCTGTGCTGAAGCTGACAAAGCAGCCTGCTTTGCAATAGAGGTACAGTATGTTTTTATTTGCTGGCTATATTTAATACTGCATTAACTTTTAACTGTGTGGTAGTGTTTCTGGATGATTGAAATAACAACCGGATGAGCTGAATGGTTTCCTTCTAAATAAGTAACTTCTCCTGAATTAATGTCTATTCATTTTGAAAAATTCCTTTTCAGAAACCAAAACTAGTGGCTGAGAGTCAAGCCCTTCTTCAGGCCTAATATATTCAGGTATGTTATCTCAGCAGTATATTATTAGATACATAAAGTGGCAGTCAGAGCTTAATGTCACATTATTTTTTATGGATATTCCCCTGATTCATCTGAGTACCTCCTAAAATAAGCCATTGTATGCCTTTCCTATTACGCCTTTACTATTTTTACTATTAAAATTTACATTTTTCTTTTTTATCCTTGCTCTGTGATCCCTGTTTCTTATATTCAGGTTTCACTGGAGAAGACAAAAAGAAGAAGCCATATCTAACAGTATACCTTTCTTCAACGAGTCATGAGATCATGAGTTGCAAAAAACGATCGTGCTGCTGTGTAATCTCAATCCATGGGCCCGTTCTGAGCTGCCGACTACAGAGTCTACATGGTGTAATCATTTCGATAATCAAAGCAAGTAATAAACTGAACTAATTAGAAATCTTGTCTTGTCTTTTATTAATTATATCAAAAGACTTGTGATAGTCTTCTGAAAAAAAACTATGCTTTCGACATAGTGTCATTGGTGAAGACAGTTTAAGAAGCACATGAGCAAAATGAAAGGGACAGGTTTATTCAGGAACAGCCTCAAAACTACATTATAATCCATGTATAATAGGAAAGAATTGGGTACAAACTGTATAGCGTTAAAACACATTTTACAACTAGTCACAAAGAACCATTGAAGCTGCTTAGTGTTCAGCTCTCAATAAAAAGTCAGATAAACTCAGAAACATTCTAACATTAAAGTTGATAAACTGGGTTAACATCTAGTATAAATTCATTGCTGAATACAACAAATCTAAAATCATAAAACCTGATTTCATTATCTTTATTTAATATGTAAAGATGAGCGTTGGTAGTGAAAAATATGTAGCCACTTACAGTATAAATCCTACTTAAATGCTACTTGTTAATGTAAATCTTGAAATCCATTGGACTGTGTTAGATCAAAGATTCCTGCAATGAAGGCTGCAATACAATAGCTTGCACCAGAAATATTTTATTTCTCTTATAATTGGGCTAATATATTTTCAGAAACTAAACTATTTTTTATTACTTCCATTTAACAGTGCTTGCATAAAAAAAGTGCTGGCACTTTTGTTGAGTAGTGTTTTGTTAAGTTCTTGATTTCTGAAACCAATGGCTTGTACTGTATAGCAACAAAACTAGTAAAGAGCTCTGTAAAACCACTAATGCTCTAGATCATTTAGTCTGTTCCATCACAGCATTTATACAAATGTGAAGTTCAGCATCCTACTATATTATTATATAGAAAAAATGTAGTACATCAGTTACTTCAAATTTTACAGTTATTTTTGCAACTGTGGAATTTTTTTTTAAATAGCCTGTTGTCTCTCCTTAAGTCTGTTTACATTAGATTATTCTAAGTATTTTTGGCACACTATGTTCTGACAGAGGGAATGGAGACTTGGCTGCAGATCTCTGTTTCAGACAGCTGGAGTTCCCCATGGATCTTCACTCTCCTGCCCTGTGTTTGTGGAGAGGTGTGTCTTCAGAGATGGTTTCACCACCACTTTTCTGGTCATGTTGACAACACGTCCTCCTTATCAGGAGGCTCAGGCCAGGATGGCAGACAGCAATTATTCCCTCTAGGTTGTAGGCAGCTGCCACAATCGGGGGAGCACATGTAGTCCAGAGCATCATGTTTTGGAAACATTGTACCCATAATTATACATCGATTCTTTGTTTAGCCTCTTTATCTAATACCGGGTTGTTGGGGAGCCAGAGCTTGTCCTGACAAGTAATGGGCAGAAGGCAGGATACACCCTGGTTGGGGCACCGGTCCATTGCAGGGCAGACACAAACACATGCAGACACACACGGGGACCAGTTTTCCAGGAAGTCAGTTAACCTACCAGTAGAACTAGGAGGAAACGTTTTGAAAAACCCTTTGGACTGTGGGAGGAAACCAGACACGCAGAGGAAACCCATGTAAATACAGGGAAAACATACAAACTCCACACAGGTAGCACCCCAGGAATAGTACCCAGGGCCCTAGTGCTGTGAGGCAGCAATATTAACAAATGCACTAGCCTACATCTCCAGAATTGCACATAATGTTCTAATTTAAGTCTTACTCTGCATTGTGTTATTTTTCATAAATATCTTAGCTTGGTGAACTCGGCGTTTACCATCTCATATTTACAATTTACGTTTCTGTTACCTGCATATCACACCTTGCACTTGTCTACATTAGATGTCATGTGATTGCCACAGATACGAACAAGTGAAGCTATTACAATAGACGTCTGTTGGGAGGATATTTCAACATCACAAAATATGTTACTGATAAGTTCATTTTTGTAGTATATTATGTTTTTAATTTCTCCTTGTTCAAAACACTTATTTAATTTTCCTCTCTGAGCACATAACTTTCCGCTGTTTATGATACAAAATTTGACTAGAATTTACTGTATCGACTCGTTTTTAACGTGTACTTTTTATGTAGGCGTGTATAATGTAGTTCCTCACCCCACCCCTAACTTGTGTTGACTCTTTTTACATAACTTTCTCACATTCTCTCCACCCGGTTTCTTATGAGTTAGATTAACACTTGTGGTGCTAAACTACAGAATTGGGAGAGATTGTGTTTAAACTGTGTTTATTTCTAACTGCAGTAATAATTGGTAGGCAGATCAGCGACCGCCCAACTTTATTGAAAAGTATGCCAGTCAGATTTTAGTAAACGTTAAACAAAAATAAGTTAATGCACAGAAAATATATAAATATTGGGGAGAATGTTTTTGTTTCGTAGCTTCTGCTACGAATAAAACATTTATTTTAGCCGTTCTTATTTGTGCCTATACTGTTATTTTTAATAATGTTCACTATTCAGTTCTTGGAAAAATTCACACGGTTACTTTTCACGTCCTGGGGATTTCTTCTGGAAAGGTTGACGTACTGCAGTGTTGTACTGCACATTCATTTGCTAAGGATTTGAAGAACATTGGTCAATTGTATGGAATTTTAGTATGTCCTGGTGGAGAAATTTCACATTTATTTTACGTCCGCTTGATGAATGGGATTTCTGGATAAAACAACACGCCCTTACTATTGGGCGACTCTTTCCAACGTACTTCCTTCCTTTATATAGTTGTCATCCCAGCAACTCATTGCAAGGCTTTTCCAATCTTGCGGTGAGAAAGGGGGGTATAGGCAGGAAAAGCCGTTTTTCTGTATTATAAAAATGCGTTGGAAAACCGCATAAATCTGACATTTTTGGGAGGCTTGGCACTGGAACAGATTTTCAGTGAAGGACAGAAGTCGATTTCGGGGAACGAAACCTGGAAAACCGGAGGAAATCGAGTCGTATTGCTCAAGATTTTACAGTCGTAAGTAAGAAATGGCTGCTTTACAAATGCACCACTTTCATTGATGGTTTACATAAATCGGGAAGGCGGAGTAAATTCAGAACATTTAACAAATAAACATTGGAAAGCAACGTGGTGTAAAAGCAGGCCTGTTGAATACCAGCTTCCATTTTTAAGAACTTACGATGTTTTATACGATTATTATCTATATCATTTTCGCATTTACTCCAATAATCTATTAGGATGGGTTTGTAGCACGGATGTAACAACCGTGTGAGGTATAACGTGAGCATTCTTCGCTGTATAAAATGTGCACATCGGTGCGATGTATCTACTCTTGCGACACTTGACAAACCGTGCGATCTCCATTAGAAAGTGTATCGTTTTGTTCGTATCTGCATTGCAGTTCGATTTTTTTTCTTAAAAGATATGACACTAGTTTGGGAACTTCCTTTTGTGCTAAATAAATTATTAGAAGCGATATTTTCAATAACGTTTTTTTTGGTGTTTATTCGTTTTTAATTTGTAGGCAGTTAAAGCAGCTCTTAAGAGGTTATGCTGTAATAATATTACACACAGTGCAGTTAGCTGCACAGATCTAATATGAACAGATGACATGATGGCAGCGCCGTGCCCCCTTGATTAGGATTTGAATTAAGTTTTAGATATCAATGGGAATGAGTTGTTTGCGCTCTTATCTGCATAGGTTTCGGTAACGATTTTAAATCTAGATAAGGATTTGAGTGATGATAAGGAGCAGATTTAAAGTCGAAAAATATTTTAAAACTCCTTTAGAAATGTGCTATTAGGGCTGCAGGCATGGTCTAGGTTAGTTGTCGTGCTATTGATATTTATTTTAAAAGGGAAAATATGTGTGCGAGAGCATGTATGTATAGAAATGTCCAAATTAATTTACAGAACCGTGACATGTTCGTGTATATAGAGGGCCTTGTGATGATGGTCTAAAACTAGTTTTGCCTGTTAGGCCAGGGAGGTTGAACTAAACAACTCTGCGGCTTTGAGAACGAGAAATATTTAGAAAGACACGCCGCATTTTAAAATCTTTTGAGCATTATGGCGTAGAATTTCAGAAACCACTGTAACTCTATATTTAAACAAAGTCGTCAGGGCACCTGAGAGATTGCTCAAGTGCTATTCGTTCGCGGCATACTGTACCTGTAACTTTCAATGTGTGAACTGGATCTACTGTAGTAGGTAGAGTGCTTGTAAGTTTTCCGTGGATTCAGTGCTGAAAATAGACTCCAGTCACTTCTTGCATTAAATTGCAATAACAATAGGATAATATTGACGACACCTAACTGGGCATAGAAATATATTGACAAAATAAATGGTGATTGACAAATAGTTTAGTTCACAAAATCAATTATTGGTTTAAAATGAGCACAATGAAGAGAGATATACTATAAAATAGGTAGTGGTACATTAAAGCATTAGGTACAGCATGTTTGTGGTCCATAATCTGAAATGTCATCCTCTGTGACCAAATAGCTTGGAAAAAACAAAGCTCCTCTACATTAGTTGTTTTTAAAATGAAATAAATGAAATCTTTAACCACCTGATCTGTTATTTGATGGCAACGTTTGCTGTGCATGAGGTTTCTAGTGTTAAACCAGTGCAAACTGTTGACTGAGGGAAAACTGCATGAAGGTTTGATTAAAATTTTCGAATATAGGCAAAACAAATCAATACAAAAAGGTTTTATTTGGATATTTTTATCTCATATTTTGTAATTGAAACCACGATATCTCATCTTTAAAAGATACTGGCTTTAAAAGATTGATAATCAGCTAGGATCTGTGGCAGAGTACATTATTTTACTTAAATGAGGGGGTTATCACATCTGTTATTGGAGCAGCTTTGTGACACAGATTACATATTTTAGTGCATGCCAAGGTTAGAACAGCAGACATAAATACTGCAGTGTTTACAGAGATGTTAACTTGTAAAATGCTTTAAGTGAGAATGAATAGTTATCTATCTGTAGTCTACCTCACTGCTGGGAAAAGGCCAAACCTGCCTCATACCACAGAATGTCTCCTGCAGTTTTATTCAAAACACAGTGAAGGCTCACTCCCTGTCACCCTGTCTTCATCAGGAATTGGTATGTCTACCTGTCCTTTTCAATCAGACCTCAGTCTAAGGTCAGAGGTTGGCACTCCAATGCAATGAGCCTTCAGCTGTGCATTTGGTCTTCCTGAGGCAGTCCCTAAAAAAAATCTGGGATTGTCCAAAGTAACAGTTGTGCACACTGCATCCACTGCAGTCTTTACTTTCCTTATCTTGGGCTGAGTATGACTGAGTAGGGCCCCTCCCGTTAATCCTGGAAGGGTTCAATAAAAAAATTAAGCAATGACTTAAACTCAGTTCACCCCCCCCAAAGGCCAGCATTTTCCTTGTGGCTTTAAGGGTTGTGTCATCTTAAAAACCTTACCTTAACTTACCACTTTGGCAGCTCAGTGTTGAGATAAGGAAAATTAAGAAACCTCATTTTAATCTTTGGCTATGATGTTACTGAATCCACTTACTATCAGAGCAGCCTTTTTTGTGGCTATAATGTTAATGTTACCAAAGAGAGTGATTAACCTGTAGGCATTACTACCGTGCATCTTCTTTGGAGAAAGTGACTTGGAAGAAAAATCCGTTATACACCCCCCCCCGCTATCTTCCAGTGCAAATCGGTACAATGAATCAGAGGCAGCTCCTAATGGTTCTCGGAATCATTCCCTACTTGATGTGCGGTTGCTGATAAGGGATTAGGAGTGGGGATTCAAGAGCAAGATTTCTGTTGTGATTCTGAAATGAAGCCACCAGAACTTTCAGTTCATCTAGGTCTGATCTAGTGGTCTTGGACTTTGGAATGGTTTTTGGGATCTCTTGTCAACTAGTGTGGATTTAAGCCCATTCATGCTTGATCTGAAATAAAATCATGCACTTAATTTGCATGTAACATTTTAGCATACTAGCGCTAGACTGGCTTGCGAATGTCCAAATTTAATTGCATAATGTGTTCTTTTTGCGGTCTAAATATTGAATATTCTAAAAGAAAACAACAATAGTGAAGTATGAAAACTCAGGTGTTAGGATTTACCACTGGAAAGTGTATTCCATGCAAGGCTGATCTGATACAGTACTGCTGTGATATAGTCTCAGCATTTTCCTTTATATCACTATAGGTGGTATAGAACACTCACCACGTATTATCTGTTGCATAACTCTGTCAGAAGGAAGAATAAAATCATTGCAAAACCCTTCACAGCACTTCAGTCAAGTGTACATTGAAAGCTGTTACACAAGTCTGCTCATGTTATTGGTGTGTATTGTGACATTCCTTAAGCCAAGCCAGCTCGTAAAATAATGACAGTTCAGTTCAGCTGTGAGCTTTGCTGGTTAAGTATCTTTACAGTACAAACTCTACCCAGCAGATGGCAGTAACACATTTATTTTGTTCTTCAAGACAGAAGTAGAATTTCTCAAAGACATGATAGACTTGTGAAATTGTTCATATACTAGGCTTTGCAGTTTCGGAACATGTTCATTGTTTTAATGAACTTGGGTGTGTTTTTATTAAACACATTTTATTTTGGAGAGATTAAAAGGGAAAGGGTTTGTTCCACGTTCTCAGTAATGGGAAATACCCTACGGTTTGAAATCTGTGATTGCTATAATAATGCATCACATGTTGTGGTGTATTCATTGTTGACTTAAATAGTTTAAATACTGTAAATGTATTGTTGCTGTGAAACTGAATTGTTCATTGTATGTCTCCAGTGTCGCCAGTGCATAGATGCAATGAGATTACATTACTTGAGCTTTGTTGCAAAGGGGAAGGAGGAAACACCCAAAAGCTTTAGTGGGAAAAACACACAAAAAGCCTCCACCTTCTGCTTGTATTGTATTATTTTTCTTTCTTCAGGAGACACTGCTTGGATGATCTCATCTTGTGCCTATAATATGGGAAGATTGTAGCTTTGTTTTAAGCTCCGTGAAATCTCCCTCCAGAAATTTATTTTGTATTTTTCCAGTTCAAATCAGCTGATATCTTGAGTAAACAGGTTTTGATTTACAGAAGTGGTTTGCAATCAAATTGTAAATTATAAGATTTAGAATAGAAGCTTGGCGCTGAGGGATTTCTGTGTCGAATGGTGTTCATTCCAACTGGGGCTGTAACCACCAGTACTAACTGGTACCTGGTCAAAATACTAATTTGGCTTGTTTTGACCTTTTTCTTCATTTAGCTCTTGGTTTTGAAAACACCCTAAGGTATGTTATTTGTAGTCACAGATATTGGTGTTTTATAATTTTGTGTAAACAATTGGAAATAACTCATGGAGTGACTTGAATTGTGGCAATAAGAAAAATTAAAAAAACTAAAATTAAACTCACTCATGAATCATAAAATTGAAAAACATTGTTGGAGTGGATTGTACTTATTTAGAATATGTGGATTAGAATTGGAACTAGAGATGTTTTATATAGCTGCTTAGCACATTAAACTGAAAACCAACTGCATTTTATTATCAACTATACAGTGCCTTCAGAAAGTATTCAGACCCCTCCACTTTTTCCCACACTTTGTTGTCTTGTAGACTTATTTCAAAGTGGATTGAATTGATTCTTTTTGCCATCAATCGACACCCAATACCCCATAATGACAAAGTGAAAACAAGTTTTTAGAATTGGAGGTTCCCAGGAGCACAGTGGCCTCCATCATTGTCAATTGTCAACACCTCTTCTCGAGAAAGAAAGGCACTGCAGAGAATGGTCAATATGGCCCAGAAGATCATCGGCTGTGGTCTCGCCGAGATTAAGCAGCTCTATGAGGACCGCTGCCGTGGTAGAATTCTGGCCATCACAGAGGACAGTCACCACCCCGGGCATGAGCTCTTCACCCCACTGCCCTCAGGCAAGAGATACAAGAGCATACAGACACTTACCACTAGATTCTTCAATAGCTTCTATCCATAAGCAGTGCGATTGGCGAACACATTTAGCCATGCCCCTCGGACCACACCTATACCATCTACCTCATTATGATTTCTTATTTATTGCACATCTCCAGTCATTGTTTACACATCTGCATTGTTTACATTCAAACTGTTTACTTGTACATTGTCTACTGTTTGTTTGTATATTGTCTTGATGCACTGTAAGCACTTTTGCGCTTGTTTTAACAGTCGAGAGACTTTCTGTAAGTAAGAATTCCATTGTACCAGTAACATATGGCAATAAAGTTCAAGTTCAATTGGAAGAAGTTTGGAACCACCAAGACTCTTCCTAGAGCTGGCCGTCCGGCCAAATTGGGTATTTGGGCAAGAAGGGCCTTGGTCAGGGAGGAGACCAACAACCCAATGGACACTCTATCAGAGCTTCAGAGTTCCTGTGTAATGATGGGAGAACCTGCTGGAAGGACAACCATCTCTGCAGCATTCCATCAGTCAGGTTTCTATGGTAGAGTGGCTACACGGAACGCGTATGACAACCCATATGGAGTTTGCCAGATGACACATGAAGGACTCTGAGAGCATGAGGAAAAAGAGATTCTCTGGTCTGATGAGACAAAAATTGAACTCTGTCTGGCAAAAACCAGGTACCGCTCATCACCTGGCTAATACCATCCCTACGGTGAAGCATGGTAGTGGCAGGGACTGGGAAACTGGTCAGGATTGAGGGAAAGATGTATGGAGCCAAATACAGAAGGGAGGTCCTTTGAAGAAAACCTGCTTCAGAGTGCACACAACCTTGAACTAGGGCGAAGATTCACCTTTCAGCCCGACAACGACCTGAAGCACACAGCCAAGACAACGCTGGAGTGGCTTCGGAACAAGGGCCTAAATGCTCTTGAGTGAATTAAACTACCGAATTAAAGAAAAGGAAGCTTGTCAGTATGGTTTCCAATCTTTAAGTGGATCTGTCTTACAGCAAAGGTGCACCTTAAAGTTCAGTAAATTTTGTCACAGGGCCTAAAATTGTCATAGAACATAGAATAACTCTTTCTGAAAGCCCTCTTCTAGATCTTCATAGCATGCTATAGTCATTGATATGTTTTTCTTTCTTTGCACTATCCAGGTTTTGTGAAAAAATGCTTTTCTAAAATCATTTTTGGAAAAATGGCAATACCTCATTTGTAGCAAACTCACTGGAAAAAAAGACTGGATTGAATCATTCTTAGTAACTAGTTCAAGAAAGCAACCGGTGCCATGAGAGACTCAACAAGCCTGGACAAGGATAGCAAGATTTTTAGGTATGTTGTCTTGTGCTACCATTTAACAGCTAACGTGTGTCAAACCCTACCCATAATACGTTCTTCCCCTGTAGGCTCTGTTTGTTCTCAGACTTTTCTCAAACAGGTTTTCCCTTAAAATTCTCTTCTTAGACACTGCTTTTAATAAACCGCTCACTACCAGTCTCTTCAAGAGCATTGTTTACAACAAAAGGGTGTTCATATCACTCCAAGGAGGATGTTGCTCAGTTAAACTTAAATAATGCACCTGACTGTTTATTTTAAAATGTTTTAAGTTGGTGTTAATTGGTCTGGTGGGAAGGCACGTGCCTGTTTGTTAAATAACAGTTGACGTGGGATAGCATGTAACGAGATCTGCCAGCAAGTGTGTTTATGGCAGCAGTACTGGAATTCATTCCTGAATTGAACAGAGATAAGGGCTGCAAATGGACGACGAAAATAGGGTTCTCAAGCCTTAACTCAGACATTTACAAAAAACCTCTGTATTTTATGGTTGGGAGTGAAATGAAAATAGGCTACAGTAGCAACCATCTTGAAGAAGGAGGATGCTTTTAACACAGACCTTACTTTTCAAGGTTGAGGGAACAAATAAGACCAAAACCAGAGACAGAAAATCAATCAAACAAAAACATACTTCAGTATGAGGCGATGACTAGAGCAGAAATTGTTTTAAATGGTCATAAGGCACTGAGACTAAAGTATTTGTGATCAGTAGTTAAGATTACTTGCCAGTTAAAAATTTGTGGTGCTTCTGTTGCTGTAATTATGATGAGTCTGACACATTGTGGATGTGTCGCAAAGAACAGTAGATCTCAGATAAGGTCATCGGTGCTCTAAAAATGTTGGCGACACATAACAAGGCTATTTTGTGCATCATCCCTTTGTCTTCATATCAAAAACACGGGGCTGGAAAGAATGCATGCTAATATAGTTTTGGGAAAAATATAGTTTGTCTGAACCTGTCTCTGTCAATCTGTGAACTGTCTGCATTTTTTTCAGTATTTTTTATTATCGTAACAAATGTTTTCTGTTTTTAAAATTATGTATAAAACTTATTTCTAATTCCTACTGTAGTTACACCAATATTGCATCAAAGGATAAGTGGACAGAGGAGATCTGTCAATAGGGATGAGATTCAGGTCGTGCAGGTTTTTTCCCTGACAACTGTATGCAGTTATGCTTCTTAGATTTATAGATTTTATAACTTTAAAATTATGAAATGAGGCCTCTTTACTTGGTAAAGGCACTCACACAAACACAATGATGCGAGTTTGATCCTGAGTCATCTAACGGACTGGGATTCCCTAAGCCGGGGAAGTTTCGGCTCCCCTAACATGGGGATCCCTATCCCTCACGCGATGCCAACCGTGAAGGACACATCTCCTCTATTGAGTGCTGGACTGTGGTCCTTGTGACATGTTAAATGATGAATGAGTTGAAAGTGTGGAGGTCAAAGGAGTTTGCCTATACTTCCCCCTTCTTCCCCGTGTGCGGTCACAGGATTTCTGTCTGCGAGTAATGCACAATTGGCCCATTTTTAAGGAAGGCAGAATAGTGCTGTGGGGAAGTGTTAGGCGTAATGGAACAAAGAGATGGCATGTACTAGTTGTTGGTCATGTTGCTGTGCCCCATCTATTTGCCGAATCTTGAAATCTGTGCTCTACTTGTTGACATCTCAACACCAAAAGCAGTCGCCTAGTATTTCAGCATTTATTCCAACATGGCAAGGGACAGTTGGTATTTCTGCTGCAGTCCGGGATTGACATCATTCATGATGTGTTGCCTGTGTGGCAAAGTCTGTTCAAATGAGTTGAGTTGGGTGTATCGGCAACCAAGCGAGCCCAAATAATGTCTCAGATTTGACTGTTGTATTACAGATTAACTGTGATGGACTGGCATCCTTCCAGGGTGTAGGATCCTGCTCTCCCAAGACCTTGAATTGGAAGAAGCTGTTAAAAAATGAATAATTTCTAGAATCAATATAGAAACTTTTTGGGGGTGCCTATGGAGTCTCTTTTATCATGGTTTACAGTTCTCACTTATGGTGGATACCCCAGGAATTGACTAACTCACCTAGCAGTACCAGACCTGTTCTTCATTCATTCCATGCTACATATTCAGAATCCCTTGTTATATTTTTTTTTTATCAAAGATAAACTAATAAGACACACAGAATGAACCTAATTATATCCCAAGTAATGTTTGTCTTGAAACTGGGATTATATTACTAAACTGTTTATTATTCAACAACTTGTTCTCTGGATATTTTCTCTTTAAACATAACAAAGCTCCATCTTTTGCATTGTTCCTAATGGATTTGCGTTTAGCAGCTCAATCTCGGAGAGGCCCGTGTGGAAATTTGCTCTGCAAACGTGATGTGCAGGCAGGAGGATTACAGAAACCAGAAAATGCTCCTTGTTAGCTTTTCTTCTTCTTTTGCAATCCAATAACACCTTTAATGGAGTTATCTTATTCTTTAAGACTTTATTTTGAATGTTGAATACAAAGGATTTTTACATAAAGGGCATTTATGTATGGCTGAATCATTTTCTTTTGCTTTTCTACCATTCTATTGTTTTCATTCATATTCATTTCATGGTCATAAATGCAAATAGTTGAATGTAAAGCAAGAATTAATATTAAGATTTTGAAGGAAATTGCTTGCTTGATGTCTTGTGTCAAGACTCAAGATTCATTGTTTATCTAATTATGTTCTTTAATAACTTATTTGCTCAAGTTGTGTAAAATAGGGGAGAATTTTTGCTATTTTCTTTCACATAATTACCTAATATGAATTAATATGTACATTAAAGTATATATACAATTTATAAGTGTTAATTATCAATTTCCCTTCGGAATCAATAAAGTCTTATCTATCTAATTATGTCGTTGGGGACCTTAACGTACTGTAGATACAGTGTATGCTAGAGTATTTGTGGTTAATTGTGTATATGTTTACATGAATTAGAAATATGAACAGGAAATTCAGAGTATTTTATGGCTACAATGAATTAATTAGAGCAAACAGTGATTCAAAGAATGGAGGAACTGGAGTATATGGAGTATACTGGAGTATAAAATCTTCTGTGATTCATACAAATGGCTGATCAGTCCCTAAGGAATTATAATGGAAACTAATAATACAGGACTAAAAATGTTGACTATAATAATTAGTTTGGTCTTTATCAAAGGTATATTTAATTCTCAATGGTTTGAAAGTGTGTATACATTGAAGATATACATTAGAATGAGTGAGCAGAGCAAGTGTCCTCAATATATTTTAGCTGCTACACTGAATATTAATTTATATTCAGTGGTGTCGACAAAAGTTCAACTGTTTTTGATGATAAGGCAAAAGTGTCTTATCAAAAGATGGTCTGGTTTGGTGTTATAAAGCCAGGACATCTTATCAGAGTCCCATCTCAGATTCAAAGGAGTTATTAAGCTATTCCACAGTATTTCTAGATCAAGGCAAAAGAAAGGTTGTCCGTATAACCTTTCCCGCCACTAAATATCAAAGATATTTACGGCCTTAATGCTACACCATGCTATCCTATCATTATTAAAATTACAATTTGAGTTGACATTTAAACAGTTTGTCTCATTCAAATCAAGTATTTAAAATGTTTTGGGACTTGAAACTCAAAGTATCAGTAAATTTAGTTTGACAGATGTTTCCTCAGTATCTGAACAGACAGTATCATTCAGGAAAAAATACTAGTTTGCATTAACACCTAGTCACACGTCTGTCCCAGAACTTAAAACAAATTGCAAATCTTAAAGAATAATAAAGCACTGTCTCACAAACCAAGTAATATATACTCATTTTAAAGCCTTACAGTTCTGTATGTGCATAAGTCTTAACCTTCGTGAATGATTTTGGTGAAAAAAAAATTCACAATCTGTTTTTTTTTACAAAATACGGGAGCAGGATATAAATTTCCAAAAAATTGTACTCAAAAACTTCACAGTACAGTGATGAGTACAAGCCATGTGAAGGGGATTCTCTCCTCATTTTTTCCAGAGGATATACGGTACATAACTAATATGTAGACCATCTCTATCTGCAGTAGTTTCGTTATTTTGTTGTAGAAATACTTGATTTTTTTCCCATTTTTTTTCTGGGAAGACGGGGAGTTCTTCATAGATAAATGTGATTTGTGGTAAGGCAGTGGCTATGAAAGGAACTTGATTTGATGGGGGATTACCTAATCATTTAACCACTTTGAAGATTTTCTTGAAAATTGTAAACATCCTTCAGGGAGGATGCTGGTTTTAAACCCGAATCATGCTTTTCCTCTTTTGCATCTTAACAAGCTGACCATGTCCTCTTCATGATATGATTTGCAAAGTAGGATGCCTAGCCTGTGACTGGTGTTAAAACAGTATCCAGCCCTGTATTTATCTAGTGCTCTGAGATGTGATCCACACTAAATGATAGATCACTTTGGAAACTGTTTACAAATGCTGTGCTTTTGTACTGTTTAATAATGAATTATGTTTAGTTCTGGCACTGGGGTGTCATATACAAGTTCTGCATACATAGATTGAAAGATAATACCTGAGAAATGATAGAAATGCAGTATCCCTCCAGTCAGCCTTTATGTAACTGATATTTTGTATTTATAATATCATATAAACCATTTTTCTTTTGCGATTCCTTCTGGGGAAAGTCATGCAAAATTCCTGCAAAAATAAATATGTTCTGGTTATACTTTCAGGATTTAAATATGTTAAAATTGGTTTAATAATTAAAAAGATATGAATTGATGTGATGATTCAACCTCGAAAGATTGGTACAGAATGATGTAGGGAAACTACTTTTTTGTGGAGCTTGTATGTTCTTCTTGTGTTCACAAGAGTATCCTCTGAGTGCTTGGGTTTCCTCCCACAGTCCAAAGCCATTCTGGTAGGTTGAGTGGCTTCTGGGAAAACTGGCCCTGGAGTGTACGCATAATCTCTTATGGACCAGCGTCCCATCATGGGTGTAGGCTGCCTTGTGCCTGTTGCTTGTCTTCTGACTTCTCCACAACCCTGTATTGGATTATGTGGTTAGAAAATGGAATGATTGATGGATGTATAATTAATGGTTTATTTTATGTAGTGCCTTTCTAGGTTCATCATCTCAAGACAACGTGAGTCCTTTTAAAGTGACTTCAAATGACTTTCCATATGAAATGGAAAAACTCATTAATTGGTCTCCTGCAGCTCTAGCATTTTTCTGCTTCTGTTTGATTGTTACAATTTTAGAAATATTAGATATTGTTCAGTTCAGAGCTATTAAATCTCATGGAATACTCTTCAGAAAAAGCCTTGAAAATTCAGCTGATCAGAGAGAATTGTATGGCTGTATCTGGGTCCTTAAATCTCAGGGACTAAAATAAATGTAATGTTGAAACTTGTTTTTGTCTTCTGTGTGATATTGACATTTTCTGCTGTAGAGTGTTGTTTTTTTGCTTTGTGAACATCTTTTGTATCTGAAAAACAATAGCACAATAATCAATTTATTGGAGCAACAGAATGTTCCAAATCATTTTTTTATCTCCTTTGAGAACATTAACAAAGATTCTTATTAAGAATCAATCTAATCCTTTTTGTAATGTAGACCTCTTTTTTTGTTTATTATATTTAAATAAAAGTACTTCAGGTGTGATTTCCCAGTAGAGGCAATGTGAATGAAAAGAGAAAATGCAAGTTATTCTTGGGATAAAGACAGTTATATATATTTTTTATGAGCAAAAGTTGGGTAATATATCTTTGAACTTTCCTTTTTTCATTACAGACTTTGGTTATTTGGAATTTTTAATTATTTGTTTATAAGTAAAATAGCAGAAACAAATTCAATACCAGTATTTTAATTTGTATAGTTTTTTCAACTTCTGCACTATGTGAACTGAGATTCTAGAATTCTTCCTTGCAGTTACTGCTGACGCCACAGTATGTAACGAGTCTGCTGAGAGAGTGTTCATTTCCTCAGTAGATTTAGAGAGTTGAGCATTTAGCTCAGTGGGAAGTTCAAAGTCTTAGTTTCTTTTATTGAGTTTCAGATTTCTGCCGTGAGATACTCAGTAAAGAGGCATATTGCAGATGAAAAAGTCAAGGAAGGTGCTAAGGTGGTTTGAAGTCAGAATTAAATACCACCACAGAAGCCTTCAGTCTCGTTTTGGCAATGTCAGTTTGTTTAAACTGCAAAACAGTAGGTAAAATGTTTGATATAATAAACATTCTAAGTTTAAGTGCTGTGATGTATAATATTTCTGCACAGACTTGAAGTGCCTCACCTGTTAAAGCCTGTGCCTGCAGTGTAAGATGTACATGACAGTGTGAAGGCTGCAATTTGAATGCAGGCTGCTCCTAAGATCCAGTGTGACACAGCACACACTTGGCCAGGCACCACCATGATTGGATGGGTGACAGCAAATGTAGCTCAGTGTCCCACTGAGCAGTGACCCTGTTCCTGGATGAGCACCTGGACTCAAAGACCTAATCAAATGAAGCCCGACACTTGTTTTCTTCAACAGCTTGTTCGGTTTGTTTTGCAGTGAGTCGCGTGGAGCAGCAAATCGGGATTATAGAAATTAGAAGTACCACAATGATACCAGGATCATTCTCTAAGTGCTGTATTATTGTATTGCAATCAAGGGAGGAAAACCTGAATGACATAGTGCACATTAATAACAATCATTTGTGTATTTGTAAAAATATGGATAACCATGTCTGGGATCACATATGTTACAGCTTATTTGTAGTGGTTCACTTGTGGGGTTTGTCACCCTTTGGAATACCTGGAAATACAAAGTCTCTGTAGAATCGTTGTGTCTTGGTGGAAAATGATCATGTTTTCGATTTACAGTAGTCCGCCTTAAGATGACTGGTTTATGCGTCTGTATCGGAAGTGATGGCTGATTCCTCAGGCAACACTTGCAGCTGCCCTTTCCTCCTGCTGTCGGTTTTCTCTGGCCCGCACAGAGCCTCCGACCCTTTGACTTCTCCCGTGTGATGTGTCGGGAGAAGAAAGAATCCATTTAAGGGGAGGCTGGCTAACGCAGATACCATGAAACTCCATGTGACCTGGCTATTTTCAGCACCCTCTGCCCCCACCTCCTTTGGCATCAGCCCCAGCTGTTGTTAAGGAGAGACAACATTCTTGGAGCCACATCACCAGACATGCGATATCTTAGGAGGCAAAGGCATATATAAATAATACTGTGCAGGAGACACTTGGCTTCACTTGCAGCCTCTGTTTAAGATTATTCATTCATTTACATGTATTCACATGCTTAGATCTGTGCCTTGTGGTTTTTAGAGAGCTTGACGTTGCATGAGCATCCACTGGGAAAAGCAGATGTGCAGAATAAAGGCCGATGCTAGCAAAATGAGATTTCTGTTTATAAAGATCTATTTTTTTTTCCATTCTTGAGCTTGTATTTTTTTCATGTCAGACCTGAAAGGTTCGTAAACCTATTTGTGGAAGACTACGTTGTCTCTACTGCAATGGCAGTTTCAAGCCACATGGAAGTTCAATTGAAATGAAACTCAAAAAGTAATTTGCGGTTGTAGATTATGATAGCAAATTGTCCAGCTGCAGCTGAAAGAAATTGCTCTTTTCTCAATATTTTAATGTGGCACAACATGTACTTTTGAAGACTTCATGTGCATACTTGTATAGCTGCAAAATGTTATGTAAAAAATTTCCATTATTATGAAGATGCCCCACCCATGGGACACAAAGAATGTGTCAACACTGTTTCCACTAGAATTTATTTTACATGTAATTTAAAGGAAAACACTGCAATGTCTTGATTTGGCAAGTATTCTTCCCCTTTGCTATGATTCAGAGTGGCTTCTTTCAGGTGTGGTGTCAACAGGTAACATAGTTAACATAGCAGAAGTCAAAGTCAGCAAAGGCATGTCGAGATAGTTGTGTGGTGATGTAAGCCTGATGTCTTCTCTCCTGTAGTGTTACCCCAAAGTGCCTCAGGTATCTGAAGTTCTGTATAGATGTTACAGAGGTGTCATCATGTTGCAAAAGACAGAGGTTGAGAGAGCCTGTTTTACAGATGTCTCCTTATGAAAGGCTAAATTATGCTGTAACAGTAATCATTCATACCATAACCAATGTGAAGGTGGCGCCTTGATTTCAGTAGTTTCTTGCTGTAGGGATTACTTTAGCTTGCAAGACGCTGACTGGGATCTGTCTTGTACAGAGTACTTGTATTATGTAAAGAGAGATGCTTGTTTGTGCTGTAATGTTTATTTTTCTTTTGGTTTTTATGTGACCTCTACAAATATTGACCATGTTCAATTTGTTACACATAATTTAGTTCTTTGCAGTTTGTGAAGTTTAGAATGAAAATCTGGGAAAGAGACGAACCCAGATCCTGCCAATCAGCTGCTCCCGTGAGATATAAATAGGGGAAGTTTTTCTTCCTAGAGTCCCTCCACCAGCTCCATCATTACCAACCTTGGAGCAAACCCATTGGCTCATCTCATATAGGTTCTAGCTTCCTCTCTGTGGTCAAGCTTGCGTGTCTTAAGCCAAGTGGGTTAAAGCCACTGTTTGTCCTTAAACTCCTGTTCAGTAAACCATCAAATATCTTATTTGCTAAAGTGTAATCTGTACTGCCTAGCAGTCTTTTATTTACAGTGTAAACCAGCTGAACTTTGCACATCTATTTAGAAGTGTTTTAGTGCATATAATGTTTTTTTTATAAAGCTATATTTTTATAAAGGTACACGTAAATCTGAAAAAGCAGCCCAAAGGCCATTTGAACTTCTTTTATAATGCTGTTGGACTGCTGTCACTGAGTGGGCTGAAGGAGTTCAGTATGTTCATTCTGCATGTCGGGCAATAGACACAATCGTCTAGTTTGAGCTGGAGGTTGGGCAGCTCAAACCAGTACTGGAAAGACAGAACAAGAAATGCCTATTTATAGTGTCTGCATGAGCACGTGGTATGTCAAAGAAAAAAGAAGGATAACCTTTTCTGAAAAAACAGAACATCATACTTCCACACTTTTAAAGATGTTTAAAAATGTCACCTAGATAAGAATGGAGATCACAGCATTCCTGTGTAGCTTAATCTTTGATCATGCAACATAATCTTAGAACTTTTATTGCTTTAAATACAGTATTGGGTTTCCCTTTAAGAATAAGATAGTGGTCCTCAATTTCCACTCTGGGCAAATTGCCTACTCCATCATAAATAAGGTAGATGGGCTGTTTGCCCACTTGTGCCCAGAGGGACAAATTGGTTCCAACGTGCTTTGGGACTCGGTGTGCTTTTGTTTGGCAAAAAGTTATATTCCTTGTAACTTGAGTGTAGTTTCTTCCTCATACTGTTTGTAAATAGAATTGACTGCAGTTTTAAAGCTAGTTTTCAGATGTAGCTTTACTTGTATCCTAGAAGAATATGGAAAAGGATGGAAGACCATACAGTCTGTCTTCACCTTTACTAGATTGTTTACAACTTGAATTTCTTTCACACACTTATTCACCCTTCTGAATTGTCAAAAAGACATTGAGTTGGTAGGCATGGTAGGCTTCAATTTAAATAGTAAACGTCTGAATTTGTGTAATAAGAATGCAGTGCTGTGAAACCTAATAATTTAGATTTATATAGCTGAAGAATACACAAAGCCAAGTGTTTGCACTGTGAAAAAAATGAAAAAAAAAACGTTTTAAAGGGAAGTCTGAATGCTGTTTAACCAAGGTTATGTATAAATACACGTTCTTATGTTTAAGTGTATTAGCTAAATTATAGTATGGGATAAACTTTAGTTTTTTTCCCCTTAAACCACGTATTTCTAAGGAATATACTCTAAAGGTGTGAAAGATTCTCAGTGCAAGCATGTTCATTGGTTTAGGAAATTAGTAAGCAATGTGGGGTCTACAGTATTTAATTTTACTACTACAGTATGTTAACATTTGTGAGATTGTCAAAATGTACGATTATTACTGGTCCACTTAACGTTAACACAGACATTGCTATAGAAACAGAGAGGGATAGCCACCTCAAAACAAGTTCATTGGTAAAGTCTGAAAATGTACTGCTGTTTCTTGGCAGTTCCTCCACATAAGAAATGTTTGAATACAGCAACAAGGGACAGGTCTGATAGACATTTTGTTTTTATAAATATCTTTAATCTTTATAACATACAACATTATTATAGTTTCTCCTGAATCTAGCCCCCACCTGACTACTGTATGAATGTCTTGAAATCTGGGGATGTTTTATGTTGAGTATGGCCACCCTTATGCTGAATGACCTCTCGGCATCTTTTGGGGTACTTTTCTTGCCGACCTCATCAGCTTTTATGGTTCCTCTCTTTGTTATTCTTCACCCACAGCCCCAGCAAAGCAGCAGTGGATCCTGAAGTGAGTGAGAATTGTACCTTAAAATGCTCAGAGCTCTCTCTCTGTACTGCAGTAAATGCACAAATACTGTGCAATCCATTAACATGTCCCTGCTGCTGACTGATAATGAGTGGAACTCCACAGCCTTTTGTCTAAAAATACCTCTCGTTATTTCTGAAGTTTGGGAGTCACAGAGGCTTTCTAGGATTAATGAATCTGTCTCCCCATGAACCCGCTCTATCACTGAAATAAAAGGAGACTGCTTGTCAGAAAGTATTAGGTTGATGTATTTGCCAGCAGGCCAGGATTAAGATTTCTTAACTGCAGTATTAACTTCAATGCAATAAAACTCAAAAGGTCATCCATGTGAAGGTGTGTAAATCCTCATTTATTTATGCAAGTCTAGTAAATTCCTCTGTGATAAATTTTGTTTTATGTTATGTTTATTGAGTGATGCTATCCTAGGGTATGATTCCTCTTTTCTTGGCCTCATACATTTTTTGGTTTTTATGTTTTTGTAATGTGTTTTATCGACGACTCTTTTTTGTATTTCAGCAAAAGAAAAAAAAATAAAAGTGAGTTTTTTCTTGCCCTGTCTGATGTGCTGTGGACGATGGAAAACAAACCAATGTAAAGTCAAAGGTTTGTGCTTTTTCCTGACCCCTGTGTTGAGGTCACAGGCCCAGCCTGTTGCTGTAATTTTTTTTTTATTGACAATAGCTCTTGCGGGGCATCTTGAATTGGTATATTTGAAAAATCTCGGGCATTGTTGACCTTGAATGACCTGTCATGGTGGCTAATTTTTATTATTGAATTATGGCTCATTGAAGCCAACTGTGCCGTTGGTCTCTCTTTGAAAAGCTTTGACAGGTGCCTCTCAGCAGTGCTGCAACGGAGACAAGCCCATTTATGCTCTAATGGTATTGCAAAGTATTGGAATAACTAGAAATTAAAACTGAAGCATACTTTTTCAAAGAATCAGCTTAAAATAACAGGAAAATCTGAAAAAGAGAACTGTGATGTGCACAGAAATACTGTCTTTAGTGCAGATGTTTAACATCATGCACATCCTTTTACCTGTTACAACAGTAGTAGCATTCCATCACAGCTCAGAGGTTTATCATCACCTGCTTTGGTCAGTTCTGACTGAATCCGCGCTTTGAGCTTATTTATGCTGGTTGCCATCTGATTCTTAACTTGACTGTCACGTTCACCCTGTACTATTTCTAGGGGGGTGATGATCAGGGGGACAACGGATTGTGAAAGGTAGTGTGTCAAATACTATTGTTTGTGATTTGATTAATCTGAGAGCTTTTCAATCATTACCCCATCAGGATGAAAAATAGTTTTGCCTTCCTGAGATTATTGCATGATGTTGGAGAATGTAATGATTTCTTGCTGCTTTTGAAATATACTTTCTAGTCTGACTGCATCTTCTGGTTTTACAACAATAATTACCCTGTCACGCTATCAACTCCACGTTATACTGTAGACTACAAATTCTCATACATTCCTTTTTCTGCTTCTCACACGTTCCCTTTTGCAGCTGAAAAGTTCAAACACCATTTGTCCATATCCTTTTTTCTGTATTATTCTTTTGACTCCTGTTTGTAGATTCTAGATTGTTTACAACTTGAATTTCTTTCACACACTAATTAACCCTTCTGAATTGTCAAAAAGACATTTAGTTGGTAGGCATAGTAGGCTTTGATTTAAATAGAAAACATCTGAATTTGTGTAATAAGAATACAGTGTTATGAAACCTAATAATTTAGATTTATATAGCTAAAGAATACACAAACAAAGCCAAGTATTTGCACTGTGAAAAAAATGAAAAAACATTTTAAAGGGAAGTCTGAAAGAATGCTGTTTAACCAAGGTTATGTATAAATACACATTCTTATGTTTAAGTGTATTAGCTAAATTATATTATGGGATGAACTTTAGTTTTTTTCCCCCTTAAACCACGTATTTCTAAGGAACGTACTCTAAAGGTGTGAAAGATTCTCAGTGCAAGCATGTTCATTGGTTTAGGAAATTAGTAAGCAATGTGGGGTCTACAGTATTTAATTTTGCTACTACAGTATGTTAACATTTGTGAGATTGTCAAAATGTATGATTATTACTGGTCCACTTAACGTTAACACAAACATTGCTAGAGAAACAGAGAGGGATAGCCACCTCAAAACAAGTTCATTGGTAAAGTCTGAAAATGTGCTGCTGTTTCTTAGCAGTTCATCCACATAAGAAATGTTTGTAGTCATTTGTGCAGCATTCGTAGGCATTTATAGTTGTTTCCTTGTTTCTTGAGGTTTGCTTAAAATATGTATGGATCCACGTTAATTTTGTCTTTATCCATTTTTCTTGAAGCCCGTGGTAATTCATCTTCTGTACACGCGTCCTATGCCTTTTTTACAGGATCCAGGGTACTTTTCAGAATTTCACATGAATCTCTTAAATTATTTAAGATCAAAATGTCTGCAACTTTCTGACTAATAAAAGCAAGCACACTCTGTTAGCAGGGATAATAGTTTAATGAAACTGATGTAAGAATTGATATAATTATCAATAATATATTTTTCCTTTTGAAATTGATATTAAACGTTTGCCTTGGCACCCTTATCCTTATATAAGGTAACAGTAGGGTTCACCTGTTGCACTTGTTTCTGCCATGGGATCTATATTTGGGAGTCCTAGGAAGTATGTTAACAGGCAGATATTGGTAGGAATAGCCTGCCTATAATCCTGTGAGTTCAAGTGAAGCAATTTCCGAGTTGTCATGCTATTATCCTAATTCAATCTTGACATTGGATGAGCGCAAGACAGGACATCACCTTCAGTAAAAATACTGTTCTCTTCTAACGGTATAAGTAGGCAGAAGTTTGAGAATTTTGAAGTTTTTGACAGAAGTTGTAGGTTCTCCACTGGCCACCAGCTAATGTATGAGTATCGAGTGGCAGGAATTGAAACCTATTGCTAAAAGAGACAGAGGATCATAGTTGTGCTGTTGCAAACCATTTCATAGATATCTTGCTTAATTTTTTAAGTGCACATATTGAAAAAGAAGAAGAAACAAATCATTTGTTTTGCCGTTTGCTGTGTTTACACCATAGTACAATGTTCACTGTGTCGATATTATCATAGTCATGCTGGTCTCGTGTTGTAATTGTGGGTACGGCATGTGGTTTCTTTGTAAATGTATTATGATGCTTTATATAAGCTCTCAATATGCCTAAGTGTTTAAAAATGAAGTTGTGTGTATGACAATCAAGGATTAAGGTAAAGTAGTTTTGTTTTCCAACAATATACTGTTGAAGTATGATATCATAAACAGAGATGCTTATTTTTACAAGAGAATAACAACTTTGTCAATTAGTATCTTTTTCAACTCATAATTTAATGTATAAACTATACTTATAGGCTCAAATACTGAGTTAGTAGCATATTTCCATGTACTAATTATACTACCTAATTTTCTTGTTTTGACAGTGCTTCAAACATAAGTTATCCCCTTCCTGGTAAATTAACAGTTTAAAATCATGTGTTCTGTCAAAAAATATATAATCAATCTACTTTTGTTCTAATCCTCTTGCTATTTTTATAAATGCCCCTGTCTCTGTTTAAAATTATCAGGTAGTTCATTTTAAATCCTCTTCTCGTAGCAAAAAGATCAAAACTGATTTTAAACCACTGTAAATACACATTAAGGTCACCTATTTTGTATAGGATGAAACAGTTTCTGTTTAATAAAATAAATGCCCCTATTTACGATTCACTGTGAATACTGCACTTCTGGTGTATTCTGTTTGTTCAGCTGTTCACATTGGACAGTCAATAAAAAAAACACAGTTTACATTCATTGCCACATGATTTTTCTTCAATTTTCTGGTATCCAGAGTAAGCTATTTTTTGTCACACTGCAGTCTTGCTGTGGACAGTAAGATAATTTTGGATAGAGGCAAATACATTCCACAGCTCTTTGGGAATAATTGTGTGGTGACTGATGTTACCATCAACAACTCCAGGAAATGAAGTGTCAAGGGACTGTGAGATGCATTCATTTTAATACTTCATGTTTTGTAAGACTGTGGATCGGGTATAACAATACAAGCTCGGGCAGCTGAGACTTCACTGCCATTGAGCTGACTACATGTAAAATCAGTCATGGCTGAATTTGCTGTATGTTTTTGATTGCTTGTAATGTTTCCTGTAACATTAACCAAACAAGAAGTGATTTTTAACATTTCAGTTTTGTTAAATTGGCAGAGATACGCAAAACACTAAAAATGATGTAAGAAGCCAGAGAAAGATTTATGGTGCTAAGGATGTTGCCAGCAAATGATCACTAAAAGTATAACAGATCAGGATGTCCTTAGAGATAAAGGTTTTCTTTGATCATTCATATACTAATATAAGTCACCACGACAAAAGTGAATAAAGAGAGCAGCATCCAAATGCCATTGACAATAAATGTAGCTGAGCTAGTCATTTTAAGTAAAATGCTAGTCATGGTAATCTCATCAAAAGGACCTTGAGTAAAGAATCCTCCACAGATACCAGTGCTTTCTGTAAGTGGCAGGATTCATTCTCATTTTTTTTTTGATTATTTGTTTAGCTCATGGAATAAATGGCTTCTTTTTATATCATGATATGTCTGTGAGTTATGTCTCTTCGGGATGGGACCACATGTGATTGGATTATTTCCTTTGAAATCCGGGGTCAGAGCTATATGGAATAATGTGAGTCAGTGGCTCGAGCGAGCTCTAATCCGCAGCTGGGCGACCAGCCCAGCATTCCTCCAGAACAAGTGGCAGCTGCATGCGCAATAAGTGGAGAGACACTCGCACTGGCCCCCCACCTCCACAGCCACAGCAGAGCCGTCATCATGGGGCATCCCATAATTCTGTTAGCCTTGTCATGTGCTGCCTGCATTGAATAACAGAGGGAGAGTGGGCTGGATTAGGAATGGGGTGGAAAACAGGGCTGAGGGGGGAAAAAAAGCCCACAGGGCTGAGCTCCGAAGATCAAAAAGCATTTCGATAGAGCGCTGACCCGGGACACAGCAGCCACCTGCTAACCTATAAAAACAACAAAGCAGCAGGTGAGGAGGGTATTTTCGCAGAGTTTAAACTGACTGTCTCGTCAATCTCTTTGACAATGTTTGTAAAAGTAATAAAATATGCGTTTGCGTGTCTATGTAGACTGGAGGGGCTCGGGAAAGCTGTCCTTAGTGGACAGTGGGTTGTGTCCTGACCGTAACTGATTGATCAGAGCCTAAGAGCAAAGTAAGAGATGGTTACAATCTTTCTAGCACAAATATAGTAGTGATTTACTGAGTTACTAAGCAGTTGTAAATTTTACAATTTTATCTAGAAATGTCAGTTGTATTTGTGCTGAAATCTGGCTTAACTATATAGCATATAACATCTTAAATCTTGTTCACATCTTGTTCACCTTTGGCTGGCAATGTTGGGAATGTTGATATTTTAAAGGGATATATATTTTTTTTAATTTCATCAACATTTGATATTGTTTTTTATTGTGTTAATAATTGTTTTGAATTAATGTGCAATACCTTGGGAAACAAAAAATTAGAAAAAGTATTTGATATGGGACACTAAAAATACATGCTTAACAAAAGAACAAAATGTCAAGGACTTCCAGAACTTTCTAATCTCTAACCCATACCTGTAATTTTCATTATTTATAAACACATTTATTAGAATTCTTTACTCTTTTTATTTTAGAAATTAAATTTGCATAAACAGTCCAATTACTTTAGTTCCTACAAGAACAATTTCCCCCCAATTCATGTTAAACTCTTTCAAAGAACATTGTGCTTTATGGTGCAGAAAAGCTGTATTTATGTTGAATGCTCTTTACATTTTGTACTTGTATAAAACTTACTGTAGCACTGAACTGCTTAAATACAGGAAAAGCAACAGATTTTAAATGTTAAGCAGCAAGACCTTTTAGTTTTAGATCTTTTAGATTCAGAACTTTCTTCTGCTCTTTGTGGCCTTCAGGAAAGGGCGCACTTATACTTTTAGTTTTGTTGTACTGGATATACACAGATCCTTTCGTGTGTTTTTTTTCTCTGTAAGATAATATCCTGTCAAAACCTCCAAGCGAGATTGTTTTTTTTTCTGGAAAACCAGCTTCTGCCGAAAGTCTTGATAATGGACCAGTAGAGGGCACTTTCCCCTTTTACCCAGCGATTGCAAACCAAGGCACAGGGGCTGTGCAGCCTGTCAGATGAGATGTTAAACAGATACCACACAACACTGGGTGTTAAAGATCCCACAGCAATCTTTCAGAAATGGCAGGACTATTAACTGTTAACTCCAAAATTGGTTATTGAAACCTGGTGTTCCTTCTCTCAGCTTCCATGATTAAATGTCATAATGTATTTTTCTGTATCTGTTCATCTTATACACTGTTTCCTATGGCAGCATGTTCTTCTGTTCAGAGTGATAAGATATAGAGCATTGTGTGTTGGAACTAACTGCATGGCATTACCCACTGAAAAAGGCATAGGTGGAGTTTGATTTTCATATCTGGGGGCATTTGATCTTGGGTGCAGTTGTCCTTCTGACTAGTATAAACATCCACAGAGGGATCTCAGGGATCAGTTTTGCAGTCAAGTCAGCTTCTCAGTGAAGAAGAGTAGCTAAGTGATAGGAAGTATTTCATCTTTCATCGTTGGAACGCAACACATGCCTTATCCATTTCATCGCAGAAAAGCTTCATGTTGATGTGGCTGTCCTGACAGTGAGAGCTAATTGGAGTGAATAATTTCCGATGGTTAAAAAGCCTCAAATAGTTGTGGCTCACTGCCTGTCTAAGTACGTACCTCTTGCACACTGCCGGTTACAAATCCCATAATGCCTGATGCCACTGGTCATACAGGGACAGTGAGTGGAAAGGTTTTCTGAAAAGCTTGTACAATGTGGAGATGTGTGTAAACCACTGAAAATCCTTGTCCGCCTGAGGCATCTCTATGGATTTGGGTGCAGACAGTATCCTCACTTGACTTGGCAATCTCCACCCACGGAGAACATTCCTGGTAATGAGTGGTACCATACTGTGCCCTAATAAAGACTAATCACTGAGAAAAAAGACATAAAACATAAATCTACTGTTTATTCAAGGCCAAATAAAACCAAGAGTAAAATTACATGTTGAAAGTTATCATAAAAAGATGGTTAAAGATCTAAGTTTTACATTTTTAGACAATAGTAGGTTAACAGGTTTGGGCAGTTCCATAAAAGTGCACATTTGAGCTACCAAGCTCCACAGAAGTGGTTCTGCACAAGAAAATACTCTGTCGCCCATAGAGTGTGTCCTGCTGTTTGGCAGAGTGAGAAGGCCTGTAATACCAGACCTCAGATTAAGTGTTTGCCCTGGGACTGCAAAATTCATAAATGTGAGAAATTTGAAATCCACTTTGAATTTCAAAGAGAGTCTTTGCAGTTTACATTGAGTGGGAGTTATTTGCTGATGCTGAATTGTTTTAGCTTGCACATGAGCCGCAGAACTTAGGACATATTGACCCCTATTTAGTATCTTGGTATGTACTCCAGTAAATTGAGTGTTATGGTAGTCTAATCAAGATGACACAAAAGACATGCATTAATATTTCAATCTCAGACAGAGACTTTAACTGAAGAATGTTAGGCAGATGGGGAAAAAGTTACTTTTGTGCTAGATATAAATTTGGTTTCCTGCTTTCATCATAGAATCTCTCCCATAATTTCATACTGTATGTAAGAAATTTATATATTTAACATAAAGTAGAATTTGACAAAGACAATTGATCTTTCAGAAGGGCACTGCAGGATAACTGAAAAATGCATAAGAGATTCCTCCTTTTTAAAACTGGAATGGTAATATAGATTAGATAAAAAATGCTTTAACTCTATCTTGGAATTTAAAAAAAAATAAAGAAGGCTAACATTTGAATGGAAGTTTATAAATGTCCAGTTTTATATAAATCTTAGAAAGTGTTATGAAAATTGAATTCTGGAATTTTCATTTTAGTGTTTTCAAGACTAATTAACTAAAATCTGACAATGAAAAATGTCTCACCTGAATCAAATTTTAACACAAGTATTACTGACCAATTTTTTAATGTTTAAAATGTTTAAGTGAAGTTCTGTATAAATATTGTTAATAACTGTTTAGCTGGTAGTTATGAAGTTTATTTTAATAACGGTAGCACTAAATTGTTTGTTTCACACAGGATATACACTGTATGAAATGGAAGTTTATAAAAGGTTTTGTGGTGCTACACAATCTAATAAAAATAAAATGGAGCTCAGATAAGACCATGTTTATGTACTGGAAAGAAGTAACTTTGGTTGAATGTAAACATTGGCACAAAGTGTGAATCTCTGCCCAGACTAGCTATCTGTTGTGTATTCTGTAGCTTTAAATCTAAAGGATCAGATCTTGTAGGTTATATTGAGATAGCTGCTGAAAGGTTCTGAAATTAGACCTCTTAGTTACCACTCAGATTACACTGCTTACTCCAGCAGTCCATTTCAAATGTGGAAAAAAATATGACTCGAGGGCAATCTACAAAAACAAACAAGCTACTTCAGTTAGTCACCTCTGCCAGAACTTGATGTATAACTGCTTTACTGAAGAGAGACATCTTGGTTAACCAAAGAAACAACACTTACTTTTTAAATTATTTTTAAAGGTTTTTTTTTTAGTAGCTGAAATCAAGTTTTTGTGCAAGATACTGAAGCTTAGTTTTACCAGATTATTTTTGAAGTCCGACGATTTTTAACAGCTCTTGCAGTTTTCTTTTCCATATGCTTCCAGTTTTCAAGACTGAAAAAATGCAAATAATAGCTGGCATGCTAATAGTTTGGATACCATTGTTATCTACAGTATATGTTGTTTTATTTCTAACACTGTTTGAAGCTGTGTATATAGTGTCAATGTTTTGCCCAATAATACATTGGTAATTCTAGGATATTATACCTGCCTTAGCAGTTTCAGGCTAATTTGATTCTCTCACCGAAACAGGGCTGCATATCCAATGGACACTTTGCCATCAATTTTGCTTTCGTTTTAAGAATTGTCCTTATTGCAGACTTTGGCATTTAACAGTTTAGTATCTTTGGTTTGGTGTAGTTCTAAGACTATCCTCGCTGTTGATCCCTTTCACTAATTGCAGTGGGCTGTTGACAGAAAGGCATACCTTTTATTGACACTATAATGTGTGTCATCTTTCTCTTTTATTTATCTAATTTCCTTCTCATTTTGCATATTAATATTTATTCTGTCTCATCCTCTGATGTTAGTCTCTTGAAAATCTGATAATGTCATGATAATTTGTTATTGCATTTCCACCTAAAGAGGTCAATTGGATCTACCCCAAGCTGCTTTGGCAATAAAGGGAAGCAAACAGTACCTACTACTGTACATGTCCTGATCTGCAGGATTGCTGTGTAGCTTGAAGGTGCTGATGAACTGGGCAAAAAGGATTAGACTAAAAAAGTTGCACACTTTTTATATTTACTTTTAAACCAGAGATACCACTTAAGAGTTAATAATAGCTTCTAGAAAGCTGACTACTGGGAACTGCAGAGAAGCAGCAAATTGCCTTTGAAGGGATGTTTACAAAAATTCAGGTAACTTCATAATAGTCTCAAATTGAGGAACAAATGCAAAGCACTGCAGCTATTTTTAGGGATATTCTGACTTAACTTTATACTCTGAACTTTTCGGCATTTGTGCAGTACTCATTACCTCCCCATACGCATCCAGGCTGTGTTTGGAACATCAATTTTTATGGAAAGGTCATTTGCTTGTTTTGCAAAGATAACCATGATGAATGAGGTATGCGGGAGTTTCTATGCCGAGTGAAAGATAGGTGCAGCTTTAAATGGTAAGTTGCTCAGTCTTACAGGCCCCTACAGTAGCGACAGACCGTCCGGGATCACTGTTCCACACCAAAATTAGATTCCTCCCACTTCATGTCTGCAACAGCCACTCCCGGCTGCCAGTTTTCTAATGGCACTCTCATTTTCTGATTGTTAGTCCCTTGAATATTTGGGGAAGATCCCTTGATCTTTCTAGTTATTTTCCGTAAGGTACCATATTATCCTTGTTTTAATGTGCACTGGACGTGAGCGATCACAATTCATCACTGAAACTGTGCTGCCTTCTTAGGTACAGTATTGTTTTTGACAATTACAATATGTGAATAGGTAACCCATTATACAGGTTTATGACTTACAGCCCATTTTCATAAGATACCTTAATAATGCAGGCCTTCCTGTAACAAAATACTTTATCTTATAGGCCTTAAATAGTTTGAGGCTTTACAGTCACATTAATCGGGGGGCATTGATTAAGTTTTAGGTTCAGATAATCCAGAATGTTTTATATAAGTGTGTGCTGTATACAACTTTACTGAAATGCTGAGTAAATTGGAGATAATGGTTACATAAAAACTGGATGGCAAATATTGTGAAAGCCTAATTCTTTTGGAAAAAATTGAATTGAAATATGTTTGCTGTAGCTGAAAACTGCTCATACTGTAACACACTGTTTTACTTTAGCAAAATCTTTTAGCAAAAGGCTGCCTTTCCCTGTTTAAGGCGATTTATAGTTGTTCTTGCTGGTATCTTTGTTTGGCCTCACTCGGGCACAAAGTGTCATGTCCACACTAAAATTTAATGCTGGAATGTACTGCAAGTGTTTCTGCTAACAGGGGAGTATAGAGGAGCATAGAGTATAGAGGAGTATATTGGTTGACAGTGTAATTGTCTTTGCAACATGGTTATAGACATACATTAAAAAAGAGAAATTATTTGATCCCACTGGATTTCATGCATCTGACAGGCTTTGTCTTTGTATGTACAGGGGACTTTGTTCAATTTTACTTACTTGCTTTGACTAGGAAGAAAACGTTATTTTAAAAGAAATCATTCTTTTGAGATCCATTATTGTATCATTATTTTCCATGAGATGTCTTCATATTAAATGAAGATTGCCTTCAAGACAGTTGTCAGGCTAGCATGTGGAATCCCAGATGAAGGAGAGGACAATGTTATTTGGTTACTTATTTTGGTCACATGATGTGATCAGATTCATTGGAGAAAGCAGTGATGCTTGGAATGGTCAGTGGAACAAGAAGACGAGGCCGCCAAAGAATGCGGTGGCTCGACGCCATCAAAACGGACACTGGCTTTTAGGCATAGAACAGCTGAAAGGGAAAGTCCAAGACCGGAAAGCGTGGCGAGAGATGGCCTATAGAATCGCCGAGAGTCGGATCCGACTGACCGGATAACATCATCATCATCATCATCATCATCATACTGTTGTCTTGGTATAGAGAGGCAAAGATGATATTTTGTGCAGCGTTTTCATTAAATGTGAATGAAAGTCAATATAGCATGTATTTTTTACTAGGAAAGGCCTAATTACTTAACAGTTGAGACTATCGGAAAGCCTCACTGTCTCAGCCTGGTAATAACTATTTATGTAACAGAACGCCAGTGGTCTGGTGTGTCAGCATTATGCTGACACATAATGTACATTTAGTGTAAAGCCTGGAGGAGAAAACAGCTTAATACTTTTGTATTAAGCCATCAGAACTTATGGGACAATGAGAGTTTGGGAAATATAAAATGGTATTTGTAGTTCTAACTGTTGCCATGGTTCAATTCAGCATTTCAACAGAGAAAATCTTATGTGGAGAATTAGAGAGCACTTGAGAGGCTGCACCCAGAGTCAACAGATGGGAATGTTGATCTGAAAATCCATTAGCTTATTCTTGTGTTATTGATCTAGTGAAATACTTAATTAAAGGAAAATAATAATACTGCTATTTCAACAGTTTCAATTCATGGATGATGGTTGCGTAAAACTGAGAGCACCTGTGATTATATGCCAAGTTTGACAGTTTTATAGCCACAGCTGGGATTTCTCTTGCATTTTTTTTTAATTGGCCAAGGGAAGCAAATATTTAAAATCCAATCACAAGCTATACAGGTCTGTACAACAGTGTAATGTCACTGATTTTTGCCTGTCATTGTACTGGGACCTTTTTATTATAAAGATCAGTTAGATTTTAAATATTGGAAGATCACATTTATAATCTAAATGCTCTAGTTACTCCCTAATAATCCAATACTCATGAAGTATTCTGTTTATGAAAAACACTTGCATATTTATGTTGACATATCATTTACATCTTCTATACAATGTGAGGAATTAATAGTAAAGCAAGAAAAATGTTAGTACAGTACATAGGCTATAGTTAAAAGCGTACAATTTAAAGCAATGTGTTTGAGGTTAAAATTGTGCAATTATACTGTAGACCTAAATTTACAGGGTAAAAGACCTGAACCTTTTTGGTCATGAACAGATGGATTGATGAGGACTGAGGGCACCTGATTTAATGATTCAAAATGTATTTGCATAGACAAAGGACAAAGTCAGACCAGTTTACTTTGTCAGACTGTGAAAATGAAATGTGAGCTAGAAGACACAAGTTGAAATGGCATGGAAGTACATTTAAAACCGAGAACAGGAAGTAAATCTTTACACAAAAGGGTTGACTGAGCATCAGTTGCGCTCCTTTATTGAAGTTGTTGAAGTCCATACCCAGACTTCTTTCCAGAAACTAGATCCTCAGATCAGTTCCTCACTAACATCTAAATGGACTATTTGTCTCAAGAATGGCCTCCTTCGATTTGTAACTTATGTTTTACTTCATGCAGGTTCACAGTGAAAGGGAGGGGGAGATGTAGAAACATAAAATGGAGAGCTATAGGAATTTTTAAAAGGTAATCCAAAATGAGTGAATTCCTATCAGAACCATTTGGAATTTGCCATCCACTGAGCTGAGGTTGCAGTTCAACATCCGAGTATAGCATTTATGGGTTTTGAAGGCATTTTCAGTAGACAAACTTGTTTATAGTTTACAGCAGGATTAAGAAGAGCATGGAAACCCAACTGAGTGCCTTGTGTAGCATTGACTTCCTGGGCAGGACAGTTCAGTGTCATTTGGCAGACAGACTGGGTAAACTCACATGACATACCATACTCAAATTCACATTCCACTGCTATATGTCAGTACATTTTTTCTGAGTGCTTAAAATATTGCAAATATCTAATTATATCTTTAAAATCTGTACATGGTAAGCTTTAGTTGAAAAGCTTGTTTACATCGGACAGGGCTTAAATGGTTCTTCCAACATCTAGATGTTTAACACACACACACACAGTGGAGATGTAGCAGGTTTTATCGTTTGAGTGTTTTAATATAGTATAGTAATATAGAATTTTTGCACTACAATTAAGAGTGACTTTTGCCCTGTATAATCTAACAATGGATGTGTGTTGGTGGATGTAGGGGCATGGGATTGAAATGTTCTACCTTGAAGACCTTGGGACTAGACTAGATCTTTTTTATGTGACCAAAGTTTTAATTATTTAATCATGCTTCAAGACATAGCAAAGCAACTACAAAACAAAACCCTCAACACATAAAACTCCTCCTCCCAAACTATCAGTGATACCTCCTTCTGCGTTTCCCATGAGACAGCCTTGTCTGATTGTGGGGATCATATTGCCTACGTGAGCAGCTTGGATCAATTTTTATCACTTATGAGATGAGTAACAGATGTCGAGATCACAGCTGGTAAGCTGTGAGAGGGGAAGCCTAATATTGCTGAACATCTCCCTGACAGAATAACACAGAAGTGTTGAATTGGGAGGGGAACACAGGTTTACAGTACATCTTCAATGGCTGGAAAATGGTGAGATACAGTACATCTCAAAGTTGGAAACTACTGGGTGAGTCATCGAAGCCATCATTCCTTCTAGTTCACAATAAGCATATTTACTTTAATACAAAAGACAGTTTTGTATCGATGGTTGCTGTGCATTGCGTCACAGCATTTACAGCATGTTGCTAAAAACACTGAACGTTAAATTCCTGTACTCAAAAACTAGCATTCAGGTTTCTTGCCATGGAGAGCTTAAAGAGTCTTAAGACTCTTGGGAAAACATCGGTTTAACAGTCTCATCTTACACTACATGACCCATTACAGCTAGAAGTTAATACAAAAAAATATTTCTATGCTTTAGAGGTTCTAGACTGTCTGTTTCAACAATGTAGTTCAGGAAATTGGTCCAGTCTCTAGGACACTTAAGGTAGAAGAAGGTGCACACATCCATTTTAATTTTACAAAAGTTTAAAGTCATCAAATGTTTTTGGCTATTTTCCAGCCAGGTAGAAAATGTGTTTTTGTAGTTGGGCATACTGTACCCTCTATTCCCACTTTCTCTTTCAGTGTTTCATTGTGAAGTATGCAGTAATCCATTGGTTTGATTTTAGACCATCCTTTTCGACTTTAAGTGCCTTCATCACATGTACAATTAAGCACAAAATTTGTTTCGTGCAAACCTTGTTTGTGTAGCTGTTTGATTTGTGATACCTACTGTAATCACGTCTCAGAACTCTGTCAGATTTTTCTTAATCGTAGTTTTATTTCGTACGAGAAAAGTGCTTTTATTACTGATTCATATCCACAAAATACTTGTCAACATGTTATCTAAATGCTGTATTTACATTGTATTTTTTATGAAAACTGAGCTTGTTTACCTGACTATTATATATTCATATTCAGATTGATGAAATACTAAACATATCTTTTTCAAGCCTTTAAAATACATTTCAGTGCATCAAGGTTCTTTAATAAAGTCTGTTAGTGAGATGTTCCACTTTGGACAAACAAATATTATGTGTGCTTTTGTTAGAATCTTTATCCTACCTTTTTCAATATGATTATCTCATTCAAATGCTTTTATACCTATTCATACTCTCTAACATTAATGCATGTATCTGTGAAGCTCCAACATATTAGTTGTTAACAAAATAATCTCCACCGACCATAGCACAGAGCATAAAATGGGGTAAACATAAAGTGAATTTAATGCAAATGGTTTTGTTCCAAGAGAAGTATAAACTTATCAAAATATAATACACATAAATGATATACAGAAGTTTTAAAATTTCGATACGGTACTGTATATGAATAATGTTTACTTGAAGAGGAATGCTGTAAGTTTGATATGGTTTTACACAGGTTTAATGCAAGTGTCTGCTTACCAGAAACGCAAGCAAGATTTGACTGTGGTATTTAGGTCTGGCCATGCCAGTTCAGAATCCACTTTTTGGGACCAGTGTTTGGAAATACTCCTATGGACTACTTGCCTTGCAATTTTATTTTACAATTTGCTTTTTTGTCTGTAAGTACAGAGCAACATTTTTATATAAACCTTTTACCAAGGTTTATTACTGTAGGGTTTATTATTGTACCATTTTGAGTTAAACATACAGCATGTACTGAGCAGCTTTTATGAGGAGGGATAATGTCACAGTCAGAAATACACTTTTTACCTTCTCATTGTAATAGTTTATTTCTGTTATTTGTATTTGGTTTTTATTTAGTATGTTTTATTTTTCTTCTTTACTAGCTGCTCATTTGCACTCAGGCGTCTTACTCGCAGATGGCAGGTAATTAATGCAATTACTGCTAGAAAACCTCCAGCACAGAAGTCCATTGTTTTGGAAACTGCAGTCGCTATTCTGTGTGTGTACTGTACGTTTGTGACAAAAAACAATGAGAAGAGCAAAGCTAAGCTCTTTATACTGACATTCAGAACATGGATGTTCTTGGTCTTCTTAGGAGGCAAGATTTTGTGGTGAAAATTATTATAAATGTGATGTGAATCCCTTATTCGATGGCACTCCCCTGTGAATGGAGTAGTAAAAAAAAACACTGAATGTGTCATGGTGACTGTATCATTAAGAAAGCAAATTGTTTAGAAATGTATTTAGATGACTTAATTTCCGCAAGTGCTAGAAAAAAATCACGACTTTGCTCAGACCCATGCCCTTGTAGTGCAGGGAGAGTTTTAATAATACTCTGTTTCACATTACAGAGCCAAATCGGTTAATGTCTGAGTTGTAGGCTCTGCTTGATGTTACATTAAAGTGGAGTTATAGATAATGCAGTCCAAAAGCTAAAGCACAGAGACAATGCTATAAAATATTCTCTGTGTAATGTGGGTAAACCTGATGTTTCTACCAATATTCAAATAAATATTGCATCATGACCATGCGTGATTCTGTAGAAAAGGCTTGAACTGAATTTTGAGGTTGGAAACCAGGGCTCTAGTGTCGTTTGTAGCTTAATTGTGGAGCTAGTGTACTAGTAATAAGCTTCCTATTCGACAGTACAGTGTAAAGCAATTCTCCGAGAGCAAAAAGGAATTGCAAACTAACAGGGACAGGATATAACCCAAGCATTGGGCAAATGTGAAGCATGCAAGTTCTTTATATTCTCTGGCACAGCTCTCGGTTCCATCTT
Organism: Atractosteus spatula; assembly: GCF_055471065.1. Classification (NCBI taxonomy): domain Eukaryota; kingdom Metazoa; phylum Chordata; class Actinopteri; order Semionotiformes; family Lepisosteidae; genus Atractosteus; species Atractosteus spatula. Next base: position 54,192,197 of record NC_142708.1, on the reverse strand, counting down.
TGTAAAGAAATCTGAGTGGAGATGAGTGCTTAGTAAAGAAAAAAAATAAAATACACGAAACAAATACATATTACAAATAAAATACTACAGTGAGAGTAATACATCTGGCTTTAATATGGCAAGACAGACAAACCTTTATTAACACAGTAATACAAATACACAGCATAAAACATTCCACAAAAACACATTGTACAGATTCGTGTTCCAGATTAGAATAAAAATCAATTTATTTCAGTTTTATTAGTGTTTCTAAGTAAGGTAAAATAGTTAATGGTATTGCAGAACACAGTAGTTGTGGCTGGATCTCTATAACAAAGAAGCCTAATACATTTTCTGTTTAATGTCTTACTTTGATCCTCTTAATTTAAGTTGTATTACTACTGAAGTTTTGTGTTGTGTAATGAATTGCTTTATAATTTTTTTTTTAATTTTGATTTGTGCGTCTAGGACAGAATTTTGTATACTAGCAATTTAGATTTTTTTAAGGTGTTTTTGGAGCTAGGTATAGACTACCAAGACTTTTTTTTTCCACAACTTGGGAAGAGTTGAAGAATGATGGATGTGGAGATCAGAACACTCAGGGTGATGCTTCCTCTTAGTATTCCATTGTTTTGTAATGTCTTGTTTGCTCATGATAGCCCTGTTCAGCCTACCATTTTTAGGGGTGGTGAGATTTCCCCGTTTCACAGTAAATAAAGAGCACAGGGGTATTATTATATAAGAAGTGTCATTCTGTGGTGTTATTCACGGGGTCATCTGAAAGGACCAATTGTATTGAACAAGAAAAACTAATCAAGTATCTTCGCCATGATGTTCTTATGCCACTTATGCAAAAGGTGGTTTTCATCAGAACTTCTTTTGTGGCTTGTTTCACTCCACTGCGGTATTAAATTGTCCTAAAAAAACAATGAAAAAATAATTGAACCGTGTTTAAGCATAATTGTCACAAACAAGCCAAATAATCATATGGGATGGCTAACCATTGTTTACACACTTGTAGTAATCAGTGGGTTATTTTGTACATGATATTTTGAGGTCTCCTCATCAAGTACCTGCTTGCCCAATCCAGGCTTCTCACTGTGGTGGATTCCGCTAGCACTTGTGCACGGTGGTACGCTGTCATTAGTGCTGTTCCCCACTGTCATCTGCTCCTCCTCTCTCTCCTGCGCTATTGGACTGGATGCCAGTGATGTCTGGCAGCGTCTTTGCCTGTCTGCCCTCCCCTATGCAGATGCGTTCCTTTAAGAGGCAGTCTGGAGTCCACTGAGCTGATAAATTTGTCTTCTGCTGTCCTGAGGAGGGTTCTCTTTCCTGTCTCTCTCCTGCTCCTCTGCGTCTCTCATTCAGCAAGTTGCTTTGCTCTGCTTGTTTACAGTGCCTCGTGACAGCTAGTAACTGATTTTTTTTTTTGCGCTGAAGGGCCTTGGAAGAATTTTTTCAGAAGTGCTGTGTTTGAAGGTTGATGAATTGACTTTGTGTGGCTGCTCGGTTAGGAACACCTGATCCCTGCTGTAATTTGGATCTCTTAAGGAAATTTGCTGCAGGTAAAATCTTCTCTGAATCGCAGCATGTCTGTAAGTGCATAGCTCTTCCTCTCGCTTCTTGTGTGCATTTACACATTCCATCTGGATTCAGGCTTTCAGAATGAGTTTTCAATATGTGTTAATGCAAAAAAACAAATTCCTGATATGTTCTGTATTTTAGCAGCAAGTAAACAGAAATTAGTGTGCCTATTATTTAACGACGGGTTGTATTACTGTGTGTGGCACGATGTAGATATAAATATCTTTAAAAGCAGACATTAATTTTACATGCAAGGCAAATGCAATTCATATTTAACCTTGTGCAGTACTTTTGAGGTGAACTGCTACTTTTGCACCAGCAGCCAGGTATTGTACAGCATCACTAATGAGTCAACCAGAGAGGCAGAGAGTCTGACTCAGTACATCCAGGCACAGTTGTGAACAAGTGAGGAATACATTATAGCCTGCTCTGTGTTTTGCAGGGTCTGGGTTGTGATGCTTGTGTGGTGCCTGAGAGATTAGAGTTTTGCTCTATGTACGCCAGATCTGTACAGTAATCTTACTTCATTATAAAACAGGATTGTTTTATTCTCTGTTAGAATTCCAGTTCTTGTTTCTGTTGCTGCAGATGCTGCCATTTGATACCCCTTTAGGGGTCGGCTTTCATAATGTGTAATTGTTGGTAGCAATCTGTGCCCAGCACTTAGTGTTGCTTTTACAGTAGATCTCATAAATGTTTTTTGAAGGCTTGAAAGGTAAAGTAAGGTAATTAAAAGCATATTATTCTTCTAATTTGGGAGATTATGTTAAATGTGTTTGGGAGCAGTTTGGAATGTTACCCAAAAAGAAAAATATGTACTGCACATACAGTATGATTGAAATGTAATTGTGCACTAAGACTACCCCCAGTTCACCTGTATTTTCTGCTGAATCGCCTGTCATTGAAAAGTTATGGCTTTTAAAATCATCTGAGCAAAATAAAATTGAATCTGGGATTATTAGAGTATGGGAAACCATATTATTTTATTAAAAATGAGAAAAGGTTTTGCTTAAAATAAACTCCCCGTTTTGAAAATTGAATAAGTGCAGCAGTTTTTACTAATTGAGGTGTATGAAAAGGTTGACTGGGCACTGTCAATATTTAAATTCTGTACAGCTCCTCGGGTCCCATCTAATTTGTTCTGCTGGCACATTTAGGGAATATTGTAAGATGTAATTAAAAAAAGTCCAATAAAACATGATACTGTACTTGAACTTGAATAATTCTTTCAAGTTAATGATTGAATTGATAACATAACTGAAAACAATGTATAGAGAGTTATATTATTACCTACAGTCTGCATTTCCTAAGTGGCATTAATCCTTTTGAATAAACACATCTTGCAATGAAAAGGTGGGTTCAACTGAAATTGTGTTGAGCACTGTGTGTCAAAATCTAATATCATATACTCATTCAGTTCTTCCCTCTTGTACTGCTTCTTTTATTACTGTGCACTGATACTGTGTGATACTGATACTGATTGCTCATTACTAATCCATCTCTTCTGTATTCATGTACAATTTTACCTCTGGCCACCACAGAATATGTGAAACTTTCCCATCAGTCCATCTAGTCTGAATAGGCAAGTAAATCTGCCTTTTGACTTTCTAGTGTGCTACCTGTTTTTTTAAATTTGTTTACACTTTTGAAGCGACAGAAGGATGTTTATAGCACCTCCTGGTTCATGGTCATCTTTACACTGCTAAATAGGATTTACACAACAGTTGTACTGTCTGTTCTGTGAAGAAAGTTTCTTATCCAAAAAATGTGTGATTTTCTATTTGCATCTGTGTGACTTCAATGGCTTAGGAGTTGAAATACTGATATTTCACACATGACACCTGAAAAGATATGAGGTCCCTTTTTTTGTTTCTTACTTTATTCTGTGAAACAAAATATCACAGAAAAAAAAACATTTTATTGATATCCAAGACTATCCATACATCAGAAGAGACTTTGAACTGAGCTGCCATAACTGCGCTCTTCAGAGAATGCACATGATAATTTATCATAAAAAGTTTTAAAGACTAATACAAGAAATTGATTCAGATGCATTCTTTTCACACAGCATCAGTATAATATGATTCATGCTGATTATTAATACTGTTAATCATTCCCATTCCATTCACTTATTGCTGTTAGACTCTTTCTAAAAAGGTTTTTAATGCAGATAGTTCTGTTGTTATACTGTGATGAACAGTTAAAACTAATTTATAGTAATTTTGTACATGTAAAAAACAGAGCTTTTTCAGAGATACAAAGGGTGTAGAAATGTGTAGAAAAGTAATTCAATGTTTAGCGTTTTGCTTTGGTTTTGAAGATGAGGTTGGAAAGTCTTTGAGTGGTAGTCTATTCACAATTTCTATAAATTACTTTCCCCTTCTTTTAATTTTTATTAAATTGAAATGGCTTTCAAAGCTTTTGGAACATAAAGGGTAATAGAGTAACCAAACTGTCACCTTCTTCCTTGAATTTGACCAAAATGTGTATGTTTTTAGATCTTCATTGACCTGCTTTTTTTTCTGAAACAAATGGAGAAAAATTACTAGAACCTTTGTAGGCGGTGACACATTTCATTTTTGTGCCTAGAATTGTCTTTCACTGCAAAGAGTAAATGTGCGAATGCTTAGGTTTGTGGGTTTCGCTGAATGAGGCCAGTGAAATAGAAAGGTCCAGGAATTCTCTGGCTCACTGGTGATGCTTTCCTCTTAATGGAATTTTCTGTTTAGAAAAGAAAAACATTTAAAACGCTAACCTGACAATTCTGTTAGCTGCTGGGGGTAAACTGAATCACAGAGCAGTTTATTTTATCTTTTAAAAGCAGAGAATGCTAACCAGCTCCATTGGCAAGGGATTCCAGAGAGCTCTGAGTCTTTCACTGTGCCCACAGTGTACAATTATTAAATGTGGAATAAAGAGCAATTGTTACTGATTTAAAGAGGCAGAGCGTGGCTAAATTTGGTCAGAGTTGTGTACATATTGCAGTGTAGTCCAGGAGATTAAAGAACCTTGGAAAGAGTCAATGTATTTGATAGGATCATCTGTTTTCTATCTTTGGTCAAGGTTAATGGTGTATGTTGTGCTACAAGTTTATTTTTGTATAAATGAGTTTAGGACAAAATACCTGAGAGAAGACAGCACTCATAATTGATGCATTTTCAGGTTTTTTTTTCATTTCATCATTCTTTGCTATTTTTATACAGTATGTGTTGTTAAATGGGAAATTGTGTGTGGAATAATCACATTCTAAATAAACTGTTTTCTTTGATGCAGAGTGCTATTTCCCATAACACAGCTTAAGTTTCATAATTGTGCCACCATTTTTTAGAATAATGCATAATATTTTTTCTTCACAGATTAGGTAGTATAGCTCCTCGAATTATGTACAATGAATTCTCTCATGTATGTAGAAACGTTACTTCATTGTATTGTGTCTTAGAAAACAATATTGTGAATTTTGCAAAGTACTGTAAGTTTGAAAATTCTGTCATGGCAAAACTACCCTGGTATTCTGTTCTTTAGTTCTCCCCTATGGTTTATAAATGAGCTGCCTGAAAATGAGGAGTTCTACTTAAGCCTGCTAATAAAATGTACCGCAGACTGGCATCCCAGTTCTTAACAAACGCTAAGCCACTTTGGCCTGAATTTATGAAATATTAAGTGCCTGCCAATGCATAGCACATAATAAGCTACTGCATTCATTTGAGTTGGCACAAGCTGATAGTATTTTTAATTTGTGTTTTATCTAAAATGGACAGTTGATTGGACATTTTTTTACATTTGATTCTGTCTGTACAGTATATTGATATGTCTGTAATGTTCATTTTTACAGGGTCTACTGATTTTGGATTGTTCCAGTAATTTACCTTTAGTGCTCTTTACTTTTCTGTACATCTTTAGATAGAACAAGGTAACAAAATACCTGCAGCAGTGTGCTGTGGTGTTTACCGTTGAGTAGGAGACTAATACTATTGTCCTATGTATATCTGTACTGCTTTTGAAGAGTAATCTTCATAGAAACAATGAACAATAACTGGTTTGTAGTAATCTGTAATGCTACCAGTTCCTAAACTGATGTTGTCTATTTTAGATTCTGTTTGTCTCCTGTAGCTAAGTATCCTGAACAAATTTCACATATGCTAGAATGGAACACATAGAATGGAAGTTTATTACATCCCATTGCTTCTACTGTTGTCGTTTGATTGCTTATGAAATTAAACCCGAGCCACTGAAAATCACAGGAGACTGATTAAAATAAAATTAAACTTGATTAGTTATCATACCTCTATATAAGACAACCAAAAACTATGATACACAGAAACAGAATGAATGAATTGGGTAAAATATTACAATATACTGTATATTATACTGCACAACTTATAGATATGCCAACATAAACAAGGCTAAGAAAATGTTCTTCTGATTTCATTGGGAAGAGTAACTTATTCCACAGCCATGGTGCACAATAGAAAAAAGCCCTATTTGTTCTGTCAGCACTCTAGTTGAGGGGACAAACAAGTGCAGTTATGGGTATAATTCAGAATTATAACAGGGCAAATTCCCCTCATGGCTTTATAAGTCAAGATCAATATCTTGAAGTCTGTAGGGAAATTCAGAAAGTAACTTGTGTAAGGATTTCTCGACAGGTGTAAATGTTAAAGCAAGATCTGGGGAGAACTCTGCTTGTTGCTTTCTTGAACACACTCGACGTTGTAAGGTGCAGTTTGACAACCCAACAAGTAGCTGCTTCAAGCCTAGATGAAACAAAAGCATGTACTGGTTTTTCTGCCCAAGCAATACTGCTGAGGTGAAAGAAAAACACCTTTTGTGATGAACTGGACATGCAGATCCAAAATTACCCCCCCCAGAGTTTTAAATAGTAGAACAAAACCTAGTTGAAATCCATTGGTAGTAGTGGTTACAGAATTTGATATGCACAACATTATGTTGTCCCAATATGTAGAAAAAAATGGCCAACTGGAAGCATCTGTGTTCTAAACGAAGAGGTCCCTGTAGGTCTCAGACAAAATACTGATAGTTTTATTGAGACTTTATGGTTAAATAATGGTAGGAAAATGGAAGGAAATTTGTAGCTACAGTGCAAAAATACAATCTTATTTTTACACATTCCATTTTTGATAGAATGTTGGATGCATTTTAATTTGTGTAGAAAAATACTGATGAGTTCTTAGTAAATTCACATAGTTTTAATTCTCTAAAGCTGAAGAAACATCTGCAAGGTTTATGAAGTATTTTGTGAATTTCATTAAACCATAAGAACTATGCTGGCAGTGATCCGTACTCATTTCAAAATGTACATTTTCATGTACAAATGAATGTTAGCCTTTTAATCATGAGGTATTTGAATAAAAACAGCTGAGTGAAATGATAACTAGGTCAGTTTATATTTTTAGAATGTTTTTAGAATGTTTATTTGGGCCTGTTTCACTTGTATTTGAAAGCGTTTTAAAATGACAAATGACAGCATATTAAACAGAGAGACATGCTTTAAGGGCAGTCTGTCAGGTGGAGTTATGAGAAAAATAAGCAGGATAATTTGGGCTCTAAACACAGTAATATATGTAATATATATAGAAAGACAACCTTAAAACAGAATAATTATTTCTATTTTGTATATTGAATGTAAACCTATCTGATCTTATTTTAACTTGTGTATCCTATTGAATCTCCTAACTAGAGAGATATTAAAATAATGTTTTATTGTTTAAATATATACATGCTAGTATACTGTATTATGCATTTAAATGTAATAACGTAATATTTTGAATAGGTTTTTTATATATTTGTCATTCATTTTCTTAAAGTATTAATATCTGCTCTTTCATACTTATGGAGTTTTAGTCACGAGATTTAAGTAGCTCTGGCAGTGTTGTAGATATTCTGGATAGCAGGTTCTTTAAAAGGTCATAAGATATTCTACATCATGACAAACTTTAATGTAAAAATTTAATTTTGCGGTGCTTAGCAAAATTGTTTGCAATTTTAAATTGTTTGCTTTTAAACAAATGATAGCTGGGCAACCTAATCTAAAACCTGATGTTTTTGACTTTTCTCTCTTTTTCTGAAACTGGATGTTGTCTCGCTTTTGAAAACCACAACATCACAATCCTAGGTTATACCTGTTGTATTGCAGATTATCATTGTCTGAATTATGGTATGCTGTTCTGAATGTTGATTGTTTTTGAGGGATGTTAACGGGGAAAATATATTTAGAGGTTACAAGTTACAAAACTCAGTTTCAATAATGGAACTCTGTCATCATATCAGACCGCTGCAGTTTTCAACTCTGATTGTTGGCTTGACAGTACAGAAATTGAAAAACGCAAGGTTAGGAAGCAACATTTTTTTTTTCCAGATTCTATAATCCCTTCCTTCTCACAGCCAGGGTAGAAAATTGCACTGAAGTGATTGCCTGTTGATCAGTTTTATTTTTACGTAACTGACACATGGGTTGCTCTAATTGTGTTGTCTAGTCTTCTAATACCTGGTGTCTGAGTTTTGCTTGACGATATGTGGTTTAGTTTATAAACATGTTTGTGTTTAAACTGCATCTCCTGCTGTTTACAATAATGATCAGGACACAGAATCTCAAAATGAGCTGTGGTTCTTACCTGCATAATGCAGTTTTCATAAAGTTAAGATGACCTCTCAATTCACTAAGTGTTCTCCTGTTTCAGTGACTTCATGACTAGAGAATCCTAGGCTTTGGTAACATCAACTGGACAGAAAATATGGTCCTATATTGTAACTGGGAAACATGATAATTTTATTCTAAAACTGGGAACATTGTTTCACCACTTGTCATCCACATTGGAGAACTTCTTGTAGATAACTGCAGTGCTTAAGATGTTTAGCAGTAGCCTTTAGAAGTTTTACATTTCTTATTTCCTTTTTTGGAAGTTGATGGCCCATCACATTCTTTAAAATCACGTTTTTGTAGTCTCTGGCTAAGACTGAATTACTGCCTTAACAGAGGTGTATTCTCTTCAGTCTTTTCTTGCATCACTCACTGAGAAATTCTCAGAACATTAAAGAACAATATATGATATTGTATAGAAATCGTTCCCGGGTGCTTCAATAGAATATTATTACTTTTGTGTAATTGTTCAAGCAGAGGTACTGTATCATACCTAACTCTTCTCCTTTTTTTCTGTTCACAGGTAAGGGAAAACTAAGTTGCACATTTCTGGAAAAAAAAATATGGAATGTGTTCCCCTCTTGGTACAAAGCAAAACCAAACAGACTGAGAGAATAATAAAAACTACAAGTTAGCAGTTTGTTCCTCCCCTTGAACATACCAGAGCAATTTGCTTATATAGGGGGAACAAGTCGAGAAAAAAAAAACTTGTGTGCTCAAAAAAAAACTTTTCCAAATATACAAGCCTTCCTTTTTTTTCTTTAATTTTAACTGATAAATAGAAGTCAAGATGGAAATGGAGCAGTACTTGTGGATGGTGATCTTGGGATTCATCATCGCCTTCATCCTGGCCTTTTCTGTGGGTGCCAATGATGTGGCCAATTCCTTTGGGACAGCAGTGGGCTCAGGTGTAGTCACTCTGCGGCAGGCCTGTATTTTGGCATCAATATTCGAGACCCTGGGCTCTGTCCTGCTTGGGGCGAAGGTGGGAGAGACAATAAGGAAAGGCATTATAGATGTCAGCCTCTACAACAACACTGTACATGTGCTGATGGCTGGGGAGGTCAGTGCCATGGTTGGTAAGTCATCAAGAGTCTTTTTTTTTGTTGTTGTTTGCCGTTATAAACCACATTTGTAGGCCACTTGCAATCTAATAGACATTTCTTTGTCATTTTTAAATCAAGTCCTGGACTTCCGTTATCAAGTCAGATGGTGCAGGCAAAAGTCTGAGGTGTGCTTTATCGAGCTCTGATTGTTGAATAAATGCACATGCATTTGTGTGAAGAGTGAACACACCAGCTATTTCATTGAAAATTAGCTTGTTTAGGTATAATCTGCCATTTTATGCCAGCTCATTCATCTGCCTTTCATAAAATAAATAAAAAGCATTTCACAGTAAATAAACAGTGTACAAAACCTTTTTTTTAAATGTAGGAGCAAACATCACATTTATGAGAAATATGATGCATTAGGAGTTGAAAAATGTATTGTTGGCATCAAGATTTTTATATAACAGATCTTAAAAAAGAAATTTTGTCATGTGGAAAATTCTTATCTACATGTATTTTTAATATGACATTAATTTCCCTCCAGTTTTATGTTTAAGCTTTGTTTAAACTTTAATATCCCACTTTTTAAGCCTGAGATTAAAATGTTTCGGTGAGTTTTTCTTATGATTTTGGTACAATGCAATGTGTACTTTCAATGTAAATAGAGTACAGAAAGAACAAAGTGTCATGTAAGTTGTAAGTTTATTTTAGCAGTTTTTATATTGTGCTATTGATTTCTTTTGGGGGGGGAGGGAACATTTTTGCAAATCATAAATTCAGAAATAACTATAAAGTTAAGGGAAATAGCCTGTGTTTATTCGATGAAGATGTAACAGGTGCACAGAAACAGTAAACTGCAATGCTAGGTGCAGTTGTACAGTCTCTGACTGAGGAAGATTAAGACTTATACCTGTGAATCCAGCCTACATTTGGCCTAATTTCTGGAAGGTTTATCCAAGCCAGTTTGTTCTGTGTATTTGTTAGGATAACCCTGTACTGGTTGGGACATTGTTTTATGCTCACAGTTATTTTGCTAGTTCTGAAGACTCGCGGTCAAGCACAGCTCGAGAATGAAGTGCATTTTTGAATGCATGGGCTCCTGTGCATTTGCAAAACCAGTCTAGCCCCCGAGCCCCAGAGAGAGCCAACAATATCACAATCATCCCAATTCAAACAACATCAGCCGTGAGAAAATCCGGCTGCAAAATGAAATATGGCCTAATTCTAGGGTGTTTATTTGCTGTTGTTTTATCTCTGCACATAGATCAGGTTCCTGTCACTCCTCAGGAATAACTTGCAGCGTGCATCTGACTTACATTATTATTCTCGGACATGGGATCGCTCAAATCGGACCGTGGGCGGCTGGAGGAATTTAGCTTTATAGGGCGTTCGGTTTCCAAAAAAGTCCCTGACAGGCTCTCAAGGGAAAGACAAAGAAAGTTATGCGATGTAGCCACGGAGACGGAATGTAATAAAATCCCATAATCGGAACAGAGCACAGAAACAAAGAGCTGCTTAGTGGCAGAAATGTTTATAGGATCCTAGGTGGGATTTAGGGATGATCCCTTTGAAGATCTTCTAGTGTGACAGCCTGACATCTCACCTTTCATTAATCAGCAGCCTGAATGTGTTTCATGGCCTAAAACTCTGTATTCTCACACCATTATACAGAACAGTTAATGCACCATATACATAAGTTACAGAAAATGCAAAGCATAAAGAATGGTTTTACTTAAAGCTTAGTTTACTTAAATGGGGAGTGATATATTGATATATGAACAACTGAAATGCCAGGTCCTGATGACGGCATCTTGCAGAGGGTCCCTTCCAAATCCTATGCTTTCCAGGACTGAAATCCTTTATCCTGAGTATTCTTGGCTTGTTTCAGGAAATGGCTGATTTTTGGTCATGGTTGCTTATAAAGACAGGCATTTGTTTAATATTTCTTCCTATGACTTTTTTTTAAATTAAATGCATTATATGGGGCCTCTTTTTTTTTTTTAGAAACCGTTTAAATAGCAATCTGCTAAAAGTGTAAAAGCAATTTATGTACAAAATGTGTCTGAAGACGCACTGTGCACTAATGAAAAGGCTGATAAATGAAGTCAAATTTTCAAATCCATTGGTTCAGATTTTGAAGGTCACTGTCTAAAAACATTTTTAGAAGGAACTTGCTGTTTTAATGTTTCTTAAGTATACTGAGAGACATTAAAAGCCCAGCAAATGCATTTGGTTCCAGTACTGATTTGTTGAATTTTTAATGACTCTCAGCATACTGTATATTCATGGCCGTTTTCCAGAAAATCTCTGCTCCGTTTAGCAAAGAATGAACTTATTGCTCATACAAATGTAAGCAACTAAACAAATATTTTTAGAAACATACAAAATCCATTATTTCTTTCAAATGTACCATTTCCTTGATCTTTGAAATAAATATGAAAAGCTAAACATGCTCAGATTTTCAGGAGAATTGTACTGTATTTCTGACCATTTGTGCAACGCTTTTCTTAAATGGCCGGTATGTCTAAAATCCTCAAGCCAGTGTCCTATCAAGCTTGACGTCCACATTTCTCTTATACAGAATAAGAAAATGGTTATTCTGGTTATAGAAAACCACAGAGCCTGATTGGGAGAAGTAGGGTAGAAGAAGATATCAAAGAGGGGTTGCTATCTGGGAGTTAAAAAAAACAAGTACCCATATGTCTCAAAAGTCTTGCACTAATAAACTAAAACTTTTTTTTTCTCTGTCTCCAGGCTCTGCTGTTTGGCAGCTCATTGCCTCTTTCCTGAAGCTGCCTATTTCTGGGACACATTGCATTGTGGGTGCCACCATTGGGTTCTCTATGGTTGCTATCGGTACACGGGGTGTGCAGTGGATGCAACTAGTCAAGATTGGTAATTGACATTTCCTTATATGTGTGAGGGTATGTGAAAAAAAATAACTGTGTTGCCTGGCAAAAATTCCTTACGGGGAAAAGAGGACTTTTGCTTCTTGTTTCTCTCCTTGAGATTTAAGTACTTTGTTTGTGTACATTCTCTGGATCTGCACCATCTGAAGTGCCCCATCCAGGCTGTTTCATTTTTGTTTTAAAACCGAGTGAGATGTCGTTTTCTTGAGCACACTACTCTTTTGTTTAGTGCATGCCACTGGACTCCAGATTCTGTCCACAACTGTCACCTGAAGCCCACCTCCATTTATCTGACCCATACAAAGATCTGACCTATCTAATCGGAAAGCTGCTTCCTGATTTTTAAGTGTTTCCGTACTAGAAACCCTTCATGTCTGCATGAATAAGTGTGTGCTGTGTGTGTGTTATTACATTCTGTATACTGTCGTAATTTTTTTCCTTCTCTCTTCCAGCACTTTGGCTTTGCCAAGCCTGTTATGCTGTAATCAAAGTGCAGCACTTTTAATATAAATGCATAACAAATTAGTTTGTAGTGATTTTTCTCTTGCCTGGAATCCACTTTACAGGATAATAGTAGTTGTTAAAAGTGGGTTTAGCGAACAGGTGCTGGAAGCTAGTGCAATTTTAAAGCAATTTTTTCCCCAGAGTTGATTACTGTTCCATAATCCTGTGATAATGAGTGGAATTGACATCTGATGCATGCATATCAGTTTCTTAACGTATTACAACTTTTCAGTTTTGAAAGAATTATTTTTACCTGCACATGACTATTAAAACTTCAAAACCACTGCGTGCACCAAAGGTGTATTTTAGGGTAGATCTTTTTTTAATGCACTTACAATCTGTAAGTTTCTACATGCGGTACATTTGGGTTAATTGTAGTTGTTTTTTTTTTTAATGAAGTGACTTGAGAAATCAGTTGCAGTTATATTTCTGGCATCTACTACTAATGAATATCATAGCCAGTCTCTGTATCAGTGTCTGATTTGGAGGGATGGATGCCAATCCCCTTCTTTGAGTTCTCCATGGATTAAAATTAACAACTTCATTCTTTTTTATTTTATCAAATCTAAAGTGAATTTTGGTACCTTTGAGGTCTACTGGCCATTTGACAGTTCAATTTTATGGACTTATTCACACAAATCAAATTTGTGAAAACTCATTGCAGAAGTGTCACTTTTCATTGATTCATGGTACACATTTATGAAAATGAATAAAAACTCTTATCTTAAACAGTAGATAAGTCTTATCATGGTCAATGAGAGCTCAAATACTGTAAGCCTTAACAGCCTTCATTAATACAAAAAATCTATACAGTTCTGGCTTTTGATGATTTTTTTTAAATTAAAGCAGAGCATCAACAACTTTTCAAGGTATTAAAGTATTCATTTTCATTGATTTGTCTTGGAGCTGTAAAAATCTTTCCATGCGCCGAAATGCTATGCTTAAGCACGATTTACAAGTAGCTTTGTTCACTCTGTACCGCCCAGCAAGTTTCATGATATTGGGAAAGCAAAGCTCCACAGATCTCCATATCCTATTTATCAGCTACTGCAAACAACCAGATTGCTTTGTCATTTCTTTAGTCTCTTTCCTGAGAAACTGTTGTATATAGATATTCACGTCTCATTTGGGCAGAATCGCACCACTGATTTTTACATTCTGTTTCACTTCGTGTTGGACTCAGTTTGGTCTTTTACTCTCGATGGCGACTGGAAACCAGTCGGTTTTCCACAGAGTCTTTTGGTTGAGATCCATAGTGAAACCTCGGTGCAAAGTAGCTAGTAGCTAAAGTCTACTAGGCACACAGTGACAGTCAGTTCTTTAACTTTCTTTGGGTCCAGTTGTTCTTACCCTAGTGCTTCCCTCCCATGTAGAGTTCTAAGACAAGTGATCAAATGATTACAATGACAACTGTGAAAGACTGACAGCTGTGTGCCTCTGTGTATGCAGAAATGTATGTCACAGAGATATTGTAGAAAAAAGTGTTTGGCTACTTTCCCAATTTGCCATGCAGTCTGGGAAATTGTGATTATCTTGGTGCCTTTATCAAAAATGAGATCCTAATTCTGCTGGAGAATCTGGAAAAGTGCTTTGGGAAAATAGGATATGGTATCAGAACTAGGAAAATGCAGTTTAAGTAAAGTGATTACCTTGACAGATAGTTTCAGTCCTACTGAATATATAACTGGTCTCCCCACAGGGCAGTCAGTCAATCAGAAACTTAAATGACTTAATTTAACCAATTATTGGTTTAGCTAAGCCGGATAGATGACCTGAAGCCAATGATTATAACAGCCAGAGTGCTCAGGATTCTTCAGGACCCGGGTCCGGCACCATTGGCACAATGGGAAAAGATGATTTTTTCAGGTTCCAGATCTGCTGGAGAGGTGCTTTCATTTTGTTGCCCGTCTCACTTCCCCTTTAAGTGTAATAAAATTTTGAATGAGAATTGTGTTGAACATAGGAACAGGATGTTCCCTGTGATTTCCTAAAATGTGCCTGTTTTCTTTCCCCCCAACACACAGTTCTTTCACAGGGTGTGCCGTGTACCAAAGGAATGTCATGATCCTATCTAGAACGTGTGCAAACCATGGTTGTAAATGCAATATCAAGTCAGATGTACTGTATACAACTCATTATGTACCACACTACAGTATATAACAACTGTGGACAAAAGCTTATTCATTCCTTGTAGAACTTGGTGTGGGTTAACCATTATTCCAGAAACAATCTTATTTTTTTTTTTCACTTTCATGTGTTGTGAGTCATGACTTTCATCTATTATTAAATGTTCACTGTGGTACCACAGGAAATGTGAGAGTTTGTCCATTTCCATCCCTCCATAATACAAGAAATCCTTTCATTGTTGTACAATAACCTAAGAAATGCTTTTTTTTTTCTAAAGGCTTTAAAAGATTTGCAGTTGAAACGGACTTCTGTGCTGCATTGTTTAAAAAAAAAACTAAGCTGCCTGATTAGAAAACACAAAGGGATATAAAATCATAAAATCACAATCACTGAGCTGCAGAGGACTGGTATATTGTTCTGCTTGTTTTAACATGACTTTTGAATGACTACTTGGCTTCTTATGGTTGTACAAGTCCTAACACTATGGCCTAACACTCTATAGAGTTGTAGTGTTTATTTATTCGGTCTTGATTCAGTTCTTCCAATTGTTCCTGGCTCTTTATTGAGTGTTTTGTATTTATTCATCTAGTTGCCTCTTGGTTCATTTCTCCTCTGCTGTCTGGGCTCATGTCTGGCTTCCTGTTCCTAGTCATTAGATTCTTCATCTTGAACAAGGTGAGTCATCACACTCCTCTGCAAAACCAAACTCTTTTGCTCTTTATTCTGGTTTTCATTCTTTTTAAACCCTGTGCCAAAAAGACTCCTAACACTAATTAAAATAAGGTTGTCTGCAGAAATAAAATAAAATTTCAATAGCAGTCCATTTTAAACACTTTCCTTACTCTGTTGAAAGTGTAGTAGTGTAGTGCCTGATGAGCTTTTTATTTTTTGTCCAATTTTAGCCCTCTGTCATCTGGGCAAGCGATACCTTTTTGCTTCTTTCACAATGTTTGTGTTATTGTTTAATAAAGAAGTTGAGAACAACAACATGCTCAAGTCCATGCATTTCAACCTGGAGTTTTAATTTCTTTTAAGCCTTATCTGTCCAACACTTTGGAGTGTTTAAAACTTTTAAGTATTCTGTTCATTTGCTTGTTTAAATAGTACAACCAGAATGGGGTCATACTAATAAATGCATTAAAAATAGTAGTTATGCTTTTTCAATTATTGCCATTGGCATTTTAGGACTAGTAAATGTAATACACTATTAAAATTTTCTGTATTAAATATAAAATTAAAGCTAAAAATAAATCTAAAATTATAAAAATATGAGAGCTGAGAATAGTTTTCAGGATCAGATTTTAAATGAACTGTATTCTTATGTTACTTTCTATACTTCTAGGCAAGTCTAATCATACAATTAAGAAACATTTTTATTTTAAATTACTACTACTTTACCATTTGATTATAATTACTCGCCATTAATGTGGTGAAGTTATCAAGCGTGGTATTTGCTTTTATACCACAGAAAGATGCTGCTGAAAATTAACTGCAGCGCTGTGAAAACTTCAGTTTTTTTTATTGTGCACATTATTCTTTGTTTGCTGGATCTTTGTGTTATTAACATAAAACCATACATGTTCCTGTGTGGGAACCAAAACATGTTACATACATAATGTGCAGAAATAATGTGAATATTCCTTTTTTGTGAAGGAACTGGTGGAGATAAATGCTACACTGAAAAGTTTTTTTTAAAAAGAAAACCTGTTGGCTGTGGTGTGGATGGGACTGAGACAGAGATGGAATTTAGGGCAAACTGGAGGGAGGACCAAAGGGTGAATTTGAGAAGGGGTGTGGGGCAGTGACTACAGGAAATTTTCCTCCTTAGTTGTGCCTTTATTTTAAATGTGCTTATGGGACAAAGTTGAAGGCCTGGCATTTGCAGTGCGACTGAAGCTTGTCCAGGTAATACACCTACATGTATGAAGGCCCTGATGTATTTATGAAGGTGTCAAAAGTGCTTTTCTGTTCATGTTTCCAGGAAGACCCTGTGCCCAATGGCCTTCGTGCTCTGCCTTTGTTCTATGCTGCTACTATAGGAATTAATACATTTTCAATCATGTACACTGGAGCTCCACGTAAGTACTTGTCGCCTGTGTAGCTCAAGCCTTCTCATTTTGTTGCTCTAATTGTTTTTGCAAAGCTGCTTTTGAAGTGTTTGTACTAGCTGTAAATGGCAGAGGTACAGTTGGCAGTGCCCTGTGTGTCAGGAGCTGTAATGGAAAGTGCTTACCCACCAAAACGCCTCTTTTGAATGAATTAATCTTTAGGAGATTTGGAAATTTCCATCAATTTTTTATTCCAAAATCTTAGGTCACTGTGTGAACAAATGCCTTGTTTAATTACACGACTTCACCTCTTTGTTTCCTAGAACTATCATGCATACAGATGTGTTCAAAATGCCAGGAGTTAAAATCTGATTGTTAATAAAGTAAAGAAGGTGGAAGTCAACTCTTCGTACTTTTTGATTAAATATACAATAGCAGGAAAGACAACTGCGATGCATGATTTCGGAAATTCTGTATGTATACAAATTTGCCTATGAACTGTTCTATGTACCACTAGCATCTATTATAACAATAATTGTGTTCAACTTTTGTCTCTCTTCCCAATGTAGTGCTTGGTCTGGAGCTCCTTCCAGTTTGGGGAATAGCTCTAATCACATTAGCAGGGTCTCTAGTGTGTGCTGCTTTGGTGTGGTTTGTAGTGTGCCCATGGATGAGAAGAAAAATAGCAAGTAAGTGACACATACTCTTCTGTAACTTTATTGGTAAGCACCAGTCTCGCATCAAAAGAGCCATGACATCCAAATAGTACAGTATGTAATGTGGAATGAGAATAGTGTATTCTATATCCTTGGATATACAGTAACCAATCGTAAGCAAATCATTACAAAGAGACCTAAGAAGAAAAACCTAAGAATTTTACAAGTGTAGTTTAGGCAGAACTTTTTTTGCTACCTCTGAGATTGAATGAAATAAGATACAAATATCCTAAAAGTTTTGTGCCATTTGTACTTAAGGTGTAGTGGACCTGGTGCACTTGAGTGTCACAGAAAGAAATGTATCTAATTAATTTTCCATCTACACCTGGTGGTGTTACATCCATGGCCCTTGGACTTACAGTGTAGATATGCCAAGAAATTTGACCAGTGCCCCAATGTAAAAGTGTTGTGTCCTGAAATAAACTTCAGTTGTGCATTGTGTGTGCCTGAAGACAGCTGTTACTGCAATGCAATAAAAGTAAATGCAGTGGTTTCAAAACATGTAATATTTTTTCACTCGATCAGATATACCTATGCTTATCTTAGACCTCTCTACAGATGGAGAAAAAGCAATCCTTTATACACAGCCTGATAGAAGGAAAATACAGGCCAGAAATGCCGTCTGTATTCATGGATCTCACTTTATTTCCTTAATTATTGAGATGCAACACTTAAGCCTCCACTAAATTTAAAAATATTAAAATCTTTCTTACTTGAAGTCCTCTAAATCATATAATATTAGTACCTTAATTTGAGAGTGTTGTTTCCATGGCAGCTTTAAAGAGCTCCTAGAAGATTATTTCAGCTCTGGTTTCACAATATGTACTGCCAGGCTGCACGTGGCTCTTCTTTGCTTTCAGAACATATGTTGATACGTCTGGAACAACCAAGACAAAGCCTGCTTTGTGTCATTTTGGTGTATTGCTGAAACAATTTTAGGAAGTGCTTTTAACTTCAGTTTAAGATAAAGAAAAAATGTCACTACGCGTGCTTGCTTGCACCCACTTTTTTCCTTTTAAAAAGCAAATTCCATCTTTCATGTTTGTGCAGGCCGGTTGAAGAAGGAACATGCCTTATCAAGAATATCAGATGAGAGTTTAGATAAGATCCCGGAAGAAGACAGCCCCGTTTTCAAGGAGTTGCCAGGTGCCAAGGGGACAGATGAGAGTGTAGTGCCACTGACCAGCAGGGCCACCGAGTCACCAGGGGAACCAGAAAATCTGACCAATGGGAGTTCTGTCTTACCTAATGGAAGAGTGTATGGTAAGCTCTGTTCAGAACTCCTGCATGGTGTGCCCAGTAACCTTTGTGATATGTGGTTTGAATCCAAGCTGTGCCAGATACCAGCTGGGATTTAGGCTCTCCAGGTACAGTACAGTGCACATTTAACAAAAATTAACCTCACTTGAATGGTATCAGCCTGAAACCAGAATCAGCCTAGTGCCATATATCAGGCAATCCTTTTTTCTAAAAGTAAAGCAGCTGAAAATGCAAAGATTTGGGTGGCTCAGCAATGTTTTACAGAGAAAGCATATCGCAAACGTCCATGCTTGGGGATTTAAGGGGTTAACTGAGGTTAAACAACAACCTTTGTTTTAGATGGCAACTAGAAGTTCCCAATTAGTGTGGAAAAACTGTATAAAAGCATGAAATCCGAGGATTATTTTGCTTTAGAAGATTAAAGAATTGAAATTATAGATGAGGTTCAAGCCATGGATTTTTTTAACTGTTTGTAAGAGGTGGTAGGTTCATATTTTGTGTTAGTCTGAGAACTGTACTGTAAACTGTTAGCATTGTAACAACAACTGTAACAATTGTTTAAATTGATTAATCAGTTCTGCTTTAATCCTAAAAACATTCATAAACAGATGTTTTCAGACTGAATTTATAATTTGTGTAATCCTGCTTCAGATCTAAATTTTCTCAATGTAATCCAGTGTTCTCTGGCATTGTGTGCAAGTCCCTCCGAAATAGAAAGTTTCTATTACAAGCTTTCCCCGGGAAACGCATTTGATCTCTAATCATTTTGCATTTCTCTTGGGTTTCTTTGCTTTGTTAGTCTTAAGAAAATGCCTTTTTTATATTACACAGAGTATTGTGTACAAAGGAGTAAATATCAAATTACTCCACAAATTGAAACATGTAGTTTTATAAAGTTATAGGGATTTGCTTTACCTCTGTTTAGTTGAAAGATGATGTTTTTAATGGTCATTTAATAGAACCTCTATTTATTATGAGTTTTTGGAAAAATCTCAAGTACAAAATGTTGATATAACTCTGAGCAAGAGCCTATAAATAGGATTAAATATGTGCTTTCAATTACTGCACCAAGGGAAAACACTTGAAATGGTCGTAATGGTCAGGAGAGAGAAAAGAATATAGTGATGGAGACTGAAACAAATAATTTTCAGTACTATAACTGCAAAAGAACAGAAAGAACAAAATGTCACAGAGATTGAAAAATATGAAATGTTTAGGTGACAAAAGGGAAATTACCAAGGAAGAAATCAATGTGCCCAAGTAAGATTGTAGAAAGCCAAAGTATTAGCACAGAAGAGTAGCTTTTTACAGTTACCAGAAGCACTTGAAATGTATCTCCCAAGTCAGCTGATATTCTACTAACTGTGCTTAAGGAAATGAGAGAAGTTGCTCACAGGCCATTAACAAACGTTTTGTAGCAGCTGGGCATGAGAGGTATTGCCAATCGGTCTGTTTCCCATCCTGAAAATAGATGACAAATCCACACCACAAAATTATACACCTATAAGTCTTACTACTGTTACGTGTCAGGTTATGGGAGCAATAATTAGAACTAAACAAGAGGTCCATCTGTATGGCAGAATGACTCTAGAGGATAGTCAACATGGATTTAGAAAAAGTAGGTCTTTAACTTGTTAGTGTTCTTTGAACAACCAAAACCACGAATGGAAACATCACGTGTGAAATGGTTAATTTGGATTTTTAGAAAGCTTTTTATGAAGTGCCTCATAAAACACTAATTCCCAAATTGCAGGTGGTGTGCATTCAAGGTAATACGTGTATTTGGATTGGGAACTGGTTAATATAGAGAATGCATACCACAGATAAGGAACAGATGGTCAAATGGAGGTGAGGATAATAGTGGAGTTCCTCAGGTATCTATACTAGTACCACTACACTTAAGATGCCTAACTCTACTAGATTTTAGATAATTGTTAGCAAACTAGTCAAATTCACAGATGATATAAAACAAAGAATTTGTAAATGCTACAAAAGACATCCAAATGTTGCGTAGATGGATTTTAAAAACGGCAGATAAATATGTAGTTAAATGTGTACCTTAATGTAGATAAACAGAGAGTTACAGTATATGCCGGCAACAAAATTATAAGATTGAAAACCCTGATCTTGTAGACCTTTTAGACTTTTGTGTTCGATTTTTATTACTATGTTAAGATATTGCTGTTCTTCAATGCATCTGGAGAAGAACATCCAGATATGTTCATAGGCTCCAGCAGTATGCTCTCCTATAGGTGCAATGTCTTGTGCGTTTTAAGCTTAGAATTAAACTACTATCATGTTATGTATTCCAGGGGTTTGCCAATGTCCATACTTAGTTGTACACGAATCATATGCAAAGCCTGAAATGGCATTGGGTTACCTTGGCAACAGGACACCACTCATCCAAACTCTCCTCAAGGCCTGTATTGCCGCGTCCGTTGAAAAGCTGCCCATTGCGTGACTTGATTAATTATCTGCAAGGAATGACATCAAAAGCCGCAGCAGCTCTATCGCCATTCTGTGAGCGATGACCTACTGTAAATAGAAGTAGAATAATGGTTAGTAGGCAGGAAAAGTTTGTATGAAGAGAAAGGTTTAGTTGGAAATTGTCAGATTCATTTAGTGCAGGAAGGAAAAGTAACTAAGGAAGAAATAAGAAATGGGCCACAGAAGCCAAATTTCAGAGCACATAGAAAAAAACACAGATGAATAGCTTTGACTGTGATTTAGTGAGGTACTGTATTCTATGCTAGAAGTACCTGTTTTAACCCATTAATAACATATCTGAATAACTGACCATTATTTTTGTGTTTGAGAATTAGAGGTCCACCAGGTACTGAATTTGAAAACACTCAAAAATGTAGACATTTCCCCAGTAATGTTATTAAATCTCTGGAAGCATCTCCTTGTGTTTTTTACCGTAATCAGCAGAGAAAGCTGTTTGTCCTGCACAGAACAATAATAGTAACAGTAATAATCATGTTCCCCTATTCTACAGCCATAGTTGAAAGTCATTGAGGGGTTCTTGTTAAATGGATTTTTGATTTTCAATAGAGTTATGGTAAGCAAATACTCAGTATTTCATTGCAGATTACATATTTTTTAATAGCCTTAAGTTAAGTTGCATACCTTGGTGAACAGCACACCATTGCTGTGCACAAAGAAATATTCTAATCTGCTTATGTGGAAGACCTGATTCAAGTAGCTAAAATCCTCAAAACCATTGACAGAGCAAACCCAGTGGATTTCTTCTGAATCTGCAGCAGCGAAACAACCTGAGGGATCTCACATGGAAACTCGCACAGTACTTAGTTTAAGAACAACTTTAAGAGGAACTTTGTTATACAGAAGATTGTGGCATTTCTAAACTAAGCTTCCCAGCTTGGTACCAAAACCAATATCCTGGCTTCTTTCAGGCTGGATGCAGTCATTGGATCATTTAGCTACTTTCCAACAAATTGGAGAGCTGGGCTGGGTGGCCTTTTCTCATTTGCAACTCTTCTAATCATAAAGCAACCCTTGTTGACCTTTATCTCAGGAAAATTGAGGAAGAAATAAACGCAATTGCCTGGCACAGCTGCAAGACCTTTTCCTACTCTGGCTTTCTGCTATTAGTCATGCTTTAATAGTGCTTTTGAAGCTAAGAGACATTTTCTTTTCAGAGCAGAATCAGGAAAATTGGTAGGAAGAAAGTGTTATCTCAGGTTTTTTTTAAAATTTGCAAGGCTTTCTATCTTGTAAAATACAATTTGAATGTTAATGCTGCAGGTAAGTTTATTAAAAGTTAAAAATTGGAGAAAGGGATATTACCTTTAGCCTGTATTAGCCTAAACCCTGCCTAATTAAGTTTGGCATTATTAATACACGCTTAGTAGATTGACTGTTTCTAAGGTTCAAATCAGTGGATGTTGCAAGATTTGAACATTGGAAGAAAGCAGTGGTTTTCTTTTTTTTTCTGCTTGAATGTGCCTTTTTTTTCTACTCCTGACCCAAACTGATTAATCTGACAAATGATTGCAACTAAGCAACTAAGATTGCAATTTGACTTCAGTACTGTGAACGAGTGAGCAATAAGCAAACGTACAGTATATCTACTGGGCGAGCAGCCTGTCTTATACTGACAACACTACACACTCAAGGGCACCTGGCAAGACCTGCTGTTACACATCGGGCTGGGTAGAACCCGGCCAACATGGCTGCTTGTGCACGGCTGTTTGGGAAATTCCAGTCACTGTCCACTAATAACAAGGCACAGGCTTGAATTGACATCCTCTGGACTACAGGGCTGCACCGGTGCTCTTAAGAGCACCTTTACTTGTTTAGCTACTCGGCAATCCCAGGAAATGTTTGGAGTCAGATTTTTTTTTTAAAGTGAAAACGTTTAGTTTTAGAAAATTGGCTTCAGTTGTAATTTATGATTCATTGTAGCATAGTATATTATGCATTATATATAAATGGGTATTTTCTGGAACAGTTTGGTTGAAGTACCTTGAACAAGCAGCTGTGCCACACTTTGAATCTGCAACCCTCCTGTTATGCGTCCAGACCCCTAAACTCTATGCCACAGCACTGTTAGCATTATGCTCCTTCCTACACATCCATCAATACAGATCTGAAGAATTGACTGTTCATTTAAAGTATCAAAAATTTCAGTAAGAAAAATTCTCCAAAAAGAAGGAAAAGCACTTAAAAAGAGTAGAATGGAGCAAAATTAAAAAGACCAGCTTTAGATTTGCAGCTTTAACCTTAAATGATTATACAGACAAGGTATTTGTGTATTACCTAAATTATAAAAAAAACAATCACCTAAGTAGTCTACTGCACTTTTGGTAATGAGTATTTTGAATAATCAACAAGCTTTAATGCTATAGGTTGCTCCGAGGATAAAACAGCTCAGTTAAAACCGCACAATAAACCAAGTGGACATGTACGGTATGTACCGTGTGAAAATTGGGGCATATTTGCAAGTCTTAGTCTAATCATTTTTCACGTACATTAAGGTTTACATGAAATACTTCGGGGTCTTAACTTTGAAAGCATTAAACAGTTTTTAGAATCATGTGATATTGTTTATTATTATTTGCGACCTGAGGATAAAAGAAGAAGTCTGCACCTTCCGTTTCTCTGTGAAACCCAAGTTAGAAAAGGCCTAGACAAAGTAAGCTAGAATCCAGGCCCTTAAAAATTACATACGCTGAAACAATCTTTTTTTTTCTCTATAACAAAGTTTGATGTGTGCTAATTAGGCTGTTTTGTACAACACCATGAATCCCAAGACCGAAGGGGAAAGCGGACCTTTGCAGTTTAACAAGTGGTTTATCTAGTTGGCAGCGGATCCCGCTCCCAGCGGTGTGAAGGTGGGGAATCTTTACTGATGGTCGCAGTGCACCTGTGCTTTACCCTGCAGGCAGGACGCACTCTATGACCAATGGGTGTCTGAAGTCTCCCGTCTCGAATGGCAGCTTCAGTTTTGATGGGCACATGCGCAGCGACGGCCACGTCTACCACACGGTGCACAAGGACTCTGGACTGTACAAGGACCTGCTGCACAAGATCCACCTGGGCCGCATGGACGACGA
Organism: Atractosteus spatula; assembly: GCF_055471065.1. Taxonomy (NCBI): domain Eukaryota; kingdom Metazoa; phylum Chordata; class Actinopteri; order Semionotiformes; family Lepisosteidae; genus Atractosteus; species Atractosteus spatula. Next base: position 54,167,784 of record NC_142708.1, on the reverse strand, counting down.
GCGTACCGCCCCACCTGCAGACAACAACTACCGCCTGCTCCGGCGGAACAACAGCTACACCTGCTACACGGCAGCGATCTGCGGCATGCCCGTGCAGCCCGTCTTCCGGTCCTCGGATTCGGCAGCCCCCGAGGACAGCGAGAAGCTGGTGGCCGACAGCGTCTCCTACTCCAAGAAGCGCATGCGCTACGACAGCTACTCCAGCTACTGCAACGCCGTGGCCGAGGCCGAGATCGAAGCCGAGGAGGGCGGCGTGGAGGTGAAGCTGGCCGCCGACACCCTGCAGACGCCTCCTCCCCCACTGGAGGAGCCGGTGGACGAGGATAAGGAGGAAAAGGACAAGCCCCAGATCTTCCTGCTCTTCCACTTTCTGCAGATCCTCACCGCCTGCTTTGGCTCCTTTGCTCACGGAGGGAATGACGTCAGGCAAGTCCCTGTAACCCGTCCACAAACTGAGGAAAAGCCAGGGCTGCATTCGGGGAAACTTCATATGCAACTGGGGTTTCGCAATTCGTCGTTTTGTTAAAGTGCTGCCTTGCGCAGGGAATTGTTTAGATCAACTAATACCTTTTGCCATCGTAGCACTTCGGTGAGCTCATAATTGTTGCATCCACATCCAGATATCAACCACAATCCAATTTATGGAAATGGAAAGGTTTTTGATGCGTTTTTGACGTAATTATCTCTTTGCTCCCACAGCAATGCAATTGGTCCCCTTGTGGCACTGTGGCTAATTTATGACCAGGGTGGCGTAATGCAGGATGCTGCCACTCCTGTGTGGCTACTCTTCTATGGAGGTGTTGGCATCTGTGCAGGCCTGTGGGTTTGGGGTCGCAGAGTCATACAGACCATGGGAAAGGACCTGACGCCCATTACACCCTCTAGGTAAGCATGGAATTATAGGGGTTGTGGGACACTTTTCCAGGCTGGGCTTCACATTTTATTAAAATGATTGTGCCTTTCGCTTGGAGTTTGTGTAGTAACAGCTCTTCCAGGTTTTGCCCCGTGAGGGTCGCCTTCATGTGTAAAAGGGGTGTGTGATATTTGAATATGAAAGCAGGCCTGTTAGTGTTGCATATTTACTTTCCTGAATATTTCTCTGGCCTATTTGGTGGCAAAAAATTGCTTTTTTATAGATTTTTGTTTTAAACAGTGCCTAAGTAAGATTAAGCCTGGGAAATACTGCTTTTCCTTTCAAGATTTTATCTGTGCCAAATATTTATATAACCATTTTGTTTTCCTTTAAAAACAGTCCACTGACAGGTATGTAACTCCTATGAGTGACCAATGTTTTCTACTCCTTCTAAGGTCTGTTTTCTTAGCCAGGAATGATAAGACCGCACATTGAAGCACAAAAGTGAAGGTTCTTGTGTTGCTCCTGCAATATTTTTATTATTTAGGTGGAATAATGCATTTGACTTTGAATACTATGTGTCAGTTATAAAAAAAAGACTGTATTTCAGTACACAGTAAAGTTCAGAAATCAATTGCAGCTGTGAAATTAAAGGTGATTTATTGTTTCAAATGTAATTTTCAAGCCCAAAAAATTGTCGAAGCTCAAGTTGAAACATGGGTCAGGAGAAAAGTGCTACTGATCTTAAGTCTAGGATTCTGCTGGAAATAGTGCACAACTGACCAAGTGCTACCAGGGTTTGGGGGAGTTTAAAGGGGTACTACAATGATATTTTTTTATTTCGGAGTTTGATTATTTCCAAGAAAGAATCGACATGAATGAGTGCATTTCAAACCACAATGAAAGTAAAATTTATACAGTAATGTGTAAAACCTCCAATTCACATCAAAGATAGATGATATTTCCTGGTATGCGAAGTGGCTCTATTATATTGTAACCAAACAGACTTGTGAATACATCTCTTTTAATTTAATAGAAATATTGGTCTCGACTTCGAAATGGTTTTGCCGACAAATACTGCTTACTTGTTAACTCTGCATGCAGATCACGTTGGAACATTGCTGTGGTGAAATGTCTGCTGCAAAACGTATACTTATTCACTTGTGCATCACATTAAAGTAGTCATTACATTGACTAGCGAGCAGGAAGGACCATTTTAAGTCAATTCTCGCAAATTCTTGCTCTTGCTTGTGGCGAGACCAGCGGTTTGTGTCAACATGGTGATTTTACAATACTTCTACGAAGTTCGCGATTTTGTGCTTAATTTTTGAAAAAATGATTTGGAATACCGCCAATTAATTTGTTGCTGGGATTTAACATCCAGTGTGAGAAATTGGGACTGTAGTTCCCCTTTAAGATGCCGAGGCTACCCTCTATGAAGCAGTTAGTAGAACATTTATGAGCAAGGTTTTCAGCAGCATCCTTTCTGCACCTGAGGATGTTTGGTGAGGATCTTCAGTCCCTCTGCCTGCTTATGTTTGTAGATCCATAACAGACAAGTTTATGCCATACATGCACAATATCAGTTCAGCATAGAATTTGAAGCATTGATATGCCATGAATACCCTAACTGATACTGTGAAACAAAAAATATTTAAAACTCTTTAAAAAATACCTTTTGTTTGCTTTCCCTTACATTATCATGTTAATAATTTTAGTTATTTATACAATGTTTGACTTGCTGGTAGTCCATGAGAGTACACCATTTATTTCTACTAATTTATGAGCTAGGAATAATTAGACAGCCTGTTATACTGAAGCACAAAAGTAAAAGTTCTTAGTGTTGCTTCTGTAATTTATTTTTTAATTTGTCAGAATAATACATTTAAATTACAATTACAAGCAAAATATATATTTTATTTATTGGCAAAATATCAAATTATCTATTTTAATCACTTTTTGATCTTTATGCTCTGTTTCGATGATAATCAGATTTTGAAGGGACCTTTTTAATACTCTTATGTTTTTTTGTATTTTTTGGTGGAAGAATTTAATACTGAACTGGGACAAACTATTCAATGTTTATAGTAGTGGGGTTCTGTTTATTGTGAATAATGCTGCATTATGGCATCTAATGTCAGCCCCACTCAGGCGAGACTGTACAATTCTGGAGGCTCTCTGTAAACTGTCACTGCTGCTGTCTTTCAGCACTCTGGAGTTGAAATGGCACTGTGTGCAGTTCTGCAGACTGATTTTGGCCAGTGGGCAAATAACAGCTTTATTTTTTCATACAAAAAGGGAAAACGGGAGGCCAGATAGCTCAAAGTCTTTTCCTGCCTTTATTTTTATATAAATGGACAGATTTTGTTTTTTATGTCTGTGTTGATGTCCCATATTCAAATCATTCTTGAGAAATGCACAGTTAGAGTACTGTGACATTATGGCACGTAAGTCACGGCTTGCAGTTTATTCATCTGCATGATGACCTGTAAGAAACTACAGGCATAAATGAATATGGCACAATCGGTACAATTCAATGAAAGAGGTTAATGTGTGGGGGACAAATGTGGAAATGTTTGGAACTGTTCTTCATTACAGCCAGACATTTTAAAAAATAAAAATTAAATATGGATGCTGAAGTAACATTGATCATTTAAACAGCTGTCACTTCTATTATTCAAATTTAGTATTTCTTGTCAATTGAAATCCTATTTACCAAAACAAGCCCCTCAGTTTTATGGTTAAGGTTGAAGGGTTTTGTTTGTATGTTTTTCATGACACTAAAGCTAACCATGTGGATACTAAGTATAAAAATGTAGGAGGGATTTACTTTTTTCAGATTTATGGAAAAAGCTATTTAAAAAAAAACTTTTTTAAAAACCTTTTTTTTTCCTTGGTATGGTCTTGGGAATAGAATCTGCTTTTAATTAAATGGATGCATTTTCTCTGGATGCAGTCATTTTACTTTTGGTAGAACTGTCAAACAAAGATTTGTACAATGAAACTTGGTTGTTTTTTTTTCCCCCGATTCCTAAGCAAATATTTGTTTGGAATGACTGAGTTAATAAAGATACAGTACCAACACACACACACACACACACACACACACACACACACACACACTAAGACAAACTGGGTCGTGCACATTTGAACTGTGAAGACGTTTTCTTGGTAAAGTGGGAGCTGACCACAAAAGCTCTTTGGTGAGGAGCTGCCGATGTTGCATGCTGTTTCTGTGGCTCTGAGAACATCGGCGCAAGAACAAAGGAGTGACTGTGAAGTGTTGTTTCTTTGTGCTCCCCGCAGTGGATTCACTATTGAACTGGCTTCGGCGCTCACTGTAGTGTTCGCCTCCAATATTGGACTTCCTATCAGTACCACACACTGCAAGGTATGCCTGAGCCATGTGACAACAGTCTGGCCTCCTCCAGTCTGGGCTTCTCAGATCAGTCCGCTGTGGGATGACAGTGTCTGGGGGCAGAGATTGCACCACTTTGAGAATACAGGGCCCTTTTTTATGCATTTGCGCACGCTTAGGAACCAACTGTGAAGGAGCATGACCAAATGCTTAGCTTCTACACATACAAACCTGTGTACATTTCAATATAATATCATTTTAAAGAGGACAATAGCCAATGGCAGAGAAAGGTTTTCGACAACGATAAAAATGGAAGCTGCAAGTATCTTTTTGTGATTTTTTTTTTCTTCCCACCAGCGATTTAATTAAATGTGATTGTAGCCTTTTGGCAAAGCTGTCAGTCTGAATCAATGTTGAGTGTTCTGATGCTTCTGCACTGCAACACGGTAGACTCTGGAGGTGACTTTAATTCACGGTTGTGCACACATTTGTGCACTGCAGATGTGCCAGGAAGGACGCAACAGTGGGTTAAATCTCTGGTGTCTACTGCACCAGAAAGAAGCTGGATGAGAATTTGTAGAGCTGGCTTGTTCCTGGAAAGCAACATGAATTGGCTTATATACTTCACGCTTAACTATTTTTAGAAGTTTATAAATTCATTATGCATTGTTCACTTGTAATTCATCTTGGCTTCCTGTCCAATATTTATGATTTGTATCTTAACCACCACTAGGAGCCTCAATAACAGTCACACTGTTTGTGTATAATATGAACAGCATACATTTATGTGCTTAATAAAACAGGGCAAAGCAGATATTAATTGTTTTTGATTTTATACAAAAGTTTTGTGTAACCAAAAACCTTTTCTAAGCAGTGTGGAAAACCAAATAGCCATTTCCCTATAGTAAATAATTTTATAAATACAAATGTACAGCTACAAATAAAACATTAAAGCTACAGTAGTTTTGGACTTCAAATCCAAAATAAACATGTTGGGAGGTCAGCTGGCTCATCTTGTATCTCACCACTTTTTTAACTGTTTTTTGCTCTGCGCAGGAGAAGCTCCCTGCAGTGCTTCAAATATCTAAATATGATTATTCAGGAATCCCCCAGGCAGATGAGATGTGAAATATCAACCAGGTTACATGGTCAGGTGCTGTAGATCCTCAAATAAAATCTGTCTCTTGTCTGACGTGTCTGGATGTAGACTAATTGATATTCCTGAGACGAAAGCAGTGGCTTGCAATTTTCAAGCATGTAAAATTAAGTCCTTTTGAGTGAGGTTCAGCATTTTGATAGAGAATGTCGGTGTAATTCTGTATTAGACAAAGGTATAGATGCCCACTGTAGTAAATATACCAGAAGTGCTTGTATTTGTTTCCACAACACAAGCAAAGAATCAAGGAGTAACTGGTTATCTCACTCAATACAGTACATATCCAGTGTAGTTTCTTTAAAAAGAGATTCCTATTCTCATGCTAGCCATTATTTTCATAGGGAGCAGTAGCTCAAACCAGGAGGTACACGTATCAGGAAGAGTGCTAAACATATGGACCACGTGTTTTTGAGTCTTGAGACTCAGTTAGCTAGTAGCAGATGGATGAGAAACCGGACAAATGGCCTCCTCTCTGTTTTGATATTTTCTCATTACTGAAAAATTCTGCTCACCAGTCATTCATTTCTTTTTCTTAACTTGCTGCTTCCACTGCCATTGGTTTTGTAGATTTGAGTGATTGTGTTGAAGAAAAAGGTGCATATCTTTGCCCCAGATGGACACTGTCTTAAGGGACTGAGCTGAGCAAGCCAAAAAGGAGCACTGAAACCTATCTTCATACACCTGTATTTCACCAGCCCCTCTCTCCTCTACTCATTGCATGTTGTGGTATATGGGAAACCTTTCCTCTGTCTTACTGTACTAGATTCTCACCATTGTTTTATTCTTTGTTCCATTTCTTCACAGTGGATTTTGCATTGAAGTAATGAGTGCGCTAACTGTACTTGTTGCCTCAAATGTGGGCATCCCAATAAGCTCCACTCACTGCAAGGTATTGGAGTGTGCAGTCATGACGACGATCGAGAGAAACTGTTCAAATACAATGATTTAGAAAATTTTAAAAAATGAAAGCGCAATTATAGAAGTCTTGCCGACTCGTGCATTTTTCCGTGTCATTGTGAAGCAGCTAAGCAGATCGCCATTTTAAATTTGTGTATAAACAAATAAGTGGAACAACAACTTCCAAAAGATATGGTCAGTATTAATCATGGTAAAAAAATGCCATCACTGTTCAGTCTTCTCCAGTACATCAAAAAATGCTACAGAGAAGATAGGTGCTTAACTAGTATATATTATTGATTATTGATATATATGCTTGTGCTAGTGAGGGATATGACTGTTTTTGAAAAAACCCAAAAAATATAATTGACTAAATTAACTGCTTTTCACCTGTATGCTCTTTCAAATATTTCAAGCAAAAATGAATTACCAAGATAGAAGATAGCTGTTAGATTTTTGTTTTTAATATATTTTTTACATGTGAACTGCTTAAATAGTGATTTAAAACAATTGCAGCACTTCTGTTTGACTGTCACTCATTTAAAACTAGTCATCTATTAGTCATCTGCAAAATTATTACTTTAAGAATGTATATAATAATCAATATCTGGGTTCCAGTTAGTCCTTAGATAACATGAAATGAGCATTTCACAGTGTGTCTTGTCTAGATTCTTTTTCTGACTATACCCATTAGTTTTAAGCTTTTAAAGTGACTGATTCAGTGGAAATCTTGTTTTTAGTTTGTGTCCTTACATAAAGTTACTGTACATCATTTTACCATACTTATTAATACTGAAAACAGGAATGTGCCAAAGCAGAACTTAAGAATGTCCTTTTCTAGAATATTCTAGAATACTAGAAAGAAGTTAGATGTGAGCTGCGATTTTAAGTATTTTTAAGGAAAAATGCATAAGTAGCAAACTTCTACCAAAACTAGAAATCAAATTATAACAATGTTGACTTTCAATTGTCCGTCGGTCACCATTCATCAAAACTGTGTAATTTTAACATTCCTTGATTCTAATTTCTTTAACAAACCTCTGATTTTCCTAATTTTTGTGCATCATCTGTTTTTTATACTGACCCTATTAACATTTCATTTAACTTTGATAATTTTAGTGTGCTTTCTTGCCTTTATGTTTGTAGTTCAATTCCTTAAAAAGGACCTTCCCCTTGAACATTCAGAGGCTTAGACATCGCAAGCACAGTAAACAGTGCAGGGACAGAACAACTTATGGGGTGCTCCTTATGTGCCCTTCAAATCTACAATTTTTAGTTGTAGTCCCTCACAAATGCCATTCTTTGCAGTGTTACAATCGTGTTATGTGATTCTCACTGAATGGGAACGAGAATTCAAACAGCTCAAGAGATTCTTTCAAAAACATCTGCTGATATGAATAACGTCTCTCTCTGGCACGCAAACTATTTTTTGGTCATGCTTTTATCTCACTGTTAAGTGACAGAAAAGGTGTTATGTACTTGTGCAATGATTTATTCAATGTTACAAAGAACCATTCATAAAATTATTTCCAATTAAATTATAATAGAGTATCTGGGCTAGGTTTAGACCTGGCAGGCAGATGCAGTCATTGAGTGTCTGGTCTTGCAGGTTTTAGAGACCTAATTAGGATCTGAAAAACACACCTGATGTGACTTATTTGCTTAATTTAAGTAAGTCATAAAATTCTGTGATAGATGAAAATCAGAAACAAATGCCGCACAGAGAATAAACTTGGGCATTTGTCAAGTGATTAGCCCTAAGACATTAGTATGCTATGTATTTTTGACATGATTGGCAAGTGGGCTATTGTCGCAGTGATAAACTCGCTATCCCTCACCAATTCCACTTCAGCTTACAGAACTTTTTCATGGAATTGTTCAGTTGTACAGGAAACACCACAGTCAAAAAATTTAAATAAGAGCCTGTACATGTACAAAATAAAAAATAACCATTGGCATTTGAGAATTTATCAAGCTGAACATAACCGAGGTCTATGTCGCATCTATGTATGTTACAATGGGCACTTGTAGTAAACAAACCAGTGTGACATTTTAAAGGCAGCTAATTAGCTGGTGTTGTATGACCCTGTACGCTGTCAGTTTTCCAAAATTAGCTCGCCTTTTTTTACCACCCACTGTGCTTCAAGTTACAGTTCTCGTATAAGGAAAAGTCGTCACCAGCGAGGTTGAATTTCGGCAGGTTCCTGGGCATGCATGCTTGCCCATGTTTCTTGGAAAAGGGTATTACTGTAACACTAGGGAAAACAGCAGAGAACCACACCAGAGAAAGACTTGGGTAAATCTTTGCACAAGAGGATCAGACTGTGCCAGGGTTTGTATAGATCAGTCCGCTTCTGGTTCACTTTCATTTTTCTTCATTTCCTTGAGCTGATGAATAAATCTCTTAATAATAATGGATGTTATCAACATTCATTAGCATTATTTTTACCTGGACATTTAATTTCAGGTGCAATTAAAGTGACCTGTTAATGTTGTCATTTCAGCAAAAACATTAGGTACTAAAAGCCTTTGAGCTCTGTTCTCTTTGAGAAGAGACTGGTTTCTGTTGTTTAATTACAGTATATAGTATACATAACACTTTTTCTATTATAGCAGGAAGGGTAGTACAAAATAAGCTTTAGCTTATGCGTTGCTTCTTTACGTTTAGCACTTGGTAGAGAGTTTGCTGTAAACTTAAATGAACTAACTAAGCTTAGAAAGAAAAAAAAATCAATCATTACATCCTAGCAATTTGCCAAGAACCACCATTTTACTAACAATCTTAAGATGCGCTACAGATTTGCTTGCTAATGTTTTTTTGTTGTCTGTAAAATTATACTGATTTTGTCTCTTCCGTTGTGTTGTTTTTTTTTTGTTCTTGTGTTAACCCTTCCAGGTGGGTTCAGTGGTGGCCGTGGGCTGGATCCGATCGAAGAAGGCAGTGGACTGGCGTTTGTTCAGGAACATCTTCCTGGCGTGGTTCGTAACGGTCCCTGTGGCAGGGCTGTTCAGCGCTGCTGTCATGGCTATTTTTGTGTATGGCATTCTTCCATACGTCTGAGCGAGCCCCCCCAAAAAAGAGGAGGCCTCGGAGAGCGTCAGACAGCCAGAGCTCATTCAGTTGGACTAGTAGAAACGGGCTGGGGATCAGAAGCTGTTGTGGAAATGTCCAGAATTCAGTTTTTTTTTTTATTTATTCATTTCTTTTTCTTCAAAGATATGCAACTAGATAAGAAAGAGGCCCCCCTTTTGTAATCTTCCAAATGGCATCTGCTGTACATAACACTGAGAGTGTACATTTTGTGACATGGTGATATAATGTGCATTTTAAAAAGTAATAAAAACTGCATTTATATGTATATATAAATATACATATATATGCCTATATACATATATAGAAATATCTATACTGACATATTAATGTTTAACACTACCTGAATCACGGTGAATATAAAGCAGATCTTTCCAATGGAATAATCTTGTAGATGGAAAATGTAAATAATGTATAATTGAGTGCCATTTTTGTACTAAGGTTTGCTTTAAGAAACTCAAGTGTGATTGAGCAAATGCCATGTCATTGTGGCATATTTATCAGCGAGGTACTGCTTTTTTGGGGGGGTGGAAGTTGTCAATTTACTATAATATCATTTAATAATTTTCCCATAATTAGAGATAATTGGAAAAAATAAGTTTTTAAGAAAGCTTCCATTACCTTTCCAAATGGACTTCATATTTTTTTAAAAATGTAATATAATGTAATTTCTACTGTAAATACTTTCTTAGAGTAATTTAATTTTTAAAACTTGGGGCCATTAAGTAATGAATCAGCTGACAAATATCTGTGCCAATTAGGATTTCACAAAAACCCGGTCCACAGGGAACTACTGAGCAAGCATCACATTGGGGAAAAAAGTCATTTTTATAGAGACCAGAAAAAAGGTTTCCCACATGGAAACTTTTTATTATACCATCTACCTGTATGAGTTCAGTGGTGCAAAAAACCTCTCTCAGTGTCCCATATTGCATTATACACAGGGACTCTTTGTGCAGATTTGGATTTTAAAGTTTTAACAAAAAAAATATTATAAAGTTTGAAATACGAGTTTTATCAAATTAAAATCTGTATTAATAAACATTTGTGTGCAAGAGAATAAATTTCACTTTTAAATTGTTTGACACAAGAATGTAACTTAAAGCAGTGTGTGAAATTCAACTTGTACTCCTTGCTCGAGGTCACAAAACATTGAATGATAAATGATACATCAAAGCACAATATTCATAACAAATATTTTGAAATATCTGTCAATAGCACAGCAACCTGGACAAAACTGAACTACTCTAAAAAAGAACATTTAATAAGTTAAATCTCTTATCACATGACCCATAATGTACTGAACTTCAGTGTTACAAGATTAATTTTCTTAATTAAAAATCTTACTTTTAAGTGTGTTGTATACAATCCATCCAGTCATTATATTAATTTGGAATGCAATAGATATTTTTCCATCTGATTTTTTATTTTACCTAACAAATCATTATTGCCCAAACGTGTAGATGATGTACTTCAATATTTTTATATGGCACTTGATCTTGGAAACAAAACAAGATTTTAGATTGAGTTTGAGTATTAAATGGAGAAATATGGATAGCAAATTGTTTTAATGTACATTTCAAGTGGAGAGGTACAGTAATCATCAGTTGGCATACATGATTTAGGTTTAAACCGATCTGACTTTGCACTAAGCAAATTATACTAAAACTAATTAAGTTATTTTGCTCAGAACAACCCAGTGTCCCGAGTTTCCAGTATGCAACAGATGCACTTTGAAATGTGTTTTTTTTTCTGCCGACCTGCCCTGAAATGGCCCTGAGCAAATTTCACATGGCACATTGTTTGAGAAAAATCCATTTTACCAAAGATTCAGAGGAATAGGAAGAAAATACTATTTTCAAGGTAAAAAATGAAATCCATTAAGAGTAGCTTGTCATTTTACTTTTTCTGGACACTGGACATTCCTCTGAGCTCCCATACGAAAATTACACTGTCTACACACCACTATCAGCCTTCATTCACAAACAATATGGGATAGTTTTTTTTCCTGTCAAGGACTCCTCTCAAAGAATATTAAAAAATATAGTTGGCATAGAAATATTTATTAAGTGAACAGGGTTGATTTGGTAAAAGTTTATCTATTTTTCACTTGGTGCTAGATGTAATGTATTCATCCCTTGTAGATATTTCCCTGTGATGTTTCAACTTATCTGTGTTGTGCGTTTCTTCGTGTTGATATGTAACTATGCAGAAAACGTGATTTGCCACTCGTCTCTTGTACTAAATCAACGTAAGATTTTCTCACTGAAAAGTAAACACTACCTGCAGTAAAAGTGCACACTGGATTTATTTGTTCCACAAATCAAATACATGTATATCTCCTTACCTGCATCTAACTGCTTTCGGGCTTGTATGTAGCTTTTGCGGCTTTTCCTGTAGAGAAGTCATCCCAAAAACAAAGTACAACGTTTTAGTAGACGCACAACAGCATATATTTGAGAATTGAACCTTATGTCAGCTGAGATTTACCTCATTTCCAGAAAGATATTCAATTTTCTCTTACCACATTCAGGAATTGCATGTGTGCTCACCAGTTTTCTGTAGGGATTTTTCCAAGTTTCTGCTACATAGTTTGTCTCCTCAGTTTACATAGCGTCAGTTTAAGTACTATTGCATCCAATGTCAGGAAAAAAAAGTGTTACAACGCTCCAAACTCAAATTCTCATTGAGTTCACAGAATTAGTATTGCAGTATAATGAATGTAAGTGAACCAATGATCTGAAAAGGGAGATGAATGTTCAGTATGAAAAAAGTCTAGTGCGCAGACCTTAAGAAGTTACAGTAAATGTGTAGTGTCATAATTTTGGTATGAAAACACTACAATTAGATGTGAAGATTGAGTGATGTCAGTCAGGCGTTAAAGGTTATATACTGTATGTACAGTATATATTAAAATTACTTCCCCTGATTGTTTTCTCTATTGCTGCAATATTTCTCTTTGCAGTTGGATGTACTAAAGTATGTATTTTCAATGTCTTCTCATGACCCAGAAATAGGAAGGTGGCTGAGCTATACAACTATATTGAAAAGAGCAATTTAATATCTGCAAATCCTTATTCATTATCATAGCTTAAGACTTCAGATGTATGTAATGTGAAAATCTTAACATGATCAATCTATGTGCATTAGTGCACATTTACTTTTCCATTTTATTTCATATTGCATAGATACAATAGTTTTGTACTTACTGCGTAATGGTGTAACACAGCAGAACAACAGACTAATTAATCCAATGAAAGAAAATTTTGTGAACTATGAAATATGAGTAAATAACCTGAAGTGTCTAGAAAGAGTAAAACTATTATTTTTTTTATTTGAATAGTGGTGGTTTTTTTTTCCGATAAGACACCACTGCATAGTTTAGCACAAGGTTACGGATGTGATTTTAAATGAGTTCCATCTGACTATATTTTTATACCATATCTAAGTTAACCTTTTTTGTTGGATAAATTACCTCCAAAGCTCTGAACAGAATAATGCTCGTAATAGTTAAGGAAGCTTTTCCTTAGATATATTTTCATCAGATTTCAGGAAAGCTCCCTGAAACTTTTATAAAGAGCATGTTTTTTTCTGTCCTGGCTGATAGGATGATAGGTTTGAGTTTATTTTTTTCATTTTAATTTTTTATTATATATAAAGTGCTTTGTAATTTTGTTTCCCACTCGCAGCAGTGAGAGCAAGCCTTTTATCACTTTCACATTAAGAGCTGTCCAGTTTGAAAATGCTTGAATCTAATTACAGAAACATAGTGGTGCTAAAGATCGCCACCTAGTGGATGGCACTATGGATTATTAGCAGTTGTATTGGTTATTCACAGGGTTTTCATTACCAGTACTGTTCCTTTGGCTATCCTTATCTAATTACCGTAAGGGATTAAAAAGGAAGAAAATGCAGAATCATTAAATATAATGCACAGTGTTCAAAAGAGGTGTGTGATTCATAACTCATCTGTAAAAATGATCAATGCCAATATACTACTTGAGTTATTGTAAATTGTCAGAATAATTCTTCTTTGCAGGTTGGCAAAGGAAGACAGCCAGTATTGTGCGTGCAACACAAGTGAAAAAGTACAGGAAAAAACGCCTCTTGTAACACAAAGAGTTACAAAACTGTCTTTACAAAAGCGGGTGTCCAGAATTTTTTTTTAGCTGGAGCTTTGTAAGAGGAGCTGGCTTTTGATAATCTAATGTACTGAAAGGGCATAACACAATGCCCCAGAAATTTACTAAATCCAGCTGGAGTCTGAATATGACGCATGGTTCAAGCTCTGTATCATACTCACATGACTCAGTTAGCCATCATCCACAGAAGTGGTGCCAGAAGGAATCAGCTCTCTTGATGTGAGAGATCTGTGTGTTTCCACTGTCAAACTATAACCTTAAAAAGTATGAGTGAAGAGTCTCAGCAGTAAGACAAGAAGCTGCCAGTTTCTTTAGAGTTGTTATCGTCAGGGTTGATTACATACTTGAGTACTTTGGCTGTAGAGCATGTTTTCAATGTTTTTCTTATCAATATGGTGGCTTTTTGTTGACTGTCTTAGGGCACCTCTAACCTAGCCAGTTGTTTCACTTTGCTCTGTGCTGTATTTTTACTGCAATTGTTTGGAACATGTTTTTGCTATAAAGTCTTTCCAACCTGGGCTGTCTTTCAGTTTCCCTGTCATCAACTGATGAAATAATGCTACTAGTAACTGGATGTAGACCTAATCTTTTGTTTGTTTTTAATATTCTGTACTGTGTCATATTCTGTATTTTTCTTTATTTTTTAGCGCAAACATTCAGCATTTAAAATTAAATTATGGGAATTAAAATTACAAAGAATACAAAATGTGTTTGTCTTTTGTTTCTGTAAACTGATTCACACAATACTCCGTGTCCTATCAAAGTTTACTTTAGTTTAAGGGTGAGAAAATTACAAATATTACAAGGAAACATTTTCAGATATATAGTTGTAAAGCTCAAACAAAGCAGTACTTCCTTTTAAATTATCCGAGTACAAAATCAGGTTTGAAAGTACTTAAAAAATAAGAAGTAGAATAACTTTCCACTCCTTTCTAAGCTTCTTAAATCTTTATCTCAGAAGAGCTTTTACTAAGATATTCCTCCAACATAATGAAAACAGTTTGCTGATTCCATTGGGGAAAAAAATCTAATTAAAATGTAGACAAAAAGATAATCAACTTGCATAAGAGTAACTCCAAACAAGTATGATCTGAGTTTCCTCAAGGCAATTGTGTCAGTGAGGTAGTTCCAGCTAAACATTCTCGTGTTTAAAAGGAAACCTTTTTCATTAATTCCTTCTGCCTCTCATTGTTTCTATTTATGTCACTCGGTAGTATATGAACTTCATAGACTGCTGCATGAACAGTTTGGGGTCCTAAATTTAATTAAAAGCCAAACATCAAGTACAGCTAAAAAAAAGTATGGAAATGGCTACAGTTACTCAGAAATTGTCACCTGTGCTCTGCTATACAGTACTGCCCCTCCCTCTAACCCCCTTCACCTCTCTCCATCTCCTACTCTGGTGTATGGCTTCTTAAGGGGGGGGGGGGTTGTATTGGCATGGGTTTGAATAACAAGTTGTTACTTTTTGTAACTTACATTTGCCTTGCGACGTGGCAGTTGGAGCAAACTCACCTTTGAATGTGCTGACGTTGGACAGTAGCAATGACATTCAAGACTAAAATGCTTCGTGAAAGTCAAAGACACGTTCAAGTCAGGAAAGCAGAGACCAATGCAAAATAACAGTTAGCTGACTTCCAAAAAGAACATTCAATATGCATATATATATAACCCATATGGTTTTAAAACACACATGCAATGATAAGCAAGACAATCATACAGTATGTATGTATACAGATTAAATAAGAATGAGAAACATCATATAAATATTTATGAAACTATCGTTCTGTACTCTAAATAGCAAATATTGTACATATTTGTCATGATTAATGTAAGCCCAAAAAACAGGAGGGGCATATTTGTTCCCCTGGATCATAATATACATACCACACCCCTGTAGTCTGTATTTTCTAAAACCCCCTCTGGTATTAATTAAGGCCCCCCCCTGAGCTGAGGTTCAAGCACTCCTGAGGGGGGCATGTTTGACCCTCCAGTCAGACACTTTGGTTTCCATTTGAGACCAGTCTTCTTGAATTCAAACCAGAAATGTTTGATTCGATTGACTTATGGAAATTGAGGTGTTTTTTTTTTTTAGAACATTTATTAATCAAACGCATGGTGTTATTTAACAGAAGTTTGGGAGGAGGTCAACTTGTAATCTTCCACCTCTGTTCTCCAACATAAATACTCGCTAGCTGCCCACAGCTCTGTGCAACTTTACCAGCCCCCCTTTCTCCACCCCAACTTCGCCATTGCAGCTGCCTCCTTGGTTCATTCCTGGTAAGTGAGGGTTGTGACAGTGCCCAACTTCAACATTTCAGATTCCCCACTGAAAAAAATGTATTTCAAAGTCTCTGCGATTAATCAAGCTCATATCTTGAAGTAGTCAGCTCTAAAACATGCACAGCCCCTTTTGCTTTTTATAAAGGTGAGCCTACATTTCATTACAGCAAAATATCAGGCATGTCAGTGGTTTCTTCTAGATGATGGTGTTAGTGTGTTAGACAGCAGTCACCTCAGGGCTGTCACTTTGGGATCAAGTCTGTGTTGAAGAGACTTAATTGTTATGGTCATTGGTCAGTTAAGATTATCAGAAACTCTGCTTGCAGGCTTTCCTATAGCTATGAAAATTTCAATGACTTTATATAGAAAGCACATACCCCGGTCTTTACCAAAATTAAGAAAGATGTCAATGGGGAGTCTGAATTAATCTATATTCCTAAAAGCCTTCCACACTATTTACTTAAAACTCTTGATTAATTAATTTAAGAACAAAATAAAAATGACAAAGTTTAAATATAAAGAGTAACTTTTATGTAGAAATGCTTTGAAAAAAGTTTTCTTAATGCCTGATTCGCACTAATATTTTCAATGGAGTATTAACTGCTATACTGTATATTGCATTTCTTCAGTTTGGATAAATAATAATTATTGTCATTACAGTTTATTATGTGCTTGAAACATACAGAAAAGATGCAAATTATAGTTGAGAAAATGATGTATTTCTGTTTTGAACTAAAACTAAAAGTAATTATTCAATATAATTCAGACAATTACACTGTTCAATACTAAATCTGAATATAATTACAGTCATGCTTGAAGGTTTGACTACCCATATACCCATTGCATAATTTGATATTTTTTGTTTTTTAACCACAAAATGCATAATCAGATTTTAAATTGTCACTTTCTAATTGTATAATTATTCACCAATTTGAGTGTTTTGAAAGAAAATGGCCATGCAGCAAAATAATACACACAGTATACAGTATACAGAAATTGTGCAGGTGCAAAAATAAGTCAACCCTTAGTTCTATGACTTACATCAAGGTAAAACAGGATCAGGTGGGTCAATGACAGTGTTAACCAATTAACCGAGATAACCAATAAAATTGAAGATCTGAAATGATGTGTTAGGGAGGAGCAAACATAAATTGAAAGAAAGCAGGTCTGTTACTCTTCTTACGAGTCTAGCATCATGCCTCGAACTAAGGAAACATCAGCAGAAATGAGCAAAAAAAGAAGTCGATGCTCATCAATCTGGAAGGTTATAAAGCCATTTCAAAAAGATTTGAACTTCATAAATCCACTGTTAGGCAAATAGTACACAAGTGGAGGGCATTTAAAACAGTGGCAACCCTGCCAAGAAGTGGGCGTCCTCCTAAAATTTCCCCCAGGGACACAAGGAGAATAATAAAAGAGGTAAAAGGTAATCCTAAAATAACATCCAGAGATCTACAAGCCTCCCTAGCTGCCTCTGGAGTAGAGGTGCAAGGATAAACAATAAGAAGAACCCTGAACAGAAATGCCATCTATGGAAGGGTCGCCAGGAAGAAGCCTCTTCTGTCAAAAAAGAACAAAGCTGCCTGTCTGACGTTTGCCGAGACCACCCGGACAAGCCTGAAGAGGTCTGGAAGTCTGTTCTCTGGGCTGATGAGTCCATAATTGAACTATATGGGCACAACAAGAGAGTCCATGTTTGGTGAAGAGCCAAACAAAGAGTCCATGTTTGGTGGTAGATTTTCTACCACCAACAAAACCTTATCCCTCCTGTCAAGCATGGTGGTGGGAGAGTCCTTGTATGGGGCTTACTCTGGCCCTGGGCAACTTGACATCATTGAGGGAATCATGAATTTTGAGAAGTATCAAGGAACTCTTGAGAAGAATGTCAGGCCATCAGTTCAAAAACTCATGCTGGGCACAAAGTGGATGTTTCAACAAGACAACCATCCTGAACATTCAAATAAGTCCACTAAAGACTGGCTTAGGAAGAAGAGGTTCCATGTCCTGGAATGGCCAAGCAAAAGCCCTGACCTCAATCCTATTGAAATGCTGTGGCAGGACCTGAAGAGGGCTGTTCATGCAAGACATCCTTCAAACCTTACAGAGCTGGCGGAGTTTTGTAAAGAGGAGTGGGGAAAAATCCCTCCAGCAAGATGTCAGAGACTGATAATTGGTTATAGGAGGCGACTGTGGGAAGTTATTGCTGCTAAAGGAGGTGCCACAAGTTATTTACTTGTGCACACAAGAATATCTGGTGATTTGTTAAATATCACAGTCTAATACTCTATGAGTTAAAATTCTTTTTTTAGGAGTGGGAAGTCTTAATTTAGGATATTCATTCTATATATCCATTAAGATTAAACATCATTGTGGCAAATAATAAAATTGTACACCAACATGACAACAAACATAATGTATACAAAAAGCTTTGAATCAGTCTTTTATTGGAGACAATCCTAGGGCAACAGAATGTTGTTTGCCATAGCCGTGTGCTTAAACCTGCAAACTAATTAAAATAGTGTAACACTTCCAACTACTGAGCCATTTACTAAAAATAGTTTAAATTAAGAAATTAATACGTTTAGCAGCAGCTGAATAAACTAAACCATTAATAAAGTATTATGTAGCATGCAAATACATGTATCATTCAAATGTAACAAAGCACTAAATAGAATAAATAAGTCATATTGATTAAGCTATGGACTTGGCTAAAGATACATAACATCATGAGAAAAAGAAAATATTAGCCTAACATTATCTGCATAGCAGTGACAGCTGTTAGCTGCGAGCATGCTGTCGAATCACCTATTAATAAAATCATTTATCTGGTGCCAGAGTTCCTTTGCCATATGTCTTCCTGACCTTCATGTTGTATTTTTACACAGCTGACCTTTGCTATTACTTGCTGCATCTTCATAGAACTTCATGTAATGAACTAATTCTGCTGCGAAAACAAGCCGTACCTACTGCCGGTTGGGCTGAAGAGAGCTAAAGGGTATGTTTTGTCTTAATAAAGATGTCTTAACGCCATGGATCTGACTGCCTAGGAGAGGTGTTAATGAGAGATGCCAAGACAAGTCCTTTAACGCTTCCCAGAAAAGACACACCTGCTGCTGAAATGTGCTTGTATCAGAGAAGCTCTGATAAACACAGTTTTTTTTCAAAGGCCTTCATATGCACACTTTTGAGACCCAAGGCTCCCTTTCAATTTTATTGGATATAAGTACGCTTGTGCTCAGCTGTGAAATGGAACCTGGAAATCGGCTTCTGTGAACTAGAACCTATTTGGAAATGACTATTTTCCGCATAGCTGAACAAAACAAGGCAAGTTTAATTTTGGGAGTGTGGATTTATTCTAGCATGGGCCTACAGTCTGTTGTGCTGTTGTTGTGTGCCTGGTATCAATCTCGCAAAAGGTAAAACATGAAAATTGCTAACGCACGGTTGCCATTACAAAAATGATGATTTAGGGTACATCAGCTTGTTTTTTTAAAGTTATTTACAGAGCAATGTTGTTTAAGAGTGAAAGCTGTGTAGGCTTTTGTATCCTCAACTCCTGAATCCTTTCTTGTGGCAGGATATGGGCAGACATGACTGAACGAGCTTCGACCTGCTCCTTTCTTAACAGTCACAGGCAATACAACCCCATCCCGGGGGCTCAGCACTGGCACCTCCCTCACCAGCAGTGACTCATGCCTGGTAGCAACCAGGAGGCTGCAGGTGTCGCTGAGCCCTTGCCAAATAATTCCAATATACTCATACACGTCACACCTGGCCAGAGCCTTTCTCATCACTTCCTCTACCTGCCCTTTGAGGAATTTAATAATAAAATAATTGCTTACACTTATATAGCACTTTTCTGGACACTCCACTCAAAGCGCTTTACAGGAAATGGGGACTCCCTTCCACCACCACCAATGTGCAGCCCCACCTGGAAGATGCGACGGCAGCCATAGTGCGCCAGAACGCTCCCCACACATCAGCTATCAGTGGGGAGGAGAGCAGAGTAATGAAGCCAATTCATAGATGGGGATTATTAGGAGGCCAAAATTGGTAAGGGCCAATGGGAAATTTGACCAGGACACCAAGGTAACACTCCTACTCTTTCCGAGAAGTACCCTGGCATTTTTAATGACCACAGAAAGTCAGGACCTCAGTTTTACGTCTCATCCGAAGGACGGCGCCTGTTTACAGTAGAGTGTCCCCGTCACTATACTGGGGCATTAGGACCCACACAGATCGCAGGGTGAGCGCCCCCTACTAGCCCCTCTAATATCTCTTCCAGAAGCAACCTTAGCTTTCCCAGGAGGTCTTCTATCCAGGCACTAACCAGGCTCCCAGCTGCTTAGCTTCAGTGGGCTGCCAGCTGTGAGTTGCAGGGTGATATGGCTGTCGTCTTTGCAAACAATTGCTCCCGGCAATTTTTAATCTAATACTCTTTAATGAGTGAGGCAATTACAGCAGTATTTTTCACCCAGAGATGTATTTCATCTTAATAAGGCAAATGTTTTACATAAATTTATTGGATGTGTTTTAGCATATCTCCCTTTTCCTGATTGTTACTGTACCTTTTCATGAATCGATATACACCTCGTGTTGCAGTCTGAAGGCACAAACCAAACTTAAGAAAAGCAATACATTTTAAACAGAAGAGAAAAACACAAACCAAACAAGTAAAAATAAAATTATGGCCCTAACAACAGAATACTAAGGTGAAAAACATAGATGACATTGCCCTCTTCTGACTGCAGGAACCGACTATTTTTAATTTCTGTTGTGTGTTTTTGAAGCCTTTGTACAATTCTTGAGGGGAAAGAGTGACTGCCACCATAAATCAATCAATCATGTTCCCTTGTTCAATGCAGACTGTCTCATGTTAGTGTGAAGGCTGCCTGACACCTTTCTTGACCCTGCCTTTGAATTGTCTTGTTCTGTCTCAAAGCCCTTCAAGCAGTTCCACATTCTGCTGTGTCACTGCAACCACCCTCCTTTGGCTATAACCAGAGCAGCTCTATATACTGTAGATATATTATTAATTAAGCAGAATTTCCCCTCTGTCAGCTCATCACTCTTCTTCAGGCCTCATGAAACTGCAGTTCGTTTGCACTGGGGCAATTTTTACTTTTTGCTGACAGTGAATTAGGCTTCTGGTTATGATCCTTCTGTTGTCATTACTATTCCTGACACCCATATTCATATATTCAGTCTGTGTCATCTTCTACAACAGCTGGAAGCCTTCTTACTTACCGCATTAATCCCCGTTATTAAAAATAATTAACGACTAAGTGTCTGGCTTGGTTCTCTTATGCAAAATGTCCTGTTATGCGAAAGCGGAGCTGAACTTTACCAGTAATTATAATACTTTATGTCAAAGAAGCCTCTGGAAACAGATACAGTCCTCACAATAGCAAGTTACTGCACTGTCTGAAAAAAACAAAGAACAGCGCTCTACCTGAATTCTTTGTATACGATCATGTCCCAGGTTTGGCCAGCCAATCACCAGTCACTCTGTACAAATAACGCCCAAGCACTTTCTTCTTCTACAGTGCAATATCAGTTCTGAAGGCCCTTCTAGTTAGGACACAACATTTCATGGCTAGCTCAAAATTTCCAGTACAGGGAAAAACTTTTATCTTTTAGCATTGTTATCATAAAGACATAGTCAGATGTATCTGGGTTTTCTGCCTTACACAGTAAACTGATTGTTTCACCAAGGCTATAGTGATCACAAGGATATTAATTTTAACTCTACATTCACTACTAAGATGGGAAATACAAAGAAAATCCACATAAAAAAAGTTTTTATATTTATCTTGGAAAATGGGTTACAGCTAATAGCTAACTGAAATGCATATTGGTCTTGAAAGAAAGATGTGAGTATTTTGTTATCATTTAGTTTTTGTTTGTTAAGGAACAGGTAAAGAAAGTTATAAACAATATTGTTAAATTTGTGTATTTACCTTAGCACTAATATGTACATGTTCAAGATGGTGATCTCTTTAGGGATCCTGGTGACAAATGGGAAAGGTTCAATAAATAAAATACTGGGTTGTAGTACTACAGTAACAGCTCTCACCCCCATGAGCTCAACCCACTGTGCCAAATGGCCAGCCTCCTCCTCTGAGGACATTTTGTGGATCTCATGAAACATCCAGGGAAATTATGTTACCATAATTGTTGCCATAATTGGCTCATTATACAGTATGAGCAGTGTAGTCACATAGTCATTTTCTACACCAGATTCATGACTAAAAGTCTTGGGACCATATATCCAAAACACTTGTGACATTGTTCTGTGAAGAATGGAAAAAGACCACAAGATCTGTCACACCAAGTATCGCGGACACTCAACGTTTCATTTACTCATAAGTGTGACAGGCAAAAGTAAGGTCACCACTTCCTGGTCTTCCACCACTTCCTGTCTTACCTTCCAAGAAGGTTAAAAGCAGTCCAGTCTCATGGCAACCGTTACAGCTTAACAATCCAATATTCAAAACAAGCCATTGTGCTTAAATTACAACACACACATTTATTGAGCAGGAGACTTGTTTCACTAGTGAATAAACAGATTTAAAAGTATTTACATTACTAATATCCATACAAGTACTTATGAGATGCATTAGAAATGGAATTTTAAGCTGCTTGGGATAAACCCATTTAGTATTTCAATGTTGTTTTTCATTTGGCAAGAAAACGTTTATAGTACATATTTTGGTTGCACACAAAGTGTTGATTGTTTTGGGAATTCCAGCAAAACATGGAATTGGTGAATACACATACATCGTTTTAACATTTAAACATGGTATGTTCATTTTTAACACCTTTTATAGCACTGTGTGTAAATGTTTAGGTTTCTATTTTCTTTAGCTTCTTAATTTGTATTTTTTCCATGAAAAAATCAAATCACTTCCAGGCCTAAGTCCAATGATTTCGGTTTATTAATAACAACATATGAACTTGATACTACTTGATACTATAATAAATCCCAATGACCAGCACCTGTTCTCAACAGGACAGGATAAGTAGAGTAATACGTTAAGTCCTTAACTCACTCCTGGTGGATTCCCAGAGTGCATTTCAAATTTTCCAATGTATATTTACCATGGTGAATGGTGATATTGTGATTCTGGTGATTTTCTACATTTTAAACTAGTTTACCTTCCATTACCTTGCTACACTATGAAGATAACATCTGTTTAAAACTTAAATCAGTAGAATCCCTCAACTTTTATAAACTGTACTATTAATGGTGAAGTGGTATATGGTAAACCATGAGTTTATTATACTGTAGTAAAACTCGGTGGAAGCAAGGTTAAACAAGAAGCTCAATATTTTTAGTATCCTGAAAAGTATTAACAAACTTATCCCAAAGGGACTACTTTAACAGCAACAATTAAACATAGACCCAAAAGCAGAACTGGAATCGATGAGTTAGTGCACTTAGGATTGAAATCAGGTAACACTTCTTAACACAAAGAGTTGGAGCACACTGACCAGCCATGTTATTGAAGATGATCCTCTGTGATCCTTCCATAACTGGCTGGATAAGATCTTTGGATCAATAAGCCTTTCAGGGTTGCAGGAGAGCTACTGTAAAGCCAATCCCAGCAAGCAACAGGTACAAGGCAGGATACATCTTGGATGGTACACCGTACATCACAGGCCTGACACACAATCTCACCAGGGCCAATATTCCCAGAATCCAATTTATCTACCAATATGATTTTGGATTGTGGGAGGAAACCCACTGAACATGGGGAGAACATACATACACAGCCCCAAAGCTGTGAGGCAGCGATGCTAAATACTGCATCACCATGCTGCCCCTAGATAATACTCTAAAGGTCTTTAAATATCTTATTTTACAATGATGAAATGAAGAACAATACACCTGTAGGAGAATCAGTAAAAGTTAATTAATAGTCTTGAATCTGTGGGATATGCATATGTGATTAAAAATAAATAATAATTATCATCATTTGAAAACTATGTTTTTTAATAATTTTGAGGCTTTTAAAGTTTTACAGTAGGTGCAAAAAGTCAAATTAAGATTAAAAAAATGTTCTCCTAAAACATAAAAGTCTGTGCCTGGAATGTTGTTTTTTTGCAGTTGTTTACAATTGAAATTGAAATCTAAAATAATAGGGGACAGATAAAATAAATCCAATGCCCTCCAACCCATTTCAGGTGGTTTTCTGACTGAATCCTTATAATTGTACGGAGGCTTAAAGTTACACTATAAATCTTGATGCTAAGATGTTAATAAGCTTAAATATGCTAATAAGTCAAAATAATATATAGAAATGGTTGAGATTTGTTTTCTGGCACTTATGACTACAATTTAACCATCGTATGACCTGTAAGCACAATCTGACCAAGTCCTTAAAAAGACTAGATGAACTCATTAACCCATTTTATCAGCCCAGGCACTTTGACTGCTGTTTCAGTATTACTCTTTTACCCAGCCTTTTGTTTGTTGAGAGCTTTTAAGGTCTTGGTGAATTTTACCAAACATTACTTGTACAGCCTTTTTTCCTTTCATTTTAATGATCACTTCGAGAATATACCTTCCATTTTCATAGGCCAGAATTAAATGTACAGCACAAATTACTGCATGAATAATCCTGAAGTCTGATTTCATATACACATACAGAAGTAGGTATTCATGTTAAATAATCTCATCTGTCCTTTGAGTGAGGACAATCACTAGTGACAAATCACTAGTATACTTGTAGTTACAATAATTATTAATATTTATAATGCTAATAATATACAATATATAATATTTATATGCTGATTGATCTGTTCTCAAAAAATGCCACAAAGTTGAGAACAAACTTCAGGAAGCCATTGTGAAAAGCTAGCCATCAGCATCCTGTGACAAATGTCAAGCCCCTCCAGGCAAACTTTCTCTACTGCTTTATACTTGTTTACTGGTTATTACCTGACCACTTGACTCAAACAGAAGAGGTTGCTACTGAGGCTTTATTAGTGTGCGCACAACCTTGGTACACTGTCACAAATCTTTCCTTTTATATTTGGAAAAGTCTTGACATGTTCCACTAATTCTGACCCAAATAGCCTCTCAAAGGCTAAAAGAACTGACACGCTTCAGTTGTACACTACTTGACACAAGCTTCACCTTTACTGCAGCCTTCCTGTGGCCTCTGTGCTCCCTATTATCTGCACATCATTTCTGAATGGTCTCAGCTGAATACATGCTTGAATTCCTGTAGCTTTCTGGTCTGCTTGTGACAGTGCTGACCTTGGACACAGTGTCCTTATCCTGTTACCTCAGTTATCACTGACGATTCAAGAGAGGGAGGAAAAAACTATCAAAGCAGGGGGAAAAGAAGCTATTAAATCAAAGTAAGATTCAGCCATTTAATTAAAAGTGTGGAGATAATGAGAATATTTACAAAGGAGAGGGAGTCCTTTAGCCCTTACCCCTTTAGTAAGGAAATAAGATAGGGTATCTTCTTAATGGAATGCCTTCTGTTTTCATTTTAAAATTTACTTTCCAACAATGTAATTTGTTTTCACTTAACATTTTATTTAACGGTGAGATGTAATGAAAAGTAATAATTGTGATTAATGGATGGGGGGGCAGGAAAATCAGGGACTTGTGCTCTGATTTATAGAGAAACAGGTTTTGTTGTTTAATATTCTATTGAATTATCGGGATATGGCATTATAGGATATGGCATTTATGATTTCTTGAACTTATAATTTCATGACATAAAATACTGGTCTGGCCTGCTTTTTTGACAACAATTCTGTGCCAAGTTATTAGAGGTAAGCTTGGTTGTGTCAGGTCCAGTAGGTCTTGATCAGTTTTTTTCCCTCTTTTTAGTACTTTCAACTATATATCAACAATTTCCTTTTGTTTACAATGTTGATATAATACTATTATTTAACTCATTTCAACAGCACACTAGTACCAACTACAAATCAATGATACCCCCAGGCAACCAGTTTAGCTTATTCCAATGAAGCAGATGAAGGACACTTTCCATTATTTCACACAGCAGGAATGTGCAGGTTTCTTTTCAGTTTCAGATTAAGCGCATCTAAAATAAGTGAGGAAATTGTCCTGAAATGTTCAATTTGCAAGTTGCTTTTAATGAATGTGGTTAAGCAAAGCATTATTCCCAGACTCAACACTTTATCTGTCCAGAAAGCAGGCTCTTCAACAGACAACCAAAGAATACAGTTTGTGCTGGGCTACAAACAGTGTAAAGTAGGGCTGGAAAGCAACTGCTGATAAATATGATTAGTATTGGTTTACTAAGAAAAACTGTGAACTGTGATCAGGATTGTCAGTTACACTACATTATTTTAGAAAAGTTATTATTACTGTCTAGCTTCTGTAAAATAAAAAAGATTAACTTACAGTATCTATTACTAGATCAATATTTAATGCTTCATTCAAGGACATTTTTCAGCACTTATTGTTTTTTTATCATATTGTAGCCAATGGTCAAGCACAATATTGATCTACTAAACAGTCTGTCAAAATACTGTACTTTATACAATAACAGGAATGCAGTCCTGTATCTCACCAGTGCATAGCTGTAACAATTATTGTAACAATTACAATTGTTTACTAGGCGGTTTTAAAATGTAATAACTTGAGTTCTTTGTCGCCCTCTTCTGGGCAAGAATTTAAAAGTAAGACCTGAAGCAACTGTTCAATAGGAGGGAATCCTTTTTTTTAGTGAGAATAAAAATTCAATTAACCTTCTGATGACAGCGATCTGTGGATATGTCACAAGAAAGGGACGTTTGTAGTCTTGTCTGGTGACATATGATCTGACGTTTAAGACAGGTTAAATCTTAACATGTTTTGTGCTTCTAAAGGTAACTGCAAAAAAGAACATTAAAAATGAATCACTTGCCAGTCATGTCCTCATATATAAAACTTAACAATACCATTTAAGGCAACATAGTTTCTGAAAGTTACTACTATTAAGGTGAAAGTTCAACATATTTATTTTTATGATAAATTCACAGTGGCTTTCTAAAGTATTCAGGCATGCAGTTTTCACATTTTGTTACTTTAAAGCTTAGTCACAACACTCTGAAGTAACAATTAATAT
This sequence comes from Atractosteus spatula, assembly GCF_055471065.1. NCBI lineage: Eukaryota > Metazoa > Chordata > Actinopteri > Semionotiformes > Lepisosteidae > Atractosteus > Atractosteus spatula. The sequence continues at coordinate 54,140,905 of NC_142708.1, read as the reverse complement.
TTGTCATATACACAACTTACTCCACACATTCAAGGCAAACTTAAATTACGTTAGCAGCACGAAATGATCTTAAGCCACACAATTAGTTGAACGGCCTATATCTGTGTGCAATAATAGTGGATAAATAATCTATCTATGTCAGGTCTCTCAGACAGGAAGTTAATTTGATGCAGTTAATACTAATTATCTCTTTATGCAAGGTGAAGTCAATCTTGAAGCAACAGACTGCTAGACGCTGCCTAAATCATGCCTTCCATCACAACTGAGCAGCTGTGCAAGGAGGAAACTTGGGTGGGAAGCCAGTGTGAAGCAAATGGTAACATAAAGAATTCAGTTTGTGTGATGGGAGATAATGTCTATATGTTAATAGAACAAAAAAAAAGTCTCAGATCCTGCATGGGGTTTGCAACAAAGCATCAGACACCAAACATAGGACAGACGTTTTTGTGGTTAGATGAGACAAAATTGAAACTTTCTGATCTAAATGTTACATCTGATGCAAACACAACATACTGTAGTCCATCACTCAGTCAACAGCACCCCTGTTGTTAACCATGGAGGTGGTATCATTATATTAAACTGTAGTTTTTCTTCTCATCAGCATGGACTTGGACCTGTCAAGACTGATATTAATATAAATCTTTATAAAATTAACTTTTCGTCAGGATAATAATCCAACGCATGAGGCCAAAGGTACACTGGAGTGATTTATGCATTTGTAATTCATTAGTAACTTCTTTGTTGAGTGGCTTACTCAAAGTCCTGATTTGAGTCCTATTGAGAATCTGTGGATAGACTTGGAAACTGCTGTCCACAGGTGATTCCCCAAGCAACTTTAGAGAGCTTGAGTAAATTTGCCAAGAAGAATGGGCAAAAACTGCACCAAGTTTGCAAAATCAGTAGGACCTTTTACTGCCAAAGGTCCACCAAATACTGAGCCATGGGTCTGAATATTTGTGCACTCTCTTGTTAGTTTTTGCTGAAGTTTACAGTAAATTATCTTACCTTAAGATCTTGCTCTTCAGTTTGAGCTTTCAAGCTATGCTAAAAAGACAATATCCAAAAACACATCACCTTACGTTTATGAATGGTACAATAAACAGAGACTTATGGAAATAATGTGACTCAAACCTAGAAATCAGCAGATTTTGCAGGTTTGTCTTAAAATGTACAAATAAACTCAGATTAGATGAGTAGCTAATGGAAACTAGCAGAAAAAGAAGTGAGCTATGAAAACATTACTAATTTTTATTTTGCGTAACAACTTTTATTATATTGTTGCAAACTTAAAAAACTAAAAAGCTCAAGTTACTACTCGTATTAATGCACATTTTAAAAAACTGCAAACGAATTCCATAGCTTTGATGCTGAACTAGCAGCAACAGTTTCAGATGCTTTAAGTTGATGTCTAAAACACTCCTTAAGTGGATGGTCACGCACATGAATAGATGCTTGTTGCTACACTCAAAAGAATTTAAGAACTGATGGAGATGCACTTGAGCTCTGGGGCACTGTGTCCAGAAAGAGACAGAGAGAAAAACCAAAATAATCTAGCAGCAGCTGCAATTTGTACTTGGTTTATTATCAGGCAAACTACCAATGACCTGCACTTGTTCAAACCAGAGGATGCAATTACAATATGGCACCAAAACCTTATCTCAGTAAAAGCCATGCATGTAACACATTTAACATAATATGAACATATTTAAATATTAAAGAATGGTATTGTGATCAAGGAACTTGAAAACAAAGGGAACGTGTAGCTCAGAATGATTTCTAGATCTTTCACAGATGTACAGTAGGTGGTGATCTACAAATAAGTAGGCCTGTTTATGTAATTAATAAAACCATTATTTTGAAAGGGCTTGTTTTAAGAGATGGGATTAGGCACAGAGAAGGCAAAAACACCCACTACACTAAGACCAACCGTAAGGATCTGTTATTGATCTGCATGGCTCACACAGAACAAATCATCATCAGTCTTTCAACACTGGATGAGAACAATCAATATAGCTCTCCTCTTATCAGATGGTACACATCCACATAACTTTTAAAGATCTTTAACTTTGGCATTGACAGGATGCAGTACCTACCCTGGAAAAAGTGTGACATCAGCTGCATGAGTAATTTTAATAGTTTAGGGTTTAGTGAAAGAAGTCTCACTTAGAATCAACTTAAAATAAAGAGCTTGACATTTGCTGACATCCAGAAAACTCTGAAAATGTCACATCAACAGTTTGTGATCTTATAAAGTGTGCTGACTCCTTTGAACTCCTGGACCAATAACATAAAGATTACACAGAGAATGCCATGTCCTCTGTGAAACATGGAGGCAGATCAGCTGTACTTCGGGAGGCTTTGATGTTTCCCCGTAGCCTTATGCTAAATCCCTTAAGAAACCACATCAGCTACTGTGCATGTTTCTTGGCAGCAAAGGCACTCCCGGAAAGAATTACAAAGTGTCTAGACAATGCCATGGTAGCTGCAACACAGGATCCTGGACTCTGAGAGGAATAGTGTATACTTGAAAGCACAGAACAGTGCTCCTCCAGAGAAAGCACCCATAGTAGGAGTGATGATACTACTGTGCTAAAACAAAATAAGATGATGCCACAGACAAAGATCTTGAGCCAGAATGGGCAGTGCCACACTTGCAGCACAATGCATGCGAGTCAAGTCAAATCGTTCAGAAGTAATGGCGAGCCACATATATGTTCACCTCTATTGGACAAATAGATGGGCATAGGACACTGATGTAAGTCAATATGAAATATTATCTGACCACTAATTCCTCCTACATTTTTGCTGGCTTTCCAGTCCTTGGCCCTCTTAGATCATGCTTTGAAACCATCTTGTGAAGAATTGCAAACACCAAAAACCTCAGGCTTGTTTTATTTGAAACAAAGCCACAAAATGTCAGTCAAAGCAGATTCTCAAGCTATTAAAAAAATGAGTTTAAGGGTCTTCAGTGGACAGGACTATAAAAGGCACAGATACAGTAAGTGCTACATCATAATAGTATTACAACTGAAGTATACCTAAAGTACAAGAAAAATACTAAAGAAATGTATAATATTGAATTGAATATTTGCTATTAATTTAACTTTGAAATGCTGGCTTTAAAGAAATGGATTGGACTGCACTTTATTGAAAGGGTACTGTAAAAGCTAAGAATATTTTTAAACTGAAGATTTAAAAAGACTGCCATTTTTGTATTACTAACTGGAGCACATTTCAAGAAAATGGTGCATCTTACACAAGATCTCACATCACAGGAAGGTCTGATCAAATATTTCCAGTAAGAGGACACTCGATTCTCTTGAACTGAAAGCCTCATTGGACAGGGTCTCATCCTCTTAATTCTGTGACACCAAGTAGCCAGCTTTGAAGAGCTCCCAAAATGATCTTGGAACTACCAGCTTTAGCCTGCTGTTTGAAATCTGGATATATGGCACTGATCAACATTGGCAATGTGCTTCTTATATGGGATGCAAAAAAAGTCAAATGATTATTTGGTTCACAACCACATACTGGCTAAAACAGTGAAAACCGTTAGCATTACTAATTTACAGATACAGTATAATCCAAATGTAAACAAAAATGAAGAGCCAAAAAAGAGCCAGGAATCATTCAAGCCAATTAGTAAATCTAAATTATTTCAAGCAATGCCGGATGTAGAAGGCTCAGTCAGTTATCTATTAGCAGTGATCTTTAGCATGAAGCTTCCCAAATCTGCTCAAGACAGGACAAACCTTTATTTTAATCTGACAGGCAACAGTATTACAACCCCTTAGCAGAGAAACATGTCATTCCATGCATTAGCTTCTGCATCCTTTACCATTATCAATCCCCCTTCTGACTCCTCTTGTAATACTACAAAAAAAATCCAGGCAGGTGTTCTTGTACTGAAGAGAAAAGTTGGGCGCATTAAAATTCGTGTCTTTCACTTACCTTTAAAAGCTGCTTCACAACGGTTTGTTGGACCATCAAAATCAAGACTGGCATCAGTAAACTTTGACTCCAAAAATGGACCTTTTGCAGAAACCACTTCCATCTTCAAACTGAAAACAGGAGACCTAGAAAACATTTTCCACAAGCTCTGCTGGGCAGCACCTTTTTTTCAGGAAAACCCATTGTCTCCAGATCCATGTACTGGCTGATGTAAAGGCGAATTATAAGATGGAAGAACACGAGAAACGAACATTTTTTTAAAAAAGGTAAAGATGTGAGTGATGCATTATTTTTCTTTATTTAAGGCAGTTCTAAAAGGTTCAAATTAGGTTCTGTACATAAAAATAACTAATGCTTGTGTATTGTCCCAAAAACAGTGCATGCTTAAATCAGAAGAAATTAATAAACAGCTGTGATCCAGAACACAACCAATTCTTTGGTCTTTCCAGGAACGCGGAGAAGTATTATCACAAAAGATTCTCCTAAAATGACAACTGAAGACTGAAACTCAATGTAATTTTCAGAACCCTGGAAATGTACAGCAATCATAAAAATATAAACCTACAGTTAAAATTAAAATCACAAATTTTAAATGAAGTTTCAACTAAAAGAGCCAGTTTTGCAGCACCTAGAAGCCACGATAACATGCCCTGCTATGGTCAAGAAAAGGGAATTTTTGGGATTCAAATCTGTTAGCCCCGAAAAAATCAGTTCCTAGAATAGAGAATGAATTGCTTTATCGAAAAGTGTGGCAAAACTGCCCTTACTGTACCTACTTTAGATGTTCAGAATATACAAAAGACAAACACCTTTTTGACGTTCATCTTACAGTCAATGTATTCATAGCAGATGTGAACTGAGGAAACATCTTGAATCCAAATAGTGCCAATCGTTTAAAAAATTCATTGTAGCAGTTTTAAAGAAACTCCACACAATAAGTACCACTGAGCAACATTAATGCTTTAAAAAAGAGCGGCTGTGTGCAGAGTCAATGAACTGAAGAGTAAAACTGCCGACCTTCTTAGAAAATCATCACATGGCATGACTACAGGCACTGGGAAAAAGCTGATCAGCAAAGCAGACACGGTGAGAAACACGATAACAGGTCTTGTGATAATTTCATCAAAAGCTGTGCGCAGTTTTTATTGTTGAACTCTAAATTTACATTAAAAAAAAGTCCGCCCTTGTCCTAGAACCATTATGAAAGTTTACGCACAAATTTAATATACATCTCATTGTATTTTACATAAAGGATTAATAGTATAGGCATGTAGGTGGCATGATTCCAACAAAAGGCTTAAAAAACTCACTTCAAAAAGAAAATCAGAATAAATAAAAAGGTGCTAATGTTAGCATAGAGTAAATCAGAACATTTTTTTTTAGAATATAAAGAACACAATGGTTGTAGTTTAACTCTCAGGCTCTCCTGATATGAAAAACAAACTCCACAACACAGATAAGAAACCTAAACAATGTGTGTATGCATCTGAGGAGAGGCAGGAAGTCAGGAAACAAGTTAAAAAAAACTAACAAGATGAATAATATTCAGAGGTCTCGTCTTCTGTACAGTGCATAAATGAGTAAAACTACACCCGGTGTTCAAACAGCTTGATATCACTAAAACATCACAATATAAGAAAAAAGTATATCAGAAGCAAGTTGCTTTTTTCAAATGCGTAGGAGATTTCTTCTATGGCCTCCAGAGGGGATTTCTGCAGCAGTTCTCAGGTCAACCATTGATGCCTCCCCCCAAAAATACAGATCCTCAGCTGGCGAACAGAAGCGCTGAAAGAACTGACGTACATGTTTGGGGACTAATGTCGGAGAAAAGCAGTCACAAAACAAATGTTACACTGAAGAAAAAGGACACATAAGCTCGCCTTAGAAACGTGCTGTAAAACAAATGCATTGCATTGCTCCACTTTAAGCTTACTGCAGGTTGGGAAAATGAACACCATCAAAATGTCCCTCAATTTGTTTTTGCTAGGTTTGTTTCAAAATCCTTCGCAGGGAACCCTTAAAAAATAGTTAAAGAAAACTTTGGGATATTATTTCCTTTTTTTTTAATGACAAAGTCATTAAAACTCATGCACTCTGCAAAAAACCTCATGCAGTAGTTATGGTAAACCATCCAAGCAGTTTTTATTCATTAATATTCATAAATACACACAGCAGCTTCATTAGAGATTTTTTTTTCAATTTTTTGTTTCCTCTTCAGTTTGAATGTGGAGTATTTATTAGGAGAGCCTTTTGCATGTCAAGGAACAGGAAGCAGAATCTGCCTCTGGCACTGCTACCTAAGTTTACCTGCTAGAAGTAAAAATTAGTTATGTGGAACTGATTATCTTTTTATATATATATATTTCATTTTTTTTCCTCTCTCGCTCCTTTATGAATGTACACAATGTAACAAGAGTGACAGACCTGAAATTACAATCACCAAAACAAACCCAAAAATAGTTGTTGTCCACTTTCATTGGCAGTTACAGCACAGAGGACATTGTCTGCGGAGTGGGATGTCATCAAAGAGGAGGTGGTGGAGGCTCGTTTCCTTTATTACTTTCTTTTAAATTTAGGTTTTCTAAAGCAACATCTAAAGGCATAATATCTACACATCCCATAGCGCCGAAGTCGGCGAATTCCCCCCGTTCGTCCTCGTCTGAGGAGGAACTTTCTTCCCGCATCAAAGTGGAGAGGAGAAGCTCCTGGACAAACAAACTGCGATCTGCCCGTTCGCTTTCCAGGGACTGGCGATCTGCTTCCGTCATCTTCGGGTCGTTCAACCTAGAGGACATGGGACAAGAAGACCCCTATCAACACCATGCTGTTTAATTTTATCTGCTCGACTTCTGAGCATCTTTATCTTCTAAGCCACTGGATTAATCTCTCTGGATATTATTTTTACTTAATTTGATTTGGGATTGCAGACTACATTGATGGCTGTGCATATTAGCTCCTTTCAGCTCTGAGAGGAAGTGTTGTAGGCCAGGACATACTTCTGAGAGGAGGTTCAGGGGTACAAGGCTGACACGTTTGGGGAGCTGCAAAGATAGCTGGACTCCGTCCAGTTGACATTCACCTCTGGCTTGGAAAGGCACAGAGACTGAGATAAAATGCTCATCAAAGAGAAAGATCTCTGCAAGAAAGTACCATAAGCTAAGCAGAAATCACAAAGCAGTGCTTGCTGGGCATGTTCCAGACCCAGGCATGCCAAGCACTGTCCACTGCTATCCTGAGGAAGATCTGTTAACTACCTGATGCACGAGTGGAAGCCAGACATTTACAAACTACCAAACAACGAGCCTAAATTGTTTCTTGATGAATTCAAGAGGCGACAGTAACGCAGCGTAAACAGTGGATCTGCTGTCGTCCGTAAAAATACAAGCAACAGGAAGAAAAGAGAGGCAGATTTGTTTGAAGCACAATGCCTGTGTAGCACAGAGTAAAAATCTAAAACCAGTAAATCAGGCAAGAATCATAATTGCAGTAAAAAAGGAGGGCCATTCAACAGAGTGCAGTATTGGTTAAAGTTCACCACAACGTGAGATGAATTGCAGGTACTGGCTAAAAAAGGATAAGTCTTAAGGAGACATGAAACTGTGACCGGGGACTGAGCAGTTCTGATTTCAATGGGGGTATCATACCACCACTGAGGAACCAGGGCTGAGCTAGCCTGGACAAATAAGGCTCTGGAATTGGGGAAAAAAGAGAAGAGAAAGTCTGGCAGTGGAGATGCAGTAATCAAGTCAAGTAAACATTGTGTCTCTTGCGATTTGAAGAAAAAACCATACAGCAAGAGCTTTACTACACGCAGTATTCTACTAGAATGATGAGTCTGCTCAGGCACAGCAGGGCAGCTTTTATATATACGTTTACTACTTCACTTCCCAGGGAGGTGATGTCTAAATCTTGTTATTGAAAGGGAACTGAATAATGTGTATGTACAGCAACGCTCATTTTACAGCACAGTGGAACAGAAAAATGGAAAAAACTCCATGTATAGTTGGACACAAATGAAAGTAACACGCTTGTATTAAATTTAACATGATAATTAGCATCAATTCATGACAGGTTTAAGGACAATCGATATTATGGGTTACTAATGGGTTTCAGACTTGGGTATTCACGCTCTTGGCAAAATCGTTTTTCTTGGTGCTGCGTGCGCGCCAGACGCAAATTACCTTGTGAGGAGAAACTGAGAATTCTGGGTGGCCTGTTGATTGTTTTCCGTGGTGGTGGTGTTTGTCGTTGCCGTGGACTGCGTGATGGTGGTGGTGATGTTGCTCGTGTTGGTGCGTCTCGTCGCGTTCCGCGCCGACTCCAGCTGTTGCCGTGCTGCCTGCGCCTGCTGTCTCTCCAGCTGCAGCTGCATCTGCAGTTGCTGTAACTGAGAGGCTGAGGGGCCGGAAGAATTCAGCTGCCCCCCTGCCGAGCGTCTCACCCCTGACAACTGAGATAGAAGCTCTGCAAAGATCACAGAAAAGCATTACTTGAACACCGTCACAAATGGATAACACTTTCAGATTTGACTTTGTTTTTTTATTCAAGGTAACTATAAGATAGTTGTATTTTTTCCCAGCAACAGTATAGCAAGCACCTTTTTGACTACATCAAAGGAAACCTGACATGAGGCATTCATCATCTACTCCAAAAGACATGAGAACTCAGAAATAACCTAATCTACCCATTGGCACAAGTTAAATCACTCAAAGAAACACTGCTATTGCTTTCTTAAGACATGAAATATATTAAATTCGTAGTGGCAATAATGTCTCCTTGATTCCTTATAGGTAATCCTGAAGTGAATGCCGTCACAAAACAGTGAATTTAGATGACAGGGATATAAAACAACTGTTGCACATTACCAATATTGACAGTGTATAAAGTCCGACTATGCAGTCAATAAAGAACGAAAAAGGCCAACAGTATTTTAGATCAAAAACTGCTTAACCTCTGTCTGCACCTTGTTATCCACACTGTGCCAGAGCCGAGGATATTACTGCCAACTTCAAGGACTTGTCAAAGCACGATTACTCTCCCCATCAGAAAACCTCTGCAGTAAGTCTTTCAGCTTCGCTGTTTGGGGTTAATGGTCCATCACAGCGGGTATGAAAGAAACCATGGAGGAAACGGCCATAATCCTGTCTCGCCCCCCAAGATTATTCTGTCTTTAGTCATTACATGCTAAGAAAACTATTTTTAGAAATTGAATGAGTGTTCTCGTTATACTGCAAAGGGAAATACTCATTAACTTTTAATTAATGCTTGATTTTCCTTTATTTAAAATGCCTCAAAAAATTAAGCAAGAGGGGGAAACAATGTCCAATTATAGTGTTGCCCACTGAGAGTGCAGAGTAAATTCCTTTAATAAAGGGTCAGAAATGCCATCTTTGATGGTATAAAATGGCAACTTTAATGTCTTCCTTCATTTCAAATATATAAAAATACACCCAAAATCGGTTTTACAGTTGACATTAAAGAGGGTTTAAAACTCCCCGTTCTTTACTATATTTTATTTACATATTGGTATCATCCACGTATTACAGATTAAGATCCCTTGTGAAAACCTGAGAAGCTACTTGTTAATATTTACATTTACTAAAGATTCTTCTCTCTTGTTGTGTTAATCCTTATATCCGCTCTAAAACTAAAGCAAATGTGCAAAGACCTGTGACTGGAACATGATCATGTCAAACAACAGGTCAAAGGTGTCCAAACAGTTCCAATAAGCTTACTTTGGACGACCAAAGCTAAAACTGCATCGACTGCAAAGACATTTTCTAATGTGGAGAAGACATGCTGCCAGCATTCATAGACTTCCATACTCCAAACAGAGGTACAACTCATAAATGTGTTCATTACATATTGTTTTATATAATTCCTAGAAATGTAAACAATATGGTTTTGTTCAGGCAGATCTAAGTCTGAAATTCAAGGAAATTGTACCTGATTTTGACCAATACTCTTTTTTAATATAATATTTCTTGTGTCGCTGCTGGTATCCGCAGCAAATAATTTAGGAAGGCTACAACACACTACTAAAACAGAAGATAACAGGTTCTGAAAAGTTAAAGTACTCGAGCTCTTAGTTGAAGACGACTATACAGTATTTAATACTCTACATATATTAGTTTGAAATGTATGTTTTGAACTGTGCCCTTAGGTTTAATTTGCTTCATTAACACTTGATAAGCTTTATATTCATTGACATACCAAACTTGTAATCAGGATGTCTACCTTTTAAGCACAGCAGGTTAAGGTTAAATTAAACTCCTTTATGAATGACTTCCATCATTAATGTGAATAAGTGAATTAATTCCATAATTAATGTGAATATAAATGGAAACGGATTAAGACTGCATGCAGCGCGCAGCGGCACCAGTGTGCTAAGGACACATTATATCTTTGTAAACTGCTCATTATAAAACTATATGTCAAGTGGATTTATTAATTTCATTTGGTTTTGCAGTCTGCATTTTGTACTTTGAGTGCAGTTTCAGATCATCAAACAGTGCTCCAAATGTAAATCCCTTACTTATTTTTACATTACCAACAAGCCCGGGTGCGCACAGTGCACGCATCTTTAATCACGTGCCTTTATCACTTATCTAACGGCGATACAATAAATACAACTGGAATTCATCTCTTTCAATTCATGTTCATCTCAAAGATCGCGGGAAGCTGGAGCCTACCCGGCAACCAACGAGCCCAAGACAGGGAACACCCTGGCTGGGGTGCCAGTCCATCGCAGGGCAAGTGCAAGCCAATCATACATGGGGACAATTTGGAGGCCACGGTAAAGGCTGACGGGGGAAATTGGGCCGGGACTCCCTACTCTTATCAAGAAATGCCCAGGGATTTTAATGACCACTGAGAGTCAGGACCTCGGTTTAACATCTCATCCGAAAGACGGCGCCCGCTACAGTATAGTGTCCAAATGGATAGCGTCCAATTAATTTCACAAGTGAACTTCATTTACCTTATGAACTGAACAGGAGGATATCCCTGCATCCTGCAGTATTAACACACACATGCCTTGGCGTTAAAGCTTCAAAAGAAGCCGTTAAAGGAAGACGAAAATAAAGCAACTGGACAAGCACACTAGTCAGCACTCGCTACTTCCTCTGCCTTTAAAAAGAATGACATGGAAAATATTTACAGAAAGAATGCCTACAGGGGCACTGACTGGTACTTTGGTGCGGTCAAATTAGAGCTTTTTCCTTGCAATGAAAAAGGTGCCAAGACAATTGTTGTGAATGATACAGAACTTACCAGCTATGGGATCCATGGCTTCCCTATTGCTTGGAGAATATGATGAGCTCTGTGAAGATGAGAGCCCACCAGTGGAACTGCTAGTAAAGTGCATGTTTGATCTGCGGGCACGAGGACCTCCTAACCCTCGCCCAGGGTGAAACATCCTACGTACATGTCGGACACCACTGGATTCATCGTAAGCACTTCATTAAGGAAAGATGAGAGACAGCCAAACATTCAAAAGGGTGCCATTGTTAACCTTCAAGCTCTGAGAACGACTCATAACTTTCAACTTCCATGCACCTCTTCTTAAAAACATGCCTATCAAATACAGCAGTTTGTTTCTAGTCAGACATTGCAGAAGACGTAACAAATCACAGGCAAACTTAGCTGCATTTATTTTGAACCACACGTGAAAATGCTGCTACATAAGAAACTAAACCACTTACATACAGCTCTGCCTTCCTTTTAGATATCGGAGGATGAGAAAAATAGGGATTCGGAGGCGTTTTGGTTTTTGGAAGAGTGACTGACCTGCTTTTAAGCTCATCATTTGAACAATATTTTTGATTTTATCTAACAATTATGCAAAAGACGCAACATAAAAGACGACAATATAAATCCTGATACATTCCTCAACCCTTTTTCGTCTATTCCACACCACCAATATTTTTTTTAAAAAAGAGATGATTTCTGATGAGAAAATTCTGATAAAATCGGATTACTCTGAGAACGCTACCAATAAAAAGTGTATACTGCTCAAAATAAATTTACAGTTATATGGTTCTTGTGTTCCAAGAATTATCTTAAGTACTGAACACAGATTAAATAAACTCCAAAGCATGATTTGAATCCATAAGACTGAAAAGTTCCCTGCACCAACAAAGAGAAATAACCATGTGACGTAAATGAAACAATCAACATCAAAAATGAGTTGTGAGGCACCAGAAAAGCAAACTACAAAATGCTGTACTGGCATATTTCGGTGGATTCAACAGCTTCACGATGATGAATGTCACTGAAAGGATATTAAATCTCTAGGTGCTCTGTGTTCAAGTGTAAGATGAGCTGCAAAATCATCTGTAACATGATTGGGGTCGCCTCCAGGCAATGCTGCACATATTGGACAGATCTGTAAGAAACAAAACAGAAATTACTCAATTGGAAATGAAGGAAAACAAAAAGCAGACCACTACCTACTTTAAATTAATTCAAATTCCTCCAGTTAACATGATCTCACTTTGAATGCTTGTGACTATGGAACAATAAGTCTTTTGAGCAATTGAAGACTTGGTGAGATGGGCATTAGTTACTTATTTTGAAACATGGTTTAGACAAACTGTTTCTCGGCTACCCAATAAGTAAGGATGTGACTTTCGATGATTTCCTTCGTGAACAGTAATAAAACGGTAGAAGAAAAGGCAGTGAAAGTTAAGTCACTGACTATCCTACATATTAAAAATCTCTTCAAAATGTAAAATAACTCTGTCTCTGCATTTTAGGATGAGATTCGGTGAAGTAGCAACATACAATTTTTTTTCAAATCATCAAACAATAAACTAAAAAATAATATTGGAATTGTGGAATTTTAAAACCTCAGAAGCAAACGGTTAAAATTATCCAAAAACTTTTACAATTTCACAGTGTGAAACCTAATCCTTGATTTTTGTAATGAACCTGTGATTGCAGCTTTTATCTCAACAGTGAAAGGCTCAAAGTATATAACATATACATAAAACAGAAAATGAAAGAAATGAACACGCACCACAAAAAAAAAAGCTATACAATTTGTTGCTGGCCTGGGCGCTAAAACGAATCCATACCACAGGAAGGAGTTAAGAAAAAGACATCTGCTACGACCAAAATAAAACAGCCTGATTACTAACGCAGGAGGCGTCACGCAACATTTAGGACACTTAACAGCTTAATAAGAGCCCTGCATTCAAATGGAACGAGGCATAACTGTAGAGGAGGACAAGGCTGCACAGAGTCTAAAGGTGAATAGCTAGTGGGAAGATATTTCCCACTATTTAAAAAAAAGGCAAAAAAAGCCTTAATAAGAAACAGAGGTGCTTAAGGCGGAACAAAGCTTTATGCCGAGATGCTGAAATGCACTATCAATCGTTAGATGTGGGAAGTTTGACGTAAACTGGCCACAACAAACCTATTCAGATGCAGGTGTCTTTATTTTGAAATCCACCACTGGATTTGGCCCCTCTTTCTGAACCATACTTCCACTGACAGTTTTCATAACAAGAAGCCTGTGCACCCATGATGCAAATATAACACAAACAAGCAGGAGTGTAACACTGTATTGCCCTTGGCTGGACAAATGTTTCTTACAAAAGAAAAAAAAAGTTTTTTATGCTTTCACAGGCTGTCTCTGAATGACAAACTACTGAGAAACGTTTCTCCTGCTTCCTATGGTGTGAGGCAAAGCACTACTTTAAAATTAGAATGTTCCTTACCTAAAAGGTTTAAAATGGAATCTATGTTTTTCATATACATAGTACTTCACTTGAGTGTGTTGATCTTTCTGCACAATTCCATAAAGTATTTTAGGCTTGATTTATTTTAATGAAATGTAGGTGACTGGAAGATAGCAGGTATTTTATAGCTAAATCGTAAAAAATTCTAAATTGTGTCATACTTCTTATAATTTTCCATGTAACTTTTTAAACCTAGTTCTGAACAGCCATTTACAAGAAGGCCAGGCCCTTTCATGGCCTCCAAGAGGAAAAGGGAAATTTGAGATTAAATGTTTAACCACAACCATCATCTTTGTTTTCAATATTTCTGATGAAGCCCAAACAAAATATCAATTTACTGATCTCTTTGACAATCAAGGTATAGTTAAAACATAACTGATCCCAGATTAAGAGCAAATCACAAAAGCAGGGACATACTGCCACCTAGTGGGTGACTCGAAGTAATGCAGTGGAGTCACATGTCCACTCATATTGAATCACAAAAAATATATAAGGCCCTATTTATTCATAACCTTTTTAAATCACTTCATTGCACTGTAAATAAATAAATTAATATAGACATTTCACACCTGTGATGCTTTGTGCATTTCTGTTTTTGTCAGTCATTAGCTGCATTTGAAAAAAGGGTAATGAAAACCGGATGATACAGCAGACACAATGAGCAAATACAGGGCCGTGTTCCATAAATTGAACGCTCTTGATTGGGAAATTAACCTCTTAACAAATTTTGTTCCTGAGCCGTCTCACTAGGATTCACTGGATTTCCTTTTTTAATTGCAAACCCAGAGGGACCAATGGGAGGACTGTATGCAACATGGTATTACTCTGACATTTCAGTGGGGAACCCCAGCTAACTGAGTCACCGGTCTTATTCTGCTGCTTGCATTCAGAACTGTGAACAGCTGTAATGCCAGGTTAAGCATATGCTGAAAAAGGCTCTGGGGTAAAAGCCCATAAACCCACTGCATTATAACTTTGACGGACTGTACTATGGGAGGTCTAGTTTCACGGATGTTGACAAACACAGGTTCTGTACAAACCATTCATTTGAGAGCCAAACCCTATACACACAAGCAAAACAAAAAACTTGTTCTTAAATTTCCACTCAATCCAAATTACTATCCATGTCAAACAGCCCACGGTAAAGATGCTGTGTGGTGTGCGGTCACTAAACTACAAATTACAGTCCATTCGGTTTGGCAGAAAAAATCATGTTGGCAACCCTGGCTACAACATTTAGCTTTGCAAATGTGCTTTCATCTAAGAAGCACAGAATGCTCCCAATTAGTCTCTGTTTATCCAGCTTTTACCTATTAAAAAGTTATTAATAACCTGTAATGAAGTTTAAGAGGGCCATCAAACTGTGCTTCGTAAAAACAAATGAAAATGTAAATGCGAATCATAAAATCAAGTTAATTAAGGCTCTACCTGAAATACTGAACTATTTTAATAATGTTTACTTTGCAGAGGAAACTCACCACTTCTGTTGACGTTTCTGCATGTTCTGAAGTGACGTGTTCTTGTAGGGATGTCTCTGTATAACCCATTTTCCCACAATAAGGACAAGTAAAAGACTGGGGCTGCTCTACTGAGAAAGCTTCCCCACCATAATACAAATCTGCAGGAAGAGAGGAAACTAAAGATAATTAATAATCAGTCTCCTAAATATCCAATCCTAAAAAAACGGGTATTTGGTAACACTGGTAACATTTCGCATGCTACTTGCTAACTGCCACACATTGCTTCAGAAAAGTGAAAAGCCTTTCACTGTTTTAAGCATTTTCCTTACTAGGCTAGGGTACAGTAGACAGCATAAGAGAAAAGGCATCTGCTCTTTACACAAAAAAACAGCCAAGGTCTTAAACATCGGAAGAACAAATATAGTTGTGTTGAATCAGCTGTTGCCATTTCCGGGACAGTGCACATTTTTCAGCCTTTACAAACTTTTTAGATTTTAAATACAAATTATAAGGTCCAAATAAGGTAATGCCATGCTGATGCAGTGCTTACTAAGTGGATATCTGGAGGCAAAACAGCTGGATACCTACCAAAATCTACCCTTGTTAATATACACTGCATGGGATGCTCTGTTGTGTGTCTTGTTGTGGTCGCTCCACTCTCGTAACACGATGCGCACAGGTCGTAGTCGTAGCAGATTAAGCACTTGTATCTCCGACCTCTGAAGTTACCTTTTAAACATGCATCACAGCTGACACCTGCAAAACACAGAATGGGGAAACCCATGAGGACGCAGTTTTAAAATGCCAGCTGCTCAAAATCAACTAGTACAATCCCTCCCGAGCTCCGAATGAACTCTGATCTGAAGCAAGTATGCAACGCAAAAAATTAACTTGAACAGAAAAATAATAATAATAACATCACTTTATTAACCCTTTACAATTTCTTGCATTAGGAATCGTCTTTTCGCATACCCCAGCTTGCTCTCCATGAGACACACGGACACACAGATAGGGAGAGAGCCTGGGGTCAGAGCACAGGGTCTGCCATTGTACGGCGCCCATGGAGCAGTTGGGGTTAAGGGCCTTGCTCAGGGGCCCAACGGAGTAGGATTCCTCTGCCGGCCGCGGGATTTGAACCGGCAACCTTCCAGCCACAAGCGCAGATCCTTAGCCACAGAGCCACCGCTCCGCCCACAAAAACCGGAGTCTTTAGAAAAAAAAAAGCAGACTTAATTGTGTTACGGCCATAGTGACTTTACAAGTTGGCTGCAATTAATTTACATTTCTCTACCCCTCAAAATCTTCAATGGCAGATTTGACAAACTCCTCAGCATGGTAACAGGTGGCCACTCTCCTCTCTCATGGAAATTTCCTTCTCTTGCCATTTCTCACTCAACTACAGTTTTTTTTCTAGGTAAAAATCACAACCTCAATGCTATGGTGGACAAGTTTCATAGAAACGTGTACAGTGAAGCAGCGAAGAAAACCCACAAGTTTTGGAGACGTGTTAGCAAGCACAGTCAAAGCATTAAGGCTGGGGCAAGGACTGGGGAGAACGGTGGCAGACATGTCCAGCAGCTAGAGCCATTCATCTTCTGACATGGTTCAAGCTCCACTGTGAGGCACCACAGAGCCTTACAGTTGTGATACCGGCAACTGAAGAAGTGGCACATCTCTAACAAAGCCCAGCAAGATGCAGGAGGCACCAGATCGCTGATAAATACCCATGTTACCCCCATTAGGGCTCTACATTTCCTCTGCACAAGGAAACAAAAAAAACTATTGATAAATCACCTTTTAATTGATGTTTTTCAATAAACAATCTTGGCCAATCCCAGCAGAACACTTCCAGGAAACCCATTTCCTAAGACTCATGAAGACTTACCAGAAAAGTGATGCAATCACACAGACCAGGACTGCTGTTCTTAACCACAGAAAATTAACAGAGTAAATCTGTTGCTCCCTTGCATAAGGGATTAAATACTCATTTTGTCAGCTCTTCATAACACTACTAAACTTTAGTTCTCTGCGTATATTAAATGTTTACTGTCCTGTAAAGATACTTCCATCCACATTAATATAATTAGCTATATTAACAGAAAATATGAAACAAAAAACATAAGGTCTGATGGTTAAAGATAAAGCTTGGAAGACAAACACCAAATACATTCACACGTCATATAAAACTAAACCACAAGATTGCTTTGTGCATGTCTTAATAAAACCAAAGTATGTGGTTTTGGATACAATGTTTTGGTGTCAATTTGATAAACTTAATCATTCATGATTTAAGTGATTCAGACTGTTGCGTGAGTAAAAAATCACATCATTAGTGAAAGAGTTGAATGGGCACAGATGTTTAGATGATTTAACCTGTTGAATGTCAAGCTTGGTGAACAGAGAAGCAGAGAAAGGAACCGATATAACCTGCTTATCAAGACAACATTGTCTTTGTGCCATCGGCATAGATGTGCCAACATCCCAAGTGGACAACACTGATGTACGTCAGCAAGTGAGAAGCAAGTGTGCAGAATGATATGCTACGTTTTGCAGTAAACAGATCTATCGATGGGGACGTCCAAGTGTGAAGATCTTAGCAGAACTAGTCTAGTCACTAAAAGCCCAAATTGTGGTGACTGACAACAGTCTGACAGCACAGTGCAGTTATGATCCAAATCACTTTGATTCCTGTGGGGTCTGGAAAACTGCCCCTTAGACTGCTCATAGCTCAGCTCAGTGATAGCTTTCTTGGGAGAGAAGAATGTGACAGATATACAGGAAGCTACTTAATTGGCATATGATTGTCTAGGCCCTACGAAGGGAATGCAAATGAATTCCACAAGACACCATTTGAAACGTGGTGCAAAATGAATCAACACTGTGGATGACAAGTTATAATCAATTGATTACAAAATGTTGGTGCACCTGCTACAAAAAGGTCCCCCTTTTCCTAACAACTGAGAATTGGTTGCAGTTGTGACAAGTTATGATCATTTGCGAAAAGATGTGTAATATACCGCGCATTCCTAGGAAATGCTTCAAAACAACGTAAATGTGGACAAGAGTCAAGAAATGTATAAATTAACATCCATCCTTTCCCCCCAATTTATTACAAAAGTATAATGCAGAGTCCTGTCATATTGAGCTAAGCATTTTTTTTTAAATACCCAACAGAAAGGGGTCCACTTGATCCCTGTTTCATTCAATGAGTGACTCTGACATTCTCATAATTAACCACAGAGCTTCACCTGAGCTGGTGTAATTCTGTGGGCAAAGATCCCTACACATCACATTCTCAACTACTCAAGAGTCAAAGAGACGAGATTGGCTTTTTACAGGCTTCCTCATTCACGGAACTAATTGCAGGAAAAAAAATGACACTCTTGTAACTCTGCTTTGGTAAAGTCCCCCAACGCGAAGGTCAACCCAATGACTAAAACAACATTTTCTTTAGTAATGCAGTTTCTCCCGCCCCCGCTATTCTCCATGTACTGCAAGGTCCTCCTGATCCGATTCAAGCATGTTCTGACAGCCCCTGACATGGCTGGAACAGGAGGCTGCTGCGTGAAAGCACAGCTTCCATCAGCCTTGGATGGTTTCAACAGCTGATCAGGTTCCTTTAAAGCAGAGAGTCGACAGCACACGTAGGCACAAGATGGTTATTTCTCAAGAGAGGCCCCCCGGATTCTCCTTGCTTAGAAAGGAAATGCAAAGCTGTGTGGTTCAGTTTCCTGTCACTGCTGCCGAGATGAGAAGAGTTTTAGAGAATACTGTGGTTCAGTAGTGCCCAACAGATGAAGTGCATCACTGCCAGCCCATAAAAACTCAAAAGATCACTCTGTACTATTCACCTGGCTAGACTAAAATCGGGCATGCTTTATAGTATAAACGACTTCATGTGCAAAAGAAATCAGTGTGATGCCCCGAAAAAGCACGATAGTCTATAAGAACATTTAACACAATAAAAACATGTTTAACTTTGTTTTTAACATGTAACAGATAAACATGTTAAAATCTGTTAATCACTACAGATTATGCAATATTAAGTTGGTTCTGACAACTCTAAAAATACAGAAATGCCATTTGATTAATCGTTTAATGATTGAAAATGCATTATTTAGGTCTGTCGCATATTTACATAGGTGTATACATTATCATAGCTTCTAATACACCAGAAAAATTTAAGCAAGTAAAACTTAATAGTTAACTTAATTGTTACAAAAATGCGTTTAAACATCTGCCTCATTATGCACCTCTCAGGAAAAAAAAACATGAATATTTTTAAAAGGATTAAACCACTGGGTGCCAGTCACAGTTTAGGAATATGTAGAACTTTGCTCAGTAGCAAACTGCTGAATATTTTTAAAATTGCTGATGATAAAATGATAAAAGGTAAAAGCACAAGTTATTTATAAACTGAAAATATTATCAAAAACATACAAAAGAAGCAGACCAGGGCGAGTATTTGTGTGGAACAGACCTGGATGAATGTCCATTTTTGAATAACTTTTAGACCCCAAATCTTTCAATCTAAATAAAAGGCTGAGCAGAATATTATAAATGGCTATGCATATAAAATTTTCATTTCTTGTTTCACTGAAAATACCTTGCACAAAACGGATTTCAAAACGGATCAGGGCAGAACTTACTGAAATAAAATGGAAAAGCAAAGCCAAAACTTTGCTTCAAAATACATCAGTTTTAGTTGATTATTAGAATAACACTCTTTTTGAATCTTCAGGAGATAAAAGTTACATATGTAGATCTGCTTTAAATACTCCAAACAGGCTGATTTCAAGCAACACTTGTCCAAGTTCTTTTGTCTAGAGAAGCAAATCCTGTAAGTGCGTGGTTAGGAGCTTGCTGAAAGTAAGATGTAATATGCCTTCTGCTGGAATTTCCCCATCATAAGACAGTTTCTTGGGATGCACAATAAGGCTATTTAAATGATACAAACTGAAGCCTTTTGCATAGTTTCAAAGGAAACTGGATTTAAATTGGCTCTTGAATTCTGGTGATCACAATCTACATTTTGAAGTGATAACAGCATTCTATACGTAAGCCCTAGACAATTCTAGTTTTTTTTCAACCAAATATTCACAGATTAATGAATAAAGGACATACAGCATAAAAATGCTCCATGTTCCATTTTTGACATACGTTAAATACGTACTGTTTTTTTTCATTAAACATATAGATATGCCAACAGTGCAGTAACAATTACAAGAAATATGACAATCCTAAATGGAGAAAACAGTTTTGAAATAAATGATGAGTGAAAGGGTTTGGGTGCCTCAGAAACCAACATCTTTGGCAGAATTCTAAAGTCTGGTAGGGACCTACCAGTGCTCTTATACAACAGTTTATTCAAATCCTGAGCTTTTCTTCTCACTTAAAATTACAGTAAGCCTACACAATTTTGGTGTTCACTACAGATTTTATTAAAAAAATGTTTTGTATATTTTCCTCCTTGCATTATTGACTTGCCAACCAAATGTGATCTATGTACTACACAGAATAGAGACAGGAAATAAAATCTTTTGCAAGATCACTCAGAATGTAAGTTCCAGATTATTATATCATAAACCGGTCACTATTTCAGAGTTTTTAATTGTCATCTCCCATTAAATAGTAATTAGCACACATTTCTTTCAGTAGATCCCAACCAAATACATATTCATTCAGTGTTTAGGATATTTTTTTATTAGTAGTAACTATAACAATATTAAACACCACACACAGTAATCCTATTCTTCTTAACTGCCAGCAAAATTAAATGTTACAAAAAACTTTGCAACAATGTTAAATTGTGAAAAGGCAGGACTGAAATGCAGGTTAAACAGGCTCTGGGATTAGAGATAAGCATCACCTGTGAATTGTGCTTGAGGGACTTATGAGGCAAAACACTCAGCGGCTGTAATATTAAGTGAAAATCTGCCCGCCTAGTTTCATGTTTAGTTGAGCTGTAGTGTTTATAGCAGGGAAATAGAACCAACTTACAGCAAGTTTAAATAAATGTCACGTGATTAAAAATACACTGAAAATACAATGAGTAGTTACATACATTATACAGTGCCTTGCAAAGGTTTTCAATCTATTACCAATAGTTATACTCTTGTGAATCACAAATATTTACAAGTTGCTTCAAATTAGCATTATATTCAAAACTGTCATGTACAAACTGAACACTGTTATTTAACAGTAAAGACACATTACAAAGTGAAATTTACAGATTGTCGAAGAACTGGGTTCCCTTAATTTCCCTCCGTAAATCAGGAGCTGGGAGAAGCAAGTTTGTCAGCAAATGCCACTGGAAATTGTTTCAGATAGATCTGCACAAGCTTTTCCCAGTAGAAGGTGTCCTGTTCACAGATTCGTCCTGGCAAAAACGGTCCAGTTCTGTCAGATCCGTCGGGGATAATAGACCTCAATCTTGGAAGTCTCTAAATTTTCTATTGGATTCAAGTCAGGACTTTGACTGGAGCACTCAAGAACATTCACTTTCTTCTGGTCAAACCACCCATGTGTAGCTGTAGTCTAGTGATCCAGGTCATTGACCTGCTGAAATGTGAATTTTCAATCCACTTTAAGAGGCTTGTGTGACTAAGGCAGGTTTTCTTCTAGGATTCACCTATTCCTAAAGACTAAAGTTTGAAAGAAACACTTTTGTAAGATACTATATAAAATTCTAAAAGAAACACTGATGTAGGTGATCTTCTTTAAAATTTACTTATCAATCTCAATGACAGGAAGTCACTCCAGCATTTCTGTTCAACAGAGAAGGACGCAAAAACAGAAAAGATTGTTTTTTCCAGGTGGCACAGTGGCATGACTGTCAGTGGCGATGCCTTATGGCTCTTGAGACCTGGAGCTTGTTTTGAACTAGGGGTACCTTCTGTGTGGAGCCTGCATACTCGCCTAATGTTCTCATTGGTTTTCTCCAAGTACTCTAGACTCCCTCCACCATCCAAAAACATGCTGGCTAAGCTAACTGATGTCTCTTAACTGTCTTTGTGTGCATGACCTGCAATGGACTGGTGTCCATTGGACTTCTGTCACCCAAGTGGTCTTACATTGTGTCCTGTGCTGCCAGGACAGGCTATACTGCTGTGACCAAAATACATGGCTTTCAGATAAATTGATATATGGACTCACTATCCTAGAACTGCAAACGCAGCCAAAGTGAACCCGAAACACGCTCATGCAGCGTTTTAAAAAAGGCAATAAACTCTCATTCGCATATTTACAGTTGTTAAAATACTGCTTTGAACACTCTGAACCAATCCTGCGGTGTCCAATCCTGCTCCGGCAGGGCAAGTGTCCAGAGATTTTCAAGGACTCTGTAACGCAGCAGCACCTGAAGAGCTGGGAGAAGCTGTTAAAACTGGTTGGGTGATGCCAGAAGCCCATTGGCTTAGAGAGAATTGGAATGAAAACCCACTGTTACGACCCCAAGTGTCTAGGGGTAAAGGGGTGTAACATTTAGGATAATTTTTGGAAGCAGGTGGGTTCTGGTGAGGGACTAGGAAGCGTGATAACAAATGTGGGTGCAAAAGTGATGATTTTAAGTTGAATAAGTGACTGGTAAGACACGATAACACACAGGGGTAAGGAACTAGAGTGGTTCCAAAGAAAAGAAAATAAAGAAAATGGAGCTGGCTAGGAAAGTGAGGGAAAGCTAACCTGACTACAAATAAAAACCCGAAACACACGGTCTTCGGTGTCTTCAACACCCTAGCTAACCTCCACTGACTACCCAAAACCATACAAGACAAACGGCACTCACCCGTACTAAACTAGTGTGACTAATACAAAAATCAACTATGTGTGCAGAACGTACCCAACAACCTAAACTAACCCTTAACGCAAAAGTTCACACAAAAACACAAGTGAACCAGGAATACAAATAAGGGAAAATGAGAGTAATCAATAGGAACAGGGTACAAAAGAACACAAAGGTTGAACATGTAACACGTTAGGGCAAGGTAATGGCAAAACAAGGATAAACACAAACGAAAGTACAAAGAGACGAACAGAAACCAACAAAAGCCGAAACTATACGAAAATACACACACATAGCAAAACAACAAACCAACAAAGCTGAAGCAAAAGCGAAACGAAGCGATAACCAAAGCAAAATGAAGCAAAGCAAAACCAAGCGGGACCGAAGTCAAACGAAAGGCCTCTCCTTCCTGAAAACCTCCAGGTTATATAGTGAATAAGATGCACTCTGATTGGCTGAGAGGCTGATTGATTATGACTTCATACGGAACAGTGGTGTAATGGTGGGCCAATGGGAAGGGAGAACAATCAAAGGTCAGCAGTGTGGAACATAGCAAAAAACACACACAGACCACACACTGGGACGTAACACCCACCAACACACAGCTCCAGGAGCAGGGCTGGACACCTCTACTTTATACCAGCAAAGGTTCTCCTGTAAACTATGAATGCAAATTAGAGAAGAGAAATCTCCAGGGCAACCTAATTTACCACCAAATGGTAGATGGGCTTAATATCATCACACAGACTCACGGTAACAGACACATATGCTTGATTTATCATGCATGTGATCTTCAGATGTCTAACCTAAAGAACCAGAAGGTATCAATATGCTTTCTTCAAATTTGAAAACTTTGCTTTGTAAATGACAAATTCCAGTCTGTTACGTCTCTGTTACATACATAGTAAATGAACTGAATTTGTACATGAAGCATGTCTGAGCACCATGATAACTGCATAAGTAGAACTGACTCTTAAATTACTCCCCTTAATTCTATTTAAACTGTTAGAAATTGCAACGGATTTTCCAGATTCCATCACATGTTCAGTGTGGCATTCAGGTTTCTTCCCATATGTTCACATTTCAAGGAAATGAAGTTGCCAGAACATTTATGTCCAAACCACCTATTATAAGGAAACGCAGGTGGTCATTATAATACAAAAAGGTGAAACTGCCAATTCTACCGAGTGGGTTGAAACAGATCTCAGCTAAAGTGACTTGGCCATCATTTAATGTTTCTCTTGGGAGGCCTGGGGATTTTCACAGCACTGCCAACTCCAGTCACCGAGAAACTATTCCTTTTATTCTTCTAAAAAACAAATAAAACAGATTCTTTGCAAAAAGGAAGCTAGGAAGTAACTGACGCCACTTACATTTGGCGAAGGTTTAAATTAGTCATTCTTTAAATCTCTAAAATTCTCTTTAAAATGTCATTAGCGTAGTAGGTGGGACTTGAGCACAGTCCTACCACAGCTGTCAGTGCTGTTCTGCAACTTTAGTTCTCTCTCACAACAGGCTATAAAATATTTGATTATGCTGGAACTAAACCAGCAAAGACTTACCTCTGAAAACATTCAAGGTTTATTTATTGTAGGATCCTTCAATAGCAAGGAGTATTGCATGTTTTCACATTTAGAGCACTGAAAGGGCATGGAAAAGCAAAACAGATACACTTGTGTGGAGTTTCTATTTGGTAACTTGACGTTTTAACATTTAACGTGAGCTTGTGATTAGGTTTTTAACAGGTTTCACCAGAAAAGGTAATGGAAAACAGAAAAGAACCTATCAGCATAATAAACAACAAAGAAGGATCTTTCAGGAATTATGACAACCATACTAAAAACATAACCCTCTTAGGGCTTATGTCAGATTTGAGCTGGGCAAGCTCAGTGTAATTATTTTGTCAAAACAAGCATCCTGTTTGCCCAAATAAGCAAGTTGATAAATGAGTCAATATCAGCATCTCATCGGCAATGCCGGCCTGTTCCTCAAATACACATTGTGGGTACCCAGTTAAGTACTAAAGGCATCTGCTTAGAAGGCAAGCTGGGCCATGTAGCCCAGAGATTGAAGGTTTAAGCCCTGGTGAGGCTATGAGCATCTAGCAATCGACAAGGTGGGCCAAATGGCCTCCTCTCACTGTGACCTTTCTTATAGTCTTGTGCTACAGTATGGCAGTACTGCCCAGTGCCTCCTTAATTTCTTCCAACACAATGAGAACTCGCCAGCTTTAACTAACAACTGATTCATATCTATAACACTGTGTTCTAGTTCTTTAAGTCCACATTTTAATTTAAGTGACCATTCCAATTATCATGAGTGACACACCTTGTTAAACGACATTTGACAAAGTATAAACCAATGTGCAACTACGATAACATTAATAATCAAGCAGTACATAGTAGTACAGATACACTCATGCTAATACGTTTAAAGTAAGGGGGCAAATAGCATGGACAGTAGCTTAAGATGAGTTCAGCATCTAAGGTGCATAGCTTCCTCAAATCCAGCATCTGAGAGCAAACCTCGCTGAAGCCACAGAAGCAAGCGACAGAAAACAGACAGGTGATCAACCGTGCACTACTATCGCAGAATTTACACTTTGGTCCAAGAGCAGGAGCTTGAAGCGACGAAGAAGGGGACTAAGCTGACAGCTCAATACAGAACGCTGCAAGGTGCAGCAAAATGTCGAGTTTCAAAAGAGTTCTTAACGCTACTAAGTAGACATACTCATTTTTTTGAATTCAGGTGCAGTGCCTTCCAAAGATGTAAACATTACTCCTGGGTATTTCTGTCAATTATGGAAGAAAAGCAGACGGACCCATTTTCAAACCAAGCGATGAAGGAAGATAATGAAGAAAGGGCATGCTCCAGCTGAAGCTCACTGCACAAACAAAAGCAAGTCATATCTTCCTGAAACATGTGAAGACAGCGCAGGGCTTTAAATCCACTAAACTGTGGCACAACAAACGCCACAAATCAATAAATTGGAATTCAATCTGACCTTTTCCAAATGTGATTCTTCTTTGAAAAATGCTTACAAATGTATTGATACCGAGACTTTAGAAAATAAATTTAACTGTCATACATTTTAGTATTCGCAATCTAACAATTTCATCTCAAATCCCTGCTTGGGACTATAAACAATTTTTTTTTTTAATGTTAAAGAAGGGTTTTCCTATAGTGAACAGGCCAGGTCCTCATTGGACTGGTAAACCCCGTATTCAACCTTTTTTGGTTAGTTTCAACCATTACATAGGGATTTAAATATCTAATAAATAGTGTACATTGTATTAAACCATGATGTTCACTTTCAAATTTGCCATTTACTAAAAAATGTAGAAGTCATAGGACGAAACAGACACCAAATTTGTCGACGTGCATTGTGGAAACAGATCACAAGCATCTGCGGATATTTCACTGAATTGTTCTAAAGCTTGGAAGGGAATGATAAAAACAAATATGCCTCACAGTGCCTGCAAAGATTATGCCAAAATAAATACCTAGAAATACAGCAAGTGGAAGCAGGCAGGAAACACCTCAACACAGATGTAAGGTACATAGCTGTGTTATTGTGTAATGCTGGAATATTACTATATATAGCAATATATATTAAAAACATGTATACATATTGAATACTGCTGTAATGTTTGTGATACACTTCCCAGTGATATGGCAATCTGGCTCATAATCGATAAGCTAGTAGTGGCAAGGCTCCGACATTTTCACTTTGTACTTTTCCTTTGAGAAAAGATCATTCAAGCATCTACATCATCCTGCTCCCATCTTGAGTGCATGAAGGCATTCAGAGTGCTCTCACAAAAAAAAATAACTTGCGAACAATATTAAAACATCACTGGAACAAAGGCCCCAGATGTCAGAAGGCAAGGCTCACTCCTCAATAGCTCTCCAGTAAAAATAGCTTTAACAAGTCCAACTAGAAATTCCTGGCAAATGGAAGCCTTATTGTGTACAGTCTCCACTGTATCAACAGTGGTTAGCCGGTGAGAACAATCAAAATAAGTATTCAATGACTGGTACCAACATGGTATTCACCTTTGTTGGAGGGTGGTAATAAAGACAGCAGCTACATATCTGTTTGGTCTCCTGGGGAATAAAGTTAAGTGTCTTTTAAAGTGAATGACTTATTTAAATAAAGTGAGTGTATGCACACCAGAATAAGCCAACACATCATCATGTATATATAAATAATTACAAACTACATGATGATTACTCATCAATACAAATAAACTCATCAATACAAATAAACGTCAATAGTTGTACCTTGTTTAATATATGTTTCCAAGAAACGCTGCCAATGATCGGCGAATATCTCTGGGGGACAATCTGGCGAAACTGGGACGAAGATCTGCTGTAAGATGAACCCAGCTGTCACAGCTAACGGCGATTTTTCTTTCTTTAGTCAAGTCAACACAGTTTATAACATCATAACACTACAGGTGGTATAACACTGCTACTGCTGCTTAGGTAGGACTTACATGGGCAGTGCACGCATACACAGAAATGATTCCCCACAACGGACGCAGAATGTTCTGCACCGGAAGGGCTGGAGGTGGAAAAGTCAGCACGTGGACTGCATCTCCCTGCTCCAACACCTTCAGCTGACGCTGCTGCACTGTTCTTTTTTCCCAGTTCCCCTTACTGTGTCCTAAATTATAGAATTAAAATGTGAGAATTCATTGTTTGAGTGCTGTCACAAACACGGTGATGCCAATTAAGCAACCATTATACATTCATACCACAGTGTTGATGTCCAAAATAGAAAACCACCACTAAAATAGCAGTTTTGTTTAAGACGACCAACAAGAAGAAGAGGGTATCATTTACAAACTAAAATTACGTATTAATACTGTTTTTGTAATAAAGATGGAGCAGGAGGCGTTTTGCATCACAGGCTCTGACGCACTTTCAATGGAAAGAAATACTATACTGAAGCTGTACATCACGTCGATATTAAAAAATAATGTTACCTGGAAAGAAAAGCTATGAAGGCTTATTCCTTCATGTTTTGTGTAAGAAAACCAGGAAAGCAGGGGAACTGCATGCTAGCATACTTGTGCACTAAAACACACAGTTGAGAATCTATACAAAATTAACATGTGCATAGAAAAAGGGTCCCATCATTTTCTTATCCCTTTCTGATGTACCTGCTTTAACTGATGTAAGCAAACTATTTAATAATCATTATTAATAATTAATTGCATATATATACCCAAGGATCTCAATTTGCTTTACACATAGGAAGAAGACCCACTTCAACCATTACTGAAAAACAGTACCACCCAAGTATTTACCAGCACAGCCGTTCAGGTAGAGAGGTAAGAAACTGCTTCACCAATAATGGGAACTTTAGGTAAGTCAGATTATTAAGTCCAAAATGGAATTTAGTCCGTTACCACACCTAATATTGTGAAAGGTACGACAGGATTTTTAATCACCGCGTAGTCAGGACATCAATTTAACATTTCAAAGGAGAGCTCCTTCATAACTCTTATTTAACAGTGGTGCATTTCAATGTCTTTGCTGTTGACGCATCAGGAATGCTTTTTGAGAAGAGTTCTCATGCAGGTTCTCATGTTAAATTATACAGCGAATCAAAAAAATGAATTAATGGATTCTGGATGTGATTAAACATTTTTGGTATCAAACATTTGATAGAAATTACTGTTATATTAGCACTACATCACCTCAATTGCGTGTGTTGATTGGGCACAGGCATGAGATGTTTAACCAACCATAAAGCAATCAACTTAAACTCAGAGAGGAACCAATATAGTCACTTATCAAGAGGATAAGATGGACAAGTGTCTTCATGCCATTGGTATGTTGGAGGCTGGACTAAGCAAACTCAGTTCTCTCAGCAGTGGAGCCAAATCCTCTTTAATGATGAGCAAAGGTTTTGTGCAGACCACCCTGATGGTCAACAGCGAGCATGGCAGAAAGTGTGGCACAGGCAATAGCTAATCTTACGAACTGATGGGGGGGGTCAGAGTGTGATGGTCAGTGTCTACTTGCTATAGGACTTCCATTCGGAAGGACCAGTATCAATCAGACTGCATGGAGCAACACTGGAAAAAAGTCCTGGGACCTGCAATCCCAGTTTCTCCTCCTGATGTGACAACACATGTCCTTGTGCTGCTCAGGCAACAGTGTCTTTCTCGAAGGAAGAGAGGGAGTTATTCGCCACTCGCGAGCATCGGAACGGGGCAGGATCACAGAAGACTGCGTCTGCTGCCCAACACAAAGCATGTGTCACAGCTACACAGCTTGCATCACTTTCAGCGCTGGCCACACAAGCTAGCAGACTGTGACTTTCACAAACAGACCTCCTGTTGATCAACACTGTCGATGGCAAATGCTAATCAGCACAATCAAGTTACTTGTGTCATGTCTGTTCATTAAAATGTCAGTGCACTTACTACAAAAAAACTGAAATGTTCCCGATAAACTACAGGTTTGTTTCAGTTGGGATTTGTGATCATGTCTGATAAAATGTGTATAATACATTGTACATTCCACTGAAAAAATTCAAAACAAAGTGAATGTGGACAAGACTCAAGTATAAATTCATTTCCTTTTCCCAAATTAATGCAAAAGTATAATGCAGAGCCCTGCACTGGGGTGACAGACTTTTATTGCATATAACACCAACACTGATATTGCATTTGTAATCACTTTACTGGCAATTCTACTGACCTTAAGGCTTATTATAAAAAAGTATATTGTGTTTTATAACATTACATAATCATAACCTTAAAGTATTTTTGAAAATGTCACATTGCAATAAGAGAATTTTTAACTTCACAGAAACAGAATCCTTATCCATATTGGATTTAAATTGCTTTTGGTTTCTTTATGCATTCATTAAACATTAATCAATGCGAGAAATTGGTACGCCTTAACTGAAATTAACTGTCCAGACAAAACACTCCTCAAAATTAAAAAGATTTAACACTGATTGTAGGGACACAGGTACATGAAGGTCACATGATAAATATGACATATGTATTTGATTTTTTTTTGCGTTTTCTAGTCTTTCTAGTAGATCACACCTCAAACTCTTAACTGCCAACAAGTTAATAGCAAAGTCAAGCAAGGCATATCTGCACAGGGGTAGAAGCTAGGGTACTATTACAGTAAATTAAAAAACACAAGTATATGTATTAAAGTTCTAGAATAAGAAATAAACACCATTAGATATGCAGCAATTTTTCACTGGGAGAGGAGCTTCAATGGGATTAAGCATTAAGACGGAAGACTTGTTCCACAGCTTTCCTCATAATTCAATTAAATATGCTGATGAGACAGCTCAGAAGAATGACGAGCTTTACCCATCTTGAGGAGGATGATCAAGTTATATCTGCTTTCCTTTGAAAAAAAACTGTCAGTCAATGATACATGGAAAAGGGTTAGATAACGTCAGAAATGTATAGTGTATAGGCGTCTACATCCTGCGGAATACACAGGCTTAAAAGAAGCCTTTATGATCCAACTACGTATAATTCCATTTAGAACAAAAGTTGGCAAATAATCCAGTAACATTCGTGCTATAATAGTCATCTAATTAGATCACTTCCCTGAGGTGAAAAATCTGCTCCAGGAACTTGAGAGGAAACGAGGCATCTACTAGAAAGGGTTTATTTAATCGGCAACTACAATCTAGTGTATGTCTTTCACTGCACACCAAGTACGGGACCTACCAAAAAAACTTGCGATCTATTCTGTAGCAGAAGCAGGGGAAATGCGAAGAAAGTGTGGCAAAAATGTTAATGTTAAGTGCAGACCGCACTGACATTTGTGTCGGACCTTGCAACAGTAACAAGAACCAGAACCTGTGGGTGGAGCCCAGTAGATTAATGAACCAAATGAGGCGCACACAGCCCACAGCTTCTCCCAGATCCTAACTAGAAAGCAGATGAAATGGTTCTGCACAGGCAGGATCGGAACAATGTGGTAGTCATCAACATATCATTTCTAACAATTGGTGAAGAATAGCATTTAAAAACGTCTCTCCTCATTAGACCACGCAACAGAGCTCTCTAGAGAACTGCAGCAACCTCAAAATAAGAGCTCAGAACTCAGGCTTTTAAAAGCTTCTAAAGCAAGAAACAAGAAAGAAAAGCTTGTTTTGCGAGACTAACCCTGAGAAAATGAAAAGGGAGATGGGCCAAACGGACATGAAATGTGGACATTTAAACCATGATCCTCTGGGCCAACAACAGCAACAGTGTCGTTATGAAGCTGCCGGAGGATACACAAATACTAACACTACAAACGTATCAAATTGCTGTTGGATCACACTTTTTCCTGTTGCTCAGACCTCTTTGTTTGCAACTCCTTGGTCTTAGTAACCAGTAAATTTCAGCAAGCATTTCAGTGTAGTTGCACAGTCCCAGTCATTGAATGTGGTGGCAGAGGAACCAGGGGACTGGGGGGTGTACAGGTCAACACAGAGCTGTCTGTTTCTGTGTGAGAAGATCCAGAGAGCTCCACAACATGACTGAGCAAGGTTCTTAATTTGATGCTTTCTCAACACTGTTCCAGCAATTCACTGTATTGGATTGTGGAGTGCCATACAGTATATACTGCCAGGACATACCACACAAGAAACCACAGTGCTTCAGTCAGCTGACCTCTCCCGTGCCCAATTTAACATCTATTAAAGATGTTAATCTGCAGCAAAAGTGCCATTAAATGTTTCACAAAAAGCAGAACTACAAATAAAACTCAATGAGAAAGGGAACATGACAGAGTGCACCACCGCCATGCAAAATGTTTACAGTGTTCCCTGCAACACTGCAGCAGTCATTAAAAAGCCATAAAGAATTTTACACACTCTTGATTTTTACTGAAGTTGAAATACACCTAGATCATTTCCTTTTACTGCCTTCCACTTAAATTAAAATCACTGGCTTCATTAGTGGGACACAGACTAGATACTGTACAAGTATGTCAAACACTTGTTCGCACGTTTTTGGGTACTTTTGGAATAAAAAAAGAGAACTCTTTACTTCTACAAATAGATGGAATAACAACTAAAATTCAAGCAATTAAATGACAAAGCTGATTTCTGGGTTGAAAAGGTTTTATGAAGAAATGCTTCCACGGCTTAAAATGTATGCCACAGAACTCTACAACCTTTTCTGAGATAAAATTGACCAAAATAAGACCAAAACTGACCCATTTTAATAATAAGCACAATTACTAGCCTACTGAGATGTAGGTAACCAAGAACGTTTTAAAAAAGCAAAGTCTAACTGCTTCAGAGATCTGGAAGAACTCTAGGCTTCTGAGTTTGTTCCCAAACTTACAAACTAGCCATGCAGGTTTTAAAGACCCAGTACCAATGTCACTTCAAACAAATAATAATTCAATTAAGCAATTAAAGACTCAGAAGATGTTGCAAGAACTACCAGCTATGGAACTATAGCTAAGCTTGGCTGGAACATCAACATAAAAAAATCCAGGGTGTATAGCCTACCCTTAAGACAACAACAAAGAACACATGGATAAGTTTAATGCAGAATTTTAATTGCTCCCAAGTAGCATGGCTGTGCCTGCATCACAGGGTGGGCCTGCTTTAGCTATTCTGACATGAAACATTCCTGAAGAAAAGAAATTCAGCTAAGTACCAAGATTCACACAGAAACGATACTTTACGGTTTTGGGTTACTGGGCAGTGCTCCACTACTTAGCATGGCATCTATCCAGTCTCTGTGCAACCTACCCTAGACTTTGTTTTGCTCAATAATACTGCTTTAATACACTATCGTAGTAATTTTGCTTGATATTAAATCGAAATGTTATTGGCACAATTATTTGAAAACATACAATGGTTTTTCAGTCTAGAATAATTTGCAATTTCTGAAAACCGTGCTGAATGAACGTTCAAGCTGATATATATAAAATTGATCACCTCTTAATATCTTCAACAATGTACAAAAATCACAAAAATAAAACTTGAGGAGATGAATCACACTGTTCTCTTGTAGACGTTATGAGACAAAGATAGGAAATGTGCATGACAGATCTTTAACTCATCCTTTATACAATTAACAAGTAAATTTGTATTGTGACTGCAAAACACAGCCAACTGAAGATGATGCTTTTAAAACCTGAAAAGAATGTTCAACCCGTCCTAGAAAAAGCTATTAAGAAAAAAAATGTAAAGCACTTGACTATCAGCTGGAATTACTACAAATTAAGCGCATGCTATTCAAAGACTGAATGTTTTCTAAGGACTATATTTTTTTACAACTAAGCTATTTTTTACTTTGTCTAAATTTAAAATATATACCATATTTCAGTAAACTGAGAGGCATGTGTGAATGTTCGAGGAAAAATACTAAAAGTGTTCAATTAACTTCACTTAAAGACAGCCAGTGAACGTATAGGATACCATGTGTTTTGATGCAAAGTTGGACAAATCCTCTGTAGTATTAGAAAGACAATTACAGATTTATTTTGACAGTAAAACATTAAACTTTGCTTCATTCATCAATGCACAATCATCCTGAACTATGTAATATGATACTGAACCCAGTTCTTAAAAGTATTTAAACACATACAAAAAATGTGGCTTTTGGACATCGATAACTCCAATAACTCATTTATAAAGCTACTACCCAACAATTAAAGTGTACACAATCACCAGCATCAGAAAAGCATAACAAGAAAGCAAGCTCCCACACCTCTTCAGTAAGATATCTAAATAATATATACACTAAGTAGTAAAAAGCACAAAAAAGTAACTGACAACCCATATAATTTTAGTACAACTTGGGAACAAGTTGCAATAAATCAGGCCTGGAGAAAAACAAAAAGAATTCTAAAATCAGCCTGGCACTTCGATGTATTCCTTCTTCCAGCATTTAAAAGCACCCTTTCATGTTGTCTTCACAGAAATGTTGGCAAAAGTGTCGCATTTCTTGCCTTTCCAGATATTCTTCCCCAATAGTCAGAATCAAATACACTCCTTAGTTGAATTTAAGAAAGCACTGACATAAAAGCAAAGGAATGTTTACTGTGACAAACACAACAACAAATCTACCACAGATACAGAATGCTGTTCAGGACCATAATAGTTACGTTTGTGATGAAAGAGCTGTGAGCTAGCAAAGTTAGGATTTTATTAAAACCAGTTTCAGAAACCAGACCTCCTTCCAGAAAGCTGCAATGGAATTGGACGTTTCAAGCATTGCAATAGGGATGAGACTATTATTTTAGAATATCTTTCCACTTTCACAACATTTGTGCTTTGGGCCATATTGCACTGAAAACAAGCAAACAAGCTCAGACTTAGCTTGTGTCCTTTATAAAAGGGGTTAAATTACAGTACTTATTTCTACATCTCTACCACTGTCCCTATTGGGGTTTTTTTTGCATCACAACCCACATATCTTCTACAGTGGTTGATCACTCTGACTAAGGTCTGCAAGTCATCGTTTCATGGTAAACAGTTCTATTTACCCAAAATCTGAAAGAGAAAAAATTCAGTAATGAGGCAAATTAAGTAGATTAACGAAGCAGAGATTATTGGAAGAAGAACTCCTTCAAAAATGTGGAAGGGATTCAATCTTTAATATAACGGAAGTTCAGTAAAAACCTGGGTTAAACTTAAATTCACTAATTTCAGAGAATCCTGGTGAACACAAAATCTTAATCAGTTTAGTAGATCTGTAATTTAGTCAAATCTATAATTAAAGACAAATTGTGCAGCTGAGTCATTCAATCGTAATGGCCAATGCCTCCTGTAATTCCTTGATTTAAGGTGCACAGATAAAGATGGTCTGAATACCAAATTAAATACCAGTTGGGTGTTTTCACATCAAGTGGAGTCTTTTTCATTCATAAATTACCACTTTCAAACTATACATAAGCAAAGCAGCAGTCTAAACCCAGGATCAATGCTTATTAACTTTTAATGTCACCCATCGCACTGAGGCTGGTAAAAAAAGAACTCTGAACAACTTGATCAACTCTTTGCTTTTCTGGATTAAGCAAAAACCGTTCACTGATGTGGCTCATGCAGTTCTTCAGAAACCATATACATGTGCAAACGCTGGATTTCGGTTGCAAACACGCCTACCCCGCAGATACATCTAGGTCTCTCCCACCACCCAGTCTTCCTAATATTTCATAGCATGAAACAGCACTGCACACACACACACGAAACGCTGAATAACCGGAACTACATTCATTAAGATTTATTTTTTCAGATTTGGCTAAGGTTTAAACGCAGATTCCTCCTTGTGAGCTACGATTTACTGTAACATGCTTAGTAATATATAATTCCTCTTCCCCCAAAAGTTACCTTGCAATATCACAGCGATTATAAACTATCAGTATCGTCAGTGCAACTCCAGAAATAAATAATGTTTAAGGGAGCTTATGATTTTGAGAAAGGCAAAGGATTCAGATGGTAGCAAACTGCTTGTACAGCTGATTATGTAACAAGACAGCCAATACCTAAATTAAAAACTCATCTGATACGCATATTACTTGTGAAGTACATATATATAAACATGTCGATGCGCTATTAACTCTTAAACGAAATTCACCTTTTCTTGATACGTAATCAGTAAATATCGACAGCCTATTGAGAAAGAAGACGCAAAGCAGATTAAATTATGAGCAGTAAAACGCAACACCATAACCAGAAGTAACTTAAACTCCCCAACAGTCCAGAACAGGCAATCTCTTGTTGAAACCCAGCCTTAATATTTTGTTTTTTCCAGAGTCGGTATTCGACAAAATGAAACCCGAAAAGGCACAGTAAAGCAACACCCAAGCAGTAAAGCGATCTCGATATTTCCTTGACAAATTCAAAGCGGTGGCTCAAAGACGCACCGTGCCCTGTCTGCTCTCGGAGTAGTAGGCCTCTGACAGGCCTCATCCTTGCATCGGCCACCTTGATGACAGTGCAATCAGCACCTCAGTGGCCGGGAGTCCGGGGGGGGGAGGCTCGGAAAAATCCACGATTTCACCCCCGTAGCGACATCCGAAGAGGCACTACCTGGGCCTTCTCCGAAAGCTCGCAGTTCGCCCGTTTCCGTGCTTTGCCTCCCAGCAGGGCCGGGGCTCTGCCGGGTTCGACCCGAAGGAGATTTATTTGGAGTCTCGTCCTTGCGCTTACTCGGCGCAGTCAGGCTCCGGCTAGTTACAGCCCGAGAGAGAGGGGGGTTGGGAAAAAAAAGTGGCAAATTTTCATGGCGGCCGCCATCATGCGCCTCTTCCAATGCATTTCAATACAAAACATGGCAACCCCCTCCGCCGAGCGCCGCCGTCTTCGTCCGTCTCCCTCTTCATGGCACCCATTTTTCCCCGCTTACCTTCATGTCGGGACATCCTACAGACGCTGACACAGCCCCCTCCTTGGGCTCCCTGGCACGGATCACACAAGAAGATGCCGCTTTTGAGAAGTGAAGCCGGGACTCGCTCTCTCTCGCCTCTTTTCTCATGAAGATGGATCCGGAGCTCCCAGCTCTCTGCCTCCCCCTCGCAGTCTGTCACTGCTGTGCTGCCGGAGCGCTGGAGGACTCCGATCGAAACGCTAGAGGGCGCGCCTCGCCCCATGCTTCCCTACTGACCTGGACAGGGCGAGCTGGCTGCTCTTTACTGAACGAGTCCCGAGCAGCGCGGAACTGGCTACAATCTGTCATTTTTTTTAAACAAAACTTTATTCAGTGAACTGAAAAATTACAAAGCACCAACAGCGCTGTATTTACATTTTTTCAATAACATCAGAAAGTTTTAGTAGAAGTTGGTTAAAATACACTCCCGAATTAAATTGCTACCCATGAATACATTGAAGAAAAATATATTTTACTGTCATTACACTTTATATTTTTATCTTTAAGAAATTAGTCTGTTAGAAATTTAGATTTTTCAGTCTATGGAAGTCAAGATTAATAATAACCTATAAATCATTGTGAAAACTGTTTTGTACGTTCTGTGTGTTTATATCTCTCACAGACAGAAGTAATATATTACCACGTTGCGCGGATGAGTATTTTTTGTGTGCTGACTTTTTTTGTTCGTCTCCTTTACGTTACATTGCTACGTAACACAAAAAAATATGATGATATGTCGCTTCTTTAAACTTTTTTTATACACATATGCAATGGTATATTCTAAGACTCATCTCATACTTCCAGACCTTTTAATCAGTGTTGTATTCCTAAAGTATGTAGCATAAATATCTACTATTTACATGAGCAACTCCTAGGCCCCTTGTGATAAAATAAAAACAACTTGTCCTATATGTTTGTGTTTGTCCTGTTTTAGAACATAAACTTGTTTAT
Source organism: Atractosteus spatula (assembly GCF_055471065.1). NCBI lineage: Eukaryota > Metazoa > Chordata > Actinopteri > Semionotiformes > Lepisosteidae > Atractosteus > Atractosteus spatula. Next base: position 54,103,644 of record NC_142708.1, on the reverse strand, counting down.
CTAGCCTGTTTAAACTGGTAATAGTTAATTGATGCCCTGATTTCTTTCACATTATCAGCTTTAAAAAATGTGGCTGAACTGCTTGTTCCATACCACTACAACCCTTTGGGTAAAGAAGTGCATCATGTTCTTGGTTTTAAATTGCTTCCATGTAGTTTCCACATGTACCCACTGGTTCAGATTTCTGCTTGAAGGCTACTTGGTCTAGTAGTGGTAAGGCTGAGTATATCCAACTGGTTGTTGGTTGTAATTATTTATCAGATACCTTTATGCACTATTGCATAGTAGCATGGTGATGGTCATTAGGGCTTCATGGTTCTAGAGTTCTCTGCTCATTTATGGGCTGGGGTGCCTTCTGTGTGGAGTGTACATGTTCTCTGCATGGGTTTACTCCTGGCACTCCAGTCTGTGTTCACCTCACAAAGACATGCTGATATGTGGGTTTGTTATTCTAAATCGCCTGTTCCACGAAGATATTTTCATGAAGACGCTCACATATTCATGGGCATCCTGTGGACTTCCCTTAATAACAGACCTTACTACAGCACCTTGTGGAAGGAAGTGGATTCATTATTGCTAAGAAATTCTAAACAGCTCATTTCCTGGTACCCAAGAATTATAGTTCCTCCCACCTGATCCTTGACACAGGTGCTTCAATATCGACCTGAAAGTAATAGAATTGTGCATGGAGACCTTTAATCAGTTCCTAGTAGGGATTTGTTTGTGTCCATGAACACACGCTGAAGGAAACATACTTCCACCTTTCCATTGTAAAGCACTACTGGTACTGTACATCTCCATTTTGCTCTCAATGATTTTAAGTACTTACATTTTTAACACAGGGTCTGCTTCTTTGCAGTGCAAGAAATTTAGAGCAATGAAATGAAAGAAAAGTTGTTTCAGGATATAGGAAATGTCCTTTATTACTTGGATACAGCAATGGAAGCCCATTGCTTGCCAAATTACCAGTGATGTGCATGTCACACCCTGAGCCATGTTGCCACCACTGATGCAGAGGAAGCTTTCATTTCCCCTGACTCATTCAAGAGCTCAAGAGCAATACCTGGAAAATGCCAGGCACCATGGAACAAACAGCGGCAGCACATCAGTGCCAGACCTGATCAGTGCAATCTTTGGATGTTTCTTCTAGGTACCAAATGTTACATGGTTGCACTCTGTCTACTATACCATGGGAAAACAAGAGTTACTGTTAAGAAGAAGAAGAATCTAACTCTGTGTCTGTGATGGCCTTGGACTGTCATAATTTAAACCTGCTAAGATTAACTTCCTTTTCAGTTCAGTGTAGCAGATCAATTTGCCTGTGGTGGCATGACGTCAGGCTTGTGAGTTCTACACACCCATCCATTCATTTTCTAGCTGCTTTATCCAATACAGGGAAAGAGGGGAGGTGGAGCCTGTCTCAGAAGACAAACAGGCACAAAGCAAGTATGATTATGCAAGACACAAATATTTTTAAAAAACCTTGACATCAGAGGGCACCACAAACACAGACACGCACACACTCACACCAAGGCCAATTTTCCCAGAAGCTATTTAACCTACCAGTATGTCTTTGTACTGTAATCCGGAGCAGCCAGAGGAAACCCATGCAAAAACAGGGAGAGCACACACACACCATGCAGACTGCACCCTAGGAAATAAAGGAATACTAAGCAATACAATTTTAATCAGTTCTTGAAATTACCACCAGATGTCACTCTTTTCTGTAAAAATAACAGCTTTACTTTTTCTTTCTATGAGAGAGTTCTCCTATTAGTATTGGGTAAAACCCATCAATAGGACTGACAGAATAGGAAATACCACTATAGCTGCTGACACAATTAGGCATCATAGGAGACTCATAATCCATCACAGTTATCAAGAACCCCTACAATTACTACACCTTTTCTCAATATTGCTGTGCTGCCCAACTTCAGTTTGTGCATCAACATGGGTGCAATCCCACTGTATGCTGACAAAGGTAAGTGTTTTATGGTTAATTATGGTTTGGTGTCTCATTTAGCAATGAAAGAGCACATTGATAAAGCTTAGCAAAGAACTACAGTGTTGGGGAACTGGGGTGTGGATATTAGGAGTTGGCTTCTACTTATCAGTGGTGATTTCTAGGCAAACATTTATGTTGAGCACATTGTCTGGGGCCCACCATTTCAATCATGTTCAACTACACACAGCAAGGCTCACTAAAGACCTGACACATCAACTAGGGATCAGCATGTACAGTAGTAACACACCACTGGATCTTAACACAAGCAAGCATTCTTGCTCAATTGTTCTAGCTATAAGAATTAGCAATTTCTTTGTAATTATTGTAATTACTGGCAGTATTTGTAACACCACTGGTTAGGTTTCATAACTTCAGATACATTAGGAAATTACCTTTCTGAAAGTTTCTACAAACATTAAGGTGTAGACAGTACAACCACTCATTACATCCCCCGCACCTTTTCTTACAATCCAAAACATAGCAGTGGAGTTGCAGAATGTATCAATGTCCAAATCGAGGTTTGAACTAAACACGCTGCTTCAACCACACAGCCTGTTGAACGTTATATATAATTTCAAATCAGTTCTAAAACATTGTTTATATTGTGCAATTCCTTCAAATATAACCATTATTGTTTTTTAGGTTGGAAACATATTTTGGATGCTATTGCACATGTAAACTACTACAAAATGATATAATAAATTAATGGAGATGATGTTGTTGTACATAAATAATCAAATTTGAGCAATAATAAAATCTTAATGCATATTGTCAGTATGCATTTTCTGCAAAGGAGCAAGTAAAGTGAATTCCATGCTGAAAATTCTACTTTTTTTTTTCGCATGGAATAGTAAAAATAGAAAATCTAAATTTGACACTTTATCTATCTCATTTACTATAGACATGATTGCTGCTACTATTACTAACTTGAATAAATCTGTGTTATCACCTTAAAAAATTAAATTGGTCAGTTTAATTTAATAACCACCGATTGAGCAAAATGATTTAGTGAATGACATTTTTCAAATGAAAGGTCACTGTTCAAATCAGGACACTATTTCCTGTGCCTAAGACTAAACCAAAGAACAGAACATTAGAGAAAGATGAAAGTTTATCACAGTTTTCAGGGTACATCCTTTTTTGTTCATCGCTAATTACATTGTGATTAGCCTTAGCTGCTTCCATAGCTGAAATCTCCATGAATAAGACTCATTAAAGGCACTTAATGTGGCTCTTGAGTGTTATTACATTTCAAATGGTGTAACTGGCTGTAAATCATTTTGGAAACACCACTCCAGTTCTAACTGAGAAGTCCAATTCTAGCTTTTAATCAATATAATGCAGTGCTTTCATTTTCAGTAGCAACAGTCAAGCTGTTCTTAAACATATTTTATGCATTGATAATTTAGTAATATCAATGCCTAAAATATGCACCTCAGAAAGACAGAAGATTTTAAAATATGACTTCATTAAATGATTTTATGGAAAACTTTATGCACCAGAGAGAGGTTTCAAATGATAGACCACATTTATAATAGATGTGGAACCTCATGCCGTTTTCATTGAGTAGTCATGTAACTCTGTCGCTGATCAAGTCTTTTAAAATAAATGAAACAGAATGGCTTGCACTCAACTTAGTAAATGTCTTTAACATCCAAGTTTTTTGGGGGGAAAATGAAAACTGTGACTGGAACCCATAAGATTTGGGGTTCCAGTAAAGGGTTTAATTTCTTCTCAGTCTGAACAAATATACAGTTAAACTAATAACAACAAAATACAAATCAGGTGTTCATAGCACAGCTACGTAGTCACTTTCTCTACTCCCACTCTGTCACTTGCATGAGATCTAGTCCTGTTTTTTTTTAGCTGATAGAAGTCTTCTTCTCAAACACAGGTCCACAAACAAAAACTGCTTACTTGTATATACTTTTTAAAAGGAAAAGAAAATACAAATATAAATCTTACAGAGTATTAAAAACACGGCAGCAGGTGCACTAATCAAAAATAAAAAACAGACTTCTAATTAACGCTAATTAAAACCATCCACTGTCACCTGAAAAGTTAACTGCTAACTGGCCCCAGAAGGTTAAAGTAGTTCTACTTTATGGCACTCGAACGTTTGTGCAATTCCTTACATTTTCCAGTAGATGGAGCACTTTACTGGTGCAATTGAGAGTACCTCTCTACGCTGAATTTTAATGAAAATATACAGGTTGCTGATACTTCATAGCACAATGTCTGAAGTAATATACAGTAGGGAATCTATTCAACCATGCAGTGTTGTTATACCTAGCCAGGCTCATTAAACAGAGAAAATTCCAGCCTTGCCAGTCAATCTTCTGCTCACATTGACAGAATTGCTGTTTTAGTCATTAGGTGGAAGAATGCAATAAGAAAAATAGAACTACAGTAATTAAATAATCATAAACGGAAATTTGTGGCATGTCCCAGCTGACATCTGAACAGGGAGAGTATTTATGTCAAAAGGGCAATAGTGCTTATTATTCTGCCTTTTCAGTAAACCTTGAAGATTGTGGTGTGTGGAGAAACAAATGTGTAAACAGGAACATCCTGTTAAGCATGAAGAAAGTAAGTGTAATCTTTAGAAACTTTGGAAGCACAAAAAGAGTAGGAAGTTTTGGACCAAGCATGACAAAAGATAGGGAGTCACAAAATAACATACTGTAGTAAAGTACCTGAGGAGCTTATACTGTACAATGGAAATATGCTTCAATACAGTATTGAGGTTTAATGCACAGGTAAATTCATTCTAGTCTATTGTATTGTGTCAAAACATTTTTAGATTATATTAATCTAATTTTAATTCAGTTTGAATTCTTACAGATCCTGAACAGATGAAAGTTTCTAGAATTAGATGAAATACGGATCTGTTGTGACCACACTTCAGATAAACTTTCAAGTACAATAGTTTTTTTTTTCAAGGAAAACAGGCATAATTATTTGACAATCCTCAAAATCTGTTTAAAGGGCAATCATGACCCGTTTAGCAAGTGAAGGTGTTAAAAAGCTTTGACTTCAGGTTGCCTAACTGTTGTTTCAGAGCATGAATTATCCCTGAAAGAATAGTTGCATTGTGTAAAAGGCACTTCATTTACTTCTTTTTTATATGTTGTTAAATATTAACTAAATCAACTACTTCGGAATTAACAGAAAGGTATGAATCTGAGGACATACAGTAAATGGAAACTATGAGGAAGTGCACTTCAAACTGAGAACATGAGGCAGCTTTTGATATAAAAAGGATATAGGAATTTGAACAAGGTTACACTGCCATGTTTTCAAAGTTAATGCCCTGGCTTCTTTCAATAGTCTGGATACGATCATCAAGTTAATTAAATATTTTCAACCAAATAATCTAAATCATCCAAATGAGCCCCTCTCATTTTTAAAATTTTTTATATATTGTGAAAGCAGCATAGATGTGTTATGGTACCACATAAACAAATACAACAAGTTTAAGAAGATGAAGTGAGATGTCATACCATGTTTAGACGTATTGTAGAATGAAAGCAGAAAAACTCAGGTATTTGAATAGACTGATGAAATGTAGAAAAAAAGTCTTTTTATTCTCAGTAAGGTGGATTAGGATGCCTTTCCTCCTCAGAGACTGCAGAAAGCAATTGTTATCCTAATTACGCTAAATGTATTTCATTATCTATATCTTATAGCAACTGCATGGCATGTGGCATGGGGTGAATGACAGTCTCATACAATGCTTTGGTTTTATGCACAAACATACTGTAGTCCTGGGATAAGTTGGTCGAAATACACAGGGATTGCTGATGTTATGCATACAACTCGTATGCTGCACGAATAAATCAAAGCAAAGTCGTATTAAACCCACTCACACATTGCCAGTATGTAGTTTCTAATCTTGGAGGATGACTTACTGCATGTCACGTGTTTTGGGGACACGGTCTTATGTCATGTGTCCACAGGGACAACAGAGTAGGAACACCAAAGCCATCATTTACAAAATTTCAAACATCCCACCAAGACATCACGCTACATGTGCAGCAAGTGATTTTTCACATGGCATTGGATCATCAGCTGGTCTGTCATGGGAGTGACATCTCAGGATTCCATCAAGCTGTACAAGGAGAGATAAGACTATCTCCTGTAATTCAGAATAAATTCTGTTGGAAACCTCATAGACATCCCAAACATCTTCTATAGGCAACAGGCCCAGGGTCACTTCTGACTAAAAGATAGTTCTTCAAGTGTCACAAACAGTATTCAAGTGCTCGATAATAGCATACTCAGCTGTGGCATTGTAATCTGCAAAAAACAGTCTTCCACCATTACAGTGAACAATGGGCATGACATGAGATTAAATGGCACTTTCTTGATAGTACACAAATATGGTAGCCCAATTTTTAGACCCACTGTGTGAGTTTTTTATTTCGTTATGTTACACCTGTCTAATTATGCTTTCCTGAGTCTGTAACACAGCATTTAACATTTGCAGAGTGCAGACAATCTCTCATAGTTTGTGTTGAGATGTTGGACCGTGTGGCTAGAAACAGTTGTTTCCTCAGAGGTACTGTTTCTTTATCTTTTACACAGTGCTTTAGAGACCCTATGATTGTGCATCACAATTAAATTCCCATATGAGAACCCATTTGAAATCTGGGTCATATACAGTATACTGCATAGCAAATAAACAGTACAATTGTATAGAAATTGAACAGATCTCTACACAATGTTTTAATTTGTGCATTACTTTACACATACAGACCTTAATTCATAGAGTTGGATAACAATGCAATATTGTGGGTTAATGTGAACATTATATTCATAAAATGCATTACAGTGAGGAAAAGGTAAAAGCAATATATTATAGGTGATCATATTTGTATGGCTCTGTGTTGAATATGTTATTGCTTGCATATACTGTATAACAATCAATTAAATCTTAAAAAAATCTTTAAAAATCTTGTAGATGGAGTTTCTGCAGTTTTTTCTTTCAGCTCCACCAAAATGGGAGGGGTGGAGATTTGCTGCTAAGGCTTTAGATTGATTCAGTTGTAGTTTCTAGGTTTGCTGTGTTCAGTGTTGTTTCATGCCGTGATGTGAAAGTAATATTGCACTGTACCTGTTTCACACATAGGGGTGTCCTTTACTGGGATTTCTTCACCTTTTCTGTCTGCAGAGTAGGGTTTTGAAGTTCTGGCAAGTGTCTACTGAATGATGGTGAAGTGAATCCTGGATATATATAATATACCCCAAATGTGACATTGGTGATGCCTCTTGGATGTCTGATGCCATGATGTCTGATGATATCAGTTAATGAGGAAGCTACGAAATTATGGAGTGTTTCAGTGATGTAGCCCTCTGATGTCTAAGTGATAGCACAACTGTTGGGTTAAATTACTGGTCCTTTGGCTAAGGTGACTTGCTCTTCTGCCTGTGTGCTCTGATATGAATGATGGTCAGGGAGAGCAATTTCTCATGACACATACAGTAAGCAGTCTTTCAGACTCTGCGCCGCTTCAAAAGCAAGACCCCCAAAAAGTTCGTTTTATTGGATCAAGCGGTTTAATCAGAAAGAGGTTTAACTAAATATTGTTTTTCAAGATTTAAATGGATAGTTTCGCAGCACCCGTTCCATGATGTTCTTTTTCATGTTTTTACAACGACATTCTTTATTATTGAAATAATTGATCAGTGTTCTTTAATTCCAGAATCTTCCCGTTTATTCTACAAACCATTGTTGTGTAGCGATTCTTTTTGAATTCATGAAAATTATCGTTCCCGTATAAAAGTTTAGTCTATAGGACTATACATGTATTAAAGAAACACTGAAATCATAAATAACATTTCAGAAACTGTGACAAAATATGAAAGACTGATGCCTAAGTGATTATGGCGTAGAATTGTTCATTTACTGTTAGATCAAGGAAGTGAAAACAACACAGGATAACGTCAATGTTCACTGGAGTATGTTTGAGAAGCATAACTCATTACCGACTTTCATAGTAACTTTGGATTGAAGATTGATACTATAGCTATATGTACAGTATTTACATTATTATACATGGAGTTTTTTGTGATATAACTGCTGCATTAATTAGTTAATAATCCAGTACAATTTCTAGAAAATAATTAACAAACGTTAAAATATTACCACTCAATATTTTGCTGGACTACACCTGTTATAGTATTCGAGTTGTCTGGTTCAGCCCTTGAGCAGGTACAGACATTTTTGTCTTGCAAATATACATGCATACGACGGTGTTCGTCCATATGTGTTGCCCTTGTAATGACTTGTTTGACCTTGCAGTCATGTGATGGGCTGATCCTACACGCTGGCTCTTTCTTTGAAGGTGTAGGTCCTTCTCACTTCAGAGACAAAATCGTTAGGATACATTTTTGTAGACAAAACTGTCGTCTATGAATAGGATGGGTTAGATTCCCGCTCCCTATGTTAAACAGTGTAGGCGAGCGAACTCTACAATGTGGCTGTAAGCCAGCTTCAGAAACCTAAGCTAAACTTCTGCAGTCAACGAGGTTGAAATGAGGTAACTGTCGGTCAACAGACTGGAATTCACACACAGTTTCACAGGGAATTCGTAGCAGTACAAGATTATGTTTCTTGATTAAACTAAAGAAATGTGGAATACCATGCGTAATTTGTAGGTAATGAAATTTGTAGGGCATGTAATCCTTTAAACGATATCCAAACTTCACTCATACAGTGTATGAGATGAAGAAGTTCGAATCAAAGCGAAGCGAAATTTGTGCCCCAAGTCTTCCTACCAAAGTGTTTGAAACGTAAGTACTCCTTTTGTAGTTCAGCAACGAGTCCTTCAAACAAAAACGAGTCTTTCGTGTTTAGCAAGAACACGATAATCAACTTTCAAAGTCATTTAGCTAGCTTAGTCTCGCCGATAAAAAAAAAAGTTAAGCAGTATACGTGTACACCTCAATGCTGTCATTTTGCAGGAAGAGGATGCTGTGTTGGAGGACTTATACTTTATTGCGCTCAGAATAGAAGAATACACACTGTACAAATTGTATTTCCCATTTCACCAAGAGAGAAAAAAAATATTGGTCTTGGTTTTAAGAGCCGTCACAGCAAGATCATTCGATGTTTAATTAGCATATAGAGCGCTTTCCAACATGTTTTTAGTGCATAGTCATCTTCTGTTTTGCCTACTTTTTCTGATCGAAACCTAAATAAAAAAGTGGTTTTTAAAACAATGTGCTTAACATTCTATAGAAATGAACTGCAATTGCTTCTGAAAAGCTTCCTAGTACTACAACTTCATTCAAGGTTTTTGTCTCCCCGCCTCCAAATCGTAAATTTCGGGGGCTTGACCAATAGGATCGGATCGGCCGATGATCAGATGACTAAAAGAATCTCTATTTAAAAACTCCAATGAAAAACTCAATGCAAAGCTTTCAAAAGGACTGGTACCATTTCAAACTGAGAGGATCTCACACTGACAAAGGCATATTAATTGTTCCTGTGGAATTTTCTGGGACTTTTAAAATAGGAATTCCCCTGTTTTAGCATTTGTAAATCAAGTAACGAAATGAAAAATACAGTTATACCTCTGTGGATTTTGGTATTGTCGTCTGTTGTTCTTGCTTCTGATCTTGAGAAAGAGGGACTTTTTAAAGGTAAGTCAGATGGTTCGTGTGATAAGTCATCACGCTGACTGTCCTTGTCCTAAGTTTTGGAAATGATCTACTTTTTATAATCTGTAGATCTGGGTTAAAAGTCGCTCTTCATAGTTTGAAATCGTTTAGTCCTCAATTCTCAACGTAACAAATTGCATGCTTAATTATTCAATTTATAGGTGTAGCATTGCCGATTTATAAACCTGATGTCGATGGATTGTAACGAATCGTGTCGAATCCGTTGTAATGTTAGCTTTCGTGTCAACGAATACGTGTACATCCTTGACATTAACAATTTAATGATACGATTTGCAGCCTTAACGTTTTCTAAACTGTTTTAGACCAGTTTATGTTAAATGGCTCACTGATTGCGCTCGGCTTTTTTTAAAGCGTTAAATTGATCTTGTTTCAGCTTCCTTCTACTTAAGATGTAAATTTCTCTCGTAGTAAAATGTCACTATAAACGCTTTCACATAGATAATAACTCATGGCTCTCTAGAACCCTTTAATTTGTACAAATTTATCATGAAGTCTCGTTTACAATACTTAACACTTATTCATATACTAACTATATATTGTAACGTTTAGTGTCTGCTTACGCACGTGTGCACATGCACAGTAATGAATCCCAACCCGAAACTCAAATACTCGGTGCCAGCAGCGGGATGGTAAGGGAGTTTGTAAAATAATCGATGCGCGCCAGAGGATTCCTTCAGTTTGTGTAGTTGCCTGGAGATTGAACTCGTAGAAGCGCTGAGCTTTGACGCATGTGGCAAACTTCACCACAGGCTCCTTCAAGATGTTCCGTGGTTACATTCCTAAGGCGCCACGCCACTGTCGATTTGTTCTTGCTTGTCTGGAAGGCGACGGGGCATACTTTCAGCAGCGAAGAGAACTCAATCCGGTCTCTAAAGTGCAGGTGTCCATAAGTATCACTTTACCCAACGCTGGTTTTCTATGGAACAATAAACCAATCAATTAATATGGAATACTGTGTCAGGTTTTTGCCAAAGAACTGTGGCAGAAGCAAATCAATGTAGCCCTCCTGTCTTTTGAATCGGTTATCTGTTTTTTCTAGAACGCTCCGTTTCTTCGCACTTGGAGTGCTTTTGTTCTGTGGGTATTTTCCCACACTGTAAACAAGTGACTTTAGGCGGCGCTATAAGCGCTTGGGACTGCACCCGTATGTGCAGTACATTGTTACATTGTGTAAACTTCTAGCGATATCTGTATACATATGTTCACTTGTCTAAATCGGGGAACTTTTTACATATTCCAAGAATGCACCAATGGAACACATTTCATTGTATTCTAATTTCTGTCAATAGAGAATCTACTAACCATCTGAAAGCCGCATACCATGGAATTAAGTGGATGTGACTTGCTTTAGTAAGTTTACAATAAATGATGTGCAGTTCACGTTACTCCTCGCACAAGACAACTGGAAGACTTTGTGCTGCATGCCGTCCTTGCAATTATTTGGTATCATAGAAACTTTTCCATTAACATGGATTTGTCACCTTTCTGTAAAGATTGTTCTTGAGGAAATATTGGTGAGTAGGTTTGAATGACGGGAAAATTGCTTTTATTTTGTCACTCAAATAGGGGGAGGTTGACGTCAAAATGTTGCAGAATAGTTTTACACGAATTTTAACACTTTTTAATGTGATACTGCATGTGTCCAGCAGCTGTAGCACAGTAGCCAAGGTGGTCGGCTCCAAGCCAACGACCTGACGTCCATTCTCTGTATGAAACGGTTGTAGTCTGAGAAGTCTTGTATACAGCGTTTCCTCTTGTTTGACCTACACACCTAACCTGTGTGTGTGCTGCTGCGATAGTGTGACCTCTATGATACGGCTTTATCAAGCATTGGGGAGGATCTTTTATGTGTTTTCTTTTTTTTCTGCCATAACTTGCTGCTTTAGCAGAAGCTGTTATTTTGTGAACATTGTAATGCAAGGATAAGATAACTTTAAGAACTGATTTTATATTGAGTCTAATCACAGGTAATCATTTTGGTTATTGTTAAGGTTGGTTTGGCTTTATACCATGTTTTTCTCTTGTTCACTAAAGTTATAACTTTTAATTAAGGCTTTGCAGATTTTAAAATCTGCATTTGTCAGGTACACCTCTGCTTTAAATTTGGAAGTTTCACCGAGTGGAATTAACTGTTTTTAACTTGCAGACGGTGCCATCGCTGACCTGCTCAAAGATGAAAATGGCAGTCATGATACTGGCAACCCCCAAGTGAAGTTTAATATGCGAACGTCCCTGGGCCTCGATGATGAAGGTTGCTTTATCCACCCGGGAAAAGCCAGTCTACAGGAGTGTGGCTTCAATGCTACAGCCAAGACATTCTTTGTCATCCATGGGTGGACTGTGAGTATTGTCAATCCTGCTATAGACCTGAGACCCAGGAAGGCACATTGCCTTTCCCTTTTCCTGTTTAGTCAGCTGTTGAACTGGCAAATCCCTCACTGCTCTTGAGTTCTGGGTTCGATTGTAGAGTGGGGCATCTCTTGTGTAGATGGTATGTTCTCATTTTATCCATGTGGGTTTCCTCTGGGTCTTCCTGTTAACTCCCAGTCCAGAAATGTGCTCTCCAGGTAATTGGCACCTCTAAACTTCCTGCTCAAATGTCTGTGCCCTGATAAAAATTGAAGACCCATTCCGGTCCTTGCGTCCTTTACCTGTTGGGTTAGGCTCCAAGGATGTAGTAACACTATAACGATACAGCACATTCTGAAACTGTTTCATATAGGCCCATGAACCCCACCTTAAAGTATAATGGGGGAAAAAAAATGATGAATGAAAAGACGAAAGCCAAGAATATCCATTAAATTACACAATGTGGTTATCATTATAACGAAAAGCCGTTGTATCAACAGCTTCGAAATGCTTTTGCAATCCAGAAATGCAGCTTGTATCCTTTTTTGAATGTTTTACAAGATTGTTGTGAAGGAAACTGCAAAGCTGTCCTTTTTGACCACAAAGAAAAAGCTGCTGCTCGGCCGCAAGGACTTACTTGGGGGAATTCCAAAACTCTTTTAGCTGGAACTATATGGGAAATCTTGCTTTTTGTGTGCTTGATGGAATGGACTTGTGGTTCAGAATGATCCAGTTTGGTCCTCATGTGGAACTTCCCATTCATCTTAGAACAGTTTGACAGCTTTGAATTAAGTTCTATACACTGTACAGGGAGCTCTCCCACCTCCAGCTTCTTGTATAGGTAAATAAAAACCTTATCTTTGTTAATGTTTTCTTTAATAGTGATTAATCAATTTAAGAATTAAAGTGGGTAGTGGGGGAATCCTACAATACCTGGATAAGAGACGGTACATTGAGAATAACTTGCAAAAGGGCATAAAGCTTTCTTTGAGTAAAAAGGAAATGATTCTGTACCTCGGATAAAGACATTTCACTTCTGGTGTGAATTACATCCCAAGCTGATAGTCTTCATCCATACTGGCTTTCAAAATGTTCAGAAACTTTCTTATTGCAGGAACAGAGTTGTCCTGAAATGTATACAGAGCTTCACGTAAAGATGATTAAATGGAGCTTTTTGCTTTAAATGTTTAGTTACATTAGGCTCCCTTCTTGCAGGGAGGTTTTGTGTATCCACTATTGCATGGAAAAAAACACTAACCCTTGATTTATATTCAGGTGGATATCTGGGCTTTAAGCTTCTTAACGGCCTGTTTGGATAGAGGAGAATTGGGTTTTCGTAGCCAAACAAGTGCAATTTTCAGAAAACATGGGGTATTATCTATGAAATTATTCAGGTGTTGAATCATTGCCTCTTGTATTAGTCTGTGAGATCTTTTTAAGGTCTGAATGGCTTGTTGCAGTTGAAGGCTAACTAAAACTTACTTGTGTTTGGGGAAATCTAAGGCAAAAAATGCCTCCGTGAATAATTGCTGTTCCTTATGCCTCTCTTGCAGATGAGTGGTATATTTGAAAACTGGCTCCATGACCTAGTATTTGCCCTGCAGAAACGAGAACAAGATGCCAATGTTATTGTGGTAGACTGGCTCACTCTTGCCCACCGGCTATACCCAGATGCTGTAAATAATACCAGAATAGTTGGACACGACATTGCAAAGTTACTGGAGTGGCTAAAGGTACTTTGGTTTTGTATTTGGATTTTTCTCTGCTGATTCATTACAAGAATCTTCTGTAGCCTTTAGCATCTTTATTTCTGATGCTCAGGTATTCTAGTCTATAGACACAACATGTAAAATGTTGAAGTAATAACCTGTAGCTAGTGTTTATCCCAAGACTGACAAAGTCCTCAATAAAGAGACGGCAAGTTTAAAACTGTTCATTGCAGTAGGTTCTAAAGGTAATGATTTTATATTGCGCAGGGCATGGGAGTTCACAGCAGTGTTTTAAATGGGGGCTGCAATCGAAAGCCAATGGCAGAGCTATCCTAAGCATTCCACCCGATTTCTGTTGCATGAGCTTAAGGTTCTTGCACCAGACAAATGCTAGATTCCCTTAATTTAAGGATTAATCCTTAAATACTGTCTGATTACCAGTTTCAGAACATGCTTTTTTTCCTGTAGGGAAAAACAGCTGTTCAGTGAACTGACTGTACAGGTAAACATCTAATAACATTTGAGGGTACAAATGAGAGGAGCACATATGGCTCTTCTGACCTGTTTGGTAAAAAATATAAATTATAATGAGCAAAACTGGTTATTAAACTGATTATCTGACCTTGATTTTTTTTTTCCCTCCAAAATTTATTACTTGGTTCCAGTTTTGAATCGTCATCGGTCACCAGTATCTGCATCTTTAACACATTTCTGGTTCTTTTTTTGCAGAAGGAGCTGATGTTTCCCCTTGAAAACGTGCACATGATTGGCTACAGCCTGGGTGCTCATGTTGCTGGGTTCGCTGGGACTTTTGTACAAGGAACAGTTGGCAGGATAACAGGTAGTGTGAAGTGTTTGAGAAAAAAAAACTGCAGGGAGAATGTCTGCTGGACTTGGTATTTAGTTTTTTGCCTCAAGTATTGTTTTACCAATCATAAGGTTTTCTTTTTCTTTGCTAGAATGGATTTGTTGATTGATAGACAAGTTCGAAAGCTGTAATTCAGCTGAATAGCAGATCTTCAGCCTATCTTTAAGATTTTGGAGTGTAGCCTTGGTATGTTATTCCGAAAGGCCATCTGAGGTACACTCATGTTATAAAAACAATGTCTGTATTCTTGGTTATCTGACATCTTTAAAAGCCTTAATATTGCTTGAAATCCTGTCACAAATGACCTTTTTGGGGGATATCCTGTACAAGGAAAGATAAAAATAAGCACAAAGGTCAGTTTAAAGTTTCACAAATCTCCCTTTATTGGGGGGGACAGCTCAGCTTTCTGAAAACATAGAATGACAAGAGTGCCTTTCCCAGATGGATAACTGGATTCTACTTGACCGCAGGTCTGGACCCAGCTGGCCCCATGTTTGAAGGTGTGGAGTCCGATCATCGCTTGTCTCCAGATGATGCTGACTTTGTAGATGTCCTTCATACCTACACCAGGGAGGCCCTGGGAGTTAGCATTGGCATCCAGCAGCCAGTTGGGCACATAGACATCTATCCCAATGGAGGAGATTTCCAGCCAGGCTGTGGATTAAGTGAAATGCTGAGCACCATGGCCTATGGTGGTGAGTGCTTCTTAAATCTTAGTGCTATCAAGGTCTAAATCCATTTTTTTTGGGGGGGGATGGGTCAGGTGAGAATTTCTGCAATTTCCCTCACGGGATCAATAAAGTATCTATCTATCTAACATTCATGTTCCTAGATGTAGTTGTTGCCCTATGGCAAAACAAAATTGGCACTTGAACCAATGTACGTTTGCTTGTCTGCAGTAGTTTTGATGGATGCTGTGGTCTTTCAGGTATTGGGGATGTGGTGAAGTGCGAGCATGAGCGTTCAGTGCATCTGTTTGTCGACTCCCTGTTGAACAAAGATCACAAGAGCTTTGCCTATCAGTGCACTGACCCAAGCCGCTTTAAGAAGGGGATCTGTCTGAGCTGCAGGAAGAACCGCTGTAACAACCTGGGTTACAATGCTAAGAAGATGCGTAAAAGGAGGAGCTGCAAGATGTACCTTAAAACCCGAGCTGACACCCCTTTTGGAGGTAACTATTTTTTTTAAATTAAACAGTAAGGACGTAGGACAGCATGACTTCTAGATGTCCCGCACAGCTCAAGTAGCAGTCTTAAAACTTCAAAAAGAATCTGTGACTTGAATTTCCACAGCTGAGTGATTTTAATACCTGTATGATCAAGGAACCAATAAATCAATCTTCAGTACCTCATTTATAATAAACGTGTCAAGAAAAACCAGCTGTATTTGTTTTCCTTTTTGGAGCAACTTGTAGTAATTAGTTTCTTGTTCAGAAAATATTGGTAGCTTGCATGGAAGATTAATGAATTTAAATTCTGTTACAAGGGTACCATTACCAGATGAAGATGCACGTGTTCGGCAAAACAGATGCCGAGGATATAGACCCTACCCTTCATGTTAAGCTGTATGGTGCCAGTAATGACTCGGAGGACATACTTGTTGAACTGTAAGTGGTCAGGAAATAACTTTGTTCTTGAAATGGTGAATCCAATTTAGGAAAATGACAAACATTCTTCTGTGCTCATTAAGGCCTAATAGAGCCATTAGCATTTCCATAAACTAATGTTAACTGTGCTTTGTGTGACCTAAAGCTTCTTTTTACTGTTCCAGTATTTGGATTCCCTTTAATGTTCAACATTAAAGACTAGACTGCATGATTCTATTAGTAGAGAAAGATGGTGCATGGAGTAAATTTGCTTCCTATTTATTGTTTCTTTTACACACCTGCTAGAAAGTACAGAGTGTCTGTACTAGAGTATATTTTTACCAAGGTGTGGTACCACTCCAGACAATACAGGCATTTTGTAATACATTTTACTACAAACAAAGCATCTGGGATGGGCATATTGCATCACATCCCATTCTCCAGCAACTTCCTTTGCTTTCTATCATTTCAGTATTTCCCTCGCCATAGAGACTTATTGACATTTCCAAATGTAATTCAATTTCAACTTAACCACTTTTTGGTCCTTTTCGGAAAGCTGCCCCAGATCACACTTACCGCTCGTGACTATTTCTTCATATTGTGTAACATTGTTACTTTTATTTCTGTTAACATAGACCTGGAAAGCTTGGCCTGAATTTCACCAACACTTTCCTGGCATTTACTGAAGAGGACATTGGGGACCTTTTGAAAATTAAGCTCACTTGGGAGGATACATCCAAGTCTTGGTCAACGTTCTTTAAAAACTGGTTGACCTGGAGAAATCCTGCCAAAGACCAAGTGTTGATGGTTCGGCGAATCCGTGTGAAATGTGGAGAAACGCAAAAGAAGTGAGTGAGACTTGGTGTCCTTTATTTTTTTTTTGCTTCCTTGCGACTTCACTCTCAAATATTTGGAAGGGAGTTCCAGGCCTAGAGGGAAGGCACTTTTATCTTATCGCTAGTACAGTTTTACCCACCCTCATTATAATGAAGAAAGACTTAGTCTTACTTCAAACTTTAGATT
The DNA here is from genome assembly GCF_055471065.1 of Atractosteus spatula. Taxonomy (NCBI): domain Eukaryota; kingdom Metazoa; phylum Chordata; class Actinopteri; order Semionotiformes; family Lepisosteidae; genus Atractosteus; species Atractosteus spatula. Next base: position 54,086,419 of record NC_142708.1, on the reverse strand, counting down.
CCAGCTGGTGTATATGGTGACACTTGGATCCTGGTGGTATTTTAATGCCATCTGTGGAAAAATTCCTTTATATATTGATTCCAAACGTGTTGCATCTTGTAGCTAAATGGTTTGAAAGTGCTTGTTGCCCACCCCCCACCTTGAATAAATTGATCTAGAAATGCACACGTACATGGGTTTAAAGTCGCCTGGGCATTTTTACACCAAAAGCTTGGCCTTATGGCCTTTTCTCTTTCTGTTTTGTAATGTCATTTACTGCCACACAGCTTGGTAAGTGCCTTGGGGCAACCTTGTTGTGAAAGGCGCTATATAAAAATGAATTGAATTGTGAATAGCTATGCCTAAAAATAAAATGCCCCCATGCAGGTTCACATTCTGTGCTCAAGATCCCGCCCTTACCAAGATCTCCCCGGGGAACGAGATTAATTTTTTGAAGTGTCGAGATGGGTGGGAAGTCAAACCACGAAAAAGGTAAATTTGAAGATCCCTCCAGGAAGGAGGCACCTTATAGATCATTGCTGACTTTCATCTATGAAATATGATGAGGATTGAAATTTACATTCAAGTGTTATTCAGCTACTTGTAACAAACTGTTTCATCTCTAAATGGAGATGTGTACTACATAGATGTAAGTATGGCACTTTACTGATAAAATCGCTGTATAGCATTTGGATTTCTAGAAATCCAATGACTTTTAAATAGTCATCTGAACTCTTAGGAGACAACTAATAACACTTGAGTCATGCTGGACTTAACTCTTAAGAGTACAGTATAACTGATTTATGAAGGATTCTTAGTTAAGATTTGTGATGCATCTATATCTTTTATTTATTGCAGATTGCATATGTAAATGCACTTTGGGGGGGAAAAACCTGGAGCTACAAGACTGAGGAGACCCAAGATCAAAAGCCAGAAAGAGCTCATTCCACAAGAGCACTTATGAAGGGAATTTTAATAGCACGCATGAAAGTGAAGGAAAGCCACCTTGAGACCATGGCAAGGGATGGACGGGATGGAAATGATGGCTAGTGTCAAACGTTTACAGAACTGATTGAACTACCATTTTGCCAAACCATCCCCACATAATCTGCATAAGCACGGGCACTAATTGATTTGTACTGGTCAGTGGGCATATTTAGTAACTTGTACCTGGTAAATTATGAAAAGCAAAAGCACTGTGAAATGAAGGACCCCCGTATATGGAGATGTACATCTGAACAAGTGTTGTCAAATGTATTGTGATTGCACACAAGGTGCAAGAGGTATAAGCAAAATTGTTCTTGTTTCTTTTTTTTTAAAAAAAAGAATGAAAGCACAAATGGTATAATATGTGAATACAATGTATTTGCAAGGTGCCACAATTTGACTGGGTTAGTCTTGTGACATCACGACAGTATAATTTTCACTTACCATAAGTGGAGTATAGGTCATGTACTGTAACTTATTTGCGAGATGAACGTTGTACATATCTTTTGTGGAAATAATAAATTTGTCACTTGTTTATAATCAGTTATTTTAATTCCTTTTTTTTTCTTTGGAAACTATGGTGACTATACCCAATACTGAACACTGGAAAACCAACGTTGTATAGCTGTATAAAAACCCATTTTGGAATTTCCTGTTTAAGACCCCTTTTTGGCAGCAATTCCTGTGCTGCAGAGGAAAGTAAAGACTGGCAGATGTGCTCTTCATATACACCCACCTGCTACTGAGGCATTGCAAGCTTCCCATTGCCTGCCAGGAGAGATTCAACGTATTGGAGGAGCAGCAGATTTCTCTGTGACCTCACTGCAGGTGCGCCACATGTATCGTTGTGGGTGCTTGGTGAAATTTATGTGCGAGGGATTTTCTCTTGAGGTTGGCTGCTTCCATGATTCCAGCCCAGCTCCACCTGCTTTCTGATCTCTGCCTTTACTGGTCAAGCTCATCTAGGTCCCTTAGTCTGCTCTTTTTAGATTAAAGTGGATTTTTAATGCCTAAATTATTGCTACAATTGCAATATCGCAGAATTAAATTGCATTCAGTTTCTATCGTGTTCCTTTTTGCACTTCTAATTTGCAATTTGAAAGGCTCTGTTCATATAGAAATCCCCTTTTGCAATAGAAAACACATTGTCATGTCCAGATGTTAGTAGAAGGCATGAATCACTTCATCTTGGTTGCAATGCCTCTGCGAAAGCTATTCTGTAACTGGCACTAAGCCAGCGATGCAGCTGCAAGTGCTCGACAAGATGTGGTGTTGATAATGGTAGATAAATGAGTCCTGCATCCTGCACCTGCGTTGAGAATCTGAATCCACCAGGCAGGACCTCATCCTACCCTGCAGCGCTTCCTGCGACCCTTGTGCTGGTTTCCATCAAGACACAGGTGTTGTACAAGGACATAACGCTTCTACTGGCGATATTTCCCCAAAACTATTATTACAGTGTCTTTGAAGTGTCTTTTTTTGTATTTTCGTGTATGCGTGAGACTTTGAATGTTCACTGAGGATTTACGTCATCTGTTCACAAAAGGCAGAATCATTGAGCTGACAGTCCCCACGGTTTACAGTCATTTGTGATGAACCTTGGAAGACCTCTTTTGCAAACTCTTGCTGTGACAGCAGAACCTTTCATGAATATACCTTGTTTTCTTCAGATTCATGAGATGCAACAGTAGAAAGTGTCTAATGTTCTAATGTGGCTGTAGAGATGAGCAATCCTGACATTTTCAGCTATGACTAACACAGAACCAAATGTCAGCAGATTTCAAATTGATTTGCTGGGGAATTTTATAAGACTTGCAATGAATTCTAAACTACCTTTTCCCGTGTTTTGATTTGCTATTTAGAAAATGAAACTAAAAAGCCTGAAACAGTTGCTATTAAGCATTTTCATATCAGCCCCAAATGCTAAATAATATGTATTAAGTATGCAAATAAGGTCAGCAACAACATTGGAAAAGTTACTTTATAGCTACTTTTAAAATAATTGCTCTGTAATGCACCTACATCACCCTTAAATTAATTTAGAAATCAAACTTCCATTTAGCCCTTTTGTACCCTAAACTCTCACATTTTTTTTAAAATGCTACCTTACTATTCTATAGTATAATCTGAAATAGTCAATGTTGAATTGTCACACTGTCCCTTGAAGTATCATTATCAGCAAAGTTTGCTCATTGAAAATTACTCAACCCATGATCATCACTTCATGATGTGTCATGGAAGGTTTTCAGAGGTGGCACCCAAGACAGATTTCCCCTGTGGTATTAGTTTTTCACGAAAGCTCCAGAAAGTGTAAGAGCTGTTATCAAAATGTTAACAGCCCATGAAAACTGCAAAGGGCCTGGGTGGGTGAGATTATGACTGGCTGCCATGCCTGCTTTTTAATAGACCGTTATTGAGGCTTGCCCTATCACGTTATTTAAAGCAATGAACTGAGCAAAACAAATACCCCATTGCTAACCAATCATTCAGTTCATTTTTTTAGCTGAAGAATTAGGTCAAAAAGACTGTTAAACACACTGTCAAGGCACCAGAGTGTAATTTTGAAACACTTTTTTGCCATTAAGTATTTAGCCATTAATTAGTGCAGTTGAATTAGCTCACAATGATTTTTAAGCTTTAGTTGAAAGGGAAGGAATGGGGAAGAGGTTCTATTTCTACAGTTTTTCCTCCCTTTCTCAGTCCTTTATGTATTGCAAGTTTACATTTTAATTTCTGTTTGCCATGTTGAGTTCTGTATTAGAAGAATGTTTGATTTTGTCTGTCTTTTTCAGGGTTTAATTGCCACAGATACATTTAATCAAAGTCTTTGTTATCAAAGCTAATAATCCCTTTCTTTAACCTGTCCACATATATATGTTCTGGTCTCATTGTCTTTTTACTGCATGTTGAAAGTAAGATAATGATGATTAGTGTCAACCTATGGCCATGATAAAAAGTAGATATTCAATTTAAAATGTTGGAGAAGTTACTTACTGCTGCAGCAAAAGGTGATGTTTATAGTTTAAAAACAGCCATAGGTTTTACAGTAAATTATATGCACATTATTTAACTTAAAATATGAAGATTTAAATATTTTTTCTCTTACTTATTGTAAGTTGCTTTCCAATACAAAATTGAAGATCGGGGTATACAGAAAACAAAGATTGAAATTTACACAATTTGAAAACTTCTGGAAAATAAATGCTTAATCCAGATCACCTTCATTATCAACCAAAATGATGGAATCAGAATGAATGTGAAAACTGCTTCATCTGGGATTAATGATAAACTTTTTTTATTTGCCCTTTGATAACAGAACAGAGAAACTGGCAAACTGTCCTGTCACATTTGAACTTTAGAGTTTTATTTTTTACAACAATTTATATCTGCTAATTCAACTTCAGTAGAATTTAATGCATCACCACAATGCAAAACTACTATATGGAAACTTTTATAAAGGTTAAAATAAAAACATAATGCTTTGAAAATCTCAAGGTTGCTAATACCCTGCAGCTTTACAAGATTCACTCAAGTTTCAGTATCAGCTAGATACAGAGAAACATTTATTTATGTCAGAAGTTCAAAAACATAGGCTAACATTGAAAATCAATGCATTGTTTTGAATAGTAATGCACTTCAAGTAACCACATGGGTCACTTCTGTGTATGGTAAATTCAAATATCTCAATCTCAGCAGTGATTGGAAATGTGTGTGCACATACTTGAGAAATATAGTCAAAGTCAAACACATATCCCAGACTTCCATCAACATTCTAAACAAACAACATTTTTGGCATAATCACACAAGCACACTTTAAATACTAGCTTAATGCAAGCCGAAAAGACCACAAAATGGGAGTTTACTTTGTAGTTTACTCTCATATAAAATAATATAGGCTCAGAACTCAGCTGGTTCTTCTGGTTTTCAAACCAATTAAGCTCTTAGTATACATAGATCAGAATAATACTGTATCAAACACTTCCACAACAAAAGCCCTTTTACAGTATGTCCTGCAGGGGTGGAATTACCTAAAATTACCCAGACCTGTAGGTACTGTAGGTGAGATTGCAGGAAATAGGTTCAGATCTGATCAGATCAACTAGTGACTAACCCTATACAGCTACTACAGAGTCCTACTTATTAACTTGAGATCAGTAGTGTAAATTGAGAGCTTAGGTTGAATACAAATTGGAAAACACAGGGGTACTTCAGGGTCAGGGTATAGAACCTCTTGCTTTGAAAACACCTGATGAAAAATACCAGAAATGAACTACTCGGAACTGCTACATTTTCCAAGAAATCCAGTGGGAAAATGCCAAGCAGTTCTAAAACATGAAGCAGTTCTAAAACTCAGGTCAAAGCTATTACTGGAATTCTAAAAAAAAACTAAATTAAACAAACTGGGAACTGCAACTTTTGTTTAATGAACTCCTATCATCAATGCTACATCATTGGCATCACATGATTAATGCTGAAGAAATTGGATCTGTGGAAATTTCTCCCAAGATTCAAGAGGTATAAAACGACATAAAACATTCACAGTTTCGACATCAGTATCCTAGTAAAAAAGCCTTCTTAGCTGTTTCCAATACAAAATGTATGTGCTCACTGTTAAAAGATTATAAATGCTTTGCATTGCTGAAGACATTTGTACCCTGTCAATCCTTTATTTAACTAGATCAGTCAACTGAGAACAACTGGACTTTATTAGCAATGGGGTTTAAACAAAGGGAAAATATTTTCCCCAACCTCAGTGGCTTTGTTCACTATTTACTGTGACAATAAGGGACAGGGAAGCAAACATGGCCCAGTAAAACTAAACAAAGGAAAATACAATCTTAAAACAGACAGAAAACATTCATAAGACGTTTTTCCTAAGAGCAAATATCAACCATCAAAGAGTCAAGCCTATGACTAAAAGAATCCACAGAGATGGATTGGTTGGATTTTAACTTTCCTGGTGGCTTAATCTGATCATTTGCAGTTGCAAACTGAAAGGAAGAACAACAAAGCACAGAAGAAACCCTGAGGACAACAGATTTAAATAAGGAATGACACATTCAGGAAGTACATTACAATCATGTTTTTTTGGGGGTTACTATTATGATTTTCTAAACTCACTGGAATTGTATCAGCGATTTACTTTTTCTATCTTTCACCATTTATTGCCCAGGCCTAAGCATGTGAATTTCAGTTTAACAGCCAGACATGTGTTGAACATAATACTTCAAGAGCATATAGAGTAGAGCACAGTGCCATCAACGCAACGTCCTGTGAAGTGCAATGGAAAAAATTGGTATTTAACACTTTTAGGTGATACGAAACAGGAGACGTTTATATGGTAACAGATATTTCTGTGTCCTAATAATGCCTTTCACGGGGGCAGAGCCATTCCATTTAGCATGTTAAGTTGCCATTTTGCTGAAGAGAAGGCTTGCTGTTTGTTGTCTCTGTTATATTTGTAATATAAAGGATGGTATCTTTTCAGACATGTCAGCATTTTGCTTAAAGACTGTGGTTTAAATTAGGAGAAAATGCTTGTCTCAATATAATTTCTTTTATGTGTTGTATACTGTTTCACCATTTATATCCTTTACTAAATATCACAGATTCAAAACTCCTATTTATTCTGTACATCAGTACATTTGGAGACAAAGGTCTCCAAAATGTTTTATACGTCGGAGGGGACCATTTCAGTCTCAGCTATGGTGCATTGCCCACCTGGAGGAGCCCCAGCACACAGCAGATCAGATGAATAAACAAAACTCTTAATTGATTTTAAGTGAGCGGTGACTGAGGTAGGCAAACTTTTGCAAGCCCAGAGTGGAATTTAGTCATGACAATGGGATTAAACCCTTGTCTTATTATACTTCTAGAGCAGTAAACAGCTACAGACAAGAGGTGTGAGTGGCTGAATTACTAGGAACATTTAAGTACTGTTTAGTTAAGTAGTTGCAGTCTAGGGGTAATATGCAGCAGAGATGTCTGGCAATGCCTCTTTAACTGTGTTCCAACCATGTTTTCAGCTATGTAGTCCAAATACCTGAATGAACAAGATTAATTTAATTCTCCTGTCCAGGCTCCAAAGAGTTCTACAGATCATGCATGGTATGAAATGCAATGCTGTAGCCCCTATCAACAGTAGTTCAGGAGTCATCAGGAGATTGTGGCCCTCTGCGATTAGACATTGAACCTCTGCTCTTTCTGGTACTTTATTCTTCATTCACATCCCATAGCACATTTCTATTGCTGAGTGATTCACTATGTTTATGTACATACTAGACATATTTTTGTCAGTGCTAACTGGCTGTTGTTGGTGCTGAGCAGATGAAGCCAAGCTTCACTGGACAATGTGTCTTTCCCCAGTTACATTCAAATTGTTCATCCCTAATTACTTTTCCCTTCACGCATTTCTGGAATCAGTTTTAAAAATGTTCTTCAGAAGGCTTTTCCAGAACTCGTAATTAACATGATAATTCCTCTTTGGCTTCCTCGATACACTTTCAAGTAAACTGCACTAACAATACTGTAGTATAGTTCTAAGAATAGTATAGTTCATTAGTATGGCAAACACAACCCCAGCTGGAAATAACAATGTAATGGTGTAGAAAAAACAACAGCAATAGTACAAGCAGCAATTAACATAGGGAAGTGCTGTTGACTTCCTTTATTTTTAAACTCACTCAAGATTTTTAAAATAAAGCCTGTGCTCAAAGTAAAACAAAAGGTAAATGCGGGTCAAATATTTTAACAGATTCATCATACTGTATCAGTATAGTGGTTATTAGTAATCACTTTGAGTGCTCACTCTTACCGTTGATTTTCTTATCAAAAAGATACTCAAAGATAATTGTATGTGGTTTATTCTGTTTTAAATTTATATACCTTCTAACAGATATTGAATATTGCAGAAAGAATCTTCTGGCAAACCTTTTTGCATGTAACTAAGGAAAGTGCATTAACTCGGCTTACTGTATGTTTATTATCACAGAAATGAAAATCTACTAACATTTGTATGTCTCAAAGGATTTATTTTTTTATTTATTGTTCATCATTGCCACTTCCTGAAAATTAAAATGAAATCCCTTGCCCATCTATAGTATTTCCAAATTAAAGTTAAAATATAAGTGCAGTAAAAAAACCTCATTAAAACCTTCCTAATGTATGCATCAGGCTGCTATAGTGCTGTAAGGAGACATTCTTCAGCTGTGGTTTTGTGATGCTAATTTCTGGTCACACGCATTATTCATCCCTGTGAAAACACTGAATTCTTTTTATCTCTATTTTGACATTTCTCTGTGGAACTTGCACAGAAATATGGTAATAAGATTCATTCCCATCAAATATATGTTTTTGTACACAAGTAACATTAAGTAGCATTTTAATGTGCGGGATCACATGAACAGATCTGATCATTCATTTTTTAGTTTGTTTTATATGGAGACATAAATTTCAACATTATCTAGCTTACTTTTCATTGGCAATACTTATTAATAATTTGCTTAGCTGTTTAGGTCATAGCAGCATTACGGCCTTCTAAAGTGATCTTGTCAGATCTTTAAAACGAAGCAAGGCTGGGCGTGCTCAGTACTAAAATAGGGAAAAATGTAAAGCAATGCAAGCAACCTTTACAACTGCTGTTTGTAGACTGGTAAGTGACACTCTTCCCTCAGGATAATGTGCTATACAAGGTGCCTTCCTTCAGATGAGATGTAAATGGTGGTCCTTACTGCTTGGATATTAAAGATTCCATGCCACTGTTCATAAAAACAAAGAAAGGGTGTTAATCCCAGCATTGCGACTTGATGGTGGAGTTAAGGCAGAGCAGTGGCTCTGTGGCTAAGGAATTCTACTCTGTTGGGCTCCTGAGCAAGGCCCTTAACCCAACTGCTCCAGGGGTGCTGTATAATGGCTGACCCTGTGCTCTGACCCCAGGCTTCTCTCTGTCTGTGTGTCTCATGGAGAGCAAGCTGGGGTCTGTGAAAAAGACAAATTCCTAATGCAAGAAATTGTATATAGCTAATAAAGGGATCTCAATTTCACTCTGAACATTGTAAAATCTGACCTATCTAAGGCTATAGATAAGACCTATTCTTTATTCTGGTTCCTCACTTCTTCAAGTTGACCTCTTGCATGTAATAGCTGCAAGGCATCACCAAAGAGTGGCATCCATTTTATTTACAGGAGGCGGACTACCATGTGGGTCCCCAGCTACAAGAAAAGTGCTTTGGGATCCTTTAGGATAAACATAAAAACAGTTACAAATGTGAGGTAGCCAATCAGCTCTTCTAATCTGTTTGTTAGCTAGTGGTTAATTGATCTATGGATCTCATCCAGCCATTTTTTAAAAATCTGCAGGGTATCAGCTTCAACAGCATGACTGGGTAGCTAGTTTCATGCTCCCACAACCCAACCCCTACGGTAAAAAAATAGTACCTCCTGTTCTGTTTTAACTTGTGTCCTCTGGTTTGTGTTTCACTGTTCGTTCTAAAGAAAGGCCACAGAATTGACTTTGTCAGTGCCCTGGAGGATTTTGAATACTTATATCAAGTCCCCAAGTACAAAAGGTTTATATATCCAGAGCTATAAAATGCAATATAAAGGAGTTAGCATAATCATTAGAATTAATAAGCAGTTTTTGTATAAATGTATATATATTAATATTATACAAAACCCCTGAAAGAATTTGCTTAGTCAATGTACTTTTCACAGTGTAATTCAACAGAATTTTTATATTCAGATATTCCATTCAGTCTTAAAAATATATAAACAACGGAATACAGTTATTAAGCTAATATTGGCTAAATAACTCTCGTTTCAGCTTCTGAGCCTTCTTCAGGCATCACAGTGTTCAGGTGTCACCTTTGACAGACATACCATCTTGTTTCCTGCCATTGTTATGTGATTGTTATACTCTAGGTAAAAAGGTTGCTTAAAATTAATGAATGGATGGTGTGGGATCAAGCACTGAAGAACTAAGGATGTAGGCATGTTTGAAATCGTTATACTCCAACAGCATTCAAACTAGATTTTTTTAATTTCCTAGTCAAATCCCCAGACTCAGTAAGCTTGATGTGATTTTGGACACAGATATGAATGCTTTCACTGATCATATACCTGACTGATTGTACATCAAATTAAACTGAATGTCCTGAATCCGGCACCTATTGTAGAAATTGTGTGTCTGATTTGAGAAATGTATTCTGTGCGTAAATAAACCCTGTTTAATCCCTCAGTTGAAATTATTTTCTTTTTTGGCAAAGATACACGTTATGTTCTAGAATTCTACAATCCTACAATGTGCATCTCAAACTCTTTTTTCCCGTGGAGCGCAATTTAAAGATACTCGTGTCTCTGAAGATTTATAGTAACCGATAAATCTTTTCTTGCCCCTTTTGGCATTAAATGCCATATTGTTATAAAGTAAGATATTTTAGATGGAGGCAAAGACTTCATTAATGATAATTCTACTGTATTTGCCAGACAACCGCATTAATATTGTTCTAAAAAATTATTGAACTGGAAACCTAGCTGGCATTTCTAGAATATTCTGAACAATTCACTTTTTTTTCTGACACTACTGAAGTGGAAATCAATTTTCTGTTCGAAAATAATTACACTTACTGCTTAGACATCCTTCCAAATTCCTTATCCTTGGATGTATGCATAACTTTTCCTTTAATAGTTGTTAACCCAATCAGTTTTATGCTGGAAGTCCCTATATTCCTGCCTGAGCTTAATGACATAAGCTCAGGATATAACAAAAGTTAAATCACCTGCCATTCCAAAGTGCATAAAGTGCTGTGAAGAAGGAGGCATTTTGCTCAGAAAGTGCCTCCAGTTATTATTTTTAAATGCACCTTCCTGTAGTTTCCACTTGTGTCATCTGATGCTTGTTTCATTTTTGCTTCTTAAGAAGCTTGACTGTCAATGCCTTTGATTTTGAATACTCGAATCAGACCACTTTATTGTCTTTTGTTTTTAAGACAAAAAGGTTCAGTTCTTTCAGTTTAACAGTGTAGGACATTCCTTTGAGCCTGGGAATGTATCCTGTTATTGTTATTCGTTTGTGAACTGATACTAGCAATATTTTCTTTGTGAAGAGGTGGCCAAAATTGAACAGAATACACAATGCAAAGTCTTATCAATGCATTGTACAATTTAATTTTAATTAAACACTTTTAACTATATACTGTGACTGTAAGTAAGATGAACAAGATACGTGAACTCCTACAGCTTTTCCTAAGTACCTTATTTAGCTCTGTGTTTCCCATATTGTGTTTCCCATGTTTTTTGCAAGGTGTTTGTCTCAGCCTTTTTTAATTGTCCTTGTCCCCCGAACAGTGTTTGCTAATCACCCTATTTTGATATCATTTGGGAGCCTGACTAGTTTACTCTTACTAGAATCTCATGCAGTGAAAGTGCAGAGTCACAGAAGAGAAAAGCTTCTCAGATTCACTTGCATGTTATGCTAAATGTATTTGAACTTTTTTTTTTTTTTTCAGTTTTTTACAGTACAACTGTACTGCAGTTGGTTTCACCCTCTGCCAGTTATTGTTAATTTGAGATAAAATCGTGTACCTTTTCATTTCTGAATGAAGATTCCAGGTCTTTTTGAATAATTTAGTCTGCTCAAATTGTACAAATGGTTCAAAGTGAAGAGAATTCACTTCTGTCAGACAAGAGCTGAACTTTTCTTTCTCCGTCTTTGCTGCCTTCATTCTCTCCTGCACGCTGACCAAAGAAACCCTGCCAGTAACAGATAGGTGGTAAAGTTGGAGTCTCACAGGTTTCAGTTTTTTGTCATCTTGACAAGTAAAATCAACAGAGATTACTCAGGTGTGCCAATAGAAAAGGCATGCAAGTGTATTTGGGTAAGTTACCATCATTAATTAAAAAGTACTATAGATATCTGAAACTGACTGGGCTGCTTTTGGAGGAACAATTTCAACTCACAGCTCCAAAGTGGAAATATCTTTTCCACATTAAAAGGAAGACTATCAACAGAAGTTGCCTGTTTTTACAGGTTGAAGAGATGCCTGAACCCTCAATCAAAAAACAGATGCAGTTCCTACTAATTATATAAAGAAGATTTGAAAGATATATAGAACTTAAAGGAATTTAAAAAAAATAAAAGGGTCAATGTGTAGTATGTTTATTTGGTGTTACTAGGACATCTGTTTCCAACTACTTAGAATGCTTTTTTTCTGGAAAAAGACAAGAACAAGAAAACAAAACAGTTAAATATTGCTCAACGTAAATGTGATACAGTCTTGTCATTTACTTCTGGGTATTCCAAATAGTTTATACTGCTCTATTTTAAACTTGGTAAGCTTATTTTTGTTTAAAATTATTATATTTTTTTTGTAATATAATTTTATGTTTGTTAAAACTGGCCATGTTATTTTGTTGTTATAAACAGCAATCAATCCTCATTTAAAAAATAGCAGGATGACACACATATTGTTCTAATCCCAATTTTGAAATGTCATTTCTTGTAAAAAATAATTGATCATAACCACTTTTAAAGCTCCCAAATTACCTTAAATGCCACAAATAAACATTAATTAATATGTTTTACTACAAGATTTTTGCTGTGTATTAATTGTGCATTAATTGTAGTTTGGATGTGGTTCTGAAAAACTTGGAAACATGCAATCCCCATTGCCTGATGTGACAGGAAAGGAGCCAGAGTTGTGCTAAATAAAAGGTTTCCACTATAGTTTATAACACACTAAATCAACTGTTACCACGGGAATGCCAGGTTTGGGAATGTTATTTTTATCCTTTCGGGAGCAGATCAATTAAATCAAGGCAAGAAGAAGAAAGAGGAAATTTAAAATTCTCCATTAACCCTTTTACAGGCGAAAACTAAGACGTATTGCAGAACATGTATGTCACTCCCACCCCCACCTCTTTATTTCTTCAATTGAAGCTTATCACAAGGCGCAAGAATGTTTTCTTCATTGTCTTCTCCTCTGTGCCACTCACAGACAGTTCACACAGCATGATGAAAAAAAAAACAGCCTTGTTTTTTCTTGTGATTTCTTTTCACCTTCATCTGACTCTGAAAGTACTTCAGCACAAGGAGATACTAAAAATAAATATGGAATCTCCTGTGACTGCTGTTCTCTCAGTAGTATGATTTGACAGCTAAATATTTTTATGTCAGTTTATATGCCGTCAATGAGACTTGTGTCCAAAGATGCTGATTATGTCCACTGTAACAAGATAATTTTATTTGGGACTGAGGTGAACAGAGGTGGCTGGAGAGAAAGGCCTCTACAAAAAGGCCAATTCTGAGACCTTGAAGTGCATTTACTTCCAAATTATGTTTGAAAACTTTTTGGCCTTTGAGGTGCCTTGAATGGTTGACAACACAGTTGTTGTGAACTGTTACAGAGTGGCGTCTCTCCCTTGAAACCTGAACAGTGGAGAATCCTCCCTCAGCAGGGGGGGTCTTGTGGCGTAGCACTATGGTGGCTCATTATGGTTCAGAGGGTGGTGCTGCATCTTCATCCATCAATTAATCAATCAATCCATCATCCATCCAATTCAAGGTGGTGTAGGAGCCTCTCCTGGGAAACAAGGGGCACAAGGAGAGATACATCCTGGATGTGTCACCAGTCCATTGCAGGGTACACTGACACAAATACAGCCAATTAACTTCCCAATACGTCGATGGAACCTGAAGCACCTGGAGGAAACCCACACAAACATGGAGAGGCCATGTAAACTCACACAAACATCACCCCAGGAATTGAACCTGAGGAACTGGGCTCAGGCTCTGCAAGGAAGCAATGCCAATCATAGCACCACTGTGCCACCCAAGTTGGAACCAAAAATAAAATGTATAAAACCGAATGTGTCACCTATATATGCAGTACACAGATTTGCATACTGTTGATGTGATTTCAACATCATTAATGATCGCATATAAATGTCTATGAATATTTATTCTACTTGTAAGCACAAAGAAATACCACCAACCATGGCTTTACAGAATTCTTGTAGGACAGTTACTCTGAAATCCTGGGGGACACAGGCCAATTCATCAGAAGGCTCAATTAATCAGAAGTGTATATGAATATTCTTCATACACAAATAACTTCTGTAGGCGGGTGTCTGAAATTCTGAGGGGAGCGGTGATATTTCGGTTGAAACGGAGCCGTTGCAACTACCCAAGTGAAATCTTGCAATCAAGCCACTGATTAGAGCTTCATGACAGAAGATAACGATGAGCAATCTGGTATTTTGCAATGAAGTACAGTTTCACGTTCATCAGCACTCTCACGATTATTATTGCCTGGAGCGACAAAATACCACATATGTTTGTTTTTGCAGCTACATCGACGGTGACGAGGTTTTGAATCGTTAAGAAAAAATAGTTGTAAAACCAACAGAAGGCACAAATGTCTAGAACTACAGTCCTAGTTATATAACGATTGTAAGTATAAAGATAAACTACTGCAAGGAATCAGTCCACCTGAGCAAACAAATCCCTGTAGATGTTAGCCAGACTGCCTTTATATTTTTGGGGTAGCCTTCATCCTGCTATATTGTAAGTCCACAGCACATTGACTGTAAATATGTATTTTTTAATGTTAGATAAAATTATCAGGTACTGTCACTGGCAAGCTAGGCATGAACTGTAAAAACCTGTAAAAAATACTGTAAAAAATGATTTTCTAAAAATGCAACTTGTTTGCTTTTCTTTACTCATTCCTTGTGACTTACAGGCACAAAATGCACTTCTGATGCCATGAAACACCAAGGTTAAAGCTTTTGTTGCAAGCCACGTAGAAGGAACAGGAACTTTTCACCACGCAGTAATGGCGGAATCACCCAATGTTACTCTGGCATGGTCTCCCAGGCCTGTATCCTTTTCTTTCCCAGCGCTTTTTCTGTAGAAGCTGGAAGCAAAACATACCAAAATACCATGTTCCAAAATCCAACACATCAATTGCCTCACTTGGTCCTTTATGTGAGTTTGACTATGCACACTTTGTTTCAAATCTCATTGCCTTTATGTCCTGCAAGACATTTCAGTTTTTCGTCTGCTAAAAAATTAATGCCCCGTGATATGCATATGGACAAATAAATATTCTACACATAAATTATTCAGACGTATAATGTTTATATACTTTTAAACCTTTGACTTTCCCTTATGTTCTTTGAAATATGGCCATATTAAACCAAAAACCATTGAAAAAACATTAATGTTGACAGTTACAGTATTTGAACTTATGACTGAGTGAAGATGTGTAAGGGAGGATGCCAAAAAGCCATTTCTTTGTTCTCATTTTGTTTCAATTGTTCTTAAAATTGTTATGTATCCTGCAAACACAAATGCTTCAAATTAAAACCAAACATCTGCAGATGTTTTAATAGTACCTACAGTAATATCGAAACTTAGTTAAGAGTGTATGGGAATATTTTTATTAGATGAAAGGGTTACAATATGTCCTTAATTTTCAATATATCAATATAGTTTTTTTCATCTTTGAGCATTTACCAAAAGTGCATATAATTAATACAATAGATGGGATTCTCATAATCATGTTCCACAAAACAGAATCCATTCAGCAGTTTTTTTTCCCATTTAGCAGAAAATTATATTCAAAGCAGACTTTAGCAAATCATTTAATGAACCTTGACTGGTGTGACCACAATGCTTTTACACAATTTTAAGAGATGCTCAGTCAGAAAATGGGATAAAAGTTACATCAAGAAAGTACACTGCCCATTATGTTGAAATAGTTTACAGGAAGAGTGAAATGTCAAGTCATGCCCTTGGTAGAAGAATGCTATTGTAATACACCCTTACCAGAAGAGCAGTACAAGATAATTACAAAAGTATAACAATGTACAGAAGCTTCCTCAAATGTTAGGTGTATTGTTTAGTGCTTATTGAAGTAAAAATACAATTACAAGAGTCTACACACAGAACAGTATAGTACTACATTAACATGTCATCCATCTATCTTCTAACCAAATTATTCAGTACAGGGACATGGGGAAGCTGGGGTTTATCCTGGCAATCAATGGGCCCAAGGTAGGGTACAGCCTGGATGGGATGCCAATCCACTGTAGGGCAGACAGACAGACACAAACACAGACAAGCACACACTCACACCAGGGCTCAGGAATAAATGAATTCATCAGCATGTCTTTGGACTGTGGGAGAAAAGCAGAGGACCTAGAGGTAACCAACGTGTACACAGGGAGAACACAGAACACACAGAACGCACAAACTCCATGAACGACAGCACCCCAGGAACTGAAACTGGCCCCAGCTCTACAAAGCAGCAATGCTAAATATTGACCCATCATGTCTCACTGTTAAAATACAAGTATAAAATAAAATACACAACATATAAATGTGATTGTGGAGATGCAAACCTAGAGTTAATTTTCCCCTTTGTTGGAGGATTGCAATTCTTAGTCACTAGCACTGCTCTGTAGGAATTGTGGGTATTAAAGTTCTGTTTGGTGAATATTGCAGTCTGCCTCCTTCTGCTACCTCCTCCAAGCCATCAGCAAAAATGAAATTGGCTACAGTGTTTTTAGAAGTGTACAATCTAGAACATACAGGTACATTCTAGTATATAAATGAAAATTTCAGGAAAGCAGACTAAGAGGGAATGGGGCAGGGTTTGAAAGATGCAGAATGAGACAGATACAAAATGAGTGAAGAATGGATATCAGCATTCAGATGGCAAGATTCTGCGTGATGCACAGAACAGATTCCTCACCCCAAAGAGCATAACAAAGCATAGAAATTGTCCCAAAACTGGTTTCATAAATTGATTGAATTAAGGAGGGAGCAAGCAAACAGCAACATGCAGTTGGAGAAAATAAGTTCATTGAATTGCAAGCCAGGTTACAAATGAGAAAGGCCAAGAGAGAGGTGGAAAAGAATAATACAAAGGAGGCTAAACTACATAATTAAACTTTTTTTTCAGTACTACAGTATGTCAGAAAAAGAGCAACACAAGATGAAGAAAGGTGCCTCAGATAATAATGTGAATAAAGGATAAGAACTATTGACTGGAAAATTTCTAATGAGGTCCTGTTTGCATTTTTTTTGTATCTACAAAATGTGTGCATCTAAAAAGGGTAACAAAATCAACCAATTACTTGTAGACCAATACGTTTTACTTCTATTATATATACCTGTACATGTCATGGAAACAACAATTCACACTAAACTATAAAAGAATCTGTATGATAATTACATTTTGTGGGATACTTACCATGGATTTAGAAAATGTGAGTCTTAACCTCCTTGTTAGGGTTCTTTGAACAAGCACAGTAGTAATGGATACATTCAGACTTACAATATTCAAATTGGTGTGATGTAATTAGTGGTGAACCTCAAGAATCTGTATTAGGACTGCAGTTCTTTTTATTTCATTCAATGATGTAGATTCTGGTATAATGAATAAAGAAGAAAAAATAGAAAGATTATCAAATTAATTGAAAAGCAATATATCAGCTTTCAAGGTAAGCACAAAACTGTAAAGACAGGACAAATCATTCAAACAGTCAAAATGTGAGACAAAATTTGAGAACTAGCAGATTGTGTTTGATGAAGAAAAATGCAAAGTGTTACATGCAGATAAAAAAGACCTGAACTATCAATATAAAATAGGAAACACTTGAAGAAGCTACAGATGAAAAGACATATTATTACAGACAAAGTGGGGAAGCAATAAAAAGACAGAGGATATTTTATATATTTAAGATATTACATATGATATAAAGCTGTAATATTTGCTTCTCTTTCTTTGCAATTGTAATTCTGTCATTCTGCAACAGCTGTGCCTGTAGCTCTCTGTGACTCTTTTTTGATCTTAGAATCTTGGGCAATCTTTTGCACTATTGTTTGTAGAGTGCTTTAGTCCTTTAGATTTTTTTTAAATTTCTTCATTAAACCATTCAGGCCATACATTCTTCAACTTGAACTTATTTGTTTTAGGGATGAATATGTTTTGAGACTTTCATTTTCTATTTTTGTATAAGTATGACCATCCTTCTTGTATTGACTCTTGTATTGTATTGTTGTATTGAATTAATCAAAAACCCATCTGTTCTCAATTCACCAGTTACGAACTCTTCCTCATTCCCTCCCAGCCTCTTTTCTAAAATTATAAACCTTAATTTTAGTCTCAAGCTTTACAGATTTAAAGTATACACCAACAGCTACCAAATTGTGGTCACTATTGAATGGTGGTTCTGTCACAACAACACCCTTAAATATAACTAGCTTTTTTTTTTAAAAAAAAGGTCATCTTCACTTGTAGGAGTCTGTACAAGTTGGGTTAAAAAGTCATCATTAACTATTGTAACCACTTAAAATCATAACTGAATGCTATAGAAAAGGTAAGGATTGATCCCAAATTTAAAGCTGAAGTTTTTATAACTACATAAGAGATTTGAGTGTGGAGCTCCAGCAGTATGCACACAGCCAAGGAACAAAGGAGACTCATTCCTCTCTCAAAAGTAGAAAGGAAGAAAAAACACAGTTTTCCATCTATGGAGCTTTCTTCAGGTCTGTGGGAAAATGATGGTGAGAGCAGGAATACAAGACAAAGTAGCCGGTAAAGGAGGAGAAAAAACAGAATGTGAGAAAGGGTGCAGGAGTTGAAAAAGGTATCCAAAGAGATTGAAATCTGGGATAAGATTTCCAGGGGAAGAGTGGAAAGCTTAAATCTGCTAATGAGGGGACATTTTCAGAGAACGTAGTGGATCATTCCCATTCAAAGTTGGGCAAGGTGTGATCCTAGTTTAAAGATCTTTATTTAAGTCCATGCCATCGTGGCTGGGAGAGGTAGAATTGGGAACATTCAAATCTAAGACATCTTTGAATCTCATTGCTCTGGTTTATGCCCGGAAACGGTCTGTCCCCTTCCTATGGAATAATGCATTAGGAACAGGCTGTTTGATGGAACAGAGCTAAGAAACTTGTGTGATACTATTTTGCAGGTGCAGAGATGTTTATGAAATTGAATATCATGCTCATGTTCCCTACATTTCCAACCTTGGTTGTAAACAACTGAGTCTCCACTTGTATCAAAATAGAACAAATGTGAATTGTACAGTACATCTGCAACAGATACGTCACTGAGAGTTAAAATAGAATCAAAAGTATGTTCCCTGTGTTGTGATAACATACTGCCCAGTCCAGCTCCTGACCTGCATTGATGTAATAACCAGCTGGTACAATGGAAATATGACGGTAATCATAACAAATATCCCTTGAACTTATACACAAAATCAATGCAGTCTGCTTCTAGTAAGCAGGAAACAACACGTGAAGTATCTGCTTGTGACCTGAATCATTCTTACAATATCCTTTTAGAAATAATTCCTCATGAAGCCAAGTACAAATGTCATTTTAATACTTTCCAAATTGGGTTTGAACTGGAACATTAAAATTAGCTGTGAGAAAACTGTACAAACAGAAATGGAAAGAGTAACAAGAATAGAAAATTAGAAGAGAAAATAAATAGTGTATATGTCCTTACAAAGATATTTTTCTGGTGTCAGTTTAGCATCTTTGGCAACATCTAGTTGGTGTGAGAAGTTCATGGAGTCATAAGAAATTTATAATAATCTGTGATGTTACAGTGAAAATGAAAACCTTTTTATTCAGGGAATTTTAGGTTAGTTCAGAAGTATTTCTGCTTATCTACAAATTAAAAACAGTTTATTTGCAACCAGGAAGGAAGGCCTTATCTATTGCAGATATTTACTTAGTATACTTCCTCTTTCTTTTCATTCTTTTACAGTTTATTGTATGAACAATTAACCTTTAATTCCCCCAAATTGCTGGTGTCTATGCCTTTCAAATGGTAAAATTCAAAAGAACAGTGGCACGTTCAAACTTTTGTAAATATGGGTTCAAATACTTTAAAGACAGTTGCACTTTAATTCTCACTGAAGAATTTCAAAGCAAAGCTGAAGTTGTTCAAGCAGGCATGACATTCCATGTCTGTACTTGCTGACACTCAAGCTTCACTCGCAAGATACCAATTAATCCATAAATAATAAATATTATCACATTTTCACACCTCCACAGTGCAAACATTTTGTGCTATTAACTATTTCGTTGGTCTGCAAGACACCAGAATATTAAACCATTAAGTGTAATTACATTAAGTAATTAACCATCATGCATGCTATAACTTTCATTTAGCTACTGTAAATGTGACTGAATTACTGGTCTCTGTCTAGCTTACTTAATGCGTTGCGATTCTTACAAAATCAAATTGCATTTTCTTAATGATGTTGTAAAAGTTTGACAGTTACTGTTGGCTGTGGATTACAGACATAATCTACCAAAGCCAGTAAATTACTTTCCAATGTTTTTCCTGGCAGTCTTTTGTGTATCCTTTATGTTGCAAAGACATTTTTTAATCCTCTGCTAATATAGTTGTTATTGCTGAAGTAAGCAAGCAAAAGCAAACAAGCTCTCATGATGGGAAGAATTCACTGCATTTATTGTTGTGTGGAAAAAAGTCTTCACACTCTAACGTTGACATACAGAGGACCTTGACATTTATAGTGATGCCAGTGGTGCAGGACAGTGACAATGTGATGTCAGAAGGCCTGCACAATAAAAGATAGTAATTATATACATTAATTGCATAAAAGTTTTTTTCCTTAAATAAAATACAGTATTACACATATGCACAAACAAAACAAAGAGATTGGACGTGTAATTATTTGGTATGTGAGTCATTTGCTTTGTACAGAGCCTGACTTGTTTCCATGCACCATGTGGCTTATTAATGTGACTGTGGAATGTCCAGTATCCAAGTATCATGTAACACATTCCACAATTCAGCTAAGATGCTTGATGGCCACGTGACCTTCCCAGCATCCATATAACCCCTAAACAGCCTCAAAACTGAGTGGAAACAAAACAAAAAGGTGAGGCAAAGGTTTTCAAGCAGCTACATTCTCATGGAATTTATTTTGAATTAATGTGTGTCTATCTAGTGTGTGTCTTACTGATCTTGAAGACTTGCAGCAGGGTTCATTTAAAGATCTTTGCTGCATCACATGGATCACTCCCAAAACCTGATAGGTAAAGAAATGCTTCCTGTTCTCATGTTTAAAAGCACTTCCATAAAACCATGTCCACAAAAAATCACAGAAATCCAATCAGTTAAGCTGTAATATAATGCGGTATCTTACATGGTACAGTAACACAGTTTAGATAGTGCCAGGAACAATGTAGAAATACCGGTACAATGTCATTATTAAATGGAGTGTGACAGGAATGTAAAGCAATATGTAGGCCAAAGATCATTATGATCAATATAGCAGTATGTTGGTGAATGTTTAATTCATATGGCCATTATAAGAATTTAAAACTCTGTTTTAAAATATTGAATACACCTTTGTTTAATGGAGCTAATAGGGTGTCCCAGTTCTACATCTATCAATACGGCACACAGTATAAGAACTTTGTTGTGGGTGAGCAAAGAAACCTTTCTCAAGAGCCTGAAGTTCATGATGCATTATGGATAATATTCTGTATCTAGGTAACCAATATGAAAGAGCTGAAAGTGGGCATGAGCAGTGGAAGAGCCCTGCTGACCTCCTATCAAAATACACTCTTAAGAGATTTAAGACAAAGGAAGACGTTGCGACTGCTACACAGATGAAGCAGATAGGAGGATATACAGTCCATTAACACCATTTACAGTAGATGTTCTCTGTGTACCTGTTTGCCTGTAACAGACTTTTGTCACCCAATCAACCATTTGTTACAGTTTACAAATTAAAACCATTCCTGACAATAAAGTAGATGACTCTTTCAAGTTAGTAACATGATCATCCTCTTTGTGCAGTGACGACAGCATACATTTTTGTCCAATGTGTCTGGATTTTGTTGCCACTTTACTCAAGAATTTAGATTACTTTTTTTCATTTTTGCAATGTGTTGTATTATGATATAGTCCAAGTATCGTTGATGGTCTCCTTTAGTTTATGTAGGACTAGTGCTCAAAATGGACCTATTTAAACTTTGGTATGCTATTTATGGAGTAATTAATAAGTGCACTGGCACTTGTTAGAACTTCTTCTCTAGTTCTAACACAAGTAATTGCAAACCTACACATCTGACAAGAAGGAGAATATTATTTTTATTCTAAAGACATGTTGATACTATTAGATGTAAAACAAAGTATAAAGATTTTTGAAAGTTTTGTGATGCTGCACATTCCTGATGCATTCCTGTGCTCTGGTAGTGTTAAACTTGGGCTAATCTATAAGCCAATCTCTCCTTACATACACCTCTGCAAAACCCTTCTCCATTATGTCACGGACGTCCAAAGGGACAAACCGTGGAGAGCAGGAGAGCGGAAAAAGACCCATATGCGTAGCTGCGAGATGGGAAAAAAGGCCCGGGCTCGTTAGTGCAAAGAGTTCAGGAGTGCCATATAGAAACCTATGCCCTCAGGTAGCAGACGTGGGGCGACCTGGTGCTAGGCGGGTCTCAGGACATCCGAACGACAATGCTGAGCGAGGGCAGAGTGAAAGACCCGGAAATATATAGCCCAAGGGAAAGAGAGGGACCGGAAGGACAGCAAGCAGGAAACTAGGGACAGGACAGAGAAGGAGCGCCCTCTGGCTGCAGAGGGCGTGACAGTACCCCCCCCTTCATGGGCGGCTCCTGACGACCATACAAATAAATAAGCTACACAGCACTGGGGGGAGGAAAAACCTAATTTAACTGAAAGGAAACCTCTGGGAGTCCACAGCTGAGAGCTACCCCCTCCTCCGGGGTAAAAACCTTTATTGGGTGGAGGAAGGGGGGGTCGAGTAGGCTCCGGAGACTTAAAACAAAAAGTACACAAGCACAAACACAACAGACAAAAACCTGGGAAAGACCAGGGAGACAAACCACAAAAAACAGATAGGAACCAAAAACAGGTAGGAACCAAAGTTCCGGGACACAGGGAGCAGGGGCAAAGGAAAAAAACCGTGGAGAGCAGGAGAGCGGAAAAAGACCCATATGCGTAACGGCGAGACGGGAAAAAAGGCCCGGGCTCGTTAGTGCAAAGAGTTCAGGAGTGCCGTATAGAAACCTATGCCCTCAGGTAGCGGACGTGGGGCGACCTGGTGCTAGGCGGGTCTCAGGACATCCGAACGACAATGCTGAGCGAGGGCAGAGTGAAAGACCCGGAAATATATAGCCCAAGGGAAAGAGAGGGACCGGAAGGACAGCAAGCAGGAAACTAGGGACAGGGCAGAGAAGGAGCGCCCTCTGGCTGCAGAGGGCATGACACATTGCATGTACCGAGAAAGCTTGAACAAAAGATTTGAGTGAACTATTTCAAAGTTCTAGTCTATGCATGTTGAAGGTAGGGTAAAGAATTAAGTACTGTATTTCTAGTTGCTTACAATTGTCTGTTTTTTGTTTGTTATACATTCTTTGCAGTTGCAAGAGCAGCCTTCTTAACAAAATGTGAAAGCAAAATATTTCTCACTATAGATAAGCTGTCACGATTTTCATATATTAACAGTATGTTAACTACATTACTTAATGAAACCTGATATTGACATCTGTAGTTTGAACCATTCTGCATTTGACATTCACAGTGTTACATTTAAAATTAACACAAAATTCAATTTTCCTCCCCATCCCTTGACCTACATTCGGTTTTGGTTCAAGATTTTGAAATTCACATTTCAACCACTATGACAAACTGCAGGAAAATTTGAGAACAGTAAATGGGTTGCTTTTCTAGTTTGTGTTTTATGGGTGTCACACATTTGGAGCGTGTTGGGGAGGAAATTGCTATCTGAAAAGCATGTGCTCTTTTGACTTATGTCTTCTTTTGGGTCTAAAATTAACTGTGCAAACACCCAACGACTTGCAAGAGAAACTGCCACAGGAACAAAGACTTAAAACTCACATGCGAACTCCATTTGCACTCAGCCAATCTTAGTCACTTTTGTTTTACCAGTACAAATGTCCGACCAGCATAGTCAGAACCAGTCATTTTTGCTCACTCCTCTGAAATTAATGGGATTTTAATCTAAAGCTGCTTACCCGTCCTTCGGATGAGACGTAAAACCGACGTCCTGACTCTCTGTGGTCATTAAAAATCCCAGGGCGTTTCTCGAAAAGAGTGGGGGTGTAACCCCGGCATCCTGGCCAAATTTCCCATTGGCCCTTACCAATCATGGCCTCCTAATACTCCCCATCTATGAATTGGTTTCATTACTCTGCTCTCCTCCCCACTGATAGCTGATGTGTGGGGAGCCTTCTGGCGCACTATGGCTGCCGTCGCATCATCCAGGTGGATGCTGCACATTGGTGGTGGTGGAGGGGAGTCCCCATTACCTGTAAAGAGCTTTGAGTGGAGTGTCCAGAAAAGCGCTATATAAGTGTAAGCAATTATTATTATTATTATTATTACTTGCTGGCATGTTTCTGTTTTGCATCCCTCCCTCCATCCCATCTTTGGACTTGCAGCAGCTCGCTGGCTGCTTATTTCTCATTAACTAGGGGGGGTTCTGATAGCCCCATCCTTTATGGATGGGTTGTCATTCTCTTCAGCCAGGTGCATTACCCTAATAAAGCTCATTATTCAAATCACACCATCTCTTTTCTGCAAGCTTGCAAGTGCCGTGTGCAGAGGTTACTGTTAAGCAGCACGACAGAGAAATTCTGGCTGACTCATGCCAATTTAAACCCGGTGCCAATGTTTGGCCAACAGTTAAATATAGACTAATCATAGTCCAGACAAAGTCTGATTAAATTGTATTTGAACACAGATTTCATCTCGAGCTTTTACTGGTAGATGTGGAAGGATAATTTGCTGCCTAATCCAAATTGTATTTCCTAACGTAGAGTTCTCTAATTACACCAAGGGAATGGATCCAAGTTCAAATTTGGGAGTTTCCATTGTATTTGTATTTGTTTTCTGTTCTATTACCACAGTCAAATGATTAACAATGAATAATACTCATAACTGAATAATAGAAAACCCCATGGGGATTTATAGTGTACGACAAAGAAGATAGTGTACATCCTAAAATCCTGTAACAAGATAGCAGGTTAGGAAATAATGAGAGTGTTAGGCAGCACAGGGGTTCTTTTTCTTCTCTGGCAAATCTTGGTAACAGTGTAATAAATCAGATTCAAACTTGAACTTAACAGAACAAACACATTTGTTAACAACAAAATAACACCAGTGTACACTGATTTAGGAAATCAAAAACACAATATGTGTTTAATATTATTCCTAGAAAGATATTATTCCTCATGAGTGGATTATTATCTGCCAACTTAGGAGGGAACGTTTTTAACCTGAGGATTCAACAATAATAGAATTTCCTAAAATAAATAAGATGGATTTCTCTTACAAGCCTCAAGCTATGGAGAAAGAGGATGATGATGATGTTCTTTCTTCTCTCTCTAATTGTCTTGTGTCTCCTCTGGTCTTTGTCTCTGCTCTCCCTTCACATATTTATACTGTGCTTCCTCATTTCTGAATCTTTTATATTCTTTAATATGGTGCTCTTAGTGAAAGGTTCAAGTTAATTAACTTAAATTAAATCATCAGTAAGACACCTGATAACCTGTATTTACTTGCTTCTTTGCCCACACACAGTTGACAAACAATACTCTTTGTTCTAATTTTCCGTCTACAACCTCCCCTCCTCCAGACATAGCAAAATTATCACATCAGGTGGAGCTCTCATTTTTCTCCCTTTTTTCATTCACTCTCAGGATGGTTGATGTGATAAATCAAATGACAATTAAGATAACACTCAGCATTACGGTTTCTAGTAGATCAGGTAGGTAGCTGCATAGGCTGCAAAGCAACAAGTAAAAGGTTTATTCCATGCTGAAAAAAGAAGAAAGAAAACACAACGTTTCGGCCGTGGAGCCTTCTTCAGGTTTTCTTTCTTATTTTTTCAGCATGGAATAAATCTATTACTTGTTCCATTACAGTTTCTATGTGTATTAGAGACTACAGTTTTTACAGCTCCTTTATGTATTGTTTATTTCTGCATTTGGCTGTTTTTGCTGATGTAGAAGTTACATTATGACACATTGCAAGTTTTTTAAGACTTTATTTTTGCTTCTGTACCGTCAGTTATTTTGTCAGTTCTTGAATCACTGATAGATCTATATGCATCTGAAATGGTTGTAGTAAATGGGATGGTGAATCTTGGGAAAGTATGCAGATAAGAAATGAATGTATCTCTGAATGGACACTATAGAAATTATTATTTAGGTGATTCAGGCAACTACGTTAGGTAATGAAACTAAATTGATCTCTCAGTGTTGGAGTATATGTTACTGAAAATCTATACTTTGAATATCATTTCTGTTAGCTAAAATGAAAGCTAAAATGCTTTCATTTTCTCTATCCTCCACACACTGTTTGTGTGTGCATTTTTATAAATTATGTACATATATGTATCTTACATACAATATATTATAGTTTTTACTTATTCTCAATGACTGTGACTTTAGGATTTTGGCATCCCTTTCATGTTTTGATACAAAACAATTTGTAATGAAATTTCTATCTCTTTCAGACATTGCTGTAGTATGTATCTGCAATTGACTCTTTTAATAATTAAAAGTGAGGCTGATGCATAAATTCCAAGGCATGAACTACACACTTTCATGTTATCCATTCCTAGCTTCTTAATTGATTTGTACTCCCTCCTGTGTTTGCATTTGAGAAATTAAAATGTATCAGGAAAACCGAAAGGAAATCAGTTTTACAGGAGGTGGTACAGTAAGTGTGAAACCTTCTGCCCTTCAGCATGATTCAACACTTCCACTAACAGACAAACCACAGCAAGATAAAGTGTTTGTCCCTGCCGTTAAACCATCATGCATGTTGACCTTGATTAAAACTTCATTAGAAATTCTTAGTCTCTGGTCTTAAATCCTAGAAACCTAAATTCGAAGGTGATAATATAACAATATCCAATAAATTACAAGTTAATATGCACCAATACATCACAAAGCCATTTCAAAGTTTCTAAACAAGTTTCTAAACAAAGTAACAAGTATAGTAACATATTAATACCCCATACACATACACCATGCCCTGAATTTCCCTGAATCTCTTCACTGGTTGACTAAGTTTCCTTGTCATTGATTTAAACCTACCCCTCCCAATTAATGTAAGCAAGAAAAATGAACATGGGTTCTTTAGCCGAGGTAACTCAAACTGAACAGTTCTATGGGTGAAAGAGAAAAAAAATCTAAAACTAAAATATATTAATTGTGTAAGTATTCACCCCCTTTGCTATGATTAACCTAAATTAATAAAATAACTTTTATTAATTAACAATTAATAAAATAACAAAATAACAATTACTTGTGTGATCTCTGTGTGTAATAATAGTAGTTCACAAGATTTTAGAATAAATACAATTGCCTCTGCAAATTCCCATGGTCAGGTACTTAATTTCAAACAATGACTCAGCCAAGGAAAACCAAGAAAATAATTCAGGGATAATAGAAAGGAACAGATCAGGAGAAGGGCATACAGATTTTGAAGACATTACATGTCCATCCCTTTGTGCAGAGTGAAGTTGATCATTTAGAGGTGGAAAGTATATCATGCCATATAGACCCTGCCTAGATCTGGCTGTCCCGCTAAACTTGAGAAGCAGAACAAGGAGGGACCTGGTTAACCTTTAAAAGAAGTTACAAAGGTCAATGGCTGCATTGGAAGAAAATGTTCAGGAGTCAAACTGGTCACCCCACAAAGCTGACTTTCATGTACAGTGCAACAATTCTCACACCTCAAATTCTGCATGGAGTTTGCAACCAAACATTGACTTACAGTATAAAGCATTTTAAAATTTCACAGATGATGTTGTGGTCTGATGAGACAAAATTGGACCATTTTGGTCTGAATACAAAGCTTTAAGTCAGACACAAATGTCACTTAGTGTCACGACTGTAGTCCCTCCCCCTTAAGGGCGCTCCGGCCCTTTCACTTCGGACTTGATTTTGTGCACCTGTCCCCTGTTTCAGCCTGTTCCCAGTCCTCCTTAAAAGCCAGGTGCTGACGTTAATCCGGGTTCTGCATCTAATCTCCGTATCATGCGAGTCCGGGACCTGGAAGTGCCTGGTCCTGTTAAGGTTTTATTTTCTGTTCCCGTTCTCCCCCCACCGCCGGATTTGGAATTTGGATTCCCCCTTGGATTTTCTTCCGGATTGTTTGCCTTGGCCACACCTTCCCCGAACACCAGCGCACCAAGGACACGCCCCCTGTTTTGATCCCCGTTTCCTGCATGGCTTTTTCCCCTGTGTTTCTCACTCAACCCCGGATTGTGTCGTCCTCATAGGGTCTGGAAAGAACTGTTCCGTTACACTTAGTGCATCAGTCAGTTGACAATATACTGTAAAGCATGGTGTTGACAACATTATGTTATGGGGCTGCTTCACATATTCAGGATCTGAGATGCTTGTCAAGACTGAGGGAAAAATGGATGGAGAAAAGTATCATAGCAGAAACCTACTATGAAGATGAAGATGACTAATTATTGCTCATTGACAATCCCTAATAAACTTGACAGATTCAACTAGTTTTCAAGTATTAAGAATGTATGAAAAATGCACCCTCATTGTGGCAAAAAAGGTAGTTTCACAGAAAGACTCACAGCTGTAGTTGCTGCCAGAGACATTTTCATAAAGTATTAGCTCTGGGAGGTGAATACTAAAAAAATGTGTATATATAATTTGTTAAAAAACGATATATAATTTGAAGGGGATAAAAACCTCAGTGATCTCACTGTATGTTTATTAGATCTATTGATTCAAGAATGACTTGGCTGTGAAATCATGTAAAGGAGTCTCTCTCCTAACGCCTCCAGCAAGAAAATTGTGGCATGGAGCAAGTTTCAAAAAGTTTCAAAATACATTTAAAAAATAATTGTTGTAGACCTTTATTCATAATGATTAAATTAATCATTATGGACATTCCCCATTTAGCAACTCAGCAAGTCAGCAAAGTCAGTTGCGCCCTGAGTTTGCACAAAAAGAAGGGGATACAATAACCAATTAAAAACAGTAATTTTTCTCTTCTATGCATTAACTTGGTTTGGCAAGTGTTTCCTTCAGTTGCTTACAGGGCACAGACTACATACACTCTTGATACGCTCTCCTCAGTACCTTAAAGGCTACATAGGAACTACTCTACTTCCCAGTTACCGTTTGTTCATTGATTCTTAGCTGTGTTCATTTTCTCTTACAGTATACCTCTTAAACACTCAAGAATTTCAGCCTATCACTGTGGTCACATTTCTGCTGTGAAATATACATCGCTGTGTACAAATTGAACTGACACAAACCGATTTAGACTGACTCTTGCCTAATCTGCTATCAAGTATATCAAAACAAAATACATATAAACACATAATTACAATGAGGCAACACCTGCATCAACACGGTCTACAAGTGCAGTCTTAGTGATTGAGGAAAGAAAAACAAAATGGGGTTAAATTATTTTGTTTCCAGCATTGGTTTTAAAAGCTCTAATGTGAATGGTTTTTACAATTCTTTCATGTAAAAGCAAAATCCAAAATGTAGTGATAAGCTCCATACCTTGAGGGATAGAGCTTTCTCTTGTGCCAACTCATTGCCTTAGGAATAACTCCATAAAAATTAATATTTTTAAAATGCACTTAACAAGCAATCTTTTCACTAGTGCTTTTAACATATAATTTACTTTTAATTGAATGTCTACATTTTTAAATATGCTTAATCTTTTCACTAATACTTTAAAAATATAATTTACTTGTATCTTTGGTTTTATTGAGTCAATGTACTGTACTATGTTCTTGTTTTTCTTGTATTATATCATCCAGAAGGTCAGTCAGACCCTCAATAAGGAAGAAAAGAGGAGTGATTTGAATGGTGAGCCTTATTGGAGTAACTCACTAGACTGAGGAAAGTGACACAAGCACAGAGCTATCAAACCCCTCCCCACCTTTAATGAAAGATGAACCAGGGAGCTGCTCCATAGAGCAGAGGGAGTATATCTTGCATATACAGTAACTATTAACCATTCTTGTATCTTACTTTCTTATTTTGAGTAAGTTTTCTCTACATTGAAAATTAGCCTGCAATTGTCACTGTTTTTCTTAAGACATGGGAATGTCGTCCTGTGACTACAGCAAAGCTGAATGGTACTAGCCTAGACTTGAGTAAAATAATTTCCACATTGACGTGCCTATACTGTATGTGGCATTATATTGCAGGTAATCATCCTGTTCCAAAAGATACTGTATATTCTTTCAAGGTGATAAATCATAATTCATTGTACTTGTGTCACGCAGTTGAAATAACTAATCTCCTTCAGATATCCTTCATTTTCTGGTTTTGCTGTGACTTTCGTAGAGCTTTAAACCTCATCAACCTATTATACAAACTACATCGTATCCTGCTGTATATGTAGTGGGAATTAGTTTACATGTATTTAAAAACATTTTCAATGTGGATTAAAAAATGATTAGTGATAATAATTAGCGATGTGGAAGCCACACCCTACATTGTTGATTTTCAGTTTCAAGATCTGTAAGTTTCATGTGAAGCTATCAGTTAAAAGCTGGAAACCCCCACATATGGCACCTCAGTGTTTTCTACAGAACACTGCATACAGTATGTGTTACAAGTTAGAAGGTAACCACTGGAGAGAACCAAGCCACAATTCTGTGTTTTTCACAAACAACGTCACAAACCATGTACTGTAGCAGCTCAGGAATTGATGTTTTAAACCAGCTCTTCTTAATTCCCTCTAAAATGAGAAGACGTAACACAATTATTTTGTGAAGAGACAGCCTCAAGATATTTCAAATATTCTCCTCATACTGTACCTCATGGCAGATCAAACACTGACTTGTAAAAAACAAACAAACAATTTATCAGCTTCTAGACAGTGGTGATAACATAATGAATTGAAAAAATGAAAACAAAAAAACATTACTGCAAGTGTTCAAATACACATTACTGTAACTCAGTCATAACATTATTACAGTTTTCTGCTATCTGCTTAAAGTTATTTCACTGGACATGGGAAAAATCTTGTGAATGTCTTTAGGCATATAGCTAATGTGGTCTGTGAAGTCTGCATCGGTTAATAAATCTGTGAAATTCAAAATCATTAATTCTGAGTCAAAAAATAATTTTACTCAGATACGTCACGGTAGCTGACATCACCAGAAACATCACTGCTTTATATGTTTGTACTTACAAATGTTCTCACACTAAACCAGGTTTTAAACTGTTCTCCTTAGTTAAAATATTTAAACATAACTGATTAATTTGATTGTCAGAATTATCTCAACAATTTTTTCCAGGTTTAAGAGAACACAAGCAAAAATTGGATTCGAAATACCTTTAAACCTTTTTTTCTTTGCAGCTTTTTTCCCATTTCTTTCTGAAACAGAGCTTTTTTTCCTCAAGGACAAGCTACTCCCCTCACAAAAGCATTTTTTGAAGCTTTGATCTTTTGCGCCTGCCACGTTTTTCCAGAAAGTCAAGTTCAAGTTTGGTTGCTGAAACCTGAAAAGTTTTAATTTTGCAATGTTGCAAGTTTTACAAATACATTGTCTTCCCTTAATATCATGACCTGAAAATCAAAATTGTTATTTTACAGGAGATTAACATGAATGATGTTTCTATTAAAATATGCTTACATGCATTGAATACATTCCAGGATGTTTTCAAAACATGTGAAGAAGTGAACGTGCTGTACAGTCACTATCTGGGAGGGGGAACAGTTGACGTGAATATAAAAACAAATAATACAAAGTCAAATACCTGAATATAATTAAAGAAATTAAACAATCAAAGAAAAAGAAGCAAATAGAAATAAAGTTAATGCCACTTTGGTGTCATGTCATGCTGTAGTGATGTTTATTCCTTTTTTAAACAAAAACATTTCTAAATGGAGCAAGATCAATTAAAAAGGTCATTAAACTCTGCTGCAAAAGTATGTCCTACAATTATTATTAGGCTTCTGTAATTTGGAGCAAAAAGCCATGTTACAGGAAAAAGCTGATTTCTATTTCAGTCACACTTCATCTCCTCTGGCATAGATGGCATCAGGCAGCAGAAATGAAATAGGAAAGAAAGTTCAGGAATATGGGCATAGAGGGCTCTATATCAGGATATGAAGACAGTACTTTCTTCACAATAAGAGAAAAAGAAAGGCAGCACCATTACAGTCTAGATCTAGTCTGCATCTAGATCACACGAGAACCATACTACACAGCAGTAACTGAAATATTCATATTTTCCTTCCATAAACACTTGTGTCACTAAATGATCAGTTAGGAATTTCAAAGAGATAGGAGGTATTGAGGATATTTTAAATCTTGCTGGAATGGAATCAACAGGAAAAGTAATATTTTTGAATCACAGAAGCTTGTAACAAAGGCAAACATGTTGCAAAGTGTATGACATTATCTGCTGTCACAGTAGAATTTTTTAATGTTGGAGGAGGGCGTCCCCGTGATTATTAACGTTTTATGAAATTGTGATGCAGTCGAGTTTGGTGGCTTTACAGAGCTCCTGGCTATATTGCACAAGACACTTTGTTCCAGGAGTAAGTGACACTCCTTCGACTGGGCTGTAATGAGTATGAGTGGATGCATCCAGGCATTGAGTTAATAATTTAGATAACAATCAATGTCACCATGGAGGGGGTGTGATTTTCATCTGCAGTGAAACCTCACAGTTCAGGTATCTGTGGAGCAACAACAGAAGTCAATAAACCATGACTTCAAAGAGTAACGGTTGTTGCTTAAAGCCTGACAAATACGCACATTTGTTTTTGAAGCATGTCTAAACGATGTAACATCACTTAGCATTAAATTACAATATCCAGCTTTTCTGTTTATATTCTATCTTCACATAATGGAATTCCCCTGAAACATTTAGTGTGTAGGTGTGGAAGATTGCAACATTTATTTAGGATATTTTACAGTTGCATATGGAAGTTTTAGCAAATTATACAGTACAGTATATACTTTTTAATATGGATAGTTGTATTTTCAATGGCGCCATATTGAACATGTAACATAAAATCATTAATGTTAATACAAATGGAACGTAACCACTATCAGATTTTAACACTGCATATTTTAAAATTATATGTCAAAGGCCTGAGCCTAAAGACCAACCTACTTATGTCACCCAAGGGCAGAGGATTGTTATAAAAAACCTGTAGAACTCATTGAATAGGTGATAAAGTTGGTGAAACAGCCCAGGCAGCATCCTTCATTGATCACTGATGTCCCCATATTAAGATTTACATTGTTTCAGATCACTGTAATTCCTTTGCAGGACCAGAATACATGCAAAGACATACTGGTACTGTAGGTTAATTGGCTTCTGGGAAATTTGTCCCTGATGTGTGTGTGTGTAACTGTACCTTGTGCCCCTTGCTTATTGAAATAAGATCTGGCTCCCCCGTGACCCTGAATTGGAGAAAGCAGTTAGAAGATGAATGGATTTAACACCCTCAATTTTTGGTGTATGAAGTTTAACATAACAATGGGTACAATGGAGATCTGGCACTTAAGCCCCACTTGCTTGTTCTGCTGCATTGTGTTACTGTAAAGTATATAATCCAAGAAACCCATGCTTCATCTCTTCACCTTTTTCTGTCCAATAGTGATTCCAACCTTCAGGGCAGTGTAACCCTAACCTTGATTTTACTCAGAATGACAAGAGCTAACAATTTGGCATATTGAAAGGTTTATTGAGTATTTGAAATTACAATAATATGGCTTAACCTGCTTGGCTGAGTGTTAGCCTCCTCCCCACAGGTTGAGGATGATAGAACCCCATTCAGAGAGAGGAGTGACCAAGGAGCATTGTATAGTATAGTATTTATAATATTAAAATAAGGGAAAGACTTCATGATTAATTACAAATTACAGACAGCTGAGTCTGATTGAACTCGGCTGTTGTTATCCCACCTAAACTTTTGTTATAAGCTCCATTTAACCTACAACTGAGCTTCCCTTAGAATCACCACAAAGCTATTTGCAAGACTTCAGAACAATGTTATAATGCCCATTACCAACCCTTAACACAAATTTTCCAAAGAACAATTTTAGCCATCCTCCTTTCTTTTTTAATTATTCATTGGTCTGCATAGCTGCCTTTTTCTTGAACTGTCTGGTTCAAGGCATATTGACATATAGCACATCTGAGGTCTGAAGGGGTGTGTGAAATGTATCCATATAATCAAATTAATTAAGAAGAGACAGAGGTCAAGTTACAACCAGAAGACTCTGCGGTCATTTGGAAATTGATTTCAACATCCCTTGCTTCACAAATAAATATTTTTATAACCAATACAACATTAAAATATTTCAAGTTTAAAGTGCTTATACAGTATATTGTTACAAATCTGAGGCTTATTTGGATAGTTAGGGTTACATACAAAATGAAATACACAGTGGGTGAAAATACCTCAATAAGACTAAAAATTTAAATAAAACATTAGGCCCTTACATCAGCTTGCCAAGCAAACAAATTTACTTTAAAGATAACTCTTTTTTCATGCACATGGATAGTTTCAGAACAGATAAACAGGTAATAATGTGGAAGATGCAAACATCTATTTATTTACAAGACAACAATAAACATATTGCAGTATACAAAAACACATGGATATTTTTTTACAAATATTTACATTACGTGTGAGTGTCTAGGGCCAGCCCTTATACAATGACCAACTAGGTCACTCTGTGATAAATAGATCCCAACACCATCTAAGTTAAACACAAAAGGAGCAAAAATCAAGTCGAGTTTATACTGTATGATAAAAATAAATTCTTAAGATAAAACTGTTCTCTAAGCTGATTCTAAACTAAAGGAAAACTTCCTCTCTAGAACAATAAAAATGTTTTTTTTACCTGGAGGATACCAAACAAAGGAAATATATAGTTCCACAAATATAAGACCATGTTCACTTTTTTCTAAATCAAAATTGATCTCCGCAGATCTCAACTACCTGGTAAAATCTTATCTTCAGAGGAGAAGGTTCAAGCAGGTGAAAATGTCTTGCCTGTTAAAGGTACAGTAGCTTCCACTTCAGGTCTTTCACCACCAGGAGATAAAGAGCGTGATGATGGCCAAACCACTGCTGTACCTGGCTGATTTTCTTCATTAACCTCATAGCACATGAGTTCATTACTATTGTAGATAGTCTCCATCTCCACCTCCTACTTAATAAAGAGTTTGTGAGGCTAGTTGGCTATCACCCTCACTACTCCTGTCTAGACCCGGGTAAAACTGACCCGTAATTGAACAAAGCAATGACAAATAAAATATAGAAACGGATGCTTGTGCCAAATAAACGTTTTAGTCTCTTCAGAGATAACACATTGAAGAATTAGCAAAGGTTTATTCCATGCTGAAAAGAGAAGAAAAGACACAACGTTTCGGTTATGGAGCCTTCTTCAGGTGTCTTTACCTCTTTGTCAGGTGTCTTTCTTCAGATGTCTTTACCTGAAGAAGGCTCCACTGCCGAAATGTTGTGTTTCTTATCTTCTCTTGTCAACATGAAATAAACCTTTACTTGTTCCTTTTGCAGCCTGCGCGTGCTGACGCAGCTACCCACCTGAACTACATTGAAGAATTGCCTAGTTGACAAAAAAGTGGAGTAGTCTGCATGAAAAAGAATGAAAAAGAAAGTGGGATATAAACTGGTTTTAAAGTTTGTAAATTTAACAAAGATGCAAATACATGATACCAGTGCACAAGGAAGGTAACATTTAAATTCTTTCTCAATTATTATTGTCCAGGATGAGCATTCATGTTTCGATGAAAAATGGTCACCTTAATACAATGTGTATGTATCATTTGTAGTTCAACAAAATGGGACATATTTGAAAGGGGGTGAATACTTTTCTGAGGTAGGGCATATATTTCCATTTTGACATCCTGCCATGTAATCCCAACTTCATCAATTTATTGACCTCTCAGAGGTGTTTGAAAAACGTCACAGAGGGATTTATCCCACTTTCTCAATGCGTGCAGTTTTTTGTTGAGTAATCATTGTGTAAACACCTATGGTTTCAGACTAAATATGCCTTTGAGTTTCCAGACAGTACACTATTGACCTAAACTTGATGTTTCTGTGCCAGGATTATCAAAATCTATCCTTAAATAACCTTTGCAAGTCACAGGTTTGCAAGTGAAAGTGACAAAGTAGTTAAAATGTTATGGGGACAAAGTTCAATGAGAGACAAATGAACTAAAGAATTACTGTAGCTGGAGTGAACTGTAACATGAACAATATGTAGAGTGCTGAAGAGTAATGTGTTACAAAGAACTGTAATGTGCTACAGCAGTTTGACTTTATTTCTAGCAAATTGCTGTCTTTCCTACTAAA
Source organism: Atractosteus spatula (assembly GCF_055471065.1). Classification (NCBI taxonomy): domain Eukaryota; kingdom Metazoa; phylum Chordata; class Actinopteri; order Semionotiformes; family Lepisosteidae; genus Atractosteus; species Atractosteus spatula. The sequence continues at coordinate 54,050,036 of NC_142708.1, read as the reverse complement.
TGTTTCCTTTACTGTTCAAGATTATTCCCAGGTTTTTGCAGGTCTTGCAAGAAAACAGGAATAACAATCAAACTGACAGGTGGTACAGGAACGGACATCACTCCAATTTGTATTCAAGAATAGTTTTTTTTTAACTTTCCCTATTCTTATCTTTTCCTTACATTTACACTATACCCCCTCGCCCCTTCCTCAGACAACACCTTTCAGCCTTCCACGTGACCTAAGCACCACTAACAATAAGAGTTAAGGAAATAGTTTCAGATCCTTAGTCAAACACTCAGTCCACTCTCATTTTCAATCAAAAGTGGAGATTAAAGTCATCTGCAGTATAAAATACAGTACTCTGCTACGCAGAGCACAATTTACAAGTGCTAAGTACAATAACTTTAATCCATTCAAAAAAAAGAGGAGACAAGCTGAGCAAATCAGAACAAGAGGAGATGATGATACAGAACACAGACATGTCTGTAATTGACCCCAGGCTACTGTAAATTGCGTGCATTAAACCAAGTAAATTAAACCAAGTAAATGCCTTCACCCTCTTCATTAATAGCTATACCTATACCATACCAGTACCTTAATAGGTGCTTAACAAATCAAAGATACCTGTCTTTCCTTGAACAATCATGTTTTTTTATCCAAGAGGGGTTTGATTCAGGTATTAAAGACCTTCAAAGACACTGAAAAAAGTCATCTAAGGGTCTGCTTTAGGAAACTGGAAATCAATAAGAGATACATAAAAATAGGCACCTCATGAGTAATATATGACTGGAATAAATATAAAAATATTAAAAATAGCCTGTTAAGAAAAACTGAAAACAGATTTGAAAGCATCTCTTCATGTTTACACTCACTTACTTAATCTGAAGCCAATCTGCTGAGTTTTTTAATGAATTACACATGGTGGCATTTTATTTCACTGACCATTACACAGAGGGAGAATATTTTAAGTGTCTGTCATTTCTAAAGCAACCCAGGTTAGTATGCAATTTATCCTTAAGCATCAGAAAAGAACTTAATTCAAAACATGTTCAACGTGTCCTGTTCTTTTAAATAACATTCTGCATGACTGCAAGTACGCAATTAAATTATGCAATCGAAATATGCAATGGTGTGCCAGATGAAATTGCATATTTACAAATGTTGCCTTTAAATCCTGCACAGTGGATGGATTAGTCTGAACACTTGACTTTCAGCCCACCAACTTGGAAATATCACAGGGAACCAAGTCTGGTAACATGGGCAGTCAAAGCAGACCTCTATCACAGATAGCACATATCAAACAGATTTTTCTCAGTACTGTAGCTGAGGTAAATTAGTGTGGTAGACATCTCCTAAAGAGGCTTCTTTATAGCACAGTGTAATGTAAATGTCCACCTCTTTCCCAGCAGTGTTTGATGTACTGTAAACTGAGTGTGGCTTTTCAGCCAAAAAAGGTTCATGGTATATAATGAACGTAAAGCTTCCTACAAACTATATGTTACATGGTAACAACAAAATTCCCACTCTGAAAATACCTTTTTGCATTTTTACAGACAACCAAAACACAGCAACTGAAAATCAGAGCATAACAGAACAACCCTTTCCATGCCCCCCTCATGATCACCACTCCTAAAAAGGATGGAAAAAAACACTTAATCAAATGGCCTACGTCTACTATTATGTCAATATGTGCAGAAAGGAACGCAGGTGTGGAGGCAAGCTTGTGATCTCTATGAGTCTGTCAAGGGAAGAAAGACTGGTATCCACATTGCACTGGGCAGTGAGACAACCCTGTCTGAAATGACAATGTAAGTAAGTGTGTGAGAAGTCATACACTCTGGAGATCACCATAGGGGGACCCTGGAGCACATTTATAAAAAGTCAGATATCACTTAAAAGGTTGTGACCATCAATAGTGCATTAATTGAAAAACACGTTCATGCCTGTGAATTTCCGTAAGAGGCTGATCACTGAAATTGTGAAATGCATTTGCTGAACAAATCTCAAAGACCTTCCCTGTTTGTTTTTCTGAGCTGTTAGGGATGAAGAAAACTGGATTTAACCCACCCTACCGCATTTTTTTAACCAGAAGAAACACTATCAATAGTTTCTCATGGCAGCTGCCAATGGATTCATAACTGAACACATCTGTTGTGATAATGACTCCACAGAAAAAAAAACTCTGTCATCTTTTTAAATCTAAATAAACTGTTCTCGCAATCTTTGTACATGCAAAATGATTAACCCAGGCAGGCAATCAGCAAGAAAAATAACACAAATGTGGCGATTTACCAGGAATTGAGCCAGTTCTAAAAATCAGAATAGATTAAAAATAAAGCAAAAGTTTATCAATCTCAATGCATTACTGCACATCATCATTGCCTTTAAGTGATGTGTGTTGGGTTCAAGGGTTGACACGTGTCACTAGTTTTGTGTCCTAACTGGAAATCCCCTGAGCCTTGAACACATCATAGCCCAAAACAACAGGAAGTTGTGTTTGGAGATGAGCATTAATTGCTCACACCATCACTCCTACACCATCAGTCTCATTCCACAACTGTGTATGGTGCCATTTACGTTCCCTGTCATCAATAGACATGAAGTCTGTTATTAGACCATCATTAATCTGAGATTCTTCTGAGAAAATGACACTTTCCCACCTCCTGTGACCTAGATTAACATTTAGATAGAAGCATTTAAGATTAGGAGTTGCAAATGATATGTACAGTAAAGTCACATGAATGAGATAACCAACCTTTACTGTAGATTAATTAAATGCTGGCAACATAAATTTAAGATTGACTATAGCCTGAACCATACCCATAACCCTAACCATAGGGTATGCTACTGTATATTTCTGTCACAGCTAAAAATGTAATTTTTACCCCACTAATAGATTATCTAGACTGCTAGCCCTCCATTTAAAATCCAGCATTTCCATGCATGTTGATATCCATCTGTTAGAACATGGCCTATAACATCATATACTGTTGTCTGTCAGTCACTGGCCAGTTTTCAGTCCTGATTACAACCTTTTCCTGCATGAGAAGTAGTCTCTGGGTGGCCATAAAGATCATGTTCAACCAAGGGCTGAAGAATGAAACTTTCAAATTCCAAATGATTCTTTGAAAACCTACTGTATATTCAAGGTTCCTCTCAACATTTGGGGCAGGGATTGTAGAACTCGCTGATTGTCTGATTTTGTAGAGCTGCATCATGACATTCTCTCACCCACTGACATTCCATAAAATTTATCCACTGCTGCACCAAGACAAAAGCTCTGCAATAAGTTATAAGGTGATAATTATTCCATTCATTCATCCATTTTATATTCTGCTTATCCAATAGAGGGTTGTGGGATAGGCCGGGGGTGGGTCATACTGGATCCTAATTTACAGTAACAAACAATGGGCGCAAGGAAAGATACAATCCATCGCAGGGCAGACAATTAAACACAAACACGCACACTCACACGAGGGCCAATTTTCACAGCAGCCAATTAACTTACCAGCATGTCTTTAGGTTATTTACCCATGGACAATTTTCACAATATGATTTTTCATTAACTGAATCCCTGAGAGATAACTGTATTGAAACAGCCTAAAAGAACTCCAATGCTAATATCCTAATGTGCTGTTTTCTTTATAGAAAAAGGTGTAAACTGGGCAAAGCATTGAACGTTATATGACTGGCCCATTGTGATGGGAAACACACACAGTTGCATCAGTGCTATTTCAGTAAAAAAGAAGGGTGATTTCTCAACTGTTGGACATAAAAGAATAGAATGAGAAATAATTCCAGATGACTTTACATCTGTTTGTAAAAAAAACATCTAAAGAGTACCTTCATAAAATTCCTTCATAGCTTTTTTTTTACATTCTCACAATTTGATTAGCTTAAGGTATTGTTTTCATAAGTCTTCTCTTTGATTATCTTAAGGTTCTGTTTTCATAGAGCATGCATTAGAATTCTCACCAAACCCCTGGGCTATAATGAATTTTGCCAGCAATTTATTTTTAATTGTTGTACAGTCAATCCATCTAAAAAAAATACCTAGAGAAACATGTGCTTTGAATTCAGTATGGGCTGTGGTAAAAACTTGAATATTTCACCATTATATAGCATTTTGTTTCATAATATGTCCAATGAACTTGAACAATGAACTTGCAAAGGTACTCCACATTATAGTTTGCCTTAAATAGTATTTATAACAGCAAAAGTTCTAGGACCAGAAAATATGCTGATGTCAAAGTGATACACTGCCACCTCAAAAAATGTTGGTTGCTAAGGTGCATCATGGACACAACATACAATATTTCCAACAACAGTCAAATATTTTTTAGGTGGAAAATATAATACAATATTGACTCATTTAACTGAATGGATACAGAGTAGTATATCAGCGAAGAACTGGGTTTTTTACAGAATTTTCATGCTATGGGTGACACTTGCACATTGGTGGTCTCTTTTAAGTCCCAAATAAATATTATTATTATACATCAGAATCTGACCACTCTGCTTCTTGAGTACCATAAAACTGTCTTGTTTTCAATCTGCCTGCACCTAAACTTAAGAACAGAATGGCATGAGTAATTTGAACAATTACACTGATCTGACTTTACTGAGATCTAAACCACACACTATCACCCAGGACCTGGCACCTGAGAAGGAAGCTGGTTACTGAAGAGGTGAGAATTTGTGAAGTTACTATGGTGTCATGTCAAAGAAATTGTAATCATGTTTCAGTAATAAAGCTTAAGTGTAAAATTACCTGCATATTTGGGTGTAAGACTATTATTTTCAGCATTTTCAAATTTTCGTCCACTCATTCATTCGCTTGAGACAGTTGAGGGTTGCGGGAGAGTTGGAGCCTATCCCAGAAAGCAATGGGCACAAGGAGAGGTACATCAAGAATAAGATGCCATTCCATAGCAGGGCACATATAGACATAAACAGACACACACAAACTCACACCATGGCCAGTTTTCCCAGAAGACAGTTAACCTACCAGTATGTCTTTGGAGGAAATCAGAACACTCAGCAAAAACCCATGTGAACAGGAGAAAAACGTACAAACTCCACAAATTTAGAATGCTGGGTCCAGAACTTAACCCCAGGCCCCAATGCTAGCCAATGTGCCACTGCCCCATTTTCAATATCTAAAAATAAAAAATTTATACGCTTTGGAATGTGAGTTTTATCATTATTGAAGAATGTCACTAAGTTTAGTTAAGTATGTTTTTGATTTGTCTGTTTGTAAAAGACTTTCATTAGCTTGGAATTATTTTAAATGTCTGGGAGGTCTTAATCACAGCCTCAGGGAAAGTTATATTTTGATCTAGCTTTAGGCTTATGTTTTTTCTATGCTGCCCTTCTATTTGCTGTGACTTTTTTTCCATCTGAATTTAAAGACTCTAGGACCAAGTAAAGTTACAATTTTTCTGCCGTTGCATATCTAACCTATAACAAAGATTCCTTTTTTCCAATACAATAAGATTTTATTTCTGATTTCTCAGAAATTTGTTTCCTAGCTGCTATTGTATACAAACAGTACATACAAACATGTTAAAAATAAATACAGAAAAACATCAACCCACAGCTATTATGCACCACTTTTACAGGAATCCACAATACTTACCAGAACTTGTAAGTTAACTTCTCCACAATCACCCTGTCTTTACAATTGTTTTTATAATACCCTATCATTTTTGCACATAACCACCTATTGCGTTTTCCCATAAACCAACACTCATTTTTTTGAGAACTCGTTTATTGAGTAGCTTGATTGAATGTTGGATAAAGAAATTCTTTGTTTTGTTCCTGATTTTGACTCTAAAACAACTGTTTGCAGGCTTCAGGTGGTATTCTTCATGCAGAACATGTGAGGAATCAGAGGAGATACTATACTAACAGCTAGTCTCAACACACTGTTAATGTAAGCAGTTTGAAAGCTGTGCAGGTGACTGCCCCACTATCTTAAAATACATCAAAACACACCTTTGTTGTATTCAGGGTGTTACACTCCTTAGCTAGCAGTCTGGCTAACAACCTGGGAATAGGAGAATCTAAATCAGGAGGACACAGTACAGTAGACTTGCGGTTTACACAGTAGTTAGGTTCTTGAAATAGCACATTCTGTATACTCAAAATCTCAGAACACCCACCTTAGACCTTCATATTCCTCTCCCACAACAAGTAAAATCAATCGTAAGTGTATTATTATATGTATGTATGTAGTTTAAAGCATTATGAAGGCAGTTATAGAGCGTGTGCAGGACTGTACAGTATTCAAAATAGGTCAAATAAACTTTAATACTAATAAAAAGCAGGGAACACAGGAGAGGCATAGCTCTCATGAATAGCCTTCCCTCTATCTCTAATAGCATGAATCAAAGATTCATTCTTGCCACACATCCATGCCAAACTGGTCACCACCATCCCACCCTTTAACTTGTTCAAAATCTAATTTTTTAACTCCAGATCAGGTATTTTTCTATATTTGCCTTTCACCTTCATCGTTGTTTCATTCCCCTTCGTACTTGTTTTCAGTTTACAAGCCATATTGAAGGTGATGCCGCACGATAAAGAAAGCACTGGCGCACTAAAGGCTCTGTAACTAGTTCCTATTGTGTAGCTCAGGTGCAAGCTAAGCCAGAGCTGAATTTGTGAAATTTCCTGCAGTATTTGATTTTCATGTATTTCTACACTAATACATGAATCCCCATATACAATAGTTAGCATGAAATGCGAGTCTATGGTATACAAACACAAAAAGGAGACAAGTAATTACAGAGTATACAATGAGAAATGTATTGTTTAAATTAAGTGAAGTCATAAATTATAAAATGGACTAGCATGATTATATTTTGAATACTGTGTATAATCTTCATCACCATGTTAGTTAGAAGGACATGTAATCAGTTCATGGAGGAGCAACTGATTAAAATTCCAACCTTAGAGGAATGAATGTCTTCAGTCTTTAGCAGAAGACACCACAAAATGACTTTGTGTGAGCATTTAATATTCTAAAATGCACTTACAGTACAAGGTTAACTCACAGGACTACTTTAGAAACAATACTGAAACAAAAACCCAAAGACACACAAGGAAATTAAGGTGATGTGCTTTTAGAACAGGAAACCAGAGGCACATCATCGCACGCAATATGCTCTGAACTGGCACAAGCTAGGAAATTGTTCAAGAAATGTCTGAACAAACAAATTAATACAAACAAAATAGGCAAGATGAGCCAAAATGGTCTCATCTCGTTCGTAGCCCTTCTTGTTAATACAGTATGTACCTTTTCTGAGAACAAGTAGTGCTCATAGCCTTCCCACAAAACCACTATCTTCATAAAAAATCTGCTATCACTAATCACTATCACAAGCTACTCTTCTTTATGAAACAAACAACAATTCAAATGGTGGATCTGACCTCTCCTTGTGGTTTTTTGATAGTGCTTTATGAGTGGTTTATTTGGTTAGAAAGTGAAAGTTAGTTGTACTATAATTGCTGAGGAAAAACAGTACCTTTGATTCTAAGCCTTATCTGCAACCTATGAAATACTGGTAACAGTTGCATTTTTTCATGGCTAACGTTTTAAAATGCCACAGGTTTTTAGTTTTAGTTCCCCGGGTGCTCTGGTGTCCTCCCACTGTCCAAAGACACACTTGTAGGTTAATTGGCTCCTGACAAAATCTGCCCTGTTGTGAGTGTGTGCGTGTTTGTGCCTGTGTGTGTCCTGTGATGGATTGATATCCCATCCAGGATGTATCCTGCCTTGTGTTTGATGCTGCTGGGTTAGTCTGTGATGACCCTGTCCTGGATAAAATGCTTTAGAAAATGGATGGATGGATCTCTTCGCATCACTCCTTCAGATTTCAATTTGTTTGGACAATTTTCGCACCTGCCATCTCCATTCTCACACACCCTTCCTCTTGTTCTCCTGTGCTTTATAATATTGCTCCTCTTCACAAGAACATAGAAAAGGTTTCAAACGAGAGGAGGTCATTCTGCTGACCTATACTGTTAAGGTTTTATCTCTCCCCCAAAGCCTCAACAGCCATACCATTTTTTTCTGTCTTTCTACTTTTTAGCTCATTTTGAATAACTGCTTTATTATACAGTAAAAGTGTTGCTTAAATGACGATTTAACAACGATTGTTTCATTGATGTAAAAGTGTTAATGTTGATATGTCTGCTACAAATGGAAAAGCAGTACATTGCAATTACAACACTGAAATGTGACTTATTCTTCACAGGGACACACTCAGACGATGCATTTTATATTGTATTAGGATGCTATTATTTTTTACTTTTCTGATGAAACTTGCTTTCCAGAATCTAAAGAGTGCACATGATTAGTAGTACAACTCATTAATTTAACTCCAGCTGAAGATGCAGGGTGGAGTACAGATGGAAAAAGAGAAAAAGTAGTTATGTTGTTTATAAAATGCACCATTGCTCATTATCTCTACCTTAACCACAAGGGTTTGTTATGCCATCTGCACTTTTCCTGTTTTGTCACATTTCATTTGTGATGTGTCCTTCTGTGCATGTTTCTTGTTAGTTATCAAGGCACTTACTGTAAATACAACATTTTTATCAGAACAGGTTTCTAGGAAAACAAAACAGTATGGTAAAATATATTCTTTTTTGCAAATGTAATACAACTGTCCTGTCAGAATCTGGTTTTACTCGAAGTGACAATTTTTCACTATTCTGACATCTTGGCATGGGTCAATTATTCCAATGAGCCTCAGCATCTAACATTGTGTGTTTGGTTGTCCTCTGCTTCCCCCAGTCACTTACTTTTATTAATAATTCTGCTTTGGGCCTTTTGTTTCAGATGGGATCCAGAGCCTCACACCAACACTGGAAAAAGGAGACAAATATCCATGAATTCATACTGACCATAACGTTATTATCCTGGGCTCCATAATACTCAGTTATCGATTCCAACAAATTAATGGACTTAATCCTATTATATGTACACACAGGGATATCCATCCATCCATTTTCTAACTGCTTCTTCCAATTCAGGGGAAGTACCCTCACTGTACTGAGGCCCAGTACCATCACTGTAATGCAGAGGAGCCAGAGACTATCTGGGTAAACAACAAGCACAAGGCAAGGTACACCCTGGAGAGACACCAGTCCATCACAGGGCAGACAGATACAAGCACCTGCACACACTCCCACCAGCGCCAAACTGTAGAAGAAAACCAGAGCAGCCAGAGGACACACACCCAAACATGCGGAGAACATACAAATTCTACAAAGATAGCACCCAGGTCCAGAACTGAAGCCAAGGCCCCAGTGCTGCAAGGTAGCAATGCTGACCACTGTTCCACTGTGCCACCCTTTAATGAACTGTCACAAAAGCAACTCCATTTATAGAAGATAGTAAATGGAAACAAGAAACGTTTATTCATAGGGGCAGGGGTGAGGTATTTTGGCTGCAAAGCTAAAATGTACAGTTGCTTGTACTGTATCACTTACAGCTTCTGCTCAAAGAAGTCTGTTACGTAATGTGACAGATGCTCTGTAGCAGTAGTTCTTGCTCAGTGCCAGCCCAGTTTCCTGCAGCAAGGAACAGCTTCCCAGGCTAGGAAACCTGGACTGAATTTTACCAGTAAGCCTGCTTATATTTATACAATAGTTATGGTGTTTTGTATTACAATACATTAACAGTTACCGTAATATACCAAAAGTCTTCTGATGTTAATGGTACCATACTTATTACAACTCCATAAAATCTGTTAACCCATTTTTTTAAAAGCTTCTGTTTTCTCTTTCATTTTTAGGTCATTTGTGTTAGGATTCTGTCATTTTAAGCATGCAAATGGGACCTAGGTGGAGGACCTGATAATCTCCCAGTGCTAGTGTTCCCAGTGCAGGCCCAGTACCCCAGTAACACAGTTTGATAAAGCCAAACTATGGGAATTTCACCACCATACACAGTTCAGGCGGCAATACATTTTACACGGGCTGGCAGATCACAGAGTATGTTAAAAATATGTTAGGTTTTTATTTTGTAAAGTATAGTGCAAAAGATTTTAATGACTGTAAGGGATTACTAATGAATAAATCTCATTTGTATGGCCTCTACAAATCCTTGGTTACCGATATTCACTGACATATAAGTTGGTGGCTAAGGTCTCATTCATTCATCAAGTATAAAGTTTCTTTAGATCTAAGTGTCTGTGCTTCAGGCTTGTGAAAATACTCAGCTGAATATTGCTTATAAAACACTTTGTGTCCACTTTATTTTGAATGAATGAATGATCCTGAGACAAATGTTGCACGGATAAAGTAATAAACCTTGCATTTATTTATCCGTCGTATATTTCATTTCCAAACAGCAACCAAAGAAAACTAAAAATTTAGTAGGTATGTTATGTATGTAAATACAACTTTCCCATCACAACAATCCACTGTGTCATTTTACATTACAAACATTTCTACAAGCATGGCGGGTATTAGTAAAAGGCTTCTACCAGCTGTGGCATTATTTTTAAAATGATTTATTTTCCAAAGGTTTTCAGGATGTTTTATGGTGCCCAGCTTTTAATCAGGTAGAATGGCAAATGGAAACACACATTTCAGAAGAAAAAAAAAACACTTTCAGAAATGTGAGGCATCAATTTCCCTGCTGCAGAATAATACTCACATTAAAATGCAACAGCTACTGAGGGAGGGTGGGGGCATTAAAATGGTTGGCTGAAAAGCACTGCCTGATTCTAGGGATGTACACTGGAAGCCTTCTCATTGGCCACGTTGTGTGGCCTCACCTTATAATGGGTTACTAAAGTTCATTGACATTAGCCACATCGCGGGTGGCTTAGTTATTTGTCTTGAATAGGGATTTCCTATAAGACTATACTTTATCTCCCCAGCACACGTTTCAGGAAGTTAAAAACTGTTGGTTTTTAAATGACGCTTATAGGTCAGTTTTTTCTATAGTAGCTCTGTATCTGTTTCCCAGAAATGAAGATGAAACCATCAAAAAAATGTAAACATAAGATGTTTCTTGTTGTGTGAAATATCTTGTTGTGCAAGGAGAGAGTGGGGCATTGAGCAGTATATGGTGTTGTCCTTTATAAGAAAGTTTTGCGAGACATCCGTTATCTGTACTGTTTTGTATTGTAACATCATGGTGTGGGAAAGGATTTGTTGATTTAGCCAGGTATCTGTCTAACAACTGTTTAAAGAGTGGAAACTTTTTGATCCAGAGTCTCACTACCTTCATCGAATATAAACAGGAGGCCATCAGAATATATCAGTTCAGGACAGCTTCTAAGATAAATAAATGTCTAGACTATAGACACAAGAGGGGTCTTTTGTAACTCAGAGAATTGTAATGTTACTAGTTTTGCAAGAAGCTTTTTCCCCTTTACTGTCAGCTGGAAGCCATATGCACTTGTTTGAGTGTGTACAATTCCGAAAATCTTTCATACTAAAAATAACATTTGGATAACATGAAGCATTCATTTTTTTTCAAAGAAAAAGCCAAAAAACAGATGATATGGTAGTGCTGTGGTTGGCATTGCTGCCTCACAGTGCTGGGGGCTCTGGGTTCAATTCCAGACCTAGGGTGTTCTTCTGTGCTTGTGTGTTCTCCCCACTTTTGTGTGAGTTTTTTCTCATGGGCCAAAGACATACTTGTTAAGTTAATGGGCTCTTAAGAAAACTTGTCCTGGTATGTGTTTGTGTGTCTGCCCTGAGTAAGTAGACGTGAGACATGAGATCTAAACCAGTCAAAGGCTTTTGCCTTCCTTACAACTTTATGTTTTTACAACAAATGGGATGGGTCTTTTTTCTATTTTTTTAACTTGCCATTTGTTTTTTCTACAACCCTGCAAAACTGGGATTTGCCAGTAGTTGATTAATTCGATTTTAATCAGCCATGATTCCCTGTACTGGAGGAAAGGAACGAGTTACCAGGGTAAGGACTGTGTAAGCTCTCCTCTAAAATGCACACTGTCAAAAGCATTTGCCACATTTCATCAGTCCCACAGTACCTGCTGTACAGACAGCAGGACAGTACAGACTGATACAGCTTTTAGCAGATCCTGGCACTGTCTACTCAACACTACCACTTGAGGAATTCTGTCAACATGTAGGTAATGAGGTAGCGTATTAAAGTCCAGATTAAAGTAATGATGCCTGCCCAGCAGGAATCAGTCTGCCATCCAAATACATGCATTTACTGGTCTAGTCAGGTGCCCCCTCAGAATATTTTAAGATCTTTCTAGAATTAAAGAAATAATTTAGCTCATAAAGATGGGACTACCTTAAGCATTAAGACACTTTAGATATCTTGAAGAGAGAGAGATTTATATTCATGGTAAAGAAAATGAGAGCTAATAACTGTACTGATGTAAAAACATTTTAATAAAAAAAAACTGTTGAATGTAATTCAGATTAACTGGTTCCTAAATAACCCTTTACAATGCCATTTGCATGTATTAAAACAAAAGCTGGAACCTGGTACAGTTTCTCAGCTAATGCCTTTCACAGACTAGTCATATTGTAAAATGTGGAGAAATGTGGCTTGTATTAACCTACTTACTAACCAATCAAGACGGCTGCTACCATTCTAATAAAGTGGATGTTTAACTTTTAAATACAGTGCACTTTTCACTTCTTAAACTTTAATCAAACAGTAGTTCTATATTATTATCTTTCAATTTTTTTTTACTTCTTTGATTTAAGACTATGTTTCAGTATCACAAAATAATTAAGCAGTCTAAGTACAATTTACATTTCATTCCTGATGGCTGTTTCTGTCACTGTTAACTCTCCTGCCAGAGATAATTCCTTTGTACTAAACTTTACATTCTCATTAAATATTGTACCTTGCTGACAAAAACTCCTGAAGGTCTCCTACAAATTGCACAGTTTCTTTTAACTAACACCAAAAACATCTCATCAAGATCATTATCTCACTGATCTTAGTGATCCTGATACTTCACCCTCTCTCCAACTTTCTCAGCTGGTACCTAGAGTTCTCATTTTTGATAATCATCATGACAAATAATTTCACAAGGGATGTAAATGAGATTTCAATATTACAATCTATGACTGGGAAAATAGCACTCCCAGAGATAATGAATGCATGTCTCTTGTTACAAACGTTGCTACAGTGGGTGGAGATGTTTTTCTTTTCTCAGGCTGATCAGAAGGAAGTGCTAAAAAACCATGGTCTGTGATGTCCACAATCCCTGTGCCCCTGTCTTTAATGTGTTTGAATGCAGTATTAGGTTTTCCGTTGAGTTGAGATTCGATTGAAAGCAGAAAGGAAATGAATGCTCTTCTACATGTACTGTACTAGCAGCTAATTAAAATCAGCCAGAAAAGAGTGGGAGTGCCAGCAGCCATGTCACCCTGCAACTTACAACTAGTTACCCACTGAAGCTAAGCAGGTGTGAGCCTGGTCAGTACCTGGATGGGAGACCTCCTGGGAAAAACTAAGGTTGCTGCTGGAAGAGGTATTAGTGAGGCCAGCAGGGGGTGCTCACCCTGTGGTCCATGTGGGTCCTAATGCCCCAGTATAGTGACGGGGACACTATACTATAAAACAAGTGCTGTCTTTCGGATGAGATATAAAACTGAGGTCCTGACTCTCTGTGGTCATTAAAAATCCCAGGGTGTTTCTTGAAAAGAGTAGGGGTGTAACCCCGGCATCCTGGCCAAATTTCCCATGCCTCCTAATAATCCCCCTCCATGAATTGGCTACATTACTTTGTTCTCCTCCCCCCCCCCACTCTGACGGCAGGCGGAGCGACGCGCCGGTTGGAGTATTTCTCGGTCGCAGTTAATGGCAACGTCAACTCAAAGATTTGGTTCAAACCACCAAATGGAGACGGGCGTGCCGACAAGCGGAGCCTGCTGATGCGGGATTAACGCTAGGAGAGAGAGAGAGAAAAGAGTGGGAGCACTTTGTATGATCCCAAAGCTCAGTTTGAAAATAGCATGAGCACATTACTTTACTTTTGCCTTTGCAGAAACTATTACATATTGGCAAGGGACTGATACTGGTTACAGTCACTGGCAATGAAGTTCAGTCCTGTCTGGAAAAAACTAAACATTTTGACAGTATTGAGCCAACAAAGATCAGAGCTGGGTGTAACTACCCTAAATAGACCCTGGCAGATTAGTAAAAGTGGTGACTTTTAGTATATGTTTAGCCAAAGTCTGAGGAACCTTCTCCATGTCACATGATATTCAGCCATGACAAGTTCAAAGCATATTCTCACCCCCTCATATGTCAGTCCCTCCTATAATTAAATGAATGGTCGCAATCCAGCTCCTGCATTTGGCTGCTCTTGCAGGTAGATTAACCTGTCCGCAACCCCTGGTAAACAAAGGAAGCTGTGTGAATAATTGGAAACTTAAACTGCTGCATTTGGTAGCTATAGCTTGTACTGGAGGAGCTAAAGAATCAGGCTTGAATCTTATTAGATTTAGGTACTTGAAAGGCTTGTTTTGTTTGGTTTTTTTGCTCCCATAACAGATTGTAAGGGGAAATCTGACTCGGTCATTAGTTTTTCTTCTTCTTCTTTTTTTTAAAGTTTTGAAATAAAGCTGGTTTTAAAAAATAAAGGTATTGCATTTACACAATTATGCCACTTTTAATTAGGAGAAACAGCCCGTGGTGTGACTATTTAAATGCTGTTTAAAAACTGTGTTTATACTGCACCTTTTACTGCACCACAGATAAAGCCTGATAGGTTGCAGGACGTGCATACATCTTCGGTGTATTTATCTGCATATAGTGAGCACCTGAAAGAACAAAATAAAAATGCAGCAAATTCCAACACAAACACAAACATTCAAGGCACACCTTGCAGCATATTGAATATAGTACACCTAACAAAACAACTGTTTAAATAAATATTCTTTAAACTTTTCTTTTCTTTTAACTTGAGGCCCAAAGCAGTTGCAGTTTGCTAGGTCTTTGTGGCATACGGTTCAATACCTTGTGCTGTGTCTGAAACTTATGTCATCTTGCGATTTATTTAATCTTATGCATTGAAAGCTGCTCCACAGCTTGAGATCGACATGTGCTGTAGTGCCACCAGAAAGTAAAAATTAAAGAGATTCGACAGAAATCCAATAGCAAATTACCACACCTCTAGAAATCCTGTTTTTAAATTGGCAACATTAGGGTAGTGTTTAGGTTGGGAAAGTGTCATAAATCATTCACACACTGTTACGGACGTGGCTTGTTGGTATATTTTTATGTAAGCAGAGAACCTCATTTGCAGGATCAGTGGAACAGCTACAGGTACTGCACTACCGACAGAACTACAACAATAGTGATTAATTAGTGAAAACAAGATGCCTCACTGCAGTAAAACATCAGGTAGAGTTTCTGGAACAAAAAGTTTAAGCTGCTTTTTTGCAAAAAATGTATTGCACGTCTTCTTCAAAATACAGAATCTCTGAGACATCAGCATATTCCAAGTTCAGGAGAGCCCATATTACTTTAGCACATGCAAGGTTTTACTCTTGTTATAGTTGTGCATGCACAAACCTGGTGCTGCCTCATTAGACTTTCCTAAACATAGCATTGGCAGCCCTGATGTCCGAAAAGTAAGAGCTCAGCAACTGAAGGAATAACTAAACAGATATGCTGTGAAATGCTGAAGAGGTGAAATAAGGACCAGAGAGTTTATATAAAGCATGATTAAAAGTGTCAATCTTCCTCAAATGGGGCATTGTTCCAAATAGGAAACGAAGGACATCTGTAAGGGTCATTCTTTGGCATAGTAACCTCCCCCCCAGCTCATTATCTGTGTAATTGATAAAGTACTGCATTATATTTCCTCTGTTCTAATAGTCTATATAAAACCTAAAATGGTGGTGGAAGCTACCCTTCTTTACGGGTGCTGCAGGCTGCAGGCATTGGGTTTCATGATTTGTACTTGGCACTTCATCGATATGGCAGGTGGCCGTAATAGATATTCTGCAGTACTAAGAGTGAGACATCTGCTGCCCGGGAAGGATGCAGAATAAGGTTAACTGTTTTGAATATTAATCAATCTTGTGATTTTTCATTTTATTTTGGAAGATTACAAACGATTACTTTGGATTATTCATCAGGGGGCTTACATGCAGAACCTGCACATGAGGAAAAGAGGATTGGTTAAAAACTGGGACTCTATACCAAAAGCCCACCAGATTTTTCATAAGAAATTCTCAAACTGCTGTTTTGTACAGTGAGATTCATTCAGCAGATGGTTTTGTGTACTTTCTTCACTAAGCAATATGTTACGTACTGGTTGGAGTCCTGCAGCGTAATCTACACAAAATATAATATAGATTTAGGGTCACAGAAATAAGAAAATCCCACAGTGCCGTTATGAATGGGTGACAGGTCAAGACCAGCAATACTGAATCAATGTCAGTTGTCCATCCTGTAACTGTCTTCATAAAGCAATGGTTTCCATCTCTCCATGCAAGACGATGAATACCATTGGCTTTTATTTTCACAGTTTAGGTATGATTAAGATTGGGGTTTTAGTATACAAGTTATTTACTGCATTCTGGACTTTTTCTTGCCTTAATGTTGTTTCTCTGGTGCAGAGGGTAATAGCTTTGTCTGTTGTTCTCTCCTGTAGAGCCCATGGGAGCTTGACCGGACCAGATGACTGCCAGTTGAGAAATCAGAACAATGAAGACTTAGACACCAACTGAAATTATTCTATTGGACCAAAAGTTCAGATTAAGGAAATTAATCCTATTACACAACAGAATCTGTATGAACAGATTTACTTTATTCATTCATTTCCTTGGGTGACTGATTCTTTTGGCACCACCTAATTTATACAGTTCAGTTAACCAATAATGAAATATTTCTTTTCTTGTGAAATCACATTTCGGTTCATACAGAGGCTAGTGAACCAGCAGGAATAAGAAATGTGTCACACAACACAGTAGATTGAATTTATTTAACTCTATTTTAATTCAACTGGACTATGAACTACACCAAGGCTTGATCTGAATTCACACAAGAGTTTTCTTTTGCCGCAACTTAACAAGTTACTTGAGGCCATGAATCTAACTTTAACTCCTCCTCTCGGACTTTGCTAGGGGCCAAACTGTAAGTGATACACACCTACTGTATGTCCTCACTCATTCCAACTTTGTCAAACCGTACCAACCTGTCAAGCAAACCTAAAAGAGGAAAACGTTGATTAACATGCTCATACTTTAACTTTCGACTGCATCGTACACTGCCAAAGAGCAGCTACAAAATAGTATTCTTTGGAATCTAACATGAGACGGTACGAAAAGAAAAGTGGGATCTGATGCTAAAGGTTTAATTCTCTGAGCATCTGCTGATGCTGTTATATGCTGGCAGTGCTCCTATGTTCCATGTGTAGTGTCTGTGCGCTGAAGCAAGAGTGAGCTGGCATGCTGACTAAGCCAGTGAGGTGAAAAAAAAATCTTCCCACTAAATGGCAACTGACATCTGCTGGGGATCATGTTTCAACAGCAGGATGTGGCCTGATGTCAAGGGAAGAGTGCAATTGGCTACAGGGGCACTTTCGGTGTAATCAGACACAAATGGTTTCTAAAGCGAGGCCTGTGAGTTAAAGACAACCCACAACATACTTGTGAGCTTTAATCATGAAGTGGTGGGAAAGATCAAAGATCTAAAACATGTGATTACTTCACAATCATTGTGATTTGATGTGTTCTTTCTGCATTAACTATCAAGAGGTACAATAAAGATGAATTGTAGTATTTTGAAGATTTTTTTTTACTTTCGTGGGAAATTAAAGATAGCAAAGGAACAAGGACAACCCACAATGTCAAAAATGTAAATAAGTAGCAGTTCAGCGTTAGTAATTAATCTATAAAGCTAGATTTATAAAAGTTAAGAGGTGATCCCTCTTAATATTTAGACATTAACTAAACTCATATGTTTGCCATTTTCAAATGCTTTTACTTTTGCCTACTTCACTGTTAACACTGGTGTTTCCTACGTATTTAGGTCTTCGTGTGATTTAAAACACCTAAATAAACAGTTACCCTGGGTTAGCCACATCACAGAAGGAAGCATCTGAACTGTTTCTCTTGAAATAAAAAAGAACTGTATTAATGGTGTTTACAGCTCAGGAGGGGTTTGGGAGGGGCTGACAGCAGGCAAGTTCAATTTTATCTCAGTTATTATAACTTGTAATCATTCCTGATGTCATTTCTTAAAATTAACAAAAAATACCATGTCTGCACCTTTTTTCCTTCATATTACTCACATGAATCCCTCCTCCACTCCATCTCCACCTATGCAGCTCCCCCTTGGTCACTCCTCACTCTGCATTGGGGTACCAGCCTCCCGGTCCTACAGCCAGGTGGCTGGCCCTCGGCCAAACTGGTTGAGCCAGATCTTGTGACTAAGCACTCAATAAACACTTTTCAATGCATTTCATTCTTGGGTGTTGTTATTCCTCATGGAAGTCTGTTTACTTTCTGCTCTTACAAAACACCCTTTACTTAACTTATTTGTCTGGAAATGTTGAATGTTGTCAACTTGAGGCTGAAGTGAAGCAAAGGTATAATGGAAGAAAGCTAGAAAAGATCAACAGTACATCTGGTGCATATTCAAAACTACATTGTTATGCTGTGCATTAATCATGCTTTGGCACCCCACGTAAATACCACAAGCATTCTAAGAATATTCTTGTTGCATTCTCAGAAGTGAATGAAGTTTTAAAGTTTTAAGAATTGAAGTTCAGTTTTAAAACATGCCTTAATAACTCATCTTTAATGTGGTTAAAAATTGCGTTCAACCAGAATAAACAGGGCGACCACATAGATGTGAAATGTTTTACATCTTTTGTGTAGTTTTTGTAATTTTTGGTTTTATTATGTCCTGAGTAAAGTGAGGCATTCCTAGTCATAAGTGGCAAAACTGTGCTTCTATCATATGTGTCATAATGATTTGCTAAACTGTTTTATAAAGAATCTGGCACTACATTCATTATAGAATACAGTGTGAAAGTTACCATTTGCCTTATCATGGGTGAGACGTATTTTTTGAAGGTCAGATGTTTTCCTAGCAATTGCTACTGACCTTACACAATACCTTAAGCCTAGAGATAAAAAGTACAATATTACTATTGTGAAACTGAATGACTGGAATGATTGCACAAATGACAATGTTTGATAGTGAAAACGTTTTTTTTTTAACAAAGGGAAAGCTTTTTAATAATAAGCTCCAATTTTTCTTCCCTTCCTCCATCTTATCTACTTTTAATCGCAGAAAATTTCATTCAAATCAAGGCACAGAAAAACAGATGAAAATAATAATTCAGTTTAAGGAAAAATAAGGTGAATTTTATTACATTGTTATTGTATTGCACATTATTTATTACAGGCCTGCAAGTGTTGCTTTTTATTGATCTACATGAGTAGATGATAGATAAGAAATCTCTGAAAATGAAACTACAAAGATAAACAGCTCCTTGTACATAAACTGCTACATATACAAGTATATTTTAATTAAGATCCTATGTAATTTAAGAAAAAAATGAAGATTACTGATGAAGATGAAGAAATGATTACTCACTAAGAGCATTACATAACCAGAAAAATGTGCCTTGAATTAACACTGACTTAACATTTTTGCTAATGATGTTTTCTAACAGAAACACAGATTTCTTATACAATTCATCTGCTGTACATTTGAGGCTCATTGCAAGTTTGTTGGTCTTTGCAATTCACATCCATTCTAGTAGCATTACCTGACAAGAGCAGAATAAAGTACAGTGAACTGATGGAAAAACTCACAGAGAGCTGTGATGAACTATGATACAAACATTAGTTAACAAAGGGACATTATTTACAGTATATTTAAATAAATCTGGGAATAAACCATCCCAGCTCAGGAAGAGACAGCTACAACAAATCAGAAGTCACAGCACTTCTAAGGTAATGCAGCAGATTAAAGGAAATCCAGAGACAGGTGATAGAATTTGTTATCAGTTTAGTTTTGATCTAGCTGGGTCATTAGACTTTCTGACAGTAACTGACTGTCAATAATTAAATTTTCACATGAAACTGAAATGTATGTATCGTAGATGCAATGTATGGATTTTTCCCAAAATAAATGTAAAGTCAATGGAGGACAGAACTGTCGCCTCTTTGTGTTGCCAGTCTTCAGCCTGCCATCAGTTAATATGATGTTTGACAGTAACATCAAAATAAAATTTATAAAGGATGTGGAATGATAATTATGTTTTGTTCAAATACAAAGTGGCAAATTTACTTAGCCAGTTGTTAGCTACAAAACTGTTTTTGAAGAGCACTATTTCTTCAAAATGTATAGGCATATTGATTTAGTGAGCAAAGGTGCTTTAATCTTTAATCTAGCAAAATACTAAAGATTAATTTTAATTTTGCAAATACCTTATTTTCATAATTTATAATACGATTAACAATTTATTACTAAATTGCTAGGACCTGACCTTTACTTAACAGTTTGTTTTATTAAAAGTCATGATTTTCTTATTTATAACTGGTTTATGAATAGATACTTGAATGTTAATAACCTGCTTATTATGCAATTATGCATTTATAAATTTTCATTTGCAACCCCTTAACTAAAGTGACACTTAACTAACAGCGAAGTTCCAGGTCTTAGCTGAAGTAGGTGTTACAGATTCACAAAGATACTGTACATACTGTATATATCTTAGTAGACACCCTCTATGTCAAAAATCTGACAGCAGTATTGAGAACAGCAGAGATCAAAGGGGGATAGGAGGATCTAAGGTTCCTTGCTACAGTAACTCTCAGCAGAAACAGAAATAATTGACCATACTACAGTCTCTCTTCAACAGCTTAATGTAAGATCATAAAATTCCCGAAGAGCAGTCTGTGATCCTTTGACACTATGTTCACATGTTCTGCCTGGTCTCACCAAGCTGTTGTGTGATCCTTATGGAGCTGGTTATGGAGTTGTTCCAGCCTCCTGTGGTGACGGTAAGGAAAGCATTTTTTCTCGGTATTCTCATCAAATACTAAAAGCCCCTATGAGAAATGGTGGGAAATGCTTCAGAACACAAGGGACAGCTCAATACTGTGACGAAATCTTCTCAGCTGGCTATTTCCCCAAAAGTCTTGGGTGAGGAGTATGGCACCCATACTATCACAAAGGACTGAAAATATTGTTTTTACAGTAATCGGAAATGACTAATTTGCCTTATATTTAAATAATTGTTGATTCCCAGAATGTCACAGCAAAAGCAGCTGGCAAATAAGTAGGCAGCACATCAATTGAAACAAAATTGTTCCCCCAACTATTTTCTCTGAAAACAAAGACTAGGATGATAACTACTGGATGAAAGTGACTTCTTGGGAAATGTGCGAAAACCCAGATGGAGCTTTTATAGTACAGTAACTACTACTGCAATCATTTTGGAAAGTTTGGATGTAGTCTGTATCTAGCTTGGCTCTCTATAAGTGGAGGAAGGACACATACTGATAAGAAGTGACCTTGTGATTACTCAAGGTCCTGGCAGTTTCCACTGTGTTCTATACGTCAGAGCAAGATCTCTAACTTGGAGTGGAAGGGGTAACTCACCAAACTGTCTGGACAGAGTGTTCAGTCATGGGCAGTTCCTGCTGGTTGCTGTCTGTTCATAGCTTGGGGAACCCCTATGTTTTTAAAGACATAACCATTCATTAGTTAACTGTTCATTGTATATCGTATCACCCCATCACAGTAGGAAGAGATGCCACATTTTCATCTTTTTGGAAACAAAGTGATTATCATCAAATGTTCACATTTTCTGAAAACTATTTAAGGAGCAATGCACCGCAGCTATGATCACAGGTGTGATATTAGGTTTAAATGGCGAAGAATACACTTGCAAAACACTTGCATAACTAATTGGATATTATTAGTTAATCAGGTGAAAATAACCAAATTGACATACTGTAAACCTTTTAGAGTTTAGTAGCAAAATGTTAGCACTGAATTCTATACTGTAGTCCCTGTCCTTCGAAGATTGAATTTGCTACTGTGTGAGGCAGTGCCTGGCTGGAAATGAATTGAGGCTGAGACTGTATGAACCCCAGCATCATGCAAACACGCTGCCAATGCAAAACCACTAAGATGAGAAGAAAAACTATAAAGAAGCTTGATTGAGTGTCATATACTTTTGATAGGTATGGTGTAAGGATGAATTAGTATCAGAAATAAAGAGTGGGCATATTTTTTTACGATGAAGGAAATTCAAAAGCATAAAAAACAAAAGTTAGAATTATTTTTTGTGAAATGTTAAAGAATAATATTGTAGCGAGAGAGAAAATACTTCGGGCAAGGTAGTAAAACATGTTTAATTTCAGAAAATTATACAAGTCATAGTCTGGGTTTAAGCAAGCATGAGAGGTACTGTACAGTAAGTGAAGAGAAACTGATCAATTTGTCTTTAAATGTCCCAAATTTGTTAATTTTTTTTATTCTATAGATGCTCAAGGTTGTGTAGAAATGGGGACAATGGAATTAACAATTTCAGTTTTTTAAGAATGACCTTTTTTGTTACATATTCTGTATAGTCACAAAAAATACTTTTTTAATAAGAATGTAACGTTTAAAAGGTTTCTTATATAGTCAAGTTGTGACTTTTTCTTATTAGTGCAAAGCTATACCACTTAACAAAAGGTGTTTCTGTTATGAGGTGTTTCTTTGGAGTAATAAAAGACTGAGGACTGCAAAGTCTGCGTTTATCAAGAATTAACAAGGACAACATTTTGAGTTGCCACCTGTGACTGATTTATAGTACAGTGGGCTTTATTTTTTAAACATTTTTTGAGAGCTTTTATTTCTCAAACAAGCGGTCACATTAATGAACAATTAACAAATATACCATAAACTGCCCCTATAAATAAAAGCAAACTGCTTTCTAATTTTTGTATTAATTTTATAAAAAAACTATCAGGATTCTGTTCAGTTCTTTGAATATACAGGCCAGCGTTCTGTTTTAATTTAATACTCTTTGAAATTGAAGGTCCCTCAGACTTCTTTTTGATGCAAGGTCTCCCTGACTCACACATAATAATTTCAGGCAAGAAGAATCCCCTCCCTGAAATGACTTATAGTGGTCTCAAACTAGGACATACAAAATTTCCATTTCAACCACAGTCATATTTATATACATTAAACATCATGGGACAGACCTCAAACATAATGAAAACATTTAATACTGTACATTGAGATCTTCTAACAAGCAATGTTTTCCATTCAAGACTGTGTGAAGTGCCTTCTGTGTGGAGTTTACATGTTGCCCTGTGTCTGGATGGGTGTTCTCCAGTTTCGTCCCACCTTCCCGAGCCTAGGATAACTTTGGCCTCTTTAATGTTCCCATGTACCTGCATGAAAACTGGGTTTTCAGTAATAATTGGTGGACAGAGTAGGCTTATTTACTAATTACTTAAATACATGTACCAGAACTTCTGCTTTTGGAGACTTACTTTCATACTTAAAATGCTGAAATTTGCATTTGTATTTTAAAAATAACACTCATAACATTCCACATTAATTAAATAAATTGTTCATGTTTATGTTTATGCTCTCATTTTTTTAGGGGATTTGAACATTTGAAAAATGGAAGTGAATGCAATTATGTTTGGTCTCCCAGGTTATATGTTTTGGAAAGAAACTCACTCTGAAATTTCATACTCCCTGTATGATACTTATTTAGGTCAATGGCATACTTAGCAATAGCCTCATTAGCATAGGTATTTGAAATCGGTGTTTACATTAGTGAGTGGCTGTTACTTTCATGAGCATTTTCCTGAATTTCACATGATAATGTGAATTTACTGTAAATTTACTTTTTGGCTGCACGTGCATTGTAGACAGAGCCATTGTCTAAGCCATCTAAAGGTTTAAAAAGTATCAAAGAACACATATTGTGTAAACAGAATCAAATTCTTAGTCATTATTAATAAAACCAATGAGTAGCGACATCTCACATACTCATGACCTTTTGTGGTCTCTGATAAATGCACTTCTATATCCTTCTTGTTTTGCTGGGTGCATTTCAGTTTTTTTGGACTCTTTTTTTAGACCACATTGGTGAAAACTATTGAATCAGTGGATATAAACACAGAAATAGTTCCAATGTGCTGGTATTTTTCTTTGCTGTATGCCTTTTAATTTACTTTGTCATTCCATCCATCATCATAAAGCTGCTCATTCCTCATATAGGTTACAAAAAGGGATTTACGATTACGGATAAAATGTAATAAGTACTTAACTATGGTGCCACTGGTCACACAGGTCACATGTTTTCAGTCTTATGTTAAGTGCTAGTAAGTAATTTTTGTCTCACAAACGATGCCCAAAATAAAGTATTAATCAATAAAGGCATAGTCTTGCCAACATGAGTGTGAGTCATTTGAGCCCTTGTAAATGTACGTACAGTATGCATTGGCAGTTTGAGCAGTATTACCATTGATTCCAATAACATTGCTAAAGTTACAATGTTGTCTCACATGTTCCTTCTCCTGAGCAAATGGCAGATGTTCCCTCTAACAAACAACCATGTGACACTATAACAATCTATCTTCAAATTCAGGTTGAAACAAATACAGATGAAACACAAACAGATGATATCACTGGAAGTTTGAGACTGGTTCAATATAGCAAAGTGTTATATTCTGTGAGGAAATAGCATGGATTGTTTAAATTTTAGTTCTATTTACAAGGGTATTAGGAATCAGACATGAAAGCCTGAGTGAATATTAAAAATTGTGCTTGTGCTTTTAGATACAGTGTTCCCAGTGAATCTGAATCACATGGATAGAGACACTGTTCCTACCAAGAATTAAGCAAGCATCAAGACTTCTCTTTTTGGTCTCACCTTTTATTTCTTACCTTGAATGAGGCATTTGTATTTCATGCATAACGTTGTGAGCATACAGAACTGTTATATAAATGGAAGACTCAATGTAAGGAATTGGAACTGTCACGTCCCCTAGAAACCACTGTAAAAAGTCACCATATAAAACTTTAAAACTAATAGCAACTCTGTTCTGGAATTTTTATCCTCTTTCTTGTTTCTAACCCGGCAAGCAACTGGGGCAAGGCAGGGTACAACCTGGATGGGATGCCAGTCCATCGCAGGGGAGACTGACACAAACACAAACACAAAGAGATGCACACATACTGTACAGTACACTCACACGAGGGCCAGTTTTCCCACTGCGTCACCGTGCAACAGTCAAAACCAGTCAATAAAAAAAAGTTTAATGGTGGTTAATGTGGCCTTATTAAAAAATAGACTAGACATACAAGTATAATCCACGACCTTAAAATATGGGAAAAAAAACTTTTTGGAGATTTTCATAAACTCAAATATATTTTTAGTTGATCCAGTAAGTTCATGGATTTATGGATGGACCAACTCATGACCAGTTCACATCATGACAAACCTTGAATCATGAAGGTTCATCAATTTAGTCATAAATATGTAAAGAGAGAGATTATGTTCATTAAATATTTATCTGTGTACATCTGTGTATGAAGTATGCTTACTGCCACAAAAGTACTAGCCTTTTTTCGCAGGGATGTAGAAGATCACCTTGACCCTGACATACAGTTACTCTGCTGCTTGGTTTCTTTGGAAACCTGAGCATAGCTAGTTCTCGCTGGCTACTGTGTACTAAATGGAGAGCTTCTTTCAATTGGGCATCTATGTAAAGGATGACCTGTACAGTATGTCATAAGAATAGTTAAAAGGGGACACAACATACTCCATGAATATTTATAAAGACAAAATCAATATTTAGTGGAAATTTCCCTTTTAACAAAATTGCAGAATGAGTCTTGCGGCTTTAGGCTTTGGTGCAGTACAATAATCAATCAACTCAATTCTTCAAAATTCTGTATAAACACTGAACCGTTTAACAGTTTATGCTCATTTAATGAATTTCTGATATGGCACAAGTAGTTCATGGAAATACAGGAAAAAATTCTTAACTTGCAAAGTGGGCTGTCTGTCTATGATTAGTTATACAAATTAATGTAAGGTTTTTAAATGTTTTGAACATTAACTATTCAAGATTTTGACAATGACAGACTGGGCTCCAGTGAAAGTTGGAGACCTACCCTCATAAATGGTTTATTACTATGGGCAGATCTGGCAATGTTGATTTCTATTTAACAAATAAATACAGAATAAACACAAAAAAGAAACGTTACAATACTATATACTTAAAACACATTCAGAGAGGATTTCATAGTCAAAAGTACAATTTCATTTGCTCAGGTAAATTAGATTATACATCTTTTTAAATTACTTGTTCTAAAGACAACATTTGCTGGTTCTTTTTTATAATGAAAAATGACAATTCTCCTTACATGATTTCTCTTTTTTGTCACAGAGTTTTGAGAAGCAATCCTTTTCCCTTGATTTTCAGTAGATTTTCTGCTTCCTTCTTTCCTGTTCTCAACCGATCTCTGAGGCAATAGTTTGCTTTAATAATGGACAGGCCTAGACTATCCGACACTTGACAGAAACGTTCGATGCCTTTGAACAGCCCCATACTCCTCACCCTGCAGAGGGTGTCCTTTCCACTGATTGCTGTGGCCCAAATCTTGTCAAAGATGTCAGAGGGTAGTTTGACAGGAGAGAGGCCATAAATCATAAAAGCACCAGTAAAGGAAAAAAATGGGTGAAAGAGTCTGTAACCAATCCTGAAACTGGGCTTAGAAAGCCTTTGTAAAATAGCAAAACTCCAAGAGATATGTTACAAATCTATTAGAATGTGCCTGTTGCAAAGATTGTGTTATCGTTTTCATCGTCAAAGCATAGCTGGCTCTGTCATGTTTTGAATTTTTCTAGTATTTAAAAGAAAATGCAACAATTTAAATTTGATAAAATCTCTTACACTTTGCTTATTTGGTAGCACTTTTGTCATTATAATTCATCTCAATCAACTGATGGTGTCCTGTGTTTTTCACACTAAGTTTAAACTTTTGCCCAGCACAAATCACCACCTTGCACATTAAGAACTTTAAGTATGAAGGATGTCCTAAGGTTATCAAAGGGTTTTGTACTCCAGGTGGACAAGCAAAGTAAGCTACAGATCACAAAATTTAAATATGTATCATACCACAGTGTCACATAACGAAATCAGGAATGTACAGTATGTGTAAAGGAAGAAATGATTTCTCATGGGAAATTTCACCTGCCCTGGCATTCCTCAACTGAAACTGAAATGGATGACTTCTTTCTGATTCAGTTTGTCGGAGCACCAGCATGAGAATGTCTATTTTGATCTAGTTTCTTCAAATAATGAAAACAGAGTAAGGAAAATGGAGGCGAGAATCAATAGAGAACTGTGATTATACAATTGTGAGATAAGACGTGTGCATAGAAACTGTAAAGGCCAAGTCCAAAACAATGGTTTACAATTTCGAGAATTAAACTATGAACTACTACAGGATTGAATTGTGTCAGCTATAAAATTGTGAAGGAAAGAGAGTTTAAGTTTACTCTAGAGTAAGGGAATCAAAGGCTACAAAACAGTGGTCCAAGTGCATTAATAAATCAAAGCAAAATATAAGGAGAAAGATACTACATGATAAAATGATTTAAAAAAAAGAACATGATCCAATTAAAGAAAAAGAATATGATAAATTGCAGGCACAGTTAAAACGGAAGGATATTAGAAGATAAGCAGAGATAGAAAGGAATGCTGCAATGGAGGCTAAAATCATAAAAGTTTGTATCAGTATTACAACAGCAAAACAACAGGAAAGGGCTACAGTAAGTGAAGTGGATCAGAGATAAGATTGGGAATCGATCCAATGATACATTGGAAATGGCTGATTTACGAAATGAATAGTTCATTCAGGTGTTTAATAAGGAAGAAATTGCCACAGAAGAAGTTAGATTATTACCTTGTTCCACAACCCTTTTTCCTCAATTGTCTCAAGGACTTCTGTAGTTTCTCCACAGTCTGTAGCTTCAGCTGTCCCTGAGAAGAAAGACATTAGTCTTTTATTACTTGGTAAGAATGACAATAATTCCAATCATGCTTACCTTTTAATGGGTTAGAGGTTACCATTTTTCACTTAGTTTCAATATTATCGCATTATGCATTCTGTTGTCCACAAAATATTTTATGAACAACAAAATTTGTATTTGAAATATCATAGTTTAGTGGGCGTATTTTAATACCACTTACATAACTTCATCTTAATACAGTATATACTCATTTTTTGCATTTTGTTGAAAATTCTCAATAAAGAAATTGAGCACATACGTCATCTTTGTACATTGTTGTACATGTCTTGATAAGTAGCTTTCTTTTTTTACTGATTCAATATAAACTTTGCTGCAGAGAATTAAAATCAGGTTTTGGCAGTTTATCTTCTTTTAAGTTTAGAACGCCTGAAATGTTCAAGTTAGGGTTGGGTTTTAATGTGCACTGCACATACTGTACAAGATTCACCTTACAAAGCATTCTTTAACTTCCATGTGAAAATCCATAGTGGGCTTAGCCATAGAGAGCTTCTCTCACCAGCCAGTGAATGCCATGTGCTATATTTCCATCTGGGCTCCTCTTTGTGTTTCTTTGAGAGAGCTACAAGTTTGCAGCACTGAGATTGCTTAGAAACAGAATTGAACTTCTGCCAGTTTCCACGGTTTCCCCATGAAAGATGTATTTTCCACAGTTTGTCAGTGGGCGCCTGCACAAAGATGTTTGCAGACGTCTATAAAGGCGCTTCTGTGGCCAGGGCAAGTGCAAAGATTATGCTTCTGCTGCACAGTTTACTTTGCAGATGAAGAGGAAAAATAAGAGGATGAAAAACAATATGTACAGTGAAAAGTGTTTGGGCCATGTATCATTTCAAGGGACATTGAACTCAGTGGCAGCAGAAGGCCTCCACTGTCTTTTATGGTGACAAGGGAAGCCTGGAATGTTGCTCTCACAACCATGTGATAAACTAGCTGTTGTAAATAATGAATCCTCTAACCCTGAAAGTTTGTGTGGAGCCAGATCAGGTAAACCAACGCGCACTATTAAATAAAAAACATTTAAATGAAGAAAAATACACAGGCTTGATAAATCCTGACTCCATTATATTTGTTTCACCCTATGCCTGTCTGTGGTTTTCATCGGAGAGGTTTAACTTAAAGAAATATGTAAATGTGTGCAACACAGGCAGCAGAGCTCATTAGAGCTCACAGCGCTTCCCTAAAGCAATAAAGAGTGCTACAGTTTGTCAGCATATCTCTATAATTTGGCTTAATATACACAGAATGTTGCTATATGCTGCAGCAAAATTGGGAGAGTAATTTGGCAGTTTTACTAATACAAAAAACGTCTGTTTGTTTACAGTATGTCTCGACCCCCAGCACATAGAATAACTACTGTTTTCCTAAATTCTTCATTTCTTTATCTATCATTGAGGAAAATTATTTTTTTTACGTTTGCTGTAATAAAAGACATACACAGTAAATATTCTTATATCTGATCCAATTTGCCACTCGAAGTGCCTGTGACGTAAGTACAGTAGTTAGTAATTCAGTGAGTAAAAGCATGTTTAATTTTCTTGGGTGTGTTGCTAGCTGTCATTGCTGTAGAGCTTATCCATTAAACCTTCTGTCGACAATTTATGACAGCAACATTCCTGTGAGATATTTCACAGCATATACATTTGGTTTCACACATTTTGGTATCTGATCTTGATTCTCATGAAAGTACAGGACAGATCATGAGATTTTGAGCCAATAGCATTGGTCTTTATTAAAATTGTATAAAAGTTATTTGTCAACAGCTGGATAAGATTTGTTTGTCTTACTACTCTCATATCCATCGAGCTCTTCTACTACAGCTTTTCTCAGTTCTATGTCTTTGGGCTCATGTATCATGTGAATTTCTGAATTCTTAAATTCTTAAGTTCACTAAAACTTTAAATTGAGCGATTTGATCAACTACACCTTTATAAAGCTGTATATGGTCAGAAATGAGCTGTTTAATTTGCGAGGTCACTTCAAGTGTGACCTCAAAGGTGAACCGATGAGAATTAAGCAGATGGGCACGTAACTCTAACAAGTGTTTCTAATACTTTGCATTTTTGTTAGTATCTGCTCACCATTATTTGTTAGCCTAATAAGAACTGTTTATACAGAGTACCATTTAAATGATTTACTCATCTCCTTCGGGCCAGGTTGTTTCTTATCCAAAAGCGTAGAAAGACGTAAAATGTATAAATAAGAAAATCGTTAAATTAAGGCCTCTTAGGGTAATGTTATTCTAAAATAAGATATGATAATACTTGTCTGATGTCTGATTTTATTTGTCTCCAAGCAGCTGTTTTACACACGCAGAGACTTATAAAACATACAAACGGTACATATACATTATATAATACATTATATAAATAAATATAACATTACATAAAAGACATCAATCCATACAAAGTCATCAACCTTGCAACACTCAACACTCCTACAGGAATCTACACAGGTTACCGGAACCTGTAAGTTAACATTTCTACCATCACCCAAAATGTCCTTCTAGCAACATACACATTTGTCCCTAGAATATGAAATAGGTGACATTTTTTAAAGCGAACAGTTAAAAAAAAAAAGTACTATTGACAAAATAGTGCCACCTACTGGAAATCTTTTTGGATTGTAGTGAATTGTATATTTCCTGGTACAATTCTATTAAAATTAATTAAAGCAATTAAAATTACCACTTAGTATAAATTGACTTGGACACTATACTACTCAGTGTAGTAATACAATAAAATTCCTTTTATTTTTTGTCAAAACTGCTATTTCCCATTTTATAAGCTTTGAACATGAGAGTTTTAGTCCTGCCAGATTAACTGTATTATTCCAGGCCAAGGAAAGATTGCTTTTGCAGTATTAAGGTGGTTCATATTTCCAAGTACATAGTATTATGTAAATTACTAAGCAGGCATATTATTTCTAAGTCTGAATATTTCTAAAATAAAATATAGAAAGAAAGAAATGATAATACGTATTGTTCTCAGCACATTTAACTGCTTCAATGAGCCCCTTAGCCTCTTGCTCTATGTAATATGAACATATTATTGTTATTCAAGTAATGCACTGAAATTGCAAATGCATTAATCAACCTATATTGTCTGATGAAATTGAGGAAAGGAAATAAAGAAGCCTTTGGCTATTTGTTATTGAGTTCCATACGTATGATTTGTCAGGTCAGGTTGGTGTGGTGCCATTTGCTGGGATTCTCCAGGCAGCAATGCACATTTTGCTCAGCAACACCAGTGATGTAAGGTGTTGAATTGCTCCATCTGTCTGCCATCAGCTGGGTCTAGCTGGGGCTGTGGGGTTGCAAAGTGGATCAGAGACAGGTGGCCACACAAGCACACGTCTAGGAGGACATCTGTTAGCAACTCCCATGCAAGTGCATGAGTTGCTGCAATGAGCTGATCTGCGGATTCCAAATCCAAGGGGGATAAAACAGAGAGGAATAACAGGCTCTTCCACATTTTTAAAAACTGGTGATGGTTATTGCCATAATAAAAAAAAATAAAAAAAAAGTTTTATTTTAAAATCATTACATGGTTACCTAAGCAAAATAAATGAAAAGGCCACAGTTAGGCTTCTCATTCAAACTTTATTAAAATATGATCCATAGACTCTTGTAAGCATCAACATTAAATCTTCATAGCTTATTCACTTCACGCAGGAATTATTACCATGAATTCCCCTGTTACAAAGTAAATATGCCAAGCAAATACAGATAACAGAACAGCTGAGTGTCAGCTACATAGTAAGAGAACAGTTTCTACTTTGATGCTTTCACTACACCTGAAAGCATGAATATTTTATCATATTTGTAAAGTAAATAATTTGTATTCATATTAATAGCCCTTTTTTAGTAGCAGACCTCTATTATTATTTTGTTGCATCAATTGCATTCAATTGTCAAACAAAAACAAAAACAAAACTGGTACTAGGCAGCTGTGGTAGTGAAGTCATTAAACCTCATTTCATTTTCTGTTTTCTGTAAGCATAAGCACCTGGACTTTATTTTAAAAATCGCCATTCTGAATGAGAAAGCAGTGATGATAGTCCACCCTATTGTTTCCTCATTGAGTATTCTCAATGATTACAGCAATTCCTTGACCTCCGCCAATACAGGCAGACCCCACTCCGTATTTTCCTCCACGTCGCCTGGGAAAACAATGTAAAATATATTTTTTAACATAACAAGTTTAGACAAGTTTAAGACAAGTTTAAACTAAGTTTCAAAAACCTCTAAATAACTGTATGAAAACTTATTTAATTAAATTAGAACTTTTAAACTAGCTAGCTTTTAAGACTGCATGCATTAGAACATAATAGTTTTTGTAAAATCAGTATTGTCAGTAGAAACAACGCTGTAGTTAAATTCTACAGTGTCGTTTCTGAAAGACAAAGCTAGACACATAAGTGGAAGGAACAAAAACAAGCTAGACAAGTTAATGAAGTGAATGAACCTGTTTTCTTGAGGTTTAATCAGTCCCCAGGCTTGTCAAACACACCACGCATAGCTTGGTATTTGCTATGAATCCAGTCTCATGGAAGAAATATTACTTTTATCATAAATCAGTCTATCACACTACTTTAGTAATGGATATTGTTGATAAGAAAGGTAATTCTGGAGAAATGTTTTTTTCATTTATCAAACACTCACCTGTAAGGAAATGGTGGCTTATGCGTTACCCCACACACTCTGACACCTTTTATGAATTAATATTACCAGTGTTTATTAAAGAGGCAGCTGAAGAATACAGGGATATAGAATGGCTTTTTCTCTCCATTTTTTTTTACCATTACTTTACACGAGTCCTGCTTCTTAAGCTTCCTCACCATGAGGCAACAGAAGTTACACGACACGCTCATTACACAATATATACATATAACATATTGCATAGTAACCGGCAGTTTTCACTGTGTCGTGCATATCTTATTGGGACATACTGTACATAAGGTGTGAGAGAAGCAGAAAAAAGTGTGTGAATCTGAGAACAAGTTGCTACTGCCTTGAGAACAAAGGCCCATAGATATGGAAGGGAAATATGTTATTTTTGTGTGCACTCCCTTCTTAGGTAATATTTGCTAGTCAGCTAGAGGTGTCACAGAAACACAAACCTGAGGACACAAGTGGAAACAATGTAGAAAGGCATTTAATACCACCACTTCTTTACCCAGGGGGTTGTGGGGGTATAGAAAAAGACCTCCTGCTGTGCTGCTGAAACCAATACCCTGACTTCTTTCAAGAAACAGCTGGATGAGGTCCTAATTAGGTAGTAACCAAATAGCCTAGATGGGCCTCATCTTGTTTGTAGCTTTCTTATCAACAATAACAGTTATTAAGGTGGAGTGATAGCTTATTTCAAAGCAATTCCATGAACTCTAAGTTGATGTATTTTGCAGGAAACAAATACTCCTAGATGGGGTGATATTCTAGGAAAGTGAGGATGTTAAAGGGTTTTTGAGCTTCTTTCAACTTTCTCTTCAATACTGTATATACACCAAGACAACAGTATGCTACAGAGCAAACCAAAAAATGCTGTTTTATCTGAATCTAATGTTTTAAGCTAAACAGAATAAAAGTATTTGAAAAAAATACATTATACTTATATTAATACAATTTTATTCGCTGTTTAGCAGGTGCACCGTGCCAACTACAATACTTTGTTACTTGAGCTAGCTAGCATATACAGTATATACTGTATACATTATAGCATATACTTGTTGATTGAGAGACATTAGGAATAGCAAATTCTCATCGGCCAATCAATCAGCCAAATGAATCAGCCCCAGAGAAGACAACACTATGGAAAAATGGCAAAAGAGTTGGCATTCGTTAGAGTCATTTAAATTTGGACCTAATTCAGCCTGCAGTATTCTGCTTACACACTGCTGGCTTTCTCCATATATGTGTGTTGTTGATTTCCATAAGCAAGAATTCTTATGTAGCCTATGTGATCTGCCTGCTGGAACTTCAAAGACAAGTAGTTTGTAATTAGTCTTCTGTAATTACTGCTTTTTATGTGCATTTTTTTTCACTTACACACATATTCTTTTATGATAGAACTCTTTTTATCTTTAATGTAGCGTGCCACATTTCCTGGAGTGCATTGCTGTTATTTCAGTAAATACAAGCAAAGCACAATAGGTTGTGTAGTGTTTCATAACCCATCTGCTATAGTTATTATAGTGACAGCTTACACAATACAAAGGTTTGCCTGTATCCTCAAAAGAAAAGTGCTGAAAGGCCCCAGAATTTGGATTTCAATAATAAAAAATATGTATTTTCATTTGGATTAATTGGTTAAAGCAACATTTCCAGCCTTTTGTTTTTCTTTATGTATTAGCGTGCTTGTTTTTAAACAAGCAAACAGGTGGTCTTTGGTTTTAAAGGCATTTCAAGTAAATCTAAGTTGTCTGATCCAGAAGGTTGGATGGGTTTCCAGCTGGCTCGGGACATATTTCCATGACATCACCCTGTGTTTCAAGCTGACCATGTCTGCTGTGTACAGGACTGCTGTGATCTGCATCAGCTGCGGCTGGTGGTGACATTAAAAGTGTGCAGGACAAAAGAAGTGCATCTCACAACACATATTAGTGCCAAAGATATTGTCTTTGGTGCGGTTGCGTTCTCACTATTTATGTGCAAAGAAACAGCAGGGATAAAAAGGAACAAAGCAGTTTATAATCTGATCAGACCACCTAGTAATGTGCTTTGATTTAAATTTTAATTGACAGGAACTGAATAGGAACTGTGCTAATCCAATATATATGGGCATATCAAACTTAAAAACTTTGTTTCATTGAGTGCCACAACTTTATTTAATCAAAAATAAAATATTTCCATTTTCTGCACTGTTATACAATATCTCTACCACAGTTACTAACAGAGTTAGGGATATTTCCTGTTTTTCAGCTCCATTAGCTTTTAAACCATGTCTACTAATGACAACTAAAAGGCTGAGCACATGTTTGTTAAACAAATTGTAAATAAAACGGGACAGAACCCAATCCTGGTTCCAGTTAGTGGTTTCTGTGCCCTGGCTTTTCAAAGGTGACCACACCAGGTGGAGAAAGAAACCCTACAGGGAGGTTATCTAAATATTAATAAACACATATAGAATTCCAGTTTCTTCTGTGTTTGCATAATTTACTATTAGGTCACTTCACCCAGTTAAAATAAATATGCAGGTGAACACACAAGTCCTGTTATACAGGACAATAGCATTTAATATGAGTTAGGTACAACATAAGATATATTACACAGATAATTATTATAATAAACTCTATACAGTACAATGTGAAACTATGTCCATAAACATACAAATGATCTAAGGCACAAACAATTAAGGTTTATATTGGAAATGAACTGAAGTTTAATTTTGTTAAAGTTATTTGCCCCCATTTAAGATCAGAATATGAAATCAGTTTTTATGTAACATACTTTCAGGTGCAACAAAACAGGGAAGCCCAAATGTTCAGATGGTCTCAAGGAAAATAGTCAGTGCATAATACACTCAGTGTGACCCCCTCCACATAATGTGCTGGTACCTTTGTGAGAGGCAGTAAAAGAGCCTGACCAGGATTTTGCACACATTCCACAAGGTCTTGAGTTATTTACAGCCCAATCCCATCCCTTTCTTAAATACCAGTGTTTTCAGTGGAGGATGTGATGAGTTTAATACCAAGTTGAAATACCAGGTAATACCATGTTGATGTTTATTCCTGCCTTTATCCAGAGCAGCTTACATGTGTACTCATTTACACAATAGGGTATTGTACTGGAGCAACCTAAGCAAACCATCTTAATAAAAGCCTACAACAACAATGTCGCAACCAGTTACAAGTCCAGATCCCTGAACACTACTCCCCACTGCTGCATATTCTACCAGATCTACTGGTTTTCAATAGGACTGAGATCTGGGGATTGTTCAGGCCAAGGATGGTGATGGAAGTCAATCTCATTCTACTTAATCCAGCCACGCACTGCCTGCCAGTAAGTGAGCCTATCAATTCAACAGGGAGTTCCTCATGTTTTAGTCCTCTGTCCACCACCAGAAAGACACTTATCTTGGTGAGGCTGCGACAAGCTGAAGCCTGTCCTGGAAGCAAAGGATCTGAGGCAGTACTGAAAACAAACAGCTGCTATTCCCCTGGATGAGAAGCCAATCAAAAGGGTCAGGCAAAAGGCACAATCAAGTTTAGTATGTGTGTCTTTGCACAGATTTGAAAATCTGCAGGAAGGTGTCTAATAAGAATGAAAGGCTATTGATAGGTATCTGAAAGTTTCCAGGAATACCAGAGAAAGGTTCTACATAAACACAACTGTCAAAGCCCTTTGACTCCCCATTTAGCTTGATGCATAAACACATGAGACAGAAGAAGAAAAATACTGCTGCACTCTTGACTGAGATGATGAGAAAAGCTGGAAAACCCTCCGTGCTTGGGTCACAATGCAGTTTGTGAACAAGAAATCTTTAGAAAATATTCAAATTTAAGTGTGACGTAAGCAAACTGAATTTAAATAGAAAATTAAAGTCAATTTCATACACCTATGATTTACTTATGAACATTATTTTTCATCTATCCATACCTTCTCCATTTATCCAACCTTTATCCACACTTTCTTTCAAAGGTCACAAAATTGGAGTGAACAAGCATACTGTGTCAGAAGTGAGCAAATTCAAAGAGAGCCATTTCGGTTACCTGAGCTCATGAACAAGGTGAGCTGTGATCCTTGTACCAGATGCGCCCAGTGGGTGACCGAGGGCTATGGCACCCCCATTCACATTTGACTTCTCGGGGTCTAATCCAAGCACCTTGGCCACAGAAAGGTATTGTGGAGCAAAGGCTTCATTCACCTGAGGGTGACATTATGTGGAAGTCATATGAGGAAGAGGAACAAAATGCTCAATAAAATGATCACTGTCGATCTACTGTAGTTGCTCAAATATCAAGCAACAGTCATAGACAGCATATTGGTCATGTCACTAGACCACCGTGACTAGGATTCCTCAATACTCGATTGACAGAATTACCAGGGTAGGGTTGTGCGCTATAAAGGCCAGGGTCCTCCTGCTTCTCATCTGGTGCCTTGCAGTGACATGATCATGCGATATGCCACTATTCCAATCAGCACTAACTCTCCCGCCAGGCACTATGGACTAGGGCATCAACGGAAGAATGGCTTTGACAGGAGGATGAGTCAGAAGAGGCTATCTACAGCTATCACTTCTCAGGTGTTTAAAGGCAAGTCACAAAGTCAGTATGTTCTATTGCCACCATTGCAGATACACTGTTGTATTGTAATGATGATCACAATGTGACATTAAATGTGCACTAGCTGACATCTGAAGGTGAGTATTGAGGTGCTGGAGCTGATCCATGGCTTGTGGCAGCATCAAGTCAATGTTCCGAACACGCACATGTGCGCTAAAGGTAGGTCTTCATCATATGAAAAATGTATGTAAAAGCATGCGGGTTCTAACCATTATCATGGTTTCATATAAGAATAGATTTAACAGTAAATAAAGACAGAGAAAAACATTACATTTGTAAAAACAAAGATTTCACTTTGAAAAATCATCCATTCAAACTCATCTACATCTTATTTGTTTCACCGTCTGCTCATGAATGCTGAGAAGAAGCTTTCTGAACATCTGGTTCTTGTGGCTACAAACATTTGCTGTTCTTAAAGAGAACTACCAGAGCTAGAGGGTAGTCTACAACATGTGGGAAACTATATAGGTATCACGACTGTAGTCCCTCCCCCCTTAAGGGTGCTCCGGCCCTTTCATTTTGGACTTGATTTTGTGCACCTGTCTCCTGTTCCCAGTCTACCTTAAAAGCCAGGCGCTGATGTTAATCCCACCTCTGCATCTGATCTCCGTATCGTGCGAGTCCGGGAGCTGGAAGCGCCTGGTCCCATTAAGGTTTTAATCTCTGTTCCCGTTCCCATTCCGCCGGTTCTGACCCGGCTCTAGTTTTATCTTGTCTGTTTTTGGATGGACCTCCCGGCTTTGGACTTCTCCCTTTGAATTTCTTTTGGATTGTCAGCCTCAGCCACACCTCCCCGGATCACCAGCACTGCATCAGCCTCGGCCACACCTCCCTGGATCACCTGCACTGCATGGACACGCCCCCCTGTTTTCATCCCTGTTTCTGCATGACTTTTCCCTAGTGTTTTCCTTCCTCACTATTCTGGATTGTGTCGTCCGCATAGGGTCCGAAAAGAACTGTTCATTACAATAGGAATCCATACTCAAGGTTTGACCAAATAAACTCACCTCTACCAAATCCATGTCTTTCAAAGATAGTCCTGCTTTTTTAAGCGCTTCAGTAATGGCAGGCACAGGGCCTAAGAGAAAAGAAAAAAAAAGATCCATCACCTCAGTAAAATATTGTATATACAGTAGAATTTGTGGGAAATTAAGATAAAAATTGATCAATAATGACAGTAACACAGTTTAAATTAATGTTTATTGTGCAAAAATAAAATGTTATCCAATACATTATTATATATACATGTGAAAATTTATATCATTGTACAGCAGCCCATCAGAAAGTGCCACATGGCCTCATGGCTGAAACAAAGACAGTGATACCAATGCGGAGTTTTAAATATACAGAGAACACAAAATCTGAGGAAGGAAATCTCTAATGACAATATATTAATGTTTTACCTAGAGAGATCTACTTCTGTTGAGAAACTGTACGCTATCTTCACGTTTCACCTACTTCTGTAAGACTGAAGAGGGTTTGTGAAAAATTGTTCTACGGATGACAATGTCTAATAAGTGATGACCAAGTAGTGATCTTGAGAGTAATCTTGCTGCAAGTGTCAGAGTTGAAGAACAGCATCAAAAGAAGTGGGGAATCTCGAATGGTAGATGAGGTACTTAACCTTTTGGCTCTGTTCCAGTATGTTAATAATGCTGTAGTTTGTGCTCACTTGGAGGCAAGAGATGAATGTTGAGTCACAAGGGAAAATGGGAATGACACTGCAGAGATGATGTTCATCTGAGAACTGCTCTAGGCTGACTGTGTCATCTGAATATCCAAATGCAGACTTGCAAAGCCA
Source organism: Atractosteus spatula (assembly GCF_055471065.1). Classification (NCBI taxonomy): domain Eukaryota; kingdom Metazoa; phylum Chordata; class Actinopteri; order Semionotiformes; family Lepisosteidae; genus Atractosteus; species Atractosteus spatula. Next base: position 54,010,922 of record NC_142708.1, on the reverse strand, counting down.
TTTTTTTTTCAAATTCTCAAGACATTCTCAAGTCCAACATGAAGAAATGCAACATCAATGCCATAATCTCATCACTTTGAAACAATACCATACAACAGGAGACTGAAGAGCAGGAATGGTAGAAAGAACATATCATGAACCAGATCAACTACCCAGGACAGCCCCATCTACTTGGGACCATGTGACCAACTGCAAGAGTCTTTCTATTCCAGACTGGATACTAAAGACACCTTCAGACCCACAGATAAGATAAATCATGGAAGACAAACACCCTCCAATGTGAAAATACCACATGAGAGATTTTCCACTCTTGAGATTATGCTTTGCACATTTAATCATAGCAAACTCCCATTCTAAGGGAAACAGAACTTACCGATACCCATTATGTTGGGATCACAGCCAGATACATGATAAGCTACAAGCCTCGCCAAAGGTGTAAGCTTGTGCTGTTTCAGTGCCTCCTCACTGGCTATCACCACTGCGGCAGCACCATCAGACACACCCTGTTACCACAAAGAAAAAGGTTAGATATTATAGTACAAAGCTCAGGGTGCTAGTGTGGCATACAGGGATATATGTAAAGGGATAAATCAAACGCTCTTTCAAGAAGTATATTCTTCTTGGGAATCTGGACTTCTGTTACGCACAATGAGAACCGTTAAATAACTTCAGTTAATGCAAAACAAACCTTTTGTACACTGCTGCACAGGGTTAGAGAAAGTAGCACATCATGGTCACAGTGTTTTCCAGACAGACAGGCATGTGTTGACATGTACATGAGTTAATTAGCGCTTTACATATGTCAAAGTGAAAATAAGAAAGAGCTCATTTAAATGCTTATGCAGATGTACTGATACGTACTGATGCATTTGCGGCAGTGACAGATCCTCCCTTCTTGAAGACAGTTGGCAATTTGGCCATTTGTTCCAGCGTTGTCTGAGGCCTGGGATGCTCATCCTGATTTATTGGCTGTTTTCCTTTCTTTGTTTTCACCTCAATGGGAGTCATTTCAGCACTGAAGTGGCCTGCATCCTGGGCTGTCCAGTGCCATAAAAAACAATATGTCATTAGAGGATAGTTAACCAAGAAAACTACATGGGTAATTTGGTGCAAAACAACAATCAGCCTAACCATACCAAGCTACATTTCAGAATGGTTTATGATAATTGTATCTGCCCAAATCTCTATAATGCCATGCAAACAGTTTAAAAAATCATCCCACTTAGTGTAGTCTCCAGAACACAACAGACATTCTCCTCTACTAGTGTAGTAGTTTTCAGTCTTGGTCCTGGAACTCTCTTGTGTGCTTTGGTTCTTAAAAGGTTTATTTTGTATTTTAGAGCAAGAAAAACCCAATTTTTCATTGGTTTATTTATTTTGTTTTGTTAAGGTTATACATTTAACTATAAACTTGGAAAAGAAAGCCGATTGTTCAGTTACTAGGTATTTTAAAGATGTTTAATACGTGAAAACAATGTACTGACATAAAAATCCATAAACTAAATTCTCAGTTTCAAAACAAAACAAAATAATTCCTCGATATGTTGACTGAAATGTTGGGGTACTGGAATAATTGGTTGACCACACCTTGAGCCAAGAAGGTGCCTTCCTCATGGAGTCCAGTCCTACACCATATAATGTGTTGACTTCGTAGTGCCCCCAGTTTCACACACAGCTTTACCAAATTGTGCACAATATTATTAATCTTGAAACACATTAAGTGTGTTTATGCTCCTTTAAATGCTCCTGTTTATGCTAAAGGGAAGGATAAGGATTGTCAGTGGTAACGACATGTTATGACTAAAAATACAGATGTATGTGATGCTGTCTTTGGTATTTAATTTTATTTGGTTTTGATAATCTCTAAAAACCATACCGTGTAGACTATACAGATACTTAATGGATGTATTTATCTTCAATCACGATCCATTGCACACGTAAAGGCATCCTGACCAAAGGAGTGACTACACACTCACCAGCTTTCCATCGCTGCTGCGTCTGGTGCGCATATCTGTCACAGTCCTCTCTGGTGATCTCATACTTTTCGGCAAGATTCTCTGCTGTTATTCCCATTGGGGTTTTGATGTGCAGATCTGTCACGCCTGCCCACAGAGTATCTTCCATCTGACAAAAGACAACTTTCAATCACAGCACTGTTTTAGCATTAAGGCAAACAACACCCATCCATTCATTTTCTAACTGCTTCATCCAATACAGGGTCGCAGGGGATCCAGAGCCTATCCTGGCAAGCATCGGGTGCAAGGCAGGATACGGCCTGGACAGGACACCAGTCCGTCACAGGGCAGACACACACACACTGATACTCTCACATCAGGGCCAGTTCTACCAGAAACTAATTAAACTACCAGTATGTTTTTGGAGTGCGGGGAGAAATTGGAGAACCCAGAGAAAACCCACCACGAACATGGGAAGAACATAAAAATGCCATGCATTTACCCAGGTAAAGTTAAAACACAATCTTGGAGACATTTTTATTTCCCTTAAGGCATTAAATGTTGTGATAATTCCAATTTCCTAATAGTTGAACGGACATAAAAAGAGCATACATTTAATTGATGATATCGGAATGCCTGCAAATAAAAAGCTATGTGATCGAGTGTTTAAAGAAGAGGAGCTGGAGTTTCCCAGTTCAATTATCCATCCTAAATGACTCCTTGGGACACCTTGATGTAGTAAATACTACATACTCTATAGTATGTTACTCTGCAGCAACAGCTCTTGCTCATTTTAACATTAACAGGTATTAAAAATTTAAACAGGAAACAAAGCACTTTATACAATACTAATGAAATGTCAGATTACAAAAAGCATGTTATTGAGTATTTAATAAATATTCGAAGGCATATTCTGTATTTTCCTACCTTGAGATCCACCCCAAACTTTGTTCCAAACCTGATGTTGCGCACTGCATAAGGAGCCTGGCTCATGCTCTCTGATCCAGCACACAGAACCACTTCAGATTCCTTCAGACATATTTCCTGAAAGAAAATAAGGATCCTTGAACAATCTGGAGACTTATGTTTAAATTCTATAAAGCCAAGATGGGCAATGAAATTGTTTTGGCCTGCAAGACCCACTGGGTTTCATTCTATTTATGTCTTTTTTTCTTTTAAAATTGATTAACAGGTGGTCAAATGACCTATAGTTTTTAATCACTGGCTAATTGCAATGTACCCAAATAACCTGCACTACCTTGGCCCCGGAGATGCCTATCCCTGCTGTAAAGCATAAAGAGCTATTTTTCAATGAGCCAATAGGATAGGCTTCATAGTAGTCGAGAGCAAATGTTTGTATGGAATGTTCAGAATGACACTTTCAGAGATGCTTCTAACAGACACAATACATAATGTTCCACCCATTTCTGACAAGCAACCTTTTGAAATAGGTGTGCTATTCACTTTGTATTACACGACTAAACCCAAAGTGGCATTGCTGATTGATCTAACAGTTCTCTTAACACAGAAGAATACAAAAACAACAAACAACAAAACAATTGTGCTTATAATCACAGAACATAAAGCCTACTTCATGACATGAAACCTTGTAACATTGATATAGTCTCAAATAAAGGAGCTGCCAAGCTGTTTTGAAATGGTTGATGTACTATAAACCTCAAAATTTCTTGCCAGCTTCTGTATCTACACAAAAGCACAGCAAAATAGAAATCCATTGGCATTTTACATTCAGAAACGCCTATTACCTGTGCTCCATTAACAATTGACTGGAAGCCAGAACCACAAAGCCGGTTGACTGTGAGAGCAGGGACAGGAATTGGCACACCGACACGAAGGCCCACATGCCTGGCTATGTAGGCCGCATCAGAGGAACTCTGAGAGAAAAACAAAGGGAGAAAAAATGAAAATAATACTCCTTTAACATAAAAGGAGAACCGACCGCCATCTTTAGGTCCCAAAGCTTCACTTATAATTTCCTCTAGTGCCTAGCATGTTGCACAGAGAACAATACATGTCTATTACATACGGGCAGGTGTAATACACAGCTTTATAATTAATCCATTTCACTCCTGTGTACTACATTCACTCGGGAATTAATTTATTTCCCTGAAGACTTTTATTTCTGAATTATACAAAGTAGCGATATCCTATTCTAGTCCTGGCCAGTTGCCAGGTATTGTCGCCAGGTCTTGTTAAAACAAAAACACCTAAAATGCTGTGAAAACTTTTAAACAGATCCAGTTAAACCTGTAACCAGATTGTTTAGCTCATTAAGAGATGGGGGTAGAGCAACCTGCCACTAGAGGTCGCTATAAGGCTCCTACTCTTTGTAAATAGTCACAGTGGAGATTACCTAATTATTGTATGACTGGTGAAGGGTGAGAATGACAAATTCTCACATTGGTGCAATAAAGCTGTGTTTGGTATTTAAAGGAAATTTGGGGGGACTGTGGGTAAAGTTTGATAATAAATGCTGTGTGGGAAAAAGTATATGAAAGTATTTCCTGAACTATGAGAGGTGGGGCAGGGATTTTTTAAAATAGTTTCTTAGTTTTTTTTAAAATGTGCTTGTCATTTACCAGTGTGGTCTAATATTAGATTGTGAACTTTTATGGTTATGGTTCATGGAAGGTGCAAGTAATATCCTAAATGCTGTAGTTAATCAGTACATACTCCATAATTCTTTCATCAAGCTTTTGATGTCCACATCAAAACAAAAGCTATTACTTCTCAAATCCACGATAAATGGACTTAAACTATTTTGCAGGCAAAGTAAAAAATGAACATATTGATAATCCAAGTAGGTTGCTGTGTCAGCATGTGTAGGCTGCAAAGAAACAGGTAAAGGTTTATTCCACATTGGAAAGAGATCTCATTTGCTTTCATGGTGGTAATTCTCCAACATTAGATTGAAGGGATAGACTATTGTCTCCAAATTGCTGATCTGTAATGAAATTTAAACTCTGATTGGTACTTTTTTAATGTGTTCTGCAAACTAACTTAGCATGTGTATGATAAAAAAATCCACTTTTGCTGTAGGAGCCAGAAACATTTTTAAATTCTGCATGTTGGATACTTTAGATCCAATTTAAGCCTAGTTTTTATCCATGTCTGCTTCCTTTTGATCTTGTAAATTATCTAAAGAACTATCTTTAGATGATTCTATTTCCTGGTGTTGTGAAATGAGCAGATGTAAAATGGATGGAAAATTAAAGTACTGTACATACAAATGTACACCTATCCTCCCAGAAACCTCATGAAATGTATAGACAATCTCATGAGGTTAGCCTGTTAAAAAAAAATGGATGAAGGCAATGAAACCCTTTCGTGTTGATAGTACCATGATCCAGAACAAGCAAAAGTACTTATTTCATGGTTGTGCAATACATCTTAAACCCTTGACGTTCTTTAAATTCTTGACCCGGTTTAGTATTGAGATTTTATGATGCAGAAATGTGTATCAACTTATCTTGTTCAGATGTAAACACAGCAGAAGTATGAATATTGTTTTTAACCCTAGAATAATCTTATTAGAAATGACTGGAAAGAATCATCATTGATGAGTGCATTTCAAACCACAATGAAAGTAAGAGGTACATTGTAACTTCTAAAACATCCAACTTACATTGCAAAAGAGACAAAATTACCAGGTACTGTACGTGCAGCTGCTCCATATTCTGTGATTCAGAACAGGGTAACAACACTTGTTGTGATGTGAAGCAACCTTATTACATTGTAAACAAGCTGTCTTGAGAAGAGATCTCTTTTAATCCAACAGAAATAGTTTTGAAACAATTTTACTGATAAATGAAACTTGTCAGCAGTTCTGTTGTGAAATGTCTGCTGCACAACCTGTACTTATTCACTTGTATGTTGTAATATGGTGACTAGTGAGCAGGAAGGGCTACATAATGTTAGATTTTGTGGGAACTCTCACTCTCATGTGGTGAGGCTGGGATTGTGACAATGTGGCGACTTACTTTCACAAAGTTCGTGATTTTGTGGTTAATTCGAAATTGGTTAATTTTTACTATACCATTAATGAATGTTACAAAATGAGCTCAACAGTGTGATGTCCAGGATTGCAAACTAATTTCCATCTCAGCACAGTTTGGATATACTCCCCATAACCCCCCCCCCCCCCACCCATTGTGCATTCCTTGATGCCTGACCTGTAGGAGCTGGCTTGGAAAGGTCTTACCTGCATGACGTTACCCACAATGACGCTGTTAACAATCTCTGGTGCCACGTTCCCTGCAGCCAGGGCCCCCCTCGCCGCGTGCTCTGCCAGGTCGGTGGCGCTGTGGTCCTTCAGGAGCCCCCCGTACGTGCCGAAGGGCGTGCGCTTGGCAGACACGATAAACACACCTGAGAAAGACACAGTCCTGTCAGACACGCCGACCCCCATTAAGGCTGAAACCCTCCAAATGCCACCAGGGTGGTGTCATGTTTAATGTTAAAAGAACAAAGTGCACGTATTCTGTTCTAATGCTAAGGCACAACCCCCTTCCTTCTTTCTTCCTTATTCAGGCATTTCTAATTTCTTGTAGGACTAGAAACAAAATTACTTAACATCCAAAATGTCTTTTGTTTGATTCATCTTTAAAGGCCAAACTACCTACTCAAACACGTCAGTGGGAGTTGAGCGTAGGGGCAGAATTGAATATTAGTATTGAAATTGGGAGTTATTATTGTGATTATTGTAAATGCTTGGTTAATTTATTTTCCTTCTTCCTTTATGCGCATCCTACAGTCTACGTGCTGTGCACGTCATCAGGATATTTGTTTTGGAGTCTGTGACTGTTTGCCTCCTGGGGAAGTATGCTGAGCTCCCCTAGGCCCTATTGATTTGGATTTCACTTCAACCCCTTCTGTTGTGCAGGAACGTGTTCTGCAAATAAGACGCATATGTGTGTTGTTTGATTAATTCCAAATGCTGTCTACGTGTCTGTGTGAACCCGGTGCCCCAGATATCCAGTAATTGCACAATACTGAACAGAAGGCCTCACACAGTGCCTACACACCTGCAATCCTTGGAAGTTGACCCCATAAACCCCGTGTTTTAGGAGAGTATAGAGACTTGCTCATGTTTTTCAAAAAAGATGAGAGAATGCCAAGTAAAACCATTGGTGTATTGTGCATGTTTATTAGTCTAGTCATACAAAATCCCAGTTTTCTAGATTATGAGCTTTCTATCATCTTTGTTAAAAGATGATACTGTCTGCAGAAGAAAATGTAACATTCTATTTTCCATTACTGCTTTATCCAGTGCAGGGTCGGGGTGGATGTGTCTAACCTGGCAGACAATGGAAGAGAGGCAGGATGCTCTCTGGGTGGGACAGAAGTCTGTCACAGGGCACACACACATGCACGGCAACAATTTAGAGAAGCCAAAGAACCTAGATAGCAAGTCTTAGCACTGTGGGAGCACCTTGAGAAAACCTGTGGCCTAGGGATGAACAGGCAAACTCCACACTGAAAGCACCCCAGGCCAGAATCAAACCCAAGACCTAAGAGCTGTGAGGCATGCTACCACACCGTCCATCCAAATTGAGTCAGTGAAGTAATTCAGTGTATAAATGCTCTCCACCATTAAAGTTACAATACCTGATCATGTTCAGGTGGGTAGCTGCATCAGCATGCATGGTCTGCAAAGCAACAAGTAATAGGTTTATTCCATGCTGAAAAAAGAAGAGAGAAAACACAACATTTCAGCCGTGAAGCCTTCTTCAGGTGTTCTTTTTCACACACCTGAAGAAGGCTTCACAGCTGAAACGCTGTGTTTTTTCTCTTCTCTTTTCAGCATGGAATAAACCTATTACTTGTTTCTTTGCATACCTGATCAATCAAACTGATATTTTTGTTGAGCATTCATTATGTTTGAAACAGGGGGCAGCGGTTAGGACTTCTGGAGTCTTAACTGGAACGGTGTGGGTTAAAATCCCTTGTAGAGTCACTGCTATTGCACCCTTGAGTAAAGAACTTCACTCCAGTAAAATGCTGTCTGAGTGCAGCTCCAATAAATGGGCACAAACAGAAGTCCAAATAGCTACAAATGTAAATGAAATGTAATCTGGATAGAAGCATCAGCTCAATAAAACCTAAAAGGGAATAAATCAATGTATTAGTATTTTAAATTAAGGCTTTCAACTACTTACAGTGCTTGTTGTATCAGTGGAACAGGTAAAGGTTTATTCTATGCTAAAATGAAAAGAGAGACAACAGTTTGGCTGTGGAGCCTTCTTCAGGTGTGAAGGTGACACTTGAAGAAAGCTCCACAGCCAAAATGATGTGTCTATTTTCTTTTCAGCATGGAAAAAACATTTACCTGTTCTTTTGCAGCCTGTGCATGCTGACACAGCTCCCTACTCAAACTTTTTGTTGTATTAGAGACATCCCTTTTAAATCACTGGTATACAGTTAGTTTTACCTTCAATTTACACCACAATGGACCCATATTCCATTTAAAATATACTTCAATAATACTTCATGCCCTGTTCTGTTTAGAGAAGCATCCCCTATGTTTTAATCGGAATGCAACATTGTAATAAACGTCTGACATTTCTGGTTAGTGCTAATTATATAACACATGCTCTGCAACCACTACGATACCAAAAAAGAGTGCCAAAACGTTATGATTTTATGTTAGCATATTGATTAATCCATAACGTTCTCTAATTGGCTTCACTGAGAATTAATAAAATATGTCGAGAATAATGCATCTGGTTTCTCCCACTTACATTTATTTTGACAGTAAGATTTTAAAGTCTTTAATGGCAGTTTTTCCTTAGTATTTTTTATTTGAAATGACAAGAGGTTGCCATTTAACAACACTTTAATGACCCTCTCATTACCACTGTAACAGTTTACAGTACTATATAACTTCTCGATTCGTGGAGTGGGCACGGTTCCAACTCCTATAAATATATATATATATGATTTAAATGTATTCTATAAACCTTACTGTTTTTCCTTCTACAAAGCATAAGTTTATTTACCTCTAATGAGAGCCATAATGCTTGTTTCCGCTCCAAACCTGGCGAAGGTCAGTGTAAATCTAAGCTTTATCACAGACCAGCTCTGCAAACTAAAACGCTACAATCCTGACCTTTTGCCTATTTTTTAAGAGCTAAATGATTCGTTATTGAGATTATAACATTCCACACGAAGTAGAGTCTGATCTCCGTCATGATCAAGAAGTTCTTTACTAGCTTTCTCGCTGTCTCATCCCTTTCCAAACTATTAGATACAGATACAGAAAAATAAAGGGTATTAATCTTTAATTTTTCTGTTATATTTTACAGTATAATGCCTCGTACTGCTCAAGAACGTGTAGAAATAAGGTTTAAGTGATAATGGAAAGTGCTGGTGCAAACTCTGCTGTATATTTACTTCATGTTGTGTCTGTTAGACTTCCTTATCTGCTTCATGCGTGTCTATCGCTGGTGGGTTAGTATCCTCCCCAATGAGCCTCAATTTTTTCCTTACCTGATCGGTCACTTTGAATATGTGTACCGAAATGATTAGAAAAAGATCTGGTGACGGGGAGATTCTTTGTAATTACTTGCAAAAATACTTTAGTAGCGCAATCTGAATACTGAATAGGCTAGTTGATTATAGATTACATTGCTCTTTGTATTGGATGTCACGAAGATTCCTAAAAATTTAGTAATAAACAGTTTAGTAAAAGACGTATACAACTATGTTTGCTGTGTAGGTACAGTATTTTAAATTACAAAACTTGGTAGCTGTTAGTAAATTTTAATTTAACGGCAGTATTATAAGACATGATATACCTAGACCTACGTTATGTCCTTTATTTGCTAAAAAAATGTCTGTGGTCAGTGATGAAAGTCCACTGCGCAATCTGAGTGAAATGATGGAGATGTGCTGTTTGTCTCTTCTGAGGCCACAGAAAGTCAGAAGTGTATTGACCTACAATATGTGAGCAATGTTAGGTTTTTTTGGAGTCGAATGCATTTCCCAAGTCGCCCACAATACTGAACTATAAGCTACATAAAAATAATTTATTTTATAAATGTAGTAACATAGTTTGAAGGGGAAAAATTATTGTACTCTATAAGTGAACAGTTGTTCAAAAGCATTTCTTGAAAACAACATATGATTATATTATCATTTAACAATTCTAATGCATTATTGTATATGTCGTAAAAGTGTGTTTTCTATGGAGAGGGAGAGGTGCAGAGGTCTTGGGGCCATCAATGAATTGAACTTTCACTTGGCACAATGGAGCCAAATTCACTTTGCCTGGCAAGCTGACTGTTGTTGTGAAAACAGATGTTCAGAGTTCACTGAATGGACTGAACCAAGTGCTTTTAAGTCACCCGTGTTACACCTGATAAGGCTACTGAACGTGTTTATCATTTCCTCTGTCCTGCTTAATAAGTTGCTAATTAAAAGGATCTTCACTGGTGTTTCTTTCAATCATGTGCAATTAAGTGACATCAAATGTTAACACAGAATACAATGAAGAGAGCAATTATTAGGTATCGTTAAGAAATGCAAAGGTTCTCTTGATCTTGCATTAACCTTTCTGAATAATCCACAAACCCATACCAAAATAGCAGAATGCCCTATTACCCACAGAGCAAAGTCTGCTATGTGGTATACGTTGGAGTGGAGAGTCCATAGATCACAGGAACACAAAAACATGCCGCTAGAAATTCAGTGTTTTAGGTAAAATGGAGTCAAACATAATCTCATGTATGAGCAAAAGAAAATCAATCCCTGTTTGACCAATGTAAACATACCAGAAAAAGTGTTATAACTTAACAGAAAAGTACCTAAGCACCCTCTTGTCTATAACAGTGTGAGTGAAATCCATTCTGAATAATCTGAGACATGAACTAACATCACACAGAAAGCTTAAACATGGGGTAAAGGTATTTAACCCCTCGTGTTCGTTTGGTGAGGCATAAATGGGGTACAAGGGGTGGTACAAAATGTAAAAAACAGTAAAATCAGTTTTCTGATTGCATTTTATTGGTCATAAATGTTGTACAAGATTCACAGAGAATCTTCCATATCATAAGATACTTGAAATCATTTACCAGTATATACACACTTATTTATAGAGAATTACCACATACTGTACTAATCTCGTTTTATTAAAAACTATATTTCACACCTTTAGAAGGCATGACCAAAAAACTGAGGTTTGTTATTAGTCCCTTCATACTCAAAACAGAAAAAGGTCATTTAAAAATATAATTACTGTTTGTAAGAAGTACATACGGCTGTCACATTGTTTCTCCACCAAATTATCAAAGCCAATTTGGATATGTGAGGCAGAGACATCCCATTCATATAGATAGCGAATGAAAATAAACAGTTGTTTTGAGATTGATAGCACATGGAAGTCCATTCTTAAACTGTCTAGTAATTAATCTAATCTTACACTTCATATACACTATTCTTATAAATGTCCTATTAAAATAAAAACAAACAATAAGGCTGTGCTGAAGGTAAGTATATAGCAACAATTATTTCTGAGAGGGCATTTTCTACTGAAAGGGCAGCAAGTATAAACTGGCATACTCTAAAGCAGCAGTTCCCAATCTTTGGTTTGCCCCCTCCTTGTTGGTCTGTGATAAAGAACAATGTGATGTGGAATCAACTTTAAGGAGAAAACTGTCATCACTCCAGACTGACATCCCATCTTTGAAGTTAGAGACAGGACCACCATTATGTTACTCAAGGTACATACCTTCAAGCAATGAATACAGTTTTCAAAATTAAAGGTGTTTGCAGAGCACAGATTACTTGTTACATTACATTTCCATATAACACAAGAGTGAAAACATTTAGTAGCACATGATGGTGCGCAAAAGGTTTGGAAATCGAAGAGGGTCAGAACTCTCAGAAAGGTTGAGAACTACTCCTCTAAAGAACCAAAGCAGTTTTGATTCGCATATGTATTTTTTAAATGTTACCTTTAACTACTTTATTTAAAACAAAAGGCTATATGAAGTGTTACCTATGCAGTTAAATGCTGTCAGCAGGCCTAGAACATAGCTAGGGAATTTAAGTTTGTCTGAATAATTTACTGGAACTGTCCTAGTTTGAAATAAAGTGCTGTAATGAAGTGAACTTTCTTGTAAAATGCATCTTTACAGCTCTTGTACTATATATACATATATCTTGTAGTGTATGTCAGAGGCTGGTATGGATATTTCTACAAGCCTATAGTCTCTGCTATCCAAATAGCAGCTAAACAGTTATGTTTAGCATTAAGCTTAAGGAATTCCAAAAAATCATGTGGGCCTACAGTTGGAAATGTTCACATAGTCAAAATAGATTGCCCTTTTCATCCTCTTCAGTTGTAATAATTACTGATCCTTTCAAGGAGATTATTTTGTAACATTTCAATTATTTATATAAACATGAGATGGTACAGGTTTAATGATTGATTTTTAGGTGTATGATCATACACATTACTGTTATATATATATATTTTTCTTGATTTCATTGTATTTTCCTCCAGCTGCCCAATTTTGTATGTACCTTCAGTATGATAGAGGCAAAACAGTACAAAACCAGCAAATCCTAGCCAATAATGCCCATAGTGACAGTCTAAACACTTACCAAAACAAAAAACCCTTTCCCTTTATTTTGACAATACTTTTTTTTGCTTTACAATACTTTTGTACACAAACTCACATCACCAACATGCAGCAAGCAGCTTGCTAAGGGATTGGTAAAAACTGTCTTCAATACATTTTTAAAATGAAATCAAGGACACTAACTATGACCAAGAACAAGTGCAGTGATGAGTTTTTTTAGAAGTGACATTCATATAACTTTATTTGGTGAAGTGAGATTTTTGTAAAGCTTTTTTTGCCCCTGTAAGCAACAGTTTACATAGGGTAGGGGACACAAGACTCCTATTTACAACAATTAAATTTATGATTTATAAATTAAACTGTAACAGAAAAATACAAAAACTATAAAGCTGAGAAAGTTATACCAGTTTGGAGAATTGCTTATTACCATTTGTGCACTTCTCTGACAAGAAGAAACAATTGTACGTGACAAAAAAGTAAAGTTGCTATACTTAGTTTTCATTTCCTCCAAATATGTATTTCTATTTTAATGATTTTATAAACAAATGGAAAAATAAATAGTGGCTACAAAGACCACTGTCACAATCTTATAATTCAGAGGGTTATTTAGTTTTAGAATTATTGGGTTTTATAAAAGTTTTATACAAGACTATTAAGGGCACTTCACTTTGACTCATTTTTCGGTTCATAATGATTTTCCCAAATTTCTGAAGTGCCACACATTATATTAGAAAATAATTTTTCAGAGTTAAAAATGGTACCTTGCTGGAATACTCATACTCTCAGTAGTACATCACTTCTTCATCTTTAGGTTATTTTGTGGTCACTAGAAGATTTCATTCTAGTAAGTCCAATGAAAATAAAAGTATCAATTTCTGATGATCACATGCCGAATTTTTAAATGCAACTTGGTACAGAACTTCATTTTCATTCCAAAATGTAATTGCAGCAAAACTCCTTTTGAATACAAGAATATATTTTTCATAGGGGAAAATAATGTATGTCTATGTTGCTGTAACCTGCAATGACCTAAGCAACCACATTCACGTTAATGTTCCTTTGGAATGATTTCTACACCAGAGGTACTGGCTCATGAGCAGTTTTACATACAGACATTCAGTCCACATAATATTTATTGTTTTTTTTTAATGTCTTGTACATTAAAGTGTAACAAAATAAATAAAAAATAGAAAATAGAAAATTAATTGGTCCATGAATTAAAAAAGGTGAAGAAAGCACTTTAAAGGCTGTGGGATACTGCACTTTCTTCCAAGGTGAAGTAAGAATATTCTGTGGCTTCCTCCCACATCCATACTGAGGAAAACGCAATATGAAATAAACGCTGAACCACATGAAAGGCATGATATAACTACTAGCAAAAATGATGGTGAAGATCCTAAAACCTTTGTCAAGGAGTTTGCAGCTCAGCAGCAATCAGATCTTAATAAATCACATTATTAACATAATATTTTACATTATTCTATGGTAACATAAAATTATTACTTATACATCTCCAAAACAATCGTTATTTTGCACACATCCATATTGCAAAATTCATGGTGACATCATTTGTTACAAGATTTTTCTTTTTGAGCTTTTTAACTACAACAGTAATGCACACACGTGCATTACAGTCCTTATCCATGAACCACCAGCTATGTGATACAAAGATTAGATGAGTCCATTTAAGAGTTTGCTATGCATATTTAAGAAGTAGAACAAATTCCAATTACAGTTTAATGTAATTTAAACACAATATTTATGCACTTCTCCTGTGTATGTTAAATATTGCAGTTGCATTAACAACTGTTTTTCAAGACGACATGGTCGGACATGTGAAAAGATGGAACCATTTTCTTGAATGATTGTCTGAACCTGTATGAACCTCAAGCCACCTGGTCATAAAAAGTCTGCCCAGTGGCTTTCTTTCATGAAAAATTGAAAACATCTGCTTTTTCCTGATCACACAAAATTACAGAGATGCAGAACCACGAGACACGGTCACGAGCAATGCTCTTCCGTTTCAGAAGAGAGCTTTCGAGCCCTGGTTCTCAAACTCTGACCAGGCGTCATTCAGCTCCATGAAGATCATTTTGGCGTAGTCTTCATAGGACTGTCCAGTAGCCTGAAAGTGAGCACAAAACTGTTCGTCAGCATTGCATTGCTGCCTGAAATAATTTCATTCAAGCGCAATTATTTTAACTACAATGCAGTTTGTAACCATTAAAGACCTTCATTTGTAAAATACAAAAGGGCATCAGAAATGCATTTTTATCATGACAATTTGGTGCATGTGGAAGTAAAGAGTTTCTGTGTTTATTGTCTCTACACTGGCTTACACACCACTAAATTCAATAAAACTTTTGTATCCCTTTCCATTTACTCCTAGGCTAGAACCTTATGAAGCCTCAAAGCAGCACTTTACTGTAGGGTGACTTCATTGTGTTAACTTTTAACTAACAGCCAAGCAATCTATGCTCAGCAAACCATGACAGAAATCTAGTTTTTTTTTAGTTTTACACTTTATTTTAAACATAAAATGCTACATAAAGGACTGCAGATAAAAAGACTTATAAAGTCTACAGAAATAGATCTATCTCTGTCCACCAAACTATGACTTCTCATTCTGTAATGGCCTACACAGAATGCTCAAAGGAGCCCTACTACATTTATGTATTCCTTGTCCACTCTGTCCTTTTTGCCTTTGTGACTTGGCAATTTTCATCAAGATTTGTAGTCTCTCACATGGAGGGTTGCAGTTCTCTTGTGAGGTGCCTCAGTTCACGCTGATGAAACTTAAAAGTTTTTCAATGCTATTTTTGTTTTCACAGAAAAGGGTTAAACTGTATTGACAGTTTGTTTTTAATAAATGTCACTTAAAAAAGTTGAGGCCAGTTCTTTGCCCACTATACCCAAGACTAAATCTTAGACTTTTGGTGACCATGCCTTTTCTGTCACTGCTTCACTGTTTGGAATGCAATTCTTAGAATCCAATGACAGGGACATTCTTTGACTCTCCCGAAATCTAAACTCAAAATTCACCTCACCAGGGCCTACATTCTATTTATATAAACCTGCATGCTCTTGTTTATTTTTTCTTTTACTTTTTATTGCATTTTTCTTTATCACTATGTACAGCACCTTTGGGTTTTGGAAAAGCGCTTTTGAAATTATTGCTATTGTTGTTATTAATAACAATAACCATAATCTTATTACATTTAAAACTGCAATACTGAGATCTTTTTTTTTACTAAACGTCACTTAACAAAACCTTGGTCTGACCCCCCTCACTGGCTAACAGATGGATATTAAAAAAAAACGCCAAGAAACTTTGGCTCATTTTGTACAGATAAAGTTGCTGCTGGAATAAATGTACACCCGATCTATTTACCTTGTCAGGATGCACCACGAGCACCGCCTTTCTGTAATACTTCTTGACTTGATCTGGGGTCACTAGATCTGCCATGCCAACTTGCCTCCACCTGGACTCCCCCTCCCACAGGACAGTGTGCAGCGTGGACAGCAGGGCTCGGATGTTCCTTTCCTTCCCCTCGATCCACTCCAGGATCTGCAAGGCCGGAGCCCAACACTGTCACTGCCAGATCACCGGCAGCACATATAACAGGTTCTTCCTAACCCCTAGAGCAGTTTCCTCCTTTTAGACCAAATTCCGAGGAAGTCAATCTTACAAACGTGATTTCTCTACAGATAATTAATTGTTCAAGTACTGCAACTGAGTTAAAGATACAAATAAGATAGATAAGACATTGGAGGTGTGGTACACCTTACTACACTTCACTACAAACACTGCTTTTGTGTCAGATGACTGTATATGAAAAAAATGGAGCTAATATGAACTTAAAACACAAATTAGAGGACTTTTATATTACGTATTAAATTATTATTCACTGATAAAATGGAGAAAAAAAATCCCTAGCTAAAAAAAAACATCACTCTGTTTCTGATTTGATGAGGAACTTTTCAGAATCTATTGAAATCTGCAGGGTAATGCACACACAGTATATTAGGAAGGCAATACATAGCACTGCATATAGAAATTTCCATTTAAGATGGACAATGCAACACAACTCAAAAGCTTCTCAAAGTCTGCCTCAGTGGGTGCAGGGTCCAAGGCTTCCACATAAACCTGACACAACCGCACAGCACAGCACAAGCTGTTCAAGCCAATTCAACAGTTTTTCAGATTTTTAAGAAGCTGAAACATTTTCAGGGGAAAGGAACACTGATGATGCCAAATGTTTCAGCTTTCATAAGTTGAAGACTTCGGAGAGTATATTAGAAAAGAATGTTGTAAAAATCAAAAAGCAAAGTGTCTTATAAAAGACACTGCTTTGAAATGAGAGAGAATTCAAGAATTGAATTACCTGATAAGGGAAATATAAATGTACAGTACCTATCAATTATTATAAGTATTATTGTTATTATCAGAGGACGCAGTATTACTAGCATGACTAGCTCCATTTCTAAACCCAGTGAAGGTTTCAATTCATCTTACGCCCTCTGAACAAAAAACTAGCCAATGATGACAACCTTTAGTTTCTGAGGGTCCATGTCTTTCGCCATGTCTTGTTTCCTCATCTCGGCGATGGTCTTCGGTCCTTTCTTCTCCATTTTGGTGGCAAAACCTTGCTTGGACAAGAGGTCCTCAAAGTCATCCTCCCTCACCTTTGGCTTGGGACCTGTGAAAACAGAAAAAAAACAATAAACCTGACAGCTTTTGTTGTGGAAATGCTGATAAATTAATTTCCAGAGTTTGGGCCTGCTTTGGGTTATGACGTTACTAACCCTGATGCATGATGTTATTAACAAAACCAATTAAACACAGTTCAGAAGGATCACTTAGACACTCCTGTTCAAAACATCAAACCAATCAAGAAACGGATATTAATGAGAAAAGGCATCTTTTGGTAAAAATGGTAGATTTTCAAAGCACTACTCTGTTTCACATAGTCCCAGTCCTTTAAAATCCAGAAAATTCACTTTCCCATTTTTTAAAAAATGCTCAAATAAGAAGCGTGTCCACCTTCTTCCAAGGCCCAATACAAACCATCAGCTAAAAGGAACCAAAAAAATTGTTGCTTTATTCTAGATTTTTTGTAGATGTGATTTTTTTTTATTACCTTTCATGACATTATTTCTATCCTAGAGTGCTTTTAGCAAACTTAGTCATGAATCATCATGCTATATGTACTTAATGACATCTGTATGTTTTACAGAACCTGTTTGGAACCACTCTTACTGATGAAGAGAGACAATAAAAGCCAAGTCATCTCTTTTGTTTGCTCTTTTTTGTCTCTGTCACTGACTGCATCTAAATTTAAAGTGAGGAAATCTCTAGAGTTCCAGCTGTAGTAAAACCCACATTACTACATTTTATGTAAAACACTGTTCTGCCTTTGTGTATCTGAAAGCACTGTAAGCTCCTCACCAAATCCGGGCCCTCTAATTCCCCTTTCCTCTCGGCCACCGATTACACTGAAGTTGAGGTTGTAGTTGGGCTTGGGCTGGGCAGTGGGCTTGGGGGGCTGCGACTTGGGGGTCTGCTGTGTCCAGGGCTTGCCTGCTGTCGCAGGGCGGCCTGCCTGCCACTGATTCCCAGCTTTGGGTGGCTGGTTCACCTTTTGGTTGAAACTGGTGGCTGTAAACCCACTGCTTGCAGATCCTAGAAAAGGGACAGAAGACAGTCCTTAAAATTCAGGATGTCAACTGGTGTTGTGCCATTTTCACTTCGTGGTGTGCCATTCCAGAGGAGAAACGGATTAGTAGAACACACTGACGTTCAGAGAACCTTTTTTCTTTACAACTAGCTGTCCACTCTGTCCCGAGATGCACATTAACCTAACCTGGCACACAATGACCTGACAGCTGGAGAAGCCATGTGTTAACCTATTGGTAGCCTTTTCCCGGGATCCTCATTCTACCTGTCATTATTTAACACAGCTGATGTAAGGTTGAAACAGGGTGAAACAAGCTTTTTATGACAAGACTGGGAGAGGAAACAGCAGCAACATACAATAAATGGTTCTGTATTACAATTTTTTTCATGTCTATTGCCTGCTTAGAGAATGCAAACTCCCGTTTGTAGTTTCTGTATACATAAATCTGAAACGTATCTTTTAAATTTTAGCATCCCTAGCAATTGCAGACACAACACTTACAGATACAGAAGATATTTACTGCATATTAACACTCAGTAGCCTAATTATGCATTATTTACTAGGAATATTTAAATCAATCAGTATATCCACATATAGAAGACTGGAGTTTGGTATCCAGTATATAGGCAGCTGACTTTTCACGCTCATGAAAGTAGCATGGAAGGAAATGAGCTTTGCAGTTTGGTGCACTACCATTATTCTTAATCTTAAGCAAAAGCAACATATCCATATATTTCAGTAATAAGCATTTGGTTTATATGAGCGCTAAGAATATTCTTTGATATTTTATGAGATTTATGGAGTATTATGGAGTCTTGCGCAAGTCTCAAAACCACTACCATTACCTGGAAGTGTGGCGCCAAGATTGCCCAGGTCTGCAAAGGGATCAAAGCTCTGAGACTTGGGCTGAACGAAGGAGGAGCCAGAAGAGACGCTGGATGTAGGAGCTTGAAGTGAGATAAGTCAAACTAACAAATTAGGTTAAGCCAGAAAAGTGATATTCAGTGGCTACATTCCTAATTTAATCTCCACTTTGGAATACCCCAATTCTATTTGCTAACCCATTTAGTTTCATATTTATTTGTACTGTAGTTACAAGGGTTTATGTAGCACTATTCAAAGAAGCAAGACATCACTGTAAAGAGAAGAGTAAACTGGTAAATAACAGGTGGTTCCAAATTTCTTGTGCACTATTTTATTACTGTTATACATCAATATTTTATTTGGTAAGGTTGCTGAAACTCAGCCGTTCCCCTTTCCATAACATTATCATAGATGATATCAGCTTTCACGATAACTTTTGATATTGTGAATCACGAAAAACATACCAAATTCTCTGCACCCCCCCCCCCTTAAGACCCACTGGGAAGCTAGCAGGAGGTGTTTAGATCACTGTAATCTATCCACACCTGTGAATGCAGGTTTGCTGCTTGAGGGAGGAATCCTACTGCTGCTACTGGAATTAGAGGCCCAGGCTTCCCAGCCTCCCAGCAGGTCAGGCTGGCTGGCAGACGACGCCATTTTTGAGGAATCAGACGACAAATTGTCTTCAGAAAAAATAGAGTTCAGTTAAAAAAATGAACAAAAAGGGCTTTCATTAAAAATATCATTGTACTGGTGGCATAAGACAATTTGGGGAAACTGCCTACAAAGAGGAAAGCTGATAAACCATGTCACAAAACTGAAAAGCCATTAAACCTATGAAATTCTATCTCTTTTTAAATGTGTTTCTTATTGTACCATCCTTATATAAACCAAATTAATTAAACCTGATTAGTTCCATCCTAATTCCATTCACTACAGTGAATCACACAAACCACAACAATCTTACAGTAAGTCAGCTTTGCCTTATAAAGCTTATGGGAAATGTTCTTTCAGTGTTCAAACTGGTGGGTATTTTAATGTTAGATGGTGGCCTACTGAGGTTGAAGAAGCCTGAGCTGGAGGAGGGGGGCGGGCCTGGGTGGTTGTGCAGGAAGCTGGTGGAAGTTCCCTCGGGATTCAGGAAGTCTCCGAAGAGGTCGGGGCCTGGCTGCTGTACTGTGGAAGAGGACGTCCCTGAGGAGCTGATCCGAAACGGATCGAAGGGGTCGGTGGCTGTGGTGACAGTAAACAGCCGGGGTGTGTTAAACAATTTAAAAATGCCTGTGTGAAACAGAGCTGGAACCACATAAATAATATCAAAGTCTAAAGACAAAGATGAAACAGTTCCAAATGACAGGTCACTAATTTCCCAAAATGCCAAGAATTAATACGTCCTACAGCTTCCATGTCCAAATGTCTTCTAATTTACAATTAAATTAAAAACTTTTGTCTAATTTTGGCTTTATTTAAAAAAAATTAAGAAAATGCCAATGACAGTAAAGACTCTTTGGTTCAGTAAAACACCAATTCCATTTTTTGGGTACAAAAACAGAATACTGTTACTGTACTGCACATCTATTTCTGTTTTATGAAATGACCTCAATCAGATCATAACACTGCAATTTTTTTTCACACAACCTTTTTTTTGGTTGTGCATTCCATAAACAAAATGGCAAGATAGCGATAATTTCCTATATGCCCTCAGAGTGAACAAGCATAATCATGGAGCACCATGCTAAAAAGTAAAACCACAGTGCCCTACCTGAGGTATTAACCCACAACACCACTCAAACTTTCAAACTCATGCCTGTAGTACAATTAATCTCTTTTACAGATGTCCCTCTCTTAGGATAATTTTTATTATCCTAATTAGCCCCTCCCTAAGGATACGTTATTGACAGAAACTTCCTTTGCCTTTCTGTCACAAAAATTTGAATTCATTAACACGTCACCATCAACGGCCAGCTCCATCGTCACACTTGGAAACACTGAAGATGCAACTGACTAATTCTCTGTCACTTTTAGAAACTGTGAGTACAACATGGCCATCACATTATGGTGGCTTTATGACCGAGATAAAAAGGCTGTCACTGTATTTTAATGGGGTGATATGGATAGTCCATTTGTTTTTAGTAACAACCCCTAAAGTGTTTTTCTGAATATAAGATCCAACTTTAGAAAGCCTCCTTAATTAACTACAGTCATTTCTGAGATAAGGGAATTTCAGCAGTGGGGATGTGTCACTTCTGACAACCCAGTCAAGGAGGGAAGGGCAATGCCATTCTCCCATGTGAAAGCTACAAAGCTCCTTGAGGGAGAAAATTTCAGCACCAGCCCGTGGAATGAATTTTGGAACAATTTAATTTGAGAGAAACACTTGTCAACAGACGATGAGGAACAGCTTGTAGCACTTGGTTGCTAATGGAGACATATGGAAATGGTTTAGAAGATAAAAAGCTCTCCCTTACTTTGAGAGGCCTGGGGCGCTGTGGTGGCTGGCAGTGGACCCTGTGTGTTACTAGTGGGAGCACTGAAGAACAAATCCCCGTCCACGTCTCCTCCAATCAGATCCTCAGTGCTTCCTTGTGCACTGGACACTAAGGGGATGTTGGTGGGGGCAAAAAGGTCATTGAGGAGGTCGGCATTGCTGGAGGAGTTCTTCATACCCCCACTCGGGGGGGCTGGAGCAGCGGGTGCTTCCAGCTGGGGGTCTGTGTTGAGCCCCAGCAGATCCACGCTGTCCTCTGATAGGGTATCCTGGGAAGGCTTGTGGAAATCCACCTCAAAGAGGGGCTGGCTGTTCTCTCTCGAGGGGACCTCCCCTTCCTCCCCCCTGGGATCCCCAATGTGTTCAGAGAAGGGGGGGTACTCATCCTCCGAGGGCTCGCTAATGTCATCTTGATCTTCCACTATGTCAGGGCCGGCTTGTCCATCAGGCACATCCTGTCGTCCTCTCCCATCTGAAACAGGAAGGAGTGTTCTTGTAACTTCCCTTGTACTCCTGATTTGTGGCTTTGGCTGTGACATGGCTAGCTGTACTTACAACCAAAGACAGCTGCTCAGTGTGTTTTTCAGTGTCCTGATTTTGTTCCACTCTCTCTCAAACAATTGAGAGAATGCAGCATAATTATTCTTAATCACTTTTTTTCCACAAGTTCTCTACGATTAATGTTGTAACAGAAGTATAGTAAAACTATTATTTAATTATTTACCAGGGACTGGGGTTAACAAACCTATTGCTCCTCTACGTTTCACTGAAATCAAAGTCAACTTGTTACTAAAAGCTAGCCATTTAATTTGCAAACTCCACCTGTCCGCCAAGGCAATACGAGTCCTGGAATTGCTCAACAGCCAGCAGTCAGGCCTGTGTGTTTACTGAACCCTGGAGAGGCGACTCAGCCCAGTACAAAAGCAACTCTCACTCACCATCCCATTCGAGTGTCTGGAAGAAGTTATTGGCGTTAGTGTCAGTGCTCTGCGGCGACTCTGGTTCAGTATTGGAGCCCTCCTGGGTTTGGTCTGACCTGGCTGCTTCTGCATCATAAAAGGCTGTGGATCCAGGTTGCCTGGGGAGCTCAGGTTTGCCTGGTAGAGAGCAGACATGAACAGGACACATTCTCGAAGCACTTTGTACCTGAAGTCAGCAGCAACTGAAGTCAGCAGTTGTTTACTTGCTGGCCATGAATAAATCATACTGTTCAGTGTACTGTGAAAAGGTCCTTCACTAATTATGAAAAGAGAGAAGAGGTCAAGGAAGGAAGGGCAATACTTTCTGCACAGTGATTGCACAGTAAGTTCATTGTAGAAGCAGCATAACCTTAACACAAATCTACACGAGACAATAGACCATGTTTATTTAGGGCTTCAGTACAAAAATAATTTGCCTTATTTGAATTTACAAAAATTTGGAATTTTTAGATCTTATGCCCCCATGGTAAAAGACCAAATTAAAAATTATTATTAACAATTAAGTAATTGTTAACAGTCAATATATCATTTAACAATTCTCTTTTTTTTACATTGTATTAGAAATAACACTAAATTCAATTTAATGAAAATACCTCTCAGAAATATGGTCCTGATTATAAAAAAGACAGCGTTTTGAATTATTGTGTTATTGTATCCTAGTTCATCCAACCAGGCAGGTTCTGTTTCAGGTGAATTATTCTTCCTTAACTCTGAACACCTACGGTTCTTACATGTACTCATTTACTGTACAGGAGTTAAATTTTACCTTGATTCTTAACACAACAGTATAATGATTAGCACTAGGATAAGATACACACCGACAGCCACTGATGTACTTTGAAAGAAACTGCTGACATACTGCGTCATTAAAATAAATACTGTAGCAGAGTCCCAGGCTCTATTACACAAAATGCAGGATTAAGAAACATTTCAAAACCTTCTTCAAAGAATGTGATGCCAGTGATTTTTCTTGCATCCTGTGCTTTTCAGTGTCAAAAATGCAAGTGCTCAGCTGGGAAAAGCAAAACGTAGGCTGCTTGTAAAAACATACATTTTCAATGGAATGTGTATTTATTCACTTGATTACTCATCAACCTGTAAATCAGATATATGATTTTTGAAGGTGTTTTGTTCTTGCATGTCACCAAAGCAATTCATTGCATGTATTAAACATATTGGTCCACATACTGCTTTTTGTTGAAAAGTAAATCAATCCTGTACATGTTAATTTCACAAGGTTTTAACCTCATCAGATTTATATCCCAGTCATAGTGGTATATGACCATTAAGGTATTTAATATTTAAATTAAGTGAATGAAGACAGCTGTCAATTTTTAGCACAAGAACCTGATTCACCTCTTTATTCACTACCCAATAGCATATAATCTATCAATAAATATGATATTATTTCAAGGTTGATGTTTTGATTTGATTTAATTTCCTGGCACCTTCCTGCCTACCTATATAATTAATTCTCTCATCAGCACTTGGGTATTTGGTTCAAATGCTTCAGTTGTTGCTATGGCAACTTACCAAATTTGGTCAGGATCTCCTGCTGCTCTTCCCTGCTAGAGAAAAGGATCTTGGGATTGAGGCCCTTGGTAGCAAAGTTCTCCCAGGGTGGAGTCTTGCTGCATGGTCGATCCCTGGGTTCCACCTCCACTTCCAGGTTGACCTGGAAAAGGTCTGGGTACTTCTCTTGGATATCACAGGCATCCAGGTCATATCTGAAGGGTAGGACAGAGAAGACAGGAATGTATCACTTTCAATGGTATCAGATTCCAAAAAATAAGTTTGTGTGGGAATCACTCACTGTAGGAGATCATTGACATTAATTGTGGGATTGAAATTAGAAATCAGTTTAGATGATTGCCAAATGGTTAAAGCTAATTAACGTTCTCAGCCCCATGAAGCATAGCAAATGCTTGTTTTTTTAAAAAAAAACACTATAACCACAGAGTTTCCTTGTAAGATAAATAAAGCACAAAACGTGCCCTAGTAAAAATTTGGCCTTACTCTGAAAGATTTAAACTGAAGGTTCCCTGGTAAGTTTATAAGATTGTATGACATTTAGAGAAAGGGAAAATTAAGTAAAAGGGAAACACCTACTTTGCAAATTTGACAGTGGTCGCATTTCTGGGCACAAACCCTGTGTGAAACTGAATCTGGAACATCTTCATTGAAGCCATCTAATGAACAAATAAAGAAAAAGACAGGTCAATGACATTCATTTTTTATTGCAAAAATATATGAATGAAAATTTATTTTCCATTTCTCAACTGAACAGTAAAATAGTTAATGTGCTTTTATTTTCTCTACATTTTGTTAGTGTGACAAACAAAGGCCAAGAAGCTCCAACTGCAAAGAATTTCACAAACGTGTTCTTTGTGTTCTCCTTACCTTAGCCTGCAGTCTGCCTCCTAAAGTGGATCTGGCATGATAGATAACAATGAGGACATCTCCTTGGACAGTGATCTCGAGAGGAATTTCTGCCCTTCCATCCTCTGTTCTAAAGTCCCTACACAGGGAAAAGTCACATTGAAAGATGTCTGTTCATTCACACTCTGACAGAGTATGATGCGAGTTCCTATCATCAAAGAATATGCATCTCAATGCCCTGGAAATACAAACGAACTTGACAGTAATTTTAGCCTAATAATTGCTACAATCGGGTAGAAAAAAAAAGAACAAGGAGCACAGAAATTATTACTGCCGATTATTATTTTCAGCACAACTCTGATCATTGAAAGCACTCATTCAGGTTAAAAACAGCTACACCATCACGCGTGGACAGAAGGTAACTTCACTGATACGACTAAAAATCTATTTGGAACAGTGCTTCCACATGAGTAGGCACTGTATATCAATCTCATACCTTGTATTTGCCTCTGATTAAATTCCGCACACGTCCAATTTATTTGCAGCATTAAAATCTTGGTAGAGCTGCAATCTAAATAAACAGTTTACAAGTAAGGAGCTGCGATCACTATGAAGAACTACGCAAAACCAGGATTTAAAACTGTGCTGAAAATGTAACATTTTTCCTTAAATTTCCGGCTCTTACTTCATTCTGTCATATTCCTGGGAGGTAGTGACTACCCGGTCGTCCCCCACGTAGACCTCACAGAAGGGCCGGCAGCCGTTGCGCTGCTTGTTGAAGAGGGGTACAGGGGTCATGACGATCGACTTGATGAGGATAGGCTTGCTGTGAGGAATAATGGGCTCCTCCGCCATCATGTCACACATATACTCGATGTATCTGCAGAGTGTGGAAAGCAGACGGGACATCAATGGATCCGAGAGGTATTTTCTTTTAGCAGACATGTCAGAAACAGCAAAAACACTTCAAAACGCCAACAGTGACAGCTCTGTGAAACAACACATTTTAATACTGTTTTTTTCCTGAAATATAGGTCAAGCAAATAAAGATATCAGCAAAGCAAGCATAATCACTTATTATGTTATGAATTTTGCAATTTAGCGTCAAGAGACTTTATTACCATTACTTTAAGTGGGAAAGGATGGGAAAATAACACTCAGGGGTTTGCTTAGAGGAAAATTCTTTAGAGAAAATGGATAACAAATACTCCTTTAATGACTTCTTATTCCACTCCTCATTAAGTTCAACTTGCCATTATGAATTTGCTTGTACCCAAAGGAAGGCAAGACTGTCGAGATACTCAGTGTACACAAAACTTTTTTTTTATATTAAGTACTGCCCAGTGGTTTCTGCATTCCATTTGTTTAGCAACAGGTCGACTTAACTTTGCTTTAATGATGTTAAGATGTTTTTCACATCCCAGGGAGGTCGTCCAAACAGAATTTGCAGGTAGACACGTATATTTTTCTCAAAGCAGACACTTTGACACTACATATATAATGAAGCACATTTAACATAAAATTTCTTGCATCCGAGGGAGTGGTTTAAGCTGGCCTGAAAACAAGAAGGGGGCTCCTCCCAATTTCTCCTAACAGATATCACCCTATGTAGGAACAGTCCTGTTCTCATCTTGTCCTGGAGCAAAACGGTCCTGGTAATCAAATAAGACTCAACTATAATAATCAACTGGAGCTACAAAAAAGGCACAACAGCAGTTTTACTTCCTCAGACAGTTGAAAAAATTTGGTCCATCTTCAGCTGTCCTTACCACATTTTATCTGTGCGCTATTGAAAGTACTCATGTTTAGTATTGCAGTGCGGTTTGGTAGCAGGTCATTGTCTGACCAGAAGGCATTACAGGGGGTGATCAGGTCAGCCCAATCCATCATTGCAGTACAGCTCCCCTCTACTGTCAACATTTTTACAACTCGCTAGGCAGGAAGTATCGCTAAGGACAACAGTCATCCTGGTTTCTCACTTTTCTCCCCCCTTCCCTCTGGTAAGAGTTCTAGGAGCATAAAGGCATGGACGTCCAGATTCAGAAACAGTTTCTTCCCACAAGCTGTCAGGTTACTGAACTACCACTCCTACCCCTACCACTGGCTCACACTGATTTTTTTTTCTCACACTGCTTCTGTGACTTTTTAAAATTATGTTATTTAACTTATTGTTGCTGCTGCTACTGTTTTGTGTTTATGTTTTTGGTGATTCCTCGAATGTCCTTGTATAGGAGCGCACATGCAAATAAGCATTTCATCGCACTTGTGCATATGACAAATAAACTGAACTGAAAACTGACTCTATAGCATGAGCCTTTTAGTCAGCAGATAGATGTCCTAGTGAAGAAATGCTGGTTTACCTTTTGTGGGAGGGCCAGATTCCAGGGGGGCAGCGCTTCATGCTGAACATGTAAACTGCAGCCTCTGCCGTGGTGAACAGACGGCAGAAGCAGAGGAAAGAGCAAACGACAACTGCGGAAGCAGCCCTGCCATCCTGAAAATGCCAAATACATAAAGAACAATCACCCCTTGGCACACCGATCACATTCCTGCACAATAAATGCAATGCGAACACCCCACCGCTGACACCAAAACCTTTCAAGCCAATTCAGATATGATGCTGATGATCCCGCACACAACAATTATCCATGAGGATATTGCAGGTGCATGAAAAAAAAGGATTCACATTGTGCTTTGAAAGACACCCTCAAGAATGATGGTAAGAGCAGTGAGATCTGAACAAAATGGGCAGCTTTTTGATGGAAGTTAAAGGAAATGGCAGCAACTTGGTTAAGTGGGATTAATGGGCTTACTCTTCTCATTGGACTTGAATTTCCAAACCACTGCTCTTGTAGAGTCACTGATAATGAGCTATTTGAGGAGCAGTTCTTTAGGTGAGGCGTTGAACCAAAGCCTATGTGGTCATTAGAGATATGATGGAACTGATCAGAAGTATAGGGATGTCAACACATGGTTGGGCTATGTTGTATTTTGGGCTTGCACAAACTCCCCAAGTTTACAATTTAATTTGATTATTCTTATTCTTCACTAAAGACTTTAGTCAGGAGACTTTAGGTGCTCCTGGCACTTAATGGCTGCCAGATATTACCCAAAAGGGTGCTGCTCTTCAGTGGTGGATGAAGTACTTAAACATTTAGGGTTCCTTCCTACATGTCAAGATCTTTGGGATCCTTTGGGATGAAAATCACTCAACAAAGGCAAGCAATTATCATAATCAAAAACTATGAACGACCAATTTCAACCCATTTTGGTTCCCTCGACTAGCAACAGGTGAAAAGAGCTTGTTATAACACAAATGTATTGACTGCAGTTTTGAGGTAAACACGTTTATTTGCTGTGGAGTGTCTCATTAATCCTGCTAAAAATGCGGCTGGTGATAAATATAAAATATCTGAACAAACTTTTGATGGATTACACAAAGTTGAAAAAATATTACCAAGCAAAATATAAATCTTATCACCACAACAATGATTAAAAATTACAAGACTGATCAAAATCTGAAGTTATGAGCCCATCAATAATGTAAACGGAGTCAGACTTACCAGACAGTGAACAATACAGATATTCCTTTGGTCCTGTTTGAGCCAGAGGTGCATATTCTTGCAGATGCTGTACAGGTTTTTTAAGTTGGGAGCTCGCCTTGCTTGCCAGCCACATTCTGAAACCTAAAAGACAGGAAAAAAAGAGACCTCTTCATAATTGCAGTCTAATTGAGTGTCCTTATTACAGTAATATTCTCTACAGAATTTTCTGGTACGATGGTACAGGTGGCTATCACATGACCTGATGACAGCCACAATAACAACCCCAGCTGTCACTTCGCATTCAGTCAAGCTAGGGGTTTACAAGTTAAGATTGGAACAACTGGTACTGTGTTTTCTTCTTGAAGACAAAACTTCGACAAAACTGTTGCCTACCAGACTGATTAATGGTTTTATGAGCAAAAACATGCTTACTGAAAAAAGTGGACTGAAAAAAAAAAGCTGAATGATTGGTCTTCAGGTGTTTTCTTCTGGCTTCACAACAAAGCCTTAAATCAACATTTCAATATTTTATATTTCTACAGCAACAAGTAGTTTGGGATCTGCAAAGCAGGTGACTATAGTTTACAGTGAAAAGTGCATTTCAAAGCCATGATATTTCTAAATAAACACTATCTGAAAACCACTGCTACCCTACTCCCACTAGCCAAAGATAATGCTAGTGCATTATTACTTTATTATTTGAGAAAGAACCCTATAATTTTACCTCTGCAATCAATATACACTTAAATAAGTGTAAATTATAGACTTGCAAGCAATTCTAGATTACACTGTATCTGCCATTGCTAGAATGAGATGATAGAGAAACAAAAATTATTAAATGTATGGGATCTTTAACGGTCTGCTACTGTATGTAGAGATGTTTTGAGACCTCCTCCTTTGTGTACTCCTCCTCAGTACACGAGCGTGCCTGACCACCATACTGGGGTATTCATTTAAAAGTTCTAGTACTGAGGGAAGAGTACCGCCTACTGGTCCACCAACAGAACTTACAGCAGGTAACTAGAGCTCCCAGGTGGTCTTCCGTCCCAGTCATGATGGAACCCAGCCTAGATTAAGTTCCATCATTTGATGACAACAGGCTACAAGGTGGTACTGAGCCTTTTTACATTATAGATTCTGGGCAGGATACAAAGCATTAATAAATGCCTTCCTTCCTGCATCCCGTTGCAGCTTACCCTGTTGTGAAACCTGGAGGGCCGGTAGGATCGCTTGGACAGGTTGTAAACAGCATAGTGGCCTGCGTGTCTAGAGTCCAGGAAAAGCCTCACATCTTCAATGTTGTTTTTAATGGCAGACTCCACTCCTTCAGCTGGGAAGGACATCACTAAAGAGAAAACCATGACAACAAGGTCAAAATAAAGTGTGAAATGAATACTCTTTCAAAACTACTCCACTCCAGTCTTCATTAAAGCTGTAAAAACTAAGTATCTATGGGCATCTACAACATTTGGAACACAACAGAATTTAGGAATAAAAAAGGTAAAATTGCCTGACAAAACACAGCTGTTTTCAAGTGGGATTCAATCCAACAGAATACTCCTACTTTTACCTTCCACGTATCGTATGATAAAAAGGAACAGACATTTAAAACACTCCATACAGATTTTCATATTATCATGTTTTGTGAATGTGGGTAAATTACCCACTAGTAAAAGTGTGCTAATGAATATAGACCAGATAAATGATTGCATGTCCTACCTGCAATTCTTGAAGTGATGTAGGAAATATCCAAATCTCCCTTTGCATAGCTGGAACATAGAAGAAATATAATCAGTTGAAATGCACAGCCCATTAGTTGTAATGGACACTGTAGAAAATAATGTTTTTAAAACATTATGAGTTTGTGCTCTCAAAGAGGACCAAGACATGATTTAGTCCAAATTTAAATTTAAATCCACTTTGTAAGATCTGATAAGCTCCATGACTTTCCTTGCTGAAACAGAAACACCTAAACTCATTAAATCATGCTTTTAATACAGATTGGAGCATGCTTTTGAAACAGTTTGGAAATTATAGTGTCAAATTACACTAAAAAGCAGTGTCTAATTATGTTTAAAACCAACTTAGACCTGGGATTAACCAATTGCAGATTAAAGTTAACCAAGTGTAAATCAAGGACTGAGATTGTGTCTTTAAAAAAATCACTTTGATATTTAAGAGTATGACATAACAAAAAGACGAGCTTTAAGAAGTGGAAATTTGAATTGCATCAGCAAAGAAGAAAGAAGATCTAATATTTAAGGTATAATTTGGCAGAAGAACTAAAAAGCTAACATTACATGTGAAGTAGCATTGACACAAACAGCTGGCTTGGACAAAATGACCGAAAAACAACAAGAAAGAAAATTCTGTCACTGAAGGAAACAGAGAGAGGTTTTTAAACTTATTTTAATTTAATTTGTTCACCAGTAA
This sequence comes from Atractosteus spatula, assembly GCF_055471065.1. NCBI lineage: Eukaryota > Metazoa > Chordata > Actinopteri > Semionotiformes > Lepisosteidae > Atractosteus > Atractosteus spatula. The sequence continues at coordinate 53,979,996 of NC_142708.1, read as the reverse complement.
TATATCTAAGTGAGCCATGCTTTAAAGCAAGCTCTCTTGGTCTGTCTGTATGCAGCCACTGTTTCTGAACAGCTGGTCTAGAAGAATCCATGATCTTTTCTTTTCCATAACAGCAAATGCACAACAGAATGACTTTACTAAAACTACGTAAATATGAATTCTTCAAGAGGCTCAAAGAGGTCCAGACACAGAACTGCAAGTATTACAACTAAGAAATATCACGGTCATAAAAACAATGCCATTTTTACTTTAAAATACCAACTGCCGATGGAAAGAAAAATAATAGTTAGTTTTTAATTAATAAGCGCTTTCCAAGCCAAGTGACATTTATATTTTCTTACCCCCGTTCCCCACATGAATGCTTGAGCATGAAAAAAGTTTTTACTTTTGTCAGTCGGTGGCTCGTTAGAGAAGGATGTCAATCTTACAAATCCCCAACACAGCAAAACAAAAGACCGGTCTATTCAAAGGCTAATGAAACCTTAATCTGTCATGGAAGCCTTAAAAGCATAGAAAGTGACACTTTCTATTTGCCTAAACCTATACATCTTGCTATATTTTTAGGAATTAAAGTTTTGCTTCCAAAGTAATGTCCCCCTATCAGAACTGTGTTGAGTGTGTTTTCAGTTATAGTCTAGTTAAGGGAACACATTGGAGGTTGCCTTTTATACATAAGTCTTTTATACATAAAATGAAGATATAATTACATGTATATGCTCAAGACAGCATGATTTCTTGAATAAATAACACAAATATTCTTAAACAAAGAAGTCCAAGAGTTTTTGCTGTTTGTATAGATAGATACCGTGCAATAAATCCACTGGGGTGTCTAACGTTGCATTTAATTCCAAGTTCCTTCGTACCAAAATATAAGAGCAATTTTCTTTAAGGAAAGTAAAGAAATTATGCAAGATACTTTACAATCAGCACTGATTAAATCATAGAATGATGCTGTAAAAAAGCTGATTGTCCATGGTAGGGAGAGAAGTTTGCTTTTTACAAAAGTGAAACTGGGGACATGAATTACTTGTGGCTGGCTAAAGAACTCAGGGATTTTCTCTTTTCATTTTCTTTAACAAACCACTGGATTCACATAGCTTCCATATCTACTGTATAACGCCACATGCTTTTACACTATGTCAACAATCCGAGGGTGACATGGCTGTGCACTTTGTTCGTGACACTGCAGCAATTAGCCTTATCTATAATTTGAATGAGGAACATATAATTCACAGTCAGACATCTTTTAAAAACTATAGAGTCTATACTGTGCAACCTGTGATCAATTCCTGGGATTTGTCACAAGCACGATTTCTAGGGCTGCAGAAACCCAAAAAAACAGAATGATGTAGAAATATCTAAATAACCAATTACATTCATGGGATAGTTAGAGGGTTTTGCTACTCCTGGTAATAAGAATGCTTCAGCAGAGTGAGTAGTGTTTGCAGTGAGAAGGAATTATGTGAGCAATCTTGAGACTCTGCATTAAGCTAGAAATCCATTTCCTATCTAGGCTATATGCCAGCTGGCTTGCAAACATAGACACTGCACATTTCTAAGCAAAAACACAAAAAGCCTTTTTAGTATGCATGTATTAGTCTACATCTGTTTCTACGCAGCTAGTAAAGTTTAAAATTCAAAGGGCCAACAAGCTAAGGTTACACACATACCAAGCTCGGTACCGTGACAGTTGGCACACTGACACACGCACACAGGCCCGGAAATATTTACCTTTGGTTGCTATTGGATGTAGTCAAAAGACCATGAGCAGTGGTGCAGGAGGGAGTGATGCGGGAAAAAATGGGCAAATGATAGTTACATTTATGGAAAATTGAGGACCATGCAACGAAAGCTAAGAAAATATCCAGGAGGTCAGCATCACCTTTCCTTCAGCGGCTCCAAAATAATTATTCTGTTTTGCTAAAGTGTTTGTTATAATCAACTCCAAGCTGATAGCAGAAACTGAAACGTTTTGGTTTCCCTTCTAGTTGAAATCTGCCAATCCTAAAAAAAAGTTTTTGAAGATTATCAAAAGAAGTCTCCCCATACACTTTAATGCTGTTGTTAGACAGCAATATATTATAAGAAACAGGGCTGGAACACAGAGCAGGCAAATTGATTTAGTCTGGGTGCTGCTTGTGTAAGATACAGTTCTGTTACTATATGCTGCACCCTAATGATCAGACTAGGATGGTACGATAAGTTCCCCTTCAACTACTTCCACCTTTCAAGAAAACAGATGCAGTAAAGCAGTGATATTCACTCCTGGTCCAGAAAAGATACATTCCACCAGGTTTTATAGGTGGCTTACAATTGTCAATAAGTAAAGACTTGGAGACCCTGGTAAATAAGAAAAAAGAGAGTCATTTAGTGTACTGGATGGAATGAAAACAAAAAGACGTGCCGGCCCTCCAGGATCTGGAGTGAGTGTCAATGCAATAAAGGGTCAAATTAATGTTCGTGTGTTTAAGTGAGAAGCCCTGCTACTGGTGGTATTAAGAGTGGATGTGAAAAGTAAGATCTTACAATGCTAACTGACAGACAAGAGAAGAACTGTTAACCAGGGTATCCAATTCTGGTCTTGGAAAAGTCAATGTGTCTACAAGTTTTCAATGTCTATCTAAAGCTGCAGGACCTGAAGAGATTGGTGAAACTATTAAACTGGTCCAGTTAAGCAAGTAACTCGCCAATTTAACTCCTTAGACCGAAAACCCAGACGCACTGACCCTCCGGGAAAGGGATTGGACAGCCCTGACTGATTTAATAACAATAAACATTGATTAGTAATGATTAACAAAGCAAATATGCATTGCTCAGCAAAGTGGTGTTTAATATATTTTATTATTTTGAAGTCTTAAATAAATGAAAATAATTACTCAGCAATTGCATTGCAATTATTTCTAAATTGTTCAAAATGATAATGCAGAAGTTGATTTAAAAAAACAAGAAAACAGTCATGGTGACCATTTGCTGTAATTTTTAATAATTTCAACTCTCAACTCACACACTGACTCACCTGGCCACTGACTGAATGACCTTTGATGAGGTGTCCTTGATGTTTGACAAAAACCTTTCTGTTCCTCCTTTTAAGATATCGAAGAAGCCTCCACCCATGGACTGGTCACACTCAGAACCATAAACCCCTGAGAGAAACAAACAATTGTGGAGTGTTTACACATCTAGAAATAGCATGTAATATAACATATAGCAATATACAGGCCCAAACATACACATATATAACATTTTTCATATTTATACACATATGTATACACATATAAACATACACATATATAACATTTATAACAGCTCTCCACTGGAATATCTATATAAAATATAATGTCATTAAATGTTGAACAAATATTTCAAGATTTTTTCATATTATTCTGGAAAGAAAAGCAATTTTACACACGAAAGCATGTACCTGAATTCTCAAACTTTCACACACAAATATTATATATAGATGTACAGTAACTGTCAATTAGCCAATACCCACCACAGGGGAATGATTGTCACCTCTCATTTTTTAAAATTATATTACGTTACTTTTCTAAAAATAAATCCTGGTAAATTTCACATGCTACACAGCTAAGATACCAAAGACCTGACATGGCTGCTTTAAATCCTTAGGTGGTTTATCCTAGGACTGTGAATTTTCTGACAGAAAATGGGAAATACTAAAAACTTGTTGTATCTCAGCCATTTAGAACACAGAAGTTGAAAATGAAGCAATTTGGACCACTGCTCATTTGATAGTTGAGTTCCTATGCAAACAGTTAGAAGTGTCTGGAGTCCGTTACAGAAACTCTCAACTCCTTGGGTAAAGACGTGTTTTCTATTCTGTATCTGAAATGAATTCCCTTTAAGTTTTAAACTGTGAACCAATGGCATTGTTTTCCTTCTGAGCATGAAAAAGTTACCTGCATAAATCTTATCTGTATCCCTAAGGGTCTTGTATACTTGATTCAAATCTTATCTTAATCTCTTTTATTCTAGATTCAATAAATTTTGCTCCCTTAACCTGTCTATATAAGACATCTATATTTTAGTACTGAAACCAAAACTGAACACACTAGTTTACTAACTCCCCAATAAATGAAAATGACATTCTGTTACATAAAAGAATATAAATGAACACCCAGATATATATATCTACACCATGTATAGTGTATGTTACCACTGCCAGTGTGGATTGTTTTACACTTATCAATGTTAATCTGCATATTTAACGAGATGGCAAGCTGTATCATAAATAAATCAGGAAGAACTATGGCACCAAAACGAATCCTTTTGGCACACCATTGTGTTCTTGTGCCAGGTAGTCATCATTCCCTTTAACAGGAAGCAAAGCACTGCTTCTAGTTTAGTAACCAGTTCTTGATCCCTGTGCATACATTACTTTGGATTCCTATAGCTTTTAATTAGAGAATCAACCTTTTATGAGAGACCTTATAAAAAAAAATCTAGAAGTCAAAATATGCTATGCTTTAGTTTTACCTAGAATTATGTTGCTTGCTTAAACCAGATTTAAAAGGTCTCTACACAGATAAGGATGGGTTTTGTGATGAAACACTCAAAGAAAGTGGCATCACTATGAAAGCTTGTGGAGGTAATAAGGATTATGTCAAGACCACAGTAAATTCTCTTCTAATAAACAACATGATTCCTTAAGTCACCTAGCTTGAACTAACGTAGAAAGACAATGTGAATTAGATCCCCCATCCTCCACAACAGAAAGCCAAACTTCACCAGATGGCAAGAAAGCAAATCCTCTTACACCCCAGGAGAAGCCTTGTGTGTTAACCAACTCACATTTTAGAATTTATTTTCAAAACGTGCCTTAAACTTTTTCATTGATTGTTGTCCATTATAAATAAGAATATGTGGCAGTTTGGCATGATCTAAACACTTATTTACCTTCTTAGGACTGTGATCAACATTCTTTGAACAGACCACATGAGAACACAAGAATATTGAATAAGGCTCTGTAGGTTTTCCAGAGAAAAAAGCTTAGCATTTTCTAGGAAGTACAGGACTGAGCCCCACATCAGAGAAATCACTGATGTACCTTGGCAGCAGCCAGGCTGTAAAACTGTGAAGTTGAACGCTTTTGTTTTTCACTGCAGTTTTGGCATTACGGCCCCACACTATGTTTCTACATTAACTACACCAACAACATGGTGAATCTTTAATGTTATGCACAAACGTAGAAGCACCACCAGACCTGATTTGTTTGATTTCCTATTGCTGTTCGTATATTTGACTTATTAATGCTTATGTTAAAAAAACTGTGCCAGAGGTTTTGTGTCAAAGCCTTCCTTCAATGGTCTTACAATTGTTAAAATTCATCCAGAGACTATTGAGGAAAAAAGTGAAGTTCTTCACCTTCCATTTTACCTTAATACCCGAGGGTTTTATGAATCCCAGGAAAATTGATCCTGCTTAAGTTTTTGTTTTATTTTTTATTTGAAAACAACTAATTACAAGGCATACAAAAACAAATGGATATCATCTTGAACCCAGGTGCCAACCTGCATGAGACTGTAAGGACTACAGTAGCTTACTCCTACCTGCATTGTGCATGTTGTTGATCTGCGCGGGAGGTCGTGACCCCTGGGGTGGGGCACAGACAGAGGTCCGGGGTGTGGCGTTGTTCCCATAGCCTCCGTTCTGCTCCAGCAGCTGCAACGATTCATAGCCATTGTAAGAGGGCTTCCAAAAATAGGTGCTGAGGAGACTCATGGGAGATTCCAGACATACACGTTTAAAAAAAAAAAACAACCTTTGGTTTGCTCTAAGGCCGTGTCTTTTTTTACAATATTATGCTCTCTTCACACATAGTGCTTGCTCGTCTGCCTCCAGGGGAGGTGCAGTGAAGCTAGCCTGCTTTAATCAGACTTCTGGTCCACCTGTTTTCCTTACTGCTTATTACCAACTTGACCGCGTCTTCTTTCTCTCAGGAAGGTAAGCTCATTAGCCCACCCGTGAAGACCAGATTAACCCAGATCATCTCCCTAATTCTGCTCTCACACACACAGTAGAAGGCGCACCATCCTAAGACAGGAGAATGCTTTGCTGTGATAGAAAAATGTAAGACCGTGCACTCTCGTCCAGGCGGAGGACAAGGATGCGAAGCCTTCAGTCACAATTGCATGAGATCACCAAGCATTATGTCAGAGGTTTCAGCGCATCCTTAAAGAGATAAGAATTCCTTTGTTGCAGAGGGAAAATAATACAGCGCAGCCATGAATAGGGCTACTGACTTCTTAGAATGCAAGAATGCCAGATTTGCATTCGGGGGTGGACATCTTTTTGTTTTCAGAATGTTAGTGACGCTAAAGCAACGGGGCCACGGATGTTCGAAAACAAGGCCATTTATATGGAGTGGGGGAAAAAATCAAACATTCCAATAATGTGATCTTTACAATGGAAATCGCCGAGAAGTATGCATGAGATTGACAAAAAAACATGTATCCAGTCCAAACATCTGGAAGAAAGAGCGATCTACTGCTTCTGCAGAATTCAAACAAGCAAAATGTTAGCACCTTAAAGAGAAACAAATGCATTTTTAGCCATTTTTAAAGAACACTCTTTTAAAGTATTTTGGACTAGATGAAAATTATTAAAGCTATTCCTTGCAAGTTTCAGCTATCTCACTTTGCACTTATTTGCAGAAGACAAAGTCCATAAAAACATTTAAAAATCAGCTTCTCTTCATTTTACCACTTGCCTGAAGCGTTCAGTGGTTTCTCACTAAATTAGTAAGCAAGCAGTAGTTCAGTCTACTATGAGCTCACTCTGAGCTCAACAATCAAATATTGTAACACGTTGTGTACACAGTGGTCAGCAAACCAAACAGTTTTCACAGCCAGATGGAGTTTCCAGCAGAAATGCTAATCACCTCCCTTGAGCAAGGGGTGGAAAAATTAACCTTTCAAAACCGTGCTACATTTAATCCAGGATCTCTGGAAATCTAGGATTCCTCTGGAGACAAAAATAAACATCAATAACTATCAAATCATAGTCACAGAGTCATAGAGACTCAGTGCCCCCTCACACAGATTATGAATACCTGTAAAAAACCATGAACAGTCCAAAATTAAGAACTCTAATAAATACTGTGCTGGTACTTTAGTCATGTACACTGTTCGCCTCCGTGTACATAAAATTGTAATTATAAGCAGAATACTGGAAAAAAATACTTCAGGTCAGCCATTACCTATTCCTCACTTATGATCTTTTAAGAACAATACTTTGAACTCTCTTATACCACAGTATATTCCTCACTCTTGTGTGTGCTAGTTAAAACAAGTCACCCTGCAAAATATTGAAGATGTAGCAATGCTTTACTTGAATGAGACGATCAAATACTGTCGTGACTTATTGTCACACTACACAAAATGATATGCATACTTCTTTCCAACCATTTGTGCAAATGACATTTCAGACACAGAATTACTCATGATGGTTCATAATGAGAGACAGTTTCAGCTCAAAGCTAAGAGTAGAACTCCAGGTAGAGAGAAGCAAGGTAAAAATGGGAAACAATGAGCGATAAGAGGCTATGTATGAAAAGAGTTAGCTGTTTATGTTGATATGATGAAAAATACCACTGAAGCCTGACAAGGACTTTCTGCAGATGTAGCTCAGCAACAGTGGTCCTGGTATGTTTCTGTAAAAATTAGTCTGCTCTATGATTTTTATGCACGCTGTTTTATTGTGTTGTATATTTGTTGTGTAGTCTTTACGAAGGAGTTATGACTGTGTTTTTCTAACTCATTCAAGTAAAATGTTGTTTGGTGAAAAAGCATACCAATTAAAATGTCAACAGATTGTACCAGAACAGAAAAATAAAAGATTTCTAGGGGGACAGCAGTCTGTGACATAACTGAAAGAATGAAGAAGTTAGAATTATAATTTGCTGGAAACAGCAATCAGAATGGATCGACACTGGACACACTAAGAACAAAGAGCAGTACAGAATTGCTTCACTGAAGATGAAGAGAGACATGGATCTGAAGACATGAATCAGTGAAGGGGTGATGAAGGGGTGAAAGGGTGAACTGAAAAGGGCTCTTAATGATAAAGATGCTGAAACAAACACTGTATTTATGCTATACACTATAAACAGAATACACTCATATGTTTCTGACTCTTATTTTTTGACTGTTTTACAATTGACAAGCACAATAATAGGCAAATTAAATCATGAACCTGACGCTCAGAACTGCAGAACACAGGGAGCACACTCAAATCCAAATATCTTGGAAAAAGGTTTTTCAACACCACATGAAAGAAAAAGGATTTTATAGCAGACGTTGACCTCAGAAATAATTAATCAGTTTTCAAAATGTAGTGGGCTGATTTTAATAAGAAACAACAGACTTTACCTCAGTGATGGGAGACTTAGGGTTGACATTTCTGACAGCAGAGATCTCTTGCAGCTGGTTCACCAATTCTGTGATCGGCAGTCTGTCTTCAGGGTTAACCTTTAACATACATCCTAGAACAGAAAAAAAAGCCTTATTCTACTCCTATTCTACTTCTAACCTGACTCGGATGTGGCTGTCTCTATTCTCATTAATTGCATCTCTGACATAAAAACCTAGATGACTCAAAATTTCCTTCATCTAAACTGTGACAAGACTGAAGTCATGCTTATTGGCACCTTCCAATTAAGCCAGTGCAACAACCCTATCTGTGGATTGTACTGTTCTTGAGCTTCAGTCAAAATTGAAAAACTTGGGGGTGAAATTTGATTTTGGCTTCACATTCATCCCACATGTGCAACATATTGTCAAAACTTAATTCTTTCACCTCAGAAATATCGCCAGACTACATCCTATGTTACTGCTATCTGTTGCTGAAAAGCTGATCAACTCATTTGTCTTCTCCCAAATTGACTAATGTAACGCTCTACTCACTGGGGTTTCTAAATCCTAAATAAACAAACTTCACTATGTCCAAAATCTGGCAGCCAGAATACTGATTAGGTCTAGTGCAAGTGATCACATTACTCCTATCCTGGAGTCCTTCTACTGGCTTCCTGTCAGATTTAGTGTTCAAAATCTTCATGCTCACCTCTAAGGCTGTGCATGGCCTGGCACCTCAGTACCTGTCTGAGCTACTATCGCCCTACTCTCCACCTCGCAACCTTCACTCCTCTAATTCTGGTCTCCTAACTGTTCCCCAAGCCCGTCTACACTCTACGGGTGACAGGACCTTCTCCTGTTATGCCCCAGAGCTCTGAAACTCTATCCCTAAGGATATCAGAGAGTCACCTTCCCTCTTTCAAATCTGCACTCAACACTTTCTTTTTTAGAAGAGCCTTTACTTAACTGGTTCAGTTATATATCCCTTTGCCCCTGCCTTATTCAGTACCCCCTACTATCTACTATCTACTGTCTCCTCTCATTGTGTATATCTTGTATATTTTTTTGTTAATTGTTGCCATTCTGTAAAGTGCTTTGAGAAGCCACCTTTAAAGGCACTACATAAAATAAAGTTGATTATTATAAGTTGATTATTATTAAAAGAAATGATAAAGATTACTACACAGTGACAATTGCTAGGAAACAGATGTTGTATTTTTCTTTTCACAATGTGGGGTAATGGTAAAGTATAACCACTTGTGAAAGTATAGTGAGGTCATAAATGCTTTATTGGTAGTTTTCGGACAAAAGTGTGGAAACTGAGAGAAAACAAAGTAGATTTCAACAGGCTGGTGAGAGAAATGAAAAACAACACAGAGGAAACAGAGGAGCCTTCAGCTGAAGAAGAGTGGACTGAGATGAGCCACATCCTAGAAGAGGCTGCTACCAGGGATTGTGGAAAGACAAGAGGAGGCAGACCGAGGGAAAATGAAGAGTGGTGGTGGGATATGGAAGTTCAGGAAACACTGAAGGAAAAGAAAAAAGCATACAACGCACTGAAAGATGGCACTGGAGAATTACAAGAATATAAGAGACTAAAGAAGGTAGCAAAAAGAAGTGTAGCAAGAGCAAAGGAAAGAGCCTGGAAACAATGGTATGAGAAACTTGAAACAAAGGAAGGAGAAGACCAAATCTACAAGATTGCTAAACATAGAGTGAGACAGAAAAAATATATTATCCGGGTGGCAGTACTCAAGGATGGAGAAGGCAGAGTCTTGATTAAAGAAGAACAGATCAAGCAAAGATGGCTGGAGTACTTCAGAAATCTGTTAAATGTAGAAAATGAGAGGGAGACCCTAGTGGAGGCAGAAGCAGTGTGTGGACCAATCCAAGAAATTTCAGTAAAGGAAGTGACAGAAGCTATCAAAGAGATGAAAGTGGGCAAAGCAACTGGACCATCAGGAATAGTAGCAGAACACTTTAAGAACCTCGATGAAGAGGGGATTCAGTGGCTGACGAGATTGCTAAACAATATTGCAAAGGAAGAGAGAATTCCAGAAGAATGGACAAAAAGCAGTATGGTTACCATCTACAAGGAGAAAGGAGACCCAATGGAGTGTAAAAACTATAGAGGAATTAAACTTCTGGAACATGGACTGAAAATCCTAGGAAAAATTCTGGACAAGAGACTCAGGATCCACAACTCACAATTTGGATTCTCAGCGGGGAAAAGTACAACAGATGCCATTTTTGTGATGAGACAGTTACAGGAGTAGAGAAAGGGAAAAAGCTGTATGTGGCCTTTCTAGACTTGGAGAAGGCATATGACCGTGTGCCCAGAGAGGTGGTGTATTGGTGCTTGAGGAAGAAAGGAGTACTAGAAAGTATTGTGAAGTTAGTTCAAGCAACCTATAGAGATGCAACTACGAAGGTGATCACACAACGGGGAGAGACAAAAGAGTTTGAAATCACAGTTGGAGTACACCAAGGATCAGCACTAAGTCCTTTCCTTTTTATAAACATTATTGACACACTGACAGAGGAGGTAAGAACAGAAGTGCCTTGGGAACTCATCTTTGCTGATGATGTGGCACTGATGGCAGATTCAGAAGTAGAACTACAAGAGAAAGTGTTCAAATGGCAGAGGAGTCTGGAAAAGGGTGGACTGAAAATGAATGCAGAAAAATCTGAAATAATGGTAATGGAGAGAAGAGGAGATACTATGACCAATGTTGAGGAGATAAATAGAGGAAAACTGAAACAGGTTGATGGCTTTAAATACCTTGGATCAAAACTGGTAAAGGGAGGAGAAACACTGGAGGCAGTAAAACAAAGAGTGAAAGCTGGATGGAACAAGTGGAGAGAAATAACTGGAATAATCTGTGACAGGAAAATTCCTAGAAAGTTAAAGTGCAAAATGTACAAGACTGTGATTAGACCTGTACTATTATATGGAGCAGAATGTTTGGCAGTTGGAAAGAGGGAAGATAACTTGATGAGAAGAACTGAAATGAGGATGTTGAGATGGATTCTGCAGATTTCAATGAAGGATAAGATCAGAAATGAAGAAATCCGTAGACGATGTAGGGTGGTGGATGTGGTTGAGAAGATGCGAGAGGCGAGGTTACGGTGGTATGGACATATCATGGGGAGGGACGTTGAGGAAGTAACAAAGAGGGTAATGGAATTTGAGGTGGAAGGTAACAGGGGAAGAGGCAGGCCTAGAAAGAGATGGATAGATTGTGTGAGAAAAGATATGGAGGTATGTGAAGTGAGTGAGGAAGATGTGCTCAACAGAGACAAGTGGAGAAGAGCAACCAAAGCAGCTGACCACAGGACAGTCTGGGACTAAGGCTGTGAAAAAGAAGAAGAAGGTAGTTTTCGGATCATGACTCACAGCTACAGTAAACTGTGGAGCAGTGTAGCACTACTACAACAATTCTTGCATCTTGAGAGTAACTATTGTGTCAAGACACTTCCAATGAGAGACCGCCAATACTTACGAATGAGGTCGTGAAAGACAGTATACTTGGTGTCATTCTGTGGAATGGCGTATTTCCCATTGACTATCTGAAGCTTTGCTCCTTCTTCGAATGGGTGCTGTTTAAAGCACAGCAAGAAAAGAATGCAGCCCAGGGCCTGGCAATCAAAAAAATCCCAATAAGTAAAAATTGTATTCCACAAAAATAATTCACACAAAGGTGAGATTTCAAAATAAAGTGAGGCATGAAACATCAGCAATCAAAATAAGTCATTTAATGTTAGTAATTTATTAATTTAATGTGCTTTTCTTTCTTAAAATTTAGAATCACCAATTATTTTTGTTTGTTTAATTCCACTCAGGATATGCCAGCTGTGTGTTTTGGACACCTTAGCTCGCTCATTCTTAACTCCATGTGCCCAAGTGGTACAGAGGCATATAGCAGTATGCTCAGGCCATAATTGGTGAAAATGTTGAACAAGGAAAAAATATATAATTCAGGTTTATACCTCTTTTAAAATGTTCTATCCGCAACGAAGATGCAAGCAGCTAAGAAAATGAACATACATCAACAGTATGAAGGACTGAAAAAAAAAAACTAAAACGCACAGTGCTCATGGCAGCACAAATTCTTAAGATTCGTAGCCTGTGCTTTTGATTTCACCATAAGCAAGCTATGCTGGTGCTCTAACCACTCTGTATTCTTCACTTACCCAAATGTCTTGCTTTTCATTGATGGGGTAATTTGAATACAGGTCTATCATTTCAGGTGTTCTATATGCAGGCGTAGTGTTCCGCGTTATCTGCAATATAAGGAAATCAAGGTAAGGTAAAGCTAAAGAAGTGCACCCTCTCTCCGGCCACAAGGTGGAGCCGACAAGCCATCTCAACTTCCAGTCAAACATTCTGACAGTGGGGCCTGTAAAGCTCTTAAGAAAAGTAGTAATCATTGAATGAACTTAAGGCACAGAAAGCAGAATATAAAAACGTAACTGAAAAATATGTTTTTCTTGAAGGTCATGAAGCTATAAACAGACTTTAACATGTTGTGAAATTTAATAATGAGATTCTAGTTCTCACCTAACGCTGTCTCAACCGCTCTGTCACTTATCTCTCCCTACACATCCTCTCGCTCTCTCCAAGAACTTTTTATTTCACTAGTCAGCTTGGCTCTTGTGTTTCTCAGTCAATTTTTTTGACCCCTCATGGTCATTTTATTGATATTCCCTAATGATACCCACAAAGTAGCTATTTGCACTTATTCTTTAAGGTTGATTTTTTAATTTTGCAAGTCACCATAAGGGCCCATTGATAACCAAAATATAATAATGTGAGCTCCCATTAATGATGTATTTCTTTTTTTGCATTTGGTGTTGTCCTTTGTCCTTGTAGTCCCCCAAGACAATTTTCAGAAAGAAATGAGCCTGCAATCACACACTTAAGCAAAGGGGGGTCTTGTCAGTACCCTGGCTGCGTGCTACACAGGCAATGACAAGAAAAGGAACACAAACCTCATCTTCAACCATGGATCTCTTCTGGGCTGACCAGGTATAGTCTGGGTAGTGTGCAATGGTGGTGGCACTGCCGAAATCGCAGAGTTTAATCGTTCCCTGGTGACTGATGAGAAGGTTCTCACTCTGGAACAAGAGAGTAAAATTCCCTGATTATTTCTTCAGCTCTAGAGGACAGATATCTTTCTAAAGGCCCGCTTGAAGCCTATCCCAGCAAGCAAGGGGCACAACGCAGGGTACACCCGCAACAGGACGCCAGTCCATCGCAGGACAGACACATACACACACACTCACACCAGAGCCAATTTCCTCATAAGCCAGTTAACCAAGCAACATGTTTTAGGACTGTAGGTGAAAATAGGAGCACCTGGAGAAAACCCATGCAAACAATGGGAGAACATACATACTAGTCAGAGCACAAATAATGCTCAGTTTCTTGATTTGAATCTGTCATCCAAAGTCTCTCTTAGTGCTCAATCTCGGCTAAAGAAGTAAATTAGTAATTAAGCATCTAGGTGAATATTAAAACCGTCCTAAGACCTTTGACTTAACATTATCGTTTTGCAACTGATGTGAATGGTGTTTGCAAAACACTCTTTTTTGCACTTCCTGTCATTTCACATTGAATTTTTGTTCTATTACAAACTGTCCTTTTCTTTCTCTTGTTCTTGCTTAGGTTGTTTTATGCCACTAACCATTCCTTGACAACACCCTTCACCACGATGAACGAGAGGAAGTGACATTAGGACAAATCTGTGTTATGTATGCAGGACTGCACAATCATAATTTTTTTCATAAATGTTTCAATAAGAAAAAACATTCAACAAACCCCTTAATAAAGCTTTAAGATGTTTTTTTTTAAAAGCTTCTTTAATTGTTTAAAAAATACCATGTTATGATATTTAAGAAGATCAACACAAGATCCATGTAATAGAGGCTGTAATTTAGGTCAGTGCCTGTACCAGGTTGTGAAGTTTTCGGTTTTCAGAGCTCTTGCCAATAATCTAAGCACTGTATCCTTAATTTTCCTGCTGAGGAAAATGTGCAGAGTGTCTTCCTGCGACTTAGGAGAAATTGTTAGATATTATAGTTAAGTTTTGGACTGGCAGCAGAGCACCTGGGCTCCTCTGCTTTAGGGCGCCCCCTGGGGGGTGAGCTTTGCTTTACACCCAGTGTGTCATCTGTTTCACATCAGGGCTAAAACAAAGGGATTTATTTCTCCATATTACAGTATCTTTTTTTAATGCAGGCTTCACATAAGATGCTACCAGAGGCTACGATTGGAAATAGGGATTCTTACTTACGTTTTGAGAGCTTCCAGTCCTGGAAACAGTTCATTTCCTGTTTTTCCATTACTCTAAACAGGTTAATTCCTGTTCATAATTAGTACTATTGCTGGATCATGACTAATCTGGGCCTCTCATAGCAGCAGGAACAAATCTAATTGCCGAGTCCAACCACATATGAAAAGCTGCTCGTTCTTGATATCAATTATATGGAATAGAGATTAATAGCACACATGCTACTGGTGAGGGCACAGTGGAGGCTTGGAGAGCCACTGCTGCCACAGTCAACACCTCTTGCTTTGTTGCCTGGGGTCTCCTTGATAGCTGTTTGACTGTACAATAAACCCTTGGCTTAGCTTTGGATTTAATGGACAAAATCTGCTAAAGGGGAATTTTGTCTGTAAAAACAGAAATACAGGACTTATCCCACAGTAACGGCAGGCGAATTGTGTATATATGGCTGCTGTTTGTGTTTTGTATGCTACAGCAAATCATATAAAGTAAATTTACAACACATGAAATAAAAACCTTGTGTATTTATGACAGAAAGGCAGAGGAACAAGTTTCATTATGTTAATTGCAATTGACAAAACAAGTCAAAAGATTCAGAAAGCATATATATACTACTATATACATATATACTAGGTAATATATACTACATATCCTCATATAATAGTGTTTTTGGGCTGAAAAAATGAATAGACACTGGACAAAATTGGACACCCCTTTCCTCTTATATTAGTCCATTACACCTAGGGTTTACTGTATTTCAGGGGTCCTAGAAACCTTGTAGGGGAGTAAGAAAGAGGGGGGGTGGGTGAGGCAAGTTTATGTGGGGTGGTGAAAACGGCTATTTTTCTGTTGCATTTTATTGCGTGTAGGGAAATAAAAGAAAAAAAGTAATTGTAAACTGCAGGAGAAGCCCTCTCACCTTGAGGTCTCTGTGAATTATCGGTGGTTTCTGTTTGTGCATGTGCTGCACGGCGCGGCAGGTCTGATAAAAGACTTTTAACACGGTGTCACAAGACATCGGGCCTTTCATTTCCACCTTCTTGATGAAATCCACCAGCTGGCCTGTGAGGGAGACATACACACATTTTACCTCCATTAAGTCATCATTTACATGCCACTTCAACAGAGACTTAAACCGCCTTTCTTCCCTCCACTCCACAGTTGTGCACAGTAATATTATCAGCTACTTCAGTAAGATTTTATGTCGCTTCTACATTTGATACAAAAAAACTGTAATCAGACTTTCGATATCTATACCCTTCATCCTTATTATTGTTTATTTCAAACATTTTTGCTAAATAGTTGGACAAGTACTGTAGATAATTTCAAGCATTCACAATTCAACTCTTAGCATGCTTGTAGAAAGTGTGCAAATGCTATTCAACTAAAATGTAACTGATGTAAGGAATCACAGTCGTAGTCTGCTGATAACACAGCTTACTGGACTCAAGCAATATCTGGGACACCAATGAAGCTTTGAGCACCTAGCTTGTGATCACCTAGCTCTTTTACTTTCCTTACAGTGACTGAAGGATAAAAAGTAGCACCATGACGAAACATCGGTCAAGGGATGGTTATGGTAAAACCTCTTGACCCTTAGAGGAGATGCGAGCCGGCTGTCAGGCAATACAAACTGAGTGAAATTGACTGTACCTTTACAGAGCTCAGTGAGGATGAGGAACTCTGCCTGCCCAGTGTCTGACTCCTCCTTCCCTATAGATGCAGCTGCACAGAACTGCACAATATTGGGGTGGCCTGAAAGCTTTTTCTGTGTACTAGCAGTGAAGGAAATTCACCTTAGGAGAGAAATAATTGATCAAAGCAAGAAACCAGTCAAACGGAAAATGAATGAAGCAACCTGCTAAAGACCTCCATGTCAAATGTTTATCATATTTAGATATTTCCTTAAAGTTAAATCTCAACACAGGTATTGAAATCTTTCATGCTATGCACTACTGTTGGGCAATTTCTTGCACATTTGTGTTCTTCACATATTCATGTAATTTCATCACAGTGTAACACAGTAATTTGGCATAAACATAACTCATATGGTGCCCTCCAAATGAATTCAGACCCCCCATGAAATAGAAACAAAAAACATTGTACAACAGAAAGATTTGCATCTTTGAAAATGTATCTTAATAATCTTATGTCATTAAGACTTATATTACTGTATATTAGTAATCTTAAAAGCACTGGGCAAACTTCTATATGTCAAAATAAAGTCAAATACTCTTTTTCTGGAATTCAATTATTTAGGAGAAATGTGATTACAGTCTGAGATTTTTTAAGATTTGTTTAATAAAGACGTGATCAAATGCAAAAGACATTTTGTTATACAATGTTATTTGCTCCTATTTCATCGGGGGGATGAATATATCTGAAGGGCACTGCATGGATATGAAATACATAGATGTAAGTAAAAAATATGTACTGCACAATACTTAGCTTCTCTTCAAATAGCAACTGTTTGGGCATTTTAAAGAACTTGACTCAGGTTCTTGATTGAAGCCTGTTAATTAAAAATGCAGCACTGTGATATGTTTTTGAAACTTGAACAAAAAAAACACATTTCCTTGTTTCCAGCTTTGTAAAAGGATATTGTGGTGTACTGATGAATTACCCACAAAATGTTGGCTCACCTTCCTAATTATGAAATCAGTTGAATACTCACAACCCCTAGAGAACAGGTGGTTTACCTTTTATGGTTTCAATTATTCTGTTTAAAATTATTTTATTTAAAAACATTTAATAATTTTAACATATTTAACTTAAAACAGAAACATATTTCTGATGTTATTAGATCATGTTCACTTCTTAACTGTTTTAGAGAGCACAAAAAACTCTGAAGCCCATCTGAAGAAAGAAAAGGATCCACTGTTTGCAGACATTCCAGAGCTAATATAAGCCCATTCGCACCAGGGCCAGTAATGTATTGTTAAAGACACAGCCTGGACCCAATATTCATATAACAGACCAAACGAAGAGATTAGAAATAACGGTTACCATAGAGATTCATGAACCATTTTGAAAAGCAAAAGCTATATGTGACACAGCTGTTCAATCTCTTCTTCTCCAATATTAAAAGGGTGCTCCTCGGGTTTGTCTTTTCTAATCGTATAGAAAACAAAACCCCATGGCAACAATTACAATTTGGGTCTGCAGTAAAAAAAAAGCATTTTCACTCTGAGATGATTCCAATTGTTTGCGTTTCTCAACAAACACGAACGACAAAGTCAGCAATAAATCACACTGTTTAACGGAGAAACTTTTGTATACATATGCCTCAGATTCCATTAAATATCCATTTACAGAAGTGTTTTAGCAAAGGTTTAAGAGGAGGTGAGGGAAAGTCAACTAATGTAGGTTTCTCTTGATCTCCACAATCATTGTTGTAACTGCAGGGATGGTTCTAGGGAAATATCCAGCCTCACTTCCAGGAATATAAAGAGTCAACCAAAGTCCCACACAGTGAAATTCTCACCCTATGGGTGTGTGCAGCAGAACTCTCATTTTAGCTCTTTACAGCTCACATTCCTGCAAACCGCCTGTGGTAAACTACAGGTTGTAGCTACAGCCCAAGAGTAAGTTCATAACTGATAACAGAACAGACAGAATCTACCACACCCTCCTATAATACAATGTCAGATCTGAAGCCTTCGCTAATGCTGACAGATCTTGTTAGGTGTAATCGTCGTGTTGCAAACAGGAGGACCAGTACCTTGTACAGTTTCTGTTTTTAGAAAAGGATACCATAAAGCAGACCTCTTGGATAATGGCTTTGTTCTTCTCCTCCTCATTTGAAAGAAGCCTCTGCAAAGACAAAGACAGCGTCACATGACAAAGCAGACCAGGTTCCCCCCACTGGCCAGAAATAACGCATCAGTGCAGATTTTTAATTCACAAAAACACGTCACTGAAGAAACATCCATTTTCTAATCACTTTATTCAATACAGGGTCACGGGGGAGTCAGAGCCTATCCTGGAAACAATGGGTTGCAGGTCAGTGCTTTCAAAATACTTCTGCATTTACTCATCATTTGAAACTTTTCCTCAAATTAATTTATCATTATGTTTTTATGAAGTATGTTTGCATCTGAGATAATGTATATATGAATAAAGATACGTGGCACGGTGTTTAAGAGACAAATAATTATACTGATTATCTATCAAAATAAACACCTCTTTAAACATGATGCTTTAAAAAAGCAGAACACGAAGTTACTGATGTAACAGGGAAAATGGTATGCATTGTTTTGGAAAAACACATTCGTATTCTGTCTTTCAGAAAGATATAATATTTCAGATTGATCAGGCAAAAAATCTGTGGATGCCTGGATTTACTTATAGACTGGGATGCCCACTGCGTGGAGTTTGCATGGTCTTCCTAGATTCACATGACTTTTCACTGAGTTCATCTGTTTTCTCCCACTTCCCAAAGAGGAAGGTGCCAGCTAGGTTAACCGGCGTCTGTCTATTCTTGTGAGTGAGTGTATCCTGCAAGGGACTGGTGTCCTGTCCAGGGAGAAATCTAACCTTGCACAATGTGCTTCGTTAAAAAAATAAAAATAAAAAATGGTTGCTTGTGTAAGTGCAGTTCAACATTTGTGAAATTATAAATAAAACATAACCTATATTAAAGCATAACCTTTCATAAAGTTTGTTTCACAAAAAATCATGCCTGTGATAAAACTATGTCAATTAATACTACTAGTTCAGCAGTTTATGTACTTTCTTAATAAGACAAAGCAAATGGACAGAGGTGAGCAATGTTGAAAGTAGGGGAATTGCTATAGCACCTTGGTAAAGTTGGAATATTCAAGACGCTTCAGAATCCTTCCCCCACTGATGAAATATGGATGTAATACAATGCACAGGTTGGAATCTAGACAGGTGAGCCTGACCTTTCTTCCCTAAGACTCTTGATCATGTATCCCACCCTCCATAACCTTTGACCTTATCAACAGCAAAATGAATGTCCCTCGCCAGGAGGTGTTTTTTAAGGGAACTTTTTACAGGGTGCAGGAATCAGGTTGAAGGAGATTACAGCCTATCCTTCATTTTGCAATGAAGCATGGCCAAAGCCTAAAATAAAAATCACTACATTATATGTTAGTACTATACATGCATTAGAAGAAAGGCTCAGTTTTTTTTAATCTTTTTTTCTCGTTCCCGTTTTCATTAGTTTTAGGTGTTTACAATTTTTAACAATGTCTGTTAATTAAATTTAAGTAAATATATACAGTATAAATTGATACTTAATTACACAATTCTTCATGCAATAAGTAATCATCTAAACCCTCTGATTAGATGCCATCTGGCTACACCAAAGCTGGTCATGGCAGGCAGACTTGCACAGCTACCGTTAACTGACCCAACATTTTATTTTACCTTGAAGAGAAAATAGAACAAAAGCTCTTGGAACAGACAGAGTGATCAAGTGCATACGTACTTGTAAACGCAGTGTAAATATAAAAATGACCGCACTGTAAAAGAAAAAAAAAGTGAAAAATTCAAATTTTACCTTAAGAGCATACTCTTTATTGCTTCCAATATCCTGGGCTTCATACACAAAGGCAAATCCACCTAAGAGGAAAAGAACATTTAACCACAAGCAATAGGACTATATGCGTCTTAAATGTAATCTTAATGGCACTTCTCATGTTCCATTTCCTAATCAAAACTACATAAGCTAACATTATTGTGTACAAAGCAAAATATTTCACGAGAAGTTACAGTGAAAAACATTTCCAGAGCCTTCATTAAATGAAGATTTCGAATGGAGAATTACACCAACTTAATTGTAGACAGAAACTAAGGTTAACAGAAGCTTACAACAAAAGCTTGGCATAACCTAAGGTTTTTTGGTTTCAAGTAACCTTTCTGGTGAAGAGATATTTAGGTGATTTGCAAATACAGTCACTGTACAAAGCTCTTTGGAACAGATACTGAAAATGCAATGAAAATACAAGCAACAGAGCTCTTTCAGCATCTTTGCTCGGGTTCCGAGTTCTAAACATTCCTCATTTAGCTTACTTCAACATCTGTCAGCTTGAGAGACAGGCTGATGAGCACCAGAAAAAAAAAAAGTGTTCTATTTATTCTGTTAACAACACAAGCTGCACTGGTGCTGTCCTCTCTGTGGAGCTCTGCCAGCTGTTCTTCCATCTCCCAACCTTGCAGGGAGACCTTCCTGCAAATTTGATGAGGTCACCGATCCTTCAAACTACATCCACAGGTATCCAGCAATGTGAACTGACTTTGTGAATGTCTGAATTAATAATATTTGAACACAATACTGTACTCAATTACCTCACAAAACTATTACCTCAAAAAATCATTGCTTATTTTACTGCTAATTCAACTTGTGGATATAGCATTATAAATATTTATGTTTTAAAGTGTAACAGCACTTATTTCATAACTTGGTTTTAATAATCAAGACAAAAGAACAATTTTATTTTTTGCTTTTTGTTACCACATGAGCATATTTAATCAAGGTAAATATTTCAGCAGATCTTATCATATGACCCTACACATAATTGCTGAATTCTCTTAAATTATAAGCAATGGTGCTGTGTTCTCAAAGGGCTAAATTAAGAATATCACAGCATCACAGTCATTTTCAGGGTCAGACTCATACTTGCATCCACTGCAGTATAAGGTTTGAAGGTCTTTAAAGAATGGGGTTCTTGACTGAACAGGACTAGTCTGCGGAATTTGTAGTTCAGTTCATGGTAAGCTACACATTTACCTTTTTAGAGACAAATGCCAGCAGTCTTTATGCAGTATTAAGAAAGTAAGTAAACATTAACCAGAAGATTTTAATTCTTCCAGGAAACCAGAAAAGCGCTCTTTCAGAATTCAGTGAAAGCATGCCCACACACCATGACCTAACAAGCAAAGAGAAACCTTGTTCAATATGATCAATTCAAAAGCAGATCGTAAACGGAAATTAAGTTTCACACAAAAGTAGGAACACTTTTTATCCTCATTTCTTTAATGGCTTTGCAGAAAAAAGGGTTGAGATTTCACAGCTCCATAATGCCTCTGATACCTTTTGTTGTCAGACAAAACAGAATGAATGGATTACAGCACAAGAGACAACATGCACTGAATGTACTGAGTGCATATTTCTCACAACTTAAGTAACAGAATTAGAATGTGAATTTCTATTTCTAAAACATGCACTAAAAAAGTAAATAGCCAGCTTTACTAAAAGAACTACATTTTATGTAAACTACAGTTAAAAGATTTAGAATGAAGTGAAGAACTTAGAGCAACCATCTCTGTTCAAGTTATTTTTTTTATTTCAGGTTATATAAAAAAACACTACACTGCACAAGGATATAATATGCACAATTTCATTAGTGTTTGGAATCATTTTATCACTTATATTTTTATTAATTTTAGTCATTAGATCGTATGCTTGATATCATAACTGAATTACAGAAAAAAAAGTACAGTTTAAAATGACATGAAATTACACATATGCCGAAGTATATCATGCTTTCACATCATGCCTCTATGTACAATACAGGACTGGCTTCACATACTGCATCTTGCTTCAATACACCACTCTGACTGGGCTGTTAAACAAGGCTTCCTTGATTCTGTATTTCCATTCAAACTTTGCAGTAAACATTTGCTGTGAATCTGAGTGCTTTAAAAACCACAACCATCACCAATCAAATTACAAGTGAAGTAAACAGAGTCTACATGAGCGTTTCAACACGTTACAGAACATCTGTCAATCCGTCTCTCTGGAGCCAAGCAGCAGGGACTGAGTGACTGTATCTTGCCTAGGCCTCTCGCCCACACCCAGCCTGCACGGGAACATGAAAGGGCAGCAGATCAGAGAATAATTAGGGCCTACACTGTAGGGAGCTTGGCAGGCCCAGAAAATTCAGCCTTCTTACTGTCTGTAAACTCCGAAATGCTTTTCACTGGCACACCTTATTTTAAAAGCTGAAGAGTTTATATGATTTTAGGCCTAGCAAAATCTTGGGAATCCTCACAAACATAGATAATCAGACACCTGCATTTTTTGACACTGGGTTTAAACTGGGATATCTCAGACAGACAAGGAAACCATTTTCTTTTACTCCTATGATTGACTAACACCACTTGTAATAATAACTTGGTTTTCTAGGTTGTCTTCCATCCTATTAGTGAGCAGACCCTGCCTTGCTTAGCTTCTGAGGTCGGATGAGATTAGGATACTGCTGAAAATCACGTTTTGAGCTCGTCTGCAATTTCCTCCCACCTGGCTCTCACAAACAACAAAGAGCAGCTTTATTCCAGACAGATGCTTCTTTAATCAACCAACTGGAACACTACCTTCAATGTTTCAGTTTAGAAGTTACTCCTGGCCGGTGGAGTGAATGTATTAATTTAATATGAATCTACATTTAGAGAGAAACTTCACTAACTCCTCTGCAGTTTACATTTTTCTTCATAAATTACACATTTGTCTGTAGACCGACAGTTGTACATATAATCTGAAAGCAGTTATCTGTTTGGATAACAAGAATAGAGATTACTGAACCTTTCTGCTTCGATTCAAAATTGTATTTTCCCTGAGACATTTAGTGCTTTAACCTGACAGCATGCCAGCTTCAAGTCAAAGACTGCACCATCCCCCAGACCACTCGCTGTGCACCGATGAAAGTCACTTTACTTTAGTCAGCCAAAAATAATGTGGAGTAACAATGACAACTACTACTTGTCATCGTTACAGGTTAAGTCCATGCCAGACACATAGTGTCTCGCAGGCCAGAGACGATTCTGGTTTCTAAAGTGTTAGGCAGACTATTGAGCATGCGATTCCCCCGGATGTGATACTGGACTATCAGCAAAGCTGGTACCTACTTACACAGCCTGGGAAAATTCGAGAAAAAGGGGATACAACAGCAGCATCTGCATTGGGGACTTGAACCCACAAGCTGTCAAATTCACACACAGCAAATTAAGGAAACTCAGAACTAGAGCTGAAAAGGCCTAGAATTTATTGAGCAGAATGCTGGACTACCAGATCTGCAGCACAAAGCATTTAAAGCCAAGGGCTAAAATATGAAGATGACTCATTTTGACTCAAACCACAATCGATCATTCTGCGTTCCATATGCTATTTTCAACCAGGATTGGCTGTACAGACAAAGAGCGCACCGCTAGCCTTTAAAATCAGTAACTGTCTTTGTACCATACCAGAAAGGTAAACAGGAAGAGTGAAAATACAGATTAGCATGAGTGAAACCATAGGATTTCAGTAATGTTACGCCCTCTGTGAGGTGCCTAGTTGGATGGGAATATAAATACATGCAGTGAATTAAAAAAAACTACATTATAATAAGCCATGAAGAATAAATCTGCCAAACGATGCTGTTCCTCACAGTGAATACAGAGCATACTTAACAATGCAACATATTAGACATGCAAGACTGAAAACTTTTGACCATTCTGAAATCCTTCTGAAAATCTAAACCGACCACATTCTGTGGTCTGCATCCATTACTGCTGTTAAGTTCTATAAGCAAGCTATAAGCTAAACAAGACCTTTGGCTTTTTTTAAATACATGTTGACTATCCCATAAAATTCTATTACCAGACAGGTGAAACCCTAGTTTAGGTCTAAAGGTTTCTGTTACCTTACATGCACTAGAACTTTTTAATCCACAATCACTTAGATTTGGTTTTGTATCTCTTTTATTTTTTAGATTAGCATTACCCATTTGCTGTTAATGGATAATAACTGTCTCAAGAGATTGCTGGATATTTTTTTTAACTAACAACTTCTCCTGTTTCCATAAGCAACAGGCCCTTTAGATTTAGCTTATGTCTTTACGAACCTGTAACATTTCTGCCTCTTCTATGCGACTGTTATTTAATACAGAACCTACTTTGTGTGACAAAAGACATGTAGTCAGTTTCTTCCTTGGTAAACACCCAAGTGCAAAATTCATTTAATACATCAAGAATTTCACCCATCATCTAAAAACCTCCCACTACTTATTTCTGAGGCTCAAAATTCTTTACTGTGTCACAATGGTGAAAAAAAACTTGTATTACTTTATCCTGCAGGGAAATAGCCTACTCTCTTTGCGTTTCTAATATCCCATCGTACCAGTACTTAAAAATCATTAGACTCCTTTACTGTAATTGGGTTCTTCTTTGTTAATCCTGTTTAAGGTCCCTTCCAGTAGAAGCTTCATTAGAACTGCAGGGGAAATCCTGTTATGTACTGGAATGTACCAGCCGAACCCCTTCAATCACTGAGTCTGGGCCCTGAAAGGAGCTGGAGTCAAGTCGATTGGGAGATTCGCTGACCGTCAGACACTAGCATCCCCTATCTCTGCTGAACCAAGGCAGCTGCAGGAGAAGCTGTTATCAGCAAGGGCTGGGTCTGTGCTCCAGCTCGCATAATACACCTAAAATTCCTGTTTTCTGGATACAGTGTGGGGAAGAATTCAAAAAGGCATAGAATTTAACATTACGCAATATTGGAATGAATGCATATGACACAGAAAATGCCTCAAAATATCTCAGAATTAACTAAAAAAACACTAAGGACCTCATTAATGATTATAAATGAACAACTTTCTAAAAATGACTAGGATTGAATTGCTCTAATCTCTTTTTCAGCATAACTACATAACTATATACAAGATAATTATGTTTTAGAATCTGGCAGAATGAATGCAGTAGAAATACGTGCTTCTCAAAATACTTAAAGTCATGTCAGCCACAAAGATAAAATGTAAAACCTGTATTCAGCACTGGAATCCATGCACAATCCATAAAAAGAGATAAACTGTTTTATAAGTGTGTGGTTTAGTCCGTAATTACTTTTATAAGTCTCGATAAAAATGCAAACTATAAACTTGCTGCTGTCTTTCAATTGTAACAATAAAATAAAACCACAATATCATTAGAAGAATATTCACGTACAGGAAGAGAATACATCTAAACAGTAATCTGTGTATTACTTGCATTACAAGTAATACAGATTCCACAGTTAATTCTGTCTTCTGGTTCCAAAATGTAAATGACACCTTTTTATTCTAGTGTTTAATACAGTGTGCTGTGAATATTAAACAAGAATGTTATTGGTATTAGAGTTACAATTACAGATGTAACACAATGCATATTCTGAAGAAGGGAAATGGCGAGTAAATGAGTCAGTCCCAGAATTCAGACCTGTAATGTCTCAGTGTCATAACCGCAATTGCGATGTTGATCATTACAGAGAAAACAAAACCTGAGAATCCACAAAAGAACTGTTGCACTATGTACAGCTGATTCTTTAGTTATTTAATAGTGCCAACACACAAATAAAGTCTGCAAAACATGATCTTCCAACATATAGTTCATCACAAGCTATTTAATTACAGAAAGACCTTGACAGCAATTTTGGAAACCTCGATAATAGCCTAACTCCAAAGTGTTGCAGGATCTTAGTGCTATCAAATCACTCTGAAGGGAAAATAGACTCAAAAGTCCCAGAAAAATCTCTTGAAAATTAAAGCTGTTTAGTTATTTTTTTTACTTCACTAATTTAATTTGCAGAGTACACAACTTTGCACTTAGCAACATCATGTGGTCTCTAATAATCATTTGAGCCTGAGGTGGTCTGGCAACTCAAGTTCTCTTCATCCATAGGAAAGTTTCAAAATGCACAGAACAATTTCACACAAGAGCTAGTAAACTTTAGTATACTCAAGTCAAAGACATCTTAGCCATGAGGAGAAGCAATTAGCTACTCTCCACATTAAACAACCCAGAACACTGTGATCCACAAAGAGCTGGAGGTCATCTTTTGCCACCCATTGCTGATCTGAATTATTGCCTCTCTATATATTATATATCCATTCATAACTCTTGTCTTTTTCACCCATGTACTGTAATGTGCTATTTATCGTATCTGGATTTATCTTCCATCCTTCATGTTATTCTTTCACTCTATACTGTGCTTCTAGATAGCAAATACACACATAAAAAAGACAAAACAGACCTTCATTTCAGTGTTTCATTGCACAAGTGTCATTGACCCAGCTCCTTACAAATAGCAGACTGAAACACTCCTGAATTAGCACTTTATTAAACTACATGACTTGTAGCTTTGTTTCAAGACCTACAAAAACTGATGTAGAAAGAAGTACCATATATTAAACCCCAATGTTTCTAAACCATAAGCCAATGGAGCTGGGTATCTTTGCCTACCCAATCTCAAAACCAAAAATTTATCTCTTAGGTGACACACCCAGACTGTTTCCTGGGAAGGTAAATTGCTTTTAATTTCTTAAATAATGGGCAGCTTGCTTCCAAAAGTACTGTGAATTAACACAGTACAATTTTCCCCCCAGTCTTCAGCAACTTAACACAGCTGACAGACAAAGCCTTTTGAAAGCACTGAAGTTGCTCCTGAAGTTGTTAATAACAATTCTCCTTGTTTATTCTTATTTGCTTCCTGAAAGTGTGGTTTTCTGTTGCCAAAACATTTGTCCAAAAACAACTCTAAAACTACTATAATTAAGCAGTTTTAAAGTACTTTTTAAAGGGTGTACCTAGCAAAACAGTAAGAATAACAATTAATTCCATGCTACAACATTGTGTGAATAACTTCTTCTGGGATATCTTCTACTAGCATTACTCCTGTAATACCAGATGAATGTGTTGGAAAAAACTAAAATACTTGCTTCACTAGATTCACAACATCAAGTGGCACATAAAAGAAGGTGGTACTTAGGACACTAAATACAATAACATAGAACTCCTCAGGAAAAAAAATGACATTAGTCATTTTAGAAGTCAAATTCCTAAAGTTTTTCAAGAGTGTCCCACACTTCGATCTTTCGCCGATACTCCTGTGTTTGACCAAACATAAATGCAACTCCACCACAACAGAACAAGTGCACTAAACCTCTTTGTGTTTTAATTTTTTTTTTTGCGTTTGAAGCATTACATAATCGTCAGAGTTCATAAGTAGCCTCTTCAAGCCAGGCCTTTTCCATTTGGTATTTACAGCTTATGCTTTTGATACCTCCAAATAATTATCTGCAGCTGTCAACATTAATCAGCATCTGCCAAGTGTTTGACCAGTCTCAAATGTTACCTAAATCTTTTGAATTTGATTTGCTGCTTCTACATAGTTGGCTAATCCTTTGTTTTTGATTTAATTTTACATCTCTCCTTTCCATGAGTTCCACCGGTAAGATACCATCAGGCCCTGGGGATGTACTGATCTCGAGTGCTTTTAGTACCTGAAACCCTTCTGCCACCTCTATGTTCATTCCATGCAATAAAGAACCATGTGGTTGAGAGAACACCTGAGAGAAATACTAATTTAGTACATGAGCCAATCCCAGTTGCTTCTCAGTTTTGTCGAGTACTGTACATATTTTTTCTTTATAAACCACTTTACTGTTTTAGTACTAAAAAAACCTTCTCTAACTTTAGCCCCCTTTGCAACAATCCTTTAAATCTCTACCTTGACTTTTCAAAGTCTTTTCTATAAGCTTGCAATTCATTGCTCTCCTTTTCTTTAACTTGATCTAGTGATTTTCAACATGCATTACATAATGCACTTTATTCTCCCTTCTATTTTTCCTAATTCAGTGGTTTTTAACTTTTGATTTTCTCATTCTTGGGTTAAATGTACGCCACGATTTATAGCTTCTCAACTATTTATTGGTTTTATTTATTGAATCTCAACCAATTCTATATCTATCTTATCCCATTTCACTTCTTTTTCTCTTAATAAAACTAGATCGATACAAGCATTTCCTTCACTGTGTGCTCTCATAGGTGTGAAATGGAATGAAAAATCAGTCTTTATCCATGTTTCTGATGCTGACAGTACTATAGGTTTTTCCCAGTCTATGAAGGTAAACTTAAAGTCTTCCATAAAAGTGTTAAATTCTGCTAATAAATTAATACATCTCATGATACAGTTTTAAACTATAACTAAGCTCTGAATTTGGTTGTCTACACTATACCTTTAAAAATGTCTGACCCACATAGGTTCTGTAACTCTTGATACTTCTCGGTTTATTTCCTAGTCTGAATCCTCTTTTTGAAATGTAGCACTATACTGTACTTCCTCTTCTTCTCTCATGTCTTTTCAGAATAGTATGTAACCACTAATGCTATGTTAGTCTTCACTGGTTTTTAGCTAGCCTTGTTTTGCGATTCCAATTACATCATAATTGTCTGCTAATGTGATTTCTAAAAGTGCATTTAAGCTTATACTTTTGAAAAAGGCAGAAATACAAAAAATCACATGTGCACATCATTGAAGGTTTAAATCCTAGAAATAATCTCACGTTTAAACTTAAAATCCTAGGAAAATGGTGAGACCGACAGCTGATAACAAAATGGTGAACCATCAACTTCTGAATGATCTATGAGTTTTAAATGTTACCTTTTCATCTCAAGCTGAAGAATTCGGTTAATTGGAAAGTGTCTTAGTGGGTCAGGGCTGACCATTTTTCCAAATTTTCTAAAAACATCATTGCAAGAATATTAATGCAGTGTTTTTAAAACTGGAATTGGAAGCCAAGTTAAATCGATGATGAAGCAGTTAACAAGATAATTACTGTACATGCGATTCATTAAAGTGGATTTCTTTAAGTTTAGTAGCAACTGCAAAGGTAGAATGAAATAAACTTTGTTTTTTCTTATCAGGGTGAGTGCTGCTCTTAAACTGATGAAGGGTATATATAAAATAAATAGCTTTCACTTGCTTCATAGTCAATTGTTACTGCATTCAAAATTTGCAAATACCTATTGAGTCATATTACTGATGCATAAAAAAGCCCAGAGACAAACCATGTTTGTTCACATTGTGGAAATTGGCTGTCTGATTTTAACTGATTTTACTACTGGTGACCCAATGTCTACTTACACCCCAAAGTTAAAAAAGAGGTACTTTCTTTAACTGTCACATTAATCCCTACTACAGGCCCTGCCATTTTCTGCACCCACACAAGCTGCTACCACACAGACCTGAGGCCTTGTCTCACTGCAGTCTTGTGGAAATTCCCATTTTCAAAGCCCTCACACACTGTATGGCTTTACTTGGCCCACATCTTAAGTGAAGGTGAGAATGCTTTAGTTACGTCTAATACAGCAGTTCTCAACAGTAGAAGTGAAATACTGTACGCTCACATAAATCCTGTTTAGTGTGAGACTAATCACACCCTTGACCTTTTACTTAGACATTAGGGTGGGGAAACAGAAAATTGTGAAATGCCCATGGAGGAGAACGAAGGACAAAACTGGAACACAACCTGGACAGGGCCAGATCATGATTTATGGTACACTGCCTGTTTAAAATAAACATTTCCCTAGGTTTCTTTGCATGGTAAATATACTAATTATATATTTAAGGATTTTAATATGTATTAAAGTAAAGGATGCGCCAGTACAATTGTAGGCTTTTAACAGGATAGCTCTTAAGTGCTAAGTTACATTACCAGCTATCGGAGTTCATTTTGGCTGATAATCAATGCTAATATTGCTGCTTATTTCCCAAATTGAATAGAAGGTTTGGCTTGGCAAGTGCACTGATACAGGCTTTTCTAAAGTATAGCACAAGTGGGGAATGTACCCTGTTGCAAATACATCTCAAAAGAAAGCTGCATCAGCTCTGACTGAAATGCCAGCACAGTGCCTTTCTGCTTGCTTCTTGTAACAATGTTGACAGTGAATGATAGTTTAGAACCACTTAAGTAGTGAATAAGAAGAGGAGGAGAATGTCAAGTCACAACTTCACTCAGAAACTAAACCCAGTCATTTTGAGAAGGGCCATTCCAGTGCCTTCTTTAAATAGCATTTATTAGCTTATTATTTCTGTAAAATGCAACACAAAGATTAGTTTTAGTTAATCTTGTCTCTGCCGGCTGTGGATGTATCTATGGAGCACTAAAGTAGAAACTGTTATCAAGATAACTATTGCTTTAATTTATCAACTGAAGCAGCCCATAATTTTGTATTTGGTTTAAAATCAAATATAACTTACAACTGACATTTCATAGACTTTTGCTTAAATTCACTTCCAATACAACAACAGCTCCATCAGATTCCAGCTCCACCTCAAGTCTCTCCTGTACAAACTGCACCTTTAGATCTAGTGATTCATCCCTGTATTTACTTTCACTTCCCTGTCCTGTACAGTATGCACTTTGGTTTCTGTCAGCTATGATTCATGATCTGGATAATGGTGTCTTGTACCAACTGTATTGTTTCCAAATGATGATAATAAGTCCTTGGATTTCTTTTGACTATCTGGCTGAAGGAACTGAAACTGAAAGTTTTGGAACTGAGAAGACAACAAGACAATCTGTTCCAAGTATTTAAAATCCTCCAAAAACATTGACAAAGTCAACTCAGTGGACCTTATTAGAATAAACAGTTAAAACGGGAATAAAAGGACGCAGATGCCAAGTCGCTGGAAGAGCATTTTAAACCTGACAACAGGAGACTCTTCTTTAAGCAAAATTGGGAATATGGAACAAGCTACCAATCCATGATGTTGAAGGTAATACCTTGGTTTCTTTCAAGAAGCAGCTTGATGAGATTCTTGGATGGCTTAGTTACGAACTACTAAATGGGTGAGATGGGCCACACGGACTCCTCTCATTTGTAACTCTTTTATGTTCTTATGTTATATATGCAACAGGTACAGAGTTAATTATCACTCAAGGGAGTGCGATTGGTATAGGTTTAGAGTTATAATCTATCTTTTTGCTGTTGATGGACTAATGCTACCAGATATTTTATACATTGGAATATGTCACTTATTCCTTATTTTTTTCTACCTATATCAGGCATGTATGGAACAAAGCATTGTCTAAAGTATTCTGTGTGGAAGTTATTCCACAAAGATTCTTCTACAGTAGGTGTATTAGCAGCTTGAGGATGTTTAGGATCAATACACTGCATTACTATCCACGAGAACCCAAGATAGGTTGAACAGCAATCACATATTTGACAATGTTCGTTATCTCCTACATGTGTAGTTTCATCTGATTGCCTTTAGAAATGTCTTGTTACAGTGGACACTGCATTATGGATGATCCTCTTGTGGTTAGGCTCTTGCATTGCTCCTGTAGTGAAAACCCAGAATAATCTGGCTAGCAAATAACAGTTTAAGCCCACTACACGAGCATACTTAACACAATCTAACAAAAAGTTTAGAAAAGTGAATTGTAATGCAGGATGAATATGTGGAAACCACAGAGCCATTTTTCAAAGGACTTTAAAAGCTAACCAAGTCCAGAAGATTGCACTATTGTGATATCCTTTTTAGGGAATGGCTTTCTTTGCTGAGCTATACTACCTAATTAAACATTTTTGAAAGTATCCCGAATAAAAGTCTACAGATTTCCACAAGTAGGTCTTCCAAAACAGTAACTGAAAGTTCACCTGTAGTCTAAAAAGGGCTTATAAATCTGCATCGTATCAAAACTACTTTACACTCAAATATCTACAAGGGATTTACTTTATAAAAGCAATCCTTCAAGAAGGGTACTTGTGGAAAAAAAACAAAATGGGACATGTCATAAGCACGTACTCTACAGTGCTGAACGGTTGCACAACATGATGAATGACCATGTTCTGGGCGTTCTATCTTCAATCTAAAAGTAGCACAAATAAAAGAAAGCAAGAACCAGCCAAAAGTGATATTTTTAAACTTTTCGTGGCACGGTGTAGTAAAATAAGCCTGTTCTTTAACGGAAGCTCGTTTTTAGGCATTTAAAGTAATTTGAGAAACATGTACCGCTCACGTCCTGTGCTTTGATTGTTTGATATCTGTACTTTCCCATGAGAAAGGGCATCGCGCTGTTCCTGTCTGCTTTTGAAAGGAATGTTCCTAAACTGTTCAAGTGGGATACTCATTCATACGTTTTGTCAAGTGGTGATCTATCAACACATGAACTCATCAGCACAATAAAAAAGCATCCATGATCCAAAAGGCATGAGAGCTTTCTTTTCCTCATCTTCCGTCACACATCAGCTAGCTTTGTCTCACAACCCCATTTTCTTTCGTAAACCCTGCTGGCAGGTGCAGCTGCATGTACCGGCTTACAGCCAGCCAGGCCAGACCTGCACACAGGTAAAGTGGAGCACTGACAGTGCTACCTGCCCACGTAGCTTTTACCTTCAAATAAATGAACTTATTTAATGCTAGGCATCACATGCGACAAATTTACAGAATCGGGCATCTCACCTTCGGCAATTACTCTTTTGATCCTCAGCTTCATCTCGCCGAGCTCCACGGTTTGCCCTACGAAGTCATTCTGGTCCCGGCTGGCAGCCCCAGCAGAGCCGGGCCCCGCCAGGAAATCAAGTGCCGACTGGAAGAGCGACATTATTCGTCCAGCGTCCGGCCCCCTCAGGGAGACAGTGCTATTGTAGCTTCAGCAAAAATTCAGATCTATAGGATACCTCGTCCCTAAAAATCCAAATCTGGGAAACCACGGCGTTTTATTCAAATTATAGAACTACTCATTCGATCTTCTCACCGCATCAACACACTGTTCCTGCAACCAGAGAACAGCCACCATCATCACTGCACTTCCGGGAGCTCTGACGACAACAGTTACGTCACCTAGAGCCCAACCTCGACCAGTTCTGCTTACACATGCTGAATAAATTAAAGAAAAACAATGAAGTCTGTAAAATGATACCAGGATTTATTACTACTACATGTGTATTAATTTATTCTATATGAGTGAAAAACGTTGTACTTATTTCACAGAAACACTTTGAATTTTCCTCAACATGTTTAAAAAAATTAAGGACGAGATGAATGAAACAGGTTACAGCGCAATTCTACCAAGGTTAGTCTAGCAACACCGCCTTGCTTTTGTCAAGAGAAACAAAAGTTTAACTTTTCAACTTTAGGTCTCTACGGTGTTATCTATAGCTTTTTGTTATGAGAAAAGACAGAAAAGGGAAAACACACATTATTTCTGTTAAATTTGTAATTATTGGCAAGTGACATACCCTATCAAGATGCGCTGAAGATAATGTACCACGAAAATAATTATAAAATAATAGCAGTTATTATATTATGTGAAAAAACGTTTTTTTAAGAGACGTGGTTACTATTTTTAAAGGCGTTATGTGATATACACACATGATGTAACACTGCCCATGTATTAAGCTTTATTTTAGTAAAAGTTTTGAATTGGTTTACCGTTTTTTTTTTGTTTACAGACATGCAAGAACAAGAAAAGATTCAATATTGGAATCTACACGTTTTAAATCTTCAAGAATGTTAATTCACCCTTACTGTTTGATAACGTGTCAAACTATTAGGTTAACTTGTTCCCATGTTAGTATTACATTCACTTATTCCACTGACTAAAAAAAGGAATAAAATGTAAATGAAAGTCAAAATGACATTGGATAAGAACACATAAATATATATATAAACACAGAGCATGGCTAATATTGTTGTTTAAAGATTCAGAAAAATAAGGTAACGTCGAATTTATGTTAAACACCTTATGCATGAATATAAGGCCAGCGTGCAATAAAAAATATATTTATTCTTATAGTATTTTTTTAAGGTTGAGCTTCAAGCATTACTGTGTTGTCTGTCGTTCACTGTTGTAATCTGAATAGGCTATTCCCCCCTCCTGCAGCGTTTTTCTTATCTGTATTTGGGCAGAGGTTGTTGGTCTCTTCTGTGCCTCCTGTGATTATGCTTAACGCGAACAAGGGTATGATTAAGCACACTGTGTAATTCAAGGATCAGGTGGGGTTTTCTTTTTGCAACGACCTTTATTTGCATAATTAAAAAATATGCAATTCGCAATTATTTCGCCGAGCAATTAGCGACTCTTTTTATGAGAGCATCACGGTTCAAATAAAGTTAAAATCCACTAAGTCACAGTAGATGTGGGAAACATTCTCTACAATTTGTACGGGCTATGTGGGCGTTTATGTTCTGCAGAAAAAAACCGCTAACACCTGAAGAGTTTGTGTTAAGCTATGTCAATGAAGACGACTATACGAAGCATGGACTCCTGAACCAAAAAGTTTCCTAATCACATGGGATATTATACAGAAATCCACAAAGTGCTATGTCCAAAATAGCTACGGATTTCTACACACAATTCCATACAATTGATGTGCCACACGATATTTTCTAAGACGAACGTGTCTTCAATTAAACGTAGCAGTTATATCATTGTCAAATAAGAACGGAACGTTAAATGGGGATCTAATTCTATATGTCAGCATCCCGAAATTAATATTCCCCAGCCTTGGTATAAAAGCAAGAATGGTATGAACATTAACAATCCACCAGCCTAGAAATGTACTACTGTATATTAAATTTACAGTGGAGCATATTTCGCAGCGGGAGGAGCAAAGAAAAAGCTACTACAAAAATGGAGACTTGACCGCCTCGTAATTTTTCTTCAGTACAGTTTTGCTGATCGTAGTCCTCTTTGTGTCGCATAAAATCATAAAGCTCTTTTCAAACTTCGCCTTGGTTTCTATACAATCGTAACAGCTAACTTTTCTTTGCTTGCCCGAAGATGCCATATGACCACAACAGAGCAGTCATGTGCCCGCTACGCTAGAGTCACGTGGCTGTGTGAGTCAGCAACATGGCGGTGGACGTTTATGTCATTTTCTGAAAAGGGATTCTGAGTTTCCAATGCCCTGATTCGGACAGGATCATTCTCTCTGTTCTGATCCTACTGCAGCCGCAGAGATTCGAAGGAAGGGAGAGACAATAGCGAATATGGAGTGGTTCAGCGATGGATCTCCTGGATTTTCTAGGGAGAAAGATGGTGAAAGTGTCGGTTCGAACAGCCTCCTGAGTTCGCCACTGTGCCAGCAGGTACTTACTGACTGTAGACAGAGGTGAATCTTGTAACGGTTGCTGAAAGTCAACAGATGCACGCTGTTCTCATGCAGTAAATGCACACAACTTTAAAATGTGTCAGACAAAATCCCTTAAAAACAAGATAAGTAGTGAATTTGTAAAAATCTCATTGTTTACTAACTTTATTCTTCCGAATAAGAACCCATCTCTGAAAATTGTATATTACGGTCTTCCGATTTGTTATTATTGTAAATACGTGTTAGTAATGTAAAAGTTGTAGGAAATGCTGGATTCCTGCTAACATACTATAGCTATATCAAACGACGTGTTTTGCAGTGCACGTTATTATTAAATTCTAAACAATAACCCGCAACTAACTTTACACTTCAAGTACAAGTTCAACTGCATTATTTTCAGAAACTAACACTCTTCCATGGATAACGAAATATACCCTGAGCTTCAAAATCAACTTGTCTCTTATAACTGAAGTAGGGAAGTTTTCAGAAACATGTAAGTCTTTTTTGCTTGGTGTTCTGACATTTTATTGAGCAGCCTATATTTAGGCTAGGCAAGCTAATTAACCTGATTAGCATTTGTCATGAGAAGGGTGATTAACAGGGTGTCTGCTGTGAAAGTCACAGGTTAGTAGTGTGGGTGGTTACTGTTGGAAGCAACATAAGGAGAATGCATGTATCTTGATACATGCTTTGCATCAGGTTGCAAGATGCTGACATGTGGGCTTCAGTCCCATTCCCATTATAGAGCTTAGATAAGACTGTGCCCGTTCATTGGTCTCTGAGCCCCAGATGTCCAATGTTTTTCCAGCTCATCCTGCAAACATTCAGTGAGGCTTAAGACTGGTGAGTAGGGCATCGATGGCATAATTGTCACATTTCCAGCTCACAAGAAACAAAATCAGTGCAGTGATGTTGCCCTCAATCACTGCAACTGGAGTTCTGTAAGGGAATAGACACTTCTCCACAGACCTTCGCACTTGGACCTCACCCATCGATTCTGGCATTGTCGGACAATCTAGCAAGATGCCATGTCTCATAGTCTCATAGTCTCCCTGACTGTGGCCAGATCATTGACGGGCTGTGTTTGACTTTAACATCTTGCCAAGTTAGAATTTGCTGGCTGTGAATAACCCTGACAATGAGGGACAGTGTGCTGACTTACTCCAGCCTCCAACATACTGATGGGTTGACAGCATTGTTTTCTCAATAAGTGGGACATAATGTTTCCTTGCAGTGTTAATTTGTTATTTTGTTGATTTTCACCAGGTGTGACTTTCAGCAGGTTTCATCACATGCAAAATCCACTCTTCAAGCTATGGGGTAATTTTAGTGATTATACAATAATCACTTGAGTGTTTTAGGCTCAGTCAAGAATAATCATTGAATCAAAATGCAGCCAAATACATTAGCCAATATTCAAAACCTGTTTACCATTTTTCTGAAACTAAAACAGTAAAACTAAAGTAATGTATTTTTAATTTTTATATATTTAGTTTAAAATTTTGGATTTAGAATGCAGTCAGTTCATTGTAACTGAATGATATCTAATGAGACAAAGCTACTTGCTTCTGAGAAGCTAATGTCCTACAGTATGACCGGTTTGCATGCACAAGAGCTCTGGCGACGTTACAGGCCTTAAGAAATGGTGGCCCATATTAAAAGTACACTCTATACAAGAGTTTTTACTTTTCAAATGAATAAAAGTGCATTTATTAAGGGAAAATCCCTAGTGGATGTTAAAATTGTATTTTTGGGACATAAAAAGGGCTTTTGTGCAAGAAACCGGTCCTTCAAATTAGACCTGATTGAGACTGAGCTTTAAAAATATAACAAATGCTGACTGTTATGGGTATTAGCAGGGTAATGTTGTAATAACAGAAATATTATTTTCTAATTGTCTAGATTTCTGGTTTGACAAAGTCATGTTTGATGACTGTTGGCTTTGCCTGCAAGACCTATTATAGAAAACGTGTCTAACATTCAGAAAAAAGTGACTGTTCGTGTCACTGTATCCTAACACCTAGCGCGCATAATTTGAAGTTGACCTCTTTAACTACTCCATATATATTAGTTTCTGGTTTCAGTTCATACAGTGCTATTTGTTGATCAGTAATAAATGCCTTAAATAGCAATCAGGAAGTTATACTTAACCCTTGTTCATCTTTTGCAATCTTTTAGTGACTGAGACATGTCTGGGTGCGTTTGGTCCCTCGCCCTGATAGCATCTGTCGCTACAACAAGATGAGTTATGAGATTGAAGTACCAAAAGTTCCAAAGTCAGAAATCTCTATAAAGATGGCAAGGTAGTTGCAGTGGAATTGAGATGTAATTCTGATCTGCAGGATGGGCAGTACCACCTGAAGACGGGGTGGGAGCGGGGTTAATTCAGACTGGAAGCAAATCGCTTGGGGGGGATTTCAGCTGGTTTGAGGGATTCTGCTCTCTAGATCTCGAAGGGTGGGAGGGGTGGGAGCTGTTTGTCCACAACCTACCACTTATGCTTCAGTGTTTCCAATTTAGTATTCTTGTTGAGAAGGAAGAAATCGGCCTCAGAAGACGATTTTCGGCGGGTTTTCCTGGTTCACCGACGGAGATGTTGGCGATGGGGCAGGTTGAAGAGCAGCTGCCGACTGCCATTTGATACGATGCACCATCTGTGTCCCAGGTCGGCGCGGCCAGCGTGGAGTCCCTCTGCAGGAGCCAGCAGCAGTGCGTGAAGGACTCCATCGTCGGCAGCTGGCAGCTGGCGGAGGCTCAGGACAGGCTGTGTGGGCTGGAGCTGCACGGCTCGGAGTCGGCGGAACAGGAGCGTGCCCGGGCCCAAGCCAGCTCCGCGGAGCTCTCTCAGACCGAAAGGGAGTGGAGGCACAAGGAGAGCCTGCTGGGCAGTGAGGACAGAAAGAGCCCTGTGCTCTGTAACGCCTACAGCAGAGATGTGTTCAATAAGGTATGGGTTTCACGCAAGAACCGTACGGTTACGGTAGTAACAGCTGATAAATACTCAACAACCATCTGTTTGGTACAACTGTATGGCTTTCTTTGTGCAGAATTATTTTTTTCAAACCAGAAACCTGAATGATGTCATTTGAATAACTCTTATTAATAAGATGGATTTTAATACCACAGATGTTAAGTGAGGCAAGGTTTGATAGCAGTCTCATAAAATGTCAGCACTGGTTAAGTTAGGATATTGCAGTTAAGAGCTAAGCTCATCAGCCACTTGCATTTACCAGTTTAACAGACTGTATTCAATTAAATACACTGGGTTTTTTTTTGCAACATCTCTTCTACATTTTAAAACAAAGATTCAGACTTGTTTTTTTTTTTTAGCCAAAGAACTCGGCTAAAAGCTCGTCTAAATAGCTCACCTATAAGTGATGTAGGAGAATACAGCTTTGCTCTTGTACTTCATATGCATTCATCAGGGCAGAAGCTATTTCCAGAGGAGCTGCTCTTGCAGAGAGACTAATGAGATCTTGTTTCACTGCAGAGGCATTGACCCAGCTTTAAAGTAGACTCCGCCAAGCTGACTCTGCGTCCTCGTCTTTTTCAGCTCCTGGGTGCACGCTGCAGATCTGATCTGATGTTCTGCACTATTTCTCTTACGTGACCTAGTAAGACACTCCTGGGTTCAGGTGCAAAGTGTTATCTCTGCACAGCACCTGCTTTAAGGCTGAGCTGTGTTGCAACACCTCCAGTCTGTGGTTACTGTCACCTGGGAATCCAAATGGAACGCTGCTACAGATTTGAACAGAACAGTATCCATCCATGAAATTTTAGCACACATCAAAGTGTTCCACTGGGCCTGGTAGGATGGCTAGTATCCGGGATAGGTTACTTTTCATGAGCCAAGGAGTTGTAACTCCGTGTTGTGTTATCAAGCTGGACTCGACACATGTAGAGAGGCAATTTGAAAGATATACTGTACATGTATGACATTCAAAATGTCGACAGATCTTCATGGTCATTACAAAGACGGTCGATTCCAGATATCCTGTACTAGTGAAAAACCTGGATTCGTTTAGATTCTCAAGGCTCCTTTGGCACAGGTCTTCTACGAAGTCATTCACTTCCTCAAAAAATGCCTTCTTCTGGTCATTGTGTTTCATCTCTGCCCACGGGATGAAGTTCATGAAGCCCAGTCTCATAGCTTCATGTATACACTTGTGCACTCAAGCTGCAGGATACATCTTACCTTCAGGAACTCTAGTTACTGAGTTCTACACTAATGCTTCTTTCAATGAAAAGATCTTGAAGGCAAGCATACTGAAATACGTTTTCAAGAATTGATAAGGCATTGTAGATGCTGTGACATGTGCCTAGTCGAAGGATGAGGTTTCCATGCTTCTGTTCTTGCTTCCAGTATATTTTTGCTGCTTTCATACAGAGAAGTAGTCAAAACCAGTTTTAAGTAAGTACTGGTATACTAATGATGAGCTTTGTCACTTAAAAGACAATAAGAGGTGTACTCTTTTCTGTAGTTAGGTTAAAGGTAGTTTGTAATCATTTATTATGTTTGTTTTATGCAGAGTATTATTAATGTGCAGAACGGAAACAAAGA
Source organism: Atractosteus spatula (assembly GCF_055471065.1). Taxonomy (NCBI): domain Eukaryota; kingdom Metazoa; phylum Chordata; class Actinopteri; order Semionotiformes; family Lepisosteidae; genus Atractosteus; species Atractosteus spatula. The sequence continues at coordinate 53,939,914 of NC_142708.1, read as the reverse complement.
GGCAAATGATGATCTTAGCCAAACCTTTATCCAGAAATATGAAGATCAGTTAAGGCATTATGGTAAGTCAATTTGAATGTTTTTTCATTTGCTTTTTTCATATTTGCAACCCCCCAATTGAAGTGTTAGTGTGTCAATTGTTAGAAATAAGATCGGAATTATTGATGAAATAAGACTGGGATATGTTTTTCAAGGTATGCTGAGGCGATGGGACGACAGTCAGCGATTCCTGTCTGATCACACTCATCTCATTTGTGAGGAGACCGCAAATTACCTGGTTCTGTGGTGTTTCCGCCTGAGCGCAGAAGAGGTACCGCTGGATTCTTTCAGGCATCCTTTCAAGAGGGTCCTCAGCTCACATTCGTGTAGAATTTGAGAAAACTGGATCCCAGTGGTCAAAGCATTTTGAATACCTACCAGAGAAAACGCATTAGGACGGCACTTTGGCGCAGTGGTTAGCGTTGCTGCCTCGGGGTCCTGGTTTCAATTCCATGGGTGCTATCTGTGTGCACGTTCTCTATGTGTTCATGTGGGTTTCTTCTGGGTGCTCTGGTTTTCGCCCACAGCCCACAGACTTGGCTTCTGGGAAAATTTGCCCTGGTATGAGTGTGTGCATGTCTGTGTCTGTGTGTGTCCTGCAATGGACAGGAGTCCCATCCAGACTGTATTCCTGCCTTGCAGCTGTTGCTAGCCGAGATAGGCTTCGACCCCCCCTTGACCCTGTATTGGAAGAAGTGGTTAGAAAATGGATGGATGGAAAGCAAATTACTTGTAAATTGAATTTTACCTACTAGATGTGCAAGATAGCAGTATCAAAAATTTAAATTAGTGCAGTTTTGTTGTTTTTTTTCCATTTTTTCTGTCTTGTCTGATAGTTTAAGTGTTAATTGTGCAATAATTAAATGAGAATTGTAGGCAGTTCCTCCTAGGAGCAGAGAGACTTTATTAATTTTGCATTGAGATTTCTTTGCCAATTTGAAGGAAGGAACTGGCTGCGATTATTTTTTTGTAGAAGCCTTGAATGCATTGTCATTAATAAGAACAGAACCAGTTTTTTTTCCTGTTTTGTAAGGAGGTGTCCTACTAAGTCAGTGCTGAAAGTGTGTTCCAATGCACCAGACCTCCATTGAATTTCTGAGAAACTATCTGTATCTGTGTCTCGCAGAAAGAAGCTCTAATGGAGCAGGTGGCTCATCAAGCAGTGGCCATGCAGTTCATCTTGGAGATGGCCAGCACCAATAAAGAGGATCCGAGGGGCTGCTTTCGAAAGTTCTTCCAAAAAGCCAAAGTAAGGCAATGTTACACTCAACATGCAGTTAGATCTGGATGGGTTATAGCATACACAGGTCTTGTAGCTTACTAGTTTCCTACTGTGTCGTAATGTGACCTGTTATGGCACAAAATCATTTAGAATACAGTAAGCTGTAATTACCAATTGGGGATTTAAAAAGCCAGATCTTCCTTATCTAACTTTAAAGGGAGTTTAAACAAGTAACAGCATAATGCACACAGGGAGAGCATATGAATATATAAATATATTTAGACTTTACAAAGGCTTTTTGGTCAAGTTTCTTAGGAATTCTCAAACTTCAGGCTGTAGACATTCACAATAATCAAACATGGAGAGTTTAATGCTAAAAAGTAAAACAAAAATCAGTGCTTTGACTGTGAAGTGTTCTGCAGACAGAATGGGGCAAATGAAGCAGAGAGCAGGAATGTGACGGGGGGAAAAAAAAAGAAATGTAAAAAGGGACCGGAAGAGATGAAAAAGAAAACTTGTAAATAAAAAATCAAGTGACTGTCATCACTACCTTTTTGTGGTAAAAAAAAACATGTGGCATTTAGTTAATAGTGTAACAGTTGGTTATAAAAAAAAGCAAACAAAATAGTAACGGGGTTAAGTGAGTCCTTTAAATAGCTAATATCTTGGGAACAATCCCCCACTAGAGTTTAAAGTGGTATTACAGGGCTTAGCAAAAGAGCAGTCTGAAATGTGTGTCCACAATGGAAAATATTCTTCCACAATAATAATTTAACACATGACGGTAATGTAAGAAAACACCACTGACATTTACAAGGATGGTTTGTCTTAATGGAAAATAGAGTTGACTCTAACATTATGAGAACTGCATCCCTGTACTTTCTTTAATTTTAGGAAGGCCAGGAAGGCTACGTGAATATCTTCACAGCTGAACTGGAAGCTTTCAAACAGCGAGTGAGAGAGTACACAATGAAGTGCAAGAGTCAGACTTTTACAGCCCCCGAGCTTCAGAACACCCCAACTGTTAGCTTACTGGACCCTAAAGAGGTCCTGGAGTCTTTACCACCTGTGAGTATGGTCTTCTCTGTCTTTTGTGCTCGTTTTTTGTTGTTTTTTTTTTTCAAATAGAAGAAAATAATATTGTGCCTACCCAAAACCTTCCATCTGCCATCCCCCTCAGTAGTTCTCCACTCCACGCTTGTCCCCATGGATCTCTAGGTCAGACAGCTACAACGAACTGCCAATCAACAAGCCTTTAACTTCATCAGCAGAGCACTCCAGCCTCCAGTGTCCCTATATTGACAACATGAATCCTATCTGCAGGAGTACAAGGACTTGACTAGTTAATGGATCGAAAGCAGCACAGATGAAGGGGTGATGCTCAGTAAAACAGGGATTTGTATTAGGACTATTGCTCTTCCTAATGTGTACTAATGTTTTCGATTCTTATCTATAGAATAAGAACCGAAACAGGACAATCAGCAAACACGGTAGAAACTGCAAACTGCAAATAAACTGTGGAAAGTTTCCGATAGAATTCAAGACTAGGTGAACACTTCTCAGGTGGCTTTTAATGTAGACAACTGCAAAGTATTACATGCTGGTAGCAACTTATGAACTAAAAATATAAGGATGGAACTGCTGAACTTAGCTTGTGAAAAACACTTACATTGATATTTTTCCCCCTCTTGACTGAGTAATACAAAAGGATAGGATATATGATTAGAAGTGCTGAATCTAAGTCAAGGGATATTACATTTTTAAGGCACTATTAAAGCCTAAATTTAATTTTGATGTTGACTGCTGACATTGCTGCTCTTGAATCAGTCCAGGGAAGAGTGGCCAGATACATTCCCAGGCTTAAAAGCATGCCCTGCACTGACAGGCTAACAGAACTAAACCATTTTCGATTCGAGCAGAGAAGACTACAAGCGGATCAGTTACAAGTATTCAGAATCCTCAGAGGCTTTGATCAATGAAGAAGAAGTAGAAAATGAAATGAAGCAGAGCTTTTAAAACCGAGAAAAGGGGGCACTTCTTTACAAAAAAGGTTTAGTGCGAGTCTGGAAAGCACTACCCAGCCATAATGTATTTTACTGTAGGAAGCCTAATCTTTCATTCGTTTTGATATAATTGGGGATTCACATGAGTGTCTCGTCGTACTTTTAGCTGCCTGGTAGGGCTTAGTGCTGAGGATGTAGGTTAGTTTTCCTGCAGCTTTCTTTGCTGTCTTAACAAGATCTCTTGAGACATAGGAACTGTCTTAGACATAACAAGAGGATGCAGCAAGATGCTAAAATGATATTAAGTAAAACAATTAAAATAAGAATGTATTAACAGTGTTAAATGCCTTGAATTATATTATGGTGCAGTTTCAAAAGTGTGATTTTAAAGTGAATTGTTTCACAAAGAAATAAAAAAGTGTCCCATTTCATGTGCGTAGGCCATAGATCATTGTGGTGTCATGGTAACAGCAGTAGAATCCCAGGCAAACAGTGAAAATCTCCAGACTGTTCCATATTAATCTGCTGCAAAAAATAGGCATTCCAAGTAGGATTAAAAGCTAAATGCCTGAATAGCAACTGAGTTTAGTTTTTGCTGTTCAGGCTGTGGAGGAGTTTTGGGCTTCACAGATAATGCTGCTGCTGCCTCACAGATCTTGGTTCAGTTCCAGACTGGAGTCCCTTCTGTGTTAAGTTTGCATGCCCGTGTGAACCTGGTGCTTCCACCCACCTTCCAGAGTTGCTCATGTACTTGCTCCGCAATCTGCTGGCGACCCATCCACGATGTAGTCCTGCTTAGTGCCCCTTGTGCTTTCCAGGATACGTTGTAGGTCTTTTCAGGGCTTTTACCAGAAATAAGCAGCCTTCTGATGTTCAGGTGGTATTAAACACCAAAACTGGGAACACTAATAATTATAGTAATTCTATTTTTTAAATTTGGAATTGTGATTTATTGACAGAAATATAGTACCAACCAAAACAATTGGAATAGCAAAGTCAAAACATGTATTTTTGCTTTACAGTCAGAACTTTGATTTGTGACCATGAGAATAATATGAATGATGAATATATTTGGGGAACAACTGACTTTAGATGTGGCCTCATTATTAGTAGTAAAGATAAAATTGCTTCTCTCCCTTCTGTTGAAGGACCTGAAGAGGGGTTTTCAGCTGCAAGATATGCAGATTCTGCAGAATGTTCTCAGCAACATGAACCCACAGGTGAGCTGACAACTCTTATGTAAATGTTTTTGTTTCTTTATTAAAAATGAACACAAGATGAAAGTGTACTCTTAATATTTTTAAAGTTGTCATTGAGGCATGTTCAAAAGTCTCCTGCTTGTATAGAAATGAAATTTACCTGGGTAAGTGTTACGTTCTCTTAATTTCAGAGGTAAAATGATAATTTTATCAGCAGGTCTCTGTGCCAGCAGTTTTTTTTTCTCCAGAAATTCATTGTAGTGTTGCCCATTTCTTACAGAACACAGTTTGTGGCCTGTTTTAGAGTTCTGACTTTTAGCCTTTTGATTATTAAAAATAAATGATTGTGGACCATGTACTTCTCATTTGGACAGCTTTCTATAGTAACAGATGATGTCATCTTCAGCAGTAGGAAGTAGCTTTTTAATAAATTGCTCTGAGACCAAAATATGAAAATAATATTTGTGAGCTAATTGTGTCTGATGACTGAAGAAATATATCATCAGTGGCACAGCATTCACATACCTTAAGGCTATAAATAGGGTGATGAGTATTTTACTCTGTGAGCTGTCTGACTGGTATTGTATTTTAAAATATTTCCTTACAAAGTCAATAGACAATTCTATTCATTGTGCACTTTTTAAAGCCAATAATATGTACATAAAAAATAGAAAGACACATGTATTGGGACACTGGTCAAATAAATTTACATTTAGGTAGGAAGACTTTATTTGTTAAAAATAACAAAATATTAGAATAAGATATCCCTATCTCTGTTTAAGAAATGGATACTTATGAGGTAAATACACGTTTTCACATAGTTCTGCAGAAAGGTTAGCAGGTATTAATTAAAACCTGTAATTCAATATTCTTCCATTGGAACGAATTTGACAAAGTTTTCCAGTGCTGTTAAGCCACTTATCTTGTGTAATAAAGCAGTGGAGTCAGTGAATGGGGAGAGTGTCCTGTCATTAGATGTAATCAGTCTTATAAGGATTACCACTGGTAAGGATTTATAATTGAAATGTGTAAGAAATAACATTTTCCATAACTAGCATGGCTTCAGAATTAATTCCTTTTCTGTCACCACCTGCAGGTTGCTGAATACTACGTGAAACGCTGTTTGGATGCTGGGCTGTGGGTCAGCTCTGCTAATGGGACAAAAGGAGAAGCCACAGAAGATACCAGGACAATGGAGACCTCATAGCGAAAGACTGCCTTGATTTAGGGATTTCCTGCAAAAGGGGGGACTGAGGCTATTTTTCTATTTAAATCAGTATGCGCCTCAACACGTGCCGCACTTTATATTTGTTCAGTGTTATTTAAAAGGAAATTCTATATTGGAGCTTTGCCCTGTTTGACTTTGTAGTTAGTTTGAAAAAGAAAGAGCTGCTCTTGCCACGCGTTGAATATTGCAGCATGGTGGTGTTTAAGGATGTGTGCACCTTAAGTCTTCTTTTCACCTTGTAAAGTCTCCAGAACAGTGTCAAAGCCCCATTACAGGAAAAAAAAGCATCATTTTTTCAAGTTCCTTAGCAGGAAACAAAGCTGGTTATTGCTTTGTTACATAAATTCCAGGATGTTAATTTGTTTGTTCCTTTCTGGTTTATTGGTGTAGCCATTAACAGTCAGATTGAAGCAGTTCTTTATGCTTTGAAAATAAGAGTACAACTGAAATTCTGCGTGTGCAACATTCAGAGCTTGATATAGCAGAAAGAAGGCAAGAATATTTTTCCTCAATGTGGACTTCTTTGTTCCTGTGTTGCCTTGATGCCCACGCCCCCATGAGAATGAGAATTGATGATCAGCAAGGGGAATGTTGTCACTCAGCTCACGGTCACAGCATGAGGGCAGCCAAAGGTATAGGTCTTCTCCGAGATCAGAAGGCGATAAAGCTGAGCTGTACATTTGCTGAAATACTATTTCTTTGTCCAGATTTTTGTTCTTTATAAACATACTGTAAATCCTTTTGTACACTACAACTGACAAGGCTATAAAATGAAACAGATTGAAGAACCATGGAGACAAAGCTTAATATGGCTACCACCTTGCATAATTTACATATTTGCATTTTCTCTTCATGTTTTACTTTATTAACACAATACAGTTGTTGTGTTAATAAACACCATCCTGTCTACCACATTTTATAATTGTACTATGCAGGCCAAACTAGAGGGGACCAGGATGATACATGACCTCTCCGATAATAACACAAACCTGACAGTCTCACTTAGGTTGAATTTCTTTTCCTGGAATTGGAAATTAGACGAGAGTCATCTTGAAAGCAACAAAAAAGTGCATTATGAGCTTGTCAGTCTTTTATATGGGTTAAAGGTTTCCTGGGCAGAGATAAAACGGTGCCAATAAGATGTCTGGAGTACTTTGTGTGTCCGATCAAACATTTAAAGGAAGATGGCATCTGTCAGAGTGGTACAGTAAACCATGTAGGCCAGGGCGTGAATGAGGAAAAGATTTTATGATGGAAAAAGTGTGTCTGTTAGTGGTGTAAAGATTGTGTAAGTGGGTGCCTGTCTGTGTGTGGTTTGCATCTTATTCTCATGCTGGTTTTCAGCAATTCCTCTGAGCTAAAGCCATGCGGGTTAGGCTTGATGGGGGAAATCAAGGGAAAACATTTTTAACTCATCCCCAGTTATAATGCATATGGTTTTGCTTTGCTTTTTGTTTTGTTTTTTAGTCCTGCAACCACCATTTTCAGTTCTGACATAATGGAAAAAATAAAGTCATTGTCATGGCGTTTTTCTTTTACACGTCTAAAAGCAAAGGGGTCATGTCTCCAGATGAAAGCAATGCGGGGAAGCTGAAATCCTGCTTATTGGTTGTAGCCAGTGGAGAAAAGCACCACTTTTCATCATAACAATTGCAAAGCTTAGATTAAATTTGAATATACATGCCTGTTTGAGTATATTTTTTGAGGTATATATAGACATAACTTTTATTACGCTTCTGGGAAATTTAAGATCTTAAACTACTGGTGTTTTAAGCTTTTGTCAATGGCACATATGGTTTTGCAACATTCTTTGGTATGCCTGGCTGAGGGGAATATATATCTTCAATAGTTCATAAGATAGGTTTACAAATTAACAGCCCCACTTCCTGCTGCCTCTTATTTTTTGTTTCTGGCTAACTTCTGTCATGTTGTAATTCTGAACAAAACTTCCAAGTGCATTTCAGTAGTTACTGCTGCAAATATATAATGTCACAGTGTAATGTGTTATTCTTCGAGACAGTGCAGCTTTTTTTTGCTACAGTACAAATGGGGAAAAAAACTGGAATTACTTTCACCATTAATGCCTAAAAGATGTTCTAAAATAAGTATGTTCAATAATAAAGATAAATGCAGACTGCTGTGTTGCAGTGTTTGGTGTTATGATTGTTCAGTACTTGAATATAATGTCTTTCCTGTTCTTTCAAAAGGAATTTGTCGTTTTAATTTGCTCTTAATTTTTAAGAAATAGGAATGTTACATTTTTTAGAATTATGTTCTAATTCATACTTATTTAGAAAATATTTTTGTTGAACAGCTACAAGCCAGCTGTTCATCTACTGACCTATAAACAGCAAGGGTTTATTCCATGACGATGTAGTTTTTTTTACAATCAACCAATCATTCAAACAGATGGGATGTATTTAGTATGTACTGGGGTTGCAGAAAGCCTATTAAGAGTGTTCACATTCTGTTCATGAATTGCCTGACACCACTTTAAAAAAATCAGGAGGGAAATTTTATTTCAGAAATACAAATAAATGATTTCATACAAAAAAAGAGGTGATGGAATCTATAGTGTCATTTTACAAATACATTTCTTCAGCGGTCTTAAACCTTTGGATTAGCATTATTAACTTTTAGCACTTCGTTATATTTTGTATTTAACAAGTGTACAATGTTAAGCACATTAAATGTAAAGTTAAGGCATGGAAAGGACAGTATTTTAATTTACGGTAATTCTGCATATCTAAAACAACAAGCACTTATTTGAGTCTGTGGCAACTGTGTCTGTTTTTTGTAAAAGAAGAATCTACATCTTTTCAGAGTTTTAACCAACAGAAATGGTATGTATTTTACTCTGTACTTAAGAAAGGGTGCACTTTATTAATTGCACCCTTATGTGAATTACAGCTGTGCAAGAGCTGACAACAATGAAATGGTCTAATTAAGCAAATTATTAGTTATTTTAAATGTATAAACATTTCAGACCTCAGTGGTATCACAACTGAACTACTGTACAACTAAATTAGGAGGGATGGTTTGCAGGGTTAGGGGTCAGCTAACAGAAAAAGAAAAGAATTGTGATTTTAAGAACTATAAGACCTCATTTCCAACTGGGTTACATTCTTCATTATTCCAACAGGGCTATCCTGAGGAATGTAACTGCAATGCCTCTTTGAACAGAAGCTTCCACCGACTGCCCATGGTGTTACTACCAATCTTGATTCTTGATTCTACCAATCAAGATGTAGAAAAAATCCCCAAAGTAATTTGAAGATGATAAAAACTTGATCTTTGTCATTCATTTAATCAAGACAAAGGAAATCTCAGTATATTTCATAATATCTAACTAATGACATGCTGGTATTCAAAACAAAACAAAAAAGCAACTAACAACAAATTGTACCCAAATATTTACCTAAACCAAAACGGATTAAGACCATGAAGGCAAATCCAAAACTGAAAGCCAGAAATGAGTGTGGTGTGATGCAAATGCTTGAGTGCTTGCTCCTTTTTGACAACCAGTGTACTGTAAAATGGTATCCTTACTTTGACCAATTAAAAGCTAAGCTTAGATTTTCGTTAAACAGAAAATGCCATTCTATTGACTTGCTATGCAGTACATTTTAAGATGTACACTTGACAAAAAACAATTAGTATTACAACCACATCCAGCAATTTATAATGAGATCAGTCTTGACACCATATAGAACATGCATATCTATCAGCTATATCAGATAGAGGTGGATTCTTGACTTTTTACACATATATTATTCAGGTCCCAAAAATATGTTAATTTTATGTTAACATTATGTTTATGTTATGTTAGATGTTAACAGAATTTAAGTTTATTATGACCACTGGGTGAGACAGTAAAATTCTGCCCTACTCACATTCATTAAATATTAAAAAAATAACGTTCACCTTAAATGTTAAACTTGTGAGTTTCAGGACTGCCCTAATTCAGATGTGCTAGTAACCAATTAACCAAGTGAACTTAAACAGAAGGAAAAACACTGACTCACTGTGGGAGTATGTGATACAGTGTCATTCCTACCCATGTCTGTTTATCACAAATAGATCACCTGTTAAGAGAAGTTTACTCACACATTTTGGATGAAATTCTGAATTTGCCAGTTGAGGAGGGATATTCTCCTTGCTTAAATTTCTGTCTTAGGGTATTTTTGACTACAGAAAAAGACATCTAAAACGGCAAGCAGATCGCTTACAAGTTCCAATTAACACTAGTGATTAGGGGCCCATGTGGAACACAATCCAGCTGATATATGGGTACATCATGACCAGCAATAAGAAATGATAACTGCGATTCATCAAAAACTTGTAAAAATAGATATATTTTCTTTTTCAGTCTCATCCAACTCGGTTATTTTACACAAATCTTGCATTAAACACCCATCACACATCTTTTATCTGTTGTGACACTTTAATAGATTAGGTATTGTAAAAATATATATTGTACACCAAGAAATACTGCCTGACTGTAACCCACCACCAGGCTATGAGACTTGTTTGCTGTAGAAAAAGGACACAGTAACAAAAGACATGAGCAATGGGAAATGCCATAGGAACAATCAGTACTGAGTAAGTTATGACTCTTAAAGGAAGTTCATTAAGGCTTATCTACAATTGTTTTAAACTACTGCAAACAACTGAAGGCAATTACAAAAGGCTGAAACTTGAAAGTACGAAACTATTAAAGACGGTCAGATTCCCTCGAGTATGACTATTACAACCAGTACAATCATTTTGTCTCAAAAGGTACATAATCATTTTATCGTAAACCAAAGCTTTTCATTAATAAAATGGAATGCATGTCAGGATCAACTGTGCTACATTATATCATATGTGTTATCATATTTGGAGTCCAGATTTAATATTTGCATATCTCTATTTACTGTAAAACATTCTATAGTGGCAGGCAGGCATACACTTGTATGCAAACTAAAGGGAAAATCATTTTAAAGACTTGTGTTCAATTACTTCACAATTCATTTGTAAGTCACCTCTTCCTTACTACCATCATTAGAATTTAATACAAGTTACAGTACATTTGTACAATGGCATTCCTTTCACTGGATTGTGCAGATCTCAGGCAGGATACCTTTAAGACTATACATGATCACTCGTGTTTGTCTGCATTACAAAACAACACAAAAATATTATTAAATCAGTGAAATATTCCGGAGTTATTAAAAATAAAATTAAGAACACTGTGATATATATTTTGATCATAGAGGTTTTTTTTCTGAATCAAACAGTAATGCTATAATTGGCAGCACACAGGAGTGAGAACTTGGCCCCATGCTAGAGGTGGACTCCTCTTAAGTGAAGCCATTATTCCCTTTAAACATGTTCATTGGCATGCCTTCCCAGAAGCCATACCGACCCCATCCTAGACTTTTTTCGACAGGAAAGCATGGACGTGTGGCCATATCTTATTGGTTTCTGTTCCTGAAAAGGTCTCCAATATACCCTTGTTTCTGTGGAGACAAGACAAGTAAAATGAATAATACTTGTGTGCGTGTGTGTGAATTTCTCCAGCTGACAATGGCTAGATACTTTCTACCTATTTTTTTTACCTAAGCTTATGACTAGGATACAGCAATCCAAGCCTTGTTCGTTAAGATTAATGGGGACCAAGGATCAAACTCCATGGAGACAACTGAGATTAGCTAGTCGAGTCTTTGGGAAGTGGGAAGAAAAAGGAGCACCTAGAGAAAGCACACTTGAACATACTCCACACAGATGACACCCCAGTCTTGAATTAAACACAACTGAGAGGCAGCAGTGCTAACCACCATGCTACCCTGAATTCACTAAAATCAGTATATAGACGTATGAAGATTCTGCCATATCAAGCAAGACAGGAAAGTAAAAAATAAAAATAAAATCCTCATTCAGCATTTTAGGGTTAGGGTTTACAGTTAAGTTACAGTTTAGGGTAAAGATCCAGGAAGAAAGTTAGGATAATGTTTAATTTAAAATTAGGCTCTGTATTTAGTAGTCAAAGTACTGTAGCTGGATTATGGTTTGGATTTTTATAAATCTCATGATTCCTTTGTTTTCAAGTGTTTTTTAAAGTTAGTTGCGCTATTCAAGAAATTATAACATGACACACTGTGAAGCAGTGACATTTGACAGACAGGACAATGGGAAACCACACCATATACTCTGAATGGCTAAAAAGAACATAAGAAATATTACAAATGAGATGAGGCTGTTTGGCCCATCTAGCCTCTTTGGTATTAAGTAATAAATAGTAAATGCTATATATGTGAAACTGTTACCAAGTATGTGCTGCCTGATTCGGATTCTGAATCAGGTTTAAGGTTACGATTAGGTTTGCATTTACTGTAGCAAAACTGAAGGCAACAAGGCCTTTTCTAGGGTTAGAACTATGAACAGAGTAAGTCACAGAGGTAATAGAAAAAGTCCAGATTAATTTCAGGCTCAAGATTGTGACTAAGATAAGTTTTTCTATTAAGCCAAAGTTTAAGGTCATGGTTAAAGGTCTTACAGATATTGCCACAATAGTTTATAAACAGTATCACTACTACTGCAAGCTGCAGGAAGTACAGTGGTGTGTTAGATGGCAGTGCTGTCTCACAGCATTTGAGTCCTGGGATCAGTTTTTGGACTGGGGAGCCTTCACATGGATACTTGCCAGGTGCTCTGGTTTCCTCCTACATTGCAAAGACATGCTGACTAAGTTCACTGGTGTCTTGACATTTTTCTTGTGTACCAGTATATGTGTATGTCCTGCAGTGGACTGGCATGCTGTCCAGAGCCTAGTGTCCAATTCTTATCTTACCAAATGAAGCTCTAAACATCCCAAGCTTTTGAAATCCTCTCTTTCAAATAAATTTAATATAACATTTCTCTCTTAGCAATTAGTGATGTTATGGAAATTTAGCGTCTTCAGTGCTGCTGCCTCAATTTGTACTGTAGACAGCAAATGATCTCGATAAACCAAGAGCTCTTTGGATAAGAGTCGTATCTGGTTTTCTCAGAAAAAAAATGGAGAGGAGGGACTGTTTAGAGCATTTAAATAATTTGACTTCAATTTTGGCATCTGGAGAACTTCTATGTATATTACTATCTGTCTCTGAAACAGGTGATTCCTACTAGCAATGGATCAAAAGTGCAGTACAAGGACAAGTTTAGCTCCAAAGGTACTGTAAGCGAACATGCTTCTTAAGTTTTATCAATTTTTTTCATTATCTCCATAGGTCAAGCCTACCCTTTCAAACCTCTAGTACAAAAAATACCTGATAGAGATGTTCAGTTAGTGCATTCTTTGATATTTAGTTTCAAGTGAATCCACCATTTTCCTAATTTATTCTTTAACTTTATCCAGCAAAACTTAGAAACTGGTTCTGAACAGCTCGACCATACTTACTGTTGCTTCTTAGATAGTTAAGGTCACTTTTTACCTGAAGTCAACCTGAAGTTTTTTTTGTTTTACTTAAATTACTGTTCATAATCTTTTATTAAAATATATTAGTTTGTTTGGGTTTTGTAGATGCTGTGATTATCCAAAATTAGTATATGTAAGTTAACCTTAGAGTGTGCATTTCAATAGTCTTAATAACACAAATAATTCCTATAATAAAACAAAATTGAAGGTTTGGTTTTTCTTGGTGGACTGCCATCAATTACAAAGTCACAACATATGTCTGAATGGTTAGACATATGTCTAATCTTTCAGTGGCCTTTATGTTAATCTTTGCAAAGAGATCATAAACTCAGACTTTATACTGAGATGATGCTTTTGCAAGATCTCCATTTTTCTAAAAATAATATTTGGGGAAATACAAAAGTGTCTGGCTCCTGTAACTAGAAACCATATACTGTATTAGAGAATAGTAATAAAGTTCTTGAAGTGTCCTAGTTTTCATTATATCCTAAAATGAGGACATACAGTAAATCAAGCTGTACTAGAAATAGCAGTGGAAAAGGCTTGGTATACAAAATTACAATTAAAAAAACCTCATACTCTACACTGTGGTATTAACTACTAATAAATGTTATTGATACTTTTATATTTTTTCTGAATCCTAATATATACATGGTAGTTTCAGTTTGAGGGCAGAGTTTACATTTCCTTTGTATTAAATAATATTACTCATTACTCACTGTTTTGTTGTTAAATTAGACAAGAAAAGTTTACATTTGTCTATCAAGACAGGTTCGGCATGCGGTATGAAATTAAAGATGTTTAGCACTTTTGCTACGTTAACAAATTACACAAGAAATTCCCGTTTCAGGAATGGTGGTACCTGTAATAGTCGAGGACTGGCTGAGTTTGCGTTTCATATGCCTTTAGTCTCTTGGTGACTGTTTCAGGTGTGTCGTCATTCCTCTGTGTCAGAGGCTCACCCGTGACATCATCCAGACCCTGTGCATACAGAGATACAACACAATCATAGAGCATCTTCTCACAAGGAACACTGAATGAGGGCATTTTCATATCACGCCTGTCAACCTGGGTCTTTCTTCAAAGGTATAAAAAAGGAAATTCCCTTGCTTGCTTTATAAACCTACACCAATAACACAGCCTTAAAGGAAGAAAGTAAGCCATGTGAAGGGTTCTTCAAAAATCAAGAATATCAAGAATAAAAACATAAACACAGAGTCACACATGTCCCTTCCACACACACATCAACTAGTTCTACTTCATGGTTGTCAAATATTTTCACCAGTACACACACTTACACTGTGATCTTACTGCTGGTGAGATTTTTTAAAGCTGCCAAGTTATTCTTTTGCAATAATAAATAGCTTTTGTGCAATTAAGTTTAAAAATGGAAGATTATATTGCTTCATTCCAGCATTTATTTTTGAGTACCATTCGTTAACTTAGAAGTACAACCATCACTCGCACGTTTTTACGGGTCAGAGGTCTCATACTCAGTTCCTGAAGTTTCTGTTCCACCCCAACTCTCAGTTACATAGTTGGTGTATTAGAACCAATAGCAATAGTTGCTTTTTTAACACCTCTCATCATACTACAAAAAGACTTAAAACCTGTTACACCTGACAATTTTGTCAACAGTTGAGATAAAGTGTTTGATTATAACAGAAGGCCAAATATAAATAATATAAATTAAATAATAATTCCAAAAGATAAATTAACCAATAAAAACTGTATAGGTAGCAAAAAGATATATAGATAGCTCTTCATTCGTGTGAAGCTGTTGGTTCTTCTTCACTTTCCTTTAGTTTTTGATAAATGCAATTCAGTTTCAAACAAAACCTTTCAATCTGTTTTATCCAATTGTAAGTGTTTTAAGCTACTAGACCCAAAAGGTAGAGATGGTCTCAAAATCTGTCTATACTTAATGCACTGTAACACACCAAGGCAAATAACCTCAATAAAGCCCGATAACAATGCAAAAACAAAGCTACATAGTTGCTGACACCTAGCCATCATTTCAAAATCAGCTCACCCAATGGGTAAACTGGAAAAAGCAGTTAAATTCTATATGAGAATAAAGCATGTAACCAAGAAGAGGAGGCACTTCCTTACCCAAAGAGTCGTAGGAGTATGGAACAAGTTACACACTTAGGCAATGGTGTGGAAGCCAATACATTTCACGACGTCCAATTAACTACTAACTACTTGTGTTCTTACTCCTTCAGTATTTACAGCAATAAATATAGACATATGCTCACTGCAGAGAGTCACAGCTAAAACTACTCTACATGTACAGCATCTGGTAAAATATGAAATACAGTATTTAGTTGTCACATGTGGTTCATTTAATCTAGCTGTGTAATCTGTACCTTCAGAAGAGCATGCCAAGAGATCTCTGTGCAATCAACTGACCTTCAGCTCTAAGTAAAACAGCTGTCATGCCTATCGAGCAGCAGGCACAGAAAATCCACAACACAATTCTGATAACTCTGCTTCAAAAGCCTGAGATTGGTCAGGTTCATATGGGAATCCAAACATAAAAGTGAAAGAAGCAAAACACACTATGGCATGACTCCCTCTGTATTACAAAATAACTACTAGTATTTACTCCCAGCAATACTACACCTGGCATCAACAGTGTGGGTACAGCCAAGCAGTGCATCATGTTGCATCAGAGAGACCTCCAATGACATTCATTTTCCTTTTATTTACTGTAGCAGAACACAGGCACACTGCTATGTGAATATTTACCTGCTACAAGCACTCCCAGACTATTTACCTATGCACAGTCTCTTGTTCACAGCCAAAGAGCTGTTTGCCCTGCTTTAATTGGTGGATAGAGAGCAAAGGTCTGTCCTAAAGGAAACATTTCACCAGGCCTATATTTTATCTGTTTGCTCACCAATGCACTAGATTTGAAGACAGTGTCTCGTGTTTTAATCCTGTCTGAACTCACAGCCATTTAATCTGTTTTCTCTGGGCTTATGAAACTGAGTGTTTAAAAAGCTACAGTATAATGACATACAAAGTCACTTGGATGGCATTACACCACTCCACATTTTCTACCATTTTCCAGTGGTTAGACTAGTGCTGGGCGATAATTCGATAACGATAATTATCGCGATATAATTTTCCTCGATATAATTTTAACAAAAGTTCAATAAATGTTCGATATATATGTTTATGCTGCATGCGCACAAAATACTGCACGAGTGTGCGTGCGTGTTGCAGACCGGGCAGCTAACGGGGTGTTGTTTACCCACACAGTGGTGGCTGACAGGATTGTAGTTAGAGTGGAGAAAAGAGCGACACTGAAGCAAATGTAGTGCTGCCAACGACCAGCTCGAAGGACGATGACATCGTCGACAGAAAAGGTCATTCAACTTGGTTATATTTGGAGATATTTTGGCTTTTTACGATCAGACATAAAACAGAGCACTTTAAACTTTGCAGTCTGAGCCATCTTCTATGTGTGTTTTATCACACTGTAGTATTTAATTTTTCTATTAAGATATTTATTTTGTAAATTTTACTCATGCATATTTTGACATAAAAAAAGACTTGAATACTCTCTACCTCAGATTTGTTTAATGTTTCTGCTGTTTGGCAAGTGTTTGTTGTGTTCTTAAAATAAAGAGTTGTTTAATTTACCAATTAACTGTCTGGTTTCTTCAACTTTCACTCAGGAGAAAAAATCTGCCTTTAAACTTGAAAGAAATAATGATTTGATATTTATTGTGATAATTATCGATATCGACTGATATGAAAATTTTTATCGTGATAATGTTTTTGGCCATATCGCCCAGCCCTAGGTTAGACCACAGAATACCAGCTCAGACATAATCTAAAGATATTTCTTACAGTGCTATAATGACAGCTGGTCATCGGTAGCTCAGCAAGAACCATTCATCAGGTTCACAGGCTCAAACAGGACCTGTGTTTATTGTACAGTCAGAGAGCTACAATCATGCTTCAGAAAACATGCATGAATGAGATCTTGGTGTTCATACAGTACAGATTCTATACTGTATATGCTCTTTTTTTAACAAAACACAGGAAGCAATTAAAGGGAGCAGGAGGAGCTATATTCAAGTCACTGTAAAAGCTTTTAGTAAGACCTTATTTAGAGTATTGCATTGTAAATGGTTCCTTTACCACACTGCCAAAGGAAAGAGCTCAAAGAACAATATGAATGATTAAAGGAACTACTGTAAATCTCTTTTGTCGAGAACAAAGGAGAATTTAAGGTCAACTTATGTGATTAAAGTGCTTGCTTCTGTATAAAGATTTCTATAGCCAAAAGATCACAAAGCGGGTTAACATATTGGAGGGGAGACTCAATTCATACACTAGAAATGTCCAGCAAACACCTGGGTGACACAATGTAGGATCAACTTACAAGGTGTCTAAGATGAGTCCATAGACAAATATCAATACAAAAAATCCTAAGGGGGTACATACAGGGTCAGCCCAGAAGACTACTTCAGATTAAACAGCAAGACAATGACATGCAATCACATATTGGAAACTAAATGGGAATTAATTTAGGCTGGTGGATTGGAATCACGTCTATACACAAAGAGTGTGGGTGTCAGGAAGACATTTTCCAGCCAGGTATAAGGCTCAAATTCTCTGTTCTTCAAGAGGCAGGTGGACAAGGTTTAGACTAATTTAGCTACAAAAGTACAAAATGAGCAAGATGGGATGAAAGGCCTTTCCCTGCTTGAAACCATTCTTATGTCCTTATGTACTAACCCTCTTGTGGTAGAGTGAAATAAATCAGGTCTGTACAGAGGGGCAGGGCATGAATGTGAATATTAAAAATAGATGCATTCATCTTCTGTGAACAAGTAGAATTTTTTTTCCTCTGGCTTCGTCCATTATATACAGTATATAAAACATCCCTTGCCTCCTATAATGTAAACTGCTAATAACTAAAAAAATTGAAACTATTTAAATGATACTGAAAAAATAACAGAAATTCTAAAATAAAATATTTCATGTAATAAATACCAAACGTTTATACAAAACTCCGTAAGAGAACTGATGCATTCAGTGTACATCTTAGGGTTATCCAAAACATTTCACTAATTGGTCCAACACTGAAAGCACAGCTGGGTGACAACTTTACTAAACCTTCCATCAGTCAACTCACAGGAATTTTTGGAGGATTGAAGTTGGTGTTGTAGACTCTTCCACTGGCCGGATGGATCCACCGTGAGGTTAGGCGTTCCTTAATGGTCCCAAAAGGCACATCAAGGTTGATAACAGTATCTATGCGATAGGCGCTGTCCAAAGACTCTGCCTGCGTCACAGTGCGAGGGAACCCTGATCAGGGGGGGAAAAGGATCCTCTGTTTATTAACATCATTCCACATAAATAGCACTTGCAGTCTTCTCTAGGAGCTCAAGAGCCAAAATGGCGGTACACATAGCATTTACTATGTAAATAAGGATGTATAAGTCAAGCCCAAAGTTTTTATTATACTTTAGCTTATCTTTTCCTTTATAAAAGGAAAACTGAGGCTGTTGCTGAAAGATGTGTATCACAGCTAGTCATGAATGATAAATTAATCAAAATGATGCCAAATATGTGTTGTCAAAAATCAATCAACTACATTTTTCTAAAAATATACATGCTTTGCCTGCTAAGTTTCTATGAATGCAGCTTTTAACTACTTTGTCATCTTCTGATAGCCTCCAGACGCAGGCCACTAATAGCAGATGCTATCTATATGATAAAAAAACCCTAACAAACTCCTCTGTTCAAATGGCTTTCATACACCTGAGTCTAAAACAAACTTGGGTCTTTCTGAATGACAGGATCAAGAAGAGAAAGAGTTGTTGCTTCATTAAATTAAGGACTAAGGGGCAAATAATATGAAGAGTTTTGGTTTGGTAACCGAGCTTGAAGCCATATGGCAGTGAAACCGAAAACAGAAACCCTGAGCAGGTAAAAAGCATTTGACATGAAAAGGTTAGCAAATTCTTGAAGATGACATAGTGGTAGCAACTTAAATCCCCTTTTTGTGAAATTCAAAATGCTGATAAAGCACAAATATGTACTCATCTGACATCTTTAACCTTTGTTAGTTTGTTCACTACCTTCATGAAACAGTAGCAAAGTGTGAAGTTTGCAAATAGTCAAGAAGACTTTATCACAATGAGATAAGAGGAGTACATGATTATGTAATACTAGGCAAACACAAAAAAGGCAAAACTGTTTTTTTGTCTTGTATGTAGATTTCACAAGAACTAAGAAGACTAAGCTGATCTCTTTTACGATGATTTTTATTATAATCTACCTAAATAGGTATAATCTACCTATAAAACCTAAATAAATGAATGGCCACTTATATATATATATGTTTTTGTTAAAGTTACTCAAACTCTTGAGTTTGAGAAAGTAGACCTTCTCAAAAGAAATAGATCGGATACTCACATTTCCCAATAAGCACCTTCATCACCACAGTAATTTTCAAAACCTGTCAGGATGCCATTACCTCATTATATGTAAAAACATCAACTGGCATTTACCAACAAACAAGAAAAAAATATGTATGCAAGAGCTTATGTACAAGTATTCACACATCCAGCAGCAGTGAACTAGCAAAAGCAAAAGTGGCATTCTGAAGGAGGAGAAGAAAACAGGTTGGTGGGTAATCTTGTGCTGTGCTACCAGGATTCAGGGTGCAGTTCAATACCAGTGGTAACACTAAATTAAATTACCACCCCATGCACTGGTTTGGAAATATAAGCCAATCCCCACAGCAGGTCTAGTCTCTCATATGAGAAATACTGTAGTCTCACATTTCATAAACAAAATGCAATTAGCAACCATATTACCCTGCAACTCACAACTGACAAACCACCGAAGCTAAGCAGGTGTGAGCCTGGTCAGTACCTTGATGGGACACCTCCTGGGAAAAACTAAGGTTGCTGCATGATGTGGTGTCAGTGGGGCCAGTATAGTGACGGGGACGCTATGCTCTAAAAAGGCTCTGTCCTTCAGATGAAACATAAAATCAAGGTCCTGGGTCTCTGTGGTTCTTAAAAGTTCCAGGGTGTTCCTCAAAAAGAGAAGGGGTGTTACCCAGGCATCCTGGCCAAGTTTCCTATTGGCCCTTACCAGTCATGAACTCCTAATAATCCACAACTATGAATTGGCTTCATCACTCTGTTCTCCTCCCCACTGATAGCTGGTGTGTGGTGAGTCTACTGGTGCACTATGGCTGCCGTCGCATCATCCAGGTGGGTACTGCTCATTAGTGGTGGAGGGAAGTCCCCATTAACCATAAAGCACTTTGAATGAAGTATCCACAAAAGTGCTATATAAGTAAGGAATTATTTTCCTACCACTTACAGCCATTTCCTACCACCTACAGTAAGAACACCTCAACATTTTCCCTTTTTAAAAATAATGTTTTGAGATGTATTAACATGATCACACATGTCATACACTAAATTCTATAACTACTACTTTATTTATCATTTTAAGGAGAAACTTGTCATTTCCCTGCAAATGTAACTTATAAATCTTTCCAGGACATTAAATGCCTTCAAACTTGTTGAAGTGAGGAAAGACATTCACTTCAGATATCTTGTATTGGTTAGTATGGTATTTCGCATTATGAAGGAAAGGGAACACGCATACAATTTTCCATAATCCTCCTACCATCAAGCAGCCAGTTGTGTTGCTCCATGGTCTTCAGCTCTTGCAATATTAACCTTGAAATGACATCATCAGGAACCAGCTGGCCCTGATCAATGCAGGACTTCATCAGGAGCCCTATTTCTACAATGACAGAAATAAAAGATGTCACCAGCAACTTCTGTGCCTTCCTTCAATCTATTTCTCCCCACAACACAGCCCCTTCCCCATCAAATAAAAATACCCCAGACACACATTTTAATTACACTGCTTTAGAAAGTTGCAATAGAAAACCTGTATCTGTTTCTCACAAATTCCATTGGCATGCATGTAGAAAGTGAATGCATTCTAGAATCTAGGACTTTCTGAAAGTCTTCTCTGAGACTGATGATTAGAATGATTGTAATCTGCAAATTGTGAATATGGTCATCCAGACCAAATCGCGAGGTTAGCTGAGGACAGATCACAGTGCTTTCATTGGTAAATACACTTCCAGTGTGTTTTCTGCTTTGCAGTGGTCAGGACATGATAAATAAAACATGAAACAAAGACAGTGACAGGAGGAAAACCAGAGACCGTGGAAATGCATGTTCTACACAGACTTCAAGGAGGCCACTATAAAAGCAGACAGTAAGAATACTTCCAATTCCTTTTAAATCCTTACTTTAGTCTTAATCACACCACTGCATGTTTAGCAAAATACAGCATAAAATATCTTAATTGCTTAAAACAGAATGTATTAAAGATATTGAAAAATACTGTTGTTTAGAATGTAAACAATAAATTAATAGATATTTTTGTATAAATAGATTCAGTCCCTGCATATGGAGTTGGAGTTTGATTTGACTACATAGGTGAAGCCAAGGTCTTTCTGAGAATTATGTCAAACACAAACATACTGTACAATAACCTTCAAATTGAAAGCACCTGTGTGTATTGGGTAATTTCCCATCTGTTATGCATATTATCAGTTTAATTTGTATTTTAAAATGGAATACGTTAAAGTGTTTTCAGTTTTACATTTGAACTTCACAAAGCTCTTTCCCAACACCTGTATTTCTACATTCTCCTTCCAGTTTAAATTACTCTTCCATACTCCACTGAAATTAAACTGTTAGGTTTATAAAAAAAAAAGTGATGTCCTTTGTGAGGATCTCTTGACCACCTGTTTCTGAAGAACCTATTTTTGGAAGGACATTTTCTCAGATTTGGTCCTGAAGTGTCTTCATTTGGTGTTTGCATGTTTCCTCCATGCTGGCACAAGTTGTTACCCTGTCCTCTTATCTTTTCTGCCTCTCTCCAGAGATGTGCTGGCTGGGGTAACTGGTATCTCTACGTTGTCCCTGTGTGATGAACGCACTCTAGCTATGGTTGTAGTTCAGCCTTGCTTCCTACATTAAGCAAGGAATGTCGCATAAATTGTTCGGCAAATGCTCAGATGTATAAAGAAGTACTGTAGGCTCCTTGCCAAATTATCGTTGTAGCAGACATACATTATTCAACACCTAAATATAAGATGGTGTTCTTGGAGAAAAACTTAGTGGAATTCTTTTTTCTCTCCACTCTCCATATTTAGCACATATAGTATATGTATAGCCATAGTGCCCTGGCATTATTATTTCTATTTATTTCTGAATACAGTGTTTCAGTGTTATTTGTTATTGTTTCTCACAGTTCTCCTGCCTTAACACAGAATACTGATGACTGAGTCATTCCACATGCCTGAATTTCCAAAAATTACTCTAATTTCCTTATTAGACTCTGTAGTTTTAAATATGCAAACCAAGGCCTTAAGAAATAAAATGCTTTGGCCCTACCTGACATTGAGTTCTCAAAAGTAAATGATGTTCCCTACTCGTCCTGCCATCCATTAAAAAAAAATACGACTTAAACTTTAATTAACCAATTAACCAAATACCTGTGTGTTCAAAATCTGTTAAAACTGCTTCAAATGGATTCTGTAGGTGTTTGGTATTAATGAAATAGATATTTTAAATAGGTTTACAATCCATCGTTGCTTTTATAGGCCCATATTTGTCACCGAGTTGATTTAGTATACACTTTCCACATACCCTGCGCTTCTAACCGTCGTACAAAGTGCGACTTAAAAAATCAATACGAAGACTGAAAACTTCAAAGTTTTATCAAAATTCATATGCATCTAAAGTTTACCATATTAAAGATCTGCGCTTTTTGCCAAGCCAACTTTACCACGCGTTTCTGAAAAAAGCTACAACCAAGCTCCATTAGCAGTGCACTCACAGCGCGCCATTGTGCGACATTCCTTCGGTCCTGACAGCGCAGCAACGGCACGTCCCTTTAAACTCCTCTATCCCTACAACAGTAATTAGTATGTGAAAGGACCAGAGCAGGATAAAGAAATTCAATTGCAACTAAGAGACCGCAAGCTGAAACTGCAGTAGCACAGAAAGCCAATTACCACTTAGTCGGTTCTTATTTCATTTATTAAGAAACTAGTTTTCTACAGTATATTTATATTGTTTTATTCTTGTTGTTTATAATCTAAAATTTAAATCACTTTGGTGACAGATCGACAATGATCTACACAGCCTAAAATCCTGTTTCTCACTTAGGACTCGTCAGTGCACTCAGGGGGTTGACACAAGTGTCACGATAGCACCCTTGTTCTGGGTCCAGAGAATCGAATTTTGCGCAGTGTTTGGGCACATTGAAGTTTAGTTTGATACACCATTCGTGCATAAAAGTGCACTACGGGTATTCCAATGCCAGATATTTAAAAAACGCGTTCTACACGGGTGTTCAGTCTTAACTACGTTACTAAACTTATATCTAGAAACAAGATAAGGTTTTAAGTTGCATACAGCACTTTGGCTTGGCTAACACTACCTGTTGTTAGTTCTTTTTGTACAATCGACCTCACAGTATCGAATATAAAAAGCTTTCCAGAAGGACGTTTTGGTCAAACCAAATTACATTAATTCTCTACAAGTCCTAGGCCTTAAGTGAAACGGGACTGTTCTGTAAAAAGGCCAACATTAAGGTCTTTATAATCACAGGTAATGACAGACAATTGTTAAGGCAAATACTGCATTTGTGGAATGATCTCAACTTGAAGCAATCAGTAGCTCAATAGCTCGTGGAGCCGGGCGCGCAATAAGAAATAAAGAAAAAATGAAGTATACAGTAAACGCAGATTATGGGTGTATTTACGTTTGAAACAATAGGAAAGAATCAAAACTACCCTAACGCAGTAATTTAGAGGTTAATGATTATGGCAACTTTATAGTATATTACGGCAGAGATCTCATGATCAGAAAATATAAGTTGAGGGGTTAATAGAAAACATTTGTGATATAATGAAAAAATAATCATAAAAACAAATTTAAATGGTTATTTCAAGCCAAGAACATTCTGTGAACAGCAGGTGTATAACCTTGCCCACAGTTAAAGATATTAAGTATGATACATTAGGATATAGGGTTAAAATCTATTTCTAAGGCTATGCTAAAGTAAAAGATTAGCATAGAAGGCAAAAATGTTCTTTTAGCATTAAACACAACCTTATCCAGATCACGACCAAGTAAAATATCTATGAAAGATGGAGGATAACTGGTGCAATATAGACCATTAACAACGCAGTTCACACCCAAGGAACGTCATAATTTGCAGAACCTTAAACCTAAATTCCTGGAAAAACAGAGGGGTAACAGGTGGGGGCAGAACCTACTGTCGCTACTGTACGTAAATGTACGTAAAACGAAAATGTCAAATGAGTACTGAGTAGCTTGATAGGTTAAACCTAATCTGCTTTCGAAACAGGGATCAAAGTTCATAACAATTGGCAGAAGATGTTTTTGACATTATCTTAAAATATATAATTTGATAAGTAGAAAACCCAATCTGCTTTCGAAACAGGGATCAAAGTTCATAAGACAATTGGAAGAAGCCTGCGATCACAAGAATGTATATGCTATGACAGTGAATACTCTATGGGCCAGCCCTCAGATAGTGGAGACTTCAGCGTGGCTGAATTCAGCAAAGAACCAAGACATACAGAACAATACCACTCACCGTAGTGCCACTGTGTAGTTCACATCTACTGTATGTCTGAATTACTTTCACGATTAAGCAAGAAATTAGCCCAAAAAAAATAATATATCTAAACGCAAAAATAAAATATCTAAACGACAGCTCAAAATGGTGAACCAGGTCTCTCAATTATCTGATATGAACCCATATGAAATGCATGTGAATATTATGTCTTTGCGTGATGATAGCCTTTCTTTGAAAATATACATGTAAAGGAACACTTTTGAAGTTGTCTTATGTCTTTAAATGTTATTTTGACCTCTACATTGTATTATATTTTCCTCACATTTACGTTCCTGCATAGAGCAGATGACTTTAGTCTACAACTGCAAAATAAATATCCAACAGCTTTAGAACCTAGACATGTCTTCAGAAATCATACGATAAAAAGGAACTGCACTGTACAAATGAACTGTAAAGAAAAAAAACGTTTGGATTACAGCTCGAGGTAAAAAAAATTATGTGGATATAAAACGTTTTTACATATTCGGCTTTGAATGCTATATCATTGGTGCAGACTGCAAAGTTTAAAAAGTGAAACCAAAGGCACAAAACCTACAATGCACTAAACTAACAAAAGCAGTAACAAGTCTATTGTAAGTTAACTGTATCCCTGCACCAAAGTCTGCCGCGTTTGATCAGCAAATAAGTAACATTTATCTATTACAACTCGTCAAATGCTTTTGGTGTGTATCTTTCACCCTTGTAACTGCTTACCGGTTTTGGCTTTAATATTGGCTCTCAAAACGTCTCCGCTGGAAAGATGTTTTAATCCAAAACTTTTACTTATACGGTCCGATATTGTGCCTTTTCCGGAGCCTGGGGGTCCCATGATGACAGCACGAAACAAAACGCGTAGAACCATTTTTCGGGGTGTTAAATTTTAAGAATTATGAGTGAATCAAATATTTTCATTAAAAAACAGAGTCCGACTTGTAAAGCAGATCACATACATAAATAGTATCTTTACCCACCTACAAAAAATAAAACTTAAAAAATAAGTGCGCTTAATGATTACGTCTTCCGTCTGCAGCTTGTGCTTTGCCTGGTCTCAGAATGAAGTCGGCTTTTTTTCTAAACCTTGACGCTGTCGTAATCGTTGGAGGAGGAGAGATATTTGCATTCCAGGAAGTTGCAGGCAAGCAGAATACAACACCGACATCGGTTAATTTGTATCGGTCAAATATCTGTCCTAGTTTTGTGGGGTGTGTGCATGGGTTTTTCGTTACAAAACCTTAGCCAAATGCGGGATTAAATTAAATAAAGTTTAACGCATGACTGACTGTTCGTCCCATCCGTTTTGTAGCAAACTTAGATGACACGTTTGAAGGTTGTGCCGGCATTTTCTAGTGCATATTATCAGTACATCTTATTACTACACTACTATACTATGTATTCTACAGATACTGGATTTGAAAAAAATGGTGGAAATAAATTAATATCTTTCAGGAATATGCCTGATTTTCTTACGAGCGCCTGAAACAAACCAAATGCAAATTTCCAAATGCAGGAATATGTTTTTCAACGTTAAACTATTTTTTCTGATAATATACATAATCTCCTTTCTTAAATAATTATATATTTAATTTTGATTGTCCAGTTAAATCAGCTGTCAATATTTGTTTAAAATCCTCACTGCTTTAGTGTAATGGTACCCGATGAGATATTTATAATCTGGTGCTGATGTATGATGCCCACTCTTCTCTGGATTGATTCCAGAGTGCAAATATTTCTTTATAATGTGGTGATCAAAATACATGACAGTATTCTAAATAAGGTACTAGTGTATTGTACTATTTTAACACAGCACCCTTTCATTTAATTTCTGAATACATCACTGTATTTCCTTATATTGGATTTGCTTTTCATTTCCATTGCTTCTCGGTATGTTTATATGTAAATGATGTTTCAACATAGTCTTCATAAGCAGTTTCTTCAAGATCTGTGTTTCCTATTTTATTGGCATTTAACACTCTGCACTTGTCTGCAATAAATATCAATTCCCAGTTTGCCCAGTCTTTTGGTGTCATATGTGAACTTGACTAGTTCACTATGTTTACCAGCATCGAGATCATTGATATAAATTAGGCAGTAGTCCTAATACAGATCCTTGTGGTACTCCACCAATTAATATTTGTAGTTTTCAATCAATTTACCAGCTCCAAATGCATCATTACCTCGAATGACTATCACCTGCAATTTGAAAATTAATCTTTCAAATTGATTTGACTGTATAACCATTCCTGTGTAATCAATATATTTAGCTGTCATCTCTATTTCAATCCAAGAAGATTCTGTCTACTTTCATAATTGGCTAAACCAAAGACTGACACAGCTAAGTAACCAAGTTATAAAGCCTACAGGAAGAAAGGAACAAAATGTTGTGCAGTGATGACATACACATTTAATATTCCTAGAAGTAAGTGTTCAAAAAAATGGTAAAAGCAAAAAAGACCTTACCAATGCTGTGAGTATTTCTTATGTAACATTGCACATATATAGTAATATATTACAGTATTACAATGTTTATATTGATAATATTCCAGATGTATACACATAATCAAATTATCTTTTAATATGTATGGTTCTAACATGAAATAGGAGGTACTGTAACTCATTAAGGTGATTAAATGAGAATCATTCCATATTGACTATACAGAACTTGGCAAAAGAAAGTCTAGATTTTTCAAAACCCACTGTTACCTTCTCATTTAGAACAGTGATCTTTTTGTGAATGCATAAAAGCCCTCTCCTTAATTCCTGCCTAGTGAAGGTCATTTATGCTGGCTATTCATCCAAAAGTGCAAGAGTAGATTTTGTTGAAATACACACAGCCACTGTGCTTTTTTCAACAAAACCTACTTTTATACTTATAATAAAAGAAAGTTAAAAACATCTAACGAACAAGTCATAAAATGCTCACTGAATCTAAAAGATAATACCCTTCCTATAAAATACATGTAAAAATCAGAGGCTGTCTCAAATTAAATTAAATATATGTACTATTTTTATTGACTTTCACATTATATTATTAAAGGCTTTACAAGCACTTGTACAGAGGATCTTGAAGGGCTCTACAATCAGGGTCTCCATCATTCAGATTTTAGCAATTCAAATGATCGAATTTGAATAAATTCATAGTTCTTCAATTAATATGATTGAATTGTGCAACTGTTCACGTGACTCTGAAGTATCTGAGGCACTTGCAGTCAGTGGGGATGGTTCTTATCCATGGATTCAAAACTGCTGCACCTAGCAGGGGGAATGACTGGAGCAATGTAGCAATGTGGTAGTGAGTCTGGAGTGGACCGGTTCCTTGGTCTGTGCTAACTGCTAGACAGAGCCAACCTCTGAACCACAGCTGCATAACCATAGGCAGAAACAGAACAGTTGCAAATGTGTTTACGGTCTAATAATTAGCACAGATTATACAATACACATTGGCTCTTATGCAAACAGGCTTTAAAGTTCAACAGTGTCATTGTACCAGGATTTGTGAGAGCAATGTGAGGCCGCTGCAATATTATAATGTGAATAAAAGTTAAATTACATTTTATCGTTTTTAAATTGCTCATAAAGCCTAGATCCAGATTTAATATTGATTGTCAGAGTCCTATTGTAACAGTAATTGGGACATTTCAGATGATTTCAGCAATCCACACATTGAAGTGGATTGGAGTCTTGGGTCTATTTTTTCACAGAGAGGCAAACCCAGGTGGTTACAGGATAAATCCCTGTTTTTAACATTATTGACTTGCTTCTCAAGCTCCTTTTGCTAGGTGACATGCGAAAACAATACAAAATCTGCAGGGAGGGCATTACAAATAAATTAAATTCATCTTTTAATTTTAAGTTTCTTTTAATAAAATTAACCTTTTTTAAAGAGAGAAAATGCCAGCAACATGCCTGTCAGAGAGAAAAAAATATATTTTTATATTATATTTGATCTTTTTTTTCTCAAATGTCAAAATCTAAATGCTACTAATAAATTCTTTTAATTTAAATGTTTAAATTTTTAATGTTCTTTAATCATTTGAATACTGTATAAGATTAGTGTTGACCTTCAGAAGGACAAAACTGGGCAAAACTACTGGGCTTTACACAGAGAATGACCGGGAGAAACCATTGCAGAATTCAGTGAAAGAGAGGCAGCAAGATGCCAGGCAACTGTTTTAACAATGTAACATCACCCAGTGAGCTGTGTTTCACACCTTACACAGAGGTAGGCTCATGTGATTTTCTCCTCTATATCCCTGGCTAATAGCCGTGGCTTGAAGTTGTCAAAAACCTTTGCTTTCTTAATTAAATGCTGAAACATCATTCACTGACAGTCTTTCATTACAACTTTATATCTCCCATTTCTCAACAAGCTATCTGTACCTGCACCTCCTATAATTCAGACATCTCCAGCTACCACTGCTGTGAAAAAAAAAATTCCAGCTCTTTTTTCTTTGTCATTTTGCAAGGATTTGTGTTTACTTGTGTTGGTGCCACTTTGAGCTAGCAATGCCAATGAGCTAGGCCTTGCTCTGCATCTTCAGCACTGGTATAGAACTGTGTGCAAGCAGAGTTTGGAAACAATAAACAGCACACATTGTAGTGTAACAGAAATTTAAAGCCTTCATAAAAGACATCACAGGGGGAGCAAGTATGAAAAATGTCAAGAAAAAAACAGTTTACTAATATGCATTC
Organism: Atractosteus spatula; assembly: GCF_055471065.1. Classification (NCBI taxonomy): domain Eukaryota; kingdom Metazoa; phylum Chordata; class Actinopteri; order Semionotiformes; family Lepisosteidae; genus Atractosteus; species Atractosteus spatula. Next base: position 53,910,372 of record NC_142708.1, on the reverse strand, counting down.
AACCATACATAACAGCATAACCCCAAATTAAAAAATACAATATTTTGGCATGTAGCTACAATTGACAGAGATAGGAAAGACAATTGTTTAAAACTGTGTTAGTTTATAACTGGTTCTGTTAATCGCAGAAACATTAACACTGAGGAACTCTTATTCAGCTTCACCTAAACCATGTGAAAATCTGATACATCAGCCTTATATTTTGAATTTAAACTAAAAATATTTACTGAGTTGTATTATTTTCAAAACAAATGTATGCAAATATGTATCAGTGCTCAGTCCAGTGAGAGCTTCAATGTAATTGCCTCATGTCATTATAGAAATCAGCAGTTTTTTTCAGGACACAAGAAATCTGAAAAGGAGAACTGATGTTTAGAGCCTTAAGTTTATTTATGAAATATTGTATAATTCCTAATGAACTACTATGCCTTTTGCGTAATACTCCAATTGCAAAGGCAGAGACACTTGGCTTAAAACTGTTAGGTGGGTAGGTATATCAGGGCAAGCAATGTGCAAACATAAGTAAGGGACCTTACTATCTAAAGGGTGTATTTTATACTGTCAGTCCACTGGTGACATTTAGTGCAAAGTTCTGTATATTCCCTGTAGCATTGACTAGAAGCTAAGTCAGAAGCTTTGGCCTCTACACAACTACTGTACATCATAAACCTGAAAAAAATGGGAGGGGATTAATTACAACTCATGCCAGCAGTTAGAATATATCAGGGCAGGGCCTGTCATATCCAGACTGGATCTGTTACAGGGTGATCATCTTGCCCTGCACTGTAACTGAAAAACGTTTTTTACAATTGCTCATCAGAGTTTGGACTGGAAGTCAACAAATCTCCAAAAATGTTTATTTCAGCCATAACATATTTCAGTTATTATGCAGCATTCACAGATAATATTATTGTCCCATGAAACGTCCCTTGTAAAGAGGAGTTGTTTCTACTGGAAAAATAAAACACATGTGGAGAAGAGAAACTGCTCTGAGGCATTATTATTCCTTTAATTGAGCTTCAGTGCTTTGAGCTGATTCTTACTGTGGCTCTGTCTGTCTGCTTTGTATGCTAATTGCACATTCATTTGCCTAGAAGCACCAGTAAAGATGCTTTGTGTAAATTACATAAAAAGATAAATGTACAGTAAACAGAAAAGAATAATAAAATACACAAAGTGTATCAATTATGAAATGAAACAATTCTATTCGGAACTGAAGGCCACTGAGAACACGTCTTGAGACAAGATTTACAAACATCAGCAGAGGGTGTGGTTTTAGAAGTGTATTCCAAGACGGGGTGCATCTGCTGAAAAGTCTTGGTCCCCCAACATATAGTGTGTAGTCTTTGGAACATTGAGGAGCCTAGAGCCAGCAGAATTGAATGAGGGAACTGGGAGGTGTGGAGATAGTATCTCTTGAAGGTACACAGGAGACAGATAGACAGTACACAGGAGACAGACTGTGTAGTGCCATTGTAGGCCAATAAGAGAATTTTAAAGTCAATTCTCTAAAGAGACTGTGCAGGTTTTTCCATACAGGGGAAATATGTTTGGATTTTTTAGACTTTTTTTTTTAGACTAAAAAAAATGGATGATCCCACTAGCAAAGCATTGCATTAGTCTAGTATTGAGTAGATGAAAGGAAGAACTAATTTCTGGGCATCAGAAAGAGAAAGAATGAATCTTTAATGGGTTGTGCTTTGTAAATGGTGGAATGATGTACTGCAGACTTTGTGGAGAGGTGATTTGAAACATAGGATAATCACTCCTAATTTTTTAACAGAATTTGAGAGAATAATTTCTGTATCACATAAAGTGAGTTTTAGACAGTTTAACTGTGATTGGGGGAGTCAATTAAAATCATCTCAGTCTTATTCTTGTTTAAATGGAGATCATTTTGAGTTATCCACAACAGTATATCTTTAAAACATTTAATTCGTGTTGAATGAGCAATGTGAGGGTTCAGTAGATCAAGTAAAGATAAAGCAAGTAGATCTGAGTACCATCAGCATAACAGTGGAAGTTGACTTTGTATTTTATTTCTCATCATGTAAATATTTGAAAAGGAAAGGGTGGAGGGACTCCAGAGGTGACAGGGGCAGGATCTGATTTAAAGTCGCCAAGGCCATTTAAACCTGAATAATGCTCCAGTCGATTGGCGAAGAAAGATCTTCACTTTTTGGCTCAGACTACAATGACACTAGCACCTCCTCATTTCCCTCATCCTTTATTTCAGACCAAGGTGTCAGTGGCTGCGCCTACCTTATCTTGGATGACTCTGGGGACAGGGACTCCTCCCTCACATCTGGGGATGCTTGCACACTGATCCTTTTGTACCTGGACTGTATTTATGGCAACCCTTGACACAGCTTGGCTTCGAGTCCCAAACAGATGAAAGATTTCTGGGGTAGGGAGAAGATCCTAGTTCCTTTCCCAGGTAGTCTTAGACTGCTGACCATTACCTCTCAGTGAATGGTAACATGATCTGCAGGGGTAATGCACCACCTCTCATAGTGGCTATCAATGTTCCCTGTAAGCTGTGCGCCTGTGCGCGCGCATGCAGGTTATGAAATCAGCACACATAGGAAATCGAACTGTGCACAAAAAATTAAATTCCCCAAAAATATGATAATAGTAAAACAAACACGGTTGTCAATTGAAAAATGCTAAACTGACCACATGAGACTGGCTGCGAGAGGCCCAACTTGGCTGTGTGCATTATTATTGCTACTCGATCATCGATATCTATGCTCTCGTAGTCTCGTACCTCACTGCTCATGCTCGCTCGACACTCAGTCTCTATGACTGCGCTTGTTGAATCACTGGAATTTGGATCTCTATGCTTCTATGAGAATGACTATATTAACAAAAAATAATTTCAGGTTTACAATTTTACAGACACTCAATTTAGTGCGCACATGTTTCTGTCACGGTGAAAAAATTTGCACAACTTGAAAGTTTTGCCACATACAGTAGGCCATTAGGAATTAGAGGGAACATTGGTGGCCATACCAGTTTGTTGGGGGGATAGCAGGGCAACTGGGACATTTGTGGCCTATCCTGTTCTATTAGTCACATAACATGTTTCTTACACACAGGAGGCAGTCCAGTCCCACATCCTGCAAACGGAATTCCTGGAGTCACTGGCATTAATCACGTGGGGTGGGGCAAACACCACATACTGTACCTCATCACACCACCCTTTCCATCACGCAAGGTGCTCCTTTGCCAAAGCCTTCTGCAGAACACAAACAAACAAAGTGCTAAAAAGAAGCCTCTATGCATCCAGCACACCTGTGGCTCATCCAGATTCTGAAATCTGGCCCAGGTGATCTAGCATAATGCAAAGTCATTGGGACTCTCCATCGTCTCCTGCTGAGAGGCCTGCCACACAGAGATCTAGTGCTACATTACTTCTGCTGTAGAAAAAACAAACTTAATTTAAAGGGCTTTTTTGTGACCTTTCCAGAGTAGAGATTTTTTATATAAATAAGAGTATACTTTGATTTGCATACCTTTATAAGCAATTTTAGGCTACAAGAATATACACAGTTGTCTTAGATGAATCACCCCTCATATCTGATATTGAGTACTCTTAGACCATGACATGTCTATCAAAAAATGAGAAACTGAAGATATTATTTACAGGCTGATATCTAGGCAAACACTGCTGGAGATTAATCCTCCTGTCATTGACTGTATATATGATAATTGTATGTTTTCACACTCCTTGGTCTCTCCTGGATCTTCAGCTCTTCCCCAGTAAAAATTCCCAGTTAGAAAGAGTCTGGTTTGATAGTCTGGTTTCATTTCCAGGACAGTTTCTAGTTGAAGAAGACCAAGTGCTTCCTGCTCTTATAGTCTGTGATAGTCAGTATCTAAGCTAGAAGTAACAATTTTTTTACAGAGATTGACATACCAAATACCTCAGATGAGTTTTATTTCTTAGTATATTCAGATTCAAGGCAATGCACTTAGTCTGTTTGTCTTCAGACTACTACATTCTTGATAACAGAGTGCTCTTTCTCCATTGGAACTATGTACCACGTGGTGCCAGTTAAAGCTACAGTACATCAAATCCAGTCCATTGCAGGGCACACACAGACTGAGACACGCACACACTCACACCAGGGCCAGTTTTTTCCAGAAGTCAATTGACCTTCCAGTAAGTCTTTGGACTATGGGGGTAAACCAGAGCCCCTGGAGGAAACCCATGCAAAACACGGGCAGAACATAAAAACTCCACGCAGATGAGTAGAGACAGTTGAGTGGAGACGCCGAAAGACAGCAGTGCTAGCCACTGCACCACCTTGAACTTGAACTTGAACTTTATTGCCATATGTAACCGGTACATGTACTGGTACAATGGAATTCTTACTTACAGAAAGTCTCTCGATTGTTAAAACAAGTGTAAAAACACAAAGTGCAGACAGTGCTTCAAGACAATATACAAACAAACAATAGACAATTTACAAGTAAACAGTTTGAATGTAAACAATGCAGATGTGTAAACAATGACTGGAGATGTGCAATAAATAAGAAATCATAATGAGGTAGATGGTATAGGTGTGGTCCGAGGGGCATGGCTAAAGTGTTCGCCAATACCACCCAATAAAACTTATTATTTGTTTTGTTGCACAAATGTAATCCTTTTTTCTTGTTATCAGTATGTCCTGCTCTACGCAAAAACCTGATGCGTACATCTTTGAAAAATCAATCAGTCTTCCTGGTGAGAACAGAACAGTGACTAGCCATCCACGAGAATAAGCAGCTTTCAATAGGGGGTATGAATCTCACAGTAGTTAAGATGAATTTAGTACTTCAGTTAAGGGTTCAGTGAACCAAGTAGTTGACAGTTAAACTGATAACAAAACAGCATAGACACTTGTCCTGCAGGACCAAGGCTGGGAATTACTGTGTTATTTGACTACTTTTCATCGTTCCTTGGTAAACGGCTGATAAATTTTCTATTTTCTTTCATTTAATTCAGTTCCACTAGGTGGCACTCTTTAAAAAGGAATTACATGCTACATTCTGAGAGACCGAAATTCTCTAAATCCTTCCAGATTTTTGCCGAGGTCTTTATAATGCATTTGCCCATTCAAATATGCAGCAATATTTGGAAAACCCGGGTAGACAGGAATAGTCAATAGCACTTTTTTTCTGAATGGCTTTACTTAATTAAGCCTTATATGCCGCTAAAGTACCTTTTGCTGCATACTGTAACGCAACGGGGGCTCAGGCGGGCGCCCTTGCCGTATCTGGTCGGCCCCATCCCGACTGAGGCTCGAACCTGGGATTTCCGCGTCTCTCTGCAGCGACCTAGCCTCGTGAGCTAAAGAGAGATCTCTCTTTAGCTCACGGGGCTGGGTCGCTGCAGAGAGACGCGGAAGTCCCGGGTTCGAGCCTCAGTCGGGATGGGGCCGACCAGATGCGGCAAGGGCGCCCGCCTGAGCCCCCGTTGCGTTACATTGGTGTCAGAAGCGGGGTGGGATAGCCCTTCGCCGGGGACGGCGATTTAAGCGGGGGAGAGTGTAACGCTTACGGCCGTCAGGTACTGTGTAAGAGCCGGCGTACCAGAGCAGGTGACGTCACCGCCCTTCCCTATGATAGCAGGACTACAGCTACTGGGCTGCAGAGAGATCTCTCTTTAGCTCACGGGGCTGGGTCGCTGCAGAGAGACGCGGAAGTCCCGGGTTCGAGCCCCGGACGGTGTGGGGCCGACCTGATGCGGCAAGGGCGCCCGCCTGAGCCCCCGTTGCGTTACAATACAATGTAAATTGTAAAATAAAATCGGCCCATCAGGTCAAAATTTTACAGAACACTTGAATTCGTTACACTTCAGCTGACGTTCTAATATACTCGAATTAAAATTAACAGCAGCAAGAAGGAAAAAAAATAAATATTGATGACCAAAATAGGTAAGATTTTGAATGCATGCATTAATAGAAACTTGAGAAGCATGTTGTACTTGTGGACGCTATCCTAAAAATGGAAAGAGACAAAAAACTCAAGCGTAACCATAGCTTTCCAGACACTTGGTCAAATTAATGTGGGAAGTAAGTTATGCATTTTTTGCAAGCATATTTTGTGTGTGTTCTTTTTTAATACAGTGAGGAATTGGTGTGATCTTCATGAAACAGTAAAGATTTAACAATCCAATTCCTTGAGCAGTTTTATCTTTGATAGAAAACAAAAGAAAACAACCAACATTATGTTGATTTTGCCGAATCAAGTCTTCCATGTCAATTTGTATCATACCGCAGTATTTGTCATCCAAGGTCAGACTTTCCTGGATGAAGATAAAATATTGCTTAGTTTCCTCTAATCACTAGTGATCTCTCTGTTACTGAACTCTGATTTTGATTTATGTACAAAAGAGATGTCTGTTTATTTTTTAAGAGGGGAGTGGATCCAAATTGCAATGTCTTTCAAAGCTGATTGCTCAATAGTGTTGTATGAGCTCTCCATGGAGTGAGAAACCTATCACGTTAGCTGGAATTGTTCTGCTAGGTTACTCTGGATCAGTGCTTCTCAATCAGGCATCCAGAGACTTCTTGATGTGCTTTGTGTTCTCTTAATCTGAAAGATTAAGATTCATAACAGGCATTGTTTAGTCTGAGACACACAGGTATACATGCAGTTGTAACAAACAGCAAATAAATTAATAACATATGCAGAATCAAATAAATGCAATAACACTGAAATCCTATGAATTCATTTAGACACCATTTTAATCAATGGCATATTGTACCACAGTACATGTTTTATACACGTTTTGCTGCTTACAGTAGGTGCTACAGTACTTCCTGAAGCTATTCCTGCTTAAGAGAATTATTAGGAAAATCGCAGTTACTCTGAAGCAGCTCTTTCGTTTTCCTATTAATTTTGCATTTCAGTTTCATTACACTGCTTACAAAAAAAAGCACTTAATGCAAACCAATCCATGTTGAATAATAAGGAGTTTCAAGAACAGAACAGATTTAAGCGCACCCTCAAAGTAATGAGACAATTTAATTGAAACATTAGTATAATATTATCACACCTTTAATATAACATTAAATTACTTTTAAAAATAAAAAGAAAAAATGGTGGAATTCCTTACTTGAACAACAAAAGTTTAATTAATCATTTTGCAGTTATACCATATTTTATATTCATTAAAATCATGTGGTTAACAGATCAGGCTGCTGCCTGTGAGAAACCACTTGTTTTGATTGTAGGCAATCATAAATCCTTATGTTATCTTATATAGGGTTTGTCTAACATTTTTGTGTGATAAATTCATAGCCTTCGAATTGCCTGAAGATATTTATCACATTCAACAGAATGAGTAGTAGTAGTAGTTATTTAAGGTACAATACAGTGTGGGGTAGAAAGAACAGGAAATGTTCTTTCAAGAAATGTTCTATATGAAACCACAGTATAGTCTCTATGCAATGGTGTACAGTATATAGTAATGGCAAAGTGATTATTCTGTGATTATTATAGAACATCTTTGAATCCTGGAATAAACAGGTCTTCAAAACTTCATGACAATGAATGACTCTTAAACTTGAGACAAATACATACATACACATATAGTATATTAGAGGCATAGTAATATCAGAGATGCAGTGTATGTTTAATCTCTTTCAGAACCCCAAAAAGCACTTTTGTATTTAAAGGAAATCAAACACATTGTTTAGGACTCATATACTTGATTTGCTCTAGAAACCAATATGGGCTTAGTTTCTGTACACAGAGCTGGTGTAAAGACAGAGCATCTGAACATAATAAATACAGAAATAGTTTTGGTATGTTAAAGCATCAAATTAAAGTGTGGTATAACTCACTAGATCAGAGTTATGTGAAAGCAGTAAAAAAAAGTCATATTTGGATATGAAGATGTTCTTTTTATAGTTCTCCAATCCTAACCATAGTAATATCTAATATATTCCTTTCAGCTCTGTGGACATATCTGATCTGACATCCATCATCTGTGTATATTTCACAGTATATTATCAATAGTTTCTAATTGATCCAAAGACCTCATTAATTCATGTCTTGACAAAAGCCATGTTATCAGACAGTTTCTAGTCAATAATAAAACCTCATTTTAAAAAAGCATATATTTTTAATTATATTTTACACATTTTTTTAGAATGTATGCAGTGCATACCAAAATTAATTTTTAAAATATTTATCCTAAGGGCAATTCTTCAGTAGAAGGTTACTCAACAGTAGTTTGAGAGGTTGAACATGAGCAATTTCCTGGCTATTTCTTGCAAATTAATTTCCGCAGAAACCACTATCCTCATTTAATCACCATTTCGAAAACATGTCAAGTCTTGCACTACAAAAGGCACCAGAAGTCCCAGATGACATCAGTGTTGGCGACAAAGGTAGACTCGACTGAACACTTGAAAGAACAGGCTTTGTCTCATAACTGTGGTTTGTTAAAAAAACCCCAAGTTGTTCTCATTTGTTTTGCTTCACATCCAACAATTGTATGGGGGAGTGACTTAAGGGCAACTTTCATGGTAACAGAAAAGCCTGAGTTTTCTCAGTCTGATGTTTTTACTACATTATTATAATATTTAAGGTCACAACAGAAAAACCTACAGTAACTGTGCACTTCTCATCCAATTTCTACTTCTCTGACATCTGCACCCTTAACCTTTGTCTGGTCTCCACAATGGCTCAGCCTCTTGTTCCCTGTCTCCCTAAGCCCACAAGCTTTCTCACACATCTCCCAGGTGTCCACCCCACTCCATCGTCCAATTTGATCATTTCCACCCATGGCCCTGGCTAACCTGCCCAGTTTCCCAGATAACTTTCCAAAGAAAAAATGGTTTTCTGTCCCTTGGCCTTGCGAAATAATAATAATAAATGCTTACGCTTTTCTGGAAACTCCACTCAAAACACTTTACAGGTAATGGGGACTCCCCTCCACCACCACCAATGTGCAGCATCCACCTGGATGATGCGTCAGTAGCCATAGTGCGCCAGAACATTCACAAAACATCAGCTATCAGTGGGGAGGAGAGCAGAGAGATGAAGCCAATTCATAGATGGGGATTATTAGAAGGCCATGGTTGGTAAGGTAAGGGTCAATGGGAAATTTGGCAAGGACTCTGGGGTTACACCCCTACTTTTTTCAAGAAACACCCTGGGATTTTTAATGACCACAGAAAGTCAGGACCTCGGTTTTACATCTCATCCAAAGGATGGCACCTTTTTACAGTATAGTGTCCCCATCTCTATACTAGGGCATTAGGACCCAGGGGGTGAGCACCCACTGCTGGCCCCACTAACACCTCTTCCAGCAGCTACTTTAGGTTTTTTCCAGGAGGTCTCCCCTCCAGGCACTGACCAGGCTTCACACCTGCTTAGCTTCAGTGGGTTGCCAGTTGTGAGTTGCAGGGTGATATGGCTGCTGGCCATGCTGAAATATCTCAAATTGCCCTCTCAGATTCCTAGTCATGAATATTAAGATATGCATTGATGGTTTTGGTAATTTTGTGAAGCCAAAACCAGAGCCTTAGCTCAAAAAGAGATTTAGCTCTCATGCTGACTCTTTATTCGTAATATAAATTCCAGTAACCCCTTCATCACCCTTGCTCAAAACAATATTCTTCAAAACATCCCCCAACTCTCAGCAGCATAACTTTATTAGTAGAGATTCCAATAGACCTTCATTTTTGTCCGGTTTTGGTTTAAAAGTATTGGGACAGCAAAGTCAAACCTTAGTCGGCATTACAGTCAAATTATTTGTATTTTTGATAATTGGATGAATATGGTAAGTACAATAAAATATGCATTTTTTAATTTTGGGTCATTCCGTGCATACATTTGTGGATAAATATGACATCTCAATTGACTCCTTATGAAACTAGGTGGAACTAATCTTTCTGGAAACTTAAAAATTCATTCTGCTGCTACCATATTAGTACTGTACATTTTGCAGGGAGGTTTTTAAGGAGACTAGAATAAAACCTGACTTGCCTATAGAGGCTGCACAAAAACCTCTTTCATTTGTAAATAGACACACTGGGTGATAATTAGATTATTAATGATGAGTTAAAAATGAACATTCAGGGTGATGAGTGTGTTTGCTATCTACAGGGCTTCTGAGGGCTACATGTTACTTGTTTTGGTAGTGAAATGGGGGTGTTCTCTTCAGAGTACTTTATTTTAAGATAAGATAAGATCACTATTGGCCATATACAATTTATTGTATTACTATTTCATATATTATTTCTTGTGATGCACAAAGAGGTACAGAACCTCTCAAATAAATGAGAGATGTTGCCATCATGCTTTATGTGCTCAGATCCCTAAATTCACCTTAGTCAAGACAGGTAAAGCAGTTCCAAAGGTAGTCAAACATGCCAAGCCTTGGTATTACCTCTACCCTGCTTCATGCATTAGATGAGATAATGTTCTTTAGAGCATCTACAGTTCCTTTCTTTCACTGCCATTTAACCTTTCCATCACATTGGTAAAGATTTTTCTTGGTCTCATCTTTCCATGAAACTTTGTTCCAAAACATTTTTAGTTAATCTTTCTATGACCGAGCAAATCCTAATCTGTTTTTTTTCTCGGTTCTTGGTGTTGAAGAAAGGTTTACATCATGTGGTGTAGCCTTTGTAATTCTGCTGTCTCAGTCTTCCGCCAAATTTTGTATGTTCACCACTGCACTCTGGAGGTTGTTGAAGACTCCACTGACAGTTGTTTTAGGGTTGTCCTTGACAGCTCTGGTAATTTTGTATCATTAACTGCAGCTGATTTTCTTGGCCTATCTGATGATGTTTTCTGATAAATAATTATTACTGTGGTTTCTTTCTTCTTCAATATATTCCAAATAGTTGGTTTTGGCATATCAAGTTTTTGTTCTGTGGTTCTGATTCAGCTTGTCTTTTTTCAGCTTCAAAATTGCCTAATTTTCTAACCAAAAGTTAGCTTTCATTCTGATTTTTGATTAGACTCCAAGGTCTGAAGTCAGACCTAAAACTAGTGCCAATATGTTCACAGCTCAACTGTGAGTGCCTAATTACCCAATAACAATCACCTTACATACAAGAGACACCTGTCAGCCAACTGACCTAATAATTTTGGTACTTTGAAACAAAATTCACTAAATTGACTGCTAACAATAAAATACTAAGACATTGAACAATTGTTTTCAGGAGAAAAGATAGAGTTCATAGTTAAAATACCAGTTTAGACTTCACTGTCCCTGAAGTGGGCACTGTAATTATTTTAGTTACTACATTTCAAAAGTAATCATTTACATAAGTACAAAACAAATTGAATGTCTATATTTAGTCATCTGAAACAAACTGTTAGCTAATCATAGGGTGTTTTAACAAAAACATATGCAGTCTTAACAGTTACTGTATAAGGAGCAGATAACATAGAAGTACCTTGATGTAATTATCTAGGTTAAAGCAAAAAAAAAACATGAATATACAATAATTTCATAATAGAACAGCGAGATATTATAAAGGCTTTCGCTTTTATGTGTTTTGAAACATTTGGTCTGCAGTCAATAATTTTCAATAATTGTCTGGAAAAGCTGGACTTGTGTTTTATTTCGAAAGAAATGACAAGGGTTACTGGAGCAGTAGTGGAATAACTATTAATACCGTAGAAATTTGCCATGTGATGGCACTGTTCTCTGTAAAAGACCTGCTGTCATTGTGAGAAACTGAGAATCTAAGATGCCTTGTGGCGGAACCACATTCCTTGTACAGAGGTGCTGTTACACCCACAGGCCACACCTGTTCCGTGTGGGCCAGCAGGAAGAGTGGGAGAGGTTACATGTTGGTACTGGCTACTTGGAAATGTTATGAAGGCTAAACACAAGCTTACATTTTAGTGGAATAATTCTTTTATATGTTGTTTCAAACCTGTCTTTCTTGAAAGCAGAGGCCCATATTGAGGACTAACGCAACATATTTAGAAACTGAATTTCATAACTGCAGGTCTTTCTTTACTCCCCTATTGTTCAGGAGCTATAGCTGTGAGGTTATAAAAACTGGTGATTCGAAATGATTCAAGCAAGAAGTGCCTTACATAAGTATTCACATTATGTTGATACAAGAGCTTACAATCTTCACACCTTCAAATCGGATTAATTAGCTTCTGGGAAAATTGTCCCTGGTGTGAGAGTGTGCATTCTGTGATGGATTAGCATTCCATCCAGGGTGTATCCTACCTTGCTCCCATTGCTTCCTGGGATAGGCACAGGCTCTCCTGTGACCCTGTGTTGGATAAAGCAGTTGGACAATGGAGTGATAACAGAATCTTACACAATCTATTCCAAACTGTTAAAGTTAAAAATGCTGATAGTATGTAAAGGCAAAAAATAGATTTTAATGAAGATAGAATAAAACAGACATTTCTTAATTGCACAAATATTCAAGTATTTCCAAAGTCAGTGTAATGGTCTATGGTCTGTGGGTAATGAAAGTGGTTTAACTTCACATCAGAGCAAAAGCATGTGTTTCTGTGAGTTCCCTCAGATATTGAATATCTAAGCACAAGTCACATCATAGTGATATGGCAAATCAACCCTGAAGGAGGAGCTTTCGAAATAAATCTGTGATGAAGTGCTAGAGAAGCACAGATCAGGAGAAGGTTACTTATCTGTTTGAGTAGAGTGTATCCCACCGATAAGAACTGGAATATGAATTATACAGTACCACCAAGACACTACCTAGATTGCTGCCTTTGCTACCTGAGCATTCAGAGGAGCAGGAAATTGGTTAGGGATGCCACTATGAAACCATCAGTGATGTTGACAAATTAACACATTTCCTGATCCTTTGGTTTAAATACAAAACATCTGGTGCACATCAGCCTGTAATGGTCTTGATTCAACACTTTAACAGTTTTTTAATTCCTACAAACCAATCTAAAAGTGCGGATTTTTCAAAGTAAGACGCTACTGGGATTGCACAGCACTTCAGGAAAGCAGTGCTGAAGTCCTGCCATGGCTTTTATCCCTGACCTGAGATCAACTGAACATCTGCAAAATCAACAGGAGACAATGTGACCACTTAGTCTTCACCTCACCCATCAGCCTCATCGTGAAGAGGCTAATAAGAACCAGGTGTCAAGCCTGCCGGGAATGTATTAATGTTCAGGGAGGTTATTTCCAGTACACAAATTTGTAATGTTTTCATTTTAACAGTATGTCGTATTGTATGATGAAAACTTTCAGGAAATCTTTTGTCTGTATTTCCCATGATTTTGTATGAAATCTATGACTTCAAGCCTATTCTTTCTCTCATGGTGAATCTCACAAATCCATTTTTAGCATTGTTTTCTCTGTAATAGGTGGCTGTCTCTCAAAGCCACCTCACACTCCCTCGCACTTGCTTATACAGTCTTCAGTAAATGGTTAAAACTAGAGTTCGTCAAAGAATGTCTTAAATTATATATTTTATTAGTAGTTTGAGGGTGGAATGGTGGCAAAGTGGTTAGCATTGCTGATTCCCATCACTGGGGGCCCTGGGCCTAATTCCTGAGGTGCTATCTGTTTGGAGTTTGTATGTTCTCCCTGTAATCTCTGGTTTCCCCCATTGTCCAGAGACATACTGGTAGGTTAATTGGCTTCTGATGTATTGTGTTTGCCTGTGTCTGTGTGTTCCTTGCAATGGTCTGGTGTCCCATTCAGAGTTTATCCAGTCCTGTGCCTGTTGTTTGCTGGGACAGGCTCTGGTTCCCCTGCAATCCTAAATTGGATAGGATGAAAGGTAAGGTTCATAACCTTAACACCTGCGTTATTTAATTGTTTGTTTCAGAAAAACAATTCTAGAGTTTATTTTAAAATAATAAACTATTTAACCTAACAGCCAAACCCATTAAGTTCTTTGGAGACATTTCCTCATTCACACGTTAGGTATCCATAATGTTCTTGTATTTTTGTATTAATAATTAAACTAGACATATATTTATATTTAAATGGTACAGAAGATATAAACCTGAGAAACTGGGAATGGCTTCAACAGTCTTGTTTTATACTATGAATGCTCTTATACTGTAGATGCTTACAGTATTATTAAACCCAAACTAAATCCTCACATTCCAGTCCATACAGTATATTCCCATGGTTGGAAGAATTTCATAATAATTTCTATAATCTATCCAAAGTACCTTTATTTACATTCTATTTTTTTAATAATGTAAAGGATTTATTCAAACAAATACAATTTAAAAGGTATTTCAATTAGCTTTTAAGCTAATTTAGTTGAATACCCTTTAAACATGAAAAAATAAATCTAATATACCATTTAAGGAAGGGATAGGAAACAATAACATTCAATAAAAAGACAAAATTATTTTGTAATTAAACACCTGTGTTTTCTTGAAATATTCTTGTTTATACCATAAAAGCAGATGCTTTCTGTTTTTTGAACAGACTCACAATAATGACCAAACATTACACAACAACTATCAAAAGACGTGAATAATTGTATGAAATGAAAGGTTATTTTCACTGCAGGAAATCATTACTCTACCTTGCCCTGTGGATGTTTCCTCCTTGAAATTACATTAAAGAGTATCTGGATATTACATGCTTATACTTTAATTTCTGCATAGCAGAAGCATGGCATAATTCTGAAGCAGACTACATTGATTTCTAAGAACATATTACAAATAAAATTTCTGTTTGTAAATCTGCACTTATTTGTATGAAGATTCGCTTTATAGCCTATATAAAAATACAAAACGGTGAAAAGGATTAAGCTTTGTGTCTGTTTTATAGAGATATTTACTTGATTTTGCTCAAACTATCCCTCCCCCTACCAGAAAAAACACTTAAATCTGATTTCAAAGGATGTTTCTGTAAATTATCAGTTGGGATGAATAGTCGTCTCATTTGTAGCCTTCCTTATGTTCTTATACTATATGTGAAAGGATTCTCGCGCTTTTGGTCACTACATGGATGGTTAGGAATAAAACTTAAAATAATTATTACAGATGAGGTAAGGAGACTTTGCTGATATCTAAGGCTGATGAACACCTAACAGAGGAAGAATACAGAAGGACAAAAACTAAGAAATGCTTTAATAAATATTAAGACGGAAGTGTAGGAATAACTGGGAAGCTGGGTTCACCTAAAAAAAGATATGAAAGGCTTATGGAAGGCTAAAATATTGTACCAGGAGGCAGGGAATGTGGAGAAGATCAGCATTGTGATTCCTGTACTACAGTGAAATTTACCCAGTTTGCAGTGGGATGTTCAGTGAAACTCAGTAAGTGGACGGACCTATCAGGCAAGCCTTAATTTGTCAGTCTGGGGGTGGAGGTCAAAGTTTTATTGATTGGAATCATTATATTGCAGTGGCCATCGGTGGTATAGAAAAATCTAACCATAACACTATTTTCCAATAATTGCAAACAACTTCATAGTGTCAAAAAACACCTGTACATGGGGGAAATCAGTGTTTTTACATGGAACTGAAAGGGCAGAAAAAGGTAGAATGAAGATTAGGACAGACCAAACTATTCCTGTGTGGCCCCACCTTTAACAGAGGTTGCTCAAGAGATCTGAGCCCATGAAAACTCATGAAGACTTATGGATGAAAGCATAGAAAGCACTCCCACAGCTGTAGAATCCCTATTTATATTAATGCCATTAATTCACACCATGTGAGACGGCAGAATTTAACCACTTGCCTTTAATATAAGTAATTAACTGACACCCAGTAACCCTATTTACATTAATAGAGGCCCCTTGTTGGTCTCATCTGGTGGGTTCAAAGACACATTTGCTGTTTATTTTAGTAATTTATATTAATTTAATAAATAATAATTGCAGTTAGTTAAAATATATATATTAAAATACGCAAATTAGAGATTCAGCTTAAAAAATTATAATACATAATATAATAATATCTGTAGTTACTCCTTTAAATTGTTTCAGAAAACATTGCTAACTGCTATAGGTATGGCATGTAACAATCCCTTCAAAATAATGATGAGAGGAAAGTAGGTAAACCCCAGTTCATTTTATTATAGCTATTGCTGTTATTGTGATCTTTTCATTTAAAATGGGTTAAGCATCGAAAGCCTCTTAAAAAAATTGGCAGGACAATATGATACTCTACTTCTGTTTTTCATTACCATAAAGTTGTTCCTGCTGAAGCATTTACAGTAAGTTACTTCAAAACAAACCATAGCTGTCATTTTCTCAATACTCTGGCAGAATTCCATGAACTGTACAAACTGAAACATGAAAAAAAATTACAGACTTCTCATCATCAACTGTATTTTTCAGCTAGAAAGCATGAATTTTTACTGCATAGAGTCGTGTCGGTTAATTTAATGACATTTAACATAGATAACTACTATCTGAAAGACACTTATCAGTGTTAAAATACAGTCACTGATAAGAGTATTTGGATAGTTAAAATATGAGGAAAAGTAATACTTTACACTTCTGCTTTTGATGTGTATTCTGGTATTGACTATTGTTCAAGTAAGCTAAGTTATAATACAACAAAATATTGCCTAACATGAGACACATGAAAAATATTTTTTTATACTATGAGAAAAGTATTCAGACGCCATTACTTATTTTTACTTTTTTTTTGTACTTATTGCAGAGATTCCACATTCTTAAACGATTGCAACTTTCCTTTCTGCAATCAACTTTAGTTTCCTCTATGCAAAGCAGCCTTCAAATCAATCCACACGATTCATGTTTGACAGCCAATCCACCCAAACAATCATTCTTGGCAGGAATTCCTTCATAGAATATTTAGAGTCATTTTCCTGCTGGAAGACAAACTAAACCCATATGGTGCTTTTTATTAAGTCATTCTGTTATTTTTTTAATAGTTCCTCTTTCTGTGTTTAGTGATAACATCATTTTCAAATAAACTGAACCCCTTTTTTGCTTTTCTGGATCACAGCCTTTCAGTTTTTCAGCACTAAAACTTTATGAGTACTACAGTTTCAATCATTACAGTTGTCATTTATTTGGGTTTAATAAGAATTATGTTGCTGATATAAACAGCTTTGATAGTGTGATTCTGTCACAATAAAATTGGTGTTTTATTACAAAGCTGTATCTACAGTACTTTGCATCTTTTGACACTATAATTAGAAATTATGTGAATCCCTTTCTTTGCATTGAGATTTGCAAAAATAAAATCTAAGCTTCTAATTGTTGTTTCAGAAAGAATATTTCCTTTTGGAATGGAGTTTGTCATTGCATCCTGCTGATAACATTTTGTCAGCAGTTATTTAAACTCTAATGTAAAAATTAACTGAAGGGATGGCACATTACAATTTAAAGTAACTTGCTGTGAAGGCCACAAGGTCAAGGCTGCCAAGACCTTTTGTGAGGAATGAGCCAGGGAGCTGCTACAAGGGTGAAGATGGGGTGGAGGGAGGGGTGTGAGAAAAGAAATATGCAAAAAGGGCTTGGAAAGTGAGATATTTATGCAGAACAGATAAACACAGATGTGTGAGGGATCAAATTTGGATCTTCCTAGTGTTTAGAAATTATGTTTCAGTTGTCTGGGTAATTAATGTGATGGGAACTTGGAATTTTGTAGGAACAGCATATTACAATTTGGTGTAGCCAAAGTAGCAGAGCAAATGGCTGTCTTAACATTAGGACATCCATAACACTGATGCAAAGTTCTTTATCTGATAATGCCTGTGGTGCATGAGCTTTTGTTTGACGGGGATGGTTTGGATATGTAATGTTTTGGGGAACACTCACTTTAGGTGTGATGGCCGAGACTAGTATTTTGTGATGGGGTATGGAAGATGTTGTGCAGACCTACAAAGAGTAACCTACCCAAGGCTATTGTTGCTGAGGTCTGCTTCATTTACCCAACACAGAAATAGTGTAGAAACTGGTAGTGAGTGACCGCTTGCTGATGCTTGTTAGTGAACGGAGGGAATGGTAGGCTGAGGTAAGCATAAGGGTCAATATTAAGGAGTCTCATAATGGTAACGACAGGATCAAGCTTGAAGTACTGAACACAAGCTCCCTGGTCTGTCTTGTTTGTTTGCTGCAACCGATTAAGGATGGATTCTAGGAAAGTTCCAGGAGCCCACAAAATAGCTGGTAAAACAGTGATCCATAAGGGCAAGTGGGAGTCTAGTACCCTTGATGGGAAGGCAGAAAAAGTCAGGGGATAATATTTCTATGTACACGACATGTTTCAAAGACATCTTTAACCTTTTGCTTCATTCATGAAAACTGTTCATTGCGGTCCTTCATATTCATCTATCCAGGGTACCTGAAATCAGTATTTCCTTGTTTTTTCGTGCCATGTGTAATGCAAGTTTATTTAGAAACCTTTTCTGTGATAAAAATATGAAAGATAAATGATAGGACAGATTCAATTTGGAAACATGCCAAAAGAACCTACAAAATGAGGGAAAACAACATTCAGTGTCTGGGACAACAAAAACACTTCTGTAAAGTGTCATATATACATCTGTTACAGAGCAGTGGCACTGACATTATATTCACACTTACTCTGTTGAATATGTCTGGTTTCTATGTAAAATCCTTGAGAATCTGGCAAAGGTCCAAAAAGAATGAATAGAAAACAGAACAACTTAAGCCAGGACCATGAATCAGGGTGAGTCAGTAGCTTGTTGAAGCCTGGGAAATACAGCTGCAACTGTAGTAGTAAAGAAACATTTTCTGGCCACAGTTATGGAGTGACTGTCTGTGATACTGCATATCCTTCTTCATTATATGTTCATTCAGCTTTTTAAGCATCTGGATGACTATTTCTTATATTACACTGAAGAGATAACATGTCAGATTTTAACTGTTTGCTTGATGTTTTCTCTAAGATGTACTAGATGCTTAAGGTTTTCAATAAACACTCCTTTTCTGAAAGAGATAAGGATTTAATAATTCACATTCTAAAAAAGGTATAATTACATGACAGAATTTTAAAAGAAGATGATGATAAAATTGGGAAAATCAAAAACACAGTTTGCTCTCACCTTATTTTGCTGTATTAGCTGATCAGCAGAATTTTACATTATATTATTTTTGCACTTTAGGACAGTCTGGACATAGTGCCATAAGATAGATATCACACTGTTGTCAAAACCACAATATGACATTGCAGCAGGACTACCACAATGGAGAACTGCTAGGTGGACAATATGTAAAACAAATCTCAGCCTCTTCGAGTGGTCGTGTACTGTGGTCATTGGCTTCTTTGATAAGGTTTCCAGTAAGTATATCACACGCTCAGTACAACAGTATTTAAATTTAAATATGACACAGGGCAATAACTTTAACCCCACATAATATATATTTCTTTGTATATATGGTTGTGAAGGGTAATAAATGTTACCCTGCAAAACATATTATTTGTATATATGGAATCAGCGACACAGTGACACAGTGATTAGCATTGCTGCCTGTCAGCTCCGGGGACCTGGATTCAATTCTGGACCTGGAGTACTATTTGTGTGGAGTTTGTATGTTCACCACGTGTTCACATGAGTTTCCTCTGAGTGCTACAGTTTCCTCCCACAGTCCAAAGACACATTGGTAGGTTAACTGGCTTGTGGGAAAATTGGCTCTAAGTGTGTGTCTACCTGTATTTGTCTGTGTTGTACGTGCTCTGCAATGGACTGGCATCCCGTCCAGGGTGTACCCTGCCTTGCGTGTATTGCTTACCAGGATAGGCACTGGCACTGGCTTTCCTGTGACCCTGAATTAGATAAAGGTGTTTGAAAATGGATGAATGGCTATATGGGATATATATATTAGTGGGGCCAGCAGGGGGTACTCACCCTGCGGTCCATGTGGGTCATAATGCCCCAGTATAGTGACTGGGACACTATACTGTAAACAGGCGCCAGGAGGCGCCTGCAATTTCCCTCATGGGATCAATAAAGTATCTATCTATCTTTCGGATGAGACGTAAAACTAAGGTCATGACTCTCTGTGGTCATTAAAAATCCCAGGGCGTTTCTCGAAAAGAGTAGGGGTGTAACCCCGGGGTCCTGACCAAATTCCCATTGGCCCTTACCCGTCATGGCCTCCTAATAATCCCCATCTATGAACTGGCTTCATTACACAGTTGATGTGTGGGGAGCGTTCTGGCGCACTAGGGCTGCCATCGCATCATCCAGGTGGATGCTGCACATTGGTGGTGGTAGAGGGGAGTCCTCATTACCTGTAAAGCGCTTTGAGTGGAGTGTCCAGAAAAGCGCTATATAAGTGTAAGCAATTATAATTAATTAACTACTTGTTTGTTATTAGCATGTCATTGCACGTCTTAGAAAATAATGTTCTTTGCTATTTTGCATTAAATAACAGTAATAAAAGACTTTATGTTGTTTCTTTAAACTGCTCCTTTAAAATTTATGTAGAAATACTGCTTCTCTAGATGACACCTGACATTTGATTATTTTACTAAAATGAACAACATAAATTTGCCTCTAGACATCAAACAGTGCCCATCAGGTTAATGTGCTCTGTTTTCTTTACTGGCAGTAGAAGTTGTTAAATAAAAAATGGAAGTGAAACACTTATAGTTGACATAAATGTCTCTGTAAGGACTGTTACTTTTTTCTTGTGATGCAATATACACTAAAATACTTACTGCTTAAGGTTCACCATCATCAACATCACCATCATCATCAAAAATGCTTTTATTATTACTGTTGTTATTACTTTTATTGTTGGTATTTTGAAAACGTTTGAATAATATTCCCAAGATCTAGATTATATTGACTTCTGAAATGAGGAAACTGTAAATTATCCAAGTTTGACAGCTGAGTAGTTCACTGCTCCTTTAATTTTATAATGGATAGGAAACTCTAGACATTTCAGACAGATTCACAACAAGGATTAAAAAACAAACTGTAGTACAGGAGTTCTGATTGCATGTACCATACAAATGAATGTCTTTCATATTATTCAGTGAGAGACATCCTTCCCTATGAGATGTACTGCAAAACACACATTATAAATATATGCTATTACAACCACTAAACCACTAAATAAGTCCTAAGACATTTTAATATATACAGAACTAATAAGTGCTTTTAACAGTCAATTATGAAAATGCCATTGTGAAAAAAACATATGATTCATTTATTTCATTGATGCTCGTTGTGTCTGATAGATAAAACACTTAACGGTGTTACTGTATATCATATATCATATATCATTAAGATATAACATTTAAGGCCAGTTCCAGAGCTGAGTGACAGCCCCTTGCCATACATCTCCAAGTGTATTTACAGTAGATGCATTTAATTCAGCATGTGATAGCAGCAACAAAATGTTGTCTTTGCCAAACAAAATTGGCTGGTTCTATGTTATAATGCCTCTTGATGATTTAGGCAGCAAGATAATTTTGGTATTTTGTCCCACTACTGTTTCTCATGTGTTTCTTTCCAAAGAAAAACCATCATCAGTGAGTGAACTGGCTAGACTGGCTCCTGTCTCAGCATATTTCCATAGAACTGTAAAGGCAAACCAACAAGTTTTCCAGTCAGGTTTTCAAATATGTTTTTGCCCTTGCAGTTTACGATTTCATGTTGTGTGTATATCTTGGGCAATAACTTTTGTTTTTTCCCTTGTAATTTATCTTTTATTTAATCTTTATGAACAGAAACCCATGACTGAAAAAGAGCAAATTATGTAAGCAGTTCTTACCTGTGGTGAATAAGCTCTGGTGCATTAACTCTAGAAAATTATGGCTAGCATTTTGGATGCTTTTTTGATGGAGTCATTATTTTGAACAGTACAGTGCACTTTAAGCAGACATTAAAAGATAATTATGCGGAAAACATTGCAAGATACGCTACGTGAAATAACTGCAAATTGCAGAAAATATAAACTAATTCTTTCAACAGATCATCTGTTGCTAATTAAATGTTACAATAAAAAAGATAAGAAGGAATGTACTTATTGCCAACATTGGTCTGAAGTGACTTCAGTGGAATGTAGTTCAGAAGTTTTTGTTCAAAATAATGGATGCTGGTAAAATTACACAATGTGAGAACGAAACTTCAACACACACTTCTTCTTGGAACTGTGCCTTTGATGCAGTTACAGTATTAAGCCAATAGATTGTTTCAAAACCTCAACATTTACTTAATTAATTAAATGCTGTATATGAGTCAAGTTTTGATTTACTATTTTACTGGGTCATATCACAATATGTTTTCCAATCCTGTTCCCTTGCTCTTTATTTTTTTTATTTCTTATCAATTTATATAAATTAACTTTTACACTGCTGTGCACACAAACCTGTTAAGATCAGATCATTATATTGAATACATGGCAAAGTCAATGCATTATTTGTTAAATTAAATATAATTCCAAAGCCGATTTAAAACTAATGTTGTATGTGCTATATTAACAACATAAAAGAACCAAACAGTATGTAGTAACAAATTGTGCACTATGTTATAGAATTTGTTGGATCCGTGTTCAGTAAAATTGAAGTCACAAGGTTGTGTTGCACACAAAGATAGTCTTAGTAGTCAGATTAATTTGAGGAAGACATTTGTACAGCTATGGTAATGCCTAAGAACAAATTTGTCTTTACTCTATAGACATTGACCAGACGTTCCTGTGCCCTTTTTTAATCTGGTATCATGGACTTCCATCTCTCAAAATTGAGATAAATGCTGCTAAAAGGGACATTTTGATTTTTTGTAATTGTGCTAAAACTGTGCAGTGCAAAGAACATTGAAGGAAGACATTTTTGATATTTTTCTCTTGTAGGTATGGTGCTTTTTCTCAAAGGAAATACAAAACTTTATTTTTGTAGTAGTAATGCATTAAAAATAAATTCCATGGTCAGTGCAAGAGAAATGCTTAGTTTTTATTTTACTTTTATTTTTATTTTGTTTATTCAGCAGGGTAGAAAATTTTTATATTTTTGGTAATGGAATATTTATAATATCATGGGCACAAGGATATTTTGTAAAGCTCAACATAAACATCTCAGGAGTTGATTTCAGCAAACCTTTCTGTTTCACACAGAAAATGTGTTATCCTTAAGGTCTGGAAGCAAGCTGAGAGACAGCCAGCAAGATGATGCCTAGCTAACAGGATTAGAATTTAGGAATACAGACTACCATAGCAACAATGACAACAGAGCAAATCCAGCTTCACCACAGAATATTAGTGCAGCCTTTTAAATATGCTTATTTTAAATAAGCCTTCTTGAGTTTAAAAAAAAACTTCAGGATTGTTAGAACACCCCTTTCGAAATGGTTTTCATCTGTTCCATGTGCATAGGCCACCCTTCAATCTAAGCACTGGATAGTACCCTTTACAAATGTGATTAATTAACACGTAAATGCTAATTGTTTCAATGCCTGAACTACCATAACAATTTGATTGGAACTGAAACTGAGTCACGAAACATCCATCTCATAATACAGTACATAATGAAGATGTTAATGAAGCATGACAACTTTATTTTCTTTCCTTTCTACTCCATTTTTTGGGTCGGGGGGGGGGGGGGGGGGTCATAACTATGCCGCTACTTTTGATGAATCAAAATTGCAATGTCAGAAGATTACACAGACCAAGGTGTTAAATATTTTCTTCAGTCTTTTCAATTTCTTCCATGTCGTTTGTGTTTGAGAGTGCAACAATACTACAGGTTCAAAATTCAGGGTCTGAAAATTTACAGTATCAAGAGCCTTTTTTAAATTTACATTCCTCATTTTGCATAGTTAAAATGGGAGAGCAAATCGTTTTGTTTTTTACTTTAATTGCCAGGGCTGTCCAAACATGGCCTACAGTCTTTATCAGATCCACAGAGCAACTCTGATTCATTATTAAAAGTGGCTCTCTCTTACAAAATAGAGAAGGGTGGTTCTGTGAATATTGTACAGAAATTTGTTTGTATATTTTTTCAAGAATTATGGCAAGAAGATAGTAATGCTAGAACTCAATACTAAAAGGCTAAAAAACAAATCACAAAGAATGTAAAAGTACATAAAGGATACAAAAGACAAAGTTCTTGGCAGTGTTTTCTGCATAGACGTGTTTATTTTTTGGAGTTAACAAAACTCAGGAGAGTGCGATATGACAGAACACATTATTGAACTTCTCTGAAGCAAATTTCATAAATCATGTTGATAGAACATGCTTGGTAAGAAAGAAATTGTAGTTTCACAATTGTCCAAAAAGGAAAGAGCACAGAGGATAGAGGATATAGTGGGTAACACATAGGAATAGCTGTTTGTAAAGGAAATTTTAATGATATTGCTTGTGATAAGAGCATCAGCACTACTGACTGACTTATTTTTTTATGTGGGGGGTTAATGATATTTGTGCCACAGAAGAACTCTTTGATATTCAGAGTCCTTGTGGGACAATAAGGGACGTACAGTATGTCTGAAACAGTATCAGCTACACTTCAGAAGATGGATTTGCTTTGGGAGAAGATAATCTCTGCACCAAATCTCACATCAGATATACCCAGATATTGAAATCTGGATGTCACTTGTTCGGCTTGCATAAAATAGCGCATATAAAAATTGCTTTGTGTGCATAATGTTAATAACTGTGTTTTAAGAATGTATAAACTATTGTTTTTGCCTCTGTCATAGTAACACTTACTGTAATGCTCTGAGAAGGGTGAATTATAGCCTGTTTGTAACCATGTAAAAATATCATTTGTGTAACGTTTTAAAGGATAACTGAAGGGTCATGTACTGTATAGATTACTAAAAATGCCAGTATAAACTAATAAGCATAAAGCTGAAGCTACTATCTTATTTTAGAAGAACATTTATCAAATGGCAGTGATCCTGGTTCAGAACTCTTGAGTATAGCTCTAGCCCCTGTGGGTTTTCAATCCAGGATGCCAGATGCCATTAATTAAATACACCCAGCCAATTTAGAGAGCTGGAATAATACATGAAAATAGCTAAATCAAATTATTCTGTTACAGATAAGCCTGGGAACCATCACCCGTCATTTTCGTATGACCATCAGAACTTTATAGCAAAACTAATAACCCACACAATGCCAGTTAATGATTCAATTTTATATGTTAGTTTCATGAATGTAAAACCAGGTTGCGAATGTCAAATATTTTTCATTTGTGAAAGAGTTTGGATTTGTGAAGAGACAATTGGGCTATGCCTGGAACAAATACAGGAGTTCCAAAAGCTGATTTTGAGATTAGTCAGACCTAGGGATTGGTTTAGGAGACCTAGGGATTGCCTAGGGCCCCAAGGCCACCAGGGGGCCCCTTCAACATGCAACACAACGGATTTGTTTTAATTGGCACTTTCACAAATGCAAAACAAAAAATCCCTCCAGTGGCTGTTTCCGTTGCTGCTGTGCTGCTATAGGCTGTTAAAGTTTGAGAGCTGTAAATTCTAATAGAGGAACAAGTAATAGGTTTATTCCATGCTGAAAAAAAGAAGAAAGAGAACACAACGTTTCGGCCGTGGAGCCTTCTTCAGGTGTGAGCAGCACCTGAAGAAGGCTCCACGGCCGAAACGTTGTGTTCTCTTTCTTCTTTTTTTCAGCATGGAATAAACCTATTACTTGTTCCTTTGCAGCCTACGCATGCTGACGCAGCTACCCACCTGAAATTCTAATAGAGTATTACTGGCTGTGAGTGACAGTGTAGTAGTTTATTTCACTGTCGATGTAGTCAATGAATTGTGTTTGCTGTAAGAGGACAATATCAGTGTGGTTTCATCATGCTGTTACCCCGAATGCTTTCCGTTTCATTTTGGAAAATGGTAGATGTTTTGATGATCAATTTTATTGATCTTACATTACATGTAGTATGTAATGAAACATTGCAAGTGACATCTTACTTGCATGGCACAGGAAGCTTGTAATTGTCTTAAATCAAAATCACATAGGTGCAACTGGTAAATACGCATTGTCCTCCAAAAGGACGTACCTATTGGGCGCTAAGAGAAGGAAGCGCAGAAAAGAAGAGCAGGATAAGTGATCTCAAAACAGAGCTAAACCAAATCAAGTCACTGTAATAATGCATTTTTTAAATTTGGTTTTGGGTCCATCAGATCCATGTAACTAGAGAATGGTAGACAAGCCACATTTTCTGGCTAGACTCATTATTTATTATGTCCCCTTCAAAGCTGGGTAATAAATATTTACTTAGTATATAATTCATTTATTTACTTTTATATTTACATATATTACTTTTTCTAAATAGTAAATTAAGATTGAGGTGGAAGCTGATAATAGTAGTGTATGTACAAATTGGGATCTGGATGGGCCCCTTTTCAAGGTCTTGCCTAAAACACTAGGGCTAGCCCTGGTCAGAGCTAAATTGATTGATGTCCTTTTTTCTTGTCTTCTATTTCATGCCCCAGGGCAGAGTGTGTTAAATATTTAAAAGAGCATGACAACAGAACAGTTACAAATAGGAAGAGGGCATTTGGCCCATGTAGCCCATTTGCTAGTTAGAAATTAATTGATTCAAGAATCACAGCCCTTTTTTGAAAGAAGCCAGGGTGTCCTCTAGTTCTTGTTTTACTTTTTATGCTGAGGAAGTCTGAGGAAGAGTTGGCTTTATGCCCTAGAGGATTCTGATTACTTGTGTGACATTTCTTTGTAGTCAGTTACTTCAGCCTGTCATTGTATGACATTCCCATAAGTCATGGAATGCACTTGTTGCACTTCTCTAGACTGATTCCAAAGCAACTGTTGTCTAACAGGTGTTTGTCCATGCTTGAGTTATTTTTTGCAGCTTCCTCAGTGTTTCCTAATCCTTCTAATTTGTATCAGTTGCCCATTAGACTAGTTTATTAACTTACTATCTCATTAGTATGATTATTACTAAGATTTTTATTATCTATTATCATTGACATCACTTAGGAAAAGCAATGGTCCTAGTACAGATCCTTGTGGTACATTATCTACATTTACATTTAATTACAGTACATTAATTACAGCCCAATTTGAACTTTCTCTCCTTGCCCAATATTCTCTATTTTCTACTTATTAGCTAATTCCCAATCCAAATACACTCACTTTCCTAAATGTCTACACCAAAAATGCATACCCAAATGCTATTTGATCTAGAAAGCATTTTTACCATTACTGTACTGAAGTGCTTTCAGTAAATTATTTCCAATATAATGGCAATATGAAGAGTGCAATGGAAATAGATATAAAGAATTGCGGAATTTTGTGGCTTGAGATTTAAAAGATACAGTATAATGCTTTTATCTGTTGTATATATGACTGTTTTTCTTCTGTTTTACAGTGTTTCAGTAAATTTTAAACTATTTTCTACTTGTTTTTAAAAACAATGACACATTTTCAAAATAAACCAGTAAAAAAACAATCGTTCTACATTTTCAATCTAAAGAAACTTCCAGATGCTGACTTCAGTTAGTAAAAAGCACCACAACATATCAAATATCAGAGACTTTAACAAGTAACGAGCTGCATTAAATGTGATTTTGATGGTTTCTCTCAACTACAATCCACAAAATACTTATTTTTTAACTCTTATCTCTACTTGTTTCATGAGGATCAGAGTATTAATTCTAAAACTTGGGTTCATCTAAATACAACATTGAACTCTTTAATGTCCCACAGCTCCCCTTAAAAAATAAAACTTGTCATACATACCACAGCTTCACTGCTACTATTGACCTTTGTCGTGGGTAAAGGTCATGTGACTGGGGTTAGGTTTACTTTGAAGATTTCTCAAGATATTGTTGCCAGTTTTCTAAATGTTGTTCTCCCTGTTGCTCTCTCATCACTCCAAATTAGCCTAAACTGGACCTTACTGAAATATTTAGAATCACATGACCTGCATCATTCGTATGTTCCCTCAAATGCTGATCTAAGTGGGGGAAAACGTTCTGGATGCATTTGGAGCCAATAAAAATAAAGGTTTCTGGAAGCACATTGTGGATTTTTCTCAGTTCCCACTGCAATTGACACAGTTTATAACCCAGAGCTCCCTAGGAATTCAGACAGGGCCTTAGACTTCCCCCTCCTTAATTCGATAATTTTGCAATGATCTTTTCCACAAGTAAAATAGACCAGAGATGAACATTTCTACAGGTTTACATTAAGGATCTTACTTAGTGTATCCAATCAATTTCTTTAAGACTAATTTCTATACACAACCTATCTATAAATCTATAAATTTGTAAATAATAATAATAATAATAAACTTTTATATAGCGCCTTTAAAGGTGGCTTCTCAAAGCGCTTTATAGGATGACAACAACAATAAATAAAAAGAATACACAAGATAAAACACAATTACAATATACAGAGGAGACATGGATGGTCGTACTAAGAAAAGCAGAGGGGTGAAGAATGGAACCAGTTAAGTAAAGGCTTTTCTGAAGAAGAGGGTTTTGAGTCTGGATTTGAAGGAGTTTAGAGAAGGTGACTCTCTGATATCCTTGGGGAAAGAGTTCCAGAGCTTGGGGGCATAACAGGAGAAGGCCCTGTCACCCATACAATGTAGATGGGCTTGGGGGACAGTAAGGAGAGCAGAATTAGAAGAGCGAAGGTTGAGAGGTGGGGAGTAGGGCGATAATAGTTCAGACAGGTACTGAGGTGCCAAGCCATGCAGAGCCTTATAGGTGAGCATGAGGATTTTAAAGTCCACACGGAATTTGACCGGAAGCCAGTGCAAGGACTCCAGGATAGGAGTAATGTGAACACTTGCACTAGACCTGGTCAGGATTCTGGCTGCTGAATTTTGGACATACTGCAGTTTGTTCAGAGTAGATTTAGATACCCCAGCGAGTAGAGCATTACAGTAGTCAATTCGAGAGAATACAAATGTGTTGATCAGCTTTTCAGCCACAGTTAATGATAGCATAGGGCATAGTCTAATGATATTTCTAAGGTGAAAAAAAGATGTTTTGACAGTATGCTGCACATGTTGGTCGAATGTTAAGCCAGAATCGAATATAACCCCAAGGTTTTTCAATTTTGATTGAAGCTCAAGTACAGAGCCATCTACAGATAGGGTTACAGGACTGGCTTTACAAAGTTGATGGGGGGTGCCAATAAGCATGACTTCAGTCTTGTCGCAGTTAAGATGAAGAAAGTTTTGAGTCATCCAAATTTTTACATCAGAGATACAATTAGATAGAATAGAGACAGCCACTTCAGTGTCAGGTTTGGTATGGATGTATATTTGAGTATCGTCAGCGTAAAAATGAAAGCTGAGGCCATGTGATCTTAAAAGCTGACCAAGTGGGAACATGTAAATGCTGAAGAGCAAGGGGCCCAGTATTGAGCCCTGAGGAACACCAGACTTAACAAGACCAATTTCAGACCTATACCCATTAAGAGAGAGAAAGTGACAGCGATCAGTGAGGTAAGATTTGAACCATTTGAGAGCAGTGTCAGATACTCCAAACACAGTCTCAAGATGAGAAAGTAAGATGTTACGGTCAACAGTGTCAAAAGCAGCACCGAGATCAAGAAGGTTAAGTATAGAAAGAGAACCAGAATCAGAAGCTATTAGAAGATCGTTGGTGACTTTGACCAGGGCAGTTTCTGTGCTGTGAAGTTGATGGAAGCCAGATTGGAGGGATCGAAAAGGTTGTTTGTCATGAGGTGGTTATGTAACTGAAGTGTGACAGCACGTTCTAGAATTTTAGCAAGAAAGGGTAAGTTGGAGATGGGGCAAAAATTGTTAAGATTGTCGAGAGCCATGTTAGGCTTTTTTGGCACGGGGGTAATGGCAGCAGTTTTGAGGACCTTTGGTACAATGCCAGTGCTCATGGATTCATGTATAATATTGAGGACAATGGGACAGAGAGAAGAGAAACAGGACTGAAATAAAGTGGTAGGAATGGGATCTAAAATAGATGTGGTGGGTTTCATGCATGTAACTAGTTTATTGAGGGATCCTGAGTCAAGAAGAGAGAAGCTGGAGAGAAGGGAACCAGAGAAGTTGGATGAGGAGGGAGGAGGTATGGAAATGATATGCATAGTGGAGAGAATGTGATGCCGGGTGTTGTCAATCTTAGAACTAAAGAAATCTAAGAATGTGTTGCAAAGTTGTGATGAGGCAGGTAATGTGGTGGGGCAGTTTGGCTTGAGCAGTCTGTTGATGGTGGAGAAAAGATGTCTGGGGTTGTTTTGGTGATTTTCAATGATGTGAGAGAAGTAGGTGGATCTAGCAGACTCTATAGTAACCTTATATTCAGATGTACATTTAGGCCAGAAAGACGCCACCTACGCTCAAGTTTGCGAGAGGCTGCCTTCATGGATCGCAGCTGGTCATTGTACCAGGGGGCAGGGCGAGAGAAGGAGATGGTTCGAGTTTTTAAAGGAGCAAAGAGCACTGTCAAGTAACTGTATTTTGTCCTCTAGAGGGTCAGAGGAAGAGAAACAAGATAAGGAGGACAGAACAGAATTTGCAAACCTTAGGTGATCAATTGATCGCCAGTTGAGGAAGTTTACAGAGCATGGGGGGGAGGTGTTAGAAACAGGTAATTCCAGACTGAAAAGAATGGCTAAGTGGTCAGAGAGGCCTAGATCAAGGGGAGAGTAGTGGGAGACAAAAGAGTCATTTGCAATAATTAGATCTAAGGTGTGTCCTTTGTTATGTGTAGGGGTACAAACAAACTGAGTAAGATCAAAGCATCCCAATAGAGAAAGGAAATCTTTAGCCAAACTGGAAGACCTTGAATCGATGTGTATATTAAAGTCCCCTAGAATAAGGATCCTTTTAAACTTAAAGCATAAGAATGAGAGAAAATCAGCAAACTCACCTAAGAAGGCTTCACTGGGTTTGGGTGGTCTATAAACTGTGGCAATAATAGTAGATTGGAGAATAGAAACATTTAAAACAAGACACTCAAAAGAAGAGGGAGGAGGTATAGTAATAGGACTTAGACTGTAAAAAAGGTTGTAAATAACAATGATGCCCCCGCCTCTGCCTGAAAGACGTGGAAGGTCAAACAAACCATACCCAGGAGGAACTAGTTGGTTGAACAGGAGTCCATCCTAAATATGTACTGTACACAACTTACTCCACACATTCCAAGCAAAAAAAACAAACAAAAAGAAGTACATAGATAATTAATATGAAAGAAAAATGGAAAGGTTACAATCACTTAAGCATGCAAAATAAACCTAAATTAATTTAGGCACACAAAATTACCTTAATGAGCTGCACAATCATTTGGATTCCATATGTTTATTATCAAGTTTAGTTCTAATAATTGTCTCTATAACCTCACATACTGTATAATACAAGTCGGACTTCTTGGTCTAGAATTACTTGGTTCAGTTTTGTCACCCTTCTTATGAATAACCAGAACAATTCTCCCTGTCCCTGGCTGTTGGAAGTTAGTGGAGACATGCAGATACTGTTGAAGTAATCAAGACAACACTTTACACACAATATATGTAGGTGTCATAAACGAATGACAAAGATATGGAATATATACCACTGGTTAACATTTAGAAAACTAGAATCAAATACTGGACAAGGACAATTTCTTGTTCACAGTTTAATGTTACCACTTAAAAATGGTGTAAGCCCTGTTCATCCTGTGGTGTCTACACTGGGAATTTTGCCTAGCTGGTATTTATCAGTTTTTACTGCAAGCATTGCTAGTGGCGTAGTTTTATTTCTTAATTCGCAAAAGAAGGAAAATATATCAAAGGGAAATACTGAAGCACTGGAAAATTAAGCTCGCGGTGTATGGGATTGTAGCTTTTTTTTAACAATTAGCCCCATCAACAATAAAATGTTTTATTAATTTATTTCCAGACACTGGTTGTAAATTTTTGTCTGTGGAAAATAAAATACTTTCCTGGAAGGCTAAATGAAGCTGGAAAGCAGCCTCACCACAGCACATTTGTGACACATTTCTGAAGGCCTTGAAGTATCTTTTATAACTGCAACAAATAATGCAAACAATACAGACGCCAACACAAGTTAGACAACCCTGACACAACTTCACACCAGATTGCAGATTCTGTCTTGTAGGTTTCTGTCTCATCCCTCTCAGAGAGCCTGGAGTATCATGTGCCTGTTCTCATGATTCCCCATGTCATCTCACACATGTTGAATGGAGCGGGTTGTGATTATGACATCTGTGCTCTTATCTCTCAAGGAAACCATTGTTACCTAAGCAGTCTGAGGTTGTGCTTTTATGAAGGGAAGCAAGTGAGATCTGAGGACTTGATCAATGTGGTGCACAGCAGTAATAAATCACTGCACACGAAGTTGTATAGCAAATACACACTCTTGCCCAGACATCACACTCAGATCTCACCCGTCAATTGGTCTGTTGAATACAACAAACAGTGCATCATCCTGCACATCAATCACACACTCACTGATGCACTGATATCCTTCAAGGATGTTCACAAAATAACTTGATCCATTGTAAAAGATAACTTTCTTCCATTGCTGGTAATAAGATAAGATCACTTTATTAGGCATATACAATCTTGCATTAGGAATTTGTCTTTTCGCATACCCCAGCTTGCTCCCCATGAGACACAGACAGGGAGAGAAGCTTGGGGTCAGAGCACAGGGTCAGCCATCGTATAGTGCCCCTGGAGCAGTTGGGGTTAAGGGCCTTGCTCAGGGGACCAACAGAGTAGGATTCCTCTGCTGGCTGTGGGATTTGAACCAGTAACCTTCCAGCCACAGGAACAGATCCTTAGCCACAGTGCCACTGCTCCATCCATGTTTCTTTCTTTGTGGGCTTGAACCCAGATCAGCACTGACAGCAGATTAGTCTGGGGATTTTAACCCTGACTCTCACTGCCAGCAGACCAGCACGCTACACGCAGTCCACCTGAGGTGTTTTTTCCAACATACATACAATGGCACAAAGACTATAGTTCTTTGCTGCTTTTTCTTGATTTTCGCAAGGCTAGAATTTAAACAGGTTATATCACTACATTACTTGTGCAAAGTCAGGTCTATAACATACTGAATACATTTTTTGCTGTGTGGAGAGCACAAACCTGCCTGAAATTTTCAAGCAACCTGATCAGATAACATGGAAAGTCTCAACCATGGATCAATCGAAGGGAATTAAAAAAGAAGTCTAGAAGAAGGCTATAGAGGACAGATGTATAAATACTATTTGTACAACACAATGATATTGTGGTACAATAACCATTGTGTTTTACGAAATTACAGATCTTTCAAATTATGCTAGCAAAAACAAAAAATCCAGCATGTATTCTGAAGCAGAGCAAAAAGAAAATCTTGCTGACTTTGGAAAACTGAAACATTTTTATGACAAAAGCAACTTATATCTACAGTGTTTCAAAATTTCCTAGAGTTTTCGCGGAATGTGAAAGAGGCATTGTGTTAGAGCACAGGAACATGAGTCAGAGATCACATATTTGGTTTAAGCCACACCTAAGAACATGGTTATTCTGGATAAAAAAAATAACTCCTGAAATTCCTTGCTGACAGAATCAGCATTTACAGTAGTTATTAAAAGATGGGAAATATATGCCTGTAATGAATGGTTAGGGAAGATGATTTTCCCTGGTAAATTTGACTGTGGGCCATAGGTTTAAATTTCCACCATACTTGTGCCATTTTTGTTATTTAATGCCTGTCAAATGAAAAATATTTACTTGCCTGGAGATGAAAAAAGTGTGTGAATACATTGCTTAGCTGAATGTTTCCCAGTCCTGGTCTTGAAATACCACTTCTGGTTTTCATTCCAACAGAACTTTCATTCCAGCTTTGTTCAGGCTCATCAAGATCTGAAACTGAATGATTTCCTTTGACTTTTAAAATCTTTTATGTTCTTATTTAGTAGAAAAAGGTTGCAAATTGGCATGGATCTTGCATTTTTGTCTGACATTCCATTACACACTTTTAGGACACAGTTTTGAGGTTTAAAACATTGCGTTTGTTTGGAATTTAATATGTTTGAAGTTTTTTTTATTGGGTAGCCATTTCACATGTAAAACAGTGAATAAACCTGACACACTTATCTTGTTCTTTCAGGTTATAATTGTTCTTCTAATAATGTGAATTTATTTTCACTTTTGTTTGATATTTTCATGCAAATTTATTAGTTACTCCTCAAAATTCAGTTTTGTCTCAAAACGCATTGACAGGAAATGTACAAAGGAAGTAAATCAGCTTTCTACTACACCTGGAAAATTTGAAAGTACAGCACTGAAGAACTTGTCTGTGTAAACCCCGCACACACCATCTGTCAACAGTATCAAGCTTCAGTGCTTTCCCCCAAGCTAGGGCTGGTAAACATATTGACTTGTTCTTACTAGTTAGCTTAGTTGGAGGTTTCTATGTTACAGTGTGTTTTTTTGTGATGTACATGTACTTTACCTTTTAAAACAGGACTCAATGTTCTTCACATGCTTTCGTCATTGTAAAATTGGTATCGTACCATAAAGAGGTGTGTGTCATAACAGAAAGCTTATTAAGGATTCTGCCCTCACAACATTTTTAATGTGCACCAAAAAGTGTGTTATATTAGAGATTGGTGTCAATAAGAAGACTATCTATCCATCTATTGATAAGCAAGTTGAAGCAAATGTCTGTTAACCATGACGTTATAAGATGGTATCACTCATTTTTAACAAACCGTACACAGTATCTCAGGGTCAATAAAACTCTTTTGGAGTCACGATCCATCAGCACAGGTGCCCCTCAGGGCTGTGTGAGCTCACCAGTTCTGTTCACACTTTATACAAATGATTGTACGAACAGTGGTCAAAGCAACTTCATTTTCAAATTCTCAGATGATACAGCTGTGCTTGGCTTAATGCATAGAGGAAGCAATTCATCTGTGTACATGTCAGAAATCCAAAGGTTTGTGCAATGGTGCATCAACAATAACCACATTTTAAATGTTAATAAAACAAACGAAATAGTTTTCATCCCAGAGCAGTTGTGTTGTGTTATGTGTTATACATGTGCAATAGAGTGATGTGCAATGTTTGTTTGTTTTTTTCTGCATTATATTTAAATGTACAGAAGTTCTGTGTGTCCACAAAAAAATTCCCTCAGGGGACAATAAATCTTATCTTACTATGTTGACGTAAAATAAAATCACAACAGTCAGTTACATCAATAGCCCAATGGGTGCGTTATGTTTACATTCAGGCAGATAGGTTTGTTGATTGATTCACCTTTTGGACAAAGAATAGTGAGCTCAAGATATGAGGCTAAAATGCTAGATGCTAAGCTTTTGGTTGCCAAAATCAGTTGATTAAGAATATAAATAAATAATCAAACAGTATCTAAACTGATGTGAGAACAAAAAAAGATTGATGATTACTGTATGCCTTATTAATGAACTTGCCCCAAGAATGAGATGTTCTGCTTTAATAATCAGCTTATTCATTTTCAAAACACCACGGAGCTTGCACTGCTACAAGCCACTTCCAGGAACACAAGGTCACTACAGCAGTCCAGTACCTCTTCTGGTCCATCTAAACCAAAAGTTTTCAGAATGCAGTGGCTACAACACAAAACATTCTAAGAAGACATAACCTGTACATCAGGAGAATGACTGTAGCTTACTATCTCCAGGAAGATTTGCATACTTGGAGGCCATTTAGGGCTAACATGTTGACAAGTGAGATATGGAATCTTATTCCGAAGGTCACTGGCCATCTAATGTGGCTGCAGAATCTGTAGGATCTGACGGAAGACAAAGTGGTGTGGAGACATTGTGGTCAACGTTATGGTCACTGTTACATTGTTCCAACCAACTAGTCGGGCAGTGGAATTGTGATAACGAGGTGAGGAATATCTTTTAACACAGTTATGCTTATGATAAAGATTGAGGGCAACCTTCATCAATACATTGTTTTTGTCCTGAGGCAACAATGTCCTCAGCTTCTACAAGTAAATCAGACATTTTGATTTTCCAGCAGGATAACATCCAAGACCCTGGGGGAATTGGA
This sequence comes from Atractosteus spatula, assembly GCF_055471065.1. Classification (NCBI taxonomy): domain Eukaryota; kingdom Metazoa; phylum Chordata; class Actinopteri; order Semionotiformes; family Lepisosteidae; genus Atractosteus; species Atractosteus spatula. The sequence continues at coordinate 53,874,494 of NC_142708.1, read as the reverse complement.
TTACTACTAATGCCAGATTCCAAGAAAACACTGTGTTTCCTTGGCCAGCTTTTTATCTTCCCTGAATTGCCAAAGCCATCGACATACAGTCATGACTGGCCAACCGGTTGCAGCTGCACAGGAAGAGTGGTCAAACAATCACCGAATAACCGAGTAGGTTATCCAGAGGCTGATCAGATTGGTGACTGGATGCTGCAAGGATTGTGTTAAAGATCACTACCCACTGTATTGTTTTAAAATTTAACAGTGTATCATGATTATCATGATTATTTGATTTGATGTCTTGTTTGTATGGTCTGTGATTTTGTTTGACGTTAACAGTATTTTTAAAATACGAGAGTGAGGGCAGCACTGTGGTGCAGCGGTTAGCATTGATGTCACGCAATGCTGGGGCCCCCGATTCAATTCCTGAGGTGTTATGTGTGTGGAGTTTGTACAGTATGTTCTTCCCTCATTTTTGTAGGATTGCTCCGAGTGCTCCAGTTTCTTCCCACAATCCAAAGACTTACTGGTAGGTTAATAGGCTTCTAGAAAAACTGGCCCTGGTCCTACATGTTTCCTGCCTTGCGCAGAATACTTTGATGAATTTGGTGAATATTTTTCCAAGATACTGTGCACTTATTCTGGGAATGCTCAAAAATTTTGAAATTTTACAGTCTATTAGAGAATTGATATATTTTCTTCTTTAAACAGTACCCAGGTGTGGCGACACTGTAAAATAGTGATAGTGTATACTGAGACTGTTTAGTCTACAACTATTAGTGCTTTTATCTCAACAAATTCCAACACTGACATCTAATTAATGACTAGGAAAATGTTTCAAGTATGAAACATAGGAATAGATTGGAATGGATTCTCATTGTTTTGTGTTTAAAAAAATGAAACATACTTAGATATTGGGTTTTTTGGTCTATTCAGTTTTGATGTAATCAGGATCAAATATAATTGGAAATTTTCTATGTAGTTTGAAAGTAGACTGCACATCTTATTACGATTTGTGAACTGGATGAATGATGTTAAGAAAAGGGTGGCATAGTGGCACAGTAGTTAACATCGATGCCTTCCAGACCTGAGAGTAGAGTACTTTATTGCCATATGTACACGTACGTTATAATTCTTAATCGGGCTGATCTCTCGGGACATACACAATACAACAGACAACACCACCCAATGTAGACAGTACATTCCAAACATAATAAATAATAACAATGGGAACAATGTAGTATGTACTATGTAGTATGTATATGTAGTAGTGAGAAAAAAAACATGGTAGACTATGCAAAAAGTGCAGATGTGCATTGAGTCTGAGGCCCTGCACTTACAGTAGCTGTTGAGGATGGGCACTGCAGTGGGATAGAAGCTGTTCTTGAGTCTAGCGGTCCTTGCTTTAATAGTGCAGTGCTGTTTGCCAGAGCACAGGGGAGAGAACAGTTTGTGGTTGAGATGGCTGAGATCCTGAACTGGGGCCCTGAGCTCAGTTCTGGACCTGCATCTGCGTGGAGTGTGTTCTCCGCATGTTCACATGAGTTTCCTCTCACAGCCCAAAGACATACTGGTAGGTTAATTGACCCTGGTGTGAGTATGACTGGTGTTCTCTCCAGTGTGTATCCTGCCTTGCATCTGTTGCTTGGCTGGATAGGCTCTGGCACCCTCGTAACTCTAAATTGGATTAAGTGCTTTGAAAATGGATGGATGTCAAGAATAAATAAAAATAAATTTTAGTTTATTTTTTATATAAATAGTTAAAATAAATTTGTTTTTTAACTATAACAGGTAACCTATAAAATAAGAGTCACCATATGGCTATAATGCATGAAGAATTAATATATGTACTGTAAATAAAGCAAAAGCATCTGCCAGACTATTTTCTACAGTATTATACTGCAGATATAGAAAGAAAGTGATCTAGAACATTACTGAGATGTAATTACATTTAATAAAAAAGGTCAATTAAAATATGTTTGTCCATTTATCACATTGACTTATATTTCTCATTTGTTTCTAATGAAATAAATAATGAATATTACATAAGACTGTACAGTATTTCAATAATATATAACTGAAATGTTATAGGAAATTACATTATGTGGAAGTAAAGTTGTGAGTCTTCTTAATGCTGGGTGGTAAAAGTCCTTCCCTTCTTATTAACAAATACCTATTAGTTAAAACAAATATTTTCATAGCTGCTGTTTCCAGTTAGGATGATCAAGCCTTTCTTAAAGGAAATTAATTTGACTAGACTCCAAAATGTTAATACTCCTGTGCTTTTTTAAATAATGCAAGACAATAACTCTTGGAAAGCACAATAAATATGATGATAAATAGGTTTCTGGGAGAATGATGACATGTCTGAAGTCATTTTAGGATAAAAAAGAGTAAACGATACATTTTAAATCCCCAATGTACTGACCTAAGGGCTAAATTGATTCCTGCAATGTTTTTATTTCTTCCCACTAATAGCTTCTGAATAAATATTTGACTTTATTCAATACAAGTGTAATACAAATACAAGGAAAAACTAAGATACCGCAAAACAGTGAGTGACTGAGGTTAAAGAAAGTCCAGACCCAGGAATACCAGATGGGAACTAACCAGAACTATTGGCGCCAGGTGGGATCGTCCACTTTCACAGTAGCACATCCTGCCTTCTGTGCAGCCTGTCACTGGATGCAACCGACCATGAGCCTCCTTCCACGTGGCCTAGAAGTCTCACAGCTATGCAGGCACACCTGTAGGGCTTGACAGTGAGATAGTGAAGTCAGTGACAAAAAGGGCTTTCAGCTGATTCTGCCTGCTAGCCTTTACTCATAAAAGTCACAGTTCAAATCGCACTCTCAAACCAATTGTGAGTGACTTAGGTCAGACCCGTGATGTACAAAGAACGAACTTTTAATAGCCTTTAAATGTACAGAGAAGGCTATTTCCGAACCAAACTGGTATCTCAAAAATAGAAAAAGGAGAATTCAGTCTCTGTTGCTGCTGTTCAGGTCTGGCACAAACACACACATCTCAGTATGTTTCTTCAGTGACCCTTCATTTTCTAGGGAAGCATACTGTCCTTCTCTCCTCACAACTCCTGAGGATATAACAGACCCCCAAAAGTGCGTCCCCGCCAAATGTCAGATGAGACAATGGCAACTAACTGCTATATGATACTGTATATGTTTAAGGAATACATTTTAAAGCATTAAATAATAATATTGATTATATTCAATAGCCAGCAGCCATATCACCCTGCAACTCACAACTGGCAACCCACTGAAGCTACTGTAAGCAGGTGTGAGCCTGGTCAGTACCTGGATGAGAGACCTCCTGGGAAAAACTAAGGTTGCTACTGGAAGAGGTGTTAGTGAGGCCAGCAGGGGGTGCTCACCCTGCGGTCCAGGTGGGTCCTAATGCCCCAGTATAGTGACTGGGACACTATACTGTAAATAAGCGCCGTCCTTCGGATGAGACGTAAAACCGAGGTCCTGACTCTGTGGTCATTAAAAATCCCAGGGTTTTTTCGAAAAGAGTAGGGGTGTAACCCCGGCGTCCTGGGCAAATTTCCCATGCCTCCTAATAATCCCCCTCTATGAATTGGCTACATTACTTTGTTCTCCCCCGCCACTCCGACGGCAGGCGGAGCGACGCGCCGGTTGGAGTATTTCTCGGTTGCATTTAATGGCAACGTCAGCTCAAAGATTTGGTTCAAACCACCAAATGGAGACTGGTGTGCCGACAAGCGGACCCTGCTGATGCGGGATTAACGCTTGGAAAGAGAGATTGACTATATTCAATATTAATATTGAGGTCATCAATATTAAAAGATCTAGAACAAGTTGTATCCATTTTTTTACAAATGAATACTGTATTTTTGGTTTTTCATATTTATATAATATAAATATTTATAAATAATGCATTGATGGGAGTCTCAAAGTAATCACCATCTTGTACTTAATCATAATCTGAACAGTAAACTAGAACACTCCCACAAATGAACTAAACATGCAGTCCAATTGTTTGTTTTTTTGTTTTTGTTTGATCTTAGTTTTACTACATTCTCTGCTGTGTGCATTGCCAGAATTCGCTCAACACAGAAACAGAAACAGACGGGAGATACTGATCTGACAGTTGCTTAACATTTGAATGAAAGAGCATACAAGCAACATGTTTGCCAGTTTAAGCAAGTCTTTACTGTCCTATATAATTCACAGTAATACAATTACATAGAGCTGACAGATTAGAATGCACTCTTGCCCACACCACAATTGAAATGCCAGAAATATGTTCACAAATGTTAATTGATGTTGCATGCAAAGCTTTTAAACCTAAACCTTATTCCCTGTAATGCTTAAAATCTGAGATGCCTCATTACTTATATACTGTATGAGTGACCCACTTGGATGGGATTGTAAAGAAAAAAGAAAATCACTTTGAAGTAAAATGAGCAATAATAATTTGAAGTAAAACAAGTCATGTCATGTCATTTGCCAAACCGCTTTATACCATAAAGTGTCATGGGAAGCCGGAGCCTACCGTAAGCCTATCATACATGGGGACAATTTGGAGGCCACGGTAAAGGCCGAGGGGTGGAAATTTGGCCCGGACACTGGGATAACTCCCTACTCTTATCAAGAAATGCCTGGGAATCTTTAATGACCACTGAGAGTTAGGACCTCGGTTTAACATCTTATCGGAAAGATGGCGCCCACTACAGTATAGTGTCCCCACCACTATACCGGGGCATTAGGACCCACACAGAGTGCAGGGTGGGTGCCCCCGCTGGTCCCACTAACACTACTTCCAGCAGCAACTATAGCTTCCCAGGAGGTCTCCCATCCAGGTACTGACTAGGCTCAACTGCTTAGCTTCAGTGGGTAGCCAGTTGAGAGCTGCAGGGTGAAATAGCTGCTGGTCGAGTAAAAGAAGTACAATAAACAAATCAACACAATTAATAATTGTTTTCAGAACAAATATAATCTCTATTTTCATATTCAGATCTATCAACTGACCCTTTTTTTAGATTCCAGTAGAATAAAGCCTTAACCCTGACATGAAATTAGAGTTTAGGGTTTGTTACTAAATTCCCAAATAAGGGACTTTCTTAAGATAGCAACTTTCACAAAACTGTAACAGAATCAGTGGCAATGTTTTATGAATAATAAGCATATCTCATAAGAATCATTGATTTGAAACTCTTAAACATTTTGCCCTTTTTTTACTATTTTCAGCCAGTATTTTCCATATGTATACAGTAAGTACAATTCTGTAGAAATAGTAAACGGATATATTGCAAATTCTGATTGTGTCTAGAAGTCTAAGACTTTTGAACAGAAGCCTAGTAACACAGAATAATGTAATATGGGAAAAGCTTTAAGCATATTTAAATATACATATCAAATTCTAAATCCTAATGCTCTACAGCATTGACATACAATACGCCAGTGGGAGAGAGATGAATCAGAGTTTATCTGCTCATCCATTGCTCATCTGTTTCCAAGCACACTAGTGTGCATTGGCTGTGAGAGTCTCATAGAAAGCAATGCCCACTTCTGGCTATTCCTCGGTCAAAACCATTTTGATGACTAATTGTTTCGAGGCTCTGTAAGGATATTTGATAATACACTATGGTACTTATGTAATATTCATTTTCAATTTTAAATATAAAAGTTTGCTGATCTTGAATACAATACCTTTTTAACTGAGACCAGTTTGATAATTCTGAAACATTCTAGATGGCTCTATCAATCATGTTCACAGAACAAGATACGCAAAGTGGATATAACAACAAGGTTTGAGCTTGTAACATGGTATACGAGGTTCTGTAAGTTGTAACATGGTGTTCTGGTGATAAGGTCTGCACAATGTAATCTCCATTGATTTCAACATGCTCACCTCCCTTTAAAACAGCATATGCTTCTGGTTTTCCTCTAACCAGAGATTGACTACATTTTCTGTACTGTATGCCTTAATCACCTGGAAGTGAAGGTAAACATTTAGAAACGGATGGTAGTGACTCCAGGCTGGATTGGGACTGTAGAATATGTGGTTGAGCTGCTCGAAGTCTCATTCCCAAATGTCATCTAGAGCAACCTTTTTGTTCACTGATGTTTTAGGTGTGGAAATTGTAGGTATGATACCAGTGGCCCTTTCAGTGCACTGTATGGAGTCTTGAAAAGTGTCAAAGAGACACCAGCATATCCATGTCTCATCATCAGTTACCAGTTTGGAATGGAAGCTGGATCAATACTCATTAAAGATTTCTAGGAGGAGAAGAGGTTCAACTTTCATGGTGAGAATTGAGGATGTGTTGGTAATCAGCTTACAGAGAACATGGTACTCATAGTCTTGTACTGTAGCATGAGAAACTTGTGTGTGTTTTTTTTCTAGAACATTACCATTTACAAATCATGAAGAGCTGAAGCATTTACAGTTCCTTAATCATCTGACTTTTGATTGGAAAGGGAGATAAATGAAAATACTTTCTTTAGTAGTGTGACTATTTTCCTTTTCTGTCAATAATGCTGCCTCCACAGACAAGGAAATGTTGTGTTTGGTTTACAGTGCACATCTCTTCAATATTTCCATGGTCAGAAAGGTGCACATCCCTTTTGGAACTATCAAAGAAGCACAGGGCGCAAAGTGGAATCACACCCAAGATGGCAGAAGAGTCTATGGCAAGACTGTACACACATACTGTACACAGGAACAATGTAGAATCACTAGGTAACCTAACCAGCATGCGTTGGAAAGTGGGAAGATAGAAGTACTGTACATTGAGAAAAAACACACAGACAAAGCATAAACATGCAAACACCACACAGAATCCAACTCATTGATGAATCAAACCCAGGACCAGGACCAAGAGCTGTTAAACAGCAGCGCTAACCACCATTCCACTGAGCCACCCTGCATTTATCTTTAATGGAATCATTTCCAACTAATGACTCATCACAGAGTTGAACTTTTTTCTGGCACTCTTTTCTGTTTCTTTAATCTGCTGGAAACAGCACATTTTTTGGATGAATTGTTTTTGCTGCATTTTTTGAGCATCTGGCTCTAACAATGATCAGATCTGCTTACTTTTGTTCAAAAGCAATCATGCATAGGGTTTAAACTATTTGAAAAAGTTTGGAAAATTCTGAATTTGTTTAAACCATATCAGGGAGGACTGTTTTTTATAATGTGTAATTTTCTGTGGAGGTAACCTCTGTTTTAGTCTTTATTTTGAGAAAATAACAAACCTTTATCAAAAACAATTCAAGCACAAACGCATATGAACATTCAATGTTTTTTAAAGCTAGCTCTTGTGTAGTCACTAGGGGGCAGACTTTCTTTTCTTAACCCTGTGTCTGCAGAAGGAAATGAGAAGCTGCCATTGATTGTTGTGAAACTGTAGTTATGCTTTCCAGTGTATAAAATGTCCCTGCTTGTTAAGGGTCTAACAAAATGACAGAAAGCAATGAAGATCTGGTGCACCAAAACAACAGCATCGACAGATTCAGAAGGATTTCTTCCCCATAACAAGGACTGGTAAAACATTTGAGCAGCATGGAAAACCAATAAAACTAATTACAGTCATTAAGCAACTCAACAATAGTAACATGATTATTCAGTGTCTCCAGACTGCATTATTGCGATTTACAAATCAGCACGCATAATAACCTCATGGATACCATTAAATTATTGTGCTTTCCTTCAAATCGTAGTACTGTCTTTCATTTGGGGAATTGTTAGAACTCCAATATGCAAAAACAACAAAAGTCTAGCTGTGGTCTAAAGGAAAATTACATTGCTTGGTGGTAGCCATTGGTTTGATGACCCATTGATGTCAGTTATAAGAACATCATTTCTTCTGTGATGCAAATCGTCATCACTGAGATTTTTCGGGTACACATAGAGATCTTGGGCATATCCAAAGGTTTTGGAATGACCATCATAAAATTGTCAAGGCAAATTGCAACCTCTGCTGCTGTCTCATCTACCCTTATTAAGGTCTCAGACCAGTCAACTGTGTCATCAGTCATGAAATCAATAATTTTCAAGGGGCTTATTTCTCACATTTGAAGTCAGCTGACCATTTCGCTCCTAGTGAATATCTAGAGTAACTATAATGTGCATTTGTTGGTAGATGTTCATTTTAATTCTAAATACATTAAACATATATAGCATATAAATACATGTGGCATCACCAATCTGATATGTCCCAGTGTCTCTGCCAGTATATGCTATTGTATTTGCATGCCTTTGTTTGTTGCTAATGCTGGATTTTCTATATTATTAATCTCTTGTTAGATTAATTTTATACAATGATGATAAATCAATGCCTTCACAAACAAACTGCTATACAGATGTAGTGTTACTGTTCTGTCAGAACATTCTATCATTTTGCTGGTTACAGGGAAACTTGCCAAAGAACATGCACAGTTTATTATGTAATATACACAAAGGTTAACCTAATTAAACATTCTTTTTATGGATGGCAAACCCCAACAGAAATGATGAAGCACAGATCACTCTTTAGACATTCTTATCTATTAAATACAAGGAGAATGTATATTTTCAGGAATTTGCGTGCATTGAAATGATGGTGGAATGTACTCTGTAAAGAAGGACAAAAGAGTTCCCTCTAAACAGTTCTAAAACAAGAATTTGAGTCTTTAACGCACAAAAAAGAGGCAATTATAATTTATACTGCACATTTTTTGGATGACACTATAGTTGTAGTAGGTAAGTCTGAGGGAGACAGTAATTCCAAATTTGTACAGTAAGGGAACGTCATGTCTGCGCACGTGCTGTCTGTTCAGTGTAATTTTACTCAAATTAACTTTAAAATGTTAAGTGTTTAAGGTGCTGTGTTTCAGTGAAGTATTCAACTCCACAAAGTGACTCAAGGTAGGTTTGTCTGTCCACCAAGATACAAAATAGAGCAGAAACAAAGTTTCAAGCAAACACCTGTCACAAATACAGTAGATTGCTTTAACCTTTTAGAGCTGTCAATTAAGACTTTTAATATCATTTTCCATCAAATAAACTCAAAATAAAACTTGAAAATAGTTTTTATTTATCAACAGACATTTAATATATTCCTTTATTACTGTCCCACAAAAACTGTACTATTTTCTGTACAGAATGTTATAATGCTACAGACTGAAAGCATCATTTTGTTTTCCAAAAAATATTTTGGAGAGGGTAGCATGACAGTTAAGATGAATTAATCAATAAAGTAAACATTAAAAAAAAAACAGATTCTGAATAAAATATTTTCCCAAAGCTTACTGGCTTTTTGGTAATTCTTCACTGCAGTAAAGAACAGCTGCTGACAGCAAGAGTTTTTAAGAATTATTTTCCCTCAGATTAGTTTAGTCCTTAAATATTAAATGTCAGTAAATGCAGAAGCAAGGTCATTATCTGAAGCAGCTGTTGATCATCTTGTTTTTCAACATAGAAGAATAGAAGGCCTTCTTGAAAAGTTTTTTGTTCATATTATGTTCAGGGACCTGAGCCTACATTTGAGCATTTTAATGTTAGTTGAGACTGGGCAAAATAAGTAGGTTTTCTGTTCAAAATTTATGGAGCAAGTGATGAGAAAAGTACACTTTAAACTATGAATCCAGTACAGTAAAAGGCCTGGATGTTCTGTTCTGGGCAAAGCAAAGTTTGAACACTTGTGAGCAGATCAGAAGAACAGATTTAAAAGATTAGTTTGAACATATAAGAACAAAATAAGAATCATTGTGGTGTTTTACAGCACAGCATGAAACATTCTGAACAAGAAAACACCATTTTAATGTTCTGTAGGCTGCAGAGTCTTAATGCAATGGAAATAAGCCATGACAATGTATAAAATTATTCTATACATGTGAAGCCAATCTACCATCACCATTCCCATAGGATTAAAATGAACCACAGAGACAAAAATATATAGGACAAAAATATCTGTCTATAGGTTCTGTTTTATTTAACCAAATGTAATAGGTATACATTTTTCATCAGTGCATTATTTTTAATACATCAGTGCATTGCTTTAGCAATCTCATTGCATGTATTAGGTGAATGTTTCCATCACAGATATTTCCTTTATATTGCATTATATAGCACATAGTCAAAGTACTAGTATATGAACATATTGTGATGGGGCTAGTGTGAGCCAGTAGCTGGCTCCCCTCCTTTAAACCAGGTTTTTGATAGGTCATGGGTTAAGCTGTGAGTTTTAAGCAGTCTCTATACTATAATTTGTCTCACACCCCTTCCATAATATTGTACATATGTTGTTCCTGCTCTAGAGATGTCTGAGTTCTTATCTCAGAGATTTTTCCTAGCTTTCCTTCAGCACACAATTGTGAAACAGCACACATTTACACCTAACATTTGACACCAAAATGCGTGAGCAATCCCCTGCCTCACTCCTCATCTCACTTACTGCATACTACACAGTGGAATATTCACCCCATCCTCCTCCATCTGACTCTAGATCTCATTCAGACTACACATTGGAGAATTTGCTTAATCTTTCTCTTATTAGACACCTGCCATATTGGAGCATATTGTATCTACCCCATCTTTCCCCTTATCTCAAACTGTATTCACTCCAACTCCTCTTTGTTTCATTGTAGTCCAAAAATGCAGTATATTCTACATCGTCCTCTGCCAACTCTGCCATCTGCTGCCAACTACCAGACACCTAGAGACCATACACTGCTACCTTGCCAGAAAATGTTCAGGTTCTTTGGGACTTCCAATGCCAGTGTCTCCCATAAGCCCCCAGTCCAGTGAGCTACTCCTGTTCCTCAACAGCACAGACCTAAGCCTTTTTATAGTTTCATTCTTCATTTTTGTGAAATATCTATCTATTGTATTTAAGCAATGTTTTTTAAAAGCCAAGTATAGGTTTGCCATAATTGTCCTCATTACTAGAGGACATATGTGTTTAACCAGTAGCCAATGTTTATTTAACAATTCTATAGATTAATAATATTTATTATTTAATTAATTTAATAAGGTTAATGATTCTATAGATTCTGTAGAATCATGCTGGTTTTTGAAACCTCATTAGTTGCTGTTTTACAGGTCACCTGTAAATGTTGCAGTAGAAAGAATGTCCTGTGTTAGTTGTGATATTTCATGGTTTTGGAAGTTGAACACATGGCTTATAGGACATAGAGAAAAAATAAGAGAAATATTTATTTATTATATCTCGGCTTTCTAATTTTGTTTTACAAACTTGCATCCTTTAGTTCTCATTAAGCTGTTCAGTTTTCAACAGTTGTAAATGACTAATAATATCTGCACAAATGCCTGTGAACGTGTAAGTGCTGAAATTTGTGTTTCTGGTCCCAGATTGTCATGGATGAGCAATGAAGCTTGAAATGTCCACAGGAGACTTCCTCACTGATTTTGATATAATTGAATTTCATTCAAACAGGAATACTGTAGTGCATTGCACATACAATTACAGGTAACCTTAGTACTTCAGTATTCTTAGGGTATGTCTAACAACACAAGACCAGAATAATGAAAGTCTGTGTGAAGTAACCCTAATCTTACAGTTATCAATGGAATTTGAAATTAATTGTATATTGTTCTTGTATGCTCTTGATGTTGTTCATTATATATGTATTTTTTAAATTTTATAACCTATGCTCATTATATTATCTCATTTGTAAGCGGATACTCAAGAGTAAACATGAGAAAAAAACTTTAATGTTATGTTCATATAGTCAGGTCAGCTGAGTGTGCAGCATATTCCTTAATAAATAGAATGTAGTCATTTTTTATGTATGTAGACTTTTTTAAAAAAAAGCAGCATTATCCAAACAGAGACCTCCAATTTGTATTTGAAAGAACTATATTGGTGATTCATGACAGAACACTCTTACCCTTCACTATATGTATTGTATTCTCTATCATGACAACTGCCAGAGACACTCTTGTTTTTCTTAGAGCTACTATAATTCTTTTCTATTAATTCTTCAATGAGCCGGAACATGTTCCATGTTCCTATGAGACAATTTTTATTGTTCTTAAGAACCCAGAAGTTATGGTTTCATTTGATAGAAATAAGTAGTTTATAGGTATTGGAATGTTATAACAAACACAGAACATTAAAGAATTAAAGTTTGGAAAGACCTAATAAAGATGTCTGTGCAAGTCACAGCAAGAAGTTAATACCTTACAAAACAAACACATTTCTAAAATCCTTCTTTTTTATTTAAGCACTAAGCACACCTTACAGATGAAATGATTTGGCTAAAGACTAATTCTTTTAATGAAAGCTCATAGTACTGTTCTTTGCTCTGAATTTAGCATTTGGACAAAAACCTTCTTAATTTTTTATCAGCTTTGTCTAAATATATACTGTATACATGTGGTTGCTTCAGATGAATGTATTGTCATGTGGGAATAATGGAACTTCCTGAAAATAATCCTCAGAGGTTATAATGCCAAAGGTCATAATGTAATGTACTGTAAAAAATATAATAAAGTCTTTGTAACTCATATGCACTATTTAAAGAACATTATATTTAAGTATGAATAATAGCAAGACCTTAACAATTAAACCTGTGGTGAATGCTGATCCCCGACCACAACATACAACTCTGAGCCAGCATATCACCAGTTTAGGTGTACCTGTTTTGGCAGTCTGTCAATTATTGGCTTTCGGAACCCTTTTGGGCTTCTTATGGAACAGGTGTCAAATAATTACTCTTGTGTTATTTAAACTCATTACAATTCAAACTCTTCCTGTCTCCTTGAACTGCAGGAGCTTAAGCGCAGACCTCTAGCCTAGTTGCATCTGGCTACTAATATACTCTGATTGTGGATCCTGTGGAATGTGGAATTACCAACTGGACACTTCAAATAAGTTCTTTTTCCTTCCGGTGGCATTTCAGTCAAAGAGGACACTAATCAAACCAAATATTTCGAGTCCAATTTTCACTCCCAGAGGAGGCCATGGTCAAAGCCCAGGCTTTTTTTGCAATCATTGCTTTGCACATTCACAAATAGTAAAATGACATTACATTTTTAAAAATAATGACATTACTTAGAATTCATATTTTTCAGATTATTAACAGAATATGAACAGCAAATATTAAATGCCTCTACTAGTGCAGTGATCAGCATTGCTGCCTTGTAGTGCTGGGGCCCTGAGAGTAATTCTGGACCTTAGGTGCTCTCTGCAAGTGCAGAATGTTTTTGTGTTTGTGTGGGTTTTCTCCAAGTGATCCAGTTTGCTCCCACGGTCCAAAAACATTGCTGTAGGTTAATTAGCTGCTGGGTAAACTGGCCCTGGTGTGAGTATGTGTCTGTATTTGTCTGCCCTATGATGGACTTGTGTCCCGTCCAGGTTGTATTCTGCCTTGTGCCAGTTTTATGCTGGGATAAGCTCTGGCTTCCTCTCAACACTGAATTTGAAAGAAGAGGGTAGAAAATGGACGGATGGATTAAGTACCTCAAAAAATATCTTAAGTTATGTGAAAAGCCATACTGTATATTCATGTACAGTATGCTGGCACTGCTGAATCAACTGTCTAGCACCCAATAGAATAAGAATACATCACTTGGAATATCAAGGAAGACATAACACTATTCCCTTGATGGAAGGGACTAGTAGATAGTGAATCTACAACATCCTGATATGAGTTGGTATGAATTAGTTTGCAGGGAACATTGGAGGAGGGAATTGTACTACCTCTGCAGGTTCAAGAAGGGGACACGAAGTTCAACATCTCTGTGTCCAGGGCTTGCTATGGAGACCTTCCTTATATGGCCTTAGATTCGGGTGATGAAGGTGAAGACTAGGAAGGAGTATCATGGGATGTGAGCTGGGAGGGTACATGGGATGGTCAAATGGTGATCATTTCCTACACTGCATAACTTATTAACCAATTGAGATAGAAAGTGATAGTGTAGATGGGATAATAGTTAATCAGCCACCCCCACATGCAAATGTATTTACTCTCTGATGCTTGCTTTGTACAGGTTTATCTTGTGTTGTGGAACTCCTGTTGTGCACACATTGTTAATAAAGAAATAAAATTCCTCACTGCTGTCTCTGGTCTGTTTCATTTGAGACCGTCCTGACCACTAACCTACATTAATCATTGTGCAAATACTTTCCAACAAAGAAAACATGGAGGTAGATTTATACTTTTTTAATAATGAATACCATACCATAATAATGAATATCAATTTTGGGTTACAAAACTAATGAAGAAATGTCTCCTTAACATTGCAAGCAACTTCATAGAATGATGTTTTAAGATTCTCTCCAGAATTGGTAAAAAATAGACCACACACAACTTGGCACAAAGTGGACGGCCAAAAGTCATAACGAGTGCCCAGGATCAGTTAAGCGAAGTGACCTTTTTCCATAATTGCAAAAACATTTCCAGGACATTGTACATTTAGTGACGGTACTACTTAGGTATCTAAATGTACTGTAATATATATTTATTAGTAAGAGACTAACCTGAGGTTTCCCTGTTTTTAAGCAAGCCTTGTTTAACATAGCTGTCCAGAGGCAAATCCAGTATTGGAGGTACAGTTAACTTTCAATCCCAGTCTGAACGGAGGCAAGGCAAAATAAAAAATTGTCTATGTTTTGTGGGAATCATAACCCTAATCTTAGCGAAGGGTTCAGATTTTCTTCAAAGCGTTTCCAAAGTGTTTTTGTGTTGAATGGTGTTTTCACGGAGCATGATTTCATGCTAAACTAAACTAACAGTCAGGAATACCTAATACACTTTGGTTTTAATTGCTAATATGTCTTTTATTAAATGTACCATAAAAACAAGAGTTTGAAAAGTGCTATCACTTTCTTTTAACTATTGCTTTTAGACCAATTTAGACAAGAATCCCTTTAAGGGCAATGCACTGTATATAGTCATATACTGTATATGAAAGAAAAAAATGGTTCAGACTCTAGTCAAAAAGGTTCCACAATATGCCACTCATTTTAGTAGAAAACATACTTCACTAAAAAAAAGTCTAAAATGACAAGAATCCAAGCCAAGCCAAACAAAAGAGAAAGTATCAACTGTGGTAAAATTCTGTTTTTGAACAAGTATTCTGTTAAGGGAAGTTATTTTGGTGAATGGTGTTCTCAATGAGCATTGTATCAGGTGTAACTAGGTTTACAGTCAGGAATAATTAATGTTGTCTTTATTTATTAATATACTGTGCATTCAATGAGGAATGTAAGAGCTTAAAAAGTGAAATCACTTTCTGTGACATGCATGCTTTAATGGCATTTTAGACAACATTCTCTTTCAAGGCAATGCAGTGTACTGTACTGTATATAGCCACAGAAGTAAGGAAAATAGTTTTCTATCCTAGCTAAGGATATGGGTTATGATAAGGGTTCAGACTTTCTTCAGAGTTCCACAATCTTCCACTCTTTAAATTACAAAATATCCTTCACAAAATATAAGTCTGAAGTGAGCAAGCATCCAAGCCACACTGATGAGAATTGTTCAACAATGGTAAAATTCTGATCTGGACAAGTACAGTATTCTGTTATTGGAAACTTTGTGTTGAATGGTTTTCTCATTATCATGGTTTCAGGCTTAAATGGGATATCAGTTAGGAATACCTGATAAATGATGTCTTTATTTGTTAACATGACTTTGCTTTCAATGTCAAATGCAAGAGTTTGAAAAGTTTTTTTTTCTGGCCAGTACAGTGTATATAGTCATTTATATAATAAAGAAAAGGTTCAGATCAAATTAAAATATCACTTTTCTCAAATATTTTTGGCCTATAATATAGCCGTACCATCAAATATCGTTTACGTTTTGTGGGAGCCATTTCTCAGGTTTAGGGTTAGGGTTCAGAATTTAGTCAAATTGTTTCCATAATCTTCTACACATTTTAGTGAAAATTATAATTCACTGAATCAAAATATTGTAAGAAAAACCAAACCAAAGTGAATTAATCAACGACTGTGAAATTCTGTTTTTGGACAAGTATTATGCTGTTGGAAATCGAATGGTGAATGGTGTTCTCAATGAGCATGGTTTCAGGCTTAACTAGGGTATCAGTCAGGATTGCAAGTTTGGAAAATATAATCAGTTTCTTTCAAATTTTTGCTTTTAGGGTAATAGATACAGCATTCTCTTTTAGGGCAATGCAGTGTATATAGTCTTATATTTGTGAAAACAATGTTTAGATAACATTGAAATACTTTTTCTAAAAATCATTTGTGTCGTGAAACACAGCCATACCCTCAAGAACTGTATGTGTTTTGTAGAAACGCAAACCCAAACTGGATTATTAGATTATTTGTTAATACAGTACTTGGTGAGGTACGTTTGACTTAACCCGCTTGGTTAATGGGTAGCCTACCTACAGTACCTATCCATAGGACGAGAGGCTCGAACCTCATCTGCAGACGAGTTCGCCAAAGGGTGGCTGCAAGGTAAAGATGTTATGGAGGAATGCTATTTGAGACAATTGTGAAGGGAGGTGTTTGTGTTTGATGTATACTGTACAGGTATAACAAATTTCATAATGGTTTTGATTAGGAAGAGCTGTGTGTGAAAAATTTCTCATTTTTCTCCATGCTAAACTTCCATTTTGGAATCAAAAGGTTGTGTTGGCATGGAACAAGTTACCCAGCTATGTTAGAACCCTGTTTTTTTTTAATAACCATCTAGTTGAGGCCCTTGGATCAATTAGCTACTACAAACAAACTGTGACATATTGAGCCGGATTGCCACCACTTATTTGAAACTTATGTTCTAGTGGTCTTAATTACTTTTTGCAATTAAACAAAATTAAAGAAAAATCAAAGCTGATATATAATAATAATAAATGTTATTTTATATAGCTCCTTTAAAGGTGGCTTCTCGAAGCGCTTTACAGGATGCCAATAACAATAAATAAGAAGAGTATAACAATAAATAAGGAGAATACACAAGATAAAACACAATTACAATGTATAGAGGAGACCGTGGATGGTGGTACTAAGAAGAGCAGAGGGGTGAAGAATAGAATCAGTTAAGTAAAGGCTTTTCTAAAGAAGAAGGTTTTGAGTCTGGATTTGAAGGAGTTTAGAGAAGGTGACTCTCTGATATCCTTGGGCACAGAGTTCCAGAGCTTGGGGGCATAACAGGAGAAGGCCCTGTCATCCATACAATGTAGACGGGCTTGGGGGACAGTAAGGAGGGCAGAATTTGAAGAGCAGAGGTTGTGAGGTGGGGAGTAGGGCGATAATAGTTCAGACAGGTACTGAGGTGCCAAGCCATGCAGAGCCTTATAGGTGAGCATGAGGATTTTAAAGTCTGCACGGAATTTGACCGGAAGCCAGTGCAGGGACTCCAGGACAGGAGTGATGTAAACACTTGCACTAGACCTGGTCAGGATTCTGGCTGCTGAAGTTTGGACATACTGCAGTTTGTTCAGAGGAGATTTTGATACCCCTGCAAGTAGAGCATTACAGTAGTCAATTCAAGAGAATACAAATATGTTGATCAGCTTTTCAGCCACAGTTAATGATAGCATAGGGCGTAGTCTTGCGATATTTCTAAGGTGAAAAAAAGATGTTTTGACAGTATGCTGCACATGTGGGTCGAATGTTAAGCCAGAATCGAATATAACTCCAAGGTTTTTCAATTTTGATTGAAGCTCAAGTACAGAGCCATCGACAGAAAGGGTTACAGGACTGGCTTTATGAAGTTGATGGGGGGCACCAATAAGCATGACTTCAGTCTTGTCACAGTTGAGATGAAGGAAGTTTTGAGTCATCCAAATTTTTACGTCAGAGATACTATTAGATAGAATAGAGACAGCCACATCAGTGTCAGGTTTGGTATGGATGTATATTTGAGTATCGTCAGCATAAAAATGAAACAAGTAATAGGTTTATTCCATGCTGAAAAAAAGAAGAAAGAGAACACAACGTTTCGGCCGTGGAGCCTTCTTCAGGTGTGGAAAATGAAATAAAATAAAAATGAAAGCTGAGGCCATGTGATCTTAAAAGCTGACCAAGAGGGAACATGTAAATGCTGAAGAGCAAGGGGCCCAGTATTGAGCACTGAGGGACACCAGACTTAACAAGACAATTTCAGACCTGTACCCATTAAGAGAGACAAAGTGACAGCGATCAGTGAGGTAAGATTTGAACCATTTGAGGGCAGTGTCAGAAACTCCAAACACAGTCTCAAGATGAGAGAGTAAGATGTTATGGTCAACAGTGTCAAAATATACACAATATACACAATATATACACAATAGTGTTTCTAAAAAGTAAGGTAGATTTCTAAGCACCACAAATGACTGAATCCCTGATGTTTTGCAGGGGTGTTCTTGAGCT
This sequence comes from Atractosteus spatula, assembly GCF_055471065.1. Classification (NCBI taxonomy): domain Eukaryota; kingdom Metazoa; phylum Chordata; class Actinopteri; order Semionotiformes; family Lepisosteidae; genus Atractosteus; species Atractosteus spatula. Next base: position 53,856,196 of record NC_142708.1, on the reverse strand, counting down.
TTGGGACATAATTTAACAATTTATTTATATATCAAACTTTATTATATAGAATGTCTGTGCATAACGCTTCATGTTAATTTTGCAGCATAAGAAAACTGCAGCCAATTTTCAGGGAGAATTGATTCAGGAATTTAAACATTTACTTGACACTTCAGATAAGGAAGGTTATACCTGTAGATAACAGAAGGCCGTCTGGCCCATCTAGTCTTTGACATTCTCCAGATGATAACAAAATAAGGTAGTAGCAGCACGAGTACAAGCAGTACTGTTTGTTGCTTGTGTATTTTTGAGTTCTCAATGCCTCTTAAGAGCATTCTAATTTACCAATTTTCTTACTGCTGATGTTTCTACAGTATATTGTTAAATTCCATTAGCTACTCTAGTGTTATATTCATCTGCAGAGTTTTTCGGTCAGCCATGTTTCTGTGATTCCCAACACATTGTATCTTCTGTCCCAAGTAATTTGTTTCCGTTACTCCTGGCATGTAGGAATAAACATTTGATTACCTGGTTGTTTGTTTTGTTTCTCCCTTTGGTTCTGCATTTGTCTTCATCTTCATGTAACTTCCCGTTCGATTTTATTTGGCTTCTCCCCCCTTCCATTTCAGTCGACATACAGTACTATACTTTGGGATTTCTTTCTGGATCCTAGTGCCAAGGACTTTTCCCATCAACTCTTCCTTAGTTGAGTCGTCCTTAATCTTCCTAAGGTCTAAGACTTTTTCTTATCATGGAGTTTTTTTCGTCTTCAGTATGAAATTAACCTTACTTTTCCCATCTTTTTCCAGTTATAGCCAGGTCCTGGTGCATTGGCCAGTGTAGAAGGTATGGGTGGAAACACCTGGTGATTTGTAGAGCTTCAAATAAGAGGAAGAGCAAGATTATATAGCAGCCCCAGGAAAGATCACATAGCCTGTGAAGCTCTCAAGTTTTCTAGCCCTTTTATTGCTTTTCTATAGCTTGGAGAGACCTTTGAGTCTTACTGCTGTGACAAATTCCCTGAAACACTTTTCAGAAAAGTAAATGGACCTTTTATAATAATTGCAATAAATGACTCCCCCCCCATTAAAATGACTGCACCCCAAGATGTGGAATGACTGCTCAGCCAATGAGAACGAGGCCTGTGTCTGCATTATTTTGCCAGTCAAGCAGACAGCTCAGGGAATTCAGCCTCCAACCATTCAAACTAATAAGAATCAGGGCAGTAACCTGTACCTTTAGAAACTCCAAACCCCAAAATGCACTCATTACAAAATATATAAATATGATTCAATCATAATATACAGTAGGTCTCTTTTTGTCCTGTTGAAACAATTTATTTAAAACTACGGGATTTGGTGTTTTTATTTTTACACTACTGTACATTAAATCTGAACCAAGTTGTTGGTTATTCCAGACAAGACCGGTGGTACCACTTGGAAATTACAACTGTTACAGTATATTGACTTTTCTAATCAAAGAACAGTTTGAATTTCCAGCATGTTAGAAGAGAAAAAGTATAGGTAAATGGACAAAGATTGCGTGGCCTGATATTGATAGTCTTAAAAGTCTTTCCAACTAGTTATCTAAAGCAGACGTGTTCAAAATCAAATATAAGCATTGCAGACATGCAGCCTGAAATTAGATTGGTCTGCAGGAAAATACAGACACAGTAGATATAAATCTAAATACTGGGTGGCAGAACCCAGTAATATACTTCCACCAGACACAAAACACTGAAAGAGAAACTTAATTATTTTCATCTGTCTTTTTGAACAGACTCCTGACTGCCCACTTGGACATCTAAATTCTTAAATGTGGTCAAATGTCATTGGTCACTGGCCAAAATATTTTAACACTGCAAGATGCTCTTACTCCCCCAGCTGAAGCATTTGGACTTAGGACATTGGGGTGTCCAGAGGATTCTTTCCTGTAATGTCTGCATTTTTAACAGATCAGTTAGTATGCTGGGAAAACTTAAAATGTATTTTCAAACTACTTATCTCAGTCATCAGAGCTATAAAAAACTAGAAAAAAACAGTTCCATTTAGTTTAGTTTTCTGTAATTGAAAGCTTGTTAGTGAAAACTGTATGCATGGTTCAGTGACATGAGGGGGTTGCTGATGTACCATAGCTTGTGAAATACCATAGTCCCTTAACAGTTACTTCTCCACAAAACTGAATATGTTCAGCTGTCTCATTTAGTATGGGACTTCCTCGCAATCACCTTTGACTCATAGCTGTAGATAAGTCAGTGCCAGATTCACTAATACAGATGTCCAAGGGAAGTCAGAACCTTTCAGGCTGAAGCTTTCTCAGCAAATAATAACGTCTCACCCCGGATTTCACAATCTGAGCATAGCTTTGGTTGAGTTAAGAATGTTTGCGCTTTTAGTAAAATGGATCATGGGAATCCCACTCCAACTTCGCTTCACAGTTACGTGCATAACCGTGACTAGATGCTACCGTACCAAAAAAACAAGGAAAACTAAAAACAAATATGATTTAAGCAAGAAATAATGAGATATTTAAGGTTGTAATCCATTATGATATATACATTTAACAAAACGCATGATTTGGTTACATCAGACTCATTTAATGCCTCTGCATTACTGACAATTAAGATGCTGTATTAAATTACCAGGAAACATGCTTGATTGAGATCAAAACAATAAATATAACTGATGTCATGGATCCATATTTTTTTTTAAAGAGCACTAAAGTAATGTTATTCATATGAACTGTCTTTTAAAGGACTGAATTAAATCTCTAAACTCAGACACAAGTAACCTTAGTTTACAAGTAAAACAGGTCTTCAAGTAAGATCCATTTGTTTTGATAAAAACCAAAGTGCTTTACATAATGTACATCTGTTTGTTGCTCTGTGAAGATTATCCAAACAGCCAGTGAGCCTGAAAGGAATTTCATATCATTAAAATGCAACCAATTGAAAAATGTTGTGACTATATGGTTTGTTTCGAGTATGAACTGATACGTATCAACCCGTGAACCAACCAGTAGAGAGTACTTTAATATGGCCTTCCCCAAAGTGGCCATATTATATTTAACAAAGAAATATTACAGTATATAGTTTTACGCATATACCCTGTAATAAAAAAAAACCATGAATTAAAACTAACAAATCATTTCTAATCAAGAGAGTGTTGCATATTCTCCACGCACTCTGCCAAACAACAAAGAATATCATTGTCTGTTGATTTCCCACTCATTCTTACTTATCTTTAAAACCACACAAACTATGATCAGATGTCTCTAAACTCTCTTCTTTGGGATTAAGATCTGGTAAAATAAGAATGTATTTTAAAGCTCTTTTTTCCAGCTGTATGAAATCTAGACTTGTATGTTTAGGGCCTACATGTAGAAGCGCAGACTCTTAATTGACAATATACAGTACAGCATTATCCTGACAATATTGTATAACTTTTAAGAATTAAATTTTATTGTAACACCAACGAAGCAAAATTAGGGATAACTGCATTTGGCTTATGTGAAACCAGAATACTGTTACATTAAATGTTTTAATGGTAAGATCTTTAGGGTAGTTTTGAAATTTGCAGGGCATCTAATTTGGGCATTGAGTTCCACAGATATGTTGTTTCACTTGAGAATACTCTATGGCCAAATGTGTGGAACCTGTTCTTTGCTTGTTTAATAATTTCTGAAACAGCAAATTCCAGTGTAAAAGCATGCTAAAGGAAAAATAATCATTTAAAAGTTCAGAATTTCCTACCTCTGCTGAATACTGGTCAACAAAAGTATGCCTTTGAACAAAGAGGGGAGACTCAAGGAAAGTAGAAGTCATTTTCAAAACGATCATATATGATTTTAAAGCAGCAACCATCAAATGTTATTTTCAAAAACATCTCCTGTCAAAATTCCTTTGTGTTTTAGGAAGAAGAAATTGTGTGTAAAAGATGTTCTTAAGCTTCAGCTTATGTAGTAATTTGATGCTCTGTATATATTGCTCAAGTCCTCATTTAGAGATTTTAGTCAATAATTCTAAATAAAAATAAGACAAAAATAATTTGCTTTTGGGTGTCTAATCTACTAAACTTATTTATGTTGATTATTTTCTAGGTTACAAACCATTCTAAATCAAACAGGTAAACAGCTAGTAAGTGTCATGGATCTAATTATACTCAGATGTGCATCGGGTGTGGAAAAGGAAGTGGTTCGTTAAACGATGCATGGAGGAACTGCTGTTGCTAAATATTAACAGGTTATATTTACAGTGAAACTTTCAACATAAATTTCTATTTCCAGAAATAACGTGTGAAAAAGTACAGGTTATTTTTAGCTTTGCCATTTGTTTCTCTCCATCTCCACAGATACAGTTTTTGAATAACTTATTAGTTACCAGCATAACAGCAATTCAATGTATGAAGAATGTATTTATGAAACTACCTTGAAACAAAGTTACTTATTCATTTCCTTTAATAAGTGTTTAATACTTTTTGAGGTTATTGAACAGTGATTCATTCTAGTGACTAGGTGCCCCAAAATAACAGGTGAATTAACTGAGATCAGACAAATATTTATATCTATTTACAAATATTTATCATATGTAACATTTACATATTACAAAACAGTGTACTTTAATGCATGACTAACTGCTGCAGGTTGAAATTGTTTAAAGACTGTTGTAATTGATTGCAACAATTCTTAGCTAGATGTACACATGCTCCTGTCACTACAGTTCAGTCCTGCAGTTTGGGCAAAGTGGTCCTTTGTAATATTTCACCAATGTGACCCACCCAAGTCCTCCCTTCCTTTTTTTACAAAACATACACATATGCGTATAATCCTGTCTTGTTCTTGAAACAGTTTTTTCTGTTTTTTTTTGTGTGCTTCTTTATTGCGTATTGATATCATTAAGGATTATCTTAATAAAGGATACCTAACATAAAAGGGGTTCTGCAGTAAACCTTACTGACTATCAAATTCAGTTCAAAACACTTTTTCCTTAATAACATCAGCTACATTATTAAGAAAATATTTCTTTTAATAGCTGCTCACACTGAATATATTTTTTAATTTCAAGAAGTTATAGGCGATATTGGTGCAGTGGTTAGCATTGCTGTCTTGCAGTGCTGGAGCTCTTGGTTCAATTCCAGACTTGGGGTGCTCTCTCCATAGTGTTTGTATGTTCTCCTGTGTTTATGTTCTGACTTTCTCCTACAATCCAAAGACGTACTAGTATTGCTTCTTTGAAAATTACCCCTGCTGTGAGAGTGTGTGTCTTGTAACGGACTGGCATCCTGTCCAGGATGTACCCTGCCTTGCGCCTCTTGTTTGCCAGGATAGGCGGCACCCCCACAACCCTGTGTTGGATAAGGTGGTTAGAAAATGGGTGGATATTAGACATAATATTGCATTGCAAGGAGATGGCTGACTTTCAGAGTGGATTATTGGAGAAATAAAGACATGAAAAAAATGAAAATGTAAGTATCATTAGCAGCTAAAGGACGTGAAGGAGACCAAAACAATGCTTTGTAATTCACAGTTGTAACACACAGTCTCAACTCTTTCCAGATTTCTGTGTCTGGATTCCCTTTTAATAGTCAAGGCTCCTTTAGTATAATAGTTTATTGTGTTCTGTTATGTTTCAACACCTTACTGTGCCCAGCTATCATTGTCATTGGGGCATGCCCATTCCTGCTCCAATCCTGGAGAAGTATAGCCAATGAGCTCAGAGTACAGTATATAGTATGTGACGAAAACTGGAAGGCATATTACAGAGGTGTGGAAAAGATGATGGATATATGCACATATGGGTAGTAAAAGGAAATTGGCTAGGAGTGCCCTGAAGTAGCTTGGGAGGAATCAGAAAGTACAACTTGTGTCGGAGTAGGATTGGATTCAGACTAAAATTAAGAAAAAAATAGGACACCAATGATTGTTTCATATTGTTATTTTGTTAATTTCATAAAGCTGTGGTCTTTTTCTAAACTTAAAAAAAACAATTCAGTAGTTTTCCTCAATCTTCCAATTCCATTCTTTCTTTTTAAAAGTTGCATCTCCAACCACCTCCAACCACTTTATTCACCCTTCCATTTTCTAACTGCTTCATCTAAATTAGGGTTAAGGGGGAGTCAGAGTCTATATGTAATGGGCCCAAGGCAGTATACACTATGCACAGGATGCAAGTCCATTATAGGGCACAACAAAAGAACACACTCACACCTGGACACATTTTTCCAGAAGCCAACTAACCTACTGTACACAGTACCATGTCTTTGAACTATGAGAGGAAGCCAGAGCATCCAGAACAAACCTACATGTACATGGAGAGATATATCTATTGTATATACTGTATACAATTGAGGATAACTGATTTGTTTATTTATAATTACAACAGAGTTTAAAATAAATAAATTGTCTTGGGGAAAAAATAATATTACGCCTTCCATGTCAGTAAGGACAAAAAATGAGGTCATTCACCTTAGCTTCAGTGCCCTAGGTAGATATTTCACAAATGCCTGTCAGGAATTCCACTGAGAGAAGCCAGCTCTTTTGAAATCTCTGTGAATGAGGCCTTGCTTTTCATTTATAACCCAGGGAAACCCTAGAGAATGCTTTCAAGTATCAGTAATGATGAATGATAACTTTGTAGAAGTGGCATCAGTCCTCTTGCGTCAACAGACTTGAGGAATGTGATGCCCTACTGACTTATGAGTGAAGGCAAAGAAAGTGATGACATTGCATTTTTATTGGATTTGACAAACTGAGTGTATTGGTCATTGAGACCAGGGGAATAAACTGCTTTTCCAGTATGATACAGTTTTCAACTCTTGATTGACTGTAACTACAATGACAAAGAAAGAAAAAAATATTCACTTTCCTGACTCAGCAAAGCTCAGGACTTTGTAAAACAATAAAGATCCAAATCACATTCAACAATGAAACCACACTATATACTGTAACACATGTATTTTCTTTGTGCCTAACTAATTTGCAGAAATCAAAGATATACAGTACAAGCAAGTATGTTTTCCCATTTAGTTATTAACCTAAAATATTATTGTATTTTTTATAAACCTAAAATAACCATTGTACTGTAGGTTTAATTCATAGTGTCTTATCCTTTAAATTTTATTTTATTTTTATGTATTTATTTTAAATTTTAATTATTTTTCTTAAACTTTTATGTGTGTTTTCGGCATCTCTGATGTCCAATTTTTCTCCTTTCTCTACTAGATCCATACACATCCAACAATAGAATTTTAAGTGAAATGCAGTCAAGTAATTTTCATAGACAATCCAGAACACTGATTCTTTTTGTCTTAAGATATTCTTTTGCCATGTCATTGCCTATGTTAATGAAATGTGAAGCATATATCAACATTCAGCCTCATATTCCTAGCTGTACGTGGACTGTTGTTCAATTATTTCTTACTACCCAGAGTAAATGCATAAAACTGATCAGCTGGTCAGTATTCCTGGCAACAATCAGTGTGAACAGCTGAATAATGTTACTAATTTGTTACAGAGAGAGAATTTAGATTAGGTTTTTATAGTGCAAAGCAGTGTAACACATTTACTGCTCACAAACATTAAGTGCCAATCTCAGTAAAAACCTCATGTTAAATTTACACATGCATAGTCTTAACACATGGAGTCATATGGTCCACCTAGCTACACTCAGTGCTGGCGTACAGCATCACAGCCATCTCACACCTCTGTAATTGGAGACATACTGTACGTGACAAGAGGGGTGATTCTGTCTTTAGATAGTGTGATATCATCGATGAGTTCAGCCAGATTTCCAGGAATCTGATCCATTGATGTATTTGTATACTATGTAAAACTGTGAGCTCCCTAGGTGTTGTGCAAATTAACCAGCCATTCCTGTAATTCAAACCTTTGCCATGCAGGGTTTATGTTGCATATGTTGCAAAATTGGTGTGAATGAAAGCGTGCAAACTTTGGAAGTGACTTTGTAAACCTCCTGTAACTTGGGTGTAATGTTAAGTCCACCATAGGTGCCTGGCCTGGCTAGAAATGCACTGATCTGAGAACATAAAGTTGAAAAGAAATAAATACTGCTTATGTTTATTGATTCCTGATCTGTGTTGTTTTTACTAGGTTTCCTCCTTTGAGCTAAAGCAATGACTTATGTCAGCATAATTTCCTTGGGCAGCTTTTGTGAGCATTTTTTATCATTAGAAATGTGAAATGGACACACAATATTTTTCTTATTCCCATTTGGCACGTGTAGATTTTGTATGCTTTCAATCTCTGGTGAGGTATTTGGCATCACAGCTCAAATCTCAGGAATCTCTACAGATGTTTTGTTACAGGTCAGCGTTGCTAGTTTTTATTTTTTTCTGTAACCTCTTTACACACTCAAGGAGCTTCTTTCATGACAGCTAAAACATACTGTACTAATACATACTGTATCATAGAAAGATTTCACAGGGCAAAGAGAAAGAAAACACCAAACTGTTTCCTGGACCTTTTGAGAACACCCAGACTCATTTCACATGTAAAATGCAACAGGAAATTGAATGCTGTGTGACACCTTTTTTCTGAGCTCAGATGCATACAGGCTTTTGCACGGAGGTGGTAAAAACAAATACTTAATGAAGAAACTACTGTACTTACACTGTCGGTGTTCGTTGGTGTTGTGTTTTTTCTAGGCATTGAGGGGAATCAAGGCAAACAAACGTATATTTAGTTAAAAGCGCAGAATTTAGATTAAGGGATATTACTTTAAAATTGTATAATGCACTAGAAAGGACTCGTATAAAATATTTAGGTCACCATATTATACCAAAGATATCACCACTCTGGAATTTGTCCAGAGAAGAACCACCAGATAAAATCCTGGACAAGAGAATGTCTTAAACTTATGTGCTAAATGAACTGGTCTTGAATTGAGTCTTGAATTCACATGACAAGAGAATAAGTATTACAAATCCTTAAAGGCACTGACAAAGTCTACTGAATGGACTTCTTATGAAATACAAAACAGAGGAGACCAGTGGAAATCATGTGACAATGCAATTCAAAGTGGGAGCAGTAGGCACTTCTTTATTAAAAATGCTGTGGGAGTGTGGATCAAGCTAAAGTTGTCCTTGAAATGAAAGAGAATGAAACAGAAGCCATGAGTGCTCTCAGTTTACGTGCTTTGGGATTTCTAACGTAGGTGTAGACAGGTAACAGACTCTTTGTAAGGCTAATACCGTGGCTTTTTTCAAGAAATGACTGGAATGGATAAGGATCTGGATCTGGAATGTCTCTATTAGCTACTATCAAATGAGATAAATGGGCCTCCTTTCATTATCAACTGCTCTTATGTCCTTATTTTTTTAATGATGTAATGCTCAGTGTTACAGTACTGTACCTCTTAGACATCTAGTAAGGGCATTTCTTTTGTGACTTTGATTTAGAATTTTTTTAAAATGTTAAACACTTTTAGGTGTTCTAGTTGTATGTGTGAAATATATTAGACAGATTTTGGCAATTATTTAAGCAGTTATTAGATAAATAAAGAGATAAAATAAAATAAAGGAACTGAAAGAACAGTTAGTGGTTTGAAGTTACAAAGACGGTTTTTAAGGGGTTAAAATTGTGAAATAAACACATTAGGAAACAATCGGTTCAATTTAAACTGATCATTCAACTGTTCCTGGAAAAAAATGCTGTGGATCCCATCTTGGGAGAATGCTTAAATAGAAACTGGAAGTGAAACATCTCAGCGATGCACTTATGTAAAGTTCCTGGCCTCATTTCTCCTACGAAAAAGAACAAGTACCCGTTAGGCTCCTATTGCACTTCCCTTTCTTAATTCTGTAAGGTCCATGGAGGAAGTCACCTTTGAAAGTGTGTACTGCAAATTTGCTAATTTTAGGGCCAAATTGAATTTAGAAGAAAAAACACATTGTGTTTGAAAAAAAACCAGAACTGGTTTCACTTCCACCTTTTCCTTTTCTCTTTTATAGTAGGGTACCATGGATATAACTACACATGCATATGTTTAAGATTAATACAAGTAATAGTTTTTATTGCAGCTTAACTAAGAATGTAAAACATGTCACTTGTAAAACTAGTGTCGTGAGCCTAGTGAGGTGACACTACTATCACATAATTTCTGTTCATGGTAAAATGTACAGTAGATAACTGAATGGTGTACATATTAATGGATTCTTTTCATTTGCTTTTTGGAACATTAATACAAGTAATAGTTTTAATTGCAGCTTAACTAAGAATGTAAAACAAGTCACTTGTAAAACTAGTGACATGTGCCTAGTGAGGTGACACTACTATCACATAATTTCTGTTCATAGTAAAATGTAGATAACTGAATGGTGTACATATTAATGGATTCTTTTCATTTGCTGTTTGGAACATGATAAAGGTTACTTTCTATCATGATACATGTTTGAAAAACATACAAAATATTCATAATATCATAGAAACAAGACATCTAGCATATTATTTGTATGCATAGCTTTAGCTCCCGTGAAAGTGGACTGTCCAATCTATGTTAAGAATGTAGTTTGTGGTGTTAAAAGCACAATTGTTTTTACCCGTATTTAAGAATGTCAATAAAAAAAAACTCAGCCGTTATTAAAAGGAAAGTTCAGGGTAGATGCACACAGAGGTCAAGAAACACGTAAGCACTATTGTTTTATGTTCCACCTCAGCTGCTAACCTAGCCATCTGATTTTTTTTCTATGATGTATCCTTCCATTGCACACTTGAATTAATCATATTAGAATTAATCGAAATAGATTTTTCTACCGCCGCTAGCTTATAATGAGACTCTAAAGGACACTTTCCATAATGTAAGGGCAAATCCTTGACATCCTGTGAGTCGGAAACAAAGATCAGCAGTGGTGAAAATTCTAGATTGGCTGATTATTGATGCAGAAAAATTATATGTTAAATATTTTTACATAGCTCTATATGGTTTTGTGGGTTTTGGTGCGAACTTGAGTGTGTCTGATATACATCGCTATAAATCCTGTAAGAGAAACTGTAAAAAAAATGTATGAAGATCGTAGTGGTTACAAAGTCAGCCTTCTGAAATGTCAATCTTATTTACATTCGATGCTTTTGGTTTGATCTTTTAAAATAAACTTTGTAAGTAGACTGCCTACAGCTTTGCTGTGGAAAAGTCATAAACCCTCTTTCTCTAAAGATACAGCCAAGATCTGCAATTTTATTGTCAGGGCATGAATAAATAAATGTTTTCTCTTTTATACAAATCACTATTTACTGCTCTATGTGATTTGTAGCTATTGTACATTTTGGATGATAAAATTAATACATTCATTTATTTAAAACATGGTAAAGGTCTGTTGTAATTATTCTAGAATGAAAGATTAAATAAGTTAAGTCAAATTCTAGGGTGCCCAGCTGACAAAGTTGATAGGAATTGCATATTTAATGTTTCTTGAAATAACTCAGTTGACTGAGAAAAAGAAAACCTGCCTTGAGATCAAGGCTGACAGGATTAATCCACTCTTCATTTCAGAGGGAATGAGCAAGGGAGCTCAGGTGAAGATAAGGTGGAAAGAGAGAAACAAGAACTGTGAAAAATGGTGCTCAGCAGAAGAGATGTTTACAGTAAGTGTAGGAAAGAGGAAGCAGCCAAGATTAGAAGTTGGTCTTGTCCTGATCTTCCATAAAATCATCCACATATACAGTGGCTGCCATTTAATTTCCATTCGGGAGTAAAACAGTTAACTTAACTTGTTTTTTTGTAAAAGAAAAAAAACAACAGAGGTGGCCTCCTGTTATTACCTGCCTTATTATGCCCTCACACCTTTGCTTTCTTAAGAAAAATTTTAAAAAATCATTCCAGAGCATTTTCTCCTGAACAATTATGCAACATTTTCAAAGTACCAGACTTTTTAGATGAACAGATAAGGTTTGTGAAACTCAACAGGTGCAGCATGAGCAGCCAATTTTTCCTGAATCAGTGACCTCTTTATGTGTGGGAGGGGGGAGATACAGTAGCTCAAGGCACATTCAAAAGAATATGCATTGCCAGGTGTATTTACGCATGTGACATTGGGTATATCTGAGTCCAGTACTGCTTCTGTGTAAGTCATGAATATTTACAACATTCCCATTTTTGCACTCTTTAAAATATCTGAAAACAAATGCTCATGCTGTATATGCTGTAGCATTAAATCTTCTTACTGGTTATTTTTCTCCAATTTGAAATCACAAAATCATTTAATTTTTATTTAATAATTATCTCAGTTCACTGTCATGACCCTCAAAACGTCATGGGAGAAATGAAAACAAGAAAAGATGGCCTTTGTTGGATAATAATGCATCTTTAACTTTTTTTTTAATTTATTTGGCAATGCATTGGTTCCCAATCTAAGTTTATACATTAATTCACTGTGAGCCCTCAAATATTTAATAAGCATATCCTGGTAAGCAACAGGTGCAAGGTGGGATACACCCTGGATGGGATGCCAGTCCATCGCAGGGCACTCAGAGAAAGAAACACATACTCACAACAGGTTTTCCAGGAGCTAATTAACCTACCAGTAAGTCAATTAACATTCACAAAGCATTTGATTCTTGGATGTCACCATTCCTTGTGAAATGTGGTTAATAATTAGCTGTCAGTTTCTACAGGTTATTGACAATTATAATAAAGCTATTTTTGTTATTTACAGGTTAAGAATTTCTAACTAAATTTTGTAACCCATAATCAAAACTGTTAGACTTTCATTTTTATTTCAGACACATTTATGAATAGCCACTATTATATGTCTAAGGTGTTAGACTTCCCTGTAAATCACAAAAAGATGTAGTATTGAATCACTAGCTAAAAGATTGTCACACATCTTAAAGGCCCCTCTTTTTGGCTTTGCTATGTATTGAAATGAGTAACATGCAAGGGAGTTTTAATATTCTGCAGTCAACTACCTGTTTGAGAACAAATTTCTGTTACCATTCATGACAAAATGTGTACAGGGAACACAGGTCATGTGCTTGTGAGGAACAGAAAAAACACTTAGATACAGATCCTTGTCACAGGGATATTCTTGTCAGAAGTGATTAAAAGAACTACTCCATTTTTAAGAAAATGATTTGTCCTGCCATGTTTCACTCTTCAGGACATGAAATATTTCAAATTATACAACGTGTTTCTCTGCTCATTAATTAATCTTTTCCCTTCTTTCAGCCAAATAAACACAACTGCTTTCTTTAATGCTACACAAATTATTTCTGATCAGGCTCTCTCATGTTTTTCTGTTATCACACAATAGCTGTCCTCTGATATGTGAGCCAGAACAGAGATAGCAGACCATAAGGGCATGGAGAGGACAGCTGGACTTTTTCGCACTCCCACAGTGTGCCTTGAGCAGTATTCCTCTGCCAGCTTTAACCAGTGCAATCCCAGTCATTCTTGGGTCAAATCACTAGCACCTGAGACTGCAGTTAACAGCTGGAATGTGTTTGAGTCTATACAGTACATCTCTAAGTTGTATACATCTTGCACTGTTGGGGGAGATATTGACTGTATTGGTATTATTACATTTTCCTGATTACTTGTAATTAAGAACAATTGGAAAATAAATGATTGTCTGAAAATGTGACGAACACCAATTCTATTATATAGCATGTGATAAAATGTGTCAGAAAAAGCTCTAATTATGGACTTCTAATAAAAAATACAAAAACAAATGTTTAATCTTTCCACATAATTGTGACAACATATGATACTAGTGTTTAGTAATATATTCCATATTTATCCTCTTTATGGACTCTAGAATCACTTTGCTTAATAAAATAGAATAAAAAATGTTTTGGGAACGTACTTGTATTTGATAATGTTTTTGAAATGCCACTGTAAATAGTCATTTCCAATTCTGGATTGTTACATACAAACCACACCTAATTATAGGGACAGGAAAATGGAAACACGATTGATCTCAAGTAAAAGATCAAAAGGCTGAATGCAGTTGATGGCAAATTTATCAAGTCTGAGAAATTTAAATTTCTACAAATTTACAATATATCAAGTGTTAATGTTCATCACACTTTTCAGAGTAAACTGAATACATGTAATTACCAGCATCCTGGTAGCTTTATTCTTTATTTCTGTGATCTATTTTAAGGAGACAACAAAATGTTAAAGATTACAATGGTTACAATGAAGTGAATGTAATGATTACAATGTAGTAAATGTAATATATGGAAAATTTCAACCTCATGTATTCTGGAGATCTATTTCTAGTAAGAAAGTTCCAAAATGAATGCTAAAGCTGCTCACAAGTCCTTTGATCAGATATCCTATCAAGGGACTGAAATAAAACAATGTTTTTGTATATGTTTTATACAGTATACAGCTATTAATTATCCTTGACAAGATTGTACCTTCCAGGAATGTATTTATTCCAAGAAACAGCACTTAATTTCTTCTAGCATTTTATGAAGCATCATTCTGGAAAAGAACCAAATGCAACATTTTTGAATTAATGATATATATTATGACTCACATGAAGAAAACAAAGGTAAGATTCTGCAGTATACAGTGTCTTATCATTGCAAACAGGAGCATGAAAATACACTATTCTGACTCTAATACTTTCTAGTGTTTCTTTATGATTAGAAATTGCTGGTTGAATGTATTTTTAAATATGTTTGGCAGTCTCTCACTCTGGCTTCTGGATTTTGCAATGGTTAATATCTAAAGCTTTTTTACAGCAAAGAAAAAAGAGTAGTAACTAACCTGGCTTCTTGACTAACCACAAAAATTAGAGACAACCATTTCAAGATCTGTAAGATCTTAGCATAATTTGCCATTGTGGATCAGTAGGATGATTGTTGTAAACTGAAGAATAGCTATCTCAAGCTTTTCAGTTATAAATTTGCCTGATCAGTTCACTACAGCAGGATCATGGAAAACATTTGAAAGCAAAATGGGTGAAATACAAACTTTCTCCAACAAATGTAGTTAAAATTATTGTATGTCTGAGATGGGAGACACGCCTCCACATGTATCTGAAATATTTGTATTTTACACAATATTAAATAAAGAAATCAGCCCTGCATGTATTATTTCACCATGTGTTCCAGTCTGCCCCTATTAGCTTATGAAAACAGCTCCTGTTAAAGTGATAACAAGAGAACACTGTCATTTTTAGTAGAAGAGACTGACAGTTTAGTCACAAAAAACCAACGAACAGGAAGTGCAGTATGTCCCATATGCAGCACTCTTTAAACGGGAAATGACTATTTGTTCTTCTACACGTTGCAACACTTCACATGTTATAACAATCCCTTCCTTCTTGCAAATCTACCCTGCCTTTCTAAAAACTGACAGCTGTGAATCGCAGATCAAACTATTACAAAAAACATTTGTCCCTGACCAAAATGAAAAATATTACAAATGGTGTTTCAGTTTCTCTGAACCTCTGTAGCATGCAAAATCAATCACAGACAGCAATGAGAATGTGTATTGTAATCCGTGTTATTCTGGATATGTAGGTTGGTCAGTAGGCTAGCTTTAAAAAGATGTGACCTCTGTTGTATTAAAAGACTCTAAAGCAACATGAAACAAAACAGTGTCTGTATTTACAAGTAAAGGCCAGAGCAGTAAATGAATTTAAAGTTCTTTCAGCTATCAAAAGGACTGAGCACTTTAAATAATTTCAGGAAAATCAATTTATAGTTTCATGAACATTCAGTAGCTGCAGATAAGATAAGATCATTTTATTGGCCATATACAATTTCTTGAATTAGGAATTTGTCTTTTCCAATACCCCAACTTGCTCTCCATGAGACACACAGACAGGGAGAGGCTTAGGGTCAGAGTGCATGGTCATCCATTTATACGGCACCCCTGGAGCAGTTGGGGTTAAGGGCCTTGCTTAGGGGCCCAACAGAGTAGAATTCCTCTGCCGGCTGCGGGATACGAACCAGCAACCTTTTTAAAAGATTTTTTTATAAGAGGTCACAGAGCATTTTAAAGTTGTTTTGACTTTTAGCACATGTGCAGGACAATGTTTGGCCATTGAATGAGGTAGTCAGAACCCTAAAATTAGTGAAACAAGCAGATCCCCCAAGAACTATTGCAGATTAAATGTCAAAATTACAATTTACACTTCAACAAATGAATTTGTTTAATTAAGATTTAACGCATGTGACAATATTCAATACTTAAAGATGAGCACTTTAGTGAGACTGAAAAAAAAATCAAGTATTATCAGATTAAATCAGCCTTTTTTCGAAAACTGTTTGGAAAGAAAAACAGTAGTCATGTGAATGAACACCTCAAATATCGATCCTAAATAATCTCTCTCACACACATATTGAATGACAGATTGGAATAAGTCTGTAGTTTGATCCCAGGGCAGAACATCTGTATTGAACACAGGAGCATTAGATTAAACTAGCAGGGGCATTAGAGATAGAATCTGGGGTTGAAGGTTTAAACTGTACAGTATGTTTGCTGAACTTGAATTTGAAAAATTATTTACCATACTAACATTAATCAGTAATGCTGTTTGGGTGTTTTGGAAAGTGAGCAGTTCTAATGACTGTTTGATTACGGATAAACAGCCATCATTTTTGTAGTTTTGTAAGACAAGAGTAACAATTACCTTATTTACAGTAAATGATCTAATGCAAAATGATGGGCGTTTTTCAATTCAGATCCTCAAAATATGCTAATAAACATTAAGGAACATGCAAAATAGCATAAGAGTCATTAAAAGGGAGAAAAGGGAGACAGCTTTTCTTTGCAACAACCTACAGTATACCCAATAGCATGTTATCAAGTGTAAAGCTGTAGTTTACCATATGACATGCATTTGACATTCCATTACCCCAGAAACGGAATTTTTAAGATAGCCATGACTCTATATAGACCCCATTTGCTTATGACTACACAACATTTTAAAATGCAAAAAGAGAAGTGGTGACTGTAAGAGATTTTATTCTCAGCAAGGAGTGTGAGGCAACAGTAGTATTCTGTCTCTCTGGAGTTGAGATGGCCCCTCACATAAATATTTGCTTGGGAACAAGTAATAGGTTTATTCCATGCTGAAAAAAAGAAGAAAGAGAACACAACGTTTCGGCCATGGAGCCTTCTTCAGGTGTGAGGGGCATTAAAAGGGAGAAAAGGGAGACAGCTCCTCACACCTGAAGAAGGCTCCACGGCCGAAACGTTGTGTTCTCTTTCTTCTTTTTTTCAGCATGGAATAAACCTATTACTTGTTCCTTTGCAGCCTATGCATGCTGACGCAGCTAACCATCTGAACTAAATATTTGATTCCCCGGCTAAGGAGAGACTGATGAAGTCACCTGCTCTTATATAAGCACTATAAAAGCATTCACTGCAATGGCCACTGTCATATCGAGCAACTTGAAATCCTGTAGTCTACATCGACATTGCATCATTCCTCCCTTTCATCAGTCACCATAAGCATTATATGGACTTTGCATGATGTGGGAGCATGTTGGAGATTTGTTTCATTCAAGGTTTGCTGACCTTCGCGCCCTAGATCTTTTAAAAGTGCAGGGACACATTCTGGATGACTGAGTCCTTTTTAACTGGTCTCAGAGCTCTGCATGGAGCTGCTGTTGCAACATGTAGCCCATGTTGGTCAGGCTGTCCACTGGGGAGAAAGAGTATTCTAACTCATACTGGACCTGCAGTTCAATTCAGTGTTTTATGTATGGCAACCCATGGCCCTGTCGCTCATTTGTGACATAATCTAGTGTGATTATCGATGCACGGGGGTAATGAACCAGAGAATGAAGAGGACTGGAGGTATTCTTGGTGGTCCTTGCACGATGTAAATGGGAGGCTGAGATGTCTTCACGTGCTTGTAGAAGTAGTTTAGTCAAGATTGCAAGGTCTACATTTGTTTGCTGTGCGTAGAGGACAGGTAAATTAGAAATATTACACATTTTTAATCTGCCAGCACAGGGACAAAACAATCATGGTGTGTGGAAAACCTTTCTAAATTAAGCCTCTATTCGCTCAATTATGTTTGGCCTATTCAAAGGTTTATACAATTCCTGAGATTTGATTAAATGAAAAGCCGTGCAAATACATGAGAAGTTCAAAATTTTGTATCTGAAGAATGTAAATAATTATGAACCCAGAGTGATAGCTGAATAACCACAGAAGAAACCCAGCAGCAAATGGAGATGATGATTTAAGAGGTAAATCCATTGCACTGGAAGGGGTAGTGGTTTCCTTAAAGAGAGAATTCTCTGGTTAGGTCCACTGCAAAGGCAAGGATTTTAAAAGAAGGGCTTGGGCTATTGCCTGAGCAGATATACCTGGTATCTGTACTTGAAATCAAGACTTGAAATCAAGTATTGGATTGATTTCAGAGAGCAAATAGTAGGATATAGTCAGTCGATGATGAGGAAGTGACAGTAGGTTTGGACAGAATGTAGGGCCTAATTTTGAAAGCACGTTCAACACAAGATGTTGAAAGTGGCAAGTAGGTGTAGAGTGGTGAACTTAAAGGTGAATTGGCATTAGCACAATGAATGCTGGGAAACATTGCTCTAGTGCCCAGTGTTTACAGCACCATTAATGATTAGTGGGAATTGTACTCCGTCCACCTATATAACTTTTAATATGAATTCCATTTAACTGTATCACAGTCTCCACCCAGCCTTTTAAAATATATTTTGTTTGTCTGCTGTTAGACCCTTGAACAAAAGAGCTGCTGAAGGCTTACCTGAGCAGTCACACCTGAAAGGATTCACATACATCTAAAAGAATTCTATTGCAGGACACTGCCATAACATGTGTACATCCTAATGGCCAGACAGGTAAATCTTGAAATCTGTGGCTGGACAGTGAATATGGAGTGGAAGAGAAAATATCATAGCAGTGAGATTAAAAGGCCAAAGGAATTGATTTTAACAACTTTGCTTTAAATAAAGAGGGTCCACTGAAGGTATGGAATAGTTTTAAGATATGGAGAACTGAACCATAAATATCATAGAAAAACAGAAGAATGTCATCAACAAAGTGAAATATGATACTTGGACCCCAGTATGTCAATGGGAGTGATGCTGACATTTTATCTAACAGCCTGTTTCAGCAGTTGTAATGAAAGAACAAAGCATATGGTGCTTATGTACAGCCCAGTCAAGTGCCAGTGCCAGTGAAAACTGAGGGCATACCACTAATTTGTTTTGCACACAAGCTGTTAGACCATTTTATAGGACTCAGTCTGTCACAGAGTCTAAGGAACTCAGCAAGGCATTTTAAGAAACACTTCAAATGAACACAAAGTAGAAACTGAGAGGCAGAGGAGAATATGGGCTAAGTTGATGTTCAGGTCAACAAAAAGTTGTGAAAACAGGGGCTTATCTGTGACTGCCTGGGGATATGTCTCATTTTTTAATTTAGAAAACATAAAAACATGTTAACAAAGGCATGATAAAAAAGAAACTATAGAAGCAGCTACTTTAACAATTCCACTACGTTTTATTGGAGAGATGCTTTTTTGGCAAGGCAATGATCACACTAAATAAACTGACTTCAGTACAAATGTATATACAGTAGCACTTTACGAATTAAACCAAATGTTACAACTGTGATAGAATCTGGATATATGACATTTTTTACTTTCAGAGTCAAACTTATATACTTATAAAGGATATAAGTATATTCATTGTAAGTTATAAAGGCTATGGTTTGAAAACATAGTAATATTGTGTAAGAAGGGAAATTGAGAATGGTTAAGACAACATAGCTTGACTATGTGTGTCTAGAAACTGTAATTTAATGATAATGAGGCAACCTTAGTCAAAACCATTACTGGAAAACCACAGGGTAGTGTTTGTGTGTTATGACAGATCAAAGACATCACCAAGGTACAAAATCACCAAACTTTAGTGCTTTGTCTCCTGGTATGTTCACACCATAGTGACACATTAAGTAATTACTGTAAACTGCCGCTTACCAAAACACTCCCTGACTCACCAATTATAACAAGGGACAATATACATCCTTAAACCACAGTCTCAAACCAAGGAAAATCAATTATACATTTTAGTAATAGTATTACTATATTGATAGCAACAATATAATCAGATATATTTTAATTACAATATAATTTGAAATTGTCTGGTTTTTTTTTAAATTGAGAGAAAATTGAAGAGAATAACTTCAATATTTTATGGAAATTGTTATTGATTTGTATTTAGGTCTTGCCTTGTGTGAACCAAGAGAAACTCAAGGTCAAGAAATGACTTAAAACTGACCCGATTTGAGTCTCCTGTTAAAACATATACTGTATATAGAAGTTGCCTGCACAAACTGTACTCCCCTGAGGATAATAAATCAGCTAAAATATCCCCAATAAAGTCCTGAGGCATGAGAAAGTCTGCATAGCTCGAGCTAAAGCTTGTGTCAGGATACTTGTGTCAGGCAATCAGGTAACTTCACCTACTGTATCTGCTTGGACACCCATTGCAATGGCTTAGACTTCCTGAAAAGACTGGAGAGCAACACATCTGTATATTTGTAGACCTCAGCTCTGCAATTTTACAAACAAGTTAACAAAATACACACCGTACGGTGAAAATGTTTGCAATGCAATGACATCTGTATGATCCCACAATGCACCGCGAAGGGCATTTTACCAAACGGAATAGATTGGCTGAATTACCTCTAACTTTTGATAAAGTATCCTGTCTTATGTTCCTCGACAGTTGCAAAAAACAATTCCCCCTGGCCTTTACCAATCATGGCCTCCTAATAATCCCCATCTATGAATTGGCTTCATTACTGGTAGTATACTGGCATACTTTGGCTGCTGCTGCATCATCCAGGTGGATTTACACATTGGTGGTGGTGGAGGGGAGTTCCCATTACCTGTAAAGCGTCCAGAAAAGTGCTATGTGTCAGTAATTATTAATTATTAAAAACCAATCGTATGAAATAGTAGGTAAATAAAGGTAGGTTGAAAAATGACACTGCTCATGGTCTTTGTACATGAAAAGCATTCTTTACCTAGTAATAGAGTGACAGATTCATGGTGTAATGTTGATGTGCTATCTAATGCCTTCCCCTTTTTATTGATTAGACTTGAATTGCTCTAGCTACCACCTCAAAGAAAGAGGTGAGGAGGGTATTTCAGGAAAAGTGTGTAGTTTAATTTTCTTAAAAGAAGCTTTATTTTTCAGTATTCCGAAGGCTTTAAGAAAACAATACTTTGATATACACTCAAAGAATGTGTTCAGAATCTCAAATATAGACTGACACCTAACAAAACATACTAATATCTGTCAAATAGGTTGAACTGACAAAATCGCACAAGGGTATAAGAGTAACATTTTAATAGAATATGTAAACAAGAAGGCATTAATTTATCTGTTAGAAATTCTTCCATTTTCACAAAAGTACAAAATGACTTTTCTCATGTTTGAATTCACAGAAGTCAAATGTGTCATATTAATCACAATAAAGGTCTATGTTGCAATTTAAAAAAACATTGTGTTTTTTTCCACATGTGGATTTTTGCCTAGCTCTTTTAATGTGGGCTGATAATCTTGGCTTTTATCTGCACCTCTCCTAAAGTAACCATTCAGTTCCTTGTTGAAGTGAAGTTTCTATGGAAGTTACCACAAAGGTTAGGCCACTCAATCAAGTACTTGATCAGAAGGGAATATAGGGTGATATAAAAGAAAAATGCAAATTAGCTATATAAAGATGTCCAAATATGAATAAAAAAGCACAATGAAATGAGATAACCCAGAGCTCATGTTTCTTAAATGTGCTTTTACTTAGAAAAAAAATGAAACAAACATTTTAACAGCAAGTATAACTATGCACAGCAGGCAAATTAAAAGCTATTTTTATTGAAAACATCTTCCAATTAATCCTCCATGAATTTCTGGTACATTTGTTTTTTATGAAAGCATAATTTCCATTAATTTCTTTTGTCTTCCTTTACAGACTGCCGTTGGTCAGATTATTTTATATTAACATAACTAGGAACAGGAGTTGCTCTTGGGTAGTCATGCGATTAAGGAAAATTTGCTACATCCTTTCAAATATGCTCCCGTGAATTTCCATTGCTACTGTTTTTTATATAGACCTCTGTTGCTACTATTATATATATTTATATAGATACAGAAACTGTAATCCTCAATTTTGGTTGTTCATAAACCAATTAACAGCACTGTATGTTAGGGTGAGGTTCTATTTTTTGTCACTTGAGACATGCAGAGAAATAGAATGAAATAATTTTTGTCCAATTGGGAACAAAATGTCATTATAGTTATTATTCGTTTTTTTTTTTCTCTGTGTTCCTGTAAATATTTGTTGAAGAGAAGGACTCTGGCAGATTAAAAACCCCTGTTACTGAAGGAAAACCTCAAACATCAAACAATGTCAGATGATTTACGAGTTGTCTATTCATCAAAAATCACCTAAGGCAATTAGTACTGGGTTGCCATATTGTTGATCTGCCAACAATGTATGAACTAATATGTATATCCTTTTTTAAGTTTGTTTTTTTTACCTTGCAGCATATACAAAGGGCAGAAAAGAAGAAGCTGACTGCACACATACTGAACAAACTTTGTATGCTTGCAGGAAGACTAAAACAGGATAACACTTGTAGAGTATGTTTGTCAAGTCTATTATTGCAAGAACATTCCCCTATACTGTTGATAGAAGGTGACTTGAAGAGTACTAGGGTTATTTACAGTATGTGTGTGGAAATGTGAAGATAGATGCCTAATTTTGGATGCATTTTAAAAACAAAAACTTGGAACAACCTTACTTTTAATTGTTGTTAATATAGTAAATTAGTCACACAGCAAATCTAAAAGTAATTAGCCTACATATGCAGATGAAAGAAATTAGTTGTCATCATTTATTCTTATTATTTCTATCTGTAAACACGGGAATGACTATCATTTGCTTAGAGAGATTTTTATAAGAGTGAAATACTGTATTATCTGAGTCTAATTCATATGATCCTTGCATCTGCCAAGATACTGTACTATACTTCTTTTCTTCCTAGCACTAACAGACGTAACTTATTAAGCAGAGCTGGGCTGCAGTATTTTCTGTCTCATTAATTAACAAATCTTATGACCTTTGTGATACTCCCTGGAGCTACCACGGGCTACTGCAGGTTTGTCACATGTACTTTAATGCATTGGGCTGCATCATGAGGATACTATAAAGTAAAGCTGAATTTTAAATTCTAGATGTGTGAGGAAGTTGAGTGCACAAGTCAGGCATGGGGAGGAAATTGTTTTGACATGAAAAGCTTTAGTGCAACACTATTAGATAAATATGTACTGTAGACTTACCAGAGAGGCATCGTGGAACTGGGGTAAACATCACTGTCTCACAGCACTGGGGTCCTTGGTTCAATTTTGGACCTAGGCTGCTATCTGTGTGGAGTTTGTATGTTGACTCTATATTCACTTGGGTTTCCTCCAAGCGGTCTGATTTCTTCCCCTAGTCTACAAACATACTGGCAGGTTTACTGACTGCTGGGAAAAGTGTCTCTGATGTGAAAGTGTGCAAGTCTGTGTTTGTGTGCGTTTGCTCTGTGATGGCTTGGCAACCCCTCCAGGGTGTACCCTTCCTCATGCCCATTGCTTGCTGGGATAGGCTCCAGCTCCCCCATGACTGTAATTTGGAAAATGTGGCTAGAAACTGGATAGATGGATGTAGTCTAGCCTATGCTGCCAAATTTGCAATTACAAAAACTTACATTTTAATTGGATTAGTTTACTTAGTTTGGGAAAATAAAAAGACTCTGTCATACTTTGATAGTCACCTATGTCCTGTACTTTGTTTGGTGCATTGTGTCAGAAATCCATTATATTTCCATTTGTTGCATCTCCTTTCTGTGAATACTACATTGTTTGTTAATTCTCCTGTAAAACATATTCATTTGTGCAGCATATAGCCATGTATATATATTGTATATCCTTTTAAACAGATAATAAAATTTAGGATAATTATTAGCTGAAATCCTACAGTATATATAAAAAAAAAGATAAACCATTCATGCACTTCAGCTTTGCAAGGGTCTCAAAATAGATTACAATATATTCTCTTTCAATCGAATTTTATTACAATTTTGTACTGGGTATTTCAAAAAAGTTTTTTTTTTCATTGGTTATCTTGCTATGCAATAACTAAATTACAGAAATAAACACCAATCTTATGTCATTGGTGTGGCTTTAATGTCACTGCATTACATCACACATGTACTGAATGGTTTACAGTACATAGAAATTGTTGTTGTTATTTGCTTGGAAGTATTCTTGTTTACACAGAACTTGCAATATGGAATAGTTCAATATTTGGCTTTGTGCTGAACATGCTTAATATGATTACTCCTTCATCTCATTGGTTTAAAGACCATTTCAATTGTTCTTTATTGTTTGGGGGGATTTGTTTAAGGATATGAATTACATAGAGTTTTCCTTGTCTTAATTGTTCTCAAAAAGAAAGATATAAATCATGCACCTAAATATTTGTGACACTTCTGAAAGGGACAACTTTCAAAATGGGAAC
The DNA here is from genome assembly GCF_055471065.1 of Atractosteus spatula. NCBI lineage: Eukaryota > Metazoa > Chordata > Actinopteri > Semionotiformes > Lepisosteidae > Atractosteus > Atractosteus spatula. The sequence continues at coordinate 53,831,691 of NC_142708.1, read as the reverse complement.
ACTAATAATGACCAATACAATCCAATTATCTAGACTTGTTATTCCTTTTAAGCAGACCAGAGCAGTTACACCTAAAACCAATTTCACTTAGCAAAGAACTAATTGACCCATAAGAAGCCTTGAAGTGAAGTGCTTCTCCAAAGTTAAATGAATGTTTCAAATGCAATTTTGTTAACCAGAAACATGCACAGACACATACACACACAGAGACACACTGAAAGAAAGTGGATAAACATGCAAAACCTGTTATTTATTCTTCTTGTTGCTGGAGGGAAATACTTGCTATGATTGTTCAAACATGTCACATCCCCAACCTAATTATAAAACCACACATGAAATCCCAGAAAGCATGGATATAATTTCAGTAACATTTCATTTTATGGTCTTGGAGAAATTTTCCCATGGCATGCTTTGAGGTACACATCCCCCAGCACACGCATCACCACCCCTGACCCAATATACAACGTGCAGACATGTTGTGAAACCACACAACCCCAAATAAAGGGACCCCATAAGGCAGGTTTTCGGGTACATTTTAATCTGGGATTGGATAGTTACAATGGCTCTCTTATTCATTTCATTAATCTTTCATTTGATTTAATTGAAATGATTAATGATTATTTAAATCATTATGGCTGGTAAGAGAATCCCACAGTGTAATTGATAGAAATTATTATTAAGTTGTTTGCCGAAAACTCTGCTGCAGTCATGACTCAGGAAGAGCAACTGGTAGTTAAATGACCCATGGATTTTTTTTCCAATCAGAATATATTCAGATGCTCTTAAAAAGATCAAAAGATCATTTCTGAGCAAAGACAGTTGCAACCTGTGCTGTAACCACTTAAAATACCTTTCACATAAAATATTTTATTTGACAAATCAGATCCCTTTAATACAAGGGCTATGGTACTGGATATATACATTGATTATTTTTAAATGTGACATTGGGTATTGTAGTTTTCTAATTTCACAGTAGAACATTTTTCTTAAAATGTGATTTTTAGTAAGACATCAATAAATGCATATTCTGAAGTAAAATAAAAAAACGAACTAAAAATATATCTAATGCATTTCAAATAACATTTGTGTATTCCTTATAATTGCCTGTTTAAGTGTACAAAGATTGTGACACCAATCGTGTACCTCAAAAATAAAAGTTAGTTCTGTGAAGAAATATATCAAATTAAAAAGGTATGTAGTAGCAAATGTACCTGTAATATACTATATATAGCAATATAATATTTACTTGACACTTTCAGATCGTTAACGTGTTTTGCTTGTAATGTTATTTAAATTACACTGAGTATCAAAAGTCAAATTTTTCAATGACACATTCATCTCTTGGAGGTTTGTTTCACACCGGCGGCATAATGAATAGTAGTCAACTTGTAAAATATCAAGAATTATTCCAAATTCTTTAATCAATTATATTACATTGAAAAAGAAGGCTTCACAGCCGAAACCTTGTTTTCTCTCTTCTCATTTCAGCATAGAATAAACCTATCACTTGTTCCTTTGCAGACTACGCATGCTGACGCACCTACCCACCTGAACTACTTCAATATTAAATATAAAGTTTGCTCATAAAAAGTGATAAGATGGGCATGTCTATAATGATTTCGTTTGTAAATTAAGAAATTATGCATCCTCAAAAAACTTTACTTATTGGTCTCCAGAACAGGGCCATTTTTTTAGCTACATTAAGTTAAAACAGAGTTTGAAGGAAAATTAGCCAGAAATTCTCACAGTGCATTGGGTGAAGGACCTGTAGCCTTTCATTCTTCTTTTCCCCAGTGCTGCATAAATGTACGTAATGTCTGGAAATGAAAAACACGTTCTTCAGATTCATGCCTCGGGATACCCAGTGCTCCATCAAATAACCATAAAGATGTCTAAGTATCAACAATGTAAGCCCTTTTACTGGAAGAAAATGAATACAGTCCCACAAAATAAGCATCTTCTATTTAAAAAAAAAAGAATTAACTGAATAATCCTTTATCTTTAAGTGGATAACTTGGCTGAGAACAGATTCTCATTTGCAATGATGGCCTTGACAATATGTTTGCTCTGATGTTACACAAGAAGCAAAAGAGAGAAAGAAAGAAAAGGATAATCAAATAATAAATCACAGTATTTTTTTTTATCCTTCACACCTTGATCTTGGAGACTTTTAGGGATTTAAAGTGGCAAGGTTGGTTAAACATGACATGAGTTCAGAAGGCAGTCTGTGCAAAGCCTACAGTAAATGGGCTTCACTGGGACCAGTTCTTGCTCATTTCATAGAATATGGAGTTATATTTAACAATGAAACTGTTAGCTATTTTAGCAAAACGTGATCACATGGTTTTGCGTCGCATAAAGACAATGTGCTTGATGGTATGGTATCAAGACATGCCATTGTCATTAGACATTGTTCTAGGACAGGAAGAATTGTCATTGTGATACTATTAAATGCCTTCAAGTTAATACTGTGTTCTTGTCACACAGATTATAAAATTATATCTACTGTATTTTCTTTATTTTACTGCAGTTTTATTAATTAAATAGTGCTCAACCTGAAGAGATCACATATTACACGTAATAGATGAACTCTTCAGAATAAGGCTGTTGATAAAGATGGAGCTGACAGTGCAGACAAAAGAATCTCAGCATGGCAATACAATTGTGGAACATAACTTTATGTACACTTTGGTATCAAAACCATTTGGACATATCAAAGTATGATGGTTGGTTCAATTATATATTAAATAATAAACACTGATGGACTTAATGCAATTGAAACCTTCTGTAAAAATACAAATACAGGGAATATTACCCTTTGCCTAAGGTTGGCAAATAATGTCAAGAAAAATTCTAAAGTAAAACCCAAGCAATATAAGAATCAGAGGAACAAATGATAAAATTCTAGATTTTTAAGCAATTTTAAACAAAAAGATGAGAAATTTGAATAACAAGCTGTTTTGACAGGATAACAGGATTCAACATTGAAAAGCTATGAAAAGTAATATTTTGATCACAAGCTTTTTTCTAACTATCCTTTCACCTCATGAAAGCAACATAGGTCTCCAAAGTGCCTGGCAGAATGGCAGAGGGAGACAAAATGCATACCAGAGTCACAGGCACTCATCAGGCCAGAGAGTTAATGACTCCCCACACCTGGATGGGATACCTATCCATCGCAGTGATTCCCCACAAGCAATGCTAGTTCTCACTAAGGAACAAGTAATAGGTTTATTAACCTGAACTACTAGTTCTCACTAATACAGCTGGCTGGACTGGAGCAACTGAACTAAACTTTGTCCTTTTAACTTAATATTGCTCTTGACATTTAGTTCTTCTGTGTGGCCAACCACAATTAGATCAGATATTAGAAGTGCAAAAGACAAGGATTATGGCAGCTTCCTTTTCACAAACAGCTACATGAGTGATTGCACATGAGGTTATGCAAAATTTCTTTTGAATGCTCGGGAAGTGTACTTGCTTTTCTCCATATTCAGAAATTAAGCAATGTAGAAAGATTGTTCTTTCTTGACTTTAGAGCAGTCACAGAGAGCTATGTTTCCCAGACTTTCCCCTTTCCAATTGTGATGAACCTTTGATAAAGCAACTGTGGAAATTATGATGGATAAGAATCTCACACAATCTGGATGGGAAAGCTACGCAGACGGATTTGATAGATGGTGTGATATTGTTCTTTTCTCTTCCACATGAGATGACTCCCCCTACCTTTTCATATGAATATTTTTATGTATTTATCAGAGTTTTATCATTTTTAAACTTAAATATTTTTTTATCTAGAAGGGTGAATAATTCAGGTAATGTGTAATTTGAAGTACTTATCATATCTCTGATCCAGTAAATTGCTTTTGTCTTTCCCGCGTCTAAGTAAAAGAACCTGAGACTTTAGAATTTAGTTCCTTTGTGATTAAAAAAAAACACAGCATTGTCAGAACTTTTGCTTCATTACAGCAGTTACCAGTTTAGCTAACTGAAAGAAATTGTGACATTGTGTTGTTTAAAATATTCCTATACCATATACCTCCTTTTAGATTCTGTAATTTAAAATTCTGTTGTTCTTGTCCTGACATCTATGGCAGGACAAAAAACAGCCAGAGCTGCGCTAATAAAAAGCCTTTGAAAAGGATTAGATTTCAGAACAGAGTAGACTATTTTTATGGCCATCTGAATTAGCTTCTGCCAAACTATATACATACTACAGAGTCTTCATTGTTTAAGTGTATCAAGACTTCCTCTTTTCCTAAATAGACAGTGGCTGGGTCACTGTCATACCCTTATTTTAATACTTTCTTGAATGTGTATACTTTTATTTCATGATAAAGTGTTTATTATATTTGAGTATTATCAAGACATACATACTGTAAGCACATGAATGGGTTCTTAAAGTTGAAGCTTTCAGAAACATTGGCACCAAAATCTTTTACCCACTGCAGCTTTCTGTTCTGTTAGCTTCCAGAGAAGAGTTCCACTTATGTCAACTTTATGAGCCTGTTATCACTCAGCCAGGTGGGTATGAGTGAGAAAAATGTTGTAATACAATCCAGTAAAATATTGGCTGCATTTGGTTTAGGGGTGCTGTATGAAGGTCCTGTTGAAATAATACAGATTTTTTCAGGATGGACAGAACAAAAACATTTTTAAAGAACAAGAAAACTATTTTCTGTAATGTGTTGTGTTCAGCTGCTTCACAAGTTACCAAGAACAACAGTGTAGCCTTCGATGTTCCAGTTTCAGGTCCTGAATGGATGCATTAGAAATGTAAAACACAGAGAGCAGATGTTCAAGATGTCTAGTAACAATAACACTTAAAAGAACATTTTAAAACATTGTCTAGACAACAAGACATTCTCTCTAATGGCTCCCATATGGTTTAAAGAGAATAAGATGTCCTTATCTTTGAATTAAGAACTTGACAGAATATGAAGTGCAAAGGTATCCTGAGTATGGAGAATTTGTAATGAAGTCATCATCTTGAGTTGCTAAAGGTAACCATTTTTTACTATAAAACGTATCCGATAGACAGCTGTTCTTTGCTTTCTTTTATTTTATACTCCAGTTCTCTTCTGCAATGACCTTAAACACGATATTGGCTGCAGTTTATGTAGAATCTAACAATGGTTCGCAATGTTTAGAGAGAATCTCAGCTAGTACTGGATCTTTGAAGGAAAGTCTTATGAATAACTTTGCATATGAATGAAACAAAGAACCTGCTACAGAGGACCAATGTGACCTGAGCAACAATAAGACAAATATGCTGTACAGTGTCTTGCAAATGTATTCACCCCACTTCCACTTTAATTGAATTGCAAATGATGTACTGTATACAATACACATCTTTTAAAGTGAATACTTTAATCAAAAGTTCTGTTTAAAGTAAACAGTTCATGGATGACAGAAGTTAAATGTAAGCAAAGAAAATTAAATATACAGATTATATTCTCAGAAATGAACACCTTTATTAAATAAATTTACTTCCATAGCTCAGGAATTCATTTTGAAAAGTTTTCTCAAACCACCCTAATAAACAAACAAAAAGCACTGTGAATTGATTACAGATTCAAACAGAATGTAATTTGATGTCCTCAAACTTTGAACATAATATTCTATTGAGCATAGAAAGCAATGCTTTTTAATACATTTGTACTACTGACAGAAGCCATTAAGCCTAAATATGGATCTAGACATCTTTTCAGAATTCCTTTTTTCTTCCATGCATGTACATAAACCAAACATTGAATGGTATATTGGATCTAAGATGATTCAAGAAAATAATCCTGGTTCTGAGAATGTTGTTTATGAATTTATGATTTTTGAAGAGTGGGGGGGCTTGATTTGTTATTTTAAACAGTCCTTTGCTATAACATACAAGGTCAATTGCTAGGCAATTTTGTATTTTTTCCTCACCCTATCTACATTTCAAAGCTGGAGACTCTTGGAACTCTTTTGCTTTGTACGTAATAAGAAGATCAGTGCTACAACTATGCGTTAAATTCCTGAGGTGCCATATGTCTGGAGTTTTTATGTTCTTCAGATGTTCATGTGGGTTTTCCCTAGGTACTCTAGTTTCCTCTCAGTCCAAAGACATACTAGAAGGTTAACTGGCTCCTGGGAAAACTGGCCCTGGTGTGAGTGTGTGTGCCCTGCGATGGACTGGCATCCCGTCCAGGGTGTACTCTGCCTTGCTGGTCGGGATAGGCTCTGGCTTCTGTGTGACCCTGTATTGGATAATTCGTCTCAGAGATGGATAGATAGAAGAACATTAACAACCAAAGAGTGGCATAATTACTTTTTATATCCCTTTTTTAAAGCTAGTTTGCTTATTTTCAGTCCAATCTGTTTTTTTTTAAAAAATACCTATCACAGCACTAAAAATGCTTCAACGTGCATGCATAAGTAAAATCAGATGTCAGGTAATTTAATCGTAATACATTTATGGACTAAGTAGATTATAATACCTTTGGTAGACAGGGTATGTTAAAAAAACATTCCCTTAAGTTTTAAGATTGGTTGACATTACAGTATATTATAAAAGGTGCTCAGATTATGGTTCTTGAATTTTTGTAATTTTTCAAATAAGCATCTTCCTTTTATTTACAGCTGCAAGCTGCACTTAAGAAGATGCTCTTTGTAGCTTTATCCATCCTGAACACTGAAGATGAGAATGAATCATTTCAACATGTCTAAATATATTGTAATTTCACAACTAAAACCATAATTGTTCACACTGATTCACACACATGTAATTCACGAGATCAATACTTGTTAAGTTGATTATAATGTCTGACATAACATTACTAAGCACAATTAAGCCCAAAATAAATACAAACTTCAATCTCCTTATCAATTACTAGTCACACACATCTTTCATGGGTGTTTTTAAAGTTTATTTTGTGGGTATGCAGTCAAAAGTCTGCAGCTTTTTGAGAGTTTAATTTGGACTGGAGGGTGTTCAGTTCAATGTTGCATTTAATGACGTGCTCAGTCTGCATGGATCACCCCCCAAATGAAAATTGCAGTTTTCTAAACTTTAAAGATTATGACCAAAGTATTTGCTTAGAACACAGTTCAGTCATGAATTTATGGCTTTGTGCCTAGCATAAATAAAACAAAATTACTGTAGTGTTTACAAATGACATTTGTGGGAACAGTGGAGAAAACAGAACTAGCAAAAAAATGTCTTCATTTAGGTAAACCACAACATTAAGCATACAGGAAGGAAACTGTCTCTTTTGCACAGTCACTCGCCGACAGCTGTGATGAGAAGTGGAGTGGCAAGCTTGTCGCATAGGCCTGAGACAGCCCAATCTAGTACACAAGATGCACAGACTGTGGCAGTGACTGTAAAACAACATACAGTACTGTAAGCACAAGAAAGAAGATGCATGCAGTTGCAGCAATTATACTATTCTCCATCTCCAGCAATATTTTTCCACTAATCTACAGTGCAATAAGATCTGTTTGTCAAAATATACTGTACATGTTACATTAATAATTCACTTATGTAAAGAACATTATTTAATCTTAGTAGCTGGTATTAATATTTCCACTGAAATGGCACATGGTCAATCAAAATGACAGGCTGTCGTATCATGAATCTGACACTACAAGAATGCCAAAGCAAACAAAATACACAAGCTGACCAAAAAGAATGTCTGACATTGTGTCAGATGGAGATGAATGTGAATATGGTGTTGCATTGCTTTTGAAATGGACATTTGAAATAAAACATAAATCATTGTGTATTGTGTGTATCCATTTTGCTAGCACAGCTTTCCTAATTAGTAGATATTAACTGTATCCTCCATTAAGTTAATCAACCATACAACAACTTACTGTATGTTCTCTGTGCAGAGCTTTAAGCTTTTTGGGTATAAATTATTTGCTTGCAAAGCTTGATATGATTTATAAACCGGGGATACTAAATTATCTACTTGCAGTAATATGACTAAAGTACAACAAAGTGAAATCTATAAAGTTATTCAGAATACAATTAATCAAGTATACAAATAGCACAACCTGAAAAAGGCCCTGTTTCACTAGCTTTTCGTAATGTTTAATCCCATCATAACATAGAGAACAATTATCAAATAACATCAAATTCAAGTATTAATTTTAAAAATCAGATTTTAAAGATTAGAGATTCCCGAGATTCTGTGAAAATGGAGTTTAAGAACCTCAACAACTAGGCTGAAGAGTATTGATTGTTGAATCAGGCCATGTAGCATCAAAGCTGTACTCAGCAGAAACCACAAACTGCCAACTTAAAGGTGGAAGAAACAGACAGACCATTCATACAGCTATAATAGAATAATGAATAATAATCATAATAATAATAATAATAATAATTGTATAGCACTTTTCTGGACACTCCACTCAAAGCACTTTACAGGTAATGGGGACTCCCCTCCACCACCAATGTGCAGCATCCACCTGGATGATGCAACAGCAGCCATAGTGCACCAGAACGCTAACCACACATCAGCTATCAGTGGGGAGGAGAGCAGAGTAATGAAGCCAATTCATAGACAGGGATTATTAGGAGGCCATGATTGGTAAGGGCCAATGGGAATTTTGGCCAGGACGCCGGGGTTACACCCCTTCTCTTTTCGAGAAATGCTCCGGGATTTTTAATGACCACAGAGAGTCAGGACCTCGGTTTTACATCTCATCCGAAGGACGGCGCCTGTTTACAGTATAGTGTCCCCATCACTATACTGGGGCATTAGGACCCACATAGACCGCAGGGTGAGTGCCCCCTGCTGGCCCCACTAACACCTCTTCCAGCAGCAACCTTAGTTTTTCCCAGGAGGTCTCCCATCCAGGTACTGACCAGGCTCACACCTGCTTAGCTTCAGTGGGCTGTCAGTTGTGAGTTGCAGGGTGATATGGCTGCTGGCCAGTTCTATAATCTCTTCCACAACCACAGGGCAATACTGAGAAAAGATGGGAAATTGTCATCTGCTGTTTGAATAGAAGATTTCTGGTTTTAATAAAATATTTGCCACTATATTGTCTTAATGTGTGGCTTATACAGTACGTATACCTATGGATTTCCATTCGTAACTAAATCACATGGTGCAATTCTCATGCATAAAGAAAGCAACTATTTTTACTTAAATGAGCAGGACTGCCACATATCAGAAAGCCACTTATTCCTGGTAAGAATCCCAGCAATTCAGAACCTATGCAAGGTGGTCAGAGCAGGACTACACCACACATTGGGTGTCAGTCCTTCATAGGGTATAGACCCACACAAGCACACAGGGACAATTTAGGGATGCCCCACACAGAAGGCCTCCCCTGTCTGGAAACAAACCCAACACCTTCTGTAATAGGAGGTGTGCAACAGTTGTTTAGGGTCTGTCCTGGCTATTTAAATATCTTGTATGTATACTGTATATCTTGGGAGCTCATGTTTCACTTTTACATCAACCAATAGAGTTGGCATACTGAATCTACTTTGTGGCAAGATAAAATTCTAGATTCTAGTACAGTTACATTATTTTATTAGATCAGAATAATCAAAATCAGCAGAAAACTCTCCAGTCTCAAATTAAGCCTTACATGGGATGCTGACAACATCCCACCAACCGGCACGATGAATGCTGTTTGAAGTCGATTAGTGCAGATTCACTTCAAGATAGGTTTGACGCTTGGCCATGAAAGGTAAGTTTCAGGGTTATCCAAACATTAGCTGCAAGAATGATGATGGGGGCTACAGAAGGAAGCAAAACAGCACATGCAGAGAAAAGCCAGGACCTCTGGCTGCATTTCACATCCTGCTGACAAAGTAGGTGAGTGACAGGTCTTGAGAAATGCCTCTTCCCAAATACGCCTGTTTATAAATTCAGTTGCCATGTTTGTCTTAGCTTTGATAACCAAACAACCAACATCCGAATGAGAATGCTGTGGTAGAATTGTAAATGGAAATTTTTCGGTTTAAGACAACATTCCAGTCGGTATTTCAAGCAAGAGGGGAATAAAACAATAATTCTCACAGCTGCGGTATTTCTCTGAGAAGCCTACTTGATCTCTGTTTGTAAATATCATTAGAGTTTGAAATAAGTTGCGTTTTTTGTTTGATGGTACCAAGTCATTAACAGGAAATTGTGCAAAGATGTTTAATTTATTAATGCACAGCAATGTACTTTTAAATGCAGCAAAAAATGGTTACATTCTGAAGCTCTTAGTCATGGAAACAGATAAGCTAAATATTTTTCATCTATATTACTCTTATGATAGATATTCTATAGTCTAATATTTGATTTTTCATACCATTTAACTATAGTTTGTACCAAACAATTAAAGAGAAGACTAGCTAATATGAATTATGTCTTATTTCTCGGGATGCAGTGCATCCTCATTAAATATCACATTCATCAATGAATCATTTCTTGAAAAAGCCTTATTATGGGATCGCACTGTGTGTTTTTTAGTCTCATTGAACCATGATACTGCAGATGTCCCTCAGTAATCATCTTACTTTAAATAAATGTTAGATGTGAAATCTAATTGATGTCCTTTGATAGACTGAGTCACCTTTGTTTTTCTTCCTTAATGGTAATTATGGAAGTTAATAGGGTTCATTCACTTACATTCCCCCAAAGATTGCATCATGCTTCCCTAGACTGTCTCTCATTGGTTTTTCATGCCTTTTCCATGATTTCACTGAGCTTTATTACACTTTATTCTGTTTTTCACAATAGCATGCACTTAAGTGTCAGGTTTTTGCATTAAATGCAACAAACTAATTCAATTCTCTGTGGAAAACTGATCATTTTAAAAGGTTAAATTTAAACTAATAAATTCCATTCACCCTCCAACTGTAGCCTTTGTCCTTATGAGCCCTTTTGTCCCCGAAAGCAATAGGCGCAAGGCAGGATAAACCCTGGACAGGAAGCCAGTCCATGGCAGGGCAGACAAGCCACTTAACCCACCAGTATGTTTTTGGACTGGTGGAGCAAACTGGAACACTCGGAGGAAACCCATGCAAACATGGGGAGAACATACAAACTCCACACAGATAGCACCCCAGGTTCAGATTAGAACCCAGGGCAGTAAGGCACCAATGCTAACCCCTGCTCCACCATGACACTCAATTTAATAGTTACATTTATAATAGATTTAATAGTTAGAATAGTTCAATTTAAACCATGTCATGGATTTGTTTTCCCCCAAGGGGCTGAACTCTGTAGAGTTCACCAGGGTTCCCTTCATGAGGAAAGCCTCAATGAGTTTATCATTGAGAAGAGTGACTTTCTCGAAGAGCTCACTGGTTCATTGCAAACGTTTTGTACTTTTGACATTTGGATTTGAGACCATTCCTCCCAGCCAGGTTGTGAAGCCTGGGCTCCACAAAATGTCCCTGTATCAGGCTTCTTTCCAAAGGAAAGTTCATCTGCAGCCAGATGTCTTTCCAAGATGGACATGATGTCACTCCCAGTTGTGCATTTTTTCACCTGGAGAATTAAGTCAAACATTTGAGAGTGGGCAGAATCAAGAACTGATACTGCCAGTCATGATAACACTGTTAGCATTTATTAAGTCACTTCCTCATTCTCCTCAATAACTGCTTTAAGGACCTTACAGTCAGAAGCAGAGGCCCAAGTTGTGGCATCACAAAATAAAAATAGGATGATAATCTACTGTATAATGTTTTTTTGACAAAAATAATAAAAGCCACTGGAACTCATTTAATTAAATCTATATTTTCCACCATTGCTCTAATCTATGATGGGTGCCATAGGCCATTTAGCATGTTTTTTTTTCTTTTGTTCTTTCTGATTTTACTGAAGCCACACTACTTTGGTGTTCTTTTCTAAGCCTTGAAACTATACATTAAACCCATCTGCAAACTTCCCAAAAGGACCCCTGTCATTTCCTTATATTGACCACTGTGTCCTCTTATTGGCCATTTTAAAATGGTCTCAATAATAAATCTGTTAATCTCTTGACAATTGCCTTAATTCACATTTTTTCTGATTAATTTTCTAGTTTTGTTTCCATGTAGTTTCTTTCTCCTTGCATACTGTTTCACATCAGTCTCTCTTACAGAATTATACTCAAACAGCAACATTTTTTCTGAGTGAATCAGGGGTTTTCATCTATTCAACTGTTCCATACTTTTAAACAAAAAAAAAAATAGTTCTTCAAACATAAAATTAATAGTGTCATCTAAATGACCAAAAGAGATTGAAAACAAAAGGTCTTTTGTGGTACTGTGTCATATAGTTAACTTTATGGAATACTATTCCCCGCCCTTTAGAAACATGTTTGTTTTATAGCAGCAGCTAATTAAAGGAACAATGTTAGATTATCTCGTTAGAGAGTTTTTAAATACCTCATAAACTAAAAACCCTGCCCATTATGTTGGGCAATCAGACTAGAAAAAGGGAGGTTTCTTGTCTGGGGAGGCATGTTGGTTTCCAGACTATGTGCAGCTGTTATCCAAACATTTTTACCTTTTTTGTCTCAGGCAGGTGTTGAGAGTAAGACAAGCATTCCAAACTTCTGTTTGGATAGGACAAAATAATGAACCTCAGAAACTGTTTAATACATGTTTTTCAGTAATATAAGGAACACTGAGACCTAAAATAACTGAAACTGAACAAATCTAGGCTTGCCTGAACACACCCTATATCCCAAGGCTTGAGAACAAACTACTTTTTTGAGACAAGATGTAGGTTTAGAATATATAAACACCACAGTCACAGTACATTTCACATTAAATGACTAAAATCTGTGATATCATATTAAATGGCAAACAAAAAATGAACAATAAACTTCCACAGGTAATTTAAGATAAGTATTCTCAGTAAAATTACTATGTACAGTATGATGCTAACAGAGTAAATAGAATTTTTCAGGACTGGAACAAAATGGTTTGGTAAACTTTAAATTCAACTGTTGTGCAATGAATTTGCTAAAAACAGATTTCAATATACATTTTTAATCAGAATACATGTAGTTCAGCCTTAGATGTTTGCAGTTTTACACTGGCTTAGTCTCTCAATTATACAAGGTTACACTAATAAACTATTTTGTATAGTATCATCTCAGCACACTTTAAACTAGGTGTACAAAAACAGTAATAGCAGATAGCAGATTACAAAGTAAATAGTACAAAGTGCAACAGAAGTTGCAGACAGACTAAAAAAGCTTTTCTGAACAGAAAGGTTTTGAGTCTAGATTTAAATGCACCTATGATAGAAGACCATCTGATATCCTTGGGAATATAATATTTTCTGTAAATCATAGCTTTGGAGTGAAGCAAGAAAAAGCCCTGTCACTCATAGCATGTAATTGAGTTTGTGGGACATCTAGAAGACAAGAGTCGTTTCAGATTGTCTAAGTCAGATTGATACTGCGGCTGTGAGCTACCAAACATCCAAGATATCTACTCAGCTAGATGTCTTAAGAAGTCCAGGTCCATTCTCAAGGACCCCAGTCATCCCAGTCACAAACTGTTTTCTCTCCTACCATCCGGTAAACGGTACCGAAGCATTCGGTCAAAGTCCAACAGATTATGGAACAGCTTCTACCTCCAGGCAATAAGACTGCTAAATAGCCAACCTGCAGCTTCTTTAGCAAATCACCAGTAATGGCTAAATGGACATACAGTTTTCACTGTACTGTACATACTGCACTACTTGGACATAATATACTGCATACACCATGGACACATAGCAAATCTATTTATATGGCGTTTTGTCTGTTTATTTTATTCAATTTCTATTACATTATCTATTATTATGTAACCTTAATTTTGTGACTTTTACCCCCCCACCCCCCAGTGAGCTCGTAGAAAAGACATTTCATTGCCAGCAACTATTGCTGCATGCTGTATTATCGTGCATTTGATAAATAAACTTTGATTTGATTACCGAGGTTCCAAGCCATGAAATGCCTTATACATGAGCATGAGATTTGAAAGTTGAAGCTGAAGATGTAGAGACGTACTGTAGGATTGTACCAGCCAATTCAATTCTCTACTTCCTGTGCAGCAGAAAGTCAAATGTACCCAGTCAAAGAACACACCCTTACAATAACGAACAAGGGGCTCTGGGCTCCTCTCCAACAAAATCCATTAGATTTTGCAATATAGTTTGGGGCTCATAGCAACGTGGTGTTAACTAATTACTAAAACATTTTTCCCCACTTTCAAACTAGCTTAAATGTATGCAGAGTGCATTTTAGACTTCAATCAGAGTAATGTCAAGGGAGATAAAAAATCTACAGTTCATGCTCACAGATTTATTCCTCTGATGGATCTCGGTGGCTCATTCTACTGTACATCTGTTTTGAGAAACAGATTTTAATATCTAGTATATAATGAACTGAATTTTCTTGAGGAATGTCCCTTATATGCTGGGGGAAGTAAAAGAGAATGTTCCTCCAGAGACAAGCAAATTTGAGAACATTTTGACAGAGGTTTAAGGATTATGAAAATTAAATAAAAATATGGTGTGTATTGGGATATTGAGTGCAAGCATCTTGGAAAGTATTTGTTTAAATACTGTACTTGTGTACCTCCTTGTCAAAATTACAAATATGTATTCCACAAAAAAAATCAGCTGCAATAAAAGTGTTCCATTTGATGTTTCTACATTTAAAAAAATCGCAATATTTAGGCCAAAAAAAGTTGTATTTATTGTGAAATAAGTGACCACCATCATGAGAATATGCAGTGTTATTTGACCTCTTGCAAGTCAAACCATAGTTTGTAATTTACTGTCATTTCTAAACTAATTTCTAATGTAATACCACCCTACAACACAATGGATATATGAATTGTGCATACTGTAAATTAACATTTCTTCATAAATTTTAAACTATTGAATTACTGCATTTAACAATGTAATTAGGTGAAGACATTAAAAATAGTAAAATTAAGTTTTGAAATCTTCGTGTTTTGAAAGGAATCTGGGAGTGTTCTCTTCTCTTCTCAAGTTTTTAATTCACTTGGGAAATAGATGAGAACAGAATACAGTGTAAATTGTAGCAACAGTGTAGTAGCAACACATCCACATTTTATAAGGCTCAGTAACTATATATTTTTTATCTGGATTTAGTGTGTAATTTGTTCAAAAACATGTCAAACATTTACATAATACATCCTAAATGCACCTCCTAGAAACTACTGTATGTCGGGAACTGCCAATTGTGTTTTTTCATGTCTTAGATCTCAGCTACGAAAACTATGATCTATGTAGACATAGTCATATGACTATGAAGTGTAGACAGTGTCTACCAACCCACTCACCTTAAAACCATTTGTCTTTTTTACTTCTCAAAGTCAGCATTATGGACTGGACATTTAGTGCATGAGCCAATAGCACCAAAGCCACTGTAACCACTGTAACAGGGCCTGCAGTGTTGCTAAGAGTCAGGACACCCCTGGCTGATTGATCCCCCTCTGTGCTCAGCTAACTATGAGGCTCAGCTTGGGGAACCCAGATCAGACAGCTAGTGACATGGCCCGGACTTAAACCCGTGACAGCTAGATCATATGGTTCAATGTATACTCTGGTGAACATCTTTACCAGTTGGGTCCAATTGAGAAGCCTGTCAAAACTTTATGTTCATTTTGAATTGTAGCCTATCGATTAATTTAACAACATCTATTATGCCCCACAGATGATAGTTTTACAAAGGATGTCAAATTACTGTATAAAAATGAAACACTACTAGTATAGTGTACTATAACTCTCAGAGCAGTTGCTATAATTAATTTCCTCTGCTATATGAATAATGGTTTTTGTTATGCTACCCTCATGAAAACCTTCAGTTCCAGTTCTGTTTCCCCCAGATCGGCTACATTTCTTGTATCTATTATGATAATTAATAATTCCTTACACTTATATAGAACTTTTCTGGACACTCCACACAAAGCGCTTTACAGATAATGGGGACCCCCCTCCACAAATGTGTAGCATCCACCAGGGTGATGGTGAGCCTGTACGCTCCCCACACATCAGCTATCAGTGGGGAGGAGAACAGAGTGATGAAGCCAGTTCACAGATGGGGATTATTAGGAAGCCATGACTGGTAAAAGTCAGAGGGAAATTTGGCCAGGATACCGGGCTAAATTATAATTGTCTCTCTCTAATCGGCCCATGTTTCGCAACAAGCAAGTTATGTTTTTGACCATGGACCGTAAACCCTCTTCTGATTTTAGAGTTGTTTATAATTTAGTATTAAATTATAAACAACTAACTTTGTTTATAACTTTTTCATTTATTATTTAAAAATAAAAGAAGAATTTAAATCTCATCCAAACAATCCAGCACATCTCTCTTCCAAAAGGCAAAATACACCATACCATATTCATCAAGATTGGCAGTTACTTCAGATTATATTAACTTCAAATTCAGAACCATTTAGGAGCCAGAACTTGTTTACAGTTACCTAGTTCTACATGAGTAAATGTCCTAAGATCAGAAGACAAATGCAAACTTATAAAGATTAGGACAGACAGAATAGGTATGCTGTTGCACAAGGCTACAAGCTTTGCGTTTCTGTCTAGATTGAATATGATACAATGGCTTTTGTAGACAAATTGGGAAAGAGTTTTTGATTTGTGCATACAGGATAACCATCACATTTCACAATGACTTGCATTGCTAACATGGTTATTGTTTCACTAATCTCGCTTCGCCACCTAATTTGCCGTGTAGTGGGGCTGTTGACACAGACAGTAGTATTTGCTATGACTCACCCAGGTGGGTACTGTACTTCAGTGGTGCATGAAGTGGGAGTCCTCCGATGTCGCACACTTTGGGATTCTCTGGGATGAAAGCCATTATAGAAAAGAAAGGAATTATTTTATTAATTTGAACACTCCCTGCTTTAATATAAAAAAACTTAAAATAAAAAGCTAATCAGCCTGTCTTAAAAGGAACACCTATCCGGTTTAAGGTGTGTTTTAGGATATCTTGTATCTGTCTGTGATGATTAGATCAAAACTTGCATTTTTCGGTGTGAGCGTGAAATGTTCTCAACTTAATCTTTACTTCTTTATTCCCAATTGACATTCCTGCATTGTGAAATGTTTGGAAACAATGTTTCATTTGGCAGTGGTGTGTGACAATTTCCTGCTTCTTTGATTGGATTGGATCGGTCATTTAAAACCACCACACAAAAGAACCCAGATCTGTTTGTTTAGCATCTGGAGTTGGTCAAACATACACAAAGAGATGCAATTCACATAATAAATTACAGTGAAATGTATTGACCAATTTGAGTGAAATCTTTCTATATGAAAACAATATAACCTTTAAAATTAGAAAAAGGCATTAACAACAAAACTTCTGCTGCTCATACTACTACCACAAATAAGAATACACTGCAACTCTGTATTGGATTAAACAAATATTGAAAAAGATTGTTGGATAAATAATGTGTTCATAGGAAGTAAGAGCTGTGGAGTGAGTTCCAACTTCATAATAAACACGTTATACAGTATAAATGGCAACTCATGTCCAACTTCAATTACATATACAGTAAATGTTGTTTATTTCTGTGTTTTTAAAATGTAATTTTTGCATGCTCAGTAAATGAGGTTTTGTAATGAAAGTGAGCTTAGTCATGGTGTGTAAGACCAGGTCGTCTCGATCTGCAAGGGCAACATGTTCTACCAGGTGTACTGTATGTGTGCAGGGATATTTCGGAAAACACTGTAGGGCAGACTATTACACGAGAAAGAAGACCTCGTTCCCATATGATCAAAATGCAAGTGTCACAAAATGCCCAGAGTGTCACCATAGAAAAAACTACAGGAATTCACGAAGGCTGCATGATTGCTTCTAAAGATAGCTGGCACTATGACCTGCCTTATAATGTATCAAAATTACTACAGGTATGTATGAGCAGTGCCATGTATGTGCCATGTCCCATACTTCTTCATGGGCTTTAGTATTGCAGGTATTTTCACAAAAGTGTCCTAACAGTTGCTTAGAAAGCTAAGAATCCATAAAACTAAAGTCACCATGAATTTGCATTAACAAGTAAGCTTAACTTGGTAGCTTTGTAAAAGCTCATGAAAAGAGGCTGGGTAACTACACGCTTACTTTCTCTCTTTTGTGTGTTCTACATTATTTCCCATGTGTTGCTTTCAAGGATTTATTATTTCAAAATGTGAGGAATTTTACTGGGAGACAGATGACTCATTCCAGATCTTTTGTGTCGCCACACTGTCATCTCGGGACTCGTCATCTGTTTTAAACAGCTGATAGAGTATATTGAACATTACAAAGTCTCATTACTTGATTTAAAACCTTCCAAAACACAGGAATCCAGACACTCTTTAAATCAGTTTTAACCTTTTTCATTTAGTTTTCTATGTCTGCTTTATATGATTATAGTAGCTAACGATGAAATCTCAGAGTCCCGTAGTGAGATATTACTTGTATAGACTCCCATAATACTTTGTAACTCAGACTTGACTTCTTAACTTGACCATTTCCTTTTTGAATATCTGAATAAGGTCCCATCCCCTTATTTGTCAAGAGAAAAAGTTATATTCCTCCAACCTTTCAGTGTCTTAAGCCCCAGAATGATTCTGGTTATTCTTTCTTCCTTGGATTCCAAAGCAGCAATATTATGATAATTGAAACTTTCAAATGTGGTGGCTACCATGTAAATACAATTTCAGTATTTTACCTCAGTAGCCTTTTCAAGTTCAGTACTTGCCATTTTGCATTTATAGGATTAAATGTTTCCTACTTTCATGCCCTGTCTACATTAACAGTACCAGACTGTTATCTCAGTCTTGAATTTTATCTACAGTACATTGTTTTAATTTAATTTGTTGCTTCTATAGTATTTGCTTATACTATATTTTGGTATCATCTGCAAATGTAAATATTTTACTGACTTTACTTAAACCTAGATTACTGATAGAAAAAGGATCAGCAGCGGTCCTAGTACAGACCCCTGTGGTACTCCACTATCACCCCAATCTGAGCGATCTTCCCTTATCTGTATAGACTTAGTTTTCTATTAACCAATTCCTAGTCCAAACACATGCATTTTGCCAAATATAGTACCTATTGCCTGTAAGTATGATTTAAAATCATACTGAGAAATGAATTCTTCACATTAGAAGAGTTAATGCTTCAACAGTTTAATACTCAAATTTATGAATTAACAATTCTTTACAAAATTGGAATCATAGTAAGGAAATGAATACAAAAAATACTAAATATGCTGTTCTGGTTGTTAAAATTGGAAACAATGCAAAAAAAAACACAGCAACTTATTAAGCCTTTGTATTATAAGTGCTTATTTGCAAAGTCTGTGTGCATTTCCGCAGGGAAGAATCATGCCACTGTGTTGCAATATCCCATTGCAAATTCTGCCACACCTACTTAAATACACAATCGTTGGTTTTCACCTACACCCAGTGCAGTATTTTTTCATTATCTTTATTTTATTAAAATAAAAATGGCAAAGGAGAAAGTAAATATGCATTTTAAAGGATCATTTTTTCCTATTAACATCTGTTTTAAAAAGCATCTGTTCAATGATTCTCTGTCATGGAAAAAAAAACAGCATGTTCTCACTGAGCTTTCAGACATTTACAAATCATATCCTCTTCGCTACATATCAAAGGTGGTGGTATGTTCCTGTACCAACTTTAAAAACAGTCCAAAAAAATAACACAGGTGACCCTGATTTCACCAATTTCTAAAGACAGACAGATTTACCACATACACATACATTCAAACATTATCCATGCTTCAGCCTATAGAGGGTGGCAGGAAGCTGGAACCTAACTCATCTGATCCAGGCCTCAAGGCAGGACTACAACATGAACAGCCTGTTTCAGGGTACACACACAATTCAGAGACATTAGTCACCCTAACCAGCATATTTTTGGAAGGTGAGGGGAAAACTGCCAAATTACATTTAGTGTAGGTGCAGGTCTGGTTTGAAAACAGTACCTTATCTGTACTGTTTTCGAACCAATAGCCACATCTGAATTAAAATACATGCACTATCTTGATTGTCAGACACCTGAAAAGTGAGAATTTCTATTTGAAAATCCTTCTGAAAGGATAAATATACATAGTCAAATGACTCCAAAATGTTAAACAATGTACCTTTTCTAAATCTATGATGACTGACTTTGTATTGAGGAGTGCCATATTAGCAATTTGCATTACCACTGCAGGCCATGTTTCATTGAAGGCCTATGAATATTCAAACCTGCAAATTGCTTAATCTGACTCACTTTTGAACCTGTAATCTCCTACACCTCTACTATACAGATATTAATAATGGAAATAGTCTTTCCACAGCCTAAGGCATGTTGTCTATTTTTCCCTTGGTTAACACAAGGGTTAAATGTTTTAATATAGCAGTTTAATTCTGGAGATGAGAAAAAGCATATACTGTTGCACTAGCAAACCATAATCTTGTAAAGACATCATTCATAAGAACACCTTCTGCAAATTAATTAAAAACTAAGAGGATATTTTAAGCTCAGACTCCAACCAAACTCTTAGGAGTGATGAGGATATGGTTAAACCCAATTAAAATACCATAAGGAAAACAAAATACACTCAAAATACAGTACTACAGCAGTCTAATCTTTTTTTCTGCACAAGCAACTTTGGTGGATATTTTCCCCAAGTTAAACTTATCCCTTTACATAGATTTTGTTTTTCTTTTAAATAAATGTTAGTGGAAGCTTCCAAGTATAAAAGCACTAATAAGAGGTATCCTGTTTGTTTCTAGACAGCTTCACTTTACATAGAAAGCTGCAGGACTACAGTCTTTATTATCCCAGTTAAAATGTATCTGTTAATTTTTTTTGGTATTGGACTGAATTTTCCAGTTCAAAGAGTACAACAGAATATAGCGTACAGTATATCTGGCTATTGCAAAACCTCCCTTTCAAATAATTTTCCAATGGAAAAAACTTTGCAGCAGAAAAGCCTTGGTTTCAAAACTGCCTTGTAGTTTCCACGCATTTTATTCATCTCATGACAGCTAATTCAGTGGTTAAGGACAAAAGTTACAGCTACAATATTCAATACTTCAAATTATGCATGTCCTTTTCAAAGACATGTTTGAGCTGTATTCATTGAATTACAATCATTATTTTTCTATAACTATTCGGTTTCCTCACTATTTGCAAAATGTGCCAACTTTTGCCTTGGACATTATGACATAGGCTTTTGAGTTTTGTGGCCAAAGGAAACAATACCTTGGTTTTTAAACATCAAAGCCAAAAACATATTTCAAAACATCTATCCATCCATTTTCTAACCCCTTTATTTGAGAGCCAGAACCTATCCCAGTAAGTAACAGACAGAAATCAGTCCATCACAGAACACACACAGACATATTCAAACCAGGGCCAAATTTCCCAGAAGTCAATTAACCTACCGGCATGTCTTTGGACTGTGGGAGGAAACCAGAACACCCGGAACACCTCATGAACACAGTGAGAGCATACAGTACAAACAACTCAGATAGCACACCAGATGCAAAATTGAACCCAGGCCTCAGCACTGTGCCACCATGCCACCTTTTAAATAATGTATTTTGACTTTAAGAACGCAAAATAAAGATCTAATGCTAGTACCATGTCATACAATGCAAAAAAGCTTACGTTTTAGCTATGCAATACACACTGGCCTTGTTTGTTTAAGGTTTAAAGGGAGAAAAGCTACAATATGTTGTTCTATATTGCAAGGATCAGTTAGAGAGGAATATGTTTGGTGTTCTACCACATCTGTGTTTTCTTTCTGCATCTGCAAACAGGTTACTCCATGACTCATATGCGATTTTACAAAGTGAAGTAGAGAGGAACATATAGCTGTAATGCTATTTTTCTAATGAAGACCTTGTGGAATGAAAGGCTTTTACAAAGAGACTAGATCAGTTTGATATTTTTTAATACTAGTTTACCACCATACCATCAGAGGTTCCTCTGATGTTTGCAATTTGAAAAAAATTAATGTTTTAAAGTATAACTAAAGCTTCCTGCCATGTCCTACATCTGCTTTTTACGGGAACATTTTTGCTATAATAGTCTCCACAGTCTGAGTCAATATGTTGTACATGTAAAACTAGCTTCCTTTCATTTTATGAAACATAAGCTACAGAATAACAAAACAAGAAACATTTACAATAAACCTTTTAGAAATAACATATTTCAAATTACTGACACTATTATTACTAATATTAGATTTTAATGTTTTGAGGTATAATGATTTGTGATGAAGTCCTATTTTTCCACAGCATACAATTCACACGTTAAAATGAACAGTAGCAGGATTACAAATCACTTTCACAGATTTCTATAAATGTATTAAAAATGTTTATGTCAAGCAGTTATGTCCAATATTCAATTAATTTTTATACAGCACCTTTCACAACAAGGTTGCTCCAAGGCACTTAAAGCAAGTGACCATACACATTGTGAAAGATATAGCATGTCTTAAATGATCAGGTCTTTTAGCAATAAGGACAGAAAATGTTTTGCTAAAAAAAAGTTTTAAATATGTTCTATTATAATGTCTGTGCACACACAGCAAAGTAATAATAAATAATTTAAGCCCAGAGAACACAAGAGTTATATTTATTCACACACCTATAGTTAGTATTTTATAAACCCTCCTCT
Source organism: Atractosteus spatula (assembly GCF_055471065.1). Lineage (NCBI taxonomy): Eukaryota > Metazoa > Chordata > Actinopteri > Semionotiformes > Lepisosteidae > Atractosteus > Atractosteus spatula. Next base: position 53,809,040 of record NC_142708.1, on the reverse strand, counting down.
GGCAGGGATTACACTGAAATGATGCCTCCTTTAATGTGCTATGTGATGCTGGGACCATCTTGGAGAACAATCTGTGACCATTCTTACCGGCAGAATTGTACACGGAGTTCCTGTGAAAATGAATTGGAACACTTCTTTCTGCATAGAAATGGCTACTCTAAGATTGCAGAGGTTAGATTGCACTATAAACAAAATTCCACATGTCTGATCTAACTGATTTTGCCAGAACCCGAGTCTTGGCATGAAATTTGGTGTTCAGCTCCATGCTTTTTTAATCATAGACCTGTCAAAAAAAAAACATTTCACAGGAATAAAAACTAAGCAAGAGTAAACTGCAGAAAAAAAATGGAAAAGGTACAAGTGCCATTTTAGGCATAAATAGGACACTTAAAATACTCGATTTGAGCTGTAAAGGAGATAAGGGAAAGTGAACAGAAATAGGCACTTATAGACAACACAAAGAATGCAAGGCCATCACAATTCACAATTCATCACGAAAATATATTAGAATCCCAGGCAGAGCCATAAATCCTGCACACAATGGAATGCCTTTTAATAAGTATTTTGCCTTCTGTCAATGCAGTCTCTTACTGTATCTGGTATTTATATGGGTTCCTGCTGCTTCCTACTTTATGATGAAAAATACCATAGCCAAAGGATTTCAGCAAGAGCTAAGTTTAGGATAGAGAGAAAAAGCATGCTTTTTTGTGCATATACCATATATACATATTTGCATATTTTTGACATCTGTACATTATATGAAGCACTACTTTTTACTTCATATGTCATCTGTAAAATAATGAATGCAGCAGCTTGTTATATGGCTGAAATGTATGTTGCAGGTCAATCTCATCTCTCACTAACTCACACCAGAAAGCATTTCAGCTTTTCTTCTCATTCTTAGCTTATGCTGCATTAATACCAATTCCACTGTAACTATTTCAGAACACCTTTGCTCTCTCCTTCCCCGACTCCAAATCCTTGTCATTCCTTTTCTTCCTCCTCTCTGGGCTGTTTGCCTTCTATTTTTTTAAAGACACACACTGTGCTTCTTCATCAATGTGCTCCAAGACCAGACTTTCTAATCATCTTTTATTGCTCTATAGGTGCCATCCATACATCATAAAGCACTTTTTGAAAGAGCAATTGTGTTAACCCCAACATCCAGGCAGTATTGTACTCTAGCCTTATACAATCTGACCTTCTAAAGTTCCCTCAAACATTCAATTGGTGAATCAATTTCTGAATTGTGTACCTAAACCTCTGTGTACTGTGGCTGTTGGAACAAAATGGTTGCCACATTGCACTGAGGTGGGTGCTACAATTAGTTATTGTAACATTAACATACAGTATTGAGCAGCAGGGTAGAGCAATAATTGACATTGCTGTCCCAATGTGCTGGGGTCCTGGGTTTAATTCTTTCCAGAATGTCTTTGGACTGTGGGAAGAACTCAGAGCATATGGAGGAAACCCACACAAACACAGGGAGAGCCTACAAACTCCACACAGATAGCACCCCAGGAATCGAACCAAGAGCCCCAGTGCTGCAAGGCAGCAATACCACCCGCTGCCCCATTATGCCACATCTGAAAGATTTTTTTAAAAAAAAACAGTGTGTGTTCAGCTGAAATACAGAAACAAAATGTGCAGGACTCCGAGGTCAATACAGATTTTCTAGACCACAAACACTTTCATGCTGTGATTTGTTTTTTTGTTTTTACCATCATGGAACAAACAGAAAAAAAAAAACATTTCTATGCTCAGGACATAATGTACAAGGCTGGAACTGTCTGTTTTATCTTCATCACATGGAAGACCACGCAGTTTTCTGCATGACTGTCAGGACAGACATGATGCCTTTAGCCAAGTTAACAGGTGTGAATGCAATTCCAATGCCTGAGCCATCCTACTGTTCTGCAGTTCTCTCCCCTCTGTTCTGGGTTCTGCAATACCTTTAGCTCCCATATGTAATACCATAGAATCCCCTATGGAATGCAGTATTTTCTTCCAGCTATACCTAGTCTTCCCTCATGGACAGTCTTTCGTCTTAGAAATAGTTATTTCATGTGGTAAGCCTTTACAATGTAAATTAGCATGGATTGCATGCTTTTTGGCACTCATTGCTTTTACTTGATTTTTTTGTAAGCACCACTTTCTAACCCAATTTTAACCACAACCTCAGTGTTCTTTACTCAACACTGCTTCAGTTTAAAAGTTCCAGCTCCCCTGCAACCAATATTTTAACAATGCCAACTCTTACTTTGTTACTAGACCTTAATCACCACTATCATGACCTGTTCTGCTCCATTTCACATATATCACTCAATTCATCACACTTAGTGGAGCCTCTTGGTCTTTTATACTAAGCAGTACAGAAGACATTCTGACCCCTTGGTACTCAGTACTCTCTGCTAACTTACATCCATAGTTGTCGATTTTTCAGTCTTACTCTGTGACATGCAGTTTACAGCCTCTTTTCTGCTACTCTCCCTATTTTCCCCATATCACTGTTCTTCTCCCAGCTGATCTTGTTCAATCATTGTGAAGTTCTCCATACCAAACCCCAGCATCCCTGATACAGTCAGTTTGTCCCTATTCAACTTCAGCTCAGACAACACCAGGCATTAATGATTCAACCTGTGCAAACTAGACTCTTGCTCCACCTTATCTTGTGAGAAAATACAATGCTACTTTGCCAGGCCTCACACATCCTGCATGCCAACACCTCCAATCAGCTCTGGTCACTCCCATTTAAACTATTCCCATACTCCAGCAGTGCAGTTCATTACCATCAGTCCATTGACAAACAGGCTACACACACAACTCAAAAAAACATTCCATACACAGTAACATCTTCAAACTTCCCTATGGCTCACTCAATCAAATCTACTTCTAACCAAAACTTGCTGGTCCCACACTCTTGCTCCTTCCCAGCTGGACGTATAAGCCTCCTAATCACTCAGTACTGTGGGTAACTCTCAGAGGACCTATCCTGGCTGATTTTTACCCTCCCATTGCATTCCATTCCCTCTGAGTGCTCTAGACTCAATCAGCCCAGCTGTGTCTCATTCGGCAGCAAGTTTCAATTAGCTTGTGGTCATCTTGGCTCAAGGCCACACCATAAGGCCAGGGTTTTGAGCCAAGATGGTGGATTCCTCAAGTACTACATTACATGTATTGCAGTGTATTAACATGTCAAGGAGGAAAAGATGTGAAAAGAAAGGAAACCTTGTTTATGAAAGAAAATAATTTAGTAATTTATCTTCTAGTAAGTAATGGGATGTAAAGATTTTTTTGTTTTGTTTTTCTGTTACAGGACTGAGCGCTTAAAAATATTATGGGTAGATTATATTTTAATATGGGTAGATCCCAGATTTTGTGACAATTTACATAAAAAATCAACATAGTATTTGAATAAATCTGAAGTCAAGTACTTTACTGCCAATTTAATAAAAATGATCACAAAAAATACATATTTATGTTGTATGTTTTAATATATAGTATACAGATATGGTATTGAAATGTATTTTATCAATTTTGATTAATTTATCAGTTACCATTGTCTGTGATGCACTCATGTGACTATGTTGCAGAAATGCCAAATCACATGTCCTGGACAGGCAGGTTGCATTGTTCTCCTGCATTAGTACTAAACTATAGCTGCTAAGCCAACAATAGGAACAACAATGTAATAATAACATTTATTGTATATAGTCCCATTCCTGGTAAATCATCTTAATAGGATGTACAATAAAAAAATCAAACACAAAGACAGGTATGTAAACATACTGTAATTCCTAGCTAGAGTATATAAATGAGGTTTAAGATGTGCTGAAAGATCTGCAAGATCTGATTACAGGTACAGTATCTGTGATAATTCCATAATCTACAAACACCAAAACAGAAAGCACAGACTCCTGCCAATAGGCTGCGCTCGATGCCTGCCAACATTACTGCAGGTTTATCTAATGGTAATGACGTACCATAATGCACAAAATTTTGAGTTTGAGTTTGAATCTCTCTAAGGCTTATGCTAGATGTGTGCCAAAAAGTCTCACTGAGCAACACAAACACATCTGTAACAATGACTTCCCCAGTGCTATGAAGCAAAAGTCAATGTTTTTTTGTTGCATAGCAAAATGACTTCACTCACCCATGTATGGTTGAGGCTATAATACACGGTGTGTGAGGAGGTCGGTTTTGAACTGTTCCACCCATCTATTAGTTCATGTCTTACACAGTCAGACTTCCTATTGTTTTGCTCAATGAAGGGGATCTCTCTGTGGTCGGAACCTGAGTGAGACAATGAAGTCTGCAAGAATAGCTCCCAACCAACATAATTTGTTATGAGAGCATGCATAACCTTGTGAAATGGTGGCAGAAGTGTGTTAATTGTTCATGGGACTATGATGTAAACTATAATGATCTTCCCCATCTGTGAAACATACTGTATCTGGTGGATAAACTGCACCCAAGCAAAATTCAAGGATTGATTGGAATTCAGTCAGCAGAATGCCAGACAAAGGTTCAACTTAACTTTTGGAGAATGTCTAGGGCAGTGGTTGCCAATCCTGGTCCTGGTGAGCCACACACCTGCTGGGTTTCTGGTTCAGCCTAGCCCTCAGTTAACCAATGAAACCATTGACTTAATAATAAGATTAATTTGAATGGTTATTAATTTGAAATAAAATCCCAAACTTGTAACTAGAAACAAAATGCAAATAATCAAGTGAAGCAACCACTCAGATCTGGGAAGGCTTCAATTATTTAATGAAGCTGAGATGGAATGAAAACGAGCAGGTGTGTGGGTCACCAGGACCAGGATTGGGAACAGTGGTCTACAGAATAAGCAGATTCCAGCACATGCAGAGCAAAAGAAATAAGGAGAACCAGGAAATCCAGGAAAAAAAACAGACGTTTTCTTTAAAAAACAAACTAGCGTAACTTGCTACCAGTACCAGCTCAGTGGTCCCGATATTTATGCGCTGTTTTCAAGTGCCCGCTAGCCTTTAAAAAGCAAGATACAATATTGATGTAATCACCTCCACACAAAAACAAAAATTCTGCTTCTCTTGTTTGATTCTTCTTGGCTTGCACAGGTGTGGTTTCTGAAACATTTTGGTTTATAGAAAAAGTGCATGTTGGTTTCAGTGCAAAGGTGTTAAAACACTACAGTATATCTTCTTTCATGCAGATCGCGGTTTCGTACCCTGTGGTGCAGCTCAACATGCATGTAGTAAGGATTGATTTAGAGAAAACAAAAAAAATCACGAGGACGAAATATAGGCATCTTGAAATGCTGGTGACCAATGTGACTTCTGGTTTGGCAGAACACATAATATTGCATTTTTTATTTCTTTCTTTGTTACTTTTGCTTACTTAGATTAGTGAACTGCTATCAGATAATCTTTACTAGTGTCTTGAGCTTTTATAGAATTGAGCCTGCAGAAGCAGCATACAGCGTGTTTTGGTAAGAAAACCTCAACTGCGTCAGAATGTTCAAAGGTCTCTGAGCAAGAACAAAAAATGTACTTGACAGGCCACAGTCATATTTTCCTCTTTTGCACACTTCAACCATTAATCAAAAACACAAACATCAGTTTAATTTACGTGGTCTGTATGATGAAGGTTCAATACAAAATTCAATATGCAAACGTATGCAATCAGCTGAAAAGAATAAAGAAGATTGCAATTAGCTGTGCGTTAGAAAAAGTGCTTCTGTTGTAGCTGGCTTTTACAGAACAATAAAGGCCAAATATTTCACTTGTTATGAAGTAGTAAAAATATAACTAATGTGGCATAAACTGTTATAACAAATAACATTTTCAGAGCTCATATTTAACATTTCAGATTTCTAGCCCAATAAAATAAAATGAAATGTATTATTTCCATGGTTGTTGAAATCTTCCTTTTTATTTTCTGTTACACAACAAATTTATTGTAATATATTGTGTGGTGTCAGGAAACACAGTTAAGGGTTATGTAGCTTAAAAATAACACAAAAATAGGCTAGAAGTTAAATCTTTCAGATTCATACTCTCAGCACTTGAAAAACAGAAGTGACAGTTTCATTTTATCATATTGCAACTCTGGATAGTTTTTGACTACATACAGTACATTTAATAGGCTTTGCAAGTTATGCCCTCAGTCCAGCCAGTTTCATAAGTAACTTGGGGGATGTGGTTGTTTATGGTATTGCAGACCTGACAGCAAAACCCATCTTCTCCTCCTCTAATTTAATTCACCTAACTTGTCTGCTATTTTAAACAATTTTCATTGCAATTTGGAAAAGTACAAAAAATGTGGAGGCTCATGATTGAGACAAAATATAAAATTTAATAACTGATCACAGAATGATAAGTACAGCAGAGGCTGCATAAATCCAGGCACTTATGGTACTGAGAATAGGACTACCCAAACTCACCTTACTCTTCTTTATAAGTACAACATCCAAAAAATAGTATCTAGATGTAGACTAGGGGTAGGCCAGTCTTTACCAGGCTCCATAAGACTTCTTTTTTGCTTCTGTTGACCCAGCTAATAATATCCTCTGCATATTTAGCATAGCTACCTATATCTAACAACGTCTTGCAATTCAGGGTTGCAGGGTCACAGGGGAGCTGAAGCCTATCCCAGCAAGCACCTGGTACAAGGCAGGCTACTCCCTGGATAGGACACCAGTCCATTGCAGGGCAAACATAAACACAGAACTACACCTACACTCCCACTAATTTTCCCAGAAGCCAATCAAACTACAGTACCAGTATGTTTTTGGAATGTGGGAGGAAACCAGCATACCTGGATCAAACCTACACAAACAAGGGGAGAACATACAAGCTAGATAGCAAACCAGGTCTGGAATTGAACCCAGGCCCCAGAGCTATGAAGCTTATATGTAGAAAAGAGCTATAGATTTATTTTTTGAAATGCAGTGTCTCCACGTCTCATATATTGTTATTTATTTAACAAAGTGTATATAACTGTAACCAGCTCACCAAGCCTACATCTGGATAGGCCAAATCCAGCAGGTTCAATAGATCACAATTTAAACTTAATTCATCAAAAACTTCAACAAAACAGACAATGCTCATATTTCAAAAATGAAGAAAAGTGTTAAACAGGATTGGGCAAGAGATCCTAATGTACATTACATGTTTTTATATGCTGTGAAAATGTAAACTTGGAAAAGGCAGTATTTTCTGGATGGTTGACAGACAGAATCCTCTTGACAGAACCTTTAAATTTGCAGTACAAAAAATTAAGCCTGAAAAGTATAGACAGTTCAGTCTAAAGTACGCTAATGTAGCTAATTTGGAATGAAAAGCATTGGTGCTTTAAGCTTATGTAAAAAGCAAACATTAAACAAAAATAAATCGCAACCACAAAGCAGCTAAAAGTGCATTCTACAACAGTATTGCTGCCTTTATTAATATCTTTCCAATGCTTAGCTTATTATTGTTATTTCAATGTCTACATTTGCTACACTTTTGTCAGAGAGCAACTTCAGTCACACATTGCAACTAAATAGCAAGCGATTATTCATTAACCTTCAGGAATTCACATGTTGGAAATGATTTAAACTTAGATAAATGTAATCAAGAGACTGGAGGGAGACCAGAATAGGACAGCGTATCAAGTACCTAGCCTTGAGCTAGTGATTCCTGTAGGTGACCAGACTTCCTTCCCTTTAATCCGTTACCATTTCCAGCACAAATGCAAAAATAAGGGTAGTACAATTGTGATGGCCATACAAATTTCAAAGAATTAATATAAGCTATCAAAGCTTCTTCTAGAAAGAGTTGCAATGATGAGTAGAGTTCAATTAACTAAGAAAAAATGGAAAAAATGGTGAAATAGTCACATTCCAATTCATTACCTGTATACAACATCGTTGATAGGTAGCAACATGTTCCCTTCTTAATTGTTGGTAAAAAACATGCCATGGGTCAAAAAGGATTCTATCAGGAATTTAGTATTTGATTACCGGGAAAAAATTTATTTAAGTATTGCCATTTTTAAAGTGCCGGAATTTTAAGCAACCCAAAGCTGTGAATAGGTGTTGCAAGTGTTTATATAGAAGGACTGGAACATATAATTCTAGAATATGTTTAACTGCTTTGTACAAATAATAATTAAAAAATAAAGGGGAATTTTTATATTGTACACAAGATTTAAATTTAAGTTGATTATATGATTAGAACAATTATTTATTTCTAAACAGCTAGGGAAGGACATACTCTGTATGTCTGTAATGTCCAGAGACAAATTATTTTTTTTTTATCATTGAAAGCTTATGCAAGAAATACTTTGATTTCTTTTGCAGTTACTGTGCATACATTTCTGCATGAGTATCTTTAATTGTGAGCCAATATTCCATTACTAAAAAGCTGCTTTTTCCTGGTAAGCATCTCAGAGCCTATACAAAGCACAGGTTGCAAGTGTGCTCCTTAGATGGGACACCAGTCCATCATAATCTCATACACAAAAGGATAATTTAGACACACCAATTAACTTAATCAGCATATAAAGTACTGTAGGAGGAAACCAGAGGAAGGAAAACCCCACACAAACAGCAAAAGAACATACAGTAGCAACCTGGTCCTGAATTGAACCCAATACCCAACAGCTGCAAGGCAGAAGCTGTCCAAGGTGTCCAAGATCTAATACTAAAAGTTTCAATAAACCAGTTTCTTAACGGGCAGTCACTCATAAAAAATCATAAAAAGGAAGAAAGAGGTCCGAACATGCCTTTCTTTGTATGCATCTTTACCATATTATACAATGCAGAATTTGCATTAGAAAAGTAATGTGGCTCTCACTATATCACTGCCAATTAAAAAAGGTGTTCAAACCTTTTTGTTTAAACTGCATGATATGACTCTAATATATAAATTAGATGTTAAAGGTGAACCAAGCCTTGAGCTGATGTCTCTATGTGTCAGAATTACTAACAATGTGATGTACTGTAGATCAATGCTTTATTTCCTGTTGTAGCTCTTTAAAGGTTACCTTTCATGAGATATGACCCTCACTACTAACTTTAAAGGTTACCTTTCATGTGATATGATCCTCAATGTAACCCGGTCATAAATGATTTTAGGAACTGTTAAGTTGAATGACTGAATGAAATTGTTAAGTTGAATGAGTTCAGCAACTCTCTAGGGCCTTATTTTAGTTGTCATAATGACTCAGGCACAAGCATATGACCACTTCTCTCTCTAGCATTTTATTTTGTCTCATGCAAACACAAAACGTCCTTTTTCATTATACATTAGAAATTTTAAAATACCTGCTCTGCTTACCCCAGACCAGGCTGTTTCAGACTAATTTTCAAAATCGTGTATTGAATTCCAGCAAATCTGTTTTTGCACAAATAAAAATATTGGGCATGAGTTTCAGAGAACGTGAGACATAACATTACTTTGGTATTTGGCGTCTTTGCTTGTTTCCATATTCTATTTCTGTACAGACTTTTCAAATTCTGAAGTTATGTTTAAATGGGTTATAAACATAAAAATGCATCTGTCTCTGGGTGATTGTTTTTAAACTTGCCAAGCCAAACTGGCATAATGAACAGAAATGATCTTTTTTTCCTTTTGTAAATGTAGTGATAGCTGAATCCTATGCAATCAATTCAACCTCAGAACATGAAAAGAAGCTGAGATGCCTTTAAGACCTTTCTTACTATATAAGGCTTTTCAAGACTTCTCATTTGGAAATACAAAGATTTCCGTAGAAATATCTCAATTCTCTATAGTCTGTTGAAACCTGTATTTCTATGTGAATTCAGTCCAGGTCTATAAAATGGATCAGTTATCTATAGGTTAAGGTTTAAACTTATTGTTTGTGTATTATTTTCTGTTATACAGCAGTACAAATCAAGCACAGGCTGTGGTTTAATTCTATGTGGGAAAAAATGTAAGTGTTCTTGGTCTGTTTTTTTCCACTAAAGTGGAAACATCTTCAGTTATGTTGTTTGTTTGTGTACAGTGTGTTATTTATGCTGAAACAGCACACATCCAAAAGTAACCAGGAATAATACTCAAAAGCATTGTAAAAGTAGTGGTCGACCCTAACCTCAAAATATTTTCTTCGCATGCTCCACTGCTTTAAACGTGAGTGGTTATTGTAGTTTTTAATATGTTCCTCAAATATGTAACTTTACTTTGTGATACCATGTAAATGTAGGAAACCTTTAATCAATCCAACAAAAAGACTTTTCCCGGCTAAATACTTTATAATTATTATTTTTAATACCTCCTTAGGCTACAACAATAGAAAGAGATTGTTTCTTCTCTGAAAGCATAGGCTTACACACAAAGTGAAAATATTGTAAAACAGTGACAGGTGTAAAAGTTGATAGTTCATCCAAAATTGTAAGAAAGTATACGGACTGTAGATGTAGCCTGGAGACTTTTTTAGCACATTATAGTCAGACTTAACTGGAGACACACATGCAAGTAATTCTGAGAGGTTTACATGGACTGTGATTACATAGTTGTATGGTGAAGAAACCATTTAAAACATTATTTTGCACCGCCTTTTACAATCAGATACTTCAGTGTTGCAGATTTTGTTTTCTGTATTCTGAAATGATGCTGGAGTATCGTTGTCTAGGTCTAGGCGAAACTGTTCGTGTGTTCATCTGAACGAACCTGGGATATATTAGAAGATGATAGCTGTTATGTATTTGACTGCGTCAATGAGCCATTAACAGAATTAGGGATTCCTACCAGTATATCATTTTGTTTTCTCTGAATCTACAATTTTTTATATGACTGCCAATGCCACTCTTTTTAAATAATAAACATGCACCATATTCCCTCTAAAAATGTAAACAGCATAAATATTTTTAAAAGGTGTATGCCATCAACGAAAGGAGATTTCATTATAGTTTATGAATAATTATATTGTACTGCATTTCTTTTTCTCTGGGTTTCATTTTGTGGCTGTATTAAACGTACTTTTTAAATCTCATTTTATTCCCCATGTCACTCTGTCACTCTGTCGTCACTCATCTGCGATGTACAGTATCTCATTTTGAAACCTGAAGAGGGTGTTATGAGTATTTTTTAAGAAAGAAAGCTTTATATTTTTGAAAAAAAGCACGTTGCTTCCAAAAATACCAGAAATAAATATAATTTGTTATTACTCTTTTTAAAGAATCTGCATAGTCTATTTCTCTGTTTAGACACCATGTTTCATACCAGGCTCTGAGATGATCTGTAATCCTCGACACTTTTTCATAGATCACATTTAACTCAACTCAAGGTATCTAAAGGCGGTGTTTTATGCAAGCAGAACTTTCTGGTGTTAAAATGATTTTCTGCGCTCTTCAAACGATTAATCTCTCTCATTAATATAGTCCTGTGTAATACTGTACCATTCGTTAGCACAAATTCGTACGCTTAGCGCACATGGTAAAAACGGTCTTTTTACAATCTGGACAAGCAGAGGATCTGGTCCACGCCGAAATATAGAAAGAACACAATGTTTTACTGCGATGACATCTTCAAGTGTGACACATTGAGAGAAGAGAACTTTGTATTCTTCCTACTTTTCAACTAGCTCTATTTCTTCCTTGACAGCCTGAGGTCTGACACATAGCGCCACTCTAACCATGTTTTTTTCTTCACATTTTGAGCCCGTATGTCTCAGCTCACCTAGCAGATAGACTTTATCATTACTGTAATTTATGACTAGTAAACGCTTATCTCGAGGGATTGTACAGTGAGTGAAAAGTGCGGAAATATTACTGGTTCACAAAAGTACAAAAAGGCGGAGTCACACACAACTCGAGCTCCAAAGGGGAACTTTGAAGAACTCAATTTTTTATTGTATATCAGTGAGCCACATGTTTGGAAGACGCGGATACACCGGAGGGTAAATAAATATTTTTTATATAAAAATAATAAACCCACTTTGACATAAACAGTGGGGGGAATGAGTCATCGCACTGAAATCAAGTGATCCTGAGATACAGAGTGCTGCGGGGCTTAATTGTGCAGAACTTCGACTCCAAAGACAAATGACGTTTAACGACGAAAGGTGAAATCTGGTGAAAATAACGCTTTAATTAAATTAAAAAGAAAACTTCTTTCATTGTGTCTTCAGCCGAGGGAGATGTTGGAAGATAACGCATGTGAATTAAAACGGAGGATTTTTACAAAATAACACTTTCCCTTTAGCTTGAATTGGAAATTCCGGGATTTTTCTTTTTAATTATTAAACATATTTTCCGCAAAAAAAGAAAGGATGAATGACAGCAGCGAAGGTCCGAAAACCCCCAAGGACCCAACAATTCCTGCTATAATGTTTATTTTTGGGGTCGTGGGGAATGTGATCGCAATCGTCGTGCTTTGCAAATCCCGCAAGGAGCAGAAAGAGACAACTTTCTACACGCTAGTCTGTGGTCTGGCTGTGACTGACCTCCTGGGGACAATGCTCGTTAGCCCTGTCACCATTGCCACATACGTGAAAGGATCTTGGCCGGGTGGTGACCCTCTGTGCCAGTACTCCGGGTTCATTCTGCTCTTCTTTTCGCTGTCAGGTCTCAGCATAATCTGTGCCATGTCGATTGAAAGGTACATGGCTATCAACCATGCGTACTTCTATAACCATTATGTGGACAAAAAACTCGCAGGCTTAACTCTCTTTGCCATTTATTTTTCGAACATCCTGTTTTGCGCCTTGCCCAGCATGGGCTTGGGACACGTAAAGATGCAGTACCCCTGCACCTGGTGCTTCATTGACTGGAGAAGTAATAAGAGCATACACGCAGCGTTCTCGTACATGTACGCGGGATACAGTTCTTTTCTCATCTTGGCCACGGTGGTCTGTAATATCCTGGTGTGCGGAGCCCTTATCAGGATGCACAGAAAGTTTGTTAGGAGGACATCGCTTGGCACGGATCAAGGCAGGATTGCAGACCTTCGGAGGAGAAGGAGTTTTGGGCGTTTGGCTGGAGCAGAAATCCAAATGGTCATCTTGCTTATAGCCACATCTGTGGTAATCCTCATCTGTTCGATACCGCTGGTTGTAAGTTACCATTTCAGTGGTAGTTTTCTATTTAACTGTTTAGCATGCAAGAGATAAACGATTTCTCAGTTATTATGACTGAGACATCCGAAACTTTGTTTAGGGATAGATTGCGTATTTTTTTGTAGTCTTCACCTTCTTCTGTTTTAGTCATAACCATCTTTTTAACCTACACAAAGAACAATATAAAGCTGATACTTTTTTTATCTGTAGTGGTGGGAGACTATGTGTCTTTTAAAACGTCCGTTCTTTAACCTGTAACCTGGGTTATAGGTTTTTGTGTGTAATACCAGTGCAGTATCCGGATACCTACCTGTAAATTTTATCGTAATCACTCATGAGTTTGCGAGATAACATTGTGCAGCAACAGCTGAATTGTTGAACAAGAAAAGCTGTAGTTGTACAAAGATTATAGTACAATAATTCCTAACATCCATTGCTATTAGGTCTATTCTTTTATGGGGCACAATTCCTTTAAGGGCAAAAGGTATTGTACGGATCTATTGATTTAGTGACTCAGTAAGTCAAAAAAAAACTCGTCTTATTGTTTTTGGAAATATTTCAGTTATTTAGAAATAACCGATTAGAGTGATAATCAATAATCACTGTTCATATGTATTCATTTGTCATAAACTTGATTTCAAGCGCCATGTCGTTTGGTGCGTTGTAACAAAGTCTAGAAGCTTGGAATTGAAATAACTGAACAAGTCCACATTCGGACTGCAATGCCAGCATTTGATGGACAAACGTGCACAAAGTACAGTATGTGCAAGGGTGTAAGGTATGTAGTTAATTAATAGATGCACCTCAGTAACATAAATTATATACTGGTGTACATTTTATATAATAATACAGAATTAGATGTTTTCCATAAAACGATGTTCGATTGGTAAAGACGGTAACCTAATGAACCTCTTGTCGATAGCGCTGTCTTGCGTAATTGTAAACAATTCAATCGTGTCATTGCATTTACAGTTTATTTGCGGAACCTATATACCTTACATACTGCATACTATTTCAAAATCAAGTAGATCAAGGTTGAAGTATGCAGTATAGCTATCTTTGAATGATTGATTAGGTCTGCCACCTACAGGACAATCTAATGAGGTCTTCGCTAGTTTCAAATTTGGAAACTTAATACGTAAAATGCCTAGAGAAATGCGTCATAGAAACCGAACTAATTGTGGTCGTGACTAATCTTCTCGTGCTTTCAATCCCTGTCCCCTGAAAAGGGTAAAAACATCACAGAGAGTAACAAACTGCGCTCCCTTGTCATTAGCATTTGGTACTCCTGCCTCTGTATTTGATTGTTAGGTGAAGATAATTCGGTTGGAAATCTTTTTTTTTCTAGTGAGCATGTGAGTCACAGATAAATCATTGACAGAAGTACATCTAAAGGTTTTACTTGTATTCGAGGGAAGGGCATCCCATCCAGGGTATAACCTGCCTTGTGCCCATTGCTTGCTAGGATAGACTCTGCCTCCCCCATGACCCAGTTGGAAGAAGCAATTAAAAAATGGATGGATGGACAGAAAGGGTTTCCTGTGTGCTACTCAGCTTCTTGGGATGTCATTAATTGTTCCTACAGTATATGTAAATGCAGACAGCAATAAAGGGCATGTTCTCTTTATAGTGTCTCTTTACCCTCCTTTGTGAATTACATATTTTTGTTGATCAAAGATACAAGGCAAATAACAAATTCTGTGGGGGAAAATGACATTATTAACAGCATTCAAAAATATTATTTTGCAGATTCTTTTGCAATGTAAAATTATTTATTCACACTGTTAATATCTGCATTATATCAGAATGGAGGATATGTATGTATATTATAGTGATTGTAGTTTTGTAACATAAACTTACACAATAAATGAAAAATAATTAAATAACAAAAGTTATGAGAGGAGGCCATTTGGCCCATCTAACTTGTTTGTTTCCGAGATCCAAAAATCTCTTCCAGTTGTTTCAGGGTCAAGTGAGGGTATCGGCTTTAACAACATGACTAGCCAGCTTGATCCAGACTTCCACAGTCTTCCGCATTGTGTAAATGATGTGCCAGCTGTTCTCAGGATTAAATACACTTCCGTGTAGCTTCCATTCCTGTCCTTAAAGTTCCAGTTGTATCCTCTCTTGATATTGTAACAATTAAGTGTAGTGAATTAAAATGCATTGTTTTAGCTGGGTGGCACAGTGGCCTAGTGTAGCGGAGCTAGGTTGGGCACGGTGACGTCACTGTCCTCCCTGTGCATAGCAGGGACCTCAGCTGCCTAGGCTGATTGAGGTCTCCTTTAGCTCATGCGGCTGGCTCCCTGTTGCGTTAGGCCGGAGACCCGGGTTTGCGCCCCAGGTGTTGTGGGACGAATCGGCGGGGTGGAGCTGCGGAGGGCACGAGACCACGCGGAACCGCGACGGTCACACTAGTGGTTAGCATTGCTGCCTCACAACACTGGGGCCCGGGTTCGATTGCCGACCTGGGTTGATTTCTGCATGAAGTTTATACGTTTTCCTTGTGTTTACTAGGTTTCCTCCCATAGTCCATAAACATACTGGCAGGTTAATTAGCTTCTGGGGAAATTGGCCCTAGGTGTGAGTGCGCTCATGTCTTTGTCTGTGTGTGTCCTACGATGGACTGGCTTCCTGTCCTGGGTTGTATGCAGACTTGTGCCTGTTTCTTGCTTGGAGAGTCTCCAGCTCGCCCATGACCCTGAATTGGAAGAGGCAGTTTCAAAATGGATAGATGGATTATTTTAGCTTGGGTAATTAGAGACTCTCTGTAACCTGTGCTGACAGGGACTAAATCAGAATTATTCATTTGTGTATTGCAGGTGCAAGTGTTTATTAACCAGCTGTACCAGCCTCAAGTGGAAATGAAGATTGAAAACAATCTCGATCTCCAAGCAATTCGCATTGCATCGGTGAATCCCATCTTGGATCCCTGGATCTACATTCTGTTGCGCAAAGCTGTTGTCCTGAAGCTCATTGAGAAGATCAAGTGCCTGTTCTGTAGGATTGGTGGGCGAAGAAGGCGGACAGGAGGCAACTTCCACTGCATAGATGGACAGAGGTCATCAGTGCTGTCCCATGATTCACCATCCCTTGTGTCTCGAGAGCTAAGGGAAGTCAGCACTTCCCAAACTTTATTGTACCTCCCAGAAAATGGAGAGAACTTCATTGGGAGTTTTAGGACAGGACAAGGAAGGTTGGACTCAGGCAACTCTGTCGACCGGTCTTCTTTTAGAAACTTGCGGAGCTCCGATTCTTCACCCGAGCAGGATTTAGAATGCAGCAATTTAGTAAAGCAATCTGGCTGCTTGAGCCCTTCGAATATGAACCGGTCACCTACGTATCAAAAGGACCAGGCTCTGCATGTGACTTTTACAGATGAAACATTAAATTTGCAGGAAAAATGTATATAGCTCACCGAATTTCATATTCCATCCTAAGATGACTTTTAGGCAGCTTTTGATGAAGATGTGATTATGGCGCTCTCCTGCACATAACTGTCACAAAATGGCCTTTATGAAGAGCTGTAAAGGGATCCCATTTCTCTGTGGCTGTTAAGACTAAAATGTGAATATAATTTCAAGTAATACATAACTGAATTTGTTATGAATACAAAAACACAGCTCGAACTGAGATTCAGTGCAAATGAAAGTTTGTGTACGAGATTGAGCCTGAGTGATGAAGAGCACAGAATTATTCACTCTAAATCTTGTCTCCTATGTTTAAGATTCAACGTATTCAGAGTTCCTTGTGTAATAAAATTTTTTTTTTGGGTTAGTGTTTATGTTGAATGCAAAAAAAACGCAAACATACTAGTTAACGCAGCAAAACAGCACTTAGAAAATGTCATTTGTGGAAAAAAAACAACTTTATCACACCCTCACTTTGAAGCATGTGTACCTGAGTAAGGAATGTATTTTTGTAACAATGTTCAGCACATGTTTTTAAAATTTCACTTAAACTGTTCACCTCTGGCTTCCACCGCATGCCATTTGATGTAAAGAAATGTGTGTCGTATTGGAAACAAAAATGTGATTTTTTTCATTTTTTTGTTAATTTATTTTAGTCAAGGTGCAAGAAAATCTCTTCTCTGTGAGAAGGTTTAAGTAAGGCTTTTAATAAAAGTGCAATGCTTTCAAATATAAAGTAATCACAGTTCATTATTTCATTTTCCATTGCCAATCACATACTTCATGTAACGATATCAAAAATCAGAAAGGAAAATTGCAATATTTAATTGTGATTTTAGTACTAAATTTATGGAAACCAAATAGTAAGACAAAAAGCCAAACAAAACAGTATTCCAATTGGTGGACAACACATTTAAAAAGGCATCCTAAGAATATCTTCTCTAACTAAATGAACTAATCATCTGAAAAGACTTAGCAGTCTGCTATTTCAATGTGACTTATGGTGTCATGTCTTGTGAAAGTCTTCAAGGCTGAGCAGAAGTTGATTTTTATCAATACTGCAATCCTGGTGCATGATTTCATTCAAACCAGAAAGGGGTGGCCATTTAACTATTTAGAGTGTTTGAAGCTATTTTGAGTTTTGTACATATTTCTTCAAGGATTTCTGTATTTTTATTAAAGTCATTGCTGCCTTGCTTATATTAAGTCATAAAATTTATTGATGTACAGTTAACTATAACATATTTTTTAAATTAATAAAAATGCGTTAAATAAACTAAAATGTGTCATAAACATGCTTTTTATTTCTCACTAGTGATTTTTAGCATTTCCTTGAAACAGTGATTTTAAGATTTAGCAGGAGATAAGCAGAGACTCTGTCTGCTACCTGTTTACAATTTTAATTTAGCTTCCCAAACATTGAGTGTGTGAGAAGCTCTGTTAGTTTTTATTTGTGAAAGATGCACAGTTCTGTTGGTGAAACATTTAAATAGTGCATGAAGGTTCTTTAGGCAAATGATTTACTCAGTTCATGAATTCAATCAGCAAAAATTAGCTGGTACACTAAACTAGTCCACACTGGCATGAATTGGCTGTGGCCTAACTGAAGCCATGAAGTCATGAGGGGGTTACTGGCATCAAGTAACAGGAATGACCATCACCTTGCACAGTGGTAGATGATGGAAGTCTATGACACAGATGTCTCACAAATACTCGGGAGCTGCCCCATGATGCTACAAGACCTGAAACATCTCTATGTTTGAGGATGTTGCTGTCAAACAAAATGACCCAACTCCCACAAATGTAAATAGATCAACCCATCAGAATCGGGCCTGCTCTACCTTCTAGCAACCTGTAGCAATTTCAGGGTTTTAATCACACTTTATTTCAACCACAGCAAGTTACATAAACAGTACTGTGTATCCAGTAAGGTACAGCAAGAAGTAATAGCAATTGTTAATGTTTTACCTCTTGTTACACCTGAGCTTTGTTGGGGAGACAATCTTACAAGAAAGCACCTGAGCTTTCTTTGGATTTTGAAGACATTACAAAAACCAAAATTAAATCCACGGCTTGAATTTTGTGGTTCCTGGGAACAATTATGAGTGATAATGATACAATAAAGGTACAGCGTTAGAGAACCATGAGGATGAAAACAATTAGCATTGGTTAGAGCATATCAGAATAATAAATGTGTATAGAAGATAAAGTATTGCTTTAAAAAAAAATGACTGTTGTTCTTTCTGTCTTTGTGGGATTAGAGTTTGACATTCCAGTATTCCCCATCCCAAGTGCGTGGTTTCTTTTCCACGGTCAGTAGTGGCATCTTGCATGTACAACTCATTAAAGCTCAACTTTAATTTGAACAAGATGAACTTGCACATACAACTCATTAAAGTGCAGCTTTTATAGGGCTGGGACGTGCACAAAGCTCTTGCATCATGATATGTCATTCCATGAAATCCATACAGTTGTGCTAACTATGCAAGTGTCACAAATTCAGAAACAATAGTAACATAACATTTTTTCTCACATCAGGATATTCTTGTTTGAGTGTTTATTAATTAGGATTGGTAACTAAAATGACATAAGTATTTATTGCATGATTGCCTTTAAGAAAATATTGTCACTTTGTATTGCATGTTGGTATACTGTGCATTGTCTAAGCAAATGTAGAAAAATACAGAGTTCCCATCTTTGATTTACGTATAAGAATCTTTGTAGAAGCCTAGAAAATGTATAGTAGCTACTATAAACATAATTCAGTTTGAAAGATCAGCAAATAAAAGAAAAAATAGGTGGCAAGTTGGCACAGTGGTTACTGCTGCTGCCTCGTACCGCAGGGGCCCTAAGTACAGTTTCTGGGGTGCAGTACTGTACGTGTGATGTTTGTATTTTCTTTTGTTTCTCTTGTTGTTCATGTTGATTTCCTCTGGGTACTTCGGTTTCCTCCCACATTCCAAAGACATACTGGTAGGTCAATTGGCTTCTGGGAAAGTGGGCCCTAGTGTGGGTGTGTGCATGTTTGTGTCTATGCGTGTCCTGTGAATGACTAGGGTATATTCTGCCTTGTGCTTGCAGAGAGAGAGGTTCCTGATTCCAGGTGCCCCTTTATTGGATAAAACTGTTAGAAAATAGATGGATGGAAAAGCACAAAATACACTGATAAGGTTATTTAGCCAAGGGCTGTGTCAGCACAAGCGGTGTTAGGTATCAAAATTGAATAATTCCTCTGGGTAATCCTTGTCTTGGCTGCTGGCTGTAGTGTAAAGCCTGTGCTGTCTAGAACAGCTGTGAAAGTGTGCAGGACTAGCTGTGATCATGCCCGTTCTCCTTTTTATTTTTTCTGTTGAACATCACTGCTTCACCATAATTTGAAAACTAAGGTAATTACAACAAGTACAGTGGCAGTTGAGAAATAATGCATTCAAAAGTTGCAGCCTCGTTAGCATCTTTGTGCATACCACTCTTTCCCATTGCAGTGTGAAAAGAGGTGGTTGTCTTGACACCGCAACCTGGTTGTTTTAGTAACATGAGCAAAATGGCTGGGATATTTTATATAAATTAAAAAACTGGGAAATAAAATTGCTATTTGAGTTCCAGAAAAATTTTCTCTTTTTCTTAAAAAACACAGAATTGACAAAAATCATTTTATTATATATCCACCCAGTTTGGATTGGCTCAGTGACAGTGACTTCCATACTCGTGCAGTATGGGGCACATAGATATGTTCCTCAGACATGCCTACCTGCAGATCCATTTTGTCATTTGGCATGCTACAAGCTCCATAGTGCCCAACATGAGAGTTTGCAGTGATTGGAACAATGGTGCTGATGTCATCACAGGTGCCCAGCAAATAATGGGAGCTGTTAATTCACCAGAAAGTAAAGATGACCTTGGTGACTCGTACCAACTCTTAGTCAGATGTGGACTGCTGCTTGGGGAATCTTGATCACAATCACCTAGTGACAGAACAAGACGAACTTGAACTTGAACTTTATTGCCATATGTAACGGTACATGTATTGGTACAATGGAATTCTTACTTACAGAAAGTCTCTCGATTGTTAAAAAAGTGTAAAAACACAAAGTGCAGACAGTGCATCAAGACAATATACAGACAAACAGTAGACAAAGTACAAGTAAAAAAGTAAACAGTTTGAATGTAAACAATGCAGATGTTAACAGGGACTGCAATAAATAAGAAATCATAATGAGTTAGATGGTGTAGGTGTGGTCTGAGGGACATGGCCAAATTTGTTCGACAATTGCACTGCTTGTGGGTAGAAGTTGTTGGTGTGTACTAGTGACATCTCTAGAATGTTTACCTCACAAACCACAGGAAATAGTGGAAATGATGCAGAAAGGCATTTAGAATTGAGAACAGGAGTCACTTTTGTACAACAAAGGGTTGTGGGTGTATGGCAAAAGCTATCCAGTCATGTTGTTGAAGACAACACTCTGGCTTCTTTCAAGAAGCTGACGAATATGATCCTCTGATCAATGAGCTACCAACAATAAAACAAGCCAGATAAGAGGGAAACCCTTGTCTTGACTTTTTTGGTGTTTTTATACTGATATTCAATTTCTTGAGACCAAAAAGGACAATTCCAGTCACATAATAATCACGTAGTTCCTAAGCCACAAAAAAAAAACTACAATGATACTCTGTAGATGGATGAGTAAGACATTAGAACAGATGTTAATGACCAACTTATTAAATACTAAAAAAAGGATGGAAATATTTCAAGCAATGTGGTGTCAAAAAATGTCTAGAATATACTCTTATGGATATTCTAGTCGATCTTGGTTTGGATTTTAGAGACACATTTTGTGCTTTGTATTACTCAACGAAGGTGTATTGTAGGTTACCAGCTGTTGTATTTGGTAATAAGATTATTGCCAGAGAGACATACCAGAACAAAGATTCACTGCCCGCAATCCACAAAGCTAAGACATATTTTCATGTTCAGTGTATTGCAGTGTAACTTTATCAAGATATGTTGTGAGAAAAATCTCATTCCCACGTGACATCCCAGCCAAGCTGCCCCAGGGGGATTTTTTTATGGAAAGCACAGTGGATCAGAACTTGAAACTAAGCCACTACTCATGTGGTTTGCAAGTATCATTCATCATTTTATTGCACAATCCCAGTGTTAATTATTTCCAACACTGTACAAAGAGAAATATAACTGCTGTTGTAACACTTTGCTCTTGATTACAATGAATATAGTTTTGCTTTTTTGAGCTTAAATGTGGTTATCTGCACTTTGGCAGCCTCTTTTTGTACTGGATTTAATAATCCATACATCACATTTTATGTATTTTAGGTACTGTATATACAGTAGTTGGCAGATAGAACAAAACACACATACTTGTGGTTTACACATTATAGTAGGGAAAAATTCTTAGTATTTGATACTTCCTGCACATACAACATGTTTTGCCTCAATGATCAAAGCAATGTCCAAACTGTGTCCTAACAGTGTAGGTTCTTCCTTCAAAGTGGTTATATCAGTGGAACAATTACAATTTAATCAACACAGGTCCACAACTATGTTTCACTGGGTTTATGTCCAGGCTCACATAAAATTATTCACATAAAATGAAAGCCCTTTAATTTTTTTTTTACCTTAAACAGACTATTTTAAAATGATAAGTGGTAGATCAACAGAAGATTGTGAGAAAAAACAACATGGATATTACAGTTTCATGACTTGTGAGTAACATGTAAATATACTGTAGTCAACAATATACTGTAGTTAACAATTAAGTGCAGCTGTATTCAATAATTGCTGGAGAGAGCAGTAGTTTTGCCCCAAAACTAACAGTAATGAAACTGAATGTTTACGCAGATGATGGCAACAGCAAAGCCACAGAAAGATACACACCAAAGAATTCACCAGCTGTAAAATTTACACATTTCTGTAGTTTTGAAGTGTATAGGAGATTGAATGTGATACCTACAAACAGTGATGCTCATGCTTCATAAAAAGAACATACAGATTGCCTAAGCAAAGCAGAAGGTCCATGTGTACAATTAGCTATTTGTACAGGAAATAAGATGCGAGTCTGTTGAAAAATATCTGCATGGATGGTAGCAAAGGAAGTCACAATGCCAGGAAATATTCTGTTAATGGAAGGTAATGCATTCCATTTCAAACTGGCAACTAATTCTGAGTGTTGGACATTTGTTTAATGAACTGAGACATGTACAGACATCTAGTCCATGATGGGATAACCAAATGTTTAAAACCCAAGCAAATATACATAAAGATAATAAAAATGTGTTGACTAAAAGGCAATATGTATCAGTTTCTTATAATTACAAATGTTGTTTGAAAGGTTTTAAAATAAAAAAAACATTTTCAATATAAAAACAAAATTAATATACTGTATATGGGCATATTTCTTATATAATAGGAAGGAGTTCTGAGGCAAAAAGTAGGTTTGAGTGATTTTTGAAATGGCCCACAACTCAGAGATGCAACAATTTATTGTAATAGAGTGTACATATTTACTTTTTTGCTTTTTACTTTTACAATATATTATTAAATTAAGAAGAGCTCTGAAAACCGTTTTGCGGCATCAGATGTCAAGTTAATGTTCCTTGGAATTATACTTAATAATGCAGGACTGAACAGTTTGTACTTTTTTATTAACCGTTCTACTTGCTTCTTGAATACAAATGCAGCAACATCTTCTTCGTTCATGTACTGTACAGTGTTAAGGGTCAATAAATCCTCCTTCAGGAGCTCCAGGAACAGAAATTAAAGACTGAAAATATCCCAAGTTCAGATTGGTTGATAACAAAAGATTTGATTTTTCGATTAACTGTATAATACTGTATATTGTACAGTACAAGAGCATTCCATGAAGATTTTTAGATTTATACAGTCACTGAATGTCTCGATGTCTAAAAATTCTTTGTACTCATTAATCACTTTAATGATACCCACTGGTTTGTTCAGCATTTTAATTAACAATCAATTCCATCCACCAATTTTCTACCTACTTCATATAATTCAGGGTAGGGGGGGAGCTAGAACTTATCCTGGAAAGCAACAGATGTAAGCAGTGCCAGATTTCCCATTAGACACTGTAGGCACAGCGCCTAGGGCCTACGAAAGGAGGGAAACACTAGTGACTAACGAAAAACAAGCTGAAACAACATGCTTGCAATCGACTCTAGGTGCTCCTAATCATACGCTATCTAGCGGCTGTTCTAGAAACTAGAAGTATCGAAGTTATGGTCACTCGACTCTCTCCATCAATCACGTGGATTAGCGTTATAATGGTGTAGGACCCGCAGCGGTCGCTTTAGCGGCTTCACTTTCCCTTAGCTATGTGCCCGCAAGGCAGGCTGGGGGTAGCGGCCATGGAGCTGGACTTGAGGTCAAAGTGTCGACTGGAGATTGACCTGGCAGTGTAAATAGCGTAGAGAGTTTATGAGGAGCCATTGTAAATAGTTGTCAGTGTTTGCTGCTTTGTCCTTGTAACCCACTGTAAACTGAAGTACTCCCTTCGAGGAGTTTCAATCTCTGTCTGTCAAAGTCTGAGGGGCGGCATTAAAAATAAACGTGTTGTTGCTGGCACATCAGGGGTGTGTGAGCTTCATTCTGTGCGAATCCCCCCGGTCATTACAATAGTTAAAAATGCATCATGTCAATCGGCATTTACCCCTCTTTTTGCACATTTCAGAGTGAAACTGCCCAGGTCCTACGAACACCAAAATCTGGCCCTGGATGTAAGGCAGGAAACACTCTGGAGATGACACCAATCCATCGCAAGGCAGACACACAGACATAAACACTCCAGGGCCAATTTTCCCAGAAGCCAGTTAACCTACCAGCATGTCTTTGGACTGTGGGAGGAAATTATAACACCCAGAAGAAATCCACACAAACGTGGGGAGAACATAACAACTCCACACGGATAGCGCCCCATGATTTGAACCCAGGGCCCCAGGATTGCAAGGCAGCAATGCTAATCACTGCAGCACCGTGCTGCTCTCAACAATTAGTTGATACATTTGATTAAAATAGGTACATGTGAGTATTTATAAATGTGCATTCCAGGTTGGCACTCCAGTAAAAAAACAAACCATAAGAAGCCATGCTCTGGTCATCACTGGGACATTGCAGATATATAGCATGTGAAGAAACACACTCAGCTGTTACATTATATTTGAACCTGCAAAGCAGCCTAGAATGTCAAATTCTACATTGTAAAAAACTAGAAAAAGAACAAAAAAAACAATCAGGACTGTTCCCACCGTCTGAAGAATGATTATTGTCCACCCTGTAACTGTAAGACGCCAACTTCACATCACTAGTTGGAAGGGACACCCAGCAATATGGGTCACACTCTGTCACTCAAACTGTGGTGACAGAGTTGAAACTAGTTCAAGTCATTAGTTGAGAGCAGAAATTTTAAGCATTGCTGAGGTTTGCTGGACCTGACTGAGTCAGTGCAGCCACATCTTGCTGCAAAACGGCTGCCGTGGTGAGCTACCTGGAAGGACTGTCAGAGAAAGCCACATCATTCTTTCCAAATGGCAACGTCACTGCACATGATGAGCTGTAGTTTGGTTTTGGAGCATGAATATGAAGCAAAATAGCAAAACTGGAGGAAAATGTGCACAAGCCTCATTGTTTCCGACCGAATGATTAGCATCCATCAAGGTCTGACAACTGTATATTAACATAGGAGTACCATAAAAGTGATGTGTTAGTCATCCCTGAATATACTAGCATTTAACACATGATGGAGAAAGTAAAGGCTGGTTAGGTACTTTGGACCTTTCACCCACAGTATATAACTAACTCTTCATTTATGTATCTCTAATAAGGTGTGTTTTACATATTAATAAGAACTCAGCTAGCTGTGTTTCAATAGTAAAATAGTAATACATGCCTTCCTGAGTTCTCCTATTCCAAAGCTTTACCAATGATTATAATGAAAATCAAGACAACTTCACTGTGATCAATATGATGGAATTTTTCAAGTGCAAGAGCACTTTCACCACATTTCTAAATAAACAGCCTGGGCATGACACACATGCACTATATAAGATCTCACGCTGTGAGAATCGAGTTTTGATGCTTTGCAACAAAACTATATCACACCATCAGGAAAAGATGGTTTGAATGATAAGTTGACTGCTCTGTGGTTACTTTGATTGTAAAAGGTTAAGAACCTTGTTCAATAGCTTTGTGTACTGCTGTTCAAATTCCCCTAAAAATGTGCATTACTTATTACATTCAATATAAATGTGTGTAATAAATTATCATTATCGTTTTATCATAACACAGAACTACTAAAATATAGATTCTAAAACACTACATTTCTTACAGAAACCTTCATCAGCTAGTACAATTGACTACACGATAAATATATAAGGTTTATTTTTGTATACTTTTATATACTTTATTTTTATATATATTATTTTTATATAAGATTTAAGATTTCTCCAAGCCCATAGTTTCTCATTTCACCTCAGACGGCCATGATCACACTGATCTCTCTGTCTCTGTTCTCAAAGAAGGGTTTCTCAACTCCCATAGCAGAAGAACAACAGAAACGAAACTCATTCACACCATCCCCCTTCTCTCAGTGACCAACTTATTTTCGTGTAATCTTCTCTATTCTCATGCAGGTTTTGACTTCACACCTCTCTTCACCCCTCTCCACTTTGCACTTCCTGAGTGGCCTCTCTGCCTCCTCCCCTCTCCCAGCTTTTGTTCTTCTGTGCTATTTAATCTTTGCTGTCTGCCCTGTCTTTCTCACACCTGAAGAAGGGTTCACAGCCGCAACATTGTGTTTACTCTCTTCTCTTTTCAGCGTGGTACAGATGGTACAACTACAGATGTATCTTGCTGTATTTAAGAGGTAAGAAGGTGGAGGACATTAGCAGAACATGGAAAAGACACACTGCCCTCTGGAAAGTCCACACATTTCTAGATGACTGGCTTCATAATGGCCAATGGAACTCAATGACTGGACTTCTGAGTGGCTTCACAAGAAATAATAATAAATTCATTACATTTTTATTGTGCTTCTCATCCAGCAGGATCCACAGGAAACACTGACCTTTGTTACAGCACAGCAGCCATTATGCACCAGCAGTCCCCACAGCAGGGTTATCATCCATAATCTGAAAGCGAATACCATAACTTTGAAGAAAATGGATTAGCTGATTCATTCCTCTCGGTCCTTCCAAGTATAACATCTCTTAGATATAGTGTTTCAAATAAAAATGGTAGTATTGTTTTTTGTGAATGGCCAAATAAAATGTCTGACGGTTTTAACTAGACCTAAATTGTGAGGGTCAATGTGACATAAATATTTTTTTTAAAAGTACATCTTAAAGACTTGTTCCTGTCTCAGTACTGGATGTTAAATGTCAATTTTCAATGAAGAAAAACAAAACTTGTCTTCAGTTAACATTCTGACTGCAACTGCATACTGCTGGCACACATGTTCAATCCTCATGATATCTTGCGCGCTGCAATACTGCATTTTATTACTGTGTATACTGTATTCTTCCCAAGCATTCAGCATTTAGCTTTTTTGATGGATGTCTTCTGTGGGTTTAACCATATATACATAACATTGTTCTAGATTTTGTACAACATAAATCTTCCTTATTTTCTCCAAGTTATTTGCAAACCACAAAACCTAACCTTCTAAAAATGATAAACTAATAATAATCTTTATTTATAGAGCACCTTCCATGGTGCTTTATAAGTATATGATGAGGAACATATCAGAGCAAAACTCCTAGTTCCCCAGTTCTCAGAACCTGGAGTCTGGAGTCCAAGGAGCACAATGTGTAGGCGTATATGGGGTTAACAGTTCACTGATGTAGCCTGAGCCAAACTGTTCCAAACCTTAAAGTATGCAGACCAAATTGTTCGGAGGGTAATTACATCAAAAGTGATTTTTGGAGAGTATTAAAACCCACAATTCAAGCATGTTATTAGAGACATCTAGTTCACAGCCAACCTATTCTGAAAACAAACGTTTCTAAGAAGTTCAGAATCTGATTTCTAAAAGAGCATTAAAGCAGAGTTACTACTGTTATTAGGTAATATTGTCAAATATCATAGTACTTTACGTGTAGGAAATGAACCCTATAATGTATGTAACACTATACTGTATCTAATAACCTATGACGTGTAACAGCCACCTATGTGATGTGCAGCAACCATATTACATATGATCACCAACAGCCCCACTACATACCAGATCTGGTAGAAAAGTGAGAAACTGTTTTAACTATTGAATTAAGGAAGAACTTCTTAGGGAGGACAGGTTGTACAAGTACAGACTGGAACTTAGTCAAGACAACAGAGTTAAAGCTCCAACTCTTTTCAAAACTGTCAAACCGGTGATGATGATCTTAGCCTTAATGTATTTTTTTGCTGATATCAAGCCCATGAGGGGCGGAGTGGTGGCACTGTGGCTCTGGATCTGCGCCTGTGGCTGGAAGGTTGCCAGTTCAAATTCTGTGGCAAAGGAATCCTAAGCTGTTGGGCACCTGAGCAAGGCCATTAACCCCAACTGCTGCAGGGGCGCCGTATAAATGGCTGCGCACTGACCCCAAGCTTCTCTCTCCCTGTCTGTGTGTCTCACGGAGAGCAAGCTGGGATATGCGAAAAGGCAAATTCTTAATGCAAGAAATTGTATATGGTTAATAAAGTGATCTTATCTTATGTCAAAGTCTTGAAATATTAACTCATATATACAGATGGTCTTAAATACAGAAATAGAAAAAATAAATGTTTTTCTGCACTGATGTAAATCAGATGTTTCCATCTGCAACTGATACACTAAGCACATGTGCCAGGGACCTGAAATTTATTGTTCACGTTGATGAAACAGAAAACTGACTGATTGTATTGCGAATGAGTAAAAAAAATCATACAGATTAGCATCTGAAGAAGGTATTCTTCTGTGAAGGGCATTCAAAATGTCTAGCTTATGAACACAAGTCTGTGAAACAATCAAAATCAAAATTTTTCATATTTATTGAAATTAACTTGTTTTCATATAGAATAATCAACAATCCGTTTTAAATCCTATATTGTGTTTTTTGCATTACAAGTTTCTGTCTATTTAAAAACAGTGTGATCATCAAAGTTTGCTGACTTTTCAGCTGCTGAGACATTTCTCTTTAGGAACAAGTAAAAGCAAATTATCTACAAAGTGCATTTTTAAAACAAAATACAATATGATCAACAGTCCTGGTTAGAGAAAACATTGTAGCAGCACCATGATACCTGATTTTCATGATATAAGCACAGCGAATTATTACGAAACAGACCGATACAAAAGATATGTGATATAGTCAGCTAAGCATAATACACATATAGGCTGTTTAGAGTTTTTTTTAAATAAAAATCATAGTACAATTCAAATTTTAGAAATCAAAATTAGTAGTTAGCTACTGAGTGGCAAGTAAGTGGCCTTGTTGGAGAACAAGATGAGTCCTAAACTTTGGAACTACCTGAGTAGCATCACGCCTTAGTGATGATGCAAAACAGTGTGTCACTGAGTGTTGTCATGGCTGCTGGAGTAGGGTCATCAGGAGAATCTTCACTTTGCTGTGAAATATTAATTCCTTTTCCAGCTTGATATCTCTTAGACTCAGAGCTGTCTGTTGCATCTGTGTTTGACCTCTAGCTGGTACAAAATGTCTGCTTTACTCACCCTGGGACCAGACAGCAAAAAAAAGGGACTTTCTTAACAATGGTTCTCAGAGCCAGTATGTGATAGTTTGGATTCCTCCTGTCTGAACAAAAATGAATTTGATGAGTCAAGCTGAACAGCAACTGGGGACACCAAATTTGGGGCATAGATTAAGAAGCAACTAAAAAGAAAGTTGAATCAACGGACAACTCACAAAACTTTCCCTTTTCAGTCCCATAATGAGGCTACCTTCGCCTGCTTTAGCCAGCTCTTCTATACTTCTTTCAATCCCGGGGAAATAAGAACTTATATGTGTAAATCTTCTTTGAAAACACCTCAAATATAACTGGACTATTCCTGTCAGCAGTTCAAAATCACGAGAAGTATGCATAAACTACAACATTAATTTGCAACAATTCAATAAAACTTAATATTAAGAAAAAAGTAAATCAGTACAATCAATACAGTTAATCCTTTTGACCAGGATAAAAGAGGTCACAGTCCACGTGCTTTGACAAACAGCTGATGAGAAGGCACTGTACTATTGTCCTTACTCTCACAGACAGTTTCAACAGTGCCAGACTCGGAAACAAAGACAGTTTTGTTCTTGAGTTTCTCATACTCCTTTTGCCTCTCAGCTACGGCAGCACAGGCAGCCACCACCTCATCGCTCTCAAAATCGTAGTCTGGGATCAGTTCTGGAGCAGCAAGCAACTGCTTGGCAGTCTCCTCTTCTAGCCTGGCCTGCTCCTCGATGTCTCTGCGCTGCTTCTGGAGCTTCACGGCCCAGGACAGGTCCTCTTCCCAGAGGGAGCGGTCCGTAGGAAAGAGGTGAATCGCGACCTGGAAGCTCTTCACTGCCTGTGTGGAGGGAGACACCCATTACCTGTCATTTCAGTTGTTAAGTACTTCTCAAAATCTGCAAGAAAAACACACTTAAACCTATACATTACAGTGTAATTGAAAGTTAATGCAGCAAACATTGGGATTTGTGCATTCTTAACTTGTCGCTCAATATTAAAAAGTTCTAAAATCTTTATGTACCTGAGTCATGAGAGCTAAAATGATCTCATTCTTAGGAAATCCCATACCAAATATTTCTGAAGTTAAATAATGAATTGCTTTTATAATAGGTTCACTGCTTTTCCAAGCATAGCATTTGAGCGCCTTTGAGCTACTATTACAGTGGCGTCTAAACTAATTACCTGCAGAAAAGGATCAATTTATACATCCAGAACTAAAAGAGAGCTCAGTATGGAAGTTGAAAGCAGACATGTCAGACTGGAAATAGGTATGCAGGGTGGTTTTCTAATAACAAAAACCACTTATGTTAAAGGAAAAAACACAAAAAGATCACTTTTGATAACATCTATGAGAAACACTGTATGTATGCATTGTTTCCAAGGCCAATTTCCAATATATCAACAGAACTGATCGCTCAATCAGATATGGATGAGCACATACAGTACAGTGGTACATTTAAGATGGCACATTCATGGTTCTGTGAGAAAAACATTCAGTTTTTTAGTATTTCAAACAAAATATTACAGTTATTTTTTAATTCCATTGCTGTACAATGAGGCCACATTATCAAATAAATGGTTGGAAAAATGCTGAAGTAAAATAACCCAAACACAGTGTACATGTGTGTTTGTGCACCTATCCATCTACAACCACGGCTAAAACTCGACATCTCAAAGGCAGATGAAAATATCACAAAGTCATATGCATATGACTGCCCAGTTAAGTGTTTGAATGACAGCATTTTTAATATCACAGTATAAGTACAGGACAAACAAAATAGCATTAGAAGAACTTGAGTGGTGCCTAAAGGTCTTCCTGAAGTGATCTTCTGCACTTTTTGAAGCATTCCCTGAAAGAAAAAGATTTATTTTCTAGCACGGTTTAGTTCCTTATATGTTCTGTTTCTCAACAGAAATTCAGATGTTTTACAGAAAAAAAATTAGCTTAATGAAATGTATTGTTTGGAAGCCATAAAGGCTTGGGTAGCAAGAGATACTTAAAATTTAAGTATTTTTTTTTAATGGCAGAGCAAAATGGCTTTGTGTAAAGAAACATATTTTAAACTGTAATGTGTCCAAGTTACAGCTTTGATGATCTAGGAAGCATAAAACCAAAAAAAGAAAAACAGTTCTGAAAAACAACTGCAAGATCTTATCTGGCTTCCAAGATACCCTCATGGCTATTGGATGAATTTGTGGTAACTGGAGAGGAGTATAAAATTAAAATTCAGTACATATTTGTGGTGTACACTTAACAAAACAGGCTGTCTTCTTTTATAAAGTTTTAAATAGAGTAAAATGGCATTTTAAACCTGTAATTCACAGGGCAGATAAATATTTTTCAGAAATAAGTGCAATCTGTCTCTAACTTACCTTTACATTAGAGAATAACTAAAGCTCCATTAAGGATTATCACACACTGTTCAATTTAAGTGAGGATAATTGTGTAAAACTTATATGTCTGAAAAACAAATGGGCACTACCCATTTTCAATAAAAAATTTACATTTTTAAAACTTGAGTGTTTTTACACCTTTTAGATTTTGCAATGTATGTTCATTATGTCGATGGAAAACAGCACGCAATGATTGCTAAAAAGTTACTGGGAAAATACTTTTAAACCACATCGAGATGTGTTAGATATGAACAAGATGCAACAGGAGCAGACTTTATACAAACTGCCCCCAGCCATAAGTGTCAGCCAAAAGCTGAATAAGCACAAATAACATTTTAACATCATATTTAAGGCAGATCCTGATATTAGCAACCATGATGCTAAAGATGAACAAAGAACCAAATAAAATTCCTTTGCAAATTGCTTAAGGCATTATTTATTAATCATCTTCCAGCATTGTAAGGGAAATTACAAGACTTTTTTTTTTTAAAGAAAAAACAAATTAATGTTTAAACAGAAAGTGATTTCTAAGCTGTGTAGAAATGTAAGACTTATGTGACACACTATATGTGCATTGTAGTGTGAGAGTGGTTTGTTCAGAATTTTAGAAGTGAAACAACCCAGTTACACAGCAGTTATTTCACTTAAAAAACAACACAGAACATTATCTTTTGCTGAAGCAGCATCACACTGCAATTGTCATTAGCACAGTGTTCAGCAATAGACTGAAATCATTCAGAAATTAATCATACACTACAAAAAGCTCAACAGCTTTTTTGGGTTTTGCCTGTCCACAAACGTAAAAAAAAATTGTGAGAACAATCGAAAAAAGACTCAGATCTCGAGGACTGCAGCATATGTCTGCTTGTTAATTCCTATCAAAGCTAGGGTGTTTCTTATAAATCTCAGAAGTAGTTTTGCCACAACAGCCTCACAGGCCAAAGTGTGACTAGACCTGGTCTTCATTTATTGCAGACAGTTGTTTTGGTTACATTTTCTAACACCTTGTTTGCAACAGAAATCGTCAACCAGGAAAGGCAAGGAGTTAAATACACACACCCGTTTTCACCTTGGATTTTAACAGCACAAGCTGTAATAAAAACCTACAAAAAATGAAAATATTAACAGCTGTGCAGAAAAGGTTTGGTCCTGAATGGGCTCATAATACCTTTCATTTCAGCTAACAGCAGTTGCCAAAGAAGAAGACTACAAAATGATTTTCATTATGCATCAAATAAAAATGATAAAAATGTATGTAAAGGTTGTGCTAAATTGTGAAAATGAATTTATAAAATTCATAAAACTTTATAAAATGATGGCATAAACTGCTGACATACCTTCTTGAAATCAAATTGTACCAATTTCACCCAGACTGGGTCTACACTACACTGGTGTACCTAAATATGGCAGATCTTTGTATAAAGGTCTCAGAACGTCTTTATTTTAGTTACACAGAAACAATTAAAGTATCCCTATCATTAGGGGAGAGGAATATTTATTTTTATATTTTTATTTGTGGTACTTTTAAAGCTTGGATCAGTGTTACACAGACTCTTCAAAGGACATGTCGTTTTACAAAAGAAAATAGGAAAATAAAAAATCAGCACTTTAGCACGAAGTAGAACTGAAGTAAAGGTCCAAAGAGTCAGAATCACTTTCACGTACATTTTTATTTCAGTACTGGAGACCAGTGGAAGCCATTGTGTGCTAAAGGTGAGAAAAGATTATATATGAATAACAGCTGGAGAGCCAGACTGGATATGAACATATAGTTCTTGACTGTATTTGTAAAACCTGCTATGAAATCTAAATCCTCCTTGAAAAATATAATTACTGCTGAAGGAGCAGCAGGAACAAACAGAGCACTCCATCACAGATGAGATGAAGGAACTAGCTAATCTCACATGAATAGAAGTTCACACTGCGAATCACCAATGTTCTAACATAGGGAACACTGAGAGAGAAAGGAGCTTGTCTCAGGCTGTCAACAGAGAGTGTTTTTACAGCACCACCTAACATCACATCGCCAAAGCAGTTACTTCCATGCAAAAATCTGGAAGCTCAGCAGAGCAAAGTAATGCTTTCGTTGAATGCTGCAGCATAATCCCTTCGGAACTGCTACACAAGACGTTATAATCACATGCATATTGCTTATAAGGACATGTGCAAATGACACAACGTGCATAATAGGTCATGACATTTGTTTTAGCATAATTTATAGCATTTGTGCAGCAGTTATGAACGCATTATGAAACCATTATGTAGCAACATTACTGGATGACCATGGGGATCTGTATTAGGAACACTGCTCTTTCTTATTCATAGGAATGATCCCGAGTTTGTGATGGCTAGTAAACTAGTCAAATTTGCAGATGATACCAAAACAGGAGGATTAGCAAACACCGTAATGGAAATGGAAAATATATATTTTGACAGGATTCACAACTGGGCGAACACATGACAGACGGCATTTAATGGAAACATTTTGCTTCCAGAAGCTATCTTTGAAAAAGACTTAGTTGTTTATGTAGATTTTCTAGACAGTGTGGGGAATCAACAGCATATCGTTTAATCTGACAGCCTGGCTTCATTCAAGAAGCGGCTGGTTGAGATCCTCAGATCAATTAACCAGACGGGCCAAATTACTTTTTCTCATTCGGCGAGAGTAAATTCTAAGTAATTCACAGATTGGTAAAACTCACTGACAGTTATGGCAATAAACATTTATACAAGCAATATCTCTTTCAAAACACTAAAGCGTTTGTGCAAATACTTTAGTCTAATAAAAATCAGAAAATCTAGAGTCATGCCAAGACAGTTACGTCAATATGCACTGCTGCATACTTTATTACTGAAAATGACAATTTTGAAGACTGGCGTATGGCTATGATGAAATAACCATATAATATGGTTAGCTGTGTCCTGGAAAAAATATGTATTAGCTTGCTTAAGATAATTAAGCAGACATGAGTATTGTGATACAGCCATAAAATATTAAATTTCATACTATAAAGCAATAGAAAGCCACCCTGAGTCCAAAAACAAAAGCTAGGAGCAGTTGTGCTCTTAAAAAGAGATGTATACTGTAGCTCATGCAGGAAGAAATATGTGTTTCAAAAAGACATAAGGGTAAATGTAGGCAACTGTACTGAGAATGACATTCAGCCACTGCAAAATGGTTTATTTAAAATGACACTCAAAACAATTTGAAAACTCCTGCACAACAAAATACTGAATTATCAGGAATAAAGAAGAGGAATAATAACCTACAGGTCCCATTACTCACAACAATATTTATTTTGACAGTAGGTCTGTTTTGACAGATCAAGATATATGCAAATAATATGATACACATATAATATTTTTATATTTTTATGATGCATTACTCATCATAATGCATAAAACCTTGAATCAAGTCATAAATCATAAAACCTTGAAATATTTTAGCTAGAGTTGCAATGGGAACCTTCAGCTGTGGACTGTGAGATTCTCAGGCAATCTCAAGAGAAGCAAGCGCTGACTGAGATCTGACCTGTGTGCTTATTTTACAAGCCAGTGTAAGCTTCTGTGCTGGAAAAGGCCAACCTGTTTCCACTGTTGAAATACATACTCATTTCCATGGTTCATATGTACTCATTTCCACAGTAGACAATGCTACTAATTACTCATAGAACAAGATTCCAGGAATTTTCAGTAAGTAGTTAGATATCAGTTAACTAGGTCAGATATCACATTATATAATATGCTGGCAAAACACAACTTTTCAAAAATCTCTCTACTTTAAAAAATGTATCACAGATGTGGACTGAAGCTCTGTTATTAAAATCTAAGGTTACAAAAGTGTTTGACTAATACAGATTTTTAAAACTCTTTTTCATTTTGCTTATCTCAATGTGCTTTACAGGAACTGAAGACTGTTGGCTCTAAAGGAAGTGTAGAAGTATCAGTGTAAAAGCCGTGATTCAGAACCCTACTGCACATGGGTTATTTTGCTGAATATTCGAAGAATTGCTTAATGCACTGAATTACGTGACTGCACTCTACAAGACTAAAAAGATAAGCAACGTGCCTTATGTTATCTTTGGATCTTGTCTTCATGCTGTGCGTTTCAATGAACTGCAACTTGCAAGGAAGACAATACTGAAAACAAAGAAAAAAGGTCCTGCGTAACAAAATGCACGATTGTCAGTATTTGATTACCATAAAATATTACAAAGTATCTCTCAAAAAGTCAGCAAAACAATGGTGTCACTCTAGAATACAGAACATACTCTTAGTTAAGCTCTCTATAATACCTGCTTATCTGGACTAATCATTTATTTTATTCATTCTGATTTTGTAACATAATCTCCATTGGTTTATAGCAAATGAACTTCAGGTGCAGATGTACTGTCGTGCTAGATGTACCTTTGACTTTTCCAGAGTGCAGCAGATTTAAAAATGTGAAATGTCTATTGCCCTAATTTGCTCTGAGGTTTTTTTTGAAAGTCAAATAAATCCCTGTGTCTTAAATGTACAGCCCAAGGCAGCTGGGACTTCAATGCTATTTGAAATGGGTCAATTTGGAAAAACTTACAGTATTCTAATATAAATTAATTGGCTGTTTTTTTCCATAATGTGTTATTTCAGGGTTCTCCTGATTTTGTTATCTCATATTGGTAATGGAGTTAGTTGCGTTCAGCACAGTTTTTAGCTCGTGGTCCCTATATACAGTATGGAGAAAACAGCTTAAACTGTGTTAATTTTTGTCGTCATCTTTGGATTTATTCACTTTCTAGTCCCCTTGGCTAGTTCATTTTGAGATGTTAGCTAACTTTGTAAACTCTTTTTAATTGATTATTTAAGGTACGGAGACTTTAAAGCACTGGTTTGTGAGGGAGATTTTTCGCTGTAATGCAAAGTTTGGAACAAAGCTAGAATCATATGGTAATTATATGGAGAAAACTATGCAAAGATATTATGTATTTCAGTGAACAGGCTATAATTAATAATAGCCTAAAACAATCACACATCTCCTGGCCGCCAGTGCCTCATTAGCCTTGTATATATATGTGCTATACAGTTTTTCAAACCTGCCTTATTTCATAGGTAACAAAAACTTAGATGTGAATTTTAATTAGTAGACATTCTGCTGTTTTTTAACTGTGCTTCTAATGAAACAGACTCAGCTCAAATAAGACAAATTATTTCTGGTATCATTCTAGGTGGTTTGGAAAGTGAAATTTCCCCAGTGTCACAGACTCCTGACAGTTTTTTTTAATGGATGGGTTCTTGTCTCTCTTTTTAACCCATCACCTCTCTGCTCAGCTTGTTATACTAATACCACATAACAGAGACATGGTTCAGTGGGGCCAGCAGGGGTCGCTCACCCTGCAGTCCATCTGGGTCCTAATGCCCCAGTATAGTGACGGGGACACTATACTGTAAACAGTCGTTGTCCTTTGGATGAGATGTAAAACCGAGGTCCTGAATCTCTGTGGTCATTAAAAATCCCAGGGCGTTTCTCGAAAAGAGTAGGGGTGTAACCCCGGCATCCTGGCCAAATTTCCCATTGGCTCTTACCAATCACGGCCTCCTAATAATCCCCATCTATGAATTGGCTTCATTACTCTGCTCTCCTCCCCACTGATAGCTGATGTGTGGTGAGCGTTCTGGCACACTATGGTTGCCGTCGCATCATCCAGGTGGGGCTGCACATTGGTGGTGGTGGAGGGGAGTCCCCATTACCTGTAAAGCGCTTTGAGTGGAGTGTTCAGAAAACCTTTATATAAGTGTAAGCAATTATTATTATCATTATTTAAAATCTGACACTGTGAGTCTGAGAAATCGGGACTTCACTGTTGAAATAAATCTGGGCATGCACTTAGAAATTCTCCTCGCAAATACCTACTTTTTGATATATTCAATGTGAATCAATGCTAATCTGATGGTGTAGCTTTAAGATTCCAACATGAGCTCACCAGATCCACTTCTCCCAGACTGAGCTGTGCCCGTCCCAGAGTCTGCCAGGACTCCCACCAGCGGGGGCTGAGGCGTACAGCCATCTCTGCTGCCTGTACCGCAGGGAACACTTCCTTTAAGAAGGTCAGCACCTGGAGGAGAGAGTGTGCACAAGAGAAGATCTGAACCACAGCACACACTTCCCACTATGAGGAAAGAGGCTTTAAAACAGAAACATTAGTCTGGCAGTACTGCTTTGGTCTCCACTATCTGCAGATTGACAACTGAGCTTATTTTCAAAATCATAACCTTTAACGGGAAACTGAGGTTGGGTACAGTCTCAATCAGGGAAAATGAATATGTGTTCATGTGATAAATGCTTCACGTGAAGCACTGGAAACAACTTGCCAGAAAAGAAGGAAAGCAAAAATCTCTGAAATCAGATATAGGTACAGATTTATTGCTTTTTCCAGATATTTCTAGGCTGGCTGTTGTGTAATATAAGTTTAATTTTTTTTGTTTTTTAGTTTCTCAAGCAAAACATTGTGAATTTAGAGGAATGTAAACTCTTCCACATGAAGTATGAGGAAAAAAAAAAACAAAGCAGTTAATACATGTTTTTTTTTCCCTCAGTAATGACACCTGCAGTCATCACATTACCAGTGTTGAGGAGGAAAAATAAAGTTAAAAAATAATTATCATTGCTAGTCTATATACCGCCCTACATTTTATTCTTTTTTCACAAGCAGTGGTTTAACGTATTCTTTATATTGTAGTGTAAACATGGAATCATGGCCATGAAATACAATCCTAAATATTGTATTTTCAATGAAGACATGAAAGCAATACCTGAAATCAAAATACTCTGCAGTTATTGTATACCCTATTAAAAAGAATGATCAAGTATAATGAAAATTTACATCTGCAGCCAAATCTTTGTCAGCTCACCAACTGAATATAGCTTTCGAAGTTTCTCAAATGAAATCCTGATTTATACAATACAATGCAGTGAAAAGGTATTTGCCCACTGTCTGATTTTCTGCATATTTGCACATTTTTCCTAGTGAATGTAGTCAGATGTTTTTGTGGGTTATAGTGGAATAAAAAACAGTCCAGGAGAAAATGACACCACAGTTTCACGCTTCTTTCATCTGTTTGGTGTGCAAGGTAATCAAACATGCAATCTTCAATAGTGAAAACGTTACTGCCCCCAAGTGAACTCCACCCGATTAAAGAAATAGTTAGGGTCAGCTGTTTGAATACTTTGGTTAACAATCAGGCCTGTTTTATCCCACCCACTATAAATCTGATTAACTTTGACCCTTAGCATCAGAGTGAAGGCCAGCACACAGGTTCTATGCGCACATCATGCCACGATCAAATGAAATGCCCGAAAGCCTCCAGAAAAAAAGCTGTTGATGTCTATCAGTCTAGAAAGGGTTACAGATCCATTTCTAAGGCACAGCCAGAGCCAAATGGTTCAAATGGAGAAAGTTTGGGACAGTAGTGAATCTTCCCCGGAGTGTCCATCCTGCCCAATTCTCTCCAAAAGCAATTGTCCAGGAAGTCAAAAAGAACCTTACAGCATCCCATCCAAAGATCATAAGTGCTCACCTCAGGTTTGCCAAAAGTCATCTGAATGATCCTCGAGAGTTCTGGAACAATGTTCTATGTACAAATGAGTCAAACTTTTTGGCTGACATGGGCCCTCTCATGGCTGGCAGAAGCCAAACACTGCATTCCACAATAAGAACCTCATACCAATGGTCAAGCATGGTGGTGGTAGCATCATGGTTTAAGGATGCTTTGGTGCCATATTGGTGCCATCATTGAAGGAACCATGAATTCTGCCCTGGATCAGAGAATTCTACATCAGAATGGTTGAAGAACAGGAAATTTAGTTTTGGAATGGCCTAGTCAAAGTCCAGACATAAACCCTATTGAGATGTTGTGGCTGCACCTGAAAAGAGCAGTTCATGTTCCACAACCCACAAATGTCACGAGCTGAAGCAGTTCTGCATGGAGGAGTGGGCCACAAATCCTCCACAGCTCTGTGAGAGACTGATCTATAACTTCAGGAAATGTCTGACTGTAGTCATTGCTGCTAAAGGTGGCGTAACCAGTTACTGAGTCCAGTAATTACTTTTTCACACAGAGTACTGGGTGCTGCATAACATTCTTTAATAATTAAAGCCAATAACTATCAAAATTTTGTGTTTTTTGTTCACTTAGGGTCTAATATTAGTTTTAAGTTGAAGAGCTGATAACATTCACTGTAAAAAATATGCAATAATGCAGAAAATCAGACAAATACTTTCTCACAGCTCTGTTTAGTGGTTCATTTTTACCATGGATTCTAAGTCAATAATTGTGATATCAACCTTTTGTGCAGAAGGGCACTAAAACCTTTCTTAACACCAAGTACAATGCATGTATGTTAACAGTAGTTCATACCAACAGCCATTTCAATGTTAACAATTAGCCACAACTGCTTTTAAAATCCAGTCACTTAAAGAGATCTTAACTTCCTTTTGTTGTTTGGAATCTGAAGAGAATTAAAACAACGGACCAAAGTGTTCTGTACAGTCTGTTCTGACATTTCCCAAAATGTAGGTAATGAACGGGAAACAGGACTAGAAAGATACCGTTTCAGAATGCAACCAAGAACTGCCATATGCTAAAGTCCATCAATTCAGCTGGCATTTACAACTGTTACTGATTCATCCGTCTTGTTTAATTTCAACAAAAGCAAGGTCTGGCATACCTCCTGCTAATAGACTGCGTATTTGGCTATAACCCTCTTCCTGTCCTTATATGGTTTGTCCATATTCTTGACTCTCCATAAAATGTGATCCTGCCCTGCAATACACCATTCCAGACAGGGTTTTACCTCACTAATGTTCTCTTGTCCATAGTGATAAAGTGTTCTTTTAGTAAATGTGTGTGGTAAAAGAGGGACTATGACAACTACATACTGTTCCCAAATTCTACAGATCTGACACAACTTGGTGCCATTAAAAAACAATATAATGAATTTTATACTACAGATTAAATAACTGCAATAAGTAAACAACTTTTATTACACTGCTACTAGTATACAAGATCACTTTATTGCTATATAAATGACACTTATATTATGATTAATGCTAAAGTCTGGTATTTTTATTTTCTCAAAGCGACATACCAATAACTCTCTACATCAAATGCTCAAATCTCTATCTGGTTTAACTCTAGACAGCAAATAACAGAGAAATTACTAAACTAGACTGCTGTTGCAGTCAGACTGCAAAAGTGGCATCAGTGCTGAACACTGAGCTGAGGGTCTGCATTTCCTGTTGTTAGGATATTAGAAATGTATAACTGACTTACTGTATCTCTAAAGGAAGAGGTAAAAAAATTCTCATTCTGAAACTCACTTATTTGTTTGAATCTGTCAGATAAATGGCTGAGCACAAAATTTGTTTATAGTATTATAATTCTTACAAGATACTTCAAATTGCGGCAAATCTTAGTGTGATTATGAATGCATTATTTTACTTCAGCTGGGTTGTCTGCTTGTTGGTATTTTTCAAAATGATGCACATGCTCTTAACTTCACTTGTCTGAACACGTCATAACAATGTTGTTCTAAGCATGTTTGTTTAAAATAAAACAGCACACTCCTCAAGTTTTGTTATGTCCTCAGGAATGAAATGAAGAACTCGGCATGAGACTATGGTTTTGGACTGCAAGCTAAACACTTATTGTGAAATTTACAATATGTACAGTATTTAAAGTTACGCAGAAGAACATTTTAATGTATTCTAAAAATAAATTGAAGCAAGCATCACTATGAAAGAGCTCTGATTTACAATAAAGGCAATAAGGAACAGGAAACCAGACAGTCCTACTCTAAACCTTTATTTAATTAAATTGACCTACATATATATAGCAGTTCAATTAGGTAGCTGCGTCAGCACGCGCAGGCTGCAAAGGAAAAAGTAAAGGTTTATTCTATGCTGAAAAGAGAAGAAAGGAAACACAATGTTTTGGCTGTGGAGCCTTCTTCACACCTGAAGAAGCATGAACAGTAGATAAATCTAATCTCAAGTGACAGATAACACACAAATTTTACTTCGTCAACATTCAGTAGTCTTGTGTGAAAAAGTAGGTCCACCC
Organism: Atractosteus spatula; assembly: GCF_055471065.1. Taxonomy (NCBI): domain Eukaryota; kingdom Metazoa; phylum Chordata; class Actinopteri; order Semionotiformes; family Lepisosteidae; genus Atractosteus; species Atractosteus spatula. The sequence continues at coordinate 53,767,382 of NC_142708.1, read as the reverse complement.
CATGATTCAGTAACATGTGGAACTCCCATTAGCAGCAATAACTTGAAGTAAACGTTTCCTGTAATAGTTTATCTGTCTCTCACATTGCCTTGTCCTTACAAAACTGCTTCAGATTGGTGATGTTTAAGGACATTTGTTTATGCACAGTTCTCTTTAGGTTCCCACACAGCATCTCAATGGGGTTAAGGTCTGGACTTTGACTTGGCCATTCCAAAATCCTGATCCTTTTCTTTTTCAGCCATTCAGTTATAAATTTACTGGTTTGTTTTGGACTATTGTCCTGTAGCATGATCCACTTTCTAAGGTAAGCTTTAGCTGTTAGACAGATAGTCTCACATTTTCCTCTAGAATGCCCTGGTATAGAGAAGAATTCACAGTAGGCGCAATGATTGTAAAGTGTCCAGGTCCTGTGGCTACAGGGTAGGCCCAAATTATCACCCCTCCACTACCACGCTTGACGGTTCTTATGTGGTGATATACAGTGTTTGGTTTTGCCAAACATGTCATTTTGCATTACGGCCAAACAACTCCACTCCATTTTGGTCTCATCTGTTCAGTGGACATTATTCCAGAAGTCCTCTGGTTTATTCAGGTGGTTTTGCAAACCTCAGCCATGCAAAAACAGAAATAAGCTGCTGTGTTCCAAAACTGTACTGCTAGAAGGAGTATGATGGGCATATCCCCAGGACAACAGTTGGACTACCACCCAAAGCTGAGACGGACAGATTGTTTCAATAGTGCACCAAATGGACTAACATGCTGAAGGAGTAGGGTGAACAAAAGAAAATAAGACTGGAAACAAAGATGATTGACAGCAAGACACAGGGTAAGATAGGAGGTCTGGAGAAGTGTCTAAAAGAAGTGACCCAATCAGTTTTAGAGAAGTATGAGTGTAAGTCTCGGTCTACTTGTTAAAAATATACCTGTGATTTCATCTCATAAAGACAAGCATCTTCTGGAGTTAACTGGATTGCTTCCTCCCACCTTCTGATTGCTTCCCAGTGCCTGCATTGGGATAAAAAAACAGATATTCACAATACAGTACACAAGCCACTTTCCCTCCAGAACATTGAAAAGTGACCCTTATTTGAAATGATTTGAAGCTTTTACTATGGTGATGAATTTTACAACACATAGACACATGTCACTGTCTATCAGAAAGTACCTTAGAAACTTAAGGAAACTTGATATTTAGTATAAGACGCAGTACATGCAATGAAACACTAAGATAAAATGGAATTGTTTTTAATCAATTAACACATTAATCACCTAGACATGGTAGTAGTTTAAAAAATGAAGAATGATGGGAAACAGCTGCAAATAGAGGGGAAGCTCATAAAAAAGGGCATTATTCTTTTAAAAGAGGAAGATAAACTTTCAACTTCCAATTTTAAGCACACTTGCCAATGTAAACTAATATACTGGTTATGAGGGAACAGCTACCGGCATTCCAGCCTCTTCCCTGTATTCATGGATGTAAGTGGCATTGTGGAAATGGAATTCACCTAATAAAAAATGTGTTTTTAATTAAATTCTTAAATCCTAAATAAGTAGGTGTTAATGTAGAAAAACCCTACATACTGTACCTCTACATTATTTCAAACAATACTCTTAAGTATTTTGTTATTAATGTGTGCTTGTCAATGTATGCTCCAAGGTATAGGGAATTTTGATAATTTTCTAAAAATTGTTCTGACAAACTTTCAATTTGAAGGTACTGATGGTATTTATTGTACTTGTTTAGTTGTATTACACACACAAATCTGATTGAATCCTTAAGAAACAATCAGCGACCACCGTCTTCATGTGTGTCTAAATTTGTACTCATGAGCTAATTTTGTTTCACAGTTCTGTGGAAAACAAAAGAAAATCTCACCATCGCCCCTTGAATTACGAAGTTTGGTAAGCCACCCACTTCCAGCATGGATTTAAACAATGTTTGATTTACACACAACTCATTTGCCTTTATTGAAAGAAAAAATGGCCATTGTGAGTTTTGAAATGGGTTTTATTTTTCAGTGATCTTAAAGAAAGTTCTTGACAAAATCAAAAAGAAGCACTTATCATAGAAGGATACTGAATATGGAGAGCTACTGTACATCTTGATAGCAAAGTGCTTCACAAGATTCACCATGAAAAAAATATTTTCCAGGAAATCTCCTGGTGTAGACAGCCACCATACAAGCTGCAAGTTTGACTGAAAGGATCTGGCCAATTCACAATAAAAATCTAAAAAAAAACCTCACTGCCACTGTTTTCTTCCAAATACACAACCAGTCTGATGGTATCTGAAAGGAAATATGTTGTATTATTGCAAGCACTTTGGAAAATTATTTATATATCCCCTTATTTCAAGAGGAGACAAATAATAAAAAAACACAAAAATGTTTTTTTGCAATGCCAGAAAACACCCAATGCTAAGAAAAGGTTTTCCGTTACTTTTTGATTTTTAGATTAAACTAAATTACAGCATTATGAGCTGGTGTCACAGACAGTGATAATATTTTAGTAAAAACATAAAAAAACAATTACAGAAATGGACTAACTTAGAAAATGAAGTTTGAAACCAACAAGATGCAACCAAAATTTAAAACCACCTGTGAAATTAAAGGTTTAACACGCTAAATAAGTAAAATTGTCACGTTTTTGCTATCCGGCAGCTATCACAGGGTGACTCATATTTTGTAATAAACCAGATGTTTTGAATGTACACAAATATTTTGAACATTGTTTTTCCCCCATCATGGCCTATTTATTAAATTTGCTTAACACAGACTTGGAAAATTAGATGCATCTGACGCACAACACTCTTTATTCTGGTTCTTATCACCGAATATAACTTCCTGTCAATAAAAATCAGTTATTATCAGCTAGAGAGAAAGCAATGAGACCTTAAATCAACATTTTGTGTGTGCTACAAATGAAATCAAACCACAGATCTGTAGAATGACTTCAAACTATCAACTCCAAGTGAAGTTCCTTTTCACAAAACACACTTTTCTGGTGAGCATCACCTGTGATTTGTAGATGTTTGTAAAGCCACAACAGAAGTTACATGCATTAAGTAATTTCTTACCCTTGTAATTATGTACTATACAATAACTGAATATTACCAAAAATCACAAGGAAAATTACATCTTCAGAAAATCTGATGTTGGATTCACTGGAATAGTTAACATAAATTTTCTGAATTAACCGTGTTTGTAAACATGAAAATGAAGAGCTTAAAAGGAAATTTGAATAATGAATTCTACATCTGTTTTTACAAATCTAATATAAATCTACATAAACAAACTATTATAATTACCTCTGCAAATTTATATGATTGCAGACATGAACAAGTCATTTAGGGCAATATTTTCATGACTATATTTTAACATGAATTACATATGGGTTTGACAACTCTGTTCATAAGCTTTAAAACAATACCAAAATCATCTGTCTATGTTTACCAGTGATGAGGATAAGGATGTCTGATAGTAAGGTGTGAGTCCAAAATGGGTCACCTCTGTTTTCTGAATGGTTAATCATTTGGATCCAGAAATAATAGTCCAATTATTTCTCCCTTAGGCAAACATTTATGGAATTTTTTTGATAAAAGCAAAGGCGGAGATGTCAAAAACAGACATATTTATAGATTTCATATGGAATGATCCTGTAATCTTGTTGTCATATAACATACAATAAATGGCATTGATATTCTGAATTTACCTTTCAAATAATCATGGTCAGTGCAAAATCTGCTGGTATATTTTTATAAAATTAACAATCCCTGGAATATTAATGTTTCAAGAATGTTACACGTACTTTTAAAGACTAGGGACTACTCCTACATAGGTTGCTTGTTTATATGAGCTTCTCCAGAATTTGGCAAACAATAACATTTTTAATTATTTCAGGTAAATTTATATATGGCTGTCATTCTTGTTATGAAATACAAAATGACAGAAATTACTCTAACAGTTCTGGATATATAATATTTTATGTGTTTATGATATTCACATAACCACTGCAGATCTTTAGAAGGATTAACACTGTCCATGTCTAGTACAGACTTGATAAAAAGCTTATCCTGTGTTTCTTATCTTATGTCACTAGAATTTTCAGTTTAATTAACTGCAAAGGCAAGACTGATCCCCGAAACTTTTTTATTTCTACATGCGATGCACGAATAAGAGTTACACAAGTTTAGCAATCCGAGTTCAAAATTAGGGATTTGTTTAATCAGCATCAGACTGTTTCATAAACTAATTGGCAATGTTTTCAGGTGAGCTTCTCAGGACTTCTGGGTGGCACCATTTTGACTCCTACACATCTGATCAGGGATGTAATAATGATCATATCCTTCACCAAGTACGCTGCCCTGACTCATGTCTGTGTGGCTTTTAGTTTTATTATGACGCATAAAGACAAGTGTTTGTTTTTTTTCAGAAGGTAGGAAGGTTTCCAATTATGTTGTAATCCTTATTGGCTTTTCAGTGCTACCCAGTGCAGCAGGAAATACAAATCCCGACGTTCTGCAACTCATGTTGACAAGAAACCACCATTAATAAACAAAAATAAAATGCATAATCATTTTTACTAGCTAGACAGCTTGTCATCCCACTCCCTTCTAGTGGCAGATCTGTCCACTCTATTTGATATTCAGTTCCAACACTCCTATAATTTACCGTAAAACTAATTTCGTAATGAAGACCAGGAACTCTGTCCCAGATGAAAGAGAAACGCTCAATATGATCAATACAATAAAAAATGTGTTGAACCAACACAATGCAGTTTTCCAAACCAACATTCCTAATCTGAAGCCAACTGGAATCAATGTTCTGAAAATCAAAGGCTCCAGATGATTCAAACAGTACCAGGAGAAAAAAAGCATAAGCCGTAACAGCAATGCAGTTTTCTTTTACAGGAGTTTTTTTCTGGGGTAGAAGTGGAAGGCCAGTGATCCAAAAATGAGATGAATTCGCATTTCTGAGGGTCCTGTGGGGGTTCTTGTCCAGTGTAGAGGGTTTTGAGATGGATAGTCCCCCAGATTTAAAATAAAAAATGAACACAAATTCTATTTCTCTTTAAAAAAAGGAGCTCATACATGATTCATGTATATATACATTGCAATATCAATATACAGTATATATAAAGTATTGTCATTGATTAATTACGTATCTATACCAAAGGGAAATGAAATTTTCTTGGCTATAGTGTAAACTGGCCAGGTTTGCCATAGTATATATAAGAAATATATATAGGAACAAGTAATAGGTTTATTCCATGCTGAAAAGAGAAGAAAGAAAACATGACGTCGCGGCTGTGGGGCCTTCTTCAGAAATATACAGTATATACTATATACAAAATGAGTTTGGGCAGCAAAAATGTTAATTTTCGATGCACAAAAATAACAATTAAAAGTCTTTTATTAACTTTATGATTCATGCAATTCTGCTGTGGTTTCCACAACTTTGTAGAGAAACTCCACAGAGATTTTTTCCAAGATCATTCTGATAAAGCAGTTGTCTGTTGCAGTGTTACACTGAATAGGTCTTTTCAATCTTGATTAAGCAGAAAGGGTCACACTTTCTGTGCAGTCCAAGCCAGGGGTTCTCAATCACATCCAAACTACACACCTGCAGTTTTTTCTTCCAGTCAACTCTCAGTTACACAATTGAACCCTTCATAATAATAGGATTAATTTGAACGGTTTGAGTGTCTTCACCTCTATAATATGTTTGAGATTTCCTTTTAACTACTGTATTTCATAAGTAAAATAAAATCCCAAATATATTAGTTAAAAAATAAATTTGCAAGTATTACAACCAAGCAACTTGTTAGGTTAATTAAGACGTTAGTTAGGTAATTAAGCTTGGCTGGGAAAAAAAGCAGGTACAGTATGTGTGGTGCTTCAAGACCAGGATAGGGACTTTTTTTCTTGTTATAACTACTTGTACTGATGAAGGCTTGATTGCAGAAACATGTTGATGTATTTTCCTTTTGCCAAAAAAGATGGAAAATAAATTATGTTGAAGGGGTGTAGGGTTGAATTTCCGAGCTTTTTGATGGAGCCTGCACAATACATTTTTTCAAATCTCTCTAGATAATTACATCATTTCCTAATTGTTTAATAAAAAATCCTAAAATGGAAATAATTTGCTGTTAGGAATATTTTGCATGCCTTAGAATTTTTATTTTTCAACAATTCTAATATCAAATTCTTAGTGTTATGAGGATAGTGTTGAAAAAGATCCCCAAATGAATATTACAATTACACTTTTAGGTGCTGCACAAAATGATAAAAATAAATGAATGAACAGGAAAATCAGCCTTTGAAAGCCTTTGTGTGTTACTGCCCTGAAGACACTGGTTTTCATTCGTATTGAAACAGTTTTCACAGGGAAGGAAAAAAAAAAGGTTTAAAAAGGAAAAATCCTTTATCTTAGAAAAATGGGTCATATTGCAAAATATATTCATAAGAAAAAAGTATACTACTTTAAATATGTAATAAACCACCTTTAGCGCATATTTTATGTGTTTCACTAAAAATGATTGAAAAATATAAATTAAAAAAACATCAACATAGATTAGATTAGAAACCACTGAAATGTGTTTTTTGTTGTGTTGTACTTAAAATACAGGGGTATCAGAAATATTTCGATTCAGATCATCAACTAGCACTATAATAACACTGTATAATGCTGTTTAAGGCACGTTTTTATACTTTGAGGATAATTATTACCCAATTGCTTTTCTTTGAAGTCTGTTAGTCTAGTGAGAGAGAAAGATATTCAACATGATCATTACTTGGACTCCAAATGCAAAGACAATGACCGTGCGATTAACCCTTCTTACTAAGCAATACCTGTTTTTTATCTAGAGTAACACAGTTCTTGTTTTTAGCTATCACTCTTCCCAGAATGGAATATGCCAAGTATGAAATTAGCTTCAAAACTGTTCCACTGAATCCTCACAGCTGGTCTTACTCAGCTTCGATTCATTATTAAATAATCTCATGGAAAACAAATATCCAGAGATTGAACAAAGTCACTTCAACAACCAAACCCATCTGAAACAATGAGGCCCTTATCTAATCTTACGTCTACATTTCTGATGTGATATTGCTGGTTTTGCTGGTTTATTTGCATTATCTAGGCTGATAAGAAGAAAATCTAAATATAAATTCTACTATAAAATCCAATGAATTAACGTGTCCTTAATGGTAATGTTTAAAATAAGCTGTTAAGTTTGTGATCAGTATGTATATATTAATAATTGGAATAACAGCATTATAGTACAAACCATGAATGGCTGGCACCGATATTACTAGTAGGACAAAGAAAGGGTTAATTATTGCATTGCGAAGAAAACCATGCTTACGTATTGTCTGGATATTGCTGGTCTTCAGGATTGCAACCCATTTCCAGTGCAGAACAAATATGTTCCAAGGACAGGTTTCATTGGAATGCTTTCACAAAGAATAGTCAAGCCTGTGTGTGCTGAAATGTCTTCATTTTAATTGCACAGCTTTATCCTAGGAGAGTTCTGATGCTCTGACTCTCTTTGTCATGGAGCAAGTTTTGGGCCATTATATGGTTAAGGTGTCCTCTGCTCATCAGAAACCTACAGAGGAACTACACATCCATTCAAGGATGAGTGCCATCTTAGTATACACAACACATAAATAAAAAGGAAGCAAAGCCAATTTCCTGACATGAGCCCAATTGAATGTTAAAAATATGAAGATATACTTCATCAACCAATCCTCTATGAAAGTTTCCAACCAAAGCCCTTTTCCCCCATATAATGGTTTTGCCTAGAATGAGCTGCAAGTCCATTGGGTGTCTCTTTGATTAAGGTATTGATATTGATATTGATTAAGGTGGAACCCCAACTCGTTTTTAAATTAGTTAAATATTTAGATACAAAATATGTTTTCTAGATATATCCAAAATGTTCTTTGTAAAGATTGTGGTTGTGTATTTACTTATACTTAGTGTAATATAGTGTAATATAGAGATAATTACTGCATACAAACATACAGTGTATTAACCATGGTTTTCTTGACTTTTGTATTTTGTTCTTGTGTTTTGAAAAATAAAATGTACTGAAATCAACATCAAAAAAAGCAAACAATTCAAATGAGATAAAAAGCTTAAACACACATTTGGAAACACACTAACCCACGTTAATGGCTACTCAATTCCCACACCTACATAAAGAACAATAGATTAATAAAACGAAAAGGCCATTCTAATTAGATTTTATGGCACAATAACTCTCTCCACCCTCTTCCTCTGTCAACATTTGTCTAACATATCACAGGCCATGAGATTATAATCAGCTCCTAATAAAGTGATATTAACTGTTCTAGTACAAATCCTTGCTGAGTCTTTCCTGTAAAGATTCAAAGTGAACGCAGTGAACTCACCGTTAATTTGTACTGTTTTGTCAAAACAAGGACCGGAAATGCCATTTCAGACACAAAGTGTTCTTGCTTCAGTAGATGTGTGAATATTGCTATACAAACGTGCTGATTATACCAATGATTGAAGTCACTTCCAAATTTAAACCTCGATGGTCTTGCTATATGATTCAAACCTTTACTGACATTTGTTTTGCGATTTTTCTCCTTAAATTAAAGAAGTACTTGAAACCAATGAATTGGTATCTCTTTATTTTGTGGCTTTTTATGTTTTCTTGCATTTTGTTTCAATGATGAATATGTTTTTAGTACTGGAGCTAGCTTACACACAGAAGAGAGTATTCATAAATCACAGCCTTGAGACAAGATAAACTATTATGTACTGAATTTTAATTGCTAAGCTGAACGAGGAATTACAGTGTTTTGGGTGCTGTAAATCTGAAGAGTTACCATAAGGAAATTCCTATCTGTATCAAAAACAGAAATATAATTCAACAAACAGTTACAGTGGTGTTCATACATTTATTTTCAAGGCTGAAGAACAGGCAGACAAATGGAGGCTTTAACTAAGCTCACGTCAAGTAAATAAGAAAATGCATTACTCTTGTAAAGCAGTTAAACAGAAAAACAATCTGCTGTACAAAAAAGGAAAGCTCATGAGCACAGAACTTTGTTTAAACTGTTGGTGTGTCACTTTATTGTTCGTTTGACTAAGGCAAATAATGACCTTTGTATGTGCAGACAGTGCACAAATATCTAAGTTTTGACTGGCCGTAACATGTATAATGGCAATGTAAAAGATTTGTGGATCTTCATAAATAAAGGTAAAATTCTTAAAATATAAACTGTTTTTTTCTACATTTTTTTTCCATTTTTTCACGTTGTTTATCTAATCTCTAGTAGAATAAAGCAAACTGACCTACATTAGTGCTATACAATAATTGCTAGATAATGAGTAGTTAGCTCATGTCATTCAAAAATCCATTTGTGTTAAATATGTTAAACGGTATGTCATGGTATAAGCTTGCTTTTTTTTTCTCTCAAAGGCGGTGACCCTATATCAATTATAGAAGGAGCAATGATTGCGTCAAAATCATTTGCTTTTATTTTTGCCTTTACAGGAACATTTTGCTTCATTTCAGTTTGCACAGTTTTTTTTCTTAAACTGCCCGAATAGTTTTACACAGAGATTATACATATTGTATATCGTTCATTTTTTTTCAATTTGTAAAATTGTTTCAAACCTCCTGTGCAAACCAACACTGCCAACTTTCCATATAAATATCATCAAAACAGACTCCTGGTTCTTGTACAAATTTTACTTGTGGACTGACTCTTGTCCAATCAGGGGCTGGGCATGTACATACTATAAAATCCCTGCAGAAACACTTAACTTCCAACAACTTGATCTGCCAATGCTTTATCAGCGGCTGGGAAAAAAACACAAAACTGCAGTAAAATGATACAGATCACAGACTACTTCAATCCATAAGGGTAGCTCACTCTAAAAACCAACAACCCTTAATCTAATTAATTTCCTTTAAAATGATTCGAGAGCAGCAATATATTTTTGTAACATCCACCACTACTTAGAATCACAAGTCAGTGATGAGTTTCTGTTTCTAGGAATTTATGTAAATGATACTAAAAAAATATTTCTGCGACTGCACAATCAGGCCAGGCCACTGAGATTTTGGGACTGGGTTTTTTTTTTTGTGTGTGTGGGGGGTAACCGAAGGGATGCTTCTTTGAAGAAATAAAGACACTGTTGGCAGATATTTGGCACTGGCTCCCACCAACAAAAAAATGCCCCCAACCTCATCTTTTACAACACTCCCATGATGGTCTATAAATAAGGAGTAAGAGTGAGTTGGTTGCTGGAGTAGGAGTTTTGTCAGGATGCCCAGTTACATAGCCCATCTGTTAGAAAGAACATAAGGGCATTAGGATATAAACGAAAGGCCATTTGGCCCACTTAGCCCATTTGATAGTGGTCAATATTCTCCCAAATCCCACGCTGTAAGGAGAGTTAAGGAAGTACCGCAGGCTTTTATGTGTACACATCTTTACAACTCTCTGAGACAAGCTGTTTTTACAGCATTTATTAAATTTTAGTTGTTTAGAATGATATTGCTTACAGTGGTGCTAGAAAGTTTGAGAACCCTTTAGATTTTTCTGAATTTCTGCATAACTTTGACCTAAAATCTGATCAGATCTTCATCTAAGTCATAAAAATAGATAAGAAGAACCCAACTAAATAAATAACACACAAAAGGATCTACTTGTTTTCATTCATTTATTGATCAAAATGATCCAACCTTAAATGTCTTTGTTGGAAAAAGTACGTGAACCTCTAGGATTATCAGTTCAGTTAAGGGGATAATTAGAGTCAGGAGTGTCAATCAATGGGATGACAATGAGGTGTGAGTTTGGGTGTCCCTGTCCTATTTAAAAAATATAACCTGAGTCTTCACTACCAAAGTCTGGTCTTCACCACACAGGTTTGTGAACGCATGCCATGCCTTGATCAAAATACACTTCTGAGGACCTCAGAAAAAGACTTGCTGAGGCTGGAAAAGGTTACAAAACGATTTCTAAAGACTTTGGGCTTCACCAATCCACTGTAATGCAGAGAGTGTACAAATGGAGAAAATTTAACATCACTGTTACTCTCCCCGGGAGTATTATTATTATTTTAGGTCAAATTTATGCAGAAATTAAGAAAATTATTTCTAGCACCACTGTCAATAGGTGGCAGTGGTTAGCAATGCTGCCTTTAGTGCTGGGAAACTGGGTTCCATTCTGGGGTTTGTGTGTGTTCTTTCTGTGTTTGTCTGGGTTTCCTCTGGGTTCCGGTTTCCTCCCACAGTCCATAGACATACTGTTAGCGTAACTGGCTTCTGGAAAAACTGGCCTTGGTGTGAGTGTGTGCATGTCTGTGTCTGTGTGTGTCCTGCGACAGACTTGCGTCCCATCTAGGGTGTACCCTGCCTTGTGCCCGCTGCTTGCCAGGATAGGCTCTGGCTCCACTACAACCCTCAATTAGAAGAAGTGGTTAGAAAACGGACGGATGCTTACTGCTAAATCTAAACCAAGACAGAGCATTTAGTCAAAACTGAAAGTGAAGACAGTTATTTTTCATGGCAAAAATATTAAGTGGTTATTGATGTGAAACAGTGCAGTTGCTATAAATGCAAATGATAGGAAGTGTATCTATAAAAATAAAACTACAAAAATTCAAGCGAACATGTCCTTCATTATTTACAATGCTACTAGCAAAACTTAGATGTAGAAAAAACAAATCAAAATGTATGAATATATTGTCAGTTTCCTTTCAAATTCAGATAGCAACACTTGCTGTGAGTGACACTGCTAAATCTAGACCATAATTCAGACAAAGTGGGAAGTGAAGATGGGTACCATTTATGTCAAAAATAAACCTAAAATGATATTTGCTATGAGGTTGTGCAGATGCAGCTCTTCCTTTGTAACTTGGCAACCAAAACTGTACTCAGTTTTTAAAAGAATCTTCAGAAGCCTTCCCTAAAACACTTTATGCTGTATATAAAAAACAACCATTTGGTATAAAACAGTAAGCTTAACAGGATAAGTAAACAAGTAAAAAAATCGTATTTTATAATGTATGTATTTATAATGTATGTATTTATAATCTGTAAGCAAATAATTACTGCTATATTTCCAAAAGTGTCACCCTAAAGGAGCTTCTGTCACTTGCAACTTGTGGTTTAGTTTAGTCTTAAAAAGATTTTAAAACTTGAACTTAATCAATTTTTCAGGAACAAAAATGGTTAAGGAGGCAAATTCTCCACAGTACTCTTTTTCAGTTTTCCTCACAATTACACAGTTCCTCCAAAAGTAAATTAATATACCCCAACAAACTATCCTTTTTACATGGTAGAGCTATTCATTGTATAGTGTCATTTTAGGTCTGTGTTTACCATAAAATGTTATGTTTATCATATGGCTTTCCTCTAAAGAGGCAAAATAATTGAAATAGTAAATTGTTAAGAAAATACAAAAACATCATAACATTTTCCATTCAACGTGGTTTTGTTGACAATATTGCTTTTGCTCTTTGTCATGACTTTAAATAGCAAGACAATCACTTCATAATTTCACTTTAATTGAAGGAATATGATCATGAAATTGACAAGCTATTTTAAACATGACAGTTTAAACTCCTTTAAATCTCTCATTCATCAGGCACTGGCACTCCTGTCCATGGGTAATGAGTGGGCTGAGACAAGATGAAAGTTCACCAGCTGGAAGCACTGATGATATAAATGCACATACCAGTAACTGGACATTAACAGATTAAGCCAATGATCTATTAATGACTTCCTTCAGCAAAGTGGTGCCAAATGTCACTGTGCCTAATGTCAAAAAAATTAAAGCAAGCAGAACCAATTACTTATATGTGGAAAGTCCAAAATGGGAGGGGGACAACTCACTCTTCTGTCTTCACTTCAAATGCATTCTGCCAAGCAGGCAGTTTGATCATCAAATTTAAATTAAATGTTATACTGGAAAAATAAAAAGTTATATTGGAAAAACAAACATTAAAAAAATGAATGTCCTTACACAGAACTGCACCAAGAAATATTAGTGTTTCTGACATCATGAATCAGTCACAAAAATATGACTATAAAGTCAAATTAGATACTGTATGTACTGCAGCTGTAAAAGTTTCTCTCACATGCTGGATCTCTGTTACCGACCTCCTCTTGCCAAAATACTTAATTTAAGACATCACTTTTTAACAATTCACTCTGTTTATTTAATCCTCTAGACATACATAATTGTTTTGTGGTTTAAATGCATAATCACAATTCACTTTTATTTGTCTGGTTCTATTTCCTTTCCAATATTTTTATTCTTATGCATGTACTTTTAAGAAAATGGCTCTCAATCAACCTGGTTTCTGCTGACTTCTTTTCCAGCTGAGCTCTAAATCTCCAGTGCCAACTGATGATTTTCCATAGGTAGGAATGGCAATGTATCTAACACAAGAAGGCTATATTGTAGCACAGCACAAGAGGGTCCCACAATGAGCTTTTTCTTGCCTTCTGTACAGGTTAAGTTCATCACATTTTAGCTGTCACACCTGAATGAAACTCAGAAAGTGGTAAAAGGTTCATATAAATTATCTGATCTCTGAAGAGCTTAAAGCAAGTTTAAAATGTATTCTGAATAAAAAAATAAAAAGCTTGTGATTGAGAACTCAGGTGGAGAAAAGAAAACAGAAGATACACTTCTTCCCCTAGGCCATGGTTGGGAACCACTAAGGTTATATTTTGTTTTAGGTGTGTCAATGTTGACAATCATTTTTTTTACGCATGAATATGGATCATGTGGTCACAATAAGCACTCCAATGGCTCAGTAATTTAAGTTTGTTATGGGAAGGAAGAATGTCATTAATAGCATTATGTCAATATTACACTATTAAGAGAGTGGCTGGTTTTTATCATATTTTTGGGTACTAGCAAATCAGTAAGTGGATACCATTACAGTGGGATGTCTTCAGATGTTAAAAAAACATTTTATACATGTGGTGTGCAACATTCATTTACAGTCTAGAAAAATAACAAAAATGTGTATTAGCAAGATTTATTGATTCATTAAATATTAACAGTGTCAGTGTAAAAGTCAAATTAGTTCTTCATAAACATCCTGCAGATGAAGGAAGGCAATTTGTTTTGGGCAATTCCTGATAGATTTATGGTCTATGTTCTGAAAGTCAGTGCGATTTTATGAACATGGAAGAATGAACTATCTGCACTTTACTTTTACTAGAAAGAGCTCACTCATTATGTTTAAAAACAGTACTGCATATACTCAGTCCACAGCCAGATCCCAAAAATCTGCTCACTGGACTTTACATTGTTGAGTAAAACTACTGATGATCTCTGACTTTAGGGCAATACTATAAAGTGTCAGTTATTCATTTAAGCATTAAAGTATACATAAAGTTACAGAAAGTCTAGAATAATATTTTATAAAATACATCTTCTACTATATCCAATTGCTACATCTAAACAAGAGTTGATATTTAGGCAAAGTGGGAAGTGAAGGAAATTATTAGGTAGTATTAGGAATTATTATTAGGTAGTGCATCGACTGTAATTCAAGGGCCAAGATTTCCCTTAATTCTTATCAAACTAATAGCAAAGTATAGAAATAAGAAAAAATAAACTGAAAAGCTTGAAAATATTTACAGCTCTCCTTCCAAACTCCAAACAGAATCATATTTAAACCACGGTGTGCTTTGTTTTTCCTTGAATTATTTTAAAAAAATAGAACCAAGCGCATAAGAAATCGAACCAGTTTAAAATGAAAAAAAGACATTTTTCACAGTTGCCAGCTTTTGTCATTTCAAATCACTGACCTAAAAAAACAGTACACTTTAAAATGAAAAAGCTGAACTAATAAAAATAAAATAAAATAAATAAAACATTTTGAAATGTAAGTCAAGGACAATTCACATGCTACATTCCAGCCCGGCAAAAATAAGGGAGACCTGGATTAAATAAAAGCATTGACTGAAGATCTAATTGCAAATTGGAGACAATAACTGATCGGATAAACAAAAAGAAAGCTCACATAACAGGAAACTGCATTTAAATGGCACATCTGCAGTTTCCAACTGGTGTGTGAAGGTTTGATCCATTCTAGGCCCATGAAGAGAAATTCAAGAATAATCATTTTCGTAAATGATTATGAGAGGAAACTATGAAATGATATTTATTCACACTGTCTCATTAACTGACATGGAATTCCAAAACACTGACCCCCACCCAGATTGCCAAGGCAATATGGCCATCGGCATTATGATGTTTAAAATCTCCCTGGTTTGAGCAAAATGGAAACAGACCACTTGCGTTTGCTTTAACTCCATTGTTTTTCTTAAATCAATCAATTATAGCAGGTATCCAGTGTATTTCTGTCAGTAAATGCGCCAGTACCACAAATCTCATTCCGGTTTAGCATCACTAGTTGTGGAAGAAGGGCTAGAAACAGTGGCCAGTATAATTTAGATGTAATGAAACAATACTGACTCTAATTAATACACATTTAAAAATATAATGACATGTGTTTTGCTTTCTTTAACAACTAAAACAATTTCGTATTTCTGAGAATACTTGATAAATGATCTCTAATCCTAAATCACTAAGTTAAAATGTTAAAAAATACTAGCACCTAAGTTAGAAGGGTACCATGTTATCTGTAAGTACATTTGTAAATATTATATGCAACGACAAAAATGAATGCTGAATTAATTATACAGTAAGTTAGACCGTTAATTCATGTTCAGTTATAATAGTCCTAATAGTACTTTTTTAACGTTTGTTATAAGAGTATAACATTAAATAGCCCTGTCATTAATGTTAAAAAAAACAAACAGCAATTAACTCAAAACACAGAAAAAGGTTTAAAAAGTTACTAAAATAATTTTGAGATTTGAGGTGTAGCGGCGAGGCTTATTAATAAGAAAGAATTAAGTGTTTCTGAGCTTTCCCAAATTAGGCCTCATCTCTCTGTTCATCTCTGTGGTGCAGCCACAGAGAAACTATTCATGCAGGCTGATAAGGTTTCCTAGGACAGCTCCCAAAGGGGGATGCACTTAGCTAAGCCTGGCTATCATGATCAATGGTCATCCATTGGCGCCTATCTGTCTAGGGAGTGCCAGATGGACATCTGGACTGCATTCCTAAGTGTCAGGAGTAAGTGACTCATATCTCACCTTGATCAACCAATCAGGGACTGGTAGGGCCGAGTAACCCACGTGGGACTCTGATGCCCATGGAACTTTCAGCCAATGAACGAGCTGAAGTTCCTCCAGGTAAAAACAGGCAACACAGAGATTCAAGAGATTCAGAGAGAATTCGGTGGACTGTTCTAAAGGGAATTCAAAGGAGAATTCCAGGGCAGGACGGCCCAGGAGCAGAAGGCTCCCAAGGGCAGGACATTCTCGCAGCGCGCCTCCTGTCCATCCTGAGACTCAGCCCGGACAACCACGGAACGGCCAGTGTGTCCGAGTGCCAGAACTTTGCTTTGTTCTAAGAGTCTAGAGCGGAGGTTGCCAGAGAATAACCAGAGGATCCACCCGAGGTTAGCAACAGCAGCAGGCCTCGTGAACAGGTCAGAACTGTGGACAGCTGAATCATTATTCAGAACTAGCGCTTCATCAGGAACGAACCGGTCCTCTTCCTGACTTGCTGGGATCCACAGTCATCTTTTCTCCTGTGCACAAACTTTGCTAGTTAAAGCCAACACTAACTAGCCGGTCAGTGAGCATCAGCAGCGCACCGTCGCAAGCCGCACAGCACAGCCTGGCACGGAGCCAGAGAGCGCGGATTGGACAGCAACAAGCCTGCAGCTGATTCTTTGTGCCTGCAGGAGATCTGAATCCCCAGAGATTGGATGAGTATTCAACTTCAATGCATTACAGCTCGAGAATTCAATTGTTATCCCAACCAGTTGATATCAATTTAATTCCTAAGAGTTATGTACTTGTTTTGAGTATCTAATGTAGAAGTTATAACCAAGTTCATTTACGAAACGGTCTAAATGAATGATATACTGAACGTATGTCCTCTTGATGTGTAACTCTTTGTAACTGACTGAATATATATCTTTTGTATTCTGATAACCCTCTCGATAAGATCTGTTAGTTTTATATGAATATTTTATGTATTAATAAATGTATCCTCGTGTATTAGTACCTGTGTGTGTGCGTTGTTTGAGTTATGTCGCATGGTTGGATTCTAAAGCCATCAAAAGAATCAACTTTGTGATTTACTGCTACAATTAATAATTGTCTCAGTAAATGCCCAAACCCTACAGAACTGGTGCCTTCAGAGAGCCACTACATTTACATTTTGGCTATGATTACATATTTGGCGTCCCTGAACGGCTATGCAACATTACAGAGGTGAACAAAACTATCAAAATACACAGTCAGAAAGTGCTTATTTTAACTAAAGTGTTTACAGTCTTAAGTTCAATATTGTATTAATCCTACTTTTACCCGATATGGAATAGCATGCCTTTTTATTGGTCTTTGGAACAACTTTGCATTCACAAATATTTTAGAAACAACACTGGATTTTGGATACAAGAACTTTCTCATAACCTTTTTGAAGCTCAGTGGCACAAGACAAAACCACATCTGAATTCTCCATACTAAAAGCAGTAGTGTATACATATACCACCTATGTGCACCCTTATATTTTAGTAGTATGCTTCTGAAAATCATTTGAGAACTTCACTGAAATAGAATAATGTGTACTGGGAAATAATCAAGAGTTTCAAACCAAATGTTTTTGTATTCATGGTAAAATATTTCCATCTCATATTAAATTCTTAACTTTAAGTACAGGTTTTCTTTCTGCATTCAATACACACTGCCATTTTTAAGCAATGTGAGTTAAAATGGAATCAGATGGTAACCTAATGTACATTTTGAGAAAGCACATACTTGAGGGGTATTTAGATTAGGGAACTGAGGGGGCAGGATGCTCACAACAGATCAATTCTAACAGAATCAGGAAAGCACAGTGTAACTCAAAGAATAAATTTAAAAAAAAACATCCATTCCTACCTCAATGTTTACACCTCAATGTTAAAAGTAAAAGGAAAAATTCCAAAGGACAAGACATAAGATGGTATAAGCAGAATCTATATGGATTATACTCTAAAATGAAAATTCTAAGGGTTTAACTAAAGGTATAGACAGCCTAATGTAAATATAGATACAAGTAACGTAACTGTATGATGATACCAGGATGATTGGCAGCAAAGGCGACTTTAGATTACTGGGAATTTAACTTTCCAATTGTAAATTTGGATAGTGTGATGGAAAACACAGACATTGAAATTGATGAGGCTGAAATGGTTAATAATTATTATAATTTCTTAACCCAGTTTGCAAAAGCAACTACTAGAGAAGATACTCTTCATTCTTTTCAAATAACCACATTCTGCTTGAGGAAAAGCTAAGATAGAATCACTAGTTAATTAATTACAGTAATGTGATGTATAGTTTAAATATCCGATGTCTAAGTCTAAAATTTAGGTTTATAATTTTAGAAAAAGAAACGGAAGAAATAAGGCAGAGACTAATGAAACAGAGGCCGAAGTGTGAAGTAGAAGTGAAAAGCACATGGAATAAATAATGGAAGAAGAAAAGAAAATGAATAATGGAATAATGGAAGAAGAAAAGTAAATGAATATTTCATGCAGGTTTTTACAACAGAAAACATCAATGACGCACCTAATGTGTTAGGAAATTTCTACTAGTTTTAGAAAAATCCATTCACCTGTATTTCATAGCTACTATGCTGAATATTCGATACTATTCATTGGTGTTGACAAATGACCAACTGTATTATTTAGGGACAAATTATAGCAGCACAAAACTTCTCTTGTTGCCATGGAAGTCTTTTGCTTTTGGCTCTGTTTCTTGCTGTTGAGGTTCCGACTGCGGTGGTCGCAGTCACGTCATGAGTTCGTTGTCAATCTGCCAGGATCTAGGAGAGCATCACAACCGCTTGTGCAGCACCTTTAAGGCTTGGGTCATCACAGGTAGGTGGTGATTGGTCGTGACACCATCACTTTTGGTGGGCATCCCCGCATGGCACGCTCCTGACTGCAGGATCACTCTGGACCTGTCAGTGAATTTATAACAGGTGACCTCAGGTAGGGGTCTGAGCCCAGCTTTTGTCTCCCTACTGGGCGGGTGTGACTGGCGGATGTCAATTTAGGCACTACATGATTGGATATGTCAGGGTGGGCCCAATTTACGGTGATCTGGTTTGGCACTGAAAAGTTGGACATCCTATCAGAGTCTTCATCTCAGCAGTATGGCCATGAATCTGATTCCAAGGAGTTAAGCAATTCCCGGGTTTATTTTCCATTCACGGCAGGAGAAAGATTATTATAATCTTTCCAAACACTGAATTCTAAGCATAGGCATAGTATTGCTGCTACAACTACTGTAGGAAACTGTAAATCAATACTTTTTGCTTGTTACCGGTGAAATTAAGGAAAGGGTTGGGCTAATACATAATACAAAAATGATAGCTTTTTCAGAAACAGACAAACTGAAATTGGGAAATTAAAGATTAACTATGCTACTAGAATTATTTCAATAGGCAACAAGAATACCTGATAACACAAACAGATGACATGATATATAAAGTTTTCTGAAAGCTTTTTATAAGGTCATAAAATGTTCAAAGGAACTGCTTTCATTTAAAAGATTCTGAAGAGAGACCTACTGTACACTATCCATCATATATACTTTGTATGTTAAGAGGTACTAATATGTCATATTGTTATATGCTGCTCTATTTTAAGCAATGCGTGCACACACAAAATCTAAATCCATCTCAGTTTCTAACTGGTCTAGTCCAGATTAAAAATTGTGTGAAAGTTACTTGTGAATCAAGAAATCAAAAAGGTTTTGGGTATTAAAAGGATAGCCCACTGTTCATCAGCATTAAAAAGTCAGTGCACCTGCTACAAAACACTCATACTTTTCCTGATAATAACTTGAATTTATTGCATGTGATAAGTTTCTCTCATGGGCAGAACTGTATATAAGAGCCACTCCTACAAAGCACACCTGTGTGCTCTGATAAAAACAAGTGATTCATTTGTCAGGTTTTATGCAACAATCTTTTTTATCATCTGATTTCACTATGCCAGCCCCTGCAAAGTACACACCCGATCTTAGTTCTTGGCATCTTAGCTTCCGGAAACATTAATGTAAAAGACAGGAAAGACAGGCAATCCTTGTAGGATCTTTCGCTTGTGGCACTATATAAAATAATGTTTATTATTATAATTTTCAGACTCTAAAACACACATGATTGGTATGAATTTAGTGTTTACACCAATTACATATCTCACTACAATATTTTTTTTAAAGAAAATTCACATTTTTTTCCAGACGTAGGTAACTAGTAAGGAGTAATTATATACATTTTTACACAAAACAGGCTGGGCACCAGATTTGACTATGATACTACATCAGGAAACAACCACGCTGGTGATGAAACACTTCCAGTATGGATAGTTTCTGGCCATATGCTGTGAAATTCAACTGTTATCTGAGAATGTAAGTGAGCACTGAGCTACAACAGTATGAGTATTAAAGCAGTTACAGTATTGTATTGCAGCACCATTCTGTGTTGAATAATTCAATTTGCATGCTTGAACCTATAAGAACTTTATCAGCTTATAGAAGCATGAACTATTGGACTTGAGTTAAAATATGACCTATTGACTACAGGAAAACATTCAGCTTAGGAGTGTTCCTTCAAGATAAACCAGCAGTGTACAGTAAGCTCATTCTATCATTCTATCACAGACAACTGACAATTCTATTATGACAATGTGGAGGTGTTTAAAAATGAAAGTAACACAAAACTAGGAAAAGTAGTACATTTTATATGATTAACACAAATAAACATGCAGTTTACTTTGAAAGCTTACAATATTTGCTGTAATAGATATTCACACAGTCTACACACCCAGAGGCAAGTAGTGGAGGATGCAGTAGGTCACTGACAACTCACTTTTGTCAAACACAGACATCATACAAGATACTATTATCCATTGTGTATTTATTGTGAATTTCTGTAATCACACCATTTTATCTGCCTATGGGGTGATGTAGTCAGAGTGTTACTCTGAATGGAACCATTATATTAACCATGTGAGAGAATTAATGATGCACTGTATTGCAATGTCACAAGTGTCAGGCCTTTCTTTTATCTATGTCCCTTATTATGAACGTGTGAAAATGAACAATTACTTGGAGAATCTTAAACAAGTAATCCTGGTGTGCACATAATACTCTTCAGCATATCTACTGTTTCACACCTGAAAAGAAATATCCATATAACACTGTTTTGTACTGCTGATACTGTACATAGTTCAATATCTCAGCCACTATGGCCCATTCAACAGGGTTAAGTGAAGGGGGAGCACAAGACTCCCCCATCTGGATGGGATACCAGTCTGTCACAGAGCATACCCCCCAACAAATGCTGGTCTCTATTCATACAATAATGCAATTTAGCAATCTGGGTAAAGGATCTCGTTCAAAGTATCTGCTGTGTGGACTTGAACCCACAACCCTCCAGTCTTGATTCTGGCAACTTACCCACTAAGCTACGCTACCCCCAGATTTGCGGTACACTACGATCTCGATATCTGCAAATTTACTTATTCACAATTCAGTCTGAATGATGGTGTCTTGGATGAAAGAACAGAAGAGCTGGATGAGACCGAGCAGAAGGTTGTTAAGCGCAACTTTCAAATTAGCTGCACAACAGGCTAGGATCATGAGTTGAATCTAGCTAATGAGTGAGCCTCTCCCCACCCCTGCTCAAGTACTCAGTACCCAGCATCTGCACCTCACCATGGTTTTGTTTTTATATCGCAACGAATACTCCAGGTTCTGTGTCAGCAGCGTGGGGAATGACAGCCTGGAGACGACTTTACAGGTGCACAGTTTTATCATCCTTTTCATTATAGTGGGGTGTGCTCATCACAGAGCAGGGAAATATCCAAGCGAGGCACAGAGAAAGTGCAGGCATCCACGGGACGCACAGGAAGGATTCACTCTACTTATTTTAGCTTACTACTATAAGTTTGTGATCACTATTGTTTGTTAAGCCAATATCGGCTACTTATGTTTTTTAACCATATATATTGTATACTGTGGTACATAATGTGGGTATGATGGTGTACATGATTATATATGCGAATTGGACTATTTGTAAGAGTTCTCTGCACTGAACTCTCGCAAATGTCGAAACCCAACTGTATATATGAAAACAAAAGTAACAATTCAAGAAAGCATTCATTTTCCATATTTGAATATCTCAATATTCAGTCCTTGATAAGTAGTGATAGCTTAATTTATGCTGAAAACGTGAAAAAATAAGAAGTAATAAGAAGAAATGTTTTTATCTGTGGAGTCCTGTTCAAGTATAAGGCATATAAAGGGGAGAAAGGAGTATGAAGCAAAGGGAGTTGGTAAGGAGACCCTTACAAATTCTTTCTTGCGTCTTTAACCTTATCAGCGTGGAATTAACCTGAAATTGTTCCTTTGCAGCTCACATGCTTACACAGACCCCAACTCGAATCTCTAAGTCACAGCTTGAATTTCTGAGTTAGATCATTTTACTTGGAACCTGTTTACCAGTGAATCACCATAATAAATACTAAAAGACGGACTGAACCTTACTATCAAAGCAACAATTCTCTTTTCATAAAAAATGCTTGATATTAATCACAACCCCAAAATGTTGGCGTTCAACAATTACAAACTGCACCACACAACAACAAGACTTATAATACAAACTTTCAGTGCAAGAGCTTTATAGTTTCAAAACATTCACTTCACAATCTGCAGACACACACTAATGTATACGCTCAAATGCCTCCCCCAGTTCACATCCTTTTCTGGCTACCTTTATCCTTCAATTAAGTCTGTTTCTTCATTAAAAACTGTTTACACTAATATAGTGCTCATCCCCTTTAGCCTTAGGGATAATAACTTCAGACTTCTAAGTATGATGTATGACTAAATAACAAAGTAACCAAAAATCATTTGATCATAATTGCAAATTCAAAAACAAAAATATGCACTGATAACATAAAATCATTTTTGAAAAGTAATGCAAAGATCTGCCCTCACCTGTCAACACCTTTTGATTTCAATTTTTCAAGATGGAATATTTTTGTCCAATTTACATTAGGTGTGTATTAGGCTGAACAATGTCTCCCTCTGTTGGAAGTATGATACATTGTGCCAATAACTTTGCAGGCTGTGACTACAAATTTAAATACACATTTTTTATTTACAAAACAAACTATAGTAAATCCTAACCAAACATGCATCTGAGGAATATTAAGGTAAGTGTAACACTACAGAGCTGGCACATGAATGAAAAACACTGGTTTTATAATCAAACATAATACACATTAGTACAGTGCAGTTTCTCAAACATTTACAGGCAAGAGTTGTGCGATAATATAAATAAAAATGACTACTGCATTCCAGCAACTATAAATGTGCAGACCATGTGAATACAGTACATTAAGCAATCATCTTACTTGGTGTAGAGTAAGCTATTTTAATAGCTTGAAAAGGCTTGAAATAAACACTTTAAAGTACATGAATCACAGTTTTCCAGTTCCTCTAAACTGAGGTCTGAAAAAAGGCTACAGTTATGATTAAGACACATTATAAAAAGCACAAAAGGCATGAAATCTCAATTTTACAATGATTTACGATGTTGTATTTTGAAACTAAATTACAAGATGTCAACACACCACTTTTACAGTTTAACTGCTCATTAGTAAGAAATATTCAAAGGTCTGTGAACATTCATGGTAAGAAGGTAGACAGGAATAACAATCTAGGCATCATCAAACATCAAACATCACCAGGTGGATGCTACACATTGGTGGTGGTGGAGGGGAGTCCCCATTACCTGTAAAGCGCTTTGAGTGGAGTGTCCAGAAAAGCGCTATGTAAGTGTAAGCAATTATTATTATTAATTAAATATCTCTTAAACTGGCTTAATTATTACCCTGATAAACTTGTTAAACTCATAATCTGCACTGGCCACTCCAGGTAATTAAGTCAATACTGTTCATGTGAGGTGTTATACTTGCAGCTAGTTTTCCTTGACCATCCAGACCACAGAAAATGCAGAAATATTTCAAGAAGAGAACCCAAGGGAAAAGCAAAGAACCAGGAAATTAAGTACTTATAAATGCCAGGAGATCTAGAAACAAAATGTGAGATAGAAGCTTCTACTTCAGGAGGTAATGAAATTGGAGATGACTGCAGCCTGGATATATACTGTTTCTCAGAGATAGGAAAGACAGAAGACAGAGCACTACTGTAATAAAAGAACATTGAGGATCAGACATTTAGAGTAGAATCAAGGGTCTCAGAATCTATGATGTATCAGAAGGGTAACAGAAAACTTCATTAAAACTGCAAATGAATTCTGAAATCATGTCATGCAATTTTCTTCAGATTTCCTTATATCCTTTATTCCTTATAATGTTTTTGCCTATAAAAGTGTGCAGTTTAAAGAGTCTAGTTTGGATTTAAATATTCACTTTAACGATATGTATACACTGTTTGTAATTCAGCAAAATGGGAAATCACTACAAAGTGGTGAATACGTTTGCATGGCTCTGTACATCTTTAGTACCTACCAGCTGGTTGCAATGTGTCCAAAAACCATGAGTACTGTTGACCTCTGATGGCCACTCATGTGATCATTTCTCAGATCCAAGGGAGGAATCATTTAACAGGCTTAGATGTTATTACTGTTCCAGACAAACAATGAAATCAGATCAAAAGCCAACCTAAATTGTATTGCCTTATTCTGCGGTCCTGACCAAGTCAAACTCGGGTTATTAATGTGATGAAGCAACCACTTCAGCTCCACCACAGACTTACAGTAAACATATCTGGTAAAAGGTTTTACAAGCTTCAGTTACTGCATTCATGAGATCCTAAATCACTTAAATCACTTACGGTCATCCTGCCAATTAAGCCTTGAGATTCTTCCAAGTCTCCTTTCTCGCCAAAAAGACATCATTTATGTTTTTCAAAGCCTTCATGAACCACTTGTTCACAAAAAGATAGTGGTATAAACCACCGAACTTGACAAATTGCATTGGATATGTTTTGAGTGTATAATTTGTTGGATCCTGAAGATACTGGGAGACACACTGGGGTCTGTCACTGGTAAAAGAAAAAACTGCTCCACAACCTTCAGAAACTGAAGTAATGCAGTACACGATTGTGAAATTTTAAATTAAAATCCCATTCTTAATAAAACAGTCCACAAAACTACATCATAAGACACTTGAAAATTAAAAGGCTATTATATCTTTTCAGTCTAGCTCCATAATCTGTAACCTTGGCCCGAATTTAAAAAACTATGACAAAAAGCAAAAAAACAGTATTTTTGCAAATCACGATTAAATACCACATTGTATACATACCTTTTCTGGATCATCCACTTATCAGCAGATTAATATCAGCTTAATTACAAGTGGATATTAGTCTTCTGTTAACCAACTTAATATCAGAGTTTTGTGTAGCTTCCATGTGAAATCAACAAGGCAATGGGCAATGGAATCAATCTTTTAACCCTTATTTGTAATGGTTTTGGTTGATGTTTCAAGGGTCACCAGAGCGTTTTGACTTTTTAAAAGAGTAAGATAATGTAACGTTAAGTATTTTTAAAAGAGTAAGATGATGCAATGTTGGACGTTTTCACACTGTAGTTTGAGGTTTTCTTTCAAACGGCAAACGCAGTCACTAAGGCTGCACTTACAATCCTTGATGGAGACTAACCTGCCTTGCTCAGCCAAGAGGGCTCCTTCGTCCTTCAGCCTCTTGCTCTTGGCGGCACAGTCCTCCAGCAGGACTTCGCGACGTCGTTTGATGGCATGGAGCCAGTCCACCCCATCAACGGTATCAACGCTCACCTCTTCGGGGGCCTCAGCTTCGAAGAGCTGGACAGCCGCCTTGGACACCTTCTCGCCAGCTTTCCTCTTCCAGCCAAAAGAAGCCATTCTGTCAGGACAACAGGTAGCTCAGCATTGCCTCAACAACTTGAATTCAAACTCAAAGCGGATCTCTACCGTTTCCACAGGACGGTAAATTGCAGGCTCTCATCCTTATGTTGCTTCAATTCCTTAACAGTCCTATATTTTCAATTAAAAACACACATTTTAAAATGAAAAAGCAATAGACAGAATTATTGTGGCATTATTGCTGTGTTGTTGAATTATTGTAGAGTTTTCTAAGTCTCATGACACAATCACCAGCTCAACAGCTTGGTGCGGAGCACACTCTAGTACACATCAAATAGTGGTGAAGAGAGCTAATGGAATTATGATGTCCAAGGGATTATGGGTAGGCAAAAGGCAAGGAGGTATTAAGCAAGCTTCAAGGACTGGACTAGTGCCTTGCAGGGTTTAGGAGTGTGATTTAGTAGACCACTCATTAAACACACAATGTCAGTTAAACTGATAATTTTATTGCAGCCTCTGTGTGCAAGATTCAACAACTTTGACACAAACTATCGCTTGTGAGCCCTAATGGGCATACCAAAAGAACATGCTATTGCTGCAAAAGTCAAAACCAGGGGTATTTTAAAGTTAACTTGTTTCCTCTCTTCACTGTGGAAATAGGACTACATGCATCATTCCATCCTGAAAATGTAAACAGTGTTAATTAATTTTTGAAGTGCAATAAGAAAAGAAGTGGAAATCAGACTCTCTGTGATTTTTAGAGTGAATAACGTGGCATTAGGTTTAGGTTAAAAGCACAGTGATACTTTTGTCAGCTAACACATTAGGAGATACTAACAATCTTTTAAATCAGAAGTCACTTAAGAACATCAAGTGAACATTTACAATTTGGCATTTAAAGAATATTTAATGTGATGACCCTGCCAATATCCTTACATCAAGATTGTAAGAAGACAAACAATACAAACACTATATAAAATGCAAATAACATAGCTGGACAGTGACAGTGTTAACTAGTGTCCGACAGAAAATACACTCAGACATGAAGGTGGATAATTCCAACATAGTCGGATTGTTCCAGTCATTATTTATACTCCTTGCATTTGAAAATCCCTGAACTGTCTACATAATGTGTGTAGCCCACTTTATCTACACCAAGGCGACATGACAGCCATTCTGCGCCAGGAGAAGTCAGAAACTGCTTAACCAGTTGAGACAAGTGGGAAATTTAGAGACGCCAGATTGTGAAAGCTTGAGATGTATTCGCCATGTGATCTTCCTTAAATTAAAGACGGTATTTTTAAAAACTAATATCTGGTGAATTCACATTTAATTGATAAAATGATAGTGTGCTAATAAGGTCGAAAAACATTAGATCGCGTTTTATTCTGTTAAAACCACATAAAATTCCCCACAGCGCTGCACTGAAGTAATAAAGTTCAGAACAAACCATATTGGGCTTATACTGTAACAACAAAAACACCGTATCATCTCAGTCACAGATGTGATATTGTTAGAACAAAAGGAATGGACAACTCATTACGTATCTAAAAGCTGTATTTTACGAGTCAAATGGTTGTTACTCTATTAAAAAAGCAGAAACCGTGACACCGTTTTAACTGCAAATAAAACCTGCATTCAAATGAACGTAATTACACAAAAATACTCACAACAATTATAGCGATGTTTTGTTTCCTGAACTCTGAACTTTTCCCTCTTACCCCGGCAGTACTACCTAGTGCGAAACCTTCTTAAAGGGACAATTTCTTTTTAGGTCTTAGAATACATAAGAAAGCAAAGGGTGCGAATAAATGGGGTGTTTAACAGTAATTTTGTGTTCGTACAATAAAACATCCTCAGCCTGATGGTTAATATTATTACTGCAGAAAACGCCTCTCGGCAAAATGCTCTCCAGTCCAGGTTTCAGGCCCAAGATAACGTCCGTCATGGAACTGGAAGTTCCACTCTGCCCCCCTCTGGCTGCGAGCCACAGACCGAGTTTATACCACAGCTACATGCAGACCGCTAAATCTACTACAGTGCAACCACCGTTAAAAAATGCAGTGTAAATAGCAATTTAGGTCCGAAATAAAATTTAAAGTAACAGCAAAACATCACATTTCATACATTTCAAATTCATCCTAAAATATTTTTTCGCGATCATTCAATATCTGTGTTTTGCAGGAAAACTAACCCTCACTCAAACGCTGGTAAAATTTAAGAGGCTGAAATTGGCTTCTTATTCGCGTATTTCGTTCCACCTTAAATGCTGCTGTTGTGATGTTATGTCGCCTTTCGCCTATACTATAGATAGATCTCTACAGTTTAAATGTAATCCGGATGGATTACTCAATAAAGGGGAATATGTAAGTAAATAGTGACTGTCCAAATTGCATTTTTGTATGAAACCAATTTAAAAAAAAACTCACAATAACACAAACTGGCATGTTAGTCAACGAGTAAATAAGGCAGAACGTGAATTCCTGACACTTTCTACATATTTAACACGACCTTGCCTTCTGATCATTAAAAGTCTAAAAATCTTGCATTTTACAAGAAATTTTAATATAGTAGTTTTAAATGGGACATTTAGAACATGGCATATGAGAACATATGGTTAAAAGAGGATGAGCAAAGGGTGATCGCACTGTCTACTTATTGCTATGAACCAACCTCCTGGTTATAAAAAAAAGTCTAAAAAAGTAATATAATAAGCAGAAAGTGCAATCACCTTTTCCCAGTGCAAGTTCGTGTAATTGTGAGTTTTTAAAATTGGTTTGCGATTTTCTGAAATATATTCCATACAAAAATACAATTTGGACAGTCACTACTTATTTGGATATTCCCTTTCACTGATGTCTACAGTATCCCATCCGGATTAGTACTAACCGAAGAGAGCCCTCCACAGGCAAAAGGCGGCATAACATCACTGCAGCAGCATTTAAGGTGGAACGAAAAACGCGAATAAACCAACGTCAGCCTCGTGTAAAATTTTGGCTTTTCTGGGATCGTCATCTCAAAACCTCCCAGTAAACGAATAGCAAACTGATTCAGTGAATCAAAAAATAGTTGTAATCCAATAAAGTTTAAGCTTAATGTACTGCAAATGTTTCCGCTCTTACAATTTATTATTTTTTTGGACAATTTTCATTTAAACATGCTGGTGGGAAAGTCTGCTTTTTAGGGTTAGGATTAAAATAAGCACTACCCTTTGGATTCACTTATTATTGGTTCCTTTTAGAAACAAAACGGAAGAGGTTAGCATTTATAACGTTTGTTTTTCCTCCAAATTTCAGACTGCAACTAATGTGAATAGCGATCTAGGTCCAGAAAACAACTGAAACCATGTGTACTTGATATGGTGAGTGTTACCTTTTTGGATATTTAAATATTTTTTTATGCTTAAATACTTCATACAATAATAGAATTACAAATAATGGCAACTACATTATAAGAGAGGAACACTGATTAAAAACAAAGTTAAAACAAAATTAATAATAAAGTCACTCAGGATTTATGACAACATTTTAAAGAAAAATCTAGTAGTGCTTTGTTTTTAATGTATTCTTTTTGGACACTGAAAACCTCTTCCGAATGGAAGGTTTGGGTACCTACATTAACTGAAGCTACATATTTAAATTATTTGAATGAAGAAAACAAGAAAACCAACTGTGGAAGGTTTGTGCAATTTATGTTTATTAGGCAGTTCTTGTACATATGATTTTAAACACTGTAAAGTAAAACTTACATTGGGCAAACATGTAGGGTCCCTTTACATTAAAATTCATGAAAGCAATTAAGACACATACAGAGTCCAGATAATGCTTATGTAACTGGTCCCCTTTCTGAATTAATCCATTTAAAACACTGCCATCGTTCAAAGGTAAAAAGGGAAAATACCATACTGTAAAGAAATTCTATTCAAATTAAGTAGTTCTCTTAAGAGGCCAAGTTATACCTTTAAAAAAACAAAATCCTTTTAAATTAAAACAATGTAAAGTCGGGGAGAATTATCAATGCTTTGTATTTTGAAGTAACCAAATGTTTAAAAAAATCTCACAAATATTTAAATTCCGGTGGATATATAACAAAAACTTCAGGCAAGAAAACTTATACCAATTGAGTACCTGTGGCCATTTCTGGATGTAAGAATTCATATAGATCACTTTCAGCCCCACTGAATTCTGGGAATGAACACTTTACTTCCCCTTCCACTGATACATAACTGATCAACAGTTTGTATTAACAATAAGGCAGCTGCTATGCAGACCTGTAATTATTAAATGGCTGTCCTAAGTAGCTGCTGCTTTCTCACCACTGCAGGAGAGCCAATAAAACACTTTCACTTTATATGCACCTTAGACACCTAATAAATTTAGTGGATAGTAAAACAAAATGTTTAAAAAACAAATCTGAATGATCAATTTCTAAAAACGTGTTTTTGGCATCAGTTTAATTAGAAGACAATGCGTGCACAGTTGTTATTGAACTCTAAATCAAGTGCTAATAAGCTTAAGAGTGGGCATGTTACATCATTGGTAACTCCTCCTGCCAACATAAAATCTATCTTTAGGTAGGAACACTCTGAGAAAATATCAGTATCGCTTGTTTTAAAACTGTTCTATTAACAAAACTGTTAAGCCTGTATTCAGTGCATTTTCTTTTAAGAAGAAATGTTCTTCTGTGAAGCTACCATCTATAGCCTTTCTATGACGGATAATGGTAATTCAGTTCAATGCTAGAAGATTGGCACACTGGAAGCACAGGCAGTCTGAACCACAGCATCTTTCAATGTCTTTTCTTCCAGAATTGAAACTAAAAAAAGTAAAAGAAAGAAAAACAAAACCCTGAATTTCCCAAAAGTGAAGTCTGGGCCACCCAAGGTAAGAAAACCTACAGAATGCTGAAGTTTTCTTGTTCATATATCACAGTTTGCCTGAAAATGTTGTAAATACCAATAAGTAATATAGTTCAAATGCTCATATCAATCCAAATCTTTAATGATTAAACCTAAGGTAAAATAAACTAGATAAATGGGCATCAATATTCAAACCTGATAGTAACAAATTTTACAATTCAAGCAAAAATGGCTTAATTGATCTTTCTCAAATTTAACTTCTAGGAAGCAGTCTATGAAAATGATTTAGCCATGCCTGACTTTAGCAAATACCTGTTAAACTCCACTGTACAGAATGAAATTTTAACAATATTATGAAACATGGAATATTGGGTAAAATAACCAACCTTTTTTAATGCTCAAATTGGTATATCCTTTGATTTTACCCTAATGAAAAAAAGCTGACCAAAATTTTTTTAAGTCTGAAATAAAAAGTGAAGACTTTTAAACAAAAAGTAAATGGATTAAAATGGGAAATCCAGCTATATAATTAAAAATATGCTAAATTTAAAAAAAAATCACAATTCCAAAGTCCATATACACTATAATCCATAATTTCAACAGTATCTAGGATCCCCACATAAAGCACTGATAAATATATTCAGATTCAAATTTGCATTCATCATATATAAAAAATATGGGGGCATACGTATGCAAATTAAGAAACATCTATTACAAAATGGCAAACGAATGAATTAAGTTGAATTTTTAAAACTCAGTCCTGAAGTTATACCAGAGCAAAAGAAATGTTTTGTGGAGAATTGCACAATTGTGTTCTTCCCCAGTGAAATTCTATTTTATGCATTTTTCTGCAAGATGCATACAGCACATTGTGCAAGTTGAGCACTGGTATTCTAGTCTTCCAATCGAGATACTAGAGCAGCAGGTAGGAACGTGTGCAAATTTGCTTCCTGCATTTAATTCTAGAGCTCCTGCAGGCAAATTATTTGATAAAATAACCAGGGATTTAACATCACTGAACACAGTACAGTCAGATTACGCTCCTCATTGTGTCAATGCAAGGGTGGAAAAAGTCAAATGAATTTGGGGGTTACAGAATTTAACTAAATGAACAACAAGAATGAAAATTAATTTTAAAAACTCCTAATTTACTATAAAGTGGCTTAGCAATCACTGTTAATGTTCCCTCCCCAAGCAAGCCCTTTCACAGGAGCTAACTTCATTAAGTTCCATTAAAGGTCTCCATCCATGTGGGAAGCATTAAGCCATGAATCGTTGCATGCTTATTGCTATAAAGACACTCAAAGGCTAATGCCAAAAATTATCGTGCAAGTATTTTTATGAGATTAGCACACATCTCAAAAAACTCTATGGTATGGCTCCCTGGTCTTGGAACAGTGTCCCCACTTGTGGAGTCGGCTGATGATGTCAGCGAGGATGCCAGAGAGCCATCCGAGCCTCGAGCAGGTGGGTCCCCCTTAGAGAGAGAGTCCCCCTCCACCTCATTCTTCAGAGACGTCCGGTAGTTCCCGACAGAGCCTGAGCGGTGAGGGGTAGCTGTCCCAGATTTCACCTCTGTCACTTCATCTAACACAGGGAGGATGACAGGAGAGTTTAGAATTGCTTATTAATCCGGTTTTTCGAGGACAGATATTTTTATTCTAAGAAGCAACAGGAAGAGGTCTGTATATAAAGTGAGCCTTATTTCAGGTGATGCGTCTCACGTCCACATTATGATAAAGGACGTTGTAGAACAAGAAATTTATATTTTTCCACTCATGCATTTGTTAAGGATTTGTTTAGATTACTAAAAAAGCAACTGTTGCTCACACACTTGACATAGGTTTTCTTGCACGTACTCAGTCATGGTGAAGTGCCGACAACCGTCCACAGACAAGTTGGCAAGTGAAGACTACTAAACCTCAGGGGAAAATGGAGAACTCCATTGCCTATTGCATGTTCACAGTTCTTTTAGAAACAATCTCATAAATATATATAAAGCAACAATTCCAATTAATAAAAGTACTGACTCTTTAATGACTAAGAATATTACCAGTTAATAACTGTACCAACATTAACGTCCTCACCCTAGCTACGGAATCTGTCCATGTCACCTCCACCAAGACCAACTATCTTTGAAACTTTCTTCTTCCTGAACCTTCTCAGAGAAAACATTAATGTTGATGAACAATAACTACTCTTTTTAACGTTTTCTTCATTTGGCAATATTTTTAAAATCTGCCTACACAAGGACAACATCTTCTCATGTCATGTAGCGTTAAACTGAAAACGTACTAGCTAGAACCGTTTGCCTGAGTCATGCTGAAAACAAAAAAAAGTCTTAAGATGCATCTTAAAATGTATATTAAAAACTGCAGATAATTGTTCATAAAAAACCTCCCTGCTTTTATTCACATACCATCGATGCTACGAAAGTCTAGGAGGTAGGTCCTGCTATCAACCTGGTAGAGCTGAAGACTCATCTTGGTATACATTCCCGTCACTGGATTCTTTCTCCTCACACGAAGATAGTATGGGTTCACAACCTAGGGTGTAATAAGGGAAAGAGTGCATGAGATATCGGTACCTTCACTTTGAGACTAATAGAGTGATTTGGAATCTAGTTTGAGATCTCTCCCATTCAGATGATGCCTAGAATGTTAATGTAGTACTTAACAACAGCCAACAAAATGTAATTTTTAGTATACTGTAGATTACTCTTACTGCTGATTGATATCAAGTTTCAACTAGGTATTCATGATACTACTGTGTTGACAAGGAATAAAACTACATTCCTCAGAATAAGCTCTCTATGTAACAGACAATGCAGTAGAAATCTTGTAAATAACCTTGCTGCAAGTGCAGATGTTAACATTGCAAGAACAGTAAGATGCACATTGCACAAAATGTTCCCAATGGACATACAGTATAGCTTCTCAGAAACCTTTGCTGGTAACAATAAAAAGGAGCTTGACAACAGCTTTGAATAGACTGGAGTTTCTTCCACAAACCCCACAATTAACAACAGCAACAGTTAATTAACTTTTCACAGAGTCCTACATATAACAGTGAGAGAAATGTGAAGTTGGGTTGCAATCTAACAGAATTTTGAACTCCATGATCTTATGCGAGATTTCATTCCCAGAAGCCAGTGTTTAACTCGTGTTTAAAACTCTGACATGTCACGGTACATGGCACTGTCATTTGCTATCCTGCAACCCATCATAAGATGTAGCAAGTCAATATCATTCTGAACTAGGGAATGTTTCTTTGATACACGTTATTGGTTCCTAATATATAATTATACAGTGCCCTCCAGATTTATTCATTTTCCACAAGAAATTGGAACAAAACATCACATAAAAGACTTACAGATTGAACTATGTTTCCCGAGGAAAAAAAAGGCACAAAATAACCTTAATAACATTGCACTGAGCAAAGTTGTATTTGTCATAAATAACTAAGTCCAGAGGATACAAGTCACATTGATCCACAGTCCTGTAACTAGTTTTGTATAAATCTAGCTATGATACTGGTTACACTCAGAGGACGCCTCCTGTAGTTTAAGAGTTTCTGGCACTTCTGAAGGGATATTTTAGACTAGAAAACAAATCAGGAGTGACA
The DNA here is from genome assembly GCF_055471065.1 of Atractosteus spatula. NCBI lineage: Eukaryota > Metazoa > Chordata > Actinopteri > Semionotiformes > Lepisosteidae > Atractosteus > Atractosteus spatula. The sequence goes on along the minus strand of NC_142708.1, from coordinate 53,732,882 downwards.
AAACAATGGCCCTAGGACAATATTTCATCTGGCCCACTCCAGCCATTTTGAGCAGTTATTAAGATAAACCAATGATAAAAATAAAAGGATAAAAACACAATGAATTTATTTTACTACATCTTCATACATATTTAAATTGATGACAAGAATGTTGCACAGCATGTATGATGCCAATATGTATCCAATATGTACTGTGTGAAATATGTACACTCCTGTGAAACTGCATTTCATATAATCATAAAGGCATGAATTACCTACATGTGAGAAAAATGAGGACAGCAAAAACAAAGTGGATAGCAAGTGTTGGGCTTTAACAAAGAATAACCAAAAAATACTTTGTGACAAATCAGATGCGAAGACAGACTGATTTGAACATTGCAGTGTTCAAAGAGTAGTCATAATGATTTTACAACATCTTATTTATAACGGCAACATAACAGCTGAGGAAAGAAAGCAAAGAAACTAACGTAAAGCCCAGCAAAATGTTTAAGAAACAACTTCAAGGACAAGTTATGTTCTGGCTTTCACTGACAAAGAGGCCCTGGACAACACTGATATTGCTCACACTGTAGTGAAAATAGTGAACTTCATAACAGTAAGGAGTCTTAATAATCAACAATTCATTTCTCTTCTTGAAGACCCTGACACCAAGCACCAGGGTATACTTGGCAAATATGCTTTGGTTCGGTGTTGCAGCTAGTGTGGCAGCTAAGTCAGCATTTTTCTGGAAATGCAGGGGACAGGGAATTATTTCCCAAAACTAAAACATGCTGGTACAAAACTATTATGGAATGTCAAAACTTTCAAAGTCTGTGTCCAGATCAAAAGAAGAGCAAAGTGTTTGATCATATCCCCATGCACAGATACTTGGGGGTAGTGGAAAAGGAGGCTGACAAGTACAACACATAGAGGAGCACACTGCAAGTGAAATTTTGCCTCAGTTCTCTGACTACAAAGAGACAGAGATCACACTGGTGCTTGTGTTAGACCCACTGTCATTCACTATGATAAAGACCCAGAAGAATCACAGCTGCCTCTCATTCAATCTCCAAATATTTAAACTGTTCAATTGCAACAAATCCCAATGTAGACCACAGTTAACCGACCCACATCTTGGCTCCACACTGCAAAACGCAACAATTACACTGGAGTCATTAATTAATTAATTGCTGTCACTTATATAGCGCTTTTCTGGACACTCCACTCAAAGCGCTTTACAGGTAATGGGGACTCCCCTCCACCAATGTGCAGCATCCACCTGGATGATGCGACGGCAGCCGTAGTGCGCCAGAACTCTCTCCACACATCAGCTATCAGTGGGGAGGAGAGCAGAGTAATGAAGCCAATCCATAGATGGGGATTATCAGGAGGCCATAATTGGTAAAGGCCAATGGGGAATTTGGCCAAGACGCCGGGATTACACTCCTACTCTTAAAGAGAAACACCCTGGGATTTCTAATGACCACAGAGAGTCAGGAAATCGGTTTTATGTCTCATCCGAAGGATGGTCACTATACTGGAGCATTAGGACCCACATAGACCGCAGGGTGAACACCCTCCCGCTGGCCCCACTAACAGCTCTTCCAGCAGCAACCTTAGTTTTTCCCAGGAGGTCTCCCATCCAGGTACTGACCAGGCTCACACCTGCTTAGCTTCAGTGGGCTGCCAGTTGTGAGTTGCAGGGTGATATGGCTACTGGCCATTACAAAAGAGTGAACAATTGTAATGTGCTCATTAAGCAGAGTATGATAAAATGGCTTTAATGCTTATTGTCTCTCAATGACTTGCAAAAGTATTCACTCCCTCTTAATGATCTCACATTTTGTTGCATTTCAAATGATATAAAACCATTTTACTGTGTATATTTTTAATCAAAACCTGAAAGCTCAATTTTTAGAGTGAAATGAAATTAAATCTCAGCAAGCAATGTCAGTCCCCCTCGTCTGGGGACTGTACAGTTGGCAATCATTGTTGGATAATTTTCAAATCTTGCCACAGACCTTCTATCAGTTTCAAACCAGGACTTTAACTGGGTCACTCAAGGAAATTCCCTTCTTAAGCTACTCCAGTATAGCTTTTACCTAGTGATTTGGGTCCTGCTGAAAGGTGATTTTTTTAGCAGACTGAAGCAGATTTTCCCATACTTTGATCCATTTATTTTTTCCCTTAATTTTGACATGCTTCCCAGTCCATAGTGACAAGAAGCAGAACTATATAATAATGCTACTTCCATTGCCACCACTATACATGACAGTGTATTGTCAACCGAGTGATGTAGTATGTTTGGTTTGTACTTAAACCAAAAAGGTCCAATTTTGTTTCCTCTGACTACAAAAACCTTTGCCACGTATTTGTATCACTTATATGTTTTGTTGAAAAATTCAAACTCCATGTGGGATTTGAGATTCCAGTCTGCCATACAGGCTGCTTTACAGAGTGACTGAGAAATTGCTGACTCATGGGTGTTTTCTCTCATCTCTTTCACAATCACTATTGACCTTATGGCGAGATTCCTCCAGTTTCCTCCCCACCTGGCTGAACATCTGGAGGGATATCCTTATCTAGGCTATCTATACTCCTTCCATTACATGATCGACTTCACCACGCTCAGGGATATCCAGTGTCATTTTTTTATGCCCCTTCTCCTGATCTGCACTTTTCTACAGTTTTATGTCTCACATATTTTTAAAAGCTCCTGGTGTTGGTGGTTGAATCTTTGTTTGAAATTCGTTTTCTGACTGAAGGACATTTAATTGAATGCCACAGTAAAGGGGATGAACAATCAACATTTTAGTTTTAGATTTTTCTTAACAGCTTCTGATTAAGATGTGTTCTTTCATCTATAAAAGTTTTCAGTTCGAGTGTGTCGATTAAAAGTATTCCCTTTAAATATGTTCCAATTCAACTGATTTTATGAAGTCTATATTAGTGACATTTTAAATGCATCAAAATCTGACATACACACAAACACTTTGTTGCCATTGTGTTAATTTCTAAATTTTAAAGAATAGTAAAACATCACTGTTCAGTGTTTTCAACAATATTTTCTTCATGAATATGATTTAATTTCATTTTCAATATGGTCTAGATAAAAAAAAACCCATTAAATTCTGCAATTAAAAATGCAAACTAATTTAAAACTAATACCAGCTTATTTTTTTCTCAAAATAAATACTGAAAAAATCTTGTTAATGTTTTAGAAAGGATGTAAAGCTGGATTGGCATGTAAAACACCAAAGGACTAGTAAGTGTGAAGAGTTGCATTTCTATCATATACCTTCCACTCGTAGTCTAGTTGCTTCATTGCTCTGCAAACTTCTGCCATGATGTCAGTGGGCCGGCTCTGACTTCTGATACCCAGATGCCATTTAGCTCTGCGCACACCCTGGTGCTTTGACTTCTGTGGGTTCAGCTCATCCAGTGTGTGGCGTGACCTCGGTGGCACTTCTGCAACCAAGAAAGGTACTCGTTCTGGGTGAGGCTTTGCTGCTGCTAAGTGGTGCTCATCCAGGAATGAGTCAGGAGGACTACTGGCCAAGTAGAAGTCCTTGGCCTCATCCATGATCCTGCGATTGTCTATAATGAGGTGATAGGCCACAGCCAGAGGGTCCTGGTGATTCCGACTGTATAAGCAGCTCAGAACCTCCTCTTCAGCACATTCAAATTTCTCACAGACCTCTTTCAGAGCCTCATCATCAATCATGGTGTTGCTATAGGCCGGGTCTTCAGGAAACAAGTATTTAGGGAGGTCCTGTTTGAACCATTCATCTTCGCTGCAAGAGAGGAGTAGGACAATTTTTTTAAAATATTTTCAGTGGTAATGTGAACCTTGGCTTTTATATATGATGACAACTAATTAAAAAAACTCCTAAAGCATTTGATTAAACTCAAATAGCATGACATTAAGGTTCTTCTCAATGAATAACCCTGCATCTCAATGGATAACTGTTGCACAGTGACACTCCAGCATTCATAATGTACTTACCGAATGTCCTTAATGGTTGCCCTTTTCATAGGATCCACTTGCAACATATGCTTCAGAAGGCTGATTACAGAGGGGTTCAAGTACTGTGGCGTGTAGAAGATTCCATCGCAGATCTTCTTGAACAACGTTGGCACGTGATCATCATCGAATGGGAGTGTCCCACACAGCAGGGCGTAAAGAATTACACCACTGCTCCAGATATCTACCTCTGGACCAGCATACAACCTGAAAGGGGATGATTATTGCTATATGTTGCTTCCATATGTATTCCTCTGTTAGGATATCTCAAAAACAGTTATGTACAAAAAACAGACTTCAGATAATTCAATTTATTCAATCTGCAGTACAAACACATAACAGTTTTAAATGCAACATGGCTATAGCACACATTACCTTCCATTACTTAAGCTTTATTAATCACACTGAACAAACTCAAAGAGCCCTGTCCCAATTCACTCAAAGTAATGCTTTTGTACTATGTAGACCAGTTTTATATACCAGCAATGTACCACTAATCAAAAAAGTGGAACTAGCTGAAACAATTTAAGATGCACACAAAAACAAAGACCACAAGCCATAAATGGTGAAATGGAAATTCACAGCCACTTTCCCCCTTGTTTCATCCTTAAGTTCATTTTATATTTGTGCTCTTTCCATGTAGGGATCGAGTTCTGCTGCCAAAATCTATTTACACCACAGAACTAACAAAGAAACTTGAGTAATACCTTCCTGAAATGACTTCTGGAGCAGCATAGTTAGGAGAGCCACAGCTAGTTCTTAAAAATTCACCATCAGACATCATGTTTGACAGACCTGCAAGCGCAAACACCAGGAAGAAGAAAAAAATAAACTACAACAAATCACATACAAACACCCTAATTTAATTATATACAGCATTCTATTAACTGTATAACATTTTAAATGAAAAAAGAGGTGACAAATCTACATTATATGAAGAGCCTTGCAACAACAAAATAAAATATTCAAACTTCTTTATGTAACTCTGTTCTTAACCTTTTCATTGTGCAATTAAAAAAAATAATTCCCCAGAAGTGTCAATTCTCCACTAACATTTCTCTTTTTACACTACATTTTCTACAAGGAAATGACCTGTATTTAATAAAAGATCATAAAAATAAGCTAAAAGGTTGCCTTGAATGAGTGACAAATAATTAGAATATAACATGTCAAAACCATTAACAAAATATCAAATATGTAAGGAAGAATACTGGATTCTAAAATAGCTGTATGCTGTACAGTAACCACTAATTTGGCAACCGCAGAATTTGAGCATACTTGGTTTTCATTGTGCAACCAGATTTGGCAACCGTGCACAAAAGATTTTAGTACACGCAGTTTCAAATGTAGAAGCCATGGAAACCGACTAAACCAGCTATCTTGTCCTCCATTTTGCTTTATTTTCCCATTAGTATGCTCTGTCTGCTGCACACATAATGGTATTTGAATATTGTTCAGGTACAGCCAAAGTCCTCAGTGAAATAAGTAAACTCCATAGATGATTAAATATTTGCTAGATTAACCTAAAAAGTGTTCATGGAGCACTAATTTGTACTAGGTGACATACTGATCTGTTCTCAGATATTCCAACTTCCCATTGGGTTACACAGATTAATACTACCTCACTTGACCTCATTGCAAAGTTTAATTTTAAACATGCTTGAAAACAGAGCATTTAGGTCTGCTTTTCTGAGTTTAAATGTTGAAAATCTAGAGGAATAAAATTATTTGCTTTGACACAGTTTAGTACATAGAAGTCCCATCAACAGTTTGCTTGGATAATTCTTTTGAAAAGCATTGCTACTACATACTTTTGAACTAGTTTATGTAGACGTAGAAAAATCTAAGAAATATTACAAATAACAGACAATAGGAGTAAAAAAAATGTCTTCTTGTAAAGGACAGCATTAACATTACAGGAAATAGTGCTTTCTCGGATTCTCAGCAAAGGTTCTGGCTGCTTACCAAAATCTGCGATTTTTGCATTCATTTGTGCGTCCAGCAACACATTCTCTGGTTTGAGGTCTCTGTGCACCACCATGTGTCTATGGCAGTAATCCACTGCAGAGATGATCTGCTGAAAGAGCCGTCTGCTCTCCTTCTCATCAAGCTACGATCACAAGTAACAAGATTGGGAACCACAAATTATACAGTCTCCCAATTAGACTGGTCGAAGACCTTTTTTTAAAGACCTATGAATAACACCTTGTTTTTTCAAGTTTTTTCAAGTGCAATTAACATAATGCCACCAGGCCCTGGAAATATGTTCATCTTAAATGCTTCCAGTAACTGTGACACTTCTGTCTTTATGCTAAAATTAATTAACATGGAAGTGTCTTTTCTTAGCCAACATGCTGTCTATTTCTTCTATTGTGAACACCCAAATTAAATTGTCACTTAATATATCAGCAACATCCTTAGCATCATCAAAGATTTAAACTTAAAGACTACATGTAGTTCCTTGTTTTCTTTTCTTAGTGTGCTTGATAAGTTGGCAACGCTGTTTGTGAACTGAAAAGCATTATATGTGAAGGGATCTCTAAAGAAATACATGCACATCTATATTTTATTTAAATGATAATAGATGTGGGGAGTGGAATACATTACAACATATTAAAGCAAGTGTACTGAGATTTGGAAAAGGGTAAGAAACACTATTAGGGAAGCAATGATGCAAAAATGTAAAATGAAAGGTGTGATTTTTCTTTTGCTTTAAAGTTTAGTTCAGATTGTAAAATACAGGACTCCAAATAGCTTATAATGAAATAAAGTCATTGTAACTTCAAATCTTAACATAAAATCTATTACATCAGCATTAGTACTTGATGGTGTAGTACATTCTAGAAATTATACCATAAGCCATGCAGCAAATATATATATACACATGTCTATGTTAAAAGTTTAAATAGTCACATAATAAAGGCCTCACAAAGAGTATTTCATGGCAATATATCATACAGAAAATGATATGCGGTAAGATTTCTCTTACCTTTCCATTTTTACAGATGTAGTCAAACAGCTCTCCACCAGAAACATATTCCATCACCATGAAAATATCTGTTGGTGTGCTAATTACTTGATACCTGTAACATTAAAGGTTTTATACTTTTTACACTGACTTCACATATAATATTCACAATTTTAAAACTTTATAGTATATTACAGCATATAGGAAGTATTTGAAAAAGCAAAACATTTGCCTAAAGACATTTGGTTAAGTGTTAAAACTATAGTATACAGTTATGAATACACAAAAATAGCTTTTATTACACTAAACCCTACAGAATTAATTAACATTAAAAGTGAAGTTAATTTTCATCAGGTGAGGTATAAACCAAATGAAAAAATATGGTACAAACCAATTTAAACATAACTTAAGACAGAATGGAAAAAGAAGCATTGGTTGTTTGGGTAGCTGTAAGAGTGTTTTTTGTAAATTCAGTTACTTGTTTTATCATAAACCGCTTTGAATTTGTGAGAATTTCTGTTCTCTGTTAAAAATAACTTTGGAATCTAGTCACCTGAGAAGGAATAACCAAGGAAAAGCTAGTTTAACTAAACTCATTTTGGTGTACATTAATTTTAACTCAATAAAAAAGACCTCAGAAGCGAACTATTTTAAATGGAAACTGAAAAACCACTCTCACGATGTTAAACATTGTTTTAGCTAATGATTAGGTAATACAATGCAGGACTTACAGTTTAATTATATGCGGATGTCTGAATAGCTTGAGATTCTGAATTTCCCTTCGAATCTTTCCCACGACATCCAGGCTACGGATTTTCTGCCGGTTGAGAATCTTTACAGCCACTTGGTGCTTTGTCAGTTCATGCTGCCCAACTGAGAGGGGGGGGGGGAAAGGATCACTGGTTGATCAAACACAAACCTATAACTATACATGTATTTATACAAAATCTGTTTTTGTTTCATGTTTTTGAGTACAACACTAAGTCTTTTGGTTAAAAAAAACATCCTCCGTGATCAGAAAAAAAAGAAGAAAGAAAAGAAAAAAGAAGTCTTAGCTCAGGGGCCACACAGTGGTGCAGTGGTTAGCATTGCTCCCTTGCAGTTCTGGGACCCTGAGTGTGGGGTTTGGCAACCCCACATTACAAAAACACACTGGTAAGTTAATTGGTTGCTGCGAAAACTGGCCCTAGGTGTAAATGTGTGTGTCTGCCCTGCAATGGACTGGTGTCCCATCCAGGGTGCATGCCTGGGATAGGCCACAGCTTCACCACGATCGTGTATTGGAAGAAGTGGTAAGAAAATGGATAAATGGATCTTAGCTGTGGGGAAGGAAGCAGTCCAGGCATTTCCACAAAAGGTGACCTCTTCTGAATGAGATGCTGAATCTAGGAGGACTTGCCTAGAACTTTGCTTATAGGCTAAACAAGGAAACTACCTCACGCCAACTTCAAGGCCAAACAAAGGGGATTCCAAATTCATTATATGTGCCCTCATCAGCAGCATTCAAATATACATTAACTGGCACTAAAATTCTGCAAACGTTCAGAAAGCTGCATTTATTATGGTTCACTAAACCTCAGGTGAGGACTCGGATTACATAACCAAATTGAAAACAAAAGTTAATATTTGCTTCCGAGATGAACAAGAAAAATGTTTTTGGTCAACAGAATTTTTCAGTTATTCCTCCTTCACTAATAACATGGAGGGGCCAATCACAATACCTGACTCACCACTGTGACCCCTATCCTAGCACTGGGGAAGATCAGATACAGAATTTACTGATAACAGAGCAAATTGACAGGTGCCACACCAGAGACAAGTATTGTAAAACAAGTATCGCCAGTTTTAACCATTTAAATCACTGTAACTGAACAATTAAGAATAAAATAACCCTTCTTTGGCAATCTATGCAACCAGAAAGTTGGATCAGATTTTAAAATTAAAAACTAGTGCAGAAAAAAAAAGTTTCTAGTTCTAGGGTATTTTAATTGCTTACAAAGTTAACCTCCTCTGGCAACACTGTGTTCTTTTCTTTAAGGTCTAAATCATGGACAGCAGTTGCAGTAAAAGATATCGATACAGTATTCTGGCATTAGTGCATCACAGGAACAAGTAAGGGTTAATTCCATTAAGAAAGAAGGAACAACGTTTCGGTTGTGAAGTCTTCTTCAGCTGTATCCTTTTATAGCCAGCACACACTGACGCGGCTCCACACTTGAAAACTAGTGTACAATGGACATTTGTCTAACAGCCATGGAAAATCACCTGTTAACCAAAAAAGTGCCTCATTGCCAATTCATGTGCTCCTCAAGATTGGCAATCTAACGTACTTCAGAGACCCCAAAAAACAGCCACACGAGAAACAAACTAAAATTTTAAACTGAATGCTTGCACTTAACACAATAATCCAAAAAGAATACAACAAATCAAGTAACAGGAAAACAAGTTGGCTAAATCTGTATTCAAATCTGTGCTCATTTAAGCATGCAATTGAAGAGGCTTTGTTTACAATTTTCCAGTCCTACATTGTCTAAGACAAAGCATATGGCACGCAACAGGCTCTAATGATTCAAGCGGTTCAACACAAGCAGAATTCTACCAACACAGCAGTGTACTGCCAAGTAGCATATAGCCAGAATCTGCTTAAGGTAGCAGAAAGCATATAATTCATAATTTTCCATTTCTAAGACTAGCTTTTAAAGCAAAATCTTTACCTGAAGACCAAACTCACTCTATGCATAAATTAAAAAATTATAGATCATTTCATTCACTTTAAATTAAGTTATTTAATAATTTCAAGTATTTACATGTTTTTCAAATAACTAAAATTAAATGAAGTATAAAAGTCCATTTTTCTTCACCTCTAAAACTAGTTAGACTTATTGAAGTACTTTTGATTGAATAAAAGTACTTTAGAATGTTCATTTTAGAACAAAAAGTCAGTGTCCTAGAAATATCAGACAGCTTGCTTTTTTTTTTAATTTCAGAAAACACTAAGCTCTCTTACACAAATCATTCTGGGAGTATGGAACAGGCTGCCCAGCCATACTGTTGAAGCCGATATCTTGGCTGATCTCAAGAAAGGGCTGGATGAGATTCAAAGATATTGAAAAACCAAAGGAGCTGGATGAACCCACCTCTGACGTTCTTGCATTCTTAACCTCAAATTGAGAGGAAAGTCTCAAATGAAAATTTAAATACCTATATTTTACTGTTCTATTCAGTAATTACATTTTAAATCTCCTTATTAGATAATGTAAAAAAAAGAACTTCAGGAAAATAGTCAAGAGAATGCTTGAAACTGTTTATATTGTCTGTGTATGCTTAATGGTTCTGAAGAGAAACTCCATAAAGAGTGAAAGAATGCTGAGCTAAAGTCTAGTCAAAAAACATAAGTGCTTTCAATTAGCCAATAAATTCTTTAAAATGTACTGTGTATTCACATCCCTGCCCTCATTTGTTTTTGTGCCACACAACTGGTGCTGCTGCAAGTGTAAAAAAAAACAAAATTGCACTGTAGTTTAGGTTGTAGTGGCTCCTATAAAACAAAAAAAAAATCAGTCCAGAACATCTATGACTCAGCATTGCGGCCTTTTGAACTTTTTCCACAACTGCCACTGGATAGGTGTGAATACTGCAATACATGAAACCAACAGAGACTGATCGACGACACTCATTTCAATTTGCTGCACAACAGAGTGAAATGAGCATTTTAATGAGCATGTAGTTCATTTGTAAACCTAGCATATACATGACACAACACAATTCTGGAAACCCGTCTTGCCAAAAAACAAAACTGCAGAAAATGTCACTGAGAAATTTCAACCGATATTAACATTCCTGCAGCATCCCTCAGAACAGATTAAATCCTTACTGCGGTAATCTGTACTATGCGCTTGTATTTTGTTCAATACCATTTGAACTAAAAACACAAAACGGAACCGGATTCCTAATCATGACATCTTGTGAAGAAATCACCATCTTGTCACATGACTGATGAACCCGCACTCAGTCTCTCCTGATCGGCCAAAAGCAAAACACCTGTCAAAGCAGAAGACATACAGTAAAACCACAAAAACAGCAGGCATACAGGGGAACAATTCAGCATAAAACTGAAAACACATCTTCTTGTGTATGCTGAGCTTTAAATACTTAAACAGCAAGCAAAGTGGGTTATCAGACCTACTGCAATGCACATCCTGCTAGTGCTTCCAAGGGCACTATTAGACTTCATTATGTTCAAAACCCAGCCTCTAGAATCTTAGCCAGATAGGTTTCACATGAATATCACTCCTGCTCTCGCCTTTCTGCTTTGGCTCCTAATCAACAAAAAGTATTAAAACAATCACTTCTTTCTACCTTAAAGACTTCCTTATCTACACTCTCAAGAGCTCTGCTCGCTGAATGTCCCCATGACAAGCCACCACACTGGGCTATAGGACTTTTCAACACCAACACACCAAAACTGTGCAACAGCCTAACTGATAACCTCTCTCCATTCAAGGTCTTCAAAAAATGTTAAAAACATTTCAAGCTAGTGTTTCCTATACAACTACTTTTTACTTTCTGTGCCTCAACATGTTCTGTCTACCAATGCTTCTGTTGATTTGTCATTTCTACTGTAAAGTGCATAGCGATGTCAGGCCATTAAGGGTGCAACATAAAATATTAAATGAGAAATATAATCAGAAAACAACTGTCTTCTTGTAGACAACAGCTCCGCAAGTAAAATAAGCCAATTACCAATACTCTTCTGCAGAAATTAATTTTTACATGTGTAGTGGTTTGATGGGTTTACTGAGACAATTATCAATTGTAGCAGTAATCACGAGGTTGTTCGTTGGGGCTTTTAGAAAATCAATCGTCAGAACAACTAACAACGCACACACACGGGTTCAATACACGAGATACATTTATTAATATAAACTGTGCACCAAATATATACTAGTCTGCCTGGATACAAGCGGCAGACCTTACTGTGAGGGTTATCAATATACAAGGTATATAATCTCGAAGAGATGCAAACACAAAGAGATACACAACAGAGAATATATGTCAATATATATCGTTCGGTTACCAAATCGCTAATCAGTGTTATTACCCACTGTTACTCTAAACTCGGAAGTAAATACATTACTCATGAATTAAATTGATAACAACTTGGGTTGAGGTACAATTGAATTCTCGAGACGCAATGTAGAACATGGGGTTTACTTATCCACTGTGTTTGGATTTGGAATTTCCCGGCACGAACACCAAACCAGCTGACAGGCTCTGTTGCAGCCTCTGTTCCAGCGGTTGTCCAATGGGCGTTGTGTCGGCGTCCTCTGGCTACCGGCCAACCAGTCGAGGTGCAGCTCGGAGTAGGACGGGCGGAGGAATCTGACTGCGGCGCGCAGGGCAGTCGTTGCTCCGAGGGGATCTACCAGCAGTCCGGCTGGCTAGTAGAAAGTCTCTATGCACAGAGTGTGACCGCGAGTCCTCACAAGTCACTCTTTTGCCTGGGAAGAAGCTGGTTCGTTCCCGGTCCAGCGCTGCTTCTGAATAAGCTATTCAGGTTGTCGACGAGGGTCCAACTGTAGGCTGCCATTGATCAAGCGGAGCATTCACGTTGGTAGAATTCTGAATACGTACGGGATCCTCGGCCTCGCGCTTAGAACAAAGTCCAAGTCCTTTTGCAGACAACAGCAGTTGTCACGTGATTGTCTCTGAGGATGCGCGAAAATGGCCAAGGAGAGCCCAGAACTGAGCTTGCGCTCCCTTTTTGATCAAGACCCAGATGTGTGCTGATTGGTTGAGAGTTTGGCGGGCATTGGAGACCCACGTGGTATTACCAGTCCCTGATTGGTTGGTCAAGGTGAGATATAAGTCACTTACTCTTGACACTTAGAAATGCAGTCCAGATGTCCATTCGGCACTCCCTAGACTGATAGGCACCAGTGGATGACCATTGATCATGATAGCCAGGCTTAGCTAATTGCATCCCCGTCTGGGAGCTTGCTTCTTATCAAAAGAAAAACATCTTAAATCAGCTTGCATGAATTCTTTCTCTGTGGTTGCACCACAGAGATGGAGGGTGAGATGGGGCCTCCTTTAGGAGCATACCAACGCTTAATTCTGTCTTATTAACAAGCATTGCCGCTACACATGTAAAAAATGTATTAACAAAGACAGTGCTAGTTACTTGCATTGATTTGATGGTTACCACAAGACTATGCAGTCTACTTAGGAAGGAGGTGGATATCATATTGTAAATACTGTCATTTTAAAGAGTTTTACACTGACTACAGCACCAGCTAATTTGGTCCACTGCTAATCTAGTTCATTGTTAAAAACATAGCACCTTATGCAATGTCATGGTCTCAGTAATACTAAGGTGTTGCTTAATGCATGTTGTTCTAACATTCACTATGGAACCCTGCTTTGGTAACCTTAATGCACGCAGTAAAAACAGACTGAGCAGGATTGTGAAAGGAGCCAGCAAAATCACTGGTGCACAACAGCTTGAGCTGTCAGACATCTACGTCAAACAAACAGTGCAGAAGGCCAATATAATCATCGTCATGACCACCCCGTACAACAATGCATCTGAGCTCCTTTCATCTGGGTGTCGATTTAGATTAAAAGTAGTGCAACAGTTATCCTTTATTCCCACAGCTATTAACCTACTTAATTTGGACAATTGATTGTATATTTCTTTTTCCTTTATCATCATACATGTAAAATTCTTATTAGTAAATTGGTTAATGTTGTGTTAAATCTATTGTGTGTTTTGTATTGTCTGTTATCTGCCTGCAAAGCAGATTTCCTGTCTGGACAAAAAGTAAAAACAAACACGTTTTTCATGCTAACGTGGAAGTAACAATATCCAAAGACGTCCAGAGGTTTGTCATGGAGCCATGGAGATCGCAAAAGACAAACGTCTACTGTAACCTTTGAGTAGAGGTTACAAAGCAGTCAGGTTGATCATTACTAAGGTGTTGGACTCTTTCATGTTGTTGGATAATGCCCTACTAAACTGCCTAACACTTTGATCCATCCACAATCAACGGGCGGAAGTCTGAATCCACCCTGGACGGGACACCAGTCCATCGCAGACCAGACACAGATGCACACACTCACATCAAATTTCCCAGAAACCAATTATCCTGTCCAAAAACTTTTGTTAAAAGTCCCTTTGTAAATCTTAATGCTGTAGCACAAGCTAACTGTAGTAGTACGTTGTACACCACAACTTACAGCATAAAGTCAAAACAGTCAGAACCATTATCTTCAGTCTTTCAGTTGTCCTTGGTAAGCAAAACAGATATTCTTTAAAGGAATACAAAAACCCTATTGTGATTACTTTTTAATAATGACTAGGTGACGATGCAATCCCCAAGACCATGATAAATCTTCCTTGGATTAATCATTTAGGTTAATGCGCACAATTCATAAGGATTCAAGTGATAGTGTAGGCAGAGTAGGGGAATGCAATATGTAATTCTCCAAAAACATAGGCTATATACAGTAAAAAAAAAAAAACATTTTGAAACACAATGCATATTCATTATGACTAAGCACTACTTAGGTTTCCCACCCTAAATTATAATTAAGTTGCTTGTTATATGCTAATTAACGTGTTTAATATAAGTGCTTCAGAAAGTTTTACGTAATGAGAATTTTCTAGTATTCAGGCCGACTGCTTTTAAACCGAAGCCAGTAGGCTACTTGGGATTAAAGAGCACCTTAGTATTCTCAAATCATTATCATCAGCAAAAGTCAATGCTTCTCTGTTGGTTATGTTGGGTGGCCTTCTATTTCTGTTGTTAGAATAACTGCTAACATCCCACAGTAATGTTGTCTCTTCAAAACAGCGTACAGGAAAAATAAAAATATAAGTAAGACTTGGTCTTAAATATCTAAAACCATATGACATAAGGAGGCAACAACTGCCAGTAGAACACAAGCAGAAAAACCGAAGGCCATCTTTCCTGAAAACAACACACTAGCCTTGACTAGCCTAGCCTCATTTCATTCTTTCAAATCTACCAGTCGGATAACGATTTGTTAAAAAAAAAACACTGAAAATTAACTGTCACACCTTTAAGCCTAATTTCGAAAGTAAGTAATATTCTGCAGGGTTGTGCTCTGGGGTAAAATAAGAATTGACTTCACTGAAACAAATAGAGTACAAAGACTTGGTTTCTACAATTTGGACAACTCCACATGCAACTACAGTTTTCAACACTTAAACTAGGAGAAAAGATACCTTTTACGAGTCATGAGACATAACCACTGAAACCAACAGAGATATAGCTGTGATTAACAATGTCTCAGGGTAGCCATGGAACTGCCAATGGCTCAGGGTCGCCTTGGAAACCTTAGATTTAGCCCCCAAAGTCATACATAAATAAGAGAGAATCTACAAAGCGTTCCAGTTCACTGGACAACTACACTGGACAGGTAGTAAGTCAAGCTTTCAACTGAACGCACTGCAGAGGAATTCCATGCTTGCTGCATACATAACACACAGGTATTCACTAAGATAAGTATTTTATTAAGTGCTGAGTACATTTTGCCATCTCAGCTACTTGAAAATAGAAACCTTTTGCTGTCAAGGACATGTATAGAGAATTTAATAACTGAACATAAAAACTGACTTTTTGTTCAATAATGTACCCATGTCCAGCTCAATTCATAATCAAGATTTACATTAAATAAAAACCAGGTCTATAGACCCCACCTGTAACAGCATAACCTAGAAAAGCTTTGGGTGGTCCAGACAATATTAACTTGAAATACTCAAATTTGTTATATGTAAATTGAGAGTTGGTTTTATAGAATGTAATGTTGGCACAAATGAGGTCTACAAACAACAGAAAATGCAACTGCTCCACAGTTGCAGAAACAAAGACTTGGTTATAAACTGTTCAGAAGAGAGTGATTCATATTCTATTTATATTAGGTTTTAATAGTAAATGAACTGAGAAAAACTACATTACAGAAGACTGAAAGTTCCAGACTGATTTTCATTTCATTAGCCTTAGCATTGTAATATATGAAATCTTCATTCAAAGAACATTTATTCATTTAGACCTATCGCATGTAGTTTTTTAAAGCTTTCATGGAAATCCAAGATTGTAAATATCAACTAGACGCTCGTGTAATGTTATACTTTAATAGTTTGTCTTAAATTAATAAAAGTAATAATTAAAGTAGTCTTTAATATATTTTTCAATTAAACTTTTAATAAACTAGTGAACCAGAGATTGTCGTGTCACTTAAACATTTCAAGAACCATCAATATTCCAACTCCTTATTATTTGGCATAAAACTTAACATCAAAAGTGAATGCTGGAATCCAAAGTAGACTTTATAACGGTATTCTTTGAAATATTCATCAACGTGCAAATAACCACAAATTATAATCAAGTCTAATGTGAATACCCTATGCAGTGCTAGTTTAATCATACTTAATTATGATTTAAACTGCAAAAATTAAAGAGGTTATAATAGTGTACACCGACTGTAAAAAAACGAATTAAAAATCGCGTTAGATGTCAAACTTCTTCGGCTTCTGCACCTGTATTTTCCGTTAGAAATCAATATTTTCCGTTACAGAGTGACACGAAGATGCTACCGCAATTGCCCACACCACATTTTGATTATATTTAAGATAACATGAAATGAACAACCTCTAAAACACCTACAGAAATTAAAAGGGTTCAAAAGTTGATTAAATTTAAGTTACGCATCTAGACAAAACTAAAAACAGTTTTAACTTGAGGAATGGCGTGGCATACAAATCACAGCTTAGTTTTGTCGCTGACATTGTTTTAACGATTGGGAATGTTCGACTAAAAATGAGATAAATTAGCCATTACTGACTTCACAAGGCTGAGACATCAACCACTTAGCAAGCTAACATTTTACTAGAGGACAGGCAAAAGAGCAGTAATCAATCAACACACAACTCAGCCAAAATGCACATGAAAACGGTACTATTTTCTTCTGGGAGTTTGAAGTGAACATGCACAGCAACAGATACTGCAAATTGCAACATGCAATGTTGTCCAGCAACTCTTCTCAGTGCACACAGGACAGCTGACTACTGCCTTCCTGTTTTAACCGCCTTTCCCATCCAGATATCTTGACCATCACATCGTCACACTTACTTTTAACTTTTCCAAAGGTTCCTACACCAAGCGTATCCCCAAGAATGTAGTGTCCAATCTTCACTCTCCCTTCATGTTTCTGTTTATCCGTCGCCATCTTCCCGCAGAAGCCCTACCTGCGCTGCTGCAGGCAGACGGACATGACGCTGCATAAACAGGAAAACGGAAGTGCCGGACGTCGGAAGTGACGTAAGAGGAGAAGCAATGGTGTCATTTTTTTACGGTCATAGCCAGCGAATTTCAAGGGGCTTGAAGTTGGGCAACGCTTTTGCGTTGGCGTTTAACAGTTTTGAGAGCACCTGCACTGAGAACAGAGCAGACATTTCATATTACAATACTCAAATATATACAATATTTGTTTTCTTATATATAAGTATAATTGTACGAATGTATATAAATGAGAAGTGAATCTTTAATCGTTTGCACGTTTTCATAATTGAGGAGGGACATGTATATATACTTTTAATTCAGTATTTTGACTGCTTATTAGGACTCTGAAAGCGCTGTACAACAAAATAGAACAGAAGCAGAAAGTGAAAAAGAAAAAGCACAGCAAATCAATTTAGTGAAAGGAAAAATAAGACTGAATTACACATCGGAAGCTTTTGTTAAAAGATCAGCTTTAAGAGAAATTTGAAAACGCTAACTGTCGCAGTCTGATGGTTTAATCAATGAGCTCCACAGACCTGGCGCTGGACCATTGTATGTTGTATACCACAGTATATAGTATACTGTAAGTATTGTACAGAGCCTGAACTTCTCCTGAGAGAGAAGGCCAGAATCACATCTACGTGTGAGCTGACTGAAAAGGTACAAAGAGAAAGGTGATGTTGTATCTGAACTGCCACAGTGTTCAAATTTTTTAATAAAAAGGCAGCTCAGAAATATGTCCCAGCCTGTTTAACAAGGTGTGATAGCTACAGACTTTAAGCCTTTGTAACGGATGACAACGAGCTGCACTCCATGCAGGATCTTGAACTTGAACTTTATTGCCATATGTAACCGGTACTGGTACAATGGAATTCTTACTTACTGAAAGTCTCTCGATTGTAAAACAAGTGTAAAAAACAAAACAAAGTGCAAACAGTGCATCAAGACAATATACAAACAAACAGTAGACAATGTGCAAGTAAACATGTAGACAGTTTGAATGTAAACAATACAGATGTGTAAACAATGACTGGAGATGTGCAATAGATAAGAAATCATAAAGAGGTAGATGGTGATGTTGTAGGTGTGGTCCGAGGGGGATGGCTAAATGTGTTCGCCAATCTCACTGCTTGTGGATAGAAGCTATTGAAGAATCTAGCGGTAAGTGTCTGTATGCTCTTGTATCTCTTGCCTGAGGGCAGTGGGGTGAAGAGCTCATGCCCGGGGGGGTGACTGTCCTCTGTGATGGCCAGAATTCTACCACGGCAGCGGTCCTCATAGAGCTGTTTAATCTCGGTGAGACCGCAGCCGAGGATCTTCTGGGCCATATCTGATATATTTATTTGATCTGATGCTAACCCACCCTCTGTATTTTCTGTGATGTCACCTTTAAGGGTGACACCTTGCTCCTGCAATCCTGGGTGCATCTTCTACCTTATAAGAGTGTGACAGTGGTTTTATCAGGGTTCCCACTTATTCTTACCAACAAAGTTCCAAAACCTTTCCATTACTTTTTTCTGCATAATTTACATCTCGCACGTCCTGGGTCTTCTTCTTTGTGGAGCCATATCTTGTATTTTTCCTCTGCTAACCAGAGATCACTGAAAACACATTTTCTCATATTTGTATTTTAATCAGTTAGGTAATATTGAAATTCACCTTTCTTCCAGTGAAAGACAAAATTTCCACCATGTGGAAAAACATTTCTGTATATACAATTTCTGTAAATAAGATGGCTTTGTACTTTTGGTTTTAATTGTTTAACTTTTAACTATAAAAATCCTGCGAGAGGGTCTGATGCGACACTATAATGTGTAATGTTAGCAACTGCAACGCCACATCCTTTTTAAAAGTCTGCTAACTTGTGATCAAAATTATGATACAGCCATGATTATATTGGGTCAATTAAAAAAAATCCTCAACTTTTCCAAAACTTTTCCAGGTGTGGAAAATAAAATGTCATTTTCCATAACGTATCCAGGATTTCCATGACCGTGGAAACACTATTTTTATATACTTTCAGAAACAACCGGTGCCGAGCTGTTCAGGACTGCCCCTCCTTAATGAAAATTTCCAAACCACTAGCAATCTTCAAGTGTGACATTCATAGGTCTACCTGCAGCCAAAATACTTGGGTGGGTGAAGACTGATACAGCATTAAAATCACACTTAGATGTAATTTGCAGAAATGTGTCTTATGTATGAGTAGATTATACTTCACTCATATAGAAGCTATGAAAGTAAATTTTTGTCTCCCCTTCACCCAATTTTCTTTCGCTTTTCATAAGAAAAACAGGTTCAAGATGGAAACTATTTTATAAGTATTAATGAGGTCAGACCAATTTACAAAATTTTAAAACCCTCATTACCAGTCCAGGAAATGTCTTTGTTCCTTCAAGAACAGAAACTACACAAAACATGAAGACATTTGCCTCCTCCAGCTTTAACTACTAGTAGTTCCCAGAAACTCCTACAGCTTTAAGAATGTTGTCGTCAGATTCACCATCACAGCCAAACAGCTCATCCTAAGCCTTAACAACCAATTATGATGTACCTCCTAGCCTGAACCTTGGATGTTTCCTTTTTTGTTCCAGGATACGCTTCACTGATGATCTTGCAAAAGCCAGTTGCCTTAACAGTTTGAATACTCCCTCAGTTACAGGCTCAATCTGGCCCAAAACCAAATGTGTCACAAAATGCACTTAGGTTCTTGCATATTTGACTGCTGCTCTATTTCCTATAGGAATCTTCAATGCATCTAATGGAAAACCACATTTTTATCAATCCAATCGGAAGTAATAGACTTGAAATTTGTTGATTGGGAAGTTGAAGTATTGTTAAATCAATGCCTTTGTATAGCGTAATAATTCCTCACACTTGCAAAGCTCGTTTCTGGACACTCAACTCAGTGTCATTTTTACCTACACCATGGCACAACATGCCAACCGTTATCAGAGAATCATTCATTGCTGCCTACTCCTTAAGGACATATTCATATAGAGGGCTATTTACAAATTCAAGATTTTCAAGATCTATAGCCAAACTTATAATAGTTACTGATAATCACAAATCCCCATTGAGTTTCCCCTTTGTAACCAGAGAAGAAAAAAACAACACAATCACTTTTAAACAGCATATTTATTTTAAACAGTCTGTCTAACTGGAGCTGGAAGCTGCTACTGCAGCTCTTTTAGGTTTTGGGGTTGTTCCCTCGCGGAATCCGTTTCTGAAAGAAAACAGCACAGCAAAATGTTACTACAAAGTTGGCACAAATTAGCATCACTGCAAAAATCCTCAAGACCCTTAGTGTTCTATGACTTTCTCTTATGATGAAAACCTAATTCACTTTATTCCTCATATTTGGTAACTTTTAAGGGTATTGCTGCGCTCTGCTCCTTGTGATGTACAGTGACACTTAAACCAAAATCCAGACATCAAGTTCCTTTCTAGAGGAAAACCCAATTTTTCAACCTTCAACTGTACTTATTCTCCTAGAAGAGAAACATGACTGTACATTGAATCAGAAACTGACCAACAAAAGATTTCTTACTATTATGCAGCAAATATCAAAACATAATGGAAGAGCTGAATTAACAAGAAAGAATGTTTTTAAAAAAGTATTAACTTCAACAGTTACAATGGGGAATTAAGTATTACTAGATGTGAAATAATGGCTTTAGATATATATAGGGTTATAAGCTTAGACAATTATCCAGCAGTACTTGAGATATTTCTTTGCAAGAAATCAAAAGTGCCACTTAGATGTGAAGCAAGGTGCTGCTCCAGTGTATCAGAGAACCGTGTCACATTACAAAGTGACACCAGGTGGAGCAATGTGCATGTCCCTAGCCTTAAACCCAGTAGCCTACTGCTCTTAAAGACAAGAGCTGTGGCCAAGTCTCAACAAGCCAATGTGATTACACATGCAGACTATTACAGCTTACCTCAGTAAAAATCTGAAATCACCGTAAAGTCATTTGTTCAGACATTTATTTTTGGACATCATTGATAAGCTGTTTAGAACTGCAGCGGTCTTAAAAGTATTTTTTTTGCAAAAAAAGGTCACGGGACAGGTATGCACATGAAATGTCATCAGTATCATGTTCATAAAAGAGTACTAGTATGTTTAGTATTAGTGCAATAAAAATGATAAAATGTTACTCAGCCACTTATAGCTTTTTAGCTATGTCATAAAAGGTTTGCATCCGATTGGCAGAAGAACAGGAAAAGGGTCAAGATTCTACATACATATCCAGCATGCTTTAAAACTGACCCTTAAGTCTAAGTGAATGCATAAAATCTTGCAACTTCTAATTGTTACATTTCCTACATTAAACTGACTAAGGCATAAAACATGATGCCACCAAAAAGTAAAATCTATGCATTAAAATAGGCCAGTGACCAACAATCATCAGTGATCGAAATGAGGGGCTGGTCTGCAATTCTTTATACTGACTTATCTCTGTATACTTCATTCTTATCCTGCTCTTTTCTTGACAGCAGAAGCTTGACTTCTCAGGCGTCACAAACCTACAGCAAGCTCTTACTTTCTATCTACAGCACAATCCCTTGTTATGCAAGATAAACAAATTAATTTCCCACAAAATGAAACCTATGCAACTCCACAGGTCTTCTTAAATGTTTAGTTTGCAACTCACACTTAAGAAATTAAGTGATAAGCAAATAAGACGCGTTACCAAAAAAATACTGCCATATAATGACATGTTCAACAAAGCCCTAGATGCCTCGATTAACAGTAACTGTTTGCTATCTTTCCAGTTTATCCATAGCTAGCAATATGAAAACACTACTGGATGTGAGAAGTATTTCTTTTAAACTGGACTTAAAAGCTAGATTTAGTATTTAAAATATCAGCTCCAGCAGATGATTGTCGTTTTAAACCATCTAGCAAAGTGCAGATCACAAGGCTACTTCTAATGGAACTACAGAGATATTTCACCATGTTAAATTTCCCTGTTAAAATTCCTGATAGCTACTCACAGTCATTATGCGAACAATTAACATAACCCACCTAGAAATTTCACAGAACACGCTTAATCGGAACCACTCTGTGCTCAATGTCACCCTTGTTCTCATTTTAAAAGCAAACAATCCTCACCTGAACCTGCGGTATACAACCTTCAGATGCCTCATGCGTCCTGTTCCAGTGGTATTGCGCCTCTTGGCCTTGGCACTCCAGTTGTCTGCAAGATAGGAGGAAATTTTCCAAAGGTCTTAATATCTACTCTTAACCCCATGAAACAATCTTTTCAAGATACAACGTAGGACAATGTGAAGACAATGTACTCCTTTCCAGTGTCCGTCTCTTCAAATGAGCTATACAGCCAGCTTTGATTAAGGTGGCTTTCCCATCACCAGCAACTAACAAACTATCCTGTCAGATGGCAGTTGTGCAAAAGGGACAAAGAGAATCCAGAATGGTTTTACAGAGGCTGGATACTGCTTCACTCGCTAGACTCAAACAGGGTGATACATAAATTACCGCTGATTTATGTCAAATTATTAATGTATTAAAAAAAGAATCAGCCCTGCAGATTTCCAGCAGCTTAGAAGTGAATCTGGACGAGACTTCCCAAGTGGCTCACCAAGTATAGATGCTCAACCATCTGCAGTGTGAGCATTGTTTAGGAGGAATAGGGTAAAAAAACAAGCACTTCCAACCCAATGAGTTAATGCTTTCATCTCAAGACTAGACTACTGCAAAGCTTTGCTAGCTGGATCATCCAAAACATTATTTCAGAAACTGTATGTCCAGAACTGTGCTGCACCAGTGCTGACCAAGCCTAGAAAAGACAAACATATTCCTTTGGTGCTGAAAAACCTGCAGTGGTTACCAGCCTCTTTACGGGACCGACTTTAAAATTCTCTTGTTGACCTACCAGGCACTACACGGATCTGTCTCCTGTGTACCTTGAAAAGTTACTATCTCCACAGCTCCCAGTTCCCTCACTCCATTCTGCCGGCTCAAGGCTCCTGAATGTTTCAAAGACCGCATGCTGGGGGCCTGAGCCTTTTCAGTAGTAGTTGTATCACAAGTGCTTTACACTTCATATTTAAAACACACTCTCTGGATATGTTTTTAATCCTCGTCGCAGAACTTACCCGTTCTTGACGGCCATCAATTTCTATCAGGTTTCTTTTAATTTCATAATTGACATTTTTATACATCACTGCCTTGAGAATGCTCTCGAGTGAAAGACGTATCTTATACAACCATAAAACTGATGAACAGGAATGGGTTGGAGACATGCACTTCCAGCCTTGTTCTAGCAGTACAGGCTTTCCGAACAGAAATACCGCCCTTGCTTCTTGCCAATGGGGGCAAGCACACTTACACTTTCTCTTGCGCTTGGCTGGGTATCCACATTTTCCGCAAGTGGACTTCTGGAGGTGATAGGCCTTGGAGCCACACCGGCGACACAGTGTGTGCGTCTTGTTGCGACGCTTCCCGAATGACGATGTTCCCTTCGTCTACAAAGCAAAAAAGCCAAATACACAAAAAAAAACATGTCAGTTCCACTTGGACTGTAGCATCAAAAATCACCTCCTGAAAAGTGAAGGTCTCGTCTCAGGTAAGACGTGGAATCAGTGTATTTTCATAAGTTCAGACATTTTGTTAAAAAAACATCACTGACAAGACACTTCGCGCTTCAATCAAGTTCTTTTTGTCAGAAAACGTTCCCCGAAGAAGTGTTTTTACACGTCTCGACTGTTCCGTGTATTGATTATCTGCACACTTTTCCGAAACGTTTCCAAAGCACAATAATGCAGCTCACAATGAAATATTAGCCACGGGCATTACATTTTCAAAATATGCACGAAATCACTACTACTAAGTGCCACCACAGTGTAATAACGTTTACATTCCACAACGTATTAAGTTTATGATTGAGATCATTCATAATTAAGACATGCATCAAGGCCTACGGAGCCAAACCCGTTGGAACTTTTTATATAACGCTACCACTTCACGTTTTCGCTTCATTTGTATGTGTATTATATAATAGATATAAATCGTGCGCTTTGGCAATGTAATTAAAATACATTCTAAATGGTTGCAATTTTGTTCGTTTTCTTGAAAGCCAGTGAGAACACTATAAAAAAACATGTTCAATAATAAAGGCTTAAAACTGTAAATTCGACATCATCCTACGAAATTTTACTTAAAAATGCATATATACGTCTTACACTAGCACACTGTTACAATTTCAGAGACAAACAACAACCCAAATTTCCGATGTTATAAGATCCTTTATAAGGCAGCCGTGAAACACTCACCATCTTCCTCCAGAGGCTGACACGATAGAGACCGGAAAAGAGTCTGGTGTTCCACTAAATCAATTCCGTTTTCTTCCGGTGGAAGCTCGGAACCAACGTTTTCAAGTCTCTTATTTACTATTCAATGCTATTAATGTTAGATATTCGTAAGAAAAGCGTTTGTTTAAAACGTTGCATAACGTACTTTTGATCTATATTAATTACACATTAAAGTCTATTTTTAATAGACACATGACCAAAATTATACCAACATTAAGAATTTAACAGCAGGTCAGGCTTTCTGAGCAGAAATACAGCCCTAACGTCTTGCCGATGGGGAAAGCATACGTATCTTGTGCTTGGCTCCAAAGTTCACACTTCCATGAAAGCAGACTTCGAAGAAATGAAATGAAGTAAAATGGGATATAATGAATATTGATTCTGTATAGAATGGATGTGAATAGTTTAATGGGATTTGAAGTACTGAACAAACTTATCCAAAAAGTAAATCAAGTAAAAAAAAAAATGGTATCCCAACAGGTTCCATAGTTCACTTAATAAAATAAAGCACTTTATAAAATGATTAGGAAACAACTAATTTAGTTAAAAGAAGTACTATGAATTGCAAGCATTGATAAAAGGACATATTAGAAATGTTAAGAGAGAAACAGAAAGGAACATTTATATTGTTCCATCTTCTAAGCAATTTGAAAGAACAATAAAGTCAAATAAAATGTTAGGAGATGTATTTTAAAGTATAACATTTATTTTAAAAGATGTTATAAAATTTTATAGTACACTAGTAAGGCCTCACTTACTATACTGTGTACAATTTTGTTGACCACAATAGAGAAAATAGATTGGGGAAATTAATGTGCTAAATTGACTTGATGAAGGACATGATCTTGTTTCATCTTGAACAAAGAAAACTACTAGGGGACCTAATACAAGGAGTCAAAATCCTCAAAGACATAACATAGCAGTGTCAAACCAAGACACGATTGAAGACAAGTCCCAGCAGACTTCTTCTGAATGACCAGCGAAACATGAAAGAGAAGAAAGTTCCCAAGTGGAAAGAAAAGTGGAAGTGCTTTTACAACTGAAAACAGGAGGTACTTCTTCACCCTAAAGTTTGTGGGAGTATGGAACAAGTTACCTAGCTGATGCCCTAGTTTCTTTCAAAGAAGTGCTGGATTAGAGCCTCGGATCAATTACCTCCTAACATCTAAAGGAACTAGATGGGTCAAATGGTCTCCTCTCATTTGTAACTGTTCTATATGCAAGTGAAATTAATTTACAGTAAAGTTCCTCCAGATGGCAGTGTCCATTGCTAAAAGATAGCTGGCTACAATTCCCTCTAAGACCATTTCTAAACCAGCACCTTCTCTTTTGTACACACACCAACCTTAACATCCGCGAAATCACATTATTAAAGATTATCTTACTGCAGATTTCATAGGGTATTTTGAAAAGTTACTTTGATGAACACACTCAAGAAACATTTGAAAGCATTTTATGAACAAAAATCAATCCTAACTTCTCCCAAGAAAATCTTAACATGAGAACTTAGGTTTTGTGCAAAGGACACAAACTGGTTTATATAATAATAATAATAATAATAATAATAATAATAATAATAATATATAAAGTGTAATATAAAATAATGTTAACTGTTATCATAAGCACAGGGTCTTCAGTCTTGATCCTGGACTTAATTTTCTGATTTTCATTGCAATTGGCTTCACTGCCACCAGGCCTTATTGACCATTGTTTAATTAGTTAAGATAATCATGAACTACTAATCACCGTCCCAAAAGACTGGAGCTCCCCAACAACAGGGTTGGAGACTACTGACCTGAATAACCTTTGAAGCACAACATATGGTGGATCGCACTCTTTCAAATCCATTTTAAAGACCAGTCATGCTTCACAAATCCCAGTGCTTATGTACTTTGTTTCTTTGTAATAAATAAACTTTTTGTCAGATATAAAATTAATTAATCCATATTTCCAGCACTGACCATTGTTCAACACATAGTAGCTGGAGGTCAATGTCAGCCACGTCTTCCCTCAGGTCCTGTTGCTAGTGTCTGTACAGATCTGTTTCTTCTGTTTTTGTCCTTCTACAAGCCCTTTAGCACCAGTTGCCCTTCTGGAGACCTTTTATGAGGCATCAACAAGGAAATGCTTTCTGAGCCATGGAGCACAGAATATGTAATGTAATGCCCCAGTTTTAGCTTAACTAGGGCACTGTCAAATTTATTGTATCTTCTCTAGAACTGCTTATTAAGCACCATGTCTAATCATCCATCCATCATTGTTGGTAAGACACCTTTCCTGGTGAGTGTTGCAGCAGACCAGATGCAGGGTTGATGCGGGGTCCAAGGCAGAATTAAATGCACATGGGACCCTGGTCACAGGACCATAACTCAGGAACAGTTAAGCATGGCCAATCAATCTTAGCCAGCTTGTGTGTGGGCGGTAGAATGAACCTGGGGCACCTGGAGAATACACCAGCTCCACACAGACAGTTTCCCGATGTCAGAATTGAACCAAGGGCCATGGACCTACGAAGTATCACCCCTGAGTGCAATGACAACTGTGTGGCCCAATACCAATACAGGAGTAAGAATAAAGTGCTTTCACACATTGTATACATATTTCTTTAAATACACAATTATACATCTGCCAACTTAATAATACAATTGTTGAAATATGCATGGCTGCCTAGAAAATTAAGAGAAAGATTATAGAGTAATATATATATACTGTATATGAGTGTATTTTTAAATAGACTGCTCATTAATACCATAATATTGTACTGTGAGTTGATTAGACAAGGTTGATTTCCAAAAAATACTTTTATTCAGAAATAAACCAACAATAAAATAAACCAACAATCCTCACATACAGTACCTCTATATATCTGCTCATTCTTTCAGCTTTTAAAGCTGCAGCAAAGTCTTCTCATTTGCATGCAATATTTTTGTGGACCCTTTAATTTTCCTTTCCCTTCCCCCAAACAGGTCCCCTTAGCCCAGTTAGTTAACCTGCAAAAACAATGCACATACCTGTATAAGTTGTTTAAAACACTAACTCAAAATACACACCCTTTGCACATAATTGTATTGCAGACAATTCAGAACTTGGCATCTAACAATCTGAAATTCTTACAAACTATCAGTCTCAGAAAACTTTAAGCCATTTTACTGAAGCAGCCAAGGTCACAATCCATGCCATGGCTGCCACTTTGCTCCAATGTGTATTTACTGTCACTGGCACTGCTTTTGTACATGGCTTGTGTTTTAATGCACAAAGTCAGTAGGACTAGATTGAATACAAGCTTGTAGCAAACCTCTTTGCCAAATGAGTCACTGAGGTTCAGCACAAAGAGAAGCATAGCACAGCCCTGCAGAGATATAGAGGTGTTGCTCTTTTATGTAAGAAGACAACATCTCCAGTTTAACCCTCAAAGGTCCCATGTTTTGAGACATGAGTAACAGATTCACTGAGAACACAAATGTGAATTCGTACAAATACACCCTGTGTATCTTCATATGGAATCCTTCATTTTTATTTTATAGAATCCTTTTTTTATTTACACATGTCCATAGTATCACATAAACAGGTATCCGGAGTGGAGACATATCATTTTGTTATGCTTTTGGTTTGGAAAAAATAAAGTTTTTTTTATTTAACCAAATACTGACAGAATTATTCATAATAATGTATGAATAAGTCTGAATGTAATAAGCCCTAAACTTACATTTTAAGCGATATGCTTATATCAGCTTAGAATATTTTGCCTTCTTGTTTCCAGAGAGCTGCAGCTTTAACATTAAATATATCTTGTGGGCAAAGTGATGAAGCAGTAGTGAAAGGACCTGAGAGCAGAGGTTATAATCAGTGATTGGATTAATGAAAGCATGTGTAGATTTAGTAATGAGAAGGGACTTTGTATTTTTCTTGCATGCAGTATATAAAAATATCATAATTATGTTTTCTAAAGGTAAACCGTTATTTATATACCTATTCAATTTTTAGACAGAACAAGGATTGTACATACATTTGCAAGAACATATAAGGTTAAAATGGCTAGTTATGCTATTATATACTGTATACATACATTCGTTTAAGTCTTTTTGTAAGGATCCAGTACATGTATATCTATTTAATGATGTTATTGTCATGAAGTAGTTCGAGTAGGTAGCTGCATCAGCATGCGTAGACTGCAAAGGAACAAGTAAAGGTTTTTTCCACACTGATAAGAGAAGAAAAGAAACAAAACATTTTGCCTGTGGAGCCTTCTTCAGGTACAATTATTGTCATGTTTTTCCCAAATGTGTTTATCATTATTTGATAAATTGTAGCATGTAATTCTGGACCTAAATTGTTTTCATTACTTTCAAGCTATCTTTATTGAATTATAAAACATATTTGTAAACTAAATTAAATACTATTTTATAACCTCAAATTTGAGCACAGCAAACAGAAAGAGGCAGAAACAGAAGGGTTGTTTCTTCTAAAGAAAAAGAGTATAGTAGCAATAAGCCTTTTAGAAATATCATTGTCAGGGACATTCTACCCCTGGAGAGAGTTAATGTGCAAAGAAAGAGACACATGATCAGCCTTTAGCAAAGACTATGAAGCAGCCTTGGTTTAATAAGGTTTACATATTGGATACTCCTGTTAAAAGAAGCTAGTTTTATCTCCTATGAAAAACATGATACTTGTGAAAAGAGAAAGTAAGAAAAGTGAAAAGGCATGTTACCATTTTTTTTTTCATTTTTCTAACTGCAGGTTGAAAGTTTAAATTGCATAAAATTATAGAATTGATGTTTCATACATAAATATTGTATTGGATATTTTGTAATGAAGTCAAGCATGATTTAAATGTTATGTAGCCTAAATATTGTTGTACCGTTTAGTACAAATGTTTGAAATAAATGGAGACGCACATGCATGTTTGTGTGGTGGGGATACAGTAATTTACAGTGCCAGTTTACACTGCTACAAATTCTGAATAGTTCAGACTCAAATGTCAAGTTAATTTGCACTCCTGTTAATGTAATGTGAAACATGCATTTTTGTATTCTTCTGATTGCTTTTAAGAGTGATTTTGGGCCACTTTTAGAAATGCACAAGTTGTCTACTGTGAGAATGCATCATGTGCCTCAAATAATTCCTGTAATAATTAGAACTAGGGGCATCACCTGAATCTGTTTAAGATGATTATGTTTAAGCTGTGCCAATTGTAAAAAGACCATGAACAGGCATGCTCATTCAGAGAGTTCACACTGGTTTAATTACATTCAGGGCTGGCCCTTGGCTTAGGAGAACAAGGCAACTGCCTGGGGCTCCACAGACACCAGGGGCCACTTCAACGTGCAACAAAACAGTTTTTTTTCATCAGCACATTCACAAACTGGAGGGAAAATATCCCCTCCAGTGGCTCTTTCTGTCGCCGCTGTGCTAATCTAGGCTGTTAAAGATAGTTATAAATGATAATATTATTATGAATGTACATGTAGTGGTTTATTTCACCATCTTCTTCTCTGTAAACTGACAATCAGTGTGATTTCAGCTGCTGCTACACCAAATGCTGCTTGTTTAATTTCAGAAAGTAGAAAATGTTATGATTAGTTTAACTACTCTTTCTTTACATCTAACGTGTAATGAAACATTACTAGTGACCTTTTACTTGTGTTGTGTATGTTGTAACAGTCTTGAATTAAAATCAGGTAGTTGCAACTGGTAAACGCACATTGTCCTGCAAAAGGATGTGCCTATCCAGCACTGAGAAAAGAAGAGCAGGATAAGTGATGTCAAAACTGAGGCATGCCAAATCAAGTCATTGTAATAATGTTTTTGTATTTCATTTGGTTTTAAGTCGATCAGATCCATGTAAGTAGTGAACAGTAAACAAGCCACATTTTCTAGCTCGACATGTAGAAATACTGAGGTGTTTTACTAGAAAGTTAACAGATTTATGTTTCACGTTATTACTTTTAATGTTAACAGGCATCATGTTTGTAAAATGTGTGCTTTTTCTTCTTGTTTGTAAGTTATTTATTATATGTTCTCCAAAGCCGGTTAATACGAGTTTTCTAGTTATGTGATTCATTTATTTAATTATTCTACAGTGCATAGTAAAATAAGGTTGGGGTGGGAGCTGATGTTAGTAGTGAATGTGCAAATTGCAATGTGGAGGGTCAACATTTTCAAGATCTTGCACAGGGCCCCCAGAAAGCTGGGGCTGGCCCTGATTACATATAAACAGAAATTAATAAAACTAATGTGCTTGTGAGAATGTGTCATTTATTTTTCAAAAAAATACTATAGTACAGTTATATAGTACTGAAAAATAACGGCAGTAAAATTAATGTCTTCCTTAATTTGAGAAAGGTTTTTATATTACAGTAATTAATTTGTCCACCAGGGGTTCCACTTCTAACACAACGTGTATTACATTTTTACTTAGACCAAGATAAATGAAGCATTTCTGAACCTTTGGCACATCTGCCAATCTCAATTTCAGACCCACAATTTTGTGATTTTACATTTCATAAAGTATAAATGCAAAAACATTTGGCACAAAGAAAGTTTCAGAAATGTATCAGGCAATACATTTTCTGTTGGCGATCAGTGAATATGCTAAAGTTTTTATTTGACTCTGGCCAAAGGATAATAAAAGAATTGTTGATTGTAGGTGTATGTGGTTGTAAGACACCAACCACGCACTCCAACTTTTTAATGATTTTCAGTTTCAGGGCACCGAATGCTACATTTTTACCATGGACATCACATCTCTTTACACCATCATTCCCCATAATGACGGCCTTACAGCCCTCAAGCACACGCTTGATCCACCCACCCACACCCTGGTATGCCTTGCAGAATTGGTCCTCACACTGAACGCATTCTCTTTCAATAATCTTTTTTACCAATAGGTGAGTGGAGTTGCCATGGGCACCAGAATGGGACCCAGCTATGCCAATATTTTTGTCAGCTGGGTAGAAGAACGCTTCTTCACTTCCTACACTGGCTATGTCCCTGCCCTCTACAAGCGTTATATTGATGACTGCGTCGGTGCCGCCACATGCTCCAGCGATCAGCTTGAGTGCTTCCTGCACCATTTCACCAACTTCCACCCGTCCCTCAAATATACGGTTAACATATCTTCCACTGCTCTTCCGTTTCTAGACATCAACTTCTCCATCAGCTACCCCCGACTCTCCACTTCAGTTTATTACAAACCCACGGATTCACACAGCTATCTCCTGTATAGCTCATTTCACCCCAAACACACTAAAAACTCTTTCCCTTTTTCACAGTTCCTTCGGCTACGACGATTATGCAGCGACAACATCGACTTCGAGAACCAAGCCTTCAAAATGTACTCCTTTTTCATCAACAGAGGATACCCCAGCAGTTTTATTGGCAGGGCCCTTGCCCGAGGCAGAAACACCCCTCGGACCATCAACCCAATCAGGAACTCCCGCCGTAACAACCGCATTCCTTTGGTGCTTCCCTACCACCCTAACACACTTCCTATCCCCAGGACTATTAACGACAACTTTTCCATCCTACAGGATGATCCCTCCATTGGGGCCCTCTTTTCTGACTGCCCCATCATCTCATATCGCCGACCACCTAATCTACGCAACCTTCTTGTTCACAGCTCCCTTGACCACCCTCAGCAATCATCCACACCAGGCACTTTCCCTTGCAACAGAGCTCGCTGTATCACCTGCAAATATACATCCAACACCACACTCATTCAAGGCCCCTCAGGACAATTCCGCATCACCCAGAGGGCATCTTGTACTGTACCTCCAGCAACCTTATTTACTGTATCTCTTGCAGTAAATGCCCAGCCATCTACATTGGAGAAACAGGAAGGAGACTCGGAGACCGCTTCAGAGAACATGTCAGGGCTGTGAAGATTAAAGATCTCTCCAAGCCCATTGTTTCTCACTTCACCTCTGACGGCCACGACCACTCTAATCTCTCCGTCTGTGTTCTCAAAGATGGTTTTCTGAACTCATACATCAGAAAGACTACCAAAACCAAACTTATCCTGCAGCTAGGATCACACCTTCCCCCTTCTCTTAACGACAGACTACTCTTCTTTTAAATTTTCTCCATTCATTGGAAGTTTCATTTCACACCACTCTACACCTGTTCTGACTTCACACCTCTTGATTGGCCTCTCTTTCTGTCCCCTGCTCCCGCCTCTCACTCCTCCTCTCTCCCAGCCTTTGTTCTCCCGCTACTTTACCTTTGCCTACTACCTTATCTCTCTCACACCTGAAGAAGGCTCCAAGGCCGAAACGTTGTGTTTTCTCTCTTCTTTTTTTTCAGCATGGAATAAACCTATTACTTGATCTTTTGGAACTGTCCAAATTGATTAGGAACCAAAATCTACTTGAAAGAAGGCTAAGAAGAACCTAGGTAATTTTAATCGATGCATGTTATTGTAAGTCGTTTTTATGAAAGCATAATAGTATGGCAATAACATACAGTAGCAAATTAACTAATACATTACTAGATGTATACATATTAAGCAATAATTTATATAGTTCAGGTGGGTAACTGCTTTAGCATGTGTAGGCTGCAAAGGAATAAGTAATAGGTCTATTCCATGCTGAAAAGAGAAGAAAGAAAACAAAACGTTTCAGCCGTGGAGCCTTCTTCAGGGTTTTCTTTCTTCTCTTTTCAGCATGGAATAAATCTATTACTTGTTCCTAATAAATTATATATACTGTACAATGTAGCTAGTTTAAAAAAATGTGGTGTCTCACATAGTCTCACATAAAGATCAATGAAAATAAGTCTGAATTTATACCTTTTATATGCACCCTTTCAAGTCTTTCAAATAACTGTTGCTAAAATGTTCCTTTCACATTTTATAATGTATGCATGTCCATATCAGAAAATATACAATGCAGTACAAATCAGCTTTGCAATATTAGGAAGACAATTTTGGGCTCACTGAAAAATAAACACCCTTAATTTAATTAAATGCTAAGAAATCAAATAATATCTTAGGGATGAAGGGATTTAAAAAGATTTTGAAATAGAAGATTTGACAGATGAATGATGTGCCTGCTACACTTCGGCACACCTGATAAAAATATGAATCACCATGAAGCTTTTATAATTTATTCATATTCATAGTCATTGAATATAAAAATGTAGTATAAAAATAAAAATGTAAAAATAAAAATAAGAATCCCAAAATGAAGAATTCAGAGTAAAGAAGAAGAATGTCTCTTCACAGGAGCTGGTTAATTCTGCCAATGAAACAGAAGATACTGTAGATTCAAGATGCATAGATTGGACAGCTTTACAATTGCCATCTGTGTAAATGTTACAGAGGTAAAAAAAAACATGCTACAAAGTTGTGTCATTGAAAAGCTGCAAATAAATACACATACAGAGCTTTACAGCATGTACAGTAACAAATGGAGAACAGGAAAAAAGGGCAAAATTAAATTGGACATTCAAAGATGTACAAAGAGGCCAAAATGTTCATCATCTGCATTAGACATTAGATTAACCAAAATGGGACAATTCCTTGTACCCCTGGAGATTGGACAAAGTACTTTAGTCTGAAAATAGAATACTTATTGAACTCAATAACACTGTGAATTGGGAATAATGAGATGTGACATCGATGCTTTAAAAAGCTGTTGTATATTGCCAAAGCCTTTTTTGGTTCAAGGTTTTTGGGAATATCTTGACTGTCTTCCTGAGTTTGTAGGGCATCTATTCCTGATTCTGTTGTCACACCTTTCTCACTTATAAAAAAGGGCAACGTTATAATCTTTGTTTTCGTAAGAAATTGTTAAATATTTCATATTTCACATGGTAATTTGTTTTTAGCTTTTGTAATTTCATCCGAAAAAAATATTATTTAACAAAATCAAAAATCAATACATTGAAAAGAATAGCGATTACTCATTGTTGCCTATATACAGTACAGTATATACTGTATGTATTGTGTGCAGTAAATCAGTATGCAGGCGGAGCTACCAGCTGTCCTTGAAGGGATGCAATTGTGACCTTGTTTTCACCGATGACTTGAGGAGCAGGCTAAATGAACTGTGCGGTCTTCAAAAACACTCATGCTATCCAAACCTATCGTCATTACTATCTTACTACAGAGAGCTAATAGTTATGTTCGTGTAAATATACAATGAAATGCGGTAAAAAGGCGCTTGCTTATTAGACGCAACCCACACGGTCTTCTTTGACTCGCAATAGTGAATCCCAGTCACGTCTGGAAGCCAATACCGTCTGTTTGGATCACTGAACAAAATTGGAACTGGCTGCGTTCCTCTCGCAGATTGCTGGGAGAAGCTGTAATGCAGTGATCGAGCCGAGGTTCTCCTTTGCATTTGCCTACCTACCAGACATCATTTGACAGTGTACAAGATGAGTGGGGCTTTACAATTTGAGAACCTAATGTAACGAGATTTCAATTTCTTTGGTTTGCTGTCTCAATGGGTACGGATTTTTTTGGTCTCACTACGAGCGCTTCGGAAGATATACATAGAAAACAGCAATAATTGCTTATTGTGGCCAGTAAGCACATTTGCTGTTGACGTACAGTATAGTGAAGTTAAGGTAATGCCATCCTGAACGCTACACTGGGCAAATATGAGTGACCAAGTCTGATTGTGTCGCGTTTGGGTCCTCCGAAATAGACGCTTATTTTATGGTTGTTATCTTAAATCACTGGATTCCAGAGGAAACAATGGGATACTCGGACCCTTCCGGGAGAGATTTGCTAGGAAACAGATCGCTTTGTTTTATTTTTATTTGTGCATTTGGACTGGTTACTTTATTACAACAGATCATTTATGGGAAAAACTACTTAAAGAGGTACGTTGAGCCTATCCTTTTTAAAAGTTAGCCAGGTTTGATCGAAATGACGCGAAAAAAGACATCCCGAAACGATATTAAACTTTATTTTGGGGGGAGAATTAAGGTGGTGCCTTTTCAAATTACAATGTGTATCAGTGTATACTTAAACATGCACAGTATTAAGGTTAGATAATAATAAACATATTTATACATTTGTTTTACATGGATTGGTTTAAATCCGTCTTTGAACATATAATTGGTTAAACACATTTACTATTATTCAAATAAATATATGTGGTATAAAAAATTCTTGTAGAAAATAGGATACTAATTAGAAAGTATATAGGTTTACACAGGATATGATCTCCTGTGATCTATAATAGCGCTTATTCCTTTGACTGATTTCTTTGATTTTTTTTTAAAAATACAGTGTGCGATTACAGTTTATGTAATTTCATTTAAGATTCGGTAGCCATAAGTAAAAGAAAAATATTTTCGACTTTGGGTTTTGTATTAATTTAAGTTAGAAACATCAGCAGTCGAGTTAAAAAAATAAAAAGGAGTTAAAAATAAAAATCCTATTCTTGAATTCTACTTGTAATCAGTGACACATGTGTGCCATTTGGCTCATATGGTGTATAGTAAAGATGGTTTATGCATCGAGGAATTTACCAAGGTATTCCTTGAAAGAAAGCGGAAAAGCATGTCTATAACTGATTATTTTCCGTTTGGACACCCTAATTTGTATCATCTGAGCAGAGGTTAATTTCCTCTGGTTTATTTTCAATGATTATTTTATTTTTGTTATTTGTGGTATTTTAAATCGCTTGAACAGTAGCACGTATTTATAAATGAAGCATTGATACACTGAGCCCTTGGAATGTTGGTAATTTTCTTTCATTGTTATTTAAAAATTGGCTAGGGAGTTTTAATAATACAGGAACATTTCTGTAAATATTTTGTGATTCACACAACATTATGTACTATGCTGTTACTGCCTTCCATGTCATATGATAGATTGAAAAGAAGAAATGTCAGTCTTATAGTCCTAGCCATGGGTTCTTTTTATACTTTTCATATAAATATGAGTGCCGGCTATTTGTCTCATTGTAATTAAATTTTTTATTGAAAATTGTTATTATGAAAACATTTAGGCATTCTTCCTCCTTTTTTCAGATGATTAAAACTTGCTCATTTGGTAACTAAAAGGTTCAGTTAAAAAAGAGTCCTGCAATTCTTCAACATACTTTGGATGGTGGGAGAAAGGTTAGAAAAGTAAGACATACCGTAGGTCAGGGTTGGTCAACACTAGATCTATAGGCACTATCTAGCAGGGGTAACGTGTCAATCTTATAACACATTTGTAAGGACTTGGAACAAATGGATGTTTTGTAAATACATTGGTTCTAGTAAGTCAAACCTAATCATTGTGATCATTATAGTGTGATTACATCTCTAAACTACCTAACAAATCACCTGGTTAAGTGGTTAAAATAAAAGTGTTCCAAGTACAGTATATGGAAATTGAAGATTTAAAGTTAGACTAACCTACAGTATAAAGCTGGCTAGATTGTGGGTTTCTGGCTTTCCAGGAATAGGGTTGACCATTCCTGGCATTGACACTACTCAGGTTTCTATCCTGAACTTTAACACTAACAATCAGCACATTTATTTTACCACAAGTCTCTCAAGGACACAATTTCTAATTCCTTTTGGGCTTTGATCTACTGTACAGGAGCTGCAGAGTTAATGCTTCAAATTACATCATTTCAGAAGGGATTTCTAAATATAAAGGAGACAATTTATTATGAAGGTGTTACTTTTTTCCGGTAGGTTTGTGGTAATAGGCTCAAGTTTTTTCTTTTGAAATTGTGGAGTCATCCTCATTGACTGCTTTCTGCACAGGACCTCATTCTGTAAGACAATGGTCATGAATGTTTATAGTGATTTACCATCCATTAGACTAGTGAATATTCTGTTCACAGTATAAAAAGTATTTTTTGTGGTTTGTGGGATGATAATCTGATAGAAATTTGACTTTGTTTACAGAACAATTAATTGCCTTGTTTTCATATTAACTGTTTCCATTGTCACAGATGCTAATAAGAGAGTGTTCTCTCAGACAACTGTAGGTTATAGTATTTGTCTTTCACAGTTTTAATGTTGAGTGGATATCTTATTGATTCTCGTAAGCTCCTTGTAGGCTTGCTTTGTAGGAAAAAATATGTTGAAGATATCTCTTAGAGTATGTGTGTTGTCATTATACTGTATTTTAAAAGTGTGTGTCAAAGAACAGCTTGAGATCTTCATTAAATAAAGGTTATACTGCATAGTGTTTTTTCTCTTTCAAAAAGGCCCCGATAGTACAGTATTAATTTAATTGGTGACTCTAACAATGTAGGAAGGGAATCAATCTGTGTTTCTGGGATGCATTTCTCAGTATAATATTTACTGGGCTTCATTCCATTTTGAGATACTTAGCCCTTTGAAATGGTGCACAGTGTGTGCAATTGTATGTTTAAGAAGGAAAATGCAGCTTCAAATTAATTTACAAATGAACAAATCATTTGCCACATTAAGCCACCAAGCAAGATATGTTTGTTTGAGCCAATTAGGAAGCTTTTGCTTAGAACATGTTATGCAGGCTTTTCTACTCATTTTGTCTCCTCTATAAGAGGTGATGGCACTACAGAGCCCCACTTAAACAGCCAGTTATATATTGGAAGCAAAGGTGTATATACTGTATCATTTTCCACAGAAAGCTGACAAGGGCATCTCAATAACTTCTCTTTGATGTACAAGTCGATGTTTAGTAAGGAACTGAACACATCACTGCCAATGTCACAAATTCAGTCAATGAGATGCAGGTGTGAGATAATGAACTGTAGGTCTTTGAATAGTGAGATACCTTGGAATGTTTATATGAGAATGAAAACTATAATCTGTTTCTCACATGTACTGTATAATTCTTAAGTGCTTGCTTAATTTTAGATTTCTCTGTAAATCTAATATTCTCCCAGGGGGGTTAGGCGGCAACTGTGATTTCTACGACCTTGACTCAGTTTGTTAAGTGGTACAACAGGGAAGAATATTGCACTGCTTAGAAGAATTGGCTTCTCTGGCTCTTAACAACCTGCAGGTCTATTCATATTACTGTATGTATGAAAGTGTTTAAATTAAAAGAACCATTCAAGAAGAAAGACAGTTTGCTGTTTATTATATGTACTTAAGTGCTGTATCATGTTTTAAAATTTTATCTCATTGAACAAGAACAAATGCCAAGAATCATTTGAAATTACAGATAATTTTATTTTTTTGGCAGCTGCATTACAATTGTTATCTGTGTCTGTCTCTGTGTCTCTGTCTTTCTCTCTTGTAGTAGGTCTCTTTTTTCTTTACAGAAACATTTTCATACCTTTCGCAATGCTTTTGAGTAAGTCAGAGCTCAGCAATGAGTGTTGCATTCATAAAGATGTCACTGATATCACAAAATGAGATGTACATTTCCACTACATTGCCCTGCACATAATAAACACATTTTCACTATATTGCTCTTCACAATATAATCCATGTTATTTTCAGGGTTTGTTGTAGGAAATGAAGGACCCTGTAGGTACTATATATGCTTTTGTGTTATTGTTTGAGTAGTGAGAATGTATTGCTTATGTTATAAGACTGTATGTGTCTGAAAAAAAAACAGACTGATTGAAAGCTAAGTCAGGTCAGTCTTGTGGCCTACACAGTTTTGGCTAGTATAGAGAAATCATGTGTAGGCATGTTTTCTGTGTTCTCTTATCAATCTTCTCTGCCATTAGAGTAGTCTAGTCTAGTCTACCATTAGATTGTATTATCTAAAACTATATGTTCAAGGTACATTTGAAGCATGAATCATGACTGAAAAAATGACTTTGACCACCATAGAACTGCTTTCTCATTATGCCACTAATATTATTATTTAACATGTTTATGAAATGGTGGCATGGTGGCACACTGTTTAGAATTGCTGGCTAGCAGCACTGGGGCCCTGGGTTCAATTCTAAATCTGGGGGTGCTATCTGTGCAGACTTTGTATGTTCTCCCTTTGTTGATAAGCTGCTAGGCTAATTTGCTTCTGGGAAAATTGGCCCAAGGAGTGAGTGTGTGCATGTTGGCCCATCCAGAGTGTATCCTGCCTTGTGCCTGTTGCATGCTGGGATGGGCTCCAGCCCCCCCTGAATTAAAGAAATTGTTAGAAAATGGATGAATGGATGTTTAAGAAATTTGAGATGTAGAAAGATTAGTATTCATCTTACTTCTGCATATGTATGAGCTTCAGAATACATATTTGTTAGTTTTTGTTGTATTGTTAAAAATGAAAT
Organism: Atractosteus spatula; assembly: GCF_055471065.1. NCBI lineage: Eukaryota > Metazoa > Chordata > Actinopteri > Semionotiformes > Lepisosteidae > Atractosteus > Atractosteus spatula. Next base: position 53,693,096 of record NC_142708.1, on the reverse strand, counting down.
CTGTTGTACTTTCAGTGCATTATAATGCAAAATATACTCTAACCATACAGAAATCTGTCCTTTCCTCTGGACAAATAACTTCTAATGATATCTATGTGTTTGCAATAAACACGTTAACCATGAATTAAAATCCTCTATAGGTGGTAATTTGGTAAGGTCAGCATGAACTCCCAGCTCCTGGATTGCCTGGATGTTGAAGTGTTCCAGATTTGAAAAATGATTTGTTCAAATTAAAGTGTAGTTTCTGCAGTGTGGAGTGATTGGCATATTAACCATCATTCAGTTTAATTTGGAAAAATACAAAACAACAAAAACATGTAGTTCATATTACCATAAAATGTCAGGTACAAAACGTTTTAGAAATTGATTAAGATCATCCAATAGGTTAGTTCTTAAAAGGTTCAATTAAAATGTTGAAAGTGCATTCAGCTTAGTTATAACTTACCATGCTTGCTGACCGAATAACCCCTAATTATTATATTTATACCTGCAGTGACAAAAATAGAATGTACTAAAACATTCAACTTATTCTTAACATCAGTTAAGGTATCCTTTTTTGTTTCATCATGCTAGTTTTTACTTTTCATAGTCAATAACATACTGTAGATAATATCAACAAAATTATTTGTATGGAAAAATCCTAAATAGTAAACGATTCTACTAGATACTTGCAGAAAAGAGAATGTTTTACAGAACTGCTACAGGTGAAATATGCAAAGCAAATTTCTGTTTCCCAACCTCAAATTGTTTTTAGATTAAAAATGTTCAGGGTGACATTAAAACTATTTAAATGGAGAAAAAAGGGTTAGGAGGGTGAGTAGCACAGTGGTCAGTTCTGGGACTATTGTCCTTCATCATACAGATGACTAGGATTGACTGTGAAATATATATATACAGGATAGACACAAACTGCTATATAGCTGGGACAATACTGAATGGTGTTTTGAGCTTCTGTACAAAATGTAGGAGCAATACCAAAGGCAAATGAAATGTCTGGTTCCATAGTACATACAGTAGCGAAGAATTAAAGTCAAGAGGGATTATGTTGAAGTGGTATAGTTTCTTAGTTAGACCAACAAACATTCTAAAACATCAAATAGCAGTCTTCTGATTACAAAAGGGGTGAAGACATCTTTGATAAAGTTTAAAGAAGTGTAACAGGTTTCAATCCATGTCTTAAGGAGATGAGCTGTGAAGGTTTTCAAAATTGTGTTCATTAGAAATTGTTATTTTGTGACCCTGGTTCAGTGAACAACATGCTGTATGACAACAAATTTGGAAACATTTTGAAAAACAACTTTGCTCTTATAAATAAAATATTATAAACAGTGTTTTATTCATATATGATAAAATTATTGCTCATAGAAAATAAATATTAACAATTATCAATATATGCAATATTTAACCAATACAGGTTGAGGAGAGAGAGGCAAATATGCTCATTTTATGTTCTATATTGAAATAAAAAAGATCTGTCTATTGAATGCTTAATTGTTGTTTATTATTATAAAATATGTCTGTTGGAAAATGTTAGAATAATCAAAATTTACCATAGTACTGAAGAAACATTAAAATGTCAGAGTCTGGGTGTTGGTGAAAGAAGAGCTGTTTATTCGTATGGTGAAAGAAGAGCTGTTTATTCGTATGCATATGGGAGATCAGCTTGCAAAAGATAATCTCTCTGAAAGACGTTACTCAGCGCTTTTTATACACAGTAACAGACCAGCTTTAACATAGATTACCTAATCCCTAAAACGAACCATTCGTTTTTTAGTCAAGCTTGGGTAGCGGAAAACAACTCCTTGTTAAGACTTTCATCATTGCTTACATTCGCAAAACAAGACATTCGACTTCCCTTTTTACTACATTTAAGACATGAGCTGTACTTTTCCACTGACCTACAGTATAGATGCCCCCTGGTACTGTATGTTTCCTCTTGCTAGGTTTATAAGCAGTTAGGAAGCAAAAAGACAAGCAGTTTGTTAGCTTTTATAACATTTATAACATTCCTTCAGTAGCAAGGTACAAATCAATAAGCGAGTTGCCAACATACCTTTTGGCATTTATGTCTGTCTCAAAAACGTATTTTTCTTAAAATGGTTTATATTAGAGTCAAAAGCAATGTATTATCTATAGATATTTAGAAGGATAAGCAATTCATTTATTATATACCTATAGTTATTTTTCATTTTTTTAATTCTGAAAAAATTATGAAAAGTCCATACTATTGAAAAATTGAGAATCTTTCCCGGTGAAGATGATGAGATCAAACACTCCAACTGTGAGTGTCTGTTTCATCTTCTGCTGTCCAATCTGTCACATTTCAGCTACCAAGTAATTTCAGAACCCAGAACTTAATTTAGCTGTAATGTAACCAAGTGGACAGCAGAAAGAGAAAAAAGTCACAGTGGAAAAGTTTGATACATTTTCATCTTCTGTTAATCATAAATTGATTACCTGCTATGAGGTATTTAGTCAGAAATAATGGAACACATTTTTAATTAGTAAGTTGAGGGGATACAGCATTAATCTCTCTTTGCTTAAGTTGTTGGAAGTAATATAGTACTTTAACTAGGGTATTTTTGAAAGCTAAGGACTGAGTGCAGAAGAAAAGTGTAAATAAGCCAGCAGTTTAATTACATGCATCCGTTAGCACTGATGACTAAGAGCCCAGTAGGACCAAAAAACAGCAGACGGAGTGGTCACCCAGGACCAGAACCGAGAACTATTCCTTTTAATCACATACAGTATAGGAATTTAGTATATATGATCTGTCCTAAAATTACCATGCCTATGAGATCTGACATCTCTGAAATGTCAAACGCAAAGCTCTCTCATAACTCCATACTGCAGAGTCATGATATTGATGAGACACATAAAAACTGTAGATGATCTTTAAAAAATGTCCTTACTTGTGACTTCCAACCCATCTAAATATTAAAATGTAAAACTGTCTTGTACTGCATTGGATGGATTAATGTAATGATACAATCAGATGATACTATGGAACACGTGTAGGCATGCGATGCTCTGTCGAAGAGTGTCCATTTTGTTGTCTCTGAACTCTCCCAAAGGTGAAAAACAATATGTAACTTGCCATAGCTCACTACCCAAATCTGAAGCCATTTCATATAACTTAAAAACAAGAAAAACTGTACTCAGACCATATCAGTGTCTTCATTTCAGTCAGATTGACCATTGCACTATAAACTCCCTTTGCATCTGGTGTAGTTTAAGATGGGTTGTAGGTGACCAATAAATTAGTTAATAATGAGCTCAACTGAGCTTTACTGCCTGAAATACATACTGTATACATTTCTTCTCATTTATTCTTAAATTTTAGAAGTCATTTGTTTAAGTTTCATGCTTTAAGAAAAGGTAGGTTCTATATAACTTATTTAAACAGACATAAAGGTAAGCTCTTTAAACAAGTAACAGCAGTAATGTAAAACAGTACAGTAAAAAGTAAAACAGTGCATATTCAAGTATTTTGCATAGGTACAGTAGCTGAATCAGCCTGCATAGGCTGTAAAGTAACAGATAAAGGTTTATTCCACGTTCAAAGGAAAAGAAACAACATTTTTTAAAGGCTCCACAGCCAAAATGTGTTTCTTTTCCTTTCAGCATGGAATAACCCTCTACCTGTTCCTTTACATACAGTATACAACCTATATTTAGACTTCCAAAAAGCATTGACACATCTAAGTTTACTCTTTCAGATTCTTAGGTATTTTATAGATACTTTTAAAATGTGCAATATTTAAATTCTGGAATTACAGTAATGTATTTTATTAAGGTTGACAATAGAAGAGTATATTCAAGTAGGTAGCTGCATCAGCATGTGTAGGCTGCAAAGGAACAAGTAAGGATTTATTCCACACTGAAAGGAAAAGAAAAAAAACACAACATTTTGGGTGTGTCTTTTGAAGACACCTGAAGACGGCTCCAAAGCTGAAATTTTGTTTTCTTTTCAGCATAGAATAAACCTTTACCTGTTCCAGGACAGCATATTTTCTTTACTACTGTTTCTGAAGCATTTTGCATTCTCTCTGCAGTTGTAACATAATGTACGAAAAGCAAGCCTGTTAATAATTCATTTAAACCATGTTGATTTGTTGACAGCATACTGTAAGTGCTTTTTTCTTTAACAAAATAGCACTCAAGAAATACAACTGTTCTACTTAATTTAACTCAGTTGTTTAAAGATCAGTTGTTGGTGATTTAGAAAATTGCATCCTAAATTATACGAAAATGTTTCAGAAATTGCTTAATGTGAAATTTCAAATTATACCAGGCTGTTTCTGCCTATTGACATAATGGTTTGAGGAATCTATGGATAAATGTACATTTCTAATTAAATTTGAACTGCAGATGGACCAAATGCATTAAGATGTTAGGTGAAGATATGTAGTACATTACTGGCAATAAATGTCATCAGCAAATTCACTATCAGAGAAGGTACAGAAAAAAACCTTTGCGTCATCTAAAAGCCATTTTCTTTAGTCTTTACATAGTATTTTTTATCATCATTACAGCACTCTCTAAATAATAACTCTGAAACCTACAGTGTATAAGGTCATCATGATGTATACTGTAGGTTGTAACTTGTCATTGTCTTTGGAAGAACCAGCAATGTCATTTCAAGATAAAAGTAAAAAATGAGCTAAACAAGATGAAATTAATGAAAATATATCATAGGTAATCATGCGTTGTGGAACAATACGAATCTTTATGTACTTATATAAATCTTTACATATTGGATTTGATCGTATTCAATTCATAATTGTAACAGACATCTGCCATTTTTTTCTCTTACCAGAAATCCTTTTTTTTCCCCTTGTGACCATGGCCCAGACACATATCACATTCCTACAAAGCATCTCAAAATTAAAACATTGTTTTTACTCAGGTTGAGTAATGTCATGAATTTTTGTTTGGAGACTTGTTGAGCAAAAGTCCATAAAGTAGAAGTATGCAGACATGCTGTATGCAATCTCTTTGCAGTGCTTGATTGTGGATCCCAGAATTGTAAGAATTCAAAAAACCAAAATATTGATGAGTTAATTACTAAAGCAGCAGAGCATCATCTCTAAATACAGTCATAGCCTTCTATTTTAAAATCCCAGATGTATTACATAGAACAATAATTTCAGCTATGGTGCCTGTGTTGTCCATGTCCTGTTTGTATTTTGAGTCACACATGCTCTGGTACATGAAGTCCATCTCATCTCTGATTCTCTTGATCTTTCTCTTTTCTGGTCAGTCTGTCCTTCTGTCTTCACTCAGATTTCCCATCATTCCCAAGGGAGCTTCAGTGCTGCCATAAATTGTTTGAAAATACATCCAAAAACCCTCCAATTTATGATTTTTGTTATTTGTAACTATTTGAATTGCCAACGATTGTGCAGCAGTTTCTGCTGTCATTTTGTTTGGGTTGACACAAATGTATTGCGCGATAGAAATACGGATAGCTTTTCCGTTTTTTAAATGTGTTTTTAAAAGCTCTCACCTTCATATCTGAAAATACGTTTAAAAAAAATTTAAACGTCAAATAAGATGGAGAAGAAATCTTTACATTTAAAAAAAATGAATCACTGTATGTATGGGGTTTTTTAAAAACATAAACGTAAATAAATCAAATACCAACTGACTCATTTTCTTATTAGTGGGCTACAGTTTAGCCGGCACAATGGAGACGAATCGACAAATTGGACCGGGACCATTAATTTCACGGATGAAGGAGCACAGAAGCCTGCCAGAAATGGAAAAAAAAGGTACCTTTCCAAATTAAATGACTGTACTTTTGAAAAAGAGAGTGATTGAGAGAGAGAAGAGCTATGGGCACCTTGCATGTGTTATTGAAGTTCTTCCACTCCTCCCCTTTCCCTTTTAGAGTATCAAAAGTTAAATTCAATTGCATAATACTCAATGTCATATATTTATGATTAGAATATCAGCTTAGCAAGCAGTTCAATGAGCATCAAGATTAGTGTTCACAAATTATTCCAGTTGGAAGACAAATGTCCACAGAATAATTAAAATAACATTGTTGTCATTGCAAGTCCTGGTTTCTCAGCACAAGGCTTAGATATTTTATTTGTAGCAATAGCACTACACACTCCACTGACTTCTATCCCCCTTACAACAGATACAGAGGATACTGAAACCACATATCACCTTAACCAGCCAAAGAAGTATCACTGTCTTAAGAGAGCTGGAGTGCTCACATTTAATAATAGAGAGAAAAACCAGAGTTTTTGTACTAACTCTCCACACTGAGCTCTCAATGTACAAAACAAACCCCAACAACAAATATACAAAGGCAAGCATGCAGTCTTTGGCACAACATTAGTCCATTGTGATACTTTTCAAATTAAGAAGTTTTTATGCTTTATATCAGGGAGAATTTCTGAATCTGTTCTGTTACCCTGTTGTTAGAGGTAGTTGCACTATACTGTATATTTTCTCACTGTAAAGTGAGAATATAATATAGTGAGATAATAAAGTAACATTTATTATCTTATTATTAAAGCCCCTGATTCCCTTCTTAATTTGTTCTTTATTTTTTGAAGAACTAAAAAAACTAAAAAAATATTTTTTCTATATGAATTCATCTTTCTGTCTCTCACTGCCATTCATTCCTGCATTTAAAGCTCACCTCATATTGCTTTTCTGTACAAAGCAGGTTAAACTTATGCACCTGGGAATCATCTAAGCAATTGAGCGTTCATTTACTTTTGCAGTTAATTGTATTCTTCCTGAAAGTGGGGGATGGAGAAAGATTAAGAAAAAGATGAAAATGCCTATCTAAACTGGACTTAATAAACATACAGTTTTGCATTTTGTGTTAGGATAGCAAGCACTTGTGAAGAAAGATGGAATTTCAAAGCTGTGAATTTCATGCTTTGCAAATTTGATCTCACAGAGCATGGACACCCATTCAGTAGAATGGTAATAATTTATTGAGGTTTTGACTGTTGCCCTTTCTTAGCCTGTGAAAGCTGGAGATAAAGAGATCTTAAAATTATATGTCATTTTAAAGGAACATCCAACTGAAATGATAGAAAGAAACCAAATGCAAGTATTTACTGTACATTGGACTGGCTTTCCGATAGGGAACTTGCGATTTTGTTGTCTCAGTCAGGGGCCACTGCTACAGAAGTACCAGAGTGGGATCTTGAATACTCTTCCTAGGACATGGTCAGTTTTGAAGACTGCACTACCGACCTTTACACGGTCAATACGTTCATGGCCCTTGCTTTTATCTCACCGGATCCACTTTGGGGAGTTGGAGTACATACTGACTACCCATAAACACACTGTCTTCCTTTTCGATAAGCTGACCTATTCAGACATCCAAACAAAGCAATCCAACAAACCTACAGAGTACCCCTTTCCCTTTCCTTGAAGCTATTCTGCTCAATGTGCTCATTGTGATAGGCTCTGCTCTGTGGAACAGGCCCTGTGGAACAGTTCATCTAGTGGCATTGTCATCTCCACACACCTTCAGGTTCTGCAGACAGACCTTGGACAACTTGTGGATCCAGGGCTATAGGCCTGATCGTTGCTATTGACATTTGCCTGCCTAGCCTTCCTCCAGCTAATTACCCATGTGCAATGACAATTGTTTGATGTGACAGAGCAATAGGTTGCTCCTAGAGCAGTAATGGTCTGTATACTGTATTTTGAATTTCTAATAACTAGAAAGAGAATGTCTACTATAAAACTGCAGTTCACCATGTTCACTTACATTCAAATGTTCCAGGAAACATTCTTCAGTCTTACAACTCACTAGGTACATCATATCAATAGGGAGAAGAAGCTGTGTGTATAAGCACTGTTGTATTAATTACACAGACTTTGGAAAGCTGGGCAGACCAGGTGTAATTTTTATTGTTTCCTTAGGGGATCCTTATAAGATAAGATCACTTTATTAGCCATATACAATTTCTTGCATTAGGAATTTGTCTTTTCGCATACCCCAGCTTGCTCTCCATTAACACACAGGCACACAGACAGGGAGAGAGAAGCTTTTTGGGGTCAGAGTGCAGGGTCAGCCATTTATATGGCAGCTGGGGTTAAGTTCCTTGATCAGGGGTCCAACAGAGTAGGATTCCTCTGCTGGCCATGAGATTTGAACCGGCAACCACAGAGCCACCACTTCGTTATTTGCAGGAGCAATATACCGTATACTGTAGTTACAGTATCTCGACTTAGTCCTAGAACATTGTGCTTCATAAACAGCTACTCTGATAAAATCGGGAATCTAGACAGTTCTATCGGAGTAGAAGTAAATATAAAATACACATTTATACACAGTATGTGTTATGAAAAATAAGTAGTATCAACATAAATAATAGTATGTGCAGCATTTGATACAGTGTTCCTTTCCAATAAACAAGGGCCAGCACAAAGATCCTCTCAGAATCCTCTCAAAATGAATAACAGAATAAATATTAAAGTTCTTATTACCTGTATTAATATATGTTTAGGTGTTTAAGATTTCCTTTCTCTATAGCAACAGGGTTGTGTATTTATTATGTAAGCATAGTTACAAATGACATAATTACACATGAAAATAAATTTGTATGTACAGTGAACTTTGCCCAATAGATACTGTAATTAAACTCAGTAAATCACATCAACAATGTGTCTGTGCTATTGTAAGAGACGCAATTTAATGGACTAGCTAGACTTTTTTACATCATTTGTACTACATTTCTAAAAGGAAACTTGATTCAATAAATTTTACATACTGTTGTTATTCAGAGGTACAAGCTTTTAAAAGAAAAAGCATTAACATTTCTAAGTTTGAATCTTTCATTACTAAGATCAGTTTTTGTAATATTATGATGTCCAACATTTGAATGCTAACAAATGGGAGGTAGTTGTTCCATTCTAAAATATATTTAGGCTGTTTGTGTTTAAGACCTACAATCATTGCAAATTTAGAGACCCATGTTCTATGTAGAAATAGTTATTTTTATTCTAGACAGAACTCTTTACCTTTGCATATAGTTCAACAGAAAAGACCCACTGCCTTCAATTCTGATGGGGTGAAGTGGCAATAACCCTGAAATTTAATCCCCAGAATGTACATCTGAAGCTTAATATCAGTGCTTCTTTATCTCCTCTGAAACCATCACATTGTTCAGTACATCTGCATTGCAACCCTTCACACAGAGTATGTCAGTGAGCCAGACATTTTCTATGGCCAGAAAGGATCAATACTATTATCCATTACAAACCCATTTAAATATTGCAGCACTCACATAAAATTTATATGGTTACACAGCTATTCATTTTCATGCTGTTTTTTCATTCATGTGTCATTTTTACTTTTAAAAAGAAATGTTGTAGGTTTGAACTGCTATTATTTCTTAGATACGAGCACATGGAATCATTACTAGAGAAAAACACCTATTCCGAAATACTTTGCGTATTTACAATGGGAATGCCAGTAATTTTGTCACTATTTTCTACGAAAAACTCAGTATAAGTTTTGAGGAAAATGACACGATATAAAGGGGGATTCCCGGGTATCATGGTGGCGCAGTGGTTAGCATTGCTGCCCTGTAGTGTTGAGGCCCTGGATTCAATTCCAGACCTGGGGTGCTGTCTGTGTGGAGTTTGTACAGTATGTTCTTCCTGTGTTCTTGTTGGCTTTCTCTGGGTGGTCTGGTTTCCTCCCGCAGTCCAAAGACATACTGGTAGGTTAATTGGCTTTTGGGAAACTTGGCCCTGGGGTGCCAATGTATACCTGTCTGTGTTTGTGTCTGTCCTGTGATGGACTTGTGAACGCATTGCTTGCCATTGCTTGCTCTGGCTCCCCCGCAATCCTGAATTGGATGAAACGGTCAAAAAATGGATGGACGGAGAAATGAGGCTTCCTCAGCACACATGTGAGAGGAGCTGAGCCAGGGAAAAAAAATGCAATGCAGTGAAACATGCAGTGAGGCATTAAACACAATGAGTCCTTCTTGAACAGTAAAATGATGTTCTGACAGTGTAAATTTATACTTTACATGCAATCATTCATTTGAGATTTCAGATTAAGATTTTAATATGTTTTAATATGTACATTTTGTGTCTAGGGAAAAGGCTATTTTTTTATTTGACATAGTGTAAGCATCTCTCACAGCAGTAAGGGAAAATGTCTGGTATCCACAGAACTTTACTTGTTTTTCAGAAGACATACTATTACCTGATTTAATATTAAAGGGAGACATGATACATTCCTTTTTTACTTTAATTAGATTTAAATTAAGCACAAGATGTACAATTAATGACTTATGGGTTACCAGATGACTTTTTAAGGCAAATTAAATGGATTATCTTTTTAGGATAAATTTATGGGCAAGGGGGTGCATTCTTTTGAAGTTGTATAACTTAATAATAGAAAGACACGTGTTTCGTAATTTATTCAAGAGACACTTGAATCTGAAAATCATATAGCTACTGTCACGATTATAGTCCCCCCTCCTTAAGGGTGCTCCAGCCCTTTCTCTAAGACTTTATTCTCTGCACCTGTTCCCTATTCCCAGCCCACCTTAAAAGCCAGGCGCTGACGCTCATCCGGGCTCCGCAACTGATTTCCATATCGTGCGAGTCCGGGACCTGGAAGCGCCTGGTCCCGTTAAGGTTTTAACCTCTGTTCCCGTTCCTGTTCCCCGTCCGCCGGTTCCGACCCGGCCTTCGTGGTTTTTAATTCCTTCCTCTGATGGATCTCCTGGTTTTGGACTTACCTTCATGTTTTGGATACTCTATGGATTACTCTTTGGGATTGTTCGCCTCGGCCACGCCACGCCTCCCCCGTGCACCAGCGCACCTTGGACACGCCCCCCTGTCTTCAGCCCCGTTTTCCTGCATGACATTTCCCTAGTGTTTCCCCCACTCCGTCGGACTGTGTCGTCCGCATAGGGTCCGGAAAGAACTGTTCGTTACAGCTACAGCAAAAAAGCAAGAGAAATATGTTTGTCAAATCTTTGCATTACTTTCTGTGCCATTCATTGTTCAGGAACAAGAATGTCAGTTTTGGTTGCTGTAAAACAGAACTGGGCAAGTGGGCACAGCCTACAGTGTAAAATATATGCAGTATACAATATGAAAACTATGTTTGCCTGTTTGAGTAAAACTGTCTCTTTTATTAATGAAATAATTTGATTTTAAAATACTAGGTGACATTATAATAGCTTTGTATATACAGTACATGTAAAGTGTGCTTCTGAAATACTTTAGGGACTTAGCATGTCTTTATCCCTATTGGACAATGCTAAGCAGTTAACATGTTAGAGTATGTGATATGCCTGAAGAAAACAGTCGGCCCTATGTCACCTGTTTGTACTTTAGTATGAAATGTTCCATAACAAATGTGATGTTCTTTTGAGTCTCCACATGGAAAGGTGTTATGCAAATGTTATAAAATATACAACCATTTTCAATCACAACCATCCCACATTTCAATCGAAGAAAGCTGAATGTTGCAACAAGAATTTGCAAGGGCATTTATCCCATCCATCGTAACAATACTAAAGCAATGCTGCCACCTGATAGGAAGTATTCATGAACAAATCCATGCACTGTTATCCATGTGTATCAATTCAATGACAAGTGTGTGACTGGTTCAGGTATTAAGCTGCACGTCAACCTCTTTGGCTGCTAGCACCGTTGGGCATCAGGAAGATCCAGCAACCTGATTACAGACATAAAGCACCCTCTTGTTTAAAAACTCATCATAGCTTTGCTGCATGAATGTTTGCTCATCAATGTTTACAACAGTCTCCTAGATACTGGTAAATGGAGGTGTTTCACATTCTGTGTCTCATATAACATACTGTATGTGCATACAAGAGAAGCTCAAAATCTTTGATCAGAACTCTGGAAAGGAATGACACTGTTTTTGTAGTGGTGTTGCACCATTGCACAGTGAGAGCTGTCAATTATAATCTTACTTCATAACATTATATAAATACATATACACATTTGTATTGTAACACAAACCTCAACCTCATAATTCCATAATGTTTCCATGCAATTATGTTCACCCACACATAACAAGCTTCATCCAAGACTATTTGCATCATCCTGGGTTCAAAGGCATTTATTGTATCCCCAGATCTTTTCACAGTCATCATCATCTTCCATGAATTTGTGAAACTGACGTGCTAGTTATTTTACAGATTGAAGTGAGTAACACTCTTCAGTCATCATTTACAACATCTCTGCCACTTTGGAGCAGACTGTTTGCATAGTTCAATGTCTCCTGTAACTTTGTTAGTCTGTGCAGAAACGTCTTTAAGAAAGATGAAATGTGTATCCCTGAGTGGATCAACTAGTAAAGAGATGGAGCACATTCTGAACTTTGTGGTCCAATTGTCACCTGTTTATGCCTGGACCTTGCCATTAGCTGTGGCTAGGATTTTCCAAGGAGAGGGCTTTCCTCAATTTGACCAAGGTTTCCTTGAAATTTTAACACACTTTCCCAGGTCTTGCCACTCTCTTGAAAACATACAGTAAGGTAAGTTGAAAACTCGCTGCTTCTGTTATCACTGCTCCAGTATATCTCCCATAAGGCAGTGTGGAGCTCACAGTGAGTTAGACGATGAAAGGCTAAAATAAGTGGATATACCAGGGAGTACATCACAGGTCCATATTTGCCCCATATGGAACAAAGCTGCTATAGCATTAAAAGATGAGTTGACAAATAATCAGTTACTACAAACCGAGGTTGTAAAGAGGGTATAAAATGGAAAATTCCCTCTGTTTCCGACTGAATTTAACTTTATTCTGTCTAATGTTTTGAATCTTGAATTTACTTGGTGTTGCATTTGTAGTATTGGCCAAACTGCTAAAATAAAAAAATGGAAGTGTTGAGAATCAATGTAGAAAATAATCTGCTGTAGTATTAGAAATGAAAAATCGAAATATCTTCATCAGGCTCATGTTTGGAATCATTAAGAGAACCGTGGTTAAGTATTTCAATTTTTTTTTAATATCTTAAAAGTTGGGCATTTCATGTTCTTTTTTTGTGCAGGTACTTTGAGTTTTACGAAGGCCCTTATGATTTTAACTCCACAACGTGCAGGGAGCTCAGGCAGGAGATCATTAATGTGAAGGTCCTTTCTATGTGAGTATTTACCAAATTCGCCTGCAGACTAAATGACATTGAATTAAAATTGTCAATATGTTTTACCAAAGTAAAAACTTTCAATACATACACACTAATACATCATGCTTTCCTACATATATATAAAGCAGATATTTACATCAAGAAAAATATGTGTGATTTATCTTTAAGTATAGAAGTTGTTAAAACTTAGAATTGTAGCAGAGATTATCAAACAATATTAAAGTAAAATTTATTTAATTTGATTACCAGGTAAACTCTCCTCTCAGTCATCAGACAATTCTTATCTTAATGCATTAATTCTCCTCTGTCCTGTTTGGTTTCCACTCTTTCTCTTGGGGATAAACAATCCAACAGATTCTGGTGTAACTAACCACTGTGAATGAATTACTGTACATTCATTTGTAACAAAATCTACTGACTATTGCATCATTCCTTTATCAATCAGGGTGAAGACATCTGAGCTGTTTGATAGATGGAGGAGTCTACAGGTGTGTAAATGGGAGCTTAACAAAACAGAGGCCAATGTTTTTAAGTAAGTATCTCTGAGCAACAGACTCATTAGCTTGCCTAATACAGTAATCACTTTGCAAATAGGAAATCAGATTGGTTTATTGTTGGCTATAATTACTGTCCTTACTGGCTATGGGGTCAATGTCGGTTCTTTTTTTAGGCTTGATTTTGCTGATCACTGTGACATTGTGCCATCTTAATTGATAATAAAACCCTTAGATTATGAGTTATTTTACTTTTGACTTTTTAACTTTTTTCTTATGTCAGAATGAAGACTTTTTAAAGCACCTCTGAGAGATTTTGGAAGATTATTTTGAGATTAGCAATAATCCTGAAATGACTCTTAATTCATTATGTGGGGTTACTAAATGTTTTGTAATGAGCTCATATGCTGATTGTACTGTATTTCTAATGTGGACAAAAAACACAAGAGGATTGTTTGGTTTGAAACTGCAATACTGTATTTACAAAAAATATAAATCACAAAATATAACTTCCAAATTAGTAAAGAGCTGGCTAATATGAAACGTGAATTTAAAATTGTTACCAGTATTAGTCCAGAATTCCTATATCCCACTGGACAACACATTTCTACTATAGACATGCTGAATGCCCAAGTAGGCTATTTTCATTAAGACTGAAACCAAGCTATTTGGCTTCTGTTTGAGTGGATCAAGGGAAATACAAATAATAAACCTGTACAGTTAATTTAGGTTTGCCAAGACATTTCTATTATACTGCTATACATCTGTTTTTGGTACAGTCATGGTCTATGCCAAGGACACATTAACTGTTATTGCGTCAGCTGAGCTTTGAGTTGGTCATATACTGTAACTATGAAAGAGATAAGAGCAGCTGCTTGATTTATACAGAAGCAGAGATGTCTTAGTTTAGATGGTGTTCTGCTTGAGCTGTTACTGGTGGGTTTTGAGTAGGTTAACTCTTTAACTCTTATTTAACTCTTTTTGTGAGCTTTCTTTTTTATACAGCTTTTCATAAAGAGGCAAAGACCCATTATAATGCTGTAGGCCAGTATGGTTATTAAACTCAGATATAAAAAAATGGATTTAAACGAACAGTCTATGTAATTATTTAGTAATATGTCATGAATGAACAAGGTTTTGGAAATTCTGATGAACTATAGCCCCCATTTCTGGAAAATGTCAATCAGACATTTCATTACATTGGAATTTATAAAAAAAACTTGTGTTTCCTGCTATTTATTTGAACAGTATGATCTGTGTTCCTTTACCATTATTTTCTGGATCTCGCATTCAACTTGGACTGTTGCTCCTCCACGTTGTCGTTTGATATCACTCTCACCCAGTGGCTGACCAAAATATTTCAACAGTCAGTACACAGGGTCTGTTTTCTCTTCTGTATGACCTTCTTCTCTAATCTTCTTCAGCTAATCTGTTTTTAATTTCTATGTTTAATGTTTGCAATGTTTCTGATGCCATACCAGTGGTACCAGATGAAGATTTATCTCTCTATCACAGATGCACTCAAGATGGATCTGGTACCTAATTGCTAGTTTTTTTAAATATTTCCTGTAATAGAGTTTTTTTACAGTATGTGTACACAACAAATGTGCTTTTGGATGGAACTGTGCTACTATGACCTTGACTGCTCAATGATAATTCTGAAGTTACTATAAATTCTCACGCCTGACATGTCCTGTCTGCAAGTCTAACTGCAGGCAAGTATGAACAGCTAAACTTCAATTTGTGCGTGCAGAAACTGTACTAATTATTAAACTATTAAAATTATATTGTACATATTCATCATTAGGGGGACATGGTGGAGCGGTGGTCAGCATTGCTGCCTCGCAGCACTGGGTTCACTTCCTGGGGTGCTGCCTGAGTGGCATTTTTAAGTTCTCCTCGTGTTTAGTTTGGTTTCCTCCCACAGTCAAAAAACATACTGGTAGTTTCTTTGGCTTCTGGGTAAAATTGGCCCTGCTGCGAGTGTGTGCTTGTTTATGTCTATGCCCTACAATGGACTGGCGTTCTGTCCAGGGTGTATCCTGCATTGAGGCCGAGTCTCCTCCTCTACCCTTTATTGGATAAAGCAGTTAGAAAGTGGGTGGATTAATAGTCATCATTATAGTAGACTTTCAATGACACTGATTGCTAATCTAATCACTGATCAGTGTTACGGCATAGTCATT
Source organism: Atractosteus spatula (assembly GCF_055471065.1). Classification (NCBI taxonomy): domain Eukaryota; kingdom Metazoa; phylum Chordata; class Actinopteri; order Semionotiformes; family Lepisosteidae; genus Atractosteus; species Atractosteus spatula. The sequence goes on along the minus strand of NC_142708.1, from coordinate 53,677,287 downwards.
TGAAATGGTCCTTGCTCTATTAGTTTTGGTTTCTTTTTCCTTTGCAGGACTTCCCTGTCTCGTTGCTGCAATGCTCCTTCCTTTCTGTTTACTACCAAGCGAAACACTCCCTCAGGAACCAAGCTTCGGTACGAGGTGGACACCAGCGGAATCTTACACATCAGCTCAGAGATATTCAAAATGTTTCCAAACGTAAGTGGCCTCCCTACACAAAAATACTAAACCCAGAAACCTTTTTTTGTGTTAAAAGCATCACATAAGTGCAAGTTTTATTTTTATTAGAACCAGTAAAACAGACTACTGTCATTTGATATGCAATCCGTCACCTAGGCTTGCATGACCAGCTCTTTTTGTTTGTTAGTGCAATGTCTGAAGTATTCATTGCTTTTGTTTAATGAGACAGTAGGTAGACGTAAATCAGAAGCTTGGAAGTCCATTCAACTCAAAGGAAATAAGCCCTTCAAGACTGGTAAAAAAACATTGATTTATTCATAAGTATAACAATATGAGTTTACTCCAATTTAAAATGTTTTTTTTTTACCTTCATACCTATCTGTATGTTGAGGACATATTATTAGATATTAATAGATATTAAAAGCATGCTTAATTATGGTGTACTTTATTGTGGAGTATTACTGTGTACTGTTGGAGTTATACTGGCATTTTACCCAGGAATGAGTGGCTTCTGACATTAATGAAACATTTGCTGGCACTTCATTGGCTGGTGTGCAATTTCATTACTTCTGATCTAATCCAAGATCATTGAATCTAGGCTGATTCGTCTTAGATTTTCTCAGATTTTTAAGGAACAGCAAATCTTTACTGGTACTGCATGCAATACTCTTGATTTCTTTGATATGCATTCCTCTTCACTGTCCAGAACAGCAGTAATCTATATTAACTTCTGAACTGAACTTGTATGTAAGATTGAAACATTGCTAGACTGCTTATACCAAAGCATGTCTTTGCCCATTTACAGTATGTCAAACTCTATACATACTTTGGTAAATAGCAGAAAAAATGCCCAATTGTCAAGGGCATCAATGCGGTTCATCTTGTAAAAGGTTAAGTCTAAAGTGCTGAAGCCCACTAAATGATAATGGAAATCCAAGCCATTCTATGTGCCACATACAGTAGTACAGTAGTTAAGCCATGCTGAATCATCTGTGGAGCCCCAAGTCAACACAATGCAGACAACTCTTTCTGACAGAAATAGCAACTCAGAACTAAAAACCAAGGCACATTATTTGATCCTATTTCGTTGGAGGTTGAAAATATGGATGAATGGATTTACATATGATGGAAATGAATTCCAGTGCTTTAATAAATACAGTAAGTGGCTCCTACAGCTTCATAGTTTTATTTGTTTAGTGTATTTAAGTAAAATAAAATCAGCACCACTTTATAGTATGGATGTGAGTTTTTTAGATAACTCTGGTGCAGCTTATGAGCTTTTCATTGTTCAGTATAGCTGTGTTTTCTGGAGGAATATGTTCAGTGTAGTGGTGCAGCAACAGAGTCTCTATCCCAGATATGAGTCCATAACCTCGCAGGCAGAAACCGAGAACTCTTACTGCTACTCTACACTGTCATTGGAGTGGGCTGTGCATGAAATTTTAAAACTATAGAAGTAAAGCTGTTCTTTTTTCATTTTTCCCCTATAGGATATGCCATACACAAGATCCCAGTTCAAGCGATGTGCAGTAATTGGTAATGGGGGAATCATAAAGAACAGCAAGTGTGGGAAAGAGATTGATTCAGCAGACTTTGTCTTTAGGTAATTTAAATTAATTATAATTGCTATTCTTAAGATCAAAGCCTTATCTGAGTAAAATATTATTTTGCTGTATTTAATTACACATGATATCCAAGAGGGAGAAACAGAATGAATTCAACACAGATAAGTAATAGTAATATAATAATAAATAATGATAAAATAATAATAATAATAATAATAATAATAAGTGTAACATCTGTAATAAATGCATATTTAACGGGAATGGGTTTCATGCGAATTGCATCTTATTCTTTTTTATTGATTCTTACTCATGAAAGGAGAAACCATACAGGTATGTCTAATATAGGTTTCTTTGTAATGAACTGCAGCCAGTTACAGTATTACCATTAAATCACAATAGTATTTTAATGAGAAGAAGGAATTAATGGGAAGAAGGAATTAACTGGCCACTCTGAGCCATGACCTCATGACCTCAGTTTGGGATGATTCAAATGGCTGTGATAGGCAAGGAAGTCTTTTTCACAACAATATGTCAGGTTCACATTTTCTACATTACCTTACCATTACTGGGTTCATGTGATAGGTGTTCAGTTCAAATAAGAATGGTTTCTCTATCTTTTCTTTCAAAGGTGCAACATACCACCAATCTCGGAGAAATATGCAGTGGATGTTGGGTACAAGACAGGCATTGTGACAATAAACCCAAGCATAATCACTGAAAGGTAAATAATTAATAATAATTAATAATTGCCTACACCTATATAGCACTTTTCTGGACACTCCACTCAAAGCACAGGTAATGGGGACTCCCCTCCACCAATGTGCAGCATCCACCTGGATGATGTGATGGCAGCCATAGTGTGCCAGAACGCTCATCACACATCAGCTATTAGGGCTATTAACAGAGTGATGAAGGCAGTTCGTAGATGGGGATTATTAGGAGGCCGTGATTGGTAAGGGCCAATGGGAAATTTGGCCAGGATGCCGGGGTTATACCCCTACTCTTTTTGAGAAACTCCCTGGGATTTTTAATTACCACAGAGAGTCAGGACCTCGGTTTTACGTCTCATCTGAAGGACGGCACCTGTTTACAGTATAGCGTCCCCGTCACTGTACTGGGGCATTAGGACCCACATGGACCGCAGGGTGAGTACCCCCTGTTGGCCCAGCTAACACCTCGTCCAGTTGTTCAATTCTTCTTTTGAAGGTATTCTTCTATGAAAAGTCTTGCACATGTCAAAACCACAGTAAAACGGTTCTAAACTTTTTATTTTGTGCAGGATGTATGTCTGGTTTGATAATTCTGCAAATGCTTATATCCATAAAGATTTTTACACCACTGGCTAAAAAATGTTGAACCTTTGGCCAGTTGTGGACCATCAGCAAATGACAGCCCAGACTGTAGAACTGAACGTGAATGCTAAACAAGTGCCCCTACTATCTCAGATTTACATTTTTTTGTATTTTCTCTCTAATGGGTAAAAACAGCAAATGATGTTTAATACTTGATGGTGGTGTGAAAGGGGAATTTTTTTTTAAATGCATGTGGATATATTTAATTTCTAGGATATGGAAAGGGTTGTACAATCACTAAAGTTCAGTTAAACTGCAGACAATGATAACTTGGCTTTGGAGCTCAGGAATGTAACAAAATTCAGCAAAATGTGTGCTCCTTCACTAAAAGAGTGACTCTTTGGTGAATTCAGGTAAATACTGTATGGGAAAGGCACAGTACATTGAGGGTCATTCAATTATCATGAACCATTTAAAGTTTAAAATGTATGTAGATGTTTAAAAGAATAATATTTATAGCTCAGTAGAACACACGTGGTTCCATAAAAATATAAGTCATCAATAGATCAATTCCAGATTAAAGCATAAAACACTTTGGTCTAAAGTGTAGTACTTGCACCTGTTTTTTAATAAGTAGTTAGCCATACAAGTAGGACAAAAGAATTATGTATCTTACATTCTCTTTTGAATGATATGGAGTTGCATCACCTGGAAAACACTTAACTTCAGTACTGATTCTCTCTTCCCTTTTTTTTATTTGTCACTCAGCCTCAAGTCAAAAAAGACTCTGAAATAGATAGATACTTTATTGATCCCGTGAGGGAAATTGCAGTGCAACAGCAGCTTAACACACACAACACAACACTTTTTTAAAAGAAGAATAATAATTGCAAGATCCGAGGGGTACATTCCCAAGTCTTAAAAATGAAGATGAATATAAAATTTATATCTCTTTCCATCTCATATTTATTATTCAGGCTGTATGATCTTGTAGGTTAGAGATGAACCTACAATGTTTCTATGGTAACTGAATTAGAACATTTCAAGGCAGGTTTGTATGGTGAATTTGAACATTAAATACATTTACAGTTTTTCCAGTTTTGTATCAGTTCATTAGTTTTGAAGCGTCCATTAGCTAGGAAAGTTTTCAAGAATCATGTTTTGCACTAGCACTTGGAAGTGTGGGAACGTTCTTTAAGTTCTTTATGACTGAGATGCCCAAATTATAGCTGAATTCTTATATTTGAGGACATTGTTAAATCGATAACTACTGACACTCAAAATTAAAAAAAGAAACTGTCACTAAGATGAAAGCCACCACATGTTCAGTTCATCTTATTTTCTGCATTTGCTGTGTTCATATTTTGCAATTTTTTGTTCCATTGACAGACATATTATCAAGGAATTTTTAAGACTTGGGAATGTACCCCTCGGATCTTGCAATTATTATTCTTCTTTTAAAAAAGTGGAACTTCAGCATGCTAAGCAGTTAAAGACCAATAGCTAACAATTTTTGGCAAAGGTTCTAAAAAGAGCTGTGGCTGTTTAATTACAAGATCACTCATTTGCAAATTAGCTGTATGAGTCACTTCAGCTTACAGTTTACAGTTCAGATCGATGCACAGGACACTGTCAGCTCTTGTTGGGGATAGTAATGATCTGTTGCTGACTCTGTTCTTGCTCACATTCTTGCCCTGCTGGACATCAGTGCTGCCTGTGAGACTGTTGATCATTCTTTCTTGCTGAATAGATTAGAGGTCATTGTTCCTCCGTAACAAATGTGATCACGTCAGGTGCCCCACAGGGCCAAGAAGGTCTAATTTTTCAGTATCTTCAGTTGGATTCTTGGAAGTATGGTATGAATTTTCATTTCCATGCTGATGATTGATGACGCTCAAATTTATTTTCAAGTTCTAATGTCAGGAGTCAGGAAGTTAAGAATGTTGTGAAGGTATACTTTTTGTAACAATGTCCATATCTACATTATCCCAATCTGAGGCAGAAAAGTTCGATACGTGTGGAGAATGTAGCTGCTCAGATATTACCTATAACTAAAATATACTGCATGAGCCATTGCAGCTTCCTTGTACTGGGTTGTTAATAAAATTCGAACTACTCCTTCTCAGCCTTTGTTGCGTGACTGGGTTAGCTCCTGACTACATCAACTGTTAACTCCCTATAAGTTTATTATTTTGCTCAAAAGCTGTGGAATGGTCTCCTAACCCTTATCAGAACCGGCACTCACTTTTCTAGCTATTAATTTTGTATTATATACTCTGTTAGTTGGTGTATATTTGCCTCCTTTGTTTCAACATGCCTTTATATAATGGATCATGAAAGGGTTTATGTAACAAATATTATTAGAATTTGCCATAACCTTGAAATGTGTCCGTTTTCTTAGCGTTCTAATGCCCCACTATACATTAATTAATATTGTGAGGCATATCTGCAGCCAAGACAGCAGTATGTGCATGTCCTACTCATGCTTGATTAAGCAGTTATCTATTTCTGTATCAAAGATACTGGCTGTGGGGTGTTCTCTCCCAGTGAAATGCCTGGCTATATCATTCAAGTTCTATATGATAATTCTATAATTCTATGGTAAAAACATATTGGATATTTTCTCAATCATATTCATTTTAATTTTCATACAAAGGGATTTACAATGTCTAAAATATCATAACAAATTAATAGTTGCAAAGAAGAGAGTGGAATTCTTGTCATCCAGCTCATTTGTGTGTTTTTTTCTGACGAAACGATCTCCTCCAGGGTGTCAGCTTCAACAACATGGCTGGGCAGCGTGATCCACATTCCCACTGCCCATTCTGTAAAGAAAACTAGATAGATGAAGTAGATTGAGCTAGGGTATTTAAACTCTATTCTAAAAGCTTGAGACCATGTAATTCTTCACCACAACCTTACTTTGGTGTTGTATCATTTTTAATATTCCTTCAATTTTTCAATACCATAAATACCTCCCCTTACAATAGAAAATATAGTTGTCTGGAATGTGTGTAATGGTTATTTACTGCATATGGTGATTTACTTTGTAGTTATTTCTTGACTGCTGTCTAACACAAAAGGATTCCTCAGACAAATTTGGGATATTTGGGGACATCTGTTCGTAGTCACAGTGCCTGTGCATTGGAGACACTCCATCTCTCTCATTCTGCACCCTGTTGAGCTCCTGCTGCCACATCTGTTAGCAAAATTACAATTCTGATCTTAAAACAACCCAACTGTGCTATATTGAGCTTTTACCATGCTTGAATTCCCTATTTTGGGATTATGATGCTATTCTGTAGAACGGCCTTTTATAAAGTATATTAGAAAATATAATGGTAATGAAAGAAAAGAAAATGAAGCATCGTAAAGCAATAGGCAAATGTATTTTTCTAAAAAAAACAAGCATAACCAATGACGCACTATCCCAGGAGATACTGAGTGAGTTAAGAAGAGGTGTGCTAATAAGAAGCAAAGGTTAGATCTCTTTATGATTATAGACCAGTATTTTCTTCAGGAATATGGAGATATTTTATTATTAAATATTAAAATATAATACGATGGAAATGATTATCTTACAGTATACTGATAATGTTAATTGGATTTTAGTTTCTGTACTTGTTATTTAACATGGAAATATGCCCAGGGGGACCGTCTTAAGGATTTAGAAAGTCCCAGTGCATGTTTTGTTTGTATTTGCAGCTGAAGAATAAAGCTTCTACTGTAACACGCAGGTCAGTCTATCCTTGAAATTACTTTTAGGCCTAATAATGACCTTTTCCTTACAAGCAAGGCAATGTATCTATTTTAATTCCCATTATCATAATTGTAATTAGAAACTACTATCCCAACACTTCACAGCTTGAAAGGGACAAATTAGAGAAGAAAAATTTCTCAATCAAATTGTTGCTGATTGGGGAAACTGGACATTACAGTTTCATGCTTGTGTGTACTCTATTTTACCATTCTATTCTTTTACAAGTGAAAATGTTCAATCTGCAGAATTAAAGTACTTCTATCCCCTAATTAATATACTGTCAAAGTCTGCTTTAACTTTTTCAAGAATAGTTAGCTACCCTTACAAAAACCTATATTTTGAAGCACTATTCTTCTGTAGTCCCACTACTAAATATACTGTAGATGCTTTTTATTTATAGTAGTTATGAATTTGTTTCCTCATAAATCGAGGTACCAAAACTGTTATTGTATATGGCTTGTTGTGGCATATCATCAAATAAATGCAATACTGCAAATATACTGTTGTGGCCACCATCATACACATAATGCTGGCACTCATTGTACCTAGTGTTGATGGTCTGGCTGTTATTCAGTTTGTTTCTCATCTATTGGCTCAACTGTTATGTAACAGTACTATAGCATCTGATGTTATCACATAACTTATGCTAGAAAACTGTACAAAATGCTGAAGGATCTACAGTATAAGGAAAGTTTATGCCTTTTATTACAATTTCTCAGGACAATAAAGATCTGCTTTGACACATTGTTTGTGACAAGATGGTATATGCCAAGCAACATATTTCAGATTGACAAAAACGTTTTCATCCTACCTTTTTAGTGTTCCTGTTTATAACTTTTATAACTCCAGTTTTCTTTAAAATCTGACCAAGCCATACATCTGACTACCTTCTCTCCGAATTCATCAGTAAAATTTTACATTGCCACAAAAATCTGTTTTTACATAATGGACTACAAAAGTAGACCTTAGAGTAAAGAATATTACCTGGAAAAATCATATTGTGAAGTTAAAAAGTAGTGATAAGAGAATAAATTGGTGTATTGTGATACATTTATGTCTGGGACATAAAAATCAAATCCAGCTAATTTCCATACATGTAATGTGGAATCTAAAATTCTAAGCATACTGTAAGAACATTGTGTAGCTGAAATTTGTGTTCAATTATTTAATAAGAGTACTGAATTTGAAATGGCAAAAATTATTATTTTTGAAACATACTGTACAAACATAGACATGGCATTTTGAGCTTATTCCTACTTTGATCCCATGGTGTACTTCAGTGGTTTTGCCTTGGGGTAATTGTCAAGCTCACAAAAAAAGCTTGTCTTGAGCTGAAATGACCTTCGTGGTTATGTCATTGGAATGACAGCCAGAGAAAAAAGAAACAATGTAGGACTGAGGACTGACGGCATAGCAGAAACCAGTTAAGTGTAGGAATAAACTACAATTAAACAGTAACAGACACTGTGAATGAAATCCCAATCAATGTCAATAACATTCTGTATTGATCACACCCTTTCAACCCTTTTAGTGGCTTTCACAGTAAATAAGTTATACATACGATCATGTTTTTGAGACAAACAGTGCTATCTCATCACTATCCTTGCCAGATATAAATACCTTTTGTTTTCAGACAGAGATAACTCTGTTGTAAATCAGCATTACTATTAAAGTATTGTATCTGTGGGAGTAATTTAATCAAGACATAGTAGAGGAAGAATTTCTGAGATGTCTCTGTTTGATGTCTTTCTGTTGGTGTAGTTTCATACAGAATATATCGTTTTAAGGTTTTCTGTATATTTTAAGATACATTGAGTTCATATTTAGCTAGCACTAGTGGCATCAAAAAGTCTGCTTTTACGGTGTTGTACCACATAAGACCTCATGGTTTATCATTTCAGACAGAATGCTTCAGACAGAACTGTTCAAATAGAAGATTTGACTCACAGATGGCTCTGGTGGATAAATTTCAAGGCTTCTTCTGGAAAAAAGGAAAAAACACAACAAAAGATAGTTTTTTTTTAATATAAAATTGTTTCATGCATTAATAGTTTATATATTTATATAAACATCTGAAATGTCTATTATGATTTAAAAGCCTTATCTTCAAGTACAGTAGGTATTTTTAAGCATGCCTCCAAACACCTTGGAGTAAAGCTCCTGCTCGTCACATTTGCTGTTCTTGTCTGATTGATTTGATTGAAACTGACTTCAAATCAAAGTGATGGACTTGGTCTATAATTGGGAAAAACATAACTTCCCTTTACATGAGCTATGTTTGATGCTCAGTATTTTCAGTTTGACCTATTCTGAAAGCAAAAGCCTTTTTACAATGAAAGGACATTTGGTGGATTGTAGAACATTATTGCATTATACAGAAATCATGTTCAGGTCAATTATGTTTATCCTCGTGGAAGTTAAACTGTTAATTGAAATGTGTAATTTACATGCATAACAACTGAATTACAGCTAAAATACAGACAGGTCGTGTTGGCTTTTGGCTAGGACCAAAGCTACAGTATGTGTTCTACAGTTTACCAAAATGTAGGCTTCTTGCTTCTCACCTTAGGAATTGACAAAATGTGAAGAGCTTGTTAATAAGCTCTCATTATTAATCTCTTGTTATCTACTTAGAAATATGGTTTGTTGAATAATTGATGATTCTGAAAAAATAAAACAGATTGGAGACTGTCACTAAAACAACCCCCTAACCCCCAGAACTGTTTTACAGTACATGCATGTTGTGAAACACAGGTTGAATTAAATAATATGTTTGTACTTAGTACAGTACTTAGCTGCGTATTGTATTTACAACAATATATGATTAATTATACAAATATTATACAATATTTTAAATATAAAGCTACTAAAACTTAACCTACCAAGAGTTTTGTAATAGTTTTGCCAATGAAACTGTTGGCTTAAACTTTTTTGTATGTACAGTATGGGAATGGATCTTCTTTATAATTAGAATTAAAAACTATGGGTATACAGTATATCAAAAAATATCCCAATCATGCATTTCTAACAATATACTATCGATATTACCACAGTATTTTTCCACAAGGCCATATACAGTGTAAGTGGACCATTCTTTTAATTATAGTCTTTGTTTTCCCTAAAATTAACTAAACCAGTAAAATTAGCAAACCGTATATATACTGAATAACAATGATTTCCATGACAGCTTGATTAAAAAGAAAAGCCTCTACTCTGTCTTTCTTTTACAACGGTACACTGGTTTGCTATTAACAAAGTAACACAGTTATAAAATGCAGATTTATAAAATCTAGCAAATTTTAATCTAATGGAAGCATAAAAGCTATAGTCTGGGCCTGTGCATGCATTCACTGAAGAGTATTCTTTTCAGCATGATTACGTGGAGCCCAGACATCTGTGTAATTAAAACTTCAAGATGCAGCTACAGTATAGTTTATAATACAAAGTGTTTTGCTATTCATGTATTCAAATTCTGCTCAATTTTCATGGATGTATGCAATTTATAGACTTACTGAAGGGGCAAATCTGATGAAAATGGCTTATTAAAAACTGTTGGCTGTTTTACACACTAAATATGAATGCAATAAACAGATGTATAAAAACAGATTTATTGGTGTGCTGCATGTTATGTACATAAATCTGGAAAATAAAAAACAGTCATGTTTATTCTGCATCACATTTTATAACATTTATAAGTCCAAAGTTGCCATATTAAACTTTGTCGTGCACTCTTTGTCAGGTTTCAGAAGCTGGAGAAATGGAGGAGACCCTTCTACGAAGTGCTGCAAGCTTATGAGAACGCATCTATAGTGCTGCCAGCCTTTTATAATACTCGCAATACAGACGTCTCCTTCCGGGTCAAGTACGTCCTGGACGATTTCGACTCCCAGAAGTCCGTGTTCTACTTCCACCCCCAGTACCTCATCAATGTGCAACGTTTCTGGATGATGCAAGGGGTGCGTGCGAAGCGGCTGAGCAGCGGACTGATGCTGGTCACGGCAGCCTTGGAGCTCTGTGAGGAGGTGCACCTCTACGGCTTCTGGGCCTTCCCCATGAACCCTTCCGGAATCTTCATCACTCACCATTACTATGACAACGTCAAGCCTCGGCCTGGGTTCCATTCCATGCCCAATGAGATCTTTAGCTTCCTGCATCTGCACAGCAGGGGCATCCTGCAGGTACACACCAGCCCCTGCAGGTGATGTCATGTTGCTCGCCTTTGTTGATGTTTCCTTTCTGTATTTTAGGTCAAATGTCAAGACTTTCTTTAATCAGTGTTCAAGGAAGATAATTTTTCGACAGCAACGTGAGGCTGTATTCCTCAAAATGTGACTCTACAGATATCCTGTATTTTTAAAAATAGAGCACAATAATTGTGTTTGCGTACCTATAATTGGATATTTTGAGTGAAATGTCAAAATATATGACCGATGTATCTATGTATGCACTCACACTTTTCTGTGCAGACAAACATTTGTAAGAATTACTGTGCACATTTTAGAATATTGCAAGAGTTGTCATTTATCAAACCCTACACACAAGAAAGTACTGACTTGACTGTAAACTCACCTTACATGACACTCAATTCAAATCAAATCTCAGATCATAGACTTTTGATCTGAGATTTGATTTGATCAAATATCTTCTTAGAAAATGATTTTCTCAAACAGCCATTACCTGCAACAAAAGAACAGAATAAAATGCTACTTGCTCTCATTGATGACTTCCATTACAGTTCTGAGACCTATTTTCTCAATATTCATCTTTACATGAATAATCACAAATTAGAATAATTAAGACTATCAAAAAATTAAGTTAATCAGCACTTTTTCGTGCTCAGAATTTTAAAATGTTCAATTACAAAATTTGATTTCATACAGTGTGTACAGCAAGTCAGAAACACATAAGTTCATTATGTGTGTGTAAACATAGATATTTTTAAGAAGCACATTGGCAGACATTCATGAAAACCTAATCCAAAATAATTGTTTGGCGTTCTATGAAGAAACAATAACATTATATCCATTCTACTTGCTCTGTGAAACAAAACTGTTACTGTACTGTTACTGGTAAGTGCTAAATATTACACAAATGATTACACACAGAAATATAATAATAACATTGGATTTTCTATAAATATTTCTACTGCATGTTATTTTATTTAAGAAATTACAGATGGAAAAATAGCACAAAATACTTGCCCAACTAAAAGAGACTTTCACTGTTAGCAAAAGGATTACTACTGCTTCACCAAGGGCTTTTTAGTAATCTGAGAGGCTGAGTAATGTTTATAATCAGCCAGAGAATAAGGATTTAAAACTACACACAAATTGATTTTCAATTACTATTTTTATTGCTGGAAATTGAATTGAATCATTGAATATATACACCTGTGATGCTTTAATTGCATAGATATGAAATATTAAATCAATGCAGTTCTTACAGAAATACGAATGGGCATTTTAATTCAATATACTGTGATATGACTACATACAGGAAACACGAATAGTAAGCATTTCTTTAAAAACTGGAAAAGAAAATGATACATATGTAGTTTGATCAGCAGTCTCTCTGTCAACTTCTCTGTACTTTTCCAAAACAAGGGACTAAAAGCAAACTACCAGCACACTTCTGCAACTGATATTATTTAATACATGTAAAAGCAAGCTTTTATTTTGAAACACATATACAATGTTCTTTAATAATATAAGACACTTGTTCTGTCCATAAATAGTTTTAGGGTATTGATTTATTGTGTTATTGTACTTATACTTTTATGTACTCATTGTAAATGAACTAATGTCTAAACAAACTATAATAAACTGATAACTGAACCTGAAACTCAGGTTATAAATTAACATATATAAAATTGAATATGATTCAAAATAAAAAGAAAGGTGGTCATGTCTTAGAAAGGGCTACTCTCTGAATTACATACAGTATATATTTCAATACATTTGTGAAAAATCATACTTTTGTATATACTTTGAAAATATTACATTTCAGTATAATGTTTTAATATCTATTTATATATAAATAAATGATCACTTTAACTTATTTACTTTAAGAGTAAATTGCTTGCACAACAAAGTAAAAATATTAATATTCAAATAATAATTTGAATTATCTTTTGATTTTTAAAGTATTGGGCACATTTTCAGTGCACTAAGTATTCAAAAATGCTTTATTTTTTTTCTAAAGCTATGCTAAAATTTATTCTTGTTAGATTTGATCAGCTTTGAAATGTTTTTGTTCTTCAAACAGATATTGCCTGTACAATTAAATCTCTTTATTTGTCAATTTGGAATATTCTATCAGTTTTTTAAAGTTTTTTTTAACAATAGAGTGGAGATAGGAACTGGCAATATCAATTTACTTAAGAGTAAGACACTCATCAAATTTAGAAAATGTATGATTAGGACCTTCATGTGATTTGAAGTTTTTTTGTGGGGCAGCATCTCATGAAGGCCATTATCCACATTCATTAGTATCTTTCGTAACAGTGATATGCAGGTGACACCCTACTCACCTGATAATAAACACCTTGTTCTTTTAAGACCTGTGGTATATTGTAGTTACAAACCACTATAAGCTTTTTCCATTTTGATCTATATTTTGTTTTCCCATCACATTCTGAAACATGTTAAAAATGGCTCCCTAAAAAGGAAGTCGTTTAGAGCATTAATTAAACAGAAAATTTCTAATGCTCATTGTTACACTTGGCTATGAAGTCTAGCTGCATGATTAATGTTAAACAAGAAACATTCTGCCATATTTATCGTTGTCCCTATTAATTTGTTATGAGAAACAAAACAGCCTCAAAAATATTGTAGAAAATAACTTTATAATCGTCAGCATTCTGGGGTGTAGCACTAGGTATTCTGTCGCTGTTGTAATCCAGATGACACCATAACAATCAGAACTAATTCATCAGATAATATTGTACATCATGGTTCTTTGGAGACTACACCTCCAGATCTATAGTATCAAATACCAGTGCTGAGTGGTAGCTGTGTCTCTCTACCCACAAGTGTCATCAGCTTAAAGCTTTAAAATAGGACTGCAAAATAGATCTATCTACACAAGCTTAATAGAAAAACCATGCATGATGCTGGAAGTCCCAACATTGCATCTTGAAATGAAAGGTAAATAATAAATATTATGGACACAGCAATGACAGTAGCGAAAATGATATCGTTTTCCCAGCCTGCATATATAAATTGTATAGTTTAGGTCACTTGATTGATTATTCAGTGTAAATTACTATCATATTATGTTAAAGAAGAGAAATGGTTGTGGGTTTTTTTTTTGCTTTCAATTAAGTTGTGCATCAGTTGTGCTTTACAAATGTACTTAATCATTAAACAGTTACCCAAATTTTTTTAAGAAGGTTTCAAGCTCTGAAAATGTATATTTGTATTTATTTTTGTATTAATTGTATTAATTGATTCTTTGCTGCCTCTCCCAATGGAAGTATTTGTACTTTTAATGATATTATTTTACCTTATAATGTCCAATGCTGATCATGCACTGACCTCTGAAACAATTACTGCTGTAAGCCTTTTTGGAGAATACTCTTTTTTAATACTGCCCTTGCCAAGCTTAATTCTTAATGAATGCACACAAAAATATACTGTATGGTAAAAAGTTACCATCTTAAGGAAAAAGATCTAACAACATCTGTTCAATAATTGTTTATTAATTCATATTCTATTAGATCTTTATTTTTTATTTTTGAATTGACTAAAAAAATGTCCTTTCCTCAGCTTTCTATATATTGTAGTAGTACGGATCAGACACTTTCCTAACACATGTTTCTAATTATTTGAAAAGCACAGGAACATGACCAGTTTGAAGAAATGTTCACTTCCTTCTTGCCTAAGATTGCCAGATAGAAGCCACTGCCAAGTCTGGACCACAATAAGAAGCATTTCTGACCTTCTCACTTCTCACATTCTTCTATTTTCATATAAAGCACCAACATGTTGGGGGTCTAATATTCAGCCTAAACTCCATAGAAAAATACACAAAAAAAGGAAGAAATATTATTATTATTCTACATGTGTAGACAATTTGCTACACTGACAACCTACAGTATGTACAGTATAATATATGACAGCAAATTATGTTTCATTCATATGGTAATTAGATTCCATATATAAGAAATTGGTTAAAAATATTTGAACACAGTATATGCACAGCAGCATTATTTGGACTCAGGGATGAATTTTAATGTTATTTCAAGTATATAATGACTAACAAGTGGATGTAACAGTGGAATTGTACACTGGATAAAGGCTCTCTGTTGCAGTCAGTTAATATAATCATCTTCGATTATGCTCAAAACCACTACTGAGTTGTAAAAAGTTGAGTTCATTTTTGTAAATTAGGGGGAATGCCCTAAGAATTGACATGCATTAAGGAAAGATGTGACTTTTAAGTGTATATTGACATGTTTGTATAATGATGAGCATATCATATGGTGAGCTCTTGAGGAAACACTTAAAGACACTTAAAAATGACCACAAATGTTTTCTCCAGAGACAGCAAAAATGTATCCATACTCACAAATCCTTTTCTCATGGTTAGATTTTAACACTGTCTAGAAAATGGCCTGATATCTATTCAAATAGTCTGTTACATAAACATGCAGGATGTTTTGCAGGGCAGATTACTCACTGTCATGTTTTTAACACTTCTATGTGTTTTTAGATAATGTAGCAACATTTTAAATATATGAAATGTGTGTATACTTGCATCTTTTATTTCACAAAGATACCTATACACTCCAATGATTCCCATATATAATATGTAATATGCCCTAGGTTTCCTTGTAGAAAGGTTTAATACTTACAATGTAATTCTGTTTGTAGATGTTCTCACACAATTTATGCAGAGTGCTGTCTGAATCTGTGAAGTCTGTGTTTGTGTAGTTCTGCTGTGCTAAATGTATAGGAAAGTGCCGCAGTACAGTGTGGTCAGTAAAGTACAAGATCTGGTTGTATAATATAAATCCAAATTAAATCTTGATGACATATATGTAAATAAACTTTTAAATTTTGGGATTCTCCTTCTTTTTTGGATTAGTACAGCGATTCTCTTATTTTTATAGAGACGTATCATGGAAGTTTTTCAACAGCACGTATACCCTGTCCATATGCAGTAATAACTCAATTATAATAATGGTTTTACTATTCCGTTTCTCTAGTAAAAAGAGTCATATTATTATAACAGACCTTTGTGTACCATACTCAAGGATCTATGTAGTCCTGACATTTCTGATACACATGCATTCACAAATATACAACTCTAAACAAACATTGCAATCATGTAAGGATGTTCTTTTATCTTGTTTGGAAGCGTAATAAGTCAAAATGTTTAGTGACTACCAGTTCTGGATTTACTGGTACTCAGCTGTGCATTGGCTCCTGATTCATATTTTTCCTTCATTCCTTTACAGGTGCTTGCTGTCATTGTTAGAAATTATCAGTGTGTGTACAAGGATAATTACAATTATGCTTGCCATTCATTTGTTTCCATAATCATTATTAAACTCCAAATAACTTTCATTTTTATGTCCTCAGTATCTGGAATCTCTATTTGTTGTCTCTTATACTCCATTTCAATGGTAACAATAAAAGAAATAACTCTGGTGAGATTACAAACAGACCATTTTCATAAAAAAAAGGTAGTCTTCTGCTACACAGTAATGTGCTTGTTTGATATTCTTAATATAGATATGCATATAGATTCATTAATCAAGGCAGGTTATTTATAAGTTTATTTTCATGGCATGCAATTCTACATACACATTTTGTAACATCACCATGTGGTTGAAGAAACATGCATTGTTTAAAATGAGACATTTTGATCCTTAGGACAACTGAAAGACATGTCAGCTAGGTTAATGGGTCTCTGGTATCTAAGTGCATGTGTGTGTACTCTGCTATGGACTAGCTTGCAACTAAGGGGTGCTGTCCCTACTAGCATTCTTTGTTAGGGAAATAGTAAGGAATGGACCCTATGCAGATCCAGGGAACTCCAGAGGAGGAAAACAGAGTTCAACAGGGGATATCCAAAAACAAACTCAAAACCAGTAATAAGTCAATAGCCAAGAGGTCTTAAAGCAATAAATACCTGAGTGAGATTCCAAAAGTCGTGGTCAAAAGCAAGGCTAGAATCCAAAGACAAAAAGGGAAGCAAAGACCGTAAACACAAATCACAACTCTCACAAGAAAAACCTAATACTGAATAGGAAAGGGACAGAGAGCTTGGCTTAAGTAGGTTGGGTAGGGGAGGCGTGGTGGTGAAGAGGTGCTGGGATTGGTTGACGAGGTCTAGGTAGTCTGAATCTTCCCTGACTGAGGTAGGTGCCTGTGGATTCGAAGCCCCCTGGTGGTTGGATGATGGTACCGTAAGATTCTATATCTTTGGGATTATGGGTTGCTATGACACTTATCAGGAATAAGTGTAGTTATGATCATGGATGGAAAAGTCCTTATTTCCCATTACACTCGAATTGTCATCTTTGCAGCGAATTAATTCGATGAGCTATGTCCTCAAAGTGAATAATCAGTTCATTTTTTTTCTTGAAGCTAATCAAAGCAAATTATGACTGGAAATAATTGAATGGTTGCAGTGTATTTTCAGGAACAGGGATTAACAAAATGAACAGAGTGGAAAGCTGTTTAAATGATAGATTAGTCATTTGTGCTTAGTATTTCTCCGAATGTAAATCTCGCTCATTTTATGACCCTCAAAGATTTTAATGTGTAACAGGGCTCAGAGCGCGTAACAGAAATGTCATCATCCCCCTTTGCTACACAACGTAGACCTCCTGCAGAAATGTTGGTGCGGTAGCCTTTGTGGGTGTCTCAGGAGTGGGGTTGTACAGTAGTGAACTCCGAAGCGACCGTGATTGAAAATCCACCACACAAGAGCAAAGCTCCGATTGTCGCAGAAGCATGCACGACTATGGCAATTGAACTTCATAATCCAATCTAAAACAGACATTCTGAACACCCTAAAGTAATTTTGGGTTGTGTGGTACTTCTGTTCTTTGTACCTAAAGTGCACAAGACATTATCATATTCTATCAATATACTGTAGCCTAGGGCTGATGTACAGTACGTTATATGTACAGCATCACAAGTAGAATCTCCTGATATGTTTCGTGATTGTAATTGAACGTTTAAATGTTAGCTAGGGTGTGTAATTAAGCTTACAACTGATCACAAAAGCACCAGTCATTCCTGAAGAAATGTAAAAGAAGAAAATTACTGAAACAGAATTCTTTCAAAATACTGTACTTTGTGCTTCACCAAAGATCCAAAACCATGTTTTTTTTTTAATTTATCTGTTGATACCGGTAAATACAGTTCTTTTTCTTTACACAGTATCTGTTATCCAGTTTATCTAAGCATCCGATAAAATACTAGAGATGAAAGAACATTTCACTCTCTACCTTTTACCTTCAGTGACTAGTCAGTGCAATGTTCTATACAATTGCCAGGTTTTGTCCCATTTAACAAGCAGAAAAAATAGCAGACAAGTATTTTTGGAGAAGGCTAATCTACTAATCGGGAAACCTTTAAGCTGTAAACATAAATATTAGTTTTCTTTTAAGGTCTTCTTTCGTTTTTTACTTTTAATAAAGTAGCTCGGGTGCGTTGATCCCTCATCACTCTCGAGTCCTTGGTTAAATATTTGTACCAGGGTAGAATCCGTGTGAAAATTCTCGTGCTCAACCGTGCTTACCTCAATTGCTCTCCTTTCCCCTCCTCTTCCAAAAGACGTGTAAATTTTGTGGGTGCCTCTGAACCGTGTATGTGTGCATTGAGGGAGACTTCATATCATGCTTGATATAGTACCCCCGGTTGTTGCAACCCTCACCCACCAGGAATTAGGTTTTGATAATAGATCTAAATACAGTACTTTTGATTTTATCTCGCTTACAATTTACTTTATATATAGTACAGTAGATAGTATACGAAATGAGAAATCGAAGGAAGAGAAAATAATAACAAAGATTACATTTCACAAATAATACGGCTCTATGACTACAGCAGGTTTCTGTGAATCCGACCTATATTTAAATCTCATTGTTAAACTAATAATATCATAAAGCTTCCACGCCCAGCTCACATAGAAACAGAAAGCGTCCTGAACAACCGCAGGCGTGGAATACAAACATTACAGACCGGCTATCTTCGGCTTCTGATTTAGATGACCTATTAAATGGATAAATAACCAATTCCTTTGCTGTCTAGGGAAATAATATCTACAACAGTGGAATAATTATTTTAGGTAAGTCGTAAGATGTTGGATAATTATTTAGTATTTACTTCAATGTTCCAGAAGACAGAAGGAATCGCAGTAAGGTTTCAATTACACGTGATTAACTGTAGATAACGCTTGAATCATATGATCTGATATGATCTGGTGTAGTATCTTAAACTGGAAAACTGGGGAGAATTAAAAGTTCTGTAAAATATAAAGCGTCTGCCCATTCTACATGTGGTTAGATACAGAAAAAAATAGATTCCATAAATTATTTCTCTGTTAAATTTTACATCTGAGTGTAGTTCATCGTGTCTGTATTTGTTGTGGCAGTGCATACAGTACGATTACTTTTTTTTGTTTATTTTGTAGGCGTTTAAATATCAAGACTTCAGACTCTTTTCATTAACAAACAGATTTTGTGTACAAAAGATATTTTTAATTCAGTTTAAATCTAACTTTTCTATTAAATCTATTTAAAAAACATACAGTACAATAATCACATTGTTCTTCATGATTTCTGGACAATTTACATGCTCAGAAAATCAGCAGTGGTCTGGGTGTTTAGCAGCTGTCTCTGTGCTGCTGCCATTTGTCCTTGTGCAATATAATCATTGTCCCATATGGATTATTATACACAGTGGCTAGTGCCCTTATAGGTATTGTAGCCATTTAGCTACAGTAAACCTTGACAATCAAAACTTCTGACACATTAGCAAATTGGTTATTTTCCAGTAGACATTTCACTCCTTAGTTTTGCAGGAATCACGTCAGATTAATTGCAAGGAATACTGTATGCCGACGTGTCCAATACTGATGATACATGTTTAAAGAGCATTCATAAGCACTTTTGTTATCACAAAAAGAGGGATCCATTTATCTGTCCCATAAGTAGAACATGAAAGGCTTTGTAAGGACTATGATGATTTTTTTAGCATTTTAAATAAAATAAAAATCAACACTGTCAATTCTATAGCTTCTCAATTTGAAACCACCAATTGTATCTTTACCTCATGGCTTCAGCCTTCTGTCTTTTGACAAAATGTCAAGCTAGCAGTGTTGCTAAACCAGTTGGGCTTTTGGAACTCCTGGTCAGAGACACCCAGTTACATTAAACCAGACCCAGACTCGATCTGATGATATCTGAGTCTTAGAGATCAACGTCTTTTGAAGTTGAACATTTGTTTACTGGTTGAGTTACTAGGGAGCCCTAGGACAGTGAATTTGAGGGAGAAGGGTGAACATCAAAACATCTGGCTACAAACCAGAGTGGAACATATGGCCCATCTAGCCCACTTGGTTGTGAATTGTCACCCAGCAGTTTCTTGAAAGAAGCCTTATTCTTGGCTTCAGCAACATGGCTGCATACTATTGCTTGTTCTTGATTTCCACAACCCTTTGGGAGTGTTTGGGAGTGATTTTAATTTAGTTTCATTTTTGCAACTTCTACTTCATGTTCATAATTCTGAAGGTTTTGACTGATTTGTGGAAACATATGTCTTATAGAGTTACATTCAGGTCCCAAATGTAAGGTTTTGAAATCTGTGTGTTGAGAATGGGGTATTTCAGAAAAGTAAGCGTTATGTAAAAAATTACTGATGTTACTTTCTAAAGACAGTGTCAATACCAAGGCTGGTATCAAATGTACATTTTTCACTTTCATACTGCTCAAAAGATAGAATGAGGGGTAATAATATTTATAGTTATAACATTTTTTCAAATAATTTCAATATCACAATACAGCAATGAACAATCTTAACAAGACACAATACAGAACTGCATGTTCAGAATTCAGTACCTAGAATCCTGACTAGGTTGATCACTTCACTCCTGCTTTGGAGTCCTTTTACTGGCTTCCTCTCAGATTTGAAGTTGATTTTAAAATCCTTCTGCTTTCATTCAGTACCATATTCAATACCATATAACTTGGTTTAATATACTTTAATATACTCTCAGGTTATTGGTTTACTCTCTTCCATTCTTTGCTCTTAACTTTATGTCCCCACTCTTCATTTACACTTGATGGTTGACAAGGCCCTTTGTTGTTATATATCAAAGCTCTGGAACATCAATCTAAATATATACATTGGGTACTTAGAAATCTACATGTAGTCTTAAAAAACATTTTTTTTCACAAAGACTTTTTAAAAGATGTTTTAGATTTTAATCTCTTTTATTTATTTGCTTTTGTATTTTATGTGTAACATGCTTTTTGTGTCTTTTAAAGTGATTTAAGATTATTTTTAAAGGTGCAGCATCACCTTTAAAACATTTGAAGTATTGTACATTTTTGTATTGTACACTATTCTGCAAAGGGGGCGTTTACCTATTTATTGAATATGAAAGGCTGATAATCAAGGGATCACAGGGGAGGAAAATTTAATTATTGTTACGCAACCGAATCACTCCGTATATTATGATGCTCACATTTTATTTGTTGCATTGTTGTATTTTATTGTTATTTGTCTAGATAATTAAAGCAGGAAAGTAACATTTCCTCTACCTCTCGATGTTTGCATGTGTTTAAAAGAAAGTGCATTGGACTATTGCTTCTTTCTTGATGCTAGATGTTTTTGATCAATTGTGTTCATGTTCTATAGGATTGCTTAGGTATAGTAAGGTCTGATTTCAACGAAATCAGAAAATATTCTTTAATGCTTTGTCAGTAAACATTTCGAGAATGCTGCTCATGCTACCACTGAAAAAACTTTAAATAGCAATCAGATTCTTAAAGCAATGTCAACTCCCTAAATGCCTTGCCTCTATAGGCAACAATCTGATTACTCTGCCCTCATTATTTGGCCTGATAAATACATTTGTTGTTTTTTAGTGGGTAGTTCATTTTACGTTTTCATTGTCATTCAGTCACAGCTCAATGTACTGTATGTCTTTACACAAACCAGATTAGATGCAGAAGAGCTTAAGCCATGGGTGTTCAGAATCCCCATTGCTAGAGAGAAAAGATGAGAATGGCAGCCTATAGTAAGATAGAGTATCAACTATGAAATTAACTACCGTTTTCATAGTGTGTTGCAATATTTTAGAAGCTTGGTAGCTTTGCAAAGTACATTAACAAAAATAGAATATCTTCAGCTTCAGTGTCTTCATTTTTGCTCCTTACAGAAGTGGATAGAGGAGCAAGCCTGCAGTCTCTGTGCAATGTCCCCGCCAACCTTTGCCAGGGGCGGCCACACCAGCTTTGTTTAAGCAAGTCTTAAATGCCATGCTTTAAATCATAATTTGGAACATATGTGAGCTTTGATCACTTTATAAATTAGTCTAATTAAGTCAAGAATAGCCAACTGTGGGTCTTAAGCATTACAGTGTGCTAATATTTTCATTTCGAAGCATATCTAAACTGCTTAATCGACCAAATCACTTGCTTCATTGCTCAAAATGAAAGAAAGGCCCTAGAAACCCTAGAAGTTCCTGGACCAGGATTTGGCAGCTGTAGCCTGTGTCATGTCATTTGAATGCTGTATCCAAGCTAATGGCAATCCTTTCAGGACTGAAGGCTTACATTGGGTGTACATGATTTTAATGCCCCATGTCATTCACACACACTCGCATATAGGGGCATTTTTCCTAGAGGGCATTTAAACTACCGGTAAGGTTTTTGGACTGTAGGAGAAAATTGGGACACCCCACACCCCACATGAACACAGGGAGAACATACAAACACCACACCAGGATAGCACCCAGGGAAGTGAACTCAGGGCCCCAGTGCTAACCATAGCACAACCATGCCACACAGAACAGGGCACTACTCTGCAAATATAAAGTAATGTGTGTGGATTATGCATTTTCAGCAGTGCCTTGGTATAATAATGTCTTTTTTTCTGTTTTATAGAAGTTTAAAATGCTGACACAGTGTAACCACCATAACTCCCAGTTAATGAGTGGAATTCTTCACCATCAGAATTCTCAGTTATCTGTGCCACGCATTGGCCCTGCAACAGGTTAGTAAGTAACATTGGCTGGCTGCTGAAATTTTTCATATCTTTATCACTTGTATGTTTTAACAAATGTATTTTTATAACGTGTATTCTACATAGTTGACTTCACAAAACAAGCTGACAGATGTGAACCTACATTACACAATTCTGCTGTATTTAGTACTGTGTTTATTACATTATTCTTCATGTTTTACCAGCATTGGTATCAGCAGAAATGTAAATGCCAACTTTGTCAATACATTATCTCCTGTCTAGAGTATCAGATTGCAATACTGTCACTACAAGAGATAATTAAAAATATGTTATTTTCAACAATATATTTTTTTTCCTGACTGGAGAAAAATAGTAATTTTCTGCTGATTGCCATCTTCAGCTTGTATTAATTATTCAGAATCAAAGATGACACTGTAAAAAGTCAAAAAGTAAAACCATTCAAAATATCCACCAACTATTCTTCATGTTTTTAACTGTGCCCCTTGCACACCTTCACAATACCTTCTTCTATCACTTCACAAGCTAGGTGAAAGTTGCTTGGGCCCCGAGCTAGGCCTGCACCTCCTCATTATCATCACTGCTGATTTTCTGAGCATCGTAGGGCCAAAAATGAAAATCCGATGATGCAAAATCTGTACTGTAGAATGTGGGTGGGGTAACAGATCAAAATCAAGATGTTAAAATGTGCAATGTTAAAGTGCTCACTGTGTGTGGGCATGCGCTGTCACACCTTTCAAGTTTCAAGTCTCATCATCTTGTGAGAGCAGGTATCTTGTCTATATAGTTCAGGTGGGTAGCTGTGTCAGCATGTGTAGGCTGCAAAGGAACAAGTAACAGGTTTATTCCATGCTGAAAGGAGAAGAAAAAAGACACAACGTTTCAGCCGTGGAAAACCTTCTTCAGGTGTGAGGTGCTTCAAGTCTATATAGTCTAGGTCTTCATTTAGCCATCCATCAGTCCTGGCCAGAATGTCCTCAGTTGCCCAGACTATTGTTCACTGCCCAACACACTTGTCCATCACTTTTTTTACTGTACCATTTGTACAGTTTACACATAACATTTTGTATTAAATAAATTTGTATTATATTTCAGTCATTCTGCAACCACATGAGTTGACACCTTTGCGACTAAACAAAAACTCAAAGACCAATCTTAATGATTAGTCACTGTTATATAAGGATGATCTCCAATGGTCAACCATCTATGTACAGCATTTTAGTTTGTGCTACTATGTTGTGAACAAATGTCTTTGACTGCTTCAGTAACACAATTTCTACTACACACTGCACTATTAATGACAAGAATTACC
This sequence comes from Atractosteus spatula, assembly GCF_055471065.1. Lineage (NCBI taxonomy): Eukaryota > Metazoa > Chordata > Actinopteri > Semionotiformes > Lepisosteidae > Atractosteus > Atractosteus spatula. Next base: position 53,652,958 of record NC_142708.1, on the reverse strand, counting down.
CTTCATATTGATTTTTCCCTATATGTTTGATCCCTGATGGCCTTACTTATCAGCCAAAGATTGGTGAGCAATGGCCATTCTGCAGGAAGATGTAATGCCGTTGGATAACAATCCTGGATTCTAAAATTGATCATAAAAACACTCACATTATTCATACAAATTTATACTTCCTCTATCTTCATATTGTATTTCAATGCTTTTATCCCTTAACGCACAATAATTCTGTGATATTACAGTAGCATTTACTATTCTGGATGGAATGACTGTTTCACAGAAATTGCATGTTGCTATGGTGAAAGTCATTAGGTTTAAAATAGATGAGAACTTTGTGAGATGGTTTTAGTACCATGAAGCATCGAGGTTTTGTGCTACTGTATACATAAAACATGAAGAATCATTCAAGAGTGAAAAGGTAAAAGGAAATGTTTTGAAAAAATGTGTGCTTTTAACATTTATATTTAACATATAACAATATTTAACATATTTAACATTTAACTGCATGTTACCTGTAACTGCATGTTACCTTTTTTTCTCCTGTGCAAAATTTTCACAAAATTTTTCTTCCTCCAGGTAAACTTTGTTATTACCATACATTACATTTTTTTTACCTTTTTTTAACCATACCCCTGTGTCGTTCTTGATACTTATAATTATCCAGAAATTCCGAAATTGCAATTGGAAAAATATTCCCTACAAAAATAGGAAACAAAAAGTAATTTCAAACAGAAGTATTTTTCTATGTTGTGCAGAATACAGTACATTTCCAGCCTTATTCAAAGTCAGTTTAGGAAATATCATCTTATACATGTAAAATAAATGCTTTCTCAAAGAATAATTAACAACATACAGATATCTTACTGACATAAACATTTTGTTCCAATATTTTCTTTGCAATAGAAAGCACTTGATACCAGTTAATAGTTAATACACAGTCACATATGGCTACATGATGTATAACTTTGAATTGGTTTACTGTTATTCTAATACAGTTTCTCCCACAACATTATAGACATTATATATGATTTTGCTTTCTGCAGTAATAGAAGACATTTTATTTTACTTTAAATGTTTTTGACTCTTAACAACTGTATAGAACTTTTTTTTCTATTCTTATTTTCTCTCGGTATTGATAACACCACCCACCCTCCAAGTTTCACATTCTGCCATCAGGCAAATCCCCAGCATTTCCTCTTTATCCACAGTATTTACTCTTCAGTTAAAGGTTACTGATGCAGGAAAAATAAAGCCATAGACTCCAATCCTGGTCCTGGAGAGCCATGGGATCTTCTTGATTTCGTTCCAGCTGCGCTCTGTTGAAGAATTAAATTAATTATTGGTTAAATTGATCTTCACATGCTGATTCAAGACTCCAATAAAACCTAAGTGCTGGCAGAAGTGTATATCCAGATGTGAAGTCCACCGCAGTGACCAGTCTAAAGAACAAATACTATGAATACGAATAAGAGAAGACGTCTTAAATCTAAAGTTCTTTATTTAGAATGAATCTTCCAAGCGCATATTGCTTTAAAGCTGTCAGATTCTTCTTCGATCTTGAAAGTTGCCATTGTAAACTGGTTTTGAATTGTATATACTCAGAACTGCCTTGCCAAGCTTTAAATAGCTGCCAGAGTTCAAAGCTGCGTTTGCTTGTCTTGTTATCATTAAGGCTTCCACTTCAGAGATGTCTCAGCGCCGAGTGGGAAGCCAGGCTGGAATGATCCTCGGGTGAAAATGGAAACTTGGTCGAAGCCCCATAGGAAGTTTAGAGTGAGCCTGAATCCCAGGCCGAAACCATCCTTGTTGAGCAGGAGGGCTCCTTTTGCTGGTGAGTGTGATTTGCTGCGTATGCTGCAGCAGAAATGAGTAGTAAGAATACGCCCTGTGGCTGCTTTCCACCTACCAGTGGGGCAAAGCTATCATTTAACAGCCTGCAGATCCTTTTAAAGTCCCTTCACAATCCTACTTGTACTGAATCACTGCCGTTTTGCTGGATTAAGCCTCGTGGATTGGACATGCGGTAACCTTGTTCATGAGATAAGGAAGAAAGTAGTTTCCACTCCTTAAAGGGACACATTTGGAAAAAGAGTTACAGTGTATGGCAGTACTGTTGCCTCACAGTTCCAGATTCCCAGGTTTGAGTTTGGTTTTAAGTATGCAGTATGTCTTGTGTGGAGTGTGCATGCCCCCCACATATTCATGTTGGTTTTCTCTAGTTTTCTCCCACTTCCCAGTCTAATTCTGGCTAGATTTGATTGGCTACCCTCCAAGGGCCTGCAGGGAATTCTGTGTGGGATGTTCCATCCAAAGGGAGAATAGTTCATGTTCTTAATTCCTTCTTGTGTCCTATGCTATACTGGGGTGAGCTTTGTCTTGACCCTTAGCAGAGTTGTCCTATTATAAACATGACCATTGCATTTTTCAGGGGACACTCCTTTATCATGCAGAAAATGCATGTGATTTCCAAGATGATTTGTAGTTCTGGTGTGTGATAGTTACACATCTTACTCTGTTTCTGATTTACTAGCATATTCACTTCAGTTGTGTGGCCTTTCTTTCACCAGAACGAACAATGAGTGCAGGTTTCAGTGGGTACGATAAAAAAATTGGACAAATGGACATTCTGCCCCAGTACAGTTCTTTCAGTGATCCTCATCTTTTTAATTACTATGCTCGGAAGTTTGGCTATGAGCTTGCTCCTAGACCTCCTCTTTCTGTAAGTATTATAGTTTTCCTTTAATGTTACCAATGATTAACATTTGTTCTAATTCAACTAATTGAAGAGTTGGCTAATTAAATGATTGAATTAAATGATTACACAAATAACACTATCTGTTCACAACTATACACACTGAATACTGTATACACCTCAATTTTACATTTTACAATACAGAATATTGTACAACGTTAAAATGGAGATGCACCAATAAGCCCTCAGAATGAACAAAAATACATTTAATTAATTATACTAATCTTTATAATGTAACAGTAAGTAATTATCACTGTATGGCTGGCCTCATAATCAAATTGAGGAGATCAGGAAAACCTGTCAGATAAGACATCTCAATAGAACCTTAGAATTACAGTTAACATGTACAGTATCTTTTTCGATTTTCAAATGAATCTCAATTAGACTTGGTATACAAAGCAATCAAACATATATTATTGCACAGGGTATAGTAAAAATAGTAACCATTCAAATTCAGGTACATAAAAGTGCCAATTAATCTTCAAGACTATATTTCTCTTTTTTCAGATAAAAAAAAACATTAGATAGTATAATGTAAAAATTGTAAAGGAGTATTAAAGTAATTCATGGACCTCAAGACAGGTATTGAACAAAATTTTCATATTTTCTATGGCTGTGAACTAAGATTGTGATTTCACGATCCAGAGCTCTAATCACAATCTGTGATCTCTTGAAAAGTGTGGACAGGAGAATTTTTTTTTCCCCTGAGGCAACATTTTAATAAATATTTTTGGTAGAAAGCAGTTTTGGTGATCACTTGATAAACTAACATGGGCATTCAGACTTCAGCTGGTGTTTGTCTTGCAGGCCAGGCGCCCAAAGAGCGCACCTGTACCAAACTATCGGCATGGCAGCTCCAGTTCAGGGTCCACCAAGGAGGGCAAAGTGCTTTACAAAGTAACAGTGAAGACTGCAGACATGAAACATGCCGGCACAGATGCCCGGGTAATGCCAAGAGGCCGAAGCTGCGATAAACAGCTCTCACCTTTGTTTCCTATGACATGAAATCTGCTCCTTGTGTTTTTTATGATTTTTTGTTATGATTTTTGACAGAGAAATAGTTATGAATAAATTACTTACAAAAAATATGTGTAAAAAATCAAATGCTTCAAAATGTCTTTTGCTTTACCTTTTAGGTATATATACGTATGAAAGGCTCTAAAGGTAAATTCAGTAAGAAGAGACTTTTTAAACACTCTGGCTCCAACAAATCTAGTCACACCAGCTCTTTCCAGTTCGCTGCGGGATCCTGCCACACTTTCAATTTGTATGGGCCAGACATTGGAGATATCAAGAGCATTTTTCTGGAGGTAATTGAATAAATAATTTCTCATTCATGTATCTATATACAGTAAGAGGTCACAGCTTTTAAGCTGCTATCATTTTAGCAACTCAAGAGAAACCCAAAAAAAAACTCCAGTGCTGTTTATTTTACTCCCTGTTTTATTCAAATGCTGCAGTTTTTACTTGTTGGTTAGAAGTGAGCAAATATGTTTATGAATCTGTTGTCAATGTATGTAATAGTCCGTGCTCACTATTGATGTGTTACTATAGAAACAATGACATTTCCTGTGCATTAAAATGTGTCAAGGGAGTATTGCAAATTCACTGAATTAGCTGGTTTTATTACTGTTTGTATTCATAGAAACTGAATGGATGAACAGCTGTCTATGCACCGTTTCCCAGTACACTTTGTAGTGCATTCATTCCAATCAATGTTTATTCCAGTTTTCTCTACTGGAAACCGTTTTATGCCTGTCTGCTTAATTAAAATAATTTATCATTTTTAAATTATTTTATGAGAACAAATCTTAACGATACTCTAAAAACATAAACACAAAACATTCCCAATTTCAAAATTAAAAACTCTTCTCCCACCCCCTTCTAGAACTGATTTCTACTGAAGTTCTGTATGTTGAAGTAATTAAAACAGGGGACTGTGGTGTGAAAATACTACAACAGAATAAGTGTGAAAGACTAATAAATGGGTACTGTTGCCTCATACCTGTATCAATACAATAGGTTACTAAAAATGTATGAGCGGTCCAGTATTTGTTTTATGGGCCAAAATAGTATTATGAACACAAATTCTCCTCTTTCTTTAAGCACGATGGCCTGCAGAAGGAACAGGCTTGGTTTGTGGAGGAGGTGTCTGTCACCAACACAGTGAGAGACAAGAGCTGGAGTTTCCCCTGCCAGAGCTGGCTGTCCCTGTTTCACACGGACTGCCAGCTGGGCCGAATCTTTACTCCAGCGGGCAGCAGAGACCTGGATCTGCCACCACACCTCCATCCCAAGCGCACAGGTCAGCTAACACTCCCAGCTCCGAGCACTTCTCCCCAGTACCATGTCTCCCTCCTTTTTCTCTTTCTAATGTGCTCTCAATTCAATGTGGTACATGCATCCAGACATTTAGCTGATTTTCGGATTCATGCTTTATTTCACTCTTGCAGTCACATTACCACTTTCCTCACACCAACAGATGCAGGAGAAACCACTGTGCTGTTAAAATGAGTATTCATAATGTATCTATGGGTATATTTGTTGTATATAAGTTAAAAGCCATTAACTTAGCGTCTTGTGTGAATCACTCTTATGACCAATATTGCAATATTGAGACTTGTAGTCTCAGTGGGAAATTTACATTTTTTTTGAGTGAAGGTTTGCTGGTTAACCAAAAGGCTAATATATATTTTTTGTGGGTAAAAAGTACAAATTTCAATAAGTCAGTATATGTATTTTTAGTATGATGTGGATTTTATTGCCACTCTATCAGTCGTGTGTGCTAGCATCATAGCAGCACATACGATTGATTGTACTTTACAAGTGTAGGGAACTGATTGGCATCTGGCTGAGCTTTAGACTTGAATGCTCTCAAAAGGTTTAATTTTGGCATTTCTAATATAAGTACATTTTTAGCAATTGCAAGCTGCAGAGGCTTCTTTTGGGACCTGTTTCCAGGAGTGCAGCATTTTGTATCTCATGCTGAGAGTAGCCAGTTTATTATGACATTTTAAACTTTCTAAGCATTAAATAATGCACTTAACCAGTCAAAAAACAAACCTTAAAATAAAGAGAAGAAGCCCCAATTCTATATATTTTATTTTTATAGAATTTTCTTGCTGTGTTTTTATAGTAAAATGCATATTGATCATTATCTGTACAAATGGAAATTTATGATGGGATTTTGCAGGCCACCTCACTTGAATAACTTGAGTATTGAAAATGAGTAGATCATTTGCAAATTCCTTCTAGATTTCCATTCTGGCTTTTTAGTTGAATTTTCACTTCTGTATAACAATAATCTGCCATTTTATTTCCCCAGTTTCACATTTCTTTGAACAATAAAATTGTATTTCATATTTCTATAAACAATAAAATAATATAGTCCTGCATGATTCATTATGAGATTACAGATTAAGTGAAAGGGCACTTTGTAGGGTGGAATGTAAATACTGGAGAGAATGACTTTAAATTTGCCTTGTTGGTTCACATTGTATCAGCTTTCTTAGTGGTTGTGTCTGAAGGAATACACCTCAGAAAACTGAAACCACTTTCCAGTATTGTACTCGACTGTAGAGCTTGACTGCGACTAACCTCTGATCTTTAGAAAATCTACACCTCTGTGAATACTTACTTTAAATTCACAAGTCATTTGAAGATGTTCCGTGTCTCGTACACAGAGCGTGGTTTCCTTATTTACATTAATGATACTCTTACTAAGTTTACCCCTATGATAGGTGTCATGTTACATCTGAAAAAAATGTACAATGATCTCTTCAGTTCTCTTATATTAACCATCATATCATGCTTATGCTAGTACTTTACATCACCTAATTTTTATCATTACCTTTAACAGATACTAAGAAACACTTTTGCAACATTTGCCAACTGCTATGGCATTTGAACAATGAGTATCCAACACTAATTATTTTAAATAAATACTGTAAAATAACATCCATACTAACATGTAATAGCACTACTGTTCAGCACTTTGGCAACATTGTAAAAGTCATTACATTTTACAGCTTTGATAAACTTTCACCAGGTTTAAATAAAATATAAACTGTAATAAACAATATTACAGTGAAAAGATATTTTCCTGCTTAGGATCTAGAAATGATTTAACAGTATTAAGTTACGTTTCATAACCCTAGTTTAAAACTATTTCATAACTGCTCTCCCTCCTGAACATCTGGCTGTATGACAGAGTTGTCCATTTGGACCCTGAAATGTCATCGTACTCCTCCTTTACCCTCTCCCTGCTAGACTAACAGGAAAAACTCATCTTGACTTTTTGACAACAAATAACCTAATGTCAGCAACATAGAAGAGTAATAACTACATTTCTTTCGAAAGTTCCGGGGTTAGGATAGTCTTGTTTCCTTTCAGTTGAAATGAAGTCATTACCTCTTGGAAATGCAGCATGTCCCAGCTTTTGTGAACAGAAACTTTAGCACATATCATAACATTCACAAACTAGAAGCAGACAAGTGTGTAGGGTGAAGTCTGTGTTATTTCTAAACGGAGATCTTCGAACATACAGTACAGCCAAATTCCATCAACTGATGGAGGATGTGCTATCATTTAAGACTGGACATACTGTAGAGTTGACTTCAAGAAGAGAGGGGCCAGATTGCTGCATGCATTTTGCAAGACATCTGGGCATTAAAGAGTGCCTGAATTAGCAGGACTCTATACTGAAAGCCACAACTGTCCTTGGTGCAGTGGAAAATAGTGGCTCTATGCAGTGGAGATGAAGAAGTGTGTGTCCTTGAGGTCAATGGACAAAAAAACAGTCCCCATTCTGTTCACTGTGGAAGAGAAGATGCATTTGTCAACATGTGGAAATGCAAGAACTTGAGATTCACATTAATATTCCTGTGATCCAGCAATGGCAGAAGGGACCTATGGAGAAGACATACAGTAGTAGCTCCAGAGTTCCAGGGAGGGTTGACAACATGGTGGAGAATTTGATGTTGTAGAGCTGCTTATACAAGAAGTGGCGAGAAAGCAAATCAAGCCCTGGCTTGGAGAACACAAATGTGACAAAGACAAGCCTGGTAACACTGAGTGCAAAGACCGTCTGTCTTTGACAAGACAAGACCAACGCCAAGTGCTAGAAAAGACTGATGCAGAGTCGTGGGCACAGAAATTTGTATGTCAGAGGGGAGAAGTACAAGATTACAATTTGACTTCCTTCTGAATTTCTGAAGAGATATGAGTCAGCATGACACAAGCGTTTAATAACAGAAGCTGGTTTCTGAGCATTGCTGTCTGTCGAATGTACAGCCTTCTAGCATCTTGGAACCAATAACAAAAAGCACAACAAACCCCATGGAAACAGAATGAGAGTAAAGGCTACAACAGAAACATTAAAATGATGGCTTGCTCTGAGGCAAGTGGACAGATATATTTACTTGAATGAACTTGAACTTTAATTATGCAAGCATATGAACAATTATAGATGTCTAGACCAAAAAATTATATCTGACAATACAGCAACAAATACAGTATATAGTTCCCTGCTGAACATGCAATGTTATGAGCATTCCATGTCCTACTGTATGTGCAAATATCTTTTAAAAAAGGAAATATGCAATTTCACCTAATGTGCTAAAGAGAACCATGTTTGTGAAAATCAGCTGCAGATTTGTATGCTAATTCAATTTTCAGAGATGTCAACATATGGAATGCAATTAAATCAATGGCATATACTGCTGACAATTGTTCTCACTCAATATTTCCCTCTTTATAAAGAAAAAATGGAAGGTACTGTAGGCTTACTTAGCTGTTTACTTTTACACTCATGACTATTACAAATACGGTAGATATGTGTTTTGTAGTCCTCTTTCGGAGAGGAGCAAATTATATCAATGATGAGATAAACCTTACAATGCGGTAAAAATAATGAAGCAGCTACTGCAACATGAGTTTTTGATCAAGTTTTTGAAAATTCTGATTGATGTGACAAGTTTTGGTTCTTGTCACCCAATCTGAACTATGTTTATTATCAAAATTGTAATAATAATAGAAAACACTAGTGGAACCATTAGGTAAATTGGTTATACTCAACCTAGCCAACATCAATAATAAGAGTGTATTGCACATGCAAAGAGAAATTCATGATGTTATACAGCATAGTACAGCATAGTACCCTATATTTAAAAGAGCTCATTATAATCGTGTGTTTTATTACTCATGAATGGCATACTTTTGGTTTTCATTGTCATTCCTCTTGGATTACCTTAGAACCACTTTACAAAATTCATTAATTGCCCATGTTCTGAACTTTTAAAAACCAAAGCTGACATATTTTTTCATTTACTAACACATTAGTATTGAAGGTATTATCTTATTTTTTCAAGTGCTCAAATGAATTGAGTGAGTTTTCAATCCAGTGTGCCTGTCTTGGAGATTCCTGTGCAGCATTACATCATTCTAGAAAATGGAACACTTGGATTCACAACCACAAAAGGACATGACAGTTGATTGATGTGTTACGGCATAAATGGAAAATTTGACTCCTGACGAGATGGTATCCCTCAGTAGTGTTGCATTACAGCAAGGGGCTTCCTGACAGAACTTAAACCAATACTAATCTAGTCAGTGTGGGGCAATCTGATTGTCTTTACAACATGATACTCAGCTCTATAAATAGGTACATGTATTTCAGCTGCGTGCTTAGTAAACCTGCTGTAGGTTTCCAGTGTTGTTCGAGATGCTTTCCAAAGATACTGCATCATAGTGTATTGATCCTTTTGATCAAGAATGCTCGGATAGGAGCATTTCTTCCAAAAATATTTGTTCAGGTATTTGTAATCTCTTCAGGTTTAATTATTTACTGTAATAATAATGAAACAATTTACCACTGTGATGATAAATCAAAATTTAACAATTAAAAATAATAGATATGTGTAGACAACAGAAATAGATTGCAGCATCATAAAACTTTATTCATATATTTAACTATTTTCCAGTTCTATAAACATATGTTATTACAGATAATTCCTCTTTACTATGCTGGGTATACCCAGCTATATCCAAAGTACTCTACTTTTCTCTTAATTACCATTCGATTTGAATAACAATGTTTTCATAATTTTATATAAAGGTGGCATCTTTAGTTTAAATTAACAACAATTATATTAATTTGAAGAAAAGGGTGTAGAAAAATCTAATAATAATTTTAAAGTATAACCATGGTCTTTTAATTAAAAAAATAATACATATATCTGTGTATAGAACATTTACATTTACTGTATCATTAACACATTTCAATTCTTATTTACAGTATATCCTTTACATTTTCTGTATCATTTATAACCCTCGGAATTCCAACTGAATCCTTGAAGAATCCAAGGATTAAAATAGCAAAATTGGTTTTAGAACCAAACTTACGTATTGCAGCTTTTGGTGCTGAGATCACAGTTGTGCTTACATAGCTCTGTCTTCACTTTTTTTTTCCTTTCAAGTTAACTTCATGTTCCTTCACAGCACTCATCATTTTTTAAACAGGCCTGATTGCAAACAGAAGGTTCTTCATTGCCTGACCGTAACTGTAAAAGAGCAAAGGTGCTGTGCCCTCCATCTAGTATTTACTTCTCTTGTCTTTCCCATGAGGTAATTGGTACGTCACAGACAGTTGCGTGGCTCAGGCTATAATATTCAACTTTTAAGATCGCTGTCTGGTGTTAGAAAGAGATGCACGGCTCTAAGGAAGGCTTAACTTAACACTGTAGAGCAACAAGCAAGAATAACTGACTAAAATGTGCTGGAGAAGAAGTTTCAAGATAACAAGTTCTCATACTGGTAGGTTTTTAAAATTCCATAAGCAGTAAATAAAATATGCACTATTAATACTAAGAATAGATATAATTTGTTTTTACTAGAGCATGTTTAACTAGCCATCTATGAGATTGAGCTGTTGGCTTTTAAAAGCTTTCTATACTGTATTCTTGCATTTTTTATTTCCAGTTTATACATGAATTAAGGGATGCTTTGGACTGTATGTTTGCGCTAAGGAATGACCTTTTCATTTGTTTTCAGATTTAGGTCTCTTAAGGCTAACTTTTATAAAATAAATATGTTTAAGATCTAAACATATTTAAGAGATTCCACTGAAATACCTGTATTTAAACACTTTTTTTCCCTTTTAAATACATGGTTGATGAGAATGTTTCTTGTGTTTCTACAGTTCTGACTCTGACATTGTATCTTTATACTTGTGAGTATGCTTATCAAAATAATTGGAGACAGGATTGTAATAAGAGGCAGTTTTAATGTTATTTAACCTCAAATAATTTAATAACTTTAAACTTTAATAATACAATAAGTTTTTAAACAATTGTTTGCACTGTACAAAATAATATTAATAAAATGTTATAGCATTGTAAGCTTTTATAGTTGTAATTCCATCTCTGGTATCGTAGTTTGTTAACTGTCCTGCAACGTATTGTGTTGCCACCTGATTTTAAGTTTTTAAATGATTATTATTATGGGCAAATAATTAGTCACAATAACATATAGTAATCTAATAATATAATATAATAATACCTACAAATCTTGTTTAATCTACAGCAACAAATGAAGCAGTTTTAAAGTATAAGTTTCAACAGCATGTCTGAGTAGCTTTTTCCAGTCTCCAACAACCCTATACTCCCAAAACATCAAACTGAAAAGAGTTTCATGTGACTTTTTTCTTGTATTATTTTTTTGCTTGACAATTCTCTCCCCCGACACTGAGGGTTCTGCTGCCGATTTTTAAAGTCTTAATATGGATCTCTACCTTGAGGGGCTCTCCCAGGATGTGTCTGGAGATATTTGCTAGCCTTGTACTATCCCACTGTGAAATTGGAGGTCTGTCTTAGCCCCCAGTTAACAGCAGATGGTGGCAGCTCTGCTCCTGTGGAATCAGACCATGACACCCCCCCCCCGCTCCTATTCAGCTGCTGGGTTCTTGTTCCCTCTAGTGGCGACACTGAATGAGTGCTTACGCCCTGTTCTTTGGAACTGTTTGCCATGGCTGGAGCCCAGTTCCAGCTAGATGATGGGAATGGAATGAGGCTCCTACCACCACCTTCTCAGACCATCCACACCTGAATATGGTACCTCAGCCAGATTCTTCCATATATAAACTTCCAGCCAAAGACATCCACAACCTGTGCCAGCACTGCCTGAGCCCTGATCCTGCGATGGCAGCCTTGCAGTATTTGTCCGCCTGTCTAATATGTGCACATTTCAGGCCACAATGTAAACATGCTGCCCACTGGTACAGTAGGCCACATTTCTCAAACCTTTCCTCATAAAGCAGTGATGTTCCACGATCATGTCACCTGGGTTGACCTAGCCAGAGCCAGAATGTCATCACCTGGTCATCACCTTGGAGGTACCAGAGAATTTGTTTTCTCTATGACAGGCAGTGGATAGTAGATAGTAGGGTTCTGCAGGCCTGACAAGCACTGTGGCCCTTCTTTCTTGGCTTTAAACAGGAGTGCAATTGTCAGTACATATTGTTTTAAGAAACCCAGCTACAGATTGTGTTTTACGGTGGTTTTACTATGTGTGCCCTCATTCTCATGAAAAAGTCATACCTGTCACAAATGAAGAGTTTTTTTCTCTCTCTCCATTGAACATACGGTAGTTGTTATTACATTGCAGTTGTTTGGATCTTTTAGTTTCAAGAGCTCCTTGGCAAAGGGAGATTTTTCAAATCGTAGTTTTCTGCCAGCTTTCTCTGTCGACACAGTGTTGCAATGTCAGTGTTGCAATGCAAGAATTGAACAGCCCATGAGCTGTGTTAATGGCCAGGGCAAGCTAGATAATTCTGCAGTGACCCTTCATGCTTTTTGAAAGCATTGTGATTTTGCTGCTGTTTATGATTGTTAGCCATCCCTTGAGAAACCAGGCTTAGAAATTCTGCCTGGCTTCTCAAGTGCCACAACTATTATGAAAGAGGGTGATTTCAGTCATCCCCATGTGTTTAATTAACTGTCTTCCCTAAAACAGTGGAGGATTACGCCTGGACTGCAGACAAGTTTACAGAGATCTTTGCAGAGGTTATTGTTCTTGCTCCTTCTAATTAAAACACAGAACCTGAAACCGCATTTCCATGTACAAGCTTATATCACATTGCTGCAACTGTTTTTCCTCAATAATATTTGCATATGAAAGGAAGTGTTTGTATTACATTTCTTGGAAATTTGAACCCACTCAGATACATCATGGCTGTTGAAACTTTTTGTAAATGTGTTAATGTGGTGCCAAGACTCCTCATGATGATCTATTTATCTAGAAGTAAATGAAACACTTTTTTATTTTTAAAAAATATTTTCTTAGTTTTAATGTCAGTCCATAACTGGGCTGAGCATACCTGGAGATCCATACTTACCCAGTCTGCTATAGAGCCAGGCTGCATATTTTACACCAATAGAAATCTAACTTGCTTGGAATTGCTTGAATGATATCGTTGAGTTTTATAGTAGGATTCACATTAACCAGCCATTCCAGACTCCCATTCCATACAAGCAGTCCCAGTACTTTATGTCATAAAAACTGGTAATATAGATAAAAAATTGCTCCAAAACATCAGAGGAATAATATTTTCCAAACATTGGAGATTTCTTTTCAGTAAGGCCAGGAAGCATAAGGCACAAAAAGCTAATGGGAACTGTAGTCCCAATTTGTCAGACTGGTTATCAAATCTTGGTAACAAAATTAATTAATTGATGTTATAGAAAAAATGACAAACTTCAAATTAAGCACAAAATTGTGAACTTTGTGAAAGTACCGTAAGTCGCCATATTGTCAAAACTCGCATTTGAGTTCCCAGGAATTGCAACGTAATGTGGCCCTTCCTGTTCACGAGTCACCAAAATGACTAATGTAATGAGATGTACTTTGGTACTGTGAATAAATACAGATTGTGCAGCAAACATTTCACCACATGTGATCTGCATGCAGAGTTAACACAGTAAGTAGTATTTGTAAACAAATCCATCTTGAAATTGACATCAATATTTCTATTGAATTAAAAGAGAAGTATTCACAAGCCTGTTTGTTTACTATGTGATAAGGCCACACCTTGTCACTGGAAGTTTTGTTGCCTCGTTCTGAATTCCATATCATTGCGCTGTGCACACCTATTTGTCTATTTTGTGATGTAAATTGGAGGGTTTACAAATGACTGTGTACATTTTACTTTTATTGGGGTTTGAAATGCACTCATCAATGCTGATTCTTTCTAGCCCCCACATAATGCTGAAAATAACATTACAGTTCCCCTTTAAGAGCCCGAAAAATTCCTTTTTACAGTTTTGGAATACTTTTAGAAAACTGTGGCCGATTCTGAAATCAAACATCTTTGGAGGTTCAAAGCATTACAGCAGAGATTAGGAAAATCAGAAAAAAAATATTTTGATAAAGTGCCCACTGGAAAACCATCTTGATTCAGGCTTACTGTATACAAATATGAGAATTTTCTCATGGTTTCCTTAGGATCACCTGTTGGTTGAGATCAGTATGTGTCACAGTTTTTCACAAACGTCCAGGGATGGTTTGTCTGAAATCTAACAGTAGATGTCACCGTGTTCAAACCCTTCAGGCTCACTAAATAATGAGTTCAAAACAAGAATATTTTTGCTAGCTCTTTATGCAGAGCTGCACTGAAAAATATAATTTATTGATTCAGTGATTTCTAATACAAAGTATCCAGTGTGTATTTTAATTATGCAGTTTTTTTCCTGTATGATAAAAAACTATTTCAAGGTGTTTTCTGAAGCTTTCATCCTGCTTATTCTGACAGCTTAATTTCTGCAAAGGTTTTCCTAACATGGACATATTGATCACAATGAAATTTGAATAAAAAATGAGTTTTTATTCTGTTTTTATTTTATGAAAAAGCTTTATTGCGGCACCCATTTTGGATACTGATAATTACACACTTTGAAATAAAGTATAGCTAGCTCGAGTAAATGTAACTTATTTTGTGTAAACAAATTAACAGATTGGACTTTGTTACATGAGCCTATTTACTATCTCATTTTAATTTTCTTAATTGCTACTAAAAAAATGCCCGCGACAAGAAGGTCTTCACAGGAGGTCTTAAATGATTGTGTTATGTACAGTACGCAACAGAACTCTGTAAATCTGAGCACTATCAACAGTTTTATGAATGGAAGGTTTTTTAAACAAAGGAATTAGTATGACTCTTTCAGCTGGGATATAATCAATGTATTGCTACAGATCTAGTGAAGTGTCTGCTATCAAGACTGGGCATTGTTTTCATATTATGTGGATTGGCCAGAATATACAGGTAAAACTGAGACTTCCCTTGTCTGTAAAGCGATCCTAACACCATTAATAATGAAGGACTGCAAAGGCTGTAAGATAAGTTAACCTGGCAAGTCTCCTTTTTCACTCGGCTTTCTCTTCTGGTCATGTGACCCAGGCAAGCATAGTAATTTTTCATGAGGTCCCTGTTGGCTCCCACAGCTATGGGAGGAAAGCACATGAGACAGAAGCCTCGACTGTCCAATCTGCCCTGTCGTAACATGGCACAAGCCAAGGCCCATGTACATCAGTTTGCTCCTTCGTTGTTGCAGGTGGCTTTGGTGTCGTAGGTCAAATGAATTGTCTTACGCTGGAAACAGGGGAATCGGTTACGAAACGGAGAAAGATCAGGAGGTCAAGGAAGTAAATAAATAAAAGATGTCCCCCAAAAAGAAAAAAACCCAGAGAACAGAGGAAACTGAAGAAGGGGATGATGATTTAGAGGAAGCGCAAGCCAAACCGAAAAGCAAAGGTAAAACTACTGCCAACGGCGAAGCCACAGAGGGGAAGAAATCCAAGAGTAAAGAGGGTCTCGACACCACAGCAGCAGATGAGACCAAGTCCCGGAAAAAGGCTGAGGTTAATGGGAAATTGAAGGAAAAAAAGAAGTCCAAGGAAGACCCAGAAGATGATGGTAGCGTGGTAGACAATGGAATCAAGGGTCGAAAAGAGAAGAACAACAATGATACAAAGGCAAAAGACAAGAAGAAGAAAACAAAACATTCCGTCCGGTCCAGTGAAGAAGAAGAGATAAAAGAAGGCAAAGAGAAGAAGACAAAGTCATCCTCCAGGGATAAAAAAGACATGGGAGCCAAAGACAAGAAGTCCAAGGAAGGTGGTAAGAAGCACAAGAAGAAGGAAGCAGAAGATGAAGAGGCAATACCAGAGGAGGAGGAGGAGGAGGAAGATGATTCCAAAAAGAAGAAAAAGGGCAAGAAATCCAAGAAAGGCTCAGCAGACAGTGATGAAGAGAAGGCCGATAAAAAGAAAGGGAAAGGCAAAAAGTCCAAAAAGCAGATTGATTATAATGAGATCTATGAAAATGAGTTGAAAAACTACCACACAGAATCCTCTGATGGGTATGAAGATGAGTACCACAAGAAAAAAGGTAAAGCTGCACTAATTTATGAATGCATGGGTTCCCTTTGTATACTCAGAGTAAGCCTGGATGAGCTTGTATGACTGCATTTGAATAATACCTTCATATGTTCCACATGGGTAGCCCACCACAAAGGCTACAGTGAATGAAGGTGCTGGAAGGAATTTCACAGGCCAGCTGAAATCTGTGCTTAAACGTTTTCTTATACTGTCTTTTCTGTACTCTTTGGCAAACTTTAAAATGATCAGTGCAATGTAAAAACATGACTTCACATCTTGTCACATCTTACGTCAGTTGAATTGCAAATAAGTAGTATTGTTGGGGTAGATACTCATTTCACGTTCTACAGTAGGAAGTTGAACTTCAGAACACCTTTTATCCGGTTGATACTGTATATAATTTTATGCCTTGTTGCAAATGTATTCCATGAAAAACAACGAATTATTGCTTTTGTACTTCTTTTTGTTCATTATAACATCTATAAATTCATATTTTAAAATTTTTTTTCACCCATGTAATTTTAGAGCGGATTTAAATGTTTTTTTTCTAATGATAAAAAGACACACTCTACATCAATGCAAAAACAAAAATTGCATAAACCAAAGTGCTCTAGGCAGTTTGCTGTTGTATGTTATTATTTTTAAGGGAAAATAAATGCTCTAATGCTATTTTATAGCTTCCAGCATTATGATGTCAGGGCTGTATAACAGTGGACACAACTGAATCAGAAATTTGCAGGAAAAAACATTATTTTCACTGTTGATCGTCTCCACAAAATGCAACGTTTCAGAGAATGAGAATGGGATGTTTCATTTTTGTTTCGTTTCTATTTGTGGTGTGAATTTCATATTTCTATTTCTCATATTTAAAAGTACGTCTAATACAAATGTTTAATAATAGACAGTAGTCCCCTTTTCTAAAGTTAGTTAAAGGAGTAATTAATGTACATTTTCTTTTTGCTACTTTTCTTTTTCCTTGTAGTCTTGTTTACTGGTATATGTTTTCTTTCTTTCATATTTCTGTTTATGACTTTTGTTTCCCTTTTAATTATTACCAACGAAATAATGTGCAAAAAACTACTCTACAGAGAGAGAAAAGTTATTAAGGGGATAGTTGTTTTCCTGATATTTACTGAAAGTGAATTATTGCATAGCAGTAGGCTTCAGAGTGTTGATGGATGTCGATTTCAACATGAATGTGAAAAATGTGAATGAAATACGTTACTATTATATTAAATTATATAATATTTGTTATTTTAATATAAGAGAATATAAGTATAATAAATAACTAGATTTTTTCATTACCTACGATGTGCATAATTTTATCTATCAAACAAGCAATTCAATTAAATTCAGAAAAGACTCCTTTAGTATTGTGCTATATCTGGGTGAAGTATTCCAAAAAAAATTGTTAAAGAATTGTACAAGAATTTAAACTTCAGAGAGAAAAACACACAATGTCATCTTGTAAATATACAGTACTTTCAACCTATGTACTATATACAGTATTAATCTTGGATTACATTGGGAAAAATAGAAAGCTTTATTTCATTGAGGAATACTGTCTGTATAGATTATTGAAATATATATATAGAGCATTTATGTAATAAATCTAGTTAATACTTATTGTTCAAAATACAATCATTACTTATAACAAGAATTATGGATAATAAACATTTTATGTTATGTTGTATTGCCATCTGTATGAGAAGTGTTTGCAGGTAGGGCTTACACCCCTGAAGAGAACATTTTAACAAGTGACTGAATATTGTTTAGTTATGAACACAAATAACCAGAGCAATGTTGCTAATTATAGAGCTACAGCCGTGAAATGCAGGTCCTGGTGTTCAGAAGAGATGACATTGGTTCAGAAGCAGTAATTCAATATCTTAAAACGAAACTGGCCGTGACACCAAAGAACCTACTCACCCTGCATCAACATTTGTTACACATCGCTAGGTTACAAGATGTGTAGAAATGTTTGATTCTTCAACGCAATACTTTCCAGCAGTCGAAGGCAACATTTAATAGTTCTTTATAGAATCCAGTTGTCAAACTGCTAAAATATTCATTTTGTATAGCACTTCACCATGGGAAATGACTGTTCCTGCAGAGCAAGTGAACACCATTGTCAATAAAGCAAAAGGGGGTTGTTTTAGAAGGAAGAACTCTTGAAACTGTACAGGGATGACAGCAGGCTGTTGCAACTGATATACATGGATTAGCTGGAGCTTCTCTGCAATACAGTGCTACTGTATATTACTGTTAGTATGAGCATGGTCATTCCTACAGTAAAATTACATAAGCCTGCAATAAAATAAGCTGTGTTGTTTGTGTTAAGCTGCTGTTGCACTGCAATTTCGCTCACGCGATCAATAAAGTATCTATCTTACTAAGAATGGAAATGGATGCAGCATACTTGCTCTTATTTTGTAAGGGATACCATGCCATATAATGAGGTGATTCTAGATTTAGTTTCAATAATGCAACAGATTATATCTTGGTGAATGTGAGTCTTGTGTTCCACAGTTGCAAAGCTGCCTATCAAGTGTTGACTCCTAGTCCGTCTTAAGTCAAAGGAGATGGCTACATTATTTATTTGGCATATATATTTATGTTGTGCCCTATATTACAGAAGGGACACTACCAATAACTACCAAATATACCTAATATCGGCACTAACAACAAACTACATTCAATTGTTTCTAATTTGCATCTACAGGACATAATAGTTCTTTCACATTGTCATGCAAATTATACATTTGAAAGAAAGAATATTTTACCCTGTACATCAAGTAGGTGGTGTTTGATAGAACCAATTTATTTGAATTTGTTGTTGATGTATTATGGTTTTTAATATGTTTTAGACCTTATAGAATACTGAAACAAGCAATCAGGGTAATTTAGCTACTGTAATGTGTTTGTGCTGCATTGCTTTGAAAAGTTTTCAATAGCCTGCTTTTATGTCATTTGGAATGTATTCTAACACCATGTCCATATATTTTAAATATATTGCTTTATTACAATGTATTTTCTGTAAGAATGGAACACAGTTAATTCTGTTAAGAGCATTGTGTTTATCTGAATTTTTATCAGTTCACTACCATTTAAAAAAACAGAGCTGTAAAGGAGTTTGCTTCTAAAGGAAAAAATTAAAATTACCAACTATTTTTTTCTCACACTTTACTCCTGATACTGACACCTCATCATCTCAGTTATCTCTGTTCACTCCTATAACCCACAAGTGAGTAAGGGAGGGAGGAAGACATGTGCCCGTGTCTTTTCAATTGTGTCCAGTCTGCCTACTAACATCTCTTCACACTGTGAGCCCAAAAGGCCAACAGCAGATCTATTGGAGGACTGACGTGTGGTGAAATGGTAGTGAAAGCTAATGATCGTCCTGCAAGTTACAGTACAGGAGTTACAGGAGTCATAGGTCTCTATCAGGCAGCAAGCCAAAATAACTCTCGCCAGCTCTGGCAGTATTTGGCACTTAGTGTCCTGAGTCGACCCTTAGAGAACCCCAGTCATGGTCATCTCATTACATTTTACAGAAGTAACCTTAATATTGAGACTCCAAGGTGTCAGCTAGACTGTGACCATTTTGCTAGTACTATTGCTGGTACTGGTACCATTTTGGAAACTGCTTCAGAGAAACCTTCGTTATATGAAATGACATTCTCTGCTTTTCATAGCAATAATTAAAATGTCCCAATCTGACTAACCTGCTTATCAGTAGAACCTAGGATCTAATCTTTAAATAATAATGATAACTGAGGATTCATGCCCTTCACTTGACCTGGAGACTAGCACACAGCAGATGATCTTTCCTGCATAACATTGATCTATGCCTATAACTGATTAATCTTAAATGGCTAAAGGATCATACAGTGTGCAGCCACAACCCTGACTGAATGGACAAAGGTCAACAGCACACTGAGAAGTGTTTGTAGTTTAGAGTCAACGTCTGACAGCATCATATAGTGAGCATAATTGACTTTTAATGGCACTGAAATTTAACAGCAAATTTAACATTTTATTGTGAGCATGCAGTATATGTGGCATACAATCCCATAAATTGTCAATATTTTGTCTGCTTGAAAGCATTTTGTCCTTCATGAGACTACATAGTTTCATATTCTAATGAATTTTCATTTTTCTGTACTTTGATATTCATTTATGTCTGATCTAAATATGTTCATTTTTTATTGTTGTGTAAAAAATGATATATTTCAGTCTGATCTGCACATTTTATATATCATCACACTTACTGGACCAGGCTAGTGTTCCAACAGGACATTGTTATTTGTTTTTGAAAATCATGATAAATAAATGGATGAATAAATAAGGGTTGAACAAATCACTATACTGTTATGATGTTTTTCCTATTTTATAAGAAATAAGAGTTTTCTTCTCTCACATATATAATACTTTCAAAGTCACACCATTAGGAGTATGACCTTGGATTAAAAGATGCATGGTGCTCCATGCTATATATTAAGTAATTATGGTGGAGATACTGTATATGACCCATAAAACACTTCATGTCAGGTAAAGAAACTTCAGTGGGAGTCATACTTCATCTTAAATGCATTATGTAACTACCAAGTTACCAAGCCATATTTTACAGTAGTTGTTCCTGCTGAATTTATTGTAGTTTCAATCAGATCAATGCTTTCTATTAAATAGAGCTGGGGTTTTGCATGTTATGCATAATTATGTGTTCATCTCCAAAATCGCCTGAAAAATACTACATGCTGTATATAATCTGTTCAAAAGACAGAAGAGGTCTATGTTTTCCTACATAGATATCTCAAAATAAAAAAAAAACAACACTTAAAAGTAAAGTGCTGCAGAAACAGTACATAAGAACGTGAACGAATTACCCAAGTTAATAACTTCATCAACACTCTCTAGGTGAAGACTGTATTGTTGAAAATGAAGCAATTTAAAAGGAGATATTTTTGAGAAAAATGTTTTTTTTTAAGGTAAATAGGGACTTTAACTTCTGTAATCCACATTATTTCTAGAATTGTCATTAAAATATATATGATTCCAGTAAAGGGCAGTATAGTGGGATGGCAGTAAGCATTGCTTTTTCAGGGCTCTTGGGTGCTGAGATCAATTCTAGCCAGAGTGCTTTCTGTGTAGAGTTTGCATGTTCTCCTTGTGGCCCCATGATTTTTTACCAGGTGTTCAGTGTTTTTCTTACAGTGCACATTTGTGTTATCTGGGTTTACTGGTACATCTAAATTGTCCATCACTTGACTGTGTTTGTTCTGCAATGCACACTGGTATACAGGGTGTATACTACCTTGAGCCAAGTTAGACTACATTCCTCTACAGACCGCGGCAGTTATTGAAAATGGATAGATTCCAGTATAATCAAAAAGCATTTCAGATGGAATACAGAATAAAATACCTGTAATAGTTTTAGTGGGTTTCATTTGAAGCACACTCGTTTTATCTGCCTGGTGTTTTCTCAGTGTATCTGGTGTATCTCCTCAGTTTTAGATAAAGACATTTTCTGCAAGATGTCCCTTTCTCCCTATACAGTTTATGAAGTCGTCACGGTCACTGGAGATGTCAGAGGAGCAGGAACTGATGCCAATGTATTTGTCACTCTCTTTGGAGAGTATGGTATTACTCCTAAAGTCCACCTTGCCAGCAAGTAAGTGAGCTATCATTATTTTGCCACTATAAAATGTTTCAGGAATTTTGATGTTATTTCTGAGTTTTCCCATTTAATGAGAAGCAATCAATAGAAATACAAAACCCATCATGTGATTAATTCTAGCATTTGTGAGAAATTTCTCAAATAAAGGGGAAAAATATTTTTTAATTAGACAGTCATGCTGTTATGATATTGTTTACAGGCAGCTGTACAGCATGTCAGCTATTTTAAAATATTTTTATCAATTTCATCTGACTTCTATTCTTGAATTCAGGACAGAAGCTGAAAAAAACATTTTCCAACTTTAAACCTTCTCATATCTTAAAAATTATTCTAGTGTAGTTTACAAAAAAGGCTCAAACAGGATGTGAAAATAAAGGTATGAGTGAAAAACATTTATTTAGCCTCAGAAATTTTCTAACTATTAAAATGTCACTCTGAAAATGTGGTTATGATTATATGATTATATGATTGTTTTGTAAATAACATATCTTCAAAATTGTACAGGAGAAATCCATAACACTTAGTTTTCCAGCTAAGAAAATATTTTAGTTGAATGTTAAATGTAATACTTAATTGTTTTCCATCTTCTGTTTATATTATGTTTCTTTTCAATAACATTTTTGAGTCTTAATTTTTGGATTGAATCAACTTAGAATAACTTTCTAAACATGTTTGTTACATGTTTATGTTATATAAAACATTTTGGATTACAAATATTTTCTAAAACCTTTTTTAATGTATATTATGAAATTATAACTGTTAATCTTTGTATTTCTCTCCAAACCTACAGCACAGAAAAGAGGTATTCTTATATTGGTCTGTATATGGTGGAAGTGAAAAGGGAGTTGATGTAGGACTATGTAATGTCTTGGGTTGCCAAGTTGAAATGATATTGTATATTAGAATTGCATGTTATTCTAGAATCTTTTACCATGCACTAATTATAGGAGTACAATATGTTAGTCAGGTAACACTAGAAACAAAGTGGAACCAAGACCAAAACATTTTTGTGTGTAAATGTTTCTTCCATTAAAGATGAGCTATTAATTATTGTGCTAGTGGCTCTCTGTGTTGTCTTCATCTCTCCCAGGTTAGCGTAGATGTGTAGTGGCGAGTCAGGAAAATGGTAATTAACATTTCTAAAATAATGATCATTACTGTCATCATCATTATTATTCGTATAAATCCTAAGTACTTTGCTTTCAGTGATATAATCTATCTTTCTTAAAAGAATTCTCCATTTCGAGACAATTTTAGAAGATGACGCAATTAAGTAGCTTACTAAAGCTTTTTTATGGTTCACATAAATGAAAGGTAATTTCAACATTATTAAAACATTAGCAAAAACATATTTGATTCCTTTGCAATTTTTGAAAGCATCATGTCTTATGTTGTATATATACTATATGTAGACTTCAAAACAATTATTGAAATAGGTTTTAAATACTTAAACCTACAGTAGTGTTTACAGTATATTTTTTTTCTTACCTTCTCTCTCCTTATGTCTTTAGTCAAGCTTGATTTAAACATTCTGTAAAAGCATATGTTGTGCCTGGTGTACTATAAGAAATAATAGTATTAATGAAAATACTTAACTAGATTATATACAGATATTTGATCAGTTTGTTAGAATAGCAGCAATGATAAGAGCATGTACAGTACATGTATTCTAAATGCACGATATTCCAATTGTGAAGTTAAGGCTTTAGTATTGTGTACATGGTAAAAGAATAGAATAGCATGTATACAGTTATGTACCAATGATGAACAGATTTAATATACAGTACTTAAGTAGTCTGGAAATTCATAGTGTTTTAGGTCTGTTTTTTTCATTTAAAAGAAATGAAAAAAAAGACTAACATTATGCAATTTCCAAACACTTAGGTTTGTTTCTTGAGAAATTAAAGCCTTCAATGAATTTGTCATGCATGGCATTTTATACCTGTTTCCATGTAGTTAGTATCATGGATAAGAGGATAAAATACCATGTGTACTCTCAAGAATTGAAAATACATGAATTTTTATACCGGTTTATCATATAATAGCTGTAAGACAAAAAAAGGTACAAGTGGGCTTCATTTCTGGCCACTGAATACAATCAAAATATATCCTTGATTACTACCATGGAACAGTTCTTTTTCATGCAACACGATTGCTAAATTCTGTGATCAAATAGTTAAATAAATATTAAGAATAAATGTTGCATAACGCTGCAAAGGCAAAATTCCATTTGTTTTTAGATCCCAGTTTGTTTTATACAGTATTTTTTAACAGCTCTTTAGACATCTTCTGGAAAGCATTAATTACCAATTCACTACAGAAACAGGCCCCATTTTTCAGTGTAATTTTAGCTAAATGAGATACAGTACACATCTATAAGGAATTGCAAGACCCTTCTCAGTACTGTGGTATAAGTTGTTCTTAACCATTTGCACTATTGTATACAGTATGTGTTCTTTAATAGCAAATTGACAAAAATCAATTTGTTTCCATGATAAAAGGATAAAATTTCATGTATTTTGTTAAAATGTTACACTCCAAACTGGTTTCTTGTGAATGGCTTTGTTTTGTGAAATGGTAGGTGCTGTAGAATAATTTACAGCTTTATGTATACATACAAAATCAATTTCTGTTGACAAAACTCTTCCAGATCAACATATGTTAGGAAAAGAGATTAAATGCAAAATTGTTTTTGTAATGTAATTGTGAATTTCCCTAATTTGGATTGTTTTTGAGTTTAAGCTACTTTTTGTGTTTACCATCACATTTAATAATAATTTTACTGTTTTGCGGAATGATATTACAGAAATTGCAAAAATATTAATTTCCAAATGTAGCTTTAAAGCACACACATATACAGTACATATGCTGTGTGTCTTTAAGAAGCTTTACATCAGCAGGCTGCATTAATAATAAAAATCCTAATTTAATTTTTATACCACTAAGACATAAAATATATAAATTCAGCATTATCACATCTGTACAATAAAGATATAGGAGCCAAAGTGTAGAACACGCCTCTAAACAAATACTCCAAAATCATAATGTTTTGACAAGAAAACATTTTCCCTAATCCCTGTTCTAAACAGTTTAGAGCTTTCATTTTCTTTTCAGACCACACAAAAGTGAATTGCCTGTGAGGAACATTGTACACTACAGAAAGTCATATTAATCACTTTTGCATTTTAGATATGGACATACAGCACCTTTGCATCAGAGTGATTTTGGAAAGCCTTTGAAAATATTTGAGTAATAAATGACATGTCTTTACATGCTTTCTACTCGTTCTCTGTTTATACTTAACACACATTAATATTTAATTTTATACTGAGAGACATTAACATACAACACATATGTATGATATTGATATTGATATTCCGTACGTATAGTACTGTAGTAGTTGGGATTTGATGTTCTCAGTATAAAAAATCTAACTTTAAACACAAATTATGAAATAGGCAAAAAAAATAATGCAAACTTCAATAAACATGGGAAAGGTACAAATTATGTTGCTATGGTATTTTGATTTTGTACATACAGTCATTTAGTAATTACATTATATTTTATATGAAAAATACATTTTCCTGTATTATATTCTTATTAGCTGGGTAATGACTCTGTGTAATAACAGAACAGAGATACAGCAAACCCTTCTGAACTGATGGGCTTTCTGGAAGAGTTCTGTCTCACTCAGTTAAACGGGGTACGTAGCTTTTAAAACTACATGTAAATTCATGCTTCCATGACCGAAGACTAGCATAGAGGACCAGGTAAGTCCAGGCCCGTATTGTTTTTCTTGATGCGTTCACTCTGGATGGCAATTGGAAAAAATGCAACATTTTGGAATTCAAATGCAATTTGACAAAAAACGTGTTTAAGTTGCATTATTTCCAAAGTTTGCATGTTGGTTTTCAGCAGATTTTAATATTTGTAATTGTGTTTATGTACTTTTTTGTATTTGTTTGGAATATATTATGTGCTTTATTATTTGTGTAGATGGAATAAATTAAATCCTTATCCTTTTGGAATACATCACATCCTTTATTATTTGTTCAACTGCCCCCCTTATCCAGGGCAGCTTACAAAATATACAACAATAATAACTATATATACTGTATGTGAAATAAAATGGACTTTGTTTTAATGATGCTGCAGCATTGACAGTTGGGATTCGGTATTAAATTTCCTTGTCTTCCAAGGCCTCATCATGTATCTTGCTCAATGTCAACGGATAGCCCATCACCCATTGTTGAAACAGCATAACTAATTCTCAGCAGACAGGAATTCCCTTCTAAAGAAGAGAATCATTGTCTATACCTACAGCTTTGGCCATAGAATTGTTCAAGGCTTTGCTACCTTGGAAGAGCCTGGTGTAGTATTCACATGTCCCAAGTAGCTCCCCCAGGTTTCATATATACTGCATCTACGATAGCTTTCAGCTCAAATGGCCTTGTCAGTTCTGTGTGCCTTGTAATTGGTTTTAAAACCATGTATTCACCTGAAATAAGATGTAGTGTCTTTATTTCTTTCACAGGAGCAGGACAGCTTTTGAGAAGAACAAAACCGACGTTTTCAGAATCAAAACTAATAATGTTGGGCCAATAAAAAAATTAAGGTATTCCATTAAAAACAAAATCAACAGCACTCTCACAAAAATGAAATAAATTGGAAATAAAAAAGAACTGAGCACTAATTCTGGACTGTGGCTGAAGGGCGACCAGTATCATCTTAATATATTACATATTATCCGTAAGGTAAAAAGCCAAGACAAAGTAAAAAGGCTAAGACAGCTATAGCATTCTTTTTTCATTTATATGGTTTGTCTAAAGTATAGATCAGTATGGGTTGTTGCAGCTGGGTGTTTTGGCTTCCTCCCAGGCATGTTGGCTAAGTTAATCGGTGTCTCCTGATTGTCACCGTGTATCTGTGTATGTACAGTATATCCTGTCATGCACTGGCAACTCTTAAAAGATGTGGTCCCACCATGCACCCTATCTGTCTTTGATAGGATCTGATTTGCTGTGACCCTTGTCACGAATGAGGGATCTTCTTATAATGGATACATATACTATACATTAGCATGTATACTGTGGTAATCAAGCCTTCATCAAGTATCATATGCATGTGCTCATGGGTATTTTTTATTTACTCTGTCCAGAATTATGCATAATAAAATAAAATGTTTAAGGGATGGCAGTTTTATTGTTTACAGTTTTGAATGGGGTCATCTCTTTTTGAGACTCAAGACACACAGCATTAAACATTAACAAACAATATACCTGTACACATACACTGTATGAGAGTACTTTATTATCTATGCATGGAAGCTATGATTTTCATTGTAACATTTTATGATTTGGTATAACTTGTACAATATTGCACAAGACCAAATCTATGTGCTTTATAAAATCTTTAAATGCAATGAATAGGTCAGAACTATTGTTATGATTGTTTAAAACATATTTATTGGTATCACATTATGATTGAGTATTGTAATGTGAAATACCTAGAATACTAAGGAAACTCTAGTTTTTAATATTATGTTTTTCTACTGCAAACTGGCTTAAACCATATTTTATAAATTTATTTGATGTGTAAAATGAATGGAATTTTATATGCTACAGTATAAAACCAAAATTAAGCAGAAAAGCCTGTCTTAAAAATAAATATTTAGTCATCATTCTGATGAGAGCTTCCAAATGCACATTTTACCCCATATCCTCTGTTACATCAAGTCACCTAGATATAACCACCATCTGTTCAAAGTCAGGTGATCTTCAGTGTATACATTTTGTGCTCAACTCAAAACCTCACATAATGGAAACAGTTATTTTTTTGCCAAATATCTTCAACCCATAAAGCATACAAGAAAATAAAGTAACTGGTCTTTATCCTTTAGGTATCACAGCACAAAGCACTAAAGTGGATATCTGTGCATGTTTTTATAGTCAAGAATTTTCTAATGCATGTGAAAATGACAGGTCATATTTATTTATATCAACGTCTAGGCAATTATATTTTTGTCCAAGTTAAATGTACATACTGTATTTATTGACCTTATGAACTCCTCTTGCACACATTGCCTGAGAGGCAGTAATGAAAATTGACCTGTCTCTGGCAGGATTGAGCATGACAACACTGGAATGAACGCTAGCTGGTTCCTGGACAGGGTGGTGGTCACCGATATGAACAGACCCCACCTGCGCTTTTATTTTGCCTGCAACAACTGGCTCAGCAGAGAGGAGGGAGATGGGCTTTTTGTACGAGATCTGTTGGGCAGCCTGAACCCTATGGATGTACCAAAACGTAGGTTTATTCTTTGTTCTGTTGTGCAAATCCTTTACATTTAAGAGACAAATTGTATTGCAATTGTGTAATGTATGGTGTGTTACTCAAGCTGACTCAAGGTGACTTATTAGCATGCATGTTATTTTTTTATTTTTTATTTATGGATATAGCATTAACAGTATCAATGGCCAAAGGTAAAATCGGGTTCACACAATATCTTCTTACATAATAATAAAATCTCTCCAAGTCTAACAACTATCTTAACTTGATTTGAATTAATTTATGTGAATTAATTAAAGCAACGTATCTTATTGACTGACCATTTAAAAAATGGAGATTCTAGCATATGCTGCCAAATTAGCCATCCACAGGGATACCATACAACATATCAAAAACCAATCAGTCCTGCAGCTGTGCACTGCAATTGTAATGATCACAGAAATAATTCAATATGTCCAGTTCCAATCTGTACAGCCAAAATCTTTTTTTCTGCTTGTAATCATCACTATTGGATAATTGTTCATAATATGTATGTAGAGGCTAAATATGGCCTGCTTTAATCCACTCATAGTTTTCAAAATTGTTGTAGCTTTACTTGCACCAGTATACCTGGGGAAACAGAATTGACAAGTAAGTTCTGATGGCTGAATTTTCAATACACAGATCTGCCTCCAAATCAAAAGTAAATATTGGTTACATTAATCTTTTTAATTACAAAACATGCCTTTCAATTAAAACGGGCAGACTGATTTTAAAGTGCAGTACCTTTACTTTATTCAAGTTCTAAATACTTTTTACTTCACCATAAGTCTAACACTTGTATCAGCACTGATCATGTTGTCACAGACACCCTGAACAAATACTGATGACAAATGTCACTTGTATCATAGCAACAATAGCACACAACAATAGTACACAAGATTCTCAGTGACAAAAGAGCAGTCACTCATGGTAGTGTTAACTTACGTCTTAACAATTAATTACAAGATAAGTGTATCATCTTTCAGGAGTGAAAGACCTTTCATACTTTTATTCTGTTATTCTAATGTTTTTCTTAACGTACTGCAATTTAAAACATTGCTTTGAGAATTTGAATTTAACTGGCAAATGCAGAGCAAATTAAGAAATAATTTAACAACAGCTGTTCAAAATGTTGTGTATTTCATAATGATTGGGTGCAGTGGAGCTTGTACACTAATACATGTAGGTTAGTATTTCTTAAAGAGCCAGAACAGGTGAGATTCAAGTTGTAATGATTCATGGACTATTTTGCTTGTACTGTGCAATTTTTTTTTTTGGTCAATTGAAAAAATGGTGTATTTTTAGTTATATGTAATGTACATATTCTGAACTTTTGGAGCAAGAAGCCGTTTGATGATTTAGGCACATGGTATTGTTTTTTCATTAGATAGCTAAAGATAATTTAAAAATCGGTAGCTACAGACTCCCAGCAGTTTACTACACAAAACAAAGGCACTGTCAATTTTCCAAGACAGAACAAAGGAGAAATTACGCTTTTAGAATCACATTTATGTCTATGTTATTTATATTAACAATTGTTATATTGCCTTTATCACTACAATTCAACATACAATGTCACCATCATTACTTATTCAGTTAAAGTGATATAGAATTTCTCTTTTGAAATTTCACAGTTAACAAATATATTGTCAGCGTATTCACTGCAGATGTGAAGGGCAGTGGAACTGATGCAGATGTCTTCATTAATATTTTTGGGGGGAATGGAGATACAGGTAACCATTTATTACTAATTTAATTTCTTTTAAAGCATTGAAAAAGTTGTTTACATCAATGAACAGTTAAGCATTAGTTTGTTATACGAGATGGATAATGAATCCTGAATTCATCCAATTTGTGTCTCAAAACCTGTCAGAAAAGACTTTACAACTGTAATGTTATAGTTTTTAGTTATTGTGTTGAACAAGCATAGTTAGTTCTGCTCTACTTCTACACTTTTTCTGGTGTGTGGAAGAGAGAGACAGACAAAATACTATATGAAGTGGTGGGGAGGATGAAAGAAAACTTGAGAATAGGTAGGGAGTATGAAAAGGGGGGCAAAGTGATCTGTATTTGAACGTCACGTTCCATTGGAAATGTGGAATGCATCAATCTGTAAATATATGGCGAGATAAGTAACCTGTGTATTGTTTTGAATCATCCGAAAACAGAAGTCTTAAAAAAGCCATATGTTGTTTAGCTGTGAATTAAGCATGTGAACTAGGGACTTATTTAGTGAAAATAAGAAAGGTTACAAGCAAAACAAGGCCGTCTAGCCCACTTAATCTGATTGAATTAACTGAGTATAAAATAAATGCAAGTAACAGGTATTGTATTTTGTTATCTTGGCCTCTAACTCTGTATTTTGTTATCTTGAAGTATACTGTATACTGGGAATCCAGTGATATATTGTATGCACATTAATAATTTTGTTGTCAATGTCAAGGTGAAAGAAGGCTTGACAATGACAAAGACAACTTTGAAAGGGGAAGTGAGGATAAATTCACCATCGAAGCCCCTAATCTGGGTCGTCTGAGGAAGATTACCATTGGCCACAACAACAAAGGCTCCTCTGCTGGCTGGTGTCTTGATAAGGTATGACGTTTTCTAATTGGCATAACAATATCAGTTAAGTGCTACCTTATGTTATTTTGTTTTGTTTAGTATTAATGGATTATCTTTTCAAAATTAACCACTGTTCTTCTCCTCCTCATCATCACACTCATCATTATCATCACCTTCTCCTTCTTGATATTCTTTGCATTCTTATTATAATGTCTGATTTTGATCATGTATCAGGTGCCTTTTAGGCTAGTTTGATAGTGCAACAGAATCCTTCATTTCTTGTATAGCTTTCAATTTATTTGAGCTTATTTGGAAAATCTGGTACTGATATTGTTTTATGCTGTTCCATTTTATCATCGCTCATACTGTAGGTAGGTGTACCTAAGTAAGTGCTGTGATACAACTAAGCAAGCAATACAGAATAAATGTATTGGATATTCTCTATGTCTCTGGGATCTAAAGAACTTGTAGTTGAGGACGGTACAGTTGCTTTTAAGGGTGGCCAATGCTTTACCTGAGGTCTGAATTTGGAATTCATTTTGCTGACATGCCCTGGGATATTTGGAAACTTCAAAAACTGTAAGCACCCACTAACCGCACTGTCATTTTGGAAGATATGATGAACTGGATGGGATTGCACAGTCCTGGTCAATGTATGAGTGCGTCTTTTCCAGTGCAATATCCTCAGACATGAAGAGATGTCAGAATGCACCATGTTATGCCACTCTCTGCTTACTGTTTATGTAATACTGTACAGTATGTATGTCATACTTGTAGGATGACTAAAGTCTGGTTTGTTTCGTACCTATTCATTTCATACAGTCTTTTATCACAAAGCATGAGAAGGTTACAAATGAGAGGAAGTCATTTAACGTGTTTGGGTGATACTAGCTTATTGATAGAAGAATCTGCTGTTTCTTGAATTTTCCTTGGGAATTTGAAAGTTGTCAAACCATTGAAACCTTTACCATGGCCTTTTTCAAGAAATAGCTAAATGAGATCCTTGGATCAATAAGCCACTTACTATGAAATCAGGCTGGATGAGACAAATGGTGTCTAGTTTGTAACTATTTTTATGTTCTTAGCAACAGTATAATATTTCATCCTCATGTCCACCCAGTCAGGGACTCAGTTTTCCTCTAGCCTATTCTTGCTCTTTAACTCTTGGTATCTTATGACCTTGTTCCTTATTAATGAAGCTCACATGAATTAAGCATTAAGCCATGACAAGTGGAGAATTAATGTGTGAAAATCTCCCTGAAGGAGTTGTGTGAGTTGATTATCACAACCTAATCCACTGCCAGAGTTGTCTTAATGCTTTTGTACATTTTTGTACATATCAATGTGCTTAAATGCTGCTGAAAAAATAGTTCTTTGAAATAAAAGCATAGGATGATCTTGATGAGGATAATGCTACTTTGTGATTTATTGACTATTATTTTGGTGGTAGAGAGGAATTGGTAGTCTTCAAAATGACTCATTTCAAAATCTTCATCTTCATTTTTAAACAAATCTTCCAACAGGCCTTTGCTTACCACCTTAGCACTCTGTCATAAATGTTAATAAATGTAAGTGAAACTAAATAGTAGGAATGCTTCACCTGTGTGGTGAGTGTTCTGGTGCACTATGGCTGCCGTCGCATCATCCAGGTGGATGCTGCACATTGGTGGTGAAGGAGGGGAGTCCCCATTACCTGTAAAGCGGTTTGAGTGTAGTATCCAGAAAAGTGCTATATAAGGAATTATTATTATTGATTCTTATTTGGTGTGTATTTGGAGTAGGTAAAATAATTTTACCTCTTTTTTCAGAGAGGGGCTTTTCATTTGTCTTTCCAATTTAATCTATACAACAGAAGGCCATTAAAGACAGGCACTGTGCACATACAGTACTACTTGTTCATACACAGAAGACATCTGTGGTATTTTTTGGATCAAGGTGTTTCTAGGGACTGTTATGGCTTCAGAGTTTTGATATCTCTCTGTTATGAACATGTTATAATATGAACTGGGACCTCTGAGGATTTTGGAGATTACTTGATACTTACAGTACTTGATATTTAAACAGTCAACAAAATGGAATACCCTGGAATACTACTGTATATAATTCCAGAGTACAGTATCAAACAGAGGTTAGAAATCAAATTGGTACCAGATGACGGATAAAAAGTATGGCCACAATAATAGTTAATTAGAAAATTGCCAGCAGGTTTCAAGGTTTCAAGGATTCCCAGCAGGTCTGTTGTAACTTATTCATTACTTTGTTGTAACTTATTCATTACTTTATTGCCAAAACAGTTGTTTTGTAGTTGATAGTAAGGGATGCATGTTGAGAAGAGAACACAAAGGTAGCACAGTGACCAGAATCGGTTATACAGAATGCTTCTTTTACTGCATAGCAATTGTATTGTCCTTAGTTTTCAAGATAATGATAGCTTAAGTTTTCAATTCTGGATGAGAGCCTCAAATTAATTATCTACTAGCAACCAATTGGGTTAGATATGCCTCTCATTTGGAACCTTACATTCTTATGTTCTTAAAATTGTTAAAGAGACAAAAGCAGGTCCAAATTGATTAAACCCTATCATGGTAGTTTGAAATCAGGTGGTGCAGGGATTCACAAGATAATGATAGTTTGATTGAAGACTTTCTTCATGTCTTGGAATTTAATATTTTTAGATCTAACAGTTCCTCAATGTATCTTTTTCTTCAGGTGATAGTGGATGACCTGGGAAATAAGGCAGTGTATGAGTTCCCAGTGAACCGCTGGTTTGCAATAGATGAGGATGATGGGAAAATCCAAAGAGACATTTTAGTGGGAGGCACACAACCCACAGGTATAAATGACACCTCTCTTAATTTGTCCTGCATTGAGATATACAAATTTTAAAAAAACAAAACAAAATAATGACTACCTTTGTTGAGTCCTGTAATACAGTGTATTTTAAGAATTAGGAGTAAATGAAATTGAAACTGTTTTAAGTTATACATGGACTCCTTATCAAAGACATTGCCAGCCTTAACATGAACTTGTTGAGTTAAAATACTAAGAAACTAACAAAAAATACTAAGAATGTGCTTGTCTAGGTAGCTGTAGATTCTTGGGAGACCCAACATAAATAGTTGTAATGGAAAATACTGCATGTTCAACTAGATTGGATATTAAGTATCAAACGGAAAATGAAACTAATATGTTTAATCTTGTCATCAGATTAAGAAGAAAAACATTAGGTGTATCTGTGTACAGTATGTACTGTACAGAGGATTTTTACTAGTTGGGGAACTTACTTTTTTAAGGAGCTGTATAACAAATCAAGTTATATTTTAGTAATCTATGTTCTATTAAATGAAAAAGATTCTGCGGCCTTGAATCAGGGCTAGAGTGTTGCACTGATATGAACGCTCTCACAGAAATGAATCTGACTGTGCTTGGTAACTGGATCCTGTAGGTATTGTCTACAATGTCTCTGTGGTGACTGGGAATGTCAGAGGTGCTGGCACAAACTCCAAGGTTCATATTATCCTACATGGCTCCAAGGGACTGAAGAACAGTGGCAAGATATTCCTGGAGGGTGGCCAGTTTGAACGGGGGCTCACAGACATTTTCAACGTTGAGATCGCTGCTCTCCTCAGTCCACTCAGCAGGGTCACCATTGGCCATGACAACTGTGGGGTCAGCGCAGGGTGGTACTGCGAAAAGGTGGGAGATGACAGATTATTTGTTTATTTTATTTCCTTTTTTTCCCCTAATATTCAGGTTCATGTGCACAGTGCTAACTTGGTTCTCTATGAACATCTCTAGTCTTAACACTTTAGAGTGCCATCTGTCTTTAACATAATTGGAAATGGATTATTTTCAATAATTGTCATTTTTTTTAAAGGAATCAGTAAAGGCAGAAACAGATTTTTTATACTAATATTTTTGTACCTTGTATTTTCATTAAGTTAGGAGGATTTTGTTGTTTTCTTAACTGTATCAGCCAATGAAAATATACAATTATACCACATATGCCAACAGCAATTGCTTCTAAGAAAAATTGTAATTCATTCCAGGCAGAATTTAATATCTACTATGTGTTTAAACATATTCACTAACAAAACAGCTTAACTCCTTTAATATATAGACCCGTTTTAACATGAACTGCTCTATGCAGGATACTCTATGTATAGGAATTCTATTTTTCAAGAAATAAAATTCTGGAACTAGAGTCTTTTCTATTGTGCAGCAAGAGAAAATATTCCAATCAGATTGAAAAGCTGAATATTGTTTGTTCATCAGAACAGCATTCTGGAAAGTTTCTGAGATGCCTGTAACAATTGCTTGCAATTGTTACTTAACTGCTTACTTGTCTGAAACCACAAGTCATTTTCCTGTATGCCATATGATGTTACAGGTGGTGGTATACTGTCCCTTTACTGGTGTCGAGCAGACATTTCCTTGCAGCAAATGGCTGGATGAAGAAGAGGGAGATGGGCTGATTGAGAGGGAGCTTTATGAAATGGTGTCACTTCGTCAAAAGAGGCAGAAAAGTATGTCTGTTTCTATGGCTTTCAAACAGAGACATGAAGAGGGATCTTACTGTACTTGTCAAGAGTTAACCAGCCAATTTTTCATCATACAGTAAATACTACCAAATTCGAGAAGTCTTAGGAGGAGCACTGATTATTTATTGTATGACAAGGAACACTTGTGATGTAATATAATAAATATAAGTAATGATTCCTATTCTCCTGTATAAGACATCAGAATGCAGAGGAAAGTAAGGTTGACTTTTTTGCCTTACACATTCATGTGATATTTTTTTAAATAAGAACTAGAAACAGATTATATTCTGAAAATATGAAGTTTTATTTTGCCATCGTGGGTGCATTTCAAGCCTTTTAATTTTAAAAGCATTAGATTGCATCACTGGCTTTCCAAAGTGCAGTTAAATCCTAAGATGTTCTGGAACCTAGATAATAAAGTGAATCTCTCTTAGAGCAGTGATCCCTCCTCTGATAGAATATCTCGTTCTTTTCTTCGACCGGTGAAGAACACCCTTGGTCCCTGTGGATCTGGACAAGTGATCTGAAAGGTGCAGGAACAGATGCCAACGTCTTCCTGCAGATATACGGAGAAAAGGGGAAGTCCGATGAAATGAGACTAGACAATAATTCAGACAACTTTGAAGCTGGACAAGTAGATAAATTTATGGTAAGTTCAGTAACACATTTAGATTTTTAATGAGGAAATCCCTTCCATAACATGTTTTATTTATATTTTCTAGGGATTAGAGTATGTATCCTCTTTAATGGTTACTGAACTGTCAAATTACTGTCTTTTTTAATCTTGCAGATTGAGCTACCTGATTTAGGAACTTTGTTTAAAATTAGAATTTGGCACGAGAAACGACACCCATTTGCTGGCTGGCATCTGAGCAAGGTAGGAAAAAAATATTGTGCCATGTATTTTAAGCATTGCGAGCAACACAATGTGAAAATCTGTTTATGTGAGAAAAAATGTTAAATCATCAATTTCGCTACTTTTCAATATTACAACACACTATTAAGTTTTATTGTTGAAATGCGTTGATCCTGTATAACAAAGAAGAAATTACTTTCTTAAGATGTTACATTTAACTTCACTTTCTAAGATTTTGAAGTATAATTTTTTTTCTCATTATGCTTCTTAAAATTAAGATCAATTTACATTACCTTTAATTTTTAACTCAAATATACAGAATATAATTGAAAATATTAAATGGATCCATAACATTAGAGCAAAACATTTCTTGTAGGTGTTGTCTTGGTTTAATTAGGTTATTACAATGGACTGGTTGACATGGTGGCTCAGTGGTTATTAATGACTGTCTTACTGTGCTGGGGCCCTGAGTTCAATTCCTGGTTTTGGAGGAATTTTCCTACTTCCCCTTAAAAGACAGTCAGGGTCCATCTCGGAAGTTAAAAGAAGTATTTATTTCACATGCATGGGAGTGAAACACAAGGAGATGCTCGGTGTATTTTTCTCAAAGCGATTAAACCAGAACACTC
Source organism: Atractosteus spatula (assembly GCF_055471065.1). Taxonomy (NCBI): domain Eukaryota; kingdom Metazoa; phylum Chordata; class Actinopteri; order Semionotiformes; family Lepisosteidae; genus Atractosteus; species Atractosteus spatula. The sequence continues at coordinate 53,616,210 of NC_142708.1, read as the reverse complement.
CTTAAATATTTTCTGTTATCTTCAGTACCACGCTTCCCTGTCTATTCAGATTGGCAGCATTCCAGGATCACACTCATCTTCCTCTTCCCTATTTGCCCAAGAGCACTTTTTTAATACAATTGGTATCGGTTAGTTTACTGTTTTGTTACACTCATTCCTGTATAACACAGTATAGAATAACATAATAGCCCTTGTGTCCAACATTCTTCCATTCCAGTTCACAGTAGTCTTATACTGTATGTCCACCTTATGAAAGACTGCATACTGTAAAAAGTTCACAAAGATCTTCTGAACACTGGGGTGCTGTCTCCGTGGAATTTTCATGTTTTCACTGTGTTCCCATGTGCCCTGTGATGGACTGACATCCTCTCCAGGGTGTGTCATGCCTTGTGCATGTTGCTCAGTGGTTTAGGCTCCCCCGCAACCATGTACTGCATAAGGAACTTAGAAAATAGATGGATGCAGTGGGTGTTTCACCCTTTGATAGTGTTCATGTGAAGGAGGACTGATAGTCATATAGTGCACATCAGTGCAAATTGCAATGAAGCCAATTATTGTGTTTTCATAAAGGTCACATTAATGAAGACGTTGACAAAGGAGAAGTACACATTTAACTGTGGCCGCTGGCTGGACGTCAATGAAGACGACAATGAGATAATCAGAGAGCTGCCTGCTCAGGGTGAAATCGTCAAAGATCCTCTTTCAAGTAAGAGAACAAAAATATATATTATATCTTTGAATTTTGGTATTCATTCAGTCATAGAAGGGTTTAGACATTGGACATACTCTATAGTGAGAAAGTGAAGTCTACCAGCAACAGAATTTTTCAAAGCTGGAATTGACATTGAAGATTGACATTGGATTATTTAATCAACGTATCACAGTACTTTTCTTCCAAAATCACCCTGTTATGAGGTGAAAATTTATTTTGTGATGTGGACCAGAGGATCCAAATCCTGGGCCTGGAGGATATACTGTAACATACCTACTGGTTTGTGTTCCAGTTAAGGTCTCAGTTGCACAATTGGTAGTAGAATTCATCTGAATTTGCATTTCATAATTCAAATTAAATTCCAAAGTAGAAAATAGAACTTGCAAATATTCCATTCAAGAAACTTGTTAGCTCTAATAAGGCTTTGATTAGACAATTAAGCTTGGATGGAATGAAAAACAGCCTGTCTGTAGTCATTCAGAACTGGAAATCCCTGGTGTAGATTACAATTGTATTTGTACAAAACATCAAGTAACTTATTTGAATATTCCTGCATAATGGATTCATAACTCCTTCATAACAAAACATTATAATCATAGTCATGATGCTGATTCATAATGATTTAGTCACATGTGCAACTGACATAACGTGTGCAAAAAAGTCATCACATTTGTTTTAGCATCATGTCTACAATCCAAACTCTAAAACTGCTACAATGAATGCCATGACCTTTTCTTTGTGAAAGAATAAAAAACAAACATTTAACAGCAAAACCACCCTCATCTTAGGCATATTTAGAGATATTGTTTAGATTGGATAAATACCACATATTAGGGCCTCCTGAGTTAAAATACAGCATAACTTACACCTGACATTTTAAACAATGTCTTCATGGGGATTACTGTAAGTCCTTTTATTGAACAGACCATGTCTTGTTTCTAGTTGTTAAGTACAGAATCACAATCTGCACGGGGAATGTCAGCGGGAGTGGCACTGACGCCAGTGTCTTCCTATGCCTATTGGGGGAACTTGGAGACACTGGAGAACGGGTGTTGTACACCAGCAAGAACAACGTCAATAAGTTTGAGAAGGGAAATGTGAGTATGAGAACTCTGATTTCAACTTGTGGCAAAGTCATTTTAAGATGCTTTTGCAAAGCTGTTTTCTTACAAGTGAAATTTCCTGCTTCACTGTGAGTCTCGCGCTTCAGGTTGTTCACTTGGTATGAGCAGATGTGGAATCTACTCAGAATCCAGAAAACATCAGTGGTAGGCTGGTCTCTGAAGGGACTGCACTAGAAACTGACCTGGTGCCAGAGGCTAAAGGGCCTTTAATAAATGTAAATAGACTCACTGGGTGTTAATTATTTGATTAACAGAACTAAGACAATTCTGTCATTTTGCCATTCTGTTATTTTAGGAAATCATGATCTACTTTATAAGGAATCCCCAGGTTAGAGACGTTCTCTCCAGGTTAGTGATGCATTTTTAGAGTAGTGACATAGGTCCCCATTCTCATCCCTCACCCCATCTCTAACCCTGAAGTGGACTGGGTGTTTGATATGTCCTCTTGTTTGACATTCTGGGTGTCCTTCACAGGCAGACGAGTTTCTGATAGAGGCAGTGTCCTTGAAGCGTGTGAGGAGGGTGAGGATTGGCCATGATGGCAGAGGAGGAGGCTGTGGCTGGTTCCTGGACAAAGTGGTGGTGAGGGAGGAGGGGAAACCAGAGACAGAGGCCACTGAATTTCCCTGCTACAGGCAAGACAAAATAAACACTAATTAAAAGTTAATACTGTGGAATCTCCACAATAGCAAACACATAGTTTAGATTTTGTTTTGGTACTGCATGCAATTAATAAAAATTTCAGTCCTTAGGGTTTTTTCTGAAATGTAAAATATTGTTAAAATGTGTCACATAAGGTGTCCTGTTCTTCATCTGAAGGAACAATGCACTAAATGCACCATTTGATTTTTCAGGTGGCTCGACAGGAATGAAGACGATGGTCAGATAGTGCGTGAGTTAGTACCATCTGGAGATGCAAAGATGCTTCACAGTGAGTCACCATGACCTTATTTTTCAATGAACAGTCAGGAAAGGTTGTTTAATGATGCACCACAGTTTTGATGCTGAGAAATTTGATAATACATTTTCAGAAAGGCTGTCATTTCTTAACCACACCTACTGTACCTGGGGAACTGTTAGTTGTTTCACACACATAATGATAGGATTTGTTTTCTGAAGACTGTTATTCTTCTGGAGATACACACTAATAATCACCATGCAGTAAGCAAGTCATTTACTTTGCTTTGGTTTTACTATTTTCAGACATCAGTTACCACATTGCTGTGAAGACAGGCAATATCAGTGGTGCCAGCTCAGACTCAAAGGTCTACGTCAAGCTGTATGGTGAGAAGGGAGATACAAGCAAAATGGTCCTGGAGGTTTCCGACAACAACCTACAAAATTATTTCGAAACTGGACGAGTCGATGTTTTCACTATTGAGACCTTTGATATTGGAAGAGTAAGGCATTTTTGTTTTTTAATTCATAATAGAACATGCATTTTTATACATCAATCAGTAATTCCTAAATTCATAAGAATTTCTATATTTAGACAACATTTCAATGACAATATGATGACTTACAGATGGCATGGTGGCATCATAATTAGCATTGCTGCCTTGCAGCTGTGTGGGCCTGGGTTCAGTTCTGGACCTGGTGTGTTATCTGCTTGGAGTTTGTAAGTTCTCCCTGTGTTTATGTGGGTTGCCTCTTGGTGGGGTGCTCTGGTTTTCTTCTCGCTGATAATTGACAGCTGAGAAAACTGGCCGGTTTGTGTTACACCCAGTACCCCTAGAGGGCGCTCTACTTTTCTCCTGTTCCTAGTTCCCTGTGATTATTCATGTCTTTCTGGTGTGTCTTGTTGTGTAGCCTATTTACTTCCTGCTTCTACTCTGCTACTCACTCAGCATCGAGGTTTAGGTGTCCTGAAACCCGCCTAGCACCAGGTCACTCCTGTCCATGGCCTGAGGGCTTAGGTTTCAATACGGCATTTCCTGAACAGCTGAACCCGGGCTAACCCCCGTCTCACCGCTACACATAGGGTCTATTTTCGCTCTCCTGCCATTCCACGGTTCGTCCTTTCTGACATCCATGACAGTTTGTGTGTGCAATGTGATGGACTGGCATCCCATTCTGGTTATATCCTGCCTTGCGCCCATGGCTTGCTCTGGCTCCCCTGCCATCCTGAATTGGATGAAGTGGTTAAAAATGGATGGAAGGATGGATAACTGGATAAATGACTTGCACATAAAATAGAATTCAAAATGGATATCACCAATGTGCTCATTTGTTTATTTTGCTGATGATTTTATTGAAACTGATTTGCAACAATAGGTGGCAGCTCCAGGTTACAGTACAAAACAATCCAAAATGCAGCAATTCATGGTAAATAACCTAAAGGATTAACATCCAGTCCATTTCAATAAAATCCAATCTTAAAAACACATCTTTTAGTGGGGTACTCAATAATTTAATCTCATTTGTTGTCAGAAAATACTTTTTTAACTTCACTTTTAGTATGATACATTCGCCCCAGCAGTATTAACCTTTAAACCTTTTAAGAAAATAACTTGGCTTGACCATTACCTCAGCAGTTAAATAATTCTTTATCTGTTAACAGATCAACCGACTCCTCATCGGACACAACAATGAAGGTCTGCGAGCTGGCTGGTTCCTGGACAGTGTTCAGATCAAGGTGCCAGCCCATGGCAAGCAGTACATGTTCCCCAGTCACCGCTGGCTCTGCAAGGATGAGGCAGATGGGAAAGTGGAGATAGAGATCTACCCCAGCGAGATCATGGACATTGAAAAATGTACAGAAGAACCTTTTAACTCATGTTTACATTTTAACTCCTTATGTTAAAGAAGTAAAAAACAATACTTGAGATGCGATATGGAAATGTCTAAGCTTTTCTATTTTGTCTTACCAAATAACACCCTTGCATTTCTGTTTTTGTTCTGTAGTGATTAATTATGAAATAAAGGTGCTCACTGGTGACAAATTTGCTGCTGGCACTAATGCCAACGTCTTCATCCAGATGTATGGGGACAGTGGAAAGACCGAGCTGATCTACCTCAAAAGTAGATCTAATAACTTTGAAAGGGGCACAACTGAGATATTTAAGGTGCTTGTGGTCCTTAAGTTTCCTTCTTACAATACATCCTTGCACTCATTTTTATTTTCTTGTAAAATGTTTCCTTTTGTTATTTAAAAAGCCTCAGTCTAATTCTGGGTGTTAGCATGGTGGAATCAAAATATATTTTGAGGTCACATCTGTAGGACACTTTATAGTTGTTTTGTGTTACAACCCATTAATGGGAGGATTAATTGGAGGATTAAAAAATAACTAATTAAGACTAGCCTGTTCAAATGTATTACTTCACACATCAAGAACTAAAGAAAATTGAAACCAAAGGCTTTTTGCCATTCCACATTGCAGTTGCAGCATATTGGAGAAGTATGGTTACCCCAAGTCCAGAGTAAAAATAACTGTCTATTGCAATGTAAGATATAGTAAAGTAGAAAGGTGCATTGAATAGAAGCCTAACAACAAGGTCTGTTGTATTGTTCAGTCACTCTAAGACTTCAGAGTGCATCACAGCAATAAAACACGAGGAGTCTTGAAGTTTTAACTTTGGACACAGTAAGGAAAGTCTTGGCAACATAGTGGTTCTCTAAACCTGCTTGATGGAGAAAAATTTGCCAATTCTGAAATCAAATAGTTCATTACTGTTGTAGACCTTTTCTTTAGTGGTTTTAATAAAAGCTTTGTTAATTTAAAGACCCATTAGCCTATTACCCATAAACAGAAGAAGTAGTTTCACCTCACTAGTGTATGGACAACATAAATATTTACTGTAGTAGTAAATCTCTTAAGATTACTTCTGGTCCCAACATTTGAAGTTCATATTTTGGGATTTTATTTTAAAAGTGTCTTTAGTTGAAGTAGTGATGCTCATCTTTTCTTTGTTGTCTTTCTACTGAAATATGCAAGACAGAATTTTACATCCAATGAAAAAACACCTTTTGTAACTCTTTGTTTCTACTGTAGATTGAGGCTGGGGAGGTAGGAAAGATCTACAAAATCCGTATTGGCCACGATGGCACTGGCATTGGAGATGGTTGGTACCTGGAAACTGTTGTCATCAAGAGGCTCACCATGTCTACGGTGCCGAAGGAGGACAAAAAGGACAAAAAGAAGAAGAAAAAGAAGAAGGGGGAGGAAGAGGAAGAAGAGGAGGCTCTCCCAGAGGAAGTGGTGGAGACCTACACCTTCACCTGCCAGCGCTGGCTGGCCAGGAGTGAGGAGGATGGGCAACTTGTGGTGGAGCTGTTACCAGACGATGATGGAAACCTGGAAGGTAAATAGTCTCTCATCAATCATTGTGGGTGTTGAACTCCACTTCTACGAGAGATTTTTTTCTTTTGTTTTTTTTTGTATCCGCTGAACTCAGCTAAATTTTTTGCCCCATTTCCTAAAAAAGTAATTCTTAAACTTGTGAAACCTTCATGGATCGGACTGCAGGGTTGATATGCTTTTCCAAGGTATTTCGAAAATGAAACACAATGAAATCATACATGTAGTACAAAACACAACATGTTTGAAATGGAGAGTGCAAGCATCCTCACCACCTTCATTATATATCATTATTCATCTATTCATTTTCTCACCACTTTATCAATTTTCAGGTCACAGGAGACCTAGAAGCTCAGCAAGCAATGGGTACAAGGTGGGGTACAGCCATGACAGGATGCCAGTCTATCACAGGGAACACACAGACACACACAAAGACACACACACACTTCTACTAGGGCCAAGTTTCCCAGAAGCCAGTTAACCTACCAGTTTGTTTTTAGACTGTGGGAACCGGAGTACCCAGATGCAAAACATGCATGGGAAGAACAGACAAAATCCAAATTTAACCCATGGTCCCAGCACTGCAAGGCCGCACTGTGCCATCCATATCCTCATGTCTTCTTTCAAACATTTGATTACAAATCCACACATTCACAAGCTGAAGAAGAGAAAGTCTAGTACAAATTAGTTGTGTTCAAAACCAGACTGGACCGCAGTTTTTAAATTGATTGTGGCAGAACATGCAGGACTATTATCTTTTTAACAGAGAACACCTATGAAGTGCATGTCTTCACTGGGAACATGTGGGGCGCTGGGACAGATGCCAATGTTTACATTAATATTTATGGAGAAATGGGAGACACAGGAGAACGTCACCTGAAAAAGTCGAATAACCTCAATAAGTTTGAGAAAGGACAGGTAAGAATGGACTCCTCTTGTGGTTTACATTTCCCGCAAAGTATTGTAACACATGACAATAGCTGTGCCAAAGTGGTTTTTTATTTCCTGTGTCAGGCAAGTGGCTGGGCTTGCAAAAAAGAGAAGGAAGCCTGACAATGAGGTAGTTAATCTCCAGTGATTCTTAGGAATTCTATTTCTGCCTTGTGTACTGTTACTCATTGGTGTTCCCTGTACATTAATAATTGTTTTTTAAACCTTTTCTAAGCAGACCTAGATTTGTTGGGCCATACTGAATACTGTGGAAGCTTTATTTAGGTGATTTTACTTAAAAAGCTCTTTTTGGAGCTATGGAATCTTGCATGATGTAGAGATATGTATGTCTGTTGCTGCATTCACTTTTGTTGTATATATTTAAATACACCTGCGGGCACACCCCAGGAAAAGAAGACTTCCATTACATAGTAGTTTAACCCATTCCAGGCTTGGAGAAAAGAAGGTTCTTGTATGAATTGAATGGATTAAGTGAAAAAGTAATATATGCATTATTATGCCTAAGAAAAGTTTAGCAAAATAAATCTGGACTAATACATCCTGTTTTTACACAGTTAATCTCATTGACATCTCTGCATTTTATTTATGAACAAACATGATGTAAGATGAATGTGTAACGTAGTGTAAATGGCAGAGAAAAAATTTTCAAAACCTTTTTTAAAGATTGTTTTTGAACACTGTATTGCTTGCTGTTTAAATTGTTTTTTCAGCTCTATAGTACTTCAGTCCATTAATAGGAAGCTTTGCCTAGCTGCTTTAAATAAAGGATCACTAGTTCCAATTTCCTCTATCAATTTTCCCTGGTTCATATAGGCTTAGTGGAAATTAAAGCACAATTCTAAGCAAACCACTTGCAGGACACTGTGCGTACTTAAGCTGTGCTTGATGGCCACTCCTGTTTGTAACCCACAGGAGGATATATTTTCAATCAGTGCGATTGATATGGGGCCACTGAAGAAGCTGCGAATTCGCCACGACAATACGCAGGCTCATTCCGCCTGGTTTTTGGACCGAGTCGAAATCACAGACTGCAAGGATGACACAACGTGAGTACTGCAGGCCCACGTCTGAGAACTGCTATAGTTAAGGGAGATCTAACCATACCTTGATAAGAGACTGAAGAAGTGCTCAACAGTTTCAGTGTCATGTATCTGCAAAGCCTCAGGACAATTTTGTAGATAGGCAGGAAGATTTAATAACAGTAAAAGCAAATGTTTTGTGGGTGTATTTTAGGGGTTGCCAGAACCATCATAAAACGAATCATAGAACAACTTATTTTCTGGCGGCAGTCATCTTAAGATAGCTCACTGCCACCTTGGATCATGTCTCTGTCCATAGGTGAGAATGGTAATACCCTATAGAAGCTTTCCTTCCCCTAGTCAATTGGACTACAGGACAAATGTTCTTGAATTGTACCAAGGGAGGCTTCCAGTGCTGTAACTCAATGGTGGAGCCCTACAGTACATTAACAATCTTGGCGATGCAATAAAAATTAGTTTCTTGACTGTCTTCAACTTGATACTACTTTCTGAGTTTCCTGACAGTCAAATGGAAGCTCAAAGTTCTTGTGTACCTCCGACAAGATGACTGACATCATGTTTTTTCTGCTCCTGTTACACAATCAGCTTGGCTGAGAAAATCTCACATTTTTGAATGCTAATGGTTCAGTATTCACACGCTTCTTTCACCCCAATGAAATTGTTCCTGGTTTATGTATCTGACATGTATTTGAGATATTTTGTGGGGGAATGTGATCTGTCCCTTACTTTGGCTATAATGTTGCATCATGACACATAATCTTTACAGATACAGAGTGTGTAGACAAGTCAAAGGCTTCTAAGCATTTTCTGCTAATTAAGGTAAAATGTAATATTTTATACCTGGATTTTCAGCCTCAGTTATGACAGAGGACCAAGACTAAATTTGGGAAGATAACAAATTCATCAGTTTCTCAGTCACTGCCGATAGGTAGAATTCCTAGAAGAAATGTGTCTTTTCTGTCCAAGACCTGAATGAAGCAGTCTATCAAATGGCAGAGTTATCAAGGCTTGAGTTATTAAACTACTGTACATTTATGTGTCTACTACTCAGCTTGAAGAAGATGTCTCCCTCAGATGAGCACATCATTTGTTTGTTAAAAAGCACGTTTGGTCGACATATCAATCAGTCTTTTTTAGCCATTCAAGTAAAGACCTCATAGGTCGCACAATTTAACTGCTTCTGTTCGTAATATCAATTTCTGATTATTTCTTGATTGTGTCACTTACAGAAACTCTTTGTAGAGTAATGTTCTCTTTAGATACTGCAACCCACATTAGCTATGGAGAAGCAAGAACATGCATATGCAGAGATAAAAACAACAATTCAGCTTTTATATTTTTCATCATCACAGATCTCTTCAGATCAAAGAGTAGCACAGCAAATCTGTGACAGTTCAGAGAAGCTTGTCAGACATAATTCCCCTTGAAAATGCCATGAGGTTTCTACTGAGTGTCTCATAGCAACCCTTGAGCAGGCCTATTAGTCTTGCATGACTCTTATGGTACAGTTTGGCATTTGTATAGGAATGTTCTAGTGGATTCAGAAAATGCATAAAATACATTTTATTTATTTACAAAACACATGTTCTAATCTGACAAATGCATTTTTTGATAATAAGAATTGTAACAAATGTATTGTTTCTCCATTCTGTGAGCAACAGTTAAAGAGCTGTGAAACTATTAAACATGGCATATGAAATGCAAAAAACAATGCATATGAAATGCGATTGCTGTAAAAAGACGTTACATTGAGGTGAAAACACCTGGATTGCGTCGATGGTAATGCTCAGTCTTAGGGCGTCCTCTGGTGGCAAAAGGTGATAACTGCAGATCTTGCCATTGAAATGCAATATCTCTGAATTAGATAAAGTGTACATATTGGAGTTGGATTATTCAAGATGTAAAACCCAGGAAAGTCGTTTCTTAACTGTTTCAAAAGAGTAATAAACATACTTTGATTTAAACCTCCTGAATTGTTTATATGAACACTATTCTATTTGCATGTTCTATTACTTGGGGTATGAGTTGGATTAAACAGTTCACAATGACAGGGAGATTCACCTATGGGGTCCCTAATGTACTACCCTTCTTTAGCAGAATACAGTTTTGGTTAAGCGAAAATGTCCATCATAACCATTAAAACAAGTAGCCACCTTCTCAGTTTACCAGAAAAGAAAAGCTTTAATCTTCAGACTCTTTAATAATTGGTCTCAAAATAGTATGGATTTATTTATCTTTTGTTTGAAATGATTAAATTAATGTAAAGTATATCTTGTATATTAAATATAAAAAATATTAATAGTAATTCATTTTGAGAAACAAATTGAATCTAAGGTTTACAGATTGGTTTTGGTTTTGGAAGTAATAACATTTCATCACTTGGGAAATGATTTGAGTTAGAATTTCATTAAGTTATATACAGTCAGGAGCCCGCATGGAAATGATCCATACCTCCTGTGTCCTTCCTCAGCTCATGCATTAAAGAAGGCAAGACTGGCATGGACATTGCACATCAAACTGAGGGATTTTCCTCCTATAGCTTAGTTAAGCAATTCACAGATCACCCTGCATATATCATCACTCAGTTTCACGATTTCATACATGTGAGGTAGCAGAAAGTGCTAAATGGGATCGAAACTAACATTTTCACCAGAGGGATAATATGTTCCATTAATGTTCTGTTCACACAGTTTAAGTGTGTAACATAATTAATAATGACTGGTAAAAATACACATTGCTTTCAAAAACATTTCTATGTACTTCCCCTTGTGGAATTCTAAATTACCATCTGTAGTGAAAGAGACATTCACTTTGTGCTTGCTTTATGTGAATGCAATTTGAAAACAAAAGTCCGGTTTGGATGTACAGTAGTCTCATCTGACAGAAGACAGGTTTGAATGGTTTGATCCGACTGTTTGTATTGATTTTACCACAGATACTACTTTCCGTGTCAGCGTTGGCTGGCAATTGACGAAGATGATGGTCAAATAGCTCGTGAGCTGGTGCCAGTGGATGAAGCGTTTATGAAGAAGAATTCAGACAGCGATGAGCAGTCTCAGGCCACACTGGGACTGGAACAGAAAGGTAGGTCCTTAGTTAACATAGAGTAATGAAAGGAGCACAGCTAAAGAAGGCTCCCCAGGCCAAAAATAGAGGTTTTATTTATTTTCTTTACCTCTCAGCATGGAATGAACCTTTACCTGTTCCTTTGCAGAAAGGAAGGAAATTGCTTACATTTTGTTTACAAATGTTGCTGATCACTCAGTTAAGAAAACATATATACAGTAAGTACAAATGAGATTAAAACTCAAAACAGTTTACACATGACAGGAGGCCATTTGGCTTGTCTCGCTATTTTTTTTTTCTTACTGGTTAATAAAGCCAAGGATCTCATCCAATAGCTTCTTGAGAAAAGCCTGGGTATCACCTTCAAGAGCATGCCTGGGTAGCTTGTTCCGTACTCCCATAACCTTTTGGATGAAGAAGTGCTTTCTGTTCTTGGTTTTAATTCACTTCCACATAGGGTCCACCTGTGTTACAGTACATGTTTCACTTCAAAGTGTGCTGGTTTGATTTTGTCAATGCCTTTGAAGATGCTGAATACTAGCATAAGGACCCCTCCTAATATTCCCTATTCAAGACTCAAAAAGTTTAGTTCTATCAGCCCATCTCCCATTTTGAGACCAAATTCACCGTCCTATTTACAGCATCTAATGACACAGACAAAAGATTGTTTTTCTACCAGAATTACATGGGTTTGTGTTTAGAAGTGTTCAAAAACGAGTTTTTTTTATTCGAAGGGCCCGGTTGATCTGTTATTTTATTTTTCAGCTCAGTCTACTACTTACACCATAAGAGTTAAAACTGGGGAGAAGAAACATGCTGGAACGGATGCCAATGTCTTTGCTATACTGTATGGAGAAAAGGATGACACAGGTAGGCATTAACAGTGCAATCTCTGTAAACACATTATACCAAATGTGCAGAGCCCTTAGAAATCTTGCTTGAGTATAAAATAATACTGTACTAGCTTGTAGCTATATCTTAATAACAACAGAAATATACAGTACATTTTACTTCTGCTTATTTTTTCATTCTTACAAGAAAGGACTATTTGAACAGTTTTATTAACTTTGTGACTAAGTCTTTTCATGACCTTCCTCAGTGTCAGTTTGCAATTTAATGCTGCTGGAGAATTTCTTTCTTTAGGAATTTTATATTTGAAAACATGAGGTATTTATTTATTTCCTAAGTCCCTACCCTTACATCAGGAATCCAAAACAGCAATACTGAAGATTAATATTTGCACTCTCTTTTAACAATAATTTCTTTAACAGGAATAATCAACCTCAAAGCCTCTAAGAATCACAAGAATAAGTTTGAAAAAGGACAGATTGATGAGTTTACTGTGGAGGCGGTGGATATTGGAATGTTGAAAAAACTGAGAATTGGTCATGACAATTCAGGTAAGGTGAACAATACAATCAATATCAAATACACAAATATCAATCTACAGAAAAACAAACTTGTTTTTATGTGACTCTTTCATTGTACATATGTTCAGGGCATTGTTCTTAAAACCCACTTCAGTGTACAAAGCTGTATGGATCGCGTCACTCTACTGTTTTCAGTCTATTTGCAGAAACACATTCCTGTGGCAATCGTCTACTGACCTTGTAGCCGTTTTGATTTAAAATTCTAGTTAATTCTGATAGAGCTGTATTTTGTAATACAAAAAACATCACCTTTTTAGATTTTTGGATATGCAGAGGGGGCCAAATAATGTTAATGACTGGCAAACATGAAGGATTAACAGTTATATCCCTTCATATTGGCAGCTTGTGTTACCTATAGATTCTTATTTCATTTATTTGTTTGTATTATTATGTATCTATTCAGTGTTGCTCCATTTGTGTCATCTGCTTGTATCCTGTTTTGTCTTTCTGCCCATCTAAAATCTGTCTAGTCCATCACAGTCTACATGTAGTTCGTAATTTAAACCCTTGCTGGCAGTCTGTGACTCCATGATGCAAGTGTGTATTGCCAGTTCTGTGACTCTGTTTTAGGTGTAATGTCTCCCTGGGCTGTCTGTCTGTCTGTTTCCAACCCCTGGTACCCTCACTGGTACAGGGGGCTCTGCAGGTTGGTTCCTGGACTGGGTGGAAATTGATGCTCCTTCCCTTGGTCAGAGGCTGCGGTTCCCCTGTGGCCGCTGGCTGGACAAATCAGAGGATGATGGGGCGATTGAAAGAGACCTCTATCCAGCTGACCTTCAGACAGAGGAATACGTCCCCTGTAAGGCCCGAACACAGTGTGACTGTCTAGGCCAACTACTTCAATTTTTAACACATAAGGCTTGCGATTTTATGATTTTCAGTGATAAACAAGGTTACTAATATTGTTGACACCTTCTCCAGTTCTCCTTCCTGATATCATGCTGGCATATAAGATGCTGCTTTGTTAGAAAAAAGATACAGTAAATGATGAAAAAAGTTAGTAACCTCTAAGAAAATAGCACCATTTTCTTGCTGTTTATGTTTTTCAAAACTGGAGAATTCATCGGATCTCCATCCATGTTCCTTGACAACCCCATACCAGTCTTACAGGAGTTCTAAGGAGTGCTTAGGTATTAGTCCTGAATGACCTTTACATTGTTTAATATAACAAATTGCCCATTAAATTAAACAACATGGAAAAATTCTCTATATTAATTATATTTGATTAATTAGCTGATATACAGTATAATCTACGTAACGGATTCAATGGTGATATTAAAAATATCTTAGATGGGAATTCCGTAGGACAGGGGGTGCAAAGCCCTGCTCTACATCTAGGAAAATATCTTTACCAAAATGTAATTCAAAGCCTTTTAGATTTGAGGCACTCCGCTATTCAATACCTACATTTCTAATAGGCCATTTTTGAATACATCATAACTTGTTATTTGATTGCTTGTGAATATACCTATGGTACCTTATTGTTTTGCCTTATTCTGTGATCAGTCTGCTCATGCACGGCAGGGATGCAAGAAGTCACAGAGCAGTTCAGTGTTTATTATAGTAGACCAACGTTGTCTACTTCCCTCAGCTTTCAAGCACAGACCACCTTTCCATGCTTTTATATTTCAGACACAGCACAATCCTCTGTGTTTTCATAAATGCCCTATTTAGAAAAGGACTTAACACAGAATTAATTAAAAGGACACATGTGGTGCACATACTGTATATGTAAGCATTTATACAAGCTGTACATTTTGATGTCTGCAGGGTTTCGCCTCGTGATATACAGTAATAGTTATTTTTTTTGTTATTTTCAGTTGTGCCTTATGAGATTACAACATTTACAAGTGACATCTTTGGAGCTGGTACTGATGCCGATGTCTTCATTGTTCTCTATGGGAGGGATGGTGTCTGTACTCAGCAAAAATCTCTCTGCGTGAATAAGAGAGAAAGGCGAATGTACTTTGAGAGAGGTTCTGCTGACAAATTTATTGTTGAGGTAAACTCAGCCTTACATCTTAGAATTTTGTTTTTAATTTTTAATTTTGCTCCTGTTTTTAAGAGTGTCAACCTACGAGCTACTGTGGTTGAGTGGCACAGACTCAGCTTGTTTCTCATGCTAGCCTCCCTTTGTGCTTTGCACTTCTCAGTTTGTTTGAAACTGTTCTTTATAAGAGAAAGTTATTGCAGTAGATGGATGTGAAATGAAGCTGCTATCACTTCCAATGAGAAGGATTCTGTTGTTATCTATAGATGGTGCTGTTGTTTTTTTGTCTTTCTTTTCACTAACCAAATTGTGAAGTGATTTGTTTTGATGGTTTACACAGTTTTAAATAATTTTGGATTGTATTTCAATCCCTCACTTACTGTTCACTATAGCTGCTAATTTTCCTCATTATTGATTCAGGTTCAAAACCCTTTTTATAGAATTGTGTGATGTGCCATACCAAACCATATGAGTTTATAATAAATATAATATAATAAATAATATTGCAGATGAAAGTGCTTAAAGAAGACTTTATACATTTCTTGACTTTAAAATAAATAATTAAGGCATCAGTATATGTTGGGACTTCATGGCCACTTGATTGTATTCATTGTAATTGTAGCTTGAAGATATTGGCGATGTTATTGAGAAGATCCGAATTGGACATAATGACAAGGGAATAAACTCTGGGTGGCACTTGGACAGAGTGGAAATCAGGAGGCTTCTGCGAAAAGGAAAGGTATCTCATATTAGCATTTCTATGTACAATGTTCTCCCATACACAGAGACAGATCAGACTTTGGATGACTGATAACTCCTCTAAATCTGGATTAATAGAGAACTAGCATGACTGGGAATGTCATGTCTTACTTTGATTAAAGGAGTCACAAACTAATATACCCACCATATTTTTAATTGTTTGCCTAATGTTCTAACCTAGTATAAATAACATATTCCTTTATTCAGTACATTCAGTAAAAACAAGAACCGTGTTTTTGGGAGTCTTTGTTATGGAAATTAATAAGACCTCACAAACACATCCATTATCATTCATTATTCATACACTTGCAAAACAGCAAGCAATAAAAAACAATTCTCAAAGCTTTCTGCTCACAGCTGCTGACATTTATCAGTATGATAACACAGATAATACACATACGAAGACAATTACCCAAATTATATTTAAAAGAGAAGCAAGGTTATCAGTTGCTGCAGTGTTAATACCTAATATTCACATAGTAAGAAAGTTCATGACGCCCAGCAGTTTTCAATGACAAGCTGTTCCAACCATCACTGTACATAAAAAACACTATACTCTAACGTTTTCTCATTTTTGTCATAGGGAATTATCACCTCAATTACATTAAGTGTTAAATTGATACATGTAACATCTACCCATCCATTCAATTTTTAACCTCATCCAATTCAGGGTTGCTGGGGAACCGGAGCCTATTCTGGCATGCAACAAGCTCAAGGCACGCTACACCCTGGATAAGACCCCAGTCCACAAACACACACACGCACACGCACACCAGGACCAAATATCCCAGAAGCCAGTGACCTACAAGTGTGTTTTTTAATTGAATTGTCCAGAATTGAACCCAGGGTTGCAACTACAAGGCAGCAATGCTAACCACTGTACCACCAAGCTGCCCCTACTTCTGTAACACCCTCTTTAAATGTTCTATTAGGTCTCAGAGCAGTTGGTGAACCAAGGTGGTAAGATAATACAGCACCACTGACAACCTTCATGGTACTTTTGTCTATGGCTAGACATCTTGCATAAAATCTGGAAGTGCTTAGGATTTTTGGTGATTTCTGTGCAGGACAGATGTTTCCCCTGCAAGTAAGGGTAATGCTCTCTTTTGTTTGTTGTGCTTCTCCACGGAAAGGGCTCAGAGACAGTCATCTTCCCCTGTGAGCGCTGGCTGGCAAAGTCCGAGGACGACGGGGAGACCGTGCGGGAGCTGGTGCCATCGGATATCATCCAGGAGAAGCTCCAGAGGGATGGAACACTAAAAACCATGGAGACTACGGTAGAAGACGCCCTGGAAAGTATGTGCCATTTTCACACATGAAAAATAAAATCTTTGAAAACGGAATTGTCCCCTAACAGCACAAACAACTAAATCAGAACAAATGTAATTCCTGCAATATAATATTTAAAATATAAGAAACTCAGCTTTGAGTCCCAGGTAAACTCATGAACTCAGGTCTGTGAGCTTCGCAGTGACTAATACATGACTGACAGAAGAACAAAGAGACCTTTCAAGGGATTGAAGAACCGAATTGACGATCTGAATATTAATCCTGTTTCTTATAATTATAGAGGGTGTCTATAATGTGTTGAAGACCTGACATTTTTTTTGTCTTGCAATACATAGAATTTCTAAGAAATGCCAATAACATATACAAAAGTCTCAAGACATTTGCCAGGTTCATGTACCTTACAAATGAAAGGCAGGCACCTGGATGACAGTATGTCAATGTCTGGTCCTCAGCTCACACATACAAGGTGACTGTGATCACGGGCGATGTGTATGGGGCTGGAACAGATGCCAATGTTTTCCTCACCATCTATGGAGACTTGGGAGACACTGGAGAGCGGAAGCTCAGCAAGTCTGAGTCAAACTCAAACAAGTTCGAAAGAGGTCAGGTACGTTGAAGGAGTACTGTTGTACACTCACATTTCTGGCGCAGTGAAAACATTTCCGACTCAAACAATTCAGACAGTATGAGCTGAAGCCAAAGACAATTGTAGATGTCCTTCAAAATATTGGAGCTGCCCTTTCGAGGTAAACCCTGATTTGCCAATATTGGATGTTATCGCAGTCTTATGAGAGTGTGTATACTGTAAATACATTGGAATTATCAGAATTAACATTGCAAATATATTTGAATACACGAACCACTAATGCCTGTAATTAAATTAAATTGATGCTACAGTACAAATGTCATTATAATTTGTTTTATGCAGTCACTGTATTATTAAATATTAAGTAAGACATTTATTACTACTTTAGCATTGAAATACAGCTTGTTGGGTAATGTTAAATAACAGATACATGTGTAGTGCACACCTTAATAGTGAAACATGTAGGGGATGCATGATTTATTCTTACTGACACTAAGGTTTAATTACCTAGCTGGGCTTCCTACAGTGGTTATCTATCATGTGTTAACCATATTAGCAGCCTAATAAAGGACTAACACATGGCTTAAGCTGTAAAATGATTTATTTTAGTGGCTGTTAACTATATATCTCCAAATAGTTTCTCAAATCATTATTTTATTATATTATTCAATTAATGCTGTATTTTACCATTCTGTTTTCTGAATGGTTGCATTCTGTGTAAGATACTTGAAATATCCAGAGTCACCAACTCATTTTAAATACTGTAATTCAGAAGATAATGCTCTTTATATCTGAGCTCCTTTTATCAAACTGTCCATGTAACTAGACCTTACTGTGATCCAATCAAGTATCATACCATGTTTTTTTTCATTCTTTCTCCTATATGTTATGTAGTGCTTAACATATACAATAATTGTTTTTTTCTTTTTATCCATTTAACTGTTGCATTTGTTGTGTTCTGATTGTGTCCAGAGTAAAAAACATTGTTGGTTTAGTTCAATATATTAAAAAAGTAGCTGTGCTGTAGTGCAAGTACTACAGTACAGTCAAATTGTGTTGTGGTGCTGTAGCAAATTAATTCTTTTATTACATGCTAGTGTAAGACTGTGACAAGATTCATTTTAGTTTGACTGCAGTTGTCTTTCCCTTATGACTCTAAAAAGACAGCTGTTAAACAGCTGTGACTATCCCTGGGGATATTAAACTGGTTACTTTTAAGGCACACGTGTGAATCGACTCTATACACAATAGCAATCCTGCAGTATATTGAAATTCTGCTGTAGCATTTTTCAAATTATGGGACACATATCTGAATTATCCAGAGTATGGTTTGATAATGTGGCCCAGAAAAGATAAAAATAATGACATCCTTTTTACCCGCTGCTGTCAAATTCAGTAAATTTACATAATAGAGACTAAATGTCCTTCTGTTATTTTTTAAGATATGTTACTAAAGTTAATGATGCCTTATATTATAAATAATCTACAAAGTAAAATCAATTATTTATTTGGCAAAAGAGAATTAAAATGTTAAACAACTGATGACTGTATTTTTCTAAGTATATGTAAACGCAGACTTTGAAATACACTTTTGATCATACACAATCACTTACAACTATGAATTAGGTTGCATAACTCCATCATTTTTGACTTACAGCCTCGCCTCTGTAAATTGATAGGGCTTCTGCTTGTTCTGTTGTGAATTTGCAGGATGCCGTTCTTCTTGATATATAATGAGTTCACTCTGACTTCCAGGTTGATAAGTTCACGATTGAAGCAGTGGACCTGGGCCAGGTCTATAAAATAAAAATCCGCCACGACAACACCATGATGAATGCTGATTGGTACCTGGAGCAGGTGGAGATTGTGGATGTAGACACGGAAGAAACATATTTATTTCTCTGTGAAAGGTGGCTCTCCAAGAAAAAGGAAGACAAACGCATAGAAAGAACTTTCTATGTGAAGGTACCAGATGGTTTTGGACATGACAGTCACTCTTTTTGTATTGCATGGAGAGTTTACATGCTAAAGTTTTAATTTAGACTTCATAAAACACATTCTAACTAATGAAAAATATAAAAACTCTCTGAGTTGTAATTAGAAATAAATATTTTAGTTTAGTGGCTGTTAAGTACATAATTTGTAAGTGATTTAGTTTATTTGAGGAGATTTAAATATTCTTTTATTCTTTTTGTTTGTTTGTATGATATAGTTTAATCAGCTACAGTATATCACCATGCGGCTCACAACTTATAACCACTGAAACTAAGCAGATATGAGCCTGGTCAGTACCTGGATGAGAGACCTCCTGGGAAAAACTAAGGTTGCTACTGGAAGAGGTGTTAGTGGGGCCAGCGGGGGGCGCTCACCCTGCAGTCTGTGTGGGTCCTCATACCTCAATGAAGTGATGGGGACACTGTACTGTAAAAACACGCCGTCCTTCAGATGAGACATAAAGCCGAGGTCTTGACTCACTGTGGTCGTTAAAAATCCTAGGGCACTTCTGGAAAAAAGTAGGAGTGTTATCCCAATGTCCTGGCCAAATTTCCCATTGGCCTTTACCGATCATGACCTCCTAAAATTCACCATCCTGAATTGGCTTCATCACCCTGTTCTCCTCCCGACTGCTAGTTGATGTGTGGTGATTGAACTGGTGCACTTTGGCTGGCATTGCATCATCCAGGTGGGGGCTACAAATTGGTGGTGGAGAGGATCACCATTACTTGTAAAGCACTTTGAATGGAGTGTCCAGAATTATTATTATTATTATATTACAGAAGTCTATTAAATTAGTAATAAGTATGGAATGTTGCACTTATGTAGAGAAAGGTGATTTTGTAGTTCGATTAAAGTATTACAATTACATTTTATTCCATGAGTACAGAATCCAGAACATCTTACATGAGACAATGAAGGCAGTTACTAAAAATTACATTTGTCAAGTATCTTTATGTCTCCTAATCTTGTTAGAAAGTCGTATGGGATAAGTGCAGTCTTCACCATACGAAAATTCAGCACTTTCCATGTTCCAAGGGAATGATGTCACCTCCTGTAACAGGCACAGTACGAATGAGCCCTGTTGAACATAACACATACAGGCAGTCTGAGACCACTTCTGTAAATCACTACTGTGTAGCATAAAATTAAAATGTGGTTAAATTGTGACTTGTATCCCATTGCTATATAACTTTGAATCGATTATTGTGTGCATCATTTCCAAGGTTACATTCATGTCATGGTCAGCCTGAGTGGGTTTCTCCTGCTTGATATTTTCTGTCTTATTATAATGATAGTACTTTTTAAATTTAACTTACAATGGACTGTAGTCAATATTGGCTTGCTTGCAGGGCTATGATGGGGAAAGAACCAGTCTTCACAGCTCAAAGAAGAGTCTGAAAGGTTCCTCAGTCAGTATGAAGAGTCTGGATAGCAATATGAACAAGAAAAACAAGAGGAAGAGCTCCCTAGATGAGTCCTTTGAGGAGGGGCCAAGTAAGGGATTTGTGTTATCCACTGCAAAATAAAGAATATAATGAGATTATAAAGGTTTATGAAACTGAAATTGAAGGGCAAATCCAGAGCAAAACCAAAATCAAGCATAAGCTATACCAAGCTGCAATTCAGAATGCTTTGTATAAGTATATAAAAATATAAGTCACATTGTCAATATAAAAAATATTTCTCAGCATATAGTTTCTACTGAGCCACAGAAATACATTTTTTTCTGCCAGTACAAGGAAAGGGACCTGTATTGATACTTTCTGATGCATGTATCTGTGGATGTACTTAAGTATTCATGTAGAAACAATTTAGGCTGGAAACAAATAGCAGTCTCAAGCTTTAATGCATATTGATATTTTGCATTAATTCAATGTTGGATCTCCATTCTTCATTCTAAAGTACTGTATAGTTAGCCAACATGAATGCAAGTATATTAATATGGGTACAGAAAACATAAGATGCAATAATAAAATAATAGTAGTTAATTTAGACAAAGCATTTACCACACAGCTCACAACGTCATTTCGGGCGCACAGAAATACACCACACGGTGATATTGATACATCAGAATGCAGACTGCGTAAAAAAATATTTTGTTAAGTTTTATTTTAAAGCATAACGCAAAAACACAGTGGTGAGTTTAGCAGTGTATACATAAACACTAATTGTAAAGCAATCATTTACTTTATTTTTTAACATTCTAAAGACACTTAAGAGCTAAAGATATTTATCCATAACTAAATAAACTGTCATATTTATGTTTGGGGTACTAGAGAGGCCCATTTCTCCACCAGATTTTCCATCATGTGGTACATTGTTTTAAGATAGGATTTAGCAATTTAAAGATTTGTAAAATGTCAGCACTTTCCTTTTTCTTCACGTATAAGGTTATATATAAGGTTAACATGTCTTAACTGACATCAGAGACTCTTAATTTAAGAGACTCTTAAACATTGTTATGATGAAGAAGAGGAGGGAGGGAAGGAATCATTTTCCAGCCCAAGAGATGAAAGCATGATGAAAGTGTGATGTGCAGCAGATTTAATGCTCCAGGGTTTAGATATAAGATGAGATCAAGTTGCTTTCTGCAATGTATTGCCTAAATCAGTCACCACAATTTTATTTATTCATCATTCTTATGAAGGGTGGTTGAGTTCAAATGCCAATTGCAATAAATCATGGACAGAAAGAAAAGAAATAAATAAGGCTAAATATTCAAGTCAGAAAATCAGACCTGACACCAGCTTGCCTAGTAGGCAAATTTATAAAAGATAATAGCACATTCCTCTCTAGTTTGAAAAGTCTGGAAAGTAGTTAGATGGCTTCTTGTCCTTTTTAAAAGTGTGGTTCATTACTAAAGAATCCAGCTGTTATGCTCTCCTTTTCAGCTATCCCTTACCACATAACCATCTCGACTGGAACAGAGCGGGATGCCAGCACCACCAGCCGGGCCTATATTATCATCATGGGCCCCAAGCAGGCTAAAACCGCACGCATTTGGCTCGATCTCTCTGAGGGCAAAAAGTGCTTCGCTGCAGGGACCATGGAGAAATTCGAGGTGCAAGGAACTGATGTGGGGGAAATCACAAAGGTTGAGGTATGGAATTGAGTTTGGCGGGGCTTTTAAACACAAGATCGGAATGTTACCTACACGTGCTGAGACATTAACATTGGCTCTAAGAATGGAAGTTTCACGGTATGTTTCTAATGTGTTCTTCTGAGAACTGTGAAGTGTTGTGTGATTGATTGTGGGTCTATGGGACATATTTTGCTGTGGTCAGTGACAGAGGATTCTAACCAGCTTCATGCAGCTCTGTTTCATGCATACCAGCCATGATGGTCACAACTGGTGGCCAGGGTAGTGCCTAGTGATGTTGTCGTAAGGAATACTATGGTCTGATTTTGTGTGTTTCAGAATTCATTGCTCCACAGAAATTGGTTTTAATTGGTTTTGAATTGGCCCACACACTTTATTTAGCCGCAACCCGATCCATTTGTCTACTGCAGGAAAAGACTGATCTTCAGCCATGTCAATCAGTCAGTGGGAGATGAAACAATGGCAACAATCAAAGGCTTGTAGTGTTTGTTCTTGTATAAGGCCTGTGTCTGATTTGTGAATTTACCATTTTGAACTGCATCTTTATCTGTAGTGAGAAAGTAAACCATATATGACAGGGTTTACATATAGTGGTGCTTAATTTTACCGATACTCTTCACCAAGCATGGTAATGTCGCCATTACAACCTAATGTAATGTAAGTTAGATATTTTTGTGAGTGTGCAGTGGTTTTAATATCAGTTACCTCAAAACAGTCACTAAGAAGACTAGAATATTTCCTACTTCATAAATGATAATTCCACAATTAAGAAATGAGCATGATTTGAAAGTAAAGGAATTACGGAGCCCAATCTTGCCACACGGTGCTCGATGGTCAGAAATGTCATCAGCTTCTAAATCCACTCAAGAAGACAAATTGATATACCTGCAAGAAACTTCCATAGCTGAAGTAATTCGCTGTGACTGAGGCGCAGTGATTTACTGCCATTATACTGAGTTGCATCTGAGCAGCCATATAGCTCTAGAGTTTGAAACACATTCCTGCCACCACTGCACGTCATATGCAGACCTAAAGGAAGGGGAGTATCTGTCAGTTGACAGGGATTTGATCAGCAAAAAAAACAGGAAAGGCTACATTTCTTTTGCTTTTTTCCTCTGTCTCTAGCAAATGAATAGAGCCTTCTCTGACTGCTAGCGATGCAGAAGACAGATCAGTGTCTCATTAGACAGCGTTGATGTGAAATAACTGTGTGAAGTGACAGTTATGGGAATAAATAAATAAATCATGAGATATGGGTATGGCAGAATGTGCCCTACTTATTTGTCCCCTCATCTTTCCATTTTAAAATTGTGTTGTGATGTTTGCATTTATTGCAAAAGGAGAATTCAGTTTCTTGTCGATGGCAAGTTAAAGAGCATACCAGTACTGGAGCTATTGTATAACAGGGTAATTGTGTCAGGCTTTGAAAGAATGTTAAGAAGGTTTATAAAGTGCTTGACAGCTTGATAGCACATTCAAGTCATAGTTTACGTTAGATGCACCAAGACCAACCAATACCAAATTAAAAATTTGATGGCTTAATGCATAGAGTAACCACTGTATTATGGCCATGGATAAAAAACTCTATTTCCATATTTTATTTTTTTATTTTAGAACTACCAAATCTTTTTCACATTCTGGCTTTCAGCTGTGAGCATTTCACAACTCTTTGAATAAAGCTGATTGGTGTTTTTTATTTATGAGCAAGAAAATTATTTTTGTTTCTGCTTTGTATGAATCTGCACACATTTAACTATTGAAGAGGGCCTAGTTATCAAAATACAAGAGATTAATGTGTTTTGAAACCGTCAATGTCTTCCAGCTCTATAAGATGTTTCAAAGAGAAAATACTTCTAGATCTCTTTATCAATGTACAGAAAATGTATAATACACTGTAGCTCTAACACACAAGACTATGTATGAAACATTTGAAGCTAAAGGGCTCTGAGAATTAGGTACCCAATCATAATGGTTTTATTGATGTGTTCTATAGCACGCAATCGAGTATTATATTCTACTTGCTTGATGTGTTCTAGAGCCGACAGTCAAGTATCGTATTTCAACTTGTTTGAAGTATTTTGCACAACCAAGCCTTTTCCATAAGGAAGTAGAACAACCTGTGATTTATGCACACATTTTCCTCTTCGTTTCTGATCACAGCTGGGTCATGACGGGGCCACTCCAGAAAGCTGCTGGCTGGTGGATGAGCTATCCATTGCTGTGCCGACAAAAGGCATCATGTACATTTTCCCATGCAAATGCTGGCTTGCGAAAGATAGAGGAGACGGTCTTACAGCCCGCATCTTCAGCGTTCTCGACGCAGAAAGCATCAACATTTCCCACAAGGTCAGCTGCTTGCAGATGTATTCAAAGTCTTCCCACTATGAGCCTTAGGCATGAAATATGGTTTATCCCTCCAAGATTCAGACATATGAAGACCTAGAAAGAAAGAAAAGCACCTTCTTTTCTCCAAAAGTCCATTTTAAAAACCCATCAGAGAGCAGGAGGCATGACTCAGGCCATGTTTCTGTCCACAATCTTCTAAAGTGAAACTAAATTGCTGGCATCCTTTGCACTGCCACTCTTCAAAATTCCAAATGTACAAAAACCCTCTCTCAAATGGGAAATATTTTTAAGCCATGGGTTGTCAAGAACAGCACTAAGATGTCCCAGAGAAGAGGTCATGTGGTCACATCGATCTTGCACTGGGAGATATTTGCTCTCCATATCACATGGATGACATTACGATTCCTACTCACTAAAGAACCTAGATTAATAATCAAACAGCAAGTTGTTTTTTGAGTTTCTTTTTGGTGTTGCTTTTCATGCTAAGTTGCCTCAAAAGAAACTGTGTAAGAATAATTGTAATTTCCAAATTCTACTGCATTCATATGTTTTTTCACAAATTTAATGACAAAACAAAGTATTCCAGCCTGACATTTTCATTTGACTTTGATATGCATTTACAACCCTTGTGTGATGTTATAGGGACCACGATGTGAAAACTTGGAGAGGTGTAGGAATGTTTCATCCAACATTGATTTGATTTATTTGGGTGTAATTCCCCATTAAGCATCAGTAAAGTGAACCCTACCCTCTTCAGAATCATAACTTCAGGAACAATACATACA
This sequence comes from Atractosteus spatula, assembly GCF_055471065.1. Lineage (NCBI taxonomy): Eukaryota > Metazoa > Chordata > Actinopteri > Semionotiformes > Lepisosteidae > Atractosteus > Atractosteus spatula. The sequence goes on along the minus strand of NC_142708.1, from coordinate 53,590,735 downwards.
GACAAAAAATGGATTTAAAACTCAAAACAGGAAGTACTTTTTAGCTGTAACAAGATACACAACTACGGTATGTTGTCAAAGACAATACCATTACTACTTTTAAGAAATAATGATCTCCTAAAAACATTCTTGTGTTATAATACTCCATGCACAGTTTCTTTCTTGGGTCAGCCTCAGGATGTTCGCTGAGGAACAACATTGTGCTAAACGAATTAAATCATTATGAGTGAGACATGGTTTATAATTCTTTCTGTTTTCCAGGTTTTATATGAAGTAACAGTTGTCACTGGAGACACTCAGAATGCAGGGACTGATGCCAACATTTTCATGGCAGTTTTTGGGGCCAGTGGAAGCACAGAAGAGATGCTCTTACAGAAGAATGAAGACAGGTGCCTCCTTTTTATTTCAATATTGCAACAAGTGTTTGCATGTTAATGCCACAAATATCATTATCAGCTATTACATTTTATATTCATTTTAAATTCAAATTCTGGGCATGGTTTCAAACAGTTTATTTATTATATATACTAGATATTGTCTATGGGGCAGCACAGTGGCATAGTAGTTATCCCACATGAAGCCCAGGGATCAATTCCTGACCTGGGTTGCTATCTGTATAGAGTTTGTATGTTCTCCGTATGGGTTTCCTCCCACAGTCCAAAGACATTCTAGTAGGTTAACTGGCTTCTGAGAAAACTTGTCCTGGTGTAGGTGTGTGTGTTGTGTCTGTGTGTGCCCTGCAATGAACTGCTGTCCTGTCCAGGGTGTATCCTGCCTTGGGCCCATGGCGTGCTGGGATAGGTTGCCCACAACCCTAAACTGGAAGAAGGAATTAGAAAATGGATGGATATTATCTATGTTATGTATAAAATCTATACATTCCATATAACTCAAAGTAATATCAAAAGATGAATCAAAGAAATAAACTCAAAATACTTTTAATAGAAGACGTTTTTCTATTACATTTTGTGCTATATGATATACAGTATATTAGTATGTTAACACATTGGTATTTTCTAGGTTTGAGAGAGGTCAAGAAGATGTCTTCAATGTGGAAATAGATGACATTGCACCCATAAAAAAGATCAGGGTTCGCACTGATGGCAGTGGAAGTCGTCCAGACTGGTTCTTGGATAAGGTTGTCACTGATATCTTTTTCATGAACATTTGAGCACTGTCACATTAACTAGTGCTATTGGTTATTCTATATACTCCAAAAGACTTTGCAACAACAAAATTATTGCTGAATGGAAGTACTTAATACTATTAAGTATTGACAGTATTGACACACCTGAAGAAGGCTTCACAGCCGAAACATTGTTTTCTCTTTTCTCTTTTCAGCGTGAAATAAACCTACAGTATTACTTGTTCCCTTACTTAATGTTATTAACTGCAACAACACGTTTACTTTTATTTAAAACAAAATCAAAATATACATGATACAGTAAATTAAAAAAATTACAAGTCAGATAGGTCAAATCAGACTTTGAGAAAAAGTAAAACAATCATTGCTGTGTTCAACATATTTTTATATATTTGGGGTGCCAAATTGTATAACAAAGTCTGCTGGGAAGATGGCATTCACCTGCTTTGTTAACAACATGTGCACAAAAGCTGCCACTCAAACATGTGGAATGAACTGTTCACTGCATCAGAAAAATAAAGTGTCTGTGGTTTAGTAATATTCAAGTTGCAAATCCCTTAGTGCCTGTGCATCACTAGATTACAGAAAAAATACTCTCCCACAATCTATATCTCTCTTAAGCCCTACTCTCCTAAACTGTTCCAGATTGATTTGTGCAAAGCAGTGGTCAGTAAATAGCAATTTTTTTTAAAAGGTTAAATATAAAAGCTTAATATTTATGTCTGCCAAATTACCTACACATTATGCAGCTAATTGTTTGAGAACATGTTTTTTTTCAAGATTTTCTCAAGATCTAGTATCTAACCTCATCTGAAATTTTTTTATGAATAACCTAGGTCTAGAGAGTAATGTGTTATGAATAACATAACAGGAGGATAAAACCAAAGAAATTAATTTTGGAGTTCTATCTACTGTAAGTGATCCAGATTCCTCATTTCACCTCATTTCAAATGGAACTAACCAAATCTGACCCATTTGAAACTGAGACTGTGGAAAAGCACCTCCTGTTAAAAAAGTCATTTTATAGTATTCCAGGACTTTTTTTATTTTCTTTCTGGTACAGTCCTAAGTACAGTTATTGATATAAATTCAGTTTATCCAAAGCACAGATATTTTGTCAGCTCAAGATGCACAATAAAAAGGACCTTCCTTTAAGAGTCCATAAGGGAAGATTTTCTGGTTTTCTTTACATTAGGTAGTCATAACAAATTGATTTTGTCATTGTGAAATAAAGAAGATGTAATAGGTCATATTTCTTTAGTGAAAATTGTAATCTTAATTTGGTAATAAAATTGCTCTCTAAAGTCACATTTAGCAATTAACCTACGCCCTAATGTCTAACGACTTAAGGTTTACAGTATTTATTAAATTACTCAGTGGAAAGGATTATGTAGCAGAATAAATGTAATTATCAAATGTATTGAAAAATCATTAATAATATTAGTAACATACTGTACTAGTAGTGGATCATGCTGTATGCATAATGACATTTGTTATATAATTTGTCACAGCCATGATGTATACTGTATTTTTTCCAGGTCTAAGCTGGTAATTCATTTTCCTTTAAACCAGACTATTGATCTGACTTAATGGAGCTCAAGAGACTCAGCTCCCCAACATTTGTGTGTGCTTATGGTTTGATGTGTTTACGCCGGGTTGATTTCTTTAACCTTATGTTCATTATTCATTGCAAAAAAACAAGTAGAATTTTATAGAAAATGAAAAACCGAAACATCTAAAATGTTGTTGGGGTCCATCCTGGCTGTGTTTATTATTGCACAACTCTAAAAAGACATTTATGTTCTGTGAAGTGAACCATCTCAAAGTTTAACAGTGTGATCAATGCATCTGGACAACTATTTTTTTTGTGTATTTCAAACCACTAATTGGAATTAATCCATTGTTCTCAGCAGACGGTGACAGATTGTCTAGGAGGGGCAAGACAGGGATGAATGAATGAACCTAATGTATAGTGGTCTATTGTGGTATAGTCTGTGGCTCTAGAGGCAAGATGTGCTGTAGATACTCTTATAGATTATTTACAAAGGCAGACTGTTAAAGGGGATAAAGAAGACACCTTCAGCTGGCAGTGGATTTACTAGTTTAGGCTTTTCATGGATTATTTCATGTGGCTTGTAAAGTTTCCAGTATCAACCCATACTATATGGTAAACATAATACTATGCTTTAAACACTGTAGCTTTTGCAGTCTAAACGTTTGCTCGGAATTACTTCCACAACACAAAATTATTTCCATTTTAATTTAGATACTGCATATTTTCATCAACAATTACAATATAGGATATCTGAACAGATGGTCCTAAGTAAACACAGAGGATAAGACCGGAGACTGGATTAAGCCATCAGCCCTCTAATTAACCATTTGTTCCAGATTTTCCATCAAATCCTTTCTGAACCATTTTTTTATATCACAGTCTCTTGGATTAAGAGAAGACTGAGCTGTTGTATACAAAATAAAAGACTGAAAATGTTTTGTACACAAAGTTTAAATGATTAAAATATGTTGCAGGACATTTCAGACAAAGGCTCTTTGTGGAGAGAGAAATGGAAGCACACAGACAACCTGATCTTTTAATCATTCAGACCTTCTGCACAAGACTTTTATTGAAACATAAAAACTGTCATTTGACAGTTAACATGAGACTGAAAGTCAGACGTTTATCATCACAGTACAACAGGGTGCTCAGGGTGGTCATTTCTTTTCAGCCCTTGTAATACATACTGTATAGAGATCTCAAACTGAAGCTTCTGTGATCATTAAGATTCCAATCATGTTGGCACAACAGTGTTGTTGTTTTTTTCGGATCTATTTGTTTAACTTCTCTTAGCAGTAGCAGTAGAATCGTGTATGTAGATAAAGATTTAAAGTACTAACCACTTCATGGCATGAAAATACATTAAGTAATTTATTTTTTAAACAGATTATTTGAAATGTGTGTGAATACCAGTAATGGGTAATGTAAATAGGAAAGCATCTGATTGTTGTGACACAAAAAGCACACGGATTCACCAGCATCTTACACCCCTACTGTATGTCCTTACCATTCTAATATGTTTTTTTCAAATCCTTTCCTTTTTTGAGAAGGCTTACTAAAAGGCTCTGAATTTAATGGCGTATAGCAAAGAAAAATCATTTGTATAACACAGACTGAGAAAATATTATAATACATATATTTGCAATTTACACATTAAAAAATCAACAACAAAAAATGTCTTTTATCTTGCAGTGCTTGTTCTTCTGCTGCTTATACTGTATGTAGGCCAACTACTTTGTTTTGTGGTGTGCAGTTAACAACAGTTCACTTTACTTTCTGGTCCAATAAGAAATGTTTTTAAAAAGAAAATGATTGTGGACTGTTTAAACTATTTAAATCAGCTCTCTATAAATTATGTGGCACACCTCTCTTCACAGGCAAACTCTTTAGGCTGCTGAGACTAAATGGATGTCAAGGGTGGGGTTCACAGTAAGTTTGACTTAATTCTGGCTGTTCTGCAGATTATTTTGCGGAATATGAGCACAGAGGAAGTGTCAGTTTTCACCTACAATGAGTGGCTCTCCAAGACAAAGGGACCTAAGAGGACGACTGTATGTGAGCTAGCAGCTGTGGTGGATGAAGAGCAATTAGTGGAAAAAACAACCTACACCATACAAGTGAAAACCAGTGATGTATCAGGTAGGACTTTCAATCTCCTGACAAGTATCCCTTGCTGCAAATAATTAAACTGCGCTGTATTCTGTGATAAAAAAGATAATTAATTTGCAGTAACAGACTCCTGCAAATTTATCTCGGAAGCATCTGTGATGAAATGCAATAAATTTACAGGTTTAGAGAAAGATTTAAAAACGGGGAAGAGATAACAGTGAGTCACAGATTATTTTTGACTGTGTCCTCCTTTCAATTTCATCTGAAGAGCGGGAGCACACATCCATTTCCTTCTCTTTTTAGGGGATTTAAATGCAAATTGTATGTACTGACTTGATTTTCAGGATGATATTTAGAAGGCAGTGCTAAAGTTGAGGCAGTTAAGAATGAAACTTATCAGGGATAAAAATGTTAAGTTTGTTAAATGTTAAATGTTAAGTAAATGGTAAGTTTTCCTTGCTGCCTTTCTTATCACACAGATTTGTTGCACCGCTTTTTTTTTCCCTGCAAAGAAAAAACACCTGTCAACTATCATCTGTGTTCCTCCACATGCAATACAATTAAGCCTGAGAATGTTTTCCTAGCATTGTTAAAAGCTTTTTTTTCTATGTATTTAATGAGATTCCGGTGTTCCTAACAATTTCAGGAGGTTTTTTTTATTCTTCTTGCACTACATCCAAACTGCCCTCTCGGCACTTACTGTACATGATCGTACGGAGGGGCAGCCCAATGCCCCACCACAGACAAAAGTGAAAGAAAATGTAGAATGAAATCGCAAAAGACAACAACAAAGATCTTGCCCCTTTTAAAGATGCTAAACATCATTTTCAAATTGTATTTCAGACAGTTTCATAGGAAAACTAGCTATGAGTACACAATCAGACACACAATCATGCACTCCTCTACTTGCACACCACTGGGTGACAGGGTCCACCTCCTAAACACTGCATTGAAGTAATGACATTAGCACAGCTGTTATTAAACACTCATTCATGTGCCTTATTTCTTTAGCCTGGGACTAAAGGAGCCTATTGCACTAGGGTCTTTGTCTAATGTGTTACTGCACATTACGGAGACATCATACATGCTAGCAGGTTAGTTTCCAAGGGAGTGAGGATGCTCGTATTCATTTTTCTTTGATATCGATTCAAGGAAACATTTTTTTTTAGTTTCTTAACCTGGTTTTCCAGTGTAAGCTCGCTCTCGGTGCAGGATGAAGTCTGGCTCTATTCACTACATGACCGGAATTCTCCTAGAAGTGACTCACAATTGGTTCAGCGCTGGTGGTAGGGTTGGGATTTGCCAGTTAGGACTCTCTTGGGTCCTAGGAAATACCAGGTGACTACAGCTCTGGCATCCTATACAATATGTTAGCACTTAGCTTATAGGATGTTAAAAGATGACCAGCTCAATGGGTATGTGGGACCCATTGGCTGGGTGTATACAGTTCTTCAAAAGGAAAAACCATACCAGAGCTCATCCTGATTTCAGTACCATTAAACTGACTAAAGAGCACAACCCCTTTGATGTTTTTTCCTATTCATAAAGCTGGGTGGACTTGAGCAATCTGGGTAAATAGGGGTACCAACTGCAGTGTCTGCAGTGAAGACATGAACCTATAACCTAAAGTCATGACTCCACAGGCTTATACAATGCCAGGATAGGTGTATCATGAAAAGTAATTGACCATTCTTAAGAAAAAAAATAAGCCTAACCATCTTATTGCAGTTTTACTTATTCTCATGTATCCATTTTTAAGGGCTTGGAGTTTTTTTTGCCATCTTAGATAAGATTTCTTAATTTGAATGTTTCTGCTGTGTCTTTTAATTCATCTTTAAAAGACAACATCTAACTGCTAGTAATTCATTCTCCGAAGAGTAAGAAATTCTCCAGAGTTCAAAAGCTCCACATCCCCAATTGTACTTTAAACACACTGGCTTTTGCCTTTATGCACGGTTCCTGAATAAATTATTCCACTTGTTAATCAGTTTAGTACTTTTGTGGTTGCCATGGATGTCTTCCAAAAATGCCTTTCTTACATGAAGAAGCAGTGACATGTGATGTTGCTGTTAAGTTATCCATGTTGACAAATAATAATGCAATAAACATTCAAGCATTCCTAGGGGAATATAGCTTGTTTTGACATGATTCTATTGTTACACCTGAGTTTGTCAAAGGTGGATACTAAAAAAAGCTTGCACCTTTATTCTTCTATGACAAATTATTCAACACCAAGAAAAAAAAACATACATCAATCCTCTCATCCTCATTTGTGTCCCACCAATTCATATACCCACGAGCCGCCCCTGATTATATAATTAAAGAAGTTGCCTTCTGCAATTTCTCATCAGTCGGTAGAGATGCTAATCAGTTGTCATCTGAAGCATTAAAAATGCTTTGCAGGTACATCCTGCAACGCAGACGTGTAATTAGAAAATCCCAGAAAAAACATTTTCTCCTTGTGCCGAGAGCCATGCTAAAAACCCAGTATCGTTTTCTAAAAGACCAAGAGCATAATACATGACAGTCAAAGAGTGAATAAGTAAAAATGATCAGTAACTAGGAGCTGTCAGTTTACTTGTTTTGGGGCTAATTGGTAGCTCAGGGAATGTACAGAATCTTAAAATGCAGCATACAGTGAAGTGTCTCCCTCACCCCATTTAACAGGACCCCTGGGGTGTTAACAGGGATTTAACATCACTTTATTAACCCTTTACAATTTTCTCACATTAGGAATTATCTTTTTGCATACCCCAGCTTGCTCTCCATGAGACACACAGACAGGGAGAGAGCCTGGGGTCAGAGCACAGGGTCTGCCATTGTATGGCACCCCTGGAGCAGTTGGGCTTAAGGGCCTTGCTCAGGGGCCCAACAGAGTAGGATTCCTCTGCCAGCTGCGGGATTTGAACCAGCAACCTTCCAACCACAGGCGCAGATCCTTAGCCACAGAGCCACAGAGCCACCGCTCCGCCCCTTAACACCCCATCTTGAACAGTGTTCTAATATCAACTATAAGAAACAGGAAATCAAAGTTAATTTATTTCTCTTTTGATATGGCAGAGATTGTGAATAATTAAAAGTACTAAATAATGATACTTTTATTACAATTATAGGGTTTTACCAATGATTTGATAATAATTATATCAGGCTGGAAAATGTTTGGGTGTTTCGTAATCGTCAGTAAATTGCATTTTGGTTAGTAAGTGATTCAGGGATTCTTTGTAATGTCTTTGCAGTGGTATAACATTCCTCATCTAGTGTTGCCTTGCAGTGTTCTGTAGATCAGAATTAATTTTGTAAGTCAGGTAAAGGCTAGAAAGGAGGAATACAAAGAGAATATTTGATCTTGAGGAGTCTTGGTATTTCACATTGAAACATCTTTGCAATATAGAATAAAATATTACAATATACAGTATTCTATTATTAATAAGAATAAAAAATAGAAGCTATAACTGTAAATATTAGGGTATTCCAGAATAGCCCAATCATTCCTTCTGAATAGATGATGTCTTTATTCATCTTATCTCCTCCCCGTCTGAGATGCATATAATTCCATTTCGGTTTTACAGTGCATCAAACATCCGACTCTCCGTTTGTCAGTATGAGCACAATGGATGGTCTTACAGAAAATAAGTGTCAATAGGAGTCAAAAACCACAAAAAATACAATTAATAAATAAAATAATGACTAAAAAACTTTACATTCTAATTATAAAAGCTTTTCATTGAACCAGTTTGGCTGAATACTCTGTTGATTTCCTATGTGTAGCTGAAAACTTTTCTGGTACTTCTTGACCGCAGCCATCTTTACTGAATATTTTTATATTGTGGATTCTGGGGAGGTGAATACAGTACAAAACTTGGAGCCCCTCCTCTAAGGAGCTACTGGGTATGAGATAGGCTTTGCTTTCATCCAGACTGCTGGGAGAGGGATAAGGCTTTGAATTTTCACCGAGGTTTGGGGAAATTACTAATCTGTAGAAAACATCCTTTATCTCACAGAATTGTCTGTTACACTTAAGGCACTTTTAGTTTAGTAATTAGTCAAATCTGCAGCATTTTTGAAAACAGCACATTTTCACTCCCCATTGTTAATGATGTAACATTAACCTGTTATGAACATTATATGAGAGAGATTGTGGAAAATGTTTGAGCTCCTGTCTGTTTAAGCAGTTACTGAGCAAGAAATGATAAAGTGCCAGCAAAATGTGGCATTGTGAGGCTGACATCTTCACCATTGTTATCACTGAAATGATGTCATTGGCTTGTGACATGCACTGAGTATGTTAGTGGCAAAAGCATCTTGTCTTTGTATCCATAGCTCTTGTTCTGTGATTGACTCAAACCAAGTCAACTCAGTTTCAGGACAGTCAGATTTGGAAGAAAATTGGGTAGGATGGAAGACGCATGGTCCTGCATGCAGTCAGCATATATCTTGCAGTTAGTGGCATTTCACACTGGCTCTATTAACGTCTAGAGTCAATATCACCATATTTAATAACTGCTGTTTGTGCATCAAAAATATTAGTAACACCATGGATATTGTCAAAGATGATGGAGCTGCACCTTCCTGACAACAACCTGGGAGTGAACCACTTTTTTTGACCAAGCACATCAGGCTACCTTCCCCCAGGGTAGCCTGATATGCTTACAGTTCCCTTAGTTGAGCCAGGAGATGTGCAAGTGGGAACTCATCCATTTAGTTTCATTGGAGATAATAAAAAAAACAAGGGCTTATTGTCAGGGTTTCACCACCAAAATGTTGCAGACAGGGAAATATCTGCCTGTTCAGTATGAGGAAAATAGACAAAAACAAGAAGGGAATTTCTTCTCCTGGCTTGTCTGCAGGATTTCAGTGGATCGGCGTGTGGTATGATACAAACAAAATAATAAAAGCACTCTCTTTTTCAAATGTTGGTCACTAGAGAAGAACAAAGAAAGTGTTTATAAACCCCAGCAACAGATGGGCAAGATGTAATCATATATGTGATGTAATTAAATATTTGACTGATCAAAATACCATAAAGTTGTGATCATTATTCTACATTATTCAGGAAATTCAAGACTGAATAGCTTTTTATTTACTTTCAGATACATTTTAATCAAAACTAAAAGTCATTGTAACAATGAAAATTGCACCACAAAATCAAATGTAGAATACATATTAACATTCAATGAATGGCCACATTTACTGTATATATGTATGAATGCCAACACCCTGTGACACTGCATTTTAGATTAGGGAGTCTGATTAATTACTACAGCTTTCCAAGTTAAGAGCACTAAGTTTTTCATGTTATTTGTAGTCTGTTATGTTCAGAAAGTGATAATTATTCTCTGGAAAAAATAAGTGGGGAAAGCGGCTGGTTGTTTGCAGCCTTAAAGCAAATCAGTGAGGTTTGTGAATTGCTCTGAAAGCAAAGGATCTAGAGCTTCTTGATTAATTTAGTTTTAAGTTCTAATGTGACAGTGAAACCTTGAAAATATCACTTTGACAGTTTTCAGTCACAAAAGCAGTAGGTATAGGGAGATTTGATTGAAAAAAAATGACAACTTCATGTAAACAATTAAGCTTTGACAGAATTCAAATAAATTAGCATTTAAAAGGGACCATTACTGCTATTGAGTCTGTGAAAACAATAATGGCAATATACTGGGGTCCATTTTTGCAGGATTTAATCAAAAATGTCCATATGTCTCAAATACTGTTTGTATCCAGCAACTGGCCACACCATGGCAGGAATCTGGTTCTTAACTGCAAGAGCAACAACATTACAAGTGCAATGTTGTTTCTTTAAAAGCAGGTAGATGGATTATGTTTACAGTAAGGCATGGTTGAAATTTGACGCCATTGCAGAACCTGCACATAGGAACCAAGAAATATGGTTAGTGGTTCTTTACTCATACATGTTAGCAATAACCAGTAATGAGAAAAGAATGAAGTCCAGTTTCCAATGTGGGAACAATATCAAATTCATGAAGATTGGACTCAACAGGATTGGAGCGTTCCATACCTGTTTAAGCCGTCCTCATCATTGTCATCAGCTCTTTTCACCCAGCTGTTGCAGAAAGCCCTCTCTAAGGTCCCTCTGTGGATCCTTGTCTTAGGCTCTTTGGATTCATGTCTCTTCCATTATACTTTCAGTGCTGGCACTCATTTCACAAGTGTAGCAACCTATGCTAATTTTTATGTTTCTTTGCTCACTAATTCATTGCATTTTTCTGTCCCATCATGCTATTCCTATCATGGATGTATCAAATTAAAACATTAATAAATCATTAATTTATTGCAACATGTACATGGGTTTGAATTTAACTTACTGTAGACAGAAAAAAAGTACATTAATACATACAAATATAGACACCGGCTAAAACAACAATTATGTAATCATGCTCTCATCACCGGCATTAATTAAGTGCTATAATTTAAGTGCTGGTTGAAGTGTTTTTGTTAATGGATTTAATAACAAGCTAAAAAATAGAAAAGGTAGGTATAATATAGGAGGAAATCCCAATCCAGGAAGTTAAACTGAAAAAATATGGTGTGAACACTATAATTGAATTAATGAGCCTCAAGGTAAGAATAGGTCTAATGTGTTTTTATGAAACTGAGGTTTCAATGACTCAGACCTCATAAAGTATTTGCTTAATATGAATTTTATAAGAGTAGAAGCTGTTAGCTCAAGCAATTTCTTTGCCTCTGTCTGTTGAGATTTTCTTTCACCATTTTTTAATTATCCGACCTCATGCAAATAAAATCAAACAAAGCATTTCAGTGTTCCATTTGGAATAAATCAATGCCACGAAAACTACATCAAGTACATGATTTAGTCTAATGCTTTCGCTAAATTTTTCCAGAACATTTTGTAACAAGATGAAGCATATCCTTTTCTGTTGGTGTGTTGAAAACCTTTGGATTGTGTTCTTATTGCATTACGTATACATTTCTCTCTGTTTTCAAATAGTGAAAAATAATCATACACAATATTTTTCGATTTGTTTTAACTTAACTGTTACCCAATATATTGTATTTTTCCTTCTGGAAGAAAGTATAAACTAAAAGCTAGAGACCGATTTGTAAAGCACCTCCAAAGCAGATTTGCATAAACAGATACTCACTGTGTGAGCAGGTGTTAAATGAACAGTTATATCAAGCACTACAGAGGAAAAGCAGTGTCTGTGCCTGAAGTGGCAGATACTGTATGGCTGTTCATTTCCAAAGCAAGAAAAAAGTCAGTAGGGTCAGCATCATATAAAATTATTGCAATAATATTACTCATCCATGCACAAAGCATGCTTATGATGACAGTGATAAAGTCCATCTTACACCTTACAAGGGTTTATAGGACTGGCTATTGACTCCTCCTTTAATTAATTTATGTAGTATGGAGTGCACAAATTTGCAAAGAGGTTATACAGGACTCAGTCAAGCAAATTGACATTTTCATTCATTGCTCCATGCCATAGACAGACAATACCCATCCCTTACTAACATAGACAGCCATCATTGCTATCTATTACTCTAAAACATGGAATCAATCATAGTTTTAATTTAAGCCAGATGGACCTAAGAAGCCATGGCTTTCAAATTATATTGGAAATTATCTGAGAGAAAGGAAGAAAGGTAAATCATCAACAAACAAGAATAGCATTTAGTCAGTGTAGGGAACTGAAACATACAGGAGTTTTCATCCTTGTAATCTTTGACCTTGCAGAAATAAAAGGCTAATTTCATGAGAAATATCTCCTTGTTAGACACTGCATCTGTTCATGTATATGTGAGCTGTCAAACACTTTTCAGACTGTCTCTGTGTAGGAGGTAGAAAGTGTCCATAATGGTAGATGTGTGGGGGTGTCAGCTGACAGAGTGGTGTATCCTTATTGCAGTCTATAGGGAGCACTTAAAATCACACAGGGGGAATTGAAAAAGCATTTTAATATTGCATGTAAGTAGCACTTTAAAAAGTATGTGTTTTAGAGTGGGAAAACTACCAATTACACATTTTTTAATAGAGAGACATGTATTGGTGTGTAAGTTATCTATCAGAGAGAAATGGAAATAATGACACTTTTCAGCAAAGGCTCTTTTCAGCTATTTTGTTTTTAAAAAGTAATTGGATTCCATCCATGTGTCAACATTATAGTTCTTAATTTTGAGCTAAGAGTTTAGAGCACTGAAAAATTAGTTTACAAATCATTTCTCTCTGACTACAGCACAACAGAGGAAGGTACCATGTGCACTCCTATGAACAGGTCATTTAGTAACACACAGTCTAGAAAGGGAAATGTACAGTACAAGCACCATCTCTGGTAATTACTCCACTGTGGCCTGTCACTCGCAGTAAACATCTTCATTATTTAGCATCAATCAGACTCACAGTACTGTGCATTTCAGGTCACTATGGAGCTACCTAATCAGTGAAGCAGAGAGGAAAGCTTTGTAGAGATGAAACAGATAATTTTGGTCATTCTTCATGCTAGAGAACACTGTTTAGGAATCAGATCAAAAGCACCCCACAAACACTATAAAGTTTTCTGAAGATTCTGAATGTACATTGAGCCCTCTTTTGCAAGCTGTTTTGAACCTGAGCGGTGTCCTAAGATAACTGTGACAGGTTTTCCATAAGAGGCCCATGCAGATCCAGGACTGGGCATGTTTAGACCACTGGTTCTCAGCCCAGTCCCTGGGGGATCTCTCTGAGTTTTTTCTCCAGTTGCTAATGTTGTTAATCACAGGCTCATTCATTTCAGTTTTTTGATTGCTACATGTATTTAAATTTGTTTTTCAGTTCTTTCAACATTAAATGGAATTTGTTGTTACCAATTTCAGAACTCTCTTAATGCAGACAGTATGTGCCCGGAAAGGTAACAAGATGGACCCCTGCAATAGCATAAAACAAATCTTTGTGGGAATGTATTGAATGTATTTTTTTAATGTTTCCAATTTGGCTTGTAGGGGCTGGTACTGACGCTAATGTCTTCCTCATCATATTTGGAGAGAACGGGGACACAGGAACCATCTCTCTGAAAGAGAGCAATAAGCGCAACAAGTTTGAGCGCAAGCAAATGGACGTGTTCAAGTTTCCTGACATGCTGAGTCTGGGAGAGTTATCCAAAATCAGAGTATGGCATGATAATAAAGGTAAAACTAAGTCAGTACAGCCCCTTGCTAAGAACAATGGCTAATGTAGACTTAAAATGAAACCCAAATGCACACTTTTATTTTTTATACAATGTTTTGTTTTCAATCAAACTTCTTATTCTTACCTACATTGTTTTTTGTTTCTATTGAGACAAAAAAAACATACCAAATGTTTAAACTTATTTTCTTTTAAAAATGTGTCAGTCAACTGAGTGTCCTTTTTCGACACGGGATTGAGTGAGCTATCAATCATATGCTGCTTAAGCAAATGCAAATGTTTTTGATGAGTTAAAATTGTTATAAAGTGTGGTAACATTATCTCTCCTAAGTACAATTCCACTCTGAACTTGCACAATCTGGGCTACCTCAGTTCCCGGGTGTTACACTTCAGCACTGATTGAAGAGAGTCCCCTCTTATGTATAAATCAGTTAGGACACAAATCAGTTACACAAAAGACATTATACACTGTGCCTTAAAAAAGTATTCACCCCCTGTGTAGACACATTTTTTTCCAATTTGTATGTTATATATACATTTCAAGATGTATAAAAACTCATGTTATTACCAAGAAAATGTATTTCAAGAACGTAAAAGTGGCTTTCACAACATTCTTTCAAATTGTGTATCACAATCAGGTGCTGGTGCAGGCTGGCATTTGGAGTTCATAGATGTACAAGATGAAGTCATGAATAAAACATTCCGCTTCCCCTGTGATCGCTGGCTGGCAAAGGATGAGGATGATGGCCAGATTATTCGGGATCTTGCCTGTGCAAATAACGACACTTTAGACCTCAACGAACGAACTCGTAAGTCCCTTGTTTTCCCCTTCATTTGGTTTTGTTGTGTTAATGTTGCAAGTCAGATAAAGGTAATGCTCTGCCTTGTCAATGTGAAGTTACACCTACTTTATATTATTAAGCTTAATTAAGCTACTTTATAAGCAAAAAAGCAATTTTAAACTTGTATAGTGGTTTGGTGGTTAGTACTGTACACAAGTACACAACAAGAAGAACCTGGGTTCAATTCCAGGCTTGGAAAACTGTCTATGTGGAGTTTATGTTTGCTTCCACATCCACAGATATGAAGGCTAGGCTTGATAGCTTTAATACGAGGGTTTTAATCCTGCTCTTATCAAGGCAGGAATTTCTTTCAGGAATATTTGTGAACTCTAAAAAACACCTGATGGATCCTAAAGGTGCATGAAAGAATTTTAATTTTATGGATTTCATTCAGTTACAGTATACTGAATATGTATGATTTTGTTATTCAGAACAAATACTGTATGCTTGTCTTTATTAGGTTACTGGAAATATTCTTCAGGTGATCAAAATGCTAGATGTTTTTAACTACAATTTACTATAATGTTAATGAAAAATGTAATATGTTATAAATAATGGAGGAGCAACATTTAAGTTCTCAGTTATATTTTAATAACCACAAAATATCTGTTTAAGATTCTTCTTGGACAACAGAATCAACAACCTTAGCATGATTTTAAAAAATGGATAGATGTTACAGTTAATTTACTGAGTAATAAATTCTGTATTTCTTTGAAAGGATATGAAATTGTTACAACAACCTGTGACACAGATGACGCAGAAACGAAAGAGAATGTCTGGATTGTACTTGAAGGAAAAAAGGGACGTTCTAAAGAATTCCTCCTGGAGAACTCTTCAAAGAAAAAGAAATTTCAACGGTATTTTTAATGAAAACCTAACTTTTCTGTGCCCTTTTCATTCCTCACTAAAAAATAAATTGTACAAATTCCCAAAAATATTTGATTTTTCTATAAACTGTTATTGTATTCATTGCATGTTATTGTTCTTTCAGGGGAGCAACTGACAGATTTGATTTTCCTTCTAAAACTATCGGTGACATTGCCACCATCTGTGTTGGGCACTGTCCAAAAGATGGCCGAAAAGTTTCATCCAAAAACGAAGTTTTCTGGCACGTGCAGGAGATTGTTGTCACAGAAAAGGAGCTTCAAAACAAGTGAGTATACCTGATCTGAGCAGTCAGGGAAGAAATGTATATTTTCTATGCTGAGAGGCAAATGTAATGACGCAATCTTTATATAGATCATCCAGTAAATCCTCAAATAGCTTTTAACACCTGAAAAATAACTCTCAGGGCAATTAACTTTTAATAAACAAAACAACCACAATAATAATAACTATTATTATTATCAAATGGTAAAATCGATCTATGTTAACTTTTAATAGCTCTTAGAGCTATTAAGAATTTAACTTGTCTTATTGTGTGAAAAAGGATATTGTGATACACATGCATTGTGTGCATCCCAACCCCTATGAAAACAAGGCATTGGTGAATTCAGTCATTCACATGAAAGATACATTGGCATCCTGGAGTAGTGAATTCTGAGATGTACCATCATTTGGCTACAGTGTCCACCCAGATAGTTATTTTATTGTTTTTTAATCATGTCAGTGACGTCAGCACAGCACAATGTGATCAAGACAGCTGGAAAAACCTACAGCAAATGTCTGAAGACATCTGGGACACTATGGCTTGGGTTTAGGATTAGTCCATAGAAAACAATGAGCGGTGAATGATTCCTCTGGCTTGATGTCCCTGTAGCAAAGGGGTTGACTGCTTATATTAGAAATCATCAAATTCTGCTTTATTCTGTATTTTTAGCTTTATCAGTTTTGACTCGATTGCAAATGTTCTGAATAGAAAGTCTTATTTGAAAGTGTCATGATTGCAAGTTCAGATGTCAATAATACCTGAAAACTTTGCAGGACAGTTAAACAGTTTTTCAAGGCACAGCAAATTCAAAACCACAAAATCGCCAAAAAAAAAACTAGAAATAGCTGGATTTACTAGACTCTGTTGAGTCAATGCCCAGAAGGCAATCCATTATTACACCAAAAGGTGAGAGGTCCTCATTGCCTCAGACAGTGTGTTGCATTTAGACACATATTTTTAACCACAGCCTTAATGTGTTGTGAGAGAAAAGGAAAGGAAAAATAAAAGACAGTCAAACACTGAATCAGCAAAGTCTAGACTTTACATGTGCTTATGTATAATTAGGTCAGGATTATGTTATTTTTGCGAATTATTTAAATATCATGCGGTTATTTTCTCTCTTTTTTATTGTACTCTTTAGGTATGTGTTCCGGTGCAATGCACAAATCCCACTCTCATCCAAAAGGGATGATTTCAAAACCTTTGAGTGTTCGAAAGTAATGGAAAGCTTTGCCAGCAAAGCCCGGAGCCTGGTACCTGTTAAATATGAGATAATTGTGATCACAGCAGATGAGAAGGATGCAGGGACTGATGCCAATGTCTTCATCACCATTTATGGTTCAAACGGGGACTCAGGCAAACGAGCACTCAAGCAAAAGTTCAGGAACCTGTTCGAGCGTGGACGCACTGACCGCTTTCTACTGGAGATGCTTGACTTGGGCGAGCTCCTGAAAGTGAAAATGGAGCACGACAATACTGGTTTGAATCCTGGCTGGTTGCTGGATCGTGTGGAGATTACAAACACTGCCAATGGTGTCACCACCATCTTCCTATGTGGAAAGTGGCTGGACACCAAAAGGGCGGACAGACAGACTTATAAAGTGATTTATCCCAAATACTGAAGAGGTTATTTTCATATTTTTCTTCTATTTCCACGATAACGCTAATCTCACCCTTTTAGTCAGGAGAAGAAATTGAGCATCATAGGCGATGTGAATGCTCAAAATATATCTTTCTCTTTTCTCACCTTCTCTTTTGCAAATGCAAGGCACATTGTCAGGAGCACTTCAAAAAAGACGGTGTCATTTCTTTTGGGGAGCACTTATTTTAACATGATGTTGAACAAGACAAGAGAATGAAAAAGGCAATCACAAAAAGTGGAACTTTCACATCTTTGCCATAAATGTCTGCCTGATTCTCAGGGTAACTTTGCTGGATATACTGTACAGTACACAGTATGTGTTTGTGTCTGGTCTGGTTTGTGCTTGATGTCAAAAACTCCATGAAAACCTTAGCATTTTGTGAAATTAATCATAAAAGCCTTCCCAAGGCAATTGTAACCCATCTTTTATAAGTACAATCTAAGCGTTCATTTCTACCAGTAATTCTTGTGCAACTGTACATTATTATAACATCATGTTAAGAGAAACTACCGAAAACCATCATCTTTTGTTATTTAGTGTTGACTGAAAAATTATTAATTATTTTTTATTTATTATTAATTATTTAAAATCAGTGCCATCAGGGCACTAATATAATTTGGTAGGACATAGCTGTGAATATAGACATGAAAATGCCCACTTCCATCAAAGCTATATGTATATACAGTAGCTCAAGGCTCATGTTGACCTTTAATAGCAACAGTTTTTTTATTATTTATTATATATGACTAAAATCCCTTTGATTGTTTCCTTTACAATTTTCTCAGATGCATTCTAGATTTTCCCAAACAAAGGCCTAAAGCTTGTTTTACTCCAATGTCTAATGAAATCAACGGGATAGAAAGTCTTAGAGCCTTTTCTTTTAAAAAAATTACAGTATGTATCTGACAGCCTTCTGAAAAATGGATAGAATCATAGATATTAAAATGGCAATAATATGGCAGTTAAGGCATTTTATGTTGTACAATTTAGCTTCTTTAAAGAAATATGAGAAATCTATTACCTACTATGAACTAACCAAGGTATATGGGACACATGGCCTGTCACTAGTAATCCTTCTTATGATTTATGTTCTCATTAGTTTTTCAATGACTGTCTCAGAGGGATATATAAAAAGTTAAACTAATGGTTTGCCTGTTATACACTCTGTTCTACACTCCTATACACTGTGTTGTGCCACCACGTGTAGTATGTATGACTCCTTCCTAAAATATTTATCGGAGGTTACTGCTACTGTGCTTTTATGTCATTATCAGGATTTAATAATAAATTAGGTTTAATTCCATTGAAAAACAATAGTTTTGTTGACATTATGTCACATAGAGATAAAGAGAGTGATGGCACGTATTTTGAAATGGTTGAAGAATGATACAGAATTAAAATTATTTATTATACTTAATACTTACAATTCTTAAGGGCTACAAGATATTTTGTATTAAATATTAATATTTTTCTGCAAGACCCTGTTGAACCCTGGTACTTGAAAAAAGACAGAATAACTCAGCTACGTTTTGTAACTGCATATCATGAATAGAAATTTGCTTTTAATTTTTATATTAGATTTTACTGCTTCATGCTTTTGTATGTTTTTTACACTGGGAAGGCAGCTAAGCAATTATTTAAAAGCATGTTTGAAGGTAGAGTCAACAGTTACTTTCAATGGTAATCTGACAATATACTGTATGAAATGGTATACATTCATAGACTGTAAAATGTGGACTGCACACTTGTCAATGAAGACAGTGCCATAGGAATATGGCTGAAATACTTTTTAAACAAAAGATTTTTAAACAAAAGCACTCATAACTTTTAAACCAACCACATGACATACAGTCATAAGATACATTTTCAACTGGCATGTTTTCCTAAACACTGTATTTGTTCTTTTTTCCCTACAATTTAACAAGCTCTGGAGAATTAGTCTACAGACTGTCACCAGTCACCATAAGTCTGTTCTGCTGTAAATCAATATTATTTCTTGATTCAATATTGTTTCAATGAAACACTGAAAAAAAAACTTTCTGATGTGAAACTTTTCAGTTATTTGCCGTTGGTTTCAAAGTCTAAGATGAAAAAACATATATAAAACAAAAGCTTAAAAGAATGTGTAGAAATTAATTAATGGTAATGGAAATTTCTATATTGTCTGACGGTTCAGAATAGAAAAGTTAAAGTCTAGAGGTCTAAAGATACCTGCATTTCCATTTTCTCTTTTATAATCTGCTGCTAAGATCCTCCAGGTTTGTTTTCCCCACAGTGTTATTCTCTCATTGCACACTTGAGAAGTACTCTTATAATCTATGTATTTTCCTGTATAAGATGAAGCAATTCATTTCCTTTTGGAGGACAGACTATGCCCTATAGTCCATTCATCACAGGTTCTGAATGTGACTTACAGTACCGTTAGTTTGCAGGGGTTTTCATGAGAGTCACATCACTCCTCCAGACAGTGCAAACTCTGCAGTTCCTTCTGTGGGCTCGCAGTGCGAATGAGAAGGGGAAGGTGCCAACAGTGTGTGTGTTTCAGAGAACAACCAGCACAGTCGTCACGCCTTACGTATCATTCCAGGGGTTGCTACCTTAGCTTAGTAGGTTGACTGTTGGCAAATTCAAGGAAAAACACTTGGTAATTCCAAATGTTAAAACCCTCCTTTAAACCGCCGAGACTGATTAACAATAAAAACAAAAACATGAATAAAATGTTTTTGCAGTTTTATCTTTTTGATGACTGGAAAGGCATCTAAAGGCAGTTGCTGTGAAGGCCACCAATTCTGGTTCATAAAACATGTGAGAGAACCTAAACTGTGTTGAGCAAGTGGGAGAAAACTAACTTAAAAAAGAAAAAAGAAAGAATTTGCGGGATACCATGGTGATGTTGGTGATAAGGAAGACATGGCTGTAAGAGAAAGTAGGAGCAGAAGACATTATGTGGGATGAAGCTTCTCAGTGTGGATATTACTGAACCAAAGTTTTTTTATAGAGCTTATTGAAAAGACATGAATTAACATCTGGATTCTGTCACAACATTCATTCACAAATACTGTAGCATTTCTTAAGAAATACATGATTCAAGAATTAGATGTGTTTGAGGCTCAGACCTCCCTGCATAGTGAAGAGTTAACCAAGAGGTAGCAAAGCCGGAGATATGTTAGTAAGGATATGTTAGATGTGACAAGAGAGGTTTGTTTATGGTGTGTGTAGATTTCGGGAAATGACATTGATTATGATTTAGATGAGCTGGGGCAAAAGTGATTTGTCATGCATAAAATGTACCCCCTGGGCTTTTGTTGTTTTTAGTTTGCAATTATCACACTAAATGCAGACATGTACGAGATGCCAAGTATTCTTTTTTGTTACCAATTTTGGTTTGGGAAAAAGTGTGCAAAACCATGTTTTGTTGTGTAATGAAATACTACAAAAGAGAAACCCAGATTAAAAAATTGAGTAGTCTCTCATTTTAAGAATATATTTAAAACATTCTTCTTCGTCATTCTACTTCGTCTTTTTTCTGTTGCAAATTCATTGTCTAGACTTGCATGGAAAAACTTTAAATTGTGCTGTCTTGTTGCCATATCATCCATTTTACTTATTTATAATTAAAAGCAGTAGATGTTTTTGTGACTGTTGATAGAGCTGCCAAAATGTTAGCTTGCCAAGTATAATTAAAATTATTATCAAATTATTTAGAGACCAGGGGTGTTTGTGTTTTTTTTTCACCTTGATTGAGAGGCTTATATTGTATTATATCGTATATCAAAGAGAATAGCATGTCAAAATAATAAGTTCATATTAATATATACAGTATATTTGTAGCTGCAGTGTTTTGAATAAGCAGGAGTGCTTTTGAGTGAAAGTATCCGCCAACTTAATGGTAGTCCTGAAAAGTCAAACAAGACCTGTATCCAGTACAAAACGCAGGAGTAATAAACCCTGAAATGGGCTTGTACTTCTAGTTAACTCTATTCAGGTGCTTTTTAAAGTCATAATCATATTCTTTTTAAAAATAAAACTTTAAAGTTAAATGTTGTTTGCTAAATAAATTTTCACTTCTCCGTTAAACTTATAATAAATTAGAAGACACATTGCAATCAAACAACAGACATGTATATACAAAGTTTTGAATTTCTTAACAGTAAACAGTGTCATGGCTTTCAGTGTTCCCAATTAATTCAGACGAAGACTAAAAATAATATTTAATGTTTCAAAACATTCAGGGGAAAGAATTTGGGACAAGGACCAAACCTGGATCACTTGCATGGTTGTTAAAGGGGAACTGCAGTCCCAATTTCTCAGACCAGTTATTCAATCTACAGTAGGTAACAAAATAAATTCAGTGACATTATAGAAATATTTTACAATATATATTATATATACAAATATAATAATTTCCAATGAAGCACAAAATCTTGAACTTTGTGAAAGTACTGTAAATCACCATGTTGTTACAATCTTGCATTCAAGCTCCACAGATTGTTATGTGGCCCTTCCTGCTCACTAGTCACTGTAATGTAATGTATAGGCGAATACGTATACGTGGTGCAGCAGACATTTCATAGCAGAAATGTTCCAACATGATGCATGCAGATTTTACAAGTAAGTACTATTTGTCAGCAAAATGTCTCAAAATCTAAATCAATATTTCTATTGGATTAAAAGCAATGTATTTACAAGCCCACTTGTTTATAATGTAATAAGGCTGCAATGTCACCAGACGTCTTGTTGCCTCATTCTGAATCTCACAATGTGGCACTGTGCATGCCTGGAAATCCAATCTATTCTGTGAAGTAAATGTTTTACAAGTTACTGTGTACATTTTACTTTTATTGTGGTTTGAAATGGACTGATCAATGCTGTTTCTTTCTAACCCCAAAATATAAAAATCGTGTTGCAGTTCCCCTTTACACTAAGAAAGGCAGTGTTCAACTGCCACATGTTAGAGGTTTATTGAACATACAACATTGAAATATATTGTCCTGTATGTTTCAATATACTGAACATTAAAATAAACATGTCGCACTGTCTGCTTAAAAAAAATTAAATATGTGAATTTTGGATAAGTTAAATACTTTATTTTATTAATTAATCATTTTAGTCGTTCAAGACTGTGATATGACAGGTGATAAGGCAATTTAGCTTGAAGAATGTCAAGTAATTGAAAATCAAGGGAAAAAAAGGCAGAAAGGAATAGATATGTCTTGCTTTTTACAGTGGGCTTGTTAAAGCACCACCTTAAGTGGTGAACTGAACAGTCCTCAGATGAATCGTGGTGTGTAGACCTCCCTGATGGACATTAGTGAGTGTGACGCAAACGTACACAAACATGTGCTAACTGTTGTCTACGACAGACCAAAAGATGTCGACTTCAAGGTGATTGATGGCAAACTGACCCCACATCATCACTTTGATCAGGGGTTGGAACCTGATCTGCTGTCCTTCCTGCAAGCAAATCCTGAAATTACAACATTTCAGCAGCAGCATGTCCTCAAGATCATGTACCAACAGGTTTCCTATTAGATAAGAATAGGATTATCATGCTGTAGATACCCTACAGACCCATAAAACATTTGTGCTATGACCTGGGATGACATGTGGCATTTATAGCTCTGAGACCAGTGAACTGGCACGTGATTTAGACACAAAAAAAAAACATTAATCAAACCTTAATGACACGTTAATCGCCATCACAATTTTACACATTCGATAAAATGTCAGTCCACCTGCAACAAAAAATATTTCAGAGAGATTTGACACTTTCATGATATATTTGTGAATATGTTGCAGATATAAGTGATCTTGCACCATCATACCATGTCTACTTTCACACGGTTTATCTGACAAATACTGCTTACTTGTTAACTCTGTGGGCAAATCATGTTGGAACATTTCTGCAGTAAAATGTCTGCTGCACAAACTATACTTATTGGCTCGTACATCTCATTACATCACTCATTACAGTGACTAGTGAGCAGGAAGGGCTGCTTCAGTTCGCAATTCGCGCAAACACTCTCTCGAGACCAGGCATTTGTGACAGAATGGCAACTATGCAGGTCTTTCATAAAGGTCATGATTTTGCGCTTAATTCACTAAAATTAATATCAATTTATTTTGTTACCGAGATATACTGTAATAAACACTCTGAGAAATTGGGACTGCATTCCTCTTTAAAAAGAATATATAATTAGTGAAATAGTAAATGTACATATACTTAATGTACTTTTGAGTTGTGTGTGAGGTTAGCACCAGCTGAGGAATCAGTTATAAAGCACAATATACTTTTAGGCCTCATGCTGCATTTCCAAGAATACTTCAAAATGAAAGCATTAGATTAAAAAAAACATATTTGTTTCCTGATCTAAATTTAAACACTTGAAATTATAAAAAGATTAAAAATGGCTTACTGTGAATTTTATATATCCTAACACATATGAACTTAATCCAGCAGTTCCAGTCATTGCTATATCAACACAATTCCAAAACTCAAATTAGGGAACACAATCCAAGCACATTTCCCTAAATATGACACCTCCTAATGAAACAGAAATAATAATTTAGACTACCTATACAGTGTATGATATTTTATTTTTTGTATCTTGTAGAAGTTTGAGGTTAATTATGCTAGAACAAGCTGCTTCACACCTTTAATTCTAATTCAGGTAGAATATTAACATTATTTTGCTTAATTAAGTGCAGGATTTTGGTAAAATACACAGATTACCTTACTATATAGTAAGCTCATACAATATCAAAAACAGTACAGTTGTAAAAAAACATTAAGATGTGTTTGATTATTAACACTCCAGTTGTTTTTAATTAATTAAGAACATATCAAATACATATCTGCACATTTGGGTGCCTTTATACGTTCAATTTTTATATTAATAAAGTAATACAGTACATATTCTCTTCAAAAAATACATTTCACTCATGTATTACGTAGTCCATTCCTTTAAAGCACGTATCTAAAAGATTTTCTTATCACAAAGAAGGGTAATAACCTTCAGAAAATGAGAGAAAGGTGAAATTTCAAGGCAAACTAGAAATAGTTAGCTGAACAGCCAGCTCGTTTCTTTTAAATGAAGATTCTGAAAGAACACAGAAAAAGGTTGATTGTTAAAGAATTACCCTTTGTCCATGGAAGGATATAAAGTATAATGTACTTGTTCCCTTCACAGAAGCATTTTTTCCAGAAGGAAAATTGAAAGAAAAATAATTGTTTTGCATCATCAAGTAAAGACCATACTTAATAGATACAGAAAAGCTGGTAGCTATGCAACTAAAACTTACTGTAGCAGACTCAGATTAACAAGAGAAAAAAATGATAGTTCAAAATCTAACTCAATTCCTTTTCTAACCAGCATCCAGCTTGTTGCCAATTTGATCTCCACTTAAAAGGAAACAGCAAGGAAAGATCTATGAGAAGCCAGTATGAATGGGAGTGATGATGTTATGTTCGCTGTCTCAGAACATTTCTGTTCCAAGAGGAAATCGTGCGTGAAAAGAAAAAGGCATGAAAGCTATAACCTAAGAATTAAAACAAATGCATATTAACAATTGATTTTTTACAATGTTAATTAAAATGAAACTGTTTCTAGTTAAAGGGAGTGTTTGAAAACCCAAACTGCAGTATGTCTATTTGTTAATAGTTTATGCCTTTTAAAATTAAATTGTTTTAATTGAATACAACGCATTCAACAGGTTTGAATTTTAGGCAATTTATTTAAAAAACACATACAAAAAGGATCATGTACAAGCTTTGAAATAAAAAAATGAACAGAACAGTTTGGGTTTAGCGTTGCAATTTTTTTTTTAATTATTAGTAGTAGTAATAAATAAAGTACAAAATCCGCCAAAAAGTGAAACTAAGACTTTACACATTATACACTTTTCTAGTACTTCTTCATCATCATTAATGAGCTATTGCTTTAATATTAATGATAAATATTTCTATTTTTTCTATAAAATATTCTATTTTGTAAAACATTTGCGCAGTTACAGCAAAACAGTAGTTCCTTGGACAAAAAAAATAGAGGCTCCCCTTCCACTGGCACATTTTTTTTAAAAAGCAGCAAAATGTAATCATATGTAATAGTCAATGTAAATCTGATCTATTTATATTGTATATTAAAATATACGTGTTATGTATATATTCAGACCTGAGAAAAACATGCATTAGCTTGTGCTTTAAGATACTGTTGTTCTTTTTTACAATAAGGTAATATTATGGCTAAATTCTTAAACTCTGTGAGTCAGTAGATTTAAAACTAAGTCCAGATACTATTCACTCAGAGAAATTTTGATTTATTTAGCTAATGAGAGCAATGACACAGTGGAGCAGGACTGAAGCAGGAGATACATGCCATAGTGGTCTTGACTCTGCTATACTGCACAAATAGTGTCGTCCTTGGTCTATTTTCAGATAATTATTTGATGGTTAAGTGGTTTATGACCCCATGTTCAGAAGAGATTGCCATATGGTTGGCTTTTCCAGGTTGTCACTGAGTTAAGCATGTAAGAAGGCAACTCTCATACTGAATTAAATATGGTTATTTTCTAGTTTCCGTTTTGTTAGCCTTTCAGCAGCTGCAATGAAAACCCTTTCCCTTAGCAATTTCAGTCGTGATTTTACAGTTTTCTTTCAACTCAGATAAAAAAAATATCTAATAAAGAGAAGCGTCCTTAGAATGTGTAGGTTGGTTGGGGTGAGCAAGTGAGTGTGAGCGATGACATCTGTAGTCTCTAGAAAACAAAAAGTATAGAAATGTACGGAGTGCGTTCTTCCTTTTTTTAAATTCATGAGGATTTGACATTGATTATTGGGTGCAGAGATATCTTCAGCTTTACAAAAACCTCACCCCTGGGCTGGAAAGTATGTCTCGCAGTGCTGAAGCACTTTTGTGACCTGAAAGTGTACCTTGAATTCCTTGTTTTACATTGGCAAGAAATATGTACTGATGTAAGACATCAGAAAGGAAAGGGCTGAAAAATCTGAACAATGAATATGAAAAAAAACAACAAAAGATCTGATTTATTGGATATGGAACCCTATGTAGGTCAGTTTTGTTTTTCTATCAATCCCCCCCCAATACTGTCTAGCTTCCATTACTGTTCCCTTGAGCTACATGTTTGAGATTCTAACATAATTTAAGATACAAAATGTTTCATAAGACTCCAGGCTTTGCAACACACAGCAGATTGCACATTGACTGCTTTTGGAACAACCACTTAATCCCAGAATTCTTCTAATATGGCTGTAGAAAAAAAAAATATGGCTGTAGAAAAAAAAAACACGTCTGGATTACAACAGCAAGCATCGCCGTTTTTGGACAAAATGGAGAGATCTTACTTGCCACTAAAATTGAGGCACTTAAGCGTTGTTCAGTTTCGGATGAGTGAATATGTATTGTACTTGTGTGGATAGAAAACAGAAGACGACACCTGGTTTGAAAGATGAAATGGTGAGCTAAGCACACACAAAAAACAGGAAAAAGAATCCAGATATGCCAATGGAAGGGTAGCCAAGCTGAACAAAGAGTGCAAAAATAAAAGAATACATACTAAAACCATTTCCACTATATTGCAGTTTGTCCACTAGATCACAGCATAAGGAATCATAAAAATTGCATTTTAATGGAATGTATCCAAGAGTAACAGCACCACATTAATACACTTGTCATCACACACCCTGATCTCTTAAATTAAAATGTGACTTTATTTTTAGCTTTTTTGTTTTGTTTTTTTTTGCAAAATACCACCACATGCAAAGCATTCCCATAAACAATGCAAAATGAGGTAATTGTTTTTTTTTACATTTTGTGTTATTTCTAAATAAATAAATTATAATTAAAATTGCAAAAAAAACTATAAAAATTAAATAAGTACCCACAATATCTACAGTTAGTAATAAATTATGATTGTTAAATACTTAAGGCATTTCAACTCACAACACCCTGTAAACTATCAAAATTCCCATAGAAAACTCCACAGAGTTGGAGGATGCAGTATCCATTTTCTTTATACTAGTGAACAGCTGAGCACAATTTTCAGCAATTCATGCTTTCATAGAACAGAAAGGTCACTGTATTGAAACAATGTTGTCTTCCTTAGCAGTGGGAAATATTCGATTATTTTAAAAAAGAACTAATCTGTAAAGCATGTTCTGAATCACACAGGAGTGTAGTTCTAGCCTACAGCACATAATTGATGACTGACATGACTGTGTAAAGATATTAATACAATTTGTAAGATCTCCACAACCTCAGTAATGTGTGTAATACTGTACTCACATCCCAAGCCAATTTGTTAAGATCCCTGCCTTACAATGTTAATTTCCTTGATTTAGTGAAACACAAGAACATGCATATTAGAAATATTTAGCAGCATGCTATAAATACATCATTTTAGTAGCATTACACTTCAAAAACCATACTACCTAAATGGATCAGATCTGTCAAGACCTGGAATGGTGCTCTATTTTCACACTAATGGCAATCACCAAACATAATCTTATTCGAAATTCAAATGTGTGGCTTTTACTGGTGTCATTTGATGATGTCACTCAGATATTATTTTTCCTCCTTGATGTAAAACTTTATCCCTCAAAGTCAAAGCCCTGCAACAGATGACGACATTGTCCATTAAGTAATTACCTGAGCATGCTACAGTAATTCTTTCTTGAGTTTTTTTGTTGCCTTTTTGTACTACCTACAGTACAGTAGTTCACATTTAAGCTGCAAATAAAATAATTGCAATCTTTCTGAACATTAGAACTGAGGGGGAGTAAAGGATAAACTTCTGAGTAATCATGCCTCTATTAGGTGTACACAAAAGGTCTATAAGAACTACAGATAGAGAAGGAGCTTCTCTACAAATCACCCTCTTGAATTTATTGTGACTTTATCTCACCTGATATTCACTCTAGCTGAGTTGATTTCTCACTCTTAGCTGTATTTTACAGATTCCTGCTTGTTTTTACTGTGTAGCATGTTTAACATTGTCACTAGTGGAGTTCATGGCCACTACAAACAGTCCTTATTTTGGGGGATGTGCAAGTGCCTGTGAAACTGAGGTCAAAGCTCCATTACTCCCCTGAAATCCATCAGACATCATGTCTGGCTTCTCTTTATTAAGATCTTTCTCAAATGGAGGCTCAACATCCAGCACAAAATATATTAAAAAGGATCCCGTGATGCTTGTTTCTAGGCAGCACATGAGTGCATAGCGAGAGAAGCTGATAGGCACAGATGCTCATATAGAGCCAAGAAAATTGAAGTGAATTCACAATACAGTGCATTTTTGAAAGTAATAAGAACAAAAGAATTTAGCATCCCTATCACTAGCAATTAATATTAAAGAAAATAAACTATAAACAAGAACCACGGCCCCGCTCATTGTCAAACAGTCACAGTCTCAGTGTGATTGAGATAGATAGACAGAGATTTGTTTGGTTTATGAATTGAATGGCTTCTTTTTTCCTCTCATCTGTTTGTTAAGGTGATCATGCGATCATCTACAGCAATACTGTCCACATGAAATATAAAGAGGATACTGCTTCCACCACAGAACTTTCTACATTGTTCTATCAATACAGCATAGCAACCACAAAGGGAGATCTGATACACCAAAATACAAATTATACACACCAGCTTATCATCCTCTCCAAACACTGAATGGTTGTCATATTAAAAAAATACAGAGGTTGTTGCAATATCTATCACATGTGCTTGTTCTTTAGGCAAAAAGGTATACATCAAAATAGGGTTCCATCAGAGGCCATAAAAATGACAGGATGAGGACAGGATACTCCATGTCAGTAATGTCATTTTACATCGTGCTAATATTTTTTGTTGTTGTTTCTTCTTTTTTTTCTAAAAAAAATCACATTGCTCAGATAACAAATTCATGCACAGACATCCCTCTTCAGTTCACGCTAACAAAACATCCTAAGCCAACAATGAAAACATGCATTTTGATGGCACCACTTCACTCCATAGAGGCACCATTAAAATAAAGACATAAACCAACACAGCCTGAGCCCTGACCACCACAACAACCACTAGTCACTAAGTGCAGGCACTCCATCTCCATCCTATCTCTCTCTACTTTCTGTACTGTGCATGATCACAGAAGAACTCTGCTCTATTTTAATCAGGAATATGTATTTGGCTTTTATATTCTGCATGCTCAGGGCATTACAAAACACCTGACCTTCCCCCACCTCATGTTTTCTGTTGTACATGAGGCATTTATTCTTTAACTCTTCGGTGAATGGGCATTCATGCCCAGTCAGATGCCTGTTTCTGCCAGGTAGTGGTTGAATTGAAGTAGTTCCTGTACTCAGATACCTGCACTCACAAGAAGACTGCACATAACCCATAACACCACAAGGCTTAAGCTAATAAAATAGTTTAGGAAGTAGTAGCCACATGAAATTTGATAGCTTAATGCAATTCCCTAGAGGAGTTAAACAGAAGCTTTGAAATGTAAACCATGTATCATGAAACTGTAGCTACCAAGGTTCATTAGGCAAAGAGGGCAACTGGCTATTTTTGTTTTCTTTAAGGAAACCCCAGGAAATATAGAGGTATATGTACAAATCCTTAACAGGTTAAGGACTGCATGCTCTGGATTGTAGTACCTTCAGTGTGAAATGGCTTTAATAAACATAGCGGTGTGCTACTCGTCTTGTCTGGGAAAACCAGCTCCCTAGAGACGTGAGGCCCCAACACTGCTACCTAGATCCCGCCTTCCCACCGCAGGCTAAAGACCGCCTTGCATTTTACAAGTGTGCTGTTCCAGTTGTCTTCAGCTGGCTCAGAAGGCAGGGTCGTAAGTGATGAAGACTCAAAGCTTTTGGCAATGTGCCTGAGGGACGAGGGAATGGCAGGGTCGGACTCCAGGCTGACTGAAGCATCAGCTGTCAGGCGTCAGCTGGGTTTCGATGTCCACTCGACAGATAGGGCACTTCCTGCTGGTTGCCAGCCATTGGTCCACGCAGGCTTGATGGAAGAGATGCATGCAGGGTAATCTCCTATCAAACAAACAAAACCAAAGAAAGACAAAAGAAGAAAGGTCAAGCTACTTATGTTTCATGTCACAATGACAAATAAAATCTCCTTACATATTGAATGCCAGTGTCATGAGCTAAGTGCCAAGTGACAGAAAGCACTTAATCGTCCATGCTTAAGTATCCCATGCTTTTAATCTCAGCTTTGATCACTGATTTTACTGAAAATGGAAAAAAAAAAGATGCTGAAAAAGAGATGTGTGTCCCGCTGGCGCCACTTAAACAACAACATTAATTTTCTGCAGCTTTGGACGCTTCAGCACATTACAAGCTGGTAATCTTTCTTTAAAAAGTTTAATTGTATTGCAATGTCTGCAATTTCCTCTTTTGCTGATTATCCAAAAATGACTCCTTTCCAGCAACAAATTGTATGCCACATCTTCAGGTCTACAGGATAAAATATACAGACTTGGGTGCCACTGATATAAAAAATGCATTAAAACCCACAGCTTCTGAAAACATAAGGTGTTTTACTTTGAATGTAGTACACAGGAGC
The DNA here is from genome assembly GCF_055471065.1 of Atractosteus spatula. Lineage (NCBI taxonomy): Eukaryota > Metazoa > Chordata > Actinopteri > Semionotiformes > Lepisosteidae > Atractosteus > Atractosteus spatula. Next base: position 53,559,576 of record NC_142708.1, on the reverse strand, counting down.
AAACTATAAATACAAAACAGCAGTGGGTGAGCCTAGGATGAGTTCTGCAGCATCCTGATAAACTTTTACAGTGTGAGAGGTTTTCCTAATTTAAACATCGGTTCCCACCTTTTCCTGCGTACTGTATATTCACAATTTGCAACATAACCAGCTAACCAGAGAGAGCTAACTAACTCAGTTACTCAATTAACAGCTACATTGTAAAATTAAATATATAACCATATGTTTGAATTAGAAATCGAATTTAATTTGATATAAATTACAGTTACCAGAACAAACAAATGTCGACAAAACCAAATTTAAGCTCTAATACATCTGAAGTCACTGAATTTCCTTCATTTGCAATTCATGGTTTGGATGCTGCAAGCAATAGTAATGGATATGTACTGTGGAGAATACGTAGAGATAATTACCTGACATCCTCTCCATCTTCCAGCATAGAGAGACAGATTGTGCATTTCTCATCAATATCTGACTCTTCCTCTGCATCCAAAGCTATTTTTAACTCCTGTGGTCTTCTCTGTAAAGGAAACAAATTCAGAATGTAATGTATGCTGTACACTGTGAACATTAACTTAGTTAAAATACACATTGTAAGATTTAAAAATCATTGGCTATCCTGTTACTATTAAGTTTTGATTTGCTACATTTCAGACATTTAAAGTAAAGCTGGTTCTGGTGTTTTAATTATACAAATACAAATTAATACCCTTTAAGTAATATGCCACATCACATGTTTATTTATATAAAATTATTTAAATTACCAAAACAGTCAGACAGTAAAGTACAATATTTGTTTAACCTAAGTGGCTATTATGTTTTTTAGTTTGCATCATTTACCCTGTAGTTAATTTTCCTGTAAACCTTTGGCTTTTAATGGTAACAAATAATGTGAAATAGAAGAATCAAGACTGATTTCTAAGTATTATTTTCTAATTTTCACCAAAAACTCAAGGCAAGAGACATAAACTAAAACCGTTTTGCTTTTTATTGTTTATAGTGTCCCTGTGTACCACTGGGGTAGGGTGAAGTCACATTGGCCAGGCCCGATTCTAAATACCTATGAGTCTGCAGCTGAGACTCCTCAACACTCCAAACAATTCAACTTTCTTTACAGAGATCCTATGGAGATCAGTGTGTAAAAAGAGGTTTAGAAGTGGGATTATTGGCTGACCTTGTGCCCAGTCCTCTTTCCTTTGGAACTAGTGCCAGGGTTGTAGTGATGAGTCAAATTATTTAATGTTTTTCTAGACTGGTGAGGTATAAAAAGAAAAGTAACTATTGATTCAAACTACATCTAAAACAGTATGTTATCATGTACTTATAAAGGCTGATTATCCTGATACTGAGAGTATCAAATATATTTAACCAGTGTTAAGATACATTATCTCTTTCTGTAATACAGCAGCCAGTGCTGTGTTTGCTGGCATCCATTTTGAAACATGGATCTGAATGCTGTAGTTCCGTCAAACATTACTTTTACATTTTCAGAATGCAAAACCTGACTATGCAATATGCACATGAACAGGGCCTGGGGCCTGGGAGTACAGGGTTCCTCAGCTCCACTATCAGGCATGTTTTGGGGAAGAAGTGAAACTTGCACCTTCTATATTCTAATAAATTCGTTACTCTGTTCCTGGAGAGCCATAGTGTTTATTGGTTTTAATTTCAACTGAGCTCCGAATGACAAAATTGGATCAGTCAGTAGCATAATTAATAGGAGTTAACATGTTTTCCAGATCTCTGTCATTTAAGGCCTTCATTAAAGCCTGCAAGACAATATCTCTCCACAACCAGGGTTGTGGACCAGTGCCATAGGTGTTACCTAAAATAAAGGCTTTGATTCTCTGTCAGCTTCTGTTTTGATGCTCAGATAACAGTAAAATATGCTGCTTCCAAAACTTTTAATTGAGTTATTTTAAACAAAAAGTGAGCTGATGTCCTTTAAGTAGAGTTTGAGCAGTTGATTCATAGCTGTTGAATATTCAGGAATGCATTTTCTACTTCAAATTCCAATATTCTTTAAATGAGAAAGAGATATAAAACTTGTCTTTGGTCCTCTTTAGTTTCCTATTAGTCTTCTTCCCATAATCCAGAGAATTCCCTATTATTTGACAGTAAATCCATCAATTAACCACTTCAATATTCAATTCTTTAATTACTTCTAACCACATTTTAGGATCATTAATCCATTAATGCAGACTCTGATATTTCTCCAGGTACCTGAACACTATATCTCAATATACTGTATGTTTACATAAGGTCCATTCTCTTTAGTTTGCCATAAGGTTAGAAAAACGAAGACCTAGTTGCCATTGATATTGTGTATTTCAGTTCCACGATTTAGCTTGAAGCTGTGAAATGGCTTTAGTCAAAGTAATCATTTGACAATGCATACATTTCTATTGAATTTTCACGTTACATGGATTGCCAGACACTGGGTGGGAGAAAAATAGATTTTAGTGACCCTAGAAATGTGTATCCTAGCAACTCTGATAGTCTCACGATTGTACATTAATATGTTGGCAGTTGAGAAGGTGTATATCAATGATTTCAGTCCAGACATTGTTGTCTATCTGAATGACTCAGGCTGTTTCACTGCTGCCAGTAAACTCATGTTCCAGTGTTTTAGACATTTATTACTATTATTATTTTGCCCACTTATTCATATAAAAAGACCCTACATGAATTCTGATAGTGGTGCCCTTTTTTCTGAGAGAAGAGAAGGAAGCAGCTGGCTGAAGGTTAAGATGCTCACAAGGGCTTATTGCCGTTAATTCTTGACAGGGGTGTGCTAGTCACAGAGAATGTTGTGGAGCACTTGCACCACAGGAGGCTGAGAAGTAGATCTCCACCCTCTTTTATGGTAGAAGAAAGAGGGGAAAGGTGAGTCAGTGTGGGGAGGGGGTGAAAGAGGTTCAGGGTTGCAGACTTCCAGCTCTGGGGCATGAAACACTGAATTATGTAAAGGGGACATTAACAGAGGTTAAGTATAGTTCGTTCTCACACCTGCTTCAGCACAGGCAAAATATAAAAATTAAATAATAAAACCTCCTACTAGACAGAGACACACAAGCAAGTTCAGATGGATTCTTCAATTCAGAAATAAATAGGCAATACCTTAAAAACAATTGACTATTAAACAAAACTAAAGCACAGTACATAAAATGCTCACAATTAATAAGATCAGTATATAGTTAGAAGGAGTTCCAGAGCCAGAAACAGTGCGCTCGGCCATCAGAGACACATAAATATTACCATTGATCAACCCCAACACATAGATGTAGACCGAAACTTTCATCTGAATAAGTAAGCCCATTAAAAGAAATAATTCTTGGCAGGGCAAACTCAGACTCTAAACTGTTGTTAATGACCAACAAACTTTGGTCCGTTTACAAGAATACATCAAAATGCAATTCTTGTATATACTGCACATCTACTGTAAGCGAGGGTGACAAATGTTTCCTTGCAGATTTAAAAGAAGAAAATGTAATATTACCACAAAAGTGAAAGATGCATATCTTTTCTCTAAAGTTAGGCTTATCCCATCACTGCCCAGTGCTTAATAGGTACAATGAGGAAACTGAGTGGTAAAGATTGCCTTTTGCTCCAGGACTCTGTCATTCTAAAATTAATATTGGACCATTTGTATCCCAACTATATCTCTTCTTTAATCTTTTCTGCTGTTTAAACCTACCTTTAAGTAAAGCATTGGCTGTGCATTCAGCTGAAAAGTTGTCAAGCCATCTGGTGTCTCTACTCTATCTAGGCGGCTTATCTAATCAGATAACCCTGAGCTGTGCAGACCCATTAACGAATTTATTCCACCCTGTCTAGAAATTCAGTTACAGCAGTGCAAAGGTACAGTAGCTCTCCAAGAGGGGGAACAATGAAAATAACCAGCCTGTTCACCCATAAGAATATACAGGGAACATCAAATGTACTTGGAAATATGATCTCTGGAAGAAACAATACAGACATCTGATTTAATATATGAACAGACATATTTATTTCTATCATGAAAACATTAAGGAACATTAAGCAAAGTTTACCTTCTTGTATTTGTGTGGGAATGTATATCTCTCGATGGTGGTCTGCACTGCTCCCCGATTCACACTTCCCAGCCTGTCTTCTAGCTGCAACAGCTCCTGCAATCAACACCACAGGACTGGATTAGACCAGTGTGACTTATTCACAGCAAGTACAAGAATATCTGCTTGCGAACACAATCAACACCACCTTCATCACCTTTGTCAGGGAGTAGGGAAGTTTTTTTTTCCCACTTGCCACATTGAGAGGCCTGATTCACAGACTATGAATTTAATAAGACGAGAGCATTAAGCCTGGGCATCTCGAGAGAATGGCATCAGAATATATACTGTAACTATCATCTCATGGTCAGTGACTTCCATACAGACATCTGTGAGGGAGGATTATCCATGTTAATATTCATTGATGATATCACGGTGTCCAGAAATACTGTGCACCTCATTTTGTATTATATTTAATATATTATTTTCATACTCTCGCTCTGGATAACAGTCTCTGCTTAGCAAATAGTCATAATGACCTGTGTGTTTAGAAGGACAGGAAGACCAGGTACTTGCATTAGATAGATCAGGCGAGTTCCGTTTCCTCATCTTATTCTTAAAGACACTGAAACGAACTGAAATTTCGGCTTAATAAAAAAGCTCTCAATTATCCACAGTTTAGGAAGGGTTATTACAAGAACTCACTCCCTCTTTCAGCTGCATCTGACATGAGTATAAGAACGCCATAGCGGACAGAACTCAGCTACTCATAATCCCTTCATTAGTCATCACAAAACAGAAAATGAAAAGGGACAGGCGTAGCCTAGAAAATAAATAAATCCCACCTCATAGCTTTCTCTCACCGCAGAGGCATGTCGTGAAGGGTTGAGTCCTTGCAAGGCAAGCAGGTGCAGTTGTGGATAAGGATAGTTTCGGATTTCATGGATAACCTTTGAAAAATCACAAACAGTAACTGTGTCAGGTATACCTGCTGAATATTTTGTTCTAGATTGACTTAAAGCAAGACAAGAATGTGGACAGGCTTTGATTTGCACCCAAAACATTTTTGTGTTAGTTGATCTGGCAGGCTGAATGTCAGTTTAGACATACCGAAGTTAAATTCAAATGAGAGACTACCAAACAGCTCAATCACATCAACGTCTTCTGATGGACTGCAGCTTTGAATTAAAACTTGACAACTTAAAAAATTGCACGCATATCCATCTATCCATTTTCTGAACCGCTCTATCCAGTACAGGGTTGTGATAGGAGCTAGAGCCTATCCTGGAAAAGACTTGGCACCCTGTATGGGATGCCAGTCCACCGCATCTCTGTGCACATTTTTTATACCGCCTCTATGTCCACTCCATCTTTGCCACTGCCTCCCAGGTTTATTCCTCGTAACTGAGGAGGGTTGTGAAATTTCTGATATTTGATCCTTCACAAAGCTATCATCATGAAAGTGACATACAGTAACCTTTAAATAGCAGGTGCACTGTCACTTTGTAGCATAGACAAAACATAATTAAATTCATTATATTGATTAACATTCGTCACATTCTCATCGCACAAGAAAGGCATTGGTAAATGAGCAGTAAATATGTTGTACTACTAGAAAGTTGTCATATCAGCAGCCACAGGAAGGGCAACAAATGATTAATGTACCACTGTGCAGCCAGGTTACCATTAATCACTACAAAGTGGAGATCTGTAGTGACTAGACAATTAACACAATATCAAAAGTTACTTGAGTGCATCACAGCCAGGCATGAATGATCATTTAATTCAAAATGATTCCAGAAACATGTAATAGATATTTAATTTAATAAATAACCAATTAACCTACTAGTATGTCTTTAGACTGTTGGAGGAAACAGGAGCACCCAGAAAAGATCTATGCAAACACGGGGAGAACATACAAACTCCACACAGATGGCACCCTAGGAACAGAACCAAGGGCCCCAGGGCAGCAACATACTAAACACTGCATCACCATGCCACCCCTACTTGTTTTATCTTGTTTAAATGTTCAGTTAAAAATGTTCTTCATAAATGTTTTTAGAATCACCATGTTTTTTTAAGTGGATCTCTTTTTTTACAATTGTTCATAAAACAAACCTTGTGTTTCAGATTCAAGGTGTCTGCATAGAAAAATTTAATTGAACAGTATGGTAAGGCCTTTAAAAAGAGGAGAGATACAGTTTGCCAGCTTACCACTTGTGTCGATGATGTGTTTCTTGGAAAGTGATGCATTCTGGGTGATGCCAAGTAATGTTGATAGTGCTGCCGGACTTGAAACTGATGGTGAGAGAGTCCGGCATCGACACTGAGATCCCTGAGGGAAAAAACAGGAACAGATATTCAGCCACAGATCAGCCCTTTATTGCTGCCAGGTCACTTTAAGGGAAAAAGAGAACTTGATAAATGGTATACCCATCATTTTTCATGTCTTCATATCAGAACACAACAACACAAGCACAATTATTGTATCTATTGCAAAGTTAGAAGATACCTAAAAATCTAGGTGAAATATGGTTTAGGGTGTGGTCTATGGTATAACAATAAGAGAGCATCTAGTTTGAAACTAAGCTAAATTAATTCATAAATCATCATTAAAATCCATCTCTACCTTCATTATTTGCGGAACCACAGACTGTTAATTTGGTTTTCATTTTACAAGTAAAAAAATCAGAATTTCTTCACTTTTCAAGTGTGCGGGGGAAAATAGTACGGTGGAGCAGTTCCAGAATTCAGAATAAGCAAAAAGAATGAATTGTTATCAGAGACTATGTTCGACGTTAACTCACCAATCAGTGCCTTCTGCCAGATATCTTGGCTGCTGTCCGATTGGCTGTGGAACATGTAGCGAAGGGGCGTAGTCATAACCAGAACGCAGCCTGTGGGGATGAAGAGGGACTCGCTCTTGTGTACGTCTGCAAACGGGACAAAGATAACATGTTTTTATAAAGACCTACTTTCGTACTGAACGCTTTTTGAATTGCCTTGGTGTGTTGTGATAAACTGCATATACAGTACAAATAAGTCAATCACTCATGTTGCATAAATTAAACCAAGAACCATTTTTTTTTAAAAAAGCATTTTCAAAATGTAAGCCTTGTATACATTTACTGCTGTAATTTACAAAACAGTCCACTAATGTCATCTGCAGTGCTTGTAATTCTGAATTGGCTAATTAAGCTTTGGAAAGAACTAAAAAAAAAGGATTTAAAAGGGCTGGCTCTGTGTTTTGGAATCACTGGGTGTTGTAAATCTTTTATGATAGGAAAAAACGATGTAATAAACATTAGCGTCAGTGCTGTTCCAGTATAATTACTTGGACTGGAATTCCAAAAGTAGCTTTCCTTTATAGCGGACACCTGAGCTGGACAACGGCCTGGCGCTCAATCAGAAGAATGTGTACTACCTGGAGTGGGGAAGGATTCTTCTGTGCTGGGCCTCCAGTAGCTGCTGCTGGATGAGGTATTGCTGGTGTAAGGCCTGAGGTAGGAAAGGGGGTCCTGGTACATCTTGAAACTGCGGGGCTGGCAGGGGGGTCAGGGATTGATGAAGCGGAGAGGCGTGCTGGTGTGCAGGGGGCAGATGGGGGTTCATGCCCGGCGGAGACTGCCCAGGGTGGGGGAGAGGGAATTCGGTGGACATCTGAGGCTGAGGGCCCAGGTGGAAGTGGCGGCAGGAGGTAGCATGGCTGTGCTGATGCCTATTGAAATGGGCCCCTGGAATGACAAAACAGGAAGTGAACTCCGTGTACTTCGGATATTTTGGGGTCACTTGTGTCAACCTGTAAGTGTTACCCTGGGTAATCTTTTTAATTACATTTTAATTGAATTTTATTGGACATCCTGCTGTGTCAACATCTAAACTGTTTATTTACTTTACTGTATGAAACCAAAACTTGGAAACATTCAGACAGGTAAATTATGGTAGTCTCATTTTCAGTGCATCTTAGTAAATTAATTTGAATTTGGAAGTAAAGTGAATGTGAGGCTCCTAGATTTCATGTACGAAACTCTGCTCAAATAAGGCCAACGCTGGATTATATGGCTCCTTAGCTACTTTTAGTTCATGCTTTTGTTCTCTTTATTTTTTGGCTATTGTATCTCTGTGCTTGGATGTCTATCTAGATCTTCAATCTGTGAAGAAAACTAAGACCTGGAAACATATTGTTCTTCCATTGTTCTTCACCAATTTTTTCACTTCTTGTCTATTTTTGTATTGATTTAAAATTCTTTTGCCGACTTCTAACATGCGACACAGCTCACATCCTTTTTATACTTAGCAGAGCTGCTACTATCTGACACTCCTGGGTGAGTTCTTTACTTTTTTTTAATCTGGACATCTGAACTTGCTCATGGAACAACTGAAAACAACAGGTAACAGATTCTTTTACTTAAAAGGTCCCTTATTGTGAAACTTCCTTCCTAAGCCTAGTAATAGACCCTTAATCTGTATCTGTATTCAAGTCCTATCTTAGACTTATGTGTGGCATTTCATGTTTTATCTTGCAAAGTGAGGTCAAATCTCACAAAAGGTATTATATAGGTCTATGTTGGGTTTTTTTCACCACAAGAAAATATGTGCAATATCTAATTCATTAGTTATTCAAGAACAGTATTAAGTAGGACAGGACATTGTGGGCAGGGCTGACATTTGTAGAGAACGTTATTGGAGCCCAGAATAACGTACTGTATGCTGACAAAGCTCTCACACCACTGTTATACTTTACCCTGTTATACTGTATAAACCTGTAAAGTATACTTTGTAATTGAATAGATAACTAAACCAGCAAAAGCAGGTCTTTACAATCTTTAGGACAGGTAATAGTTAAATAAATATGATGTTAAAAACGTAGTGCTCACTTCTATCCTTCTAGATTTGTGCACAGGTTGGTGTCTCATTCAAATTAATAAGAAAATACAGTATTTTCTTTGGGGGGGGGGGTTGAAATTTAAAGTTTGTTTCACTTTTCTCCTTATTTTTTCCTGGTACTACAATTCCATGCTATTATATGCCTGCTATTCAGCTATACGATCCTTAGTGCTCAGTGGTCTCCATGTCATCTACAAAAACTATGGGAATTAGGAGGAGGAACAGGCTCACTCGTGAAATTGAATCTCCTATCCTTTATAATATTGTAATACTAATCCTTACATTGTTTCCTTACATTTGATACTGGCTTACAATGAAAAGTGGTACAGCATTTAAATGGTAGTAAGATATGTTTGATCTAATTTCACTACCTTAATGATGTATTCATGTAAGCCTCCCAACAGATTTGTGATTAATTCCACAGATATTTAGATATAGTGATATAGATGAAGATGTACTGGCTGACTTTGAGGTAATCTGACTTCAAGCATTTTTGACAGCTTCTAACCTCCACAGGAGCTTGACTTTCAGCAAAGGATGTGACCACCGCCTATTTGTACTACTGTTATGTAAAGCCTTTCAAACATCCAATTTAGAGATACGAGTCCTAATTTTTCCCCACAGCTGCTGCCTAACCTTCCTGTAACTCTAGTTCGCTTGGACTGTCACCAGATCCAGTGATCTGAGGAGCCATTTCCTTTTCCCTCAGACAACACCTCCCTTTTGAGTCACTCAGGCAGACAGAACCAAGCAGTGGAGACCATGGGGTCCATCACAGTCCTTTAACACAAAAGTATTTCCTTGTGGTACGAGGATGCAAGATTGAGGGAAAAGAAATGCCTTTTTGTTGGACAGAATTATTCATATATCCCATGCTCTTGTAAATCTCTCAGTAGAAACATCTTCCATTGTAGAACAATTAAAATATAAAGGGGAGAAGATCATACACCCCATCTTGTTTATTCTTAAGGAAGTGCTGTACTTTCTTTAGGGCTTCAAAGCAATTTATTGAAAATTGGATATTTTAGAACTGACAGCAGAACCCTTTTCTTCTTCAGTATGGCTCTGTTTGCCCACTTTTGCATTGCTAAAGCACCATGATTACACAAGGTTGTGTTTCAGGCACTTGGCAAAACATCCTGACCTTATTTAGATCAGCGGATATAATTCTCTCAAGCAGGCATTTAGAGCTGTAAATGAGCAAATAAAGAAATGCTGAAGTATCTGATTGGAGTATCAAATCAAGTATACTGAAGCACTCAGGTATAGTGCTACTCTACATTTCTCCCTCCATGTACAATCTATTCAGATATTAAGCCTTTAACAAATCCTTTTATTATATTTAGAGGTATAAAAAAGATCCTCCTTGAACCATATCTCATCACAACATCTTAAAATCATCAATCAATTTAAAAGCTTAATTTGTTGTAGATTATTTTGGAATATTTATTTAAGGAGTAAACATATCATCTCAAACTTTTCAAAATGAAATATTGATGACTTAAACACAACTATGTTAATATGTGGATTCTTTTCGCACTTACTGACAGCCAGATGCTGGATAGAAGATGAGGCTGATTGGAACACAATGTGTCTTGTGAATGTTGCTGCTGTTACAGCTTTTATCGAGAAGTGCAATGAATTCCCAAATGACTGTTTGTTCCAGAAGACTAGCTTTAATACTTCACCATACACTGCGGAAAAACTGATTTGTTTCCATTCTTACTTTGGGCATGATTATGAGAATCTGCTGAACAAGATTTGATCAGAATGAAGTGCACAATTATGCAGAACGTGACTACATAAGCATCAGCTTTAAACTGTGCCCCAGCATCAGCTAAGGAATTTAACTGGTGTTAAATGGTTAAATCTCATTGGCTGAGCAATTTATTAAGATTTTAAAGTAATTGAAATTGAGTATTTAATAAACCAGATATTGCTTACTAGCCTACCTCAGAGAAAAATATGCAGATGCAGTAGGTTTCTAGGTATTTAAAACATAGATTTGTTTTTACTATATATATATACAGTGGTGGGTTCCTTAAAAATATATTTGGATGTTGATAAATATAAAGGAAATATTTGTGTTCTATACAGTATGACCACGGTCTATCTCTTAGCCACCAGCACTTCTAATTGCAGTGGAGTGTTGAATGTTTCTTCCCAGCTGAGTCAACACTCGCCTCCGTCTCACTGGGCTGTGACCTGTTAACACCCAGCTCTCTGTCCAAGACAGTTGCAGTGTAATTTCTAAAAGCAATTCATTTTTATACGTTTTAACAGACATTATTATTCTTTATTTAGGAAACGGCAGTAGATTTAAACACAATCAACAAATGCTTTTGTCCTTATAAAGAGCACAGCCAGCGTGCCAACATTTAATGCATCAGTAAAAAATATGCTGTTCAGGACTGCAGTGTTTTCCAGTACAAGTTACAGATACCCGTAGATTTTATTTGTGTGGCACGACATTGGTACAGTTTATGATATCCTCCTTTATTTCAAGCCTACTTCACAAGCCTAAAATAAACAGTGAAATGAGCTACCAGTAAAAAATCTATGAGTGGTCAATAAACAATTTAGTTGTAAATATTATCTGTGGAGCTCTTTTCACAAGGGGTGTTTCTTATATAAGATGCGTATGATTGTAAGGCAGGCATTCTTTTATAAGCTTGTTCAGCAGAACCCCTCACAAGTCTTAAGTCAAACAATCAATGTCTGTTACTGCCAAATGCTAGCAAGGAATGAACAGATGCACCATCAGCACTCGTTTCACCACTTCAGCTGTTCCTGCCTTCTGAATTTATAAGACCCAGTGAATTCCTTAGAAACATATTAAAACACTCTGGTTCTGTCAGACATCTTAAACGGCAGGGTGAGTGCTGAGTGATATTGACTGAAAACCGTAAAAACTAACACGGGTTTGCAGTTATGTCTGCAACTTTTTCGAATTTATACAATTCCTGTTTTTATCTGCTATGCTTTTTCTTTACCAATGAATAGGACAGATTTAAGTTGTAATAAATTAAAGCCTCCAATTTACACACATTTACAATCTGAAAGTACTAGAAATGAGTAAATACTAAAAATGACTACTTGTCAAGAGACATATCATCTTAGATAGTTCTCACTTCATTACTAATATAACATTTACACCTGGTCATTCAACCCATTAAAGCTTATCCATTGGCATTTCATTTACTTGCCAAGTCATCATATTTATTCATGTGACAATATATATTACACTCCTACTGCTACACATCAGGGAAATTAAATTTGTGTAATAGAAAAGAAAAGGTCTTTTATCATTGTTTGTCAGGTTTCAAGCTGTGTATTGAATGGAAAGGACAATCGCATTTTCTCTGTAGAAGCCCTTATGATTTTATATTTATGAGGGCCTGGTATGGTTATGATATACACTTGCAGCCTAAATAATTTTTCCACCTGTGCTAACTGGATATTATCACCTCAGTTTTCATCTCAGTTTGAAATATTAATCTGTGATACAATTAGACATGCTGTTTAAATTAGACCCAATGACGAGCAACAACACCAAAATGTAGGAAACCCAGGATAAGTGTAAAATATGATGATGCCATTTATGCCCTCCTATATAAATAAAAAGGTAGCAACAACCTTTAATGAACTGCCTGGCCACTTTCAGTGAGTAAACACAATAACAATAATAGAAACAAAAAGGAATCTTCATTTTGGTTAATAAAAAACAGAATATTATGATAGCTGAATGCTCAAATTAGGGTGATGTAAATAGAGGAGTACCACAGAGATCTACACTAGGACCACTGCTATTCCTAATTACTGTATATCAGTATATCTTACTATATATCAGATTTAAATTGCATTGCAATTATTAAACTAGTCAGGTTTGCAGACAGTAACAAAACATAATGATTATGAAACATTATAGAAGTAGTAAATTAAATTTAAAAAGATTTAGATAAAATCCAAGACTGGGCAAACACCCTCACAGACGAGATTTAATGTAGAGTAAGTGCACAGTGTTACATGTAGGCTATATAAAACTATACACAATGGGAAAGGCTAAACTTAAAGGGGCTACTTATGAAAATGACTTTGGTGTTTAATGTTGACGCATTATTTACATCTTCTAGACAACGTGTGCAAGTAATAAAAAGGCAAACAACTTTAGGGTATGTGGTTAAAATTGTAGAATGTATTTAATTTATGTCAAGGGAAATTTAATTGTACAATGCACAAGTAATACCTCATGTAGAACACTGTGTATAATTTTGGTCACAATGTTATAAAAAATATATTGTTGCTCTAAAATTTGTCCATAAAAAGCAACCAGATAAATTCTAGTACTTAAAGGCATCTCCTACACTGAGAGGCTTAAGGACATGAAGCTTCTGTCTAAGATACAGATGACTACAATTTTTGGATTTGAAGGCATTGACAACTTCGAACCAGCTGATGTCTTCATTATAAACAGTGAAACATGAACCGGAGAACACAAGTGGAAACTATGGGGAAGTGCATTTAAAACTGAGAACAGCAGGCACTACACATGGAATTGGCTAGATGGGCCAAATTGCCTCCTCTCATTGATAAACTTTCTTATGTTCTTATGTTCCTTTACTTGTTTAACTTTATGGTTGTAAACTATCAACACCTTTGAAACCCTTCTGGCACTGTGAATTCCCTTTACTCCACTGCATGAGTGTAAAAGTCACAACAAGCAAGATATGTGTCCCTCTTGTGTGCTGTTACTCAGTTTAGTAATATGTCCATCAATCTTAAAGTTAGAGACAGAAAGCACACTGTAGGATTTGAAATATGTAGTCCTGCACTTAAAAATTTCATGTTGGGCTGTTCAAAACACCCAGTACTCAGAAAAAAAAATCAGTTTCTTCCTCTTCTCACAAGTCTCTTGAACAGCAACCACCATATAACCCACATCAGTTGTTTTTGTTCTGCTCCAGTGTGTTCTTTTTCAATCTATAATAGGGAAGGAGCAAAGTGTAAAAGCACTGTCTTAAATGACGTGATGGGTCTTTGTTTTAATATGTGCATTGGAATATGTGTGCAGTCACCCTGACTGTACTGATCATTTTTTTTCATTTAAAAAGAAGGGATGCAATGGAGACATGGTTCTTAGCACTGTTATTTCCAAAACTCCAGGGACCTGTCTCAGGTGCCGGTCTGTGTGGAGTTTACATTAACAGATACCTCCATACTGGCAAAGCTTGATTGATAAATCTGTATTGCCCCTTTGTCCATGGCTCTGTGATGGAATGGCATCCCATCCAGGATGTGCTCTCAATTCCATTTTGTGACCTGCATGTCCAGGTTAGGCTGTGTGCCTGTGTGCCCTGCTCTCAAAAATATTAATCTTTCCGATAACTGAAGGATGGTAAAGAAGGCAGGTATCACTATGACTCCTATGGGTCTGTTGAAGAAAGATTTAAGCTGATGATTGACTTGAGCCAGTCCTTTATTTACAAATGGCTATTCCTACTGTCATTGTGTAGCTGTGGAATTCAATATCTTACAGGGAGACAGTTGACACTGATTAAGCAGCTCTTTATCATACTCCTTTTACTTGACCTGAACCGTAGCCATTTCCAGAATCCTTTATGCTCAAGATGAATTAATTTAAGTAGATTTAACTTATTACAAATCTCCAGTGGTGTTGCTTACTAATTCTATGAAGAACATAATCATAACAATGTTTCCTAATGTCTAATTTCTATATATGTTGTCAAGGGAAATTGTAACACATGCCTGTAAAGGGTTAAACCTAAATCTTATCATTTACTTTCAGAAGGAAAGTAATTTTCCTTGAGGCAGTAGACCAATTTTCCTTAGAATGTCCATCTCAGATGAAGATTAACTTTGTGATGCCAGTAAATTGTCATTATGACAACAAAATAATTATATCAATAAGATTTGCCCTTCACCATGATGATATAAAATACATGTGAAACAAATTTAGCCTGGTAGCATAGATAGAATTTTAAACACTGAAGAAATACAGCACATATCCAACATATATTAATCATATATATATACTTAATATATTATTCCACACCGAAGAAGGCTCCACAGCCAAAACATTGTGTTTCCTTTCTTCTCCTTTCAGCATGGAATAAACCTTTTACTTGTTCATTTGCATATATTAATTATGCAATGTTAATTGACTATGACATAATGAGAAGTTGTGATATCCCCACAGCTAAAGCAGAGCATATAGTTTATATTAACACTAATTGCTATCTGCTGACCATTAATGTTTAGGAATGTTCCAACATGTTTGATAAGATTTGTGTTTCTGAGTATGCACATGCAATACACTTACAAACATTCACTGACTTCACATACTGTAATGATGTCACAGCTCAGTAAGGAATTAAAGGAATGGGCTCTAGGAGGGCTGCAAGGAAGAAATATCACAATAAGGAGGTACTAGGACATATCAGAGGAAGCTAATTACTGACAAACCATAAACCTAATTACCATAATTAAAGACTAAAAGGTTTGGCATGTGATGCAAGTGCTCCTACAATGGCAACCCCACCATACACTTGTCAACAGTGTGGATGAACATGAAGGACAGTCTGCTGAGTACTAGCAAAGCATTGGGATGTGTAAGGAAATACCATATATGTATCTGATTTTATAATTGCATAAAGAATTTCTGCATGGGAGAATAACTTTGTTCTGGTGGTGACAACATAAAAGTCTGTCTATGGTGTTTGCTAATTCTTCACTTTTGGTATCCTTGGGCATTGATGTCATCTTTAGGACCAGACTTTCTATTCTTGACGGTAATCTCACCATACAGCTTTAATCCAGCAATGTTTCTCCAACAGTAACACAGGCCCTCAAACATTTCATACAATAATGCTTGTCCCCCTTGGCAAGGGTCACTCAAGATTTTCTGCTTCGTTCTGGGTTCACCATCATGCACTCATTCACCGTATCATTCACTGGAGTCTAAAGGCTTCCCTGGTGCAAAGAGTACTGCTATTGAGCACACGAAGTTTGCCCAGAAGTCTTTGGCTAGTTTTAAGGAACCAGACACCTCCGCTAATGGTTCATTAAATGCTCTTTACCCAATACATTCCAAGTGGGAAAAACTGATGTTAATGAACATCAACTCTACCCATTGCCAAATAACCTCACTGATCTGACAGCTACAGTACAGATTGAATTTTGTGTGTGCAATGTCTACATGTCTGTTTATGACATATTGTTTGTAATCTTGTGTTCTGACTATTGAAGGACACACCAGGTATTGTGCATTCACACATCATATAGTCCTTATCACACTTAATAAATGACATGATATCAGAACATAAAATATAGCACATCCCTTGCTTTATCTCATTTCACATTTGTCTTAACCAGTGCCTGAGCTTCTGAAGTGCTTCAGTATAGACAGACTGATATGTTGTACTTCAGCTGTGAAATTGCTAAGCACCATTTCTTTCTTTATTACATTCCAAGACACTTTCCCTCACACAACAGCTTTAAACTGTGTGTCAAGGAGTAAAAAATAAAGTGGTTATAAAGAAAAAAACTACTAGGCCTTCAAAAATGGCAAAAAATGGCACTGATATTAACCAATGAAGCAGGAAATCAGCCATTACAGATATTTTCTTTAACAGAGTTCCAGAAAAATAAATTCTACATTTGGATGAAAAATGCTTAAGGATATTCAAAATTGTTGCCAATTTAGATGTGTATGAATCTACTGGCTTATTCTCTTAATATTTGCAGTTCCATGGTAGACTGGGACAGTATATTTTATAAGTTAATACTTTAATGTTTTAAATGGTACTCTTTGAATGTGTATCTGGAATTTGCAAGCCTTATTAAAACAGTTTGTCTGCTAGCTTGTAGTACAATCAATATGAATTGTTATTGCCTGAAGTAGAGTACATGTAAGACTTAACATATTCATTCTACATTTATTTAAACACAAATTGGTGCAAATAGGTCTGGACATTATCTTGATTATACAAATGAATTTTAACAGGTTCCTCATAAAAAGGCAGAGTGATTGTAACTTATGTAATGAAAAGATCAAAATGAAAATTCACTTAGTCATTTAGTTCCATTTTATGACTTGAAATTCACATAAACAATCTGTAGTAAAATAACACTTTGTAAGTCTCCATTTAGTTAAAGACATTTTCTTCAAGTATTTATGATCATATCTGTAGCCATTAGCACTCAAGCAGCAAATGAATTGGCAAACTGTTATTGTGAGTTAGGCGATAATAAAATGCAATGTTTCTCCTCCATAAGTATTAGTAATGTGTTTAAAGAGAAACACTTTAAATATTTTATCAGCTTAGATCCAACTGCTTTTTTTTAATTGCTGGCATTGTTTTATGGAACAGATCAAATCTCTTGGCTTTAATGCTCTTCCTAGTCCAGGCCCTGGTACTCCCCCACCTAGAGTGTTGTAACTCCCTCTTTGTCAGCCTCCCTGCCAATACCATCCTCCCTCTCCACCTCATCCAAAAAATCTGCAGCTTTCCTTGTCTTTTCTCATGCTACTCCACTACTCCAGTCCTTCTGGTGTCTCCCTGCTGTCACGCACAACCAATTCAAAGCCCTAACTCTCACCAACCTTTGTCTCAGGCACTCTGCTCCCGCCTATCCGCAGTCTCTTTCCTATCAGTACACTCTCTTCCCCCCTCTGCTCCTCCTCACCCATTAGACTTTCCGTTCCCCCCTTCTGTTCGCCCACATCCACAGCCCATTAATTCTCCACCCTTGCTCCTTGATGGAGGAATGAATAACCAACAGAAGCCAACTGTTCAGTCCCTAAGCACCTGCTCGCTCTGTTTAGACAGCACCTACAGTATACTCTCTGAGCTTCATCCCTCAACGGCTATGACACGGTCTTGCACCAATGTTTTTAATTGTTATACTGGCGTCTGCTAAGCAAATAAAGAATAATCATTAATAGTAGCACTTCCAGATATAGTAATAATACCTAACAATAACTCAAGTTTTAGGTAATGTAATATTACAGTTTAAATAGACGATAAAATAATACTGAAATGTGACAGAAGTCTTGGAAAATGAGAGGACGATAATTAATGATGTTTCACCATTTTCTACAGTTTTCCTTGAACTGTTCTGTATTTATGGGCTATACACATTGAACTATATAAAGAGTAAAATGAGAAGCGTTTAGGGTGATCAGACGAGCTTGATCTCCAGGAGCATTACCCAAACTGTATTTGTGAAACAAAGTATTGTGATCCTGAAAAAATGCCATTTGAATCATGGAACGTTTGCATAATAGGCAGTTTGATAGAATCATATTTTCACAACAAATTTCCCAAATTTTAGTATAGAGTAAAAACCAGAAAGAAATTATTTGCTTTGGTAAAATAATAATGGTTACAAAAGAAAATATGACATTCAGGCCATCTAGTCAATTTGGAAGTGATAGCTAATTGATCTCAGGATCTCACTCAAACATTTCTTAAACAGTAAATTATCGGAGGAGTTGACCCCTGTTGACCATGTGTCTCTAGTGGCATATCAGTTTTTTTTTAGTTTTAAAGGTATTGACGTTTTGTTTGAAAACAAAAAAAAATGTTTTGATTTGTTCTCATTAAATGAGAGACAGCAAGAGGATTTCGAAGAGTCAGTAATTGTTATGACTCAGTCCAGCTTTGAAAAATAATGATGTAGTAATACCCATACTGTATATTTGCAAGATGCTTCATAATGGAAATGCAGTCATTATTGCATAGATGTCTCTCCGGTGCTGCATGGCATTCCCAGATCTGCCTTGAAATAAGTGACACCTTAATTTAATCACTCTACTTTCTTTTAATAAATGTAAACACACACAGAACTGTTTTTGTCTCAAAGACAAGCAAAAATGATTACTACTGGTACTATATTTTATAGCAGGAGGGGTCTAGATTTATTATTTCACAATCTATACTGCTTGTTAATAGCAATAGGCAGACTGTAGTGTTTTTCTGAACTGTATTTTAGCACTGCCTACAATATATCTGTGATTAAATTTGATGGAGGAGCAGTCTGTATGATATATGCATAGTGTTCAGCAATCATCATTCAATAGGAAACATACTGGTGTTTTCTGTACACTGCATTTTGTACACAGCATGAATCCAGAATACAGAATGAATACAGAACATAATTAATTTTAGTGATGTCACCGCTACTAAAAACTAATTAAAATAATGTGTTGTATGTTACATGGTAGGAGGCTTAACTTGGCCTATTCAGGCAACACAATGACAATAGAAGCAACAAATTCAGTGAACCAACTGTATTGTTACTGTTACAGAAATATGTGATACTAGTGTAACAGGGTTCATCTGTGAGCATGTTTACAGTGACATAACTCCCTAGAACATCCAACAGGCAACGAGTTCTCCCACAATAGGGTACCAGCCTTTTGACATAGGGGAATTTATGCCATTTGGAGGAAGAGCTATGTAGGTCAGGGCAGGAAGCATTCCTAAGAGACAATGCTTAAATCAAGGCAAGGGATGTGCAAATTACATTCTTGCATGCTGTTTCATCTCATAAAAAAATGGAATACTGACAAAAATAAACCTTTTTGCATACTGCCCTAAAATAAGCATATCCACCTATATTGTCTGGCTAGGTTTTACGATGTTGACATTATCTGTGTTTAAAAG
Organism: Atractosteus spatula; assembly: GCF_055471065.1. NCBI lineage: Eukaryota > Metazoa > Chordata > Actinopteri > Semionotiformes > Lepisosteidae > Atractosteus > Atractosteus spatula. The sequence continues at coordinate 53,539,970 of NC_142708.1, read as the reverse complement.
ATAACCACCATAATAAACCAATAACATAGTTGTCATGCCATGTGTCTGGACCAGCTACTCATTTACTGATATGCAATCATGTCTATTTTTAGAACACTTGTTTTCAGCAATCTCTTCTTAGCTTTATCTGTATAAGCTCTCATAAGCTTTTGCAAGCATATAAATAACACAGGTACGTTTGATCTTTTGGCATTTTAATATATCTTTGTTCATTTTCTGTTTTGCAGTTCTGTAAGTAATTGGGTGGAATTCTAAGCTTCCACTTAACTTTAAAATATATGTCTTCCATATTGGGGACTCGTAAAGCTTTTTCCTTTGTGAACTACCTCTTCAAATGGCATGGTTTTTGTCTTTAGAATGACTGCTCCTGATTTTTATTGTAGTGACTGTTCTGCTTCACAAGTACAGCCTTTAACAACTACATCTTATGTGAAGAAAAAAAGGTTAATATGTAATTAACTGTGTTTTCTTCCACAACAACATTTTTGTCAGCCTACACTTGTTCTGGAACTTAAATATAAAAGCTTAATTAAAGATAATGAGTATTTAAGAAATATTGACTGGTTAAGATGAAGTTTAAGCAATATTCTGGAAGACTGAAAAATGGGTCAAGGTAAAAAGCAGGAATTAGGTGTAGAAAAATATGGATTCAGGTTCATTCTGTAATAATATAACGCTATATTTCATTGTTTATTTGCTTGCATTTTTGTTTAAAAAATAAATACAATTCTAAAACACAATAACAAAAAAGGCAATAGCTATAACGTTCCAAGTTCAAGACGTTAGTCAAATGAAATTCCAGTTTTTCTGTTCCTCAACAAATGCGGCACACCATCTCCTGCTAGTGTGCTGAGAACAGGGGTTAGGTTCTTCCTATTTACTGGATGGACATGAAAGACTGTCAAGGTGACCCAAGGTTAAAATCCATTAGTTAACAGCATTCACCTACGCAAAAGCAGGAAAATAAATGAGCAAGAGATGGGCTGCCAGCCCAACTACCCCTGAGAGAATTCAGAACATGCTGTTGCCTCTCTCTGACCTCATCTGTCAGTGGTACTCACAATCATTCGGCTGAAACCCACCCTGCTGGGGGTATGACACATCCATTGCCTCTCATAAACCACCACACAAGCCCTTTTCGACATGAGCTACAAAAGTCAAAAACAACATGATTTCAAGGCCTGCATTGGGGGGTATGGCATTCATGTTTTTCCTTAAATGTGTTTTCAAGCAACCTGTTGTTTAACAACTCGAGAAGCCACATCAGTGTGGCCGTTCACATGCATCCATCTGATTTGTTCTCAAACAGGAAATCTAACAGTCAAATCCAGTTATCAATCCTAATCTAGTAAATAATGTAGATGAATAACAAAAAGGCTGTATCTGATATGTGTCATAACAGAGAAAACAAAGTTATGACAATGCACTTCTATTTTGCACTTATCAAAATGAAATATTCATCTTTTAAAATGATTTGTCTGGTCACACTGCAATTGGCATCAGTTGTATTGTACTTAATACAAATCATTGAAGGCTACGAATGTCTTTAAAACATGAGTATTAAAATGAATACATTTGAGTTTTGGAAAACTTACCACTATATGGCTAGTGGTACATAGTGAAACCACAATTCGGCGTAATTGAATCATCATATGCTAACAATTACTAATTATTAAATAATTATGAAGTGAAATAAAATAAATCAATAAAGCTAATTAAATCTGAAATTCAGTTTTCCTTGTAGGGTAAACAAACAAATCAGGCTTTGACTTAAAGAGATCTGAAAGGGGAACTAAAATTTATATTAAGAACATCAATAAAGAAATGAATTTTACATTATGCTTAGGGGCCTTTTAATATTAACCTTTAATTTTTTTTAACCTCAACAAATTTTCGAAATTTCTCCAGCTGCAATTATTTTGCCTCACCCACCACTTAAATTTGTTTAGGTTGTATCCGATATAATTCTGTAAACATGCCAGTTTTCCTGTGATCTCAGTTCTAAGGAAGCTGTCTTGGGTTTTAGTGATTGGAATGTATAAGGAAAGTCTTTGTCAAATGCCACTGCATAAAATTTATTAAATCTATTCTAATGTCCAAGTAACACAGCCTTCTTTTTATGTCTTTAAACATGTTACTAATTCTTTGCAAAACAAGGATGTGTGATAGCTAAATTGGAGGCACTTTCGAATTCTTAAACTAGGAAGATTAGATCTCTGCTTCTTTAACTGGAATACAAAATAAGACTTTATTTTAAGGCATGATATATGAGTAAATGATTGGAGGATTCAAGAAAAGCCATATTTAAAGGTCGACGTAGTTTGAAGAAAGGTTCAAAACATGAAGGAAGACAAAGGTATCAAATGAACAGAGCTAATAATAGTTTTTACATAAGTCCTCTGACCACGTAACCACACTCTCAAATACCTCTCAGATTTCAAATATCATTTTAACATAAGCTTTTCTGGTCACTTTCTTTTCATGGAAGAAAGCAGCAGGCCTGCATACTGGTGCACAGTACTGCTCAATTCACACTTGTCAGGAAAAATCATGTTTTCGAATCTGATCATTTTAAAGAGAGTATTAAGTCATAATAAGGAACAAGTAAAGATCTTATTAAAGGATGTGTCTAAATATCATGGAGTCTGGTGGGAGATATACATCAACCTTGCTTTTCATGGGAAGATGTCAGAAAAGCATTGCGTATTGTTCCTGTTTGCTAAATCTCAAAAACCACAAGTTCTTGGCAGGAAAGCCCATAGTTCAGTGGCTAAAATATTGTTAAGTAAAAATATTGTTAAATGTGAAAGGTCCTAGGTTAGTGCCAAGATGTTTAACTGTCTCTTATGGTTTTTAAGCTGTGCTTTCCAAAATGATTCTGATTATAAAAAGAAAAGATCATTGCCTTCTCAAGCATACTGTATATAGATGAACTAAGATTTTTTTTTTAATGTGCATTTAATCACAAATTCCAATATCTTTTGTACTGTGACTATGTATGTCAGAAAAGGGCAAGCATTATTCAATATCAATTATTGCAACCTTCATAAGAAAAAAAACGTTTGTTAACTATGGGAACTTTCTTTATTTTAAAATCTCAGAGGGATACTCAAAAGACAGTCCTAGAATTATGTTAATTTAAAGAATCCTTTCATTTATGTCTCAAGATTGACTGGGCATTATACATAGTAATAAGTAAATTCAAGTCTTGAATCTGCTCAGATAAAGTGATATAACATGTAGAATTTTTGTTCTACAAAAAGTTTTGCTTTGAATTGTTCAAAATAATATATATACACATTGTATATAACATATCTTTCTACTTAAGACTTATAAACAGAGTTTTAAATTATTTGAAACCAATATACTTAACAAATGTTCTCAGGATTCTCTGCCAGTCAACTTTTACATAGTCGTCCTTAACCAAATTTATGCTAACAATATAACCCTGTGTTTTTCTTGTTTTTTAAACAAAATTAAGCATGTGTTTTTAAAAGTAAAGAAAACCCATTTTGTGACGGCAGATTTCACCAAATCTTCAGTGTTTTGTATGTAATATCCGTTAAGGTAAATTAATTTCTGTAGTGCAGTTTATTTGGGGGCCTTTTGCGGTTTCCTGGCAAAATGAAAAGTGATCATAAAAAGCCACCATCATATTTCAGTGCTTCATTCTGCCACATAGTCACAGCTCTGGTCTATTTTAATCTTAGTAATGCAAAACAGCATTCAGTGGAAATAATAGGTTAGCAATGGTATAACACGGATTAATACAAAGCTCTCTGTATTCCCTGTGGTAATGATCAAGAGAACTCTGAAGATGCTTCACATACAATACAGAACTCTTAATCTTTTCTAGTGCAGAGTCCAAAAATATTTCCTTAAATTTCTGCATGACAACAGTAGGAAACTGTTTCATAATCGGTAAACCAATGCTTCATAAACTAAAGACCTCTCCATTCGGAGCCTAATGTTTGCCTCTACCTCTACAGATTGCTTAGGGCTTTTCTTAATAATAATAATAATAATAATAAAATATTTTATAATTTGTTCCACACTTGCTTGCAAAAGTTTATAGCATCAAAAGGGAAATACAAATAATTGTAATAGAAGATTGTCTTGACTCAACGGCAAGATTAAGACAATGTCCTTCTAATTAACAATTAGCTCCCAACCAGCTGCTGTGCTGGTTTGCATTCATTTAATTTGGATGGCTGTGTGTTGGAACCAAGTCAGTTGGTTCTCAGTTGTCTGGCTATGCTGTTGACACTGAATCATACCAACAGCACCAGAAACAATGCTAGATACAGTAACTGTCATTAGTCCAACAGAATCCCAGTGAGTTACAAGACATTAGATCTTAGTAGAGCCCTACATCTATCAGAGTTGATTAAACCCAGACCAATATGGCCTGTGAGGATAATTTATTCTGTCTCATATTATTCCGGATTATTCTGGTTTTGACACTGATTTTCAGTAATGATCTTTTACAAGCATTCCTTAGATGGCTAATGTGAAACAAAAACAACGCCAAGTCATTAATAGCATTTAACATATGAGATTCTAATTCACAGATCTTCCTTAATCTGAGGTTTCATGCTTATGTTTAAAATGGATAAGGTTAACAAAAATATTTTGATAAGTAATTTTGTGACGTATCAAAAGCTTAAATATGCCAAATTTTACTCATTGCCAAACAAACTGGGCAGGACTGTGCTGTGAACCACACATCTCTTATAGTTTTGGCCATTACCAATGAATCATACCGAGCCGTGTTTAGAATTTGTTTTTTCAAAAAAGAACAATCTGAAATGTGAACACAATGGAGCTACTGAGTAGTATAAAGAAGGCTTGAGTTTCCCCAAGAAAAGAAACAGATAAAAAAATCTAAATGCTAAAGGCTACTTTACCAGGTGTTTAATGTATATACAGCATTTAGATCAAATACTTCTGAATTTATATATTTCATATATTAATTTAAAATATTGGTATATTTAAACAAACCTGTACTTAACCAAGTTAAAAAAATAAGAATGCAATTATTGCTTTGGTACCATTAATAAAAGTTAATAAGCAGACAGACCAATTACTGCGTGGCCAGTCTTTGCTATATATAAACATAAAAGATTCCTGTTTGCAACACAGCTTGTTTCAGCCTCGTCTTTTTTAAGCCTTGTGTTACATGTGCCCAGAAAAACACTAATAATTAAATAATTGAAAGAAATACAGTACCCCATTTCCATTTTATATATATATACTGCATGTACACATTGGCAACGAATGAACAAAATGTAATATGAGCCTGAACGCTACAAGACACACTTCTGTTCTTGGATGATGACAACAGCAGGTGGGACCTACTAAGTTCTAAGCCTAAAAGTTAAATTAGAAACGTCTTTTAGGCTAAGGTGAGAGGATTCAACCCTATATCTGGTTAATAAAGACCTTAAAATTATGAGCAAACTAAAATATCTGTCATTCAATCACTAGGGGCAACACATTAATATTACACTGTGGCTCAATGAATGCAAAACATTTTTTTTCTGAACTAAATGCCTTCCTTCTATTCACGATCTGTTGTATTATATAGAGAGAGGCAATAAAAATGCAACAGATGAATACTGTTTCCAATTACCTTTTTTATTGCCTCATACTATATTGTAACCCTCCCCACTATTCCACCATTCTATTACTCAACCACTAAGAAAGAGAAGATCTGCAACCTTATTTCAGTAGCTAAACCTTCAAAACGTAATGTCTGCCAGGTCTATGCATGCTGTAAAAATTAAAGAACAATAATATCATATTTGAGTAAAAATTAAAAGAGCTGTAGACATGTCTAATATTTCTGTTCAGTTATCTATACCTTAAGCCCACACCCTGTCGCAATGCAGCCATGCATGGTCTGTTGGCCTTAATTATTTTAATGAGATGTGTTTGCTGATTTTACAGATATAAAGGAGATTTCATCAGTGTGATTGTTCTGACACAAATGACTACAGATTCTTTAGACACTTTTATTATTGCTTTGTAGTTCTTTTAAAATGTTCCTGAACAAATGTGACAGGAGAATAATTCTAATATTGTGGTATGAAAGAAGAAAATAAAGTTAGAAATTCTCCAAACTACTTGGAAACATTTTTGCTCCTTATTAAGCTTTCCCGTTTCTCTATAGGATAGCAAGAAACCATATTAATGCCCAGACAGCAAATCCAACACAAAAATCTTATTTCAAGAGTTTTATCCTCTACGTTTCCAAAACCATCTTTTCTACATTTTGCATTGCACCCAGCATTTATCTTTGATCAATACATAAACGTACGTTTAAAAAGATATCTTTTAACCCGCAATTTTATACTGCATCCACAACACGAGCCAGTTGTTGATCCTTTGAAATTACATCTCTGGCTGCGCACTATAGAGACGTACTCTTAGAGAGTTAACAAGCCTCCAAAGAAGCAGATAAAATATGACAATTTATATACATTAACCTTTCACAAGAAAGGGTGTTGTTGGACAGAAAAACAATGTTTCCCATTGCTATTTTAAAGCAGAATGCAGCACCCTAAAAGACACAGAAAAACTAGCTATGTGCACATAAATGTCCAAAGCAGAAGCATGAATACAAGAAACAATTAAGAGAAGGAACTCTTTACAGTCCAAAGCTAAGCATTCCCTAACCACCAATTGGCTTGCTACGGATTTTTAATTGCATGTCATGTCTTTCCCTATCCACACAACTAGTGAAGACACACCGTAAGAGGTTTTAGCATGGTGGGGAGAGTTACAGTTTATAAAATGGTTCAGATCAGGAAACTGCCCACAGCGCATGGAACAAAACCATAAAGACTAACCAAAAGAGCAACCAAGAACAGCTTGAAGGCTAGAGGAAACAAACATGAGCTTTTCAGCTCCAGGAGGAAACAGACTGTGAGAAGACACAAAAACGAGAGGGACTGTCAAAATACCATGTAGCACCTACAGTAGAGCACAATAGTGCTCACAATAAGGTAGAGAGCTGTTTTGCTGTAGTACAAAAAGTCTGCAACATCATGCAGTTCCCTCAAGGACATGACTTGTGGATAAACAAGCATGGTAGCAAGTATTAACACACAGCCAAATGAAACCTTAATTACTTCATTGAGAAAGAAGAATGTCTTTTTGAAACCAAGGCATTGGATCTGCCAGTCACTTCACCTCATTACCTTACGTGCTAAAAATCTATGGGATGAGCTTCATAGAAAAATAACAATGCTGGACTGAGTAAAAAAACAAAAGGCATCACACTTCTGAAATTGTGTGACCGAATGTCTAGAATACTTACAGCAGGAAATATAAGTATTTTGCTGAGAAACATTCTATTACAGCAAAACACCAGGAAAGTACAAACTATGCTGAGATACGAAATCAGATTAATCAATAGTATATTTTGATTCCGGCTCACATTTCAGTGACAGTAACAGGTGCACCAATATTCAGTGCATATTTTTTCAAACAAAGCCTTACACTGTCATTTGAGAGGCCTGCTAAATTTTTGGAACAGTTTGGACTCACAAATTGTGTTGTGTATTGTAGTAGGATGTACAGTACCAATGATTTTCTTTTGAACTAAAATTGATTATATTCTTGCTCATTTAAACTAGGTCCATGTTTAACTCCTGCTTTTTTCCCAATTACTTATTTGCACTTAATGTAGTAAAGAAAATGATAAAAAGAGGTACTTTATAACATATGTTTAGTTCGAATTTCTTTCTGTTAAACAAGCCTTCCTTTTAATATGAGGAAAAAAATTGACTAGAACACATACATCAAAAAAGATACATAAAACTAACCTAAGCATGTCAAGCATATCTTAATTTCAATAAAAAAAGAAAACTTTGGAGTGAAAACTAATGAAATGCCAAATTCAAAGGTCAGAAGTAAGAAAACAATTTTAGGACCCATTACAGAAAATTGCATTAAAGATATTAGTAAATGAACACTGGCAAATTTATGACTAGAAAGTCAAGGAATGTTGTTACTTTTCCCATTTTTTATTGTGCAAGGAACGGTTTTTGTTTTAATTTTACAGTACTGGGTTAAATATATATTGGAAAAATTTAATTCAGTGGAGACTTCAAACGGAGCAGGTGCTCTCATAGGTACAGCACTTTTTTTTAATTTGAGGCTTTAAGCTTCACATTTGTGTACCCCTGAGAATTATACCCTTAGTAAATGAGTAAACTATTACTCTCTACATATCGTCTCACACAAAACTGGGTCATAAGAAAACAAAGACTTTTGCAAGTGCTTGATGAAAAATAAATTCTATAGGCACAAGGCACAAAAGGGTTCTTAAAGCAGCAATCTGTCTGTCTTTTTAAAATGCATGGCACATGTTATCAACTGATGTGCCTGCCTTAATCTCAATGTTTGCCTTAAAATGCACCCATCTCAGTTGTCCAGATACAAAAGATTACTAAAGGTTTTCTTTAAAATGATCTATATTTCATTTTGGAAATATTCTAAACAAGGGAAAAATATTTTCAAATAATATTCTTTTTTTTTCAGAAAACAATCATACTATAACAGAGAGCAATGCACTGGACACCATTCACAAAGCATTAGACAGTAATGATAAGCTTGTTAATTGAAAGAAATGTACTCTAAAAGTGATGAATGCTGTGCGTTAAACCTTTTCTTACGGAATTTCAGTTTTGAGAGAGAAGTGATATCTGTCATGTACGGGACTCTATGAGATCCAAGAATTGTATTTTGCTGTCCTTCTACTTATCGACATTAAAGAACTGTTTGCTTTTCCTCCAGCTGAAATGCCTAACATTCATATAATAAGGATTCTGTCACATTCATTTGTTAGGATCCCCTTAAAGTCTCTTGAATTCAGATAAAAAATGCCAAGTCTACATCGCATTTGTATCAATAACCATGATGTGTTAGAGAAACTAAAAGGTGCAGTTTACAGCCTTTTCAATTTGCCTAAAAACAAATTCATTTTCAAAACAAAGTAGAAATAATTAGCAGTGCAAGTAATCCTTAATAAAACCAATATGGAAGAAGTGTAAACTTCAAAGAGAAATGATCCATCAGTTTCAAAGGAGCATAGCTTCACACTAATGAACCTAAGGCTAATGTTACAGATACTGTACTATTTTACAGCACTCTCATATGAATTAGAAGTCCTATAATTACAGCATTTCTGAGATTGGGAGACAGCAGATAGGAAATTAGGCTGGTCAATTGTAGCTGAAGATGATTCATGCACAGAGAAATTGCGTGACTGTCATCAAAATTTGTAGTAACAGATAAAATATTTCTAAAAAGGAACATATTATAATGTTATAGGGGTGGTGGTAAATATTAAGAGTGGCAACTGTTTTCATCATTTTCATAGCATATCATCCACATTCCTATTGTTTTTCCCCGCAGTTAAGACTTAGTCAGGCCGATTTGTTTTGAATTATTCCTAAACATTACTGCACCTTTCAGTGCCTCAAAACGGCTACCACAGACGACTGTAAATACGAGCTCATTCAGGCCTCACAGTGGAGAAAAGAAAGGAGATAGGCTGTCTTGATCACAGCAGGGTAAGACAATAAATGGAAATCAGCAAGAAGCACACTGAAGGTTAGGAAAATACTATATTCTTTATTGAAATATATTAGTATATGTGGAACTGTGTAATAATAATAATTTCATGCAAACGATCAAAGGCAAGGGCCACCATGCTCAGTATAGGGTTAACAGAACAAAAGCAGCATCCAATGAGCAAATGTGTATATGCTACAGCACATTACAGTACAGCAGGGTACATCTTTTCTACAGAAAGATTACATTGGAATTTGCTATTCAATGTAAAACAAAATAAAAATAAAAACATGCATTAAATTCTAAAACAATAACAAAAGGTAAAGAACCACAACCAAAGAATATAGAGACATTATTGTATCTAAGAAAGAGGATTTCTATAGCAGTGCAGGATAATCATCATCCCTGTGAAGTGGACAGCATTTTGTATTGCCTCGGTGAAGTGCAAATAATTTGTTCGTAATTTGAAAACGGGACAAGGGTTCCCATATTCCTTAGAATATATTCAAATTTATTGTTAAAGTGCGTAACCATAAAACACGTCTCTTAATCGTTTAAATTTCAAAGGAACTGGTTTAGAAAACCCTCCCATATAACGACTGTCCATTTTATCGTTCCGTGACAGGTGCAGTATACCATTACAGTGCACTGTGCCTGAAATCGTTTGCAAAATTTAAATATTCAAAGCAAATGAATGCAAATTGTGGGAAGGCAAAACTGCCACAATATTTTTTTTTTTGAGAGAAAAATCGGAGAAAACGCCAATTTTCAAAATATTTATCAGTACAATGCACCTTCAAAGGGTCGGAGAAAGGGGAGACGAATATGTAACAAAACCTAGTGTTTGATGAAATATTGCTTTGATCTATGGCAAAATGTGTCCACTTTATAGGAATTTACAGCATAATGTAGTCTTTAAAGACTGGATGGGAGGTACACAATGACATTTGTTTTAATTTCTAATGCTACAATGGGTTATTTACTATACAGCAACTTGACAGAAAAAAGACAAAAGGTTTTCTATAGGAGGTGTTATTTTTTAGTCTCTTGATTTACACGAGGATATGCTGCATGACTGAGTGAGTTCTCGTTTTTAATGCCAATGTCGTCTTCTGATGGAAGGAGTAAATGAGGAAGAAGGGATTCACAATACAGCTAAATGCAGAGTACAGGCAGAGGCCACACCACACAGCAGCAGATGACCATTAGCTACACAATGAAGGGGGGGACAAAGATCTGATAAATGCAGAATGTAGAGCCAGCCTCGATACTATGAAACAGGAAAAAAGAACAGAAATAAAAACACAATGAAATCATTGGTGCTACTGTATGTCTTTTAAGGCACGTCATATTATTATTACATAATCAACACAGATACTGCATAATAATGGAGGCTAGTCTGCAAATTCTGTAGCTCGATTCAGCCTGACCTGAACAACAAAAGCAACGAAAAAACGCCACTTTCTACGCTACTTTAAACCATAACAGTACGGTTAGATCTTTTTGTTTTACTCAGACGCCAAGAAGTGTTCTTGTACTTGCAACACCAGAACACAAAGACCGTGTTTAATGCCAGAATGTTTGAGGAACGGATTACTAAGGTGCATAAACAAGATAATATAAAATTTGCCCCCAACAGGCTAAGCGGTTACGTGTTTTTTTAGCCACTTTGACAAATTGCATATTATACGTAGGTAGAAGACCAAAAGTGAACGCATCGTATTTCAAAATACATAAATTGAATGGCTTAACTCCTGAATAAAATCCTGAATATAAAAAAATCTAACATTTAGACTATAAGAAATCCGGTATTTCTCACAACTGTTACGCTAGGACTGGTATATTAAATTACGAAAAACATGTAGCTATATATAACGTAAAAAAAACTGTGCAAAGACCCATTTTCAGATCTTACAAATTAGGAAGGCAACAAGCAGATGGTTAAACGTGCCACACGCTACACTCGCCTAACACTGGCATATAAAAACTAATCTTGCGCAAACTCGATTTTACACCAGATTATATTCAAAGCCTAACAAGAATCGCAACAAAGCTACACGTCAGGTTAGAAGAAGAAGAAGAAAAAACAATACCTCTATTTCTTACAGAGCCAAAAACAGGAAGAACCAGATATCCAACATGCACTAAAACCATCCTGGGAACCTTTGTTAGTACTGCAGCCTGTGTAACAGATGGCCCATGGAAAGGGTCCCTTCCAATCCCCTATACATTCAAATGTGGAGAAGATCCTGCAGCTGCCTCGCAGACAAAGAGAGAGCGGACCAATCACGGGATACCTGAGTTAAAGACCTGGCTTCCTGTGACACCGGGGTAGCCAATGAGATTCGCCGCTGGTTGGATTGAGTGTGGGGTTCCTCTTTGTATGGAAATAGTACCTACTATTATAAATTATCCGCATACACACATCAGTACACTCCTCGCTGGATTTAAACGTATTTTTTTTGCATGATTTCATTTCTTAATTTATTTTTTGCGCTCCGTTCCACTCCTACCTTTGCTTTTGTGATTTGAAATTAAAAATACAACGATGAAAAATTACACACCTACACACAGAAAGAGTTAACTGAAAATACCAGTATTTGTTGTCCTTTGTCTTACCAGCGTTTAAGCAATGTTGCTGTAATTTAGAAACGTTTCAAATAAATTGTTCATTTAGTAACAGCTTTGAATTACTATGTGGTTTAGTGTAATTTGAAGTGAAGATTGAGTCCCAATGTTAACTTTATATTTACATCAATTAATAATAATTTTATCAAGCAAATGTAAAATGCAGAAATAAAAAAATAAATTGGTATTTTGTTAATAAAATTCCAAACATTTAATATAGATGATGGTCAGTACTATACCAAAGAATTTAAGTCTATAACCTATTCTTCTTATTTGGTACATTGAGGTAACAAGTAACTTGCTAAAACCTTTAAACAACCAATTTCAAAACCACTAGTTTGTCGTGCAGAAAAACCCTCTATCGGAAGATTTTTTTATCTTTAAAATGAATTCATTTTTCCTGGTCATACATGTGATTTAGGCCCCAACTAGCTCTGTTGGTAGAGCATGAGACTCATAATCTCAGGGTTGTGGGTTTGTGTCCTATGTCTGGCACCAGGTCCTCCATGTTGGAGGTTGGGCACAAGGCTAACAATCCTGTCCTGTAAAAAACTAATGTTACAGCAACATGACGTTGCTGCCCCTACATGCTGGAAGGTATAATGGGCAAACATCCATATATGTGGTTTTAAAATCAAACTGTGTATAAAACTTCAAGACAAATAAGCTCTTATGAATCAATTGTTATTATACCTCAGTGAAATCGAGCAAAAGCACTAAAATTTTGCTGACTTTATCAGGAATTCACCAATAGCCCAACCAATGCATGCAGTGCATGCTACTGTCTAGTGCTCTCTATTGCAAAGTGATGTAGATTTTCATCCATTATTTTGGTAAACATGTAGCTTTTTCATTTCAAATGTTTTACCGTTTAAGATTTTCAGTAAGTTTCTTCAGTTGTCTTTTATCATATGCTACTGTATACCATTTTCTGTTCACTTGATTGAGACAGGATTCTGACAATAACCAAATCTGCAATTCTGTTTTTCAATGTTTTTTGGATTCCTGGAATTTGTGAAGGAACAAAGTGTGCTCTATATTTAATCTGGACATTGGCTTTGTGAAAGGACTTTTGCTTTAATCTGCAATGAGCATAAACAAGGTACACAGTCTATATACAGTATCATATTCAAAGTCAGTTGGATATAAAATTAAACAGGGTAGTGTTCAGTTGAACAGTTGTTAACTGTGGTTGACTGATGTTAGTAAGGGCATAACCAAAAATGAAATGCTACAATAAGGAGTTTCTGTTGATTTCCAAATTATTGTTGCCTGGTCATTTCAATGTGGTCATAATAAGCATAGGATGGCTTTGTAAGGAGTAGTGTTAAAAAGGTATTATTCTGTTTGGAGCATTACTCTGAGCATTATGAAGTCTGCAATCTTCATTCACATTAACTTTCTTTTAAGTTCTTAAAAAGTGTAGATATTCATCTGCTGATGTTAGAAAATGTTTTTTTAAATTACCCCAACTGTCTTTGCTCTGCTGCAGTTTTCTCTGTCCAAGTGTTGATAAAATACTGTAAATACAATAAGAAACAAATAAATACAGGAATAAAACAATATATATATATATAATATGAGAAGATCTTGACTCCATAGCCATATGTGTTGTTAATGTGGAGTACAATAATGTACTGTACTCTTAACAGGATTATCAATGTGGTAATTGAGGTCATACCCACTATGTTCTACTGGTAGTGTAAAATTAAATACACAGCATAAAAACAGTGCACAATTTAGTAAACATTATGACTGAGCCTTGTCTGTTTCTGCGTGGAGAATCTGTTTCTTTTTTGTAATAGATAAATGACAGAAGGTTTAAGGAGTGACTTCTCTTCTTGCAATTTTAAATAATATTGGTTTGCATACGCATTCTCTTTCGCTCAATAGATCAACCTTACAGAATTCAGAATAAAATATACCTGGCATTTTTAATGACACCCTAACAACATGAAGTCAGTAAAATAACCTGCTGCACGTCACTGAGCTCGGTACAAGCATGTTGTCTGTCTTTTCCAATACACCACAATAAGATAAATAGCAGAGTTACTGGTATATTAACAGATGGGGCTGTTTATTTGCTGCTGATATATTAGGCACCAGCCCAGCCCCATATGTTAGTTTTGCTGTTAATTTCTGTGCCCAGCCTGAGTGACACAAAGACTGATTAAATACAAAAGCCAGTAGGTACTACAGTACTTATCAGGCACACCTTCATCCTGTTCATTTATTAATACACTTACCCTGTCAGCAAGGGAAACACATTTAACCACTTTTTGAGCTCGAATCCAAATAACATCAGAAGTCTTGTCTCTCCTACTATTTCACAAGCTGCAGAGCCACTTAAAGGCAAATCAAGCTAGTGTAATTATTCTATGCATGCTTCTTAATCACTAATCCATGTACATGTAATGTTCTTTGCACATATAAATATCCATTGTAGTGAGGGATGATAAGGAAACACTATCCAAAACAGTCAGGATACCAAAAAGGATGGTTTCACTTGTAAAATATTGACACACGAAGCAAAAGATCCAGGCAGAGAAGAATGTCATGGATTTTCTTTCAAAGCTCAGGTCAGACATAGCTGTTTCTGAAAACTAGTGCTGTTGATTGGTATGAAGGTTACTGACATACAGAGAACAGATTAAGACTCTGTGCTGAAGAATCAACCCTGTGCCCTCTGTAGAGCTTCTCTTTTTCAGCTAGTGCAGCTCACGGAGTGAGAGTGAAGGAGACAGACAGAAACAGCAGGCTATTGTGTGATGCTAAAGTGCTCTAGGAAGGAGAACCGTTGAGTTGAAACTGACAGTGATGCAGGGACAAAGGGTAGACCAAAACCCAAGTACAGTAAGCCTCTCTTGGTGAAAGTGAATACTCCGTTGGAACAGATTTCACACAGACAGCAAAGGACTTTCCCCTGTGGATCCTTTCTTCTAACCGAACAACAGACAATTTTGCTTGAGCTGCTGCTGGCTTTGATGGCTTATCTACTCATGTTGTGCAGTTGCTTTCTAAGCGGTAGCAATTACCTGTATCGTATGCCTCCTCCCCTCTTTTTTCTTTGCCAAACAAATGTTGATCAAGGCCAGTAGTGTATTTCTCCAGACGCTATGCCGCATCCCAGCTGTTTTGCTGTTAACTAAGTTTCATTTAAACTAAAACACCACTTTTTTTTCTTTTAAAGGGATCTGTTTTCAGTTTTTTAGGGGCTGGTGGACTTCATTGTAACATAAGAACAAGCAGTCACCAAACACGTTACAGTATATGTCACCTACATAAGAATATGATAAAGGCTATAAGAGAGGAGAACGTTCAGTCCATCTAATCTGTTTGGTAGTTGGTTTCTAGTGGATCCAACAATATCATTAAATGTGTTTCTTGGAATTAAAAGTGAATTGAAGTTGCTTTGAAGTTGCTTCCCAAATTCTTTTCTTGTCAACAATGAATTCTTCCCAAAAACTCAGTCTCTTTCTGAAACTCTTTCATAGTCTCTTTCAAAGGTTCTTAAAAAAATACTCTAGTGTCTTGTCCTGGAGCTCATAGGTTGGTTGCCTCCTTCTGCTACCTTAGATGCAGCTCACCAGGGCTCTGCTAGCTTGGAAGGTCGATGGCCAACTTGGAAGGCCTACTTCCTGGTATTAAATGTTACCTGACCAATTGGCTTCCTCCAATTGGCCAGGTGATAGAAGATGTCCCCAGTGCTCTCTGGGGAACATGATCCAGAAAAAAATCTTCATATCTTCATAACCTACAATACTACCCTCTTGCAATGTGTTGACAAAATCATGGATGCAGTACTGAAGCAGTTCTTATGGAAGTCTCATCCTGAGCATTCATGATGAAAGTTATAAAGGAAAAAAAAGGCTTAATCAGCTTCAATTTTGTATTTTTAATGTTTTGCTATTTTTGATATAAAAAAGCTGTATAGAATGATTGTTCATTTGCACTTGTGAACTGCACAGGAGGGGAGAAAAGAGCTGTGCCAGTGTGTGAGCTACAGAGGAACAAGTAGAGGTTAAATCCACACCAAAAGGTGAAAAGAAAAAAAATATTTGGCAACATGGGCTTGAAGGAACAGAACTGGTATAACATCTGAAACATTCAGTTCTTCTACTTTCAGAGAAGAATTAACCTCCACTTAAGAAAGCCAGGTTAAACACTCCTGTGCTATCTAAAATCCCTGCAAGTCAATACCATAAACACACCCTCCCTCCTGAACTACAGGAGCTTAGACAGAGCTACCTTGTCTCTGCTCCTGACTGCTGATATACTGTACTGACTGCTGCTACTCCTGAAGAATATCCAATTAAACACAGGGCCAGTCAGCTGATCCCTTTTCTGCCAGTCTGAGTCCTCCAATCAGGCAATGAAGGCAGGTGTGTCCGATTTACTGCAGTGAAGGAAGAAGCTTTAACTAAGCCTCAGCCTTCTCCATCACAAAGGTGAAGATTAGATACCATCAAGTCCACTTTAAACAATGGACTTTTAAAACGCTAAGCTGGTTGATGATCTAAATTAATATTTTTATGGTAACACACGGATGCAGTACAAACCGAAGCTACACTTTGTAACTACATTTAATTTTATTACATTAGGATTTCAATCCACAGTAACTAGATAACACTTCTCTAGATACCACTTGTAAAAACGAAAATTTAATCTGTCTAGATAAAATGTCTAAAAGCATTTTTGCCTCTTGTTAAATTGTTAGTCTGTGACTAAATCTGGTGTTTACAGTAACCAGTAAATTAAATAGCATGGAACAGCTTAATTGCTTCATAATTAGAAAGCAGGGCCACTTCCAATTTTATGAATTAAAAGCTTGATGTAATAGTAATTATACGTTAGTTCTATGAAAGGAAAATCAAGAAAAAAGAGGATCATGAGAGCGCTCGGTGACTTAAATTATAGCAGTTTTGCACATTGTGCAAACTATACAAGTTTTACTCCAAAGCACCTAAATTGTCTTTATACCTCTGCATTTATACTGGATTGGTCATGTGCCTAAGCATGTGTATTATGACACAGCGAATTCTAGGATATAGCATGTAGAAGAAGGAGTTGGGGGGTATTAAGGGAAATAAAGGATCAGTGTCTGGTGATGAGAGTTTTGGCATGTAGGACCCTTCAAGTCATGTTTCATGGCCACCCTACGCCCATGCTCATGGTTGGAATCTTGGTAGGGGTACCTTCAGTGTTTTGTTATTAAATTAATATCTGGTTCAGGGTATTTTGTAATTGGAAAGACAAGTGATGCATTCAGGATCTGGACTGCAAGCTTTTCTGTGTTATGGCCACTCTCTCTCTCACTGAACAGCCCTGCCCAGCAGCTGCTGCTACAGTACATCAGCTCCCACAACCCAACGAAGAAGCAAGCAATGAAATCCGACCCCTACATGCAGTACTCACTGAACCTGAGCACAGCAAGACAACTGAGATCTCCTTAATGCACAGCCGCTTAGACGTTTTACACCATTTTTTAAAATACATTTGTGAAAAGAGAGGTTATCGATGATATCCTACAAAAAAAACCCCAACATCAGCTGAATAATTTGTGTGACTCATAAATTGAGCTTCAAACAAATATAAGCCTACCGAAGCCAGCAGTGGAACAAAGTGCAGTATAGTTAAGTGACAGCAAGCTTAAAAATCTGAATATACTGGTGCACAGTCATTATCCAAATTTGTCATGTATAATGAAGAAAAAGCATTCTGCTTGAATGGTTACTTAAAAAAAACTCTGCTTTGCTTTCAAAATGATTTTAGGAGCTGCTCAGAAACCATTTATGAAATCTAATATCCATGTCAAGATAGAACGTTCATTACTGCAGACCATAAATATATATACAGTACTGTATATATTAAATATCTAAAAACATGACAAATCCTACTAATATTTACTGTATTTTATTTTTACAAAGACCTTTTTTTGGTTGGATCTACAGTATGTGTCTTTTTCAGGTCTGTCGTCACTGAATAGTATACTAGTTTTCTCCTTTGTGCTTCACATCATCAACAGGCCTGTCAGCTTCCGATATGCTACTTCTGTCTCCAGTGACCTCCCTAGACCTCAGATCCACATTTACGGATGCAGATAAAGCCTTCAGGCAAAGCTTCGTGCTCTGAGGGGAAATCTCTACACTTAATGGGGTCTGTTGCTGCATATTGCGATGCAACCTGCTTCTTTTTCTTTTAATGAGGGCTATTTTACAGGAGCTCCTTCATTCCTGAATGTGTAACTGGCACAGGAGATGCAAAATACCCAGGTAACATCAAATTCTTCAGGAGTGTTTGTGGCTATTATGGAAACAAATCAAAACAGGCTGAAGGATGAAAGGTGAGACAGCATGGGGCACAAAACTGAAGCTTTTTGTGACAAAAGACATTCATGACAGGCATGCCTGCCAAATGAACTGCTTAACAAATAATTTGCTTTAAAAGCAGCAACAATTTCAGAACACAAATTTGAGCTTTTTTTTTATTATGTTCATCAACTATCTACTTGGAGCTAAAACAGACAGGTATTTGTTTGTTTGTGTACCATTTCCTAGGAAGCTAACTCAGGAAATGTCATTTCGAAATGCTAATGCATTTAATTCCCATATGTATACATTACATATACATCTGAACAAGTAATAGGTTTATTCCATGCTGAAAAAAAGAAGAAAGAGAACACAACGTTTCGGCCGTGGAGCCTTCTTCAGGTGTGAGAGAGGCAGGGCAGTAGGCAAAGGTAAAGTAGCGGGAGAACAAAGGTTGGGAGGGAGGAGGAGTGAGAGGCGGGAGCAGGGGACAGAAAGAGAGGCCAATCAAGAGGTGTGAAGTCAGAATGGGTGCAGAGAGGTGTGAAATGAAACTTCCAATGAATGGAGAAAATTTAAAAGAACATTAGTCTGTCGTTAAGGGAAGGGAGAAGGTGTGATCCTAGCTGCAGAATAATTTTAGTTTCGGTGGTCTTTCTGATGTATGAGTTTGGAAAACCGTCTTTGAGAACACAGACGGAGAGATTAGAGTGGTCGTGGCCGTCAGAGGTGAAATGAGAAACAATGGGCTTGGAGAGATCTTTAATCTTTACAGCCCTGACGTGTTCTCTGAAACGGTCTCCGAGTCTCCTTCCTGTTTCTCCAATGTAGATGGCTGGGCATTTACTGCAAGAGATACAGTAAACAAGGTTGCTGGAGGTACAAGATGCTGTCTGGGTGATCCGGAATTGTCCTGAGGGGCCTTGAATGAGTGTGGTGGTGGCTGTGTATTTGCAGGTGATACAGCGAGCTCTGTTGCAAGGGAAAGTGCCTGGTGTGGATGGTTGTTGAGGGCGGTCAAGGGAGCTGTGAACAAGGAGGTTACGCAGATTAGGTGGTCGGCGATATGAGATAATAGGGCGATCAGAAAAGAGGGCCCCAATGGAGGGATCATCCTGTAGGATGGAAAAGTTGTGGTTAATGGTCCTGGGGATAGGAAGTGTGTTAGGGTGGTAAGGAAGCACCAGAGGAATGCGGTTGTTACGGCGGGAGTTCCTGATCGGGTTGATGGTCCGGGGGGTGTTTTTGGCTCGGGCAAGGGCCCTGTCAATCACACTGCTGGGGTATCCTCTGTTGATGAAAAATGAGTACATTTCGAGGGCTTGGTTCTCGAAGTCGATGTCGTCGCTGCATAATCGTCGTAACCTAAGGAACTGTGAAAAGGGAAGAGAGTTTTTAGTGTGGTTGGGGTGAAATGAGCTGTACAGGAGGTAGCTGTGTGAATCCGTGGGTTTGTAATAAACTGAAGTGGACAGTCGGGGGTAGTTGATAGACAAGTGGATGTCTAGAAACGGAAGAGTAGTGGAAGATATGTTAATCGTATATTTGAGGGACGGGTGGAAGTTGGTGAAATGGTGCAGGAAGAACTCAAGCTGATCGTTGGAGCATGTGGCGGCACCGACGCAGTCATCAATATATCGTTTGTAGAGGTCAGGGACATAGCCAGTGTAGGAAGCGAAGAAGCGTTCTTCTACCCAGCCGACAAAAATGTTGGCATAGCTGGGTCCCATTCTGGTGCCCATGGCAACTCCACTGACCTGTTGGTAAAAAAGATTATTGAAAGAGAATGCGTTCAGTGTGAGGACCAATTCTGCAAGGCGTACCAGGGTGTGGGTGGGTGGATCAAGCACTGTGCGTTTGTCCAGCATGTGCTTGAGTGCTGTAAGGCCGTCATTATGGGGAATGACGGTGTACAGAGATGTGATGTCCATGGTAAAAATGTAGCATTCGGTACCCTGAAATTGGAAATCATTAAAAAGTTGGAGCGCGTGGTTGGTGTCTTTGATGTATGAGGGAAGATCTTCAACCAGCGGTCTCATGAGGCTGTCGAGAAAGGCTGAGATGTAAGTAGTTGGACAGTTACATGCTGATACGATGGGGCGTCCAGGGGTGTCCGGTTTGTGGATTTTGGGGAGGAGGTAAAATTGAGATACCTGTGGATGTTCCATGATGAGCCGGTTTGCCTCCTGGGGGAGCTCATTACTGCTGATAAGAAGAGAAATGGTGGATACCACTTCCTTTTGGTAGTCAGTGGTAGGGTCCTGTTGGAGAGGGAGGTAGGCAGAAGTGTCAGTTAGTTGTCTAGAGGCTTCAGAGATGTATAGATCCTTACGCCACACCACAACAGCGCCTCCTTTGTCCGCTGGTTTGATGACGATATCATCCCTGTTGCGGAGAGACTGGAGCGCCTGATTTTCTCCTTGGGTGAAAAGGAGGCGCTGTTGTGGTGTGGCGTAAGGATCTATACATCTCTGAAGCCTCTAGACAACTAACTGACACTTCTGCCTACCTCCCTCTCCAACAGGACCCTACCACTGACTACCAAAAGGAAGTGGTATCCACCATTTCTCTTCTTATCAGCAGTAATGAGCTCCCCCAGGAGGCAAACCGGCTCATCATGGAACATCCACAGGTATCTCAATTTTACCTCCTCCCCAAAATCCACAAACCGGACACCCCTGGACGCCCCATCGTATCAGCATGTAACTGTCCAACTACTTACATCTCAGCCTTTCTCGACAGCCTCATGAGACCGCTGGTTGAAGATCTTCCCTCATACATCAAAGACACCAACCACGCGCTCCAACTTTTTAATGATTTCCAATTTCAGGGTACCGAATGCTACATTTTTACCATGGACATCACATCTCTGTACACCGTCATTCCCCATAATGACGGCCTTACAGCACTCAAGCACATGCTGGACAAACGCACAGTGCTTGATCCACCCACCCACACCCTGGTACGCCTTGCAGAATTGGTCCTCACACTGAACGCATTCTCTTTCAATAATCTTTTTTACCAACAGGTCAGTGGAGTTGCCATGGGCACCAGAATGGGACCCAGCTATGCCAACATTTTTGTCGGCTGGGTAGAAGAACGCTTCTTCGCTTCCTACACTGGCTATGTCCCTGACCTCTACAAACGATATATTGATGACTGCGTCGGTGCCGCCACATGCTCCAACGATCAGTTTGAGTTCTTCCTGCACCATTTCACCAACTTCCACCCGTCCCTCAAATATACGATTAACATATCTTCCACTACTCTTCCGTTTCTAGACATCCACTTGTCTATCAACTACCCCCGACTGTCCACTTCAGTTTATTACAAACCCACGGATTCACACAGCTACCTCCTGTACAGCTCATTTCACCCCAACCACACTAAAAACTCTCTTCCCTTTTCACAGTTCCTTAGGTTACGACGATTATGCAGCGACGACATCGACTTCGAGAACCAAGCCCTCGAAATGTACTCATTTTTCATCAACAGAGGATACCCCAGCAGTGTGATTGACAGGGCCCTTGCCCGAGCCAAAAACACCCCCCGGACCATCAACCCGATCAGGAACTCCCGCCGTAACAACCGCATTCCTCTGGTGCTTCCTTACCACCCTAACACACTTCCTATCCCCAGGACCATTAACCACAACTTTTCCATCCTACAGGATGATCCCTCCATTGGGGCCCTCTTTTCTGATCGCCCTATTATCTCATATCGCCGACCACCTAATCTGCGTAACCTCCTTGTTCACAGCTCCCTTGACCGCCCTCAACAACCATCCACACCAGGCACTTTCCCTTGCAACAGAGCTCGCTGTATCACCTGCAAATACACAGCCACCACCACACTCATTCAAGGCCCCTCAGGACAATTCCGGATCACCCAGACAGCATCTTGTACCTCCAGCAACCTTGTTTACTGTATCTCTTGCAGTAAATGCCCAGCCATCTACATTGGAGAAACAGGAAGGAGACTCGGAGACCGTTTCAGAGAACACGTCAGGGCTGTAAAGATTAAAGATCTCTCCAAGCCCATTGTTTCTCATTTCACCTCTGACGGCCACGACCACTCTAATCTCTCCGTCTGTGTTCTCAAAGACGGTTTTCCAAACTCATACATCAGAAAGACCACCGAAACTAAAATTATTCTGCAGCTAGGATCACACCTTCTCCCTTCCCTTAACGACAGACTAATGTTCTTTTAAATTTTCTCCATTCATTGGAAGTTTCATTTCACACCTCTCTGCACCCATTCTGACTTCACACCTCTTGATTGGCCTCTCTTTCTGTCCCCTGCTCCCGCCTCTCACTCCTCCTCCCTCCCAACCTTTGTTCTCCCGCTACTTTACCTTTGCCTACTGCCCTGCCTCTCTCACACCTGAAGAAGGCTCCACGGCCGAAACGTTGTGTTCTCTTTCTTCTTTTTTTCAGCATGGAATAAACCTATTACTTGTTCCTTTGCAGCCTACGCATGCTGACGCAGCTACCCACCTGAACTACTACCACTTACATATACATCTGTTTAATGTATTTAAAAAACAATATCATTTGTGATGACATATTGAACATTTGGCATTTTAAGTGTTGAATTGCATGAAATTTTTGTCGAGTAAGGGAAACTGAATAAAAGAGACAATGCTTCTCCCCTACGCTATCTTCTACATAGTCACTTCAGTCAACGTACATCACTTGAAAACAATGGAATCTGTGGACATAAGCAGATCAATTCTGCAACATGGAAAAAAAGTCTAAATTATTTTGGAACAGAATAGATTCATTTTCTGATAAAAGCCAGAGAATGGGAAAAGATGAAGGCTTAGGAAATTGAAATCATCTTTCAATGCAGTCATTGTCAGTGAAATTTTATGAGGCTTCTTAGCACTGAGCTGAAATGACCCCCCAAATTCAAAAGACTTCCTTGTACTGCATTGTTCTGTATTAGTTACACTTTGTCTCTTCATCTTTGTTGACGTCTCCAAAGGACTCCAAAGTGAACTAATCAATGTTCATGTGTTACTGGGGCTCCTTGCACCTTGATACAATGTGCTCCTGTTTGCTGTTGTAGGTTTGTGTCGTGGTTTTCTAAGTACAATCCCATAGCATAGATCTTTCTAGAAAAAAACAGTACTACCTCTGCTTACTATTGTATGGGAAATCAGAACTGTATGGTGCTGTATTTGGGTAATGGTATCCCATTCTATATGTGTGTCTGTGAAACTTTAGCATCTGTTCTTAGTTCTTTGTTAAAATGTGATACTTTTTCCAGTTTAAGAATGTTATGTAAGTTAAATAAGTTAAAAGCAAGTATTATTATTATTTTTAATTTTAGTTTCTGAATGTTCATGAAGCCATTTATTACCTACTGGAAATGGAAATTAACAAAGAGAAGCAGGT
The DNA here is from genome assembly GCF_055471065.1 of Atractosteus spatula. Taxonomy (NCBI): domain Eukaryota; kingdom Metazoa; phylum Chordata; class Actinopteri; order Semionotiformes; family Lepisosteidae; genus Atractosteus; species Atractosteus spatula. The sequence goes on along the minus strand of NC_142708.1, from coordinate 53,516,053 downwards.
GGCTTTGGAAATTGCTCCTTCAAAAATTGGAGGTTCAGTTCCTTTTTGATGAAAGATTAATAAAGACAGAGGGTAGCCTTAATTATACTTTAATTACTTTATTCCAGATGTTTTTTTGAAAATAGCTTTTTCAATAATCTATTCAAATAATACTTATTTTGAGATGAAAGACATTTTCTTGCCTTCAGGTACATAGTCAGCTTTGCGGGGACTGCTATATTGTTGACCATTAGTTAGGCCAGTGCCTGGTTGTGATGCCCTTACTTTCTTTGGTATAGTGTGTGATCTAAGCTAGTCACAGCTGTTGAATTGTAAAAGAACTATCCTATTCTGTAAGATTTTTTAACTGCACACAGTGATTGCGGAAAAATACACAAACACCTTCAATGGAAGAAAAGGCAAGAGTAAATTTGTTATTGAATTCTATTCTTTTTTAAAGAACACAACTCTTACAGTATCTGAAACCCTTCTTGAGATTCCTTACTCATTTGTAAACTCTTCCTACAGTTTAAAGTATTACACTGAGAGAGTGTCCTCTAGTGGCCAAACATCATTTGTTTTTTTTCAGTTTCAGTTGGAACACGATAGAAAACAAATACCTCCTTGTAATGGATTTCGACACTGATAAACAATTGATTTGGTTGCTCCTGTTGCTAAGTTAAGTTTAGGAGGATGGTTGTACAGCAGGGGAGAGATTTGTGCTTTCCATTCTGAATCATCATGCCACCAATCCTTGATTTAAAATATGACCAAAACATAATTACAAATAAAATGAAAAATTAAAATAAAGCTGTTCTGTAAATGAAAGAAAAATACTAGTGAGAGTTCAACATGGTCAAATGTATTGTAAATGTATGTAATGTCCGAACAGGTCAATGTTTGGCTGGCGTTGCAAAAAAATAACATGTTGTTCAAATTCAATCCTGTGTGTTTATCATGAACATTTGTTGTTGTTCAATTAGTTTATTGTTTATTTAGGAAAAACAAAGAATATTACATGGTACCATTGATGAACCAATGTGAACAATCATCATTGCATGACAGACGTGGTACCTAACAAACTGTATAAATCCAACAAAAATATGAAAACAGGAAGAGAGGAGAAGAAAGAAAAAATAAATCAGAGATGTGAAAGAGATGAAGGGAAAAGAGGAAAGAAATAAAAAAGGAAGTGAAAGGACAGAGGATGGAAACTACAATTTTCAAGGTTTTTCTTATGTTTGGGTTGATCTGCAAGTTCTTAAAGACGTTTAAGAAAGGCTTTCAGGCAGAATAAAATTTTGCAGTTGAGCCGCAGAGGGAAAAAAAACAAGTTTTTCAAGATGGTGGAGAAAGTACATCACATGCCTCACGCAGTGAGTGAAGGTGAGTGCAACATACAGTAGGTATCTTAACAGTATCCCAACAGTCTGAACTCCTAATAGTACCTCAGAGGACTGAGTGGAAGAGAGATGATGGGATCCTGCAGTGCAACATCTTTACAGTTAGACAGCCACAAAAGTATTAAATATGAAACAACACTTACTGTAATTGCCAGTGTAAATTGTCAAACTGTTGATGAAGTCACTGCTGCACAGTCTTGATTTTATAGGGATGGCTACTCAAAATTAATATTGGTCATTAGAATCTGTAGTTTTGTTCTTTTGCCAACAAAACAAAGAAATGGGTATTACAGTTTAACGTACTAAACAAAAAATATTTGTTGGGCACTTTCATTCTTGTAGTATCATCACCACATAAAATTGGAATAGTAGGCAATAAGACTGGCCAGAGAGACAGTGGACACTTGGAATTCTGCTGATATGGTGATACGGACATGGTCTGTAAATGTAAAGATATATCTCGAGTGCTCTGTAATTCAGCCTCATTTATGTACAATTTTTATTGGCGGAAAAATTGGATGTTAGCATGATCATTGTTGGACAGGAGTTACTGCGTTGGGGGTCTTGTTTCGTATTTGAATTATGTTTGGAAAATAAAAATAAGTGCCAATTTATTCACAACAAAATAAGCCAGTAAAATTATTATAGAAACGGGCACCAAATGCAGAAGAACAGATTTTACAGCCTAAAGGCTCTTACACAAATTTGCCCTGATAAAGCAAATATACTGAAACTCAATACATCTTCACACATAATTAATATTATTTGAACTGCTAACTACATAATCTGAGTAACCTGAGATAGGCTGTGGTATTCATCTAGAAAGTTACAGCTCACATCCATTTAACATTAACATAACATTTGTAACATAACATTTGTTATCTCCTGAGTGGAAAATTACCAAAAGTGGGATGGGAATAAGAAGAAGTGTGTATTTGCAAGCTTGAATATGCCATGGTGATCTTTGCATAAAGTAGAAGACACTTGTGTTTGCCAGTCATAAATGTAAAAACAAAACCTTGGCTCTGTATAAGAGAGAGGAAACAAAGGGATTGTTAATGACGGGATCATTGCAACACATATTCAAGTTTAATCCATTCAACATCCCTGGGCTTCAAATGACAAGAAGCACATGTGGTCAATTCAGACCAACTAAGTATGTGGGTTACCCCCAAGCAACTTTGCTTACCTTCTCATAACAACAGCTAGTATATGACTGTTAACACAACTACAAGAACTATAAAGCGTCTTACAGTCATCTAGTTGATACATCTCAGCTGATGATGATGATACAGATACAGCTCATCTGGTATCTGATGTAGGTGCTTCCACATGGGTAGCAAAGGTGAAATGACTTAATATCACCAGAGCCCGCTGATAGTGCATCAACGTGGACTTCAACTACCCGGCAAAACTGGCAAAATGTGTTGGTTTTCCAGTGAGTTCCCATTCTCATTAACAAGGACAGAGCATGTGCAAACAATAAGTCTACTTAAAGGAACGATATTTTGTTGGTAGCATAGTGGGTTGGGACCATCAACGCCTACCTTAGGAAACAGATTATTGGTGTGAATGGCATGGCATTACATTGACCATGTTTTAAGACCTGTGTTCTGTACTAGAATAGTAAATACCAGCGTCAGCATAATGTCTTTATCTCTCAACACGATAATGTTTAACATCTTATGGCAATGGTCACTGGCAACATCTCTGTCAGTTGCAGGCTGGTGATTCATTGGATTGGACTGAGTGCCTGTACTACAAGTTTGGAAGTCATGCACAGGTTGAAAAAGGAGCATTCTTTCAGTCTGAGCAAAGCCATGTCTGACAGTCTATGCCTCACCTTGTTTTTGAGCTCATGTTGTACAAATCAGGTATCGATGACTGACACAGGGGTACCCGACTTCAACTTGATGAGGCAACCCATATCATGTGACTTACAACTCTCTTGATCTGTCTGGGATTTGTTTGCAAATGGAAAATTGATGTGACTGCTGGGCAGTAAAAAAATCTTTGTTCTACCGAGTGGCATTTAGAATTCTGGAGGGTCTTGGTTTCAAATCCAGGACCTCATTGTAAGTTGGAATTTGTTCTCAATTGTTACATTGAGAACTGGTAAAACAAAATAATACAAAAAAAGGATCAAGTGTTCATTTATAAAATAATTCAATGTATCTATAGTTTGGAATTAAAAACTTTTTTTTCCTGTGCTAGACTTTTGTTTAATGGCAATACTAATTGTTAAAATAGTTTAGCATCTAAGGAGCATTACATCAGCATGAACACTTTCAGTCGAGTTGCAGACACCCACCCACACTGTAGCTGTTCCTGTAGAAGGACACCTTTAGGGTCATCTACAGTTAACACGTTCAGGTTTCACTTATCTTACAGGCTTACAGTATATTATGTGTTATGTAGAGAAATATTTAATTTTAAAAATCAAATCTGCTGGTGACATGATGTTCCCCAGTTGGAAGATTTAATTAAAACTGATCTTTGTTGCAAAAATGTTCCGGTGTTATCCACTCAGAAGCAATGCTTTAACTGTAATAACTTACATTTGTTTATTCACATGATCTTTATTAGACAACTGAACTATGAAGATACGCTGCATTAAGAATATTGTCTAATTTGTGAGACAATCTGGAATATGAAACAATTTGTCATAATATTATTTGAATAAATTAGATTACTGTGCCTTACTTTACAAATTAAAGCAATTTAAGCTGTTTTAATAATTAGTTTGTAATGGCAACTTAACTTTTTTTATCGTGAAAAATAATCTTCGAATACTTAGAAACCACCATTATCCCCAACAGGCATAATCAAAATAGTGTACAGACACTACAGAGGGTGTGAAAAGTGACTTCCAGCATCAGCAAAAATATCTGTCGCACTCATTTTTAATCAGCGTATGCACACTTCTAAAGGCTGAGAATCACTGAAGCAATGAACAAAGTGGACTGAAATGGCATCACAATTTTGTTGTAGATACAGACCAATGATTGATCCACACTGCACAGTCAAGAGATTGACCTTCACCGAGAGACAGACAAATCTGATACTCAATTTAGATTGGAAGTGTCTTGCCTAACCAAAAAATCAATGTTCAATGTGTGAAGGCAGCAGCTTCTGAGTAACTGAGAGCAATTCTCTTTTCCACTTTCATTCTTGTGTTTTTCAGCCTGCCTTTTTCTCACTGCTTTCTCTGCATTGTTTTCCTTATGTTCCACAGACACCAGTGTATCAATTACTCTAGTAATCGTCTACATGTAATAAGATGCGTGTACACCTTGGAGGTCAGGACATAATTTCAGCTGGCAATTCAGCATACCGTACAAACAGTTCACATTCAAAGAGGAGTATAATGACATCATGTCTGCTTCGCTGCTATTCAACCAAGTTACTACCAATAGTACTTCACAGCTTAACATTCACAAGTTTAATGATAAAAAAATTCATATAATATAACTATAATAAAGTGATTAAGTCAGTGTAACAGTGTAAACCATTTTTTATTGATTTTTTTACATTCTTTGTGATGAAAGTCACGCTAAGAGAGTGAAAAAGAGAGGTGAAAGAAGGTAAACATAGTTAAAGCTTAACTGGATGTCCAGTTTTCTCACTGTAAAAAAGTTCTGTAATAAAAGACATTTTAACAAACCAGACAAAGTTGTTTATGTGGGAGTCTGGAAAAACTCTTGAGAGCTCCAAACAAACGGAAGAAGGTCAGAAAATAGCCCCACTGCACAGCAGTCCCACTTTAGGTTTGTAGAGACAGACATAGTTAAATGAGCATGTTCTGTACAGCCTTGACAAAGGTCTAATTGAATCACTTCGATTTTTAAAGGCATGATCGCTATTCAAACAGACCGTGTAAAGTACATTATGCCTAAACATGAAGTACAGCAGTGCAGTATGCTGAAGAGTTTGCATATTAACAAACCCCTCTATGAGCTGAAAAAAAATAGAATATTTATCTTATATCACAGGTAGAGAACAAACAACAGATGAATATCCTCTTTGTGTTTTGAAGGCATTTTGGAAAATTAACTGAAATTCTTTTAGCAATACATATACAATACTATAAGGGAACAGGTAACCGGTTTATTCCATGCTGAAAAGAAAGGAAACACAACATTCCGGCTGTGGAGCCTTCTTCAGGTGTTTCATTTCTTTTTTTCAGCACGGAATAAACCCAATACCTGTTCCTTTCGCAGCCTGTGCATGCTGACGCAGCTACCCACTTATAATACTATAATGCATCTATGCACATGAGAGTAATGAAATGCTGAAAGAAGACTATTTTTGACAACATGGATAATAATTATATATATACATAAAAGCAACAACACAACTGTTGTTGAAATTGTTGAAAACAGCAGCGTTCAAAAGTCTACCTCAGTAAAACAGAATTGTAACATGCTTTAAATAACCTCGCTAGTAGTGTTATGTCACTGTCTATATTGTCTGGAAGATACATTTGATTTATCTCCAGACTCTTTCTTGTAGAGGCCTTGCAGCCCTGCATGGTCTTTCATTGAAGAAGACTCTTCGCTGCCTCAGTTCCAGGTGCTTTTATTCTTCATCGCTGACCTCATTCCTTTCATAGCATGTCTAGACAGACATGTGCGAGAACAATGGAGAGAACATTGAGAGGGGAGGCTATGAAACATTCATTTGCCCAGCCTTTCACCTTCGAAGAGCATTCTGGTCTGCCTACAGATGCTTAGGCATTCAGATCCTGTAGATGACATAATCTTATAGTCTTACTTGATCTGATATCAACCCCAAAGATTTAAAAAAATCTTATTTAAAATGTAAAATGTGAATTTTCACTTTGTTTTCCATTCAACACGCAAGATGGCACACTGTCACACACAGGACAAAGCTGGAATGAAGAGTTATGAATATAGAGCTCTCACACATTCACAGGGGAAAAATGTTCCAACGGGTGAAGCTCATTTTATTTCCAGGGAAGAGTATATGTTACTTCACATGTCTGTATTGAATGCACCACTTCTGTATTATTAATAAGAAGGTTATCTTCAGTGACTTTCTTAGAGGGGAGGTTTATCAACTATCCATTGAAGAAATGTTACTCTTCATAATGTTAAAATCCCAGAGATAAAATATAATGACAGTGCGAGCCTAAAGAAATTTAATTTTTCAGTATTTTTTTTTGCTTACATTAATACAGTTAAAGACACATATACAGTAGACATTCAAAACATCAGCTATCATTGTGACGTACAGTGGTGTGAAAAAGTGTTTGCCCCCTTCCTGATTTCTTATTTTTTTGCATGTTTGTCACACTGAAATGTTTCAGATCATCAAACAAATTGAAATATTAGACAAAGATAACACAAGTAAACACAAAATGCAATTTTTAGATGAAGGTTTTTATTATTAAGGGAAAAAAAAAATCCAAACCTACATGGCCCTGTGTGAAAAAGTGATTGCCCCCTAAACCTAATAACTGGTTGGGCCACCCTTAGCAGCAACAACTGCAATCAAGCATTTGCGATAACTGGCAATGAGTCTTTTACGGTGCTGTGGAGGAATTTTGGCCCACTCATCTTTGCAGAATTGTTGTAATTCAGCCACATTGGAGGGTTTTCGAGCCTTAACCGCTTTTTTTAAGGTCATGCCACAACATCTCAATCGGATTCAGGTCAGGACTTTGACTAGGCCACTCCAAAGTCTTCATTTTGTTTTTCTTAAGCCATTCAGAGGTCAACTTGCTGGTGTGTTTTGGATCATTGTCCTGCTGCAGAACCCAAGTGCGCTTCAGCTTGAGGTCACAAACAGATGGCTGGACATTCTCCTTCAGGATTTTTTGGTAGACAGCAGAATTCATGGTTCCATTTACCATAGCAAGTCTTCCAGGTCCTGAAGCAGCAAAACAGCCCCAGACCATCACACTACCACCACCATATTTTACTGTTGGTATGATGTTCCTTTTTTGCTGTGTTACTTTTATGGCAGATGTAATGGGACACACACCTTCCAAAAAGTTCAACTTTTGTCTCGGCAGTCCACAGAGTATTTTCCCAAAAGTCTTGGGGATCATCAAGATGTTTTCTGGCAAAACTGAGACGAGCCTTTATGTTCTTTTTGCTCAGCAGTGGTTTTCGTCTTGGAACTGGAACATTTTTGCCCAGTCTCTTTCTTATGGTGGAGTCATGAACACTGACCTCAACTGAGGCAAGTGAAGCCTGCAGTTCTTTGGATGTTGTTGTGGGATTTTTTCTGACCTCTTGGATGAGTCGTCGCTGCGCTCTTGGGGTAATTTTGGTCGGCCGGCCACTCCTGGGAAGGTTCACCACTGTTCCATGTTTTCGCCATTTGTGGATAATGGCTCTCACTGTGGTTCGCTGGAGTCCCAAAGCTTTAGAAATGGCTTTATAACCTTTTCCAGACTGATAAATCTCAATTACTCCGTTTCTCATTTGTTCCTGAATTTGTTTGGATCGCAGCATGATGTCTAGCTTTTGAGGATCTTTTGGTCACTTTGTCAGGCAGGTCCTATTTAAGTGATTTCTTGATTGAGAACAGGTGTGGCAGTAATCAGGCCTGGGTGTGGCTAGAGAAATTGAACTCAGCTTTCCAAAGATGTGATAAACCACAGTTGATTTATGTTTTAACAGGGGGGGCAATCACTTTTTCACACAGGGCCATGTAGATTTGGATTTTTTTTTTCCCTTAATAATAAAAACCTTCATTTAAAAACTGCATTTTGTGTTTACTTGTGTTATCTTTGTCTAATATTTCAATTTGTTTGATGATCTGAAACATTTCAGTGTGACAAACATGCAAAAAAAAAAAGAAATCAGGAAGGGGGCAAACACTTTTTCACACCACTGTATGTATTAAAGCCACAATTATTTGTCTTGAAAAATAGTCAAGTGTCCATTCCAAGTTTGTGCTTTTACACGCAAAACTGTGGTAAGTTACCGATAAAATTTTGATTTACATGCGTGATGAATTTGGAAAGGAGCACCATTTAAACTGCAATCCAAACATCAAAATGCTTATTATTTATATATGCAAAAATCCCTTTTCTGTGTCTGAAACAATCCTTCAGGTTTTCAACACACTTCGGAAAAATCCAGGGTGAAAAAGTGGGCTAACACAACCTGATTACCATTCACGAAAAATGCGATGGAAACCCCGCAAAACCACTCAGGGCACTGTTTAATAAATGAATGGATGTTTACTCCTCCAGTGCCTTCTCTTATGCATGGAGCAGGTGAAGGGAGGCAGACGGGTATGACTGTGAGCCCTCAATCATGATTTGACTAATATTTAATAATTAAGACTGCTCCATGCCACTTACAGTATCTGGGTACTACAAATGCAGCCAGACCTAAAAAACACAAGGACAGGATTGCTTAGCAAACCAAACCACGTAATGCTATCCTGTGGAAGAAGGGTAGAATCCTCCTCTGGTTTATGGTTTCTGAGGGCCATGAACTTGCCAAATATTACAAAGCTCATTGCCTGTAAGGCCCAAAGAGGCCTTCCTTGACAAGATTCAACCTTCAAGAGTGTCATGTACAATTCCTGTTACTAAGGCAGTTGACGGGAAGCACAGACTGCCGCGCATTAGTAGCCAGACCAGGGAATATGGAGCAGCTGGCTTCTCCTGTCAGAGCTCACAGAGGAGTGAATCAGGAGTATAAGCAGCACTGTGCGTAATCATGTGGAAAAGCAATGCAATTACACACTCACTAACCTTGTCATGTCCTTGGCTCAGACACATTTCTCAGGCTTTTCAGTGCAAGCTGATCTAAGGCTAAAAGCATCTTGCTTCCGGGAGTTAAAAATTATAGGATCTTCATAAATCCTTATCATAAAGGGTTGTATAAACCTTGCCTTACAGCTAACATGTGTAATCTGACTGACCAAAATACAACTTGTTAAAATCTCACGTGAAGCAATTCTTCTGAATCAGGATCTTGCTGGTGGCCAACACCGCTTGTGTGCCAGGACTAAGCTACTGGATGACAAAAAAGGTTAGCTAACTCCAGTAGCATAGTGTTTGTCTGCCTTCTGAGTAACATGCTAGTGTTTCAGGGAAGTTTAATGGAAGAAATGACTGTGTATCTTTTAGGCTACAGCTTGTGTTATTGCAGGGTGTATTACAAAAACAAAACAGCCTCAGCAAGAAAAAAAGGGATTTTTTCAAAAAAAATTTTGACACAGCAAATGTCTTTCTGAATATATGGTGTTAAAAACCATTAAATATGAATCTCTTTGTATTTTACAGACTGAAACCTACTAGTAGTAATCCAACAAAGAGATAAAAACCCCATTGTTATTTAATCCACATACTGGGTGGTGCAGCATTGCAGTGGTTAGTGTTGTGGCCTCACAGCTGCAGGATCTTAGTTTTGGGTGTCTATGTGGAGTCTGCATGTTCTCAACAGGAGGGCTCAGTTCCACTACAGGATGTAAGGTTTCTTATTTCTGGACTTTTAGTACTTGCAGAATGGAAGAGTGGATATTTATATTTTCTGTGTTCTAAAATGTAGATCTAACAAGTTAAAATTCACAGTTCCTTTGTGCAGGTACTGAACTGACCAGCTAAAAAAAAAACAATTTAAAATAATTCAAACTGATGAAAAATAAAAAGTACAGTTTTAACAATAGCTATTTGCTACAATTAGCTACAAAAAAGCAGGATTTCAACAGCCTATGTTGAAAAATACATTTCCAGCCGTAGCATAGCCCACAATTTGTCTAATCTACACTCCTTTAAACAAGGAAGGTATGTTTTTGAAGCCTCCAAGGAATGTAATGCAGTTTGTTCATTTCAGATACTCGCCTGACTTTTTTTAGAATTAAACCAGATGATACCTTTTTTTCTTCTCCACACGCACTGTTCGATTCCGTGGTTTTGTGAGGACAATTCATTACCTCTCATTCTGTTATTATTCCTGACTTAGCAATTAATTAAACACAAAATTTAGCCCAATGATGCCACTGGTTTACAAAAAAAGATTAGGACTACTATCCTTGGTGGCAATTTTTATGAAATTTTGTCCCCACATTGACAGATCATACGTACAGTACTCACCCCCCAACACTCTCTCACACTATGACCCGAGAGGCATTAAAAACCAGAGCTGGAACCAACAGCATTTGTTTAGTTTTTAATGTCTCGCAGTATTTATTATATCTGTTATTAGCGTCATTCCCTGTTGAACAGAGAGAAGAATCGACATCAAAATTAATATTTAGGTCACACATTTTACATTGCAATACAATACTACAATGAATGTCTTTTCTCAAATTGTACTAACCTTAAAATCGTTGAATTGAGATGCATGTGTGATGCACAAATCAGTTCGTGAATTTGGTATCTTTTTCTTTAACAGTTTGATCATTTTTCTCAAGGTGCTGCACTTAACATTTGTTTATTTTTTCTGGAATATTTGGAGACCGATACTGGATGTATCACACCAGTTAAGAAAAGTGAAATCAGGAGTGCAAGTTGAGAAAAATAGAAAATACCAATACTATATTACTGATAGTAATACTATGCATATGGACAGTAGCATACATAAGCTCACAATTTGTGTAATACCCTGCATATTGCTCTTTTGCATAATTTAACAAAGACAACTTTGACTTGTATGCCATTTTCATTGACGTCTTTACAAACTTTGTATCCATTTTATTGATTTTGAACCATTACACAAATTATATCTAGATACTGGGAAATCTTTCTGCCCAGTACAATAATAATATAACACTTCCAATGTATTACATACATGTTGTGACGGTCTCCCAATGACTTGACCTTGTCTGCTCCTCAGATGAGCTCACAGCAGAGGGTCTTTATATGGATGTAGGTCACTGAAAGAAGTGTAGGTTCTGCCTTCTTTTCAGGTACTGACTGGGGATGCTGTTGACAAACATCCAATCAAAAGTCTCTCCTGTCTCGGAGACAATGAGTCACATATGTTTTTTTTTTTTTTTTGCATGATTTCTGTTCCTTTTCTTGCTGGGTCTCGTCAATTTCTGTCACGTATTTCTTAAGAGCATGTTGCTCTGTGTGCAAAGAGACTAGTAACTTGAGGAATATTTGTGAACTGTCCACTGTGACACCAAAGTCACAGGAAGGAGATTTTAATTTGACTAATTTTAGTGGGGATCAAAATGCAGTGACTGCACTTGTTGAAGCAAGGCATTTTTGCCTTTCCTGTGGAGTCTTGGAAAAGCTGATGAAATGATGGCTCTTATGATTACACTTGTGACAGACCTATGGGCTGAGGTACACCCTTTAAGTTAGAAAAAATTGAGACAATTGTGTTTTGACTTCAAACTGATTTTACTTGTCTGCAATCTAAACACTTAAACATGACAGTGAACATATTCCCACTCATGATAGTTTCTCTCATTTTAATACTGCATCTCACTCCAAGAGAAACACATTGTTAATCTGTAAACAAACATTTTTCAAACATACATTCCATATGCTTCTAATATCCAACATAGGATTTTAAGTGCTTACAGTACTTACTGGGAACAGGAACACTCCCAATAATTAGATGTTGAACCTCATTAAAATCGATCTGATTTGACTTTCCAGGGCACCTTTGATGAGAAAAATTTGGAAACATCTGCTAATCATTGATACAGGGTAGGGGTGTTATGACTCTGCAATGAGTACACCTTAATTCTGTAGTGTTTGTATGGAAAACTCGAGGAATATAGGAATAAGTAAACTAGGTAGACTGTAGTTTGCCTTTAAACCTCTGCAGATCTTAAGACGTGGACCAGTTCAAATATTTTAGAGAGAAGAGTGCTATTGGACGTTCATCACAAAATGCATAAAATTTGTGGCGTTTGTTTCTAAAATACTACAAGAAAACAAAGTAAAGCCTAGAACTGAAACATGAAGTGTAATACGCAAACTAAGAAAGAATGCTTTTAAAGTCATTAAAACAGACCACACATACTTCGTCTTTAAATAATACACTCTATTTATTTTTTTCTTAAAATAGTTTACTTTTATACTACAGACTTAAAATTTCAAGGAAGTCAGGGACTTGCACAGGCAAGAAAAAAACACTCAGTTTTAGTTAATTAAATACTGAAAGTAAAAATAAGCAAGGATTTCATGAAATGAGCATTAGGAAAACCAATGTATTAATTGTAGGTAAGAAAGTAAATTGTAACTGTATACACTGTATGTGCACCATGCTGCATCTAGAACATCTGTTTTCCCTATAATTTCTTACAACTTATTCATACTATCATATCTGAAGAGCATACCATACAAACAATAGGGAAAGTTATTACCCAGCTTAGTCTCTCGTTCTCCTTCCATCAATAAACCTCAGTGCTGGGGGGTCCTTTCACATTTAGATCAGGATTAACATTTTTACAGTAATTTCAGCAAGATCAAAGACAGTGACAAGCATTTGCTAAGTGGCACTTCCCTGACCATCCTTGAACAAGTCTGGTGCATCCGGAAGTGGTTCCAAATTGCAGGTATTGTATTCAGATCAGACGGGTATTGTAGTCTTTCCATGCATGATAAAATGTCTACGTAGCTATTAACATAACAGTAACTGCTAGCTGCTTCCAGTGGTTAAACTTGACCCAATAAAAAAAACTGTAGATGTTACCTCAACTTTTGAGTTTACATCACTGTTAGATTATGAAGAACAAAATGTTAATGATGCTGTTCCCTGTATTTAAAACCTTATTGGAAAACGGTGGTTTTCACATTCAAGATAGTGTAACCCTTGCTAAGAACACATCTCAGTCCAAGGCAGAGTATGAAAACAGCTAGGTCAAAAGACCAGCATATTTTTAAATAGAGCAGTCCTAATCTCAAAACTTTAACTTAATTTTACTTTTCATAAATTAATATTTGGTATTCAAGGACACACTTATAGAAAAAAAAAAATCTCTGAATTTTAAAGCATAGCTGGTAGGAGTTGGAAATATTACTTTGGTAAACGTTTAACTTTTACTACAGAGGGCTAATGAATTCCCTTTATGCAACCAAAAATGTGGATATTTAAACACTCGTCTGTCTATACGGTTCAAAGTTTTTAATCCATATATTTTAGGCATGACAAAAGAATAATGTTATCTGAACAAAAGACAGTATACAATAGTATTGAAGTCAAATCAGTATACTTGATTCAAAAATAAACTTGTTACACTACAATTAGGATAGAAGAACTTATTTTCCTTTAAAATGTTCTGTATAAATGGGTGTAAAAATAGAGAAAACTCTTAAGCAGAGTACTGAATGATGTAGACGCCAAATGCCACAAGAACAATGCACTCTACTTATGTTGAAGCCCCACATTAATATTTTCCTGATTCATCTTTGTTGATATTACACGCAATAAAAGCTCATTCATTATTAAATGTTTTCTAAAGGAAAAAAAGTCAAACTTTAACAACAGAATACACATGATTCTGAAACAATAAATAGTGCACAATCTGAGGCAGTCAGGCCATGACACTAAGTAAACTTTAGATGGATAGGGTTGATGGAATTTACAGCATCTTTTCTCTTGTTAAGAGGTCTTTCAGGGAAGTATAAGAAAGATCTCCCTCTTATTGTTAAAGCTGACATTTTAAAGACAACTTGTTTCCAATCAGCTATACTTACAGTAAGTTCAAAGTTCAACAAGCATGTTAGGATGTTCATACATTCAATGATTCAGAGACATCAGTTTTATGTTTTACCAAAGAAACCACCAGGAAAAGGAAACCTATTCAGTGACATGTTGAGCAAGTTAATCTATAACAAACAATGAAATGTATTTCAGCTAAAGGCAAGCTTTATCAAATCTGGTGTTGTAATATAGAACAAATATACTATGTGCTGCTCATTCTTAGATCATTTCTGCATGACAATGTAAAGACTGACAGCTGCCGATCAACCTATAATAAATTAAAACAAGACATGTTAAAGGCTACTATGAATTCCAATGTTTGCCTTTCAAGAACTGACTGCAATTTGCACTTTATGGAAGAAATATTCTGCCTGAGAATCAGCCACAAGCTATTAGTGTAAGAACTTCTAAAATACTCCAACACGATTGTCAACTTGGATGTGAGACAGAATTAAATCTCACAGGTTGAGGGAAAGATGTCCTCTAAACAGGTTACTGAGCTCATTAGAAGCCCTGCTGTCTTTAAAATGCAGCTTTTTTAATATTTCTCTCTTTTTAGCTAGCTTAACAAACAGTGCCTACTTAAAAACATACCTCTAAGTCAGTGAGGTAAAAAAATTAATATTGCTATATTTAGGTTAAAAATAAACTGCACTCAAAAAAGGAAGTGTCCACAAGTAATCCATAACACCAGGGAAGAACTTCTGAAGGTGAAGCTAAGATTTCTCTTGTGCACCTCAGAAGACTGATCAGTGCATTGGTTCTCACAGTAAGTATTTGCGTCTAGCATCCTCATCCAGAGTAAGGTCAACCACTTCTGGTGGGGACGCCCAGTTGGGTTGGGGTGAAACAGCTGTCCAGAGGTGAGATTGCCTAGTGCTGTTGTACTGTGTAACTGGCCCGTGCTTCCATGATGAAATGCTCTGAATCACACCTCCCCTGGGATGGATGCATCTAAAACAACCAAAAGATTTAAAAAAAAAAATAAAAAACAACACTTGACATTATTTTAATCTCAAATTATTTTTGTTGACCACAAACTATTACCAATAATACACTTGTGAAACATTAGTCCTGAGTCACAAGTCAGAGACATTATTTTAGTGATTTGGTAGAACACTAGAGGTTTATTGTAAAATATTACTCAATAGCTTTAGAAATACTGTAAATCTGCTTGAGATTTTTTGGGCATTATGATTATACAGTAATAAAACAGTCTGAGGCATAACTGCAGCTTCCTGTGTAAAAAAGTTCTGTATGTGTTGGTATAAAATGTACTGTATGTTGGTATAAATGTCCATTGTAAGAATTCTTATAAAAATCTAAAACAAAAATACATTGTTCATGCTAATAAATATTTATCTAGTTGTAATAAAATAGTATTTTGAAAGTGTCTTCAGTGTTAAGTCTAAAACTTATTAACTAGATTGAGGACTCTTGTTTTTAACAATTTTATAAATGTATCTATACAATGTGTGCATATTAGAATTTAAAGAGACATTCAAAATTAATAATCAAGTCTTCACCCTGGCTTTGTGTAATAATGTGAACAGATATCCCTACATTTGAAATGTTCTTAAAAAACTGTGCAAGGTTTTTAGTGCAAACTGTGGGATTACATAAATATTTACAGAAGGCTGCATCAAATTACCACAAATGACTGAAAACTGAAGACCCTGATAATAGTTTCAACTTAAACCTCTTCCGATTTAGGGGGTGTCTAATATTAATGTAAAGCATTTAAATAAAAATAGAATTAAAATGTGAAAAGAAATTCACTTAACACAAATGTTCCACAGACAAACCACACTACATGCACATGAGTATCGGTAGTCTCTTTTCTTCATGGGACATGCAAATTGCTTATGTTATTAGAGCTTTGCCACTTGTACAGGCAAGCCTGTAACCCAACATAAGAAACAGACAAAATTCCAATAAATAATTCATTTTCATTCACATAACTAAAATAAATACCTGACCATTTGGAATGCTGACAGTTTTACTTTCTGGAAAGTTAACTTAGGTTAGCACTAATTTCACCATATTTCTATAAGCCTCCCACAAAATGCATTTTCTTCCTATTGTTTTTGTTCTGACTGGCGGTGAATGAATCTCTCTCTGAAAAAATATACGACAAGTACCTTGAATTTTCTTGCACACCCACAATTTCTACTTCACTGTCTGAAGAAGCAATATTGATTTCTTCTTTGATCTGAAGTGGACCACAGGTCTGTTGATCGCCAGTTGCAAGTTCAGCTTCTATGTGACCTGCAACAGAGGGGAAAAGACAAATCTTCAAATAACACATATCAATTAAAGTCAAACAGTAAAAAAGTATTTTCAAAGAGATCTCGGCAGTGAAGAAACTTTATAAACGCAAGGTAAAAATTGATTTTTACTCAATAAGTATAAGTCTATTTGGACTGAGAAGCTTAATTTGTAGGTGAACCATTTCTTCTTGCAGAACCACCAGACATATTTCAAATACAGTACAGAGCAATAAAAAATACATTTTGACAAGATATAAGAGGAAGGTTAATTCTAAAATCTTCTACTTTAATACATTTAATATATTTTTCAAAATGGCTTCATTTTTTACATGTTCATTGATGTTTGTGCTCTGATGATCCCACATTCTTAAGATGTAATTGAAAAAGATTGCAATGAAAATGGTCAAGATCTAATTATCTTAGTCATTAACTTTTTTTCAAGGTACATGGTAACAAAATATATCCCACACCAATCAAACTTTCTATTTTCTCCAAAAATATTACAATGACAGTCATTTATTTTATTTTGATAAGTATACAAACTGTATAAGCAAGCTTTAAAAAAACAACTTAGTAGTTTGTAACTATACTGAGAATAAAATTGTTCCAAGGTTGCCAATGTGTTTTGTTTTAAAAAATAGTCTTAAGAATACAAACTACCATAAATCAGCATTTCAAATAAAACTCTAAGTTATTAGTATATTATTGTTTTTGTCAGCTACAAACAGAAGCATCTAAACCTCTAATTGACTACTGAAATGTAAAAGCAGTAAATATAACAGTTAGCTTAGACCATCATAGGGCCAATTCATACATTTAGATCAATCAAAACATTTTATGAAAAAGTAACCATATACAGCCAATGTGTCTATAGGTTTTCACTCCATCTGACCTCTTAACCTGAATTAGCTCATTATTGGCTTATTTAGGCCAAATTACAAACATCTCCCAGCTCTTGAGGTGCTGATGTTTTAAAGATAACTGGGAAACCTGCAGACACAACAGCCTTCCAGGACCAGGACTGGAGTCCCCTGATTTGAAGTTAACAGTCCAGTAGCACCAGCAATATTTTAGCAGGAAAAACAATAATTCCTAAAGAGACCAAACAGTTGCATAACTTATATAAAGCTGAATAACACTTTACATAAGATCAGCATTTTCTGTAAAAAAATATAAATTAAATATAAAATGTTAATTCTTACAACCAACAACACCAGATAAACCAGAATATTGTAAAGAAAATCTCAACATTCTGAATGCATGACAACTAGTCACAACACACCTCTGTCCTTTTGTCCCAGTGAAACATTAATTTGTGTGGAATCTTACACATGAAGTGACAGAAACCATTTTGCTCAAAATCCTGCTATTGCCTTTGCACACTATGAATTAGACTCTAAATGCTGTGAATTTTACCAGAACATGTTTGTTTTTATATAAATGTGGGACACTGACATGTATTTTAAGATAAAATGAACCATATAAATTACCCTAAAGCCAAATACATTTTATTTTTGTTTTTATAAAATGTTAGTACTGTTGAGACCATAATCTGAACTGAAATGGTTAGTTTCATAATTGGCAAAGCAAGAATTTGAGGAGCAGTAGTTCTGTGTTGCACTGAAAAGGTTTGACTAAAAGTTGCTTGTCAAGCTAGCAAGACTGGGTTGTGTAGGAGTAATGCACTCCTCCTGCTGGATGTCTTCCAGCAGGCTTGATGTCAGAGAGATTCACACTCAGTGTGTGGGAAGGCAATCAGAGCCTGAAGCCTCAAATGAACCACTTTAAAGTAATTTTAAAGGAACAAAGATAAATACTTCACTTCTTATTATAAAAACATTTTAAATAAACACTTCCAAGTACAAAAAATATAGCAAAGTACCTGTCTTACTTTACAGAGAGGTTATATGGTAGAATAGTACACTGGGGGGATTCTGCTACTATTGCAGACAGAACCTAAGTCTTCAGAGACTGTGACCTGTATGAACTGAAATTGCCCATTCTTGCCAACTGAAAACATATTTCCTTTTTAATGAACCAGAAAAGATAGTTTAAGCCATAACATTCAGTAGTAGCACAGTGTTACTTAATATACAGTTTTCACAACTAACCTGTTATGGAACTTGACCCAAGATGCCCTTTTTTTCCCCAAGAATTTGCTCCCATATCCTGGGGTCTGAAAGTTTTTAGTTCCTGAGCTACAGCAGCTGCAAGAAGATTGTCCACACTTAATACTTCGGGATCAGAATTAGTGTCAGAAATGTCATAGTGTGCTATTACAGGAGGCCCATCTGTAAGAACACAACAAAAAATACTAATGTTACTTAACCTGAACCTGTGATTACCTTATGTTGATTTTAATGAATGTACTTCAAAATTTGAAATCTAAAAAACAAAATTAAAGGTGTAATAAAGTACAGCACCATTATGACAAAAGATCCCAGTATTACTCCATGTTTTATCACTTTGTATGATACCCATTTTCTTGCAATACACGTAATTAAAATAATACATTTTACTTTAGCCAAGCAGATCACTGTAATCATCTACTTCAGACTTGACTCGGATTCTGAAAAACACCCAGAACCGACTTTCAGTAGTAAGATGATCAATTAACTCCCATTATATTAATATTGTACATCAAAGTTTAGGGTATCATTCAGTCTTAAAACACGTTAAACCAATTCTATTTCATAAAGGATTTATAGGTATTAAATATAAGACACATTATTGTTCTTAAAACTGTACAGTGCCTTAGAAAAGTATTCATTGCCATTGAGTGTTTTGTTGCTTTAAAGCTTGTAGTCATGACATTCTGAAGTAGCAATTAGTGTTATATAGACAACCCACAGTTTGTCACACATTCAATGCAAAAAAAAACAAAAAGAGAGGTCAATTAATAATATGAAAGAAAAATAGAAAAGTCTTGATTGCATAAGTACTGAAACTTTTCTGTTTAAAACCTAAATTAATACAGGTGCCTTAACAAGCCAACTGATCTGGTGGCCTCTTTCTGTGTGCAACAGAATAAAAAGGATTTCAGAATAAAAACGTCTTATCTTGTCTTATGGAGGTTCCATAGTCAGGTAGTAAATTTCAAACAGACTTTCAAAAGCACCTCAAATGGTGTTACTGAAAAGCACATATTAGGAGAAGGATACAAAAAAATTATCTTTGAAAATCTCTATGAGCACAGTCATGAAGAAAAGAGAAAGAAGCACTGTATCATTCAGACACTACCTAGATCAGGATGTCTCTCCAACCTGAGCAGCCAGGCAAGGTGGAAACCTATTAGCAATGCCACTGTGAGGCTACTGACAGCTTTGAATGAGCTACTGTACATATTTTAGTGGCTGAGATTGGAGAACATGTGCTTTGGACAACATTATCCCAGTCATTCCACAGAGCTCGCTACACAACCCAGTGGAAAACCCATCTAATATCTTGCATAGGGTTTGCAAGGAAGCACCTGAGTGATCCTGCAAAAATGGGGCAAAAGATGTTGTGGTCAGATGAAACCAAATCAGAACTTTCTGGTCTAAATGCCCAGCATTACAGACCCAGCTTACTAATCACATCTCCCAGTCAACTGAATACTTTAGCAAGGCAATGTATCTAAGATGTATGCAAACAATCACAAGCAAAATCTGTTCAATCATAATAGCATCCAAAAAATTGCTATTAACAATTAAGCCACTGCAGTAGCCAAAAAGTGTTGGCTAGGTCTTAAATTTAATCCTACTACTATACTCTCAGACTGGAAAAAAATCTGGAAAAAGGCATTCATAAAATGCTGTCATATACTGGGTGTGTAAGAATCACAAAGGTGAAGGCAAGCAAAATAGGTAAACAAGCACTGCATGACTTAATATTCTCAGGCTTTAAATCAAACATTCAGGCAGCAGTTGCTTTTACCTCTTTCCACTTCATGCTTAAAAATCTGCACAAATGTTTTTTTTAAATAAAAGCAGCAGCTACATATTTAAAAAACTAAGGATATGAAAAGGTTTTTAAAACATACATAAAATGAATTTTAACGTTAGCCAAAGCAGGTACAACCCATGCTCAACAGAAAGTTTTTCATTTCAGTGCAGAAGATACAATACCACTTGAGAGCAGAGTATAATACTGACTGATCCTCATACCGAGACTAATTCTAGCTCAGAGTGAGAATGAAAAGGGAATATTTTATGAATTTAGATGCTTGAAGGTTAATCTGGTTAGTACTAAAGGAAATGGATATATATAAAATTTAGTAAGAATTTTACTAAGTAAATGGTATGATATTCATGCATATATAATTTCTCAATACAAAGCATGCAGATTAATACACTGGTCACCTACCCATTATTAAACTTGTGCTTGGGTATTACTTCAATTCTTCATCAGTAGCAAAAAGCAAGCAAAACCTTGCTCTCTGTAGTTCCACTCTTGTATCTTCTGCACTTTCAAACACCTTTGGTTTACAACTTTAAACTTGCCAATACAAAAATATCTTAACAGTGAAATATTTCCCCAAAGCAAAAGTAACTGGAACAGCTACATCATTATACTTTATGGATGTATACACCTTTCCCCCATCTTTAATACAGGAGGCTTTCAATCTGAAATGTACAACAAAGAAAAGATGTTGCTACTTTTAACATTACGTCACAATGCATAAAACAGGTGGAACAAAAAAATGTCCTCAGCAGAGAGCAAGTAGCAAGAACTGAAGGACTCCACTGAAACAGATATTAGAAGCTTTAATATTAACTGTAGACAAAAATTCTTGCACGTTTCTTAACATTTCTTAAAAAGCTAAGGGAGTTCTGTCAGTGATCCCTCTCTGATGTGCTTTGAGCTTCTAAGGCACCGCAGTTTGCATCTTCACAGATCTGAACCTCAAAAAACTTGAGATTTTATCACTAGAACGTATCTATCCCAGTTACAATAATATCAATGTGGAAGTGAGATTTCCCAGAATTATTTAAGAAAATTAACATTAAGATGAAGATAAATTCTGTAAGAACACGAAAACAAACTCTTATCTTAATTAATTCTACAAGCTGAGGGTTCTATTCCCAGGTTAAAGAAAGTCTGTATATAAATTTTTCTTTAAGTTAATTTGGATTTCACAATTTCTGAAATTACAAAAATATTATGTCAGCACTCAATGTGTTAAGATTTGTCTTTATTGGTTTTGAGAATGACTTTTTTTACAAGGTGACAAACACTCAAAACAAATTCTGAAAATCTCAAGTTAGTCACACTAAATTTTACAGCTAATATACATGAATGAAGGAAAAATATTTCACAAATAGAAAAAAAAAAATCAAACAGCAGGAGCTAACAAAATAAAAACTTCCCAATACTGCTGGACAAAAATGGCAACCGTGTTATTTTAAAAATACGTCTAAACTTCAAGTCAGTCAAAAGTCAGTCACTGTTTTAACACCTTGTGAAATTAAATGGCACAGTATCAACGGAAGAGATTACCAAACCAAGCAAACAAAAGGCATAGCTTAATTTCATAAATGGCTTCTATAGTACAACGTTCTACATAAACAAGTACTACATAGCAAAATATCGATAATTTGCAATCAGAAATGCTCGTTTCCAAATGATATAAAAAGGTACTCATTTTCACCCAGTTACACGTGAGAACAGTTTGCAACTCTGCAACACAAGCATCTCTAATAAAGCACGGAAATTGATATCATGGATTATTCCTATCCATTGCACAGTATGGCAAAAAATCTCTGGAAGAAAAAGAAGCATCATTTCAGGAAGTCCTGCTGATTTTGCCATCATGGATTTGTGCAAAGGCTGGTAACAGAAAATTCATTACATCAGCAGCAGCTTTAAAAGTTTACAAAAGAACACATTCGATACAATTTTGCTAAAGTTACAGATACAAGTAGTTTTAACTTTCTATAGGTATTCAGGGCATGCTTCGGATGTAGCAGGCTTTAATACCCTGTTTTAGTAATCTTTCGTATTATATACTTTGTGAAAACTGTTTGCAATAGCCATGCCTTACTCAGCCTGCATGCCTTAAGATACAGATGTGCATGTATTGCTATGGTTTCAGAAAACTGCATAATTGGCACAGCAAACATGTCAGATATTTAAGTTAATTTCCCCCCAAAAAAGAGCATTTTAAAGGCCTGCCCCTTACAAATTGGAGCTAAAAAACTAAACAGTATTTTTCTTTTACTTTTTTGCATTTGGCAGGTGATCTTTGGTAACTCCACACATACAAAAATGTTCATTGAGAACTATGAAAACTATTTATTTCATATTGGTTAAAGCAAAACTGATATTTTATAATCTACCTTAGCATAATATTTACAGTTGACCACCAGAATAATTCTTATAAATAGCATGCTTACTAGAAAATCTGATCTTAAACTGATGAAAAGTAATACTGTTAATGGAGAAAACTTAATTAGGCTCCATTCTGGTTAATGGTCACCTTTTTAGCAATTCAGTTATTTTTAAGGTCAATTAAGTCTTCCAAAGAGTACATGGCCTTAATGTTTAGTTGTAGTTGCCAGTCAGCTCACAATTAAAACCTCAAATTTACACTCTTCTACTGTACTGTAGCCCAGTACATTACCAGGCTGCTAACTGCACGACAATAATGTAAGTCCAAAATAGTGGTAATGCATTCTAAACAGCTCTGAATTTTCCTTTTTACATACTACAGATTCATTGCAATAGGCCCTTGAATTTTACAACGTTCACTACTGTACTTTAAGTGCAAAGCACTTAAAACTGAAATTTAAAAAAATCAGCATCTACCTTACAAACAATAAGTATGCCTAATCAAAGATATACATAGTAATGAATGATTCCAAAAGCTGCAATCTATATTAAAAAAATAGGGTAGGTTATAACATTTACATTCTATTATACTACATTATCACAGCCCACAAAAGTTTTCATAGGTACAGAAAATGTCTGTAAAAGTTTACAGAAATTAATATTATGGAACAGAATTTAAAAGAAAAAAATCTATTTCTAATTTAAAGGAAAAGTCATAACTATGTCCAACTACCCTATGTTCTATATTTTAATGGAAAACAATCCAATACATATACACAGCATTTGTGTAACAACCAAATGCATGCTTTATCAAGTACATGGTTCTGTTAACTTCGAAATAATAAAACTGATTGACCAACTTAAAAATTCAGCCTTGAATATTTATGTGAAATTGACTTAAAGTACATTTCTTTGTAAATAAAATGGAATTTGAGTTCAAGGCTAAATATGCTAAAAGACTGATGGTGGTTCTTTTGTTTATTTCAGATATGATTTATCAAGAAGGTAAGGTGTTCTAAGTTTATAATTCAATGTACCTCACATTTTAAAAGGAGTGCACTGCCAAACATATCAGATGGTTTAAACTTGGAAAGAGTGCATTACATGTCAAGAAAGTAACTGACTACAGATAAGAATTTGTAGGTAAAATGCAGTACAGAAGATGTTTTAATAGAACATCTAAACTTGCAATAACTATTTATGAAACCAGTTGGAAGACCATTACAGCTTTGGGCACATTCTTGGTGCAAGGTTTACTGCAATTTAGCTACCTCTTGTTAATAAAGTGTAATGAAAATTGTCTTCTAATAAAAACCACCTGAATGCTACCTTCATCTTCAGTAGTTGACAAATGCTTTGAAATTAAGTTTGTGACACTGTGGTAATACAGTTTGATATCTGATAGTTTTGCATTGGACTGCTTTATTCATCATTTGAATGTAGTCTAAGAGGGGGTGTTCAGAAATTTGGTCTTTTAATATATTAAAGCAAACAATTTAGTCACTGAATGTAAATTATAGGTGTAATTACTACCTCCTCCCTAAGAGGGCAATGTTTTGCCAGTCAATACTGGCTTTGGGTGAGGAAACTTACTATTGGTGGCATTCACTATTATTATGATTTTTTCACCTTTTTTTAATTTCCACAGCCTTGTTGGCCTACTTTGAAAAGTATTGTCCTAGACAGCATTATTTAGAATTTGACATCAATACATTTTCTAATAAGTGAGACAGCAATTACTGCTGCTGCTTATTGGGATGATTAGTGACAACCAACCATGTTGCATTCAATATGCACTGAATGCATCCTTACATACAGTAAAAATGTTGATAACAGATGTCCCTCATCATTATTCACAGGAAAAACTAAATGTTACAACATTATACGCTGTGCATCATATTAGATGTTCAACATAAGATCAAAGACCAAGTTTTGTTAATTATATCTAGAGTTACCAGTGTAATCAACTTAATTGTAAAAAATGAGAGGTTTCACAGTGATTTAGTAGTCGGTATGAATTCTACAGAACCGCATATTTCTGAAAACCTGAGTCACTACATCACATTACGAGTGCTTTCTAACCTCTTAACCAAATGCAGCAGAAAGTATTTGATCTATTCCCAATACATTTTTGAACTATTTCTGGTTGAAATAATTTCCTGCCTTTAAAGCACAAAATCACAAATTATTAGGACCCACTTCTTGTGTAAAATTTGAATGGCAATTTAACATAAGCTGGAGAGAGCTCGATTAATAGTCTAAATGAAAAGATTTAGAAAAAATGTCTTTAAAGGCTTGAGTGAACCAAGTCTTCAGCAGCAGGGTTTCCATTTTCGGAAATACTCTCAGGAGGGTTGTTGTTAAAGGGGATCTGGATAGGTTCGGTGTTGACATTTTGATGACTCATTATGTATGGGCTATAGGACTCTTGCATGTGCAAATGGCTGTCAGGCATTTGCATAAAAACACTGGACTGAGTGGTTGGAGGCACTCTTTGCCCGATCATTTGCATTTTGGGCTCGCCAGGTTCATCCTGCTGCTTAGCCTCTTCATCTGTGTCTAGTCGAGTGAGTTTTTCCATCCACATGCGAAACCTCTCCTCTGTCTGCCGCTGCATTACGGCAAAGCGGTTCATTGCTTCTTCCAGGACGTTGCCAATGCAGTTCCGGTCCCATGACGTCCCACTGTCCAGCAGTCCCTGAATTTGACTGGTCACTCCTGACGACCCCTCAGCACGACTGAAGCCAGCTTTAAAGACATTGAGGCCATTCGATAAGAATCATTCAAATAGTTTTTTAAAAAGCAGTTCATATGCTTTTGTGGGCATCTTGTCTTGGTGTTACATGCTGATGAACAAAACACAAAATCATGCAGTGATCTTGCAAAATGTCCAACCCTCTTATCTAATTAAACTAATTTATCATCTATGGCAAGGCTGTCAAATGCAATACCTGGAGAGCCAAGTATATTCTGGTTTTTGTTATACCCGAGCTCTCAGTTACATAGTGGGTCTAAATATTTTATTAACTGCATAATTATAATTTATCAAACCTGGTTCCCAAGAGTTTTACAGGTAACTATACTTTTAATTAAGTGAATGTTTGATTAAAAGTCCTAAATTGCAATAGACCTTTAAAGATTCTATATACGTTTAAGAAAATAGATTCCTTATTTCACAACTTGGGTTGGAACAAAAACCAGAAGACACTGGACTCTCCAAGAACTGAGTCCGACACTTCATCTACAGTGTTTCACAACGTTTTACTTCATGTGCAATAAGGAAGTCAAACGTAGAAAATGGAAATGCTGTGTAAATACATTGTTCAGTACACTTATTTGACTAATTAAGGTAAATGGGACAAAGCAACTACTTTCTCCCATCAGGAATTATGTAGTAATACTGAAAATTATTAAGTGAAAAAAAAACCCATTTGCCTTGGCAACCAAAGAACAAAATTCTCAAGTAAGGAAATGGAACAATTTGTTAACACTTCTGTACAACCTCAAGGTAGTCTTAAACTATACTTCATTTCAAACAAATTTTTACACTAAGAGAAATCCTACTACAAAAAGAGCAGTCTTAAACTGTGAATATCTGCACAGTGTTATGAAATGCAGCAAACAAATTTGATCTCTTAGGTAAAGATGTAAGGTTAAATGTGAAGTTGTATGACAATACAAGAGGAATGGCTATAAAGCACACAATACATTTCATTTTCTTTATGTGTTAAGACATTGTTGCATTGTATTCTTTTCCACATTCAGGAATTTAACACTTAATCTGGAAATATTACCTGGAATTATGCACATAACTACGTACTTAAGTTGATACCCACATGTTCCAAGCTAGACTACCAGTTCAACTGACAAAGCCACACAAAAAAAAAGACTTGCATGAAAGAGAACCCCCAAAAATGTTTTTTGAATAAGCTATTTGTAAAGCTGGCATGTATTGTGAAAGCTGACTGTATAGCCTTGTTAAAAACAAACGAGAAGTGTCTGTGAATGGCGTGACCCTTCTAATACAAAATACAGAATTCCAGAATGTAAAAAAAGATCATTCATATATGATTAAACTAGGACACTGATGATAATAATAATAATAATAATAATAATAATAATAATAATAATAATATTCTCCTGCTTTTGTATGTTTTAAATTTCATATCCTGTAACAGATCAACATTTTCTTATCAAGCTATTTAAAAAAAGCTCATAGAAAAAAAAAGAACAAGATCAGAATATGCAGTCTTCAATCCAAATCTTAACATCACCCTTGCTCATTTTCATTAGGTCAAGACTCGAAATGGAAGACGGCTGATCTTTTAATCAGTGTGACTAAAGTTTAGTGAATGGAATACTGATATTCCATGACAGACAGCATCTGCTGACCGATGGACAGAAGGTCTCCTTAAATTTGGAACCTTCATGTTCTTAGAATGGGTAGTAGACTGAAGCAGTGGTTAGCATTACTACCACAGTGCTGGGGCCCTGCCGGTAGTATTCCTATAATTCCTAGTGTTTCTTTACAGTAACCAAATCCGCTATGTGTACTACTTTATATTGTAAAACTATAGTCTATTAGTATACAACAGGCATATAGGAATCCAAACTTCAAGATATTAGTCAAAATATGTCACAAAGATTATTCCTTTCAAAACAAAAAGGCCTCTGCTTATACTCAATATCAGATTCCTTACACCTCAACACAATGGAGTGTAAGAAAAAGAAAATACCCATCTATTTTCAGAAAGATACTAATCTCTGATGATCACTGCCAGGCTCAGAGCCTCTCAGAAGAGAGGCAAACCCTCTGCGGCGCACACAGGAGGTGGGAAGAAACAGGAGCACATAGAGAAACCCACACAAATACTGTGGGGGGGTGGGGGGGAACATGCAAACTCCACCCAGAAGGAGTTCCAGACAAGAAACAAACCCAGGATGCAAAAGTTGCGAGGCAGCTGTGTTAACTGCCATTCCACCACGCAGCTCACAGTCAACTGATGATGAACAAACAGTGGGAATGAGATACATCCACAATGAGCATTATTCCTTCTGCAGAGGTCACATTTTTCTCACAACATACTTGAATAACTGTAGTTCTGAAACTCAGAAATGGGTACAAGGTTGACACCAATTACAAATCCCATTTGTACTTTTTAGAGCAAAAGGAAAGTTACCAATATGGCCCAAATATAAAACTGAAATTAGCATGTGATTAAGAACTCAGCTGGAGGAAAAAGCAGAAGGCACAATGTTCCTCTAGGACACTCCCCAAGATCAAAGGAATACCCAATGTGACAAGCAGGAAGAATGAAATCATTTCAGCTTTGAATAGAGAAGACAAGACCTGACACAAGTATGCAAAATCCTCAAAGGCACCGATAAAGACAACCCAATGGACTTCTTCAGAATTAGCAG
Organism: Atractosteus spatula; assembly: GCF_055471065.1. Classification (NCBI taxonomy): domain Eukaryota; kingdom Metazoa; phylum Chordata; class Actinopteri; order Semionotiformes; family Lepisosteidae; genus Atractosteus; species Atractosteus spatula. The sequence goes on along the minus strand of NC_142708.1, from coordinate 53,488,018 downwards.
TAAAACATGAACCAGATGGCACAAGTGGAAACTAAGGGCAAGTGCACTGAAAAGCGAGACCAGAAAGCGTTAGTCTTGCCAACGATCAGAACAGATAAACAATGTTACTAACTTGTTTGAAATCTTTACAGATTTTATACTAATCCAATGACCAACGTTAAGTTCAATACGATGTTTGATGAGTACAAGTACGAAACACTGATTTCCATAGGGAAATTTCATATGCTGAATTTTATTAAATCACATCTTTCAAGTTAAAGGAAATGTTCATGCCCATTCTCTTCTTAAAGTGCTTTGTCATGGTGAATAAGGAGCTGTATGGCCAACCTACATTCATAGCTAGTAGTGGGGAAAACGTTAAGACATTTTAAATTCCAATTTGGCAGATAGCATCCTCATAAATAAGTGTATTGGTAAATGATGAATCACAAAGTATGTTTAAAATTCACCACAAGATGTGGCGTTTAGCATCTTAAGAAACAGCACATAAGGCAGCACTTGTCACATCATCTATAAGCCCTCAACACAAACACCTCAGGTTTACTGAAGAAGAAATAGGAATCTGAGCAAGGTAAAAAGTGGGTGAATGAATTTCAGTTTGATGACAATTGGGGACTAGAACCCAACATCTATAGAAGGAGCCGGGTCCTGTATTAAAATAAGATGTTCCGTCAAGCATTCTACCCAACTATGGCTACTCTATTTGAACACTACACAGAGATTCCTTTGTTGCAATTCCACTGATAAGGACCCACTTACACTGCAGAGGATGTATGATAACCATTACAAGAAACTAGCACGTTTAGCAAAGAATTATCTGTGCATCCTGGATAAAACTGTAAAAGAAGGGCATTTTTGTAAGAGCTGTTAAGAGTTTTAAAGATGCAGTCATCTTTCCCCATGTCAATATTATTTTTAATAAGAATCATTGAAAAATGCATAGAATTTTCCATGTGGGAGCCTGGTGTTTCAGTGAGTAATCTTGTTTTTACCTATCCCAGGACATTTTGTCTAGGTTAATTTGAGTCCAGGAATTGTCTGCCAGATGCATTCTTTTGAGATGGGCTGGGATCCCTTCCACAGTCTTTTCTCTGCTTTGCTCCTATATTCTGCAGAGTATGACTCACTGTAAGCAGTTTTTCAAAATGTATATCTTGCTTCAAGTTATATTCGCAAGATTTTGCTGCAATTTGTTCTAAATACCTAGGCTAGAATGCAGTCTGCAGTTTAAATTTTTTCTTCAAAGTTCTCATGGCAATTATGGCTTCCATTTGATATTTCTTACGGTCATGCTCCTAAATCTGAAATATTGATAGCTGGAAACGGGTTTTGATCCGTAATTAAGACCCTTAATAGGTTTAGAACCAAAATTCCTTAGACCTGACTTTGTAATCGCCCTTAAAGTTTAAATGCAACAGACCACCAACTACTGAATACACATATACATTTATTGAACACACATTTGCTGCAATAATACTTGAGGCAATGTATATGCAGGTTTCCTCAGCCTTTAATTTTCATGAAATGATCACCTATTATTGAAAATTTTATTTTTGACACCTCACATTCAGACCATTTAGCTGAGATCTTAACGAGTTAAAAAAGGTCGAAAAAGGTCATAAATTCATGTGTAGATAAGATTTTTAAATTTACTTAACTTACAGCATCTTAGCATGACCATAGTAACTAATAATATTATAGTGTTCCAAGCTTCCTGCGGTTTCCTAACGTAGGGAAAAAGTGCTGATGAAGTAGGCATAAATATGACTGACAACATTTATGACCTAGTTCCTATGAACAGGTGCTGACTGTGCTGCCTGAAGAATGAGAGCTAAGTTATTGGCTTATTAATAAAAATATTAAGTGTAGCACCTTACAAGAATCCAATAAAAAAAAGGTGGAGACAACTCTGCATTTAAGAAAAATGTGCGACATGCAGAAAAACCTTTGAATTATAAGCTTTTTGCTTATATTTTAACATGTGTAAACTTGTATAGAGCCTTTTTGGTTGCTATTGATGCTATGGTTATACCCAAACATTTTATTTAGCTTTTAGTACACGGCAGCTTCTCTTTGGAAAGGGTGTCTGTCCTTTGTTACAAAAAAGAGACTAACAAAAATGCAAATGAGAATCAATTCAAATACATGTGTTGAATGCTCCTTTTAATAATGCAGCAAATGACTTCTGGAACTCATTTCTCCTTCCAGTACTTCCTTCCATGTTTATAAGCTGGCACACACATTGTGCAGCTTGGCTCCTGCGTGAAATCCTTAAATCACGGCAGAGACTCCGTCTCAGAGCCTTGCCTCCTTTTCCTGACAGGTCTGTGGAGCTGCACGGCCTTGCTCGTCCATGATAAGAGAGGTGAAATAGGTCCTGCAAGCTAGAAACCATGTTTACAGATATAATTACAGGTACTGCAAACTAGATTTCATTTTCCCTTGGTAAACACATATGTGTTCAGTTCTGCCATGTTGGGATGACATTACATCTACATTCACAAACTTCAGGTACCTTTTTTAAACCCCAACATACCATTCAACAAGAGTTACATGTGCTGTGATGAGATGTGGAGGAAGTGCCCACAATCAGCTGTGAAACAATCCTGGATCATTTCTGTATGATCTGTATGATCTGGATCATTTCTGTGCTTCATCTTTCATACGGTACAGTGTTTCAGGAATGACATTGCTGGCAAAATTCAATGGACGTAGGTTTCTTAACCATTATGTTTTCACTGAGCATCAAAATAAACTGGTTTAGGCACGATGTTATAAAAAATACATTTATGGAGTTTGGATATTTAACACCCTTTTAATTGATAATTCATGACTACATTCAAGTTACTTCAACTTTTGGCACTAAATTAGTGAGGGAGGACTGGCTACAGATGGTTAAATCCAATCAGGACCGGTAAAAATTACAAAAAAAACATAGAAAGGAATAAATGAGACTAAGACACCGAAGGTGGACTTGCCAACAACTCTAGAAGTACTCGTTAGAGACAAAACATTTGTGGTGACTAGCCTTATAGAAATCAGCAAGTGAGGCTCAGATGTGAAAAGCTAATGTGTAAAAAAAAAAGACCAGAAGATAAGTGGGTTAATTGTGAATATCTGGGCAGGAGTGTGTAGTGCTTTAGCAGCTACATTTGCAGTGATAAATGGCAATTTCACTACACTGATCAATTACGAGGACCTCAGTTGCTGTCATTCTTGTGGGCTCAATCTGACATGGCACATTCCATACGAACAACATACATCCTCGTGCTCACACAACCACTTCCATTATGGATAAGGATGTGCTATTTATGCCAGTCACCACAGTTGCTTCCCCATTACAATTGTGGGAAGAGCTGGGACAATGCTTTGTCCATCTAAGGCTCGGAGACCTGTGAAAATGCACAAACCAGGTTCCACCAAAAAATGGGACAGAATTCCATAAAACAGCATCAGCAACCTAGTAATAAGTATGTCATCAATACACAGTGTGCACTGCTTTCAAGAGGGACCACACGCTACTGACAGTAACTTTCACAATTTTGCCCGTGCTACAGAAAGAAAGCTATTATCCTGATCAACAAACTGATTGGGAAAGTACTTCAGTTCTTAGTAAATTCTCTAGTAATGATCATGGATTAACAGTTATATAATCTATATAATTTTGTTTCAACAATGTTCTTTTTTTTAATTTAATGGCCCAATTTAGATGTGCAAATTGTTACTTTACATCTCAGCATACAAAACTCCTGTGAAAAATGGTGGGCAGACATGATTCTCCAAACATATCGCTGTCAAGCTCTTCCTCCTCCGACATGCTGCAAACTCCAGAGGTAAAATTAACCCCGACTGTAAAGTTCCCCAATCATTCAAAAGCTATGAATAAAAAAGAAAATTCAAAGCACTGTCATAATAAACCTATGCATTACAAACAATGATCAAATATTCAGTTCACCAAAAGTAAATCATTTATCTGACTTTTTGCACTTTGTTTAGTATTTCCCACTCACTTTTTTTCTTCCAACTTCGGCTGTACTGCATTTCCTGCTTTATAATTGGATTTTTATTGCTAATAATGAAACCTCACTGGCTGCCTTCATGCTGTATCTGCTTTCAATTACTGAGAAATTAAACTACTTGCAAAGTACAGTTATGGAAATGAACATGTAAATATTTGAACCTATTTTTATTGGGGTAACAATAAATAAGGGAGATGGAAAATTTTTTCCTCCTCCTGCAAAGGGAGGGCTACTATCAATATCTAAGAACACCTGCTTTAGACCACTTGAGCATCGTAACAGATTTAACTGTAAAGTATGATAGTGCAACATTAACTGCGAGGCATTATTTTTGCATAGCAAAATATCTTCTCTTCAAAAGTCATTCCAAATTTAACCTTAAGTCTTAGCCTCCTATTCTTGCATGTTGTTTTCCTTATTCATAGGCACTTACAACATTTGCTACCAAGACCTTAGTATGCTTCTGAAACCATCAACCCATGCTGGTCGTGTCTACAGTAAACATTCACAGGTCAAATGAATGCATTCAGATTTCCATCTGCAAGTCTGATAGTTGTACTTTAAATTAAAAAAAGAGTTGGTTAGTAGATTAACAAGAGAAAAGATTTGTTAAAAAATATATGCAATTGTAGTGACATATATGCAATCTGTTAATAATACATTAATCTTTCCCCTAATTAATTCATTCTAAGAGATATGAATACCTCAAAGTGCGTGAACCTATCTTTGAATGAATTCATGAACACATACATAGATCTTTTCCATTGTTTTTTGCAACAATTAGTTTTTGGCATATACATGCAGCTGTATCAAAGACAGCTAACAGCTATACAAAAACACACTCAACTTATACCCCCCCCCCCCCCCCCCCAGAGTTTAGATATACTACATATAGAACATCATATGTAAAGAAAATCACATTCAAATTCCCTTTTATACATTGGAAAGGGCTCTAATGGTGAAGTGAGGGAAACTCATTCGCTGCACCTCTAATGCATGTGTATTACATACCCTTGAGAATACTACTACATTAAACCAATTCCAGGAAGACAATAGTTTCTTGTAAATTTTTCCTCACATCTGAATATTGTTTATCTGATGCTAGTTACTAAAATTTGGGGGTTTACACAATATGGGAACACATAAGCTACACGTTTGCTTTAAATAAATAGCAAGATATGAGGGAAACTTATCTCAATGTGAAAACAGCACACGCTTAGGGCAATATCTGTTTAACTTTAGGGCCCCAAGAAAAAGATCTATGCAAATTAATGCAAAGACATGACAGGTTTCATACAATCAGCACAGTGTGCTGCTTTGCCATTAAAAAAGGAAGTGTTTGTGTAAAGGCAGTCCTGAACCAGACAACTGCCGCAAAACTCTTTGACAGTGGGAAATACCTGGGATGTCAGCAGTGATTGTCTTGCTGCTCCCCGACACCTCCTCGTCATCGTCCGAGGAGCTGGTGCTGGAGTCACAAGTCAGGTCGCTGTCGCTCGTACTGCTGTCCTGCAGCAGGTTGTACTTTTTCCTGGCGGCTGCTTCCCGCTTCTGCCTCAGTAGGCGCATCCGCTCCTTGTGCTTCTGGCTGCGGTGGCCCTTGACCTTGGCCAGCCGGCCGTTCTGCTTGTCGCCCCCGGCGGCCGCCTGCCAGCGGTTCTTTTTCGCCGCCATGGTGCTGGTGGACATCTCGCTCTCCGACCGCAACCGTCGCGATTTCCGGGCCCCCGCGGCCGCTTGGCCGCCCGCCAACCCGCTCTGGTCCCCTCCCTCGGCGGGGCCCGACGCCCCCGCGCCCTCTCCCGCGTTCTCTTCCCCCGAGGAGAGCGTGTCCGAGTCAGCCAGGTGGCCGCTGGAAGAAGGCGAGAGCATGCAGGGGTTGGAGGAGTCGCTCTCGTAGGCGGGGCCGGACATGGGCTTCTCGCTCTCGGTGGAGGCCTGCTGGGACTCGGGAGAGTCCCTGCGGAGCTCCATCAGGAGGCAGGGCATGGAGGACAGCAGGCCGGGGTCTGTCTGGAGGGGGCTGTCGCCTTCCTTCTCCGAGGGGGATGTCTCGGGTTTCAGGGCCTCGTCCTCTGCCCCTCCTTGGGCTGCTGCCCTCTCCACAGGGCCCTCTGGCGGCGTCTCGGGATCCACAAGCTCTTCCGGCTTCTCCGTGTCTGCCATCTTCATGTCAATTGAGTTCCCAACCCACCAACCACTTCCCTGGTCTCAGAACATACAGCAGTGGGGAATGCTGTGTGAACAGGACTGAACAGGTGTGTACCTGCAATGTACATGAAGATGCAATCATTCACCACTCACATCGGCAGCCAGCACCTAAACCCAGACGCAAAGCAAACACATTTTTCTGGTCATGAAGACAGAGTGACTTAGTAACTAAATTCCTCAGAATTAAAACAGGCGCGCAAAAACTACAAAATACAAGTGTGGTATCAACGATTATCAATGAAAACTGAGGTCTAAAACCAGCAAATTGGATGCAAAACCAATTCTGTAATCATAAACAGTACAGAGAACAGGTGGCCGTGATATCAATAGGACGACACGTTAAAAAGAGTTTTAAAATTCAAACTCAATCTCAAGTACAGGGTCCTTATTACAGCACAAGATGCAAACCTGTAAAAACAATACATTAAGCCAGGCTTAAAAGCAAAAGAAGTCATTTTGTGGAGCATTGCGAGGCCTTAAATGTGCACTGACGCAAACACTCCTCTTCCGTATGTTTACATCATAACAGTGCATGTATACACCTACGGTCACACAAAACCAATTTAACTTCAGTGGCAACACTCCCCTTCTGACCTAACCCGATGAAACTAGTCTAACTAGTAAGGTCAGAACAATAAAAATTTGATGAACTGTTTCGAGCTTACCAAGGTTGAATGTCATTAAATGTTAAACGGCAGCATTGAAATAAAAATCACAATGTAATTTAAATATGAACTAGAAATTAACAGCACATTTTTAAAGGTAATTCAGTTCCGCAGAATACTAGCGTGACTTTATAAAGGACAACGTAATACATTTTCTGCAGCTGGCTATGAGTTACAAGTAACTCACCCTTGAAAATCGATCATGATCGTTATTTGGTTAAACAAATTCCTAAGAAATCGGCCTTTGTTGACTTTGTCCCGGCTATTTTCACATGCTCTGATTTAATCTCTTTTGTACTTATAATAATAGCCTGCTCATCTCTGAAGATCGACCATGGTCCTGTTGGTTTTCTTAGAGATCTTTCTCACCGATGATATCCACATCCCACAATTTACTTTAACTGCTGTCGACACGTTAATTTGGCGGGGGGGCAATATTTTCAATTGGGGAAAATCCCAGCAGGGTGTTAAATTCAAACTCCCCTAGTTCGACTCGGAAGGTATTTAATCGCCTCTATCTGCGCCCCTGGGTACGATTAACGTCAGGTCGATACCGAACTTGCCGTTTTACAAACATGTGTCGGAGGTTTCTTCCGTCAGCTCCTTCGCCTTCACGCCAAGTGTAGACAAGAAACGGCGTTTACTGCACCCGCGACGTGTCGGTAACGTCTCGTCCGTCAAGACCGCAGAACCCCAGGCCCAACCACAGACCGAACTGAGAGAGGAGGGCACTTCTCGGAAACTGAACTTCTACCCCGTGTCGGTCGGTCGGCCGGCCGGCCAGCCCGGCTGAACTGTGTCACAGAAGGAAGGATATCATCTTCCAGTGTTCAGCGCAACCCTTAGAGCCTCTGTCAGATCAGCAACACAAGCCAGGCGGCCCTGCACCCTGCGCTACTCCCAGACCGCGCAACGGATCATTGTGCACTTTTAACTCAACTTCCATCTAGAAACAGAAAAGCGTCGCACACGGCAGAAACCCAAGTTCCACGATATGGTTCACAAGAAAGAGGAAAAGGTACGTAGTCTTAAACACACACCCCTGATTGGGGCTGGGGGAAGTTAAACACCGAGCTGTTCCACTTGTTCGATGGCTTTCCCTCGATTAAAAAAAATACAAAATGGAAGAGCGCAAGCACTCACCTGGATATAAAGTGTGATTTCTTTACGTGCCCGACTTCCTTAACATCATATTATATCGCCTATTTTACTGGCTACCTATATACATAAGATAACAGATTAGAACCTGATTTATTTAAAGCCACTACCTCCCTCCCGTATCTTGTTCTACTTATTTTAAAATGTCACCACCAGCCGTTGTGCAGAGTGAATGCGTCATTTCCGGTTAGGATTGCTATGACGCCTCCTCAATGCGCTTGGTGCCTCAGCTTGCCACACGAATGCGCCCTCTTCCGTAGCGGAGGGGTAAATCCAAATTATTTCGCAACGTCCCCATTTAACCATGTTATTGTGTCATATTTATATATAACCATGTATTTGTGTCATATAAAAATTAGTTCGCTCTTACTGAATTAATTTTTAGAATCTGCGAGTGTTATTTGATTTCACTCTAATTATTAATGTACAGAAAAATAAATTTGGAATTATGTAATGGGTAGCCACAAAACTTTAACCACTAACCTGGTTGGTCCTGGAGGGCCAGCATAATTTTTAATGTCTTTAAAGAAGCAACAACTGAAGAACTGGGAGCAGCTGCTAAACTATCCCACTAAAGTCAAGAATTTGAGAACCTAAGATGATTTAGGTCCCTCAGGGCACAGCTGAATTGAAAACCTGCACACATAACCTACCCCTTAGGACTGGGACCAGGGAACCCTGCATTACATAAACGTATAGTACAGGAAAAAGGACAACCTGAGACATGGACAGCCACAGTCTAGCCTAGCAAGTTTTATAGGTCACCTTTAAATCGTCAATTTGTAAAGATGTGGAGCACAGGGGGGATTTGATTAATTTAGTATTTTAATTGGTCAGTCAGAAATGGTCAACTGTGGTCATTGAGAACTACAGGAATGATCCCCAGACAACTTAATGGACCAAACAGCCTGCTGAAGTGGTCACAAAGAAATTGTTCTAAATGTTTGTAAATCGCTAATCTTAAATTTAACAGTAACCAATAAAACCAGCTAGATTGTTGGCCACTCCAGTGGTTATACTACAACAGTGCTGGGTAGTATAATATGACTCTAAGCAGCAATTCCATAGATTACGTTTTTAAACCAAAGCAACATACAGATTGCCTAAGTCACTTATCTTTCTCATAAAGAAACTGGCTAACACCTTTTACCCCTTTTTACTTTAAACAAGGTTGGCTTCATCACATGTTGTTCAGTAGTTTATTAGCTTTTTCCTTTTAACAAAATTACAGAACAAAAAAACAAACAAACAATGAGATCTGATTAGCTTTTCTAGTTATGACCACTACACGCATTGTCTCATAATATCAGTAACTGAACTGAAATTCTAGTTTGTAGGCCACATAGAACATACAATGGAAAATAAATGCATAAGTTCAAAAGTTATAAATTCAAAAGTTACTTAAAATGGTTCTAGCATTAAGTTCTCTACAGTAAGGTGATAATGCTGCAACCACCTTAAGTCTGGATGAATTAAGAATACTTTGAGTGGCAGGGATCCCCTGCAATTGCTCAATTGCAGATTCACAGCAGTGAAACCATGACTCAATATAGCCTGCCAACAGACTGAATCTTCAAGGATTTTGATTTGCTGTAGGACTTGAGTCCATCCATTGGTGCCCATCTTGATCACTGAGATTTCAGAACCCCAGTATCAGAAGGGCCTCACACAGACGCTTATAGAGAACCACAAAACACTTCCATGGAAAATGCTAACATTGAGCATATCCCTCTAATGTGATAATCCACCATTAAATTGTTGAGCCGGGTAATTGAGTCATACACTGAGACATCATTATACAGCCTGGGTCTTGCATTATATTTAAATTATATCTTTCTGAAACTGTCTGGTAGTTGAGGGTTCCAAGATCACACACAGCAACCAATCAATATTGCAATAGGATTTCTATCTTCTTAGACCAAAATGTTGATGGTAAATGCATATTTATAGCAAGACTAAGGGAATCAAAAACATATGAGTGATGTCCAAAATATTGGGACAGTAAAGCCAAAACTGTCATTTTTGCTTTACAGTTTGCATTTGTGACTATTAGATTAAGAAGACAGACAAAAAGGTACAGTACAATAAATATTTATTCTTTTGGATATTTCATACTGTATATATATATGTGACTATATTAGAACAAAAACATTTGTGATTTCAAGTGATCACTAGTTCTGAAACACACTCAATGAAGATTTCAGTGTAAAAGTGAATATTGGTTGCATGTAGCTTTGAATCAATCACTGCATGATGTCTGTAAAATGAGGTCACTGAACACTGTGTAATAATTTTAATGCTTTTATGAAGGAAACGTTTAAGTTCCCACTAATTCCTGAGATCTTCCAACTTCTTTTTTTATTCCAATCATGTAAAATACATGCTTAATTATATTTAAAGTTGGAATTGATTATCTTTGTTGTATTGGTTCATTGTCAGTGCATGTTGAAGAACCACCCATTAAGAAAGGAAGCATGATTTTCCACATAATGTTTAACGTATGTGACGAAATGTTTAATGTAAACATTAGCATGCTGCTGGCATCACTAACTATAATAAAGTATCAATAAAGACAAGTGGAACATACTGTACACTGCACAAGCTGATAACAATCCGCAATTGACCTTACCAGCCAACTGTTGTAAATGAAACATTAAAAAAATACTTAGTATTGATAATTTAGAAGTATATAAGAAACTCAATATGACATATAATCAGAAATAAGTATTTAGGTTGAATTCCTTGCCTTGACTTCCTTTTAAACTACCAATGAATGCTCTCTGGGTCAGGACGAACACATACTGTATTACTGTGCACTATATTGATGTGAAGAACAATAGGCAGTGGTCTGGGGAATTTATTTTGCCCAACCCAACCTCATTTCATCCAGGCTTTATGAGCAAATCCCAAAGTTTCAATGGAATGAACTATACAGTAACCTACACACTAAATATAACCAAATAAAAAGTGTCACCAGCAGGATTCACCAGGGATAACCCTCAGCCTAATCTTATAAAAAGGTGGAAACTTTGGAATCATCCTGCATCTCTTCACCAATACTACAAGTCTATTACTATTATGATTTGTTATTACTACTACCAGATCACATTCTTTCAGCCATGGGATAATACACATACTGTAAATTGTGCCTGTCTGCAGTACGAAAGAAAAAAAAACACATCAAGACAGTTTGCATACTTTTCTGGGACAAGGAGCTATGTGTGAGCAGAGTATTCTTTAAGCCCAGCTAAAACTTAAAATCATGACCTAAAAATTAAATATAGCTTCAAATATGTCACTACATTTATTTTCTCTTTTATAGAAAAAGCATTAAAAACATACTTTTTAGAAAAAAAAATATTTTTATTTTAGATGCCTTCCACGTTGTTCTGGTAGTGCAATGTTCACAATATCCACTTTCATTGTAAGTTCAGCATCAATGGCAGCCTGAGATACAAAGGGGGAAATAAAATCCAATTAAACATTTCCACAGAATTAACAATCGATATTTCAGGCAGCATCACGCTACGTAAACAATTTAGACAGATGCAATCCAACAGCATGCAAGCATACCTGAGCTCACTGACAACTCAAAGAGTAAGTGAGCTATATAACTTTCTTTATAGGTTCAAATGTTGATTAGGCAATGCTTTATTCAAGTCATTTAATGAATTGCCTTATTTTTAACATCTAAAATTAGGTTTTGTAACTGAAAGTCCTGATCTTGTATTGCTATTTCATGAAAATAAATTCAATTAATGGTTTTAAAATTCCTTATGAACCAGTAAGCATGCGAGCTTCTCCATATCACAGTCATTATTAAGAAGAGGAGGGTGAGGGGTATCGACACACACTGTATATGAGCAACAGTTCAAACCACTTTGGCATACTATCTTCTCTAAACTCACTGCCCTCACTTACACATCTAAACGTGAGGGAAAAATGATTAAGTAAACAACACGGCCCACTTTGGATTTTTTTAGGAACTACCCACCCCTCTATAAATGACAATTAGCACTGCTGTGAATGTTTAGCGGATGGACCTTTTCCACCACAACCAGCTGGTTCACGTGAAAGGATGTGGCATCTCTAGTCTATCTGATCCACAGTGATATAACCTTATAGGCCACAAATTTAACTTTTGGTATAAAACGTATATTTACCCAAATAACGTGCACATCAAACATTCCACTAAAAAAATACCATTATCTCCCACCATTGTACTAATTACTAAATGCACACAAATAACAAGTGTGGGAGCCCATAATGACAACCCTGTGATCAATACATATTTTGAATGGTCACTCAACACAAAAGCTATAAAGCAGGGGTTTTTAAACCTAGTGCTGGAGAGTCATAATCTCATTAGGCTCATTACTAAAATCACCTGTTAGATAAAGATTAGAAGCACTTGCTTATGTTACCCATCCAACAAGCATGTAAGCTGTTCAATGAGGGAACTCCTAGTCCGTGAGGACTAAAGGTGTTCTGATTTGTATTCTAAATTCTTTAACTGATCCTAATAAATTGTTCCTGGTCTTTTGGAATTATTTCATAGTTAGCTACAAACCCTGCTGGACAAGAGCTCTCCAGGGTTAGGGTTGGAAACTAAAGAAAATGTGGTCAAATACTTTACTCACAACAAGATATTAATTTTTGCATGTTATTTGCCATTACATACTTGCTATATAATCGTTTGTGTGTTACTTTGAAGCAGTATCTCTTAAATTAGAAAAAGATAAACTAAGATCCAAAAGATGTGGATTAGCTAAACTCTATTGGTGTCAACAACACGACACACAGAAGCTGAATACCTCTCAATGGTCTTTGTATTTATGATTTGTACTTTTTGTTACTAAATATAATTTCCCATGAAATAGTAAAAAAATAGAAACAGTTTTAGCAGGTTAGGCACCTCAGGTAACACAAAGACATACCAGTTCTCTTTTAGCTTCTTCAATTTTTACTTGAGCAAGAGATGGATTCTGTGAAGACATACAAAAAGGACAGTGTGATCAGTGGCTTATATTAATATAACAGGAGTAAAAGATTTCTATAGTTGCATTTAAATACATTAACACTCCCAAGTCCTTCATGGACCAATTAATATACAGTTACAGGCAGGCACAATGCATTCAAGTTTTGTTCACATAATTTTCATAATGTTCGACACAGTTTAACATGATTGACGCCATTAGAATAACCATGGGACTCATTCACAAAAGCTTCTCATGTGATAAGGTGCACCTTATAGTAGAAACCTTTGTGCTAGTGGCCTTATGTACCAAACAATTTAATGTGTTAGGCAATTCTGAAAATAGTAAGGATCCAAACCCCCAATATTATATAGATTTCATGCACACAAGAGTGAAAGGATGATTTCTTACAGGTGTTAAGTCAAGATAGGACTCCAGCTTCTTTTTCAGTGGTATAGTCTCTTGTTTTAGCTTGGCAAGTTTCTGCAAAGGGAAATTTAACAGATTTGAAAAATTCCAACATGCCAGTAAATGTCTGTGCGTGCTTGCGTGCGTGTGTGCAATAATCATTAGTATGATTTATTCTTTTTCCTTTTAAACTCTTTGCACAGGAAGTGTGTTTTGTACTATAAGATCTTTATTTTTCCCCAAATAGGTTTAAAAAGGAAATAGGTAAGAGTGGAAAAGCAATGTAGAAATAAGGACATAGTCGCAAATAAAATTAATATATAATATATTATATATGATCTACTACTAAGGGTAGTGGATTCTAATATAGATCCATGTAGTGCTTCACAAACACAAATGTAAGACTCTAATGTGAGAATTTAGCCCTTATCTGTACTATGAATAATGTTTTTTAAACAACTAACCTAAGTTCTTAAACAAAATACAACAATTACCTAAAAAGTTTACTGCATGCAATTTAAGAATTAATCTTTTATGGGAAAAAAAATGTTTTCAAATGCTGTATGAAAATCTAAACAAAATAAGTGGTTAGCCACCATCTTGAATACAGTCAAATATCAATGTTAAGCAGTTTTTTGCTACTTAGGGTCTATGAAACTGTTGATTCATGTGTAAATTTAAATTCCACAGTTTTGGAGAATTGTGAAATATTTTACCTCTGAAAGTTCTACGATTGCCTGGTGAGTTAAGGAAGGCACCATCCCAGTAGCAGACAACTGATCCTGTAGGGAGACCCCCAAAAATATAAATAAGATAGATAAATAAAAAAAAAGATAATAAACACTGTTACTGTTTATTGGGAATTGGCTATTGAGGTGTCATAATATAACAAACAATGGTCAGCACCTGGCTTGTGTAAACATTTCCAGTTCTCAGGAGCTTCAAAGCAAGGTGGTCTTTTGCTGAGATGTAGGACTCAAATCAAAGGAGATTCACAAATCAAAGCAATCATCAAGTTTATACTGGTTTACCTTAGGGCTTAGTGTATTAGGAACACAGTGTAAAACAGGCAGGTTCAGACAGAAAAGAGAGAAGATGTGGGACAAGACAAAGACAGAGAGAAGAGACAGTGCCAAGTGAAGAAAGTCCTTGTTCCGATCAGCCATTAAGACCAGAGTTGAGTTTAGTATTTGAATCGTGTTAAGAGAGCTTGACATTCTCTTGTTTTTAGGAACCTCTGATGTCCTATATAAAGAATCCCTTATTTGATGAGAGTCCTGATTAGCTGCATTTTTAGAATAGGATGATATGTTTCCCATTCACTTTGTAGCATCCAGATTTAAAGAGAGAGATTTAACTCTAGGTCATATTCTGTTGGTTTAGAAGTCAATTTATCTCTCTTGTGGACCTGTAGAGGTGTTATATAGGATGGAAAACTTGCTAGCAGTCTGGGGTTTTTCTGAGTAGTCAGTACGTAGGCCTCTGTTTTCTTTACCACATTGACTCAGTACTTTCTGTACTGAGTCAATTTTCTTTCTGTTTCTGTTCTGACAGGGAAAGAGGAAAAACAACCTGTTTTTCCTCTTTCCCTGTCACCTCCTAAACATTTCCCCTCTGTGTTTAGCCAGAACACAACTACAAAAAACAAAAGAAAATTGAGAGAGTAGGGATTAAAAAACACTTTCCAAAAATACATTTTTTTTCATATCAAGTTTAGAAAGCAAGCCTTAACTGAAACAGTGGAGTAGTATCATTTCAATTTCACTGGTAATCTAGCTACACATACTGTACTAGAGAAATTATATTTGAATCCTACTGACCTCTGCTGTTTTTATTCTAAATGACAAGTCCTCAGATTTTGCTCTGAGAAAGTCCAGATTCTGGAGTCTATTTTCAGCTCTAGCATTCTCTACTTCTTCAGATTCTTCAATTTTAGTCAGGTCCCTAACAAAAAAGAAACATTTGACTTATAATTTCAGAATGTACAGGAGCATGCAATAGTGTTATAAACAATATATGTCCTTGGTAAAACAGGAGATGAGATTATTATCCTAAAGGAAAGGATAAAACAGACAGGAATAAGTACAGTAGCTAAATAGTGCTCTTGAAAAGACACAAAATAGGTGAATAACTATGCATGAAGGTATGTCTTTGGAAATACAAAATATTAACTTCAATGCAGACCAAATGCCATTCCACTTACTCCTGTAAAGCCTTCCTCTGTACGATAGCAGCAGTGAGTTTTCTCCTCAGAATGGTGAGGTCCTGGTCCATTTGACGGTTTTTCTTTTCCACTGTCATAAGCTCTGCTGTCAGGTCATTCATGGCAGCTACAAAACTAGAAAAATGCTGACGTTACAGTGAGATTGATACACTGTTTTGAATACTGCACAAAATTTTTAGTAACTGATTAAAATTAATAAACTGACCAAATAACCCCAGTTTATACACCCTGTAACTCAAAGACAGATTTAATCTCTCAAACTCTCTATCGGCTGTGGAGTCAAAGAAAATACATTAATTCAAAAGAAAACTAAATTGATAAAAATCCCTACCTATTTTTGTAAGGGAATATTCACTTATCAGGGTTTGTTTTTTCTCCAAAAGCAGTGGCTACAAAGTTTCAAACATTCAAGTAGAGAAATTGCCTGGACAAAATACTACACATTAGACTGATCTTTGAATAATAATCTATGTGAATCATACATTTTAAGGCTCTTAAGCTTCCTTGGCTGTATAAATGGAGATCAGACAATAGAGTCTATTTAGATGAAGTGAGCAAAGTACATGTCACTTACAAATTTTACATCACTTACCAAAGACAGGTCTTAAGAGGAAACATATCTCCCATGTTGAAGTACTGTACAGTTTATCCTGCTTTTAGAATTCACAACCAGTCATCAGAATTAATAATACTGAAGCCATAATTTCTGGTGGAATTTATTTGACCACTGATAGCCTAGCAACCAACAGCTAAATACTATACACTGATATGAATTTCCTGAGCCACTGCCAGGAGCTACAGTATACTTCCAGAAAAACAGCAGCTTTCAGCACCTTACCACAGTCAAAGTGAATAATGTGGTTAACTAATTAATCACAGTCTCCAACATGGCTTTACTGCACACAGACTGTGTAAGCCAATCTACAAGATACTGAGCTGGGTAGGGGCCAGTAGCTAGACAAACGTACCCTTACTTACGACCTTCTGAAAAAATAATATTCCTGCACATTTCCACTATCAGTACAGATCAGACCATATATTTAATGGATCAGTGCCTTAGCCTTATTGATAACAATGTATCCCATCTATAGACCCAGACTTGATCCTTAGGAAAACTGCTTTTGATTTACAGTCCTGCACAGTTAGGAAACAAGAACAAGAGACTATAGGAGGCCGTTCAAATCATCCTGCTCATCAACACTTTTCAGAAAGGCTCCTAATGACACAGCATTAACAACAACAATGCCAAATGTCTTTAATTCCAGTTGTCCAAACAATTCCAACAGTGACAATAAGCTCCGTCACACAATAAATAAAACACACTGTGCTGCATTTGATCTTTGTGCCACTCTGGTCATGTTAGTCGTACCTTGCCAGGGAGGTGTCTTTGGTGTTGAGGGCCATGGCACTGCCTTCCAGAACATTCAGATTGCTAAAGGCCCTTTTAGACAAGCTGCTGGAAGACAACCCCACTGCCTGGAGCAGCAGCTCCTGAACGTAGCTTCCTGGAAAAACAAGACAGATTACAGATTCACCATGGTAACTTCTAAAGGGCATCATAAGAACGGGAATTGGTGTAAAGAAATTCACTAAACAAGAGTTAACAGGCTATTTTGTAAGAAAACTTTAGCTTCACAGCAGAACTGATCAAAGCACAATTTACCACTGACGGGAAATCATGAAAAGAAACATCGGCAATTAAAATCCAAATCATACACGGGAGACTATCTATATCTACTATCTATATACTTCAAAAAATGTCTAAATGATTATTGTTATTTTTTGTGGTCGCCTATTTCTGTTTTTAAAAAGAAAATCACATAAGGATTCCAAATGGTAGAATGAAGAGTACTGAGGACACAAACAGTACTTCAGTTGAAAATGCCTGAGAAGCACTAGAACACAACTAGAAATGTAAAGTCAATGTAGTCTTAAAATTATCAGCCTATTACAGGATAAACATCTACATAATATGACTATGACGGCGCACTAGACCGCATTTTTTTTATCCAGTCTAATTTTTCAACACCCACTTGTTGCAAAGACAGTGACTGAATGACAGTCCTGACAGAGATACAGCTATAAAAGAGTGTGACAGCTGTAGAAATTGTAGAACAAAGAAGTATGAGGAAATATGGACCTGACAAGGTAAACAGTTCTAAATTAATTGAAACTGACTACGGTTTTATAGATGATTTAATGTATTTGTCAATAACTGAGTATGCACAAGAACACATTTAACATAAGATGGATTCCTTGATTATTGTGACTTGACTTACAATAATGCATGACTGTAAATCTGAAGTCGAATTGTTAACTGGAGGTCTTTCAAGTGGAATATTAACTATCAAGTCTTCAGCTACAATCTTTGCTATAATGTAACTGAGAGAATTGCCAAAAGATTTAAGATTTCTGGCTTATTCTGTTTCTCCATACTTAAAACTATGTATTACAGCAATTTACACCCCTGAAGAAAATAACCTATGCTAGCACTGAGTTATAGATTTAAGTAGCAAATATTTAGCTGGGTCTACCTAACTAAATTTAAAGAGAATGTCTATTTTTATCATGAGGGAAAACATAATGTGACTCAGCCAATGAGAATTTTATTTGAAACCGATTACCCCTTCACCTAAAGTTTCTGCTGCTGTTTTAATTAATTAATTCATTCATCATACTTCTACAGCACTTCATAAACTTCTTAGTTTCAGACATAATATTAATATTTTGACTTGAAATGCACAATACCGCATCCACGTCCTTGTTCCTTGAAAAAGGTAGATATTAATATTATTCCCACTTTTGAAATATGCATTAAATAATGGCTAAACATGGAATAAAGACAATATTGTTGGTAGTCCTTGTACCACTACAAGTAAAAATCTTGCCCCACAGACGGTTTCTGTAGGAGGTCGTCCAAGAGCTCCAGCACTTCCACCTGGTGTACTTACCATCTGCACTGTATTCAGCAGCTTGCTGCTTAAGATCCTCTAGAAGCAGAGTCTCATCCTTGCATCTGGCTTCACTGCTCTGTGCCAGCTGGTACAGTACGTCTATAGTCCGACTGTTCACTTCATAATATGGTACTGGCTGGTCCCCAAATATCTTATTGAGCCACTGTGTAACCTAAGATATTAAATGAAGCAATTTGTTATTTGTAATTCAAAGGTTCTCGTGTAAGTATTTGTTCGCATGGAATAAAACACTCCAAAGTAGTTTAGTAGTTTCATACTAAAGGGAGGATTTTAAACTAAAATGACAATTGACAATTTTACTGAAAATAAAGGATACAGTAACATTTTAACACTGTGTGATATATAAAAAAAACATTTCGCATGCTGTAGTTTCTTATTTTGGGTTTGATCTATAATTTTCAAGGTATTTAAACGAGGCATAAACATGGGACATTTTAAGATGAAGGTGTAGAAAGTACGTATTTTTTACCAGAGTATATGCTAACTTGGTTGAAAGAACACAAATCATTCCTAGAATTCCTAGTAGGAAATAACTTCTATTTGCTAACGATAAATTTAAGTGATTGGAGTTATTGAAAAAAAGAACAAATGTAAACTATTTTTTTTCATTTACAACTCCATATGTAACCTTATTTATAAATAACTGCATTTAAACTCGATGTTTCAAGTGGGCTACAGAAGTTCCCAGATTTAGCTATTCGCTTATTTCACACCCTTATAACTGGCACAGTATATTAGTAGCGTTACTTTCTTTTTCAAACGTAAACAAAGACTGCCACATTAATGTTAAATGCAACGAAAGTGGAAAAAAGGTCAGCTAGATTGCCGATTGAAGATAAATGAACGTCTCCTACACCGAAATCAAGAGATTAATTATTTTAGCTAATAAATCAACATTACATATACATTTATACTAATCATGCACCGTATTAGACGGTTTACATACCTTGGTCGTCTTTTCGCACATATCAACATTCGGTAAAACCTAAAAACAAATTTATAAAATCTACCCACACGCTATAGCTAACACCTCCAATAATGCAACACGACCGACAGTTTGTTATTTCCTGGACTCCCGCCTCGAAGTTTCTTTTCTGCACGGACGTGAGACCCATGTAATGATTGGTGTTTCGGAAATGACAACCCAATCAGCAACGTCCTCTGATTCTGCCGCATACAAGTTTGTTGGCGCTGCAGCGAGTGAGCTGGCGGCACCAGCAGGACAAGAGAAGGAACAGTTTCATAGGCACAAATTAGAAATATCACTGGTTTCTTTATTAATCTCACTGTGTTGTGACTGTCTTGAACATAATTGTTTTATAGTTATTTGAGAGGAGTGTTGAAGACGGCATCTAAAAATGTGATATTGTTGTTGTTTGAAAAGCATCACTTTTTTAAAATCTATGTTAATATACAGTGCTTTACACAGCATTGCCAAATCAGAAATGGCCTATTGTATTCACCATTGCAAATCTAATATTGCTGTCATGTAAGATATCCTTTGTCGTTGCACAGATCTAGTCAAGCAGTAACTATAGAGTAGTGTTTTTCTGAAGATACATAGAGCTATCAAGATGCAAGCAAGCTTGCAAAGCTGCAATATGCACATAGCTACCCATGAGACTGGCACTAGTGTCTGGAAGTAATTTTTACCAACATAAATGTTCTGTAACGTCCTCTCTCGTATCCGAGTGGTTATTGTTAATTATTTTTATTCTATGCATATGAAGTGTATTATTGTACACGCTAAGCGAAACTATACACAACAATTTTCTCTTGTTTTTAAGTGTATTACTTGCTTACACTGGCATTCGGGTGTGGACCCGACCCAACACATATATGTCTTTTAATCCATATCTTATTTTATTCGCTTTATTGACTCCATGATTTTGGAAGAAGTGGTTACTTTATGTTAATAGGACAGCAACGTTATGCTAGTCTTCCTTGCTTTATGAGCTATCATGTTCCGTAAAATTACCTTCAGTGCTTTTAAACGTATTACATGTTTTGTGTACGTTCTCACTTCGGAAATTTGATACAACCCAAATTGTTTAAATGCAACGGTATCTGCAAAAACTCGAATCTGGGTGTGACAACTGCATTTTAAATGTACGTTATTTTTCTGCTAATATGTGCTGTTCCACCATAAAATAAATTAAAATATCTATAGCAACTCAATCATTACAATAATATGTTAAATTACTTGTATTAAGTCACTTATATTAATTTATCAAATATTAGCCTAATTTTCCACATCTGCAGACATCGTATGAACCTTGTTTTTTGAGAAATCGTTTAATTTACCATAAAGTTTATATGCACTTTTAAAGTGATAAAGTATTTCGAACATGGTTCCACTTCTGAGCTGTCAAGCTCTCTGCATCTCGCCCGCCCTCGCGACCTAAACACAAGGTGACTGAAGCAGGACTTCGTGTCCTAACGGACACACCCGAAGACAAAGGAGTCAATCACTTATTTAAAAATAATAATATATGAAAATAATCTAGAAATGATTAGATTATTGGATTATGAACGCACGGGAATTTTAATTATTTGTCCCATTTGTGAAAAAAAATAAAATTGGGCATGCAGAGAAGTGCTTCCGGGTCCTAGGTAACTAGCCTATACAGCCCCGGCGCTGCACCTCCATCTTCTTCACTCCGCACTGCGAGCTACAGCCGGCCGGTGGAGGAGGTTAAACCAGACAACGTAGTGCAAGATGCTGTCAGTCCGTGTTGCAGCCGCTCTCGCCCGGTCTCTGCCAAGGCGGGCCGGATTTGTAAGCAATATGGTTTCTGTTTTTCCCCGTTTCTGATCCTTTAGGATTTCTTCCTAAGGTTATTCGTAATCTTCTATATCCTGAATGTCAGTGAATGGAGAGGACATGTAAAGCTATGAAGGCCGCCATGTTGCACTTGGGGCCTGAAGTAGCCAACGGAGTAGTGCATGACTTTGAAACCTCTGCATGTTGCTTGGTTTAGGCGTTTTGGTTATTGCATTCATTCCTGCCATCCCATTTAATTTCTGATCGCTTAAGTTATTTGATTTCACATTTGTTAACCAATCACAAAAGCTGAATTTCACTTGTCTCATTGAATGTCATAACTATGAAGGTCAGGGCCTCACGGTGTCTGCAGGTTTTAGGACACCGTTTTGCAGAAAATGCGCCCTTGATGCTGCATTTAATGGTTTGACGTCTTGTGCAAATATTAACAATTTTTCTAAGCGCAATTACAAGTGTTTATTTTAGGGAAAACGTGGATTAGTTAAGTAACAAAAGTGCAGATTGCGAATAGTAAATGTCTTCATTGGACTAACGATCTGATATTATTAAATCATTTTCGTTTACATTTAGGAAACTAATAGACTGTAAATACATTTGATTACGACTATTGACATTCTTTGGATGAAGACTTTATACAGAAACGTAAACATCGGCGTTGTGGGCCCGTCTTTCTTTCTTTTCGTATGGTTTTTGAATGAGCGAAAGCATGTGCAGTGTTTTATTTTCAGGCAGTTGTAAAAGCTTCATCAGATAGTATTGTCCGAAGTTCGTCTTGGAATTTGAACTACTTCCGTACTTGCAATTAGCTAAACATGTTGGGTGTAGATCTTGATTTAGCGCTTGCCTCTACGTTGACTAAGCTTACAGATTTGGATAGTGCATTACCGGGGTATATGAATTTAACTTTCCTCATTCGTCAAGCAGCCTAACAGAATTTGATGTTTAACTGTTTATATTTCCAGGTTTCCAAAAATACTGTAGCTGCTGCTTGTGTAGGTGTCAAGAACCTGCACACCACTACCCCATGGCTGCAGAAGACAGGTCCGTACTGCTGTTGATGAAGAATTGTCTTGCACAGTGCACTATAGCTGTCTCTTGGCTGTTTTGTATGGCTTTAAAAATTATTTTGATTTTTGTGTTGAATGGAAGTTACTTTGTGTCTTACAAATAATGGTTGCAAACAAGCAGAGGCCATTTGGTCAGTTTAGCTCACTTGTTTTTTTAGTAGTTAATTGATCTGGGGATTGAATCTCATCCACTTGTTTAAGAAAACCCAAGTCAAACTATGGTAATGGCTTCCAAACTCCTACAACCCTTTAGTGCAAATTTGTGGCTCCTGGTCTCTTAAATGCATTTTTTGCCCGATAAATATAAAAATTTGCATTAAAGGAAAGATAGATAAAGCACCTTCTGTTTTGAATATCTGGATTGTCATCAAATTTGTGGAATAGTTTGATTTATACTACTTGGGCACAGGCACCTTGTGAAGATCTGTTCTGTTCAGTGATAGTTTTTGAGTTTAGGTTTGGGCAAAGCCTTCACTGTTCTTGTTAGTGCATGACAGAACAAAACATGTTTGTGTTATCTTAGGCACTGCGGAGGTATCCTCTATCCTGGAGGAGAAAATCCTGGGTGCGGACACAACTGCTGACCTGCAGGAGACTGGCCGTGTGCTGTCCATTGGAGATGGTATTGCCAGAGTTTACGGGCTCAGGAATGTGCAGGCTGAAGAGATGGTGGAATTCTCCTCTGGACTGAAGGTAATGACTGGAAAATCAGTGTGAGATTTTCAGCAAACCCTCTGAAGTTCAACTATTTTCTGTAGAGGAAATTTAGTTTTAATACTTTAGAGAAGCCTGTTTTCAAAGTGAAGACATTCACTGCAAAATCTCTCGCATTTAGTGGTGGGGCAATAGTCTATTTAAATGGATGTATTTTTTTTTATCTTTAAGTTTGTTTTCCTGCTTACAGGGTATGTCTCTGAACTTGGAGCCTGACAACGTTGGCGTTGTAGTGTTTGGTAATGACAAGCTCATCAAAGAGGGTGACATCGTGAAGAGAACTGGAGCTATTGTTGATGTGCCTGTGGGGGAGGAGCTGCTTGGCCGTGTTGTTGATGCTTTGGGAAATGCCATTGATGGAAAGGTACATGTTTGGCTTCAATCTGTAGATTTGCATGTACAAGCTGAAATGGTAATGACCTTCACTGTTTTTACTGATGATTAGCTCATTGAGTGGATACCATTCATCTGGTCGATCGTCAGTATGTGCCGAAGACCATCTTTTTCTGAAGCATGCGTTTGAAAGTCTTTTGTATAACTAGTAAATACTTTAGATTAAAAGCCATTAGGAATATTCATTAAAGTTTAAATCTCCATCTCTTGTGGTTCTTCATAGACTTACTTCATGTCTGGAGAAATGTTTTAGGTGTATAAATGATCCTTTAAAGATGCACGTCATAGTTATTCTTGCGTGTTCTTCTCCAGGGACCTCTGGGTGCAAAGATTCGCAGGAGAGTCGGGTTGAAGGCTCCTGGTATCATTCCCAGGATCTCTGTGCGTGAGCCCATGCAGACGGGAATCAAGGCTGTTGACAGCCTGGTGCCTATTGGACGTGGACAGAGAGAATTGATCATTGGAGACCGACAGACAGGGTAAGGTTTAAAACACCTTTACCTTTGGTTATCTTTGCTCTAAACACTAAAGATATAGCATTCAGTTACATACGGGGGAAGCCAACTTGCACTTCCCTTGCACCAGTACTGTTGGACCATAATGGTAACACACTTATGGATTTAGGAACATGAAACCAAGATTTCTACTTAGTGTTCTTTCAGTTTATAATTTAATTTCTGACTTATTTTCAGTGCTTTTGTTGCTTAAAGATTGATGAGGTTTGCAATTTCATACATAGGAAAACCGCCATTGCCATTGACACCATAATTAACCAGAAGAGGTTCAATGAAGGGACAGATGAGAAAAAGAAGCTGTACTGCATCTATGTTGCCATTGGGCAGAAGAGATCCACTGTTGCTCAGCTTGTCAAGAGGCTCACCGATGCTGGTGAGTTATTTCTGATGTGGGGGATTTGAATGTTTGACGAGACCTTTTCTGAGATGAGCTTTAAGCTGAAGCTGTGCTCTTGTAGATGCCATGAAGTACACCATTGTGGTATCTGCCACTGCCTCCGATGCGGCTCCCTTGCAGTACCTGGCTCCTTACTCTGGCTGCTCCATGGGAGAGTACTTCAGAGACAACGGCAAGCACGCCCTAATCATCTATGATGACTTGTCCAAGCAGGTCAGTAAGCAAAGGATCTATGCGTATGGATCTCCTCTTTTATAGTATATTAAGTGTCCTGTGCAAAACCAAATGTATACCTCAAAACCATTTTTAATGAAGTAAGCAGTAGTGCGCTTTGAATTTAGTGAACAATAAACATAGATCTGAGTATGGATCAATGTGGTTTCTGAGCCCTTATAACCATAGTTAAGACTTTTTCTTGATCTGATATCTTTGAAGAAAGGAAGAAAGTTCAAATTGCACGTTCAAATGCTGGCTTGTTTCCTCGCAGGCTGTAGCCTACCGCCAGATGTCTCTGCTGTTGCGTCGTCCCCCTGGTCGTGAGGCGTACCCTGGTGATGTGTTCTACCTGCACTCCCGTCTGCTGGAGAGAGCAGCGAAGATGAATGACAACTTTGGTGGTGGCTCCCTCACTGCCCTGCCTGTCATTGAGACTCAGGCTGGTGATGTGTCTGCCTACATTCCGACCAATGTCATTTCCATCACTGATGGCCAGGTCAGTATGCGACCCGTGCTCTTTTGTGCATCACGAGCGCGTTCCAATTCCAGCCTAAAAGCTGGGGAAAAAAGGAATTGAAACCATTCCCACCATTCATTTTTTCTGTTTGGTTTCCTAAGGTTATATTTTGAGAATTCTTGTTGGGGTGTGGGAGATAGCCTTTTGGAATGTAATTCCAATTGTATCCAAGTGTATTCTGGAAGTTCCTTAATTAAGAGGAAACATGTTGCATATTAAAACCTTACTGTTGTAAGTAGTGTAAAGTTTCCAAATATTAAGCTGTACAATTTACATTACAATTAAGTGGTTAAGAAACCTGAATTTCCACTACTACTCGATCCTGAAATAGAATCTACATTTCTTAAGACTTCCATAAGTAAATGCTTTAAGAGTAACTGGTTGCAGTCTTGGGGACTGACTTTTAAACTTGTCTTTTCAGATCTTCCTGGAAACAGAGTTGTTCTACAAAGGTATCCGCCCTGCCATCAATGTCGGTCTGTCTGTGTCCCGTGTAGGATCTGCTGCCCAGACTAGAGCCATGAAGCAGGTTGGTCTTGGCCCTGAAAAAATTGGATATTCTGCAAAGTGATTCAGATGAGGTCTTGATGTCTGCAATTCTGTCACCAGGTAGCAGGAACCATGAAGCTGGAGCTGGCTCAGTACCGTGAAGTGGCTGCCTTTGCCCAGTTCGGTTCAGATTTGGATGCTGCTACCCAGCAGCTGCTGAACCGAGGTGTCCGTCTGACCGAGCTGCTGAAACAGGGGCAGTACTGTAAGTATCAGCCTTTCTGAAATTCTTAAAGTGCTTAGTGCAGTGAGGGAATAAATTTCTCAGTTTTGTCCTTCGTAACATTTGCCAAGTGGAATTTTTTTATGTGAACATCTTAAGAAATTGATGCATTTTTTTCCCCCTTCAGCTCCCATGGCCATTGAGGAGCAAGTAGCTGTTATCTATGCTGGTGTCAGGGGCCACCTGGACAAACTGGAGCCCAGCAAGATCACCAAGTTTGAGAAGGTTTTCCTGCAACATATCCTCAGCCAGCATCAGGATCTGTTGGCCACAATCAGGTATGGGGCCTGGGTGGGCAAAGAACTAAACTTCATTTAGTTATGTCTGAAATAACACTGTGGATGAGAGCTTGTAAGATGGAATTCCATTGCTTGACCTTGTTTCACTACTTTTTCCTCAGGTGCTATGCTTTGTAAAATAGGTAGTTGGCATTGTAATGTCTTAAATCTGGGTCGAAAACATCATGTTGGGTTGCTTGGCTTTCAAATCAAATACTGTTCTAGCTCTTGCTTATTTGTCTAAAACCAGGTGTGGTACAGCTGCATAGCTGAAGTGTATATATAAAGTTTGGGCTTTTGTAACAATGTAATATTTAAGAGGTGAGGCATTTTATTATCCAATACTAAAATATTTTCTCTCTCCTGTCAGGGCGGACGGCAAAATCTCAGAACAGGCAGATGCAAAATTGAAGGAGATTGTCCTGAACTTCCTGTCCACCTTTGATGCATAAATCCTGTTCTACTTACTGGTCGGCTGTTTTGTCAATGTTTGCATTGTGCTGCAGTTTAACTTTATATGAACTTTAACAATTAAGAAAGCATTTCATCAATGTACAGATTATTTCTCTCTGAGAATAAAGTGTTCCAACCCCAGGACGTTGTTTTTTGTTTTATTGGAACACAATGTTTTGAATGTAGTTTGCACAAAACAGAATAAACATGACAGAACTTTGAGAGCAAGAAAGAGACTTGTAGACGGCATTAATGAAGATTAGGTGCTTGGAACAGCACACAAAAATTGGTAAACTAAGTAAAAATTAAGGTGTTTTGCAGGTTTGCATCTCCAGTAGTAGTGTTGTACAAAACCTTGAATTTATTCATCTTTATACCTTTTTTTCCCCTAAACTGAAATATGATGAAGGCCTTTCTTTAAAAAAGGCCTCATCTGAATGTATTCTGAAAAATATTTTGAGGAATTGTTCTTTGTGTTCTCAAACCTTTCTTCAGTGATTACTGACTAGCTAGTCAGTAAATTGCAGTAGTGAGTTGAGATATAAATTGCATAACCATTTGTGAGGGTTTGATATCACTAGGAAATTTAAAATTTCTCACGTGCAAAAATGTTAATTTAAACATGCATATATGCTTGTGTGTATGCAATACACTTGTCTGCTTATTTAGTTTGGTAATGTATAGATTCTAGTGAGACCTGATGATTTTTTTGTTCAAACCCTCCCACTTTGAAGATTACCATTCATTTTGGCAAATGGGGTGAAGAGGTGATCACTACATGCTTTTGTCAAGGGGCATGTCTCACCCTTTATGTTGGGAGTCACTAGACAAGTGATGTCATTCTTGTAATGCTACAAGCTCACAAGGGCCCAACAATTTTCAGTGCATTGGTCACTATTGTGCAGTTGTGTAATGGAACTCGGCCAGTCATTAGCACTATTGTTATATCTAGAAATGGCAACTGTACTGTAATGTAATTTTGGATGTGTTGCTGATAACCTGTTGGAAGATTATGGTCATGCTCTCATTGGAGCTATGGGGGAAAATATTAAAACCTCTCACCTGAGATGTATGACTCCCTGACAATTTTTTTGTTCTTGTTTTGTAGCATGATTAGTGACTACAGGTAGATGCAAGTCCCTACCTAGGGAATATAGAGTCTTTGGCAGGAGCAGTCAGTTCAAACACTTTTACAACCATTGTTGGTTCAGTCTGGAATGAGGTATAAAAATGTTATTTTAGCTGAAGTAATAAAGATAGATTGGTGTCTTGATGTGGTACTTGGATATGTATCACACAAAGGAGATACACATCCATTAGTACTTCTGACTATCTTGAGTTTGGTCTGAATCTAATGTAGAGCCAGTTCAACATTCCAAGCAACCGGTTGTCAACTGGTGTTCACTTGACTTAAAGTTCTGAGTTCATGGGAAAAGATTCTGTAATATAGATTTACCTGATATAACATTTTGCCAAATAGGCAGATTTTATTCCTCTCCTGGTTTACACAGACCTAACCCTTTACGTGCTGCAAGTGAAAAAAATTTCAGGTAATGAAATACAGCTCCAAGACTGAAATTAGTTTAATTGTTCATGTAGTGGTGGTGTGATCACAGTAGGGCAGAGATAATCGCTTACATGTATAATCAATACATGGTCTTGAAACCAAAATCATATAGTTGAAAACCAAAAACCTCAATGTATTTGCTGTAAGCTTGAAAGTACTCTTGTCTGTAGAGGCTTGTGCATCTCACAACCTTCTCATTGTGGTTAATGTGGAAGTTGCACCCTGTGGACAAAGGTATCCTTTAGTGAGACTATTTCTTCAGCTCTAGGAGTATTAAAAAAAATACTGACCAACAGACTACCTTCTGTGACTCCATTCCCACACTGTTCCAATGAGACTCCCTTGGCTGATAGACCTGAAACATTTCATTTCTGTTAAACACAGCAGGGAGTTTAGCATGAGGTAATTGTAGTGGGTAAACTGCCTGCTAAGCTCAAATTGACTGCTACTTAGAATGAATGCTTTCAAGCACTGGCAGTGCTCTGGCTTAGTGTCAGTAATATGCAAGGTCATGCTGCTGGGTAGCAAAGAGGGAAAACATACAATTTGTAAAGTACACACCACAGCCCTCTTCCTTTCAGATAGCCAGCTAAAAACATTTTATACAGATGTAAAGTGGATCTAAAAATAATGTCACCACCTGATAGTCAAAAACCAATATTCATTTATTCTGCCATGCAAAAATAGAAAAAAGACCAGCTGTATTTCTGCAAAACTCAAGCATTATAATTGGACTAAAAGCACTATTTTAACAAAACATTGCCTTCAGAAGTATTTACATGTAGTGTAGGATTATCTTTAATATTAGACCTTTTTAAATAGAAACTTGTTTTATGAACTGCTAATTTTTTTAGCTTAGTCATGATCTGAGCATCCTTCTTTTCCGAGAACTGTGAGGATGGATTATTGAACCACAGATGTAGAGCACCTATTCAACCCAGCAAGGGATTAGACCTCTTTTCAAGGGGCTGTATTACCATAAATAGATTTTGTTTTTCAACGGTCAGTCGCTTACTCCTGGTAATTCACAGCAGCAAAGGACCAGTCCCATTGCAGGGCATGCACACAAACAGATACAGTTAGAGAAGCCTACCTAGCATATCTTTGGAATGTGGGAGGAAGCTGGAGCTCCTGGCTAAAAGGCATACAAACATGCATGTAGGAACATGCAAACTCCAAACAGAAGGCATTTCAATCTAGAGCCAAAGCCAGGAGCTAAGCTGGAATCAATTCAGCAGAACTAAATACGTGTCACCCACATTGAGTTAAACATTATTGCATATTATATACAGTTTATATGTTATAAATATTATACATCATATATAGTATAACATAGCATGCCTAATAAAGATGTAAAATTAGCTTAGAAAATATGTCTCTTTTTAATGATTTTAAAATGGGAATTTGTAACTGTCTTAATGCTGTATTCAATAATGTTCCAGTAGAGGGGGCTATTTACTGTATATTTCTAACCACATGGCATTACAGCTGAAGGTGCATATACATACATAAAAACATCTTTAAAATTACAGTTATTTTACATTTTGTAATTTCCTAAAATCAAGGAATGAATATAGTGCATTTATCTCTATAAGAACAAGATGAAAATGTTGACCGTTTTCAATGGGTAACCTAAATATAAGAACATACAAATAAAACATTCCTTTAATTGGTCTGGATAAGTGTATCAAAATGACTGAACTTCCTTTAATTTTCTGTTTCCTGACTATGATCTTCCTGTAAAGCTGTCTGTAAGGAAGTAGGCAGTTATTTTATTTCTCAGCTTTGTTAGGTGTGTTTACAGTTGCTTTATGTGTGTATAGCGTTTACAGATATTAACAGAATTTACAGATACAATATTTACAGAATACATACAGCATACAATGCGAGAGTGTATATGTACATGCAATAGGTAAGTATATACAGATACATTGTGTATGTCTAAATATGCTAAAAGTTATTTAGTTAAAGATTAAACAACTTCCCACATTCCTGGGAACTATCCTAGCATAATAAATTAAAGCATAGAATTCAGTATGTGGTTCTTAATTTATTGGCTTGAAATAATCATTTTATTTAGTAAGATATCAGCATGTCTCCATAGATAAGATGCCCATCTTAGAAAAATCTTTTTCAACACTCCAAACAACACTCCAAAATCATACATCTTTCCTAAATAAATGGTAGAATATACGACCATTTTCCCCTTTTAATATAGCATATCCATTGACAGTAGTCATCAAATGAAAATAATTTCAACAAACGCACCTTATTTCAATAATACAACCTTAAAAAGAAACTAAACAATTCCTAACCTGAGAACACTAAAGTTGTTCTCCTGTAAACTTCCTGTAAACATTGCAACAGAGATATTGACACAGAACAGTTCTCATTTTCACTCATGGGAAGGCCTGCTGTCCTGTGGTTCAACTGTATCTATTCTATCCTATTACACCCTGGAGCTGACTCAGATAAGTTGGTCATTGCTTTTCAGTTCTTTTGAATACACACCCTCTCCTGCTTAATCTATCACAATAGGGATCGCTCAATACACTTGGTAACATACTGTAAAACTAATATGTGCTTTACACCAGTAACCGTCCATGATAAAACTGGTGTTACTCAAGTTCCTCATGACATGCAGATTTCTCATCACATCTTATTAGTATACTTGAGTGAAGATTTTGAATTGGTAATCTTTGTTAGATTTTCTGCATATACTGTATCACTTATTCTAAGGAATTAGGGCAAAATGGGTTTCCCAACGTTAATGCTAATAATTTATTCTCATCTTAAATCTGTCCTAAATATACTGATGGAAAAAAGAAACGTTAAATTTTCTGGAATGAGAATACTATAGTTATAGCTTATGTACCTTCATAAAAAAGTCGTCAATTTGTTTTAAGCCCTCTGACAGCAATACAGCTTGTACAGTGAGGCATTGCAACTTGCCAATCACACAAAAGCTCGTTATGTGCAATTTTATCCAACGAGGTCCAGGTGGAACAATGCCCGATCAGGTTACCTTTAAAAAGGCATTAATTGAAAGCTTAGGTCACTGCAAGAAAATGGACACACAGTAGTTTTTTGTGCATTCCATAATGCCTCGAATGTCACCAGAAGCAAGGGAGAGGGCCATTGGCATGCTGCAGGCAGGCATGTCATGTGCCAGTGTTGCCAGACACTATGGAGTAAGCCGCTCCACTGTGTTCCGACTGCAGAGAAAGTTTCCGCAGATTGGCAGGACAGATGACCATCTAAGATCCAGTCGGCCTCGAGTGACCACACCAGAGCAGGAGAGACACATCAGACTGGTCCATCTGAGAGATCGTTTCAGATCTGCCACCCGCACTGCTGCTGAAACTGCCAGCAGACACATTGCCCGCATCAGTGACAGGAAAGTGAGGCTCCATGCTGCTGGCCTTAGAGCAGGGCGACCTGTTAGAGCCCCTCTGCTCACATCTCCTAGATGACAGCCACCTGGCTTGGGCCAGACAGAGGCTGTGATGGACTCGTCAGCAGTGGCATCAGATCCTCTTCACGGATGAGTCACTCTTCAGCCTGTTCCTCGCAGACGGGATAGGTGTGGAGGAGGAGATGTTGCATTTCTTTTTTCCATCAGTATAGATACAGCTATGCGCCAATAGTACTTTAGCTTTTTCTGCTATAGTATTTTAAGAAATGAAGGATGTTATACAATACTTTAACAAGAATCTACAAGCAGGTACTCTGGACTGGGGTCATACTAATCAGAAAAAAACAGTGTTATAACTATATTAATCATATTTTCTCAGATAGCATGGATTTAGAAAGAGTATATCTTGTTTAACTGCATTACAGAATTTTTTGAACAAGCAATGGTAGCAGTGGTTACAATAAACGCCTATGAAATACTACAATTCCATGGAAAAAAAGGTTTGTGAGCCCTCTAGTCTGGCTCATAGTCTCATATATTTTAGACTTTAAACATAATTATGTGGGCAGCGTGGTGATGCAGTGGTTACCATTACTGTCTCACAGTGGTAGGGCCTTAGGTTCAATTCCAGACCTGGAGCACTACCTGTGTGGAATTTGAGTGTTCTCTCCATGTTCACTTGGGTTTTTGCTGGGTGCTCTGGTTTCCTCCCAGAGTCCAAAACATACTGGTGGGTTAACTGGCTTCTGGGAATATTGGCCCAGTTGTGTGTATGTTTATATCTGTGTGTTCCATACGATGAACTGGTATTCCATTCAGGGTTTATCTTGCTTTGTACCCACTGATTACCAGGATAGGCTCTGGTTGCCCTGCAACCCTGAATTGGATAAAGTAGCTAGAAACTGGATGGATGGATAACCTGAAATCAATGTATAATGCAAAGACATAAGAAACGTGGATTATTTAATTAACAAAATTATTTTATAGAAAATATCCTAATGTGAATAATAATAATAAGTTATCACAGTAACTGGTGGCACCTCCTTGAGCAACATTAGGCATTTCCTGCAACTTTTTATCAGTCTCTTGCATCAGTTTTCAGGAATGTTGGCCCATTTGTCCTTACATGCTTCAGGTCAGTGAAATCTGATGGTTTCTTTGCATGAAGAGTTTGCTTCCGACTGTACCCTAACATTTCATTGTGGTTTTAGATCCATACTTTGACATGCCCAATCCAAAATGCAAACTTTCTTCTTTTGCTATTGCTCGTTTGTTTAGGGTCATTTTCTTGCTGCATGACCTTATTTCGGCTCTGCTTCAGTTGACGAATGGATGACCTGCTATTCTGCTCTTTAATTTACTAAACATAAATATAGATAACGTGGTTCCATTGATGATTGCAAGCCGTCTGAATCTGGAGGTAACAAATCAGCCCCAAGCTATGAATTTTCCAACACGATGCTTGATGGTCAGAATGAATTTCTTTTGTTGGAAGGAAGCTTTTTGGCCACACTGACACTGGCTACAGAGAGGCCTGCAGATCCCTAGATGTGACACTAGGATTCTTAGATGATTTAGCTGCTTGCTCTTGGGAAGATCTTGGCAGGATGACTGGTATTGTGTAGAGACACCATTTGTTGACATCTGTCTGACAGCTGATGGATAGAGCTCCAAATGTATAGAAATTGCTTTATAACTCTTCCCAGACTGATCAGCATCAACTACTCTGTTTTTTTAAGTCCACTGAAATTTGATTGTGGCATAAGGTTGTTCCACTAACTTGTGTAGGGCAGATCAAACTCCCATAGTTTCTAGCCATTATACTGTATAAGACAAGGTTATCCAGACTCAGGCCTTGTTTACTTATTACCCAATTATTCAATCACCTGATTCTAAGTTACCATTATTTTCTCCATGCTGTTGCACAGAGAAAAAAACTTTCGAATGAACATTAATGTAGAAAAATGCAGAATATTATATGTACTGTAGGCTCCTAAATGTACATGATTGGAGACACTGGCCTTGAAGATGCAACTTTTTTAAAGGTTTAGGTATTTGCACTTATCAATGTCCTCATCTTGAAATGTGACCAAATGATAATGAAAGCGTATATAGTAAAAAAAAAAGCAGAATTTAATTAGGGTATAATGTTACAATTATACAACTTACACTGGTAAGACCTCATTTAAAATATTCTGTACAGTTTTTGTCACTAATTCATCTCTTTAAACATGAACGGAGGAATCTCTGAATTTAAAAATCATTAAAAAACCTGAAAATCACACTGAAATTTAACCAGAGTACCAGATCAGGAGCAATAATGAAACAGGGGCCTGAGGACACATTGTCACAATCGTCATCCTCCTCACAGGGCGCTCCGCCCGTTTTGTATTTTAGTTTCATTATCACGTTCACCTGCCGCTTGTTCCATATATTATTTAAGCCAGAAGCTCAGGGCTCTGCATTGGAAGATGGATGCCTGGAGGCCCGCCTAGCATCAGGTCGCCCTAAGTCCGTGGCTTGAAGGCATAGGCTTCCGGTTGTCACGCCCTCTGTAGCCAGAGGGCGCTCCTTCTCTGTCCTATCCCTAGTTTCCTGTGCTTTCCTCTCCTTCCGGTGTCTCTCTCTCTGGGGCTATATATTTCCGGGTCACTTATTCTGCTTCACTCAGCATTGTCGTTTGGATGTCCAGAGACCCGCCTAGCACCAGGTCGCCACTCCGTCCGTGGCCTGAGGGCATAGGTTTCTATACGGCACTCCAGAACTCTTTGAACTGCTGAGCCCCAGCTAACTCCCCATTCCGCCGCCTCGCATAGGGTCTTTTTCCGCTCTCCTGCCATTCCACGGTTCGTCCTTTCCGACATCCGTGGCACCGGTTGGCATCCTGACCTAGCTGAGTCCGGGGCTCGGAGCGCCTGGCCTTGTCATTCCATTTTTAACTTCCTAGTCCCAGATCCTGTTCTTGTTTTTACTCTCGTCTCGTCTTGGATGGATCACCTGGTTTTGGATTTTGGACTGCTCCTGGATTTCTTACATTGGATTGTTTTTGGACTTGTTTGCCTGCGCTCCCGTCTTGCACCTGATCACTGTCGGCACCGCCCCCTGTTCGCCATCCCTTCTTTTCCTCACTGTGTTTTCCCTGTAGCCCTGCTCCAGCCACTTCCGGATTATACCATCTGCATATGGTCCTAAATACACACTACACGGGAGTCAGGACCGGCTCCCGTGACACACATGACAATTAAGGATAGCACTAAGGGTATGTTTCTCTGGAAAAAAGAAAAAAAAAGATCCTTATCTTGATTAATTCTGCTCTTCTATATATACACTGTCTTATCTTATCTTATCATCTCTCCATCTTCACCCTTGCAGCAGCTCCCTTGCTCATTCCTCACAAAAGTCAGAGGGTGTTCGGTCAGCTTCATCCTTACTTTCAGGCTGTCAATTTGTCAGCTGGGCAAGTTATGTCAAATAATTTCTAACACATTCGTCCCACTATCGCATTCATCAGGATCTAACCAACTACTGATGAAGCACATTCTCTTCTAGACAGAGATGGATGAAATGTTTGGATTCTCAGGAATCTGCTATCAACCATACAAGCAAGATGGACAAAATACATACTGTACCTCCTCTTGTTAGTAATTTTCTTTATTCTGTTTTATAGCTACTCTTGTTTGTAGTCTTCTTTATGTGTAATGTTCTATGTTCTATTCATACTGCATAATTATACTCCTGAATATTTTTTAAATGGACTATGCAAACTTCTTTTTTTGTCCTCGTGTAGTACCAATAACAACAACTTCATCAACATTTCAGTCTTAAAAGAAGACTTTAACAT
This sequence comes from Atractosteus spatula, assembly GCF_055471065.1. NCBI lineage: Eukaryota > Metazoa > Chordata > Actinopteri > Semionotiformes > Lepisosteidae > Atractosteus > Atractosteus spatula. The sequence continues at coordinate 53,452,452 of NC_142708.1, read as the reverse complement.
TAAATATACATACTGTATGCATTGATATATGCTGTATACTGCATACTGTATACCGTACTGTATATTCCACTTACTGCAATGTCTAATATTCCAAACTTCGGTATAGCTGCTTGTGTGTTGGCTTGATACAATGTATAAAAATATAATTTTACCACCACAAGACATCAACAGCATCTCAAGATGTGCCCTTATAGAGATGTCGAGATTTATAAGATTTAGCTGCTTCTTCCTTGTTGTAATGGACTCTTGCTTATGGTTACAATATAGTCAATATGCATTGTACAAATGATTTTACTAAAATAAAACCATAACATTCATATAATGAAGTTAAAGTGACCAGCATGACTTCTTTAATTAAGGACAAAAAATTGTCTGTTGTTAAATATAGCCAAGGCAATCAGACAATTGTATTGTCTATGTTTTTTTTTCAGGCAGGTACAGGCAGAATAAAGGTATTAGTGAGATATGGAAGAAATGACATAAAAATAAAAGTTTAAGAAAAATGTCTTAGAAAAAGGTAATATACAGTACATGATTTCCCATTGTGTCTACTTGTCTTATTATATCCTTGATTATTAATGTTCTATATAAAGAATTTCAGAATCCTTATTTACTGTCTGAAAGTCTAGATTTTATTCCTTAGGCCAGATAGAAACCATTCCATGTAATATTAAAATGTAATTCCCTTTCCATTAGTGAACTACTGATACAGTATATGAAGAAGGACAAGAAACAGAGAAAAAATAACAGATACCCAAAGGTAAAGTCACAAATGTAAATGTAAAAGTCTATTTGCTCAGTACAGAAGATATGGTGATCTAGAAAAAAACATTACCAATAAAAGCCTTTATTAAGTTCTCATTTGTTTTCATATCCCCACACGCACAGTTGTTTGCATTATGAAACAATTTAAAAACGATACATAAATGGGGAAGATAAGTTGTTGTAACTATCAGGGAAAGTAGGAGTAAAAATACCTTGATAGAGAAGTGCAGTGTCATGCCAGCACTGTGTACTTCATGATACCTTTGTTACCCAGTCACATTTAACTTCATCTGCTGTCAGTACATCAAAACTATTATCTTGTAGACCGCAGATAAACTCTCAAATTGTTTTTGTAAAATAATGAATATATTATGATTTTCAGATTTGATACCAAAAATATTTTGAGATAAAGGTTTGGATGTGGCATGGAACTGATTTGTACAAAAACAGTATTACACTTCCTTTTTTAACTGTTATTAATATGAAACCTCAAGAGTAAATAACATGCTTTTTGTTTGACTCATTTGTTTGACAAATTCTTTGTAAGTAACTATATTCAAATTTCTCTATACAAATACTACAAGGAGCTCAGCATTTATGTAAAATTAATAATTAATTCCTTAGATGTACTTAAAACTCTGAATCTGATCAATTAGAACTTTGTAAAGACAAAAATAGCTTTAACCTGTTCTCAAGAATCACTGTGAAGCCTAACTATATGCAAGAGTTTTGAATGTGGGTTTCTATTTTAAGAAATTACGTGTCGGTGAGCCAACACTATTATTAACTACTGCTATGACGGACTTTAGGACCCGGAAATACGGTTTAAAAAGAAAACAGTTTGAGGAACTACTGCTACAGTAAGAGCTCACTCCTTAAACGGAGCAGAAATATTTCCTTGGCTGTGATATTAAAATCCTATTCCCTTTGCACTGTTACATAAAAGGGAACTGGAACGGCTACTGTAACATAAAAGGAAACACATACATGAAAACATACAAGAAAAGAGTTACCTTTTTCTTTTGACATCAAAATCAAAATGAAAGAATTACACTTTAAAGGCAATTTCTGGGTAAGTGAATTTATGTTCGTTACTTAAACCCAAATGACTGTCGATTCTGTAATACTTTTGTAAAGCAATTTATTGCACTTTAAAATTTGTTGCCAAGTTGACCAGTCGGGAAATAATGAAAGCAGTTGACCTCTGCATACGTTCAGTTAATGAAACTGAAGGTGAAAAGAAAATTGTGATTTATTATTTCTGATTTCTAATGATATCGGCGAAAGAAAGCTTTTATGCATTTTCTTCAGTAAATATGCAAAACGTATTAACTTGTATGAAACATATTCGTATGTGTTTGTTCCATATTACTTTTTGTGCGACTTTAAAAGTCTTAATCACAGATTCTATATAGATTATATGTATTTGATATTACATCCTCCTCTAAAATTGCATATAGAAATAATTTGCTGCTCACCGTCTTGCTTGTTTCTGTTCTGTGCCCGGAGCTAGTGATTCAGCTTCAAAATATTTTTCTTTTTGGAACTGGCACACAACGCGAGAAGATAATCTGTCTGCTGGAGTTGCTGAAATGTTACTGTAGATTGGGAAAAGGTAGATACAACGCTGTAGGATCCTTTACCAAATTCTTCACTTCGCCTCGCTCACTTCTCACTTCACACTTCACAAACCTCACACTTCACGAACAAGTGTGAGCTGGAGTTTGAAATTATGACCCGCATATGCAACAAGGCTATTGCAGAGAAACATGAAAGGAAAACACGGTTTAGGTAATAGCATATCACAACTGTCTTACATCCTTTAAAAAGGTCATTTTATATACAGTATACAGTATACCGTTCCAACAGTGTTCCAATCCTAAATATGCCCATAAGAGTCTTTTATTTATGTTTTGACTTTTTCTTAGTAATTAACTTTATAAGTATAACCCAAGCCTTTATTCTCATCATTTAACAGTTTATGTTTACTGATGTAAAATTTAATGTATCACTCACATGCCTATTTTTTGCAGCTCATTTGCTGCATAGTAATTAGTAGAATTAGTTCTTTTGCAATTGTAACATGTGGATTTTCATGGACTGCACAGCGGGTAGTACTGTTGCTTCACAGATCCAAAATTCTGGGTTGAAGTCTGGATCCATGGGTGTGGAGTTTGCATGTTCGCCACTGCTTTGTGTGGGCTAACTCCAGTTTCCTCCCACTCGTTGTTCAAGTCAATTGGCATCTGTCAGTTGCCCCCTCCGTTGTGTAATTTCAGTCTGCTGGGTTAGACTAACTCATTGTGATTCTTTAAGGTACTTCACAGTAGAACCATGGTAAGAGGGTAATTGCTGACAGGGTATGGTAAGGTACAGTGATGTAAATGACTTTAGATCTGACATAATACATTTTATTATACATATCGTGCATACGTAATGCATGGAGCTGTGCTCAGCAGCTATATCACCCTGTAACTCAACCCTGTAATGGCAGCCCACTGAAGCTCAGCAGGTGTGAGCCTGACCAGTATCTGGATGGAGACCTCCTGGGAAAGCTAAGGTTGCTCCTGGAAGAGGTGTTAGTGGGGCCAGTAGGTGGCACTCACCCTGCGCTCTGTGTGAGTCCTAATGCCCCAGTATAGTGTAACACTAGTACTACTATACTGTAAAAAGGGTGCCATCCTTCGAATGAGACATAAAACCAAAGTCCTGACTCTTTGTGGTCCTTAAAAATCCAAGGGTGTTTCTCAAAAAGAGTATGGGTGTTACACTGGTGTTCTGGCCAAGTTCATGACCTCCTAATAATCCCCATCTATGAATTGGCTTCATTACTCTGTTCTCCTCACCACTGATAGCTGATGTGTGGTGAGGCACTGGTGCTCTATGGCTGCAGGTGGGTGCTGCACATGGGTGGTGGGGGGCAGTGCCCATTACCTCGAAAGTGCTTTGAGTGGTGTGCCCAGAAAAGCGCTATATAATTGGAAAGATTATTTTAAATTAAAGCTGGATTTGATTGGACAGTTGACAATCCCTGTCCCCAAGAGACCAAGATTTGCCCCAGAGTAGAAATCTAAACAATCTAGTTTTCAAGGGGACGACATCACTTCTGTAACACAGTCACCGCGCTGAGTCCTAATACACTTCCACACAATGCTTTACGTGCATGAATGGACCCCCCTCATTCACTGAAGTGCATCACCATGTGCGACTGCACAGCAGGTCAGGTGGAGAAGTGAGAAATGACTTTGCCAATTAAATTCAAGGGGAATGTTAAGAATGCCGCAATGGGATCTTAAATGACGAGTACTCTGGGCCTTGGTTTAGTGTCTCATGTAAAGGACAACACCACCTACCACACAGTGTCCTTGTCCACCAGTTTTGGAGTACTGGTTTGGAAATTTTGAACAAAAAAGAAGAGTGCTACTGTACCCCCTAGTCCAGCAGCTTTACTTAAAGCAGCAAAAATCAGGCGCAGCTTTGGTTTGCTTCTGACATACTGTATGTTGAATTCAGGCTAGAAGGTGGTAACACTGTTTATGTGTACACATTAATATTTTTATCAGTATGTTATGTGTTTACCAGTTCTTCTGTAACTTAATTTCTCCTCGAGCACCTCTATAACTGTTCACAACTATAGATTTATTAACATTCTACTTCTTTAAGTAGTACAAGTTACCTTACTAATACAACAATCTGAAACCTCTAAAAGATTATATCAGGTACACTACACAAAAAAGGAAACTACATAATGAAATCTTGAACAAGTTAATGTTTCACGTTCCATAAACATGAGATAGGGATTGTTCTCTAGTTTAGGCACTATTGACCCCTTTTTTACTTTTAAGGAACAAATATTTCTGGCCTCATTCAGGTTATAATTTATGAGGACTGGAATCTGATTTAACAATTTCCACAGGTTCTGCTGAGCATTATCTAAATAGCCAATTTAAAAATATCAACAAAGTACCGTTCCAAAATATTACAAGGTAAAGCGATGGAATACTGATGTGCTGTTGCTCAGCCTTTTGGACTGCAAAAAAATTAAATAGAAGTAAATATTAAGAGTAAAAGTCATCATGTTTCACTGGACATCTTAGATTTCAGTTCTCATTTTTTCCTGTTGTTTGCTAGATGTAAGTTTTGTTTTCCAAATTGGATTTGTTTTCTTTATAATATTCATATTAACAAAGATGTTGAAGATTGGAAAGAAAATACATGTCTAATGCGGTACACACGGTATTTATTCGGATTTAGAAAAGTACTAACTCATATAAAAAAGTACATATCGTGAAGAAGGCATTGTTTGGTAATACTTTAAAGGGTGCTCTAAATCACAATTTCTAAGTTTATAACAGTTATCAACAATGAAGTAGCCATTAATAAAGTACTGTATGTATAACTGACAAATACAGGTCTTCAGTTTAAAACTATACCATCAATTATTAGTGAGGGCCACTTATTATTGTTACTCTTATTATTGTGAGTTTATTCACATTGTATTAATATTCCTGTCTTGTCTTATGAATTATGAGGGTTTTATACATGAATTCACTATGACCCTACTAAAGTGTTACTGATTTAATACCCTAAGTGTGTTTTATAGACTGAGTCTTGTTCTTAAGTAGGTAGTTCAGTAATCCTGTAATTTCAAAAAACACCAGTACTCATCTTGTATGTTTGACAAAGGCAGTAAAGGTATTGCAAATGTATGTAAATGTTTGAAAAAGTAACGGACTTTGTCAAAGTGCATAAAAAAGAACTAGCACACTGCAGTGTTGGGTAATATGGTGGCGCAGTAGTTAGCATTGCTGCCTCACAGTGCTGGTTCCCTGGGTTTAGTTCCAGACTTGGGTGCTGTCTTTGTGGAATTTGTGTGTTTTCCCCATGCGTGTGTGTTTCCTTCCAGAGTCCAAAAACATACTGGTGGGCTAATTAACTTCTGGGAAAAATTAGCCCTGATATGGATGTGAGTGTGTTGTGTCTGTCCTGCGATGAACTGGTGTCCCATCCAGGGTGTACCCTGCCATGTGCCTGTTTCTTGTCACAATAGGCTCTGGATCCCCAACAAACCAATATAGGGTAGTTCACCCCCTGACCCCAGTATAGGAATTCAAAATATACTGTACGATACAATTACAGGCCTCTTTATTTTGCAGAAAAGATGGCTTGCACACTTTTATACCAATTATATTCTTATGGAAGGGATGTTGTTCTACTCTACTAGGCAAGTTACCCTATTAATGCTCTCTATTCAAATTGTACCTCATCAAAGTCTTAATTACAATTTTTACCAAATTACTGAAAGACGTTCTGTTGTACCAGATCTGGAATCCTCTCAGGGATCACTGTGTTCAGGATTTTAACCTGATAATCATGTTCAGAGTCCTCTGTAATAATCTGATTATTAATTGTCTTGATCTGTTGTCAAGTTGATTACTGTTCCAGCTTTGCTGCATGTGATTCAGTATTTTATTTTCTGCTCACTGTTCTCCCAAGTACAATTTAGAGAACCAATATTATTGTCTGAGCATAAGGATCTAAGCCTTTAATAGAATTCAGGAGGTTCAAGGCTCCCATCTCTGTTTTTGTACCTTGCATTTGCTGTATTAGGGCATAGACTGCTATCATTTTAGCCAATTTTGGCAAGTCAAACTCCTGAACAGGAAGCAGGAGAGGAGTTCAGCTTTTTTCAGGTGCTCCCGTCTCAGACCCTTGAGAAATTAAATGTTTAAAAAATAAAGTGCGTGCGTAACAGAAAAGATGAAAAAAGAGGTCAGTTGTAGCAACTCTGGTAGCAGGTGGCCAATCAAGGATACTTGATTGTGATATTCAGGACAGAAGGTTAGTTAATGGAATTTGCTTCCAAATAGGTTGTTGAGCAATTTTGTAATTGGTGAAGCAGATTTCTATTCGCGGAATATGTGATATTTTCCTCAGTTCTGTATATGTTTTTCTATTGTTTGTCATGTTCAATTTTTAAAAAATTTAAAAGTGTGACAGTATTTAGAAATTATTATTATTATTATTTGACAGTCTTTTTAAGGGTTGTGTGAGTGGGGAACAGGTTAACCACCCATGCTGTTGAAGCCAGTACTCTTATTTCAAGAAACTGCAGGATGAGATCCTGGGATCAATTAACCACTGACTACCAAATGGACTAGATAGGCCAGATCGTCTCCTCTTGTTTGTAACCTCTAATGTTCTTTTGTTACATTCTTAGCTCATTTTAAAAAATGGATAAATGGATCAATTCTTGTTAACAGAGCTGACTCGGCACGGAAATGAACAGTAAGAATTTGTGTGTTGTACAGTGTTGTATCTATGCAAAAGGAAATCTGTTTTGCATGATGAAGGGACAGACGCTGAAATTTGCCTTTGTAATGGGAATCTTTCTTTTTTTTAAGCAACGTACTTCATGCATCATGCCTTGTAAAATTTGCGTGCCTACACATGCAGGTTTGGGGACTGCAAAAGCAATTTGTGAAAAACTTTCCTATATCAAAGAGAAAAAAAGTGATAAAGCACAACACAACTAAATGTTTGATGATATTATTATTATTGTGTTCCTCCATTCATATTTTTTGTTTATGAATTTAGTTTACTTGCACATACAAAACTATGAAGATTTTAAAGGAACAAGTAGTAGGTTTATTCCATGCTAAAAAAAGAAGAGAGAAAACACAACGTTTTGACTGTAAAGCCTTCTTCAGGTGTGAGAAAGACAAGGTAGACACACCTTCTTCAGGTATATATATAGCCAAAGGAGGAAGTGCAATTGAAAGTTTTGTAGTATGATATGAGACCTGATAGGTCTTAAATAACAGGAAAAAGACAAACTGTGGTAAGCATGCAATTGATAAGGAAAAGGAGAACTCATATGTAAGGTCTAATGAGGTCTGTCATGTGTGCTTGTATATTTTTCTGCTTTATCTTGACAGATACTGTAAGTTCTTTGTACTGGCTCTCTAATTACCTGAAGTTCAAATGGACAATTATCGTATTGCCTAACAAACAGGAGAAGTGTGATGCTTTGAAGCCTTTTCACTTCAGTTATTTTTGTACAGCTCTAATCACTAGTTATTTCCACTTATGTGTCATTTAAATGTTTTTCTTTACAGTTCATTGTTTGTTTTGAGTGTAAATTGCACTGGACCATCTAAAGAAAAAAATGTATGCATTTTAGTGCTAAAATGTTTTTGAGTAACTGTATCCAGTATCTGTTACAGTATGTTGTTAGTAGTTATATTCATTTCATTGTTTCTTCTTGTAAGTAGAAGAAATTTCAGACCAGCAGTGTCTTGTGTTTTGTGCTTGTAGCTTTGACTTGAATAATTATTTATGTAATGAAGACATCTTCTAGATAGCACGCTGTGTTTTCTGTGAGGTTTTCTTTGTTGCAGTACAGGAAAAAGGTCCTCTTTGTCATGTGTTTAATTGAGTGATATAAGTAATTCACATCATTACAAATGACTTCAATGGCTTGAATGAGAGATGTCCTTAAATCTCCCCTTGAAATTTGGGCTTTAGAACAAACTAATTTGCTCAATGTTTATGTTTCTCATTCCTGAAGTTCCCTCCCCTTTTTTAAATATAGCTCAAGCCTTTTTCTAACATTTTGAAGCTGGGCAATGATTTTGTTTATTAGTTTCATTCTGAGATTTCTCTGTGAAAATGAATAGAACTGTTTAGAATGTAATTTAGTTTTCTTGTGAAACTGCTATAATTACTTCATGGTTTTGTATCAGGACATATCTGTTATTCTTTATATGCTGTGCTTTCTTTATTTTAGGGACACTGACAAATACATTATGACTTCTCAGAACTCTAAGAAAAAACACTTTCCACTTGTATTCTTTTCCTTATAAGTAGAAATAACTACTTAAATAACTGTAGTTACTGCTGGTAACTGGTACAAAAATGCTACAGTTTATGTAGTGAAGGAATGATTATAAAATGAGTATCAGTAGTTAGTATGAAGTGTGCCTTTGTACTTCATATACAATATGTATTCAATAAGTACTCACGCTACTACACATAACTATTTTTTTGTGCGCGACCTGCATACTTACCAACACTTGATTTGAACTAGCGTAATATATTATAGTCATTATAACTTTTCAAATGACTAATTCAGTCATTCTCATTGGTTTAAGGAATGATGTAAGACTTCATTAAAAATATTATACATTTTGGAAATATAGCTGACTTAGCTGATTATAACCAATATCCTCATAATTTAACAAAGGGATAACAAATACTTCCTTGTCTCTTAAAAACCCCCCAAAGATATCACATGGTATAGAAGGAAAGCTGATTTTCAAGATGTTAAGTTTAAAGACTGAGTATAACAGAATACCTAGATTTATTTACCCTCTTGCCTCTTATGAATTGATAACCTTTCTAGTATTAAGCATGTTTCGTCTTCACACGTACAGTGGGCAAAGTCAGCCCCACGTGTGCAGTAAGGATTTAAAGCTCAAAGGTTATGCATTATCACAATGGAATCATTTGAGCTGAAACACCGGATTTTCAGCTTTTTAAGAGTGGTTGTAAAGCTTACTGGTGTTAATACAGTTAGTCAGGACTCAAAACTGTCATGAATAATTGGTAAGCATTGTGTGTGTAAATAGGTGTTAGTTCCTCTTAGTCTAATTGTACATATTGTAAATTGTTCCCTTGTTGTCACTTTTGAAAGAAGGAAGAATCACTGAAGTTTTTTGTGACATTTTTTCTTCTTGAGAAGAACTGCACATTTGTATTGGTACATGCTGAGTTCCTCTGAAGAAAGATAATAACATACCACTTCTTACTTCAAAAGAAATAAGAGGGTATCCGTAACAGACTGTGGTTCCTAACAGTTAAAACAAGCAAGTGAATGGTAAAAAAAAAAAACAAAAGCAGAAAGAAACATGCTGGGTAAGAAACATGTAATCTTATGAAAATACAGTAATTTCAGATGAAGATGTAAATTTTAATAGTCTGTCATCAACTGCCTTAGAGTTATTTTCTAAATACCAAGTTTACTTCACTGCTTAAATGATCTATTACTTCAGGCAACACACTATGTACATAGTCAGGTCTGAAACCATCTACAATATCAAACAATGATGAGTCATGTTAGGGCTGGATTCTTTTATATTATATATTGTGTCCTTTTCCTCACAGGTTTCAAGAGCATGAGCAATTTGTTGGTAATGACTACAAGATGTGTGCCCCTGGGTGTGAACACCCAGCACAATCATAATTACCGGAAAAACCTTTTAAAACATGGTGTATGTAACATTTCAAGAAGGTACTGTATTCATGTCTGACTTTGATGGATCAAATGACAGAGGAGAGAAATTGATGTTTTATTGTCTAATTTTGGGTGGTAGTTCAATTATTTAAGTTGACTGTAACAGAAAAATTAACTTAGATCATTTGGATGCTAAACACTGGAAAACCCTCAGAGCTCTACAAATTTAAGGTATACATCACCAGCCATAATATAATTTGATCTGATTGTATCTGTTTGCAAAAGGTATGAGGTATGAAATCTTGGGACACATTTGGCATGTTGAAAAAGTTTTGAAAGTGTTCCTGCTATAGCATAGCAATACTAAAAAGGAAACCATTGTGTAGGCCCTACTAAGCATAAATCATGTGGATTTTCTGTACTTTCATTGACAGTCGTATTTTCAATGCATTCAAGACATTGATTGCATTAATTGATATGGACTTTATATAATCCTGGTTCAGAAAGAGATTTCATCAACAACTATTCTTTGGCATATTATCTGGAAAGCTAGCATTCAACAGTGACAGTAGATTCTGAAGTGTGACTGGCAGAAATCAAAATCACTCGCAGAAAGCAAAATCAGACAATAAAAGAAAAACCTTCTGTTAGTGTTGCCTCGGTATAGATGGCTTCATCTACAATTCCTGTTTCTATTCAATAAAATTATCATTAATTTAAACTTGAATAACTACTACTTAAATAGAGCACAACATATAGATCCTGTAAAAGTGTGCCTTACCGTGAAGTTGTGCCAGTAGTTAATAACTGCATAATAAAGTACTGTGCTGCTCACTGTGCTTTATCTCACAAAGTAACTTTCATCTCAGTCTTGATATCTACATCAGGTAACCATTATTTATCTCTATGTCTGGAACAGTATAATTCAAGGATAAATTGCTTTGAACTAAGCTGTAATTTTATTTGATTTAGGTGGAGTCAACCATTTAGTTCTTAAGAAAGTTCTGCATGTTTTCTTGTTTAACTTTTAGAAAAACAGTTGGCATTATCTACAATTTTAGCCTTACCTTAGCTCATCTGAACTGGAAAGATTAGAAATAAATGAGACATTTAAAATGTAATTGTGGTATAGTATTCTTTACATGTTGATTAAAATAAAATGAATACAATAAACCTTGATTGAGTTCAAAATACAAACTGTAAGTGATAACCTGAAATAATTTTGTTATCTCCAAGCATTTGATGGATTTCTGTAGATCTATTTAAAATGTATTAATACACCTATGCGTTTTCTTTATTTTTTTTTCTAAATTGTAGAAAATACAGTTGTAAAGAATTCAGTTTCTCTACTGGAATGCAGAATGTTAGTCTGTTAGAATTTATCTGAGGTTTTAAGAACTTTTTTTGTTAAACGAACAAGTGCCGTGTTAAAATAGATTAAGTAATAAAAACAGACGTTTATCAACAATTTGATCTACCACTAATTTTAATGTCAGGGTGGGTAAACCTTCAAGTTTTTAAAGTGTGACCGTAAGACTGTACGTGTAATTGTACTGTAATTCTTTGTATTTTACAGTTTATTTTTTGCTTGTAGGATGCAACAAAAATAAAAGTCATATTAATCTCACATATCACAATCCCCTATGTAATCTCACAGGCCAAAAGTGCATTTTTTTCCTTTAGACATGTTACTGCAAATTTAAAAATGAAACAGCCCTTTTCAAATCAGCACAGCAGGTGGGAGCTCATTCACTGAGCAGGAGTGAGGTTTGGAAAATGGTATTGAACCTGAAAACTAAGTAACAGTGTTGTGTGTAAAACAAAATGACCTATTAGTGCACTTCAATAACAGGAAGTTAAACACAAATATGAGAAGTCTGCACCTGGATGGAAACAATATGTGCATCATTATTAGATTATTAAAAAATCATAATCTGTTTCTGTACTACAGTAGTTATGTAAGTCATTCATTAGGGCTGCACAATTAATTTCAGTTGCTATATTTGATTGTGAACTACTGTCACCACCTGAAGCTCAAGGTATTAATAAATAATGGATACAGTATGTGTTATGTACTGTAACAGTTGCACACTATCAGGGAGAGAAAGTGATTTTAATAAAACCTTATGTTGCTGAAGTTCTTCAGCACTACTTGATACATTTAGTCCCTGGTTAATGACCAGGTTTTTGGATGCCTATCAACCTAGATTTGGGGTTCTGATTCTAAATTCTAAATCTAATCATTAATCTAGGACTTAGATCTGGGCTAAGGACAGAACAGCCCACTTTTGAATGTTGTTTTGTCTTAGAAATGTTTGAGTAAGCACTCACTATGTCCTGAGACTTTATTGTTCTGGAATGCAGGGTACTGGCAGCTGTCTGTCTAATGTCAACTAATGTGAAAATGGACAGTGAATGAATAAAACCCGAATAAGACAAAAGGGTTGTCTGAGTACTGAGTGCATACTCTGTGTTACACAATGTATAGGAAAATTCTCATTGATGGTCTCTTTTTACAACAAAGGCAACATGTTAATCTTTTATCTATTCTCTCGCACCTCATTGCCGCAGTGGAGTGTTGCCTGCTACAATCAGGCCATTTGATCATGATGAGTTAAACTCAAGCAACATAGAGAGGAAGTGACCTGGTCAGTCAGCAACACCATACAATGTTAATAGACTTCCTTTATCTCTTATTGTATTAGTTCCAACTCACACAACACATGGCCATTTTCTTTGGCACTTAGAAATTCAAAACTGCTAATATGCCTCATTGTTTATTGTTTTTTGTGTCAGGCATAGCTGAATCCCCATCTTGCAGCAAACGTAGGAGACATTACAGAAGCACAAAAGTGTTGCAAATAGACACAGCCTTATCCTCTGCAGCATCAACAGCACTGCAAAGTCAGTTCTGTAAAATCCTGCTCAGTGTTAAATTGTGGTGAGGCTTTTGCCCAAAAGTGCTAAGACATACTATTTTTTAGTTTAGTTAATTTCCAGTAAAGTCAATGACGTGTTAAAAAAGTAACGGATTTGTTACTTTTGTGTTGATGTTCATTTTTGCCTCTGCTCTGGAACATTTATTGTATTTAGTACATTTCTGCATGCTTTTAAAGCATCTTGTGTCATAGCACTTTCTGAGAGGTCATTTTTCATTATCTTCACAAGTATTCCTTGTCAATCAGGCTGATATCACAATATAAGGAAAAGGCTAAGAGTTCAAGAAGATGGAGTTTCTAATGCTCCTTCAGACAAACATATTGCACATAATTTCATATTTGGAACTTCAGTATGATGTCAGTCAAACTGGTTGTCAGGTACAACTCATCTAAAATACAAGGTGTCACTATTAAAAAAAATAAAATTGAGCTCAGCAATGAAATATCAGTGTAGGTCTATGGCATATTCTTCTGTGGGGACAAAAAGGTGAACTCAAAGAACTAAATTCTACATTTCAGGTGCAGTAGTCTCATGCAGTGCAGTTATTTTTTAGGATTCTGCTGTATTAAACCCCATCCTCTTTAACAGGTCACTCTAAGGACCTGTATATTTTATTTAATTTGGCATGAACATTAACCAAATGTTCAAAATATTATTTCCGCTGGATAATAAATGAATGGTCTAACATTTGTAGTTATGTTTCGTAGTAGTAATTGTAGTATTGTTATGGCTTTGGTTGTTGTAATGAAGTTGTCTATGGACATTAACTTGTGATTCCATGTGTATGAAATACAGAAGGCCTGTACTGAGAATATTTTCAGCTTATTAAGCAGCTTGAGCCATTTCAGGTCAATGCTATCACAATGACAGAAAGTAGTTGTGCTTGCTTTATATTTCTTACTTGAACTAAAATAGAACCTGTGACATTCTGGGGGCGGGGTACCATAGTGGGCCTCTTAATTAGACAAGGCTTGGTAAACAGACACACATTTGTAGCCGTTCAATAAAAAAGCTCCAGCTCAGCAAAACAAAAAAGCCGGACTGTCTCCAACCTTTAACCTCACTTCTTCTGGTGTCCCTCTCTGTAAATGACCAGATAGCTAAGGTGCTTACCAGCTCCACCACCAAAGCTCCCTGTTGAGAAACCAAAGTCTCTCTCTGAAAATTCTGCACTCCATAAAAAAGGATACAACAAAAATAAAAGTCAGATTTGCTTTATCGGTTTTGCTCTTTTGGTTGTCTGGTAGATGAGTCTGCCCATCTGCCCTTCAGTTCATTGGCTCTGATCTTGTCAATAACAGAGGATGACTGCTCACCTGAAATCCTCAACTTCCTGGTTTTTAAATATCACCCGATCAGTTGTGTTCCGCCAGTTGGACAGGTGACAGAGGATGGCAGATCTTTCCCCATTTTTCTCTGGGGAATGCAGTCTCCATCCTATCTCCACCTATCACCCTCATACAAGCCCCATTTTGGCCATTTTTTCCAATTAATTTTCCATGTTCTAGTTTTTACATCAGAACTTGTACAGTGTAGAGTAAATTCAGCTCTGTTTGGGCATGTGTAGGATTTTTTAAAAGGATTTTTTCAGCCCTGGTTATGATATCATGATTTAATCTAACGGATCTTCTAAAACCGTATATTTACACTTGCACAGATTTACCCACACGGAGAATGTGAAGAATATATTACCAGATTTTTACCTTCAGTATAAATGCACCAGAAATTATCTGACGTGTCCCCTTTTCTTCAAAAAACAAGTCTGATTCCAAATTATTCAAATCACTTTGAAGTGCTGGTTAAGCAAAGTAGCTGTTCAGAAGAAGGAAATGGAATGTTTCTGACAGTCATTTCACACCGCTGCAGTATTGTTGAACACTGTGGAGCCTAAAGGATGCAGTCCCTGCTGAGGGATATAACCTAGGACATTGTTCATAACAGTGGCACCATTTTAGGTACACTTTTGCAACCAGTAGACTGGTCATTAATAAACAAATGTGTGTTTATATTCGTCTAAACAGAATAAGCCAATTTTTTAAGGGATAAAAAGGAGCGGAGGAGTCCGTGATACTGTGATATACTGTACTAATTAATATCTATAATTAATTTCTGTTTAGAAGCTAATTTGTTTAATTTATGAATAAAACTGTAACAGTTATAAGTTTACTTCTGTGCTCCGTTACTACAATCCTAAACATATAAATGAAGAATATAATAAGTGTTCTTCCCAAGATAAAAACATTTGAAACTGGAAAGATGTGCTAGATTAAGATGTGCTGTCTAAATCATTCAGAACAATGAAACAGCAGTAATTCCAACATTCATATCATTATGCAAATTTGAAATTGTGAAATTACTCTTTTAATTTTATTTCTTCCTCATTTAAATAAAAAATGAAATGTAAATTACATACTAAAACGTATAGGCATTGTGTTCTTCTACTGTACATCACTTTTCTCATAAATCCATGGATTTCAGTAAGAACACTGCTATTGTCTTACTCTGACAAAATGGAAGCACACATTTTAGGTGTTTTCATCTTCTCTTTTTCGCCTTCTTCTTTTAATTATGAGCTAGAGTTTGGTCAGTTCTCTAAAATATAAACTGGAAAATAATTATTCTATCTGAAAATAGGCTCCAGATTATGATTTTCTAGTTTCTTGAATGCAGATAATGGGCAATATTTTTAAATATCACAGTTTCTTATGCCAATGCATCATTTTTTAAAGTTGCTTTTGGTTCGTTACGTTGAAGATTTAGGAGTTAGTGATGCCCATGGAAATGTTAAAATGAGGAAGACAATGTTGGGTCTTCCATTTTCATTATGAGAGGTTTGGGTATTTTTTTCTGTTAAGAAACAGCAGGTAAGAGGGCAAGATATTTTCTCCAAAAAAAAAGAAACTGCAGTTTCCAGTAAATCATGTTGCACACTCCTGGACATTGTGTGTACACCCCTCCCCTTAGTAACTCATTTCTAATATCTGTCAATACTGTTCCATTTCTTAATTTTGTTCAGACACACCATTCACCTAATATTATGTTGCTCTGTTGTCTTAGATTTCTTTTGAACAGTGTTGTGTGAACTTTAATGGCCCCTTTTGTCCAAAATCCCTGGGGAAGCCATTACTTATATCTAAGTTCCTCAGATTGTCTGCCCTTTTATATAAAAAGCACAATACGTACAGTGTGTATTATACAATAACAACATCCCTCTGCCAGATAGGAGTCCTAACATACACAGTGATACATTCAGGGACACACGTTTTGAGAAAGTTAGTAAGGTGCTGATTACAAAACACCATTTCACACTTCGAAGTTATTATGATTTTGAAGGACTGTCATAGTGTAGTGATTGCAGATGATAATATGCATTGATACAACTCTAAGCGTGAAATGGAAAAGACAACAAACATAGCAGTGTCTGCTACATACCTCTTATTCATCATACAGAAAACTGACTTTTTCTGTACATCTGAAGAGTGGAAGAGTTGTACAGGGACAGGAAAACTATAAAAATGTTTTAGTGGCAAAGCTCTGTATATGTCTATATTATGAGCCTGTACTATGAAGTTAGTGTATTTCATAAAAAAACTAAACTTTGGCACTCAGTCATAATCATCTTTTGTCTCCTTTGAAGGAACACTGTCAGTCAGAAGGAGTTTCTCAGTTATTAAAACAAGAAATGACCAGTATTGTCATCAATGTTTTTACACAATATTCTGGCGAGAAAAAGTTTAAGAGAGGCCCAATGTCTGACAGATTCATACAGCAAATGCCAACTTCTCTGTGTCTCATGTAATTACGTGACACATCATTATGGTGAAAAGAGTTAAAAGCAACACTGTGTGGACACTATTGTTAGACCAAACCACTTTACATGTGCTCAATCGTGGACATTTCAATAGTGGATGGCAAAGGGGAAATGAAACAAATAGTGGAACTAAGGATTAGGATAAGCATTGTTAAACTCTGGCTACTTTTAACTTGTGTCATTTACTTTTTTTTACAGAATGCTGAGATCACCAGCACTTCAGGGTACGACACTATCATTCAGCGTCTCAATGATGGAAAGAAAACCTGCAAGGAAATTGAAGACTTCATCAAAGCTAGGTGAAGGTCAACAGTATCTGATACAGAAAAGCAATTTGATTATGTTTTCCTGTGATGGTATGGTGTAACACCTGGTTCCTCTGTACTGCTGTGGTAGTGTATATGAACACTGCAGTATAACTGATATTACAACACATATCAAAATGTCAAAATAAGGTGATTGTGAATGTCTGTGTTTGTATTTGTTCTAGATATATATGCCCCACATCACTAAAAAGATGAAAACGAGTATGAATTTTTATAGGCCAAATATTCTGACTTGAACATCTCAAGCTAAAGTGTTTCGAAAGCCCATAGATTTTTAACATTTTTAACAACCAGAGTAAAGTTTAAGCTGAAATGAAAAGGCAAAGCATCGGTTAACAATATATTTATGCGGCAAAGATTTTTTTTTTCCCTATCAGCAGATCTTGATTGCATTCATGTGTTCTTTGGGTGGATACTAAATGCAACTGAGCTAGTACCTATTGAATTAAGAGGAAAGCAGAAATGTAGTTATCTGAAATGTTATGTTTGTGATTTTCTTCCATCTCATATCCCTAAATGATTCTTTTAAAGTCTTTAAATATTTAGTGGAGCTGATAAAATCCTTTTACGGTAAGTAATTAACAGCTGTGGAGGAATATCATGACTGCCCTAAGCCTGGTACATACTGTATATTAGTAGTGGTGATTCAGTATGTAAAATGTCTTATTAAGCTATACAAACATAACAAAAAAATGCTAAATATATATAGAGAGAGAACCCAACAGATGATACCAATAAATGGATGGATATGTATGGTTAAAAAATGGTATTAACTCCATTGATCATTTGAAATGTATGAACCACACTTTTTTGCCTTCCTAACGACATACAATGGCATTGTACAGAGTATTTTGTTTCTTCCTGTTCTTCAAAGGGGTGCTCTAAGCAAGATACTGTCCTCTAATTTCCATTTTTGCATTCTTATTAGCATAATTCCTGTTATTTGTGATAAGATCCTGTTAGTCCCATGTGTTCCTTGCTATTTAACAAACATGCATTGTTACATTTTTACAGCACATGTAGCCATTTTTTCCATTACAAAGCCTCACATTGTTACGTATTTCATTTATCCTTTGGACAAAGTCAGCTGCCAGGGTGACAAGTTCAAACTTTTTCCGTGGCTGAAACTGATTAATTGCAGTGTTACATTTATCCAGTTATTAAAGATAGTCACTTAACAGCAATGCCAAAGGTTTGTTCCTGGCACTGGGCCGATTCTCAGTGGAGCTAAATATTATTCTAGGTTTAGGTGTACTCGCAGGGAAACTTTATAAATGAATTTAAGCATAATAGTAAAGGATCAAGAATTTGAATCAGACCTGGCTGACTATTTTCCTTAGTCTTCTGCATTCTGAAATCTTATCAGCTTACAATCTTAAATGCAGTACAGCTTTTTCATGAGGTTAGAGTGCAGAGCTGCATACTGTAGGTACTGTAGGTGCAATCATATCAGCTTAGAATCTTAAATGTAGTACAGCTTTTTCATGAGGTTAGAGTGCAGAGCTGCATACTGTAGGTGCAGGGGTTGCAGAAGAACAAACATACAGGAGGTTTATTCAGTGGCAAAAAATAAAGAGTAACATTTCATCACTGGAGTCTTTCTTAGACCTACTGTATAAAAAAGCGACGTAGAGGGACGTAATAGAAAGATGTAGGCTGGAGAATGAAAAAAGTAAAGATGGCTGGAGAATTAGTTAAGAAAGTCTAAGAAGCAGATTTCAAGGGCAATTTTGAAAGTTATAAATCATGAGAAACTTATAAGGAATTGTATTTGTCATGACTCTTCTGATTTGTAGTTTTCAAAGACTTGGAGGGGTTAACTCAGACCAGCTCTCTTAAATCAAGGGAATCTTTGACCAAAAATAATATTTCTTTCCTCTTCAATTGGAAAGTGTAGATGCAAATGCATGTAACATTTCCTTTTGTCTCCTAGCAGACTACCCTTCTATTCACAAATCTCTTCAGCGAGTGAACTGGTTTAACCTTATTTCACAGTATACCATTACAATAAGGCAAATGTTTTTTGTGCCTGTTTTTTTGGTCATATGTTTTTAGAACTGGGAGAAAAGTATGTGTAATTCAAGGAATGCGCTCAGGGTGTTCAGAACATCTTGGAGCTCAATTGTCTGGAGAGTGTCCAGACTATTCACTTATAGTAAAAGACATGGTTATGGGCACCATGCATCGCAAAGAATGTTATTCACTGTCACTTATTTGTCAAAGACACCTCATCTAACTTTATTGCAGGTACAGAAAGTGTTAGCTGAGATCCCGTGGTGGTTTAATGAGTTCAAGGGTTGCCCAGGCTTATTTCCACAATTGTAGAGACATTTATTGAATAACCATATCTCTTGTACAGATTATGTCTTCCCTTGTATATTGAATTGCAAACTGTCATATTTTGTTACTGCTGTTGTTTTTTATCTAGAATGATTAACACAAAGCGAGACACTATCAGAGAGTTAGGCCATGTTGTACTGAGCATTTGTCATTGTTCTACAGCTACATTCCTGTTACATTCCAATAACGTACATAAATTAAGTATGAGAGCCCCACATTCCTCAGAACCCTTTGTCAGTCATCCAATTCCAAGACATGTCTGTATGAATAAACAATAGAAAAAAGCTTCCTCTCAGGTATAAAACTGTGTCTTCTTCCTCACCTTTGGAATCAGTGCCCCCCCAGCAGAAACCGACAATATCCGAATTACTGCTGGAGAGAGGGGCAAGACAGGCACAATTAGGAGTGAGAAGGGATGTATTTCTATACCAAGTCACAGCAGACTGGAAAACTAACTCGACTGGATCATTTCATTTGTGAACATGTTTTATGAACTTCAATTTCTCATAGCAGAGCAAAACACAAAACATCCCCCCAACTTCCATTGGTGGAGCCCCCCCCCCCCCCAGGGTTTCCTGTCAAAAGGGCTCCAGAAATCATGCAAAAGGGAATAAGACCCAACTGAAAGGCCTTTTAAAAGTATTTGAAGAGATTTTTAAACTAATAAATTACTTATAACCGAACAAACAAGTTGAACCTTTTTAATCCTTCTTATGTTCTTATGGTGGGCAGCAAGGCAGCGCACTGGTTAGCTGGAGCCCTCGGTTCATTTCCTGGGTGCTATCTGTGTGCCGTTTGTATGGTCTCCCTATTTCCACGTCCACAGACATACTGGTAGGTTAATTAACTTCTGGGAAAACTGGACCTAGTATGTGTTTGTGTCTGTGTGCTCTGTGATGGTCCAGTGTATACTGCCTTGCACCCATTGCATGCTGGCATAGGCTTCGGCTCCCCTGTGACCATGAACTGGAAGAAGAAAAATTCATTAGAAAATGAGCTGATGGATGGGACCTCATTGGATGGAGTGAATACTTTCTTGTAGACACTGTGGATACAGTTCCCTCCAGATGTATGCATACGGGAGATGAAATAAGAAACAAAACAACATATAACATCAGAAAACAGAAAGAGTTATGGACTGGATGATGTCTTGCTTAGAAAAAATTTAAAATATTATACTACAATTTTTTATAGCATTAGACAGTTGCTCATTTGTCAACAAAACATCAGTCAAAACTATAAGTATTCTTTTGTTCTTGGATTTTAGCTAGGTTGTTGTTAGTAGTTAAGAATGTACGAAGCTCTTGATTGCTGTGTAAAAGTGCTACACCCAAACAAGACGATAATAGACAATAATAGATTTTTTTGCATCAGTGGCAAGTAAGAAAATGTAGGAAACACATTTTCTTGAAGAGCCTCTGCAGCTTATGAAAACTTAGTGAAATAAGAGAATCTGTTTATACTTTTTTTAAGATATTCTGAAAATTAGTTTTTTTTTTCATGCAGATGAAAGCTGTTAAAACATATCCAATTATTATTTTGCAGGGCTACAATAGAAGAGAAATATGGCAAGGATTTATTGAACCTATCCAGGAAGGTTTGTGGACAAAGTGAACTGAAGTAAGAACTAGTGTTATTTAAGCTTAACAAGTCTTTGCTGCTATTGTATTTTTGGTGAGGAGAACTAAACCTCTTGATTTCTTCATGCTGCTTTTTTTAATTATTTTTTTCATTAATGCCCCATTTAAGCTTTTGGCTATTGAAAGACATCCGTATCTGCAGACTGGACTCAAACTTAATGTGTCAGAAGACACACATTGGTATAAAACGATTTCATTGGCCTGACAACCAATGATTTTGTATGTCAGTATACTATTGTAATAAGTAACACAAGCTATAATTTGTTATTTGCATTACATACCAACTTTGTTTCTTAACATTTTTTCTAACATTAAATTGATGACCATTTTTTAAGAGACTTTTGTCTTAAGATGAAATTTATCCCATGTTTAAGACCCTCACTGCCAGAGAGTAGCAGTAAAGAATGCAGGTGAATAAACTGCATTCAGATAGGGGTTACCTATTTCTATATAAATGAAAATGTATAATAAACAAACAGTATTTAAGTAAATTAACTGGTGAATTAAATGGATTCAGACTGAGATCTATTCATGTCTATGTAACTTTGATATAGTACATTCCTTGAATACTTTGTGTCATATCTGTGAAAACAAATGATACTGCAGTTTCCTCAGAAATTCTTCACCTCCCTGATAGTATTTTTTACTCTTGTTATTGTGGTTGTGTCTTAAAGAAACCATGTTTCTTTTCGAATCAGTTAATGTGACTTTACAAAAGCTAAGCTGACCCACTTTGTGTGACCCAGGGCTTGGAAGCAGACTGATACAATTCTGTTTATTTTGCAGCACACTTAAGAGATCCCTGGATGTTTTCAAGTTGCGTAAGTACACTGCATTTGAGTAAACTCTGAAATTGCTTCAGAGCGGAGTGTCAAAGGGTGTGACACCATTTCAAATGACAAAGTGAAAATAAACAACAATTTTGTTCATTGGTTTGATAGCTGCATTATTTATTGATTTACATGTTGATGTAAATGGCTAAAGATTTTATCCAGAATAATATGAGAATAGAGATGATATTAGCCAGTTTTTTTTGCACACACATTTTTGATACTATTCTATACAGCTGAGATTACTGGAACTGTCAAGATACAAGTAGCCAGTACCTTTTTATAGTAGTAGGGCATATCTATAAAAAAGTCAAAGCAGAATGCATATCATATATGCATGTACTTTATATATCTATATCAAAAAAGAACAATACAATCTATCCAATCCTATTATGTGACTGTCCACATTCTGGAAGTTTGTTTCTTTTTGCAAACATGGACCAAGTGTTTTGCTTCTTTTTTAGAAATTGAAAATGTTGGTACATCGCACATACAGCTGGCTCAGACATTGCGAGATGAAGCCAAAAAGCTTGAAGAATTCCGAGAAAGGCAGAAAGAGGCAAGGAAGAAGGTAACACAATGCTAAATATGCTTACTGATGTGCTCAAATAATTGAGAAGAGTAATTCCTACACAAATGTTAAGAACCACAACTGACTTCAGTGCATGTGACATTCAGTTGAACCAATATACTGTCAATTGGGAAAAAAACATTTATATTGCTTAACAAATTGATGCATGAAATTAGAATTAATTTGTTAAATAACCTTGAATTATGATAATGTATACAGATTGAATCAGTACTGTAAGGCATACAATGGTAAAAAATAACAAAAAGAAAAAGTAGCACACAGATGGTTGAGCAATATCTAGTGTATACAGCTGTCAGTACCTTTATTAATACAGCCTTTTTTAAATGTGCTCAATAATTTAGTACTGCACAGCCTGAGCACTCAGTGTTTAGGGAATTATTAGAAAGACCGTTATCCTACTCATGTTTGTGGCACTCCAGATTCCAGATTGTGGCACTTTTAGTGGGGATTCTGACTTAGAGCATTAACTCATTATCTCATACATTGTAGCTTCGCGCATAGGCTTAAGTATTAGAGGAAGAGCACACAACAAGGGATGAACAATTTTACATAGCCAATCGGTCTTTTGCGAGATGGCCGGAAACAAAGGCATGTTGAGAAAAGTCACATGAACACGAGGAGAGCCGGCATCAAAATGGACACCTTTCATTCAAATTTAACATGGCCAGATGCCCAGAGTCAGAATCAAACTCAGGGCCATTGAAATCTGGGGCACTAATTACCATGCCGCAATAGCGCACTTATTAAGAAATTAAAAGAGGGAAAAATAATGCCAATGAAAATGTGAAATGCATAATACGAAACTGCACGTGATAAAGATTTTAGTATTTGTGTGTGAGAGTGAGAGTATAGGTGTTCAGTTAAAATAAATTGTGTATTGCTACATACTTTATTAAGTATTAAGTACAGTTATTGGAGTTTTTTGGTATTTTATCTTTTAATCTTACGTATTGTGATATTGCATACATTTCCACTTGCTAAATTTGGCCCTTACATAGGTCACACCTCCGTGATATCAGAGATAAAATCTCTGTGAAAGTGCTGACTGACCATATAGCACTGGTTGCTTTAACCGTTCTGTCTTCATTCTGTCACAGAAGATCTTAGTCCTGTTACATTTGTTATTGCATGTGATTCCTAAAGAAGACAGGTCCACCTCTTGCTTTTTCAAAATAAAACAATTTGCAGGATTCTCTCATTTAGGTAGAACAGCATATGGAGGCGTTTCACAAGCAGAAGGCAACCCAGTACAAGAAAACAATGGAAGTAAGTTTTGAACTCTGTTTGAACTCTAAGATTTATAGGAAGGGAGCTAATGGAGAATCAAACTGGACATTAGGTATTGTGTTTTTGAAGCTTCTTCCCCCTTCAAACAGTCCAGGGAATTTGATTTCAGGAATTTTGCTGTTCCGTGTAAATATATTTGTGTAGAACAACTGCTATCTGAAGCGCTGGAAAAGAAACCAAAAACAACTCTGCTGCATTAAAGTTCTGCTGCATTAGTCATTAGTTGTGCTCAACGTTCCTGGCTCCATGTATCAAGTTAAGGTAAAAAAATTACATTTGATCTTTCAAAGCAGAAATACATCATTTCACACATAAAATAAAAGTGTAGTGCAAAAAACTATAGAATATTTTTGGTCAACTAGAACTAGAAAAAGGAAAGCTTCTTCAGTGTAATTTCTCTTATTTACATCCCATGAGAGAATAAAAAGCTCTTTAGAAATGACTAGACTTGTCTTTACTGAACAGTAGTGTGGCTTTCCTTCATTCTCTGGCCCTTGAGGAAGAACAAGTAACCCCCAAAAATGGGCCTGTCATGCTTCTTAAATTGATTAGTCATTTTGAATGAAATTGTTCAAAACAGGAACACTACAGTTTTTTGCCGCCTTCTGTTTCCATCAGCCAAAACAGGAGTGTGTGTTTAAAATGCAAAATATTTGAAAAACAATGTAGTGACGAAATTATTTTGATGAAGGATGTAAGGTTTGCTTTTTAGTGCCATGATCAACCTATATTAGGGCTGTCATCATTTGCTCTTTATAGAATAGTCTTCTCTTATACGTCTTGGCTGTACAACATAAATTGCATTAGTGCACTTTTTTGTTTGGAAGACAAAGAAAACCTATGAGCAGAAGTGCCGTGAAAAGGAGGATGCTGAGCAGACTATGAATCGGAATGCCAATACAAGCAATGCTAAACAACTGGAGAAGGTACGACCTCTTCTTTTTTTTTTCCTTTGAAAAACACTTTATGTAATCAAAGGATGGTGAAAGGCAATTGTCCTGCATTATCATCTGTGTGAAAAAGATCCTAAATATCTCCAGACAAAATCTTCCTGCACGTTTTGTAAGTTTAAAGTGCCTAGAATTTGCAGATTGCAAATCTTTAAAGGATCTTAGATTGCAGCAGGGGGTTTCAGATATGGTGCGAGTTTTAGTTGTTTGCATCAGAAATGGTAAAAATAGTTATGTAAAAATAGTAAATAACCACCAACAAGTTCCCCTATTCAGGCATTGAGTTTGTATTTGCAGAGATTTACGTGATTCAAAACATTTCTGGATTTCTGTTCAAGTAGGAGTAAGGCTGCCATGAGGATGAAGGGGATTTGAAAATTTTTTTGTTTGTTGAAATTTCTATTAATACCGATTAATACATAACAGATGTAATGTTTACTCATGGTCTAATTTAATACATTTCTCTTGAATGGCAGATAAAGGCATAGATATAAAAAGAAAGATATAAAAACTCATTTTACACTCAGTGACCTTAGGAAAGGGCTACATCTCAGAGTGTTTCAAGCAAGTGTAAAACTGTGTGGCTGATTCTTTCTTCCTCATTTTTACTTAAGCAACCCCTGTATTGTGTAAATATAGGAACTCCAACATTGCAATGAATGAAACAAAATGCAAAAGCAGGACATCCCACTGTGAGAATTTGTGTTGCTGCAGTAGATTCTGAAAGCGAAAGATATTGACTGTGCCAATCTTGGAAAACCCAAAAAAGTCAATTGTTTTTTTTTTACACAAATTGTGACAATGTTGTGACCATGCATGCTAGCTCATTATATTTCTTAATGTTGCACCTAATTGCAGAAACACCCAGACAATGTGCACACAAAAATATTAACATCATTCTTTCACCTTTTAGCTGAGTTTGAAATCTCAGCAAACAAAAATGGCTGCAGAGGAAGCAGGTAAGTGAAATTTTGTTATTTATTTGTGGAGCTGAGAAGTGACATTTTGACAGTGAATTTATTTAACAGGCATTGTATAGTATACTGTACAAATCATTGTTAATAACACACTTCAGGATATTAATAAGGACATACTTAATACCCACACATGATATGTTTTAATTGAATGTAACTCAAACCATTTTGTGAATGTAATAATGTATCAAATGTTGATACATAGGGGTGGGTCTGGGGCTCATCTCCTGTAAGAGGAGTATCTTTCCCAGTTTTCATCACAATAGATTTTACAGTCTCATCTCAATAAAAAAATGTTGAAATGAATGAATATCTGGTGTGTTCCATTCCTGGACAGGGTGCTGGGATTTGCCTGCTATTGTAGTCTCGTGCAAAATTAAAATACCGGTGAAAATAACATAAAACAAATATTTAGCTTTAATTACAGTAAACTAGAGAAGTGTACAACCTTTCTGATTCCTAATTATCTAGAGAAAACCTTGGATCAGTCACGACAGCTGTGGAACTCTAGCAAAGTAAACTATAGTACAGAACGTAAAGGAGAAGGGATGTTATATGTAACAATAAAATTAAAAAAATACTATTTTTATGATAAAGTAGTTCTCCAAAAAAAGCAACAAGAAATTAAGATACATTAGATTTTTCAGGTGTTTTACTGACTCTTACACCACCTTCAATGCTTCATTGCTTCGGTAACATTTTTAGCCTTTATTAGTTCACCCAAGGTATGCTTCAGCTGAATGAATTATAGTTTATGAAATAATAATAAAAAGAATTCCTTACATTTATATAGATCACAAAGCACGTGGGAAGAGACGCTCTTCGTCTGGCTACATTCATGCACCATCAGTCCCACTGCACAGCAGATCAGAAGAAGAAGAGGGATATTGCTTTTGCCAACTAAATTAACGGCAGGCTCTAGGAAGGCTAGAATGTTCAAGCACAGATTGGAATTTAGTCAGGAAACAGAGGATAACACCACTACTCTTGAGAAAAATGCTATGAAATCCTGATCCGGAGGGATGAGTGCCCCCTGCTGGTCTACCAACACCACTTGTAGGAGCAACATGGATTTCCTTGGAGTTCTCCTATCAAAGTACTGACCAGGCCAATCTTTTCTTATCTTCTGTGTAGAGACAGAATCTGTGTTACTATTCCTATGATGTAAGCAAGCAGGTTGCCTAGTAGCATGGCCTGTTACTTAAACTTCTTCTTCTCTATTATTTCAGACAGAATGTACAGTCAGAATGTATCCATCCTGGAGAAAATTCGCGAGGATTGGCAGAAGGAGCATGAGAGAGCTTGTGAGGTAATCATCTCTTTGTACTCTCAAAGCCCTACTTCCACACTCCTATGAATGAGTAATGATCTTGGTATTTGGATAATGAAGACCTCTCCCATCTCTACAATAAACACCATTTACTCATAAATACAGTGACTAGACTTCGGTTTTGACAAAAATCCATGGATCAAATTCTTATGCTTCATGGTGCAATCTACCCAGTGTGCATTGTGAACTGTTGGAAGACAAATTTAAGGAAGGACTGCACTTACAGCTGACATGCCACTGGAGGACACTATACAGCCTCTACTCTTTGTACATAGCTACACAGTGAGTGTTAATTAGGTAATTGATTAGATACAATAAGTAGTGAGTTTTTTGTGTTTGCCAATCCCTTTTGGACAATCCTGTTTGAGGGTAGGGTCCATCACGAAATATTTTTAGTGGTCTCCAGTAGGTTTAATTTAGAAATAATGTTTTGTGTTGTTTTTAAACAGGGTGTTATGGGTATCACTTACACAAACATCTATATTATTTCTGTGGCCAGTGCATCTCATTCTGCACCTCAATCCCGATTACCCTGCACTCACACTTTTTGCATATTGCTCTTTTTAAAAGCAAATCTGTTAATTTTAGAATTACACTGAAGTTGTTGGGCTGTTTTTAAAGAATTTCCACTTCAAAAACAAAAAGAGGAAACCAGAAAACGGGGAGCTGCATTACAAAACAAACAGCTGATTGTCTATATTTTTATTTTAACTCTGAAGTTGTTTCCAATGTTTAATAAGAACAGTGAATCCTGAATTAATTGTTCATAGCGTGATGAAGGTACTGCTGTCATTCTTGGTTGAAGTGCCTGTGTTTGAGGTTGCAGGTTCTCTCTGTGTCTACACAGGCTTTCCCCAGGTGCTCTGCCTTTTTTCTTAAGACATGCTGGCTGGGTTAATTGACATCTCTGTAAATGGTCTCTGTCTGCTCATGCATGTGCGTGCCCATGGACTGGAATCGTGCCCAGGGTGTGGTCCCATCTTGAGGCCTGTGTGCTTCTGGAATGGGTTCTGGGTTGCCCTAACTGTGGTTGTATAATAATGAATGGATAAGTCAACATTGCCACCTTGTGGACTGCTAGTCTGTTTACTGCAGCTCTGAAAAGGAAGCCGGGAATAATTGAAAACGAAGAGTCTTGCAGAACTGCAGGAAATTATGTTCTAATCATACTCATATCTACAGATATTTGAGAACTACGAGGTGGAGAGGATAAGTGCCCTGCGGAATATTTTATGGACTCACCTCAACCATCTTTCTCAGCAGTGTGTCACCAGTGATGAGGTGAGGCTCATTCTTTAGTCTCTTTTTTTAAATAATTCGTTTCTGTGTCATATACCTGTTGAAAAAGAACAAAGTTTCCAGAAAATGTAATTGTGAATTTAACTTACCTGGTTCAGAAAGAATGATTTGTATTTTAGTTCAAAGTGTAATTGAGCTATTTGTACTATTTGCAGATTTGACCAAAATCTGTGGAATTAAATTAAATTACTCTTGTGAGTAATCTGTGGCATGTATTGGTCTATAAAATTACAATTATAATTGTATAGTAATCAATACTCTTGAGTAATATTGTGATTGTAATGATATGAATATTATTAATCCTACGGTATTTGTTATGTTGTTAAAATTGAATAGACACTATTGAATAGACACTTGCACCTACTGCTGCAGTGGATATGAAACATACAGTAACCTAACTCAAGCGTTCTGGTCGAATTCCAGTCTGGGCTTGTACAAACTGGATTACTAAAAATACACCCTTAATTCAATCGGTGAAACCACCTGGTTTGCAGTGTAGTGGGACTGTTGGTGAATAAAGGCTTGAGCATTACACCCAGCTGGGTGTTCCACCAGTGGGAGATTGGTGGTGGTGGAGGGGAGTTCCCATTACCTGTAAAAGTGCTTTGAGTGGAGTGTCCAGAAAAGCGGTATGTAAGTGTAAGCAATTATTACTATTATTATAAGTAGGTCTCCTACTGTATGTAAAGTGCTCTGGGATACTTTGAGATACAAATGGCTATATAATTGCTATTAACTATTAGTTTGTATCTGTTTTGCTGCAATAAATGTGCTCCTTAGTTTTTGATATCCCTATATTAAGTTGTAAAATCCTGAATAATGTACCTTGGAAAGGAGACAAACCCCTTGGGTATAAAGGGTTAATACTCATTTTCTAATTTGTGTGTCATGAAATAGAAATTGTTTTATTAAATAGCACATCCACTATCAGTACAATTATGTCCTGGAATAAATACGTACAGGGTGACCACCAAATCTATATCCAAAATCTCACCACCATAAGAGAGAGATGTGTACAGGAGAATAAACATAAAACAGTTCTTAGTGTAACGTTTGTGACAGGAGTACTTCTGTTCACATACATCTCCTGTGACTCTTTACTCAGCTGTATGAAGAAGTAAGAAAGTCTTTGGAGCAGTGTAGCATCCAGAAGGACATTGAGTACTTCATTGACCTCAGGAGAACTGGAGACAAGCCACCAGGTACAGTATGTTTACCAGGTGACATATTGTATAAGGACTACAGGAACCCCTGAACCTGTGTTTTTTTGTTCCCCATTTAAAGAATGTCTCCTATGCTGTTGGAGGTAATATAATTGTCCTCTTACAAGATGTCTACATACCTACAGGTATGTCACTGCAATGAATGACAATAGCTCCTTTCAACAAGGAGCATTATTATTGTAATTGATGACAGAGGTATATTTCTTAAAATCTGCCAATACAGGAACCTCAGTTATAGCTCTCATTTTGGTGGCTTTGTTCATTTTATCCAGCTCCCATCCCATACGAGAACTTCTACAGCGGTCAAAGGCCTCCTGTTGTTGGTCGCCCAGGGTTTCTAGGTGGAAGGTAGGAATGAATTAAACAGGAGCATCTCCAGTGTTTTACTGGAGTCTGTGTTGTAAATAAGAATGGGTTAGCATGGTTCTGAGGGGTGTTTGTGGTTTCTAATGACTATTATTCAAGTTCTACAATTCCAGTCGACAATGAAATAATGAAACACTCAAAACATGGATCAACTTATTATCCCCAAGCATTCTCTCATGAATTTCAGTATAAAATTTGTTAATCAAGAATATACCCTCTGTCCTAAAGCACTTTCTGAATTCCCAGTGTGCGAGCTTCATTGATACATTCAGAACACAAATGTCACAGATTTTACTGTTAAAGTTAAGCTACTTTATATTAATGTTTTTCTTCATTACACATGTCTACTTGTCATTTTCTCTTATCTTTGCAAAGTCTATTCTTTAATCCCTGTTGTAATATTATTTTTACTTGTCCTGCTATTGTTTCTCTTAGGCATTTGTTTTCCATTTTCATTTTTTTGTTTTTCAGGAGAGGACCATTGCCAAATCCTGTGGATACAGAAAGTAAGTAAAATGAAAACACAGTGTTTCTGTGCCTTGTAGTTCTTAATGTAGGCTACAAATCTGGATTAATACTAAAAATTAATTAATTTTTTCTGGCAATTTTTTCCCATAAGAAGCAATGTACAGTATATAAGGGTTAACGGGGACTGGAAAGATGCAAATTTACCCTTGTTGTACCCCTATTGGATTTATCCATAAAAAACAATGAAATAACCCAAACTTAGCAAACTGAAAACAATTCCAGGTAGAGAGTGGGCATTCACCACTTTGCTTGTTTTAACACATTCATAAACAAATACATTATGTAATACGGAAATGCTTATGCTTAGCATCAATGTATATTTATATTTATATATATGTATATTTATAACTAAAATAAAACTTCCACTATACTTCTTCGACACACTACACTTCTTCTACACACTACACATCTGCATGCTGTAATTACAGTACATACATACAAATGTATACGATTATAATAATAGTAGGACGGTACTGTGTATGACATACTGTAGGTATAGCTATTGTAATATGACAAGAGAAATTTGTAAGAATTTTCCTGATGAATGGCCATTTTTCCACTCACATTTTAGCAGGAAGTTTGCTTCCAGAGGACTTGGTAGTGTCCTAGTAGGGATGTTTTACATCCCTGTCCTAAATATTAAATGGTGTAAGTGCAGGGAGAGGTACTGTATAACATTGATAACAATAGAGACCATCTGTAATGTGTTGAAGGAGTATGTTTATGTTTCCAAATGTGAAAATTGCTTTAACTTGTAAAACAATATTAAAGAAACCAGGGAAGATCTATACAATGATTATTAATCTTCACATGCAGGGTAAAAATAATCTTTGGACAGGATTTTATTAAATCTTGTTCTGCTGAGTTATTGTCTGTAGGTGGATATGTCAGAGGTCCTTGTCTATGTCTCATTCTCCCCCAAGCAGAATACGGTGTTGCAGCCATAAAGGGTAGTGTATTGCAATTAGGTATTTCAAATTGTGTGGCAGTAAAAGTAAAAAATTGATGATAAATCAATAACATACAAATACAGAATTAATCTTAATTGACGCTATTGTATTTTTTAAGGTGATGGCATTTATTCAACAGTTAACGACCCCACCTATAGTTTTGTGCGGCAATAGATCATGTAAGTTTTTTTTTGCTGTATTGCCTCCTTTTATAATTACAGTGCCATGTATTACTTTTGCCTATTCCAGTACATTGTGTGAATCTGGTTCAATTAATGGTTATGATATAGACAATAACTTATAATTTTAAACAATTGGAGTTGCATATCTATGTGTACTGTACTGTATGTACTTATGTGTGTATAAACATATTGCAGATATTTAGTAGCTGTTTGATGAACGTTTATGAAAGATCTACCCAAGGCTTCCAAAAATGAATTAATTGTCTGGTGTGAGTTGCAATGGAAGGTTAATTATCACAGACTTAATCATCTTCTTGTTGTTGCAGCCCTTCATCCTTTATCACCAGAGAATGTGGAGAGAAACAAACCACAAGACTGCATATTTAATACCAACCTTTTCCGTATAACAATTTCCCCGTGTAACAGCAATAACGGCAGAAAAACACAACAGCTTACTACTGATATGCCATTTGTCTAAAGTGGTGTATAAACTGACTTCCACAGCAATCAGATGTCTGATTGTGAAGAGGGCAGAACTAATTTTCACTTCATTATTGAAGACAAAGAATTATGGTCTTTAACACTGTCTAGCTCTTATTAAAGCCTTTGCAGCATTTTCTCATGTTACAGGAATGACATACATTTTTGTGCTTGTTGATACACTGTATTGTTCTAAATTCTGACCTCATGCACAGTCTCTCTGGAGAGAAACAGGGTACATTTTCCTCTTTGACCAAACTGTCCATCTTATACAGTACATTTGCTAACAATTTCTCCTTAGCTGAAGGTAAGAACCAGTTCTTACATTTTTCTTAAGTACTTAGAGAGAGCCTTTAACACCCAGAGTGTGTTTATAACCTGCCTCTGCTCTGCTACTGCACACCCAAGGAACAGTCAGGGCTTCACAATAAAATAAACAAATGTTGTGCTGGATTTTTATTAGTAGGTGTTTGTCGGTTGGCCTTATATTGACAAGAGATAAAGATGGAGAAGGGCTCATAGCTGAACACTGGGTTCAGTGAGCATGGAGGACTGAAATGTGCACTGTCAGAAAGACCTAATGCACCTTTCCCTTTAGAAAAATGAGAAATGAAGATCCTACTCTGTTCTACTTTCTGTTCTTACTGTACCTATCAGATAATTTCTTTGAATAGTCTTCATGGCTTTAGAGTAATAAATTATGAAGAAAACGTTTTTATTTGCATTTTGCTTGGGTATCCTAAGAGTCAACCCCAGCTGTATGCAAACTTTACTGTTTGTAAATGTGGACAGAATTACAGAAAGGATGATAATATAGATTATTGGAAAAATTTACTGTATGTCCTATAACTGTCATATAATAAATAATGCCAATACTGTTCATTTGATTCACACTGAATGATGATGTACATGCTATTCAAGAGAATACTAATCCATATTTATAATTATATGTATAGTTTCCAAAAAAAACTTTATGATCCAGCAAAGAACATATCTATGGTATGGAGAAATATTTGCACAACCCAGTGTTTTTTTTAAAAAAAACTTCAAAACACAAATATTAACTATATACCAGAAATGTAGGAACATACCGTATATGGTCATAGTTTCAATTATTCTGAAAACTACAGTCTTGCAGATGTATGCATATCCTTTTCATGATGTCCCATTGTGTTGAATTACAAATGATTACACATTTTTTAAAGTAAACATTTTTAGCTAAACTTGTATTGTCAAACTGAAAACTTTTAGGGGCCAGAGCAAATAAGCTGGTCTTATCCCAACTGTTATATCTGTTGAAAAATATATTATTATTATTACTGACCAGATGTGCAAGTTTCAAACTGTGTAACACTATAGGTCAATGTTAATGGTTCAAAAACGTGTCCCTTCATACGTATATTTTGGACAATTCTCACACAAATCCTCTCTTACAAACCCTTGGTTACTGTGGTAACAATGCTTTTCTTTATGGTTTTGTTCCATTTTACAGCATTTTTACTGCACTACTGCGGATCAATCACTCAGACATCTCAATGTGATCAAATGTTTACTCTGTTGGTCCTTATTTTCCTAGTGGTATAATTGAGAGAGAGCTGCAAGCTCTGTAGTAAATTAATTAAAAAAGTTCTTACTGTCTTCACACAGAGAAAATCAGTCCTGCTATACTGAATTTGTAAAATATTTTCAAAAATGTCTCAACTTTCTTATACTTTAAGGGATTTTCATACATGAGAACAATAGAAACATTGCAAGTTATGGTTCTTTTTTAATTTTAAAACCTTTGTTCTATACTCTTTTCTTCACACAAGAAAATAAACTATTTAGCAGGATATTCAGGAATCCTATTCCATTGTATACTTCACTTTCATATTCATGGAAAGGCACAGTATGCTATCTGATTTTAATGTTTGTGCTTCATAAATTAAATTATTTCTAATTAGAGTGTATGTATTTCTTATTTTAGTTAAAGCATTTTTGCTTATTTAATACTACGGTCAATATTGGCTATTGCCTATGCAATGCCTTCAATTACATGGCTTATTATTTTATTTATAACACTGCCTGATAATTGCAAAACGGAATGTCTTCTACATGAAATATATAACCAGAAGTGCTCAGTGAAATTAAGATGACTATTTTTCCTTTATGGTGATAAATATAGATAATATGTAAATTTAATAACAAATATTAATACATCAATCTACAATTTGAAATTGAAACAAGCTGGTAAAGTAGAATATTATGTAGGGTGGATGATAAGACCATATGGAATGTAATTGCAATGTGACTATTAATACATTAAATGGCTGCACAAATTTTAAGCTGATTTATTTGAAATGACCCATTTTATGTGCATTCAATTTTCTGTTCATAAATATTCCATCAAAATAAGACAGTTTGGTGTTTTAATAGTTATTTCTGTCGCAGTGGTTTTTCTAGAGTTTTCTCAGTAACTTCACAGCACCTACTTTACAGATGCTGCTATTTGTGCTAGCCTTTTATATTCATCCTCACTAACAATTCTCTCAATGTTATTTAATTTAACGTGAACACTGGAAGGAAAATTGAAAAGATCTTTCCATTTAGTAACAGCTCACACAGTTTAGTTTGGTTATTAAGACAGATTGTAAAATCTTGGATTAATTACATCTAAGATTCATTATAAACAGGAAATAGAAGGTGACCTTCATCTTAGACAGGCAAAGGTCCTGTCACGGTCATCATCCCTCCTCTAGAGGGCGCTCCTACCTTTTTCATTGTGGTCCCAGTTTTATTTGTCTCAGCTGTGTCTTATTCCCTTTTCCATATTTAAGCCCGGTGTCTCCGTAGTTCTGGGCTCAGCTCTGGAAGAGGGACACCCAGAAGCCCAATTACCACTGGGCACAGGAGTGGCCCAAGGTCATAGGCTTCATCAGGGTGTCCTGACCTATTGAGTCTGGGACTCAGAGCGCCTTGTCCCGTCAAGGTTTTAACTATCCTTATTCCTAGTTCCCTGTTCCCTGTGTTGGTCTTGGATGGATCATCTTGGACCTAGACCTTTGCATGCGCTCCCCCCCCATGCACCACATCACTGCTGTCACCGCCCCGTGTTTCTACCCAACCTGATCCTGCTGTGTCTTTCCTGATGTCCTACTCCAGTCACTTCCAGATTATACCGTCTCGCATAGGGTCTACGCATTTCACAGGAGTCAGAACCGGCTCCCGTGACAGGTCCCTCTCAAACAATGCAGATATTTATTATTGTGTGAAGTGCCAGCTCATGTCCATGTGGCACCAAGTCAGGGCATTAGAGCTCTGCCAATCAGTGATCATGAACCCCTGAATTCTGAGTTCTGAATTCTCAGTTCTGAATTCTCAGCTGATCCCTGTAAGAGCATCCGGTACTGGGCATTGGTACAGATTTGGAATGACATGCATGAGAATTACTACAAATTGTCTGTGTTTCTCCCTTTTACTAAGTAAACAGTACCACAGAATATTGTTATACAGTTAGAAGTCAAGCTACAGCTAATGAACGTTAATAATTTTCAATTAGATAAACTTATCTACACAGACCTACCCAAAGAGGACAAACTTTGCTCCCACTACTAGCGGGGAGAAGCAGAGATAGAGATGCAATTTCTCTGAAAGGTGAAATAATAGATGATTAATCAGGGCGGTCCCAATGGCCTCTGATCACTAATGGGTTAGAGATTAGAGTCTTCCAGTGGAATCCAGCTTTTCTGAGGCATGGAGTAACTGGGGGATTCCAGCCAGACATAGAATTGGATTTATGCCTGTTGATAACCCATGCAAACCCATCAACGTATCATAACATTTCATTTCCTCCTTTACATATCATATCAATGTAAATGTAGTACATAGTGTCTGGTGGTGAAAACATGCATACAGTACGTTTTCTTCATGGTCTATAGCAATGAATTTACTTAAATCTATTTGAAAAGAGTACCTGTACTTCATTTTCTCTTTTTCCACATTATTTCCAAAACGAGTGAACATGTTTTGATGGATATACATAAAATAATTTTCCAAGCAAATTAGTGAACACTTGACCAAATGACGCACTTATCTGTGGAACAAACAGCTGGTCACAAGCATCTTTGAGATGTCTCTGTTTCCGAAGCCTGAATCAAATCGCAGAGCAGATTCAGCCACAAGAGAGCAGCAGCACTCCATATAAATCCATTCACTCGAGCAGGACTTTCCTGTGTAACGTTTCTTGGATGTGTTTCAATTGTTTCTTTCCACTTGCACCAGGCTTCCTGCAATGAAAGGAAAACAGCTCACTGCTGCAGTGACTCGTGCTGGGAGTGGTATAGTGGAGGTGTGATTTCAAAAACAAGCATATGGGACCCACAACAAGCATTCACGTGCTCCGAAGATCTAAGCCCATAGAAACCCGATCATTTTAGAAAGCTAGTACTCTGTTGTACTGTTAATTATTCCAGTGATGACACCTGCCTTGAAGCAAGCAATTGCTCATGAATGTAGACTTGAGACTTTAAAACTAATTGGGTTTTTGTCAAACCTTAAAACGTCATTGAAAATGAAGAAAAAAGGTTGGTTATGCTGGAGTAACTGAAAAAAAAAAAATTGGTGCACCATTAAAATGTGGAAGCATATATTAGAAACTTCATTTGGCGAATTTGGCAGGGCAGTTTGTGTTTTGTCTGAGCGATTTAGTTGTTTGTTGACAATACAATATAATTATTCTCAAATATCTAGTGTGCAGTTCTCATTCAATGTATGGTTACAGTGGCTGTGAAGAAAAACAAAGTCTTGGACATAACAAAAGGCAAAAGGTGAAATAATGTACAGTAAAGCTGGATTTATTAGTAGTAGTAGTATTCTGTGGTGAATAGTTCACGTCCAGTTATCATAATAAATGTGACCGTGCGGGAGAAGGAGGAACCGCAGCGAACACCGGTAAAAAGTCAACACCCCTAACTGAGGGACAGAAGCATCGATGTGAGGTTAAGGTGTTGTGCATCGCGACCTCAAGGCTGGGTTTACCTTATTTAACGGGTTCCAGCCTGGGAAAATGAAGAACCGCTAGCACAGCGGTGACCAAACTGGACTTACCCTATTTAGTGAGGTCCAGTCTGGTAGAGCAGAGCGCGTAAGACAAAACAAAACAAAACAAAAACTTATTGTGTGTAAAAAGGTGTACCTGCCGTGGTGAGAATACGTAAGGGTACAGACAAAAAGAACCTGCCTTTAAGCATGTGCAATCCCCTCCAGGACTGCCGGTGTCAGCAACTCCCCTTCCAGGGGTGACCCTCCTCGTCCCTTCGCGGGGTGTCCAGTGTGCTTTTATAGGACCTGCACAGCTGTGGCTCATCCTCTAGAAGCCGGGACAGCTGTGACTACAAAGACGAGGCGTCGCCCTTCTACCAGGGCTCCGCCTTTACACTGGCGTAATGCCACATAATTCCACATAAAATATGAACCTGTTACTTATGTAGTTCCAGACAAGTGCCATTTTCCAACGAGACGTTTGGAAAAGAATATTCCAAATTAAGATGAAAAACCGAATGGGGCATATGTGGATTATTTATTGAGAATTATTACCGGAATCAATTTAAGTAGGGCATACATGTGAATTATTCTTTGTAAAGTCAGTTAGGGGCTTTAATCTAATATAAAATATCAGCCTAGATGGAGGGGGACAGACTTAATAGAACATATATTTATTTCTTGACACAACATTTCAAATGTCCTGAAATCGTTTATTTCAGTTTAAACAAAAATATGGCTGACAATGATTGGATTGAAGGATGAGGAATGTTGCTCCATTAATGCTCGTCTTCTAAATGAAGCTCCTCCTAGCCTGCAAGTTGGGTACAGGATACATTTGTTGAGTGGCCTGAAATCTCCAGAGAAATTAGATATACTGTAGCACATCTGAACATGCTGCAGAGCCAATCAATAGCAATCCCCAAAACGGTTTCATTAATGGTCATGAGCAGTGCTTTCCAAGGATACAGCCTTCTTTTCACGCCACCAGAAACATTCCTTCCAAAGAATCTTCCAGCTTTTATCTTTTTTTCAAATGTTTGAACACAAGGGTGACTATATACTCGGATGTCAAAAGCTGTTTACAAAAAACACGGTTTGCATCAAGTCGCGTTTCATCTTCAAGAGGTGCAAACCAACTGTTCCTTGTAATTTAACATTGCTGGTAATTTAAAACAAACATCAGTGTAATTTTGTATGCATAGCTCAGTGTGGCAAAGTGTTACCACCAGGTTTCAATAGGCTGATTCTGCGTTACAGTACGCCTGAGAAGCTTTTGCATATTTAGTACAAAAAAAGGAGGCATAGAAAAACATCAGTGATTTCCTTTCAGCTTTCCCAAATACGATTCGATCAACCATTATTAGTTACAGGAACAAATGAGGAAGAATAAGAACTCTTGTGTAGTCTCAACTAATTTGTTTTTATTAGGTAGTAATAAGAACCAGTAGGGTTAAGATGCAGGGAGATTGAATGGGAGACAGCATGGTGATGGAGCGAGGCTGATTTTTATTCTGTAATAAAGATTCAATGTGAAGTGTGTGTCATTTCCAAAGTGCCTTCTTAATGCTGATTTGGTTTTGAACCAGTGGCGTGGAGTTGCAGACTGAGTACCTCTCATGAATTTTTTTCATCAGACTGTGCAAATAAAGCATTATCTTTTTAATGCTGACAAAGAAAGTAAGGGTTCCTTTTATTTATTAACTGGTCCTTCTGACATTAGGGGAATTGCAGTTTCGTTCTGTTTTTGAGTCCTACAAGATTTTTCTTTATTATTTGTTTTTAAGGGGATGCATTTATTTGCTCTGACCAATATTTTAGTGATTAAGAAGGCTAAGCAGATTTGAAAGGATTATATATCCACATTCCGGAGAACATGTGAGAAAAAAATTCACAGTATTTAAAAAAGTTGATACTTCACTCAAAATATTGTGACTTTAAAGTTCTTTATCAGACTTTTGAGCCTTTTATTGGCATTATAACCAGATCAGTACTCAACTTTTTCATAACTTTCCCTCAAAGTCACACCTGTTCACAGCTGGTAATCTAATGTACAGTATTAAAACAATTAACATCTTAAGTAGTATCAGGCACAAACCTGAAGTGTGAACTAATTCTCTATCAAACTTACATCCATTACACTTCAATTTCAAATAGATAATAGTTCTCAGAACAAAATACAAAATTAAATAGCAATTCATATTAAAAAAAATGTTTCATATCACTTGTATGTGGAAAAAAAACTTTGGTTTTAATAACAATTGACACTGAGACTTAAAGAGAACAAAAATGTGAGTAAAAGTTATAGCACACATATGGCTTTCTCATTTGAACCCTTTACACATTTCTAAAATGTTGAACGCTGTGCAGTCCCAAAATTCATACCTAAATCAGGAATTTAGGTAAGAGCAAAAATGCAATTATGATTTGTTTTTCTTCTTTGTGTCTGGTTTAGGAAGTCTGCTAGTAGGAAAGAATGGGCACACAAGTATTCATTAAATTGCTTTAGATCTGCTCCTACATTTTCCCCAATATGTTTTACACAAAAAATTCAAAGCAATGTCAGTTTTCAGTGCAAATGTGGATACCCTTTACATCCTGTATGGATGAGCATATTGTCTGCCTCCATGTTTATGTTGAGTCAGCATTTTTAAAATGTAATTGTGCTTCGAATTCACTTTGATTGAGAGCTGCCTTAAAGTGATGAAGATGACCAACAAAAAAAGAATTCTGATGTGGATGTATAAACTGTTCTAGTAGCAAAACAAGAAAAAAAATGGGAATTGAATGTGGCATTTTGTTGGTCATGTGCCTAAAAAGCCATTACATTCTGTAAGAGAGCTCTTTCATTTTATAAGGTATTGATTTTCACATGACTTGCAGACTTAAGAGGGAAAAACAGCATATTTGGAACCTTGCTATTTATAATCTATCCAATAAACAATCCTACAAATTTGCATCCTCTTGAATTTCATTACACAACGGATGTACTAAACTATTAGATGCATATAATCCTTTAAATATATCAATTCAATCTCAAAATAGTATCATATAAATACAAACCTTTTCAAGACAGAAAATTTGGTAACAATGTTTAAAATATTGTTTTTAAAAACAAAAAGGAACCTATTTACTCTGCACAGCAACTGCAGGATTGTTATGAGTACACTTCATTGGGACATGTTTAGGCATTTTAGTTCACACACAAACACAGCCATAATGTACAGTACAAAGTGGTGTAATTTATTTACAGTACAGGGAAACACAAACCAAAATAAACTAAAACAAAAACTTAAGTTAACTAGATTTCTTCAAGTCTCATCAAAATTGTGCCTCTAAACTGTTTACCACTTTTCCAGAACAGGCCTGTCCCACACTCTACACAAAACTCAGTCTCTCCCTGAGACTCTTCGTACAAACTTCTGTCTATCTCCAAGACTCTTCTCAAAACACTCACTAAAATTCCCTTTAACAAGTTCAGTTGCTCATTTTTCCTCTGATGAAGGTGCACACAGAGGATCTTTCCTCTTCTGACAGCAGATGAAAAACTGACCCAGAAAGCCTGTGCTTCCTGGTTTTTAAACTGTCACCTCATCAATTGTTTGACTGCAGCTGGTTCTCTACAGCTTTCTGGGCAATGTGGTCCAGACAAAGGTCTCCATCTTGTCTGAACCTGCTGCACCATCACTATTAATTAAGTTCTTCTGCTGGCATGTACTGTATAGTGCTCAATTGTTAGCTCCAGAAGATCCTAATCCAAGATTTGCTGATTCTGTCATTCTTATTCTGTCAAAGACCAGGCTTTGCACAATTGGAAATAGAGTCTTGAAGCTTCTCTATGCATTTTAACATTTAAAAGTGCTGATCAGGGCAAATTATGCGGAAGCTTAATGATTTAAAGCAGGTGTTTATTAGCTTAAAATTACTCCCACCTCTTACAATGATGCTTCACAATATTCATGCAGGAAAGAACATTGCACAGGGAGATTCTCTCATTATCTCATGACAAAAAAAACTTTTTTGAGATGACTCAGTATCAGATTCTTATTAGTGAGTTACACCTAATTGTATAACATGGTTCATTATATACAGGAATAAAATTCCTATAGTGGAGTAGTCTAATAAAATCAAGGACCATCAAGAGTGCTGTGGGTAATATCAAATATATCTGAGTAATATTATTAGTATAGTAAAAGAGTTATCAGAATATATTTCCAATAAAGAGTGGTTAGTATATTCGCTCAGTGGAAACCAAACAAAGTATGGATGCAATGATACATTTGAGCCCATTGATGCTTTTAATGAATTATGTTCTCTGAGAGTTTAATTGCTACTGTATCCACATGCATCAGGTGAATTTAGTGTTCGTGATTTGGACAAAAACAGTGTTATGCACATTTTGTTTTTGTGGCGATTTCTGCTAGTATAAGCAATTTATGGCTAAATGTGGAACCATTTAAGTACTGCAGTATACAATTTTCTACCTTTTGAGCACAATTCAAAGGAAATAAATCACTCCTGTAACCTCCAAGCATACTATATTGATTAAATCACCTTAATACCTGATAGTTCCCTACTGCTACAACCTGTAAGTTTAAAAGTGGATTAAAAGGTCTCAATATGCAGACCATCTCTTCCACAAATTTGGCCCAAATTTTTTTCTGCATGTGGAATGAAACTACCCAGGAATACATTGTATTAATCCATCCATTTTCTAATAACTATCCAGGACCTGTTAACAGGGGATGCCAGAGCCTAACCTAACAAGAAAACAGTTTTTAATGTTTGTTATTTCAGTTTTTTATTTTTAAACAATTTGCAAAAATTCCTACTGTGTGTCGATTGATGGCAAAAGAGAATCAATTCAATCCATTTTGAAATAAGTCCACAACACAACAAAGTCTGGAAGAAGTGGAGGGGTCTGAATACTTTCTGAAGGCACGGTAAATATACAGTTAACATACGTGACACAGTAGTTTTGTGCACTTGGACTAATTTAAATATGCTATAGCAAAAAGACTTATGCAATCAACGTTTTTTTAGTTTCTGATTTTTTTCTTTGTAGTTTCTGCTTACATCTAGTTTCTTCCAACCATAAAAGTGTTTGCTCAGTTTGAGCTGAAAGTATATAGATCCTTTAGAATTTAACAAAATTGTTAGAAGGGGGGTGGATTGCATGGCATTGTCATTCAAAAGCTACACTTCTGTTAATATTTATATTCGGTCACAGATGCAGAGAAGTTATTGTTCATCATTATTGTTGAGAAGACACGGACACCAGGATAATGTAATTAAGGCCACAAAGGAACACAGTAAAAAATGAAGTGTGTTATTAACTTCCGGCTGGTCTTTATATAGACGTACACGAAAACACCATTTTCCAATTGCTGTTGTTCTTAAGCTACCCTAATTGAAAGTAAAATCAGGAAACAATACAGTACTGATATTTACTGCATATAGTAGTTAATGTCTGTATAATAATGAGAGTAAAACAAGTACAGTAACTAAATTAAGAAAGATGAAATTAGCTTTGTTTTTCTTGATGAAGGTACTTGCTTTTTACTAATCCACTACATATGTAATTTGTTCCCACTACCATATAATACATCTCAGTGACCTATGTGGTGTTTTGTTTTTTGAAATAAGCTATGCTTGTTTACAGTAAAGCCAAACAATTTCATATCTAATTCTGAGATTGTTCTTCACAGTTTTTGATATTTCAACATTAAAATGGAAACCATTTTAATTGAATAAAGTGCTTCTGGTCTGTCAGCAATGCACATCACTCAGACAGCACTCTATTGCTGTGACCCACTTTGCACTGAGAGTGATGCTTAGCAGCAGCCAATGGCATGGTACCCTACCGAAGTCTTCTAACTTCCTGCCAAATCTACAGAGACACCTTGTTTTTTTAGACGATTACATGTGGAACAGTGTCTCCTACTGTACCGAGCCAAGAAAAAAGTCTTGACTAAAACTGTCCGGAATTTTATTTTCAGAGAATAACATCTTCATCTCTGCCAAGAAAAATTCTTTGTTAAAACGTCTTAGATTTTCTCTTCACAAACTTTAGAAATAGCACCATTTTCTGGTTTTCCTATTAATAGAACTGAATCCCTAAAAAGTCAGAATTTATATAGCACAGTCAGATACATATTTTGTGTGTGCTGTATATATCCTAGAAACATATATAGTGTTCTCCCGGTCCTCTCCTTAATCTTATAAAACACATCTATTAGGAAATGGACCAACAAATCATGAAATCACTGCTAAGCCCATTTCTACACTAGAAACCGCACTGTGTAAGTTTTTTTTTATAATGAAATGCGATATTCCTCAGGTCATTTCTGTAAAGGTGGTGAACATTTTTCTTTCAAGTTATTATGGCACCTTATAGATAGCTTTTCACCCCCAAAAGATTTGCTTTTGGTAAATAAAGGACATGTATTTGAACTTTCACATTCTATTGCGCAGGGTCATTCAAAAATGAATTTCTCTAACTCTTAGAGAACAGAGGTAAGTTAAAAGGAGAAAAATGAAAATAACATTTCCAAAACTATGCATCTAAATAGTGGTAGCCCATAAACCAAGACAAATAATAAAAACATTGTAAAGTGAAACATGCACACTTGAATATTTTCCCTATACACTTATTGTAAATGCTTATGTGTATGCACGCACATCACCTTTTTAAACACAATACCTCAATTAATTTAAAATATTTCTATGTTAGACTTCTTTCCAGATTCCAGATAGCACATAACAGTGAACAATATCCTTCACAAGAATAACAAAGGTTTCATTAGACGGTGTAAAATACATTTTAGTGTGAGTTGTCCTTCTTTACAGATACTATTTGCATCTCCACAGGAGAGCAGGCCATTGAAAATAAATACTGTCTTTCCTTGCCAAAATGACTTAGCAGAAATGCTCAGCAATGTCACAAGTGGTTTCAGGTTTCACAGTTTTAAAAATAGAATTAATTCTCCTTGCATACAGTGAGTGTCTCCCCCTCTAGAAACTGAAATACAATGTATTTTGAGGTTCTGCAGGGCTGCAACAAGTTTCCATATATTGTAGGTCTTTTTTTCTTCACGGCATGGTCTGACAATGTGGCAAAAATCATTACATCAAGCTAGAATAATTTACTTATTTTATACAAAGCCAGATATACAGTATCTGTTCCCATTTATACAGCTGTGTGTTTCACTGGAACAGTTCAGATGAAGTACCTTGCTCAAGGGAAATACTTTACCTGGGATTGTAACCCACCACCTTCACTAGTACCAGGCCCCTAACCACTGCTCTGTGTTGCAGCCTTAGAATGTAAAGATTCTTCATGTATAATGCAATAACATACAAAATACTACAAGGATGCACTGTGGCACAGGGGTCAGCTTTGAGTTCAATTCCAGACCTGTGTCAAGTTTGTATGTTCTCCCTGCCCTGCAATGGACTAGTGTCCTGCC
Organism: Atractosteus spatula; assembly: GCF_055471065.1. Taxonomy (NCBI): domain Eukaryota; kingdom Metazoa; phylum Chordata; class Actinopteri; order Semionotiformes; family Lepisosteidae; genus Atractosteus; species Atractosteus spatula. The sequence goes on along the minus strand of NC_142708.1, from coordinate 53,407,916 downwards.
CAGGGTGTATCCTGCATTGAGCCTGTTACTTGATGGGAAAGGTTCTGGCTCCTCTATGTCCCTGTACTGGATGAAACACTTACAAAATAGATGAATGCAAGAAAGAATACAAATGAGAAGAAGCCTTTAGGGCCATCTTACTTACATTTGCACATGGGTCCTAGTGAGTCAGTTTAAGCAATACAGTTAGGATGTATGTATGCTAAGCTTTTTGTCTTTTTCCTAAAGATACATGACAACTGCTCTTTCTTTATGTTTCATAAAACTACTGGAATTTACAAGTTGGGTGGGTATATAAAAAATTCAATTAAAAAAAAATATTTGAGTAATATTATACAAAATATATTAAGATTTTTAGTCTTTAACTAATTCTGGCTTCTCCATGTTTGTCTTCAGACAACTTGCGCTTTCCTTAAGTATTCTGTAGTATCAATATCAATGTAATAAATTTAGTTAGAACGTTCACCAATTATGGAATTTACTTTGCAATTGAGAAGAATTGCACTTGAGAAGAATTTCAGTTTCTTTGTAACACAAGGGAGAGGAAAGTATCCCACTCAAAATTGTCTGTGAATGTGACATGAAATGTCTAAAAATATACAGTAGTATGCATAGGTGTATGGATATAATTCAGCCTGTTTTTTTTTTTAAAAAGATAGTATAAGTACTTATACATGTTGTTGCGCTCTTGGGTTCACGTGGGTATGTGCCCTTGCCGCTGCCGCCTTAGATCGGCCCCCCAACGCTGGGGACTTGAACCCTGGCCTCCGGCGTCACTCAACAGGGACCCAGCCAGTTGCAGCCGATGACTGCGGTCCCTTCTATTCACAGGGAAGGGCAGTGACGGCACCGCGCTGATAAGCCGGCTCGCTCAACCTGCAATGTCGGCCATATGCGTTACACCCTTCCTTGCTTAATTCGCCGTCCTCGGCGAAGGACTATCCCATCCCGCTTCTGACACCAATGTAACGCTCCGGGGTTCACGTGGGTATGCGCCCCCCCACCGCTGGGGACTAGAACCTGGGCCTCTGGCGTCACTCAACAGGGACCCAGCCAGTTGAGCTAAAGGCAAATCTCCCAGCCGCCCAACGGCTGCGGTCCCTGCTTTTCACAGGGAAGGGTGGTGACGTCACTGTGCTGGTAAGCCGGCTCGCACAACCTGCAATGTCGGCCATATGCGTTACAATATATTTATATTGAACCTTATTTAGAAATGGTCTGGTGTGTTTAATTTTAACTTACATAGAGAGAGAACAAGCTCTTTCCTTTACATTTACAAGAGCATTGATATATTTTTAGTGCCTCTGGAAAAACACAGACGACTGTGTGGAAACAACGTCCTGACTTGTGGCTGTCATGTGCAGTTTCCTTTCACACTTTTTGAGCTCAGACAAAAGTGCCTTTCAAAAGTCATGAACATCAGTTCACTGCACTACATCTGTTTGAATAGATGGATGCTTTAAAACTTTTAATACATTAGCACAAAGTTGCAATAAACAGAGAAATAGAAAATATGGCAACTTCCTTTGCCACGAATTTGAACTGTCTGATTTCAGTGGACTTTGAAACTGTGGCTCTATGAATTGTGATTTTATACATTAAGTTGTGAATTGTATTTATGATGTTCAACACCTGGGTTTACAGTTTTGCTCTTACCTGGTGTGTACTTCCTTGATGTAACTGGAAGACTCCTTGTCTGTGTTCACTTATGATTAAGTCTGATAACATCCTGTACTGATAATTTGTGCAATTATAATATTTTTCAAGGTGCACTTCTGAATAAAGAGGGTAACTCCATTCTTGCAATGCTGCTTCTTATATTAAAATTCTAGTGGCCCACTCTTTGAAATCTTATCCCTTTAGATCCATGTGGAACATAGACCACAATGAGATCTTGCCATTCTGGTAGGTCTTTAGCTCAGTTGATCTAAGGTCAGTTTTGGTTATATAGCTTTCAGCCATCCTGAGTACATGGGCCAACCATCTAAAAGCATCTGCTACTGTATTTGCTGATTAATTTCCAGGAAAATGCACTCAGCATGGACCTTTTGTTACAGATCAATACCTGAGATTTAATTTGGACAAAGTATGTGAGAGATTCTGAGGACATATTCTACATGTCAGTTCTTCATGAATTCTGTTGTGACCCTGCAGTATTCTCTTCCTATCATAGAAGAATATTATAGAACTGGTTTCACATTGCTATATTATAGGTATATCTTGGATTCGAAGCTTGTATCAATTGGATTTCCAAATGGTTCATAACTTGCAGAATGCAATCTGTGTTTTGTAGCTTCTGTGTGGAGCCCTTTACCACTCTGGCCTCTTAGACATGCGAAGTTGTCTTTTATCTTGTTCCTATCTTGTTCTGGGTGACATTAAATTACATGCCTTGGTCTTCTACATATTGATTTAAAAGCCCACCTATTGAAAATATTGACTTAGGTGATCTGTATTTTTATGGTCTTGTTTTGAATATACAGTAGCAGCACAATATCATCAACGAAGATCACTAAGTGAGGAAAGGGAATCCATGTAGTACCTGTCTGCTTGCCCTTGATATTATGAGTCATAACTCACACTGACACTACAGAACCATTTTCATTGAAATTTTCTGGGTGGAAACTTCAGGTGCTTCCGTTTGCCATTGCATTATACAATGCTTCACCCAGCCATTATACAACCTTACAGGAAACTTTTCTGGTTGAATCCCCATTCTGCCAGTTATGGTCAGTACAAATCAGCCCTTTTCTAAATTGTAATTAAAGATAATGAAGAGGACAATTCACAAACATATCAAACCTTTACAATGTACGGTGTCCTGTTTAGCTCAGAACACAAGCTTTTCCTGCCATCCCCATTCAGCATTACACTTTTGTCAGTGCATGAATGCAATGCACACTATGAAAGTAAAGGCGCAAGAGTCTGGGGGCTGTTCCATGCTCAAAGATGTAGAAGCCCCATGAAGCTCAAATATTCTTGGTAATTTCATAAATTGACAAACTATATTGTACAGTAGTGGAAAGCATTTAAAAACAGCACCACAGTGGTTAGTGTTGCTGCCTCACACCACTGGTGCCCTGATTCAGATCTGGACTTGGGGTGCTATCTGCATGGAGTTTGTACGGTACATTCTCTCTGTGTTTGTGTGGGTTTAACTTCCAGTTGCTCCGGTTTTCTCCCACAGTCCAGAGACACGCTGCTTGATTAATCTTCTAGGAAAATTTTGCTTCTGGGAAAATTTGATGGAATTAAAAATTAAATATAGTTTACATATGAATATCCTTTCATCTTGCATAGGATTATAACAGTTGCACAATAATATCTTTCTGATCTGATATGATACTTATGTACCCTGATATCTCTTGCAAAGAAGCTTTGCAATAGTGTCAAGTTCATTAAATTGCAATTAATACAACCAGTAGTTCCTCATCAGAAGAGACCAAAACTGCATCACTGTAACGAAGACTGGTAATTTTGATCTGGATAATGTCTGTTCTTGCAAAAGACGCAGCCTTCCTTTTACTTCAGAGTATTTAAAATCAACAGAAAGTGTATGGTAAGAAGCTCTAAGATTGCAATAAAGCTCATAGACTACAAATATTTGTTCACAAAAAATATTCCAATATTTTATAAGATTTCCTATGGTCTTCACATAGAAATTTGATATCACTCACATCAATTATAGTTTGCCGTGACTGACAAACTATAATTGATTATCTGTATAAGAACCTTGCATGGAACCTTGATGTTTCATGATGTACCGGTACTCAAAGTTAACAAAAAAAAATGTTAACCCCTGATTATATGCATGTGGATGAAAGTCAACCACTACCAAATGAAATGTCACAAAACAATTTCCCAAATCTGAAATGAATCCCTTTAGGATTTTTCACGAGTTTCCTTTAGCTCTCAATGAGCTATAGCTTTGTCATTTGTCTGGCAAATCAGTATCTGATACTAAATGCTTCCCAGGTACCCACGAGCACATTTTAAATTTTACTGCAGCCATCCTACCATCTCCATTGCCAGTCTGCACAGCAGCTCCCTGGAGATAATGGTCTGTACTTGACGCTGTTGCTTAGCATGCCCTGTCTATTTAAATCATGTAGCCAACTCCCATAGGACAACATCACTGAAGACTGCTGAATATAAATTACTTCAAATTAATCTTTGTCCCCCGATATTCTATAGACAGCAAAGGGTCACTTCTTAGTGCCCTTGTTACATGCAGAGTATATTACTATAAAACATGTTGTTCTTTCAAAGGACAATAAATCATGAGTGCCAAAAATAATCTTTATGCACCATAATTACCAAATATTTTTCCAGACAATTACTTGTACGTACTGTACCAGCAAAACAAAATTGCTTATAGGAATGACACACAGAATAAAAATCTCCACTGGTTTGCATCTTTTATGCAAATCTTATGCTCAGAATTAGATTTAATGTGAAATAGCCTTCTATCGTGTCAGGGAAAAGGGTGGTGACTGTCAGAAAGGAGTCCTTTAGTAATTTAATTTTGCTGTTTTTTATGAGCCTTCAGACACTTGCCTCTTGGCTTAGGTTTTGTTCTGTTGTCAAACATATTTTGTGTTGTCTAGGTCAAAATCAATGGAAAAAAAAACCCCAGCAAGCTATTTTTATAACTTGTGTGGCTAAAAAAGATTTTTTTTTTCAAACACAGCAATCTTTTCCGTCTTTCAAGAGGAAGTTTAAACCTTTAAGGGAAGTGTCAGTTCAGAACACAGTAAAACTATTTGCACATTTTACTGAAATTATATATAGTTTTTGTTTGTATACAGAAGCTTTTGTGTTGAGGGATACTTTCATTTTTTTTCCTCCTGTTGAACATATATGTGAGAAGGAATCTTGCTGAATTAATAATAGGAGATCAATTCTGAGAGTGAGAGCTTTTCAACATTGGATCAAAATCTCACCAGACAGTATCCTCAGTTGCTGTAGTTTCAATTTAAAGGAAATCAAATTAATTAATGTGAAAATCAGAACCTCAACATTCATGTGAAAAGCAAAGATGAAGCTGAAATTTGTGCTTCTAAGGAATATCTGAATGATCCATATTACTGAACTATAACCAGTTATCTATTCCAAAAGCAATCATACTTTGAGCCAGAAATATCAATCCAATACTACATTCAAACCAGAACTTGGCATCTATAATGACAACAGGTGATTGTCCTATCATCTACCTGTCACGGCTAGGATAAACCAAGAAATGTTATGTAGTTTTTATCAACATACATTTAAGATTTGGAAGTCAGTCATGAACTAATCCATTACTAACTACCATCTGCCACTAATAATCAACTACAGTACCTTACATCAGCTATCTTCCATCATTAGCTCAGAATTTACTGCTGGCCTGGGACGGCAGTTAAAGTACTGTTGACAACGCTTTCTTTGATTTCCTATGTAATAATTTAACAAATGTTTTTATTTGCAATTTGAATTTTTATGTTTTATAACTCCACCTTCTACTTGGCCTATATACTGTATAGGCTAGTGGGATAACTAAGAAATATTTTTAACAGATTAAAGTAAAGGAAACATTTACAAAATAAGTTACATTTAAACTTAAAGCTATTATAAGTGAATACAGTCAATTATGTTTAAGGATAATCAATGCTTCATCCAATTTCTTCCACAATGAAATTAATTCTCTCCGTAAGAGAAACATTTACATACTCTGCAGAACAATGGCACTTGAACTAGAGAAGGAGACTGATGCCCTGGATATTTTTAGCTTTCTTGTGGTTGCTGATATTTCAGAATGTATTTTAGCTGGCTTTCATGTGACATTTGGTACTTGAAGAACAAAAAATAAAGCTATATCAATGGCAGAACTAACCTCAGCCCCTGCACTTGTGCAGTCCTACAGCCCTTAACAGCTGTTTTTAAATATATCTCTTCTTTCTTCATTAACGTTCAGTATAACACACATGATTCTACGGTGAGATTTTACAAATCACGTAATTCTAATTTACGTTTACAATTCTGTAAGGTACAATAAATGTATACATGTACAGTATAAATGTAAATGTATAAAAGAAAATAAATGTATACATTCCGAATATGATGTCGATAGCAGATTTAGTAAGAACATTACCTAATGGGTGATAGGTCATGACTTTGTCTCATAACTTTGAAACACAAGAGTGCTAGCCACAACATTGAAATTACTTACAAGACAACTCTGAGATCTTTTTCCTCTGGTACCGACTCCACATCAGTTTCCGGTAATTTGTGAGCAAAAAAAACTCCATAGCTAGATGGACTCATCGTTTGACTTCTATTTTTTTTTATTTTGTGAAATTGAAAATAAATTTGTCACAGAAGCTCTTATTGGATCACTCAAATGCTTAAATATTTGTCTCTTACTGTTTTAAGGTAGTATTCCAACTAAGTAGAATAATATTTAATATAAGTGAGATATTCAAATGCATTATATTCAGCAGCCATGTTACCCTGCAACTTACTGTACTTGGCAGCCCACTGAAGTTAAGCAGGTGTGAGCCTGGCCAGTACCTGGATGGGAGACCTCCTGGGAAAAACTAAGGTTGCTGCTGGAAGAAGTGTTAGTGAGGCCAGCAGGGGGTACTCACCCTGTGGTCCATGTGGGTCCTAATGCCCCAGTAGAGTGACGGGGGACACTATGCTGTAAACAAGCGCCGTCTTTCGGATGAGACGTAAAACCGAGGTCCTGACTCTCTGTGGTCATTAAAAATCCCAGGGTGTTTCTCGAAAAGAGTAGGGGTGTAACCCCGCCGTCCTGACCAAATTTCCCATGCCTCCTAATAATCCCCCTCCATTAATTGGCTACATTACTTTGTTCTCCTCCCCCCTCCGACGGCAGGCGGAGCAACGCGCCGGATGGAGTATTCTCGGTCGCATTTAATGGCAACGCCAGCTCAAAGATTTGGTTCAAACCACCAAATGGAGACGGGCGTGCCGGCAGGCGGACCCTGTTGATGCGGGATTAACGCTAGGATGAGAGAGAGATATTCAAAAGCATTATATTATGTATTGTATTCTTATAACAACCTTAGTATTGTCATCTGATGTTTCAGGTGAAAATCCTATCAGCATTGTGCTGGAAAACAAAGAAAATAAAACTGCTTAATTATGTCAAAATAAACAACTACAATTAATTAATTGATCCATATATGTAACAGGCAAAATTATATATTGAAATATAAGTAAATGGTATGCCTATGAAAGGGACTAAAACATGCTTAGTATAAATCAGTATGAATTTAGCAAGTAAGAGATTTTGTATTTACACTGCTTTATGAAATGTATATATGTGTTACTGAATAAAATAAAAGCAGATAATAAAGTGCAACCATGAAGTGATAAAATCCCACTTTCACATATATATTTAATATATAAGTCCATCTTGATTGTTCTGCTGTGAATTCATAGGAATAGAAACCATACAAGTGTGAAACACTATTATTGCAAATTTAATATTGTTATACTTTTCCAGCAGCGAATGATAAATTTTTGATGTATGATTTGCTGCCTCAAGAGACTCAGAGAAAACAGTGGCTGTATGCAGAGTACTGCAAATACTGCCTTCTTGTCAGGCTGTAACATTAGAGTGAATGATACTTCTGTATTTCAAATGGCTGCATGTTTTTCAGTGTTAGTTTGTATACATTGTTTTCTTTATTGCTTATGATTATAGCATATTTGAATTTGGAAATAAACATTTGCACCCCCCTGCATATTTTAATTGTAAGTTATCACTGTAAACTGAATTGCAATGCAGGGGCAATGATCAGTGCAAATGCAATTACAATTGCAATTTTATTTATAATTGTACAACATAATTATTGTAACTGAATATTGAATTACACCTTTATTTGTCATGATGAATTGCTGGTTCTTTTGTTATAGGCATTGAATAGGCAGAGGGGTGTGGTTATTTGCATGAACAGCAGAGGTTCTGCTTGTCTGATATCTAAATTAATCCCCAAGGTGTGATACAATATAATATATATTTCAATTAGATAATGATTTTTATAAACAGATTATGCAGTTTTTGAAAGGTTTAGAAATGAACAGGTTGAGTATGTTTACTTATTTTGGTGTTTGTATTGTTCAATCAATTATTTCATACAAAAGAAAGCTGTAATGTAAAAATCACTGAAGAAGAACATATAAAACACAAGTTTCAAAACTTAAAAGGCAGTAACTGTGTTTGCTCTTTGGACCTGAAATCTCAGGACGATTGTTGTGTCTCAATTTATGATCTTTGGTTCAGTCATGTGACCTACACCAGGGTTAAAGTGTTTAGTTTTCCTTTAGTGCATCACAGAGGGCTGGAGTACATTAAGTGCTTTTCCTTTTCTAACACAGCACTAAAGGGGAATCAATAAAATGGCTATATGCTGTCAGCTGCAGCACAATTTTCAGCTACAATCCTACAGAAGGCCAGTGTTGGCATCAGATCTATTAAAGGGGATATAAAAGCATCTTTAATTATTTGCAAGAGAATTGACTTTTGATAAACAATAAACTTTCTCCCCTGCGACCATACAGTATGTCAAGTAATTTCATACGAAAATAGTGCTCTATCTTCTTTTTCTGTTTAAATCTTATGACAATTCATTCTACCAATGAATGACCTCCAGAGATGTAAATGCTGCTTTCCAAGACTGGAAAATGAAAACATGATGAGCATTTACAATATTTTATGAAATACATACACTTGACATAATTGATATAAAGATATCTGATCACTATATAAGAAGTGCTGTTGTAATATAACCATTTCAATCCTTGTTGAAAATTTGCTGGGTAACAGACACTCAATGGATGATTCTAGATGTTTTAACGTGAAACTAAAACATTTAAGTTGAAACATTGGAATTAAAATAAAAATCTTCCTAATGTGTGGGGTAGATTATACATTGAGTATCTATCTTAGTTGTCCCAATTCATGCACTATAAATTTGAACTTTAAGCCCAGTGCTTAAAAACAGACCCACTACAACACTATGAAAGAAAAGCCATAATGGTTCTGTCCATCATTTGAACTGGCTTTTCACTGAGTGAAATCTTTTCTGCTTAATCGTTTTAATAGGTTTCATAATGCCTTATCATTATATTTTATGATGCTGTACAACACTTTCATATCTAGATACTGAGGTGCTACGTGTCTTTATGTTATAATATGCTAGAGAGACACCGGTTAATTGGAATATTCAATCTGATTTACCACTGACAACCCGAAATACAAAATGCTTGAGGTGAGTTTTCTTTTGTTCTTTTTGAATAAAAATGAGACTTATGTAACACCCATATTAAAGGTTTAAGGTTAATTTTTGGGTCAATTGCCCCAGGTGTAATTGTGTGCGTGTTTGTATCAGTTTGTGTATGTGATGGACTGGCATCCATCTAAGGTGTTTCCTGCCTTTTGCCCCTTACTTCCTGGGCTAAACTCCACCTCCCCCCCAATCCTGTGGTGGATAATGCAGTTATAAAATGGAAGGATGGACGAAAGGTTTAAAGTAAATTAGTGTCCCACGCATATAGTATTTTATCTGAGCACCATTTACATTGAATGGATGCATTTTACATTCAGAAATACTAAATGCAACATGACAAATGTTCTTCATAGATAGTAGTAACTATTCCAAGGCACGTTTTTGAGTTCCTCCATAAAATCACCCTGCTGAAAAACCATATTTCAGAGCTATGGCTGTCAGAGAGCACTGTCTGGCTTCTGAAGACAGAGACGCACTTTTATTGCAGTCTCCTGAAGAGTGTGAAGTCAAGCAGAACTGTAAAACTGTCTCAAGTCAGGGCACTGCTTGGGCACTGTTGCCTCTAGAAGCTCATTAGAATCTGTTAGCCAGCCCTGAAACAAGCAATTATCAGTCATTTTATTTACTTCATTGAAACAGGAGAAAGAGGGTAATGAGTTTTACGGTTAAGTAAGTACTTTTTGTACTTAACGTATGTACATCAAAATCATAGTAATAATAATAATAATAAACTTTATTTTATATAGCACCTTTATATAATGCACATTTTTAGTTTAAAAGGGAAGAATAACAGAAAATATGTAGAATATGATTGTTTTTAAAGTTATTTTGTTCCTTTAACACTTCATTGGAGATAGAGAATCATTACAATCAACACAATACAATTACCATATTCTCACTACTGAATAGTACCTATACTGTACTGGTACAGAATAGCATCTAAAACATCTAATGTTATAGTGTAAGGGAATTGAGAGAAAATGGAGTTTTCAACATACAGTAACCGACTTCAACATAACTGACTGAGATTCAACAGCTTTTCAGAATTCCTTTTTTTCTCTTTTGTTTTTTTCCAAAACAAGATTTTATTTTACAAAAGCTAAGGTATTTAGACCTACGTTTTTTCATAACACTATACAGAACGTACTGCTGTATCAATTTGTCTTCAAGATGCATACACCAGTTACTGTACATGTTCCTGTTGGCTTATGTCTTTGTGTGTACTGCGGTAAATATTATTATTAAGGGTTATTGCTGCCTTTAGTTTAGATTGCTTCTCATGTTACGGCAATGAACAGTTCCACATGAAATTGTCTTCGGGTAAGCTAGTGCCAAGTACACAGCAGAAAACATAGATTTGATTTCCTTTCATTCTCTCTGCCTTTTCAGCTGAGCATAAATCAGTACAGTGGAAAGTGCAATAAAATCAACCATCAATAACATCTTGCTCACATACAAATGTATTCATGTGCTTTGCGGAGAACTGGGTTAGTGTCTAAACAGATATCAGACAAAGGCTGCTTCCATTAGTTAAAATTGCACTGTCAGACAATGGGAACATGAGAGCTGGAGTTTTTACAACTGAGTAGGTTTAAATTGAGCTCATTTTTGAATATGCAAACTAAGATTTGAAGCCACCATAGTCCTTTTCTGTTTCTGACTATCAGAGCAACATCCTGATACAGTAAATTGTCCTTTCATACTACTGCCATTGTGTTTTCCATGACTCATGTAGGAGATAATGCTAAATTAATTATTTAATGGTAATGTTTTATAGTATTAATGTAAGATCTTCAAAGTATATAACAACAATCCTAGGAAAAGCCACTATGACAAAAAAAGTTCCTTTCCAGCTGTCATTAGCGAGAAAGCTCCATAAGCTTTCTTGAAACCAAATACATGATATAACTTAGATATCTAACACGCCTTTTTAAATTTCATGTTATTCGTTTGCATGCTGTTGAGTAACTTTGGATGATTTGTATAGAAACAAATATGTCTGGCACAATTTCTTTACTACAGAAAATCACCACGGAACTATGGAACTCTTTTGCTGATCTGCACAAAAGATAACACAAAGATTAAAGTTGACGCTTAGAGATAGTACTATAATTCCATGAGCCATATAACTGAAAATGTGTGTTTTTACAGCTATCAATCAGAACATTTCTTTAAAGCATTCAGACCCTTTGGCCTCTCAGTGAGGCTTAGAATTAATCTGAGATTTAGAAAGAATCCTTCATTGCATATCCTAGGTAATGCCCAGAATAAACAAAAGCCACTTTCATATGTGGAAGACAAAGAAGAGACAAAATAACCATACATATTTAAATACAAAATTCCTATTTTACAAAATGGAAATGTTATTTAATATTCATCAGGTGTATTTTTCTTATAGAATCAAGTCACAGCATCAAATGCAGATATTAACAGTCTGAGAACATAGCTGAGTTCAAGAGAACATAATGCTAATGTTTTGATTTTTAATGGAACACAAATGCAAAACTATACAGTATATCATTCAAAGTATGTCCATACAAAGCTTTTAAAAATATCACTAATGCAAAAAACTAAAAATATTTTCACTACTAAATATAAAGCTATATAATACTTTCTTATAAACACAGTGGTTTGTAAGTACATCACATACAGTGCAGTAATGTAAAGTAATGTATTATTTTGAATAAAGTTAATTTAGTTTAACCTTTTGAGTCAACTAAGCAAACTGATTGTGTTTGAACTTGTATTTTGAAGGAACAGAAGCAGTGGGACAAAAGTGTCTTGTCATGTTTTTTGTTGAATACCTTAGAACTCACAAAAGAGTTGTGAACATCCTATTAACCTGTTTTGCTTTGAACTCAGTGTTTGGAGTCTGTAGTAGAAAGTGAAAATGAAAACCCTAGAACTTTGAGTTAATGAAATGCAGGCAAATTTGAAAATTTGCTAAAAGAAAAACGCAATCCAAACCTAACTCTCTCTTTCCTAGCGTTAATCCCACATCAGCAGGGTCCGCTTGTTGGCACACCAGTCTCCATTTGGTGGTTTGAACCAAATCTTTGAGCTGACGTTGCCATTAACTGCAACCGAGAAATACTCCAACCGGCGCGTCGCTCCGCCTGCCATCGGAGTGGGAGGGGAGGGGAGGAGAACAAAGTAATGTAGCCAATTCATAGAGGGGGATTATTAGGAGGCATGGGAAATTTGGCCAGGACGGCGGGGTTACACCCCTACTCTTTTCGAGAAACACCCTGGGATTTTCAATGACCACAGAGAGTCAGGACCTCAGTTTTATGTCTCATCCGAAGGACGGCGCTTATTTACAGTATAGTGTCTCCGTCACTATACTGGGGCATTAGGACCCACCTGGACCGCAGGGTGAGCGCCCCCTGCTGGCCTCACTAACACCTCTTCCAGCAGCAACCTTGGTTTTTCCCAGGAGGTCTCCCATCCAGGTACTGACCAGGTTCCCCCTGCTTAGCTTCAGTGGGTTGCCAGTTGTGAGCTGCAGGGTGATATGGCTGAAGAAGAAAGAAACTGCTGGTATAAAGTAGTTACAGATCAGTCACAACTGGGTCCACTCCACAGAACATCTATAGATGATGACAGAAAAACTCATCAGAGCTGTTAAAGAAAATCCTAAAATTACCAACAACTTTCAGAGTGCAAAGTAAAGGTGTCAAAGTCCACAGTTTGTAGAAGACTGAGACATAAGATTCCAAAGGCTACTCCTTATCAGCAAGAACAGAAAAGCCAGATCAGAATTTACCCAGAAGTACCACAATGAGCCAGGAGAGTTTTGGGACATTTTCTGGACAGATTACTGCAAGATTAAGCTTTATCAAAATGATGGAAAAGTTAAAGTGAAGAGCAAGAAAATAACACCCCCTTATGTGTGAACCATGGCCTGGCCTGGGTATGAACAGACAAACTTGTTTTTAACATACAGCGGCAACAGAATTAATTCTGAAGTTGAAATATTTTGTTTTTCTGTTTATGTACAAGACAATGTTCTCCATACTTTCTGGGCAATGCTTCACCATGCAGCCAAAGAGCTCATGAAGGAGCAGAAATGAAAAGATTGAACTGGCCAGTCGATCTCCAGATTTAAATTAAATTGATCCTGGATTTTAAAGGTTGAAGAAAAATCAGTCAGAGCAACAATAGGCAAAAACTGATAGATTACAGCAAAGACTTGGAAAAGCATCCCAAATTATGACACAGAGTTTGGTGAGCTCAAAGAGATATAGAACCAAATAGTAATTTAGATAAATGTGTTCCAGTACTTTTCGTCATTTGGGTGAACTCAAAGTAATGTATGGTTTTGTTCTAATATGAATCAAATGTATTTCTGGAATTACGTAAACATAAATTGTGTATTGTATTACATCATTCATATTAATCTCATGACCACAAATGCAAAAAAAAAATGGAGTTTGCTGTTCCAATTCATTTAGAGGGCGCTGTATAGGGCAACATGTTCATAAATATTAATTTTTTCCATGCCAGTATCAAAAAGTCATTTCTCCTTTTGAGGGCTAAAGCAAACTGGACCTAATCCAGAAGCGCAGGCAGGACTTAAAGCACACAAGTGCCCCATAACCAGACTGAAAACCAGATGAGCCAAAGGTGCAGTTTTGAAGAGCCCCACAAACCCAACAAACCTCTGTCTTTAAGAGCTTGGAGGAAAGCTGACCACCTTTCCTAGCAAAAACCCTCACAAACACAGGGAAACAGACACTTGAGGCTGAAGTCAAACCTCAGACTCCTGGTTCTATGAAGCAGCACTGCTAAATGTCTTGCTGTTCTACTGCCTAAATATACAGTTTTATCCATTTTTCTTATATGTTTTAGAGTTTCTAGCATGCTACAACATGGCAATAATGGAGACTTAAATTAAAGGTGTCATGCAACCTTAATGCCTTAACATATTTAACCAATTAAACCAGGATTATTTATAAACCTTAGCCTGTAGTGGTCACCATCCAATATCAAAACATGGTGACTCAAACCAGCTTTTTCCCCAGTGTATGACACTACTGATGCCTTATTAAATGTATATTTTATAGCATAGCACTGCTGAAGATGGCAAAATTGCCTACAGCCATTAAAATTAGATAGGAAAGTCTGAATTATTTGTAAAACAGCCAGAGAAATATGGCAACCCTTCAAAATAATTATATGTATCTTTGATTTTGGTTCTGGCAAGGTTCTTAGAAATGTAGTATAAATTGTTTATATCCACTATTATGGTGTAGAAGAGACCTTCCTGAATCCTCTAATTATCGTAATTTTGGAGTGATGATAGTAACTCTAAATACTGGCACTGCTAGATGCTGTGTGAGCAAAAACAAGTGGTAGGTCAGGCTTTTAAAATACTTGAGACAACAGATCTCTCTAGGTGCTATTGAACTTTATGTGATTTTCCTCAGAAACTACAATAATGTTTTTGTAGCTGGTTGTTGCCTTCACTGAGGCAGCATTGTGGAGTCATTTGTGATTAGTAATTTGTTATTGGTATTTTTATGATAGATTTTATGAAGGCAAAATTGTGAAAACATCCCTGTACCACTGACAAGACTTAGAGTACATTTGTCCAATGTAATTAGTTAGGGATGAAGAATATAGAAATACACTCAGAGTATACTGTATACAGTATACAGAGATTGCAATATACAGTATGTGACACTAATGCTCAAAATGATCTAAGAAACAATCATTAAAATATTTAGCCAATTTTATTTATGATTTTGTCAATTGCTGAGGTCAATTGATGAGCATGTGATTAATATGCTCCCATCTGTGTCTAAGTTGGTAGAAGATATATATATATCCTATACTGTATATCCTGCTCATGTTTTTAAGGTGAATAGGTTGTACTTAATCACAATTCCAGTTGGGCACAGTAGAAGAAAGCATGAAAGTGGTAGCTAGAATTTTGGAGTTTGTCTTTCCAAATTTCAACTGATGCACCTCTATCAACAAAGAAACAGTGCTGCTGAGCACCCTATCATCCTAAAGGTAGTTATTCACACATGACACCACAGCAGTGAAGATCATACCATTATTTGATCACAGCACATTTTCTGACAGCTGTCACTACAGCCTACCTAAACTACAGGCCAAGAGAGGCCAGTGTGATTACTTCTGTGTGCACAGTTATTGTGATCCTTGGGCTGACTAGGATGATGGTCCTGCAAGTGAATGGAACCACAGGGAGTGTTTTATTGAGGTCTCTGTTATATTAGGAATATATACTTTTTTTATTAGGAGCTTCTTTATGAGGTGAATCCATGAATCTCTGTGGCTGTTATGACTAATAATGAAAGACAAATGTACTCTTCAATGCATCCACAGGTCCATGATCAGAAGCAGTGGCAGTAGGTCACATAAAAAAATCAGTATGGAGGCACTTATATTTCATGACAGTTTGGCATCAGACTTTCATGCGTAGAAATGTCTTATGATTTGCGCATTACTTCTAAAACCAGTGCATATAACAGTTTCTTTAAAAGGTTGAACATGTCTTCTGGTTATTTTTCCAGTCATGTATTATTTTACAGTTTGTTTTTGCAAGAGGGTCTGAGAATTTAAGTTTGTGTGTACTGTATAAGAGGAGGTTATGGAAACACATCAAGTGGGCATTCTGTTGCAACACAATAGGGTCAGACATGCATACAAAGTGAGTATTGTTTGTCCTAATGCCTCACTGCCAGATTTACCACAGTGCCTCTTGAGGGAGTACCGTGCCATTCATGTGGCAACAGCTGAAGATCAGCATTTTTCACCACTGAGACACCTCCAGAAGTCCCTGTGCCCTTTAGAAATGTACCCTTCTTGAGTAAACATTTTCTAACTTTTGTTCTATTAGCAGGTGACCACTGTTTTAAGGATTTAACAAATGTATCATTTATACAAACAGCAGAAAAATTCTCCTTATGAGGCATATGAAGTAGAAAAGTTTAAAATAGAACATTTTAAAAACTGATCAATTAAGTATGCATTTAGCACACTATAACAAAGGCCATAGATGGATTTTTTAAGAGATGAAGTTAAATGTCATTATAACCACTAAGTCTGTATAAGCACACCAGGCACATAAGACTCTTAACAAAGGTAGATTTTGACTTGACAAATGAAGTGGGGGTCTCATCTCTCCATGACATTTTTCATTCTGCAAAGGTCAAATAAACTTAAACATCATGTGCCTAAGACAGCAATTTATTTGAAAGCATCCACTGCCTTATTCAGATATCTCATTAAATGCATGATGTCTTGAGCATTGATTACAGTTGGCACATACAAGTATATTGTTAAGTATGTTCAATGGGTAATTTCCTTTTAAAAAATAAGTCTGATTTGTTTAAAACCAAACCATAATGTTTATTTCATTTGTTCTGCTTTTTGTATTGTTCATTCCCACATTCTATCCATCCGTTTCCAGTCTGCTTTTTGTGGTGAAGGTTGCGGGGTCATTCTCATATTATTTGAGTTATTTATGATACTGGAACATCCAGAAAAAGGACAGGGCTCAGGGTGTTGAGAGAAGTCTCTGCACAGCTGCTTGGAAGGGCTTCTTTAATAATGCAGCACTTTCAAAAGAGCAAACGTAATCTATTGCGACGCGGCGAGCGGATGGAGAGAGCCATGTCTTTTTGAGAGGCCGAAGAAACAAAAGCTTGATGCCAGTGAAGGCTTGGAGAATGACGATGGAGTTAGCCGAAGCAAGTCAGAGATCGAAGGCAGGTTGCCGAAAAGGACAGACATTAGCAGACAGGCTGTTCTGAGGCAGTAGGTGAGTGCAAATATCAGGGCTGATGAGGCATAGAGGCTGTGCTGCCGTGTAGGGATGACAGACAGGAGGGTTGGATGTGTGCCATTGCACAACGGGATCAAGACAGACAGAGAAATACCCGGGCAGAATTTAGGCTGAGTATTCTTCTGGAAAGCAGGCACTACTCTGGTCAGAAGGTACCTCAATGACAGAGCACTGCATCAGTGGAAGATCAGATTTTTAATATCCTGGGCTGATGGAAGAAGCATCCATTAATTGGAGGAAGGCGGTTGGGACAATTGACCTGAGCGAGTCCACACAGCCCCAGGAGGTGTTCGACTCCCCAGGTGAACGTGCCCGGATTTCGTGAAAACCAAGGACTGCATCATGAGGCTTATGATGGCCCTGTTTGGAAGGAAGTCCAACTCCACGTGGAAGTAAAATTAAAGTCATTTTGCTTGTTAGCTCTTAATTATGGGTCATAAATGCAATTCTTCAACCAAAGCTTTTGATCTTAAAACAGATAATGGAGAGATAAACATAATCTTGATGGTGGGAAATGAACAAAGACATTTTGTAAGTAAGGGCAGCACAGTGGAGTGGAGGTTAATGCTGTTGTGTAAGAGCTACTGGGACATGGGTTCAAATCCAGAATAGGGTGCTTTTTTTTTGTGAAGTTTGGATGCTATGCATATTATGCAATATTAGTTTGTCATAAATATTTAAAATATATACAAAATTTACCAAACAAAAATAATATCCAAAAGATAATTACAGCCACATTGAGGAAATGGAGTGTCCTTATCTCATAGCCTTTTTCACTTGCTCAAACAAAAGGAATATAATCTAATCAAAAGATGACATGACAACTCAGAGCTTACTCATCCATCTAATTTGCTTTTGGAACACTGTCTCATTGCTTTCATTGAGGTACTGCAATAAGGAAATAATTTAAGCTTCAGCAACAACATCTCATGCATGGCCATATTCTTACACAACCATTTACAGAGGTCTATGGGAATCCACAGACTGTCTATTTATTATAAAATACCTTAGCAAGGATGCAAGTTGCTGCTAGCTTTATGGAAGAAATAGTCTTCAAAATGAGCCAAAAATTAATTTTTCCTTAAAACTAAAAAAGGCAATTCTTACTTTATTTCTTTAGGTAAATAAACTGCTCTTCAGTTTTATACTATGATGGGCTTGCTGTTTTTTCTCCATTTATTTTTAAAACCATTTACTCTCCATTGGATGGAAGAAGAACATCCTGGCACTGTAATTGTTCTGAAATTGTGAATGAATGCAGCATAACAAATGCTATGTATTTTAAAACTCCAGACACATTTCTGGTTGCAGTAAAACTGTATATTACTATTGCAATTACAGGGCATCACTACCACAAGGAAACCGGCTGTCACAAGCTATCCTGGAGGTATTGCCTACTAAAATATCTGATGTCAAGCAAGTGGTTGAAAAAGTCTCCACACTGAGCCAAGTCAATCCAAAAGAACAACACACTCTGGCTGCCATCACATCTAGTGTTTTAAATGGATGAAGGGTCTTCTCATAAAAGATTTTCTTGGAGATTGAAAGGATGGAGATTTCTACTTGAGTACCGTCTGCAATTCCCTACACTTCTGAGTTCACACATAAGAGACCAATGCCTTTTCCAGCTCAGAATTTGACAAACATTCACTCCAGATATCATCAAAAGATTTTGAAACTGTCTCCAGCTTCTTACAGCTGCAGTACTCACTAAAACCGTAGATGGCATGTAATATTTTCCCAGTTCTAAGCATACTGTAAAACTGGTCACTTACACTGAGTACCGGGCTTTACAGCTTGCATATTACAAACCTCCATTTTCTGCACAGTATAAGTCTATCAGCAGTGTTATGATTCAGGCAGTGAAGGCGTCAGATTGTAGCTGGGAATTCCTGCTGGACTGGAGGCACCTTGATCTATCCTCCTCTATGTAATACCTTAGGTCTTTCAATGTACACATTTTAAAATGTATATGCTGTATTTCTACTACTACTTGTTATTGACATTGGTTGTTTTATTCAGCTCAAGTGTACTTTGACCTGATGCAAGGCTCTCATGCCCTATACCATCTGTTTACACCAATCAAGCCCGACCAACACCATGTCATAGTGGATGACATCATATCACCTGCTTTTCAGGGGCCTTTCAGTATTCTTCTAGTGTGACTGGTAATTGGAAAATCTCCAGCTATGATGAAGCAGATTTTTCAGGTGGCAGTAAAAATGCTGCAAAGACAGAACAGGAACTGGAATAAAGTCATAGTAAGTATCAATAAAGCTGGAGGATAAGACATGTTGTTTTTTGTCAAAAATGAAAGTTTCTTGGGAGAAAAAATCATAATAGTATGTTTTCCTGGGTTAATATTTTTAAAGCAAATGCCATACAGCCTGTAATGCCAATATGCATTTTAGTATTAGAGCTTATGCACAGCTTTCACAGAGTTCACTGTACCAGGTTATTCATGTGCACATCTGAAATGGAACATTGTATAGTGATTTCACTAATCTCATGGGAGCAGTAATACTCACTGTAAGATGCAAAATGTATTTTGCTATAGATGATTGGAAATTACACAGTGCATACAGTATGTGTCAGCTGCTCCAGCAATATTAATCCTCTTCTGAAACCTCCTACCTTGAACCATTCTACCACAGACTTCATAACCCTACCAATGAATACATCACCCCTAATGTTTCTTAATGCTCTCAGGATATGGAAAAGCATATCAAAGGATATTTGTTCTGCCATTAATGTTCCATTCATTTGGTGTAGCCCAGCTAAATGAAGGAGGACCAGCATTTCTAAAGGAGGGGGGGATAACACTCTCTCTTCTCTCTGCTTAATTCTATAGAAACCAAGGTGAGGTCTGGACCACAGTAGTCCAGGTATGGACTTTACCTTTTTATCATTTGGTATTATGAGATGAGTTTTGTTACAGCTAGTTTGCCAATTAAAGCAAATGCAAATCCTACAGAAAATCCTCATTCTGATTTTTTAACTCACAGCATGTCTTTCATACACTCATGTTCAGGTCTCTTATACTGTAGGCTTTTCTCATTTTTTTCTAGTTGTCTTTCTTTTAGTGCCCTGGACACTATAGATTAAATATGGGCTTAAGCTGTGTGCATGGGCATTCTTATCTTTTTCACAATACATAGTGACAAAACCCATTTAGTATCATGCAGTATTTGAAGATATACTGAAGCAAAGAGCTAATATTTTTCTGTTCTGACATGCAGAAAATCAAATCAGGTAGGCTGTTATACAATTTTCGCTTTCTGTGAAAATCTGTAAGTGTCCTGTTGTCAGGATTCTAAACAAACTCAGCAGCCACTGCATCATGGAGTTTAAGAAGCAAACGTAAGGGATTCGAATGCGGATTAGAATCATTCCCCTGAGGTTTAAACCCATATTACCTTGCATTCATCAAAGGGATGTTCTGACTACATGGCTTTCATGCTCAGGTTGTCACCCTTTATCCTAGATAAGATTCAATTTATACATTCTTTTCTCTTAGGTTGTGGGCATTGTCTGAATCTACTGAAACAATATGAATTTACTAAGAAACAAACTGGTTCTTAAGAGGTAGCTGCTCCATTATTTCACTATTAATTTGATGATGAAGGTTGAAAATAAGATAAAAAGACTCAAATTAAGATTAACTCTTTATTGAACATACATATTGTGCTATCACTGCAAGTATTTTGCCAATAACCTCCTGGCTAGCGATTTTCTTACTGTTGACACTATGGCTATTGGTACAAACACCACCCTGTTGTAACTACCTAATACAGCAATTGCTGAAATCAAGGAGCACAATACTGAAAAATGTGGATGATGATACCTCATATACTTTGCTCCATCAAGCAAAGTGATGATTCAGGCAGGGAATCCTTTTAAGCGTTTGGTATACAACAGAGAGCATATACAGTAGTATATATTTAACTTTAGCTTATATCCTGCATCAACTCACTGCAAAATATAAATGGATTATCATTTCATAATAAACAGACACCCCATGAATGGCAAGAGATAAAAGCTATTGCATTAGCATGCTATTATTATGTCTTTGACAGAAATATCTAACAGAGAATGATGATGATGAACACAACATTAGTGTGCAGAGCATTTCAGCAAGACAGGAATGATGGAAGAGGTAAAGATGTAGCCCTATAAATCAAAAACAACCTTCAGGCACAGGAACTTAACCTAGATCAATCAAGGGTCTTAGAAAAATACTGGATAGACTTATCGTGGAAGGGGAGTGGCACATTGGCATAGTGGTCAACACTGCTGGCTCACAACAATGGAACCCTGGGTTTAATTCCAGAACTCCAGATCTATCTACATGGAGTTTGTATGTTCTCCCCATGTATGTGGGTGTTCTCTGGGTGCTCTGGCTTCCTTCCACAGTCCAAAGACATACTAGTAGGCTAATTGGCTTCTGGGAAAATACGCCCTAAGTGTAAGTGTGTGTCTGTGTGTGTGTCCAGTGATGCCCAGTGACTGTCGTCCTGTCTAGGGTGTATCCTGCCTAGTGCCCACTAGTGCTTGCAGGGGTAGATCACTGTTCCTCTGCAACCATGTATTGGATCAAGAGGTTAGAAAACGGATGGATGGATATAGTGGTAGGATTATGCAATGGTCCACATTATTTCACATTATGAAAAGTAAAAATACTTCAATCTCAAGAAATTAATTTGTTTGTTCCTTTCCAGCCAATACACTCCACGCTCAAAAATTCAGATTCAAATTCAAATACACATATGTCTATTTATATATCACAATCGAATCCTACTGTATATTATGTATGTTATGGAAGACATTTAATTTTCCTCACATACTCTAAGAAAAATCATCTGAGACATCAGCAGCCCGTATTGATATGGTACACACAGCTAACGATTGATTTCTTACTTGGTTTGTCTGAACAGCTACTAGAGGGAATGCTTTTATTGATCTACTAGTCTTTTCAAACAATTATGATAGAATAAAGAAACAAGAGTTGGAAGAACCATTAGGGAACTGCAATCATAATGTGATTTGAAGTATAGTTTATTTAGACACTGTACAGGGTCCAAAACAAAGATTTACAATTTCAGGAAAGGAAAATGAAGGAACGTGGCAGAGCCTAAGAAGCAGTTTTTGGTTTATGGTCCCCGTGGATTGAAATTGAAGAAAAGTAAAGTGAAAGAAAGAGTTAAGAAAAGCTGTTTGCTCGATCATGCGTCTAATTTGTTTTCTAACATTTAGTCATTACCGTCTTTCATATCAACAGCAAAGGTTTGCATTTGTGCCCAAGTCTCGGGAGAGGGAGTAAAGAGTAGGAAAAGGCTGATTGAAGAGTAAAGTCTTAAAGAACAGGAACGTAACCTAGATGAATCAAGGATCTTAGAAAAATACTGGACAGAATTATAGTGTAATTTATCTTAGAACAGATGTCAAGAAAAGGCCAGTAACTACAGTAGCTAACTGAATTCCTATTCCTTTTATTCCATCTGCCAAACTGTATATTAGCTCTGTAGAGGGTAACACATGTCAGAGATTCAACCAAACAAGTGTTGGTTTTCTCAATAATGCCTCACATTGTCAGACTTAAAAAATAATATTGTCTTAATAAACTTAATGAGTTATATGACGATTATATGAAAACAGGTTTTTCACAACAAATGGCAGCTGATCTCAATATTTTAAGAAGTATTTTGCTCCAGCATTTAATATGCTTCAAAATGCACACCTGTTTTATAGATATAATCATTCCAAAATTGAAAAGCAAAAAAGGAAAAGAAAAGCAAGTAAGATCACACATCTTGAGTTCTTTAAAAAATCATGACCCTGTTTATTACAACTGGTGGAAACTGAAAATGCAATCAAAGCTGTTCAGCATGTTCCTTTGGTTAATTCATTTTAATTACAGTACAAACGGGGACAATTTTGTTTGATAACTCTAAATGGGTTAATGTAATTTTTTTAAGGCTTACTATTAAAGTTTCTGTTTACAGTGTATTTACATTTGCTATTCAGTTTGTCTTTATAATTCCAGTAATCAACACCAAAAGAGACCTCACATTTAAGAAGCATCACTTAGCGAAAACAGAGGTTGCTAAAAAAAAGTCTGTTTTTTGGTCTGAAGTGGTTAGAAAAATATTTATTTAAAACCCAAAGGTAACACACAACTGATTACATATTGCCTAAGAAAAGTTTTCAAAGAAAACCAAGTAACTGAAGAAGCAGAACTGAGATGTCAGTAGAATCTGGCACCTATACTGTGTGTGTTTTCACAGGGTTGATAATCTGGACTTTGCAAAATATGAAATTCTTAAAGAGTGTTTTGATGGAAGATGTGCATGACCTTTACATGTCTTATCGTGGGATGGCAGATGTTGCCCATGAGCACTAATTGTAATCTCAAGCTCTATCTGACATTTGGATAAACGTGATCCTCATTAGTAACACAGTTTTAGAATTTAATTTGTTTAAAAAAATTGCACAGCTGTATTTTTAGCTTTGGAATAACAATTATGTTTCTATCACTTGGGTAATGATGGATACCTGTGTACATATAGCACACATATGTTTATTAACAACTGTTTGTTGACTTCATTGTTTGGATATGTATTTCAAGAACCTCCTAAGATACCAACTGGGAATCCTGTACAACTCAGGTATAGTAGTGAACAAAAAGTAGTTACTGTGCACAGGCTAGTTTTGTTGTATTAAAGAAAATTCTGAGAAGAGCACAACAGTGAGTAAGAGAAAAGTAACGAGAATGTAATAGTAAAGCCAAGGACAGATAAAACCAGTCGAAACAGAGGCATGTGATGCATCTCAGTGTTACTACATATGGGTTGATTAATAAGAATAAAAATGTTCTTTATAAGATTTTATTATATTCTGATGAAAGGGTTTCTGTGAACAAAGCTGGATTGAGATAGGATTGTTTGCATTCAGGAAATAGAACTGTAATTATGTCTTTCATTTACAAATATTAAAATTAATTTCCATGTATCAAAGAAACGTAAAATTAAAATGTTTTCAACATTTGCTAGATAGTTCTCTCAATTAAACATGTGACTTGAGTTGCTTTTTTCTCAAGTCTTTAAATCTTTTTGATTACCTCTTGGCCTGAGATTGTAAAGAGTGGCTCACATTCTCAGTTGTAGATCAATGTAAATCAGTGCATTTAAAACTGAGAAAACGTCTGTTCTCTAGAACGAGCAGCCCTGCCATGTCGTTGAAAGGGATACCTGGCGTCCTTGAAGAAATAGTTGAAATCTTAAACACCTTTAGTTAATTAAAAATAAAACAATTGCGCTAGATGGTCTGAATGGCAGCCTTTTGTTTGTGCTGCTCTTACAATCTTGTGCTAATCTATTTTTCTATTTAGCCTTTTGTGATAGGTGAAAATAAAATCTGTTTTCCTACAGCAGGCTCTGGATATACAGTACAAAGAAACTGGGGGTTTTAATCCAAAAACAGTTCACCATATCATGCTCCAATGGTAGGCAATGTAGATTTATGGAATGAAGATTAAATCAAGGCTTTATCTAAAGCAATATTTCCCTCAAATTATGGTGGTGGATTAGGTGGAACGTGAAAGTCCTTACAAATCTTATTATATAGCACACAGGAAACCTCCACCAGAGGGAGATACTGGCCATTCCACTGGGGACCACTTCAGATTGTGAAGCTCCTTAAAGCAGATACCAGTCTGGACTCAGCCTATCTTAGGTATCATCACCTCTAGATTATGACAACTGGTTCAACAGTTATTTCCCAGTGGTTAGAAATCGTGACTTCCTTAAGGTAAACAGTAGCCATTGTTACCTTTGACATTTGTTCCCTCAGGGGCAAATCAGTGATGCAGTGGTTAGCATTGCTGCCTAACAGTGCTGGGGCCCTGGGTTCAATTCCCAACCTAGGGTACTATCTGTGTGGAGTTTGTATGTTCTCCCTGAGTTTGAGTTTGATTCTTCTATCACAATACAAAAACATATTGGCAGGTAAATTGGCATCTGATGAAATTGGTCCTGGTGTAATTGTGTACGTGTCTGTGACCTGAGATGGACTGGTGTCCCATCCAAGGTGTATCCTGCCTTGTGCATCTCACCACAAATGAGATGAAGCAGTTCGAAAAAGGATTGATAGGTGGAGTTGCTTCCTCTTCCTTGGAACAGCTCTGAGGTAAATGTGTAAAATTATTTACATACTGTACAAATCAATCCGCAATGTAGTCTAATTTAATCTAATCTAATCTGCACTTTGGCTAGGAAAACGCTGCAGGTAATAATTTAAGACCCAGACTGTGGAAATACCTTACCTCTTAAGTCTCTTTTCAGAGATGATTCTGAGATGTCAGAAAAAATATTTTCTGATTGTGAACCTGGATTTCATTAGATAAGCAGCATCTTCATTTCTGGTTCACCGTGAGAACAGAGCATTTTCTAGGCAGTAAAGGCCCTCATAAATCAGTCTTTACCCACAAACAGATTTGTGCAGCAAGAACGGAAGAAAACATAATGGATTACCGAAGCAAAAAAGTTTATTAAATGGTTTAATGCATCATTCTTCTTGTGTGTTTTGAATAATAAAAATTGGGTCCAAGTCCTAAGGAGATCTGGCCTCACAATCTAGGATTCCGAAATAAAAAAATGATTTGTATACTATTTTAATTTAACCCCACATTTTAAGGTCAGCTGTCATTGCAGTTATTTGCCATTGCTTCTTAACTCATGCACAGGAATAAAACTGTTCCCAGCATTTTCCTAAGAAAGGATTCCTGACAAAAAGATCGGGTGAGTCCATTTCACTCAAAGTACTAACTTGTTGATAAACCCCAGTTTACAATTATTCAGCATTATTCAGCAAACATGTTAGTGCCTATTCATAATAGCAACAGTATATATATAACTGCAAACTACTTCATTATTTGGGCTTCATAAATCAGCCACAAGAGAGTGATGCTTTTATTTTGTTATTTTTGGACAATTTCTATTTATTGTATCTTTGCCAATAATGAAATTAACTGCTGATGGAGACTAAAAGAAATAGTTAAAACTCTTCAAAGATGTATGAATGCACAAGGCTGAGCCCCTGGCTGACAATCAGAAAATGTACTGAAACAATAGAAAAATTCTATTCTATTGGCTTCTATTATAGTGGCTTCTATTCAAAGCCACTAATGATGTCAATCTAATGGTGAGGAAGATTAATGATAGTTTTAAGTGGCATAAAAAGTGTGTAGCATCATAATTAATTTTGTTCATTTCAAATGAAATGCTTTCTGTTTCTTAGAGCTTCTGAAAAATCATTGCTATAATTCTTTTGCAACAGTTACACCTACAACAGCTGAAATGGTTAGAAGTGATGTGGGTCTTTTATTATGGCACTATTCTAATAGTGAATGCTTTTACAATTATTACAAAGAGCTGTCTGCCTCTGGTCTGGCAGACTCCCAGTTGTGACAGCACAGAGAGGATGAAATGTGTGCTGACCTGAGCATCTTGAGTGGACATACCCAATCTCAGCAGTTCTTCACTGGGGTTGCAATGCAATGCCTGAGGAATTCTTCTCATACTGGGCAAATGACAAAATAGTGTTGATGGGATTATAGGCCACAGCCTGCACTCTCAAGAAGCCCCTTTACCAATTGTTGGTACCAATTGCTTGGGAACCCCTGTCATTGCTGATTAAAGTATTAATGCATCTGTAATTAAATTGTAGCAAGATATTGCAACAGCAAAGTGTGTGTTTTTTACAAGAAAGTTCCATATTTTTCAGAACACTGAAATACATGAAGGGTCATGCTAATAGCTTGGATTTGGTGTTCCCCATGCTTTGATCTACCTGGAGTTATATTAATTAAAGGATTATGAAATAATTTTGGTTCTATATGAAAGTAACCTGATTCATTGGAATGCTAGATAATCTTTTTGGTTTTGTTTGCCTGACATCATTGATTCAACAAAGCACTCACTCTCAATAGACACTTTTAAGTTAATGACAAGGGATCCGTTAGTAGAAAGCTAATGAAATGCATTACTCTTTCAAATATTACACTGCTTCCCCATTCTCTTTCATCAAGAGCAGATTATTTTTCCCATAAAGTAATTCTCATGGAATATTAGCAAACACTGTAGGATATAGAACATCATCCTTAAAAATATACTTAAAGCCACTCAGTTAATACATGAACATGAGCATGTTCAAAGTGACACAGTCCGATCACACATACTGTACATGCACAGTATACAGTATATGCATGTATATGACAGGTATTGTATATTATATTCATAACTATGTGGGGTTTAATCCTTCACAATCAAAATAAACAATCCCAAAAACAGACATTCAACTATGAGTTTTAATTGACAACCATTAATCCTAACAAGCAAGTTCTGCTATGAACTATGAAAATGTGGTTGTTAAAGTGCACCATATATAGTTAGCTACTGTATACTGTAAGCATGGGAGGTCACAAACAAACTAGTGTTCCATGGCATGGAAGATAGCCGAAGAGGATTATCTCTGATTTAGCATTTACTTAATCTTCAGTTACAGTATGTAGCCATCAGATAAAAGGTAGTTTTTATAAAATGACCTCTGAACAGGGGCTGTTGTAGAAAGAGGCCAGAACAAAGCAGAAATTCCCTGCTGCTTCCCTTGTGCCATGATAACCTTGCATGCACTCTACTGGAAGTGCAAATTACAAACATTATGGTTAATCCTTTCAAAGAAGTTTAAGTACAAGCATTGCAAGAGCTAAACATACAAACCACACGACGTTTAACTGTCTTTTCATGTCTGTTTTTCTTTGGAAACTCATGGATATACTCATGTTATTCACCTGCAGACCAGAACATTTGGTTACATCAGGCAAACAGACTCTTTCAGTCTTACACTCCAAACATTTTTTTGCCAAATACTACTCTATTTATGTGCTCACTGTTTGTGTGCAAACTCAAATTACCATTCAGATAATGGATTTGTAGACTTCAATCTGTGCTACTGTGTAGTACAATGTACAGATAAAAAATTTAAAATTCAGTTAATTCATACAAAGGCATTTATGTCATCTGAATAATATATTTGGGATCCATAGTGTAGTATAAACTCTTATATTATGTTCACCTATTAATCAGACATATATCCCATGTGCAATTGTAAGGTAGAGAGTATCTAAATTGGAGTAAACTAGAAACTCAAGAGCGGTTTTGGATTGACAAGGACTTAAGTTCACATGAAATGCTTTGAACATTACAGTACTTTTTTTCTGGGGAAAAAAAAACAAGACAATGGCATGGTGACACTGCTGCCTCATAATTGTTTGGTCTGTTTGTTTGGGTTTAACTCTGGATTGTTGCTACCCAGGGTGTAGGCCTTGCTACCTACTGTACACATCCAGAACAGACTGGGTGTTTCTGTGACCCTTACCAATAGTGGATGTACCGTACTGTATGGATGCTGAAATGTGCTACTAAAAGGCAATCACTTTTTAAATCTAAGGAAAAAAAATAAAAACATACTGCAAATGACTTGGGAAGAATAATGTACCTTTATCTTCAGTACACCACAAACTTCAGTCACCGTTGACAGTATATCAACATTTTAATTAGACTTTTTGAAGTCATGTTTTCAACTAGAGTTGGCCCTCTAAGGTTTATGCAAGTCCCCTTTTTTAATGTGCTTGTCTAGTTTCACTGTGTACATCAGGTTGTTCAAAATCTAACATTTGAAAAACAAAACATTTCAATATACTGTACAGTAGACAAATAAATATCAGGACTGGAAGCAGTGCTCTAAAGCCAGCACTGTCTATCCGTTATCCCTCTTCAGTGATAAAGTACTTTATTTTTATGTACAAGTCGTATTTTAGTAGAAGAGTATTCCTACACACTAAGTCACGTTATTTCTGAGATTAGCTCTTCACTTGAGAGATTCAATATCCCCTAATAATCCTATGAATAGTTCCTCTGCAGCTGCCATAAATGTGAAAAGCAGCATATCTGTGCATGCTGTGATATTCAGTGGGTTACTGGCTCTGGGATATGGTGGATCTATGAGAGCTGTTTCCTTTCTTTATGAAGATGTGAAAAGCCCAAACAGATTTGAAGTATCCTGCCATGCTAATTGCTTTGTAGAAATGTGGGTTGAAAGCATCTGATGCCAATGAGATTCCTGATGGTCTAGAAAGTGTGTCAATTTTCCTTCGGCTTTCTTCTGTTCCCCTGTCCCTGTGCAGCTCTAGTCGATTTTCTTTCTTTTGAAAATGTGTTTCTTAAGAGAAGAGGGAGGGGATGCTAGTTGTTCAGGGATCTAACATGCAATTTTAGATAATTAACTTCAGTGCCGTTCCTTTGCCATGACTACATTTCTATGCAAACCTGAAATGTTAAATGGGAAGGCATCCTAGGGGAACACCATGAATTAATATCTTAATATCTAGAATTGATAAAGCTGAAACACATACAGTATCTTTAAAAATATATATGGTCATATTTAGTCTGTTCATATTTAGCCATCATCTAAACATAGCAAAAATACTTAGGTTTACTTTATTACCCAGAAGAACAAAAAAAAACAAAAATTGAGACAAAATCTCACAAATACAACCTGCACTTTTGTGCACCAAAATGTACTCTGAGCCCTTTTTCTAGAAGACTGCTGATCTGTCTGTGGAGGTGATGATTAAGCTGTACAAAGCTCCTGTAAATCCACCAGAATTATTGTACTATTCTAGTACTGTCAAGGCTAAAACAGGATATTTTAGGACAAAAGGATATTTTTAATCAGAATGGAAAACAGACTAATTTTATGATTTTCACACATACCCTCCTCTTAAACTAAGATTATCTTTTAATTAGACTACAAAATTGTTATGACTGCTTACCAGACAGTAATTAAGGTGCTATATGGTTACTGACATCAAAGGAAGAAGAACTGTATTTAATATAGTTCACAACAAAGGTTCAAGAGAAATAACAATCAAGTTCAATAGCTTCAGCTATGCTAAGTTGTAATCATTCCTGATGTCATTTCCTTCATATAAAAAAAACTATGAATACTATACTATATGTAAGCTCTTTCTCTCCTATGTACTGTATGTGTCTTTTGCATCTCTCCTCCACCCCATCTCCACCTTTGCAACTGTCCCATAGTAGCTCCTCACTCCGCATGTGGGTACCAGCGTTCTCATCCTGTGCCCAGGAGGTTAACCCTCAGCCAGGTTGGTGAAGCCAAATTTATTATGACTTAAACACTCAAAAAACATTTTTCAATACACTTCATTCTTGGGCATTGTTATTCATAGTGAAAGAAAGATACTGTACTACTGACACAAAGCAATGAGCATCGGGACAAAAATAGCATTAAAAACGTTGTGGTAAGGAGTCTCTTTCTTCATATTCAGGAAAATGAACTAGAAGGCCATTGTAACAATATGAAGGATGACAGCTGCGCCCCGTATTTATCGTCAAAACAAATGGTAGAATAGGGTGAATCCCATGTAATAAATTTCTGTAACAGGAGCCGGTCCAGGCTCCCGTGAAGCGTAGTTCAGGACCCTTTGCAGACGGTATAATCCGGAAGTAAGTGGAGTAGGACAACGGGGAGGAGACAACGAGGATCAGGGCAGGTTGACAAACAGGACGACACAGACGACAGTGAACTGGTGCTTGGGGGGCATGGCCATGGCAGACAAGTCCAAGGAGTCCAGGGGGAAATCCGGGGCGAAGTCCAATGTCTAAAACCGGGTGATCCATCCGAGACGAAACAAGACGAAGGTTATAACCCAGAACAGGATCCGGTACATGGACAGTGTACATGAAAACAGGATAATGAGGCAGGCTTCCGGGCGACCGTCTTCCAATGCTGAGCCCAGAATAGTGAGAGTGCCAGGCTTAAATAAGGAGGGGCAGGATTGGGGGCAGGTGCATATGATCAGCAAAATATGAAAGAGCCGGAGTGCCCTTAAGAGGAGGGATTTCAATCGTGACAATTTCTTAAAGGACTAAAAATCAAATTATTTGCTAACATTGTCATGGAAACGTTAAGTTGATCTCATGTTGTGCCCTTATTAAATAGTACTCTGCAAGCTACAAGGGTGTAGGGCAGTTGATTTTGGAAAGCAGTCTTTTGCTGTGCATACCCTGTAGGTATTGTAGACCAAGGTCAAGGCATTTTTAGAAGGAAAAGTTTCAGATGTTTCAGAGCCTCAATCTATAAAATTAGGAATATAATATCCACTGTTTCTCATCAGTAGAGCCTTGGGAGAAAACAAGGAAAATCAAGTAGGTACAGTGGCTTTGATCTCTTAATTGTATTAGTTCCTCCACATTTCTGCCATTATTAAGGAAGTACTGTACGATGTATTCCCCCACCTATGATGTTTGAAAAACAATTTGGATAACAGTAACCAAGTATTAACGAGACAAATCAGTTTTAGCTTAATTCCTTTAATCTAATGCCAAGACCAAGGCTTTAGTTACATTTTCATTCGAATAGCCAGTGAATTAAGACAACAGCTTATTGTAAATTCTATCACATCTATCACATAAAAAAAGAGAGAAAAAAAAGAGTTTCCAACTGGACGTGAGTGAACACACAGCTGTATGTATAGTAACTACACAAAAAACGTAAAACTGGCAATTGTATTTATTGGCTTTATTCTTCCAGGTAATAAAATTGATATATTGTTAACTTTTTTCCTGTTTGTTCAATAGCAGATTGTACAAAGTTTGCTGAACTATGGTTATACAACATATAAAATTAAAACCTAAAATGTATTTAGAATTTCTGAACTTTTGGGGATTTTGGCAATTGCTAGTACTAACATTGTAGTAATTGTAGAGTTTTCTGTTACTCTGTATTGATGTACTGTGGTATTTTTATTAGAACAAGATTAGGTTTAGGCTTATAGTTAATTTAGGAAATTTTGAGGTTTGAATTAAAACTGAAGTCTTTAACAGGAATCTAACCTTAATAGTGATGTACTTCTAGTAGAGTTACAGGCTAGAGAAACATCCTCATTATCATTGTTCCAGTCTGAGATGTTCCCTTTTTATATTAATAACAATCATATTTTATTACTTATGATGAGTACTTAACTTTTCTGAACCAATGAATGAAACAGCAACATAACCACACAACACAATAGGATTCCATATCTCAACCCAAAGGACCCCTAAGCAGCATTAGAAATATATAACACAGGCACTCTGCAGCAATGATTTGATCACCCAAGCTGCTGCACTTCGTGCCACCACCTCCTCTTTTCAATTTACCCCTGCAAATCCTTGTGCCCTGGATTACTTCCAAGTGGTAGAAAGATATAGGGAAATGAAAGGTAAATGATAAGATAGGAGAGCTTTCAGTGATTCTAGGAGATGACAACGTTTACATTACAACTCAGTGCCAACATTGGTTTTTACCAGCCAAACCAGTTTCTGCACCTGCAAGAGACCAAAATCTGAATTATTGTTTAGTAGAAATACTCAGGGATATCAGATACTATCTTTATGATAGGGACTGTAGACAAAGCCTACCAGGATTTGACACTTTAGAGCTCAAATTAGAGAGAGCTTCAGTTCTTCGACAATGGCCAACTTCACTATGCCAAAAGACTGGGTCCCCTGTTGTAAGTGAATTCTACACTGTCTAGGCCCTGTTACACTTGTTTAGAACACAGGATAAAAAAGACATTTCCAAAATATAAATTCTAATATATAGTCCAATCCATTTAAAAAAAGGAGGAGAAAAATAATCAAATATAAAAAATCCCAGCAAGGAATCAAATTCATTTCTATTATGTTGACATGATCTTGAAGATAACTGCAAAAAATAATTTCTTTCCACATCATTGTCTACTGGCATAAAACTATTAAATTGTATGTATTGCAGAAAAATCATAATACAGTAAACATTTACAGTAAAGATATATTTCATGAGTGAAATGCAGTGTTGAGTATTCTGAGTTAATTGAAAGCTGGAGCTAGGGGTTGTGAAGACAAGACATAGACAAACTGGGAAAAACAGCTGCTGCCTGCTGAAACTGTTTCTAAAGGGAAGGTGTATAAAGTTTTAAACATGATCATGAACTCTGATCCCAAAGCCATGGGATCCAGAATGGACCATGCAGTAGATATTACCATCCAGGTCCATGTAAAGACTAAAGTTTTCTTGATTTCTAGAAAAAAGAACAGCACAAAAAGAATGAAGTGGAGGCAGTGTCTACCGACATGTTTCAAAAATGATCCTGATTGTTGGTATACAGTACACATAAAAACAGATATAATTCAGCACAGGTGTCATCAGTTGAAAGTACTTACCCTGTGCCTTTTAATTCCAATAGGGATAGAGATGTCGTCAAATCTTCAGTAAAAAGACTAGATAATAGTAATACTAATACTAGATAAAGACCCTTTTTTGATGAAATGTCATACAGCATCCCAAATCTGATCAATGAAATATTGAAACTATTATTTAGAGGAAAGTTAAAATGCTGAATTTATCTGTGTAAGATCTGACATGAGTGTATCTAAGCGCGGGGAAAATTAACTCCACACATGATTTCATAAATTTGACAAGTTTGAAATGAGGAAATGTCTTCATCAAAATATGTACCATAAACATAATTTGATCACTCCTAATGTTTACTTATGTATGGATTTGTAAATGTAATGTATTAAATAGTCAGGACTCCACATGCTAGGTCATACTTTTTAAAGCCATGTATCAGAAGTAAAATGTTAGCACAGATCTATTGCCTGTGTGGTTCTTTTTGTCCTAATTCTCCACTTCTTGTTTATCTTCAGATGCACTATCATTATTTTTTACAGAGCTGTTTTCAAAGTGTAATTCGAAGCACAAGTACCTTTGGAAAACCACTGGCCTCATGTCTTTGAAATGTGTGTTTAAAATTTCTGAGAGTAGAAAACAGTCATGTTTATTCACATAATGCCCAAAATCTCTTAATTAACAAAGCAATAGGTGGAGGTCATGACTAATGGTGAAACCATGTTAAATAGAGAGGCATGTCTCTGTAGTGTGAAATCCGTTAATGTTGCTATGGCTCAGTAGGTGGTTGCTGTAAATTGCAGAGTACCAAGAGTGAAATTGTTACATTGTGCTTTCTACTAGCATCTGGTTTCAAAGACAGATAAAATGAAAAGAAATTAGAGGCAAGCTTTGTAAATGTATTTTCGAACGCATATCATGCATGAAACACTTACTTTAAATTGATTGACATTTGCATGTATTCAATGTCTAATGTATTTTATTAATGGCCTTAAGTTGTTTTTAAGGAGTTAATTACCAGTGAAATTTAAGTCTTTTAAATGTGCTTGTCTCCGTTTGTAAAACCAGGGAAGTAAAATAATGTCTCATAAGCTTTAAAATACGCATGAACCGATCAAATTGACCTTTTGTGGGTTCTTTGGAATTTGAAATACTGCAGGAGGTACATGTTGTGAACACCTTTAGGCATGGAATGGTTTTTTCTGCTCTTTCTTCAGAAAAGTGTCATCAGGATTTTCTCCAGGCTGAACAATGTATTTTTTATGTCGATGTACAGTGTTTTGGAAATGTATTTAGGGTGCTTGAACAATTGTCATATTTTGCTACATTTGAACATTTTGATCTACATGAAAATTGTTACATTTTATGCAAACAGCACACCATCCAGGTATCACCATCTCTACTGTCAGGGATTTCAGTGCCTGAGTGATGCATAGAAAACAAAATGCAATAATTATTTTTCAGAGAGGTAAAATTTTGCTGTGATGTCACTGGAATCACTGAACCAAAACTGCCAGATAATAAAAGTGTAGAATCTAGCATTTGTGGTTGCATAGTGTTCCAGGAGAGCCTTGCAAACATATCAAATCAAAAACACAATAACCTAGATCAATTAAGGGTTTTAAACTACAATGGGCCAGACCTTTCAAAGAATAAAAATAGAATGAGGAAAACAGGAGTGAGAGAACCATTAGGAAACCATCATAACAGAAAATACTTCGAGGTATATTTAAAAAAATACAGAGGCAGAGTCAAATCTCTGGAAAGAAGATCTTAAAGATCTCAAAGAATGAGTCAGAGCATAAAAGAAATAGAATGTTAATGCACACTTTTCACTAACGTGTGTCTAAATCAAACAGATCTAGATCAATAATGATCATCTAAATTATCATAGATCAATATATCTTACATCTATTGCACACAATGTTATGAAATTTAAAAATAAAACTAGTCGAGGGGACAATTAGAGTTCTACTAAGTACTCAAAGCTTATGTGAACTTTAAAAAGGGGCTTTGATGACATTTGGCATAAAAGGATCATTTTTAAACTGAAGGTCATAGACATTGGCAGTTAGAAAACAGAAAAATAAGGAGTGAATACTCATATTAGGGTGATGTAATGAGTTAACCACCATGGGATCTGTGTCAGATCCACTGCTCTTCAATTTGATTTAAATTATTTAGGTTATGGTATAGTTACAGTAGTGGTAAACTAGTTTGGAGTTTGAAGTTTGGAAAATACAGTATCATAGAACTAAAAGCATTAGAAAATACTGTAGTGCTAGCAATGAAATTCAGAAAACCTTAGACAAAACGCATAAAACACCTGGCTGTTGTTATTTAATGAACGCATGGCATGTTACAGTACTTAGTTAGCAAAAATATAAGTGATATACAAGATGGAAAACACTGAATTGAAGAAGCCAACTATGAAGATGATATAGAAGATGTTGATTCCTTTCAAGATCATGAAGGAAAACAATATCTATGTTAGAGTTGTTTAGAAGCCCTTGACCCAAAAAAATCAGACTAACACAACTTATACTTTACAAGTGTACTGTTTAAAGGTTGGAGAGGTGAACTATACAGAATTATATTCAAGTTGTTATGCAATAGCAGATAACACCTCTGCAAACCATGGGAATGTGTCCATGATTTATAAAAGAGTTATAAAGGACAGCACTGTTTGCTGTCAGTATTTTAAACTTTTTAATTTTTGTCAGTGTGTGGCAGATGGTCGAAAGTGCTGTATATTAATTAATCAGATACACTTAATAAGCACCAGCATTGTTATCCAGATTTTTCAGGGCTCATACAGGCAGTCGATGACCCGAAACTAATCTAAAATCTTTTAATTAAATGATTAAGAAACACTAAGGAAAGCTTTTCGATTCTGAAATTACAGAGGTTTTGTGGTCTCCTTCAGGAGCTTGGGGCCTTCCTCTAAAGGTCACAAACATGTGGCTGAAGTGCCAGGAAAAAAAATTCAGAGAGCTGACCAGACCCACTGGCACTCTTTGTTCTTTTATTTCACTGAATGTCCATTAGGAAACTGCATTTGTAAAACTTGGTTTCATTCTAAATGCAGCTAACTCTCTACTGAATTACTAGGAATGACAGAAGCACCCAGGGCCATTAAAACTGCTTGAGATGAGCCCTCATGCTACCTCAACAGGAGTTTCTGGATTACAATAATAATAATAATAATAATAATAATAATAATAATTCCTTACACTCATTTATTGCTTTTTTCTTGACACTCCACTGTGCTTTACAGGTAATGGGAACTCCACTCCATCACCAATGAGCAACCCCATCTGGATGATGCAACAGCAGCCATAGTGTGCCAGAATGGTCAACACACACCAGCTATCAGTGGGGAGGAGAACAGAGTGATGAAGCCAATTCATAGATTATTAGGAGGTTATTAAAGGCCAAGGATAATTTGGCTGGGATGCCAGGGTTACACCCCTACTCTTGGGATTTTTAATGACCACAGAGAGTCTGTGACTCCGGGAAAATGCCAACATCACTTTAGCCTTGTACTACACTTTTTTAAAAGCACAAAGTTCTCTGTCATATTAAAATACATCATAATAAAACAGGAAAAAGGCAAAACAGACTTAAAGCTAATTTATTTTTTCTAGAAAATTACAGGGAACATGCAGCATTTTCTTAATGAACTAGCCTCTGATTAACTGTGGAAAGAAAATTAGTCATTGTTGCCTTTTGTGATTATCCCATAATGAACTGTCCCAATGGGATCCTCTTTCCAATTCAGACTGAATTTATCTATCTCTTATCTCAAAGGATAAATTTAGAAAAAATGTACAGTAATACTTTCCTAATCTAGCCTACCCAAAGTAATTGAATAACCCCACACACAAACGGTCTAGCCCCAATCAAGCACCAGCTGCAGGCAATCCCCGCAAACGCTCAGATCCATTAACCAATCAGGACAGCTCACTGGTTACTGCACCCTCCACATCCAGACAGATTAAAACCCTCTCCTACCCTCATTTCATTGCCCAGTATTAGAAGCTCCTCAGGAATGCCTTGCCTCGCCTTTCTCTCTCGCTCATCCTCGACTTTGTTTATCATCTAGCGATTTGGTTTTGGTAGTACCGCTTACTTTCCTCGTTAACATCTTTTCTGACCTGCTTCCAGAACTCCGCATAGGGTCCATTAACTACATCAGCGCTGCATGCCTTACACTTCCAGCAGCGGCCTTAGCTTTCCCAGGAGGTCTACCATCACACCTGCTTACACCTGCTTGGCTTCAGTGGGTCGCCAGTTGTGAGTTTCAGAGAGAAATCGCTGCTGACATTTTGGAACTTCATTTGTGCTTCTACTGTGTTTGCTATTCTCTGTTTTGGTTTCATCTGCAAACCTGACTAGAGGTCTCAGTACAAATCCCTGTGGTAGTCCCCTAATTACAGGTGCATCACCCAAATTTGAGCATTCACCCCTTATCAGGCCTACTGTCTGTAATTTGAGAATTCACCTTTTATTAGGCACTTTATCAAAAGCATTCTGAAAATCCACATACATTGTATCAGACACTGTTTGCTCTGCATTTATCTGTTATTGTTGTTCTTAGTTCAAAAACCTCTAACTAGGAAAGACCTACCTTTACTAAATCCATATTGACTGTTACCTAGGAATTATTTCTATGTACTATAGGTGAACATCTAGATTCTAGTTTTAATAATTGCTTTCATTACCTTTCGTGTAACAGATGTCAGTCTTATTGGTCTACAATTACTTGGGTCAGTTTTGCCTCCCGTCTTGTAGATGGGCACTACTTGGACACATTTTCAGTTCAGGGTCTTGAGAGACTTTAGTCAATGGTTTCTGGTGTCAGTATAGGGCCTTGCAATTTATTAATAAATAAATGTTTTCTTCTGCTGCCTGAGCCATGTAGCCATGTTGTTGGTTTCTTCCCTAGTGAACACCTGAATGAAATACTCAATTAGCACATCAGCCATTTACTGTATCTTTTAATATCTATATTTACTTACAGTTTACCGGGATACATTTTACTCTCAATTCATGGTTCTTTTGCTGTTGTAGTACTGAAATAATTTTTTATTGTTTATTTTAGCCTCCATTGCAAAATACCTTTCAATATCTCTCTTGGCTTTTTAATATCCCTTTTCATCTGTACTTGCAGTTCCTTGTGCTCCATGTCTTTAACTGGATCCTGATGTTTAATTATTTTATAAAGTGCATTCCTTTCCCTTAGAGTTTTTCTGATTGATTTTTCTAACCATTCAGAATACTGTTTATTAGCTTTTGTCTTACACACTCTTGGGATCTGTTTTGTGCTTCAAGCAGACTCTGCTAACATTGTTTCCATCCATTCTTCACTGATTCCATACCTGTCCTTCCCCACTGCACTTCTTCTGTGATCTGCCTCATCCCTTCAAAGTCTGCTTTCCTGAAATTGTAAACATTTGATGTGGATGTGGACTTCGTAAGTACAGTTTCAAGGTATACTCCAAAGCACACTATATCACAGCTTCCTAATGGTTCTATCACTTCAGTTTACTCCAGTCTGTCATGATTGTCTGAAAAGAGATCAGTACAAGCTTTTCCTCTTATAGGTGGTCCGACAAATTGGGTAACAATGCAGTCATTAACCATGTCTACCACTTCTGTTACAGCTGCTGTTTTTCCTCTTAATTTACAGTGTATGACAATACCACAATATGCAATCCAATATTGAAAATGATTACAAAGGAGAAAAGTAGATGTGTACAATATATTTCAGTATTTGGGGGTTGAATACCCCTTTAGTTCTCTCATGTATTTGCTTCCGGGGGGTTTGATTCGCTGCAGATGACATCAGTTCTGAAAAAAAAGCACCGTGGTTTCCAATGCATTCTCTCCTCCCTGGGTCCTAAGCATGTCATAACGTCTGGGGTATAAAAAGAGCGAACCACTCCTTCGAAGCTTACTCCCCGTCTGGTGGTAGCTGTTCTGTTCTCGTAGTCAGGAGGACAGGGGGCTGAGGATGGCGTCGTTAGTAGAAACGGCAGATACCGAGCCTACTTGTAGTGGCAATTTGATATCTTCTCCTTCATCTTCAAGCCTTTCTCACCGGTTTCTCGACAATAAATTCTATCTCCTGGTGGTTATCGGAGAAATTGTTAGCGAGGATCACCTGAGATGTGCCATTGCAGATATAGAAAGAGGTAAGAAGGGAGTGTGTGCAATTCAATATTTCATATACTAAAAAAAAAAGTTAAAAAGCAAATAATTGTATTGTGCGTTGCTAAAGACACAACAACCTAAATGGCAGATTCGCCTCAAAAAATGGTTTTTAAATGATATTTAGAGGTTATTTCTGCTTTTTAGATAATTTCAGTGTAACCTTGAACAAACCTCTGCTGTGCATCTAATAAAATATTCAGTACATAGTTCTGTTTGGATCAGTTTGCAGTTTATGCGATTGACTTTTCTTTTAAATATCGTTATTATTTCACTGTTTATCTTTGTATTGTTAAAACTGCTGCACAGCCCCTCCCTTTCGGTAACTGTAAATCTGCGGGTGCCGCAAATCAAACAGATAGCATCAGCTTATAGTGCATTCTTTCCAGTTAGGTGATGTGAAACTAGCAGCTATTATATCAAAAAATGAAATTGAGTAGACTTTCAAATATATTAAAACTGCGTGAATCATCCTAGTACATGTTGCGAATGACGACTCTAACTTGATG
Organism: Atractosteus spatula; assembly: GCF_055471065.1. Classification (NCBI taxonomy): domain Eukaryota; kingdom Metazoa; phylum Chordata; class Actinopteri; order Semionotiformes; family Lepisosteidae; genus Atractosteus; species Atractosteus spatula. The sequence continues at coordinate 53,367,789 of NC_142708.1, read as the reverse complement.
CTGCGCATTCATGATTCAGCATTTTGTTTCTAGTATTCTGTCGCTAAGTATTTTCCGAAATTCGTGTTGAATAAGCTCTTTGTCGCATTACCTACTGGAAATACCTTTCAAGATTGCGTTATTGTTCATTCACATTACGTTTGTTTTTTATGTGTTTTATACTCTGAGGGATTTAATTCTAAGAACTGTTTTTATCATAACAGACAAACATGATATGTTTAATTTGGTCACGTTTTTCATAATTTTTCTTCTAAAATGAAATTCTGAAAATCTATTCTAATTAAAATGTAAAATATGTCCCAGGGGTATTTCAAATGCATGGGTATTGCGCATTTTAATACATTTCATAATGTAAAGCTGTACTGTAAATATTAATTCACCTTTGTTGCAGATAAACTGTCTGAACAGTGTTTCAGTGGTTATTGTGTTACGCATTTGTGTTTTTGAGATGCACTTAAGGTACCTGAATAAAGGAACACTGTTCAATATGATGCAAAAAATAAAAGATGAACTCTTAAGATTAGAAGGCGATTGAAATATACAGCTGCGCCTGCCTCACACGGTGAAATACTTCATCATTCATTCATCCCCTGCATTTCGGCTTGTCTCCGATACCGGCATGTGGGCGTGGTTCAGTCCGCAGTGCGGTCCCTACGGAAACTCACTGAGGACTTTCTTCCGCCACAGGGCGTTCCACAGACAGGCAGGGCATGTCTCCTTGACACCTTGACAGCGCTAGAAGCTTTAGTTTGACAGTATTCCTGAATAACAAAAGGCACTTTGCGGCGTCATATATAAAAAGAAGACAAAAGAAAACACGACTGCTTGGGGAAAAAGCAATAGAAATATAACCAGACGTACTGTGCTGGGAGTCTGGGACAGTATGCAGCTAGGTTAGATACCACTTAATGACTCACCTATAGCAAAAGGTTTACTTCTTTATTGCTCTGTGTAGGCTATGCAGTCATAGACTGCTCAAACACAGAGCATAAATTCCAGAAAGGACATTATTACTTATTTATCTGGATGACTCTTTTATTCACAGCGACCTACATTTGCATCCATAGGAGAAGTACAGTACCTTGCTCAAGTATACAACAGTAGTGTCTCACTTGAGATTTGAGCCCACAACCCTAACCTGCAGTCTGTCTACTGCTGTTTGGCTGTAGATATATTGTAATATAGATTTTAAAATTCAGTTGGGCTGTTGTTTAACAAAATATAAATGATCGGTAAGATGCAAGAACAATGCAGAATTATTTAAAGAATAATTTTAATTAAATGCATACTGTAGTTTATGGTTCTTAAATTTTCTCAGATTTTTAAAATGAGAGTTTTAATAATAGAGACCCAGCAAAAAAATACTGTACATAATTAAAGACCAGTATGGTTTCCAAAAGTTAATGCTGTAAAATTTATCCAAGAACTGCGGTATATCTACAACAGTAAATTAAAGTGAAACTATTTTTCACAGCAGATGACTAAATTTCTGATCTCTTCACCTCTGATAAAAACTGAAGACTACCATTTTTTGAAATTCAACTGATTACAATATATTAATTTTCCAGGATATATAAATGTATCAATATATAAATGTACCAGGAATTAGTTTTTTATATGCTGGTCATAACTACGTGGACATAATTTAGGAAAATGAGTCATTGCAGTATACTTTTAGAAACAGATGTGTATCTGCATTTCTTTTTCAAAAATCCAGTTCAGTGAAATCTGTGATATATCAGAAAACATGGCATGTTTTAGATGAAGAAGTCTGATATTTTATTATAGGATATTGCATTCCTCAACATTGTATTTAATAACAGAAGATGACTCATCTTTTCTTTGTATGCCATTGAACCTGAATAAGAAACAAACCTACATTTTAAGTGGCAGATCTATTGCAACAGCCTTTTGAATGAGTTGAATTAGGGCTTGAGTTAAGTGTTAAAATAATCTTGTGTTATGGTTTGATGGCATTCTTGACACAGTGCTGGTAACTGAATCAACAACATCTGTGGTGGCTTTCTGGTGTTTATTACTGAAATATTAACATTTAGGACTAATGAAAATATCACCGAAGTACATAAAATGTATTTGACATTTATATAAAAATAAGGTTGTTAATATTATATGTTCTAATGACCTTTTCATGTACTGTATGCCCTATTGTTGATTCTGGATAACCCCCCCTAATGGCCAGAATTTGGAATTTTGAGGACATTGTCAAAACATTGTTTTGCTACTGCACAAAGAGACACTTGTTGTTATAGTCATTCTTTTCATAGTTGTTTTATGAATCAAATGACATTTCCTATTGTACACACAATCCCAAAAACATTTCATTTGATTAATACATTATTTTCCTAAAAGTCTCCTGTCATTAACCAAACACAACTTCTTTTGCAAAACTTTGATGCTACTGCATTTGTAGCATAGCCGCATAGTCTTGTTTTCAAAAATGGAAAACTAGTTCTATTACTGGTATTGTTAGAGATAAATACACCTTCATATGAATTGGACTTTCTAGTTTTTTTGTTTTTATTTTAAACAACACTTATGACAACATATTTACATCCTAATCAAAATGGTGGTTTCTTTTACCTGGTGAAAGAAAATAGAGCTCTTGTAGAAAACATAAACCATGTCCATTTTACTGCAGAGTAATCTTGTCACATCTTAAAAGCCAAGCAAGGCTGAGTTTGGGCAGTATCTTGTCACTGGCAGTACCTGTATGAAAGACCTCCAAGGAAATCCAGGTTGCTTTTGCATATGGTGTCCGTGGGCCAGTAGGTGGCGTTCTTGTCTCTGGCCAATAATTTCAAAACCAACACTTTGTTGACCAGGGACACTAGACCATTGGAGGTGGTGACAGAGATGTTAAACCAAGGACCTGTCTTTTTGGACATTAATAATCCTATGACACCTTGCCCAAGTATCTGTCCTACTTATATTTTTGCATGAATTTTTAAAAACTCCAGTTCAGGCTCTAGTTCGCAGCTGCTACTGTTTCTTTGGGAAGCCCATATTGTATTCCTCGCTCTCCAGGTTTCTTATGTCACCTTCCAGGACACAACAATAAGGGAGTGAGGAAGAAGGTGTAACAGTACAAAAGGAAGTAGAGGTACAGCAACACCCAAGTGGTGTGAAGTGAATGGGTTAAGGGCAGATTCAAATTGTTTCATTATCCATAGCGATAACAGCTGATGGGGAATATGTGAACGCTCATAGAGCAAGTGAAAAGGCTGAATCTGGGTGCGACATTAAGCTTCTCAGGTGATCAGTATGGGAAATCCTTATGTTACAGTCTGGTAAGGGAAACCTCTCTACATGCCAACATGCTCTTTTTTTCTATTCATCATAATAAATGGAAAACTCAAGTTCAGCAAAAATATTTTCTGTCTTCCACTGTATTTCTTGAGCTGCTTCCCGCCTCAACTTTAAACTTCGGCTCTTTAGTTCATCTCTTTGCCTTCCTCCCTTGGCACAGACAGCTGTTCTCTCTGCGTTTAGGGCTCTGGATCTCTCTCTCTCTCTCTCTCTCTCTTTCTCGGCTTCCTCGCTGGGCTCCAGTATGGGGTCTCACTTGTACTCCACTCTCCTAACTCACACTTCTGCTATAAAGGGAACTCATGTTCAAATAGAGAGGAGTGCACCTGTCCAGTATAAGGATCGTAAGTAGCGACAGCTGCCTCCTGTCAGATGGTAAATTGGCTGACTGCCTGTCAAACCTTGGTATTTAATTCTGCACTGAACTTGATGCTTTTGTTAAGGTTTGAGGTAGAGGGGGACATTTTATATAAATACATTTTAAATTGATATTTTTGCAGCATAAAAGTCTTGGCTTTGGGTGCTTTTGCAGTATGATCTGGATTAAATCAAAGCCCCTGCCAGTAAAAAATAAACTACGTAATGGAAATCAACAACATGCATTTAGTTAGCAATGTGCGATTGGCAGGTGGCTAAGTTATTTCATGTGGATTTGTGTCAGAATACTGATAGCGAGCAGAACAGCCTGGTTTGTTACAAAAAGTACATTTTAAATACATTACAATATGCAGTAATTGAATTTGCATTTTATTTGTGCAATTATGCTTCGAAGGGGAAGAGGAAGATCATTCTTGTGTTTCAGACTAAAATTGTGATATAACCTTTAATGCATTTAACAAAAGGTCAAAATGGTGGATAATAAAGTTAAAGTGTTGGCATCATCAGTATAAATAGCCATGCATGCAGATACATGCAATATAGTTAAGAACCATTTTAACGTGGTAAAAGTGAATCATTGAACACAGTTAAAGACAAAACTTATCGTTCCTCCTGCACAACGTATGTGGAACAAGGAGTCTGCAGCATAACAAATATCACAATGACATTATTTTGTTAATCGTTTTTACAATCCAAAATTGAATCGTTTTAGAGACAGAAACTTGAATGATGAATCTGATATCACATATGAGCAAAAGTCTTTCTCAATCTGAGTTAATCTATGGCCTCCTTGGTCACAGTTATGGAATGCAATCAATTTCTGTAATTCTGTAATAATTTCTTTTTGATATCTGTTCAGTAATTTCATGATGGAGCTACTGTGATTTATAGCTCAGTCCTGTGGGAAAAAAAAACTCAGTTTTGTTACTCATCAGAGCAGAGCTTATTGTTTAATAATAATAAGTTGTGCAAATTTACTATATAGTTCTTTTCATACCAATGGATCTTGGAATACTTTAAGTATATGAGGAGACCCACTTGATCCATCAGTTGAAGTGCAGCATCCATCTGGGTGACATGCAGCAGCCATTATGTGCCCAGCAGTCCCACTACATATCAAATCAGGTGGAGGATTGTGACACTGTATCTCCAATTAAATTAACGGGCCATTTTCATGAGAGCAAGATAACACAAGTCAAAAGTGTAATTTGTGAGGAACACTAGAGTTAACTCTTTCAAAAAGTGCTGTGGGATCTTTAATGACCTGTAGTCAGGGCCTTGGTTTAACAGCACATTCTGTAGCTCTGGGGAATCGCTTCTTTTTGGTCAAATCTGGTCCAGAAGGAAGATTGCCACACCTACTGCCCCTAACACCACTTGTAGTAGAAAACTCATTTTCCTTGGAGCTCTCCCAAACCAATACCGGCCATAAGCCTAGGATTTTAACTGGCCACTCAAAAAATTAGTCTTTCTAGATTTGTCTATGCTTTCCTTGGTTTCCCAGATCTGTCTAGGTTCCTGGTAATTTTTGTTAATTTTTGAAGTTCCCAATAATAAGCATATTCTGCTTCTGTACCAAACATTTCTGTCACATTTGTATGGCTAAAGACATTTGAACATTTTCATTCTTTCCTTTAGTTTTGTCTTTCTGAATATATTCAGGGTAACTACGCAAGGTTAGTAAACAATTGAGACAAATGTTGATTACCAAGGGCCAATATTTGTAGATCTGTATATTTGTAATAATGGACAATATCTGCTTTTTGCAATGTAGTTTTTTATGAAATTTCTAAAAATGCGCTGCATTGTTTTGTGGTGTATTTTCTTCACTTACGTTTAAGATTTTAACCTTGGCCTGTTTGTACTGTGTATTTCATTTTTTTTTAAGCTTAACCGGGGAAGAAACCTTCTTCCTTATGTGTTGATTTTTATTACACATTCTTAATACAAGTATGATATGAGAAGGTGTATCTCACTTGCGGTCTTGGCACTGTGGCACTGAATCATCTAAAATAAATGTTATTTAAATCCTGCCTCATCCACAACATCTACAGCAAGGCACAACTCTTGTCAGCAGGCTACGGCATAATGGATACTTCATCCTGGCCCTTGACTAGTGTTTTCCACTGATTGATTCTCTGTTAGATTGAGCAGCTGCTGAAGCATACAAATACTCAGAAAATATGTCTTTAGGCTATTTCAAAGGTAAAGGAAGAAGAACAAAAAAGACTGGACTGTTAATAAACTACCAAAGGAAGCTCAGAAGCCATTTTCAGTATATTATATCGTTTTCACAATTTATTTGAGGGTTCTATTTATACAGTATTTGTCAATGTTATATTCTCAATGCCCAATGTAGTAACATTGCTACAGTAGTAATATGAGTGCCAACTTACAGTAACTAAGTTGTTCAGGTATACCGCTCAGAGTTAATAATGATTTTTGATGGCATTCAGATGGCATACTTTGCAAATATTGTATAAAGTAGAATCATAATTAGGACCTTTGCCATTGTGAAGTTCATTTACACAGAATAACTTTTACACACTTGATATTAATGTACGCCTTAAAGAAATTAGTTATTCTCTTTATATATTTTTAGGACCTGTGTCTTGTTCAGTATCTAGTTTAAGAATACATCCAGGTTGCTTTTTGACATTATTAAAATTAGTTTTTGGCTGATAACCTTATCTTTGATCAGCTTTATGTGGAACACCTGCTTTTACAATGTCAAATTGTAGCATATGTTTCCTGCCATCTGTTTTTGTACATTAAGGAATGACCAAAACCAGAGTCTAGGCTTTTGATTGACAAGTATAGATTTGCTACCCTATTTTAGAAAATATAGACCCGCCAGTCTTTCATTTTGCTTGAGCTTTGTATGTACAACATCACATTCTGTACCAATGCTGTACATCATTTACACAAACCTCTTAGATTAAGAGCTGGGCAGCCATAACTGCTTTCCTTTGTTAGGATCATCAAAGGAGAGGCATGTCCCTTACAAAGTATACAGAACTTGCATTGCTGCTGGAGACCTTCAGAATCAGGGTCTTTTGTCATAATTCCTTACCAGGTGCATTCCATCTCTCAGCAGCTACTGCTTCAGATAATGTGATAGCATTATCTTAATTTCTAGTCCTCAAAGAGCTGCAGTGCTGAAAGATTTAATTAGTATTTTTATATTCAGTGCTTAACCTCTGGAAGAAACATAGTACAATATGTTTGCCCAATTAAGCAAACAAAAATGTTGAAACAAGACCTTGAAACAACTGCAGTAGCACAAAGCACTGTGCACATAAAAACAAAAATCCCACCACCCTACTAAAGATTTAGGATAAGATTACTGTAATTTCGTGCTGTGATTCCTTTTATCAAAAGTATTTTACAGTGTGTTAGAACCGATGATGGGCTGTAAGTTTATATTCTAAAAAAAGCAATGTGCCAATTCTTAATTTATAACCCACTGAAGGACTACCAGTTCAAAGATCTTGAGATTAGGTTTGGGGTAGACCCTTATTTTACTGAATTTCTCATCAATTATAAAAAAACTACAAAAAGCAGTTTCTCAGCTAGAAGCAGCTGAAAGACAACAGATTAAAGTCTGCTCATAAAGAGGAAGTATTTAATTTTGTTATGTTCTATATATTTATTTCATACAAAATTAAATAAAAAATACTCTATTCAAAAACTAAAATACTACAGAATCAGGAATCGACATATTTTTGTAAAAAGATGGTCAAAATAGGAAAGATATATAGAGACTCTTGGTAACCAAGATGCAGCAGACAATTAGAACTCTAAAAAGCAATTCAACTGTTATCTGGATTTTCTGTATTCTGTATGCCCCCTTTCTCTTTGGATTTTGGATTTCTGTTTCATTTTTATGCATGTGAAAGGGGAATATTGTAAGGCTCAACAAAGTAATGAAGCATAAAGAACTAAAACAAAAGAAATTTACCCTTTTGTGGATTTTTATTGAACACCTACAGTATTATTCTACTTCTAATTAAGTAGAATTATAGCTGTGTGATAATTATATTTGTAATTGCAGTTCCTAATGAAAGTTCAGGAGAGCAGACAGACCTTACCTGATTACAACTCAGTGTTCTTCACCTCTCTGCCCCTTCTGCAGCAGCTCCTACTGTACAGTGCTAAGGGCATCTCATCCTATAATGAGGTTTTATTCCCTCAGCCAAATTTGTACCTCCAGCAGTTACCCCTCATTAAGACAAGTACCTTAGGGTTTGACTGAAGCTGTTGAACAGTATGTACAGTATTGCAAAAGTACTAAATACACATAAAGGTTTGTGCCTGTCTTTGTCACACCCAGGAGGTAGGCGGTATCTTTTATTTCTTGACTGTCTGCTTTTGAAAGCTGAGCCAATCTTCTCAGTGTGTACTTAATTATACCAGAAATACCAATACCATGTCTCCAAAATCATAAGCAATAATTTGATATCTGTATCTTTAATTGATATTGCTGGATTATGTTTAACTGATGAAGGACTGCAGAATGAACAGTAAAACCGTATTTTGGTTCCATAAGAACCATAAAAGCCATTGTTCCTTTTGTATTTTAAAGGATAGTTTATTAAAAAAAGAATCAAAACAACTCCCTGAGTGAAAGAACCAAAGTGCTGTCTATTTGATCTGTCTTGTTTAACATGCAGTCTGTGGTACCAGTATAGGGCAGGGATTATCCAGTGACTCATGTAGTTGTTTTCTGAAAACTGAAACAATTGCCAACATACAAAGACATTTTCCTGAAGCTCAAAAATTGTAGGTTGCATGATGGCCAGTATTGTTAAATATTTATATAGACATGGATTTGGGTGAATATTAAATTGAAGGTTATATTTTTGTGGTTTTAAAGAAAATGATGACTGAAACAAGTTGTGGCTCAATGAATGGTCTACAAAGAGAAGACAAGATGTAAGTCAGCATGGAACGATGAAAGACATAAATCAAATGTGAAAAAGTAAATTGTAAATCATAGATCTGTTTTTTGTAGTGCAGGAGGTAATGTATATCAGCTTAATAATAAAGCCAAAAATGTGTTTACCATCTGAGTAGCAAATGCATCCAAAAACATCCATTAGAGAATGCAAAATACCATTTTCAGTCCTGCTGTGTTAGATTTTATCAAACCTTTTTTATTTATTCAAAAATCTGAATGTTGTACATTAGTAGAACAGTTTTTGAGGATGTATAATCATTCTTTCAGTTGCTGAATGAGATTAGCAGTTGATCTTTTTCTTTATGTATTCATAATTTATGTGGTAGGACAGTTTTCCATTCGAACTACCGTTCTTGCAATTGGCAGATTACCACTAAGACTGGAAATTAAAGATGAATGAAATCTTCAATGAAGCTATGGTATGTTGGAAGTTAGTGGGGATTTTAGACATAATTGTTGTTTGTTCATGTTGATTTTAAAAATTGAATGAATACCAAACAATTCTGCTTTCTTGTTAATCCCTAGCCATCAATATATTTAAAAATATTTTCATTAAGGGGGCAGGCTCTTTAACTTGGGAAGGGAAATAGTAAAATAGATGTTTTAAATCAAGTTATGTAGACAATTTGTTTATTTCTTTGAGAGAAATGAATACTTGAAATGATTCCTTTTTACCAGAGGATTTTGGGTACCCCATAAATCTGAATTTGTTCTTCACTTATTTGTAAAAATATGGATAACTTAATTACAGTAACACATACTGTGCCATTTGCTTTTAAATAATTACAAAAGACGTTACTAGCTATTGACATCTCAAAATTGTCTTGCAGTCTCTGCTACATAATCACATACAGTACAGGTCTTTCTGGTTTTCTGTTATCATAGATGATAAAATACTATTTTTTTACAAAACACATTTGGAAAGGATACATTTTTTTTCTTCAACTACCATGCGTAGGAAAGGTTGAGATAAGGAAGGTGACATTGTGCCTATCAAAATAAAATATGTGTGTCTGCAATGAATTCATCATTGATTCCCAAATATTGAATCTGTTTCTGTTGGCATTTAATCACCACATGGTGGATAAATTGCGTGACACGTAATTTCTTCTGTATCTCACTGAGTTGGCGTGGTGTGTGTTTGTTTTACAGGAATCCGCTCATGGGACACCAATCTCATTGAGTGCAATTTAGATCAAGAACTCAAGCTCTTCGTTTCACGTCACTCTGCAAGGTTTTCACCTGATGTCAGAGGTAAGTGTAAGAAAAATATTTAATACTCTAAAATTCAATAATCAACAATTCATTTGTCTCTTTATATAATTGCTTTGAAGAATGGTAATAATGTTGTCTTATTCGTCCCTTTATCTCTGCCAGATGGCACATTTCAGATATGTAATGCATTTACTAGACAGCAGTGCAATGTTTTTCTTTGCAGATTTCTGTCCTTGTATAATGTACTGTAATTAGTTGTCTGGTGCATATCTCCTTCCAGGATAGTCAATATGTCTATATGTATGCACAAATGTACTTTTAATTAATTCTATTAAGAATTATAGACTCATATTAAGCTGAATTCAGTTAATTTCTGTTTTATATGTTAAGTGATTGGATAAACTGTTTTGGATTTTAGGTTTTTTTATGAAATGGTAGTAAATATATTTGTGCTCGAAAGGCAGGCAATAACAAAAAGTAATACAGTATTTTTTAGAACATTTTTTAACCATTTACTGTATTTTTTGTTTTTTGCAAGATCAAAAGTCCCAACCCACTGAGATCACAAGTTTCTGATACATCTGCTCTTTCTTACTACTGTAAATTCATAACCTAAACAATTTGCATTTTTTACTTCTGCAAGCCAGGAGCAGAAATTGTTGACAATTTAGTTGATAAATGTTCAGTAGTCAGGAAGTGGTCAGATCAGGTTGTTAGGTAAATTGTAAGGAATCTGCTAAGACTGGTCATCAGTCCGATGAGAACTGGTAATCAGGGTCTAGTATGTCCCTGACATCTAAAATGTAGAGGTGTTACGTCTTTGGCAGTTCTGCATCCTAGTTACAGTGAGTGGGTTTTGCGCACTGTACCAATATATTTATTGTTCTGTCATTTGGTTTTTTCATTATAACCACATATGACTTTGCCCTATCATTAGTTTTTGTGGAAAAGTTCAATTTAAAGTAAAAACTAGAAAAATAAATAATGGGGAGAAAATAAATGGATTTGAAATTGTAGAAGACATTTAAGGGAAAGATTTTCTTTTCAATTTGGCTTGTAATTTGTGTCTACATTTTTTTTAAATCAGGTCTCACTTTTGGAATTTAGTCACCTCACTCACATATGTTTTCAGTGTTGAATACAGGTTGAATACTTGTAAAAAAAAGCTATTGCTCTGGATGATTAGAAGCAGGTGCTACATCATCCTTGTAGAGATACTGTGTGGGTAGTTCTATGATTTTGCCTTTTCTTACATTTTCCTATCATTTGAAAAAAAGTTTGAGGATTTTCTGAACAGTATTTGCCATCTTGAAATCTCTTTGACACCCATCGTTACAGGGGATAGGTGACTTTTAGAACCACCAATCAAATTAACAGCAGTACTTGACATTTATTTTTCTGTTTCAGATATGACATTTTGTGACTTTGAATGTAAAGCCCAGAAACAATGATGAATCATTAATGAGACCTATACAGAAGTCATTTCAAGAGTCAGACAAGATTTTACTTAGGATAAAACCCTATACCCATGAGGAAAATAGCTAATCGGTTGACCACTGTTGACGGGCTTGCCTTTAACACAATTGAACTGATTTTGTGAATTTCTAATTTACCTGTTACGTTCATTTGAGCTAATCATAAAGAATGTATAATCTTACAGACACATCGAGGATGGGTCAATTGAATAGACTTTTACATTGCTATACCATGAAAACCAATATTCTTATTTTAATAAACTCTGTTTAGGCCAGTCTATTATTAAATCCTAATTAGACAGCTGTTTCAAGTGTTGTGCATCTGTCTTGTTCTTGACTTGTACTGGGTACTGTAGGTTAAAAGGCACAACAATTCACAGTTTAGATACACTTCATAAAAACTCACAGGATTGTGATGTTGGAAACAGATTTAAAATAAATCTCAATCAATTATCTGTATATCTACAGTAAGTGCCTCAATATCAGCACCTGACTCATTTTTTTCGAAACAATCTCTGTGACTGAATATTAGCATAGTTTTTTATGTTTTAGAAGGAGAGGAGTTCATATAGGTGAAAGTAGAAACTGGCTTTTTGACGATAATTTTTTATATCTCTATAATATGATATCTCTGATATCTCTTTACTCATGAAGCTTTTCACCATTGGCTTTATCCATTAATAGATAGAGTTATTTGTTCAAACTTTACTTTTTCCTTAGCAGATTTGGAAAAGGACTATGTTGTTTATTAATTTAATAGTTTCTAACTTAGCTGATTTTCTGAGAATGATTGCTAAGAAAAAATTAACGTGGTGATTTTATTAAGTGCATTTCTAATTGCCTCTGTTTCTTTTAATCTTATTTATAGTTGTTCAAAAAAAATTACAGAAAATATATTGATATTTCTTAGTAAAATATTTTACATGGAAAATATGTATTCCCTGAAATAAAAAGGTTTTGTGTAGAGTAAATTGTACAGATGGACACTCTGTTGAGCTTTGATTTTTCTTTTAAACTGGAGGTTTCCATCATCAGAATATCCGAAAGGTCACAAAGGTTCTGTTTCTCTATAATACTATATAGGCAGTGCTGGTTGTGCTGTGTTCATGAAAACTCTGGTGTGGGGGAACATGCAGACTCCATACATACTTCTGAAGGGAACATGCAGACTCCATACATACTTCTGAAGTTGAAAGTAAACCCAGAACAGTGGCAATAATACAAATCACCATGCTTCTATTCCACTAACTTGAAATACAAAATTAGAAGTATTAATTATGTGATCAAAGTGTGATTTCATTATATTAAGTGCACTGACTCCCCCACAACACAGGAGTGGATAAAGATGTTAGAAAATGGATGGATGGAAATACACCATTATACTGTACCTCTTGATTCCAGATTAATCTGTATATTATTTTGTATAATGCCTTACTGTTTTAGTAATGGCCAGAAATGTAGCGTAATAATAAATGTAATACATAGTATTCTCAAGGCTCAGTAATCTTATTTGTTAAGGTAAACTATGAAAATTATTAAACAATAAAAGGAAGGATAATAGCTGCTTCATAAAGCTATAGACCGAGCTATTTGCAACACTGCATTGGGTAAACAGGGTATTGCTTTTAGGAGTACAAGGAGAAATCAAAGAAGTCTAATTTGTCTAATTTGTGAGGTCATTCTGTGAACTGTAAATAAAAAAATGTGGGAGATGCTATTTCTGCATGCATTTTAAGTTCCTAACAGCAATCCTCTAAAATCCTCGCTTTTCCTTGCTGTGGTGTGTGTGCGTGTGTTTCACTCTTTTTTGAAACATTTCATTTGGGATTTTTGGTTGGCTGCCTTTGTCCTTGAAGACTCCCCGGTGAAAACAGTTGCCTTGCAACGTACCGCAGAGGAGCAGCTCTGTAATTAGAGCAGGAGTCTGTTTGCCTTTGTCTGAAACTGGCTGACTCTGCAGCAAGACAGACTAAAATTATTGTTCTGATGATACATAGATACACTGTGTCTAATGTTAGGATTTTTTTTTAATTCTAACACTACTCAGTAAATGCTATATTTGTGGATGTCAGTGTACAGTACATCTGTTGTCTGTATCAAAGCGATGAACAAGTTGTGTAAACAGAAAAGCCATAATCCGCCCCTTCTGACAGGGGTTGTGACTTAAGCCTGAGGGTAACAAAGAAGGTTTTTTGTTCAAATAACAAGTACCCATACCAGCTATTTTCCTGTTGGGTACCATTGAACACATCTGGTCATGTCCATTTTATTAATTCATTTCTTAGCTAAACCCTGAATTTGGGTGTAGATTTTTTCTTAATGTCACAGCTACAATATCTTGTATGATAGTGCAAAAAGTGATCCTTGAATGTATACTATTGATCTGCTTCTGAAACAGCATAATTGCAACATTATCAAGGTTATGGTTTCCATTAAACACATTTTTAAAGGATCTTCTGACAACACTTCAATAAGAAATTAAAAGAAAATTGGATTGTTCTTGAAAACGTGATCGGCATGTTCAGTCAGATTTTATTATGAATGGATATGCTGTTGAAGTTGTGATTGATGAATAGGAAGAGTGTTATAATACCTATAGATGCCACTATATTTTCTGTCCCATGTCTGGGATAGTCTTCAAGGAATAAATACATCTAAAAGCACCTTCAAGACCTTGGCCCTCAAAGACTGGCAGTGTACATCCTATTTCTAAGTGAACATGTTAACATACATCCTAATATATTGTCCTTTTCCCAAATTTTAACCTTAGATGTCTCATTTAGAGAATAGAAATAAATATTCAGAAAACCAAAAAAAAACCCCATTAAATACATGTCCTAGTAGAATGGAAGTTGAATGTGCATTAAAGGTGAGTTGTGAGTGTCTCTTTTTATTACACATTTTTTGCAGTGTATCTTTCACAATAAAGCCTTTCTTTGTGCATTCAATAATGTAACTCATACACTTGCCAGTGGGCAGCAGACATTTTTTATAAAGGGTTATAAAAAACCCTTTTATGCACCAATACCCTGTGCATTAAAGTGTTGGACAAAAAAATAAAAATCTGTGATCAGCTGTCTTGGCAGCACAATTTTCAAGGTCAGTTGAAAATCAGGATGTTTGCCAAATCTAATTTTGTCAAGAAACTGAAAGAGTTAACCTCAAACAGCCCTATTTAGGGAGGACATTGAACACTTTTTTAACATTGCTAGAGTAATCGTTCACTTAAGTGACACAAAGATAAGTAGTGTTGCTGTGCCATGGGACTAGGATAATCACAGCCTGTCATACTGTACAGTGGCATATCAGTACTATCTACAGTATCTTAAAGCTTCAGACTTAATAACTTCAAAGCCAGAGAGAACAGGAAACAGACGCAGGGATCTTTACATGATTAATCCTGAGAAGAAAAGTCCACATTTTCTTATGGTATTGTAACAGGTATGTAACAGGTGGCTTAGTCAGAGAGCTTTCGTTGAAATGAAAGAGCTCAGGGCACATGCCAGCCAGATGACCACATCCTAATGGCACCTGAAGTGTACATTGAGCTGAAGCATTTAGCCTCCCAAAGGAAAGCTGGCATTTATCTGTGACTCTAGGGAGTTCTCCAGGCATGTCTAACAGATGATGCAACTGCTCCAACATGAGAAGGTCTCCTTGCTGGACACATTGTGTCAATTGAATCCTGCCACTAAAAGCAAGAAACATTTTTTTTCTGTAAACCTAATTCTTAATACTTTGTTTTTAAAGGGAGCAATGAGTAATTTAATACACGTATGTTGAATTGTATCTGGTATTAATTGTACTCTTTATTTGGAAAATGGTATATCTTAATTAAAATATGTTATTTAAACACATTATCATTCTAAAAAGCTTATAATCTTAAACTGTGACACATACTGTATACTGTAATTAAAGCAAATGTGTCACAATGTGATCCCAGAATACAAAATGTGGAAGCATTAATCAAAGCTCGTGACCTTGTCCATTAGACAACTGCATAACATACACACATAAAGGCATTGATTGAAATACTGTTTTTTCAACTCTAAAATATAGGTAGAAATAACTTTAATAACAGCACAAGTTGTTTATTTTGCATAGCATGAGCAAGTCATCATTGCCAGGCAATTTGCACAAGAGTCCAGTTTAACTGATTATGTTTCCTTTTCTGGTTCTGCTCCATGACAGTTAGCACTATCTGTTACAATGTCAGAAGTCACGTATGATTTATAACCTTTTTGGAATATGCTGTGATAAATGACGAGCCTTATAATTATCTTGGGGGCTTTTCAACAATCTGAACAGTTAAAAAACTTAGCACTTCATTGACGAATGAGTGATAAAGCTTAATGTTTTCTTAAATATTTTCCTAAATAATTTACTTTGTAAGCCATTAGTTGTGTGTTTAAGATTGCTATTTTTTGTAAAAGTAGTGGTTTACTTACTGTTTGCAGAAGACGCTCATTAAATGTGCAATACGGGATTACTCAGAATAAATACACATTTTAGGAGTCCGAAGGTATGGAATCACCTAGTGTGGTTTGTCTCATCCCCCGAAAAATTGTAATGCAACCACACAATGCAGGAACTGATTTATCTTGATATAAGTTGTGATAACTTGCTAGGGTGAAAAACAGCAAAAAAACTATATTTTGAAAAATGAGTTACTTGGTTTGAATGAAATATTTCTTGGGAAATTACTATGGATTATTGGATGGTAGCCTATGGTGGTGTTCTTTCATGAGTCTGACATCAGCTGTGCTAACAGCAGCCATGTGTCTTACTTACTTCAATGTGTTCCTAATAGACAAGTATGTCACATTTCACCAATATACAGTACCAGTATCCAGCGGCTATGGAGATGAAGTGGCTGTGGAGAACGGCTGTGCAATTCAGAATATAGCAAAGTAGAAGCATTATAGGAAGGCAGATGAAGCTGTGGACTTTCACTTTTAAAATACCACAAGAGAATGTGTACTTTTCATCTCAGGATTAACCATGCAAAGCTTCCTGTGTCTGTTTCCTGTTCTCTCTGGCTGGAAATATCATCATCTAATAATGATGAAATAAAATATTCTTAGTGAAGACAGAATACTATTTCTTCTAGCAGATGTTAGATGACATCATTTCTCTTTAATGCTGATTGCATTACATAAGAACTCTCAGATTGGAAATGGAAGAAATTTTCAGGCTGGAAAATTAGTTTGACGAAGACTAAGGTTTTGAAGAAATGAGCTTGCTATGGAGTTTGTACATTATAATGTGTTAGTGCTAATTCTCTTCGTATAGCAGTAACATTTCAAATATATGATTGATGAAAATATTTTTTATTGTCCATTTACTTGTGAAAAAAATAGCATACTATCACCTATGGTACTTTAAAACATAAAGTTGAATTAATTGAATAATAACCCTAATATGGCAAAATGTGTGATGAAAAAAGTGTGTACGGCTTGCCTTTATCCTTTAATAAAATCCCCTCATTTCTGATAAGAGCAGGTAAGTTTTAATTGGATGATGACTTTGATTAGTGTAATCAGTGTTATGGTGGTAATACTTCCATTTGGAGAATCTTCACTACTAGTCCCCGTCCTTTAATGTGACTTGAGGGAAAAATCTGTGGCTATTTAAAGATAAGTACACAGCCTTTTGATTAGCCTTTAGGCTGACAAGAGAGAATGGTAATGTATTCTTTGACCTTCAACCCTTCAGATAAAAGTCATTTGCCTCCTTTGTCACCTTTATTGCTGGTTTCCTCTTTGCAGATATTTGCACACGAGCTCTGATGCACTGTGAATGTCATTAGTCTCCTAATGATTATGGGAAGCTAGTTAATCTGATTTGAGTTACAACACAGCTACGAACTGGTGACTTCTATTCTCAATATGTGGGGATAATGGTATGCTTTTTAGCCCACAAGTTGGGAAAAGCATCAGGTATGATTTATCTTGAAGATGAGATACTTATACAAATACTTTTCTTTCACTAGCAAAGCAAAAATAATACTGAAAATGCCATGCTTTTTTCCCCTTAAATTTAAAAAATCAGATTAAATTCTTATGGAATTTCCACTAAAATGCAGACATATGGATTAAACAGAAATAATGGTACTGTCATTGCCATTAGTGTGCATAGGACATTCCTGTGTCAGGGTGTGTCAGTGGGATTTTATCTGTTTATTGATTTTTCTGCAGTTATGAGAAGGGAGAAGGTTAGACAGGAATTCTATAAGGTTACAGAAAGGTGTGAGGGCAAACCAATCTATTCTATTCATGTGTGGAGCATCATTTTATAATGTGCTCTCAGAGAACTTTCGGGAGTCAGTTTAATAAAATTAAATTAATACAATTAAATGTCAATTTAAGAATGTATGTTTTGTTATCAGAACAATAATTTCAAAAGTGACTGTTCTCTTGGGTTAAAAATTCTAAGTCGCATCTAACATCCTGAAATGAAAACTAAATCCTCTTTTCCTGCTTATTCAACCATTTTATTGTAATGTGGAACCTGTGTAGCTGTACCTAGGGTAGTTACTCTGTGCAACTGTGAAGTTGTGGGTTCAAATCCCAGATAAGCTACAGTTGTTGCGCTCTTAAATAAGGTACTTCTTTCAAATTTCTCCATTTATGCCCAGCTGAACTTATTTTCAAGCATAAAAGTGTGTTCTTCAGAAACAGTTGTACCTTCCAAAAGTGAAAACATGTTGATGACATCGATATATCACAACATAAGGGATCAGGTAAATCAGTTGGATTTTGTCTTTCTTCCAGCACCAAGAAAAGAAGAAGTAGTGTTAGGTGAGACCACAGAAGTGATGTGTGTTAAAATGGAGAGAAACCAAGGATCTTCTAATTCCTCTTAGAAGAGGCGTTATAACTGAAATATACAGTACAGACCCTTTCTAGCATGCAAAACAGTAATATGGTATTAAATAAGTACCATTTACCTGGTAGCAACAGACCTGGAATCCAGTAATTTAATTATGTGTTTTCCTTCTTCGTTAGAACAGAAAAAATTCTGATTGATCATATCATACTTTGAGCTGATTTTCTAATTCTGCATGTTCTTTTTTTAAAGCTGAGAAAAGTGTAAAGTGAGCTATCGTGTTAAGGCTACAGTTTCAGGAAACCTTTGTGTAATGGGCAGTAATTCAATGCTGCTTTGGAGTCCAATTCTATAAAATCATAAAGCAGAAGGACAGAAAAATACCAGGTCAGCCGAAAATACGTATATGCAGGAAATATTAATCAGTGGTATTTTTAATTTTGAATCAAATAACTTTCTGTTAGAAGATTCTGCAATCTGGATTTTATTGCTGGTATTGCTGGCAAGGCTCTTAATTCCTGAGGAAAAATAATTTAGTTGTCAAAAAGAATCAATACACGCAAAGCTAAAACAAGGAAAGACCAGAACAAATTTTTGTCACCAATTGCTAATTACAATGCTGACTTGCTTGCAGCCAAAGAATCACTAACTGAAAGTGAACCCAAAGGAAATACAGTATTGCTAATGTACTATAGATTTTTCCATAAGGTCATAATAAGCTCTTGTACAGATCAGTTTCAGTTGCTGTTCTTGCCTCCTGACTTCACGTAGGAAGTGGTTTTGAATACCAGAGGTCTGAAATCTACATCTTGATAACATTTAGAGTACTGATTCATTAGGGATCTCTACCATGTAATGTTAAAGCCTGTTTTTTTTTCATTATGATTACAACATACAGTATCTGCAAACAAATTTAATCTTTTGCAGGCAGTAAATAGACTTCAGAAATCCATTTTTCCAAATAACTTTGGAAACTTATACTTTGATATTTAAGTTATAGACTATTTCTTTGTGTAGCCTTTGTGTGTCCTTGTGTAGCCTCTTTAAATCTAAGACTAGGAAGTTGGCTGAGACATACAGTAAAGTGAATATGCATCTCACTTACAGTAGATAAGAAGCCATTTACGGCAATTGTTCTTAAATTCTGTGTCATTTCACAGCAATATGGTATATGTTTACTTTACCTGAATAACTATAAAGTTATTTAATGTATTTTGTAATTGCCTATACATGGGTTTATGATGAACACAAAGAATGTCTCTTACCTGATCACATAAAATATGTCACATTGGTGACTCCAGAATTTAACGCACATCTCCATTTTTAATGCTTGACTGAAACATTCTTTCATTTTAAAACTGACACATCATATTTGTTATCGGAAGCCATAGCAAAGACCTGGCAGAAAATGACGAACCGCTGCTGCTTAATCTTACTGCCAAAACTTGGTGGTCAATTTTACAACATAGCATGTGGCATCATGACTTAGTCCACAGCATTTAGCCACTGGTTTGCTGCAGTCTTGTATAGTGTATTGTCCTGTGACATTATTTCTTAAAGCACTTAAACCAACCTACTATATGTTTAGCTTTCAGGATATTACCAGCATTATACTCTGCTTAGCCAAAACAGATCTGCAAGAGGATATGCAACTCTTCTGAGGCTTGTTTTGCCTGGGTTGTCTGTGCAAGCAGCTCTGAAATACTTCTAAACGGAAGACTAAACTACAAAGATCTTTAAAATAGTAGATTCAAAACAAATACAGTACCTTTTAGAGTGGTCTTATAAGTAGTGTACAAGGTGTGAGGAGATTTGATGGCAAGTGAAGATTTTTCTCATTTTAAACTTTGGCTTTTGTGTCCAGTTGTATCTGGTTATGGTTTGACTCTGTACCATATTTGTCCTTTCCCGGAATATTAGTATAACACTAATATGACCTGTTCATAAGAAATGATCAGTGAGTTTGGCTCATGTATAGCTATTGCTGTTGCTCACAGTGACATCTTGTTTTGCTCAAGGGCAATAAGAAAAGGCGGTCATTAGCATAATGTAATATTTCATTGCATCAGGCTTATTAAATTGAATTTTGGATTTTCTCATAGAGAAAAGAGATGGAATAGTACAGTTCTGACCAGCTTGTGTGCTGTTGCTTTTTAAGTGAAGAAAATTAAGTGTATTGTTTGTGTTATTTTTCCTGATCCCAACATGTTCTCTCCCTATATATACAATTTTATAGTGTGTATTAATTGAAAATCTGAACTAGAAAATGTATCTCAGAACTTTTAATTGCTATCAGTGCTTTGTATTACGTATGTAGAGCACAAGTTACAAGAAGCCATTCAGCCAATCCAGCTCATTCAGTTTTTAGCTGTTAATTGATTCAAGGATCTTATCCAGCCATTTCCCGAAACGGGCCAGAGCATCATCTTTGACGGTATGGCAGGATAGCTTGTTTTAGACTCTACCATCCCTGCTTTGCTGTCTGTTGTTTGTCTTGACTGAGTTTCCTAAGGAAATAATAGGAACTGTTTTGTCTCATGATCATCCTTTTAATGATAAATCTGTAATGAATAACCATGTAATCATGTCCTAACTGCACATTGTTTGATCCACATTGTTGTCAGTTTTGTAACATGAAATACTGTTAAAAGCCTTTTACAGCTGTAAGAAATTGATCTTTCAGTTGCCTACGGTATCTTATAATTAGCTGCCAGTATAATGTTTTTATCTTTCTGGGTTCCCAACAAATTACAATACTGAAGAAACCAATGTTTCTATGAGTTCCAGTAAAATACAATATTGGTAGATTGCAAAAGTAATCAGAACACAGCGCGTTCGGTTAATATAGTAAATGATAGAACAATGCTCACTATTACCACAATAATTATACTAGTAATATCATTATATAAGTAGATGAGTTTTGCAATTTTCTGAGTGCACTGTTCTTTTTTCTAAAGAAGACATGTTCATAATTAATTATTATAGAGGGAAAAACTAAAGGCTAAAAAAAAGGCTAAAATCTAATCATGTCTATTTAATGTTTACCTATCTCCAATTATAGTAGCTACTTTTATGTACTCAAAGTACATGAGACAGAGTTCTGCCCTGTTGGGAAGCCCTACAGGCACTGTGAGAATTAAGAAATTTTCAGATTAGATAAGCATTGAGAACCGAATAACTTGTATCTGTTCATAACATTTCTTGTTCTTTCATACGGTGTTATCTGTTCCTTCAGAACCTAGGGAAGTCTTTTGAGTACCGTTTATATCACATACCAAAACACACTTCTCATGCTCATTTCCAAACAAAACTGATCCTTTTCAAGACACATTTCAGTACCCATCTCTTTTGGCAATCCCAGTATGAACACATCAGTTTATCATAGCAAATGACTGATGGGGGCTGCAGTCAGTAATTTTCATACTATTCCAAGGACTGACACTTAAATATGGTGCTAGGCTCATACAGTATATGGTATTCATGCATTAATGTAACAGCACTGTGCTGTATAATGACAGTGGAATATGAACAGATACTGAGACACATTTAAATGCCACGATTGTGCTTTTCACACAATGAATAGGAGCTCACAGGCACAAGAAGAGCCACAGTAAACTGGGGTAGGGATTTGCTCAAAGGAACAAGACGAACACATTTAATGTATACTGTAACGGTTTGTCGTAACATTTTAAGTGGTTGGTAAAGGTATAAGCATATTTACAGTATGTTCATGTTTACATCCAAATGCTGTCTGAAATATTCAGAAGAGTAACTGAAAAGACCTCAGGGTGATCTGTTTACAAAGGTATTAATGAATGATCAATCTTCCACATGATGTGCTGTTAAATTAGCCAAATGAGCTATAATCCCTTGTTGAAGTGGAAAATCATTCTTATGCTAAACACGATCAACAAATTAATCATGTTTTTCCTGCTCTGCTTTCTGTTCTATTCTCTGATAAAGTATCGAATTTTCCCATCACTAGGCTTGACGTGAAAAAAGTTCTCATCCTACAATAATGAAACATTAACACTATCTGATAATCACTGATCCACCCAAAGCATTTCATTTCATGGTGCTTCACGTTAATCCTGAAATAATGCCAGGTAAAAGATGGGCATTTTTCTTTTTGAAGTTTCTTATTGCATGGGGAAAAACTCATTAGTGTTGTAAACACAATGCAAGCTTTAGCTCAGAGTGTTCACAAGTCAAACTTATCATTTCAATATGTACCCTCTTCTAAATGTCTACTACTTTAGACTTTACTTTAGGTTTGTTGTAGCTAACCATTCTTTTGTTTCATTCTCAAGTGCAATGCAAACAATGTATCATGTATCTTGAAGAAGAACTCACTTGACCAGCAAACACTTGCTGTTTATTGGCCAGTATTTCTTCGATGTTGAGCCATTGGAAACATAGAAGTATACTGTAAATGTAGGAGCTCAGGTTAGCTCCGGCTGTAACAAATCAGAAAATTGTCTTAACTGACAGAACACATTTAATAATGTGCAGAAATTGTATAGCTTTGCAAAGGCAGTAATGGAAAACTGTTAATAAAGATACTGGGTATACAGTAGGTGTATGGTTTTACGGCCAAAGCATTCTAGTAAGTTGAAAGGAAAAAAAAAAGAACCAGACTCTATCAATGTTAGAGACAGACATGACTATATTCATTCCAAATTCATTCCAAACAAAATGAGTTTTAACACGTCAGTGAGGACTGGGAGCCTGGGTTACTGTCCTTCCAATATAGCAATCTTTTCTGACAAAAAGGGAGCTACTGTAAGTGATGCCATTAGTGATAAGTGGCAGATGGCTGTGCTGTGCGTATGGATTTATTCATCCCAGACAGAAGCAGGTTCAATGTGAACAAAGGAACCCCAAATTACAGTTTAAACTAGGTTCACTGCAGTTTGAAATAAAACCTCACTTAAATTTCTCCAGCTGTCAAAATTTGGAGCATAAAACGGCCACTCTTTCATCATAGAGGTATTTACGATAAAAAGTATTTCCAATTGTCTGCCATTTTTGGAAAGTTCATAAGTGCAGTATAAAAGCCCTGGGCCATTTCCACAGACTAGTCAGACTGAAAAAGGAAATCCAATTTTATTTGGTTATTTAAAGATGGCACTGTGTCATTTATAGTCTGAATGTCATTCTGTCAGAACTGCTGCAATCAGTTAGATTAACCTTAATTCTTTGGAAGTGCTAGAATCACTTTTAATATACATACTGTAAATTATGCCACTTTATAAAATCACAAAAAAACAATGGTGAATATAATGAAATAATGTATGAGCTTCTGTATTCTGATCGATATTTAATTTATTTATTTCTTCTCAAATTGTTGTTTGCAACGTTCTTTACCTTCAGAAAGTCTGATATTATTTTCTCTGTAATAGGAAATTTATTTTTTTCAAATGTTTTATTTTGATTTCATGAAAAACATACATGAAATGTTTACAATTCCTTGCCCCTAGAACTGTTCATATTGTGCCAAGAGAGATACCATGTTTCTTTTATTTTAGAAAAGTGAACTGTGATGTGCAGATCGTTCACTTGCAATAGTTTACTCATTGTTCTGGTGGCTACTGGGTTTGTGCAATGCTGAATCCACCCAAAAGTATAATGGATGTTAATATTACATTTATAGACATTTTTGAAATACGGATGTGTTTTATCTCAAATATGTTAACCCTTAATGAGGTATGATGTAGAAATTCCCCAGTTATAGGAGCTAAAGGAGACATTTTTGATTGATGACCATTCATAATGTGTCAGATTGCTGGCAAATGACCTGTGTTAAATGAATACCTGCATCCTTCAAAATACATTAACTATGATAAGCATTGAACTTTTTTTGTCTGGATTTTGTTCTTTCATTAGACAAAACATCTATTAACCTTAATTTGAAAGAACTAAGAAAACAATGATGTTTGAAATGCTAATTATACTGAGGTAAGAATTAGTTAAAGAACAAGTATAAAGAATGAAGTGAATGAGGCACAGCTTTTCAAAAAATACCCAACCTTATAATATGGGCATGATTTTACAGAGCAGATATTATTGGAGAGTGCACTTCATCGAAACAACATGAAAGCTTTAACTACCACTTATAAATAAAAAAAAACACTATTGGCGTCTAACAGCTGACACCCCTTATTTCTTTTTGATATTTGAAATGAGTTAAAAGGGCCTATTTACTTCTATCGTGCAACATACAGTACTTTCTAATTCCTTCCTGCTTTGTTTTAAAAATTCATTAGGCTAATTCATTTTTAATGCAATAAAAGTGACTAGGTTGTAAAAGAGTAAACCCCCAAGGACGAGTAGACCTATATTTTTCACTGCCTAGTCAGTATCATACTTAAATCAAGGGAACGGAAGGGGAGGGGTTAATTGTGAAAGCCTCATTCCTGCTTTGGCTGTTTATTACTTTACTTGAAGTGAAATAAAGAAGGAGTACCTTCGAACCTGTTAAAATTAGGGCCAGAATTAGTCCCACTGTACAACTGCTGCCGTGATGGCAGTGTGGCTAGATAGACGTCTTGCATTGTGCCGGGGTTGGGGAGTGGTGGGGGGGCTGAGAAAGAGATCTCATTAGTCTGTGCAATCCAGCTTTGCAATTCATGTTAACATTATCATGTCCTGGGACAATGGATCAGAAACTACAGTGGAGAAGAAATGTGATATGGAACTGGGATTTCACAGCTAAGTGTGGCTGCTCTCCTGTGGGGCTTCTAGACTGGCTGAGTTGTAATTCAGATAGCTGGTATATTTGTGCTATTGTAATATACTGATTATTCCAGGTGTCAGAGATTAGGCAAACTCAGGTCATTTTTCAAAGAGTTACAATATAAAGCAAATTTATCACGAATAAGTTTGAAGAACATACATCATGCCTTTGTGACAGAAAATGAAGAGAAAACACTAGGGGTTTCTCCCATTTTAGAATATTGGATTTCTCGTTGTAATCACATGCAGCTGTTTATTGGGGGATGTTATTCTCTTAGCAACCGCAGACTGTGTTACACAGTGAGTCTTTTCCCTGTGGACAGGCAGCCTGATCGCATGCACGTATAGTGGGCACACCCTGTGGATCTGAATCCAGTATCCTGCTGGCAGTAAGCACTTGGAATCACATTTGTACATGAATAACCGACAGGTGATAATTAGTATTCTCATTTTAAGTACAAAAGGCAAACATATCTTGTCATAATCTAAGAAATTGTACTAGGAAGTAACTGTCATGGATGTAAAAAGACCCCTGTCATCATCAGTAGGTGTAGTATTTGGATTTAGATTAAGATTAACCTTTTGTTGTAGTAGTGAATGGCTCCTCCATAATAATTTAATTTCCTTTGTTCTTGCAGAATACAACATAAAGTGTTTATAATTTGTGATCAAGGTTTTTAAAATCTTGAACCTTTCAGTTATGGCATGCTATAGAAAGGTGTTATATCCTTTTTTTGCTTTCTTTCTTTTTTGTTCCTCATGCATTTTTTCACGTAGTACATTCATACACTATAAATTTATCAATCGTTTTTTTCATACTACATTTTTAAAACAAAACACCTAAGTGTTGAAGTAGTTCCTTTTATGTTCTGCATATACTGTATGCTACATGTTCTTATGCTATTTTAAAGAACTGATGGGTTAAATTAAAACACAATATATGCACCACATATCCTTTATTGCTGTTGTGCCTTCTACTAAAAGAACTTACATTTCTGAATTAAAAAAAATCTCCATCATTTTTTTACAGCAGATGTCATGAAAACAGCCTTTGAAGTTTCACAACCTGCATACTACTGTAGCTAGACAGAACATGTTTATCTCTGGTTTGTCACACAGTACCTTCCAGGTATATGAAAGATACATTACAGTGACAAAATGGAAAAAAAAGGTTTTATTAATTATTCTAATTAACTAATAGTGCATTTAATTTTTTATTGACTGATTTTTTATTGTTATTCAGAAACCCATATAACAAGTGCAACATGGACAGGTCCTAGTTGATGCCCTCAAAGCTTTCCTAACAATCATATCTGACAGAACCCAGCCATTGGAAAGCAAAGCCGATAACCTGGCCACACACAGCCAGGCAGATGACCTGGGCACGCACAGCCAGGCAGATGGGAACTAGGGAAACCCAAGACAAAAAGTAATCTGGAAGCTGTTGTCAGGCGACACTGTCCAAAACAAGAACAAGTTATGAGCTCATCCTCTGCACTATGAGATTTGAACAGTATGGACAGAGGCTCGAGTGATATTGAACAACCGCTATCAGACACCCCGCTGTGCAAAATGTTAGTGCTAGACAGACAAACAGGAAGAAGATAGATAAACTTTGCAAAAGCAAGTTAGGCACCATAACAGGTACTGTAGATTGAAAAAGAGGGTTTCTCTTTTTTCAGAATCAGCAAAGAAGAAAAAGATCTGTAGTGGTAAAAAATACAGTGTTCATAAGTCCAACTGGAAGGTCTTTGTTTCCTTTAATGTCACAGGGCTTTTTATTGACATGGAATATCATGAGATTTTCAAAATACTTAGGAAATTCCCACATTATTGATGGTCATAATAACTGAAATGTAAAGCATGGGATAATGCTTTTAACAAATAATTGAAGTACGTGTTTTGAAATCACCAATCCAAAAACTGTGTTTTTGCTCAATGATGTCATTTTTAATTCAGACATGAGACTTTTGTGGCTCTTAGGTTGATAATCTTCTTTGTCAAGATTGCAGGAGGGAGAACAGCAGCAAATCGTACTGGGCTTGCTTTTGTGTTTCTGCCTTTGCCAATAACATCAAGTGCATTTAAAACTGAAAACCAAAGGGGTGTGGAAGTGTGGAACAATCTTCCCAGCCCTGCCGATAATTCTGATACCCTTGCTTCCTTCACAAAACAGCTGGATGAGATCCTTGGATCAATTATCTGCTAACTACCAAGCCTGACTAGATAGGCCTAATATCCTCCTCTTGTTTGTAACAGCTCTTGCCATTCATTTTTGTAAGAACAAAACATATTCATTTGGAGAAATAAAAAAAACTTACGCTGTTAGTTAGTACCACCTACAATGCCCCAGGGCTGGAAACAAATTCCTCAAAAGGATTCTATTATTTGGGAAATCGCAGAAATAAATTTAGAAAGAAAATAATCTCAGTCTTTAATAAACTCAGTCTTTCTATGCTATTTCTTATGCATATAAACAATTCAAAGACTTTTACCTGCAAGGCTCATTCTACAAGGTATATCTAATTATCTTCCTTAACCTGAGTCTAATTTTTTTATAATAAATGAAACAATGATCACAATGCAGTTTACAAATAAATGGGATTTTTTGTCTATTGATACTGTAGAAAACACCATTAAATTATTTCTATTGTACTCCATTCTACTTTAAAGAAGCTGTGATACAGATAAATCTTTTATCTGTCAGGTACCTTCAAGGGTGCTCAAACTTTTTTGTTTTAACATTTATACGTAAATTGCATCTTTGATCCACACCACCTTACTCCTCTTTGCTTGAATTAAATCAGGCCCCACATTCTTTATTTGTATCACTTTTTGGAAAAGCTCCTTTAAAATTATTTTTAATGAATGTAGGTCTGGTGTTCATTTATTGTAGGCAAGAAATAGAAAAGTAATATACAGTATTCTTTGAAATACTCCATATTGTATTAGCTTCATTACCAAGGCTATTAATGTGATATATTCTTTTATACAGAAAATGGAAGTGATTCAGAAAAGGATTGGCTTTCTTACAGACACATTTAATATGGGCTACACTTGTGTGCTAAATTTTTCAGTCATGTATGCTTGAAATGAACCTCTGGAAAGAAAAACACTTCTGGAATACAAATGTAAAGTTCAGACTGTAAACGTACTCTCCTTTGAGAACAATAATTATGAACTCTGTGGTTATTTTCCTGTCAACACTTTATATCTTTATGTTAGTTTTGCTTTTGGAATACCCTATTCATACCATGTGTATGTACCCCTGTTCTGTAATGTCCCAGACAGTAACATAGTATACTGTATATCACATTACTTTTCCTTCTGTAGGTTGTAGGAGGTCTCAGATCTTCTAAACTCAGCAGACTCTCCTTCACTAGTTAATAAAGTTATCTTCTGTATATAATAAAAAGCCTCAATCCCTATAACAGTGTCAAGAAGTACAATTGTTGTAATGCAACCTCAATTATTCAGTTAGACTCTTCAGTTTTTTATACATCTCAGTGTAGCAGGCTGTGGCATAGAATCCACTGAACATTTTGGCTCCTGTAAAAAGCATTGTCCCTCATATAGACAGATATCCTTAAGGATTAAGACAGCAGATGTTTTCTAAAGGTACACTTCACTACAACAGCTGGATCGCAGATTCAGCACTAAAGAATTGTTAGCTAAAAGAAGAGAAGGAAGTGGTGAGAAAAATGGCAAGTTCTCTAAGAACCCATCCTTTTACACTTTAACACGCCTTAAACAGAGTCTGAGGTGAAAGTGAATTTCATTGAATTTCATCAAATGCTGTTTCTGGGAAATATAAGATACCAATTTCGTTGACTACTTCTGTTGCTGTACATGCAGTCCACCTAGTGTGTAAAAGAAAACTTTAAGTCCAAAGAATAAATTGGTTTATTAAAACTGTTTATTGAACCTTATGCTAAACTAAGGCATTTTACAGTCCATTTGTTTCTTAATGGGATTTTCTCTATTGAATTCTAAATAGATAGTTCTTTCCATTACTGTTGTGGTATATTGTGCTTCAATATTTTCTTTTCATTTTGGTTTAATGCTGTAAAAATTCTGTTAAAGGGAATATATCTTATTATCATGAATATTGTGAGCAACATTATTTTTCATTTTTTTACTTAGCCGTTTAAGGTTGTGTTCTTCAATAAAAAAGATAAAGAGGGGAAGTCAACCTATTCATGCAGTTAGAAAACAAGAAATATGCATTTAAAAGTGTTACAAACACATTTCCTAGGAAAATCAAATATAACTAACAATGTTTCAATCCCTTCTACAGAGTGAAGATTTTTTGAGCATAAGTGCTTTTTTTATGGATGACTTTCAAAAATTACAGCCACTTTATTTCCTTGGCTCATGATTTCTGACATGAAACCCCTTTTCCTGTAGTCACCTGTGAGTCAGATGGTTTGAAACTGGATTCAGGGACGGAAACTACAGTAGCTTGCAGTCATTTGCTGGACTTCTGAGAGACAAATGTACATTTCAAAATTATCCAACATTGTGCTGAAGAACATGAAAACGTACACAAGACCATGAAATTGTAAACTAATTAAGGTAGTTCTTTCAATAATCATTCCTGTGGTCTTCAAGACCTTATAAAATAATTTACAAAAGTTCCAGTGCAATCGGTGCCTTTTTGCTTTGTCTTAGCACCAACAACAGTGACTTTTAGAAAAAAACATTGATCTATTTTGATATTTTCTTCATGTTACCAATCTTGTGCTTGTGCAACCAATGTGCAATCCACCTCAGCAGGACATTGTAAACCTCCACTATACTGAACATCTCACCTCTTCTTGTATTCTTACAATGAGCACTAGAGTACATACAGTAATGACAAAGTTTTGTTATTAAACTTTGGACAAAATAACGTTCTGCAGTTTCTTCTTGATTCATTTATGATTTATGATTATGGGTGCTCTTAGTAGTTATTTCTGCTTAGTGTTGTATAAAGTGTTTCATTGAGCAGTTCAGGAGAAGGGTCAATTACAGTAAGACAAATGTGAACACCTTTGAAATAGGGAATTGGGGATTTCATCAGTGCTGCGATAGCTGGATTGTTAGCTTCAATTGTAGCCTTAAGAGTATTGTCTTACACAAATTTACCTCCCGCCATAATCAGCTTTGTGCTGCTCTGTGCCTTTTCAGAAATGCCCACTGCAGCTGCTAATCGAAGAAAAGGAACTTAATGTTTGATCAGTATAAATGTTGTTTAAAGCATAATCTTTATTTTTTTTGGTTCTCGTATTTGTATAAACTTAGAAAAAGGGAACCTTTGCTTAGCTCATAGGCTTTTCTGATGTGGCACAGGTACCATAAATTAAAAGTGACCACTCAGAACAGAACAGAACACTTGTTTTGTTTTTCTTTTTTTCATGATTTATGTTTGTCTAAAGCCACGCTTTCAAGTGGAGGGATACAATTTTTTCAATAGCCTTAACATGTCATTTCGGGCCACTTACACAAAAACAATTACTGCATCTGGGCAATAGTCAAATAATTGGAGTTTCCCTCAATTCTTAATAACAAAGGGAAAAACCTGATATTACCAAAAGTTAAGTATTTGTTTTTATTCATTTATTGTTTTGAGGTGCCAGAATGATGCTCTCATTATTTATAAAGAATGTACTCAATGTAGGCAATGGGAAAATCCACATCTATTCCATTTTAAATAAATTAGCCATTTATACACATAACACCTTAAGCTCACAGGTGACCATTATGAGGTCAGTAATGAATACTGCTATCAGGGCACCCTGGGAACCTTAAGCCTACCCAGCCTCACTAATATTTAGCCTGTTGGGTAGCTAAATTTTCATTTTTTATTTAGTTCATTGAGAATCTTCACAATATCATCTCCATTTCCCTGGCAACTGATTCTTCTACTTTGTTCATTTATTCCTCTGAGTTAGACACAAATACGAATAAGAAAAATAAGAAGTTTTTCTTGTCACAAAGGACTGTTTACCAACGATTGCAAGCAGAAGGCTTGAAGAGAAAATACATTGGGCTTGAAAGCTATTGATTCTTAGGCTTTAAAAATGCCATTATCCAGTGTCAGCTAATTTACTTGTGATGGAGATCAAACAGGCGGTGTTTATTTACTTTGATTTTTTAGACAGGCCGAATGGTCTCTTCTCTCATGAAGATTTGCCTACATCACTTTACATTTGGATCGCACAGATTAGGAAAGGAAAACCTCATTGCTGATAAAAATGTTCTCTCTGTGTCAAAGCTGTAGTAATGACTACTGGGAAAAAGGCCCTGTGGCTCATTGTCTGAGGATGATAATCATGACCTACAGGAAGATACAGGTTACGTGGATTTAACAACACGACTTCCTAAACAAAAACCAACAAAAAACCCTGTGTAAAAGGCAAAGATTCAAGTGACTAAAAGAAACAAAATGGATGGATGACATATGAAATTAAAAACCAATCTAATTTGTTTTGAAGAACGGCCTTCAGCCAATGTCTGTAGGGGCTAAAAATTATTTTGGTCTTTCAATCTGTCACCACAGTTCCTACCTTTCAGAATAGGAATAGGCCTAGCTCTCCTCTTGAGTCAGACAAGTGTGGACTTTCTGTAATACATCAATTTGTGTATAATGACAGATGTGATTACAGTATATTAGATTTGGGATAACTGGGGGCATTGCACATTATCTGAAACCTGTGTTCTCTGTTAGATATGACAGAACACAAAACATAAGATGATAAATTTAAACAAAAATAAATATACAGCAATTCAGAAATCTACTTTATCATCACCATGTTCTTTTAATTTGATAATGAAGTATGTCAGATTGGAAAATTCATTAATTTCCTATGAAAATGCTGAGTAAAAATAACAGAGGAAATTACTATACAGTATTAAGCTTATATATTATATATCTACAGGGAGATATATTTTTCAGGGAAGTAAATCAGTTCTCCAGTAAATGTCTCCCCTGAAATCCAATATTTGCATTAACTGAATAGCTGTCTTTGCTAGCCTAATAGAAGAATACCATACTTGAATATTTATGAGTGAATCCAAACTATTGTACCACAATATCCCTTTTGTTGGCTGTGATTTAATTATTGAAGAGCTATTTTAAATTACTTTATTAAAACACGTTTTCCATAATTATGACATGAATCAGGTTATACTGGTGGATGTGCCATTTGAAATCTACTGTACATTTCATTTCATTCTTTGTCAAAGATTGCAGTACAGTTTCCTCTTCAGGTTTCATGACTGATAAAGCAAGAACTTCAAGTATAATTTTCTGTAGCTCTTCCACAAAAGGATTTCATCTCATCCTGGCACTGCTAGAAACATTTTCGGGGTGAAGTGAGAAATTACCTAAAGCTCTGAAGTTATTACAGAGTATGTTGCACAACCTGATCTTGATGTAGTAGAACATATTTCCATGGATGACAGTAAGGAGTTTGGAAATCTTTGTGTCTGCTTGTCTTTTTAAGTAAGACTTGTCTTTTAAAGTAATGGTGTTCACTTTTAGAAAACAAAAAGATTTTGTTATAGTGGAAATAGTCATTCAAAAATCTGGTAAAAATCTTTTATTATAAGATATACCTGATAGAAAAAACATGTGCTGTCTGTATAGACAGGGAATCTATAAATTTATGAATGCACATTAGGAAATTGAATTAACACAGGTGTGCTGCATGTATTGTTCTATTGTTTCATATCTGCTTTATTGCATAATTCAGAAGATACTCGTTTTATATAAAAAAACTAGAAATACCATCAGTTGGATTAAGGAATGCTTTACCAATATATTGTTTTCAGATTTTGCAGTTGTTTATAGACACAAGTTGTTAAATAAAATTGAAGATTTAAGATTACAGTATGTTTAAAAAATAATAGTTAAGTGGTGGGCAAAAGCTGTGAGCTCTTTTTGCAACAAAGAAAAGATGGATGTGTGTGATAGCAATGCCGATTGGAACACTGGCCATGCAGAATAAAGTACTTAGCATACTGTTTCAAAAACAAATGCCATTTACTGTTTAATCTGCACAAAGAATAAAACAATTATTAAATTGGTGACATAAATGCATATCAGTATAATGGTTTCAGAACAACTGTTCCTGGCAGACAAAGTGTTAAAGAAGAGATTAGAGAGCCTGTATAAAGCAGTCTCTTTTCAGTGCTTCTCTCTAACACGACTGTTTCATGGAGTGATGGCCGGCTGGTGGCAACTCCATTAGGCAGCAAGTAATTGGATGTGCACATCAAGAATAATGTATGTGGAGGACTCCTGGGGCTGCAGACTGCTGACAGTTCACTTTTTATTGATCAGCTGCATGAAACAGCGCTGGCAATAAAGGCTTATTGCCATATGCTGTCCGCTGTACTTCTTGGAAATATTATATTACATAGAAATCAGAAATAAATGTTGTTTTTTATTACTTTTCAGGGAGAAACTACTTTATATATACAGCAATAAGCTCCTTATTTGAACAATTTCATGAGGCACATCGGCACAAAGCAGAAAAGTTTCAATAAATCATAGAATTTAGAATAATGTTCAGAAACGGTTAAAGATGAGCTAATTGTGGCAGATTGTACTGTAGCAATGTGATCTTCATTAAAAACCATTCATATTAGGCTGTTGAAAGAATGTTTTTGTTATGAAAACAGAAACACTTATTCTTAGAATAACAGAAGAAAGTACTGGCTATTTAAAAACATCAATTTACAGTAACATGGTGTAGGCTAAGGACAATAAGAAATTATAACAGAACTTAAAACCATATTATTTCACAGAACTGTATCTCTGCAAAATGTATAGTGCAGCTCTTTCAGTCTGGTATTTAAAAAATATTTTTCACAATACTGATGTATTGCCTGGTCTGTTATAAACTGATTCTAAATTGATTTTTGTAATTAGTCATAAAAAACAAGCCACACGGTACCTACAGTTATCCTCCCAGTTCCACATTTTTCTAATGTTCCACAAATATTTCTAATTAAAAAGTGTTTTTCACATCTTGATTGGTATTGTATAATTCCCATTGCAGGGCCCCATTGTTTTAGCAGAGCAAAATGAAGCTATGAAACTAAAGTTCTGCTCTTTGCAAGTACTGTTAAAAAACAGAAGGATTTTAAGGGGGAACTGTACCACTATATTAATCATCCATACAGTACATAATAACATTCTAAGCAGATTCATTTATGCATTCTGAAAATACGCTCATATCAAAACCACCATTTTAGTTTCAAATGAAATAACAGGTTTCCCATTCCTCTAACTACTAAACTTAATTTTATTACCTTTTTAAGTACAGTATGTATAGCCATAAAACCGATTCCACTGTCGCGTTCACAATACATTTAATCTGTTAGTCTTAGAATACCTAACAGCATGTACATAACATAACATAAACATGTTTTTAGCTGTTGACATGTTCTCCAGAATAAGTTCCTTTTGTCTAATTCTGCTGTTTATCACTTTTCAAGGTCAAAAAATCCTACACCACAAAAGCAATGTTCTGGAAACTGTTGTTCTCATCAATCCCTCAGATGAAGCAGTCAGCACTGAGGTAAGTGGTTTGTTTGAAAGCTCCTACATTTTGAATGCGCGCCAGTTCAGGCTATTTCCTCATCTTTGCATGTCCTATACAAGTGTGTCACCAAACAATATGAATGAGTGTACCGTGATGAGGATTTCTTTAATATGTAAGACTTTTTTGCAGTAATAATTTTACTTTGCCAATGAATCACTGTGTATTGAAGGGAACACACAAATATATCATGTTAAAATCTGGAATAGATTTTAAATATAGAATAAGATACATCATTTACAACAGCGTCCTCATCTTTTGATCTGACAGTCTTAATTGGCGACTGTCACAGGGGAGCTATATCTTCCATTTCTCCATAAAAGCCTGAAAAGGGAAGCACAACATAACGTGTTGGTTCTACTCAGATTATGAGAAGGGGAATGACTAATGTATTCTCAGGCTTTGTAGCAATTTCCCATTAGGCTTAAAAGGGATCAACATACTGTACAGGCATTAGAGCAAAAAAAAAAAAGGTAATTCTGATCAGTCTTTCTGCCTCATTTGCAACCAGAAGATTAAAATGGACAAAGGGAGCCTGTCACCTGTAACATTTATTATATTCCTATGGGTAGATAAAAAATTTGCAATATAATCATGTCTATCTTGTATACTCATGCAGTTACTATAGATCAGCTGTACTGCAAGAACTGGTTACTTGCAGAGAAGTCTTGGATGGGAAAAGCTGTATGTTAAAACACACATCATCTAGGGTTATTTTTTAAAGGTTTTCCCAAATTTTCAATGAATTGCAATTTGCTATCTATTACCCTTTCAGATATCTAGCTACCTTTGATGTGATTTACAGTATGAATTTCTAAGATAAGATTTCATCATGACAATAGACAGTAGAACTATCCGAAAAGACTTCTAATTCTGCTTTGTGTATAAAGTATCAAAGTAAAAAACCACAGACAGGTGTTCAGACAGATATTGATATCAACAGACATATCAAACAGACATTTTAAATATTTATTGTATCACTTTTTAATTAATATGATATTAAATGAAGTTTATTGTAAATGTGTTTTTAATTTATTGATTTGGCATGTAGTTCTATACATTTCCAGAACTCTTCTTTGAAGAAAAATGTTTTTATGCCTTTTATTCCAAATTCATTGATTATAATACAATTAACATCTAGAAAACAAAATGAAAACTTTGATATTAACCTAGCCCTCATTAGGCATTGTTCCTGTGAAAGACAGATCTATAGAACCAATATGTACAGTAGGCCCATGTAGTTATGCCCTATCAGGGGCTGTGACCAAATAAGTGGGTAGAGAAGACTAGTTCTAGCAATGCGCATCTCTCATTTGAGAAACAGAAGTGAGGATAATTCCAATACCACCATTTAAATTATTGTAGGAAAATGCTATAACATGCACCAAATTGACCTAAAAACTCTCATGTCCTGCATAAATCAGTTTATTTATAAGAGAAACAATCGACCCCTGGAAAATTTCCCATTGGCTGTTCATGGTGCCTGTGTGGCTCATGAAGCATTAAAGAGTTAGGATAAACATGTATCGACAACAGAGGACAATGACCTGTAATCTAAATGGAAGTGCACAGCTATTCACTGACAAGCCCCCTTCCCATTGTGTCCAGAGCTGCTCTGTATTTTAACAATACAGCACCGTACTGTAGGTTGATAGGGGCCCTGGCAGGCAGCCCAGGACAGGCAGCGCTAGCAAAGGGGGGAAAAAGACAGCTAATTCTCTAATGGATTTAATACAATTGAAATTGATGAGATTTGTGTGAGTCACATCAGGCAGATGACTGTGCCTGTTGGCACAGTACTGCATAATATAAATTGACATGGCTCGTGTCTTTGAAAATAAATGTGCTCTTTTGACTTCGAGACCCCCCACATGTCAGCCCTTTACTGCAAGCACAGTACAGTACAACTTTAGTAATTAGATAAAAAACAATAATGGAAATATTGATAGGACTCCAGTGTAATGTACAGTAGCTGATATTCAAATAAAGAAAAGTATTGTTAAAAAAGCAGAACAAAGAATTGGTAAAACTGTATTTGACATTTAGAGCTTTCAGAAAATATAACTGAGTGGATGATTCCTCTTAATAATGTAATGATTTTTTAGTTTATTTTATTAAGTACTGTAAATTTTAATCCAGCAGTGTGTTTTGTGTGCTGATTTCTTATAATATGATAAGGACACCAATTCTTTGCCTGCGGAACCATTTCAATGCAGTACTTTGAACAGCCCGGTGCACTGTTGACCTTGTCTGACCCATTACAGTGCTTATTTCACATATTGACTTCACATGCGACAGCTAGCAGTGTAGCTTCTCCAATAGTATGACAACTCATATCTTTTAGGAATTCTGATTAAGTACGGGTATCGGAACATACTGTTTTTCACAGTATATTGTAAATTTGACAAACAGTGAAGAGCTTCTCCAAAGATACTGTAAGTGCTCTTCGTGTTGAATTCTCCAAGTGTTTTTGTCAGAGTAACTGTTATACACTCATAGTCAATGTTTTGATTAACATAGGATGTAAGCACACAGGAGTGGCTGGGATTGTCTTCTTTCCCCCACTTAAAATCTACTAAATATGACTTGCCCTAAAGAGAGATATTTTCTAACTACAGTTAAAAAAGTGGAAAAAATAATAACTTTAATTTATAAAGCACCTATCCAAACCCAAGGACGCTGTGCATAATAGAACAAGACAAATTGTAAGACAGTCAGACATACAGTAGGCCACAGTAAACATGTGTTTTAAGTTTTGTTCTGAAAACAGTCAAAGAATCAATGAAAATGGAACAATGACAGAAAAATAATGGCCCTAATTACTGTGAGCAAAGGACTCAACTGAACAGAGTCTACGCGAGGGATTGGGTACATGAAGGAGTTTAGAAATATACAGTATGATAGAGTCAGATTATTTAGAGCCTTAGAACTTAGTAACAAGATCTTACGAATTGAAAATGTGACTTTAGGCAACCAATGAATGTCAACAGAGGTTTTTGTTAACATTGAACAATAACTGTGAGGAAGGAAAAAGTTGTTTTCTGCAGCAAAGATAAATGTTTACTGTGGTTCATAGAAATGTCTAAGCATATTTTGTAAGTGTATGATAACAGAACAGTATAAATGTAATACAGCAACTGAATACTAAGTTGAAAGCTATTGGATTATGATTGGCATATGTACTTTCTCGATGAGAAAGACAGTTCATTAAAATCTTTTGCAGCTCACTAAATTCTCTGCATAATTATAAAAACAAACATTATCTGGTCATGAATACGTTATAAAAAATACATTAATGAAATACAAAGTCTTCTATTTCTTAATAACATACAGAATGTAAGATTAAGCTGCTATAATACTTGGGAGACAAAGCTCACATATAATTGTGATTGAGGAACAGGCATGACATGCTTTCTTTAATAAATAATTTAAGTTTCCATAACACCAGCATAAATGAAAAGTTTAAAATCTTTCAAAGAAAATTATATGCTTATTATTTGAAATCTATTTTCTGTTCCATCGCCTTAATAATACACACTATAAAATTAACCAACTAATTACTAGTTTCCTTCTTGATTTACATTGCCAAGGTATCCTCCTACCTAACCTCCCACTCAGCCTCCCCTGGACAGCCTAAACTTTATTTTAAATAATACAATTAAGCGTTAGTTGTTTGTAGTTCTTATTTTTGGATATGCTGTAGAAGATCATTGAATGCAACAACAAAGCATATTGAGTATTCTAGTGTCATCAAGATTTCCTTTCAACTGCAATCCCCTTGAAAGAGTGAAATTAATCTTTCTTTCTTTCTTTTTGTCTAGGTTCGCTTGATGATCACAGATACTGCCAGACACAAGCTGCTTGTATTGACAGGACAATGCTTTGAAAATACTGGGGAGCTGATTCTGCAAGCTGGGTCTTTCTCATTCCTGAACTTCATAGACATCTTTACAGATCAGGAGGTGAGCTGCTGATATGTTTTTTCATCATTTTACATTGCTGTGGACAATATTTAATGTCAGATTGAATTAAT
This sequence comes from Atractosteus spatula, assembly GCF_055471065.1. Lineage (NCBI taxonomy): Eukaryota > Metazoa > Chordata > Actinopteri > Semionotiformes > Lepisosteidae > Atractosteus > Atractosteus spatula. Next base: position 53,329,248 of record NC_142708.1, on the reverse strand, counting down.
TGAACACACATTAAGTACCCATTTTCTAATTCCTATGTGATTTTATACAGTGTGTATTTTATAAGTGCGTACTGTGGGTGAGTAATCTTTGATCTAGTTGAACAGGATGCACTTTCTAACGAATTATGATTGACACCTCAGTAGTCATGACCAGTCAGTCATTCAAGGCTTTTTTTATTACTTGAAGTGAATACATATACTCATTAGATAACCTTTCAAATGCAACTTGTCTCATGCCATTTCTTCATATCAGAGATAACAAAGAAACAACAATAAATGTGAGGCTTCATGGTGAATTACCAAATCACTTTTTCCCCCAACAGATTGGTGAATTGCTTAGCACCATACATCCTGCCAACAAAGCAAGTCTTACTTTGTTTTGCCCTGAAGAAGGGGACTGGAAAAACTCAAATCTAGACAAACATAATCTACAAGACTTCATTAACATGAAGCTGAACTCTCCCTTGATACTTCCAGAAATGGAAGGCCTTTCGGAGTTCACAGAGTACCTGTCTGAGTCTGTAGAGATCTCATCACCATTTGACATGCTTGAGCCCCCAACCTCTGGAGGATTTCTAAAGCTCTCCAAGCCATGTTGCTACATCTTTCCAGGTGGCAGAGGAGATTCTGCATTGTTTGCAGTCAATGGATTCAACATGCTCATCAACGGAGGCTCAAATCGCAAGTCCTGTTTCTGGAAACTTGTCAGGCATTTGGACAGAGTGGACTCCATTCTCCTGACTCATATTGGAGATGATAACCTCCCTGGGATCAACAGCATGCTTCAGCGCAAAATAGCAGAGCTGGAAGAAGAACAGTCGCAGGGTTCTACTGCAAACAGTGACTGGATGAAAAATCTCATATCACCTGACCTTGGAGTTGTATTTCTTAATGTCCCTGAAAACCTCAAAAACCCAGAGCCTAATTACAGGGTGAGAAGAAATATTGAGGAAGCATCTCTTACATTGCAGTACCTGAACAAATTGTCATTAAAACCAGAGCCTCTTTACAGAACTGCCGGAAATGACATAGAGCCTATCATATTATTTCAGAAAATGGGAGTTGGTCGATTAGAGATGTATGTGTTAAACCCTGTTAAAAACAGCAAAGAGCTCCAGTATTTTATGAAACAATGGACTGGTAGTGAACAAGACAAAGCTACTGTGTTGCTTCCAAATGGAAAAGAATCTGAGGTCCCAATATCCTATCTAACCTCTATTTCATCTTTAATAGTATGGCATCCTGCTAATCCATCTGACAAGATAGTCCGTGTTCTGTTCCCTGGCAATGCATCACAACACGGTATACTAGAAGGTCTGGAAAAACTTAAACATCTGGACTTCCTGAAACAGCCAGTAGTAACCCAGAAAGAATTGTCTGAAAACTTTGCACCAGGGTTGAAGCAAGCTAAATTGAAGCAGAAGAGTGACAGCAAGGAGAGTCTAAAATCAACTTCAAGGCCTCCATCAAGCAAAGGGATTAGGAAAGAATCAAGGGAAGAGGCCTCAGAGACAGCAAAAGTAGACACTGACATACCACAAGAAAAGGTGCAAAAAACAGAGAAAAAGGAAAAGCCTCCTGTGAAAAAAGAGAAAGCAAAGCCTCAAGCAACAGAGAAAGAAGTCAAAGCCAAGCCAGAGCAGACCGTTAAAGTGGAAACACCAGAGAAGCAAAAACCTGACGCAAAACCAAAAACAACAAAAGAAAAGGTAGTTAAAAAAGAGGCCAAGGTCCAAAAACCTGATGAAAAGAAAAAAGAGGAAAAAGAACCAAAGAAGGAAGCAGTAAAGAAAGAAGTTGCTAAGAAAGATGTTAAAAAGGAGGAAAAGGTAAAAAAGGAAGAAGTGAAAAAAGAGATTAAAAAAGAACCAAAGAAAGAAGGAAAAAAAGATGTGAAAAAAGATTCTCCAATGAGGGAAGTAAAGAAAGAAGAAAAGAAAGAACAAAAGAAAGAAGAAAAGGATGTGAAAAAGGACATAAAGAAACCATCTAAGGATATAAAGAAAACAGCAGCACCTCAGGTTGAAGCCAAAAAGCCCGTGCCAAAACAAAAAGTGCAAAAGAAAGAGGAATTATCAAAGAAAGATGTTGGAAGTCCTGGGAAACAAAAAGAAAAGGTAAAGGGTAAAGGGGCCCAGAAAGATGCTAAACCAAGTGTAACTAACATTGCTGCTGCTGCTGCAGGAGCAGTGGTAGGAGCAGCAGCAGCTACTGGCATTGCAGCTCTTGAAGCTGAACGGTCCCTGATGTCTTCTCCTGAGGATCTCACAAAGGACTTTGAGCAGCTCAAAGCTGAAGAAATTGTTGAAGATACTGAAACTGTGCCTCAAACCGAACAGAAAGAAGAAGAGTCAGTTGTCATGATACAACAGGAGGAAATAGTTCTCTGTAAAGAGTCCCCTGAAGTTGAGGAGCCTGCTGAATCACTAGATGAAGGGATAATGACAACTGAAGCTGATGGAGAATGTGGAGAGACCCCAGATGAACTTGAACCCAAAGATAAAATTAATGTTGATGTTAATGAGAAATTTGAAGATGAAGGCACAGGTTTTGAAGAATCGTCAGAAGCTGGAGACTTTGAAGAGAAAGGGGAGACAGAAGAAGTGGAAGAACAAGAAGAGCCTGTGGAAAGGACAGACAAGCTTCAGGAGAGTGTGGTAGACACTGAAGAAGAGGAGCTACTTGAAATAAATAAACAAGCCAAAGTTGAACAGATGTTAAGTGATCAAGCTTCAAAGGGCATAAAACCTGCGGGAGATGGAGAAGATTTAGAAGAAACAATCGAAAAAGAGGAAGCAAAGGAAGAAGAGGATGAACAGATCACCACTGCAAAAGATGAAAAAGACAAAGATGAAGATGATGATGAGAGAGAAATTGAATTTGATGAGACAGTGGAGAAGCGGAGCTTACCTGCTGCAACACCACCCAAAATGTCTGCACCTCAGTCTCCAGCTGTTGAGCATTTATCTATTCATGATGAAACACTTCCAGCTGGTTCTGAAAGTGAAACTACAGTATCCGATGAAGAGAACCGTGAAGAACCTCCAGAGGAATTTACAGCCACATCAGGCTACACACAATCTACCATTGAAATCTCCAGTGAGCCAACACCAATGGATGAAATGTCAACACCAAGAGATATTATGAGTGATGAGACCACCAATGAGGAAACAGAATCACCTTCTCAGGAGTTTGTGAAGTATGTATCAACAGCGCAGATTGGTGACTATGACAGAAGTAAGCTCTCCCCTCTTCCTGATAGTTACAATGCTTTAACATCAGATCATTCAAAGAGTGATGCCACTGAAGGGAAGGACTATTATGCATCAGCCTCCACCATATCACCGCCATCATCAATGGAAGAAGACAAATTTTGCCAAAAATTTGCAAGCGAAGTAACCACTCCGAAAGAAGAAGAAGGCGGTTACCGATTAAACCTGGAAACCCCGGATAAGCTCACTCTTGACACAAAAATTAGCCCAGCTCCAGTCTCACCTCCAACAAAAACACCAACTAGTGAACGCAGTGTTAATTTTGACCTGACTCCAACATCAATCACTGCACCAATTGAGTTGGGAACAGTTCTTTCCGAAGTTGCCAGTGCAGTGGTTGAACAATCGGCTAGTCCAGATGATAAAACCTTAGAAGGGGCTTCCTCCTCACAGTCGGCTCCTGGAAGTGCGGGTCACACACCCTACCACCAGTCCCCTGTGGATGAAAAGACAAGCTCTCTACCATCTGACAGTGCTGCAAAAGCTCACAGTCCAGTAACAATCGAAATCACAACTGACAAAAAGGAGCCTTCTGACTTCAGAGTCAGTCCTATGGATGAGCCTGTGCCAGATTCTGCCTCACCTTTTGAGAAGGTATTGTCTCCTCTTCGTAGCCCACCACCCATAGGATCTGGATCTTCAACAGAAAGATCTCCAAATGCAGAAACAAAGTTACACTTTGACTTAAGTCCAATGGGTGAATACCCTTCGGCTGAAACTGTCATAGATAAGGAGGAATCATCAGAACATGACTTGCAACAAAGTAAAGAATGTTTTAGACTGGAGCACACTTTGCAAGGCAGAGCAGAGAGTGCAATTAAAGCCACATCTGATCTATCCCCTGTGTTAGTTGACGCAAGCCAGTTTGGATCTTTTAAGGAGGAAAGCAAGATGTCTATCTCAGAAGGAACCACATCAGACAAGTCAGCCACTCCAGTTGATGAAGTTGTAGCAGAGGATACATTTTCTCATATAGAAGGAGTAGCTTCTGCCTCTACAGCCTCTCTTGCTACCAGTTCATTTCCAGAACCAACAGCAGATGATGTCTCACCCTCATTACATGCTGAAGTGGGCTCTCCACATTCAACTGAGGTTGATGACTCTCTGTCTGTATCTGTGGTCCAGACCCCAACAGCATTTCAGGAAACAGAGATGTCTCCCTCTAAAGAGGAGTGCCCAAGGCCAATGTCAATTTCCCCAGACTTTTCACCTAAAACTGCAAAATCAAGAACACCTGTACAGGAGCCAAAATCCCCTGAACAGTCTACTATGTCAGTAGAATTTGGACAGGAGTCCCCTGATCATTCTTTAGCCCTAGATTTCAGCAAACAATCCCCAGAACATCCAGCAGTCAGTGCAAATCTGCACATTACTGAGAACGGACCAACAGAAGTTGAATACAGTCCTTCCGACATGCCAGATTCCAGTTATGCAGAACGATGCATGTCTGCAGTAGAGAAACCCATACTATTCAAGGATATTGATTCTGCACAGATTACTTCAATTTCTCCAACAGACGCATCTCAGTCAACCCCATCTGCTCACACTCCTTCACAATCCACTTCTCCTTTGAAAGAGGAGTATGCTGCAAGGGCCACAGAGCCCAGTGATGTTATATCACTGGGCTTTGGTAGCTCAGCATCCCCAGAGAGTCTGACTCTAAAAGTTGAAGAACCTTCACAGCTGCAAGATAAATCTCCTGTAACTCCCAAAATATCTTCTCTCACCCATTCCCCACTTTCCTCTGACTCATCACTGGTTTTAGGAAGTTCAGTGGCACCTGACAACATCTCACTAAAGACTGGGGAATCTGCACAGATTACTTCAATTTCTCCAACAGACGCATCTCAGTCAACCCCATCTGCTCACACTCCTTCACAATCCACTTCTCCTTTGAAAGAGGAGTATGCTGCAAGGGCCACAGAGCCCAGTGATGTTATATTACTGGGCTTTGGTAGCTCAGCATCCCCAGAGAGTCTGACTCTAAAAGTTGAAGAACCTTCACAGCTGCAAGATAAATCTCCTGTAACTCCCAAAATATCTTCTCTCACCCATTCCCCACTTTCCTCTGACTCATCACTGGTTTTAGGAAGTTCAGTGGCACCTGACAACATCTCACTAAAGACTGGGGAATCTATGCAAAGGCAAGAAAAGTCTCCTTCAAGTCCAAAAGCAAGCTCTTCTTCTTCCTCACCCTTACCCTCTGATTCAGTATTTGGCATTGGAAGCTCATTGGAACAGGAATCCATTTTATTTAAAGCTGGTGAATTCAAACAAGAAGAGGAAAAATCGCTAATTTCTCCAAAGCCAACATCACCTTCGGTGTCACCTCTTTCCTCATATTCATTCCCCCTGGACACTTTAAAGGGAACAGAAAAACTATTAAGTAAAGCAGAGGAACTTGAACAGGATCAGGTGAAATCTCCAGTCTCTCCTAAGACTGCTTCTCCTGCATATTCCCCAGTTTCCTCTGATTCTTCAAACATCATAGAAAGTTCATCAATACCAGAGAGTATGCTTTTGAAATCTGAGGAAACTTCACATCAAGAAATCAAATCCCCGGTCAGTCCTAAAGCAGCATCTCCTACAATTCCATCCCTGTCCTCTTATTCATCTGGCTTTCAAGATACACTGACTGCTACATCAGTGTCATCATCAGCAGCTTATTTACTAGGACAAGAATCTAGCATGTTTTACCGCGAAGAGTTGCAGAGCCATAAATCAGTAGTAGAATCTGAAAAAAGAGAACAAGACAGTGTGAAATGCATGGATGGATCAAGAGGTGAAGAAAGCTCTAAAAAGACACTTTCACCACAATCCCGAACAGATGTTGATTTGTGTTTAGTTACATCTTGCGAATACAGACATCCTAAAACGGAACTGTCCCCCTCCTTTATTAATCCAAGCCCACTAGAGTTTTTTGCAAATGAGGATAATTCTCAAGAAGATGACAAACCTCTAACACAGTCTGGTGGAGGACAGCCCCCATCTGGTGGACGGCAGCAGGCAAAACAATGTGAGGAAACTCCACCAACTTCTGTAAGTGAATCTGCTCCTTCCCAAACAGATTCTGATGTTCCACCAGGGACAGAAGAATGCCCATCCATCACTGCCGATGCGAACATAGACTCAGAAGATGATTCTGAGACTCTTCCAACAGACAGAACCCTAACATACAGGCATGCAGATCCCCCTCCAGTTCCTTTCCGAGACACGGCTCCTTCTCCCCCTCATCCTGATGTTTGCATGGTAGATCCAGAAGCGCTACCAGTTGACCAAAACCTTGGCAAGCCTCTGAAGAAAGAAGGCAAAGAAAAGACCAAGAGCAAAAAGCAGGGGAGCAAGACCAAGCCCTCCTCACCAGCAAGAAAAAGTGATATCAAGTCTAAAACGTCCCCTGGGGTTGCAAAAACTAGCGCTTCCAAGGAAGCTTTAGACAAGATGTCAAAAACAGCGTCTCCAAAGAAGAAAAACCCATCTACAGCCAAATCAAATGTAAACACTGAGGTGAAGTGTGGTGAGGAAAAAGATGCCAAGAACGCTACCAACACCTCCGCTTCAAAAGGAACAAAAAGTGCAACCACAGGTAAGTTGCAGTTCTCACTTGACAGCCTTTCCCAAACGGTGTCCCATGGAATTTTGGAATAGACACATCTTAGAAAACAAAAAGAGCAAATATTGTTTTTATATTAGTTTTGTGGTGTAACCAAAGTGCCATGTTCCACATTCGGTACATACACATGAAAATGTATATCATGTAAAGTTTATGGATTAGAAACTGAGGCATCAAGATTGAAAACTCTTCTAAAAAGTCTTGATTTTGGAGAACAGAAAAAACTTAGATAACTTGTATCACATCCTCTGTCCAATTAAAGTATTAACATTTTGTAAGACATTTGAATATATAGTATAATTACATATTGTGTATTTAATGTGTTTAATACTGTACTGACATCCATTGTCTACGTGCTGGTATTCTATTGTTCAGCCTTTTCTGTTATATCAATATGCACAAACACAATATTTTATATAAACACACCAAAGCATGGAAACAATGTCCTGTGGTTTTCACTCCTCCACAAAGTTGGGCCTTATTTAATAAAGATATTGAAATGCTTTGGAAGATTACATTTCTTCATTTTTGTGGTTACTAAATTTATAGATGTTGTAAGAGTTTGGTTCCAGGATGAATAGAGATGCATTCTGACAGTGCTGTGTTTCTTTTGTATTGAAGGCTCAGGAAGTGGTAAGGCTGCAGTAGGAAATTCTGTGCCCAACTGTCCTCCAGTGTACCTTGACCTGGTATACATCCCAAACCACTGCAGTGCCAAGAATGTCGACTCTGAATTTTTCAAGCGAGTCAGATCATCTTACTATGTTGTAAGCGGGAACGACTTAACAGCTCAAGAGCCCAGCAAGGCTGTTCTGGACTCTCTGCTGGAAGGAAAGGCTCAGTGGGGAAATAACATGCAGGTACAGTACTCTTATCCACTATACTTGAGCTGTAACAGACTTCTCAAGGGTTTTCACAGACTAGTTGAAGACCGTCTAATGAAGTCTATGGAAATGTCTGATTTGATAAATGCCAACTCAAATTGTATGATAATTCGGAGAATCTATTATTTCAGGATTGAGTATTTGTTAATGCTCTTTTATTTACATTCCTTTGTTGATAATGAAAACTGTTGCCTGTATGTGAGAAATACATGAGAACATTAAACCATTTAAGTTACAAAATAAAAATAAATCAGTGGAAGTTTGCTTCACTCTTTTCTGAATAGACATTCATAAACTGTAAACCTGTTAGGCTTTGACATTAAATTCCATGTAGTTTGCATGTTTTACTTCCTCCTGCTTTTAGTTCACTAACCAACATGAAACATGATATAAAATAATCATGAATCAGTTTTCATAGTACTTTTTCTGCACATTTCTTTAAATGCAGTAACTTTTCCTCACAGCTACTTTAGGACACGATCTGGGATTGGTGCATTAAATATCTCAGACTTCAGGCTGTTTTTGGTAACATGCGAACAATCAGTTTTTCTCTGCAAACCCATTTTTCCTCCAGTATTGATTTTTGGTGGGAGTTGTGATGGAAATGTAGTAAGGTATTTCCGACTCAGGTTGAAGTGAACGTTGCACTGCCTTATGGGAAATGTCTTCCCAACTCACAGCAGTTCCCAGCCAATTAACTGCTGCCCTTGGGATTCTTAGTAACAGCTGACAAGCTGTACTAGGTTGGTATCAAGCTAGGCAGACTCCGTGTTGAAATATTCTTGTTGTGCTGTTTGTGAAGCCAGTTAATCACTTGGGAATAACCTTTAGAGGAGAACATTTCCATGCATACAAGTTTGTCCTTTTAGGAGTCATTGGCAGAATAATGCCACTTGAATTAAACCACTATAAGAGCATGCATTACTCTCTGAACAAAATATTTCTGTTGTAGCACTACTGTAGGATATGTTTTAAGACTTTTTTTTAATAGCAGGTGCCGTCTACAATACTAAGATCTCCCTTTTCCTGTTTTTGACATTTTTTTTCATTTGCAGGTCACACTGATCCCGACCCATGACTCAGAGGTCATGCGAGAATGGTACCAGCAAACTCACGAAAAGCAGCAGGACCTGAATATCATGGTGCTAGCAAGCAGCAGCACCGTGGTCATGCAAGATGAATCTTTCCCTGCTTGTAAGATAGAACTGTGATTCCTAAACCTCGAGCCTTGCATTGATTCTGCTTTCCTTTGTGAAATCATCAATGTGAAAGAAACAAAATGGAATTGAAATGAGCAAATATGAAAAATCTTCCTATTCCCTTCCATAAAAGTGAACCACACTCTTGGTGATGCAAGTCACAACTTAATGCAGTTATTAATGATCACTAAGGCACATATTCCCTAAGCAGGCTTCAATCTACTGTATTTAGTTTGAAAACACCAACAGACATAGTATTTTTTAATGCAATAATGTTTCTTTGCTGTTAATCTAACCACAATGCTCTATGATCAGGCTTGCCAATGGAAATAAGAGATTTGGAGTTAATTTGTGTCAGCAGTAGTTTGAATCCTGTTGCTTGTAGAGGAAAATGTTTTAACCCATACACAGAAATAACTCCCCAAGGCATGCTCCCAGTAACACAGCTCCACCAGAAGTAATTGTCTATACTGTACTGCAATATAATTAAATCATTAGAAACCTGCATGTTCAGAAACAGTAATGATATATACATAATAATTAACCATTGGCTTTTACCCTGAAGCATAGACCAAAGGACAAGGGAGTACACATTTTAGAAAATGCCTTAGAAAGTGACTTGAATGTAAAAGAGATACTTGATGCACTTATTTTTTAATGTGAAACAGCAGGTGTATGAGATCAAAATTGTTGGAATTACAAAAGAAAAACAGTTGCTCAACATCTTAATTCAGGTCATAATTCAGAAATCGGTAAAGATGTATGAGTGTGTATTTATACATGTAATTACAATATGGTTTAAAAAACAGCACTCACGGAGTGACTGTCTCACTAAACACAAACAACAATATTTCTAGGATAAGACCTTTGAGAATATTAATAATGAAACTTCATCTAGCATGAAAGAGGTCAAGTTTTATTCGTTCTTAATTAAAGGGAGTACTTAATGGATAATGTGATTAAAATGATAGAAATGTCTGGAAATACAGTCCTTATGATGTTTACTTTTTGTTTCTTTTCTAATGTTTCTAGATCTGATTTTACTTTGGTATTCTTATTTTATAATATGATGGTAGAAGAAGTGCCATAAATATTTATTAAGCGATACAATTTCACTGGCCACATTTATATGTGAAAAAGTACATTTTTCTCATCAAAAGGTTTTTTCAATTTGTTTTTTAGTCAAAAACAGATACCTGATCACCACTCTTAACCTAATATTGTGCTGCATTAATTTGGATAGTGCATAAGAAACAATAATACTTGAGCCTTATTTTTCCAGACTCCAAGTGTGTGGTGCAGGATTTGTGGAATGAGAGCAGTCTAGTTAGATGTTGTTATCCATGTTTGTAGATTATAAACTTCTCATTTGACTATTTGCAGTATTGCATTTTCAGAACTGTATTACTTGAGTTTTCTTCTATATACAGTAGTAACCTCATTTGATTTTACATGTCTTGTATGTGTTTTTGATTATTTGCTGTAAGCATATGTTTTGCACTCATAATTTTGCACTTCAGTTGATTTAAACCTTCCAGTTTGGGACCAGTGATTTTGCTTCTTCTATAAAAGACATTGAAGATAAGCTATTATTTTGAACTCCCTTTGTCACCCGCTGCCTTCAGCACCTTCTCCAAAAGAGAAGGAAAATGTGAGTCCTTAAAACTGAATTGTGTGTCTCAGCTTGTTATAGAAGCTGTTAGTAAAACACTAAAATATTCTCTAATAATTTCTCACTAGGTGAACAACGCCAAGCAGCTTCTTTAACGACAAACATTTACAAGAACAGTGGAACAAAAGGAGGGCAGGGCGAATTCTTTATATATTTTAATTAAACACATTGAATAGTCCATTATGTTGAATCCCATGAACATTTTAAAGAGGCACACCTTTCTTTTCAGTTTCTCGGATAAGGCCTCCACGCTAAGTTTGCAACAGGTTGAGAAAAGCCGGCTTGAATGTGGAGAGTTTGTTTGATTTGTGAAACGAGATGCTTTCCTAACTTAAGAAAGACGTTTGGGATTTTTTAATACTGTACTATAATTATAAATAACTTTTGTGAGAGGGTGAATGGTTTAGCAACATGTGCATGTGTTTTCAGTGTATTCCAGTTTTTTTTAGTTTTGGAAGGGAACAAATGTTTAGAAAAGGACAACAAAGTGCGCACCCATTTAGTGAAGAAAAATGTAAAAGGTCAAATGCCAGACATCGTAATTCATCAGGACAGTGAGTTATCGTTACTGGATTTGGTTCAAAATTGGAAAAAATACATAAATCCTCCAGATGTCACCACTTGTTCAGGTTTAGAAATGATGTGCGCCTTGTACTTTAACAAAAAAAAAATCGCTTCCTTTCTGGGGCGGGTGACTACTGTTGAGGAGAATTAACATTGCAGATTACAACCAGAACACTTGGTTGTCCTCATGCCTCCTGACGTGAGGACAAGCAAAAATAACATCTTCCCACTTTCTAGCAGCTTGAATCATGAAAGTGCTACAGTCAGACTTTGAATTTTGTATATAAAACTTGGGGTACATAACGCTTACTCAGAGATGGGATGCAGTTTGTATATGTGGTAAAAATAATCACACTTTAACCTTTTTATATTAAAGGCTAAACTGCAAAGCAGGTTTTTACCCTATAGAACATAGAAGGTTTTAACCCCATTTACGTCTAGCAGCCTGTGGTAACAATAATGGAACACTGCACATCCGACGTTCAGCTTCTAGAGGTTGTTCAGAACTTAAAATGCACATACAACAACAGTCAAACTTTATCCTGGATTTGTCAAAATATCTGTGATCAACAAACTCCACTGAACTGCAGTTGGCCCTGTATTGTGGCTTACAGGAATACAACATCAGTAACTATAACCACACGCATGAACATCTTACCAGTTAACGCCTCAAGAATACACTTGCCCGTGTTGACTTTGCTCTAAGAATCATCTCACACTTTCCTCTCTCCTCTTGGGTGATTGTTAGTGTCTGTCAGCAGCTGTGTATGGTATTTGTCTTGTAATCTTGCATCATTCTCTCCTTTCCAGTCATATCTAATGTAGAGGTTAGTTTCCAGTGAAAGTGTTAAGTAGTGCTTTTCTGATGTTTGTGTGCAATATCTCCTTCTCCCACTGAGGCATTTGATGTAAAGGGAACTACTCTAAAAAAAACATCCACAATAAACCCACTTGTGGAAACTCATCATGGATTCAGTGTTTTCTTCTTTCTTTATAGTATGCATTATCTTTCTTTATGGAAAAGCTTGCATGCAAAAAAGGTTGCATACTGGGGTATTTGCGTGACTGTTTGACACTTCAAATGTACTGTACTACTGGACAGAAGTGTTCCAAATATGGTGGTAAAAGTCTTTTCTGTGATCTTAATTGGATGAAAATAACCCATTTGTTGATGTGCCAATGAAACAGCGTATTCCAGAGGGTGTTTCTTAAATTCAGAACAGGCAACAGGACACATTTCTTTACTTTTAGCAGAAAGTTTTAGGTAAATGGGTTTCCTGTTAATGAAGTCATGTAGACAGGAATGTCCAGCACAGGTCCTGGAAAGTCATAATCTAGGTCACCCCTTTATCAGCATTTAAACACCTGGAACAATTTCATGTCAATCTCTTAATTGAGTGAACAGTTGATTTGTTTACTTAGATTAAACATCAACTGAAAGAATATCAATATTATATAGATATCAAGGACAATTATTGACTATACCTGACTAAAGAGAATAAATTAACAGACTAAATTGATCACAGCTCACATATGTTCCACACATTTACAAATTGGCTGTGGCTCTCCAGGCTTGGCCACCCCTGCAGCTAAATCTTTCATGTAATGGCTAGATTAAGTTTATCAAATCGAGACTTGTCCCAGGCACCTACTTCAGAACTTCGACCAAATGCTCTAGTTTCAGTCACAACCCTTCTTTTTACGCAGACCTCTAAAAGAAGTGAAAAATAAAACTGTAAACAAAACAAGCAAATCTTGGAATTCATGTTAAAATGTTTTACTTTGAAAAAATGTTTTCACCTGTGGCTACCACAGTGTGCAGGGAAGGCGTGCCCTTTGTGGCTAACAATCAGCCTCAAGGAAAAACAGAAGAAAAAAAATTAAGTGCTTTAAAAAAAGAGAAAAATAGTTGATTTAGGAGCTTCAAGTACAACATTAGTTGAGTAACTAATGATAACTAGTCTCACAGAAATGCATGGGGTCCTATCACTAAGAAATTAAAAACAAATAACTACCTGTAGCTGTAGACCTGAAAACACAACAAACACAAAAGGAAAGTCTTCCGGGAACCTGCCTTACTCCCTATCGTGGTCTGACTAACAAAAATAAAAAAATAAAAAAACAAAATGGAACAAATCCAAAACATAAAAAATATATAATAAAATAAAAACAAATCTGGAGTACAACAAAAACACAAATTCTCAAACGAGAGCTTTTCCAAGACTCCTATACAGTACTCCTTGTTGCTCCTCTGGTCTCATTAGATCTCTCTCATAGAATGTTCTCATTACCTATACATACTGTAGGTCATCTGGAAGATGTGACCTCCAGCAAATACCTAACAGGCAAGAAAGCAAGCCACAATCCCAGCAGAGAGGGGGTTAATGACAACCTACTGTACATGTAATACCTGTATTTAAATTATCCTTAAGCTAAACGGACAGATGGGTATTCCAATTACTGCAAAAATTGCATTTATCTTTATCATTTACATTTAACCAACAGTTTACTGTTCACTGTACAATGCTGCCTATGGTATGAACATATTTCATGGGAAGTTCATATATCATCTAGTTCCAATATTGTCTTAAAATCCTTATGTATGTATTTCAGGTTGTCCTGTTCTCTGTTGTTAAAACTCCATACTACTGAGTAGACGCAATTGTGACCTTATCTCAAATGATTCTGAAGACAAATCAGAAAATTGATTTATTAAAGAGTGCCTGCAGTGCTGTCAAACACAAATTTCCACTTGTGGCAAACGTACCACACAATATTATTTTGTAACACACTAGGACCACTAGGATGTCCTGAGGCATTTTCACTCGTGATTATATTCACACCCAGGCTTTAGGCACTAATGTAACAATCCAGATTGGTATTTTATTTAAACACTGATGATGGGTTTGGCCATTTCTACACCGAATTAATCAGCACAAGCTGTGCATGCTGTTAAAGCAACGTCAGCTACAGTACATGCAATCTCTTGACCTTTCCTCTGGTTATCTAAAATGACTGCCATGCATTACTTTACCTACTTTACAGTACCTTTACCTTACCTTTTTACCTTAGGATTCATCCAAATCTGGGTATTAGAGGACCTAGAGCCTATCCGGGTAAACAACAGGCCCAAGGCTGGATACGCCCTGGATGGGACACCAGTCCATTGTAGAACAGACACAGACACATTCACACCAAGACCAATTTTGCCAGAAATCAATTAGCCTACCAGTATGTCTAGGGAAGGACACCAGAGCACCTGGAGGAAATCCAAGTAAACAAACCCCATGCAGACAGCACCACAGAAAATTGAACCCAGAGCCCTGGCACTGCGAGACAGCTATGCTTAGCCCTGTGCCACCTTTCCCCCCTGAACATTTCCATGTTCTTTAGAATTATTTTTTATTAAAAAGTTGAATCACTATTCTGGAAGGAAGATCGGTCGGTTATAGCATTATAATATATTGATTTTTCAGATCTGACCTCTTATAACTTTAAACACATTTCTCCAATTATTCCAAACATCATCTATAAAGAGCTTTAAATTTCTTGAACTCATACAGACAGCTGTAAAAAATGTAGATGATTTACTACTTAGCTTTATTTGTATTTAATAATCTTTACTAATCCCTTCAGGCAATTGGAATAAATTAAAAAGGATTAAACAGAATGTTTGTGAAAATCTTTTCTGCTGTTTCATATCACAGCAACATCATGGTAACAAAAACAACATGCTTGTTGATTCATCAGGAACTGAATTCGAGTTTAAATCAAAGTATTTAAAAGTAAAGTTTTTGCAGTCTCCCATAGGAAACATTGTTATATGCAATAACAATATTTTCAATGTTTCTTTCCTGCATTTTGGAAGACTATTCAATCGCTAGTCAATTTTGTTTTATGGAAAGAGTAACAAAATAGACATTTTAAATTGTTATCACAAGAATTTAGTATTTATTGATTTTAAAAGAATAAGAAACATTCTGTTTCTTGCAATGTCTAGGCGAGTTAAAAAATGAGTTCTATTAGCAAGATGAATTGTTTAGCTACACATTAAGAAAGCTGTTGTTAAGATAATAATGTCAAGACATCTGAAAAGAGTTTACATTATCGACTTTATCATCTGCTTTGCACAAGAACATTTGATTCACTGATTATCATGTTTGGTTCCTCTTCTGAAACAATGCTATTTATGACACTGGAATGGACAAACAAAATCTACTGAGATGCTGAGATGATAATGCAATATACCAATAAAAAAAGACAAAATAGAAAATACAGTAGCAACAACCAATAGCAAACACAATCTTAAGTATTTATTGAGTGATAGTTCCAAAGAAAATTTTGACTGTAAAATATTCTTAAGATTATATCTCCAGGATAGTGAATTCTGCATTATTTCCTCAAATACTGGAACATACATTTAGAATAATGCTCTAATTGCTTTTATCATTTAACGGCTTTAGATTTGTTTTGTGTGAGGGGAGGGAAGACATTTTTTCACATTGAAAACTATTTCTTTCCAAAGAGAAAATGAAGAAATAGAGATCTGAAAAGTAAACGTTTACTGAAATGAATGGGGGAGGTTCACTAAGGAGCATGGAAAAAGTTGTGGTATCAATGAAAAACTACTTAAAAAGACAACTTATTTCCTCTAGCATGGAAGACCTTATGAAATCATAGTGAAAAATTACAAAAGTCCGATATAGTGTTAGATATTTTCGACAAGGTACCTTGGTACTACTTTTTTTAACACAAGAGTGATCCACAGAACATACAGTAAGAAATGGAAGGAAAAAAATCACTTACAACTCTTTTTTTCCAGAATTACAATAATTCTTTACCAGATGTACCTTTTGATAAATCATGTAAGCGGTTATAATCTGTTCTTCACGAGTATTTGCAACAAGAGGCGTCTCCTCAGGAATCACATAGTGTGAGCCTGGTCCGTAACCTTTAAATGATTAAAGTGGGAAGCTGTGTCAGCATGTGAGCTGACAAGTAAGGGTTAATTCACTGAGCAAATGTAAAACGAGGGAGTGTGCAGGAATAAGGAGAACAAGGAAAAGGGTAAGGAGAACAAAAGGAAAATCATAAATGGGTTGGGCTGTGGTGAGAAGGGGGGTCCAGGAGATGGAAATTTGAAAGATGAATTCCATCTCTATTCCAATCCCCCACACACCTGACCTGAGGAAGGATCCACAGACTGCAATGTTGCACCTTTTTTTTCTTCCTTTTATTTTGCAGTACAGAATTATCTGGAAAGACTTTAAAATGGAAAAACTGCTGACATTATAAAAGGATTTACAGGTAGATCATACCATGCTATTTGCAAAATATATCAACAGGAAATTAAAAAGCAGTGTAACATCAATTACATACATTCAGGACATAACTGTAATACATGTTTTTTTAATATTAAAGAAGAGCTGGATTCATTCAGCAATTCTCAGACTGCACTGACAACTCTGCATAACCAACAGCAGAGAAAAAACTATTTGCACCTACAGTACTTTCATGTATCCTATAGCCAATGCATTACTCCACAACAAGTCAAAGCATGGAAGACCCTTTCCTTAAAACATCATTTCACTGGAAACTCTAATATTTGTTGCCCCCCAAAACAGAAATATCTTACTAGGTGAGCTTTTTTCTCATTTTATAATTAAGAATTTTCAGTTTTTTTTACACAATTTCTTTCATTATTGTAAATACAACGTTATTCATTTCCTATACAGAAAGAGATAGTCTGCAAAATAAGTATTCAAAACGTTGGACTGGCTTTTAAGAACTGAACTGTAGCTAATTCAGAACTGATGTTGAAAGTCAAATAAATCATGAGTCTCCAGAATCAAACCAATGAGGTTTTCTGAATGTCTGCCTTTTTTCCCCTTGCATGATAATTCCTGAATTATATAACATTTTAATGTTTATATTAATGAGAGTATTTACTCAAATGCCCCAATAAAGATTTAAAAGTATTCTTTCAAGCACAGCAATTTAGAATGTAACTTATCTACAAAGATCTATTGCACTACTACTGGGATTTACACATTATTCAAATGTATGTAGCCAATCTTCACAATTTGGAAGATGGGTATTTTGGGTATTACTGGTGTGCAGGTAAAATACAAATGTGCCTTTAGGATCTAATGCAACAAAATTCTATTTTATTCTATTTATGAGAATTCTTGAACATACCCAGCCAATTAAAATAGAATATGTCCCCTATGACGTATGACTGAACCGTTCCAAACCTGGCATGTAGAAGACATTAAGAGTCCAAATTTGTGATGTTTTTGTCAGACTCTTATACTATACTGACGCTTTGGCTGCCAGCCTGGCCTCTCGTTCCAGTCGTGCCTTTTCTCTAATTTCCCTCTCTCTCCTGATGAGCTGCTCTCTCTCCTCCTCCCACTCCTGGAGCTTCTTTTCGTACAGCGCAATGTCAGCGCCCTCCACTGAAGCTAGCTGTTCGTCAACTAGGTGGGCGGTAAGGGTCACCATGCTCCTCGAGTCGACCTTGTCAAGCGACTGAAGCCTACTGCACAGCTCCTATCAAAAGAAAAAGAACAGACTGTTGACAGTGATCCATCCATAGAGAACTCACATCTAGGGGTGCTCTAAAGAGACAACACTTTCCACAACACTTTGCAGCAGGGCTTCAGTGCTGGTAAAAGAGTTTGTGAATTCAAATTGTAAATTACATATACAGTAGGATCTCAACATCTGTGAATTTAACATTTGCAAATTTGCTTATTCGCGATTCAGTCTGGCTGACAATAGATCTGTGTGGAAGAAGAGCAGAGCAGGATAAATCCAAGCCAAAGGTTATTAAATGCGACTTTCAAAACAGCAGTGTATTAGACTAGACTTGCGAGATGAATCTAGCTAGTGACTGAACCTCACTCCCGGTTCTGTATCGGCGGTATGTGGAATGACAGGTTGGAGATGACTTTACAGGCACCTTTCTCATTACAGTGGGGTGTGTCCCAGAGGTAGAGAGGGAAAGTGCAGGCATCCGCTGGACACAGAGGAGAGATTCATGTTGTTTTTTTTACCTGATTACTATAAATTTGTGATTACTGTTGTTTGTTTTTATTGATAAACTGTGTTTTAATTAACAAAGCCAATGCATTAGGACTTTAATTATCATATACAGGAGGGCTACATATGTCTTTTGCCCATATATACTATGTACTGTAGTACATTAAGCGATGTTAGAGGGGCGGACGTGACTATATGCAAATTTGGCTTATTGCGATGATTATCTGTACTGAACCCTTTCAAATGTCGACACACTATTGTATAGATCATATATAAAGCTTCATTTGGTAAGAAACCCATCTTGCAAAGCAGCTTCCACATGTTGCACAAGAAGAGTGCTGGAAACAGAAAACCACAATTTGATTTTGCACGACTGCGGTCATGAATCCAAACTATAGTCTTACATCCCAAGAATTTAGCATTTTGTTATTTTATATCCATTATTTACAAAATGTAGTTTTGAATTGAATTTGGTTTCTATTTAATTTAAATATAATTGACAATTTCCACTTATAAAACCAATTCAAATTAAGTTTCCCGGGCTCATGGGACAAAGGCAAATAATGGAAACCACTGTTGCTTTTTGCATTGTTATTCTGAAAAAAAACAAACATCAAGGACTTTGTGTGCAGAGAAGCACTGAAAATGTTGCTAAACAGCATGAAAAACTTTCAGTGTATCGTCCACAAGGGGTACTTGGGTAACACTGTGTTTCAGCCCTTAATTACTTTGTACTATATTTTAAGGTGTCCACACTGATTTTGCAATTAGAATGTGTTGAGAAAAGCCTCTGGGACATCACTGAATATTTTTATTCGGATTCTGCTAATGTAATCAAATTTAAGTGTTAAATTCCTTAGTATTAGATGTCATTCATGAGATGTCTTTTCTCATTGATCAGAAAATGTCTTTAAAATACCATAGAATACCACTGGATCACTCGCTCAACCTACTTTGAATGTGTTTGTGTATTCAGCTAGCTTTTCCCTCTCTAATAGGTCCTCATCATCAAGATCTGCTGCTTTGGTCTTGGTTTCCTGAGAGTCATCTGTGCCTTCAGTTGTGGTAGCCTGTACAACTGAGGAGCAGTCCAGCAGTATCACCTCCAGAAATTCAATCTGGTAGATTAAAGCAAAAAAAAACATTACATGAAACAAATTATACAAAAGGTACTTGAGCGTCTCTGTATTGACAATAAGGTAAAACAGCATTCTTCAATAAATAGCCTGGTGAACAGAACAAAATGAGCATTAACAAAAGTTAATACATAAAAGTATGATTTAAAAACATCACTGTAAAAATCTTACATTTTAAATTTCTGAATTAAAATAAAAGCCGAATGCAGTAAATTTTAAGCTTTGGAGTAAAAAATCAGAATGAAATATATAGGATTTTCTTAACCTATTTCCGGTAGAGCTTGGTCAGCAAACCTGGATCTTTCAAGATCCAGTGGAGAAGCACTTTGTCATTTTTTACTTGCATGCGTTTTCAAGGAGGGAAACGATTTTAGATTTACAGGTCTTGGAGACTAGACGAAATGTGCAGAACAGTTTGCACGAGAGAATTAGGAAGTGGTGGTGTGGAATCAAAAAGTAGTAGTTAAATGCAATGTAAGACACAGCCATTTAAAAGAAGAATAAGCCTGATTTTGTTTCATACCTGTATGAAACATTGTCATTAAGTAAGTACAATCATGGTACTAACATTTATTTATAAAACTGCACCACACATGGACCACGCAGCCAATTCAAGGCTGCAGCGAGCAGCAGCTAGGAGGTGTCAGGGCTGTGGACTCGTAACTATGAGGATGTTTGTTAAACACCTGAGTGGAGCACAGACGTTGTACTCTTGAGTAAGGTGCTTCACTCAAACTGCTCCATTAAAATACCAGGCTGTATAAATCAGTCCACGTGTCAGTTGTTTTGTATAAGCAACCAAATAATTTAATAACTAAAGCCAATATTAAATACGGTAGGAAAAGTATGGAATATGTGAGGAATCTCAATGGCTTACTATTTCTCCATCATAAATGTCCTGGAATATGACACCTGGACACAGAACAGCTGAAGCTACATTACAAGATAATTCTCATTTCCATAATTATATTTTTCTGATAAAATTCACTACATACTGTGTGCAAATGATTATAGGCTTCTCTGAAAACAAAGAAAAAACTAAAACTTCGAGTCTTTTTCACTCTGATTTACTCGCAGACTAAAATCACAGACCGCTGGGGTTTCTGAACTTTACATCTGTCCGTCTAACTTTAAAATATATGACAAGGCTTAGGTTATGCCCATAGGTTTCCAACATCAGCTTCACAGAGTTTGCGATTTCAGTGGTTGTTGAAAGTGCTGAAACCAAACCCGTGATTAAAATTTGAAAGTTTAATGTTCCATTTGACCCTGGGTTTTCATCTAAAGCACATATTAGGAATACCTAATCCCTGTTCTGTTTATATGATGTTGAAATATTGATACATGTCTTACTGAGACATCTTCTCAAACAGGCTTCAATATATCTAGTTTAGCAAACTAAAAGTTACTCTGCTTCAGCACATAATTCACGCCCTCTGTAATCTGCACATTAAATTTAGAATGGATTTTAAGGTTCTCTACCTCACATAAAAGTAGTTTCAAGTTATTTTAAGGATTCCAATGAGTGTAATCTAATCTGCTGATTCAGACCATCTTACTTTGCGAAAAACCAGACCTCACACAATGTGTACAGCACCATGCCTGTAAAACTGCCCAAGCCACTGCCTTGCTGCTGCAGCAACTAATTTCCTTCTACAAGGTGTTAAGAACAAGACTAGGAATTTCAAAGAACGGGACTAACACTCAAAGCGTTGCTGTACTTATTTAGCTCAATAAAAACTGACTCTGCACAAGTCTGTCTCCTGCACTTCTGATGAAGAATTTTCCACAGCAGGTTAATCGTCCAGTATTATTTTTTCTTTATTCACAAGTTATCTTTGGCCTGTACTCACTGCTTGAAAGAATATTTGCCGTTTTTAAATGCTAATTTAAATAAAGTGTTTATAAATTATTCACATGCCTTTAGAAGCCTTGTTTTCTAGCGAGCAAAAATGAAACATTTAAAACTGTAGATAAAACTGACAGTCATTCACAGCAGGAGTAACTGCCTCAAAACCATAGCTTTTCAACCAAATACACAGAACCTTAGATGTGTAGTTTTACATATTTATCAGTAAGAGCCATACAGATTCTTAAGTGTCAGAAAACCCTGCGAAGGTTTATATCAAACACATTGATGGAACATGTTGTGGACTTAAAAACGGTATGGACTTTGGATTTCTATCAGGCATATTCATTTTTATGAAAGTTTTAAGGCATTTTAAATTCATCTTGAGCAGAACAGAATTTATTTTTGTTTCTGAAGAAAAAGCTGCTCACATGTATCTATGGGTAAATGTTCTCAATAAGGAAATCTTTATTTAGCATATCACAATTCAGAGTCAATTTCACTGGAAGATTTTGTGAGTAAATGACTACGTAGTAACCTCAGAAACATAACTGAAATGTCTTCATCTGTGAAATTTTAAAGACATTAAACAACAGCTCTAGGTACAAGAATGTTAAAAGTGCAATAAGGCGTTATGACATCAGCAGCTGACTGGTCAAGGTTAACTACCAGAAGGTATGACTGTGTTCAGGGCAGAAAGAAAAAACAGCTTGCCTGTCATATTTGTGGTGCCTTATCTGAATGATCGCACCTCTGCCACATCCATCAGTGCAGTAAATACATTCATAGAACAGCACAGACTAAACAGTTATTTTTAAAGGACAAAGTTCCTTGTAATAAGTTGAACTTTTATCCTTCAAAACTGAAATCATCACAGCAATGCTACAAATCTCTCTATTAATTGCAAAGGCAGAATTACGGCACTCCCAGGGAATTTTTTAAGTATGGTTTAATAAGATGAAAAGTTATTTTCTTCTTAATTAAGGTGGTGACAAAGTAGAATAAGCAGAATTTGATCCCCCACAGTCTCGCTTTCCTTACTGAAATAACACTATTGCTGCCCTCAGATCCTGTGTGGGAGGACGCCTGAAGTGGTCTCACAACTTCTCCGCATTTACTTTAAATCACATTAATGTAATCCGCAGATTATGCTGAAGTCAAATTGAATCAATGGTGATCTCTGACGTGCAAGGCCAGTGCTCTCGGGAAAACGGAGGCCAGTCAGGACCCTGTTAGTTTCCCTCTCTCATTCATGGTGTTTCAGAGATAATTCTGGATGCCTATATGATACCTGGCAAAGAACAAAAAACCCAACAGAAGAAAACTTCTAGCTGATTGGCTATACACTGTAATCATAGCCTGCCCAGAAAATGCTTATTTAGCCAGAGTTATATTCTGACATCAATTTCACACTACATTTTGTATAATTATGTTTTGTTTCTGTTTCTTTCAAACACCCCACCCTAGAATAGGGATTCATAAATAAGTTAGGAAGAACAACACAATTAAATTACATTTTTATTTCTACTCATTTGCAAAGAAAAGCAACCCATGACTGAAAAGGCTAATATGCAACAATCTAAAGCACTGTTCATATTTCACTGTTCATATTTCAAATAATTTCTTAAAGATGTTCTGTAAGGCAGTCCTGATAAACTTAAAACAATTAGGAAAGCAGTATTAAGTACATCTTTTGGCCAGATGAAAGGAGCAAGAGTACAGAAGAGAAAACAACAATAAGAAAATTGTTTTAATGACCCTTTGTACTGCTGTGATTAATTACATTTTATAGTTGTAATACTTTAGTCAAAGCTAGTTACCCTATTTTATTTTATTTACCATGACTGGGCTTAAAGCTTAAAACATAACAAAATATATCCTTATTTCTCAACTGTTGCTGCACACAAAATTTAACAAGTACACTTATTAATGAATAGATACACATGAAACATTCTTTATACTGGAGGCATTTTCCTGGTTTAGTGTTCCATACTGGTATCATAATAGAACCAAGTCTGTAATGACAAATATCTTACTGAAAGTCATCAGTGTATGCATACCCATCTGTCAAAATATATCTCCCTTCCATCAAGACATCCTGCCTTCTATACAGTCTATTCTTCAGTCTTCATTTATTTCTGCCTCCCATTTGCTCACAATTGCCAATATTTTAATTGTGTGACAGATTTGGAATCAAATTACATTTAACCTGAATTAACATAGTCCTCTCAAACAGAATACAGAGCCCATTGCCTCAGCAATTAAACATTAAGTAGTTAATTAAATTGAATATTAAGAGGTCCTAGAGGTGGGTGATATGTCCTGAATTCAAACAGTTATCTCCAGGGTGTAGGACTAATAGAGCACTCTGGATGTCTGCATCTCCTAGAACCCATTTCACATTTCATATTTAAAGGGCTTTTTGTTACCCCAAACATTGATGTTTGTGATAAATACTCTCTTCAGTCAACATATAATAGTTTAATTTAAAATAAACAGCTGTCCTTAAAAGACCACAAGAGAGGAAGAAAAGCTCAATTTCTTAGCTTTACAACCTACAATCTTGTGAAAACTCTGGTACTCAATTCACTTCTGCACGTCAGCAGAAAAACGTACAGCTAAAGGCTTATGCTTGTCAAAGCCATAAGGCATGGTTAAACACCATTACATACTATAATGTCTATTTTAACTTTAACATCCATGGCCTAAGTCCTATTTTGAACAAAGGATCCAAAATACAGAGTGGCACAGTGTTGCAGTGGTTAGTGTTGATGCCTCACAGCTCTCGGGCCCTTAGTTCAATTATTGTGGAGCTATCTGTGTGGTGTCTGCACGTTCTACCCATGTTCACATGGGTTTCCTTCAGGTGCTCTGGTTTCCCTCCACATTCCAAAAAGACACTTGTAGTTTAATTGGCTTCTGCTCTGGTGCGAGTGTGTGCGTGCTGTGTGTCTGCCTGCCCTGAAATGGACTGGTGTTTCTTGCCAGGGTTAGACTCTGGTTCTCCCGCGACCCTGAATTGGAAGAAGCTTGGAAAATGGATTGACGAATCAAAAACATTTTAAATTCCCAGAAGTTCAGTTTGATGAACTCAGTGTTACAGAACACAGAAAAAAGAAGTCACAAAGTATTTCACACTCACTGCTTCTTTTGACAGTCCGATATCGCCATGTGACGAAGACACTTTCTCCATCACTTCCAAGGCCCTGCTGAGATAGCCAGACGTCCACATCAGTGGCATCTGATGGAAGACGGCATGGATTCCTTTGCATAGTTCCACTTTACCTGAAGACAAGGCAGCAGAAACAGTCTGTACACATACCGCTTCCTTTCAAATTAGTATAATATCATACATTAAGGCAGAAAACCAGCTAGGTGCACTTTAGGAGCCAAGCATAACAAACTGGCCAAAGGTCTTTCCAAAATAAATTTGCTAAGCTGGAGTACTATATAACACATCTGAACACATGCTACTTAATGAACAGTATTAACAATGTCTCACACAATAAATAATCTAAACAAGAACAAGCATGTGGGAACTGCGCTATTGTGAACTTTTTTAGACAAATCGTTGTCTTATTAAATGCTCTCAACTAATGTTTCTAAGATGCTTGTGGTAGGATTGCATAATAGGGTAACAGGACATGCATAGGGACACACACATGTATCTGAGATACAGATACTTTATAGTTACGAACATGAATTATTTTAATAAATTTTAATAAAAAAATCAAATAAATATTTTTTTGTATCATAAAAATAGCATTTCAAAACAGCTTCTAAACCTGACAGTTGAAAGGGTATTAGGTTATTTTACAACATGAAAGTGTTCATTATTTTGTGCCCTTATCAAACACAAGAGAATCAAAGAGAAAGGCTCAACAAGGCACCGAGAAGAGAGTAGCCAAGCAGTTGGGAACT
This sequence comes from Atractosteus spatula, assembly GCF_055471065.1. Lineage (NCBI taxonomy): Eukaryota > Metazoa > Chordata > Actinopteri > Semionotiformes > Lepisosteidae > Atractosteus > Atractosteus spatula. The sequence continues at coordinate 53,304,094 of NC_142708.1, read as the reverse complement.
GAAGCCGACGGTGTTCTCTTGTTTCATAGCTGCAATTAGAAACGCGGCCCCGAGGTTTCTCTCCTGTTCCCACTGGAGGGATTTAAAAACAAAAAAGACAAAAAAGTGCGAGTTGGAAATCAGCCATGTTCATGATTAATCAGACTAGCTAAACAAAGCTGATAAAAAGCATCAAACAAAAGTGTAACCCAGCAGTGGAACAGTGATGATAACAAAGGGAGGTCATCTAATTCTTTTTTCAGCTTTTTAAAGCTGCTTAAAAAAATTGTCAGTTGAAAACATGCAAGCATGGAGTTGAAGGAAAATAAAATGTTTTCCAAGACAGGACATAATGCTTTCAATACCGGTACCAATAAAGGCATCAGTGCCTTGGAAAAAATAAAACTATATGATAACATCACACTCATAAAATTGGAGAAAACTAATCTTCTCAAACCATTACTATGGAGCCTGGTGAAGTTTGTATCGAGTAAAAATTCCATCATTTTTACACAAAGCCTTATCATTTTTCCATGAATAATAAGTTCAAGTGTTCTAAATATATATGATTTGTTGCCATAAACTTCACAATGTACTCTCTCTTCAATACAGGATTCAAGCATTCCTAAATTGCAAGCTAGAGTCCTGTTGCCTTTATGTTTTTCCCTGACCCCATTAAAATAAATTATTATAAAATAATAAAAATATTACAAGACTATCAGCTCTTACAAGAAGGTAGTTAGAAATGTAAACTGAGATATGCTATCACATGCTTTATCACTTATCACACAAGCAGTCATTGTGTGCAGCTTCACACTTAACATAAGAATGATTTGCTATTTGTAGTAACACAAATATGATGTTGTGTCTTTATACTTTTCACAAATCTGTAATCACAATACCTTTGAAACAGAATTAAAAAGATTCTTAAATACATATTCATTAACATAATTATCTTAAAATAGATGTTAAATATAATTTAACCATTTACTAGAGACAGCCACATAATCAGAATCTTAATTACCTTGAATTCAGGCTTGGTTTCTAAATACTTGGTCAGAGCGTGTAGTGACAAAATCTGAGTCGATGGCAGATCAAAGGCCTCTTGCAACATCACTTCCACCACCACAGAGAAAGCACCTGACGAATGAAATATCTTTTTTTTTTCTCCCAACTATAAACCAACAGCATTGCAGACCAACATGAACCTCACTTATTGGAAATAGGAGGTACGGAGCCATCATACCTCTGTCTGAAATGGTAATATGTAAACAGGCCAAATGCGCATAGCACATTGACACAGTCCCCTGTTAAGGAATGCCATGCTAGAAAGCTCTTTATTACGGTATGGGGTAGCCATTCAGACCACCCCAATGCTCTTGTTAGTGCAACACGAGCTATGAGCGATATGCCTCTCGTCCAGCAGGAGGTGCTGTTTCTTTTTCACAGGGCTGCGCAACCTGAGACAGTGTTAAAAGATGAATGACTCAAAGGTTGGGGTGTCTGAGAAATCTGACTACTTCTTCTTCTGCCTAGTGTGTGGTTGTAAGTTTTGTAGATGGGATACAGCAAATAATAGTTAGCAATCCTATTAATTGTTTAATATTATTTTATTTTAAAGTTTAAAATTAGCTCTAGTAAGAGATCATTTATTTTATTCACCACATCTTTCAATGTTGTATTAAATTCGGTTGCACACAAGCAGGTTTCTAACTTCCCACCTCGTTTAATCACTAGATAACACATATACTGTATGGCAGAGCCAATGACAGAAAAATGAAATATTAACATAAAGGATCACAAAGCATTTCCCCCAGGAGACTTTGTAAGTGTAAATCATTAACAACACTTGTATCTCCCATGAGTGTTACCTTCATAATCTTTATCCTTTAAAAAGGAATCCATCAGCAAATTAAATGTGAAGTCATCTGGAAATATTCCATATTGCACCTTAAATAAAATTGCAGAAAAGAAAAAAAACACTGTCAAGCATCAAGCCAGCAATTAACAGGAAATTATTAAGTTTAGTTAAATATTATTTGAGACATTTTTAACTAAATTTTCAAAAAAGTACTCATGTCTCTTTAGTTTAATATGTTAGGGTAGGGGTATCTGGAACAGCAGTAAGAAGCATATAAAGTATTTGTTTCCATTTTAGTCATGAAATGAAAAGAATTCAAAGAGAAAGAAGAACAAAATAATTAATAAAACATTTTCCCAGGACATACAGGATACACAGGGTTACTTTCAAAGGAGGAGCAGAGACAAAAGGACACAGGAAAGCATGTTAAGAAAATAAAAAAACTTCACAGTTTGCTTATTAATTAACTTCCACATGTTGATACAAATTATTTTGGCAATTAATATGGAGAACATGATGGAATGTAAAGGATGAAGCACATAATTTAAACAACACCTCTGGTTAAAGTGCAACAATATGTTGCTTGAGATGGTAGTTAATGTTATGAGCATCATCTGTTTACTTCATTAAAACTTGTATGAGATAAATCCAGCTATACAGCAGAGTAAAATGGTGTGTCAAGGCATCAGCAAGAGATGGCACAATCACAGTATAAGCAGCCTTCCGAAAGTCAGGATGTGTAAATACTGTCCCATTGATTTTCACATGAAACTTTTAAGTGAAATGCCTCACATGGAAATTTCAGTCACCTTTACCTTTCTTAGGTGAGTTTAAGAAAGAGTTGCGGTCTGTGCCCAGACTCAATCATAGAAGGACCACTATCTCCAGGAAAACAGTCATTTCTGTTGTAATCTTTCATAACGCCAACTGCACCCAAATCAGTGATGCAAGAAAAGCAGGAAACCATCTCAGTCTCCAGGCTGGTTCTATTCCACAGTGAAGAATTTGTGGCCAAATGAGAAGAAGTGTTAGATTAGGACTCTGTCAGTCAGTGCATTGATGGGGGACCAAGAAAGAGTGCATTCAGACAGGTTCGGACTGAGAAAACCAGACAGGCTCCGGTCATTTCTACCAACCAAGAAAGACAGGGGAAGCCTTGGCAGGACATCTGTGGAGTGAGAGAAAATCTTGTGGTTGTTCTCCCGGAGGGCAGTGGTCATGACAGGCTCACAGCCATGGGGAGCAATGAATATCTGAGAGTCAGCTTGAGAACACACAGGAAGAGGAGAGGAAGTTCTGCACTTACAGCGACCCAGAGGCAGGACAGAGGAATGACAGAGATGTTTCCCTTGCCCACGACTCTGGGCTGAGGGCTGAGGGCTGAGGGCAGTTCTGCTTTCTCCGCAATACAATGAGATGAGTGAGAGGAAGACGCATGAGAAAATCACATAGAGAAAACGGAGAACCTAGGGGTAGGGACCACAAAGTGAAGATTCCTACAGGGAACACAATCCCAGACAAACTGGGAGGGATGAGAGAGTTCTGCCTGTAGAAGTGCAAACAGGGCAAAGAGGATATTAGAAGAGAGGATTCATACCCCCAAATCTGCCACTGAGAGGCATGAGATGAGTGTGTGACTGCTTTTGGTCAGCTATTCCGGAAAAGAGACTAAGAGATGTTTAGACTGTTTAGAGGAAGCATAAATCCTGCTGTGCCAAAGACAGACAACCCCGACTGCATGGCGCCACATTTAATCAAGTCATTAGACCTTATTTGCTGTCCTTCCTGGAGGCTCACCACGTTATTGACAACACTGCAGCAGGACAGCACACATCCTCTTGCAGCACGTGTAACAAAGACTAGATGCAAGATGAGAATGTGACAATTATCTCATGGATGCTCTGCTCCCCAGACCTGATACCCACTGAATATTAATTGAATGAACCAGGATGACATGTGAAATCGAAGGGCTCAGAGACCACTGGAACGACACATTCTAGTTCAGACTCTATGAGAGCAATAGGACACAATCCCATAAAACAGCATCTGCAACCTGGTGCAAAGCATGCATCACAGGTGTACAGTTTGTTATTGTTTCCAGCAGTGGCAACACATGCTATATGACTGTGACTTTTACAGTACATCCCCTGTTGATCAGCCCTGTTGGTGACAAATGTTAATCTGCATAATGAATTCACCCAGCCAATATTGAGTCTGTTCAATAAAATGTCAGGGCACCTGCTACAGAAAAGAAAGTTTTCTAATTGCTTTTATTAAGTGACAGCTACTTAGCCATATGTTTCTTTTATATTAATATATATAAAGTATATTAATGACCATATCCTTCCAAAAAAAAGGATGAAGAAGATAAAGCTTCATAGGTGACAGTTTAATATGGCATTGTATAATATGGTTTAATACAGTTTAATATGGTATACAGGGAAAAGTACTTCTAAAATAGGACACGAAAGACACCTTTATACTATTTATGTCACAACATAAACATTTCATATCAAAATGAAAAGGATTCCAGACAATCCTCAAGCACAGACTGCTGTACCTGCAGGAATTTAACAAGGGATTGGAGGGAATGAACACCAGTTTGTGCAAATTGCTGAGGACTATGAAGTGCATGTCTCTCTGAGGGGCTGGAATGAGATGGTTTAACCATTTCATGGCATCCAGACCTCAGCATTCCTCAAGTATTAAAGAAAACAAAATGAATCCCTGTCACTCATTGAAAGAGTTCTTCAAATGTAACACTGTAACTGGGCCCAGAGGAGGGCATACCCTAGTTCTGGTCCTGGTAATCAGAATAATAAGCACTTCTGCCCCTAAGACAAATTAAGCTTTAAAGTATCTTATGAATATTTACAAATAAAAGCTGACAAAACTAGTGATTTAAATTCAGACAGAACACCACCAACAGTCACAATGTATGGTCTAAAAAGACCTATCTGCATTCTACAATGTGTAGGACTTTGATTTTGTTCCTAGAAACTGTACAATACCTTATTCTTCAGGGTGTGTAGTGCCTTGTCACGGGCCTCATACTTCAGACATTGTCTAACCCAGCTGTGCGTGGTCCATTCTCTGAGGTACCAGCAATTTGGACTATGACGAAACCTAATTGCATTAGGGGAAAAAAAAACCAATGTGTGAATCCCATTAATATTAGACAAAATGATATTAGACCAGCAAATTCCTGTTAAATCCTGCATTTAAAGCACCTGAGTAATGACTACAAGAATTGGCAATTGATGGCTTCAGCCTTCTACCTTTGCAACAGAATTTAGCATGTATTCATTTGCCAATTAACTGAAATCATTGATGTCCACTTGGGCTTCCCCTCAGATTTGTTAAGTTTTTATTTTATTAGATAAAATGTTACTCTTTGGAGCAAATTACAAACCTTTGAAAAAAAGATATATGAATTCCCCACACTATAAACAACCCAGTGTAAGCCTTCAGAAGTATTAACAACGAGGGTCTTCTGCTTTCACATCTTACTAGAGTATGCATCAGGGCTTCTTGAATAGCACTGAAAATAATATACAACTACATCATAAATCAGGTCTCCCCAACCTAGTACTGGGGACCACAGGGTCTTCCAGCTTGTGTTCCAGATATTTCCAATTCAAATTAAGCCTCACAAACTAAACTGTTTGCTTAATTAAGCCTTATTTATTTTTCATTCTAAACAGTTAAAGATTTTAGGTCACCAAGTAACATTTATGAATGTACCGAAATACCTAAAGATTTATAAACTGAAAGCAATTAACAAGTACAATCAGTACAATGAAAGGCTCAGATCTCAACTGTTAAAAATCACTGGCCACTGAGGTCTGTTTAAGAGCAGGTTTAGGAACTCCTGGTTTAAACATCAAAGCACAATTTAAAGATCACAACTCTCACAATACCTCCTTTCCTGAGACATCTAGATAACTAGATACTCAAGTGCACTGTACCACACATTCTTTTCACAATTTGTAGTTATGTTTATGTGTTGTATTCATGCTGCTTCCTCCTGATTTAATACAGTCCACAGTGATTCATGGCAGAATCAACTACAAGTTAGTAGAATCAATCTACTTGCAAGACAACCTGTATGTCAGAAGAGATAATATATATTTTTATATTACATACATTTTACTTATATTACAATATTATATTAATATTTTTATTACAATACTCGCCATATTATTGTAATATAATTTAAAATTTAACTACCCTTTTTATGTTGTGCTATATAATAAAGATCAGTATAATTATAATGCACAAATACAGTGGAAGGCATACAGTACTGTATATTTAGGAAAAAGGCCATAATAAAGCATGTGCATGTAATTTTCCAGAAGGAACTCTTATTTTAATGATAACTTACAATGTAGATTAATTTGCAAAGAATAAACAAGCAATCCATAGCAAGAGAAGGACACATTTAAGCTAAAGCTTTTTTAACTCATAACACTGCTTATTAATGTGCGAGTTAAAGACAGTTAATTATCTTGAGACACAAAGAAGTTCCATATTGAGATCAAGAGATCTAAAAAAAAATACACAGAATCATACACCAAACTATAGGAAGAAAAATCAGTCTATATAACAGGAATAAAAGGTAGCACTCTGTGCAGAGCTTCAATTAACTGGGAAATTGTCAGTTGATCACAAAGGTACAAAATCAATGATAATGCAAAATAATGCTTTCACTTTTGATCCTGGTGTTTTTATTTACTTGTTTTAATTGGTTTAAGTGATGAAGATAATGGTAGTTTCTGTATAATCACTTTTTGAAAAACGAAGGCCGTGGCGTCATTCTGCACCCCCCAGATGTCATTAATAATCCAGCGTTTTTAACTTGGCCTCCGATAGGTTGAGAGCAGAGCACAAAGCGATGGGGTGAGCTGCTGTTGCTACGGCAACGCAGGAATAAGATTTCCCCAGGAGTCTGGTGATGTGCTCGATATGGGTTTCTCACTCAGATTTACAGCCATGATTTGCAACTGTTAAAGTTGTTAAACTTTATTTCCAACTTTTCTGATTGTGTAATATTACCCATCAGACGTGTAAATGCTGTTTCATGCTTTAGGAAACGAACAACACATCCTAACTCACATCTCTTATTCACTGTATTATTCTGAAATGAGACCTAATTTATTGTCTATATAGGAAATAGCATGTTACTGCAATGCCTGTCAAACACTCAGTTGTGCTATTCAAACCTGTGAAATTGTAACTAAACTAAAAAATAAAAGCACTTGTTTAAAGCAAGGCTTAATGACATTAGACCTTGTAAATGACATGCTTTAATTAATTCAAATGACTCATTACCCAGAGTCTCCATTTCATGCAGTGCAAAATTAACAATTATCTTCACCAACATGCTGGGAGATCACACTGCACATACCTATTTATAATAAAAAATAATCAAAAATCATTTTATTCTTCACAGCTCAATTAAGACATTTCAAACAAAGGGAGACAGTAGTGTAATAGTCTTTTAACTCTGGTTATAAATAATTGTACTTGTAACCTAACCTAAAAGCTAACTGGTACAAAACAGAGACAAAAGAGTGGTATCTGGCTTTCGAAGTGCAATTTATGCTAAGCACACTGTCTTCCATGAATATAGTATTCAGAACTGAAGACCATCTGAGGGTCTCACACTGGCACACCATGCGAAACCACTCCAAAACATACGTTAGACATGCTTTGCGACTTGAACACTGAGTTGTTTTGAGTGTGTGCCAAGTAAATGGTCTTGGCTGAAGAACCATGGAAATCACAAGATTGGCATTCACTCTCCCAATGGCTTGGCCATGGTAAATTAACAGTGGCTGATTTGCCTCATTACACCATAGAAACCATTACGGAACAGGCAACCTGATGAGTGGCCCTGGAAAGAAATGCTACTGAGCTCAGCCCTCACCAGCTTCACCTGTCTGATCTATTTGACCCACTATTCTCATACAGTGCGCGTATGCTCTTTTACCAACATACGTGTTGAAAAGGGAGAAAACGTTTACTCCAAATAATGGGGAAAAAAAGAAGCCAAAAAACTTTCTGGCTATTAATCTAACAGTAGATTTTCCTTTCCTTTTCTGAAATGATGACCCAATATTAATGAAGTACCAACCCAACACATACACAAGAACAGACATTTGCTGTACAAACTTTGTGTTTAAAATAATCTAATGCATTAAACCTCCAATGTTGCTTAATATGAGCTGCTTTTAATCAGTTACATTAATAAGCTAGAGACGTGACAGAAATTACAACATCGACACATCTAAAAGGTCAAAAGAAGCACTATAAAGCGTATATATAAATAAAAGTAATATTTAATGCATTGCACATAATGCAAAAATGACAAAACTGAAAAGCGTTTTCCATTCTTTTAGAAATTGTTCATGACATCATGAAGAAAGGACTTCAAGTACCATGATATAATGAGCAAAATTCTAATTAATATTCTAAAAGGGACTCTTTCATTGTAAGCAATTATATATCTTATACAAACAGCTATCACTGAATGAAAGCAGCCCTCTTTAAAAAAATCCCATTAATACTTTGAACATTCCATTATGCAAATGAAATGGCCAATAATTTTAAAAACAAGTGCTCAGTGGTACCAGTGAGTAAGTGAGTCTGCATACTTACAGATAAGAAATATTGCACTTCAGCTTTAGACATACTGTATGCTATGTGTACATGCTCAGTATCAGAAAAACACTGTCTGGGCACAAATTTAAATAATCTATTTCACTGGAACTGATGACTTCCAGTTTTGACAGGCAACTGGGAGTCAAATATCATTTAATACAGTCCAACAGGAAAAATGTGCTCATACTTAAATTCTTCTAAATCTTCCATAGATTTCACATCATCTTACTATGGATGGTAAACAATTACTATATGCTAAAAGAGTCAAACGTCAGTTATACTAATAAAAAGTGATCTCATACTGGATAGAATCCATTTAGTCTTGAAGCAGTAATTGTAAAGTCAACTCAATTAACTTTTTCAGGTTCAACAGTGGAAAAACAAGTGGAAACTACAAGGAAGTGCATTTAAAACTGTAAAAAGAGAACAGGAATTTTTTTTTCCACAAAGGGTTGTAAGACTATCAATCAAGTTAACCAGCCATCTTGTCAAAACTGGCTTCTTTTAAGAAACAACTGCATGACAATGAATTTTTTCATTCTTCAATTTGGCAACTAAATGGCCTCCTCTCATTTGTAATCTCTCCTATGTTTTTATGTTTAAAGGTTATTTTCTGGATGATGTTTTTTCCTCTTCCCGACCCATGTATACTGTACATACAGTACTCTATCTTGTTTATGAGAGCAAGAGAAGTCCTCTTTGAATATAGATTACGAATTTTCATAAAAAAAATAAGGAAGCCAGTGAAAGGAAGAGGCACACAAAAACTAGCAATAATCAAGTCTTGATTATTTTTAGGGTGTATGTTTTGTGTTTTTGCATATCTCTGAAAATACTGAGATAATTATGGCAGATATTTTTTTAATTAAATCACCAGTCACTAACATTTACATCAAAGTATTAATCAAACTATGTATTACTTATGAATAACAATTTGTAGATTTTTTTTAATAAGATGATTATTTAAAATTTAACATGAATCACATTATTTTACTACTTGAAATGTTATACAAATACTGAAAACCTGTTACAGAAGATAGGAGAAATGTCAGTTCCTTTTTCAGAAACTGACATCATGACATCATGTTGAGGGAGGCATACAAATTATTGGCATACAGAAGACAAGACAGATGTCACCCAAGTAGGATATCACCAGTATTGAGACCTGCCCTTGACACTGTACCAATAGCAGAAGCGAAATTAAGGTATTTTTGCATGCTCTCCTACTTAAATTAGTTACATATTAAAGCTGCTGCTCTACTTTTAATATGTGTTAATGTTGTTTTCCTTCACTCCCTTCTAGCATTCACTCTTTTACAATGATCCACTTTTCATCTTTTAATGAAGTTCTTCAATACAAGATAATATATGTATGATTTCATTATCTTTATTTACAGATTTGTTTTATTGCAAGGGTAGTTATAGGTCACTTTATTAGCTTTCATTATCTTGCATTGGGAATTTGTCTTTTCGCATACCCCAGCTTGCTCTCTATGAGACACACAGGCACACAGACAGGGAGAGAGAAGCTTGGGGTCAGAGCGCAGGGTCAGCCATTTATACGGTGCCCCTGGAGCAGTTAGGGTTAAGGGCCTTTGTCAGGGGCCCAACAGAGTAGGATTCCTCTGCCGGCCGCGGGATTTGAACCGGCAACCTTCCAGCCACAGGCGCAGATCCTTAGCCACAGTGCCACACTCCGCCCATATAAAAATCTTAGTAGCTGATGCTTGTGTCACACCCAGGTTTAGACATGATTCTGCTGCCTCAGATATTGACTGAAAATAAAATTAACTCTTGGGTCCTACGGAGCCTTCACAAATCATTTTACAAAGCCTCTACTGCCACTCTCACTCTCAGTCAGACACTAGTCTAGACATAATTTCAGGTGCTCTGTATTAGTCCGGCAGAAGTCTGGACTTTCTCTCTGCTCTTTACTTTTTGACATTTTATCAAGTTCATTTTAACCAGTCCACGCACTCTGGCTGTTTTTTCTGACAATCCCACAACAGCTGAGGAAATATAAAATCCACAGTGTGGGCACGAAGAGGATACTGACTCGCCAAGGGACAGGATGTGAATCCATAAGTTAATGGCAATCAAACAAGAACTGGCGTTTATATTTTCACATTTTTATACAGGAATAAATGAGACAGCAATCCATACTTACTTGTACAGATAATACTCCGCCTGATCAATCTCTTCTCTTGAGGATATGTTGTCAACAAACTGGAAAGACAAAAACAATTGAAACATCACTGTGAATAAAATCAAAAAACTTTTTTCATACCTTAGTACTATACTACATATATAGGATATTGCACACCAAAGCAATAAATATGAACAAAAAAATCACTGTAGAACTCTTTTCAGTCTGTCAGTCTTTCCACAAATTAGATACAAATTTATAATATTAAGAGTACAATTAAATTACAGTTAAATTACTGCACAAATCATTTTTATGTTTTACTTTTAACAACACCCTGCTTTCTGATGCACTTCACATCAAACTTTCTTGTTATAGGCCTTTAGAAATAGGTTACTAGATTTAAAAAAAGGAATATTATATATCAAATATTTTCTAAACTACAAACACTATTCTTTCTATTCAATTGGCTAGCAAGAAAAGCCTTTAGATTGAAGGTGAATATATAACTTGTTGTTTATATGCAGGGTGGCTGAGCTGTGACACAAAAAAAAGAGAAATGTAGTATTAAGAAAACTTGAAATGCAACCTGCAGTGAGGAATGGCATTTGAGTGAATGTCTGTCTGTGAGTGTATACATTTTAAGAAGCAGGTACTGAAAAAAATTCAGGTGGCAGAAAACTACTTCCTGGGCTGACCATCTGCTGGTCTGTAGCATGAAAATATTTCATTCTAGCTGGTGATCCTCATGACTCAACCATAAAGTCAAACATTTATTCATCAAGTCAGCTAGAAACTAAAAGAAACTAGTCTATATCCATCAATTTTCTTACAGGGACTAAGTACTTTTATAGTTAAGACTATGAAATATTACAATGCTCCCTTTTCTTCTCGAAGTGTTGTGCAAGATCAGAAACAAATGAGCAAATGAAGGCAGACGTTTTGTGCATTCAAAACAGGAAGAACTATTTTAAAATGTGTGTGTTATTTATCACCACAAATCCACAATGATCCAATTTAATTTCCCTCAAGAAAAAAAAGGAGAAGACGCTTTTCCTGGTATCCAGATTAGTAAATATGCCTTGCTGCGTTGCACTACGAGCCAGACAACACCTGGCAGTTTGGAGGGTTTTCATAAGAACTCAACTGGGCCAAGACGACAGTGACAGCTGGAGGTCAGCCACATTTGTCTGGCGGCATGAGCTCAGGGAAACCAGCCTGAGTGCAGAAAAGCAGACACATCAAAGCTGCCTGGGAACTGCCTTCCCAGCACTCCCTCCCGCATGATGAATTATGTCTCTAATGGCTGGCCCATGCGGTGCTGCACAGCGCCAACTACCAGCACAGCGAATCAGGCTGACACATCAGAGGAGAGTGTCAAGGTCGTGGGCTGTATCCTGGAGCAAGGCATTATTTTTACTTCTACATGAACTTATCCCTCTGAAGCCAAAACCCCCAAAAATGGCAGTTAATCGATATTCTGTATTGTCCCAACGATATCTCTCTTCTCAAAGTGTTCTGTACGTTTAGAATGAAATCTAATCAACTTTATTTCTCCATTTTTATTACTTTGTGCAACAAAGCTGTACAAAAGAATTCAAATCAAATCAAAGTGTATTTATTAAATGCACAGCAATACAGCATGCAGCAGTAGTTGCTGGCAATGAAATGTCTTTTTGACGAGCTCACCGGGGGGGTGAGCAAATGTGGGTTGGGAGAGGCATCTGGCTCACTTTCTCTGCTGCTTCTTCAGCCAGGTATACTGTAGGTACAGATTTTTTCTTTTTCTAAAAAAGAAACCAGCCTTGTATTTCAGCAATTCCTTTTGGACATTCAAAGCTATAAACCCATAATCATCAGTGCCTGCAGAAAGATCCATTTTCTGTATTTTTTATCACTGCCTCCTGCACACTTTGGAGATGCTGGGATCCTGGCTGACTGTGCTCGGTCTCTCACGATTACTAATCGGACATGCTACTCCGATTTTGTCACAGTCTGCTGCAAGGATGTAGTCTGTCCTATCTCAAGTCTGGGCTAAAAATACCTGCTTTGTCTGCACTGGTAAAGACAAAACTTACTTTTCACCACAGAGATCTTGCTGCTGTAAAAATTGTGCTACTGCAAAATCTCACATTTGTACTTACAAAATTGTCAAGTTCATGAATTTGTCATAGTTAACAAAAAAATATATACAACAGCAATTGCTTTCTGCATCACTAGGAGTTAATAACATTTTGTCAAAAAAATATAAATATACTCTATAATAACAGTATAAACAAGTAGGATGATTAAAAATAAACTACAGTATTAAAACAAGTTCAAAAAGAATCAAATACTTAAATTGTGATACCTGTGACAGGACAAGGCAACTAGGATTCTTCACATGTATTTGACTAACTGGACACACAGTTAGGGACACAGCTGAGTGTCTTGGGTCCCACCACCAAGTCCTGCACCTTTACTTTTTTCCCATCAACTTCTGTGCATTAGCAAATAACTTAATCTTTATAAAGACTGGATCTACTCAGCAAATGCTTTCAGTATCACTAGAAGTCATTATCCAGACATTGGAAAGGATCTGTCATTGTGTCTACCGGGGAATATCATATAACTTAGATTCACAGATGTATTTTGCTGACATAGCAATGCTTTAATCAATGGCTTCATTGTTATGTTTTAAATGTAAAAAAAAAATTGAATTCCCATTAAACTAATTGCTGTTATTTGTATGTAGACATGCACAGATACAGATATGTGGGATTCTGGTCACGGCTTTAATTACAATAACCCATGAAACTGTAACTCTTATTTCTGGCCAAGTAGGTATTACAGTCTACCTAAACACCCTGGTATGGATTTAAGCTAATTTTACATATGTCAATATGTCTTATGCAGATAAAGATTTGTAAGGTTTACATGTTAAAATATTCTGGTTGCATCTCTATATTAAGGTTTATATAGACAAAGATCTATACATAAAATATACATATATAAACAAATATAGATTAAAAGCTTTTCATATCAATTTTACAAATTCTACACATATCTTAGTACGGTATAATATTCACATCCATTTCTATAATGTTGGCAATAGTCTAATGGCTGTTGCATTTGATTCACAGAGTTCACAGAGAGCCTTCTTTATGATTTCATTCTTAAAACAGTGCTGGTCTGAAATGAAAGACTCAGTCAGCAGATTCTGTCAGCAGAATGTTAATTCAGACTTAATGTATGCTTCGGCATGTGCATTAACATTCATTTTTTTAATTTTTTTTATTTACTACTGCTAGACCCTCATCTCTATGTTCGAACTGAACTGCTAGAATTACTCATCCTGAATGTGTACGTTTTCACTGATTCCGTGCATTAATGTTTTATCTTATAGTTTTCCCAGAAAATATTAAAATTTACATAATCAGACAAATACAATAAAAACAATCCTATGGGTTTATTACTATAGAACAATTATTCCCCTGGGTTACCACAGAATCAATCTTGAGACATTAAGCACATAGTAAACACACTGTAATTTATGTGCTGCTTTTAGAACACAATATACTGTAAGAGTCCTGTTATAAGCAAAGATAGATTTAAGTGTATTTATGCAGTACGGGCAATTAAGGATGTTTTATTCCTGAGTTCTTCTTCTACAGTGCTTATCTGGGAAACTGAAGCATGATCTTTTTTACTTAGTAAAAATGAAAATCACCCTCCAAAGGAAAAGGCACATTTTAGAACTATGCAGTATGATTACAATCATTTAAAGAACATCTTAAAATTAAAAACTTCTTGAATAAACTGCATAGTAAACCATATCCATCAATACTCATGCTAAACTAATACTGGATATATAACAACACAAACAGAAACAATTTCAGGATTTTCAGCTATTTGTCAAAATCAAAAGCCTGAAAAATGGCAACATTCTTTTTTTACAGTAACACAATGTTTTAGAGACTTCTAGTTAATACAATATACACATTCTTGGTGCATTATAATTACACAAACAGTTGTTTTCAATACAATATTTTAAATCAAAATCGAAAGCCAAAAAATGGGTTCTTTGTACAAAAAAAAGTTAAAATCACAATCTCAACGAGAAAGGCAGAAAGTCTTGAAAACGTGTCTAAGAAGGTGAGGTGTTATCCTAGTCCAGGAATTGGTTTTTATAGGTCCCCATTAAATCACCAATGTCTGTGTATATGGAATAATTCCACTGTGACCACTTAAATGTTACAAGAGGAAACAATGTCAGTTTTTTATCAATGTAAAAAAAGGTTTATAGCCCAAATATCAAAGGGGAGACCCGATAAAAGAAAGGGAGGCATAAAATGCCCAGTGGAAGGAGGGTGTTGAAGATTTGTTCTATCAAGAATCCACTGTCAACGAAAGTAAATTTCATCCCACTCACTCAATTGGAGAAGAGCTTGGAACTCTACTACCACTTAAACAGGTGATGAAAGCTACCATACAGATGAAAAAAAAACAAGGTAAATGATAGTGATGGATTTCCAGTTGAATATTTAAGCATGGTGGACCGAAACTAACACTGTACCTCCACACTCTGAGCGTACAGATCATGAATGAAGACAAAAATCCAGCTGTAGAAATTTCAGAGGTTTCTTTGCTATCTACCGAACAGAATCCCAGTGTAAGTTCTCACATTTAAGACACACATCTGATTTTTACAGTCCAACAATTACTTGAAAAACACTGCAACTAATGCCAGCAATGAATGCAGCAGGTGTTTTAAGGACTGTGACATCAAAACTCAAACCAAACCAAATGGTCTACTATACAATCCTCATTCCTATCATACCGTATGGGAACGAAATGTGGATAGTATACAGGGCATTCTTAAAAGAAATGAAGTTTCTCAACTACTCTCTTTGCAGAAGAATTTATGTATCAATAGGGAAGATGGACCACATTCAGTGCTCTCTCTCAAACAGGCACAGCAAGCATTGATTAAATGCTTCATCTGCAATCATCCCAATTGGTTTAGTCATGTTAACATCAAACAGCTAGTAGTATTAAAACATAAGTTAAATTGCATGGTCCATTTAAAGGTATTAGGTAATTATGTGAATAGATCGTGCCCTGCACATACAGTACTCATTTTATCGACAATAATTGTCAGAGCTTTCATTCATCTTACCCGTGCTATGGTTAAGGAGCTGACAGGCAACTTCCTCTCATAAGTCTTGTCCATTAGAGATGCTAATTCAGCTGTGGAGAAAATAACATTCAGATAAGAAAGAGCCAGATAATTAGACAGTGGTAAACTGATTACCTCTTTTCTTTTTAAATGAAAAACACCACTTAAACATACAAACTAGTGCCAGTAATCCCACCCTTGATTTAATCAAATTATTCCTATCCATGTTGTTACGATTTCCTTATTTTAATACCTGAGAGAAAGCTACCCTACACAGGACTGCTTTGTTTAAAACAAAAGATAAAATAGAAGCTATTCATAATAGTCTAAAGAGAAAACAGAGTGACATAATTAAGATAACAGGCAGTCCTGATCATTTACACGATTGTTTGAATACTTTATATGATACGTTAAGTCATTCCTCTGCATTTAAAAATGTAATTTTATGTATCCACTGAAACCAAATAAAGCTTTTCACAGACTGATGCAATACTTCTAAGATATTAAGATCCTCAACATATGAAAAAAGCTGAGCTGTATAATGACCAAAATGATATTTTTAATAAAAACATGACAATCAAAATTATTTTCTGGTGTGCTGTATTACTTTGTTTTCTAAGCTTCAGACATCCATCCAACTTTCTTATGGTAAATCAGACTAAGCAGCCATGCTTCAAACACAAAGTGATAAGAATTTGAGCTTTCTATTTTATTCCATCAGTGGATTGGGTCTCATGTTAAAAGGAATATGAAACATCCTGATCATGAAAGTGAATAACTAAGATTTGCCCCCTCTCAACTAGGTGGTCTGCTTCTTATGAAGATAAAGTTCTTCTCCAGCTCCACATCCTGCCATCTTCCAGGAAGGTGGGACCACAGAGATTTAACATCTTTTGGACTTTCAAACATCAATTCTGAAAACCTGCCACACTGGATAACAGGCAATATGGAACCTCGTGCTATAATCAGGCTTGCCATCATTACAATAACTTCCATAGGAAAATGTAGAATGTTTCCTTCACGCCTTTTTCTTTCTTTTAAATTTTATGGGTTTAACAAATGACTAATTCGCTGAAGATGTTAATAAACAGCTGAATAATATTAATTTTGTAATAGTTCAGGTGGGTAGCTGCGTCAGTATGCGTAGGCTGCAAAGGAACAAGTAATAGGTTTATTCCATGCTGAAAAAAGAAGAAAGAAAACACAATGTTTCAGCCGTGGAGCCTTCTTCAGGTGTGAGAAAGATAGGGAAGTAAGCAAAGGTAATGTATCAGGAGAACTAAAGCTGGGAGAGAGGAGTAGCGAGGGGCGGTAGCAAGGGACAGAAAGAGTGGCCAATCAAGAGGTGTGAAGTCAGAACAGGTGTAGAGAGGTGTGAAATGAATCCTACAATGAAGAGAGAGAATTTAGAAGAAAGGTAGTCTGTCGTTAAGAGAAGGGGGAAGGTGTGATTCTAGCTGCAGGATAATTTGGGTTTCTGAAGCCTTTCTGATGTATGAGTTCGGAAAACCGTCTTTGAGAACACAGACGGAGACATTAGAGTGGTCATGGCCATCAGAGGTGAAATGAGAAACAATGGGCTTGGAGAGATCTTTAATCTTCACAGCCCTAACATGTTCTCAGAAGCGGTCTCCGAGTCTCCTTTCTGTTTCTCCAATGTAGATGGCTGGGCATTTACTGCAAGAGATACAGTAAATAAGGTTGCTGGAGGTACAAGATGCCATCTGGGTGATCCGGATAATTCCTTAATTTTTTAATGTTAATCAGTGTCTTTGGTGCTCCCCTGTTACCCTGAATTGGATGGGTGGATGGATGAATGGGTGGATAGCTTAATGGAATACTCTGGTATACTACACTAAGCCATAATCTGACCCTGACTTGCACTTTAAAGAAAGTAGAAAAATCTTAATGGTTATTAAAATTACCAACACCTTACAGTAGCAGATCGCCGTGCTTCTTAAAACATATCTATGATTTTGCCAATGATGTCTTCAATGGAATGACATAAAATCAATGTCTACATTGATACATTTACAATTTTTCAACACTGGATTTACAGATTCCTTGAGGAATAAATGACAAATAGTTATCTCCTCTGACTAAATTAAAATTTTTTTGGCATCATTTCAAGTGATGCAAGTGAGGATTAGTGAAATCCACACAAGCAAGACCTTTCAGCAAATTTACTACTACATTGAGGAGAAAATTATAGGGCATAATGTGCCAGTGGAATCTGAGAAAATGGCCTCACTGGAGAAAATTA
Organism: Atractosteus spatula; assembly: GCF_055471065.1. Taxonomy (NCBI): domain Eukaryota; kingdom Metazoa; phylum Chordata; class Actinopteri; order Semionotiformes; family Lepisosteidae; genus Atractosteus; species Atractosteus spatula. The sequence continues at coordinate 53,286,027 of NC_142708.1, read as the reverse complement.
ATAACAGCTTGGACAGATTAGAAATGATTAAATACAGTGGAGAGAAGCTACACACTTAAATACACACACACAAACTTGTCTAACTTATCAAGAACTGTTAAAATGGGGTTTGTGACAGATGATCAATTAAGTAGAACTTAGGCACTTATGTTTAAAAAATAAAAATAGGACAATGCTCATGCTTAATTAGAGGGGAAGTAAACTCACAGTTATTAATTTCAAGTACCAATAAAGCAAATAATTCATTAACTACTGTTTGAGTTAAAAATAACTGCTTAGGTACAAACAATACAATTGATTTTTACAATACATCACCTAAAGACCTGAGACCTAAATGGCACATTACAAAAATGTAATCCTGCAGAAACAAAAGAAAATTCAAGAGAATGATGCCAACAAGATGATGCATCCAAGCCTACAGTACATGTACATCGTAAAATATACTACTGACAGTTTATTTAATTGAAAAATAATCAAACGGGACTGCTTTGAATTACTTCAGGCTATTAAGTCAGAATGCATTTATTTCTTTCAATATGAAAATGATTTTTAATTATCATTTTAATTCAGTTTTCAATTACAGAACCAGTCACTAAATGTTAGAGTAAAGGTCTGTGCTGTATTTAAAGTTTAATGTAAAACATTTTAGTTAAAAGAGAATTGCCCAATACCAAGGAAGCATTTTGTCTTTTTCAATTCTGTGACTTTCATTTCAGAGAGGGAAAATGGACACAAGATAAATACCGGTATTTAACATCACTAAATCTAAATTGTGTATCACCAGCAAATGAAGACTATGAGATCAGATATTCTATTATTTTTATAAATCTCTTATAACAGATTCAATTTATTCTCATTTTGACTGCAGATCTTCCTTGTCTCAAACCATCAAGTCCAAACAATGTAGGAAAAAACGTCAAAACATTTACCTAGGCATGAAATGGGCACTTAACATTATAAAAATGTACACTTCTCTTACTTAAGACATATGGATAAAGGGAAACTCCAGACTTTTTCTTTATAAAGGGCAAAAAAATGCTGTTACAGTGTATGATACAGAAAGTGCAGACATCTTACCATCAGAGGAATCAGGGCTTTCTCTGAACTGCAGAGTATGAATACTGACAAACAAGGCATTAAAAGTAATGTATTGTCTGGGATACTGACAGCTTCATTGATTGAATATTTAACTTTTTTGAAAAAGTATATTAAAAATTGTTTCTTAAAAATGAGATCAGATTAACATGGGTTCTTAATATTAAATCCCAATACAAAGTTGTTGTATTGAGAAATTGCAAAGCTCACTCAATAAAAAAAGATTTTTGTCTGGAATGTGAAAGAAGCATCTCAGATCCCCATGACAGAGAAAGAACCAAGCTCAAGAAGGAAGAGAAGGAAGATGAAGCTATGGACAGGCAGAACAGACAGAGAATGAAGAGAGAGAATCAATACCCTTTCTTGTACAGTAATACGAGACTTTCAGAAATACCTCTCGGATGTCTAGATAAAATAATGTATGTGCTTACAAAGCCTTTTTCTCAAATGCAACAAGACGTGACTAATATCCCCAAGATGCCTCTTTCTGTGTACTTTGGTATCTGAGTTACCCAGTTTGATAATAGACAAAGAATGGTGAAGAAAAGCATTCTGAGCATTCTGTGTTGTGCATTTATGTATTATTACTGTAGATACAAATATTCTAGAAGTTTAGATCTTGTTGAGCACACAGGGAAATAAGCAGTATTCTAGACAGGAATGCTTAATGTATAGCAAGATTCATCCAAGGTTTGTCAGTTTCTTAAGGAATTAAAGATTGTTCAAAGAATTTAATGCTTAAAATTATAAGAATCAACAGATATTATAGTTATTTTTGTTGGTTTTATCTCTCTGCACATTTGTGCTTTACCTTGACACTGTCACAAGAAATTTTAACAATGTGCAAGTCAATAATTTTCTCTTTGGTGCATCCTATAGATGTATTTAACTTTTCATATTAACATAATTCAGATTCACTTTGTGGTAATACTACAGAACAAAAACTTCAGGGGAAAAAGGTTAGGTAATAAAGAATGAATGTGTGGTTGTCTGTTGAGTAGCTTGTCTTTTTAAAGCTTATTAGTCTTGAAACCCATCAAATTGTGTTTTTAAAGCAGTGTGCAGTAGCTCTGCCAGCTAACTGGATAAAATCACTTTCTTTTCTTCACTTGGCTTTTCCAGCAGGTGTGGAATTTTTTTTACAGCACTGCCAGCATGCATTTGCTCAAGGTTCCCTTAACACTGCAATTAAAATTTGTGTGATGATGGTAAAAAAAAAAAAAGTGCCTTAGGACGAGCACACACAGAATTACCCCCGCAGTAAGGCTTGTGAAATTCACTTATCCTAATTAGGCCATTAACATTCAGAAGCTCCACCATTTTGCATTTGCAGAAATACAGAAATAGGAACTTGAAAACAGCTGGCACAATTTGGGACAGCTTTATATACTCTTACATCATATGAATTCAGTTCAGTACGAATGTCACCTATGTACAGTACTAACAATTTTCATAACTACTCCCACTGCATTTAATGGAATGAAAATGCATCAATCAGTTTATCACCCACGTGAGAAGGTCTGACTGGCACTTTTGAGGTCTTCAGTGTATATCCCAAATTAAAGTGTATATAGCCACAGCAAAGTTTATTGATAATCCATGCATGTTTTTGTGTGACTTAAACATCACCAACTAGAGGGCTAAAAACTATTAGATTTTCCATAAGATATCAAATTGGATCATTTCCATCAGAGTTATACATCTACTCAGAAAAACGTAGAGGGACTCCGTACCTTATCATACTAATACCTTTGTGAAACATTGGACTTTCTTGCAGATGGAAAGTTTTTTTGAAAAGCCCAAACCTGGCTTGTGTTAGAAGCAGGAGTTTGGAGAATGGTCTTAAAAATGTCCGTCATGTTTCCTGAATCGCTGCATAAATTACATATTGCATTTTTTATGGTAATGTCATTTTGTTTCCATGCTTCTAAGTATGTTTGCAGAGGGCCTCATTTTACAGAACGATGAAATTCACTGGTGAAAAAAACAGAAAACTAAAGGTCATATAGTGTTTGGACAGCAATATAGTCATCATGGAGAAACCTGCTGGGTGAGCAAATGATGACAATTTTGATAGGTAGAGGAGAAAAGGTGAGTTAATTATAGCATAAGGAAAGCTAAAGACAAGAAGGAACTCAAAATCAGACCCTTGTAGGCATTATCGTTATGGTTTTGCCTTTTTATTAGCATAGCACTTTGAAAGTAAGTGTGGGTTCATGAGCAAGTAATGGATGCTTCGATTCTTAGCAGGCGTCTACATTTCTGCAGCATGAAATTTTGATATTCTCGAGTTAATTACAAATTAGGTGAGAAGCTGAAAACCAGAATAGTGCACTCAGAATTAAAAATATTTACAAAATAGGAAACTGCGTGGGATTGGTGTTTTAAAGCAGAAGCACCTGAATAGCTGGGAGAAGCTCTTAAATTGGCCCAGTTAAGATAATAACCAGCTGGTTTAGTTTATTAAGAACCAATCTGGAATGAAAACCCACAGATACAGCAGCTCTCCAGGACCAGGACTGGTGCTTTCAATCTATCCTTTGTGCAAGGCAATGCTGCCCTCTGTTGGTGACCAGGAGATGTGCACACAGCGGAAAAATGTTTACATCCATTTTGGTACGGCAAGCAGAAGGAACACAGATTACAAATTCATAATAATATATACTGATTAGAGCAAAAGAAAATTTAACACAGGGCGAGGCTGTTTCCTTCTAAGAAAAAATGGTATTGCTTGACAGTTGATGGATGGATGATCACAGCACCACCAAGATAGGGATGTGATTAGTTAGGCTTTTCCAGCTTTTTGGCAATCTGCAACTCCTGAAAGGAACATTAGTGAGAGATATTCCTCTCCTCTAATCAGCATCTAATCTCTGCCAAGGTTCTATTTTAGAATATTTGGAAATTCAAAATTAAGTGATCATATACAGTAATAAAAATAATTGCCTATTCCATTTTCAACGACATGCATAACTTATAAAGATACAGGTTAAAATTAAGGCTGACAACAAAGAATTTGTTTTTCAGATTTTATCTTCAATTTAGTTCTGCATTGTAAAAGAAAGACTTCATATCACATTCAAATTATTTTAATGATGCAGAGATAATGATTGACACATTTTTTACTTATGGTGATGTAAAAGTATTTGCAATGGGTGTTGTCTCACTCAGTCCTGGCAAAGAGATCTTTACTATTCTGAACAAGCTGGCCATCATTTTCTTGCTCTGCAATAATCCATCAGTTTTCAACACACTTGGTGCTGTATATTATGCAGATATAAATGAATTAATTTTTTTAACCTTTTTCTGAGTGTGGTTACTTTCTTAACATTGATCATTTTCCTCCAGACATCTCCCTGGGTAAAGGATATTTATGCTAATAAAACTCTTCTTTTTCACTTTCCTGTCACACACATTATGCAACATTTCAATGGGGCTGAACTTAGAGGACAGGACAAACAGCCCCTCAATTGTTCTTTCTAATTTAAGTAATTTAGGTTGAGAGCAAGCACAGTATGTATAAGGGTCATCCTCACAACAAAAATATATTTTTTCTAGGATGAAATGTGTCAGTGAATACAATTACAAGGTAACTTGTAGGAATAAACTAATATTGTACCTTCAGTTTTCATTTTTATCTCCTATTTATGCATGTACAGTAAAGGATAATCCTAAAACCTTTGCACCTACAGTATGTCTTTTACTGCAGCTATGACAGTATTGTAAGGGACGTTAGGTAAAATCGCTACAAATAAGAAAATATACAATGATCTTACACCGTATTTCATATCATAAGATACTGCACATTTAACAAAGAAATTGAATGTTAACAGAAAATGCACCAAAGGTCGATGTTTTTGCAGGATTGGATTGCAGGTAACAATCAGCTGAAATATTGATAGCGAAAATTGATTCTCTGTTACATTTGGTACCCAAGTTTAATTTATGTTTCAGCAAGTGTAACATTGCTTGAACATACCCAGGTTTTGAGGGTCTTTCTGTCTCCCTTCCCATTTTGCAGTATCTGTGTATGCCGGTGACAGAAGGTATCTTCTAGCTAGAAGAATAAAAGGACAATATAACACAAGTATCCTCAAAAAGGTACTGGGAAACAAAGACACAGCTGTTACTTTTGCATTTAAAGTTAAGCAATTTGTGATCGCATTTGTGATCATAAGATTAATATGAATGATAAATACAATATTTGGAACGTTTTGTTTTTAGATAGTTGCACTGATGCTTTTGATCACATCAGAACAAGAACATACTTTGTGTTCAACACAGAGATTTCAGGTTACCTAAAGTAAATTTGAGACATTGAGTGCAAGTCATTTTGTTGCATATCCCTTTCTAACAAAAACTGCATGAAACTGGCGACGCATTGAGCTCACCAGATTTTTTTTGCAAAAAGCTGTTCTAAGCTGTTCTGTTGCAGTCAGTTTGAGTTCTTGCCAATGTTCCGATTTATTTTTTTCTTCGATCGTGTAAAATACGCGGTCCGTTAAATTTAAATTTGGAGACTGACCTGTCTGACCAATTGTTGTTGACTGACTAATTTTAAATGTAACGGAGAAATGTTACTGCCATCACTAGTTACATCATCAATGAAGGCGAATGAGGCAGTCCAAGAGACGGCTAAACGTTGAACATCGCACAGCATTGAACGTTACCTGGTGCTGCATTGCACACAGAAAATAACACGTATCCTTGATCTTACCCTAACCGCATGCAAAACTATCATCCTTATCAACCAGTATTAAAGAACCTAAACGAACATTTCTGTTAATAAAATATTAACCTCTGGAGTACCGACGTCTTTACTACTTGGTAAAGGGACTGTCGCTATTACAGCTAGGTAACTACCAGCAATAATTTGACATTGAAAATCTGAAATAAGAAGCAGTAGGAAAAAGATCAACGCTACTATTGTAGCTTATTTAATTCCCCATATTTAGCTATATTACCTGTTATACTTTGTGTTGCATACTTTGTTAAGCACCTTGTAGACAAAATACAGCGTTGTAACATGGAAGCAGCCATTTTGGAATGAAGCAATTTTTGATGACGCAAAGGGTGTAAATGACCTTTTAAAAATAGGTGGCTCATGACACCTACAGAAATGTACACATCAAAAGTAAATAACTACATTTAATAAAAACATGAATATCCACGAAGTTTTTGAATGTAAAACGTGTTTTTTTTCTTTCTCGGATCGTTTAAATAAAGTGTGTCACCCCCTCTAAACAATTGGTACAGGCACAGAACAGCATGGCGTTGAGAGGGATGGGGGTTTGTTTTAGGAATCTTCTATGCAATGTCAAACGCAAAGCTTTTCATTCTGGTATAAAGCCATCAGAATGCTGGACTTGCAGATTAGGCGGTACGTGATTTACACCTTTTTACGGTATTGAAAAGTTTAAGTTAACACTATGTGTAATGTGTGTTTGGCTGGACTTGAACTTACTGTACGAGTGCAGTTATTGTTTCAACGTATGTATATAATGTAGGTATCGGATAAACTTCTGAAGAGTACGCAATTTAAATTTGTTTCGTAGGAGAGATTTTAAGAATTTTTAGTATTGCCAGTTGTTTTCGTCTTCCTTATACAGTAGGTGATATATCTGCTTTCTTGCATTCAAGAAGACTGCATTCTCAGTCTTACTGTTCAAAGCTAGATCAAAGTCAAATTGTATTGTAATTTTGTAAATCATCAACCCAATTTTGCCATTTGTATGCGTAATTGGAAATTATGCCATACTGTGTATGGTGTATGTATCTATTTATGTTGTTTGTAGTAAATTTACTACGACAAATTGATGAGTAGCAGGCTGATCATATAGTGTAATGTGGTGTTTTTCCCACTGTAGTGGTACAACTGTGCATTCACAGTATTAGTATTCCATCTCTGAAAGTTCCCACCCTGCCTATCCCATATGTTATCCTGGGTTTCTCAGATATGCCCAAATTATGTTATTAGGCCACCTTTTTAGCTGTCTAGACAACCCCAGTATTCCCCCCAAAAATCTGAAGCTTCCCCTGGTGCAATTACTCTTCTTATATTCTCCCTTGTTTTCATTTTGTCACAAAAAAGGTTAGAAAAACCTAGCACCATTTGAGAGCACAAATCAAGTTGGCTCAAAAGCACTAGAAGAAAAAACACATCATATACCATTCTGGATCCATTTTGTTGTCTTTTCAGTCAAGTCAGTAGTGGACATTTGGGCAATATAAAGTAAAAAATAAAACAACTAACTATTGAATAATGTAAAATTGATTTTTTTAACAAATAACAATGCTAAGATAGTATTTAGGATTTTCATTGTTGTATTCAATGTTAAATAACGACATTCTAATCTTTTGTATTATAATTTAATTTATGTTTGCAGCAAAACGGTACTTATTGTCAGAGGATGTTATACGACTACAAGAATTCCAACAAAGAAAAATAGCAGTTGCTCACCAGACATATGGCAATAAAGGTAACTATTATACTTGGGATATTCAGACAGGGATTAAAGATTTCTTGCACTGGATCCAAGTTACTCCCTTTCCTTTTGGCGCAGGGTGTTCTTTCTACTGTACATTGTATCCTTTTACACTTAGAATTTCTTATTGCATTTGAAATAGTTATTTCTTACTGTTTAATTTATTTCATTTTAATATACAGTAGGTGAGTAGCAATAATTAGAATGCCTCGCAGAAGTATTCTCCCATTGATTCCTGTTTTGTTTTATAAGTGATGTATACACATTTAAGTTACATGTTAATCAAAACTTCAAAGCTTAAGCTGGACACTTTTATTGCTGAACAAAGTTAAATGTCAACAAATCTGTGCAGAAAAAACAAAAACGAAAATATTGGTTTATTATGATAATATTAGTGAAATATAAAGTATTCACCTATTTGCTATGACAAACCTATATTGTATATACTGTATATTATATATATATATTAGTTCAGGTGAACACATTACTTTGGCAAGTCACAGATATTTGACTGGCCTCTGGGTGCAGTAATCATGGTTCATGTGATTTCAGAATAAATACACCAGGCTCTTAAAGATCCCTCAGACTTTATAGAATCATAGATTCATCTATGAAAGCCAAAGTGATTTGAGATACATTTTAGGGATAAAGTTGTGCAAAATCTTAGGAGAAAGATATAAAAACTTTCAAAGATACTAAATGTTGACATTGAAGGTGCATTCTAAAACTAACGAGTCACTAACTAGACGAACTGAGTACCTGGGTGAGAGGAAACTAGTGAGGTTACTAACGTCTTTCGGAGTTGATATGTCAACAATATCCCGACCACTCAACAAAACTAGCCTGCATGGCAAGACTGGAATACGCATCTCAAATCCCACATGCAATTTGAAAGAAAGCATTAAAGTGATCGCACTTCCCTTATATGATATGTCACACAATGCCTGCCATGTCTGTGCCAAGCCTTGACATTGTGGTGTTGGACTTTCGTCACTTGACACTCAGTTAATCCTATCTCTTTGGTCCCATAAAGAAGCGTGTGTCCAGCAATTTAACACGCTCCTGAACAATTTCAGAGATTATGTGGAGAATTCTTTATGTATAATAAAGAGTTAGCGTTGGATATACCTGTAGCTGTCTGCACATAAATGCATCACGTTGGGAGCTTTTGTTGCCTTATTTATTGAAACACTCTCATATCCAACAAAATTGATTTACTTTTGCTTTTTTGTGCTTCATTATTTTTCAGAACAGTATTTTCAGAAGTTAGAACAAAAGATACAGCGAAATGACCTCATTCTGAAAGATGAATTAAAATTGCTCTTGCATCTGTGCCAAACCCCGGATGATGTAGAAATGGCAAAGAATGTAATATACAAGTAAGTTCTTGAGGAAAGTTATTTATCACAGATGCTGAAAGGGTAGCACTGGATTGCTGCCATCTAAAATCTCAGAAAACCTGTGCTTTTTGCATACAAATTAATTGGAAAGGTTCAAAGAAAAGAAAAACGTTGAAAAGAATTACCATAACATCACCCCTTAATTGTGAAAACAAAACTTGGATCTTTTAATTGTTTTTAATTGTTTTTGGTCTCTTAATTGTATGGGTAAGTGTATTTGTCTAGTTCCATAAGAAAATGTGTATTAATATATACTGAACAAATGCATATTCAAATAAAATATATAGGATGACTATAATTGATATGAGTCACAATTCCAAATTACTGGGTGTTGTAATGTTACAGATCATCACACTTACATAAAAGTGTCCTTTTGAGGAATGAAGGAATGCAGTTTTTCTCTCCCAGGCAAAACATTTCCAATTTCAGTGTCAGCAGTGCTGAGCAAACTTGGAAGTTTTTTTTTTCAGGGGTCAGTTCAAGTTTACTAAAGAATAGGTTATATACAAGGCTTTTTATTAGCTTTGTTTAGATTGACCAAACCTGTCTTTTAAGACATGACAAGGTATTTAAACACGGTTGTTTGTTTTTTTTTTCCTAGGAAAAAACAATACTGAAGAGCAAAATAGCAAAAATGAGACACATACTGGTTCATCATGTCTTGAAAATTTAGTACACTTTAAGCTAACTGAGCTTATTTTTTTTTCTGTGTTATGGTTTGCTTTTTCTCTTCTAGGTACCATGATGAGAACAGAAATTTTGCTTTTGGAGAATTCAAGTTTGGGCCTGTCTTTGTACGACTGTGCTATGAGTTGGGTTTAGAAGAAACTGCAGCCGAGCTCATAAAAGATGAGGTGATCCTTTCATTAGAAACCCAGATTACATATTCATCAGCTCTTCATATGTTTCTTAATCATCACCATCATGTGAATTAATGCTGTTATTATCCTGATCAATTTCTATATGGTCTCCAAAGTATTTATTTTTTAAAATATATTGCTTGCAGGATTTTTTTTCTTCAAACTCGGTGTGTCATTTATAAATGTTCACAAGACCATGTTGTTCTGTACTGCACCCTACATTTTGTATGGAACTGGATATTTTCATCCCTTTGCAGTATAGTTTTTAGTATGCTGTAAATCACTAAATTGCATTCATTTAAAATGGTCATTAACCTGTGTACGTCTGTGCTATGTCACTGAATATTAATGGATTTGTTTAGTAAATTTGTAGTGTAAATTTCAGTGTCTTGATGAATCATTGTCTCAAACTATTTTTTCAAAATCTCTATTATGTGGTTCATCTGTCTTCTCATTATCACGCCAGCTTTTCATATTTCTATTTTCTTCTAGAACATTCTTGTATCATCTATAAACTGCCCCATTTATCATACCTATCCTAGTTTATCAGTACCTTTAATGCCTTTGTAAGTCTTGGCAGTGTAACAAGGAACAACTATATGCATTTCCTGTGGTATCTTTATATTGTTTGTCATTGTAATTTAGTTCTTGCACATATTGAATGTTATTTACTTGAATATGATCCATTCAGCTATTTTCTGGTAGCGTCACTCATTTTAAGAATGCCAGTCCATCACAGAGCACACGCAGACACACATACTAAATCCACGGCCACTTTTCCCAGAAGCCAGTTAACCTATCAGTATGTCTTTGGACTGTGTGAGAAAACTCACGCGAATACAGAAAGAACATACAAACTCCATGCAGACATGACCCCAGGTATGGAATTGAACCTAGGGCCCCAGCGTTGAGAGGCAGCAATGCTAACCACTGTGCCTCTGTGCTACCCATTTATTCAGTATTCTGGTTTAAAATATTTTAAACTAACTCAAAATGCAGCTTCCTCAACCAGTAGATATCATTTCCATCTCAAGAGAAGTGGAATAGTTTTTGCAAGATGTCTGTTTAAAAGATTATCGCAATTTGTCATCATGATAACCAACAGAGGGAGCTGTTGTTTATAAATGTTACTTCTTAAACAGTTGCTTTCATTCAACAGGAAAAATAAATGTTAAAAGATGTACAGTATATAAAAAGGGTATATATTTTTTATGTCTTAATGGTCATTTTTTATTTGAGGAAAAAACAGAGCTGTAAATGATTTTTCTCTAGAGAGAGGGATAGGCAAACTAAAATAGTAAGTAACACTAACAAGGTCAGTTTAAGAACCTGTTCACTTCCAAGCATTTTTCTTCAGACACAAGAACAACATGGTGAGAGATACTTCAGTTTTCAACAACCACTTTTTCACTGTAATCCTGAGATTTATTTATCAATTTATGAATTTCTTTTTGAATTATTTACTGTTTACATTAGGTTTGTTTTTCTGGAATCTGTTCAACACATCTAATGTAATGTTTTTTTTTTTGCTTTTCTATTTAAGGCTCTAAAAGGATTCTTTTCAGACTCAACTTCCTTCAACATTGTGATGGACATGTTGTTTATGAAAGGATGCTACGAGAGTAAGAAATCTAAGTTTTAATACCTCTGACTCCACCCCCGCACCAAAAAAAACATTTGTTTTGCCTTTCTATCAGGAAATAATGGGGGGAGTGCCATAACCTGCCTCCTGTGAAATCAGACAAGGATGTAGCAGCTAACTTTGTGTACGTTGTGTGATTTACAGTAAGTCGGCAACAATTTAAAAAAAGATTAAGTTCATAACCTCTGCAAATGTGATTTAAGTTGCTAGCAAAAAATAATTGGAATCCTGCAGAGCTGACTGTACTGTCCCGATGGGTAATCCTAATTGTGTAAAATTGCATAAGTCATGATTCTTCATTTCTATAATTTTTTTAAAGTGAAATGTTTATAAGGTCAAGTGTTGCCTGCGTTTTTAGATTTATGCTCCTTCCCCAACTTTAATTATCAAATAGAAAGTCACCTTGAAAGGGATTAATCCATTAAATTCTGAAACATCTTAAGGGAAGAGGCTGAAATGTTTGTATTACAGGTTTGGACAGCATGATTATAGCATGCATCACACAGGTTTATCTGAGTTGAGATTCCCCAGTTAGAGGAGAACAATTAACTGGTTAAAATATGTATATGCATGGAGTTCTATCATCAGTACCTTCCTGAAGTAGATTTAAAATAAGCAGGATCTGGATATTGCTTTTGATGCACAGTCTGCTACTAAATATTTTTAATCAACTCCAGTAATGCAAATGTATGTTAGCTTTATTTGAAATTCCATTTTAGTGAAGCTTAGCATCTCCATTTAAATTGGGTGCCAAAGGTTTTAAAGGAAGATAACAGACTGCTCAAAACTTGAACTTGGGTGGTGTTCCCTGCTGTAACAAAAGCTGGAAGATTCAGCGCGTGAATGAGCACACCTTCAGTTCTGTTGACTTGGAAAACAGGAAGTTCTTTCCTGTTAGGATTCCCTGGAGCTCAGACATTGTGTAAGAGCGTGGGCCTTCTCACCAGGACATTTACCTCTGCTGATGGGCTGATATGAAGCCCATATTAATTTCTTCATTAACTTGAAACCTTTTCCCATGTAAGCAATTCCAAACCAGAGGTACATGTAATCCACTATTAGAGTGGGCTTTGCAGATCAATTAGAATTCATATGGTTTCAAGCCACAATATAATATGCTGCCTTGACAGAGACCATGTACTGTATTTGTTGTTCTGTACTACTCCAAGAACAAAACACCCCAAACCACAGCAAGGATTTGTTTGGCTTTGTGCATAAAGCAGGGCCTGATACTGACATTCACACAGAAAGCTGATGTTCATGTTACAAATGCAGATGTGTTATTGCAAAATAGGCATGCTCCTTTAAATATAATGGGGAGCTGAACCACTCCAGGTTTTTAATGATATTTCTTTACATTTCCAGGTGCTTTGGAGGTTTTGATAGAAATGAAGAGGCAGGGGCTACCTTTCAATAAGGACACATATACACTGGCATTTGCAAGCTGCTATAAATTGGTGAGTGCCGTGCAGTAGTACATCCAGGGGGCTTATTTTTAATATGTACCAGAATGAATAGTCATAAAACATTGTCTTAACCAAGGGTTTTTATCATTTTCCTTTGTCACACTGTCCCAATTTATTTTTAAATACCTTCTGTTTTGTAAGCATTGTAAGCACTTAAAATAAAACTTGATTCTTTTGGTAAATCAAGAAAAATAAATAGTCATTACCTAGTACTGAACAGGAGTATTTTAAGGAGATTTTGATGCATAATGTTTAGGATCAGAAAGTTTAAATGCAAAGCTGGAAGAATATGTGCCTTTTATATGTGCTGTTGTGGGTTGACAGAACACCCCAGAGTCCTTCAGAATCTGCACAACTCTCCTGGAAGAATCACAGATGAAGGGAAACGTGGTTCCCAGGCGTGCTTACTGTTTTGCAGTTGCCCTAGCTCTTAAACAGGTGGGTCACATGTGCTTCCTAATGTCTGGTCTCTATTATAATTTCTATGATTTGGAAGATTAGGGTTAGTCAGTTCTGCAACCTTATCTAACTAAAGTATTCTCAATGTGTATTGCTGTATTAAAAATGTTCAGTAATTAAAAGGATGTATACAGTTAAATGTATGAATATCATAGAGGGTGTATAATATGTTATGCAGTTTGTCAGCCAACATAAGTTTGTGAGCTGTCTCTGGAGCGCATTTTTAAACAGTTAAAAAATGCGCTCCAGAGACAGCTCACAAACTTACGTTCAGTTATAAACTGTAACTGGTTGTGTGTTTTATAAGGCTCTTCATTTAAGAGAAAATTATTTATTTTGCTGTTAATCATATTAGGTGAAGTGGAGATTTCTCAGCATTGTTGCTGTGAATTGATTTGGCTGTGCAAATATTGTGAGGCTGTGCTTACCTGAAACCAGAGAACAACTTTATTGAGCAATGAATCATATTTGTTTTTATAATGTTGCTGTATTACACATGGACCACATGAATAATTAGTGTAATTAAATATATTTTAGCAAATATATATAATATATTTTATACTATATAAAAGTAATAATAACAATACTAATATAAGAATACTTAATAATTTAATTATTATTATATGTAATAAGTAATAATGATATTGAAAAATGTTTGACACAAAAGAGAAATGCTATGCTTTACTATGCAGTGTACTGTAACCATAGCTATGTGATAATGAAACTTTCAATTTCAGGAGGATGTTGAAAAAGCAAGATACTTTTACTCACAGATCATGAATACCGAGAGCAAACTTTGCCTGAATCTTAAAGTAAGTCTTTTTCATAGAGTCTGCAATTGTAACAGCAGATTTGGCAACAGTTGAAAACACCAAGAACTAAAACTGTGTGCCGGCATCTGTCCATGGTTGTGTAAAAGCTTGCTATAGTCTAAACTCTTATAGTGAGCAGAGCCATTTGGCAAGTTTTTTTTATCCTTCTGTTATTTCTGTATTTGCAGTCCTTTCCTAAATAGAATGACATCACTGTGACCTCTTCTGTCATCTCAAAGTTTTTGTCCCATATCAGTTTAGATTTTTAAAAAGAAAAAACATTCCATCACCCACCTGAGTGAAATTAATTAGATGTTATGCACCTGCAGCCCCACCACACAGCAGTTTAAGTGGAGAAGTGAGAAAGTTTAATTAAGGGAGGCCTGATTGTACAGTTCTAGATTGGAATTTAACCAGCAGCCTTACTCTTTCAATAGATTCATGGGATCTTAAATGACCAAGTGGTCAGGAACACGGTTAAATGTCTTAGAGAATGCACTTCCTATAGAATCCATAAATGGATTAAATTAGATTACATTTCTCCTTTTAAAACATCTTTCTCTTAAGAAACTAAAGGTCGATGATTCTTGCCGGCTTATTGAGAACTGTAAAGAATTTGAAACCTGATATATTTTAGTACATAAATCTGAACTTTGTTGGAGCAGCATATTACTTTGTGTCATCAGTATTAAACCACAAGTGTTGATAAAGTTAAATCCAATACAGCCTCTTCTGTGCAGGTTTTGGTTATTGTCTTTTGTGTTTAAGTTTAATTCTGTTACCATGTTAAAATGTTCAAAAATGCCTGCATGACAAAAATATGTTTGAAATTCTTCATCGTTAGCAGGTGGCATTTATTTTAGAGACTAGCTTTTAAAGTCAGTTGGGGACAGTAAAAAAACTTGGAATTTTTGGACAAACATAAGTTCTTACATTACTTTATACGTTCATACATTACTTTAATTGTGCCAGTCAAAAAACATCATTTAAAAATCTCCCAGTTTTAAAATAAATTATTGTGTTCCATGCTGCAATTCAATACTTCTGAATGAAACATTTGTGATTGATTCTGTATTCAATGGTAGGACATCTGAATTTTTTAGAATGTGTAATATTCTTTTAGTAATCAATATTAAATCCTTACAGATCTGTTCAAATGCATGGTTCAGTTCTATGAGGATCTATAAAATGTCATCAATTATGGTTGATTAATTAAACTTATGCTTGCCAGGTCCTACTGTTGGCCATGACGGGAGCTGTGAATGATCTCCTCTCTTTCCTGACGTCTGCAGTTCTGTCTGATGTTCCGAAATTTGTAAGAAGGCCTGAATTCTCTCAGGAAGTGGTAAGTTGCCAATACCAGTCAACTAGCCTGGGGACATATAAGAGCAAATACATTTTAAATACAACATGCATGTATTTAGAATCAACATAAGTTTGCTCTTGCAGTTTCACAAGGGGTCTGAAAAGATCTCCTTCTGCCTTTTGCCTGTTTAATCTCAAAGTTAGCAGCTATAGACAGCTGTTTCACCATTCTTGCGGCTCATCAGCTGGACATAGCTAACACCGAACACTGATACAGTGGTATACTGTTTGTGCCTCTACATCTCTTTAGATAGGTCTGGCCCCATCCCCATTGTGAAAGTACAAGGGCCAATTATTATTCTCATTATTCACGTCAGCTGCATGCTCTGAGACATGTTCCTTGTAGGCTATATATATATAACTATATGTGTGCTATTCTTGATCTAAAAAGATGATCAGTTTGTCACAAGAACATAGAAAGCCTACCCTACCCTAGTTAGGACGGATCTTAGCTTAAGAAAAGAGCAGTGAAAATCCCTTTCGTATCTATTTGAAGATTGATGCCATCCAAGACCGGACCAAGAGTATCCCTGTGCTGCACAGCCAAGTGAAAGGGGCTTTGGCCAAGCTGCAGATGTCAGGTCAGGTTACCGCACTGAACCTGGATGAAATGCTGTGTCACGTTCCCAATGCTAAGAAGAAGCCTTCTGTCACATTGGATCAGAGAAAAAAGAGCCGAAGGACATTCAGACCTCTGCAGTCCGTGCTGTTGTCCGAGTAGCATCTATCTGCAAACAAGACCCACTTCTGTGGACATTTCAGTGGCAGCGTAGTGTTGAAAGTACTAAAATCAGATGAAATGTGCAGGATTGTGGTTGATGTTTTGGAGAACTTGGTTTTTCGTTTTATTTTCCTCTCACAGGAGGTTTCTGCAATCTTACAGAAAAGGTAGTAACAAAAAGTTATTTTTCTGTAAGAGCTGAGGTTTAAAACCTTATAATGGTATTATATAGCTAACAGTTTCTTAAACTGTCAGTGTTTCCTGCTCCCTTTCTTCAGAAAACATTCATTGAGATGCTATGGGAGATAGTTGTTAAGCAAACCGCACAAAAATGCTTATTATGCTTGTACAAAATTGCTGCAACTTTGTCAAGTTAATTCTGGTAATTTAGAAGCTGGTAATTTAGAAACTTGTTATTTAGAAGCTGGTAATTTAAAACTAATTATTTTGTAATAAATAAAATGTGTAATTTATTAACTTTGTCAGTAATTAATCAGCATCAGTGTGGTTGAACATTAACCTGTTTGGTTCAAAAAGAAGACAAATGTTAAAGGACAGGAGAATACACTTAAAATCGACTGTGATATTAGAGCAGGTCAGTGTTCTGTGATTGTACCAAATGAGAGAATGATGCTCTGTATTCACATCATTGAATGATTGTGAATTCCTTGTTTTCAAACCAAGAAGTATTACAATTTACATTTGCAAATAGCAGAATCTCCATAAGAGCTGTGGCACTGATACTGCAATAGAGCAGGTTAGAATGACTGCAAGTGACCAAGGAATAGGAATATACAGTATTGTGCTACATCTAAAAATTCTGTTAAATGTAAATTGCTTGGCACCTTTTAAACGCACACAGTATCTACCCTGTCCCCTCAGCAAAAGGGGTTTTAAAATAAATTTCTTCTGGGTTCATGATGATAATTTTTTGTTTTCAAGACATTAAAGTATTAGATTATTCATTTACAATGGCCCTGTCAACTTCTTTTTGAGCTTATGAAACAGTTTCAGGACCCTAAAAAAACTTCCTAATGTTTTTTGAAAAGTTTTCCCTTCCCAGTGAAAGTTGGGACCTCACAAACTTACCACAAACATCCACTTCAAATCAACCAATATAAAGCAAGTTCCATCCACAAAACCCACACACACGTACAGTACATACACTATATGTACACTATATATTTACATACTGTATATATAATACAATAAGCTTGCAGGACTCTTTCCTAATACACAACAGTAGTAAAATTTGACAATGACTTGAAAATAATTCAAAGTATTGTCCAGTGGTTGAAGGTCCATAATTACTGATGCTGACAATTTTACTCTTGATTTAAGATGGTTCTTGCCTATATTTTCTAATTTCATGTACACTTCTCTTTTAAAGGAACCATTGCTGAAAACTGCTTTGGACTCATTTTGGTCTCAAAATGATTCATTTTTTTAATTACATCATGTTCCATTAACCCTAGGGTTTGGCTAAAGTGGGTCTATTGTGGTTTGGCTTAGAATTAGAATGGACTAAAAGTCTAGCGACATGTTCACTGTTAAGGCGATTCAAGAGGTCTGTGACCTTTCAGGGGCCCCTGTATTCTTAGCTAAACAATTGTACACTAATGTAGACTCTATTGGTGTAGAATAATTTTCTGAGCTGAAAATGTCTTAAAGAACATCAAACTTTAAAATCTCTCAGAATATGTTACTGTTCACAACAAGCATATCATTTTCTCTGCAAATGCTCTTTTACAGTACATCGTGAGGATTTGTTTTTCATTCTACTTGAGCTCCTACTTACTGTACCTGAATGAGATCATATTATCTTAATTGGACCAATTTAACTATATTAAATCATTTTTTTTCCTAGAAAACTGGAAAAAGTAATTTAAAGAGGCTAATAGCTAATGACCTCTGGCCCTCGACTGTTTTTTTCTCCCAAGTGTTAACAACACTCTGAGTGAAAAGGAGAGCCTTTGTAACCAAACTTTAGTCTTTGTTTTAATGCAACCCTGGGTCTGGCAGTTCCAGAGTTGGACAAATGTGCATGTATGTGCTCTTGTCCTGGACTGCCTTTTTGAATCACATAAAGAGTAAGAATACATAGTTAATCAGACAATCGTAAACTCACCAGCTTCCTTAAGACATAAACAATGCTATTCTTGCACTGGCAAGTTAAGGTGTTCTTTGAGTTGACAACATGCCTGTTTTAGTAATAAGAAAAATGAAAAAAGATGTAATATTTGTCTTTAGCAACAACATTAATTGGTTACCTTTGTAAAGATTTTTAACTTGGCATCTACATTTTGCATAATTTTTTAATGGAGTGACTGTTAGAAATACCTATTGCATTATATCTGCAGTACACTGGGGGTGTACACGTTGGGAGGAAACTGATTGTATTACAGCTAAATAAAAATCTACAGTTCATGGTTACCTTAATGACTAATTATTAAATTAATCTATGTTTAATAGGTAATGCAGCTTTAGAAACCAATATACAATACAGATTACATAAATCCCTGGCCCTAGTATGTTGTTAAATGGAAGACCTAAGTAATGTGATTTGTCTTGCCAAAAGGTGTAAAATGGACTCAAACATTATTTCAACTAATTTCTATATTGTTGTTAAACAAAAATGAACAATTTAGGCTTTCATTCTAACTACCTCCTCAATTTGGGGAAAAAACACATTTGCTGACACTGATTTTAATGGGTTTGTATGCCTTCTAAGTGATACTTGTCATTATCAAACATTTTAAAGGAGACATTTTGACTAATATTAACAGAAAGGGAAAGTGATAAACCAAATTTAATTTTGTGTTAATCTAGGCTATATAAGCATGTTATAAGCATTTGTCAAAATGTAGCCAGCTTGCATTTATAAATGCTTTAGGCCACCTTAAATCTCAAATTTAAGGCAGCTAATAGCTGACCCTGTGCTGGCCTAAGAAGTATGAAAGGGGTTTGAAGCACTTTTAGGTCCTCCCTTCTCATTTGAGTTGCAGCCATGACTTTTCTGTGGACACTACATTCACGTCACAATTTCTTTGATAACGTTTTGCTTAGAACAACACAGAACATGCACACTATGTCTGTTTTGATGTGCACTGTGAAAAAGTCTATCCCAAGCACAACAATAGGTGCAGTGAATATTCACTAACCATGATTTACCATGTATATCAGATTAAAACTTTGACCAGTTTCTGGCACAAGTCCATAACTGTCATAGGTTTATGAGAAAGAAAAGATAGCTCTCAACTGAGACAAATCTAACAAATTAGCCAACCATGGAAGGAGTGTATCCTATTGAATTTAGGTTTACTGTATTATTTCTGTAGTCCTGTCTGCTCCAGGGGAAACTTCATAACCTCATAATAACAATGCTGGTAACTAGCCATATTGCCATGTAAATGTGGCCATAAAGATGACTTCTATATTTGCTGTTGCATTCTTGGGTGCTAAGCTGTTTAAGCTGCTGTTGGAAGGAAATGACTGAGGGGTGCGACCCTGATCCATGTGTCTTATGCAGGTATTACATTACATTTAGGTTTGTGGATGTCCTAAATGTGTCCTGTCTTTGATGATGATTGTAATATCTCACAAGTGTTTCCGTAATATCTGAACACCTTATTGGTCCATTCCAGCTTGAAGGTTATCCAGTGCTTGATGGCACTATTTGTTGACAATCATGACATCATTTTGTACAGTCCATCTGTTTTCTTAATATGCAGTTATTACATGTCTTCCAATGAATGACATGAAGTGGACGTACAGTATGCATGTATAATTAAAGATATTTATGAAGAGCTATGCTGAAATGTACTCCATTGCCAGCAGTTTTCATGTGAAATATTTGGTTTGACTGCCGTACAATTTATGAATAACAAAAAAGAGAACGTTTATTGGTTTGCTTTATTTGTCATGCACATTCTCTTTTTGGGGGATTCTATATATATAGTGTACAGTATATATGTCTTGGTAGATATGAGAAAGTAGATTTGAAAATAGAGGTTCAGATTTTTTTTAAATAAGATAATCACTTTTTATGTAGTTAGTTCCTTTATTTTGCACCGGCCTGTAGCTTTAGCTGCTTACATTTTCAAAGAACTTCCTCCACCAATACTCTCTCACAACTAGAGACATTATCTATCATATGTACTATTTCCATGATAGCCATCTCATTCTCCAAACACAGTGATTTAATTAAGTCAGTTAAATAAGCCACTAACTCACTTATTGCACAGAATGGAGAATGATTTAAAGGGAACAGGACAATGCAGTACAAACCATCAGCTATGTCAAAAATGTACTCCATCCATCCATTTTTTGACTGCTTTATCCAGTACAGAGTCATGGGTGACCCAGAGCCTAACCCACCAAGCAACAAACACAAGGCAGGATAGACCGTGGATGGTATACCAGTCCATTCAAAAGAAATATTTCAATTATTAGAATTATGTAAAGAATAAAAAAGAAAAATGTATGCATGGCTAACACATTTCCACATTCCTCAATATTTTGAAAAAGAATAAGGAAACAGCTTTGTTAATTTTTTTTAATCTTTTTTGTCATTTTGACCTTGGCACCAGCTTTGCTGAGATGATATATGTCATTCATATACTGCAGCCTAAATAGAATTGGAGATGCAGTCCTTAAGCAGTTTTAACCAGAAAACCAAAGCCGATTTCTCTTTTCACCACACAAAACCTTTTCTCAACAAAGCTGCAATTTATAAGTGTTTTAATATTAACTCAGAACGGTTTCACTTCAGTACAAGTTTAGATCTCATTACCTAATTTGGCAGCCGAAAATCTTTCACTGCTTTTTTTCTAGTTTTGTGGGAGACATCCTGTGAAACGATGAGGCTTTTGCCAGGGCTAAAAAAGCAGAAAGAGGAAAAGAGGAGGAAATGACAACTTCTTCTTTACATTCTTAGTTTCATCCTTGTGATTGGCTTTCCACACCATTAACAGAAACAGAGAACCACTAAAAAGACGATATATTTTGTTGAGAGAGAGTTTCCATATTTTTACTTTCAGGGGAAATATGTTTACAGGTAACAGAGCCTTCAGTTTAATGAAAATATAAGGGAAGAACAGGCAGATGTGCTTCTGTATTACTTTACATTCAGAAGTTAATTTAAAATTTGCAGACTAGACCATTAGAAGTATTTTCATAAATAATGTTACGACCTTTATCTTAAAACATCAGACATGACTGGTGTATTTCACTAAGTAAAATAATGGATTTAATTAGTGAGCTTAGTGAACATAGGCAGCCTCTGCATGAAGCCATCAACAGTAAAAATAAATATTTTGCAATACAGCACACAGTTCTTTCAATTCACAGCATATCAGAGTAGCTTGCCAACCTTAGAAACATATTAATGAAATTTACATAATATTATTTTGAACTCCAGTCCAAAATAGTCTCCAGTTTATAGTCTCTAGACTATAAACAGCTCTGCACATGAGAAAAGATAGGATAAGATAAGATCACTTTATTAGCCTTACACAATTTCTTGCATTAGGAATTTGTCTTTTCCGCATACCCCAGCTTGCTCTCCATGAGACACACAGACACACAGACAGAGAGAAGCTTGGGGTCAGAGTGCAGGGTCAGCCATTGTACAGCGCTCCTGTTAGAGTTAAACTAATCCAATCAAAGGTCACCTAGGGATGGTTAAGAGTGTATGTTCATTGAGTAATAAATGTCCATTTCAAATCACCCATAAAAAAGGCATGCTCACATCTTACCAACTAAACATCATCAGTGTAGCCTCCTTGACCTTCAAATAGGCAACAGTACTTACAGATCTAGCATGATGCGATCAGACATCAGGAATATGCACACTAAAAAATTACTGTGAAAACACTTACATTACCCGAGACAACATAGTCCCTCAGGTCTATCTTAGTGGTTGTCGGTGGGGGAAAAAAAACACAAATATGGAATAAATGATTTACAGTACAGATTGGAATAGTTTGGTCAAATTCAAAATTCTGCCTTTTGCATATTAGTAAGTTCAATGATGTGTCATAAATCACTTGCATTAAAGATCAATATAGAAGGTCTGGGTATGTACTGTATAAACAATGTACAGTACAGTGCTGTGCAGTGCAAAAGGCTTAAATATTTTGCACTATTGTACTCTTTTCACTCAGTGCTAATCTATAATATTTATTTCTTCTCACCTGAACAAAGCTTTTAATTGTAAAAGTTGTTATAAAAGTGGAAAACTCTTTTGGTTTTGAGTAAATCCTTTATTGCTGTTACACAGATACCTATGCCACATGTTAAAACATACTGCAACAAGAATGTGTCCCTTGGTCTAATAATTGCAGCAAGTTAAAAACAGGTGATATTGATGGATATTTCTTAATTATAGGAGTGTAGCTGACCATGCAAGTAATACCAACCAAAGAGATTGGTAGAAGCTGCAGCAAAGCTTCTGAAATGATCACAGAATATGTCTGGTGAGCTCATTGGTTTGCAGACTGCACAGAAGTGCAACCACATAGTGACATTTATACTCATACATTTTTGCTCAAAGTAAAGATGTTTCAGTACTTGAAATTGCTGTGTTGTACACAAAGTATGTTTTTATTTCAATATGATCAAATGTATGAATTGAATACCCCAAAGTATATTATATTTGATATCCAAATACCTTTGTCGGTCAAAGTATATTTAACCCTAGTCTTTGAACAGATATTTGTAAGTCACTGAAGTCTAAATGTTTTCTTGTTATAATAAACAGGAGACACTGAGAAAGAAACACTGAGAAGCACAGCTACTTTCACTATCAACATTCTGTCTGTTTCTACCCAATGGTCAGAAATTATTAGGAATGTGAAAAGACAAACGTATTTGGTAACTGTAGTGGTAAATTTTTCAAAAATTATAGTACTGAGTACAGGAAATGACTATGCTAACAAAGAAAAAATATTCCTGAACTAAGATCTTACCATTTCATTGTCCATTTTAGGGAGTTTGCAGTACATCTGCGTGTTTTGTGTTAATGGGAAACTATACAGTCGTTACTCCCATACATATTACAATGTCAGGTTCTTCTTCTCAGCTTCTATTTTCCCACTTATCAACTACATGTTAGACTTTTAAAGAAGACATTCAAGAACATATTAGCAGCCCCACCCTTACAGAAATGGTACTGTCCCAGTTCTAATGTTATGCACAATGGTTTTCGGGCTATTTATCTGGGACACCAGCAGAGCTTGACAAAAATATGTTTAAACAGGACTCCAGGGTTTTCAGGGAACGATTTTTCACTTCCACTTCCCCTTCTTTGTTAAAAGAAACAGGGGAATAGAACTCTTTTTCCAAGAAGAAAGGGACCCTGCATGATGTTCGGAATTGATTCTTTTTTCATATTGTTCGTTTTAGGAAAGGAGGAAACTTTGAGGGTGGCTGATACAGATCCTCAAGGGACAGCAGTCACTCCTCGTTGTTAGAACACCATTTTGAAGCCCCTCCAGATGCATGGTTACTGTTTGTTTCTACTGTAGTTCATTTTCTTTTAGTTATGTGTGTAAGTCACAGTCATGAGGCAAATACGCAAAGAATGGTCTCCCATATTTTGCTGTCATATATTGTGTGGTGCTAGCTTGGTATTAATTAATGGATGAATTTAACTAAATGTCATAAATGTAAATTACACTTATTGTGACAATACACATAATAAGTATAATATATATAATAAGTATAATATTATCATTACATGCAGTAGATGTAATTTTAATATATTTATTCCATTACACATTATCACATTATCACATTACACATTATCACACATTATCACATTAACACATTGATTAATAGAGAAGGGTAACACAAATAATATTTTAACCAGCATCTCACAATTTTCAGTGTGAAAGAAATGTAAGGGCATACTGTATTATATATAGCTGCCATTTGTTGGAAACCATATTTCAACGTTTGGAAATTTATAACAAAAATAACACTTTTTTCAACTAATGATCAATAATACAAGTCAGGAATTTACAAATTATCTTTCCATGTTCCACTCTCATATTTTTTTTTACTTAAGTACAAATAATTCTTGTTTTTTGCAAACCAATGTCATATTCAGCTGCAGGAATAGGCTTATATTATTAAGTAATTGATGCTGAATGTGGTAGTGATAAATTGTTTGATCATTTAATTGCTTATTTTGAAATTACTCTTCCAGAGTGACAGATAAAACTGCTCGGCAAAGGGGTTTGGTAAACATTACGTTTTTCCTTAGGTTATCTTTGAGTGCCATTTGCCATTAACATGTTCATTTATTTTTTAAGGCACAAAACAATATGATTCATCTTATCAGACAAATTTAATTTTAACCCTTCTGAAAATGTCCGCAAAGCAGTCAGCAAAATCTGAATAGAAAAATCAAAAAGTAAAATATATTAATTGCATAAGTATCGACCCTCTTTGAATCAGTACTTGGTGGAAGCAATTACATTTGTGAATCTTTTTGGATACTTTGCTCACAGGGTGCATTTTTCACTCTTTCTTCTTTGCAAGCTTGCTCAAGCACTAGCAAGATGGCTGGAGATCATTAATGGGCAGCAACTTTCAAGTCTTGCTTCAAGTCAGATTCAAATCAGGACTCTGATTGGGCTATTCAAAAACATGTACTTTCTTTAGGTTGATCCAGGCCAGTGTAGGTTTGGACTTGTGTTGAAAGGTGAATTTTCCTCCCAGTTTTTGGTCTTTGGAAGGAAGAAGCAGGTTTTCTTTGAACGTTTAAATGTATTTTGCTTCATTTTCCCCTCAGTCTTAACAAGCTTCCCAAAACCTGCTGGTGAGAAGCAGCCCCATGACATAATGCTGCCACCAACGAGATAATTCTCCAAACAAAATGGAATCACATTGAAAGGTGGCAAATATGTTTGCAAGGCACTGGAATCGTAGAAACAGTATTATTTTTTAGTATATTATGTATACTGGGGAAGTAAGAGCAGCTTCTGAACCACTGTTGCTCAACAGTGTTTAAAAATCTACTTTCATTAGCATAAGGTACCTACAATACATGTTGGGTATTTGATATGGTATTTTTAGATCCATCCCCCTGTGATCCTCCTGCCTTCAGCACTGATTGCCGAAGAGACAAGATGTGCGGAGCATCTGACAGTAATGAGAAGTCATACATTGGACAGCTCAGCATCGTGCGCTGGAGTTCAGCACAGCTACTGGCAATGGTGGTCTCTGTTCTCACCTGCCTGCACTTCAGCCCTGTGTCCAGCCTACACTCCTGCCTGCACGTCCAGCCTGGTCTTGGAGTGGACTTGGTCTGGATTCTAGAGTAGACTCCCTCTGAGAGTGTGAGCCCCATTCAAATCTCTTCCTGGTGCACCTCCAGTAGACCTCCCCAATGGTGTGTGCTCTGTTTTGCCCAGCTTCAGGTGAATCTCTCTGATTCTCCTTCCTTTATCTTTCTCTGTGAAGCAGAGTCCGTTCTGGAGTTTGCCAGCCACAACCTCTGGACTGTAGCTCTTTTGCTCTTGGGTATGTAACACCTTTGCACCCACCCCAAACATCCAGAAGGGCAGCGAACCGTAACAAGTATTGTCTGGGATTTAAATAGTTAACTCTAGTTCTTAACTCTAGGACTTACCTTTTATTTTTTCTTGATGTAAACTATTGGACCTTACAAATGTCTTCACATTTTAAAATGTTTTTTTATTGATTTTCACATGCAAAATGACAGATGTCATACCAATTCCCTGATTAAAGACAGGGGAAAATAAAGAAAGGAGAAAAAAGTTCTGAAAAGTAATAAGTGGACAAATTAGAATGTAAAGTAGTATGGGCTGTGGGGCAGATAGGAAGAGATGTCATGATTTGCGAAACCACTTTGCTGATCAGTCTAAAAAACTGCCAGGCAATTCATAATAAGATTATAGATCAGTAAATGAGCAAAAGACCAGGGCATCTTTGTAAGTTTGTAAGATTGGATAGGGCATTATCTTTGGCTGTGGCCATTTCCATGCATGAAAGACTGGTCTTGTATTAATATTAATTATATTATATTATATTTATATTAATAAATGGAAAACTTTTAATGGAATTAGACCATGTCTTGTAGAAAGATAACAGAAATCGATTCAAACTTTTTTTTCAGATTTATGAATTCCCAGGTCACACGTTTCTCAGTTTCCCATGTGAGAAGCCGTGTAAAGATGAGATTAAGCTGCACATTTAGACTTGGTAACACTTTAAATCTTGCATGAATCATGGAATGGATGGGGGACTTACAGTGAAGTTGGAAAGTGGGGTACTTTGCTGTGCATAAAAGTTTGACACATGTCGGGGTTCCAAAGTTGCTCAACCTGTAAAGATTTTCATAGTCGCAAGTTGAGTCCTAAAGGCCAATCATCACTTGCTCAAAATTGGGCTTATTATTCAACAAAACTGCAGTTCACAGCCAGCTGAGTGTCCCCAGGGTCAGATGGATTTGATTTGTGGTATCTTGGGCTTGCAGTGTGGTTTGCATTTATAAGGTTTATAAGGACCTATCAGAAATTCATCAATTGATTCTGAATATATACTGTATGAACAACATCCCCAGCTTTTTATGCATGCATTATTAATTAAAGGCAAATACATTTGTGGCAGCACTCTCACTCCCAGTAAATTTCAGCTGGCCATGAGTAGCATTTACAGTGTAGGTAATACAACAGATGTGAGTGAGCTCCCTTCAGGAAAAAACATTTGAAGTAGTCTTCCGCTGTGCTCTAGTTGTGTGTGCAGTATAATAATCAGCCCTAAATCCCTTTGCCATTTTCAACTGGATACTTGAAATGAATTTGCCAGCATGATAAACTGAATTTAAATGGTTTTGGTGTTTAGCAATTCTGGACATTCAATGTCTGGCTGCCTGTGCACTTGTTTGTGCCCTCCAAATGTGCTTTGTCCTTTAATAAAACACAGAAAGAAGTCTGGAGAAAAGGGAAAATTATTCCAAAATAATGTAAAGCTGTATTCTTTATTGATCTATAAATAGATAATTATTTTAAATCCACAATTTTATTCCACCTCTCACTTCAGTAAGATGCCATAGCCTATGTCTAGCTATTAAAATACTGACCTTGGCTCTATGTAGCATATTTTGCACTCTGCCTACCCCATTGCAGCACTCAAGAGCATCCTAATCAAGAACATCAGCAGCACAAAAAACATCATTAGCTTGCTCCGCATAGTTTAAGTAATTGTAAAAGCTCTTTCTTTACTTTAAAATACAATATTCTTTTGTAAAAATCCATAAAATCAAATTAGACTTTTTCATAAGAAAAATATATTAATTGTGAGCTGTCAAATAGCACAAATTATGTAGCATATTCAAACTATAGGTGGCGTTTTCCAGCTTTTTTTTCTTTTTCTGTTAAGATGTGTTAAATCCTGTATATTTTATATACATTCACAAAAGATTTTGTACTCTTCCCTTTCAAAATATACTGCATAACTTTTGAGATGAAGATTTTTCTTCAGCTGCGTGTTCAATAAATATGAACACATCAGTCTTTCAAAGGCAATTTCGTCATCTACAAAAAAGTAAGCAATTTTCTTTAAATAGTCTATAGCTATGCAATGTTTTCTATCCTTAAAACTGAAGTTTATCAAAAAACACAAACTATTTTTAAGAAGTCTCTCTGTTTATCCATTTTCTTCACCCATCTGATATTTTTCACCCAACTGATATTTTTCAGCTTTTCACAGATGCATTCTCAGTTCCTTCCAATACTCTGAGAGTAGAATTCCCCCGATGAAGCACTTGTCTGGCTTTCATAAAATCTGATACAAGGATATTCTTCATTTTCAAGGTAATACTTCTGCTTTTCATTTTGTTCTCCTTTTTCTCGTTCTTTGTTCAGACTATCTTCTTCTTTGTCTTTGTCTTCATCGCCATCTGTGTCTCCAGGTTTGAGGGGCTCGCCTGGATCTTTGTGTTTACAGGACAGCTCTGGAGAAAGACAGGAGTGGTTGCTGTGACTATAGTGTTCAGGGCTGCCCTGGCCCATGCTGTAGTAGCTGTCTTCCTCTTCCTCCTCTTGACATAAGCTGCCCTGGGCACTCTCTCCATCAGACTGAGAGACACTCAGCCTCACTCCAGTCTTTTGAGACAGGTCAAAGGGCTCCTCTTGAACAAAATTGGCCATGATCCCTGCTTGTGACGATAATCTGAGTCTCACTCGTCTCCTAAATCCTAACAAAGAGAGGGATTTCAACAGATTAAATTGCTTTTTCTTGCTTGTTTTAATTTTTTGCACTCCTGAGACTACACATCATTTTTATATTTGAATGTCTCTCCCAAACCTCTAAAGAATTATTAATACATAGTCAAATTAATCACAACAGACTGACTTGTGAAAGATGGCTGACTTTAAGCTTTCAAAAGGAAAAAATTCTGGTGAACTCATTACTGTTTCACATCACTAATTTATATGGTAGTCAGAGTGACACTTGAGCTGTGCACTTTAAAAAGATGGATAGCTGTAATCAGTGTATCTGTGGGACTGTCTGCAAAATGCTCTGCACTATTATGTTGTTTCAAAGAAAGGCTACTTTGATTAATAGAAGCATGACATCATCGTAGATAGGGACTGAGGTGGCAAATCATTTTGTTAGTTTTGTTCTCTGTGCTTCTCTCGGTTATTTGTTCTCAGTGATGTCAGCAACAGCTGAGAGAGAAAAAAAATCTGTTATGACTAAAAATGCTATCTCTACTTATATTCTGGAAAGGCAGCAAAACATTAATAAAATATCACTGATCAAATGCAGGAGCAGAGCCAAAGAAAGAAGTCTTCTATTTCCTCTTTCTTAAAAGCAGGATGGAAACTGAAAGAACAATTACCCTGGAGATGAGTGTGTTCTTTTCACATCTTCAAAAAGCTTCTCTGATAGAAGAACCTGTTCTGATGTTTGACATGTCTACATTTACAATGTCATTCTTGCATAGGAAGCATTATTTGCAGAATACCTGGAGCGGGTTGAATGGTACGCCCTCATACGGCACTGTATTACAGGGCTACATTCACATGGCATTTTTCAATGCTACTGGGAGTAGTGTTGCTGTTAGTCATTGTTATCCCATGAGAAATGTGTCTTTATTCTGTGTTGTACAACTGTTTATGACACCTGTCATCATGGGACAATGGCTGAGATTTAGAGTAGTTTGCTCCGTTCCATGGGAATTAACTAGAACCACGATATTTCTGAAATCTCGTGAGCTTGTGCGGATCAATTTGTTGCACGAGAAAGCAAGAGGTAAGATGAATGTCTGTATGAGACACAGATATGGACACAAATAGGTCCAATGAACTGAGCCAGCTGGACTGCGTTGTAGTACTTCTTTGTGTGTGCTGTCATGAACGAAAGTCCGCCAAAAGGTAAAAGGTTTTACACAATAGGTTTTACACAATCCATCAAATACTGTACCTCTTGATTCAAGTCCCCTGTCCATGATGCCATGCTTGACTTTCATGTGTCTTGTGAGGTTTCCTTTCAAAGTGAATTTGCTGGGGCAGTAAAGGCATTTGAATGGCTTACTGTCGGAGTGCAAGTGCATGTGGCCCATTAAATTATGCATTCTGTTAAACTCCTTCCCACACAGCTGCCAAGACAAAAAAAGCAGAGTTTGACATTGTCGGCACAGTTGTTGCTTTAGTCAAGGCTGCTTCAGTGCCAATAGATAAAGAATTTTGTCGCATTCAGAATTATTCAAAAACAGAATCAGATATGTAAGGTTATGTTATGCAATTCGGAGAATATCGTGAAGAGAAATAATTGCGATCAGTTACGTAGTCTTAAATTGTCAATGTACTTAAGGAGCAAACAAAACTAAGACAGAGGCTGGGCTGACTGATACACCCTTTTCAGGATTATAATATTTAAAAAACAAAACATACATGCAAAAAATAAATAAATAGCTAAAAGGGGCTTCTATTGCATGTTTAATACATCTAATGCAAGAATAAACAAATCTTCATTAGTCCTCCCAGCATAAAAGATATTCATAATAGAACACGAGAGTGTTTCTGGGCTTGCAGTATTTTGTTTCATTATTAAAATAACCTTTTTGCTCTTTATGCACCTCTCAATGAGCTGAGGTATGAGGCATCTTCAGCACTGAAAGACGTGACATTTGCAGAGTCTCTCTTTGGATAGTGAAGGTAATAAGAAGTGAATGCAATTGGCCATGAGAGGAAATCCCATCCAGACAGGCCACTGGAGGGGTGGAAAGGGCACTCCTGTGCTGTCCTTCCTCTGCATTCTTTTTTACTAGGGTGTTCCTTTCCTTCAGGAGGAGAGAGGGACTGTAAACTGTCCAAAAGGACCGTGAGAAAACAGGAAGTGCTCAAAAGTACAAGAGAAAGCGAGATGAAATCTATTTGCGGGCTGTTCTCAAGGGACATGAGAGCCATTGTTACACAGGCAGTTTGTGCAGCGATATCCTTCCTTCAACTGAGGAGGCGCTTCGTGCCAAAATGCAGCTATCTGGTCATCATCTTAACCCTCCCTGTGCCATTCCAAGGTCAGAGACCCCTCAACACAGCCCAGCACCCTGAGCAGGGCATCAATAACCAGTGTAACAAACTGTAGTTCTTCCTAAACCATGGCATGGCAAATATCATTGCTTTTGTCAATAAGAAAAGAAACCCCAGCTGTATTTTGGGTTCACACATATGGAAACCCTATTCAGTTGCAGGTACGGTACAAAATGAGGTGTTGTTTTTTTAATAAAACTGAATTCACAAACGTTTGGATCCCATCAGAAATGCAATGCAGCTTTAAGAAGAGACATTGGCAGATTCTGAAAAAAGTTTGTTAAAAATGTACAGGTATGTTTTTATTTTTTAAATGATCATTTTTTTAATGATCTTTTACACACTTTAAATTTTTAAAAGATTTCGTAAAGGTGCATCAGATTTACAAGCCGAATCAAAGGCATTGATTAAAGGGTGCATCTTAAAGTGGGAGTGTCAAGTATATTTATAAACACCTTGGTAAAATATTGTAAATAGAAATAGATTTTCACATTAAATAGGCATAACAAATGAAGGCAGTTTTTTAAGCTTCTCATGTTGATTCATCAACTTCATTTTTACCTTCAGTTTAATTTAGTTGTAAATCCCAGAGAGCCAAGAACATCCTCTAAAACACTGATACACCTTGACATTTGATTCCTGCTTCTGTTTCAATTCATTGAAGCAATTAAATATTTCCAGAATAGTAAATATTAAGAAGCAGTGTCTTTTGAGACAAAACTCAAGATTAGTTTATTAACAAAATAAACTCTCGAAGCCATATTGCTTGTCTCCAAATTGTGGAAGGATGTTAATCTATAAATTCTGATGTCAAATTAGGGGTTTGAGAAATAAATCAATATGTTTCTTGGCAGCTGAATTAATCAGTTTAAACACATCGATACTAAGACAGAAAGTCTGTCTGCTGTCGATTCTCCTTCTTCTGCTCTTCAATAAAATGTTTTTCCCAGGTCTTGGCGACACATATTTAGATACAAACTCTAATGTCTCTTTTAGAAATAATCTTGATAAACACCATGTTTCCATTCTCAAATGTAAATTGAAACAGTGCTTTTGAGCTAGTTAGTTGCAGTTGTATTAATAAGAGCTATTTTTTAATCACAACGTTGAGAAATTAGTTGAGGTTGCACATTCTAATCAACGTGGTCAAATACATATTCACACTTAATAACATCTATTTACATTTCTTCAGGGTGTGCTTATCTTTATATTAGATTAAAATGTCAAAATGCCTTAATTGCAATGTAGAGCTATAATAGTACTATAAGTCTATAGCCCTTACTATTTCATACACTAAACAGCATATGACATTCATAATCTCAAGAGAGTAATAAGAGAATAAAGATGTTTGATGGTTTGATGGGTTTACTGACCTTGCATTTATAAGGCTTGACATCAGAATGGACAATCATATGGGCCTTGAGAGTCTGTTTCTGCACGAAGCTCTTGAAGCAGAGGTGGCACTGGTAGGCTCTAATGTTGGTGTGGATCAGAATATGACGCTTCATGTTGGCTAGGAGAGTGAACTCTCTCCCACAGATGCCACACTTGTGTTCTTTCACCCCCTGTAAAGGGAAAATGCTGCATGATTACTGTAGACAGTTTTTAGTATGACAAATTTCATATTCTAAGCTCTGGTTTAAGAGTTTTCTGTCTTTTGTTTTCCCTAACAAACATAATTCGATAATTGGAAAAATACTAGGTGAGTTAGTCCTCCATATGTCTAGCTAGGGTGCGATAAATCAACTAGTATGTGCAGGAGTGAAAGCAACTTTTTAATTCTTTATTGGTACACTATTGTTGGTAACTTAACCCCACAATCCTTCAAAATCATTAAAAATTATAATCCAACAAGTTCACAGGACACATAAAGGCTGAATGGTATTTTTATGGTGATTTTTAGACTCAATGCAAGAATTGATAGGGTTTCATTTTCATTTTGACCACTTACAGTATATACTGTACACTAATTTGAAAAAGAATATAGCCATTTCCAATGACATCCCATTTTGTTAAATTACAAATTACATATTTTAAATCAAGGCTAAAATACTTGAACTAAACACTTTGATGGGTGAAAGAAGTTAAATATCAGCAAAAACTCCAAAAGAAAATGAAAAGCCAAAAGGTGCTGACTGTGTAAGAATTCACCCACCTGAATCAATATTTAGTAGAAGTACAATGAACAGCAATTACAGCAGCAAGTTGTTTTTTTGATACAGTAAGTCTCTAAAAACTGCACACAAGGATGGTGCAATTTTTCCCATTCAACTTTGCAAATTTGTTAAAAAATCACAGATTTCCTACTGGATTGAAATCACAACTTTAAATATGGTGATTGCGTATTTACCATTTTTATGGTAAACCTAACTTATATCAAATTACTTTGAAAATAACAGTGGTTTACATGGCTCAGACTATACACGTCTGTCTCTGTAAGGTCCTTCAGACAGTAAATTGCAAACAAAGATTCAACTATAAAGACGAACAAGCTTCCAGAACAACTCAGGGAGAGGTGAGTTGTACAGTAGAATGGCACAGATAACAAGACTCATAAAAACTTCTGAAGACACTGAATATGCGTTTGAGAGTATTGAAGTTGATCATTAAGAAGTAGAAAGTTGAACTGTCTAGATCAAGCCATCCTTCCAGACTGGGCAGCAGGGGAAGGAGGAAACTGTGTAGGGCCACTGTGAGACCAACAGTGACTTTTAGAAGAGTTAATTTAATACGATGGTCAGCATTGTCTACAAGTCAATAGTATAATATACAAAACAATAATATCCCAGTAGCAAAGCATGTCTTTGTGGCAGAGTAGCAGGAAAGATGCCATTACTGAAAAACAACAACAAAGAATACTGTTAATGATACTGCAAACATGTGGCAGAAGATTTTGTGGTCAGACAAGACAAAACAGACACTTTTTTGTATAAATACAAAGTATTACATGTATTACAAAACCAACAAAGGGCACCACCCAGTCAACACCATCATCGCTTTCAAGCATCGGATAAGCAGCATTATGTTATGAGGCTGCTTCTCCATCTCATCATCAGAGACTGGAAAGCTTATCATTGAGGAAAACTTGATAGAGCATAGTACAGGTAAGTCTGAAAGGAAAACCTGCTTTGGTCTGCTAAAGATCTAAAACATTCACCTTTCAGCAAGACAATGACACATAGAAAAAGGCCAAAGCTCCACTGGAATGCACTAATAGAAGAAAGTGAATTTACATCTTGAGTGGCACAGTCACAAGTCCAGACTTGAATCTATCCGAAAATCTGTAGCAACGTTTGACAATTGTCATCTGCAAATGATCCACAACGAGACTGAGAGAAGTTGAGCAAGTTTGCAAAGAAGAGTGGACGAAAACTGTTCAATTCCAGTCTGTAAAGTTGGTAGAGGTTTATCCAAAAATACCTCCAGCTGTAATTGTAACCAAAATGTATTTCCACTGGGTATTGACTCAGGAGTGTGAATATTTGATCTTTTTTTTATTTTTCTTTGCTGTTTCTGCTGCCATTGATTTTCTTTCTCCCATGAAAGTGTTTAGGTTGTTCAAGTTAAGTTGCGATTAAAAATGTTCACTCTAAAAAATACGTACTGTATCTTTTAGAATTAAACAAAATGGGTTTCAGAATGGAAAGGGGGTGAATACTTTTGCATGACACTAAATATATATACCTGTACAATACATACTGATGCATTAAAAATACAACAGATACTGTTGATACTACTAGTTTACAGAATAAAGACTACTAGCTACGTGAAAAGAGTTTAAAACTGGGTCAGTTTAAAACTGTTACTTTAAAAATGTATTTTACAGTATTGCATTGGAAATGCAGCTCTAATTCAGGTCTTCTCTGCTGTTTGTATTTAACAGTTGTTTTACCTCACCACCTCACAGGGAAAGTGACATAGAATCCATTTCCAGAGATGTTGCACATTCTGTGCAACAGATTAATTTTATCTGTCTTCTGCAGCAAGAACACTTCACCATACTGTATATGTTTCGCTCTCTTTAGAAAGTCTTTCCAGAAGCTGCTTTTTAAACTTTGGCAAGTAGTATAATCAGAAACAGCTTCAGGAAACCTGACAGAGCTCATACAATTTGATATGTATTGAGAACACAATTACATAACAAAAAATTACAAAACTACTTCTATATAGTATCTTCCTCTAGGTAAGTGCTTTATAGGCTTCATAGATGAAAGTTGTAATGTATAGTATAAGGGCATCCTGACTCATATCTAAAATATCATTAAAATATAGTTCTGACATCATCTTCCTGATGATTATAGGTCACCCATTTATAAATACACTAGAGACACAATTATTTACACCACTGTAACATACTGTATAAAAGACAGCAGGAACAATATTTTAAACAATGCAAGAATTCCTAACATTGAAGTGAAAAGTGAGATTGTTTGCAGTACCTAAACTATGATCATTAAGATAAGATGAGCACAGTTTAATTGTGAAATATTCAAGTATGATAAATAAAAGATAGCCTTCAGTTGTCTACATGTACAAAATTCTTTCTCTATAGTATTTATTAAGCACAAAAGCTGGTTTATGGTACTGTTATGGTACAGTTTGTAACCATATACTTCGTGATTCTTATACTATACAAGGTAATACAGCACAGAGTCTCACTCCAATGAACGATGTTAAGCAATAAACCTATTTGAGTACAATATTTTGGGAGTTTGTAATAAGCCTGTAGAAAGTGGTAGAACCTACGGTATGTCCTGTTTTTGCACTCCAGAGCTAGAAATCACAAAATCAGAAATATACAGTAAGTATAAATAGTGCTTGCTAGCTTGCGAGTGCAAACATTATGCCTGCGTGCAAAAAAGCAGCCATTTTTGCCACTTTAAATCATGCTGCAAATGTACCATGACTTAGTGAATAAGAGTGTGAGTGGCAGGAGCATCGCAATGTCTACTCTCTTGGGTTTTCTGGGTTCATCCACCCACTATCACTTTACACTAGCCAAACCGCCATCTGACAAGAAGCAATTTCCATTGATCAAGATCCAGTCAACTGACTGGAACAACCCAGGAGGGACAAACTAATGGATTCTTTTCACAGAACAACAGCTGTGGATGCTGAACAAAATGATCACCATGGAAGACCTAGAAAAGTAATTTGTCATCAGATGATTGAGATCTGTTAGCAGTTTTACAATGCTACCGTCATGACTTATTAGGAAAGGGGAGAAGGTCTGCAATCTGTACACCAACATGGATGACAGATACTGTAAGTGTGATGTCTTCTCTTTCATTGTCTGGTTTAGCAATTGTACTGCACATCTAGCTAGGAGGAACCATAAAACATTAATTGATATCTTGTAGAGTTGGAGTTGATTTACAGCATATTATTTGTGATGGGAAATTTAGTGCACACAATTACAGTATCTTGACACAATTTTTAAATGTATGCTCCACTAATCATTACAGCAACACAAATATCACTTATTTAAATCACTTAAATTTTCAACACAGTAATGCTCCATATGCCAAGTGTTTGCATCACTTCAGTCAAGTACTGACCCATTGTTACGTGTTTTGTGCACCAAATTCATCTCTTATGAGAGCAGTCAGTCAGCTGAAATGTGTCTTAGTTTTAAATGGAATGGTTCCAAGACAAGATAGCATGAAACAGCTATGTGGCAGCTCAATATCAGTTATTGAAAATTCCAAAATTTGGTCTCACATACTGTGTGTGAAATATGAACCTTAAAAACATACAGTATCACTGCCTCATCAGATTGTATAATACTGATGCCCTGACAAAGGAACTTGGAGATGAGCTATAGATAGATAAATGTATAATCAACACAAAAACTAGATTTCTTTATTAGACTTAAAGGTAGGAGCTGCATTAGTATGGGAGTTGTAAAGGGACAACTACAGGTTAAATCCACAATGAAAAGTAATAGAAAAGATCAATGATAGATTTCAATGTTTCAATCCTTCTTCAAATGTGTAACACTGAGGTTTTTCTTCTTTGTTGTTAGTTTTCAGCGTTGAATTAACCTCTGCTTGCTAGTTTTCTTAATAGTGAATCTTCATTCAGTCCTTGTTATAGTGACGGCTGTGACAGGGCCTGTGGACAATGTCTTGGATGTCTCTTCCTACAGAACATATTAGGAAGGAAGATGTGTCTTGAGGGCTGCAATCAGTCCACATAAAAGATCAAAGCTCCATGTCAACCAGATCAACACCCTCACTGCTGTTGGGAACTGAAATGAGATTTTGAAAACTTGGACGCAAATGACTGTCCACGTAGACTTAGACAAAAGTTTGTTATAGTTGGTAATATAAACTATCCAAATTAATTAGCTTCTGTTGAACTGGAAGCAATCAAGAGGATGTCTTGACTAGTAATATGGTTTGATAACTTTAAATGTATAATCTAATAATGTTTCTATGGTACAATTGGTGATATTGCAAAAACAGATGTGTAAAATTAAGTGGTACATAAATAAAATATTGAATTGCAGATTTTTAAATGGGCTTGTATGGTATTTTATAAATAGATGTCAATACTTTGCCAAACTCTCATTTGACAAAGCATCAGAGTGTCCGTGTCAAAGTGACATTATGACAGGAATACTTTGTACTGATCGCATAAAAATACTTAAGTGTGAAGTCAAACTGACTTTTCAAAAATAGTTTTATAAATTTAAAGTCCAGTCCAAACAAAAATTTAATAAAATTGCACATTCAATTGTTCTTGTTGCTAAACTACTGTATATAGTAATATAATTAACCACTGAATGAAACTCCATGACAAAATTTCTTAGAAAAACTTAGTACTGTATGTACAGTATACGTAGGCATTTTTCAGGAAACAAATAACAAGCTTGTAATCTAAAAAATTGGTCATTTATACTTTTCCCAATTGCACCACAATGTTCATTATGTTTGCTTAACTACATTACTAAACTGGACATTAATAAAATGAAACTGTTTTCCACACGTTAGTTATGCACATCAGAAGATATATATTTGTATCTATGAAAGGGCTGATATTGAAACCAACTTTATTAACATTTTTTGCTAATGTAAGAGTGTAAAAGGGGAAATTCCAGATCCTACCTTATGGGTTAGGGTGTGCTGTTTGAGATGGTGTGGTTGCACAAACTCCATGCCGCACTCGCTGCAGATGTATGGCCGAATGTCCTTGTGCTTCATCATGTGGTTTTGGAGCTGGCTGGGGTACTGAAAGGTCTTCTCACACTCTGTGCAGCTGTACTGTGTTGGGCCACGGTGAACAGTCAGGTGCCTCTTTAACTGGGCCAGAGTTGGGAAATCCAGGCCGCAGTCAACACAAATGTTTTCCTGGCCCCTCTCATGTTTCACCTCGTGGGCTTTCAGCTCACTGGGATAGGCAAAGCCCCTCCCACAGATGCCACAGCTGTAGGGCTTGACGTCACTGTGCTGCATCATGTGTCTTTTCAGGTGGCTGGTCTGGGTGAAGGCCTTGTGGCACACCTGGCACTTGTGCGGCCTGGTGCCTTGGTGAGTGAGCATGTGGGTGTGCAGGTGGCTCAGTTGTTTGAAGAGCTTCCCACACTGACTGCAACCATGAGGCTTGATGCCACTGTGGCCCAGGATGTGAGTCACAAGGTTGTACTTTGAGGTGTAGGACTTCTCGCACATGCGGCACTTCCAGCGCTTCTGATTCTCGCCTACATCCACGTAATAGCTGTCATCGATGTGGATGTTGACTCCCAGCTTTTCTGCAGCGTTCAGCCCGCTGTCATTTGTATTTGGGCCTCTCCTGTGCCTGCCCAGGAGCTCCCTCCGATACAGCCCATGGGAGAAATGCATGGTTGGGCTGGGTATGAGGAAAGGAAAGGGGATTATCCCTGGGTGGATTTTAGGGAAATAAGAAGGCGAAGGGTGCATCAGGAGAGGACCAGGAGGCCATATTCCCTCAGGCTTGACTGGTTCCTGCTTTATCTGCATGCCATCAAATCGCTCCAGTGATCTATAGAGCTGAAACCTATTTAGGTCTATCATCTGGGGACTATATCTAGGGAAGGGAGCTGGAACGTGCTGAGGGAGAGGATATGACAGGTGAGGCCGGTCCACTGTCTCAGAGCCAATGTCCTCTGTCACTTCGTTGGTGGATTCCAGTTCTTGGGGATTCGCTTTGAAAGGTGTCCTTTTGCGTTTCCGAGACCCTTCTTCCAAGCCACCATGGAATCTCTCAAACCCCATGAAGTGTTGGGCCCCAAAGCCTGGGAATCCCCTGTTGAGACTATCCCCGAGTGGAGGGAATCTTGGGGGCTTGAGGAAGAGAGGCAGAGGCTGTAGGCAGGGTCTGCCATTCAGCAATGTCTTCATGCCATCGCTATAATGATTCCTCTCAGGTCTGTCTTGCATGACATTTGTCTCCATCTCCACATCAAGAGTTTTACCCTTTTAAACCAAAGGTGCAACAGTTAGATGTGATGATAAAATGGATTCTTTTTCTTTACAGTACAATGCAAAGCATGTCAAATGTAGGATTGCATAATACCTGGGTCTAGGCCTGAAAAACTGTGTTTTATCTTTGCCTAGTGATCCTGATCAAAGTAAGCAAAGTTCTTAAGATGCTAAGCAAAAGTTTGTTTTCAAGGTTGAAAATTGCTCCTCATTGAGCCAATTGAGTTTAGTTTTTTTATTTTGTATTGATTAAATTAAGTGAAACATCTGTCATCTTCAGATTTTACCTGAAATTATAACAGTTTTTCCAGTTGAGTAGCAAGATACTCTAGCATTTATGCACATTTTTATGTCTCGTTGCACATTTCAAGATAAGCAGGGAACCTAATGGATATCTACTGTATACTACCTAACTTAAAACCTGTTGACATTTGGAACATCCTTCAGAGGACAATAACTGCCTATCCACTCTAAACAAGGTTTCTGCAAGACTACTGAGATACAATTTTGCAGGCACACAGCTTCACTAATAAAAGTTATTAGTGGTAACTACATGTGTTGTGTAAATGCCATTCTATCTTGTTGGGGACATTCATAGTACTCATTATGTACAGCCACACAGGGAGACCATGCATGTGGTCATGGGTAACCTTTCTCAAAGTCTTTGCTTGCAGGCTGTGATGATTTGTGTCAATAGTAGACCCTAGTCAACATTCCATATGTATAATTTTCACAGGTTAAGTTATATAGTATGCTATGTGTGCTCTGGCAGAACACAATCTGGACTCTCTAATGCAGGGATTTGGTTTTTTGCTGTTGGCACATGTGTGATACAGCTTGTTCGTTGCATTTTTCGCCTGGGTGGATCTGAGACAGAAAGGGCCTGTGTTATAGAATATACCCAATGAAACAATCATTTACTGAGAAAGATGTGCCAGGAGCATAAGTTGGGTCATAAAACGTGTCCTCAGCACACTCTTTGTTCATTATGAAAATAAGAGAAAGGATAACATAGCAGTCAGCACAGTGCCGCAGTGGTTGGCATTGATGCCTTGCAGTGCTGGGGTCCTGGCTGGGGTGCTACTTGTGTGACATTTTTATGTTCTCCCTGTGTTTGGGTGACTTTCCTCCAGGTACTCCGGCCAAGGTATATTCTGTCTTGCACCCACCGTTTGGTGGGTTACTGCATAAAATTGTTTGAAAATATTTGGATAATTAATGCAGCATTTTGCACAACACCTGTAGTTTAGAACTGCAAAAAAACCTCAAATGCTAATGTCGTAGATTCAACTAAAAAAAGACTGAAAGGACTATTAATGATAAGAGATTATTTTCAGCAATGTGCTAGAGTAGCAACCGTTCTTTGCTTTTTTTCTCTACTGACGGAAAACCCTGAATGTTTTCTATGTAGAAACAACAGTGCATTTTGAGTTAAGCTAAAACCTGTTTCCAACATTTACCCTGCCAAAATTTAGTGGCTTGGCAGGAATGCCAGGTGTTTTGAAATGGATGGGAAAAACTTGGCCTTGGTCTTGCTCAAGAAAGAAAATAACACTGTTAAGGAAATCAGAGATGTTTATCGCTTTCCTGTCATCATTGTCATCGTCACACAATTGTCTCCTTTTTTTCTGGAACAGATTTTGGGGCCAGGTTTGGCAGAAAGAAAAGAGTGAAATTTACCGAATCTAGAAGGGGAACCAAGTCAAAACGAGCTCACCTCTCCCTCTCTATGCAGTCTTTGACAGGTTAGCCTACTTTTTCAGTTCTCCCTCTCTGGGAAACTACCCTGCACCTTTCCTCATTTGGATAGAAGGATTGAGACTCTTCCACTTCTTCTTTCTATATCCACAGGTTTCAGATCCAATTTTTGCTGCATCAGGTTACTTGCAATTTTGATAGAACTGCCGGTATTCACAAAGCTTTAACTTTAAAAAAAAAACAATTTCAGTAATATCAGTATTGAATTCTGAAAATCAGAAACCATTTTCAAGACATTTACTAGTTAAAAATGATTAGGATAAACATTAAATTGAATGTGTGTGTGATCACATTTGTTTGTATTATTTGTGATTTAGCAGGACAAGATGAATCAAGCCTATTGTAGCTCCATTGATTCCATTGACTTTGAAACTCTGTGTAGGAGCCCATCGAATTTGTAAGGAAAGCAGTTATTTGGCTCACAAAATGTCATTATGTAATTATGTCATCATGTAAAAATCTAGAAAAGGTAAGAACTGGATCTTTTGGAGGGTGTTAAGCTGGAGCTCTATTTTCATTTTAACTCCAAAAGCTGCAAAAGTATACAATCAATATGCAGCTGATCTATTGATTATACGTTTTTACTGTACGCAATCGGAAAATTTATAATTGTAATGCATTGTAAGGGTATATTAGTTAGAATTACTGATAAATAAGTGATGCTTTAAGTTGATCTTTTCCATCCAAGATGCAAAAACCATTACAAAAACATTTCTCCTCATTGGTAGTGATGCTTGTGTTGTGTTGAAAAAGAGGAGGAAAATGTGGCAACTAAGACTTAGTAAGAATATCCATTTTGCTTATCTCAGTCTAGTGAAGAAAGGAAAAAAAGAGGAAACAACAGTTATGAACCCTGGCAAAGTTCCACTTATTATGAACCTAAGCCATTTTATTTTCTTTTTTGATTTTTTTTAATAGAAAAGGATAGGGAAGGAGTGAGGGTGAGATAAAACACTGTGAGGGAGAATGCAGGGGAACGTTTTGTATTTCTATAGTGATTAATCAGAGATATATTCCTTCTTGTTTCCATTGTTTCTTAAAAAAAACATTTTCAGTATCCAGTAACATTTCCTCTTGGTGGTAGGTTTAAGTATTGTGGACATCTCCAGATTTTCACTACTAAAACTAATGAACTATCATACATATCATGTATAGATAATTCTGAAACTGAAGGGATTAACAAAACGTCAGATTTACAGTATAGCCTGTCATAAATTAAATTTAGAACAGAACACAGTAGACATGTTGGAATTATTTTATTCTTTGTTCCAGAACAATTTTGAAATATTATTAGTAAATGAAAGTGGAAAATAAATATTTTTAAATAAATTTCCAAGTATTGGAAAGAAATTGAAAAGAAAGTTTATGTTCAGCCGAAATGCTAACTGTTTTGCTATGGCTTTAGTAAAGAACTCAGGGGATGGTTTTGTTATTCAGTGTATCTTATGCTACTATTTTCTTGACTTTCTTAGCAGAAGTGCCAATAATGTACTTTCACCATGATGCCCCAGATAGGGGAAGACACACAAAAACACAACTTTCACCTATGGGTAGGGAGAATGCTGCACGCTGCACTTTCAAGCATTTAAAAAACCAAAGGCTCCTATATTTCAGGACATGAAACAAGTTTGATATCTACAAACCCAGAGATATACAGTATATCCATCCATTTTCTAACTGCTTCATCCAATTCAGGGTTGTGGGGGGCAGGAGCCTATCCAAGCAAGCAAGAGACACAAAAGCAGGATACACCCTGGACCGGACACCAGTCCATGGCAGGACACACAAACAGAAACAGACAGACATGCACACACTCACACCGGGGCCAATTTGGCAGAATTGTAGGAGAAAACCAGAGCACCTGGAGGAAAACCACACAACCACGGGCAGAACATACAAAGTCCACGCAGGTGGTGCTCCAAGTCCAGTATTGAACCAGGGGCCTCAGAGCTATGAGGCAGCAATGCCACAGTGAGCCAGCATGCTGCCCCATAGTAAACAACAGATGCCAATTACAAAACACAATTAGAACAACTTTGAAATCCTTCCCGTTATTAGAAATCCACTGTGAAACTGTGAAAACTTGTGTTCTTGAATTTCCATCTAACTGGAGGATTAAAGTACTGTACATCAGGAAAAGGATTTTCAGAAATCAAGTTGCACTGTGTCTTACATCCTGGACAGACAAATGTTAGGTCAGCAATATCCAAATTGTATCTTCAACAACTTCTAGACATACAGTACATACCGTAAATGCACCAGATGCTTAAACTAACTAAAACAAGGATGTCCCATATGGTTTAGATTGTTGGATTTTCTTAAGTGAACTATCCATTTTTCCTGCAAAAAACCTAATGATACTTTACAGAATGATTTGCTGTCTTTACATTTTGCATGCATTCTGTAACTTTCTTCCAAAAAAATGGAAGTGACTGCATTAGATGTTTATTCATGCACTGTATTAACTATTCCAGAAAAAGGAATTTCCAGAGCACAAAGCTGAATAGGAAATAGATGCTTAATGATTTCAGTGTAGCTTCGACTGAAAAATGTAACTTGTCATCAATGGACTTCAGAACATTAGGCAACATCCCTTGAACATCATATGGTTAAATAGTGCACAGGGCACTATAGTGAAACTTGGAAATGACAACAATCATAAATGCAAAAACGTTCTTATTATTAGTATGAACAGTAGTTTTGTCAATGTAGAAAAAAATGTTTGTTTTCATTTTGTCCTTATTGGCCAGGAGTTTTTAGAACTCCTGAACAGACATTGTAAGGTCAAATCCCAAGAGAAGACACCGATGTTGCATTCTTGAATGAGTTTACTTTACCCAGGTTGCTCCTACAACCTCAGCAGTGAAACATGGGACCAAAACATGCATGGAAGAAAATATT
The DNA here is from genome assembly GCF_055471065.1 of Atractosteus spatula. Lineage (NCBI taxonomy): Eukaryota > Metazoa > Chordata > Actinopteri > Semionotiformes > Lepisosteidae > Atractosteus > Atractosteus spatula. Next base: position 53,242,052 of record NC_142708.1, on the reverse strand, counting down.
AATTATAATCTCTGAAACTGATCTATTTGGTTACAAGCATCAGTCAAGTAAATAAAAAAAACTTAGAAATAGTTCCTCAAAAATCAGCAGTGGAAAAAAAAACTGGCACAACTCTAAGGCTTGTAAATTAATACAGGATGACGCACTGCTTCCCTAATTACAGTTTTATGGTTTAGAGTACTGGTACTTTGATATGTGTGGTCAAAATCATTAAATTTCTCTCACTTACATTTAATTTGTACACATTTATACAATACTGTATATGTACAGCACTTGAATTAACTGAGAGCACAGAAACCAGAAGGATTCCAAGAATAGTAATGAAGCTCAGCTTCAAACTTTAGAACATGAAGTCCACAGATAACTTCTTCACATGTGAAGCTGGGGTATGCAACAAACTGCCACATCATATTGTGAGTAGTGAGCTATTGAGGGAAAGACTAATCTTAGTGATGCTGATGTTGACAATTATATATGGTCTTCCCTGACTTCTACCCTTTCTTATATTTTACAGTGTGGCTAAGACGTTATACCAGAAGACTAACAGCAGTAAGTAATTACACCCTACTGCAGTTGCTCAGGTAGGTAAATAGTAATTACATGTAACTGGTATTAGGAATACTAAATGAAAGGGTGCTTTTTCAGTGGTGAGTGCAAAAATTGACTATTACTAACAATTTCTGCAAAACTATTTAAAGCAGTTAGGAGAAAAGTTATGCGCAAAATTACATTTTAGCACCTTTTAATGAGTGTGACTATTTTTGCAAAAGTGATTCTGCTGAGAAACTTTGAATTCTTGTATAATACTTAGGATCTAGGCCTATTTTTTAAAAGCAACCAATATCGTATCTAATTGTAAAATTAGATTTACAGTTGTTGCACTTTTGGCACAATTTGCATTTCCATCATTCAAGATTAAACATCACATAGCTAACTTATTTTGAAACAGGCCAGATCAACATTTTTATGTTTTCTCATTGATCAATGTTTTTGCTTGTTATAGCCGAAAATAGAAAAGATTAAAAGCTTTTGTAAAAGATTTACAAAAATAAAATAAGACTGACGGTGTTCTTTATACAAAATTAAGTTACCAATGATTTCTGAAACACAGACAGTGCATACGCAAAGAAACTGTGCAATACCTTTTCTTGGCTTTATATTTAAGAGAACAAAGAAGCTTTTCTACCACAGCACTAGGAGTGAGGATGCTGGGACTTCAGAATACCATGCACATGTGGTTTAAAACCAGGTATCATTAACTTTGTTAACTGTAAATAATTTGGTGCAGGGGAAGCTACATGCCATTTAAGCAAAAAGTAACTAGATTTTACATTTGCATAGGCATGTCATTTTACATCATCCCATTTTTATGCAATCACTTTCTCCCAAATATTTTGTTTGCTCCAGGTCCTCTCTTCATCTTCCCCAATATACTTCTTGCACAGACACATCCTGCAGCAAACACAATTTGGCCCTATTGATATGATCAGGTTTCAAACCGCTTCAGACGTAGTAAGAGCACGTTGAAAAATGTCCCTCATCATTTACACATATTCACCGACAGAGAACCATGCAAAAAAGAAAGCTTATTGTGCATTCAGTACAGAATGTACAGCAAAAACTACATGCAAGAATAGATTACTTTTACAATGTTATTAAATGGAATTGATATATTTAAGATTCACCCAGCATTTCTTTATCTAAAAGCAGAAGCACATTGAACAGTGAACCAGATCCACATGACTCACCAGGGCTTGCGGCTGAGTGACTGACTGTTGCTCTCCTCTCCACTGTATACCTGCTATTTGTGGGGCTCTCTACACTGAAAAGGCAGAAGTAGTGACAGTGTTTGAAGTGCCTTAAGAAAGAGAACAGGAACAATCACTTTGTTCTCATTTTTCAGATGAGTACCTTCGGAAAGAAGGAAGGAAGGGAGGGGAGAGGAAGTCAACAAGCCTTTGCCTTCCTGAGAAAAAATAAGGAAACTCCAGATAGCCATCTCCATTTCTCTTAGAAATACAGATTTATCTGACTTCAGGAAAAAGAAATGGGGTATGCATTGTTGCCTCCAGTTTATACACTCTTATTAAGCACATTTTGACCACTAATGATTATGATTATCAAGACAAAAATCATTGTTTCATATACCCATCTACTGTACATTCCTAAATAAAGAGGAACTAATATACTGTATGAACAAAGATCATTTAAACTTTTTTTAAAGGTCTTTCAGTCTTTTCTGATCTCAATTTTTTTCATATGCAGCACCTTATTATGTGGTGCATTAAATGAGGCAGTTTATTGCCAGTACCCAGGTATTAAGCTGCAGTGAGATGTTAACGATCTCTGGTCTTGTTCAGGTTTTGTTTTGCTTTAGTTCTGCGCCAAAACACTAAGAAAGAAAGAGGAATATATTCTTTAAATATTGTTCAGTATGCTGCCTCTAATCTCATGATTATAAACCATTGTGAAAAAAGAGTTTCAAAGATTTTGCCAATCAGACATTGAAGCTGGACATGACTAATGCAGAGTGCAGGCATCAGGATCATGTTCTCTTAATCTCTCTTAATGAGTCCATGCAGTTGCTGAAGCCTAAAAGGTGCTCTGTCTCTAGCTGGCTGTGGCTGGGGGTCTCCAATGAGATGATATAACACTGTCTGTCTGGTTTGCTGTGTCGGCCATCACATTTGCAGTTTGCTGTGCGTCAGTGTCATTTATTGCATTGAGTGGGAGACATCATATGCTTTGTTCAGCTTGGTTAAACAGTCTTCTGTCTGCATTTCTGGATCATAGTGCACAAATCTGATGAACTCTCACTGGTGACTTACAGCAAAGCCCTGGTCCTGGGACCTACTGTATACACCTGCTGGTTCCAGATGAGCTCTCTACTTAATTAAACTCTTAACTGAAAATTTTATACTCGAAAGTTGGAGATGCTAAGGTCGTTTGAAACGCAACACTGAAAAGGCAAAATCCATGATGATTGTTGAGTTCAAATTATTTTTTTTAATGTAACTTAAGTGCTGTCATGTAACTGAACACTAATCTGGACTAAAAATCAATGGGACCAGAACTGTGAACCCATGCCTTAGAGGACATGTTATCTCTTATCTCCCAGGCTGCTGTACAGTAAATTAATTCATTTTTCCTATATTTTAAATAGATTTTTTTATTTAAAAACCAGAAAAACATCAAATAAAATTATTACACCTGACAATACAAATATATTACAGTTAAAAATGTTTTGTTTAAAAACTAGTAAAAATTAAAATAAAGACATTCTGCAACAATATTAACTATTTTGTATATTTGCTTAGTTAATGCAAGCCCTTTCAGAAAGACACCACACAAGCATGTTCTTTTACATAGTAAAATGTAAGTAAATGCACCTGCTTGTGCAAAGGAACAGGCACAGCCTTAATGCATGCATAAAATGTTGAAGTAAGCAAAAGCTTTTTCTAGAATGTAATTTTAATTTAACACCTAGCACCTTTTCCACCAGAAGTCACAAATAACAATACTGCTTTGAACTGCTTTGGAAATGTAATATTAAGATTTGACTTGAAACACTTGAATTTTTTGCAATTATTTATTATTAAAGGGGAGTGAACTCCTTTTCAGCTGCTTTAAAAGTGTCGCCGTCAGTGGCAGTGACTTCTGTGTTAAAAAGACAATACAGCTACAAGGTGTGGAGCTCCAGGGAAATCCTGGAAGCCAGGTCAAAGTTCAAAGAAGTATTTGTCTTCTTCCACTCAAACAAAACTATAAAAGTAACAAACTTGTGCACTTCCTTAGACTGGCGTTGAACTTTTTGATCAAATAGCTGGTTTACGTAAGGATTTTTTAAATTCCTTTTGTATTATAACTCATTGCTTTTCAAATTAAATATGAATACAATATTTTTGTTTATCTGCAATTGAGTGTGAGAAAAGGCTATGCAATATTCTAGACTAGCTTTTAAACAATCATTTAATTCACTGGCACACTGCATTTACATACTGTAGATATAAAATTGAACATGTCCCTCTTTGGTGTCCCAAAAGACTGGAAACACTGTGTCTGCAGTTTTTGTTCATCATTTTTTTTCTTTCAACCTGTTTCGTTTTTTGTTTCCTCTCCCACTCTGTGTCATCTTAGTAACATATCTTACTGTTATGTTTCACCAGAATTTCAAGCCAAAACCCTCTTAAAGCGACTCAACCAAGTGAATGGGGTAAGCAAGAGTAAGAAAAATGCACAGGTCTCTTTGCTCCAGTGAGCACAATTTGCATCAGGTGTCCTGATTATCATGATCGTGCTCATGAATGAAACAATGACTTGAGTTGCATTTGAGAAGGAAAAAATTTAACAGCAGAAAAATTCAAATGGCACAAATACTGTACTACTTGAAGGTGCTGACAAACCTTTTAACTGTAATCAACTGTTTCAGCTGCTGAAGACAGACAGGAAAGGCAAAGTTCACTTTTAAACATTGTTTTCTCCAGTGCCAGACAACTCAGGGAAGGACAGAAGAGTCCTATTTCCATAGAAGGCAGATCCATTCTAATTTTAAAAAGCTATAAGGATGCAAGCTGTAACATCCTTTCATCCTTAGATGCACTTTTGTTCCAAATGAGGTAAAAGGAAAATATGAGGCACCATATGAGGCTGCTATGCAAGACCTGACACTCACAAAACTATAGTTTTGAATAGTTCAAATTGGTTTGCCACATGACTCATATTCAAATTAGTCTTCCGATGACTCTGTGTTTCAGTCTGTGAAGCATTCCAAACCCATCTAGGATAAATTACATGTACCACAGCAACATCCCAATGGACACCAATGATGTACAACTGACCACTAATCCAAACTTATAACACCATTTTGAATTATTATTGAATTTGAAAGCAATAACAGATAGATTATAGTTCTGCCTCATCACTTTTTCTTTCAGCTGTACTGTCTCATCTGCGAACAATCATTAGGTTGTTTTGGAAACTGCCTCTAGCTTACATGTGTTCAAAGCCCAAGTGACAGAGCATTTGGGAAATAAGAGTCCCTATTTGTAATATGCCTCAAAGAACAAGATTAATAATTGAGTTCATGGAGAATGCAAGCTTAAGAAAATGCCTGATGTTTGTTGTATACTACTTACCTTTAAAGAATGTTGCTTGTTTGTGTACCTAACTAATACATTTGAGTAGGGAGCTGCCAATGACACAGTGACAATGGTGTCATTGTGCAAGATGCAAGGAATACCCAGAGGTTAATTTGACACTGGAATATAGAAAGACAGACAAATATTGGTAAGGGTTTTCCTTACCAATGACTTTGCTTCATATTCCTGATCCCTGTCTTTATATTTTTTCTCACTGAAAGATATAATACTTCCACAGGTGAAAAAATTTCTTCTTTCTACTTTTCAGCAAGGAATTAAGCTTTACTTGTATCTTTCCCAACTCAGCCTCTTCAGTTGCTGCTATCTAATGTGCTTCTATGCTTAAGCACAGAATTAACCTCTACTAGACCCTAACTAATACATTAGTTAAATGAAAAATTCAGTAGATATCAAGGGACCTCTTTGTACAAAAACACAAAGATTATTTTGAAAGATTAAAAGTTGTTTCAACAACTTATTACACATTACAAAAATATACTTATTGTCAAATGGTTGTGGGGGTTTAGCAATGAAAGGCTAAAATGAAAAATCAGATCTATACAGATTATCTTTGTTGAGAAAAAGGGAAAGGGCATGGAATAAATGAATTTTAAAATGTTTTAATAAATTCATTGTATATTAATGTTTCGTTTCCTATTACTTTAATGTAGTGTACACTTCAATAGTTTATTATAGTATTATGAAGATTTATAGAGCCATAAACTAAAGAACAGAGACCTCTGGTGGTAGGTGTAGTATAATTCTTCTAGCATAATAGGGTAAATTTGACAAGACATTCAGGTGCGGTAACTCTGATTTATTAGTTGTTTGAATTGCCGTGTTAATGTAAGAGGTAAAAATGACCCTCAGTTACATACAATTTTTTTTATTCAAGGATAAAAACAATTTTGCCTTTTAATAGACCCAATATATAGTTCTGAATGTATTGTTCAGTAGAATAAACCTTACGACCATTCCTTTAAATTAATGACCTTTTGATTTATTTTAATGTATGTGATATTTCTATGCACATATTCATTCACACCAAAACACTAATTTCTATCTCTAAACCCTCAGAGGGACTTTTTCAAGACCTGATTATAAAGAAACAACCATTATCTTAACTCTGGCCAAAACCCTAACCCAGACCCAGATACAAACCTAATCCTAATCCTAATCTGATCACGACCCAACAAAAGTTTGCTTTCAAATGATATAGCAGCAAACAAATAATGAAATTACTTTGGAGAGCTATCAAACAAGCTGCAAAATCTATAAACACTTTTCATCCACAGTTGGTTTCATCCTATTATAAAGATGACCTTGGTAACTAGGGAAATTCCTCACGAAGCTATTGTACTGTGTGTGATCGTAATTCTCCTGTTATATAAAAGTCAGGAGCAGTTTTTTAGTACAAGCCAGAGGCTGATGTGAGCGCTTCAAATCCCCTATACAAGGATACATCAAGGCTTGAGTATACTGGCTTGCACTGTACAAGGATTCTGCTAATGTTAACCAGCATCCCTTCCAGCTACACTAGGAGAAGCTTTTGGAAGGGAAAGTGTCAATATATAGACTTTGTTTCTGCAATATTAAAGGCTTGTTACTTCATAACCGTGGTTTATTTAGGTCATTCAGCCTTTGTAACAGATCTTTTGTGTAAACCTGAATTGATGGTGTGTAGGGATAAGTGCTCAATTAAAGGTCTGTTGCTACAAACAAATCACTTTCTAAACACTACTGCAAGTGGTTTATTTACTCAATGCTCTACCGCAAGTAGAATAATATTTTTAGCATTGAGGAAAAGTCACAATTAATTAGGTATCCATCCAAGAACTAACTAGAACTGGATGAATCTCTGAGCTTTCAGATCCTCTTTCAGAGGGTTAGAGAAAGAAGTTCATTGTTTTGCAAACTACCACAGAGAAGGCACAGAGGAGACCTCTAGTGTTTATCTCCTTAGCTGTCTGTTCTGACAATGTACCACACCAATATATCAATAAATCAATAAATCATTGATCACAAGATCATCTAGGCAGTGCAGTGAAGTCTCCGTTTTCTATTTTCTACTTGTTGAAATCTTTCTATAGTAGAAATCAAAACTTTCCTTTAAAAAATCAGTTCGGTACTTCTATTATAAATGTCCAGTATTACAAAATTTCAAATGAAGGCGTCAATGTCTTTGACTATACACCATATCAGCTCCATTAGGAAAGTTGGTTGGCTACAAGCGAGCAGCTGACTTAATGTCAGATCAGGTGAAAATCAAGAAAAGTTTTAATACTGCTTGTCAATCAAAAGAATAATTCCTTCTTCTCATCTGTAGGTTGTAGGCTGGACTGTTTGTCACTGTCCTCAGGGATGAATCAAGATTTTGTGTAGATCACTCTGAAGGATGTCAGCAAATATAATGCAAGACTGCAAACCAATATACTAGCTGTACAGGCAATCAATGGGAAGGTCCATATGTTTTGATCTGTTCAGGAGCGCCTGAGTCACTACAGTCACTACTCCTTTCTCAGTTATCGATTGCAACCTGACTAGATGGAGCTGCATTAACCAAAGTCCTGGGACCTCATTTGCTGCCCTTTCCTGAGGATCATCCTGAGGTGACAATGTTGGAGCAGGACAACGTGTGGCCTGTGCTGCTTGTGTAACCACACCTTTCTTGTGAGATGAGAATGTGACAGCTAAGCCACGGATGCTCTGATTGCCAGACGTGAGTGACGTTGAACCTCTACAGAGTGACCCGGGATGACATTTGTCATCTGGGGCTCAGAGACCAATGAACAGGCACGTGCTTGTTCAGGCTCTATGAGAGGAATGGGACAGAATCCCACAAAACACCAGCTGCAACCTGCTAAAAAGCATGTGTCAGGTATCTACAGCTTGTATTGCTTCCAACAGTGATTACACATGCTACTAAACAGATGATTTCCCAGTTACACCCCCTGCTGATCAACCCCATTAATGACAAATGATAAGCAGTGTAATGAATGAAATGAAATATAAGAGCACCTCCTAAAAAGAAGTGAAAAAGTCATTTTCCTGATACTAAATATTTTGCAGTTATTAGCTATTATTCACTTTATAGTGGTTTAAAGGAGCATGTTTAATACAGTACAACTTAAAATGGAATAGAATAGAATTTAAAATAGAAAAAAGTTCTATTTAAGTAAGGATGAGAAACTGTACATAGCATTTAGGCATTACTAATGTTTACTGTAAATCACACACATTAATAAAGCCTAAATACCAAGCCTGCTGTGTACACAAGGAAAGAAAATGTCAATATGTCTACTGATAAGACATCAATTACATTGAAAAATGATTGTGTACTAGCACACAGAATATATTCAGGTGGGTAGCTGCGTCAGCATGCGTAGGCTGCAAAGGAACAAGTAATAGGTTTATTCCTATTCTGCTATTCTCCTATTCTGCAGCTAGGATCACACCTTCTCCCTTCCCTTAACGACAGACTACTGTTCTTTTAAATTTTCTCCATTCATTGGAAGTTTCATTTCACACCTCTCTGCACCCATTCTGACTTCACACCTCTTGATTGGCCTCTCTTTCTGTCCCCTGCTCCCGCCTCTCACTCCTCCTCCCTCCCAACCTTTGTTCTCCCGCTACTTTACCTTTGCCTACTGCCCTGTCTCTCTCACACCTGAAGAAGGCTCCACGGCCGAAACGTTGTGTTCTCTTTCTTCTTTTTTTCAGCATGGAATAAACCTATTACTTGTTCCTTCACAGAATATATTTCCTAAAATATATAAACTACATGTAAAATCAACAAGGGAGCTATATGGTGTTGAACAATGAGGGATTAAATATTCTTTTTATTGTTATTACTATTATTTTTCTTTTTTTATAAAGTTGTACAAATTTCTTAAGGCCTGAAAGGTATTAAACAGTGTTCTGAAAACATTTACCTTTAAGAGACATTCGATTTTGCTGTATCAGTAGAGACATTATACAAAGCCACCATGTTTGCTCTCATTTTGTATCAGTAACTCTAATGCAACGTAAACATTTCTGTCACCAAACAAATGTGAATTTATAACAGAACCAGAATGGAAAAATAACGTGCTAACCACCAGGGGGTGTAAATTATACTTTATGTCAATACTGTATACTTAAAGACATTGACTGGACTACAATATATATAAAGAAACCAAACTCATTTTATATAGAGCCTGAATGGAAAAACCATTTCCAAAACCAAAAAACATTTTTAAACCGTATTATTCACTTATGTTGAATACCTTTTGGATTTTAGTGCATAATACAGCACAGTTACCCAATAACTTTGCCAATGCACACAATTCCAAGACGAACAAAGGTTATAGTGAAAGATAGTACCTGGGGAAGCATATTGTTAATAGCACTAAGGAAACTTGCCTTAGTTTTTCATTGCCTTTCTGTTTCTTTCCATTGTTTACCACAATGTGCTTTACAACTCTGTAATTCTTATTTGCCTAACAATTAACACTTCCTGGGAAAGTAAAGGTAAATTAGGGGATTACAACAGAGGATATTTTAATCCATCATTCTGTTGAAGAAAGTTAACCTTTACTATCTATTTTTTTAAGTTGTGAGTTTTATTATTTCTAATGAGCCAAGCCTGTGGAGGCCGCATTGCAGATTTCATTTGTTCATAAATGAAAAGGGGACAATGTAAAAAAAAGAAATGGAGACAGCTGGAGCATGGAGTTAGTGAGGTGAAAAAAGTGTCAAATATTAAGACAATAGAGAAGCAGAGAATAACACAGGGGATTTTAATCATGTGCTTCTCCAGACTTACAAAGAAACACTATATGATTATGTTATTTCTAATATTCTCTAATATAATGTGAGAAATTGCTATCATTTCTTCACAACCTTTCCATAAAGATCCCTTGGTACCTCATACAAATTTCTCTGCACAGAGGCCTTTTCCTTTTCTCTGATAGACAGCTTTTATGTTTGCTCCACTCAGTATGCTGTCAGTAGTTAGTGGTGTCTGACAATTAAATTCTCTAAGAACTTTAAGTAGCAGCTTAATTTAAAGGAGTAGGCTGATCAAATCGATCTCTTGTTTCTCTCTTGGTAGCCCTCAGCAGCGGCAGCACTCAAACACCACACAAAAATGCGTCATCCAGACAGCATCTGGGAGAATGTCAACAGCCATGCAAATGAACTGAGAAACACAGTAATCTAAAAGGCAAAATTTCACCAAAATGCACAGTATAAAGCAGTATTTCACACGTGTACAGTATATATGTCATATAGTATACAGTATGTAGCAAGAAAGACAGGAAAAGACCCATAAAAACATAATAACAGTGTTGTGTCAATCTATGTGCAAACAAAAATTCATCTGCTATTTTCTATCATCTGGGAGCTATCAAGCTCAATGCTTTAGCATATCTTGAAAGCTCCGGCACAGAAGCTGTAAATGTCTGCACTGACACTGTCATGTTTGTGGTCTGATATGGAATTAGTCCAATGGCGGCCTGAAGATGGAGGTTTGGAATTCCTCCCATGGGACTGATCCTTCAAAGGAGCTGGATCAGCACATCGTACTGGCACCAACTGTTGCATTCCTATATAGTCTGATGACCTGCTGCGTTTACACAGAGACATACATTACACCAGTGCTTATGAAGTGAGTGACCTAACATCACAAATGAAGCTGACAGCATTTGATTAAATGAGTTACAAATTGTACTTTAAATGGGTGGCTGAGAAGACTTAGATGTCTCCCCTCATAACTTAAAACTAGAGAAATAAAGGGTGATCTCAAAATTTCCTCAGAATTCACACTCTTAAAATACATTCTATGGTATCAATTGTACAATATACAGTACATTAATCACCAAGATAAGGGAGCTGTACTGTATTCTTTTATCACTCTGTCGAGACTCTCTGCTGGAGACTACTGCATGATTGCCTGGCTTTTGTTTTCAAACAGGTTATGGCACAAATTAAATTTTATGCAGGTACTGTATATTTCATTACAGAAATTTCAAACACTAATACTATTAAAATGCAAACTTTTTTGTGACCTTACAGTTGATTGACTCAGATGTATGTAATAATGAACTTATAAATGATACAGTTCAGGTGGGTAGCTGCGTCAGCATGCGTAGGCTGCAAAGGAACAAGTAATTGGTTTATTCTATACTGAAATGAGAAGAAAGAAAACACAATGTTTTGGCTGTGGAGCTGAAACGTTCTGTTTTCTTTCTTCTCTTTTCAGCATTGAATAAACCTATTACTTGTTCCTTATAAATGATACATTTCACAGAATTAATCCCAGGTGTCCTTATCACTACTGCAATGCACATTATGAGGTGTTACAGGTTACAGGGTGATTGCTGACTTCCTTGTTTAAATTGTGCAGGTGGGGACATGGAAAATGCCTAAATACTTCTAAGCTCCTCTTTTCTTCTATATGCAACAACAAACCAAGCTTGTTTTTTTATAATTCTTTAATTCACATTGATCAGGATCATCAAAAACATTATCACTAAAACTCAAGATAAAGTATACCTAAGCAGTCAATATTAGTGTTATTGTAGATATTCCATCATGTAGGAATTGTGGTTTTGCATAAAGAAGGAAAAACATTCAGTGAAAGCAGAAGAAGAGTCTGGTTTAAACTGATAATTAATAATAAACACTGCATTTTTATTGCTATTATAACAGATGTTTATTGTAGTTTATTATATAGAACACAACTCTCTCCAGACAGGAAGATCATATTTCTATTTCTGTGAAAATCACAGAAAATAGGTTATAGACTTTGGAAATGGAGATCAACCCATGTCTTTTCAATATAAAAGATTTTTGGCCATCATTAACTGAGCCACCTGCATTTCAGTAGCAGAAAAAGCAGATCAGGTGCAAGCTTCCAGAAATTATTAATATTTAGGTTTGCTGTCACTCAAAATCCAAATGCACACACAGTTTGTGCCACTTGGGAAATAAAACATAGATAAAGTGCCTGATAAATTTCCCTGATACTGTTGTAACAGTGGCAGCTTTACTCTTACATAGGTAATTACCAGGGATTAATGAACTGTTATGTAAATTAAACATTCACCTACAGTATAACTTTATTTAATCTCTTGTAATTTCCTCTGTTTTGGGTGTTGCTGGTTAACCATGAAATAAATGTAAAAATTTGGATGTAAGTAAATAAGTGTTAGTATAAATTAGATCAAGGAGAGTGTGGCATTGACAAAAACAAAGGCATTCGACCAAGGACTCTTGATGACGTACTAACCTGCCAATGATATACTTTGTGCTGACATATCATGACATTATTGTTGTTTCTATAGCCAAGGAAGAATATCTGTCACTGGCTCTTTCTTAAAGCTCTCTCCATTCAACTTCATGCCCACTTGCTCCCTTTTGTAAGACCATTATTAGTAACATCTCATTTTAAACCAATTGCACCATCAAATGTCAAGGAGACTGAAGAATACCTAAAAGGTTAAGAATAGTATATTTTGGTGTCAGGTTCAGTCAGATGGCATTAGCAAAAATAGTCTACTTAACAGAATACAGGACACAGATTGCACTTATTGAATTGCTCTGTTAAGATGTGATGGAGAACAGTTAAAACTTGACAAATGATACAGCAGCAGCAAAGAGGATTTAGGATTATGTGACAGATGTCTCCTCATAGAGGTAGGGAAATGTTCTAGCCAGTGGAATAGCTTATTGTGGTCTGAATTTAAATTCTTCTGCCAGTTATTACATAATGTAATTTTCACACCTGCTCTAGAATTTAATTAAGGTAAATCATAACTAAATCACTGCCAAATTAGAATCTGATACAGAATATGTTGTAATTAATTTCTTTCTGTATTGTAATTGCCAAAAATGCAACACTCTGTTAGATAATTGTTTTCTACATGTGTCTGGACTAGTGTCCAATCCAAGGTGTAATCACACATTGCGGCTATGTACAATGTTCCCTGTGGCTTTCTAGTGATGAATGTTCAAGTAAACCAATAAGAGAAATATCCATATCTATGTGGAAAAACCACAACAATTAAGTAACTTTAATTGTAGTCATAGGTGCATGAAACATCAGGAACTACTTATTAGTGGAATGTGATTAATGCACAACATGTAGGGAAACTGTTCAAGAACATAATCTACATGAGGAATATGATTCTATAAATAGTTAAATAAACACACAAACATCATCTTTCATGTCACTGTAAACACTACAGCTTGTGTTACATCTAGAGAATACAAATTTGCATGATCAGAATCTCTTTGTGTAAGATGGGAAAGTTTGTGTTCCTGTCTATCCAACTACCATTCTGCTCTGGGTGCTGGCAGGTTTGATTATATGTGTTTTAAAAGGGTATTTTATATGGACGTGTAAAGTTTGGAAAAAGATTATTTTTGTCAAATATGTAATTGTGTAAATGCTGTTTCAAAATTGAAGCCATATGGCAAAATACATATCATAATTTCAATTGATTAGCTCATGATTACCAGGTAGTCTTTCACAGGCTTTCGCAGTCTTACACAGTACAATGATGATAGCAATCTGTAGATTGAGATAGCATGTGCTAAGCCAGGTAGGGCTTGACTGATTCTGGGATGAGAGGCCTCTCAGGAAAATCTGGTGCTGTTAGTGATGCTGGTGGACCAGTAGGTGGCACTCTTCCCACTGGACTGAAATTTCCAATCCAAAATCCAGGGGTAGCGAACCACATTTGTTGGAGGATGTATTATCTCTAGATGGAACATTAAATAAAAGTTGTGACCGACTTTAAATGACATTTTTCAAAAGCACAGGGGTGTCAATCCTGGTGTCCTGGTTAAATTATGCTTTGGTTTATACAATCTGGTTTCCCCCAAATCCCTCCTTGATTCAGTTCAGTGGAGCAATTAAAGAAGAAAGATAAGAAAGGTTAGAATGAGAGGAGATCATTTGTTAGCCTGTGTGGTTCTTCATTTCACACTTCTTCACTTGATGTCTGCTGTGCAGTGGGATCACTGGCACTGCTAGCACTCACGTTTGAGTTAGGTGCTGCAATTCAGCAGTGTTTGAAGTAGGTTCTCTACTGCATATTCGATGCACTCTGAGATCCATTAGAATTAGATCAAGACTACTTAAATCCAAGTTTTTCATTAAAAAAATACACCAAAGTTAAAGTTTCTGCTAATCTAATCTTTACATTTTACAATGATTAAAGGTGATATCAGATCCCCTACCAGACATTAGAGAATAACATTTGATTTGGTCTGCATAAGGTATAGTAAGTAGTTTTATAGCCATCTGAGCATTGAATTGCTCTTCTTTCATTTGGAACAGACTGTTCTCTAATATATATATTAGAAAAAAATTTTTTTTTTCACAGCCCACATTCTCAATGTGTGACATTCTCAAATTATTTTAAATACGTGTGACTTTTTCCCTGATACTTAACTCCTCTACAGCTGCCAACGGGTCTAAACAGCACTATTATCATTTGATAAATAAGCACTTTGCTTAAAGAAAGGAAACAGCACAGGATTGTTCCTATGGAACTCAGAACAACCTTTTTGCTGCACATTTCTCTGCTTATGATATATATCAGCCAGCACTTTTATTATTTTTTAAGTTAAAGAGAAAGATTATATTGTAAACATCACATTAGTTTTTCTTCAAAGGATTGTTGAATGTTTTCATTTTAACCCATTACTGTATTTCCTTCAAATGTAGCATATGTGTTTCTCTTTACACATTAAGATTTTCTTGGATCTGCAAATAGACAAAAATAGAGTTTTCATAGGTAATGAATGATGTGGCTATAATTTTTTCTCTTTTAACTTGATTTTTTATTTTTATCTGATTTTTGTGCTTTATATCTATTTCAAATCTGATGAAAGACACTGTCAAGGTTTTAATGTCAAATCAGGAAAATTGGCTGTTAGTGTGGCCTCACATTGGGCATTAAGCTTTTCACGTAACATTTTGTCAGTTAATCAATGGACCTCATGTGACAAGTCATGTGACCTTCTGAAAATACTGATGAAACAGGTCCACAATATCCTATTATGGATTCTAACAACACATATTAGCTAATGAAGTCCATGTACTCTACATATTACAGAGTAATTACTGAGTTTTAGTGTCTGACTTGCGTGAGAATCAAGGCACCTGAGAATCCCAAACAGAGCCACTGAGATTGCACCTTGTTCTCAGAGTGCGTCCAACCTGGTTCCTCTTCTATGCAATTAGGAAGCAGGTTCCTAAAAAAACTAACTTTTAACTTCCACTGTTTTCATTGTCCAAAGAACATTTGTTGAACAAGCTGAATAGAATGAGTATACTTTCCAGGACCAGAAAAGTGCATGTATTAACCCTTCCAAGACAATTACAAAATTACTGGACAGTAAAATATTAGGTATCAGCAAAGTGTAAAATATTAAGTTATCAGCATAATTACTTAGAAAGAAAACACTCTGGTAATATGAAAGAATACGTTTGGTCCCAGTACAATTATCTGTTCAGATGTTACTACTGTCCAGAGTCCACTCTGCTAAGAAATATTGCCTTAATTATCATTTGTTCCAACCCTGTGGACTAATGTTCTATATTTATTATTAAGGATGTTTAGTTTATTATTGTAAGATGATTTTTATAAAAGTTAGCCTTTCATATACAAAAGAAATGTGTAATGGTCTGTAGGATTCACACTTCGAAACAGCTATGTACAAATTATGAAGGGTACTAACACCTTTACTTAATTGTCTTAAGCTGAAACATACAGTCTTTTGCACTCTGATTCATACTGTGTGCTCTCTTCTGTTGTTGTTTTATTAAGGCCATTATGTCTGAGCTAGTTACGATCTGAGATTATTATAAGTGCTGTAATTATGCCCTGAAATAGCATGTGAATGCCCAGTAGATGCAATAAGACAGGTATACTGAGAGTGCAAAATACTTCCCTAGTTCTTTGCTACATATGTCCTGATCATCATGGGAGACCGAGAGACTTTCAGGTGTCTTCTTCTCTCTTAGCAGCAAGTGAACAGCAGCAAATGGCCACAACAAAATAAGGAGGAGATTAAGGATGTGGCCTGGAAATGCCATTTCTTTTTAGATTTTAGCCAGCCTGTTGTGTTTACCTACTGTACAGTAAATTATATTGTATATGCAAGACAAACACAGTGTTTTTACATAATGGAGCTTAGACCACAATTAACAGAGAAATGTTGGTAGCAATGCAAAAAACTTTAAAAAAAACAGAAAGCAACTACAGTAAAAGAATTATAGATTTTTCATCCAGGTAGGGAAAGCAAACTAATTTTGCTTTCATCAAAACTCTCCTACTGTCTGAATGAAGAGGATATTTAACTTTTAAAAACACTTTTGAAAGTGTAGAAAATGAAACTGTGACTATGAGATTTCTACCCCGCAGTACCTGTAAGGATTAGGCAGCACAAAAAGCAATATTAAGTTGGACACTTTCTTTGATACTGTTACACGTTTTTTTTTGTGATACAGTATATTGGAATTATTAAACCTATATTTTCTTTTCAGTGAAAAGTCTATATATTTATTTGAAAAACATTGTAATATGGTTTTAATGTAAGCAATAGTCCATTCTGGGATTTTAGTTATAGAAGAATAAGTGGATTTACAGAGTATGATTTCTGGTACATTCAGCAGACTTTTGTGTCTTATTGTTAACATGTGGACAATGTCAAAAAATGAACATTTAAACAGTCTTGGCACTCTGTTGTATGTTTTTGGGGTTATGCTTCTCTTTTTCAGTACACTGGAGCCATCAGTGGAAATAATCAATAAAACAGTCCATTGATATGGTTACACTTCAGTGATGGCACAGTCAGGGCAAAACAGTTGCTGAATATTTTGACTGATTCTTCCCTCGCCTGTTAAAAAAAGATAACAGAGTCACCTTCTGTGATTTCCATTCCCTTAAATGTCTCCATCTATTTCATCATGTGAGAGGCTAGGGGGCTTGAAAGACTGGAAAAGAGAAAGAAAAAATAATTCCTATTTTGGAGTCACCATGGCAACACCAGACACTTAAATAGAATAAAGAGCAGTGACCAACGGCAACTATGGGGAACTGGATAAGAATTTGTGGGGGTAATCTAGGGAAATTCCACAAATGATCAAATGATCCGATCGTTTAAATATCATTTGTAAATGTAGGCACCTTTCTGTCATATAAAACAATGTGTATACATTTATAAAGTAATAACAAATAACACATTTAAAGAATTGGAGCAGGTAGACTTCTAGGTATCTTCATTCTAGGATATGTCATATCATATAATTTTTCTGAAAGCAAGGTTCTGTAGCAATGGGTGACATGCTATTTGTATTGTGATATTACAGATATTTCAATCAGCAATGTTACAATAATGAGGCAAATTAATTCACCTCAGGATGCAATATGATGCTCTTACAAAAAAGTTTGTTTTTCCTGAATGCAAGGTTCAAATTCTAAACAGCAGCAGGCCAAGAGCAGAGTTCAGTAGGACTGTAAGGTTCCTAGTTTCTTTAGATGATTTATAGTGTTAGGATTTGAGAGTAATTGTGCTTTGGTGAGATACCAAAGTTTTAACCAGTATTTCCAAATCATGATGACAGCAGTAATTATTTTCCTCACATTTCACAAAATATGATTTGAGGTTATTTATTTGTACAGACTGGCTGTGTTAAGCAGATATGCTATTAAATTGCAAAAAGTTAATCTATTCCTCTGTGGCATGTATATAAATAGTCCTTTGACAATACAAATCAGGATAGTTTGCATTTTTTACAGCAACCATTCTAAAAATGCTATTTTTTGACTAAAAATACAGTAAGGCATTTAAAATCCTAAATCTCCTGGACAACTGATGGGAAAAAACATCAATAACATCTGCAATATATTAATATATAATAATAAAATAGTAATTGAAAATAGTGGCACCGTGTGACATGTGTTTTCAAATTAAAATAAGTGTGACATGTATCTTCTGTGATATGAACTGAAAATCTGAGTGTTTGACTGAAAAATGATAACAAAGAATGATTTTACAGGTTTTACAATCCTACCATCTGTGCTGGTCTGATGGATGATTTGTGTGATTATCTGCTAAATTGATCATGTCATCACAGCTGTCCAGTTCTGACAAAACACTAATTTGAATAGTTAGATTTAATTACAGTTAAATACTGTAGGGTAGATTACTTATTCTAATACAGGAAATTACCAAAAAATGTGGTCCAAAATTATTTTCATCCTGTTTTGTGAAGAACAGACGGACCAATTAATATTTAAACAATCAAGAATAAAAATGACATACTGTATGAGACTGCTTTTCAGGGCTAAAGCAACTTATTTGAACTTGTAGTATTACTCAAAACACAGTATATTTTACTTACAAAGTCAAGGGCTATGAGAAGTTTAATTTAATGATAACAGTTTTGTCAATATGCTAATTCCTATAGAAAACAGCTTTGCCAAGGGCGGAATGGCTTAATTTTTTTCTCTTAATTGATCATTTTAACTGATATATAAATTAAAAGATGTAAAATATATCCTAGAAGGTGTCAGAGCTCTGTGCTTAATTAGTGATATTCAATCTCCTGCAGCTTTCTTGGATCATCGTGCACCACCAAATCACTTGTTCTTCATTTGCCTATGTTTCTGTATCAGTAAGCCTTGTATTAGCTGCTGTTCAACATGAAAGCTTTACTCTTCGAGTCCCCAGATCTCTGTACAGAAGAAGCAGATGGCTTGACAGCCCGTGTTTCAGACAATGTGTCCATGCTCTCCTCTTTTCTCTTAAGCTGAAGTGTTGACTAAGGCAGTGAGCCATTTTGAATGGTAATTGGATCTTCCATAATGGTGTATTATACAATTGCAAAAATTACCATGCATTTTGAAATCTATTAAATAGGACAAAATGGTGTAGTGATTTATCAGGTTTCACAAAAATAATATGAGTTACAAAATAGGAATGCTGTCATCTTACAATAGCTGTATTCTTTCCTGTAACTCATTATGTAATGTGTACATTAACTTGCAGTTTTTCCAAGACACTGTACTTTAGAACAAGGTATAACTGTATTTGATATTTATTAGGAAGCTTTTTGGTAAGCTAATATTGAAGCAGCCAATGCAAAGATGCAAATTAGGATGCAGCAGTATAACAGCAATTAGAAAGAATTATCTATGTTGAATCTCAAAACACATGTGTAACATACTGTAAGTTTGACACGTGGACTAGAGAAACAATTAATAACTTTATTTCATCAGCTGTATCGCACTATCCAGACAATCTGTTTACAAGTTCCAGCTAGTATAGATTTATGACCAAAATGCAATTTGATCCCCTTAGTCTAGATATCCCTAGTTTGAGCAAGGGTTGTGTCCAAAATGTACGGATCCAAAATATAAATGGCCGGAGCCACCAGGGTTCCTTCAGTTTATCATGCAACCACAGCAACCCCAGGCACTTGTCAGTGCTGTCAGTGAGTCACTTAAGCCAAATCAATCAGTACCTCCTCCCCAGTACAACCAGCAACCACTAACACACAGCCTCCTTAATGACAAGACAAGTAATTTATCTTATACTGATCAAACTGATTGCTCTGGCACTCCACTTTATACCACATCCTGGGACAACGATGCTTCTTTAAAACAAATGTTCTTTGATTTCCATTTGTCCAGAGTATTTACTCACGTGCAGGAACTATCCTGGATTGTAAATGATCTGGCTGAAAAAAAAATCTTTAATGCCTTACTTTGTCTGAAGATTTCATGACCTCTTGACATTAATAGTATTTTCTTTTCTAGTAGTTTGTTTATTGCATTCTGGTCTGCTGGCAAAACCTCTGCTTTTAGTAAAACTATAAACATTCTGTAAACAGTTGTGCATGACATCTCATTTTGTACGATGTTCTTAGTGCCTACCTTTCTGAATAAATTTATAAATTATTCAATATACGTTCATCTTCTGTAATAATTTATTATTGTCTCTTACACTCCACAGTTCCTCATTCTCCTTTTCTGTTGGCATATAAGAGACACGTTCTGAGATCATTCCTCTGCAACCCCTTTTCGCATTTCTAATATTTATTTTGATATCTGTTGGCAGTTCTTTTCAAGCATTTTCCCCCTGGTGATAATGATTCTCTGTGTCTTCCCAGCACAGCAAGCTCTTTTTCTCAGCCATTTTCTTAATCAGTCTATTCGGTATTGCGACCTCTGTGTTTTAGATCTACATTTCGTTTTGGAATACATTTCTTCCTGTGTTGTTAGTAATGCATCTTTGAACACCTTCTGCCTACTGATTATAGTGGGGGGTGTTCAAGCAATACTGTAACATCAATGTTAATTAGCAAATCATTATTTAGCATTGATTTTTGACATCTCAATATGCAGTTATGCCCTTTTCAATATTAAAAATCATGCATATGTAATTTTTGGATTTATATTCATTGACAAACAATATTTGCAACCATTTGACATTTGTGGTGGAATTTAAAAAATAAATCAGTGCTAATTATATTCATTTTCCAGGAGTTAATATGCTCATGGAGTAGAAGGTTTTTTTTAATGAACAGGAAAACAACCCTTCTTCAGAGAACTCTGTGAATGGGTTTAAAAAAATGAAACACTGGTTTTGATGGGAATCATAAATATATTTTTGGGGATTTAGGTGCCTCAGATTCACAGATCCCAATAGCAATAATGACAACATGTTAGGAGGTTGTGTAGGGCTTCTCAAATGTCTCTTGTTTTGCAAGATGATAAGCTGAAACATTAACTGCACCTGGATAAGGCAGATATTTTCAATTTAAATCTAACCATGGGAGGATGTGGAATCTTCTACAGAGTGTTCCACCCAAGTATGAATGTGCTTTGTGTCTCTCAGAGACCCAAAAGTCTGAATAGCAAAGGAGATGGAAAGTGCTGAAATAATATCTTTAAAATTCAATATCTGTCATGTAAAAAAACATGAAAAAAGGCTTAAAATAAGAGGAAGTCATTTAGCCCATCTTGCTTGTTTGGTAGATTAGTCTACCCATTAGTCTACCCATTCATCCACTGAAGGAGCCAAGAATTTATGGTCTCCACCACCTGGCAGGAAGACTGTCCCAGAAACCCACAGCTCCCTGTAAAGTGTAAAGTAGCAAGCATTAGCATTATCAAAGAAGCAATTTTCTATCATTTCCAACCTGTCAGTTATGAGTCCAATGGCATACCCACTATGGTACACAAAAGTAGACAGTATGATTTATTGTTTTCATTTTTAAATTTACACTGAATATTTAAAATAATTAAAGTGATATTCATGAGATAGACTGTTTCAGAAACATATACACTATTAATATGTTTTTAAAAATGGTCTGCTTCTAGTGTTATAAATGTTACAGTGAGCAGGAATTGAGTGGAATCCATTTTAAAAAGTGTGAATTTCTGTGACCACTGAAACTGTATGCTTTCTCAAAAAGAGAACAGCAGTGGAGAAGCCTTTGAACACAGCCAGATTACAGAAATGCTAATTGATAAAGTATATTGATTTACAGGTTTGAAAGTGGGCCTTTTCTGTTTATAATAAGGAATGGAACACGTCAGGCCTCACATTACTTAAATTAAATGCACTTAGACGTAATAATGATTAGAGGCAGATTCACTCTAGTGATATTTCTTTATTCTCTCACCAACTGAAATAGAAACCAAAGGGGGCAACTAAAAGCCAATTATCATTAGTTCATAAATATGTCATAAATAGATGGTCTTAAAGGGTTTTTATATCGAGCAGAAAGCACTCAGACTTTGGCAAGCCTGTTTCACAGGAAATAGACCTCTGTGGTATGACAAAGTACAATGCTTACATTTATGGGGTTTCATATTTGTTTTGACCTGTTGTTTTCCCCACAGCATCCAAAATATGGAGAACACCATGTAAGACAGAATGGAGTGAGTCACATTTTGTAAGTAAAAAAGATGGCAAGGGACCTCCTACTCAGAAGGAGACATTTTGTACACAGAGGTGAAACAGCCCCTGTTATATCCACCTGGATAAAAACATTGTCATGGTGTTGTTGTTTTATAACTCAAAGTCATTGTTGTTTAATCATAATGAGGTCCTGTATTCAGCATTAAGTGTAAAAAAATAGGCAGAAGAGAACTGAAACATGATAAGTTGCTTTACCACAAATATACCATTGTGACTCTCTATGTAGGTTTATTATAGTTCTTGTTAGTGAATTTGATTATGCCCCTGCACTCAATGGTAAATTGAACCCTTTGTAATATATATGTAGCAACAGGAATCAACAAGGTTTTGATGAGCCGCTGTCAAATTATTACCATTTATTTATGCTTGAGGCAGAGCTTTAAATACGCTAGACTTGGATTATGCAGCACTTCAATCCCACATCCAATATAATGCATGGATGATTACCAAATAGCTGTTCAAGATAATGTAATTATATATATTTATGAAAACTGTATACAGTGTGTGCTTCTTCAACAAGTGTGGCAGATATGGATGCCAAGGTTTGGAAAATAAGATTAGAAAACAATCATTTAAATAAGGATAATTAAGAATAATTCTCTTATTCTTATTCTAAATCTCTTATTCAAAGTCATCTCTGTGGTATACAGTTCTCCACATTTGTCTTAATAATATTTGAGCTTCCTATTAAATCTAAGTATTTGTCTTATAAAAGAGCTGTTTATTGTTGAGCTTCTTAAGAGTACAAAGTCATACCTGAATTGTTATTGAGAGGCATCAAAAATGCTAAAAATTGAGTATTGAACCCATAACAAATGCTATTGGTTCCAATACCTAATGTATGTGTTTTAGCGCCTCTGTATATTACAATAACTCCCTCAGTTTCAACAGTTTCAGTGAGTCAGATTCAGAGACTTGTAACCTACCCAAATCATTAACAACTTTGTACAATCAAAAGATTTTTCCACATTGAAGTTCTGAGTCATGTTTTACTTAATTACTAAGTGTAATTAATGTTTGTCCATCTCATTCTGCTAGAATGAAGCAAGTTTGAGAAAATGCTTGGAATTAAACTTGTGTCCTCATATTCAAAAATGTAGAAGACTTTGATCAAGTTCTCTGTCATTGTCCACTACAAGGACTAAAACGTTTGAGCTCTTAACAATTTTTCATCATAACTCATGTCTTTTGAGCAGAGGACCAAAAATAGTTACTGTTCCATTGAAACATCAATAAGATATTTATGATTTTTATGATGATGATAAGGCATTGTACAAAATCAGCAAAATATGAATTTCAGTTTTATACCCTTGCTTTAAATACAATATATACTGTAGAAGAAAACCTGCTATTTACCCTTTTCATTGCTTTTCATCACATTTCTTGCATTATGTCAGTTGAGCAGTACATGGCTTCAATAAAGCTACCCCAGGGCTATGTCTGCTCCAGTGTCACATTCACACTCTTATAAAACATTTGCTTTTTCAACACTTACTGTAGTATTTTCTAATATTGAATTTCATTGCTCCATACATTTGTCTATGTCTGTATCCCATTTATATCTGTGGAATATTTCAGCCTCAGTGACGGATTTTTCCTTAGTCATTGTACGGTCAGTCAATGTGGAATGATTACTGTTTATATCCTGATCTGGGTTGTTTATCTAGTTAAAAGACCAATGCTTACTAAGAATCATGTATGACGTTTAAATTTAATGCAAAAGTATAAAAGATTATTCCCCCTTTCCTATGTTTTAGTCAATAATGTATACGCCTGAAAAGTCACCGATATTTAAATGGCAAAACTAATCATTGTGAAGTACTGTGAATTAGATTCTAAAAATCTCCTCTGGTGATGATGGTAGTTATATGAAGTACCTTTAAAAGTAATCATTAAGAATATAATAAGGACTCTTTAAAATGATTCCTTTGAGAAGGTGAAATGGATACTGACTATCACAAATACCACAATTGTTGGGTACTTTACTATTTAATTTGTAATTTTGTATCTGTTTTTATCTGTATCTGACTGCATGAATGTCATGTAATTGTTGTTAAACAGAAAGGGTTTTCCTTCTTTGCTTGTTTGGCCTATTAGAAGACATCTTTATACTAAGCCAAGGTTACTTTTAGTATATTTGACTTAGGAGCTTGGATTCATTTTAATATACCACACCCCTACAGCTTGATTAAATGTAATCATATATAGTATGCGCTTGTTGGAATAGCTTCTGAATGGATAATATGTGTAATGTTAAGCATAACTTTTGTCCCTGAAGTTTTGGTGAACCAGTTTTTATAAGTTTGAATTTTTAAAAAACAGAACAAATCAAAAACAGCCCCCTAGGCAAGACTTAGACAGCTACAATACTGTGTAAAGAAAGGATTTTCGAACATCCTCTCTATTCTGCACACCATCACTGCATCTGTGGTAGAGACCTTCATATTAATTACTCATTTATTTTGATGCTTTTATCCAAAGCAGCTTATTGAGCCACTCATTCACACAGCTGGCTATTTTAATGGAACAATTCAGGTGAAGTACTTTGTTCACATTCCTTGGATCTGAACCCACAACTTTGAATCCTAACTGCTGCTGCCCAAAACGGCCACAACTTTGGTGCTTCCGAATAGACCTCTGTTATTATATAAGGTTTTGTGACTTGGCTATCAAATAAAACGTTCTTTATATTTCATTACACATTGAAGCTCATTAATGCATACTGTATCTTGTTCTCCAGAAATAGTTGGGGTTAGCAGGGCAGTGGGCATTGTAGGTTTCTGAGTCACGAGCAGTGCAGTGTTGCGCAATGTTTAATATGAACATCCTGATTTTATGGGCTCATCATGCTGTCATTTTGCCAGTCGCCATGCAGGCTTTTGCTCTTATTACTGCAGAAACCATATTGTAAGGATATGCAAGTCTGGCACTCCATTCTGTTCAGCAGCAGGATCTTGATCAAATAGGTTCTTTATTCACTTAATTGACCCGCAATTACGTACTTGGCCCTTCTGCTGACAATCACTTAAATAATTAAGGATTAGCTGGAACAAAACCTGCCTTGAATCCTTTAACATTTGTAACCATCAGTTTCATACACAGGTCATCTCTTTAGTTTAATTTATTTTAAGCACAGCAGTTCTAAAATGATAAATAGTACCACAGCCCAATATTTATATGTCTCTTTTCAATCAGATACATCTTGAATGGCTTATTTCTCTCTTATGCCAATATTATAATTCTCAGAAGTATAATAAGTTAAGAACTTGTTTTTGATGTTCTTGTAAATTAAACATAAACATTTTGTAGTGTTTTTATTTTGAATTTAGTCAATTTTATTTTTGTTGAAAATACATTTAAATGTCCTCAACTACATACGAAGGCTCTTTTTCATATACAGTACAATACTTGATTCATCCTAAATCATAGTCATTTTTACACTACCAGCCATATCACCCTGCAGCTCACAACTGGCATCCCACTGAAGCTCAGCATGTGTGGACCTGAATGGGAGACCCCCTAAGAAAACTTAAGGTCGCTGCTACAAGAGGTATTAGAGGGGCCAGTAGGGGGCGCTCACCCCGTGGTCCTGACTCTCTGTGGTCATTAAAAATCCCAGGGCGTTTCTTGAAAACAGTATTTCCCATTGGCGTTTATCAATCATGGCCTCCTAATAATACCCATCCGTGAACTGGCTTCATTACTCTGTTCTCCTCCCCACTGATAGCTGATGTGTGGGGAGCGTTCTGGCGCACTATGGCTGCAGTCGCATCATGCAGGTGGATGCTGCACATTGGTGGTGGTGGAGGGGAGTCCCCATTACCTGTAAAGTGCTTTGAGTGGAGTGTCCAGAAAAGTGCTATTTAAATGTAAGCAATTATTATTATTATTCATTTAACCAGTTTGATTAATCCCATCAGTTCACAAATGGAATAAGCTGGACAGAGTGACCATACACCATAGAAATGTGCTTATTTCTTATTTGAATGCAATGAATGTTGCTGGTTATAATGAGTGACACTGACTAGTTTAGCCTGTACTTGTATTGATACAGCCTTCTGTCTTTGTTTCAGTATGTTGAATATGGATACTATATTGTCTCGTCCTGTTTTTGACTCACCACTTATTTAATCACGATTTGCTACCTCTTGTAAATCTAGGGACATAGCATAAGTTGCTGGCAATAGGCCTGTCCTTGAGATTCATAATAAACTGCAGTGCTAATAAAGAGCTATTTTTAACCCAATATAAAAAAGTGATTCTGTCAAGCAATAAAAACCTCAATTCATTAGAAGCCTACATCAAGATGCACCATAAATCTATTCTAATGCTTTACAACAGCATCTCTTATAATTATAGAGAAAAGTGTCTCTTGTTGTACTTTACAATTTCTTCCACAGCATCAGGTCTTTGCATGCTTTATTTGACTTACAGTGGTGTGAAAAAGTGTTTGCCCCCTTCCTGATTTCTTATTTTTTTGCATGTTTGTCACACTGACATGTTTCAGATCATCAAACAAATTGAAATATTAGACAAAGATAACACAAGTAAACACAAAATGCAGTTTTTAAATGAAGGTTTTTATTATTAAGGGAAAAAAAAATCCAAACCTACATGGCCCTGTGTGAAAAAGTGATTGCCCCCTAAACCTAATAACTGGTTGGGCCACCCTTAGCAGCAACAACTGCAATCAAGCGTTTGCGATAACTGGCCATGAGTCTTTTACGGTGCTGTGGAGGAATTTTGGCCCACTCATCTTTGCAGAATTGTTGTAATTCGAACACATTGGAGGTTTTTCGAGCCTTAACCGCTTTTTTAAGGTCATGCCACAACATCTCAATCGGATTCAGGTCAGGACTTTGACTAGGCCACTCCAAAGTCTTCATTTTGTTTTTGTTAAGCCATTCAGAGGTGGACTTGCTGGTGTGCTTTGGATCATTGTCCTGCTGCAGAACCCAAGTGCGCTTCAGCTTGAGGTCACGAACAGATGGCCGGACATTCTCCTTCAGGATTTTTTGGTAGACAGCAGAATTCATGGTTCCATTTACCATAGCAAGTCTTCCAGGTCCTGAAGCAGCAAAACAGCCCCAGACCATCACACTACCACCACCATATTTTACTGTTGGTATGATGTTCCTTTTCTGAAATGCTGTGTTACTTTTACGCCAGATGTAATGGGACACACACCTTCCAAAAAGTTCAACTTTTGTCTCGGCAGTCCACAGAGTATTTTCCCAAAAGTCTTGGGGATCATCAAGATGTTTTCTCGCAAAACTGAGACGAGCCTTTATGTTCTTTTTGCTCAGCAGTGGTTTTCGTCTTGGAACTCTGCCATGCAGGCCATTTTTGCCCAGTCTCTTTCTTATGGTGGAGTCATGAACACTGACCTTAACTGAGGCAAGTGAAGCCTGCAGTTCTTTGGATGTTGTTGTGGGTTTTTTTGTGACCTTTTGGATGAGTCACAGGGGGCAATCACTTTTTCACACAGGGCCATGTAGGTTTGGATTTTTTTTTCCCTTAATAATAAAAACCTTCATTTAAAAACTGCATTTTGTGTTTACTTGTGTTATCTTTGTCTTATATTTCAATTTGTTTGATGATCTGAAACATTTCAGTGTGACAAACATGCAAAAAAAAAAAGAAATCAGGAAGGGGGCAAACACTTTTTCACACCACTGTATGTTTAAATTTATTTCTTTAAATCCTTATTTCTGTCCTTGCCTGCAAAGATATATGCAGGCAAGGACAATATCAAGTCAAGTTTATCTACAAATGTGTAAATAAAAAATAAGTGAATTAACATGAAATAGAATATTTGATCATTGTGTTTAATAAATTTGAATGTTCATGTCCTTCTTAATGAAATAACAGATGGAAGGCTCTCACCCCCCATATGATGAATTGATTTTTCGAGATATGTGTTGCATTTCTAAGGTCTTCATTTTGTCTCTTTGCTCTATTCTACACTATAATCTGCTATTATTTGAATATATATAAAATGTATGGGGAAATTAAATATAAACCTGCTGAGAAACCGATATATGCATTGTTCATACCATGAAAATTGTTTAATTTCGTTAAAATTAAAGCTTTTGCTTTAACATTGACTTTCCTTTATACATTTTGTTTAACAATTTATTTTCTTCAGCCTTAATTTAATCAGGTAATTTCGCACTTACTGTAATTGTTGTTCACAGCCCTACATGTTACATTTTCACGTTTTCGTTTACGTATAGAATATGGTTATCTTTTTTGTTTGCCGTTACCCATTTTATACTTGACAGCAAACGAGGGACTATGTTTGTGTGTAAAACTGTTATCGTGAACCTTTCCCTGCTATGCAACACACATGGCACAAAATGGCTTTTGGGCTACCTGAACGCTAAACAAATAAATGCCATAAAGAATCGTGTAGCTACTTCCGCTTTGTTAAAATCCTGCTGTGAAGGTTTCAGCACGATTTCCCATTATTGCATCCTCCTGGTTTGTCTTGAAGTGGTGCCAAGATACACATAATTAGATGAGCACTAGGACCTTGCGGGAACAGGCTGTTGTTTCGGGGCAGGATTGTAAATGCGCCATGACTCGGTCTGTACTGATCTTTTTACAAAAGTGAATGTTCCTGCGTTGTGAGGCCCATTTCTGTCAGACCCCCTTTTTCGAAAAAGACAATAAAAACACACAGGTGGGTGATTAGCTTGCAAACACCCTTCCTATCCAGTATCCTACAGTGCTTTGCGGCAGTAAACGTGCGATTACTTTTCTGCTGAAGGTCATCGGCAGTATTTTAATCCCGAATTTTATTCTGTGTCTGATCTCATTGCAGCAAACCAAGATGGAGTATGAGTGGAAACCAGACGAGCAAGGACTTCAACAAATTTTACAGCTTCTGAAAGAGTCTCAGTCTCCGGATACAACGACGCAGAGATCCGTCCAACAAGTATCCTTTTAAGAATAGCATCATAAGATGGGCCCATCGGATAAGATTTGCGGTGTTTATGCTGTGCTGGATATATAATTTGAGGTTTCGTTAACAAGCGGGATGGAGAATAAAACCACACTTTTGTACTTGCCATTGACTAGTCATTCACTAGCGAGCTCTTTTTTAACCATTATATAAAGTTGTTTATCCCTTTTGTCTTCACCATTTTATGTTTTTGGAAGATGATCAGTTTTTCTCGACTTGGGAGATTTTTTTGTTGGGGGTGGGGGTAAACAATACATAGCTCAGTATGAGTACTGGTTGCCAATTCGCTTTATTTTGTAACTTGTTTTGATTCATGTTTCCGTGATTATATACTACTGCCCAAAGATTGCCATTTGTCACAATCTGGATTAAGAAAAGCTTTAATGCACGTTTAAAATACATGTGCGGGTAAACCGGAGTACGTGCATGTGCTACAGAATGTAAAGACAGACCAAATGTGCCCTATGTGTAATACGGGTGTCGATGACAGCATTTAGTTTTTTTTGGCAGGCAATATATTAGTAGCACTCGCACCAGAGTTTTGCAATTTAATAACATGTACCTAACTGGGAATAAAAAACAGACCTGCTAAACTGCGGTCGCATTGTTTTACATTGGCTGGCTGTATCTATAACGCAAGGGAAATAACCTTTTGTATAGCAACGAAAAGTCGGGAATATGTCTTTACGTAAACATGCTAGATTGCGTTTTTATATGCGTCTTCTTAAACGTTGTTTAAAGAGCTTATCACCAGCGTCATTTACAGCGAGTTCATCTATCTCCGTCACTTGTCTTCCAGTGCGTAACTGGGATGCTAAATGTCTAATCCTTTGAGTGGAAATACTTGATAAAATTCATTTTTCTTGGTAAGCGGGGAATATGAGGATACAGTTTACATGATCGGGCCTCAATGGCATGAAATTGTGACCCAATAACGAAATAAAAATTCAGAAAATGCTGAGAGGTGGCTTAGGAAATACGTTCATAAAAGAGGTTCTGTCGCCGTAGGGCCTCTTGTGTTAAAAAAATTGTTGACCTCGTGCATTGGGTCAGTGATCTGGTTAAGCAATTGTACAGTATTAAGATCTTTAGGATCTTTAGTGTATGCCCTTAATACATTAATTCTGGGGGAAAAAATCAGTTCCAGACTGATTTTTTACAGTGTATGCACAGCGTTCTGGTTCGGAAAACTACTTGGCTAAGGATTTTGTTGCACTCGAGTCACGGTTTTCAGCTCATTGCTTATTTTATTGAGAACTTTGTGAATCGAAGGTAAATCGCTGCTGGGGGCGTCTTTCTGTGCACCTGCTCTACAGAGATACGGGCACTGTCGTCTATATCGGGAGTGAAAAGACCAGTCCTCAGGGTCTGGAATCTACCAGGTGTCCTCGGTCTACGTTAAACAAACTTCACTTGGGAGAAGTATTAAATTCTTCCAACTAAGCTTTAACTCGACCTCCCTTTGCTGCAACGTTCACCTGTTAAAAATTTAAAGAGATCTAGAAATTCTGTTTGAAGGGAACTTCTGATCTGTGATCGTGTTCTTGTTAAATGATCAAATATTCCTTTAACTTCTATTGATTTTTTTTTGTGGGGTGGGGGTTAATATTCCTTATTATAATGTGGTAATAAGAATATGCTGTGTCACCTCCCATCTTTGTGTAGGTGTTACATCTTAAAAACAAAGTCCCATGCACATTTGATGTTTTTGAGATTGCTGAGGAGGAGGTTGGTAATTTGGATGGTCTACAGGTATATGATTCTTGGAGGAAATGATACTGGATGTTTTTCAACTAAGCAGGAAATATAACTGGGTGTTCGATTGAAATAAATAGCTTAGTATCCATCTTACAATGGTAATTAAATCAGTTTTATTTTTTAACAGCTGTATAAACATTAACCAGACTACCATATCCTGTTAGTTTTGACTTCTTAGCTCATATCTCTGCAGCCTTCTTGATGTCTGTGTTTTTGTGAACTGAAGATTAGCTATTAAGATAGAAATAGTGCATAAGACCTAAAAACAGTCTGCCAGTTGATATCTGATACAAGCTGTGACCACCAAAGATATAGCAAAACTACGGTCTTGTTTTAATTATAATTTGAGATATGCCTTTAGAAGTTACTTGTGGCCTTTGGATTGGTTTCTTGTTCATGTAAATTTATTTTTTGCACTTGTTCAAAGTCTTATTTGCTGCAGTTAAGTGTTGACGTGACATTGTTCATATGATGAGTACTTCGCATAACTCAGTTCAATTTACTTGTTTGACAAACGGTAAGTAATACTAGCAAGTCATGAATGGTTTGCCTGCAATCTGTATTTAATTTTATGTAGACATATTTTATGTTGCATTACAGGTAGCTTGAAAGCATTAGTTGGGTTTGTATTATACTGGTTTATAGTTGTAACTAGTTTGGCCTTTTAACCCCTGTTGTGATGTGTGTGTGTGTGTATGTATATTCATGCATCTTTCCTGGTGAATAGGTAACAACTCAATTGTTGGATTTTTAATTTCTTTCCCGAAACTGTAGTTATAAAAATATTGCCTGTGTTAAACAAAAGCCTTAGGGGAACCAGTGTTGCTTTGTGGATTTGTTGCTAATTTTACCTCTTGCTTACATTTAGCTTTTCCTGCTTAGAGATACCTTGCTCTCTCTAAAGATCTGATCATCTGCTCTCTAAAAAATACTGTCAGAAGATGATTTAATAGGAATGCTGTCCGGTAAATGCACTGGCATCTTTAAGTTACCTGCTAATGTAGAAGTCCGGTATTGGAAATTAGCGTTGTTGAGGTCCTTTAATTCACATGCAGTAGCATTACCACAACACGTAAAATGATACCTCTCTTGACTTGTAAGAACTCAAGAAATCCAAAATGAGCTACTGGAGCTGAATGGCCTGTTTCTAGCTAATTGGTCTGAGGATCTCATCCATCTGTTTCTTAAAAAAAGCTCGAGTATCACCTTCAGTGTCCCATAAGCATTTGTGTAAAACAATTGTTCCCTGTTCTAAGTTTTGCTTGTTTTCCTACAGTGTTGTAAGTGGAATGTTATCCTTATTACACTGTTCTCCTTAACCTTACTGATTTTTCAGAAACTTGAGCAACTAAACCAATATCCCGACTTCAACAACTACTTGATTTTTGTCCTCACAAAGTTAAAATCGGAAGGTAAGGAATAATCTTTTTTTGGTTGATGTGGTTTTCTTGTGAATCTTAACTTGTTTCACACAATACAGTATTTTTAATAGTTCTGCAGTTTACTCTGGGTGTCTAGGCCTGAAAATGGTTTGATGGGTTAGAGTATTGTCAGACATACTCTGACCTGTTGATTAATCATTTAAATTTCACCCTTTCTCTATAAATGTTAAATATCTCTATTAATAAAACTGTTCAAATTGCACATATGCAGCAATAATGAAATTACAAGGACTCCGATCAGATTATCGGTGAACGGAATGGTTTTATGTTGATCAAAAAACCACAGTGCAACAAAACTGACATGCAGAGCTTTTTTTTTTAGGTACAGTTGAAGATCAGTGTAGTTTTCTAAGAACTGCATTTGATTTCCTTAGTGTCAGAAATGTCAGTGTGGTAAATATTTTCACAATGGATCCATTGATGGCTTCTAGAAATAATTAGAAACTTAGTGTGGTCTTTATTTGGTTCAGAAAGAGTTGCAGGAGTTAATGTATGTTTATATTTGAACCTTTGTTTGATTTTGTATGGTAGATTAAGTGATGCATATTTCTTCAACAGTACTTGACAAACCACTCATTATAAATCTTAAATGTTGCAAGCTGTTATTTAAACCCTTAGGCTTCATAATCGGTATGTAGAATTCTGTTATAAATGTCTTGTACTTTGATCCCTAGATATAGCAGGAGCTGCTTTTTACATATTGTTTGTCACATTTCCTGGAGTTTCAAGCAGCAGTGCTTGAAAATCATGGGCACAGAAAGAAGAAGCCAAATAAAACATCTGGATCACATATAATTGTATAATATGAACTGAAAGTTCTTATTCATCTTTAACAGACAATCACAATTTTAGTACTTTGGTTCCATGGTAACCTCCTTGTTTTTACTATGGTTGTACCAAGTATAACAACATTTCAGGTGTGGTGGTTTTAATAACTGCATCATACCACCTGATTGCTATGAAAAAGTCAGTTTATCTCATTTGTCTGACATCTGCCTGTGTGCTGCATGTTGAGTTTAATTGGGCTTTAAAACAAAAGTATCTTAAGTTCAAATCTAATTGTAGTCTGGGCTGAGACAACCATCTTTGTTCACGATGTTCCATTTAATGTAAGCATGTAATTAACTCCTAAAAACTGCAGGTGGGTTCCTGCATTTGCTTTTATTGAGTACCGCCAAGATCCTTAAAACTACTTTGCACTGGGCAGAGCCAAACTGCCACCAACTGTGTTCATTATATGTTCTAGGAAATCTTACTGTTATTGATGTTGTATGTGTGCTTTTTTTAATAGCAAGGAATTTAAGTTATAGAAAAGCATTGATGGAATAAATATCTTTGGACTTAGCAACTGAGCGTAGTAATTTCTAGGTGTCAAAGGAGGATACTGGATCTAATGCGAAGACAACAGCTCATGATAAGTTGATACTCATCATGACCGTAAGATGTTGATCCATTTCTGTCATGTGGCCAGCCTGCGCTGTGACGGCGGCGGGCCATTTAAAAAAAAAAACTGTGGCATGTGAACTTTCCAAGGCGTGATCCAGAGATCTTGGGAGCGTTCCCAGTTGATGTGAGATGTTTGCAGATGTCGAAGTTGAGGTCATCGTCGGTCACACGAGCAGACCTTCAGCTGATGCAAAACCCCAGAGTGTCTGCTGGAGAGTTGTAGCTAGATCTCATAATGACCAATGAAGGCAGCACTTGAGGTTGGAGGTCCACCCCACATGAATGTGAATCATGTGATTTGTCTTTTTGCATCTGGGCACCTTGGATGTCTGTCACACTGTTCCTCCCCATGTCAAGTGATGGAGGCTTGACAGAGATGCCAGCTGTGGTGGCTTAAAGGCAACAGAGGGAGATTATCAAGAAGGGCTTTTTCAACGACAGTTACACTGCTCAGACCTTTAGGGTGGTTCTTGCTTCTACCGGGTAGCATTAAACTGATGTATTTAAACATCGAATAATGTCTCTTGGCTCTTACTGAAGCAGGCAGTCTACGCCTTCCTCAAAGACAAAGGAATTGAAAGAATGGAGTGACCTGTCAGGTTAAAGGATGTCGCCTTCATTGCCTGCGTCTGAGATGACCTTTGTAGATGACCTTTGCATTTTGGCATTGCAATCAGTTCAACAACTGGTCCCTGCCCTGGGAGAAAGGTGGAGGAGAATCCCGGTCTTTTTTTTTTTTGATTGACAGAATAATTTATTGTTCTGGTAGGGTAGCTGTTTGCTGTAATAAGCGATCCCAGAGCACTTACCAGTTACCTTGGTTTTTACTCTACTGTATATTGCATCGCTATTGCATTGTTACCTTGGTTTTTACTCTATATTGCATTGCTATTGCATCGCTAAGGCAGTGTTTTGCTTCATTGGCTCATTTCTTTGTTTTTTTTTCTGTTTCATTATCAGTTCAAGATATAATACTGATGCATCTGTGTGTACTCAGAGGCCTGGTTTGTTTCTTTGTGTGTTCTCAGTTTTAAAATCGAGACTGCAGGATCAGTGGCTCTGAAATGGATTTCATTCCTGATGGGGATTTTAATTGTGCAAAACAGACATCTGGTAGCCTGGCTTAGCGACCTCAGCCACTGTTCACCCTGCAGCTGAGCTTTTTTTATTTTGGAAAAGCCATTTCATTCATTGTTTTCGCTGTGACCTTTGGTTAGAACTGGGCTCTGGATCAGTGTTGGCATTTGTTGATGAGGTTGGGTTTAGACACTTGGGGTATTCTCTTCATTATAGAAAAAAATACTGTAAATTTCTTTCAGGATTTCCCAGCTTTTCACATGATTCAGTTACATTTGTTTTCTTTTAAATTAAGTCTTGCTTGTTACCAATAGGTCTTAATTGTCATTCAGATAGCTATATTAAAAAATACTTGGGTGATTATAAAATGACTTGTTTTTGACAGTGGGTCAGATCTTTGTAGATTAAGGAGGTGTACTTCAGTACATCTTCCATAAAATTTACACTGTTCCGTAATTGGTATCTTCTTGCAATTTTTAGATTAAATGGGTTTTTAAATCTATCGGTTTAAAAACATTGTCACATAATTTTACTTTAAATTGCTCAGTGAGACAATTGCTTTGTCGTATTGGACATTTTTCTTATCATGTGGCATAAATAACATGTAATTCACCATGAACCTCATAGAGGTCGGTGAATGGCGAAAGTGTCACTTGACAGCTGGACTTCCCATTTGGTGATGCTACGTTTTCGTCTAAATATAAAATTGGCTGTAAATTTAGTTTGTTGGCTCTGTTGATTATAGAAAAATGAGTAATAAACAAAGCACAAATTGAGGGAACGGGCAAGGGACTGCCATCACCATAGCCAGCATAGTTGTCACATGTTTTTGGTTGCCTGAAGACGGAGTTTCAAACAGTTCTGTAGTTGTCTGAGATAAAATAGATAATTTGCTTAAATTTAGTCTCGCTGGTTGTTTGTCTTCATATACCCTCCCAGTTTGAAATGTGTTGTTCATGAGCTGGGCTCCCCAGTATGAACCTCGTACCAGCACAAGGAGAAGGAGCACTAGGATGGCTTTCCTACAGAAACACGAACTGGTTAGAGGTGTTGGCCGTTGCACGAACTGTGGGTCCTCCAGTGTTGGAGATCTCTTGCTGTCAGGCACCCGACAGCTCTTAGGATCGTTGGTGCTCAGAAAGGCATCCAGCTGTCCTCACTTTGGTGGCGCTTGGTCATTTTTGTGTACCATGGCTTTGAGAATCCAAGACAGTTGACTTGTGGCAATGCCTAAACTGGACCCAGTGATGTCCGAACTGCACTCTGAACTGAGACCTGTTTGGCAAGCTAAAAATAAGAACTTTATCGGCCAGTGGGAATGGGTTGAATTAAAAGTATCACATAGATAAGCATTAGGGCTGCAGTTTTTACTTCTGCCTTTTTTGGTTTCTTAGAAAATAATCATAAGATAGTGCCCCACAAGTTTTTGAAGTAACAGCAAGCTTGTTTTAATTTTCAATTTACTCTTTGATGTAGGAGGAGTCTTTTGTTGATCAATGTTGTAATTTACTGATTTTCAAAACCTTCAGGTGCTCTAATGAATTTGGACTCTTCTGTTTTTAAAGAGTCATTTAAACTCCAGTACCGCAAGTATACAGAGTTACAGCAAAGTAAAGGTCGCATGTTTTTGTTGTGTTTTTCCATCTTGGAAACATGCAGAAAATATATATATATTTACTTACAGATTTCTCTGTGCATGAATACTTTGATTTTGGCCTTTCGAGAACATAAGACTACAAACAATAGGAGGCCATTTGACCCATTCAGCTCATCCAGCTGTTTTTTTTAGAAAAGCTGGGGTATCGGCTCCAACAACATGGTTGTGTAGCTGTTTCCATCCTTCCACAACTGTTTGAGGCCTTCATCTGATTTAAATACATTCAGAACTTATTTACAGCCTTTATGCTTTTCTGTTAAAAACAATTGAAAGTGTGTTGTTCATTACCAGGCTGGCTTTGTGGTCTTCCTTCCATTTTCTGTATATATCCCATCACCAAAAAATATTCCAGATTACCATGGTATTTTAAAGAAATATATAATTTTGTGTTCAGTAAAAACTATATTTCTCTTTAGCTCATCATGTTAGAAATCACAAAGGGATAACAGCAAACAAACAGTTTTTATTCACTTGAGAAATTTAATGCATTTTCTCAAAGGAGTTGTTTTGCTGCCTCCTGAAAGGCTTCCTGCTGCATTTAGCTCCAGATAGGCTGGATTTGCATTCAGCAGCAATAGTTGAAAGAGTATAGATAAAATTTTGCAATTTGCTGCAAACCATATTTATCTTGGTAAAAAGATGTGAAATACACAAGGTCAGTTCATTTTCCTATCCTGACTGGGTAATTCCTTTTGTTTCCTTTATCCAAAGCAACCCTTTATTTTAAATATTAAATTTAGAATGCACTGAAGAATGGAGAATGAAGAAATTTATTTTTCTGTTCTGTAAGAGATGCTCGTCTGTTTAAAAAACAGACGTGCAGGGCTGGACATTAATATGCAATGCCTAACTTCCCAGCTTTTCATGCATCATTAGTCATATTTCAGTTTTGCTATAAGATATAAGTGTTTACCGATTGTTGTTTTTTGAGTAAATAAAGGTTTTAGGAGCTGTACCAAGAAGGCTCTTACAATTGCCGCCATTTGAGACAGCTCAAATGCCACTGCTTCAGTGCTAATTTAAGATTGTCAGCGTTCTCTGCATAGTGTCTGGCTCTTTGATGTTACAGCACCCTGTGGAAGGTTTCTTTGTTTTCAAATACAGTGCACAGAGCTGGGCAGATAGACAAAAGGATGCATCAGAGATTCACGTCTGGCTGTTGTGTAGAGCTTTTTATTTTTGAAGGAACAGTACTAAATCCTTGGTTGTAACTTGGTATCAGGTAATAAAATATTCAAAGGAGATGCGTAGTACTGCAGTGAATCTTAAGTCCTTTGTGCAGTTTACAGTGCCTGCTTTGTCACCCAAAGGGCGTGTTACTCACAGACTGTTAGGTTGTATTTTGTTACTGTAGAGTCCTATTCCTTTTCAATCAAGGAAAAGCCTTGGAAAGCAGATATATAAAATGGTCATGCCAGACATTTTCTCCTTGTTTGTGTGACTCTTGAGTTTTTTGGGGGGGAATTGAACCAACTGCATAAAAAAGATTTTTGGCGATTATTTTGGTGGTTTTGTAATTGCAGTATTGACATGCTTTACACATCTGGTTAGTTGCAAATGCAGATGATGATGTTCTCATTGTCCAGAAGAGAAATTAAGCTGGTCATTGACCGTTGTATTAGTTTATTCTGGAGCAACATAAGAGACATCTTGCTATCAAATCCGTTGAGTGGAAACTGTTGTTATACCTCATCCAGCTGGGGATCAGTGTGATTGTACTGAAACCATTCTAATTCCCCTTTGCACAGCTGCTTGCTAAAACATTAGCTGATTTTAATTTTCAGGTTGTGCTGCCTTAGGGAGGTTAAATAATATTTATAGCCAGACCCTGACATTTCAGTTATCTAGTACCTGCTTTATTTAAAATATTATTATGAAAGGAAGGTTTTCACAGACGTTTGCAATTGAAAAACAGCTTGTAGTAATAATGTAAATGAATTGCAGCCAGGGACTGTCCTTTATATTTGATTGAGGCAGGTGTGCTGTTTTCTCAATACCTGAAGATATATTGTTCTCTTCTACTTTTGTTCACAGATGAGCCCACAAGGTCCCTGAGTGGTCTGATTCTGAAAAACAACGTCAAAGCCCATTTTCACAACTTCCCCAATGGAGTGTCAGACTTCATTAAAAATGAGTGTCTGCAGAACATAGGTGATTCATCCCCACTGATTAGAGCCACTGTGGGTAAGTTTTCTCAGTGCTTAACTAGAGGTTGTGGAAGTATTCTGGCTCCTAATTTATGTGATGACTGGTCATCTTTATGGAACAAGAAAACTGATGAAGGAGTGATTTATCACCTGTATCAGCTGGTTGGATTTTTTTTTAATTCTTGTCCTATTAAATGTGTGGTGCTGCTGTAAATGTTGGAGAGATGTTTATCACATCTTGGCTCAGAATTACGAGCCCAGTAATTGCACGTGGGGGAGCATAAGGAAGTGTGGTCTGACGCCACTGACCCTCCCACCGTTACTCACACATCACAGGCTTCGTAGGGCCTGTTTGAGGACAGGTACGTCTCTCTGCCGTAGTACAGCAACCCTGCAAGGGCCTGGGAAGCCACAGGGGGCGCTGTTGCCCAGATTGAGAAGAGCCTTTGGTAGTGCTGAGGCAAATGGGTGCTGCAATAGTGAATCCCAGTCACAGTCGGCTAGTGAAATAACTGGTTCAGACCCACAGTGCTTGGATCCTAGAGCTCGGGCAAGCGTCTTTATCGGCAGAAACAGAATGTATGGCAGAATTGTTTGTTACATTCAGCGTTGTGGAGTATAAGAAAAATTGAAGAGGATACATATTTATTGCAGCTGCTTGTCAAGAGGGGAATAAAAATACCAGAACATACTGTATGAAATGTATCTGCACTTTCTTTCTTGCTTCTAAATTAGTTGGAAACCTACATATCTTTCCCATTTTGGTTCTCTTTAATCAAATGTATTTTCTTCATCTCTAATTCTGTTTGTATTTTTTTCTCTCTGGTATATCGCATCCATTGGGACCTTCCAGATTTGAACAGCCTGTTTATAGTCATCTTTCCCAGCCTCTCTTTAAATAAGAAATTAATTCAAAACTTAAAGAAGATTTTAATTGTAATCCTTTTTCATCTTCCAAACATTGTCACCTTCAGTTCACTCGATTATAGCAAGGACATCTTTGTTATATAAATCCTGAAAGTGAAGCCTACAGTTTCAAGAAAAAGTCTGTGAACCCTTTGAAATTACCTGGATGTCTGTGGTCTGATCTTCAACTAAGTCACAATAATAGACAATCACAATTTGCTTAAACTAATAATAAATAAAAATAATTGTACTTCTTGTCAATATTGAACACATATGAACCCTTGTAATTAGTAACTGGTAGAACCTTCTTAAGCAGCAATAACCTCCACCGAACGTTTCCTGTAGCTGCTGATGAGACTTGCACAATGGTTAGGAGGAATTTTAGTTCACCACTTTTATATTTTCTGTAATAAATATTGTGAACTGTAAATAAAGTACATTTATACTTCTGTGAAATTAGCTATTTTCAGCAATAAATGAAGTGAATTTTTGGGGGTGATGTATTTGGCATGCTATATGTCCCTGTTTTAATTGAAATATGTGCAAATACAATGATGTAGAAACCAAAAAATGAAATAGCTAGAAAAAAAAGACTTTTCTGAATTGCAGTTTTGTTTCCATCCACATTGACACCTGCTAATTGCCATGTCAATCTGAATGGAGACTGCAGTTTTTTCCATTTATAATTATTATTTTTTTAATAATCCTAAAATTAAAGTCATCAAATCGCTTAATTTAGTCACAGTGTGAAAGATGTATTAAGCCTTTGGGGTAATAAACAAGGGAGTGGGTGGGGGGGAATTAATGCATTGTGGCTGTGCTATAATTTAAAGAATAAGTGTTTTAAATTCCTAAAATCTTGCATTTTGGATAGACCAGTAAATTGATAGTCCCTTTAAACTAAAAGCCCTGTGTTTTTGCGGGTTTTTTTTTGGTACATAGCACAGATATTCAGGTCAGAAATAAGCAAGTCTTTTTATAACATAATTCGTTATAACATTACCAAAATAACTTTAAATACAGGTAGGGGTTTTTCAATATTAAAGTCTTGTTAACTAGACCAGTGTTTCTCAGCCTTCTGTATCTCCTGGCATACTTACATAAATATAAAAATAGTGTGACACACCTCCTCCCTAAATACACATGTTCTCTGGCCAGAGACATTATTATTAATAGTGTAAATAAAACTTATTTCGATGTTTAATCCGTTGTCATCCTCCTTGTCCCAGTGGGAATTGATGACCATGAAACACGTCATCTGTGTCTCTTTTGTGTTTTACGTCTTGTCAGACTTGAAAGTCGAACTCGCATTTCTCTTGTGTGCAGTCTCAAAGCAAGGCCCCTGTTTAGAATTTGAACGTGCCGCACAAGACTTGTTACTTCAAAAAAACATGAACAAATTTTACTTTTTTATATCTCCCATATGAGACTCAGCACTTTTTAATGCCTGAAGGTGTGCCAAAGCCCAATGTTTGAGAAACACTGAACTAGATTGGCAATTATACTGTATGTATTTGCTGATAAGAATTGAACAATTTCCCTACCTAATTTATGGATTAGAATTTTTTACAATTATTAACGAACTTGCAAACTGATTAAACCTATGTTGGAAGGTTTGGGTGGGAAGGAGAAAAGTATTGCAGTGTTTCGTAAAATCTGAATCTTGTTTTCTGAGCTCCTTCATTTTTAGTGATTTGTAATTGTTTTAAATTGGATGATACACAAACCTAGAGACTAATCAGTCTTTTTATTTCCTGTGGTTTTCCTTTTTTTTAAGGTATTCTGATTACAACTATTGCCTCAAAGGGAGAGTTACAGAATTGGCCAGAACTTCTGCCGAAACTCTGTGGTCTTTTGGATTCTGAAGATTATAATACCTGTGAGGTAAGGCGTTTCATCTACAGAAAGGAATGTGGTAGTTTATGGCTATGCAGTCCTTTCAGTATTGTTCCATCAGTATGTTGAAAGAGGTGAATGGGGGAATGAGTAACAAATGCTATTTAATCTGATGTTCTTGGTGGGAAGGGTTTAGTACTAAGCTTAATGCATTAGAAAAATCTGTAGCCCTACAGTAGCAATTATATTTTCAATTGCTGTACACTGCTGATTTCTTTAGGATTGGGTGTATCAGTGTTCAAATGACTCAGTATTTATGTGCAGCACATTGAACACCTCAGGATGAGTTTGCATTTGCCAAGATGAAAAAAGACAGGATATATGGAGCTTCTCACACCGCAAGGTTTTGAGCGATTGAGAGAATGCTGTAGTGCAGCACAGCTGTTAACCATAGCTATTGACCTTCAGGATATTTAGAGTGTTTTTGGATACTTGTTCTCAGAAGTACGTTGTGAATAGACCTCCCCTCATCATTTTGCAAGACCAAGCGGAAACCTGCATACACGAACTCAAAGTTAATGACAACGTCGGTGATTTGTTGTACCGAAATTGAAAGTTTTTTTTTTTATTGTCAGGTCATGTAGAAAATGTGTAGCATGATGACTAAGTCAGAGATTAAGGCTGTAAATGATGTTTAAAAAAACAGTCCATTTAATTTCTGTCAATCATTTACAGGCAGAGGTGTGGAGTTTAGAAACCGTTTGAAATGATTTTTTTTCCTTGGAAATCATGTTCCTAATCGCAAATAGTCCTTAGTGTGTTCCTGTAGAAATGAATTGCAGGAGCTCCACTTTTTTACCTTGTTTCTAATTACAATGAGTTACTGAGTGCGCTCGGTGAAAACCTGTGTAGACTCAGATTTAAAAACTGTTCATTCCTTGCCCAGTAATGCTTTTGGGTACATTTTTTTTAATACATTTTCTCCCTTATTTAGCAAAGACTAATTCTGTTTCACTTCACATGAGCATTTTAAAACTCAATTTAAAAATGTATGTCTTGGAACTCGTCTGCTGGTCTAAGTAAACCTCTTTGAGGTTTCTGTTCATAGCTTTAGTGCTTGACTCAAGTTTAAGATTTAAGAGCAAAGCTTGTTATGTATAAGTTGAATGCCAGTGTGTAAAGAATTATGGAGGCATGTTCTGGATGACAATTCAGTAGAATATGAATATTGTGATTAGTTTAAAAGCAGTGTCTCTGTGAGCAGAATGACTGTTAGCTTTCAGTATTTCTTAAAAATGTCTTTCTTTAATGTATCGTCTGAGCAGACAAAAGCAATTAGGACTTCGGTAATCCTTTTACCTCTGTGCAGTTAAAAAATTCTATATTTCCAGGCAAACTTAATATTATACCCATTTGTATTCTCAGAATAGTGTCACCTGATTAGTTTAAGCAGTTCATTTCTGCGTGATACCAGTAAGGTAATCCTCCACATTACTGGCACTTTCATTTTCTGTTACTTAATGAGTGGGATTTAACTACAAAACCAATTTTTTAAACAATGATAATTGCTTTAGAGTCCCATTAACATGACAGAAATAATTTCACGATGGCAGCCTTAGTGATAATTCAACTGATCGCTTGTCCTTAATTTGCTTTATGTGTTGAGTAGTTTACATAAATATTTGCAATAGGGATGCAACATCAGTTTTCCTCATCATAAGCAAATCAAAACTGTGTGTACAGAAACAAATGATACAATCAATGTGAGCACAGTCATACCAGTTTGTGTTGCGAATACTTCATTTTAATGTATTGACATAAACTGCATGTTGTGTCAAAA
The DNA here is from genome assembly GCF_055471065.1 of Atractosteus spatula. Lineage (NCBI taxonomy): Eukaryota > Metazoa > Chordata > Actinopteri > Semionotiformes > Lepisosteidae > Atractosteus > Atractosteus spatula. The sequence continues at coordinate 53,198,852 of NC_142708.1, read as the reverse complement.
CTCACTGTGATTCTTATAGCACTATTCAAATGACATACGGTAGGAGGCATTGCTGTTGTAAGCTAGTTTGGGCAATTCTGAGTGTACTTGTAACCAGCTTGGCATTTTTACAATTGGAAAGTTTTTGCTTAACTAGATGATGAAACGTGGTTTGTAAGAAAATTTAACTTGAGTTCACTTCTAGAAAAACTGACATTTGATTGGATTTGTGAGAATTGTTGAACTTAAAAGTATTTAAGTAAATCACAGTTCAAGTCACTTATAAGTAAACTAGGTAAATCAGTTGCTTAGGGATTGTTGTGTTGGAAATTGAGGTACTTTATCACATGAAGTTTGACTTTGAGGAACCATTAAAATCTATGACCTCAAAATTATATGTGGAAGAAAACTGGTAAGCTGTACCCAACTCATAAATCATATCTCTTTAAAAGATTAGAACATCTTGTAAGCTACGGTCAAATTGCTTTCACCGTATTAAGTTTGCTTTTGTGGTGTATTTAGCTTTTCCAACTAGCTGCGGCAACAATGGAAGATAAAAGAAAAATGCATTTTGTAATATAGTATTTTGTTGTTCACTGCTTAATTTGTGATGCTAAATGATATGGCATCACTGCAAAAAGTGTTATAATGGTATCGTGTTCTGTTGGCTGCACAAATGATTCTGTAAATGTCTCTTTTGATTGTAAATGTTTATGGAACCAACGAATCTCTTGTAGTTCACTGCTTTCTCCATACCTGCTGCTGCAGTTTCTGGCTCCTTTTCACCTAAATGGATTCCAACTATTAACATGTTTCTTTCCCAGCTGGTTCAGTGATGGTGTGTAGCCATTATCATACATAAAGCAAATTATTTTCCATGCGGAGTTGATATCTGTGGGAGTATATCCCTAGATGGTATATAAACATCTGAATATAAGTTTGGTAAGATAAGGCAAAACTAAACTTCTTGTTAATTGTACTGTTTGTGTAGTTATACTGCACTAGATATTCAGGGGGATTTACTTGCTGTCAGCTATGTTGAGATTTGCCGTTGTACTGCGTTAGGTGCTCATTTTTAAATCCTGCAGAAACTGTCAGAAGCCTTGGTTTAATAGCCGTCTAAAATATTTCTGAACCAGTAGGTTTTGTGACTTGAAAAGAGCTAGTTCCTTTTCATCCCATTCCAACTGTTGTGTGTGTTAGTACTTTTTTTTTTCTTCAACGACGTGGGCAAAATGAACTGGTGTCAATTTGCAGCTTCTGGTGTGTCTGTCAGAATCTAGCCTTTAGTTCCTTTTGTCTTTGCCTCCTTAAGCTGTCGTCACACGACATGACTTTTCCTAGGATTTCAGTCGTAGCCTTCATTTACATAATCGTAAGAAAATCACAGTGAGTTGTAGAGAGTTGCAGCACGCGCCCGTTACCATCGGGTGTAGTGTGACACCCCCAGCGACTCACTCATAGCACTCTTAATAGCCCCTACGACTCTCTGTGACTCGCTACGATAAAATCAAACGGGTTTGATTTTCTCATAGTGAGTCACACTCTTGGTTCTGCGACAGTCAACAACCAATAAGTGCTCAACCAGAAGTACAATGCATACAATACGCCTGAAAGGAATGCAGGAAAGCATGTTTTGTGTTTGTTGTTTACTTTCGTGCGGTGCTCCTCCTCTTAATCCGGTGTGCTCCACGTTGATTGGCTGCCGCAATGAGGCGACCTCGCGCTACTTTCGTGGCGCAACATGAGATTTAAAACCATGATGAAAAGTCGTGATCTTGTAACTGGTCACCCCCTGCGATTCCTAGTCGAATAATTTGACACCCTCTAGGACAGAAAAGGCAGCGAGATTCAGCAACTTCAGTCATTAAATTTGACATGCTCTCCGTGTTGAGTCTTGTAGTGTGTCAAAGGCTTTATCAGCTGAGTCATTTGTTTTCTTTTTGAGAGGTCAGATAACATTGTTTTATTACCTTCATCTCTCAAGGTTTTAATACTTTGTAATTCATTCACTTTGGCAATTAAGTTGTTTGCAGTGAGAGCACACCTAGTGATCCAAGAAAGTTATTATATGTTATGGAAATGTGTAGTTCTTTAAGGACTGCAGATGAAGGTATCCACATAATTATATCCTTCAGTTACATACTGGGTGAGGATCATTTAAGTTGGAGCTGTTAAGAATTAAAGCAAGGGTTTCAAACTCATTCACACTGGGGGAACCAGATTTTAATTAGATTTACTTGAAAAAGTACTTGACCACACCATACCAGAAATACATAGGTGTATACAAGTATCACTGATGAAATGCAAGATATCCAGGCTCTGGGATTAGTGGTATTGTGCACAGGTCTTTTTTTTTTTTTCTTCCCGCCCATATTGTGCAAAAACATGTCCCTTTCAAAATAGATGTGTTTCATCATCAACTGGGCTCTTTTATTGGATAGAGGTAGAGAACCATAGGTAGGGCGTCATATGTTTGACAGATAGAGAAACATTGCTAAGTGTGTTGGGTTCGAGTGTAGGCTGAGAAGGCTTGGACAAATCCAAGATGAGGTTCTGACTACACCTGGGACGAAGGTGTAGGAATAAAGAAGTTTGGTGGGCCATGAGCTGTATATTTGACGCTACTGAGCTAAGGGTTTTTGTTTTGAGATTATATGTTTTAGTGATGTGGACCAGAGTTACTGTCTTAATGTCTATCTGGTGATTTAAACATTGATATAAAGGAAATTAATCTTGGATTAAAAAAGCTTGTAATATAGAGCATCAGAAAGGGTTTTGTGTAATTTCTAGTGCTATTTTATGTTTCAGTGTTCATACTTTTGTCATTCGTTTTTGAATATTCACGTTGGTACTTGAATAAATTATTTTATTGAGGCGCTTAAAATCACTTGAGATCCTGAGGGGGTTTTGACCTTGCATTAAATGGCTACTGAAAATAAATGGGTATTGATGGCTTCACCTAAGAATGTTATTTAATTAAATGAAGTCTTTCTAGCTCTAGTGGGTTTTATAATGGAAGTGCTAACATGTTTCTAGTAAAGGCAATTTTTTTTAAATGAGTGTTGTAACTATACAGAAACAAAAATATACTCAAGAATAGTTATAACTGCTTATAAGTGAAGACTGTTGTTTAAGCACTGCTTTTGTTTTGCTGATTTTTCTTTGTGGTTGTGTTACGGATATTGATTCCAGCAGCAGGAAACCAAAACTGAGCAGGGGCTGTGCACTGCCATGAGATAACATGAAAAAAGGCTACTAACAAGAGGAAGCCTTTCGGCCCAACTAGCCCATTTGGTAGTTTGGATTTTATCGATGCAAGGATCTCATCCAGCCGTTTTCATGAAAGATGCCAGGGTATCGGCTTCAACAACATGGTGGGGTAGGTTGTTCCACACTCCCACAACCCTTTGGCTAAAGAAATGCCTCGTTCTTGGTTTTAAATGCTCTTCCACACAGTTTCCACTTGTGCCCTGTGGCTCGTGTTTCTCCATTTCCATTTCACTGAATAACATTGCCTCCTACTGACATCTGCTCAGTAGGAGTTATACTGTGAAGCCACATAACACCAGTTTCTCTACACGTGGTTTGTGTTTTAACAGAGATAACCAGACATTGTGTTGCATACTGTTATGCCATGACTGTTCATTTTTATTGCAGGTAGCTAATGTTGTATAAAGCTTTTTGACTCCCCATTAAACACAAAACGTGAAGAGCCCTTTCATCTTTGTAAATGCAATTTGGATGTTTAAGAAGGTTAATGGTTTCTCTGTCCTCAGTGACTAGTTATCCTGATTTGCTTTCTTTAAAATTACCCACAAGTGTCCCAGAATACATGGAACATTTGAAATGAAGCTCCTTAGAAACTCATATATTCTAACACGTCGATGTGTGAAAAATTTCGATAGTACTGACTTGCCATTGTTTTGATTACTGATTGCTGCTCATGTAGTTAGCTCTGTAAAGGGAAGAGTACATTTCCCATAATATGCTGACTGGATTTTGAAAAATGGGGATCTTAGCTTGGCTAAATGTACTAAATGGGTAAAAGGACCCTTAGTCAAATGATGTAAGACAGGCCCAGGTCACACACAGTTGCAGAAACATTGTAAAGTAATGTTGAATTTTGAGGAACAGTGAGTAGAAAAAGCCCTTGCTGTGAAAAGAAAAGACATGGATTAGAAGACTGACAATACTATGTGGACAGACTATTTTTGTTCTGTTTTGGGTAATCAGTAAAGATTTGATTCCAACATTAGCATTATAGATGGTTCAGATGTATTATTAATTGTTATTCTTGCATGGTTTTTGAAGTTTTGTGCAGAAGCTGATGTGACTGATTTTAGGGTTTTATCATTTTGCACATTAGTGTACTTAAGCACCAAACCCTCGTTAAAATGAAACAGATGTTCTGACTTGGTGTGAGACACTAGCAGCCTGGCGAAACATATTATTATTAATCCTTTTCCGATGTGTAATGTAAACATCTTTCATCTTTACCTCTGTATTCTCTGGGGTGCTGTTGGTAACAGTGTCTGTGTGTGTTTCACTCAAGGTGGTTGAGGACGTTGCTCTAGCAGGAGGGTTTTCAGTAGTGTGCGTTGTGAAAAAACATTATTGACTGTGATGCAGATACTGCTGGCAAGCGAGATGCGAGTTGGTGGGGTTCATGCGCCAGCTCTCCATTGTGATAAGTAAGCACTACAAACCCTTTGTGCATGTCATTGGTCTGAGCACTGAGGTACAACAGGACCACATCACAGAGGGCAAAGGGGACTGGGGACCAGACTTCCCAAGCATATTGTTAAAGTGCTCTTAGCCGAATATTCAGCCTTTCTGTGTTCATTTATGTTAGAAGTTATTGTCTGTTGCAATTTCTATTTAATCTACCACAGTAACTGTGCAGTTGTCTTCGTTCAGCTATACTTCAGTCACAATTGACTGTCACGTCCAGGATCAACGAGCTTGAGCACTGGGAGGGAGGGCTTTAGTTAATGACAAATGGATTCTTGTTTTCACTTTGATAACCGAGTTGAATATTCTTTGCTCATATGAAGGGCAAGCTAAATTGTTCGAAGTCCCTGCAGTAAAGTTGAGATTAAGAGAGGTAAATAGTACCTAGTGATTCAGGGCCTTTCCATGATAAATCTATCAAAATTGTAAAGATTTAAAAAGACATGCAGGTCTGTTTCTCTATAAACCTAGCTGAAGAAGAGTATAATCAAAGCACAGCTGTGATTCATGATTTCTCACACTGTTTGTAAATACACCTTCCTGTCTGGTGCCCAAATTAGCATTTCTTCTTCTCATTTGATCCTTCTGTCCTCTGCAGTTAAAATACTTTGGAACCACTACAATATTTGGCCAAATAATTCAATAAAGCATTATTCCAGGTTGCAGTACATCTCGCGATCGCTATTTATCAAATTCAGTTTTCTATGGAGCAATTCAACATTCAGCTTCATATACATTTGTCATATGTAAGAGAATTTTACCCACCCAGATATTTATCATAGAATTTACACAACACAATTGAACATCTTTCAAGTTTAGTCAGTGGCTAATTGGGTCATCAAGATACTTCTCCTAAAGAAATTATTACATAAGTATCATTGAGTTGATATTTGTACAGAAGGGTCAGAACATTTATCTAGCTCTGGATAAATCATCATTTTGCGATATTTATCTCTTTCTGAAATATGCTCAGCAATAGAAGCCAAATATGTTGCATCTCCTATACCACAGTATCTCCTGCTGCCGTATTGCCATACTTCAATACCAACCTTTGGGAATTGTGGTCCCGAGGCAAGAGCGCCACCTGCTGGTCTACCAGCACCACTTGTAGCAGAACCTGGTTTTCCTTACAGGTCATCCCAGTACTGACCAGGCTCAGCCTTGCTTCACATCAAAGATCTGATGAGATCAGGTGGTGGAGAAAAACTACCATGGTCAGGCAGAATTGTATTTTCGGGATGTATTGTATATGTGGTTAAAGTAAAGAAGGCAAATTTGTGATGGAGTTTTTTGACAGATGTTTGTATGATATTTCTTATGATGTAAATACACCTGCACTGCTGTTGTAGGTTCCATTCCTATTAATCCTAATCTGAAGACCTCAATATTTAAAATTTTCCGTTGCTTGATTTCTCTGCCCTGTTTTCAGATACTCGTGCTTTGTTCAGGAGCAGTAGAAAATTGCATTTCATGTGTTTGTTTTCAAGCCTCACTCATGTTTGGGTGCTGAAACAGTACATACAATAAGTCACACAGAAGCTGGAACTGGTAATCATGACTCTTGACTCTTTTTATTGTCAGCTGTAGTATGCAATGCACAATATGTAAGGGGGGGAGGGGGCTATTCCTGGTCTTGGACAGTCCTTATCCAGCAGGTGTTTCAGAATACAAATAGACAAGAGTAGGTTAAGATCATGATAGAGGGAAATGGGAAAACACAGAACAGATTGAACTGATATTGGGGAACAAACATGGCAGTCTGGGATCTCATTAACAGGTCCTTGAAAGGACATGCGACCCTGGATAAGGAACTGTTGCGGCATGTGGGAGTGATAGTCTCGGGCTCACTGTGATGGCACATGAGCTTCACCATTCCAGCACAGGCTCACAGGACCGCTGCGATGGCTACCTACCTTTTGCATCTCCTATGTTGTTTTCCTCTTCCCCCCCTGACTGGTAATTATGCGAGTCAGTGCAAACTTGAGAGCTAAAAATGTGGGGGGAAAGTTGCTCCTTGAGCTTGTCCACGTCTTTTTTTCAGTAACTGTCATTATGTAGATTTGTGGTAACAAAAGGCTGCATTCTATTAAGACAAATGAGGCATTTAGTTGTAAATGGAAATTTTCACTTTTCACAGCAGAAACATCTTTGTTGTGCCTCCAGCAGCACAGTAAAGACGAGGTAGGTATGTCTGAATGTTGAAATAATGTCTTTTGGGGGTTTGTAATACGTTTTTCTTGAAACATGAGTTTCTCATTTTCTTGAGGAGCATTTAGAACACCACTGAAGTCATAATCACAAGACATGCGTTTTCAAACTTTATTTTCTAGAAATCATTGTTTTGCCCCTTATTGAAATAGAAAATGTGCTTCTTCCTGTTAGGGGAAAAAAAAGTTCTGATGTAATTTCAGGAGCACAAAGTGATGCAAAAATTCAGTTTTAATCATGGTCAGGTTAACATGATTATTTTGTTTTGCATAAAACACAAGAAACCATGGTGCTAACTAAGCTTCTTTTTTAACTGTTTAGACTGCTAAAATACCTTGAAGATCCAGTGAGCTTTTATTTAGCCATTAAAAGTATGTTTTACAATTATGTCATAGTGGTTCTTGGATTGCTTGACAATCTGGGTGTGAATGTTTTGTGGCTGTGTTATACAGTAGGCTTCTGCAAAGCTGTTAGCATTTTAAAAGCCCTTTGTGTGTTTCTCAGGACAGAAAAGGGAGTGGTGAACCCCTGGGAATAAGTAGTCATAATAGGAACTGAGTTGAATAGGAATAGGAGTTGAGTGCTCAAACATTAGATTTTTCCATAAAATCGCTTTTAATGTTTTACTGATTTCTCATTTGAAATCTGTGATGTATGGTGACTTCGTCTTATTGACTAGACATGGAATGACCTTTCCTCAGCAATCATAATGAAATGTGTCCAGCTTAGCTGCAGGGGGCTGGTATAAATATCAACAAGAAGAAAACCGCTCACTAGGCAGGGAGGCTTATTGGGGGTAAAAATGTGTAAAATCGGAAGTATAGTTGTATAATAATTATAAAGAGTTATTCAGGTATGTTTACTTAAAGTCAATGACCTGTATATCCTTACTGTGGTGAAAATACTTAGAGCATGCAGTGTAATGTAATGATTATAGTAGTTCTACCCTTAAGCATTATGACGAAAGAAGTTTAATTTTTTGTATATTAGTTGTTTCTGAGGTCTCCTTTACTAGATGTGGGCCTAGTTGTGTGCTTAAAGATAAGATAAGATCACTTTACTGGCCATATGCAATTTCTTGTATTAGGAATCTGTCTTTTCGCATACCCCAACTTGCTCTGCATGAGACACACAGACAGGGAGAGAAGGTTGGGGTCAGAGCGCAGGGTCAGCCATTTTATAAGGCGCCCCTGGAGCTCTTGGGGTCTGTTAAGGGCCTTGCTCAAGGGCCCAGCAGAATAGGATTCCGCTGCCGGCCGCGGGATATGAACCGGCAGCTTTGCAGCCACTGGCACAGTTCCTTAGCCACAGAGCCACCGCACCGCCCTTTAAAGTTTGTTTGACCAGTCTAGGCATTCTGGTAATCCTTGTATGGAGATCGTCACTCATGTCTTAGTGATGCAGCCTTACTAATGGAAAATTGAGCTCTGAAATGTAGTCTAGAGACTGAAATTTTTGGAGCTAAACTGGTTTTCTGCCAAGCTGAAATTGTGGTTAACTGACCTACTTCCAGTAAAATGAATCGGTTAGTTTGTAAAAAAAAAAAATACACACCAATCCCATTTGAGTTCTTTGCTGTGTTGGATACAAGGCTTTGTTGGCTGACTTTTTTTTTTTCAAGTCAGTCTTGTTGCAAATGTTATTTTTTGATCCTTGCCAGATAATTCCAGGAAACTGTTGGTGTTCCCATATTCTGAAATCTTATCCACAGAGATATTAGACGACCTTCTTAAAGAGCCACTGCCATACTGGTAGCTTCTTGTGTACTTACTGTCAGTCTGGCAAGAATGAAATGAGCTTGACTTCTGAGTATAAAGATGTGCTTCAAAAAGGTCATACTCTTTAAAAATCAGTTGAACGTGTGCTTTTGTAAATGTGTGTATATATTGGAAGATAATTTGAAAACCATTTAATTATTTATTGCAGTATTCTATAAGATGCATACAATAAATAAATTTCAGTTTATAAATTTACTTACTTAATTTACTTTAAGCCATGCCCAGTTCACATGGTGGACCACAGGGGATCAATATATAACCATAAGCAGATCTGTCATTTCAGCTTGCCAGTATTCAAACGATAAACCTTTTTTTTAAATGACTACCTCTTTGAGCAAATTTATACTATGCTACAACCATTTCCATTGCATTCATTATTTTTACCACGAACTTAGGATGTCCTACTATAAACAAGCCCAGACCTAGTGTATATCCTCATGTCTGTTTGAAACATGATAAATGCACCTTCTATTATTTCGCTAAAACCTGATTAATTTTAGGGTCAAAGCATACAAACTGATAGTGAAGTGGGTGATTGCTGTGCACCCACTTTTATTTTCTTGATTTGTTTCTAGACATTCCTGGAGAATTTTACTTCAGAAGAATATTAACCAGTAATCCAAGAAAATAACATAACTCTGGGCTGTTTGAAAAAAGAAATAAGCACTGGTAGGAAGATTATAAAAGAAAGAAATCTCAGATAAAGCCCAGCTGGCAGGAGATGGCCACAGTTCAAAACCCAGATAGAAATACTATATAGTACACGGTGGGATTCAGTGTAATACTGCAAAATGTGCTCCTTAAAAATGCGGGGGGAGCAATTGCTTTTAATTTATTACAGATTAGGTCAGTTTATTTTATGTTGAAGCTAATGGGGCATGTTTCCTGGGTATTTACTCATTCAGTTTTCTTTTCAGGAAAAGCCTCCATTTTGTCTTTAAATGTCTTTTAAAGCCAAAGGTGGAGTGCAACTTTTATTAGGGGAGAAATTAATCCCAAAAGGGAATTTCAGTTAAAATTCTAACATTTAAAGTTGCACTCAGAGAAAATTGTTTTAAGAAGTCTGTTAAATGGCCACAACAATGTAAATCCATTATCTAAACTGAAAAAAAGTACATTGCAATACCTGCAGAAATGACATGTTAATAGTTTATTGTGCTTTAGTCTTGGTGTGAAGTAGCCCGGAATATTACACAAATCCCAAACTGGTAGTGTGCTGTAACTCTTCTGACCCTGGAGCTCAATAAATGGTTAAATGTTGGAAATGAGCCAATCTGCTGTAAAAGAGATGGATTTTATTTGTACTGCTCCATTAATATTTAACACTGATCTGATTGCTGACATTTCCTGCCATTAAATCATAATCTGAAATGGGAAAATGTCTCAAATCCTAGAGCAGCTGTTCTTCCTGCATCAGTGCCTTTATTTACTGTAATGAGATCAGTTATTGTAATACCGGTGTCCAAAGTCAGACAGTTCCCTGCCCGTCACCTAAAGATTGGTGATGGATGCGGATGAGATGCTTGTCTTTAAGGTGTAGTCTAAAAGATGTGTGTTGAGGAGGCTCAGAATGGCTACTTGTTTTTTACTCCGAAGGTGTCTGCTTTGGGGAATTGACAAATAATGATTCTGTAGACGTATGTGGAATCAAATATGCCTTTTAAAGTACTTGGCATTGTTAACATTGACTGTGTGGTCCTTGAGTCTTGCTTTCACTTTAAGCAGCTGTATGGTCTTTGCTTACACAGATGGTTCATCAAGAAGATTCCCTTGCTGTAGGCTAAGAGCAAGCTGTATTTTCAGATTTATATAAGGCATGCAAAAATATGCATAAAAGCATCACTGTATTTTATTCAGTGCTTTCACTATAGTCCTTAGATGTTAGTTGTGTCTGTGCGATTCTTGTGTGTGCACTATGCCTCAGTTTCCTAATATTTTTGGAGTGATATGACACTTCTGCTGCTGCATAGTACAGTAAATCTATTAAAAGACAAGAGCAGGTGGTGGTCTATAAACATTTATAGAAGGATAGCAATTACTTTATTTAGGCTTGGAAGACAGATGTCAAGTTTATGGTGAAGATTTACGAGTCTGAATCCCTTTTGTGTTCCTGGTGTTTTCCATAATCAGTCAGGTCAGCCTCCTCGCTTACATTTAATCCCGATTTACTCAACTCTGACAAACTGTGAGAAGAAAGCGCAGATCAAATTAACCATCTTGATTCAAAATTGTGTGGTGATCTCACAATTTTAGTTGACGGACACCAAAAGCAATGCGCTGGTGGTACTGTCATGGAAAGCACCATTCCTGAAGTGCAGAAAGGAGCAAGGATATTATTGCCATGGTAACCGCTTTGGATCCGATTGTTGCTGTAGTACTCTGTGCGAAAGCTTTTGTCTCAGATGCTGTTTGGTTCGTGCTTATCGGGGAAACATCAGCATTTCTCTTAAAAAATCCGAGTCCCAGCATTTAGAGATAGAGGAAGCTTCTTACAAATAGTGCATTAACTCATTTACAACCAACTATGCCATGAATATCATTTCGTAATCAAAGCCTTCACAGAGAGATTGGGTGCTCTTTCCCATTTGCATCTGAATCGTGTTGCATAAGCTGGCAACTGCTGAGAGTGCAAGACATAAGTGCCCATTTAAAGGCTTTGAAGAGCCCATGTTGGTAATGCGATACGGGTTGCTGATTGTCTGTGTGGTGAAGTGTTTTGCTCCAGAGGATTTAGTAGTTAGCGTTCTGGATTAGCAGATTAATAACCAAGTCCTAGAGCAGGAGTTCTAACCTGTAGACAGTAAATTTACAGTACTTTGTGCATATTGATTTATTTCAAACAGTAATTTAGTAGTCATTTCCGTCTAAGCAGAACATTTCTAAAAAGCCCCTAAGATTTAATGAGCACTCTTAACTTGTCCTGTTTATTTATGGTTATTGAATTGAGATCATTTTCTGTATTATAGTACTCAGAATATACCTAAGTATACAGTTTATGGTTGCTTCCTCCTTTTTCTCCTTCTTATCACTTTGATGGGAAAAATGCAGAACTGTAATCAGTGCTGTTTTGTCCTGTTTAGCAACTGTGTGCTTTGTTAGTTGTAATTTATTGCTTCATGTGCACAAGGTTCTACTGATCATTATTCCTAGTGGTCATTTGTGTGTCATCCTCAGAGCCGCCGTTTTGACACCTTTCTTAATCATGAACTTGTGGATGCTGCGTCGGATTCCATTGTTTAGTTGCTTTATTACAGTATATCTTTAAAAATGATATTTTATAACAATTATTTTGTTTGGAACTATTAGGTGTTGTGCAACAGAAAATTGGCCTGGCAACCCTCTTGGAGAAATGATTCTAATCTCAATACAGGGGGATGTATAATTTCATCGTTTTCAGAACCCTGCTGTTCAGACAGTAGCCATTCAACAATGAAGTGATGGATCATGCTTATCTCTCTCTGCTATCCATTAGTTCCTCACATACCAGCAAGTTAAAACACAAAGTCTGCCAGCAGCTGGAGCTGGGCAGAAACCAGCATGTCAAATTTCAGGAGGAGTACATTGTTCAGTTTCATCAGCAGTACATGACTAAGCCAGTTTGCCTTTCTTGGGGAAGGTTGCTTTTAAAAAGCAATCCATTGCAGTTACTTGTATTAAGGATTACTTTTTAAAATTTCAAGAATTGGGGTGAGAATAATTCTAAAAAAGAGATTTTTAAAGTGTATGGGTAGTTGCTATGTAATATACAATACTTGCATCTTAAATTCAATTTTCATTCACTTAATTAAAAAAAGTAATTGCTTACAAAAGTGATTTTGGAACTGTAACGGATTGCTTTTTTAAAGTAACTTTCCCTGACATTGGAGAGTGACCATGCTTTCAAAATTCAAGGTTAATTCACTGGACCACTCACTAATCACTGTTTTTATTTACCTTTTAGGGAGCATTTGGGGCTCTTCAGAAAATCTGTGAGGATTCAGCTGAAATTTTGGATAGTGATATTCTGGACCGACCTCTCAACATCATGATTCCAAAATTCCTGCAATTTTTTAAACATAGCAGTCCTAAAATAAGGTATGTAGTGGTGTTTTTCAGTCTGTGGCCTGTCTGGGTGATCACTGAAGCACACAGTACAGAGCTGTGACAGTACATATTGCTGTGAAATACTGAGAGGTATACAGAGGTGTAATGACGCCTACATCTAACATAAATGTTGCAAGAAGCGATAAAGACAAAATATATTTTCCACCTTAATGCTCATTGTCTAGGGTTGTCTAGTGCACTTATTTGCAAGGCACGTTATGCAATGTAAGATTGTACAATGAAAAGCAATCTTCATTCTATTGTGTAATATTTATTAAAGATTAATGCATTTTTCATTTTCTGGCACATTGGAAAATGATCCAGTTAAGTAATTAGATGGTGATTATTGAAATCATCCAATGTCATGAGCGCATAATCAGTTTTTGCTCTACGTGCTCTTCAAAGGTCTTGTTTGTACCATCAAAGAGTTCCTCAGTTCTTTCCTATTTGGAGGATTGTGATATTTCGTAGTGATCGAGCAAATGTTTTACACTGACCCTTCTGTTCTGCTGATGAAAGGCATGTCTTTGAAATATGTAAGTAAACCTTAGCAAAGGATGTTCAGGTGTGGATTGAGGTTTGTGACACTGAGGTTAGAGCAGCTGTCATCCTGCATCTTGATGCTGCACTTTACTTTATCCCACAGGCAGTAGATCTTGTTTTACAACAGCCATCGAATTATGTTTTTAAAACACGTACTGCTTCATTATTCATTATTCTCTGCTTCATTTTCAGCCTTTCTGCTTAAATCTTCATTTTTTTATTGGTGCCCAGTGCTTATGGAATGTATGGCATTCATCAAAACACCAGTAAGGGCTGTGGCGCATGAAAACAACAATAAAATTAAATCTTTGTTTTTATTTAGGTCCCATGCAGTAGCATGTGTGAACCAATTTATCATCAGCAGAACTCAAGCCCTTATGCTACATATTGATTCTTTCATTGAGGTGAGTTGCTTTCCTTTTGTTAGATATTTTGAACATTTAGAAGATGATTAGTTTGTATAGTTACAGGAGGTTTGTCGTCATTCCACAGGTCAAGGTTATTAACAGCGATGTCATTTTCAGTGCGAATAAATAGTGGACATTAACAGCATTGTGCAATACACTCTGTTGTATTATTAATATAATAAGAACTGCTTTTGTTTTCTTTTACATTGGTTTGATTTTTTTTTAACTGTCTGTTTGGTAATATCAAAAACTAACAAAATGATGCAACTGTAAAGCTGTAGAGAAACTTTAGAAAAGGTTCTTTATTTGGTGTTTGAATGACAAGCCAGTTGGGAGGGTACATATGACCTTGGACTGTGTTGATAATGAGGGTAATTCTTGGTGTGGTAAAAAATCAATTATTGTTGTAATGATAGGATGCCATGTCAGTATAATGCTCTATTATACTAAAAGAGAAAATTGTTTGTGTAATTTCCTCTCCTGGCTGAGTTGTGACTTCTGATATGCACAGTGAGACATAAGCTAGTGGTCACTACCCTTTCCTTCCTGTATTAGGCTTAATGTCCCTGGCAATTGAAAGATTATAGTGCAGCTGCAACTACCTCACATTTATTAATCTGTGCTTTTGTATGATTTGCCATACAAAAAATAACATTTCAAGCATTGAAGAGAAATAAAGGTAGTAGTGGAATCGAGGTGAGATTTGTACTTGTAAAAGAAGGTACTCTGATATTGGACATTAAAAGAAATCCAAAGGCATCATGTGGAAGATTCTTGACTGGGGTCTTCCAAAGAGGGAACAGATGTTTTGCAAGCATCTCGGAATACATCAGCACCTTGATCACATACCTCAGAATATCAAAGCAAAGGCTTACAGTAGAAATTGCCAAATCTGCCGCAGAACAGAAAATCTCAGAGAGCATCAGACATGGTTACAAAGACCGATCAGGAAAGCCAGCTTTCGGATTCTGTCCGAGGAAACTGACATTATTCCTGCTTGTTGTTCCCTCCCCAGAATCTGTTTGCGCTGGCAGACGACGAAGAGCCAGAGGTGAGGAAGAACGTGTGCCGTGCTCTCGTCATGCTGCTCGAGGTCCGAATGGATCGTCTGCTTCCCCACATGTATAACATCATCGTGGTAAGGCCAAGCTCCATTCCGTCTTCCCTTTGTTTTTACCCGCAGGGTGGGGAATAAAGCTTTGTGTTTCGTGATGGGGAAGATGAGGATGGCATTTGAAATGTTTATTGTGCTGGACGATGGCTTTGGGACAGTGTCCGTCGAAGCGCGAAGATTGTGTGGTAAAAATCCAGACGCTCTAACCCTGAGGTTGCTGTTTGTCCTGCTGCAGTCCCCTGTGTGTGGGGCACTGCTAACCTTGCGTGCCATGACTCACCCCAGGAGCCGGCTGCTCTTACTGCTTGAGGAGTTCTGCCCCCGGTCTGACTCAATATGAGCACTACTAATGTTGCAGCTGTCATAAATTCTGGTGTACTTAATACTTTTCAACCTTAAATTACGGGAAACATGCATCTCGAATATAAAGCACACTGATGTACTATGCATGAAAACCATTGAGGTTTAATGTGTTGGAAAGAAAATTGCATTCCAGGATAGCCGTACTTCTAAAACTATAACCTTAGTCAACTTTACAGACAACAGTTTTCTATATTTGTGGAAATATAGCATTAGCTTTTTGCAAGATGCATTATGTGTGTTATGAATTATATGGTATGTATATAACAGCCAATATAAACATTATCTATTCCATTTAAACTTCATATTAATGAGAGGTTTTGATTTATATGATAGAAAGTGTTATAGCATGAGTCCAAGGTGACTTTCAAAACTGTTGTGCAAAACTTGAGACCTGTTATCAGAAAGATGGTATTTAGAAAAGTCTGTTAATGTAAAGGGGAAATATTTATAAAATATGTACATTTGTAGCGACATCCTATCCAGAGTTCAGGGCTTTTAGGACATTTTCTGGGTTTCTGCGTTCATCACTAGGAGAATAAGCTTTCTGATAATGGGTAGATATGCATCTATCGTTATAACCATTTAGATGAAGAAATCATGCATAGCCATCTTCTGATTTAATAAATAATTAGTTTAGAATTTGCTTTCTCATTAAACTGGATTCTGTCTGCACTGTAGAGAAAATACATGTTCCAGATACTTTACCCCACCTGGTGGAGGATCTGTAGAGTACATATTCATCCTCAGTGTATTAAGTAAAGCAGTTTTTATGCTATAGTATGGCATATTGAAAGTACAGCATAGAACTTGCATAGGGGAAACAAGTTTCAGAGATAATCTTTATCGTAAAGTTCTGAAAGTTTATGAAGTGATGAAGCTCACCACGATTGTGTAATGTTACATCACTTTAAGGGTTCATTTTACTTTTTAATATTTTGCAGCATTGTAACCAGAGCATAGAGCGTGATGAACCCACATCAATACAATGATGCAAGATACTGTCTGCTAGAGAGCAGTAAATTAATGCACTTTGAAATCTGGAACTCTTAGGAAATGTAGATAATGGAATTTAAATTAAATAACTTCCCTTTAAAAGCTTGTCTGTAGCTTGGTGCAAATTTGTGACGTGAACGAGCTGGAACATATGGGGAGGATGTTAGAGAGAATTGCTATTTTTAGAATCCCCTTGTACAAAATGAATTATGGACATAGGATATAGGCTCTGTTGAACAAATGCTGTGTACAGAAATTATGAATTGCTTTGCTTAGTCATTCATAAGGAAAAAAAAAAGTTGTTGTTAAGGTGACTTACTAGGTTGCAGACAAAAGGTACTGTAGGTGCTGATCTGGACTTGCCCAGAATAGTGAATGTTTGCACCCTTTACCTTGCCACTTTTTGAAGATGCATCATCATTTTAAAATAATTATAACCTGACTAGAAGTGAATATTGTGACTGAACATTTTTTTTAATGTTCCATCTGTGACCAGAGTGATAAGACAGGGTAGATTCTGTGTGATGGACTGCTACAGGGTGTTGTAATTCCAACAGTGCCAAACAAGACCGATCTGCATACTTCTTCATGCAGTCTAACTTTTGTGCCATCTTTTCTGGAAATGGTGAAAGGCATGCTGCATTGCATCTGGGCTCAAGCACTATTTCAGTGATTTACTTGACGTTCCTGTCTTGAATGTAGTTTCTGAATACCTCCTAAAACGTTGCACTCATAGGAATTACCTGCAAAAGGATGTTTTTAGGTAGGGCTCCAGTGATATTGTGCAGTATTGATTAAACTCGCTAACTTTTTGTTTGTATGTTATTTAGTACATGTTACAAAGAACACAGGACCAAGATGAAAATGTGGCTTTGGAGGCCTGTGAGTTCTGGTTAACCCTTGCTGAGCAGCCAGTCTGTAAAGATGTGCTCTGTGGACACCTCTCGAAGTAAGCAAAACCGTTATTTAATTTTTAAAAATAAGTCCTGTGCTTTTTTTTAATGCTGTTCCTTGGTGTTTTTTATTTAGTATTGTTTAACATTTTAATTCAGGACTTAAGATCTTGTTTGTTCAAGTTGCATTATATTGAATTCTGTCTAGTAATTGCACATTATGTTTGTACAAGTTTAGCTAAATAATTGTTGTAATCTTTGCAACAGCAAATTAGTGATTCATTTTATTGGTTTGTATGTATAATAACTTTGGAATCCATTGACATATTGTCACCAGTGGTTGTTTCTACTTGTTTTCAGATTAATACCTGTTCTGGTTAATGGGATGAGATACTCTGAAATAGATATTATTCTGCTGAAGGTGAGTGGAATCTTTTGTTGTTGAACCATCTTAAATATTTGTATTCTTGCTGGCATAATATTCATGAAGAGTATTGATGCATCTTAAACATCTGAGGCAGGCAAATTGAAATTATGTTGTCTGTACAGTGGAACCATTACCTTAGAGGAGAAAAGCATTTACTAATAGGAGTACTTAACTGCATTGCTAATGGTAAACTGGGCAATCGTCAGTGGAAGTTCTTATTTTACAGAACAACATTGAAGGTTAA
This sequence comes from Atractosteus spatula, assembly GCF_055471065.1. Taxonomy (NCBI): domain Eukaryota; kingdom Metazoa; phylum Chordata; class Actinopteri; order Semionotiformes; family Lepisosteidae; genus Atractosteus; species Atractosteus spatula. Next base: position 53,181,086 of record NC_142708.1, on the reverse strand, counting down.
ATGAGATAAATCTGAAATGAGTTTCAAAAAAAGATTATCAGGGCTTTATGTTTAATCTCTAAACTGCAAACTGCAAACAGTCAGTGGGCACCTTTTAGGTGAGAGGTGACAGGATGACAGCCATTGGTTATGATAAGTCTGATTTTCATTCATACCATCTGAGAGTTTAACTAATTTACACCATCAGATATCACAGTGTGCAAATGAACGGAAGTCTGAGTTACTGAGCATGGTTTGAGACTTGAGAATCTAATATGTATGTTTAACTGCGTTAAGTTTTAACAAACTCTTTAGGCACTTTTAATATGAATTAAAGTATTTTGTATGACTTATTGCTGAGGCCATCTGCCATGTGCATATTTAAAATATTATCCCACCAGATGAAGATTATTCATAAAATATTGTTGCTCTAAGAGGTTTTCATACAAGCGGCATGGGTAATGGTTATTTTAGTATTCATGGAATTTGTCAGTGAATTTCCATTGTCTGTATTAACATGTTTGACATCTGAATTAAACACCTAATTTCTGTGTCCTACAACATTCACGCATGTCAAACCTGGAGTAGACAGCTGAGAGGCATTTGCTGTGGGGTTTAAGATGAGGATATATTCAGATGTCCTTCCTTACTAAATATTGTACTAACAAAAAAAAGAGCCCATTAACAAGAATTTTCTTCCTGTTCCTCTCAAGAAGCAGACGCAGCAGAAAATTGTTTAATTACTTCCATCCAGCTTCTGTGCACTGTTAATTTACTTGGGTGAATACACCCTCGCATTGGAGTAAACAGCCGGCTTTCCTCCCTGCATATCCTGTGAGGAGTGTCTAGTAGCGTGGGGGGAGACTGCCATTGGAGCGCTGAAGGAAACCGACGTCTAGCCCCGTAGCGCCATGCTGTACCTTCTGAGTGTTGCGCGGTGTGTTTCCAGGGAGACGTGGAGGAAGATGAGGCCATTCCAGACAGCGAGCAGGACATCAGGCCCCGGTTCCATCGCTCCCGGACTGTGGCTCAGCAGCACGAAGCCGACGGCATCGAGGAAGAGGATGACGATGATGACGACCTCGATGATGACGACACCATCTCCGACTGGAATTTAAGTAGGTGCCTCCAGGGTTGCTGCATGACTAGAAATGATGTTTTCAGTTTAACACTCCAGGGCCAAGGTTTATTTTTTCACATTTACCACAGCATTATTAGAAATACCTCTCACTCTGATCACAGCGTACAGTACAGTGGATCACAGCAGAAGAGGAGTAATGATGCTCTGGTTTGAAAGAGTAAGCAAATGAGTTTGCTGTTCTTAAAGTGAGCAAACATTTAGGATCCTGCTTAGCAGGAAGTTAAAAATTCATCAAAGGATATTTATATGAGCCCTAAATATTCATTGCCGAAATTAACAGTGTAGTTTGATTTTTACTTGCGGACAGCCACATGTATTGAAACTTTTATTTATACGCTATGACTATATTAATTTTCATTTGATAAGCAAAATAAAAAGAATAGGTTTCCTATGTATGCTCTATGCATTATAAGTGGAATGCTTGTTAGCATTGTCTTAGTCCATGTGTAGTAATTAGTTTTTCAAATGAAACATATATAAACTGTATATTGCAATGGTTTCTACATCTTCTTTCATTTCATATTTTAAGTTCAGTTTCTCTGAGTGTATTACATTTTCTGGATTGGAACAGGGCTTGATCACAGTTACTCAGGACGAAAGTATTTGAAAATCCCCAAATCCAATTTTAAAAAAATCCAGGCGTTTCTCCAGGTCAATTCATTAACTTTTTTAAATTCCTGATGTAATAAGGATATAGTGTTAATATTGCCAACACTTCAAATTAAATTAACTACATCAGGTGAGGTGCTACAACAGACAAATTGTAAAAAGATGGATTGACATTATCGCCTTCTTTTTTTACAGGAAAATGTTCAGCTGCAGCCTTGGATGTTCTTGCCAATGTTTTCCGTGATGATCTCTTGCTTCACATCCTCCCTTTGCTTAAGGAACTACTGTTTCATCCTGAATGGGTGATAAAGGAATCGGGAATATTGGTCCTTGGGGCAATTGCTGAAGGCAAGTAGCCAGATTGAAGGTGCAGCAGGTCCAGTCTAGTCAAGGTTAAAGTTTGTCTGGACATGTGCTGTAAACCATGACTTGGGAATAGGGATATAGGTGATCTCTAGAAGGTAAAAGCATCAAATATTTGTTTAATATGTCATTTGAAGTTGGAATGTAATGTGCTTCTTTGGAGATATGGTTGCTGTGCATGTTTTATGCACATCCTGACAGACATCCTTATAGATGTGATGAGCTGTTAATATATAATGGGGGTTTATTATAAGGAATCCTGAGATGGATGTTTATTTTTTTGGGAAAAGTAGCTTTAGTAGCAGATTGAATAGAAAGAAGTGAAACGAATGAAGAATTGAGATGAGTGGACTTGATAAGAAGGTCTCGGTGGGAGTTTTGTAATCGGTTAGTCCGATGATTGGGTAAATGATTTATGTGGTTTTAAATGTTTCTTTAGAATCTGTGGGAAGAGGGGTTATAATTCGTGATTTGGCTGCGCTTCAAATTACTTGTACTGAATTGTGGTGATTTTAGCCTTTACACTCCTTACATGACTCACATCCCACTGTTCGGATTTAATACTTAGTTTTGCTTCGTCACCCTGTGTGTCGCATTTTTTTTTCTCATAAGTTCAGAAACTACAAGATGTCCCCTGTTTCAGTGTGTTCTGTTTCAGTGCATTTCACATGACGTTAAATTTGAAATTGTTCTCAATTTAACTGGAGTGGAGAGGTTGATATTTAGCAAATTGTAAAGTGGAATCCTACCTTCACGTAGGACTGTCTGCATATGGATCCTCAATGGATTATAGATGTGCTTTTTCAGGCTGTATGCAGGGTATGATCCCGTATCTGCCGGAGCTGATTCCCCACCTTGTCCAGTGTCTGTCTGACAAGAAGGCTCTCGTCCGTTCAATCACCTGCTGGACCCTCAGCCGCTATGCACACTGGGTGGTCAGCCAGCCCCCGGACACCTACCTAAAGCCACTGATGACCGAACTGCTGAAAAGAATCCTGGACAGCAACAAGAGGGTTCAGGAAGCTGCCTGCAGGTAAGGGAACAGACTGTTAGACAGTAATAAAAATTGAGGGTAGATGTTCATGTAGATTCTGATTCTTGCGTTTCAATAGGCAAAATCACAAGCGTAATTGTAAATTTTATGCAGATTCGTGTATTCTGATATTTGTTGTTTATAATTAACTCTTTCTAATCTTTTTGTTGTGATTCTTAAATTAAAGGATTTATTTGTCTTATATATTGTTTTGGGAGAGGGCCTCCTGAGTGGCTCGGGTGGTAAAGGTGCTTGTCTGAGTGCAGGTTGAGCCCTGTGATCATAGTTTTGAGTCTGGGTCATGTCACTAGCCAGCTGCAACCAGGATCACCCAAAGAGCCACGCAGCGCATCTAGGGTGAGACTTGGCTGCCAGCAACCTCTCGGTTTTTCCTCTATGGCCTCCTGGATGCATGCAGGCAAATGGTGCCGTCAGTGAGAAATGTGCTTGTCCTCCTTTTGTCACTTAATTTCCTGTATGGGACCGTTCTGTTTGTGACATCTTAAAAGACAAACAGCTCAGAAGTGGATGGATGGTTTACACGTCTACACTTGATATGACCAGCAGCCATATCACTCTGCAACTCACAACTGGCAACCCACTGAAGCTAAGCAGGTGTAAGCCTGGTCAGTACCTGGATGAGAGACCTCCTGGGAAAAAAGGTTGCCTCTGGAAGAAGTGTTAGTTGGGCCAGCAGGGGGCAAACACCCTGCGGTCCATGTTGGTCCTAATGCCCAAGTATGGTGACGGGGACACTATACCGTAAACAGGCGCTGTCCTTCGGATGAGACGTAAAACCGAGGTCCTGAATCTGTGGTTTTACGTTTTAAAATCCCAGGGCGTTTCTCGAAAATAGTAGGGGTGTAACCCCAGCGTCCTGGCCAAATTTCCCATTTGCCCTTACCAATCATGGCCTCCTAATAATCCCCATCTTGGCTTCATTACTCTGCTCTCCTCCCCACTGATAGCTGATGTGTGGTGAGCATTCTGGCCCACTATGGCTGCCGTCGCATCATCCAGGTGGGGCTGCACATTGGTGATGTTGGAGGGGAGTCCCTATTACCTGTAAAGCACTTTGAGTGGAGTGTCCAGAAAAGCACTATATAAGTGTAAGCAATTATTTTAATTATTACTTCCTTGTTCTCTCCCGAGTTCTGTTGCAAGATTCATAGCTACATGCCAAGATGTGGAAAGCTCACAACTGTCTCTTCCAGTTCTGCTGGGTATTAGAGAAATAATTGGCAATTCTAGTTGGATATAAAACATCTTTTAGAATTGGATTAAAGCGAGACAAAATGCTGATGGTTTTTATTAACTTTAGCATTATGCCTGCACCCATCAAACATTTGAGTCAGAACATAAAAACAGCTATAAATGAAAGAACGCAGTTTGGCACTTTTCAAAAAAAGTGTATCCTGTTCTCATTTTTCAAGTACAGCTTCCCATATTTTCCAGTTGTGTCTGCTTCATGATTCACTGTAGATTCTGAAGAAATCCACTGCATTGATTTCTCAGTTTTTTGAGGATATTGAATACTTGCATCAGGTTCCCTTGTAGTCATCTTTGTTCAAGGCTAAAACGGTTTAATACTTTTCCCATGAGTGTTGGATATTCATTTAAGCCCAGGAAGATATCGGTTTGCTTTTCCCTGGGTTAATTCCACAGCTGCAATACATCATTTGTATTATGGATGAGCATGTTTTATAGCCACATTACTGCTTTTGAAGCCTGATCTTGTCAGATCTCAGAAGCTAAGCAAGCAAGGTGAACTTTTACCTTTGGACAAGAAATTCCGTGCCAATCTATATGTATTTTTATTTGTATTTTTTGCCAATCCATGTATTTTTTTGTGTGTATGACTGGGAATGTTGCAGGCGGTTCCATGCTTTGGATTAAACATTTAACAGAGGTGGTGGCCGTTTGGCCAATAACAATTTATTCATTGAATGATTTAACTGGATAGGTCAATTAAATAACGGAAACATCCTGGAAATCTTATGGCATTGTTAGTATGAGAGGGGGTGTTAACCTTGGTGTCCTGGCTTATTTCTACATGGGCATGTACACTTGCCTCCCTGTATTTTTACCCTTGGTACAAACTGAAGCACACTCACTTCTCTACCTGCTAGTACATAATTGCTGGTCACCCAGGTGAATGTTGCACTTCAATGGTCGTTTAAGTGGCCCGCCTGTATGTGAAATGCTTTGGAATCCTTTGTATTGAAATCATCACAGAAATGTAAGTTATTTTTCATGTCGGGTATATGACCAGATATGAAGTTTCAGTTAATTTAGGGTTTCTTTGACAGCCTTTGGAGTTTACTTTGTGGTTTTTATAGTGTTGGTAAAATGTGAATTTAGGTAGTTTACTATTCATACCAAAGTCTAGAGTGATTGACATAAATTTGGATGGCCAGTGACCGTAACAAAGATCCCTATGGTATTCCACTAATTATATCACCTCTTATCTGTGCTGTGTTCTATCCATTAACCAGATCTCAAGCAAAACATACATCATTTTGAATGCCAACTGCTGCATGTAATTTTATATTTTATGAGGAGCTTTATCAGACGCCTTCTTAAAATCTGAATGCCATATCTTGTATATGCATCTCTTTATCCAGTACTGCTATTGCTTCTTCAACGAACTCTTAAGTTTTAAACAAGGCCTAGTTTTTCTAAACCCATGTGATTTTGATCTTGAATTCTATTACCACAGTATATTCCCTGCTTTAGGTCTAGTTATCCTTGTAGGCCTGGAATTGAAAAGGAAAATCAGTTAGTCTAGTCACACAGCAGTTACCTCTGTTACCGATATAAAGGAGAATAAAGCTGTGATCTTTTTTTACAATGATTTTTCGGGTTTGCTGACCCAAATATAAAAGCTTAAAACATATTAAAAACGTATAATTTTTGCCATTACCGTATGTAATGAAGCAATAATGTTATACTGGAGTGCAGCACACGCTGAGCAGCAGCCACTGTCTTCTAATGTATTTAATTTTTATGGGAAGAAATGTCATTTGTGAAATCGGACAAGAATGCTCTTCTTGGATTCCGTTGCTCCTTGACTACTAATGATGTCTGAGAAGCTCGTAATGGCCATTATAGTTGCCGAGGTAAGCCAACAACCATTTATTTGTATGTGCCACAACATGTGAGAGCACTTAAGAATAGATGAAACCCCCAGAAGCTCAGCGAGCCTTGAAAGTTTAATGTGTTCCTGATGTCTCGACTGTTTGACCTTCCGTCAGGAACATTTTCATTTGCTTCATCGCACCCGGTCAGCCTTTGAAAACTCCTGTTTAATCCCGGAATGCATGTTTTGAAGTTATTTTCAAAACGTGAGTCTGCTGCTTTATTGCTTTGCACAACTGTTTTATGGGTTGATTTTTTTTTTTATGGTGAATATTTGGATTTTGGTTCTAGTAGTATGCAAACAACAGCAGTGTGCTATAAAGTTATTTTTTTCAGAGCCAGCTGCGTCCTATCCCACTTATGACCTTATGAACTAATTACAGTGTGGCACAAAGTGCATGTCACGTTGTTGGGTTATTTTCGTGTTTAGGGGGTGTGCTGTTATACAGATGTTTTAGATGCGTTTAACTTGCACATTTGGTTTGCACTTTGCATCTAGGAGCTTAAAAAACACCATATGGTTTAGCTCTATTTTTACTCTTTTGTTTGTGGATGCTTTGTACATGTTCTTTGGAACCATTTTGTCACAAGTTGAACTTGGTAAGATACCTAATAGTCTGGGGTCTTTAATTAAACATTCAACATGGTCGACTATTATCATGCCCTTAAAACCCCACCTCGGTAACCCTACCTACAAGTTATGGTAGGGTGTAATGATAAGGTTTGTAAAGCAGTCTTCTTGAAAGGCTAATGCAATAATCAATTATAAACTGTAAAGTAAATTAAACCACATGAATTAAGATATGGGATTCAGTATTTTTTTAGATCAAGAATTTAAATGAAGGCTAGGACATTTGAGAAATAAAAACTTAAAGATTACAGTATATTCTTGCTGTGTAGATTTGTGGAAGAAGGCATGTTGTAACATGCAATATTAAAGTGTGTTTTTGCCAGAAATGTAGAACGGGATGGCACAAGACTATATCCAATAAAAGCTATGTCGGCTGAAGAGGCTGATCCAGAAATACCTTGGTAGAGAAGGGAGTTCATACCCAAAAGACGACTTTTCATATTTCAAGTAAATGGACCTAAAATCTGATTTTACAAGTAGTCAATTGTAGCATGCAGCCTATTATGGCATTGCAATATTGGGACGATTGTTGGCAAAACCCTATAAACCTGAAGTAGTATTCTGTAACGTGGCTCATTTGATTGTCATCAAAGCCTAATTTTGTTTTGTTCTGTGCTTCATCTTCAGTGCCTTTGCAACACTTGAGGAAGAGGCGTGCACAGAGTTGGTGCCCTACCTCGCTTATATACTGGACACCCTTGTGTTCGCATTTAGCAAGTACCAGCACAAGAACCTGCTCATCCTGTACGATGCGATAGGGACCTTAGCGGATTCCGTTGGGCACCATCTGAACAAACCGGTAAAGCACGAATGCTTCCCTTTGCAATCTTTTCTGCACTGCACAGTTAATGACTTGTTTTCTAATAAAGGGAAGAAAATAATTAGGGAAGGTCACCAAAGGCTTATTAGTCTTGATTCCAGTTGAATTAATTGGGTTTAATTCCTTAATTCCCTTTTAATTAGAAAAATAAATCTTTGCAAGTCTTGTACTGATAGATTATTTTTATTTCCATAAGCATGTACAGCATCTGCAATGAGGTATATTTTTGTCTTTAGGAGTATATCCAGATGCTGATGCCCCCCCTGATTCAGAAATGGAACCAGCTGAAGGATGAAGACAAGGACCTGTTCCCTTTACTCGAGGCAAGTGTTCCTTGTAATGGGTGTTGAAGGTTAATGAAGGTTATCTCACGACTTCATTTGAATTGGGAGTGTCGGGGTCTCTGTGCTCAGAGCCGTGGGGTTACCAGCTTTTTAACTTGAGTGAGTCCTCAGTTATGTAATTAAGCTCTTCACTCAGTGGGAAATTTAATTGCCTTTACTGCTGCCACTTTCAGTGCATTTGATTAAAGATCTGGAACCATATAGACGTGGTGAAACAATACAGGACACTGAGCGAAGCTCTGAAGTCATTCAGTCAGATGGGATGAATGGCCTCCTCTCTTTATCTGGTCTTATGTTCTAATATGTTCGTATCTAGTTTATCAACTATTCCAGTTGACTAGGCCAAAAACCTGTTTAATGAATTGAGTTTGATTGCCTTCACTTTAGTCATCTTAACGGAAACCTAGTCAGGTCTCTAAAGCTACAATCTAACTTGTAACTAAAGCAACAATGATCCAAGAAGGTCAACACATTAAGTAAAAGTACTCACATCTTCACTAATATTTTTTATCTCTGCACTTACACTAATGAGCTGCTGTTCCAAGTAATAGGGCATCTTTAATATTCACTAGAAAATTTACTAATTTTAAGTTAGCCTTACTGACTTATTTTTTATTTGAGATGTTTTCTGTCTAAGCTGCAACTTTTATTACACTGTCATTTTTATTTGCAATGCCCTGGATCAGGGTGTGACATTTTTATTGGATAAGAATACATGCACGGTTCCAGCTGGCTGTATGGTTTCACAGCTGCTTGCCGCATGTCTTATGACATTTATGAAAATGGCGGTATTGCACTTTTTTTTGTTTTTTCATTATCTCTTAGTTGAACTGAGATATACCTATACACTGTACCATCCTAAGCCTGTTTTCCATTTTGACTCAGTGAAGCAGTACCAAATAGATTTTCCTGCATTTTATTTTGAACTTAGCTTGGATGCAGAATAGTTGGAAAGTAAATGATCAGCCACATCCATAACAAAGAACTGAAAAAGAGCTTAAATAATGTAAAGTTTTTGATAAAGGTTTAACATTTTTCTCAGCTCGAGATAGGTTTTTGTATGAGCCTGTCTCTGATACAGTTGTATGGATGCTTACAAAGCATTAATATACAGTTGGTTCAAGATGAATTCCAAAGGTCATGGGATGAGGTGCAGTAAAAAGGGAACCAGGGAGGACGCATATGTATCCGTTACCTCTCCTTAATTTTCAGTGTTTCAGTATTTTAGGAATTGGTGCCACTGCATCTAAAATCTAATAGAATGTGTTGGATCTGTCCAATACCCCATAATCCGTAAGAGATCAGTGAAATCTGTTTCTCTTTCATATTATAAACTAATATGTTTTTCTGCAAATCCAGCCTGGTTAATATCTTCTCAGAACAAACGCATAGTGAATTAGGTTTTTTGAGTGCTTGTCCTTGTGTTCCTTGTCTGCAGTGCCTGTCCTCAGTTGCCACTGCCCTGCAGTCTGGCTTCCTCCCATACTGTGAGCCTGTGTACCAGCGATGCGTCAATTTGGTGCAGAAGACCCTAGCACAAGCCATGGCAAGTGTCCCAAATCTTGTAGCACGTCTGGAGAATGTGAAATGAGTTTGAAATAGTGTAAAAACGAATGGAAGTTGGTCGGGCTCGGGGGCCAAAGCAGTGTCTGTCTGGTAATGGCTAATTGCTCTCAATTCAGTAAAAAAAAGATTTCATAGCTGACTTTTGGCAGGCAATGGAAATTATTGCCTTAATTCCTGTTTGGTGCATAAGAGATTTGCACACTCGGTCATCATGAAGCATCAGATATTTTTTTGTTATACCACTTTAAGAATTTATGGTGTAAAGTATGTACTGGTAATCTGATGATGATGCTAATGTAACTACATATTTTTATAGAAATGTCTGTTAGTACAACTATGTAATACAGCTGTAAATGTGTACAATGAGTAAAAAGTTGAAAATGTTAACTCGGATATGGTCATTCCCAGTGTGTGGCATTATGCCTGTGATTAGTACACATTTAGTTATAGCGACAGGCTACCTCGACACAAATCAGCAGTTTGTGAAGACTCATTTGATGTTCATCAGGTTAGTATGCTAAGTGGTCCTTGAGAGCTGCAGGGTGCTGGTATTTTCATTTCAAATGACCTTTAATGTACTTCATTGAATAAATCAGCTGCTTAAGGGGTCAAAACAAAATTCTTCCAAGGTTTTAGGGATTGATTGTTTCAGAGAAACCCATAAAACCTTTTAGTTTGTGTCTGTCCAGGATCAAGGATAGACAACTCTGGTCTGCTCTGTTACAGATCTTTCTTAATCATGACTAACAGAGTCGATGAAGTAATTATGGACCAGTTAAATAATGGATGGATTGACACTGCAGTCAATCCATTGTGCTTAAGAGCCAAGGTAGCTCTTAAGCGCCTGTAGTTGGTAGTAGCACATGGAGTCCTTTTAAATGAGGATTAAGTTTGTTCTGGTGGATCCACAGAGTAATACATAGTTTCTACAATAGCTTAATGGGTAACTATTGTGGTTTTCACATCTGTGTCTCCTACTACAAATGTAATGATGTGGTCGTAGTCAGTAGGGGGAGCTCAAATCAGGCAGGTTTAAAATAAAGGTTCACCAATGGGAAAGACAATCTCATTTGAAGGTGTAATCCTCAGTATTTCTCATGCTCCGCATGATATAGGTTTAAAAATGGTGTCAAGATTTTTGTGCCTTTAAGGTTTTAACGAAGACGGAAATTTCTTTTTAACAGTTACACAATGCCCAGCCTGATCAGTATGAAGCGCCAGACAAAGACTTCATGATTGTAGCCCTTGATTTACTCAGTGGCTTAGCCGAAGGTCTCGGAGGAAACATTGAACAGCTTGTGGCACGCAGCAATATTCTCACGTTAATGTACCAGTGTATGCAGGTAATGTAAAGCTTAAAGGTAATCTATTTATTGTTGTAAAGCATGGAGGAGGCTGTTTATCCTTTTTCCTAGCACCTAATTCTGTAATTTTGATGTTTTAGGGAATATTTTCTTTTGAATGTATGCTCAGCCTTTGATTCACAAACAGATTGATCCCAAACCCTGTTGGTAACTCAAATTCCCAACAATTTTTCCCATAAGAATATGATTTCCCCACCCACACAACCAGCAAATTTTCCATGTTCTCAATTGCACCTCTTCTTTTTTTAATAATAGCGGTTGGTTTAGTGTGGAAGCTTTTACATATTCCAGAATTCTTTTCGTCCATTTTTTGAACAATTAAAGCCAAGAGCAGTACAAGTGCGAGATAGTTTAACCTTTTTTATTTTTTTATGATTCTGCTTTCATTTCAAAGGTTATTGCACATTTTTTTTTTGATTTGATACATCTTTATCACATTTCCTTTTCTTGGCATTGGCTATTTAAAAGGCCTGTTGATGCTTAAAATACCAATGAAAGCCACCCTGCCCCTCACTGAGTGACTGTTGTTTTGAGCCACATCCCCTCACAATGCTAATGCGTGAGCCTCAGTTTGTCCTCAATATATTCCAGAGGCGTTTGCTATTTTGTCATTCTTATTGCTTATGGAAAGAAGTTTGCGTGATATTAGGAAGAAAGGATGTTCCTATTGTGATCATTTGTACCTTGAGGTGTGTTTTCACATTTATAATTTATAATGTGAAAGTATAGCTTTTTTGGGGACTTTTTAGTGGGAAAAAATAATCATACTGACTGATATGGTATGCGTTCACAGTGCCCAGTTATTGTAAGTAAAATTAGAAAGACCTTCTAATTATAAACTGTACACCATATACATCTTCAGTTTGCAGACTGTTGCCTGAATTGAACATAGTAAAAACTGAAGTTGACATATTGTCAGTACACTAATGATAGCACTGGGGCTTACAAGCCTTGGAACCTGCCAGTACATTGGAATGACTGGTTTCTCTTTGACCTCGGGGAAGTTCTCAGTGCAGTGCGGCCCTGATGGCAGAGCTGCAAAGTAACTGACCCAGATTTCCGTTGCATGTTGACTTTTTGAGGCTGTCCTGCCGATAAGCACACATGCCCATCCTCTGGTGCTTGGTAGCCTCTCTAGAAATGAGCAGGTTACATGAGGATACAACTTACTCTTGCAATCTTTTTTTTTTTCCTTTCAGGATAAAATGCCAGAAGTGCGGCAAAGCTCATTTGCCTTGTTGGGTGATTTAACCAAGGCTTGTTTTCAACACGTAAAGCCATGTATTGGTATGTACTTTTTTGGCCTTCAATTTGTTTGATACGAGCTGAGATGACTGCAGTTCAGTTTAAGATATTTATCTTGATGCCATTTTCTTTTTTCCTCTCCCCCAGCTGATTTTATGCCTATTCTGGGTACTAATCTTAACCCTGAGTTAATCTCTGTGTGCAACAATGCAACGTGGGCAATTGGAGAGATATCTATACAAATGGGTATGTATACCACTTTAATGAACTTTCTATTTAATTATAAATAATTAAACAGAATTTAATTAAATTGATATTTATCTATTTAATAACATCTAATTAGTTTCTACTTTACAGCCTCTTAGATGGAATCTGTAAATGTGTGCAGTTGCCATTGTTCTGTTTTTTCTGTGTGGCCACAATGTTTCTCTGGCTTTTTATTCACAGTCAGGCTTAGATCTGCTTCTGGGTATAGTCACCACGATTACACTTCATTTTAATTCTGAAATAGCAAATACTACATATACAGGCAAAGGCCAGTCCCTTTTCCAGTCTCCCCAAACTGGGGGAAATAAACGTGTCCTTTTCTTTTTATGTAAAACAAATCAGCATATTTTCTTAGATTTATATAGATTCATCTTGTAAGCCTTTGAAGATATTTCCAGAAAGTAATACATTTAAAAAATCTACTAGATGTTTACGTTTTCATATATATAATCATAAGATGCTGACAAAGGTGTTGCTAGTCTGTTGGTAGCATGTGTGCATAGAACCATGAGCTAATATGTTGATGTGCTAGGTCTTTTCAAAATGTGGCTTGAGATTCTCAAATAATTCCCTACTGTATAAGCAGAGTGTGAGCTCTGGTGCCCTCCTGTAATAAAGACCGTACTTATATTTTTAATGATAAAAGTACATTTAAATTTTGCTTCATGCATTGTTATATCAACCAAGCAAACCTAATGTGTGTTCATACCTGAGGCTTATTGTGAAATAAGGTGCCATTTCATTTTGCCAGCAGAGGGAACCATTGCACCACAGTTGTTAAAAAGTCTCAATTGCCCTGCAGAATTGGAGAGAGACTTTTGCAGACATTTCCCTCCATAGGGAGGGTAAATGTTTCAAATTTAAATGACATCAGCTGTGCTATTTGTTTAGTTAGCAGTTCTTTTTGAGGCACATTTATTTGTCTGCCAGTATTCCTGCTGCACTCCCTGGAATATATTTACACTATATAATTTCATGGAAAGTGCTTGAAGGACTGTTTCATAATATAGCTGTGTGCTATAATGTGGTGTTGTGTCTTTTCTGCCACACATCAGTTAACTGTGTCCTGTACACGTCTTAAATGCCTCAAAGCTATACTCTATAAACTAAATATTTCTGAGCACAGTAAAGACTAATGTGCTACATTTTAGGCTAGGTATTCTTCCCTGTGTATTGAAACCCTAAATGAATTTGTTTTTGGACAAAATGGATACTTCCCCATTTGTGTATATAATTAAAGTTTATCTACAAATTGTCAGTTTTTTTGTCACTTATGTTTTAGTTAATTATATTTGGTCCATGCGGACAGTGTAACGGATGTTTTTTTCCTGTTGCATTACATGTATTAAATAATTTCCATGCCTTTCGGTGCGCAATGTTAATCCTGTGCTCTTTCGAGAACTGGTTTTAATGTCGTCTTGTTTCCCATCAGGCGCTGAAATGCAGCCTTACATTCCCATGGTGTTACGCCAACTGGTGGAGATTATTAACAGACCGAATACGCCCAAGACATTATTGGAGAACACAGGTACCACTCAGCAGGGTGTGAGGAGCTAGGGAGTACTGAGGGATGTGTTTATGGTCTTACTGCCAGAGAGGGGAAAATCACAAACTTGATTGCTTCTTAATTCAAACATCCCAAGCTGCAGTTACAAGCTTCAGGCCTTAATTTGTCATTACAGCGATGCTGAATTCTATACTAAAACCTTTTTTTTCCTAAATCGTGCTGAATAGTGACAAAACTTAGCTGGATTTTTTTTTTCCTCCAAAGAGACTGAAGCTTGTAATTGTATAGTTTTGGTATTAACTAAACAGGCTGTATTCTGTAAATCATTACAAGGCATTAGCACTGCTTGATGATTTACTGTACGAACTCTTTAATAGTGTCAGACAGCAACCTTAGTGTAAATTACAGTTCTAGAGCATTTAAAACAGATTGGAAAGTGAAGTGCTTTTTGTGTTTGCTTTATAATATGTATATTTGCTGAGCATAAAGATAAAACTAATACATTGCCTGAGGAACAGATTAATCCGTAAAACTCTCATGTAAATGATATGAAGATAGCTTACATAGCACCTTTATCTGCCATTAATTTCCTGTTACACTCTGCTTTTATTTGTGATCCTCACACTTACTGTAACAGCTGACACTATGCTCACTGGTGGAAAGAATGGTTGTTCATGTTGTTTCCGAATGTTTTCTATTCCAAGTGGGGAAAAATAAGAGTGGAGTGTAATATGTTAAAACTGTTAAGCTAATATTAGGGCTTAGGTGTGTTCTTGTTTGTTTATTATTTGTTTTATTTACTGTTTTAAATGTGAATGCATATCTGCAAATAGATGTTGAATGTTATTTAGTTAAGGATGGCAAATGTTTAATGCAGGATATCTGATCCTCATTTTCATATCTGGCTAACAAGCCTAAAAAATTGAAGATTTGTGGGGGAAAAAATTCACCACATTTCACCTAATGTATCAATTTTTTAATTTCATTAAAAGTGAGGCATTAGTCTTAATATATTGAATTACTTCATTTTTAACACCTTTCTCCCCCCCCTCCCCCCCAAAGAAAAAACTAAGAACTTTTGCTTTAAGATCCTGTATTATTGGCTTGAGTTTTTACACACTATAGGATAGCTCATTTTTACTGATGTAGAAACAGGCAGTTTCTTCTGGTATATGAGCTTTTAAGCTACTAGGTACAAGTAGTACTAGGTCACCACCATCATAACTGCTACCTCTTGTAGATCCCAGGTGGAAAAACTGGTATCTTGGCATAAACAAAATATACTACCTCACAGCCTTACCTTCTCCAAGATGGCTGTGGAGAAGAGAGCTATCGGTAAAATCGTGCTAAGCCTGACAACACAAGACCATGTTTTGACGACAAGTAAAAATCCATCTCACCAAATCTTTTTATTTCTGGATCTGAGGGTTTTTAATGCTGATAGCCCTTCACTAAAACCTGAAGGAAAGGCTTGTAGCTAGTCAAGCTTAATGCTGTTTTATTGTCTTCACATGGTGGTGGCTACATTGATGTCACGTTTGAATGCCTCACCAGATCAGTGCATTTGCATCTTTCACAATTGAATTTGACAATGAGAAAACTAAACAAAAGGGATCTGAAAAAAGTGAGCAAAATGTAATGTTACCAGTTGTGTTTTTGGTGAGTAGTCAGACTTTTAAATTTGCCCCCTATGCTCTTTGTGCCTGGCCTTTAGCAGTTCATTTTCGGGAAATGTGTAATCCCTTGTTTGCAATTGTTACTTAGAGGAATTTTACAAAGTAGAAACCTAAAGTCCCTAACTAGAGTTTGAAGAATGAAGCCCTCTTTCAATTCTAACTTGATTTCAAAAGTAAATCAAAGAAATGCAGTGCACATGAAAAGCATGATGCCATGATGTGCTCTTAATTCAAAGTGGATCAGTGTATCCTGCAATGAACCTTATTCTAATGAGCATTCATCTGCTTTTTGCATGTTTCATTGGATTGTTCATAAATGCCTGTTTTAATGAGAATGTTGCATAGTTTGTGTCTCTTAAACTTAGGTTTCCCTCCTCTGCTTCATTTGAATCTGCTGGATTTTAGTGTTCTCCATGTAGTTGGCTTGGAGTAATCCTTGAAACCATTTCTTTTTTCTTATGAAAGATTAACCTTTTTGTGAGTTTAAGGGAGAAAACTGAGAAAGTGCACTATCTTTATTCAAGTTAGATCTGCTTGCTTGGCAGTTTACTTTTAACACCGTTAAATTAATGTGTTTTTTTTTAGGACTGGGATGCATGGATACTGCCGTTATATATCAACCGACATCAGGGAATAAAAAATTAAAATCTGATAAGGGTGCAGGATGCTATTACATAAGAGTAGAAGAAAACCACCCTAGATCATACGTTTAATGCTAAGACGTGAACGGCAGCTGGCTGTGAACAATAAAGCCTTACATGTTTAAGGCATTTGGGACCCGTGACCTTATGTACCATCCAGAAATGTTAGCTTTAGTTTACAGCTGCGTTTTCAAGTGTTCTCCCTTAAATGTTTTGTTTGTTTTTAGAGTATCATATTTTACATCCCCCTTAGACTGGGGTAGTAATAATCAGCACTAGTGAAATCTTATGTTTATTATCATACACAGATTCTGTTGATTTCTGTTTCTGAGTTATTTGTTGTTTTTTTCTTTATTTTTTCTCCTCCCCCTCATTTGCTCATGTCTTGGTTGGCGTTTGGTGGTGTATAACCGTGATTGCGTTACCTTAGCAATAACAATTGGTCGTCTTGGTTACGTTTGTCCTCAAGAGGTGGCACCCATGCTACAGCAGTTTATAAGACCCTGGTGTGTATTATTCAATCTTTTATTTAATTCATTTCCTCTTCACTCTCTCTTTTTAGAGCTCTCTGTTTCTTGCTCTCTCTCACTCTTTTAAGAAGCTATTTTCAGTTTGAGAGTCACAGTCCTTAATCATTGTCAACCATGTGACTAATCTTGTCCTTTTTAGGTCTGTGATTTTCCTCAGTAGCACATTCATGTATATATTGATTTTTTTTTTTGTTGTCGTTATTGTCGCTAACAACTAAATAATGCATGGGATAAGATTGTCACATGCTTGCTGGTTCGAAAAGGCTTGTTAATATGCCAAAAAGAGCACAATCAGTCCACCAGAATAATTTGTGGTGCATGTGTCTATCTCAGAATGCTCCAAAGCTGCATTACTGTAATATTAAAAGTGGTGTACATAAGGTGCTATTAGTTAATGACTTAAGGTTATGTTTATACCAGTAGGCATTGATTTCAGCAAATCTGCCAGTTTAGCAATAAATATATTATTGTTATTGCTCATACTGGCTCTTTGGGCTTCTGAACTGAAACAGTACAAGCCCATATATATGCTTTATAATGTGCATGTCTGTAAAATGTTATATGGTGGGTATTGCTTTAGATGTCCACGAAAGCTAATGCATTTTTCTCACCAACATTAGTCAACTTTCTAAAATACTAATATCAAGCTCTTCAGTTACATGCATCCTTATTACAGCTAAGACATTCAATTCTTTTCTTTCAAGCTGGTTTCTTACTCAAATTGTAGTCATAAAATATACATCTCATAATGGCCTTATTCACTTTACCAGATTTGACTGATGTATATTTAAATGTTTCAGTATGAAGGCAGTCCATAGATTTATCACTATCCATTGGGGTTCTGTTGCTTCATTAAGTGACTTTATTATTTACAATAAAGACAGTTGTTAAGAGTATTTTTTCTAAAATAGTTGAGGAGACCACAGTCCTCTTATTACTTTTACTGCCTTCATTTTAGCATCAAATTTCTCTCACATTGATGACGTACAGTAAACTGATTAGTTTTTGAAGTATTCACATATGGCACTGAGTGTTTAAAATTGACTCCCCCCCATTGTACTGCAGCTCAGATAGCTGCAGACAAGGTTAGGTATGGATAGATCACATGGCCTTGTGGCAATGGGATGAAATACTCAGTGTGCTGTTAAAGCTGCATCAGAAACTGATGAATGCCTGTAGCCTTCTTCACTTAAACTTGGCATGCCTTCTCCTTCAAAACACTTAAGATGCAATTGCCAGTGCTGCTCCTTAGATTTAACACTGGACACAGGAACTGGGATGTCAAAGCCAGGTTTTCTTAAATCCAGTCTTAAATCCTCTTAGGTCCTGTCATTATTTGCTGTAACAGTGAGTATATTTCATGTTTCAACATACAACTGTATGTATTACTGTATGCAATGTATGTTTAATAGCTTTCTTGCACAGATGCAGGTTATGGCATTGTTCAAATGCTTTTGGATGTGTTGTGGCTTATAGAATATATTATAAGCCCACAGTCCCCAAGCAATGCAAAATACTTGTATTATAGTGTAAAGGAAGTTTACAAATATGCACTATTATGTAAGCAGTTTCAATGAATGCAAATCTCTATATGCCTTACAAACACAATTTGTAAAGTGCATAAGGCCCAGCATTTTTGTAGCAATTATACTGTGAAAAGAACAGCACATTGTGTGATAAATTAGAAAAAGTCAAGGTGCTGTATTCTATTATTTTAAAATAAAAACCCACAGTAAGGCTTTCAGTGCCTTAGAGCAGCCATGCAAAGATCTCTCAAAGAGACATGTCTGCCTCTTTAAATGTATTCATTTTCCAATTTAACAGGTGCACTTCACTGCGTAATATAAGAGACAATGAAGAAAAAGACTCAGCATTCCGGGGAATCTGCACTATGATCAGTGTCAACCCTGGAGGAGTTGTACAGGTGATAACCCCAATTCTACATGGAAGATCGTTCTCTCTCTTGAGTCAAGGCACATGAAGCACTCTCTGAGAACTATGAGATTTCCAGCACTGCCCAAATATCAATGGAAAATAATTATCAATTAGATCAATTAGGCAACAACCTGGAAAAGCTATTGCTTCCTCATAGCAACCTTGCACAAAGTATTCTCAACATTAATTTTCTTCAGCATAGTTTTTTTTACCTTGGTTGCATTTTGTTTCTACCTTTGATTTGAATTACATGGAGGTAATTTTGGTAGACAAGGAAACTTATTTCTTACGACTGCGAATAAACTGTCTTTGAGGTCCAATGCAGATCCGTTTACCTTTCAGGATTTTATATTCTTCTGTGATGCAGTGGCCTCGTGGGTTAGCCCTAAGGATGACCTGCGAGAGATGTTCTGCAAGGTAACCATTTCTGTAAATGTGTGTTCTGGGTGCCTAAGTTTAACTGAATGCAGGAAATTACGTTTTGGGATTACGTATCTAGGAAATAAAATACAATGCAATTTCTATAAGGATGGATTTAACACTTCTACAATTATATCCCAATTTTGTTCCTAGATTTATCCTTTAAAGCCAAAGGATTCACTTTAAATGGTCATAGGCCTATTATAATGTGCCAGTTCAGATCATATACTTTTTTGAGCAGCTCTTGTTTTCATAGTGAGGTTGAGACCTGAAACCAGCCAACTATGTTAGGACAATTAACTTTGGTCTCTACCTATTAAACTCTTTTTCTGCACAGTATAGAGATAAAACTTATTATTAAAACAATATTAAATTACAGATGCTATGTGTTGAGTCATTATTTGAGTTTATCATTCAACATGCAAACATCAAAAGATTTAGTGTTAAGGCAAACAGCGTATTAATATAATATAAATGATCGGGCTGCATTTTCCTTAAACTGTCACATGAGAAATAGAAAATAAACAAAGGTTTTTAACTTGATCACCTTAAAATTGTAAAAAAAACTGCACAGTGTATTCAGGATTTTCATCTATCTTTTGATCTAGTTGAAACAGCTGCAAATCTTACCTTGTAGTTACCCCATTTTTAATAGATTTTAAAGAAGAATTTAGGAAAAACTCTCTATACTAGGCACTGGTTACGCTACAAATATCAGGGCCCACTATGGATTTCCCTTAGTATTGTTTCGTTCATTCTTAAACGGTGACAAGTAGCTGTGCGCTCAATTTGAAAATGCTCCTATCCCATGCGTGAGAAATCGGTTTGAAAGGTGACTGGTGTAATTAAAATAATAATCTGCTTCAAATTCTGTTGTCATCATGACTCCTGCCAGAAATGTGAAATTTCTGTTTAATTTCAGATCCTCCATGGATTCAAAAACCAGGTGGGAGATGAGAACTGGAGGCGATTCTCTGATCAGTTTCCCCTTCCTCTGAAGGAGCGCCTTGCAGCCTATTATGGAGTATAACAGCTCGTGCTGTAGGATGCAGGCCTGTAAATGGGGTAGGCCTCAATATTCTGCATTTATTTGATTAATTTGTAAGATACTAGTCTCTCTTAGCTTTGCCAGAAGCAATGTTTACTTCCTTGTCTCGCCCACCAGTATTCATATCCCAAGTCGAAAGTCTTTGGGGGGGGGGGTATCTTGTAGGAAGTGCATGCTGTAGTCCTCTGTTAAATTCTTGTAGGCTAATTCTGTATCCCCTCACTTGAAGCTTTAATCCCTAACCTCCAGATCTCTCATATTTAATCCTTAGTGAATTAGTGTTTGCCAAATGGAATTTCTACTTTGGCTAAGAGGAAATTGAAATACTGATCTTCACAGTTCTTTAAGGCTAAAGTATAATTCATTTTCTAAATTTTATTACAATAACCTGAATGTAGTAGAATGTAATGATTCTGAGCTACATTCTGCTCCAAATTGCAATCAAGAATTTAATTTCATATATGTTGATTGTAGAGCCCATTGGCCTAGTCATGGAATTCAGACTGTTAATAAGTAAAAATCTGTGCTATAGAATTCACTTGGGTGGCGAGTAGAGGACATGTCCTGTCAAGTTTGTTTTTTTTTCCTCATGCCATGACAATGCTCAGAGATCTCTTGTGTTTGTTTTACAGGTCTTTCACTGTGGGAGACAACGGGGAACCTCTGTACCCAGGGAAAATGTTACCCTTTACTGGGGGGAAGGGTAGGCCAGTGGGGGGGACTCAGTATGATCCCGACCCTACTGGGCGGGGTGGGAGGGAGGTGTTAGCCGACGCACTGTTCTGTGGACAGGGGGAATCGGAAACACTCGGAAACAACTCAATCAGAAATGAAGTAACCGAAGACATTTGGTCCAATTCTATAGCACATTTCTACTAACAGAAATAGCAAACCAAACCTCGGGGACACCTTTGAAAAATTTTTGTAGTGAATACTGGCTTTAAACTACAGGAGGAGTGCAGAGTAAAGCAGTTTAGCACCGTTAATGTCAAAGATGGGGTTTTGAAACAGTATTGATTGAGCTTAAACCTAAAGACATAGGCATGGGGGACATTCTAGACAATTGCATGATGAAGAATATACAAAATGAAGTTAAAACTGTTTCTCAGCTATCCTTGTTCATGTGCGTCATCAGTGGGCTCCTGCTAACAAATAATAGTAGATGGTGAGAGAATAATTGCTAAGTTTAACGTATTAATGACCAACAGCCTAGCAAAAAGCCTAAGCCTAAAAGATAAGTCAGTTCTCTCTCTACTTTTGCATATCATGGGCATATCTTCTCTTCAACTTCAAAAATACTAAACATTTTGGGATCTAAGACTAGTAGTACTGCCCTTTTTAAGATTTTATTTGGCCAGGATTGTCAACAAATGAAATGTACACTAATACACATTTGATTTTCATTGCAGTTGGAAGTCATTTTATGGCAAACGTAGCATGCTTGCATTGAGAGTGGGGATGGTATACATTAAGTAATTTGTTGCACCGGTTTTGTGTTTCATTTGAATGATGCATAGCCCTGTATTACAAATCTTCAGTTTTTATTTGCAGTAGAGCTTTTACTTTTCTGTTAAGGATAGGTTTAAGTCCAGTAGTTATGATAAGGCCTTGAAATATCTTTAGGATTCATTAGGATTAAGATTGATAATAGTAGTGTCTGTAACCTGCACATTGTGGGAAGCCAATATACTTGTGCAAACTTTGCTTCTGTGCTGTCAATGTGATGTGCTTTCTGCATGGACATTAACTAGTGAATTTACCAGATATTCTGAGACTATAAGAGCCATGTGGTTAGTGAAACTGTTAAAGGGCTGTGTTCAACATTTGGCATTTAATGACAATTGTAAAAGATCATGACATTTGTTGTTCTTGGGTGTTAATCCCCACTCAATTTTTTGTTTTTTTTTTTTTGTTCAGAGCATGATCTTAAAGATGCTTATGATTCTTTTTTAATGGATATACCAAGCAGGGTACTCTGAAACTTGATCTGCGCATGTTGGTGGCCCTTTTGTACCCTAGCTAGGTGAAGGGGTACAACAGAGAGGATGAATGATGGATTATGATGATCTTTACCCATTTCATTTGTTTGGCTTTTTTTTTTCTCCAGTTATTTCCGTTCATTAATAAACCCTTGCTTATTTAACCTTTCCCTTCCCCTTAATGTGTATTTTTTACATTGTTTCATACTGTGAATCTGGGACAAAATTGATTTGGTACTCTTGATTTTTATTTTACTCTTCAAAGTGCAAGTCGTCTTGAACTCTTAGATTGCCTGACTGTATCCCATGATGAATATGGGGGGGGGGTGACTAGAAAAAAAATCCCATTTGCTCTGCTGGACGGAGCTCGGCCTTCAGTACTTTTTGTTTCTCTTGAGGGGCGCGCACACACACGCGTGCGCACACACGCACTTCTAAAGCCATAGCATCTTTTTGCAGCTGAAAAATATCCATTGCTTATGTCAGATTCTCATGTTTGGCAGATCTTTGCATGTTCTCATTTTGTGTGCAAGTGGTGAATGGTATGAATTATTGCACTGTGTTAGATTATGCATGTGAGAAGAATGTTTCTTGTGATTCATTTGTAACCTTTTTTTTTATTAGCTTCTGACGCTTGAGCGCATGCTGGTCTTTACACATTCCTCGTTTGTGTCCACAACTGATGAAGCATTATGCCCTGACCTGTCAGTGGTGCATTTTTAAATACATGAAGGCAAAGCCTAACACTAACACCCGAAGAAGGCTCTACAGATGCAACATTTTTGTATTTCACCTTTTTTCATTTCATTGTGGAATTGACCTTGTTTTTCTGCCCACACACGCACACAGCTCCTCACTCAAAAGCCTGACACTAATGCATAATGATGCTTCTTTCTTTGTTGTAAGCATGGCTGCCCTGTGTAGCTAATTTTGTAATCAAGCTCTTAAAACAGTTGCTATTGCTTTAACCCTTGTTTAATTTTTTTCGAAGCTGCTTCTTAAAGTTCCCCCAAAAGCGTGTGAGGAAAAGCTAATTTGGTTCTCAACTAGTAACTTGGATGTTGATAACGTTTTTGCTTTTATACCTATTCAGGCACCTTAGACACAAAGTCAGATCATTGCATCATTATTGATGATCACTTGCCATCTTAAAAAACCTGCTTTAGTTGTGCAGATGCCATTATTGGGGCAGGGTTTCAGCCTTCTTCTAGCAGTAATAGGGTCTGTTGCCCTTGCCGTGATCCTATTTGCTGATCATAGAAAAAAATCAGTATTTAAAGCAAAAATGAGGAAAGGGTCTCCTTAGCTCAAAAATTCCTGCATTGCAAAACAACTAGCAATGATTGATTGACTCCTTGAGTTTTGTTTTGTCCCCAAACGCCATATTTTTCATCTGCTCTGTATAATTAACTGCGAAATGAAAACAAAACAGATTGGGTTAAAAAAAACAAGAAAACATCATGGGATATATGAAGCACATGTGTCTGTGTGGTTTTTCGCGTTTCTCTGTTGCGTGAATGTTTCTGAAGTCGTGATACCTTTGTCTTGTCACATTCCAGCTTTATTTGGCATGCTGAAAGCACGGCTTAATTCGTCTGCTCTGTACACACTGAATTAAATGCTGTTCGTGTGCTGTCTTACAGAAATGGCCGCTGCTAAGTGATAATGTAGTTTTCTACTTGAATATTTTTATGTTGTAGAAACCTCAGGAGGTCAGTTTACTGTTTTATATATGCCTTTTTTCCATTTGAGCTTCCCTTTTGAAGGATTCTAACAATGGACAAAAAGGAAACTCCTCTTCAACCCTACTATTATACAAATTTTCTTAAGGGTGTAGATTTGGCTAATATTTTAGTCACAAGGGGGGAAAAAAATGGCATTTGTGTTTTTAAAACCATGTTAAGACAAATGCGATAACACTTTTAAGGGTTGCAAATGATAACTTTATAAATGCCTAACAAGTTAGATCTAAATTGTCAAGAAGATGCATTGGAGCAGTCTGGTTTTTGTTAATAAAGTTGAATGAATCAGTAATCAGTTACTGCTATGTTGGTAACACTGTTAATGCTCTGTTAATCTATAATGCATTTCAAAAAGTACGTTATTGGAATTTGCCATTCCTCAATCTTAAAACGTTAACAATAATTCCTTGTGGGTTGTAATAATATTATAATACACTCTTAAACTCTTTACTGGGTGTAGGACTTTCACACCCTGGAATGTGCGTAATAATCAGCTGAAAATTATTTTATGGCACATAATGAAAAACAGAATTGCAGGAGGTCTTAATTTAAAGCGATGGATTGATCAGCTACATTCAAACCAACACGACAGGGCTTTTGTGCTGTTTCTTCAATTACCGCACTCACTGTGCTTGCAAATTAATTCTTTGGAAAGAGTAATTTGCTGGTTAGGGTGGTATATTAAATAAGGCACTTTGCATTGAACACTTCTAATAGCAGCTGGGGTCGAAGAAGAGTTTGCCTTTCATAGTGATGATAAAGCTTTAGGAAACTCGGCCAAGTTTCTGAATACCATAAATAGCATCAACTACTGTAATGTTAGAATGTTTCCTTCAAAAACATCCTCCAGCAAACCTCTCTTAGCTGTGTATACTTGACTAATATTTCTTGAAGTCTGCCTTCACACTTACGCTAACATGAGAGAACTTCATTTTGAATAGAAATATGGTTTTAATTTTTGATAAGCTGCTGAATTTTAAAGTTTTTTGGGGCCACCAAATATTTTGGATCATGCAAAGAATATATATTGTACTGTAGTAATTTTGTATTGACATTTGTATGATGTAGTAATAGATGTGAATGTTAATCACTGCTTGGATCTGTACATTGTTGAAAATAAATTGTTTACATAAACGTTTGGAACTGTCTGGTATTATTTGTCATTTGCCATTAAATAGAACCAAGAATGCTTCAGACAGCTACAATGGGTACACCTTTGAAACCTGATTCTTGGTCCGCTTTCATGTCACACAGATAAACGTCACTACTGAGTCATGTGTTTACATAGGTGACTTAATTTCCCTTTGCATTTAAAAACTCACTTCTGTTGGCCTAAACCCTTATCATACTAAATATACATTTTTTTATTTTGTATAGTGTACCTTCTAATGTTAGGTCCACTCTAGTGAGATCGTTAAGAGGCAAACTTTGGGTTGCAAATGACAATGTGGCAGTATTTGCCCTCACACATCAACAGCAAGAAAAGGAATGTATAATGATATAAAACCAGGAGGTTTTCTTCACTACTTGCCAGTGAACATCCTGATCTTGTGACATGCTTTTCTTGGTTGATTTGAACAATGTTTTATTACCATAGTAAACTGAAACCTAGATTTACACTGAACATTGGAATCGCCCAAGGGTACAGTTGTGCATTTTATTTTAACAAGTTGTTCTCATGTAATATCATATTGATCTAAGTATTGAATGAGAATTATATGCAGTGGTCCTTGTTTAAAACTGAAACGGTCACAAAGAAAAGTTGATTATTACTTTTCCCATATATTTTAACAAAGCACAGCTCTGCAGTTCTCTCAAAACCTGTAAGCCAATAAATACTCCTCTTTTTTTTCATGGTAGCCACATTTTGTGGATACAGATGATATTGTATTTAATGGCAGACTTTTCATCTGTATTTAACACTTTTGTTAACATGGGAAGAAAGAACAGGACTAAATTTGTTGTTTTATTTGGAACCCTACCACTCTGGGCAAAAGTGATCAACACATTGCATGGGTGAGGACATGGTGTGCAAAAGAAGATTTTAGTTCTATGAACTGGAAACCTTTCCATAGCAAAGAGATGGACTCTTGGCACAAAAAAACCCCAAAGAAATCCAGAACTAGAATAGAGAGAAAAAAAAAGTTAATTTGAAAGGGAAGTTAAATGGGGAATAAAGACCACAGGAGAAACAGAAGTTCTAAGTAAATGATCTGGTCATGAGTTTATACCTGAATGCTGGGAGTATTAGAAACAAATTTGAAGGGATATAAGGTACCATATAAGCACTTAATTATGAATCACAGAAACATGGCTAACCAAAAGTAAATGGAGAGGAATGCAAGAGGAGTAAATACCCTCTGTTCTGGAGAAAGGAAAGATAAGAGTGGGTGGTATATCTAAAAAAATATATTCAGACTTAGGAACTTCAGCTAGGAAAATCAAGAATCTCTGAATCTATAGTATTTGGATCAGACCAACTAAAAACAACAAAAGCAGAATTTAAGGAGTATGCTACAGGCTATCAATGTCCATTGTCTTTTCATACAATCAAGACATAGAAACAAGTGAAAGAACCATTAGGGACCTATATGTTAGATGGTGTTCTTTTAAGTCTATTTTAAAAATGGCCTGGTTGAGTCTAAAGCAAAAGTTAATTTTTGGTAAGCAGGTTTTGAAGTAATGAGACTTTAAGAGAAGTAAAATATCAAAGACTTGATATGAAATTAGTGGAAAATGGCAAAAATACAATCAGATTCTTTCAAAAGCACAGAGCAAGTTTATTCCAAAAGTGAGTAAATATCTAAAAATACAGTATCCCAAATGTTTCAATAAATTAGCAAAAAGTTTAGAGAAAATAATGCTTTACAAATTTGTTAAAATGATCAGGATCCAGTTAATGAGAATACAATATACTGTGAGAACCTGTAAAAAGGATATTGTAAAAAAAGGATATTGATACTGTAAAAAATAAACCCTTTCAGTAATACATTAAAAAACTATTAAAGATCATCTCTGTACATATTGTTAATGCGTTTGTAACACTTTCTAGCTTGCATGTGGTAAACACCTTCATGGCAAGCGCTTCAATAGCTCACAATACAGTAACATAAACTGTGTATTTTTACTAAATAATTTTAACTTCTCTTTTCGGTTACTTTTAGAAAAAACAATACCATATCCTAACTATGACACTAGATGGCACTAAACAAATGTGGAAATTATGCCCCAGTCCCGATTTCAGAGATTTGCTTTATTTCACGACGAATTGGAAGTGGAATAAGACTCTTTATGGTACTATTGCATAGCCCATTTTAAATTTTAACAATCCACGTACTGAAAAAGTAATAAATGATTCTTGTTCGAACTGTGTATTTGGTTTCTACCCTTCTTTTCTTACAAGCATCCGACCCTTTTTAGTAGGTATTTAAATGGCTGCATTTACCCCAGTTCTAGACGTACGAAATACTGAATATTATTGTATAGCTTTCTGGTTTCTGTTTTAACTGTCACTAATCTTGCGGAAAGTGTTTTTACTGAGCTTTGAGCTTTTTAGCACCCCACGTACTTTTTCTCTGTTTACGACATTAATGTTTAGTTATCGCTGCTCTTTGTTTTTAAAGCGAAATTGATCTTTGTATTCTGCATTAACACATTTTACTGTCTTTAAATCACAAGCACACAACCTTACAGTAGGTTCAAATTTAACCCACGTTTACTGACACGTTCCTGGTACAGTAACGTTATTAACGTTATCAGATCTCATCAGAATTGGTCTGTTCATTGAGTTACTCCTGAACTGTATCTCTTTGTTACTTTTACGACCAAAGTATTAGTGCAGTCTGCAATACTCATTCTAAATTAATTATGTATCTGATATAAACTTTGATCATTCGTGTTTTGCCTTACCCAGGAGACCGCAAAGATGAAGTTCAGCAGATTTGGTGTAAATTAAGGGCTATGTAACGGATCCTGTGGCTACTGCAATATAGTGTGGTGTTAATTCGTTTGCAATGACAATTATTCTCCCAGTTATTTGTTTTTTAAAACAAAACAATTCTTAGCTATAATTATTTAGAAAAATTTGGAAAGCAACAATATCGTAATACATTTCAGGCTTGTGTGTGGTGAAAAGTACAAATAAGTCTATTGCCGTATGGTATTTGACCCCAAATGAAAAGGGCAACAGGGATGAGGTTAGACAAATCAATACCACTCATTAAACCCTCTTTCACCTCACTCCTCTGAACTTCTCAGTACAGGTGAATAAATAAATTATTATTTCATACAGTATGTTTTCATACTTTTGTACTGGAAAGAGCTGCTATTGTGTAGATTAAGCACTACATTTTCAATTATTTTGTTGAAACTCTGAAACTGTATCCCAAGACTTTGTGAGCAGCAGAGATAGAAACAGCTCAAGCTTAAAACACTGTCCAAAGAATGATACTACTTTTATTTTATTTTCAGTGCTTTAGGAAGTAGTTGCAAAACCTGCTCTCAAATGTCTCAGGTAAATATTGGGCTACAGTGTCAACAGAGATCATTTTAGTGTTCACCACTTACTAAATTGCCATTTTCTATGATGGGAGGAGTTTCGCATGTTGTCAATATGCAGAGACTCTGTATAAGCCCTCAAGCTGTAGGTGCCATTCATGTATAGTGAATATTTACTCAAATGGACCAAATACTTCTTACAATTGTCCTGTTGTTAACAGTGCTTTAGAGTGCAGTAAAGTCAGATGTGTCTGATTTATTGGTAGGAAAATAAAAGAAGAGTTTTTAATCTGGACAGCATGGATAAGATTTTCACTCACATTTTGCATGCAAATATTACCAGAAACATAAAGGCACAGAATGTATTTAAAACAATTGTAAGTACTGAATTATATTATCTTGAGATTTTCATCTCCATCAACTGTTTCCTGTTTCATATGTTAGTCATTGGAATAAAGGGTCTGTTTCTCTCCTTCTAACTATAAATTGAATGATTGGTGAGGAAGACAGTACCTTTTTTATTTTGCAGGAATCAGTTGCGCTTGGCTTTTTGATAGAATTTGGGAATTGATTACTAGGATTAAACTTTCTTGGAAAGGGGCAAATACTGTACTGTCAATTAGAGAAAATTCATCCTATTAGTTGGACAACAGATGCTTTTATTTCTAAATGGTTGCATTATGTACATTTCCTCCGTCAAGCTGTGCAAGTTTTATTGATTAAAAGTTCGTGCTATTTAAACTGCCACAGTTGCTGCTGTTACTCCATGATATGATCACTTTACCTTTTTTAAACAACAGCAAAAAGTAATTTATAATACATTAAGTCTTAAATGATCTAAGCACTAAGCTTATATGTTCATGGAGATATTTCTTTAGTATAAATTATGGTAAAATGAGCTAATTGCATGCGAATCTTAATTATTTTTGCAAAAAGAATAATAATAATAGTAGTAAAGGCTAGTCTTTATATTGTAGCAATTGCTTTTGTTTTTTATCATTTCTTTTGGGTGTTTTGTATTTGTACATGCCATTTTCTGGGGAAAAAAACTGTGTATAAGTTTCACGGTATTCCTGTAAGTGGAGATTCTGAATATTTAGCTAAAATGTGGGGTGGCACAGCTGCCTCACAATGGTGGGACTGTGGGTTCAATTCCTAGGTGCTATTTATGTGGAGTTTGTATGTTCCAGTTGCTCCAATTTCCTCCCACAGTCCAAAGACATGCTGGTAGGTTAATTGGAGTGTGGAAAAAATTGCCTTTGGTGTGCATGTTTGTGTCGATTGACTAGTGTGCCATCCAAGGTGTATATTGCATTATGCCCATTGCTTGCTTTGATATTGCTTGCTCCAGCTGCACCGCGATCCTGTATTGGATAAAGCAGTTAAGAAAATGGTTGAGTGAAATTTAATATAAACGGAAACCTCTAAAATCAGAAAATACAGTTGAGGGTTTTCAATAAAATGCTTGAAGAAGACAATCCAAATGGTAATCAGAACACATTCTATGGTATGATACACTTTATTTCCAGGGAGACTGGGTTTTACGTGACACTTACTTTTGAACTTGATCCTATGCAGCTGTAAGTACAGAGCTGGTGTCTGTATTGTTGTGTGTGGAGATGGGATTTTGATGTATAAAGATTATATTGGGAGGCTAGATATACTTCTTTCACTGGGCATAAAAAGGTTTATTCCCTTTTCGTATGGATAGATTCTTTTTCTTTTTCTTGTGTCTTTCTCTTCAAGCGAGATGGTCACACATTTGTAGAAAATTCCACATTTTCCTTACTTTAAAAATCAACATGGCAACCATATGTTCGTGTTTTGTGTCAAGATTTTGCATTGTCCAATTTGTTTAATAGTAACAAATGAAATGTGTAAAAATTGGACTTATTACATACTAGGCTATGGTGTTTATTAACATGAAGAATCTCTCAATAAAGCTGACTTATTTTAGCTGAAGCAGATACTACTTTTTGAAAAACAAAATTCACTAATAGCTAAACTCTAGTGTTTTTGATAATATTTTGGTTTGTGTTTTTTTTTATTAAGTTTCAGACATATGGGTGTCTGAACGCAGCATATATGTCCAAATATCTGTCAACAGCCCTGAGCAGGACCTCCCTTTCTTTAGTAGCTCAAGTTCAGAAAACACATGGGCATAGCAGATGCTCTTCCCCACAGTACGCCCATAGATTCCCAAGCTCTTTGAGATCTAACTACTCCAAGCAGCAATAGAAGTGTATTATAATTAGGGATTTACTGAAACTGATCAAGCCTCAACCTATTAGTGTCTTCTTTTGACATTTATGCTTTTATTTCATGTGATTTAATCAGAGTATTATACAACACATCTAACACACTCACTGTCTTTTTCCATGTATGGCCCCAACTTCTTATAGCCCCCCCAAAATTTAATGTTAATTTAATTAAAGGAATTTATTTTTCATTTTATACATTCTTATTAAAGTTGATTTGGATTATGTTGGCATTTTTACTAGTTCAGAAAGATGACTTAATTAATTAAAACACATAATTAAAAACACAAATGAAGCTTGCACTACTGATAGCTCACATTGTCGCACTGTCTGGTGAATAAGGTGTCAACAGGAAATGAGAAAAAAATAATTTAACGCATTGAGCTTCTTGGAAGACTTTTTAAATATATCAAAATGTATCTCCTTGGCAGGAAGCTGAATGTTCAAAATAATTACATTGGGTGGTAAAAATGACCTTATGGATGAAGTCAGATTATCACTTGAGCTTGTAGAAAATAGTTTTTAAATAATATGATAATTGAATTAAATGCCATAATTTAATGTAAGGGGCAGCACATTGGAGTAGTAGTTTGCATTGCTGCCTCACAGATGGGGGCCCTAGGTTCAGTTCTGGACCTGGTGTGCTATCTGTGTGGAGTTTGTATGTTCTCCTCGTGCTTGTGTGGGTTTCCTCAAGGTGCTCCGGTTTCCTCCCACAGTCCAAAAACATACTGATAGGTATGGCACCTACCTGTAGAAAACGTACTGGTTACTGGGAAAACTGGCCCAGGTGTGTGGGCTTCTGTGTCTCTGTGTGCCCTGTGATAAACTGGCTTACTGTGCAGGGTGTAGTCTGTCTTGCACCTGTTGCTTGCTGGGTCTTTGGTTTTCCCAGCTGTCACTATAACACTATAGATAAAGATACTATAGTATTAGATGCCAGAATTCACTGATAGTACACGATTTGATTGGTGTAAAACCAATTTTGAGTTTCCCTCACTCCTTGAAATCCCTAATATCTTTTTGTCCAGGACTCCCTTGCTTTTTAAATAATTGAACAGAAGCTAAACAGCAGCAATTCCCCCTTGTAGCTGAATATCATCAGATCTCAGGAGCTCAGTCTGACCAGGAAGGTGGCATCAGCCCCCCCTTCAAATCTTGACAATGTATGATTCTTCTGTGCAGGAGACTGTGTCTTGTTGCCTCCCTCTAGGGAGTGGTGCTAAACAGAGGTGCACCTACACTTGCTACATAAGCAAGGCTGGCCCTCGTCTGTACTGGGATGGGAGACCTACAAGGATATTCAGGTTGCTGCTGTAAGCGGTCCACTAGTGCTGTAAGTGGACCGCTAGGTGGTGCTCTTGCTTCTACCTAGAGCTCCAGTATAGTGACCAGCAGTTTTCAAAAAAGAAAGGGTGTTACTGTGGCTAAATTCCAAGGTTGCTGGTACATAATGGCAGCCATGTGTCACCCAGATAGATGCTATACTTCAGTGGTGGATGAATTTGGTCTCCTTACATATGTAAAGCATGTTGAAATTCTTTGGGATGAATAGTGCTTATGATGCAAATGCAATATTTATGATTAATGATAATATATTATATTGCAATGTTTTAACAAATGCAGTAATTGTTTCATAACTACAAAGGAATCTCAATGTGCCCTTCATAGGTGGGAAGTATGAAAGATTTGTTATAATTCATTTGATAAATATGAAAAAAAATGTCACCGGTAATTATGCTAAAGATAGTTTCTCTCATCTATCTCCAGAATGTTATACCTTTTTGATAAAATTGGGAAAGTAACAAGAAATAAAAAACGTTACTAGGGGCAGAATATTTGGAACAAGCTGTCCAGCCATGTTGTTGAAACCAGTTTCCAGGAATCCTTCAAGAAATGGCCAGAGGAGATTTAGTTCGATTCATGTTACTAGAAACCGAATATACGAATATGACTGAATAGCCTTCTTTCATTTGTAGGCAGCTTATACTCCACTTTAGACAGTGAATAGCATAATGGTGCGGCGTGGAGAACTGGATGCCCTGCGAGTGGGGACTGGCTGGAATGTGCAATCACTGCATCAGCCAGGAGGGGCGCTGTTTGTCGTCTCGCTCGGGGTGAGCCTAGGCAGGAGAAGGAGGTGGAGTCTGAAGGTGGGGAGGGAGAAAGAAAAAACAGGAGACAACAGAAACAGGGGGAGGACGACGGTCTGAGACGAAAATAAAAAAAAAACAAGTAGACCTGTTACTGCAAAGAAAAAGAAAAACGAAGATGACAATGGCCTATTTCGTGGAGAATTTCTGGGTATGTCTCGCATTTTTTTATTTTTATAATGCTAAATATATCCCCTCCCCTTTCTAATAGCTGCTTTGGCAGTTTAGCTTACATATACTTTTGTTGTACGTCTACATTTTGAGATATATTATTAACATTAATGGGAAGGGATCGGGTTGGAGCACCTGCCAGTTTAATGCAAAACCCAGTATCTCCTTCTACTTTCTAAAGGCGAAGACGTTTACGCCACTCCGGGGAATCGGGCCTCTGAGGCTCCATCAAACCTGGATGCCTGAAAGCCCGCCCTCATCGGTCACTCATTGGCTATTAGCGGTTCTCTAGTAATGTTTATATTCGTGTCTCGGTACTCCATTGACCTGTTGCAATGTCACTCAAATTTCTAGGAACGCTAATTTCTTCCGTAATTAAGTTAGAACGAGAGAACAGATTTCTAAAGTTCTTGAGTTAGCAAGGGCGAATTTGTTACCCATTTGAGAAGAGTAAAATGATAGTTAACTCATTGTATTTTCTTAGATTGCTGGTATTTCATGGTGCGTTGATTTTGTAAATCAAAAGACTTTAACTTAATAATCGGGTTAGAAGGCCAGCCTTGTCCAGACGTGGCTGTTGTCGTGTTTTTAGACAAACGAAGACATGAGAAATGAATAAACAGAACCCGAACCCATTTTTCAAAAAGTAAATGACGAAATCTAGTTGAATGTCGGAGTTTACGTGGAGTACGTGTATCACTACTACTATACACAATGCCATATTTCTAAAAAGAAGCAACTATAGTCTTCATGGATTTAATTATTATTTTTTTATATGTTGTCGACTAGCTTCATATTTAATTACCCAAAAAATACTAAACGGGGAGTACTGAATTCTTTTTATTCCCCATTGAGTATGGAATGTTGCTAGACAAGGGAAGGCTTCAATTTTTAACGCGATTTAGTGTTGATAGTACAACGAATTTGTGGATAAAACAATGCCTTTTGCTTTTAACATGGCTGTTAAAATCGTACTAATTACAAGTCAGTCCTCTTTGAGAGTATCTTGTAGTTTTGGTGATTGTTGCAAAGAGGATGTCACAAACCCTGGAAAGAGCTGAATTCAGATTTCAATGGAGGAGATTACTAGGAACTTCGTTGCATGTACAGTGCAGTATTACAACATTCTAAAAGGTATTGACACAGTGTGTCCATTAGATGGACTAACTCAGTATCAGTCTGGAAAAAAGTAGCTGAGCAATCGGAATTGTGTTTCAGATTGAGAATAGAAAGCATTTCCAAAGGCGCTGGTCTCTGGAATATTCTAACCCATGTTTCTGATACTGATTTCTTGGGATCATTCATGAACGTTCTGTGAGCTCCCTAGATTCCTAATCTACCAAATGACCAAAATGGACTAAATGGCTTTCTCTAAAATGTTAGCTGTCATATATTATGTGGGTTGTAATAGCCAGAAGTACATTATTATAAAGTTAATGATTTTAAGGTGTGCTTTATTTAATTTAAGATTGTGTGACACAAAGCAAGTTATGTTGAGGAAAAATGAAGGTTTTAACACGATGCAAAATGTCTTGCAGTAAAGATGAACTTCTATCTGTGCAGTTGGAGACTGGAGGGAAATGAGTATGAAACACGAGCAGTTGTTTGTATTCCTTTGCAGACGAGTCCAAGATGGTTTTGTGGTCAGTATGGTGGTGTCCAGTGTGCCAAGGAGTTGGAAACTGCAGTTTGTCAAGCGATTTGTGTCACTGTGTTTGTAGATCGCCTAGTAAATACCTCTGTCAAGATTAAGAACTGATGCTGTGCAGGTATCCTACCCAAAAGGCTTACCTGTATCTTTTTACCCAGTAGTCAACAGCTTGCAGACGTTTGTGCCTTCAGAGAAATGCACCATAGTGTGAATGTGTCTTTAGGAAAAGTGGTAAAGCATAACATTTTGCTTGCTTGTGTTTTTTGTGATGAATGGGAGAGTTCTAGATCTTCATTAAAACGTCCATGTAAGAAACACTGATAAGAGACCAGCATGATTTGTAGTAGTAGTGTTTCTGTCCTTCAGGAGAGTGGCACTCTTTGTTTTCAGGTGCAATAAAAGTTATTATAATCAAGACACAGGTCAACTATGCATTTAACATAATACAGTGCAGTTTTCCAAGATGTCAGAAGGTGTAGCAGTGCACCTTTACTTCGATATTCAAGATAGAGGGAACTGCAGAGTTATTTCAGTTGAGTGCAGGATTAGAAAAATAGCCATATTTTTTTTGAACTCCAGTAATTGTCATATTTTGTTTTTGGTGCTGTTATTGTACAGAGCCTAGAGGGTTTTTCTGAGTCATTCTTGTGTTTTCCTGTTCTTGTTAACCTCAGTATGCTATTAATATTTGGTGTTTGTGGCTTTATCTTAAAAGCAGGCAGGATTTCCTTTTGTTTTCTTTTTGCTTTTTAGTGTTTTAGATAGCACACTCCATTAATGCTCGATTTACTATGAACATGCCAGATTTGTTTTTGATGAGCTTGTACAGAAACACTAATTTATATGAATTTCATAACGTTATCTCTTGATTAGTTTTGATTACTGGAATACTCTAAATTTATTTTGTTTAAACTTGAGTTTCCAAGAAGCAGTTGGAGACATGTGTGTGCATGTGGGTGAGTTTGGTGAAATCTGAAGGTATATTGTCATAAATTTGACTCGCCCACAACACTCACATGGGAAACTTTTACCCCTTTTCAGGATTTTTGTGAGTAATATTTCTTTGCGGAAAAACAGTAATAGGTTTGTCAGTGCAAATAAATATAAAAAATAAATTTCTAGAGACACCGAAAACAAATGGTGAAAAAGATAGAATGCAAATGTAAAATAATGGATAAAATACAGAAAAAAAGCTTATGATGAAGGTTGTCTGAAATTGAAAACATTTTTTGGTAGTTGACTGTCCTCTAACATATCAAACTCTGAAATATTTTACTTGCAGCTTGTTTACTGCATTATTTTCATTTAAAACAGGACATGGACATGGCTGTGTGGTAAAAGACTATGTAGCAGTAGACGGTTTTAAATGTATGGTGGTCTGATACAAGCTGGTCAAAAGGGTGTTTCTTTCTTTCACACTGTAGGCAGTTGGCGTCTTCCAGGAACATTAAAACGGGCCTGTACTGCAAAAAGCAGATAACATGGTCAGACTAAAAGAAAAGATCTTAGAGCACTGTTTTGCATCTTCAGCTTCCAATTTTCAGTTGTCAATTGCTGACACAGTAGGGCTGAAGAGTCTTGATGTCCGATGCTGTTTAATTGTCAGTTTAAGTACTTTAAGAAAGCCAGTTACTCTTTTCCGATGTAAACATGACAAGACCACAAGGAAAACAAGGCCAAATTAGTTCTGCCGGTAGTGAAAAAGTACATTTTCAGCACACGCCGCATTGTAGTCATAGTTGTTATTGGTATGGTCAAATACACATAGTGATCTTTACTTCAAAGCAGACGTTTGCAGCCTAATAGAAGAGTAACCTTTAGTAATTTGAAGAGGTACTTTGAGGTCAGTTATATGGTACACAGACAATTTGTAACCCAGACCAGAAAGATGTCTGCTTCATGTGAACTGGTGATTTTTGCAAGCCTGAGGTTGAAAACAGGAAATGTTGTGAAAGGAACTTAAATGCTGCTATTTGAGAGCATAGTGAGAACACCTAAGTAAAGGAGAAGTTTATCTGAACCCCATTATTCAAGTCAATATAGGGTGACTATACAGAAAATGCCACTTGTATCCAGCACTGGCTGCTAAATTTAACAGAACCATATGGTTCCCCTGCTTCATTGATATTTTCGTCCTCAGATATTTTTATCTGATCAACTAAGAGTGATAGAGTATGAGTGCAGTTTGTGTTTTCTCAAGTTGTTTTTTGTTGACCCTGCAGTGTGATCTGCTTAATTTAACCTTTAAACAACACAACACTGCACAGGTCTTTGTAAAGAAGGTAAAATGTGGCTTACACTTGAGTGTGTCATTTTAGGACATGGTAGACAGTCGTCTCTTAAAAGATGAATGGAAGAGAGTGTTGCAATAGGTAACTTCTGGTGAAGCTGCTGTTCTTCATTTTTATTGCTGACAGTGCCTTTGTCCCATTGTTCTCATATTACTAATGCTGCTCTCTAATTTTTGTGTGACTTTTTTTGCTGTGACTGAAAAACTGCAAACGTTGATGAATGTTTTCAGAAACCCAAATTAATGAAAATGTCCCCAACACAAGGAATTTGAAACCATTACCATGTTTGTTTGGTTCATTTAATTATGTGCAGTAAGCCTTTTGAAACCTTTTAAAGAGTGTTTGCTTTGTGCTGTTGGGATAATGCTTCATAGAGTTCAGGAAAAAAGCAAAAAAATTATTTTAATACTGATGAAGAAAGTTAGCTGTTTTTTTGGAGAGGGAGTTCTTGATACAGAACAGAGAGAGATTTTTACAATAAAATTAATCAAAGTTATTCCAATGACCTATAGTATGTGTGTATATACCACCTACGTTAAAATATGTGCCCACCAATAAATTGTTGACTGTCTCTATAGTGAACTATTGTGACAATATTTTGATATTTTCTGTTTCAAATCTCTGGAAATGTGAAATTTGGATCTTTTTAACCGAATTCCTTATGTAATTAGGCGATTTGGCTAATTATGTGCACTGACTTATGACCCGGTATAGTGTGTATAATAGGGTGAAGATGATTAAGGGGTTGTAAATCTGTCTGATTGATTTTTGGATGTCAGGAATGGCAGCAAATGCTCCAACCACTGATCAAGACTGCAGATAAATCTGTGCTGGGGACAATGCAGGCAACCTGAGATTAATATAATCATGAGAAAATCATCCACAATCTCTTGCAGTACAAGAAAGCACACATGGGCTAGATGACAGCACTGATACGGTAAATGTGACATTCAGCAAGATGCTGCTGCTGTGCTTGGTGACATAAAATGAGTTGCATTCTTCCACTGCGTAGTCACGTTAAAGAATTTCATCGTTCCACCGGTTGCAACCCCAAAGCCTGTCACTCCCTCCTCATAGTCAGAAGCATAGCATGTAGGGTGATGCCTCCAACATCAAAGATTGTAGTCGCAATCGTCAGGGACTCGCAAGGACCAAGTTTTTGTTTCTAAGACTCGACAGCACACCTCAAACATGAACGTAGAAAAAATGCATTGAGAACATTCATGTAATGTATCCCAGGTACAGTGTTAGAATGTATATTGTGCAGATTGGCATGCAAAGACTTAAAGGAATACTTTGAAGGTGCCTGTTATAAAATAAGACTCTTATTCAGTGTTTAACTTTGTGACTGATATTTAGGTATTCTTCTTTCAGCTCATGTCTTAGATAGCTGAAGGATTCAGTTCACCCACCAGATGTCTAAGAAACTGTTTTACTGTCTGATAGGACCTTTGAGAAGTATTACTAAGATATGAGTTGAATGTTGGCACAGTGTGAAGTTCAATAAATTAGTTTGTAACTGGGCCTTTTCCTCAAAGAATGGTAAATATTGACGAGACCTCCAAATCAATCTCATACATCGAGCCCCAACAACCAGGGCAAAGGACACCATGTTTTGCACTGGAGGTGGTGAAAACATTCTCCTCATCTCTCATATTTAACATTTATTAACTAGTATGTAGTATAGCCTATTGATGAACAATATATAAATACATTTGCAAATGCCCTGTGAACTGCTTCATGAGTATTGTACAAGATGCTGCATTAAGGCATTTTCACTTATGAGAAGTGAACAGTCAACAATATATTAGTTTCTGCTGAGTGATAATGAGTCACCAGTAAATCCCTGGGGAGAGTATACCACAAGATATAACTCTGGCACCTGCGATCTTCTTCATGCTGTGCATCAGGAAGTAGGTACACGGACAATTCTTGTTCTTTCTCCACTGGTAACTAACAATAAAAGTATTAACACTTTTTTTAAATCCCAAAGCACTGTACTTTAGTGCATACAGAAGACATACATGAAAGAAAAAAAACAGTAAATTGTCCAGTTGCTAAACATTCATACATTAAAAACTATAGTCAAAGATGACTGTCAGCACATTTAATAAGTGGCCGAAGTGGCAGATTAATGGATTCGGACAGTGAGTTCCACTGTCACGCTGCTGCAGAAGTGAGGGCTCTGTCCCACATTGGGTAGAACAAGAGAACCTAAGTCAGCAGATCTCAGACCAGGAAGTGCTGGACTACTTTACAAATAAATGTTATTTAACGTGTTGTTGTTGCTGCCGCTGTTCTGTGTTTTTTGGTGTTTCTTTGATGTCTTTGTATAGGAGCATACATGCAAATAAGCATTTCATTGCACTTGTGCATATGACAAACTTTTTTTTTTTACTCTACTCTATGAGCTTTTCAGGTAATATGAATCTAGATCGTTCAGGGCTTTGCAAAAGTTTTCACTCCCTTTCAGTGATGCCCCACTTTGTCAAAAAACAAAATCAGAAGCTGAAGATGTGGAATTTCAATCGTTGTGGATACACGGACATAGTTTCCCTCTCAGGAACAGCTGGATTTAGGCGTCTAGGTGGTACGGTACACTTTGCAGTTCTTAAAGTGACTTCAGAGGGTTCATTTGCAATTTTGGACATCATTGGTGGGGAGAGAATACTTTTACAATGGACTGTCTGTAAGCAGGAGAGCTACTATAACTTTCACAGGAAGCCAAAGCAATTTACACAAGACATGAGTTATATGCTGTGGCAGGGTTCTTTTAATTAGCACACAGACCTCATATCGTAAATCTGGACAGACTGAAGCCTTTTTTATTACCTTAGTCTGAGCCAGCGAGTAAACCATTTCAGTAGTCTAATCTCGATTAAAATATGAATTGATTTTTCAGTATTTGACAGACGGGGAACTGGGCAGTATTATGCAGATGGAAAAATATAGCCTTGCAGAATTTCTAACATGCGCCTCGAATGACAACACTGAGTCAAAAATAACACCAAGCTTTCTAACTTTGGTTAAGGCTTAAGTTTCAGGACTCTCAACAGCAACACTGAAATCACTAACTTTCCACAGCTATTGTTGGGAACCAATAAGCATAAGCTTTGTCTAACCACTACTGATCTTAAAAGTTTGAGGTTTAAATCTGCCTAGAATTAAGAATTTGCTCTTATTAATCATGGGGGCCCTCACTTGCTCTGTTGGTAGAGCATGAGACTCATAATCTCAGGGTTGTGGGTTCGTGTCCCGTGTCTGCTGCCAGGTCCTCCATGTTGGAAGTTGGTCACAAGGCTAACAGCCCTGTCCTGTAAAAAACGAATGTTGCTGCCCTTACATGCCAGAAGACATAACGGGCAAACATCCATCCATCTTATTAACCATATAGCCAAAACAATGAAAGGTACTATTACCAGTCCCCACATTTTTGTATCAACTGGAAAATGTCAGTAAAATAAAAACAGCCAGCTGGAAAGCAAATTAGCTGATTGATAGATTGCTGTTCTTGCTTATACAGCATTTCAGTCTGGTTAACAATAAAAAAAACAACATTAAACTCTCTGTGGATAAAAGCATATTATTGGTTTCTTTCATGCTTTTTGTTGCTCCAGAGTTTGGATTCCATACAAGCCTTGGAAGGTATTAAAATTGTGAAAAGTACATTTGGTAGAAAATTTACACACTATATGTCATATGAATTTTTTTTAAAAGTAATTTTGTAATACTATGTTATAACATTAGATTTATAAATATAAAAGATCTATTTTGTCTTTTATTTGTCCCTAAGATTTGACCTTAGAAAAATATCCAGCCTAAATATGTTAAAAATAACTTAACTAAAACAGTATATTGTGGGTGTTTTGTTAAAACATAGCCTTGAGATGGCAGAAGCTAAGTTGAAATCTTAAGTCTGGGTGATCATGGCAATAATCTTTTTATGGAAGGCAAAATTGTCACTATGATGTTGAGTCTGAATATTTAGAATTAAAATCTGTACAATTCAAAAACATCTTTTTTGAATTTAGAATGTGTCTGTAGGGAGTCCGTGCACAAATTCTGTTGAACCTGCTTGGAGATGGTGATTCTGAAACTTGGTAACTGAGCAAGTCAGTGAGCTGGACTTAGATATTCCATCCATCGTCTAAGCCACTTCTCCCAATTCAGGGTCTGGGGGAGCCGGAGCTTATCCCAGCAAGAAATGTACTCAAGGCAGAGATGGATGGAAGGATTTTGATAATATAAACTTTGAATTTTTATGTTACTCTGACACATTTGCTCAGGCACAGAAGACCTGTTTTAACCCCTTATGGTTTCTCGAATCTTCAAAGTAGAAAAAGGTCTATGAACTCGGAATCTGGGCTTCTTTCTTGATGGGATTGCAAAGTCATGCCATAAGACATCGATTGCAGAATGGAGGTGGACACTGGCTGGAAATTAATCTCCCAGAGAGCCAAATGTAATAACTCTAACAATAATGATGATAATAATAATAAACTTAATTTCATATAGCGCCTTTAAAGGTGGCAACAACAACATAAAAAACAGACGAGATATACACAATGAAAATACACCACAAGAGAGCTATCAATGGAAGCATTCCTGTAATATACAAGCACATCTTATCTCAGGCCGTAATGGGTTAAACAGTTTGCTTCACAGATGTCAGGAGGTCAGGCTCCTGTTTTGACTGGAGCCGTGCAGCTAGGTGGTCTTATTTTCATTACATCTCTTATTTCTCTTTTTACACACATTTTGTACTTTTTTTTTCTGATAACCTTATGTGCACCGTAAGGGACAGTTAAGCACTACTATATGTAGTCTG
Organism: Atractosteus spatula; assembly: GCF_055471065.1. Classification (NCBI taxonomy): domain Eukaryota; kingdom Metazoa; phylum Chordata; class Actinopteri; order Semionotiformes; family Lepisosteidae; genus Atractosteus; species Atractosteus spatula. The sequence goes on along the minus strand of NC_142708.1, from coordinate 53,139,259 downwards.
AAGGCTGCTTGCATTATGTACTATGATCATCATTCAGCTGGAGAATCAGAAAGATTTTGGGCATGAAATTAAGAATACAGTGCTAACAAGAACATAACTGAAGACCCTCTGATATCAAAAAACCCGCATGACATTAAGCAGTGCGTAGGCCAGACACAACAGTGTCTTTTCCAAATAATTTTTTCCCAGGAGTATTTTAATGCTATGCAAACTCTCCAGGCGAGATGGTGATGGTTTAGCATCTGACCTACTTTGGCTCTTGCACTGAATTCACATGACTTTCTCGTTTAGATGTGATGATAATTAGCCATTTCAGACAGGATTGAGATGAGTCTAAGTTTGATGTTTTTTAAAATTCTTGGAAAATTGTGGAAGCCTCAATTTGATTCTGATTTCATTAGCTCTCTTAAAATAGGTTCTCTGAATTTAGTTTTACTGTTCTGACAAAAAATCAGTAGACTGCCTCATATCATTTTTTTGTCTTTGTTTCTTGAAAATAAATTGTTGGTTTGAATCTTACTACTGTTACTTAAAAATGTTATTTGGGATGAGCTCAAATATCATAAAATAGTAAGGCAACAATAACATGTCATTAGCGCTATTATCTTTTCAGCCAAGTCATTTGAGCCATTTCTTGTAAGGCAGAATTTCATAATAAAAGGCACAGAATTTTTCTTCAGTTTAGTTCACGCAGACATTATTGGCGAATCCATGAAGGAGCACCTATTTTGTACATTTTGAAACCTTTTTCAAAAAACGTTCAGCAATTCCTTTCAGAAAAATTCCATTTCTCTGTATTCTGTAGTTTTCTGTATATGCAAGATGTCTGTGTATTCTTATAATTTTCTGGCATAACATTTCCAAAATAAGGTGTGATTGTACTTTGCCTAAATATTTTCATTTTCTGTCTCTGTTGTCTGTTAAGCACAGCTGGCCTTAAAATGATTTGAACTCCATCAGCATGTTTGTAAAAGAAAACTTTCCTTTTTTTGTATGTAAAATTACTGTTTAGGGTTATATAAAACCAAAAGGTCAGGTTGGTTTCCTGATGATATTTCCGCTTTTAGCCTTATCTTTAAAAACAGTGCAGTAATGTAAAGTTCATTACTGACTAGGCTTGGTGCACTTCTGAAACATAAGAGGAGCAGTATGAAAAGATGTTAAGATGTTTTTTTACTATTTTTGGTTAGATGAGAATGTGGCAATTGAATTGCAGTTGAGTATGTTTTAATGATTTGGTTTGATCTTATTGTGGACTCTTAAGTGAAACTGATCACACTTCATCCTTGTGCTTCATGAAATTCAAGGTCTTTTTTAATTTTACAGATCATCCTATTGTTTTCTATAGAATTTGATGCTTAAAAAAAGAGTTCATGTTCACGACATACAAGACAGAGAGGGGAGTGTCTCAGTTGAATGGAAAATGTGGAAGCAAAATGATTTTTACACAGCCAGGCAAATTGAAGAATATGGCATGGTTTCTTATGATGTTATATGAAACCAAAGGGCTGAACTTTTACTTTCTACATTACTGTGCTGGGAGTTATTTTATGAATGTGGCAGTTCCTGGTAGGAAAGTTCATTTGATGTTGTTCAGTTAAAAAAAAAAAATCATGAAATTACATTATTCTCCATTTCTGTCCAAACTATGTGCAGTTAGGCTGCATACATCCATTTTAATTTGATTTCATTCTTTTTCAGCCAAGCATGTGCAGTATTTCTTCTTAGTGCCCAGTCAAACCACTAGTGTTCTGCTGAAGTCCAGGAACTTTGGGGTAGATTGCAGCAGCACCACATACAATTGAGACTGAATGCTAACTACCATGAGACCAGTGGACAGAAAAGAGAGACATTGTTCTCATTGTTCTGTCAATTTTATACCAAACGGGGATTTATGTTTGAAGAGTTGAACCCTGGCACTTCTTAACAGTATTACCCTAAAAAAAAGATTACAAATGAGAGGAGGCTATTTGTGTCATCTAGCCTGTTTGGTAGTTAATTGATCCAAGAAAACCCAAACATTTCTTGAAAGAAACCAGGGTGTCAGCTTCAACAACATGGCAGTGTAGCTGGTTCCTTCTTCCCACAGTCCTTTGGATAAAAAAAAAAAACCACTGCCTCCTGTTTTTGGTTTCAAAAGCACTTCCATTTAGTTTTACTCTGGTTTGTGTTTCACTGTTATGTTTGAAGCTCTGTTGTTGATTGTTCAGAAAACAGCAATGGGTCAGTTTGGCCAGATCTTTCTAAATCAATTCATATGATATTATTTCCTTAAAGGTATCCCCTAGTTGAGGTTTTTGGACTGTTTCATTACCTCACATGCAGTAGAAATCAGACTTATTGTTTTTAAGTACTTGGTTACATATTGGTATGTTTTTGGATGAAAAGCATTATAAAATTATTATACTGTGTAATTCTTTACAGGTTGTGTTTATTTTTGGACATGTATTCTGTGATAATAATTTATGCTACTTAAGAGGTGGAAATGTTATCATACCACACAAAAAAACTGCCTAGATCAGGCTTGTACCTCCAAACTGGACAACTGGGAAAGAATGAAATTGTAGTTCTTTCAAAATCTGCATAGGCCTTCCTAACCAGAGTACAGTGGCTGAAACTGGAGAAATGGAAGATGCTAGTCACTCCACAGACCTGGCCTGTGTGGAATAGTAGCAACCCATTTCAGAATCTCACATGGAGTTTGAAACAAAGCATTCAGGTGATACTGAAAATGTGGCAAAAGGTATTCTGGTTAGACGTGACAACATTTCAACTTATTGGCCTAAATACAATGTGTTAGTCTGGTGCAACCACAACACTGTGTTTCACCTAGTCAACACCATCACTACTGTCCAGCATGGTGTTAACAGCATTATGTTATTGCTCTGCTTCTCATCAGCAGAGACGGTTTGTTAAAACTGAAATAAAAATGGATAAAGAACAGAACTATGGGCAAATTGTACAATCTTCTGTAAAAATCTTCTTCAGTCTGAAAAAGACCCAAACCTGACATGACAATTCACCTTTTTTTATAATCGTATCTCTTTGTGCTAGTTCGTACTTAATTCAGTTAATTGCATGTTTGAGTAGTTTACAGTTCTGGTCATAGTGTATAATTATACCTGTAATGATGGCCCTCTCAACTCATCTTCATCTGTGGTTTAAGCTTTCTTCAAAATGTGTAGGTCTTCTTGGCTGTAAGTCACAAATTTAATTAAATATAGAATGTGGAAAAGTTGGCAGAATAAAACTTTATATTGAGGTAAAACTGAATTTGTCCTACTGATTTTAGGTTTCCAGGGTCAGGAAAGTTACAGCCTCAGACAGTGCTAATTGTTATCTCTGGTATCGGATATATATAAATTATGAGTTCTGTGGTGAGTGAGGAAACACTGGCTGAATACTGGGGTCTTTTATGATGCACTGAGATGCTACATTGTGTTACTGCAAGTTGCCTTACCAAGTGGTTCAGAAATCCAAATGGTTGTGTGAAAATTGCAATTTTCACGCAACCAAAGGCTCATAGAGATTTGCCAAACAGTCAAATCGATTCTATCTTTTGACTGGTAATTCAAATAATCCTGACATGAAGTCTAATTTTAATACATAAAGGAAATGAAGAAACATAACGAACCAAGTTAAACAATATTGTATGGTAGTTTATTGATGTGGTTAGTCATTTTCACCAAATCAAATTATTTTTAGCTACTTATTTTTCGTTATTTTTTTACTTCAGTATTTTTCCCTTCAGTATAGGGAAATGGTGACTACGCTGAATTTCATACCTGAGCAAGGCAATAACCCTAAACATGTTTTAATTTTAGTTTTGAAAAGTTTTCTTGTGGACCTCAGTGCCTAATTTCTGGAGTAATGGATTTAATAAATGTGCGATCTAGAGGTTTCATACATTTGCTCTCCTCCAAAGAGGTGTTTTGGTTCTGTATGGTATACATGTAGAACTGTCTTGTATTGGCGTGAGTAGTAATAAGCACGACTGTGACGTTTGGCTTTCTTGTTAAAAATAAATATAAAGTTACACACTGAAGTACAGAGTATTCATACTGATTTTGTTCTAATACTATCAAATGCATGCATAGAATTACCTTAAAATAAATAAAGTGAAGTTAACACTCATATTAATCGCATCATCACAAATGTATCACTTGGTCATGACTAACGGTGTTGATTTTGCTCTTCTAATACTTCTGGAGGGCACGGTAAATTCTGCAGTAGACTTGGGTGTAATTGGAAGACTCTCTTCCTTGAATGCTGATGCTTTTGGAAACAAAAAGATGTGGGTAAAAAAAGGGTGCATTGATTTACCAAACAGACCGTGTTGTTGAGCGTAATTCAAGATAGAACATCTGTGCTGACCTTGTTGAATTGCGCACAGTGTTACTGTGACACAAAAGCATCAATTGATAAGGCGGAATTCAGTTGAAACCTTTGTCTTTGTATCAAATATTAACTTTGCAGACATCAGATTCCAGTACCTGTTTACACTTCATTGTGGAAATTTTTCAGATCTGTCTTGAAGGCTAAAAAACGCATTTTGAATGTCTGAAAGGGGCTTTGAATCTTTCCTGCAGAGACGAGACTTAGAACTGGTCTGGTGTTGGTTCTCTTTAACTATTTCTGTGCCCCAAGGGGAGGGAGGTTAAGGCAGAGAGCTCCACAGCTAATCTCCCCTGTTGTTATTGAATCTGCAAAATGACAAACCCATATAATGTATTAGCTACCTTTTTTCAAATAACTTGTGTGGAAATGTGTATTTTTGGGCATACTGGTTATGAGTCACATTTTTCATGAACTGGCTTAAACCATAAGATTTGTTTTCTTGCTGTTATTAAATGTTGGCTTTTGATTTATTGACAGTAATTCATTATTTTAATTATTATTAAAATGCGATAATGGCATTGTCCGTGGTATTGGTATGGATTGTAAAATACTTCTTTCCCTTCACTATCATCCTTCTTGCCTATAAATGGCTTTCTTTGCCGGGAAAACAGGTGCTGAACACACTGAATATGGTACTTACGCAAGTGTAGCTTGTTTGCTGGGCTTTTGACTCAGTATCTGCTCAGATTAAACATATTTTACAGGTAGTGGAAAGCTTGATGGCAGCATAATACGTAGATGTTTATTTTAGGTTGTTTCCTTGTTTTCTCCTGAAGTGGAAAATCATGGGGGTGTTCTGGCTGATATTCCGGAGCCAGAGCCTGTCCTGGCAAGCAACCAGGCACCATCCAGGCAGGATACACCCTGGATGGGATGCCAGTCCATCGCAGGACTGACACAAACACAAATACATATACCCACACACCAGAGCTAACTTTCCCAGAAACCTTGATTCAGTTTGTTGAATTTGTCTTCTGTTTAGTGGGGGCTGCTGGAGCATTATGGCTGCTATGTGTCATTCAAGCAGGTGCTGCACCGGTAAAGTGGAGTGGATCTTTGGAAGCAATACTGTGTACTGTGAGTGCAAGGCGTGTGCCATTGCTAGGTATAAAAGGCTGTCAGTCTAAGATGTGCAATATGGAAAAGCCCAGGGTGTGTGTATGCCTCCACTAAATTGTGAGCGTGTGCAGACCATTTAGGAGCTGAGAACTGGTGGGGAAGAGGAAATTATTTCAACTTGGTGACGAGAGGATGATTTTATCTGTGGAGAGCGGGGACTGCCAAGAAAGTGATTGACTTTCCAGTGACTTTGCAAAGGGAAACAGTGCTGCTAGTGGGAGCAGAAATGAAAACATCCTGCAGTCAAATGGGCATAAATAACACTTCTGTCACCTAGACCTCTGGCCACTTACACTTTCAAATGAAACTAGTTGTCATAGAATGAAGTTGATGGAAGTACAGATGAGGATCTTGTAAACAAAACGAGGAAGCATGCTCATATTTTAATACTGAACTTTACACAGTGGATAATTGACCTTTAAGGAAAAGCCGTCTCGTGCAGTCCACTTCAATTTTATTCAAATCCCTGGGTGTAACCATAGCAACTATATGAATCGGCTGAAAATGATTTGTGATCTTAAGATGAGGATACATCAGATCTGAAGACTGTGGCTGAGAAGGAATATGAGCTGTAATAGCAGTAGCATTCAGATGCATAGTGCTTGATTTCAGTCAGATGTCCAACGTCACCACGTAAGTTGAAGACTTGAAGGAAGTAAACTAGAAATACTGGAAAGAAACAGGAGAATGTCATCAGCTTAGAGCCGGGACGAGCCATGCTGGTCCTGGAGGGCAGGTGTGTCTGCGGGTTTTCTGTTGATATTTTGCTTCGCAGCCTGCGCCAGGGGTTCTAATGAAAGAATAAACAGCAGTGGTGACAGTAAACAGCGCTGTTACCGTAAGTACCTCTGCCCAGAATGAACTGCTGCGATATCTTTGACCAGGTCTGCACACAAATGACATGACCATTCTTTAGGGGACGGATTATATTGATGAATGAAATAAAGCATTCTAGAAAAGCCTATGGAAAGTTCCATTCTGGGCATTCAGATGCATTTTTTGCAAACACTGCACTAGAGGCCAGTTTATGAGTGGTCTGAACCAGAATATAGGAGAAGCATATGTGTTTTGAAGCAAATTAACTTTTTGAAATGCCCTCCTGGTCATGATATATTAGGTGAGTTGAATGAGTCTTTGCTTTGAGTTGATTTTTTTTTTATTTTTACGTTGAAAATCTGACATGGCAAATGTACAGTTTAGTATTACAGATTGGTTCCACACTACCTGCAGCACCTTAGATGCCACCTGAGCGAGGAGCATGTGTTTCTGCCTAGATGGGAGAGCTGCCTTTTGTGGCAATCTCAGAGGTTCCAATATTAGAACAGAATTCTTAAATGTTAACCAAGTCAGTGGTGGTTTCAGAAGTCTAGAGATGTAAATTAAAGTCTCAGAGATGTTTATTAGCCCAATATTAATCTAGCCTGTTTAAAGAGTTCAGCTTGTATTGTTATGTTATTGGGTATTTGTCTTTTATTTGCCAGAACGTTTTTATAATGTAAATAGCTTCCTAATTGGGTAATAAAGATCAATCAGCCTATTAGTAGAAGTTGGTCTCTTATTTTTGACACAGATTTGATTAATGATGTATATTAAGATTATACCATTTATAATATATAAATGCAATATAATCAATGTTTCTGGTCTTCCCAGAAACAGAAGGATTTCTTAGAACAGAATTCTTACACTTTTGTAGCACGTTTCTGGAGACTCCACTCAAACAGCTTTACAGGCAGTTAGGCAGTTGTGCACATCCAATGTGTATCACTGATTTGGATGATGTGACAGCACCCATAGTGTGCCAGTACGCTCACCACACATCAGCTATCAGTGGGGAGGAGAAAGGAGAACAGAGTAATGAAGCCAACTCGTAGACGGGGATTATTAGGAGGCCATGAGGGATAAAGGCCAGGGGGAAATTTGACCAGGATGCCAGGCTAACACCCCTACTCTTTTTTGAGAAATGCCCTGGGATTTTTAATGACCACAGAGAGTCTTGGTTTTACGTCTCATTCGAAGAACGGCGCCTTTTCTGCAGTACAGCGTCACCATCACTATACTGGGAGCGCCATTAGGTCCCACACAGGGTGAGCTACTGGTCCCACTAAGACCTAACATGCCGAAGTAGCTTGTCCCATACTCCTATAGCACTCTGTGTAAAAAAACTCCTCCTGTTCTCTAAATCCAATTCCCCATAGTTTCCATCTGTGTCTATTTGTTTGTTCAGTGAGTTGATATCCTATTCAAATATATAAAGTTTTTTAATATTTGAATCAGGTACCCTCATAGTTTTTACTGTTCAAGTCTAAAATGATCACGTTTTCTTAGCCTGTCAGAGTAGACTGAGCCTTCGGTGAAGTATCAGACATGCACACAAACCAGAACAGCCAGTGTACAGAGGTAAGTAATAGCAAAGTAATAGGTCTTCACAATGTATAATTTTCATTCCTGGAATGTGAAAGAATGACAATATGCTGTAGGCTGGGTTTCATCCTTCTCAGAGCTCTTAAACTCTTATGGTAGGAGAAGGTTGTTATTTTCTTATGTCTCCTGGCCTGTAGAGCTTGTTTTTATAATTAGTTTTCTGTCAGTTCTATGTGTAACAGAAAATACGATTCCATATAAATTTAGAAATGGGTCGGTTGTGAGCCATTTAGCTTAGAATAACTTTAGTTTACATTGCGATACTATAAAGAATGACTTTAAACAAAGGAGTTTTCACAGAGGCTGTAACATTTTGTTTTGACTGTGTGGTTTGACACATGGGTATTGCTGTTTGTTGGTTGCTTGTCTTGCACTCCAGGCTGTGTAAGCTGTGCAGTTGCTGTTACAGTTTGCAGAAATAAAAGCAAGTGTTTGACCAAGACGGCAATGTTCATGAAAAAGCATGACTGTTCTCCACTTTAAAATTCACAACTAGTGTATCGCAAACAAAACTCGCTCTTCTGGTGGGATGATATTGTATAGGAGTATCCTGTCAGTTGTGCTTTAATCTTGCATTTGCAAGAAAGTGTAGTTCTGTTGAAAAATCCGGTGCATAATTTAGCAAAAAAAACATTACATTAAGTAGGTGAGAGGTCTGTCCATGATTTGACAGTAAGGCTTCGGAAACGTGCAGGTGTTTATCTTTTTGGATTGAAAAAAAGAAACAAAAACCAACACTGAGATAAACAAGTAAGTAAATGGAAGCTGACAGCATCTGACAATTTTGAATAGCACAAAAGCATGTATGGTAGAAAAATATTGTTAACTAAGGTTATGGCAAAAGCAGCTGGCATTATTAGTACATAAATGGTTATATATACAGTAAACATTTATAAATAATTGCATAGTTATAAATAATTGGATTACTGTTTGCATAATTAAACACCGTGGAACTTGAGATCCCTTCAGAGCTCTGGCTTTGGTTACTTCTGTCCTCCGTTCTCTGCTCCTTTTGTATCTCACTGTAGGTAGTAGGGCTGTAGATAAGAGTGTAGCGGCTATGAAAATGGCTAGAATGAAGACTGTCGATGAAAAGATACTAAGAATGCAATTGACAGCTATGCAGACAATGAGGATGCTTATTGTGAACAGAGCTCCCTTGGTAACAGTTGACTTGTGTTGTTTTGTGCTTCGTATACGTTCACCAATGTTCTGTACTTACTGTAACCAGACATTTCTTCTTTTGAACTCAGGGTGAAAAGAACAGTGGATTTGACGTGCTTTACCATAATATGAAACATGGACAGATTTCGACGAAAGAGCTGTCTGATTTTATTCGAGAAAGGTAAGCAGTTATGTCTTCCTACTTTAGTTCCTGCTCATTTCTGGACTTTCTTTACGTTCTAACAAAACATTGACATTGAAACATTGTTCTGCCTGAAACACTTGACAGTACCTTCGAAGTATGTGTGGACTGTTGTCATCCTTGCTTATCCTCATTCCAATGCTTGCTGTCCATCCCCATTCAATAAGAAAATTGATCTTGACTTTTAAGCTGCTCTGTATAATGGACTTCTATCCACTAGGTTCCATGTGTATCAATTAGAGCAGTGGTTCTCAAACTTTTTGGACCAAGTACCACCCCTAATCCAACCAAAGCATCCAAGTACCACCTACAAGTCATCATCTCATAGGAACCCCAGAAATTCTTAATGACCAACATGAGCGCGAGTGCAAACACACTCACACATACATATAATAAATATTATAATAATAAACTTCGTAGCGCCTTTAAAGGTGGCTTCTCAAAGTGTTTTACAGAAAAAAAAAACAGTAACAACAACAAATAAAAATAATAAAAAAGCACCATTTCAGTGAGAGGGGTGAGCCTGTTTAGTCGAGCAAAGCAGATGTGAATTAATTTTTCGAGCCTTGATACAATTCACAACAGAGTCTAACAGATTTTAAATCGTCAGGCATTTTCTTGACGGCAAAGGTCTTGCGGTGGATGTTGCAATGCATCCATTTGTTTCTGGAGCAACCTCTTTATATCGTGCAACTGCACCGCTGTGTCGGCTTGTCATCGCTCTAGCACCGTCTGTACAAACTCCGACACATTTTATCCAGTCGATGCCATTCTCTTTGATAAATTCATTCAGAAGCTGAAATATGTGCTCTTCTGTAGTTCCTGTTGGTAGCAGTTTACAGAACAGAAAGTCCTCACGGGACGTACCCTCAAACTCGTATCTAACGTAAACGAGCAAATTGGCCAAATCGACTACAGACTCATCTAATTGCAGTGAAAAACATCTGCTCATCTTAACGCGCTCTATTAGCGTACTTTCGATATAATACTTCATTTCAATAATTCTATGAATGACTGTGTCTTTCAGGGGGGGGCAGCAGGTCGAGCTGTTCTGCACCTTTTTCTCCACATATAATAGCGTGGCTTACCTGCTTTAGCAATCCGCAAGTTTGCATTTTTCCGCGTTTCCGTTTTTATTTCCGTATTTAAGTTTTTATTTCATGCGCATGGGAGCGAAACACAGAGATGCTCGGTATATTTTTCTCAAATTAACTTAGAACAGTTCTTAAATATTTTTCTGTTATCTATCACGCTTTCCTGTGCTCACAAGATTACCAGCGTTCATAGCACGTATTTCTATGCATTCCTGTGTTTACAACGTTGGGATTGTTCCAAAATCATGCACATTCTCTTACCTCCCTATTTGCTGGAGATACAGTAGCTTTTTTTAAATACAATTGGTCACTTGCGTCCATAGCACGCATTTCTATAGAGTGGTATAGAATTACAGAGTATCTCTTGTGTCCACTGAAGTATTAGCGCGCGCTGTATCGTACGTAGGCTGCGTATTCAAAACGTCTTAAAATACAAAATATGAAAACCCGTCCCGATTTTTCAGCGCACACAACGCAGTTCCAGGGTCATTTGGCATACCACCTGGCGGCACTCCGCGTACCACTGCAGGTACGCGTACCACAGTTTGAGAACCACTGAATTAGAGAATATCAATAATTGAGGTCAAGGTGCTAAATAATTATCGTCAGTGAAAAGAAATGGTAAAGATGAGAGCATTGTCTCCTGACATAGGTGTTGGTATACATTAGATTTCTTTTCCCTTTTAAAAAAATATAGGGTAAAAAATATTATGATTTATATTACGGGAATCTTGGTTTTTTTCTGTCCTAAAGGTTGAGCTTTTGCCCTGTAGTTCAATGCATTGCTCTTTATGTTGTGTTATCGTCAATTAAGATGTAATAAAATGACTTTTCATTACAGTACAGTTTAACCAATTTTTAGTATCAGATTGTAATATCAGAGCATTGACAACAGCATAGTTTAAGTAAAAGCAACCAGTTTTGGAAATGTGGTCGTTTTCAAGCTGTTCTTTGGGCTCTGTTGTTTGGGATTTGTGTGGGGGATGAGGTTATGCAGTGCTGCGTATTAGATCTTTCCTTGAACGTGTTGCGTCCATGAAAGTCGAATGTGGCAGGTGCTGAGTGTGTTTACTATGCTGTGGCAGTGCCCATCAAAGAGGGCACGTGGCTGTTCTAAGGCTGGTTGAAGAACGTAGCTTAGCAATGTCCACTCTCTATACAAGATGAGCTTGGTGGATATTGCCTGACAGTGGACACTCTTTCCTTCCTGTTTGACGCTTTTCTTCCAGTTGGAAAATTCCCAGCAGGACAAGAAACAACATTTGACTTGCTTGGTTGGGAATGTAACACAGGTGTGGTGAACTTTAGTTTCTAATTCAAAGTAAAAAGTCATGGATAAGCACGTACGTGTTTTCTATATATTTTCTGGGTTTTTTTTTATCTTGTATGAGTGATAAAAATGGCTTTTGTACTTGTTTTCTAGTGTAGATGGTGGTAGGTGTGAGTAGAGGGTATAGAAATCCAGTCACACAGTCCAGTAAGACAATAGCAGGGAGTTGCTTGAAGTATTTTTGGCTCAGGATTATGCAACTGTTTTTTGCACCCTCCACCCTGTTCTCATACAGTGGTAATACTAAATACTACAGGAAAACTAGCTTTCTGATCTTGAGCTCTATCTACTGTAGTAGCCTTTCCTGCCACACAGTGTCGCTCATGAGTGTTCTGGGAAATCTGATAGGAGACTTTTCCTGATTTAATCTAAATTGCTCCAGTCACCCTAGTATACTGAGTTTAATGCGAATTGTTTTCTGGAAGCATTCTTTTAAGAGATCTTAATGCATCTGTAATTTAATTTATCCAGTTCTGCAGACAAAGCTGTCTCAGAACCTGTGCATTTGATTTACAGGTTAAAAAAACAATTGCTATAAATAACTGTTGTTAATAGGAGTTCAGTAATTAGCCGAATACAGACAAGAATAAAAAAAACAAAATTTCAGTGCTTAGATTACTTTGTTAATAATAAATATAATAATAATTCCTTACACTTATATAGTGCCTTTCTGGACACTCCACTCAAAGCACTTCTCCAGGTAATGGGGACTCCCCTCCACCACCACCAATGAGCAGCACCACTTGGATGATGCAACGGCAGCCATAGTGCACACAGTATGCTCACCACACATCAGCTATCAGTGGGGAGGAGAACAGAATGCTGAAGCCAATGCAGAGATAGGAATTATTAGGAGGTCATGATTGGTAAAGGCCAGAGGGAAATTTGGGAAGGACGTTGGTGTAACACCCCTACTCTTTTCGAGAAACACCCTGGGATTTTTAATGACCAGGTCAGGAGTCAGAATCTCAGTTTTAGGTCTCATCCGAAAGACGGTACCTTTTTACAGTATAGTGTCCCCATCACTATACTGGGGCATTAGGACCCACACAGAGCGCGGGGTGAGTGCCCCCTGCTGGCCCCACTAACACGTCTTCCAGCAGCAGCCTAAGCTTTCCCAGGAGGTCTCCCATCCAGATATTGGTGAGGCTCAATCCTGCTGAGCTTCAGTAGACTGCCAGCTGTGAGCCACAGGGTGATATGGCTGCTGGCATATTACCATATTAATGTTAATTATGAACCAAAGGCATCACTTTTAATAAAAAAAAAACAGTAGTTGAACAGAAGCAGCCAGTGCTAATACTGTACAACTTTAGCAGTAAATTAAGTCTTGTAAGTTGAGCACTGTTGAGCTGTGTAAGGGATTTGGGCTTCTAGTGGAAAATCTTTGAAGATTAGGGATGGATGGAGTTGTTGTACCTTTTAAATTGCTGTAGAAAAGGGTAAGAGTAAAACATGACTTTATATAAGAGTTCAGTGTTTACTTTGATTGAACTAGTAAAACTATTGCAGTAATTTATGAAAAAAGATAAGTTAACAGTGATGGTGTCAAGTTGACCTTAGGCATCCCACGTAGCGACTTGATCCTAGGAATGCACTGCAGAGGGGATATGAGACAGAAAACTATCCAAGAAATAATCAGAATGGGTCTAAATGTTCACAGATTACTATCTAGTGGGTTTGTAGTGGGTTTGACAGGCTGTGTTGGTATGGGGTTGAGCATAACAGGAAAAAATAATAAAGCAGTGGCATTGCCTGAATCAGTAGTGAATGGGTAGTTTTAATTTGTAAATGCTCTTATTTTTATGTTTCAAATAGAGTGAAAACAGACCAGAAAGCTGCAGTTTTATTATTTGCTAACACAAACGCTGCTTTTTCGTTGTTATGTTTTCTGTAACTGTAATAAAAGGAACTGTTTCTTGAGCTGCTAGGATGCCTATGGGTTTTTACTTTGCATTTTGTTGCCAGCATCTGCAGTTTGGCACCACCTTGTGTAGGGAAACGCAAATCAGATTTTTACTGGTGTTAATTTTTGATATTGAGTACATTTCGGTTCCTTTATGACTCTGTCATTAATAAAGTATGCAGCAAGTAATGCAGAGTTTCCATTAATTATAGGCGGCCACTAGCCACTTGAGAAGTTAACTTGGCGCTGGAAGAAAATTAAAAGAGTAATTGAAAATAAAGTGATTTGAAATAAATTACATTTTAAGTAATGCTGTAAAAAAACAAGGAGACACAGTGGACAAATAGGGAAAATGATAATACTTTTTAATACCACATGACTTGAGTATATGAAATAAAAATCCATAGTCTGTAATGTTTGTTTATACACCTGGTATACATATACTTAATGAAGTCACAGTATGATCCCTTTGAAGTAAAGTTCTCATCGGAAGAAAATATGGGAGACACCATGCTGTTATTGGAAAAGATTTTTCAAATGATTATTATTTCAGTGCTACAGATAGAGCAGAGATGATGACTCATGGCAAGCAATCAAGAAAAACATTTTCTATTTAAGTCTTGGCAACGTTTTTTAACCCTTCAGAATTATTTGACTGCAATACTGGAGAAAAAGGAGCCCTGCTAGAAATTAAATAAGAAATATACAGTGCATATGCATAAGCAGTTTTAGGAGTCCAACCAACTGTATCAAAAACCGACTGTAAACTTAAAAGTCAATTATTCATATTAGTAGCTGCTCTTAAAAATAAAAAGTACAAACAAATGTAAAAAAAACGTCATTATATGAAATCAAGCTGCTCCTTAACAATATTTAAGCAATTATATGGTTGTATAATGATCTTTTTCTCCCGGAGATTTGTGAATTAAGGTAATGGCAGTTCTGCCTGGCTTTACGAGAACCATCTGTGTTTCTAAGATGGTTGTTATTAAATACGTCTGTTGAATGATGCTGCATACTTTCACTTGACATAATTCGCCACAGACACTCCTCGTAAATTGGATAATCATAAGTGTGACTCTTGCCAGATATTTTGAGGGCGTTTTTTTTTAATTCTCTGCTTTTTCAAAGTAGAAGTGCTGCACAACAATATGCTGAGCTGATTCTCAGAAGTGATTGAAGACGTGTGTGAAACTGTTCTCTGTAGATCAAGTGGAGTGAAATGAACTGGAGAAGATCAGCACTGCACCCTGTTCACATTGCTTGCAGTACAGATGTTCTAATAGCAGTGGAGAAATGAGTGTGAATAATGCAGAATACAACCATTAAGTCTTTGAGCTTGTCGAGCCTACTGTATTATTTCTACAGTTTGCATTTTGTGGAATTTTCTACATACTTTAAAATGTAAATGGATGATTTCCATTAAACCACAAGTTTTTCTATTTTAAAATGCAAAATTGTGCTGCTTAGATTGTGTGCATAGTCTTCTGTTTATAGCCTACAGAAGTATGGTTGAACATGCATTTAATAGTTGACTCATCTTCAGTATTTAGATTAAATAAACACTAATAAATCCCTTCTGCGGTTTCCCACCCACTCGTCTTTACTGATCAGAAGGCTGGGGTTTATGCCGGTTGAAATGAAAGAGTATCACAACTGGAATAAAACTTTAAAGTTGGTGAGGTTTGAAATAATACATATAATTACTGATTGCAGCAACAAAGTATATGTAGTGTGTTTTTAAATGCTTCTAAATAACAATTATTGATATATTAAATGGGGGATGATATATTACAGGTAGGCTAGATTTAACTGAAACATATGACATTTAGTGATGCTACGGTTGTTACAGGAAGGAAGAGATACAGTACTGTATAGGTTAAATTATATCTTGTTCTCAGTTTTGTTTTTGATGGTGTTGGCTATTGATATTGTATTGACGTTAAGAATAGCTAGAATTAAACTTTGAAGTAAAACCCAGTCTTTGTGCCAAACACCCTTAATTTAGACATTTAAACAGCAAATATAATAATAATTGATATTTAATGATTGAGTTTTAATGGTAATTCTAAATATCACCCTGGTTCAGATAGCTTTAAATCTCTTATGTGTCTAATATAAAATCAGTGGTACAACCTTACAGGTAAAAATACAATAAAGGTGTTCTTTAAGTTATTTTAGACTTAGTTTTACCTCATTCAAATAAATGTAATTTAAATTGTTCTGAATGGCATGGTTCAAATTGTGAATTTGGATGATATAAATTGTGATATATAAGGATGATCTAGAGTTAAAAGGTGATAAATAAATGATTTAACTGTTAAAAGGCAGGAATCAACACCCTGAAATTAAAATTTACTAAACAGCTAAAACATGTATCAGTTTTAATTGAGACCAAACAGAAGGGTCAGAATTGTAAATTTTCTCTTTCTGTTAGATTTACCCTGATTTACCCTGTTTTTTGTGTTTTTGTTGCTATTTTTTTAATTTGAAAACCAACATCTTGATGGTTAACTCTCCAGCTTCACCTTCACTTATGGTAAATATGTACTTGCAGGTGTCCTGTTTATATAAGGCCATTTATGTGAAACTAACAAAAGCAACACTGACTCCTTCAAAAGTCCTAGAGTTTGTTCCTAAAATTAAAGTTTAATCTGCAAGACATTGTTCCAAATTCTCCTAAAGAAAGGTGGTAAGTTAGTATGAGAGAAATCTGACAATTCATAATCTTTGGTCTACAAGATCAAATATTATGTAAGCTGCCTTTGTTGCTTTTCATTTTTCATTGTGAGTACTAAAATACATGTGTACTTCTTTTAAATGTATTTGTATGGCCAAGCAGATTTCAGTGGTTTTTAACATACAGAAATACTGATTATTTTTCTGCTTCCCCCCCCTCAAGGGCTACAATTGAAGAAGCATATGCAAGGTCAATGACCAAGCTAGCCAGATCAGCTAGCAATTTCTCACAGTTAGGGTAAGTTTCCTAGCTCAACGGTTTACACAGCATCTGCTTTGCTTGACAGCGTGTGGACGCATGTGCATGTACCGACTGCTTTCAGTATCCTGTGTCCGTAATGTGGTCTTGGCTGCCAAGTGTTACTTGTTTTCCAGGACTTTTGCACCAGTATGGGATGTATTCAAGACCTCGACTGAAAAGCTAGCGATGTGTCATTTAGAGCTTGTTCGGAAACTTCAAGAATTAATTAAAGAAGTTCAGAAGTATGGGGAAGATCAAGCAAAAGCGCATAAAAAGGTATTTGTTCTGGTTTGAAATTACTGTATTGTAGCTATTTGAAGTTATCAAGACTTATAAAGTAATCCTTGTTTTCTAGAGTAAATAATAATAATGATGATGATGATGAATTTAAGTTACAGTGTGCTCATGTGAACTATCCACAACACATTAGACAGGATATGTCTGGTTTACTGACAAATCTCAAGTAAAGGGTTATTTAATAACTAATCTGATATTAATGATACAATGCAAGCTTATTCCGTGAGCTGGGAATTTGTGTGAACAGTAGTTCACACAAGACTGTGGTTCTGGGGGCTGACAACTAGTCTGTCTGCCTCTAGTTGCGTATTGCTGACTAGAGTTCCCCCATCCACAGCTAACCTGTGTTCCACTGAGTAGTTATCTTTCTGTCCTGTATCTCACTCCCTTTTAAAACAGCACACTTTGAATGCCTTGATCTTTGATGTAATCTGTTGTTTTGTGGTGCCGAACAGACAAAAGAAGAAGTTGCAGGTACACTGGAAGCTGTGCAGAACATTCAAAGCATCTCTCAGGCCTTGCAGAAATCCAAGGAAAACTACAATGCCAAGAGCGTGGACCAGGAGAGGTTAAAAAAGGAGGGAGCAACACAGAGAGAATTGGATAAGGTAGGGTCGTTTGTCTTCATTGGATCAGTCCTTCAGAGCTTATTTATGTGCTGCTTACAGAACATCATCTCTTGGCTCCCTCCATTGTGGGGTCAAGACCCCCCAAAAAATAATCTGAGGCTAGACAATACTTTTCTGTGGACATTATTTTAGACTTGTGAACACACCCTGTTCCATATGCAGAATTGAATAAATTTGAATAAAGACAAAAAAGTGTTTATTTCTAAGTAAAAGATCTGGCATGACCTTCTACGCTGTTGTGTGCTGGGGCAGCAGCATCATGACAAGAGATGCAAATAGGCTCAATAAACTCATCAATAAGGCTGGCTCTGTGTTGGGGCTGAGCCTTGACCCCCTGGAGGTGGTGGCTGAGAGGAGAATGCTGACCAAGCTCACAGCCATCATGAACAACGCCTCTCATCCGCTTCATGGGACTGTTAATTGGGCAGCGGAGCACTTTTAGCAACAGACTGCTCCAGCTACGGTGTTCAAGGGAACGTTTCCGCAGGTCTTTCCTCCCGGCGGCTGTCAGGGTGTATAACGCTGCCCTAGGCTAGGACTGTTAGCCCTTCATTTGCTCGTCTATGGACAGCATGTTGCTCCTTTATACTTTTTTTTGGACACTCAATCTGTATATACCTATGCACATTTTGCACATATTTTATTGTTTTTACAGTGACTATGAGCATATTTTGCACACACCTATGTATGTATTTATTTTTTATTTATTTATTTTATATTTATTTTGTATTGCTGTAGGCATTTTAATTTTTCATCTATTCTGATGTCTGTTTTTTTGCTTGTCTTGGGCTGGACTGCTGTAACACAATTTCCCTTCGGGATCAATAAAGTCTTATCTATATACCTCTATGAATTGGAAGGCCACTGATTTACAAACCATTTTGCAGATTAATCATCCATTTATAAGCTGGGGCAATAGTAAGATTTTAATATAATCTTGTTATATTTTAATATGTACTTTAATAGCTGAAGTGTGATTATTTCAACTTGGTTTTAAACTTGATTATTCTTAGTAGAAAAAAATGTCTTATTTTAAAACCATTACAATTTGTATCAAATAAATTGTGAGTTCCTAATATATTATAACTGCAGCTTTTATTGGCAGTGATACTAAATGATTTCTCGATTGAATAGCTAGTTTATCCAAGCTAACCTACATAGTATATGGGGATAACAGGTCCTTTATATGTACCTTAATTTAAAATGTGTGTATATTTGGGTGTGTTTGTGTACTTTAATGTAAAATATTTAGACTAATTAGCAGCGAATACTGGATGACTTTTCCCCTTATTTTGAAAAACCGAAGTTTGATGGAAAGATGTCATTAATTATTGATGTATTTTTCCACACAGGCTGGAGTAAAGGCCAAGAAAGCCACAGAGTCATATAAATTGTATGTGGAAAAATATGCCACAGCAAAAACAGAATTTGAACAGAAGATGGCTGAAACTGCGCAGGTAGGGTCATAGTTATATGTAACTCACCTTTGTTCTTCAGATACAATATATTCATTGTAACGACTAAGCCGACAATATATATTTTTCATGTTTTGTCGTGTTTGTTTCTTTCTTGAATCTGTTTACGAACATAGTGTTTCTCTTTATTTTTTTTCATTAGTTAGCCATTTTTGATCCAAATATATGAAATATATCCCCCATATTAACATTCAATGAATTTAACTTGGAAATACAGTTTAATGCCAGACCATTCGCATGCCTCCACTGTGACCTCGAAGTGGCGATGACAGCAGTTGTTGAATTATTATTTCAGTGATGGTGGTTTACTCCATCGAAAATAGTAAACATATGATGCCCCTGTGTCTTGTTTAAATATGGGAGTCTGTCCCTCCATAGCTGGCTCTTACAGACTTTTGAAGTTATCTGTACAGATTTATGGAGCTGTCTAATCCTAAAGAGTACAGTCACATTGAGGGCAGAGAACAAAACAATCCTATAGTAAACAAGATTGGTTACATAATTGCAGAAGCGCGCAGTGCTTGGTATGTGCCTCGTTAAAATCCATCTGTGCTGAAGAAACAGCAAAATAAAATGGAAACAAGTTTCCTTCCTAGTACTGCAATTGCTTTAGCAGTGTAATCATTGCAGTTTGCTTTCGATGTTGAAGTTAAAACAGGACTTGACTGGAAACTGAACTGAATTGAGTGTTTTCTTAAATTTGCTTCGCGCCAATAGAAAAAAATCCAGTAAATTACAGAGGGCTTGACATTGACCTTGCATTATTTTTGTACTTGGCTTTTTAACATTAATATAATAAGGCAGATCATCTAAAATATCCTCTCTTAATTTTAATGCTTTATGTGTGTTACTATTCCAAGTTTGCTGAAACAAAACACTAACTGTTCTCTAGCTGTGAATATTATGTGTCTGTCAGGCCCTGTGTGACACTGAACGCCAAGCTGCTAGATACTAATATTTGCATCTATTCCAAAAATATACTGGTTTTACCATCGTATCTTATTAATATTTTATGGTAAGCGATACGTCACAAATACATCACAAATTATGGTATATGTTATTCACATTGCTTGGGTAACACTTTAATTTTAGAAAAAAAGTTTTTAATTTAAGGAGCTTTTTAAACACAACGCATAATAATAATTTAAGTGGTCTTTATCCACTTAATTTGCGTGCCTTGCTCCTGATGCTCGCTGAGATAGGTTCCAGATCCCCCTTGACCCAGAAGTGGATAAAGTGGTTAGAAAATTGATGGATGTATGATCCATTTATATTTTTATTACAACTTACTGACAGAATTGTTTGCGTCAGTTTTACATCAGCTGTAACACAATATTACAGCAGAAGAAACGATTATATATTTTTCAAGCATAATGCTGTAATGAACTACTTGGTGGTTTGGAAACATCGGCAGAGGAATAGGAAATGCTTTTGTTCAAATCAGTATAGGGCCTGATCAACTACATTACTTAGTAATGAAGTCAATCTTTTATTAAAACAATGAAATACATTTTTTTATTAAATGGAGATCAATCCATGTGGTAAAACAGAATGTAGAGCCCCAGTTACCAAACTCCTTATATGCAAAAACATTCATGTAGAACTACAGTGTAATTTTTATCAATTGTAGTGATCTATCAGTTCTGAATGAATATAGTATATTAACATATTAAATCAATAATAGGCATAAATATGTAATCACTTTTAGGTTAAATGGCAAAAATTCTTTCCTTGCCGGATTTGAGTTCTTACAAGACAGGCTCATACACAACATCTAAGCTCCAAAAATGTAGATCCTTTTACCTGAGTGGTTTAAAAAAATTAAATGGTGAACATTTTTCCAACAATATACAGCTGAGCTAATTATCCAGGTGAGTGGGATTGGTGTGAGCAGAAAATGCAAGCCGGAATATTAAACCAGTTGTCCATTTGTTGTTATATGCTGAATCATAGCAAAGCAAGTTCTCTTTTCACTACCACTGTACCAGTTACAGCTACATATTTTCAACTTCAGAAACAATTAAATCACAGATGAATAAATGAACAATAAAAAGATGGGGAGTAGTGCAGGTGAAGGGATCACAGTGAAACACACAGAAGGTGTAACAGGTGAGGGGATTGCAATAAAACACACAAGGAGTAACAGGTGAGGCGATCACAAACTCACATTGTAGCACACACAGTACCAGTACAGGACAGGAGACCGTGGTATAGCCAGAATTCATGTTACACCCCACAAATTTTACAGCCACTTAAGTCAAAAAGTCTACATCAAGTCTATTGCTGGAAATTCACTAGATTGTTTCCTGATCCAAATCTGACCCCTCACTGGCACAGCTCCCAGGTTGGCTTTAATAATGAAAGATGATTTTCATATATACCTACAGTAAATGCCAAATTTCTACCCAGTGATTAACTGATACGTAGGTATAGAGCCTGTATGTATTTCGACTTAAAGTTCCCGTCCAAATATCTAAACACTGATTTTCTCTTTACAACTATAGGTAGGTTTTTTGCAAATCAAAAATGTATGATTTTTTTCCTCTTATGTTTGAGGAAACGGAAATAACTTTCCTTGTTGGTGCCAGTGTTTCGGTTTTGCTTCTTTAAGTGTAAGGTCACGAACACCTCACACTTTGGGCATGTATTTATCTATACCATCCTTTAATATTTAATACCCACTGCGTCACATGCCCCATGGTTTTAGCCATGGTTTACTATTCACACTGGAGTTATTCATGAAACAATACGAACCGCAAAGGATGGAAAGTACACCCCCATTAGAACAGCTTTTCTCTCTTCTGTTTTTTACATCCAGAGATAATACTGTCTGAATGTATCTCATGTATGGGCCACCCCACATAATTGATAACGTCTGTTAAGTTGCATGATGGTGGCATCTGCATTGAGGACCACCCAGGACTAAGGACACAGTGTGCATTAAAGAACAGTAACATGCTCTATTTTATGTGTCATCTAATGGAGCCCAACAAGCATGCTCCTAAATTAGGCCTTTAAATTGGTTCTGTCTAGCTTATTTTAATGTATCTTGATTCCTTGCTAGTTTTGAAATTGGTAGAAAAGGAAATTGGATGTCAAATACAGACATGAAAGTAATTTTGGAACAATAATGCAGGATCAGGAAAAGTCATTTTAACTCGGAGTTTTTGCGGTCTGCAAATCTGGATTTCTTACAGATCAGCAGATATGCAGTTGCAGTTTTTTTAATGAGGGTGATTTGTTTGTAGAAATTTCAGGATATTGAAGAAGCTCATGTTGTTCACATGAAGGAGATGATCCAGTCATATTCTCAGGCCATTGAAGAAACGCATATACAGATCGGAGAGGTGAGTTTAATCTTTCAATACAATAACTATAAAGAGTTGTCACGGCTGCCTTTTATGTGTGGTTTAAAATGTGTTTTTTATTTATTTTTCTGGATTATTATTATGATAATAGTTACAGTTGTTACACTTAATTATTTGTACGGTCTATGTTTTAACTAAAATAGACCGTCAGCTTGATGTCTGGAAGAAAAAAAGCTTTCACTCTCGTATGACTTCTTCAGGGGCAGATGACACCATTTTCATAGATGTTATGGTACTGGCTTAGATCTGTGATGTTTTGAAAGTATGCCAGATCAATTAGTTAGGGTTTTGATCCCCTTAATCTTTTAATTGAGAACCAGGAAATGCTCTGAGGAACATTTCTTTGATCCAATTAAAATTCTAATCAAAAACAGTAGTAGTAGTTCAAAACTACAAGCTTTTAATATGTTTTTGTTTTGGAGAGATGGATATAAGAAGATGTTTCTTTTAGGCTATTCCACAGGTAACCTTTATTGGTACTAATTTTACATTTTGATTGAAGAAATAGTTTAAAGATAGTGGTGATGATAATCGTTCATACAAAAACTTGTGTTTAGTGTCAGATATGTGATAAATGAAATACAAAAGGACATAATACGATACAGGAAAAGGATTCGACAAATATGATCTTGAAAAAATTCTGGGATTCTCTTTTGACCTGCATTCTGTATAGCCTTAGAGTGTCTAATGGGCAGAGCTGCCTTGGCTGTATGCAGTGAAGTCAGAAGTATATAAAGCCCAGAGAGATTACCTTCGGCAAACAGATTCTACTCACAAGCTAAGGTGAACAGTGATTCTTGTGTTTGAGGACCCACCTTTCCAGTTAGCAACTGTGATTTAAACATTTTAAATTCAAAAATTATGGCAAAATGTTTTGCATAAAAACTTGCTTCTGAATCACCCCACAAAGATAATGAAGTGATTGTTATGTTCATTAATGCCAGTGGGTGGCGCCACTTTCATTAAGAAATGGGATAATTAAGTGCGGCTGTCATTAATTAGGCTACATAGCAGACTCGGGCTAAGGAATTTATTGTCAAACTACTGCGATGATTTACTGTAATAAAAATAATCATCATTTCATAATAAATAACAGTAAGTTCTATTACTATGTTGGAGTGACAATCTATATGGCAGTGACTAAATACCTTGTGATTTACACATTATGTGGGATCTAGTCATGTTTTCAGTTCTTTAGGCAGTCTTTACAGTGTTTTGAAGTATGTCATTCTAAAGCAAATATTCTAGTGCAAAATCGGAATTAAATGTGAAGAATACAGGCAATGGGAGGATGTGCTCTTGCAGGCTCTTGTTTGTGCATGTGAACAGACAGGAGGAGAGAGGCGACATGCCGGCACTGACGTCATGCCCAGGTCTTGGCCTGTTGTCGGCAGCACCATTTGACAGGTTGCGTGTCCCGAAATGAGCATTTACTCTCCCGGCCCTTGCGTCCCGCAACGGTGCAGTAGGTTAATGCTCTCTGCTGCGCCTAGAGGGATGCTTTGTTGTGTTCACAGAAACACGAATGTCTTTGTGGGCAGGTAGGATGACACAGCTGGCTCTCTTCCCCTCTGCCTCCAGCTCCATCTTGCCGGCAAGCTCCTGCGCGGTGATCCGCCCCGCTATCAACAAAAAAGCCGTTTTTTTTAGCCTCGCGGTTTGTCCTGTCAGGCCGAATTTTAGAAAGGGGATTCCTAATAAAAATGGCATAAATAAGCAAATCAAGACAAGCTGCTTACTGGCAGAGAATAAAAAAGAGGCCTCTTTGCAGTGCCTGGCAGCGAACACCAGGCATATTGCTTTTGTCGTCACAACTGACTGTCCGTCAAAGCAAGTACAGACCTTATCCCCCAAGGACATGTGCTGTCAGCTGTCAAACCCTACCTCCTCCACAGAGTTCTGTAATGTTGAGATACATTGGAGATTTCATGGTTGTCATGCTAAGCAAGCAAGCCTCAAACAAGTTCTTTTTTTTCCATTTGTTTGAAAGAAAGCTGACTAGCTTTTTTTGATTCAGTAGTATATCACTGATGGAGCAGTGAGATGGAGTTCTTTATTAATTGTTTTTGGCCTCTTTGCTTGTGTTGAAGGTTCAGAATGAATTTGTAAACAACATGGAGAACACTACAGTAGAAAGTCTGATACAGAAGTTAGCAGAGACGAAAGGAACAGGAAAAGAACGACCTGGTAAGAGTTTGTTTTCCACTGGGGGGGGGGGGGGGAGAATTGCATTACCTTCTCTAAGTCATACCTTGTTCACATTCTGTAATTTACATACTTTGAGCTAATCTACTGAAGAAACAATAGCTTTCCACCAATAACACTTTTTTGACTACATCTGCTCACTGGCTGTTGATTTTCAAAATACCTTTAAAAGCTACACACTGGAGTCTTAAGGCTCCCTTGATTACTGTAGCATTGCATAGTTTACACAAGAGTAATTGTTGAGCCATGACCCCATAAAGCTAGTTTTGACCACTTAGTCCAGGAGTTAAGCAAAGCCGTACTACTCGTCACATGCCTACTGGAATGTCAAGACTGCCTACTTTTTCATGAGATTAAATTTATTGAGTTTGAGAGGTTTTCTTAATTACCTCTCTCTTTTCTTTTTGAGTCCTTTGGCTCACTTTTTTTTTTCACTGTCCCCCCTTTCCGTGTTATTCTGACATTTCTGTTTTTGTTTCAGACCTCTACCATATATGAGTAGATCATTTGATGCTGGCAAAATTGATTTGAAAGACTTAGCCTGTGTATTCAAGACGTTAAAAACCAAGGTTTTCGTGTCTGCTTGAAGCAAAGTAATGTTTTGATTGCAGATCTGAATAAAAGAGAAACCTAAAAGCGCCCAACTGGGGTTTCCTCATAATAGAAAAGGTAAAATATCCACACTGACATGGGATACGTTTTGCAAGCAAATTTTAGAAGTGAAACTTTGCAGGGCTTTACAACTTGCCACATTTACTGCAGTTACTGCAGTTATCAAACAGTTAAGCATTACTGTCATTTGCACAATTTCCTGGACACATAGTGTGACAAGAGGTTTGTCCAAATATGGGCTTACCTTCCGTGTCAGGATAGTATATTAAAAAAACAGCAAAAGCAAATGACAGGAGTTGATGTACAAGACGTATTTTAAAGTAAAGGTTATTGCATGATGTTTAAAAGACGCAAGGACATCATGTGACGTTCACTCTGTGAAGACATCCTCTTGTACTGTATTTTTTGTACTGCGCCTCCACCTGCACTCATGCCACAGCACATCCGTTTGTTTTTACTCGAAGAACTAAAATTGAAAAAAGGCTGAACTAAAAGAAATTATTCACAGGTCAAGTTTCTGTTTTCCTTACCGTATGCGGATGATGTCCTTTGCAGTCTGGACCATATGTCATAAAAGTTAATGATACTTTACATTGCATCAGATACTGAAAACAAAGGGAGTTCTTAAGTGTGTTTGTGTATACACAAAAGTTGACCTTTGTGTTGAGGCTCAGCATCTAAGCATCAGGAGTGATCATTTGTTTTGACAGCAGAATTAATTGAGGCTAAAACAGTTGAAATTCCACTTGTATCAAGCTGTTCATTAGAAATTGCACTCTGGCTTCAGTGCTGTCAGAAAAATAACCTGGCCTCCTATGATTAAATAGCAGAATGATGGCCGGTCCAGTGGTTTTGAGAGAGAGGTTGAATAAACTTTCTACTGCGGAAACAATTCTGAAGTGACACGCTGCAAGGGGGGTCAGAGTGTGCATTGATATCCAGCTGAGCTGTCAACTGGCTCCGAGCCAGGCACGCAAGGGCTCTGCCGCTTCCAGCGCCATGTGAAGCATATGCAATTTCAAAAACTGTCCTTCTTTCATGCGTGAGTTTGTGCCTCGGCAGAATCTTCTTTTATATAAACCAACCTTCTGCCTTGCTTACAAACTGTTTAAACAAAGCTTAATGCCTCCCTGTTATGATTTAGGTAAGAACGGCGTGTTTGTTGTTGTGCGTTTGAGGAAACCTAGTTGAATATAAGAGAAGACTGGTGTGAGCGGGTCTGTTTCACAGAGCTTGAGTGCTGTTTTGCCTTTAGTGTGTGTTTACCCGTTTAACTTAGTGCATTCTAATGTACAGTATTACCATTACACGCACTTTTGTGTAATACTTTTTAGGCACACTTTTTAAAATATTAATTGATTTTGTGGTTGGTAGAAAGGTTTTTCCTCCAAAAATGTCCCCCTGCCCCTCAAAAAAAAAAAACACTACTTGCTCAGGTAGTGGCATCAGAGAATCACACATTTGGAGCCCGAATCTAATTTAAAAATTATTATACCTGTCATGACTCTGCAGTGTACCTAATGTCTATTCCTACAATGGAAACATGGAAGCAGAGCCTGTGTTATCACCATTGTACCAGATTTGGAAGAGCATAGCTTTTTGTTTTGATTGTATCTAAGTATGCAAGGTAGTCACATCATTGTGTTGGCCAGGGTTAGAAAATAAACAAGGGGCCAGATACTGTGAGGATACTGTGCAATAGAGTAGATCAGTTATTGCTGGGCTATATCCACTCGATGATGCATGCCTCTTGTGATGTTTTTCCCAGTACAGCACTGTGAACAATGCATTAATTCTACATTCGGCTTGGTTCTCAAGGGAAACAATATTGAACCACTGCCACATTTATTTGACTTAAATATCATTAGGTTTGTTTTTTCAGGTCAAGGGATTCTGTGTTACCAAATACTGCTTGACAATCACATGTGGCCTGGTTGTGAACAGTGTTACCATCTTCTAGATCTGTTTTTTTCTACAAAAAAGAAGAATAAGTCACTAAAAAATTATGGTATCTTCTGGGATTATTTTTCACAGCCATTAAAAAGCTGATTTTTCAAAATCTAAAATCAGTTAGATTATGTGTTCTATGTTGCAGTAAAAGAAAAAAATGGAAACTGTCTTAAAATTGTGTCAACGTTTTTGTTGTGATTGAGATAATAGCTGAATACAAAACGATATTTTTGAAGAAGTCAAGTGTAAGAGAGTTATTTAACACAATTTCAACCTACATTATTCCATTTTCAAAAAGGATTTGTATTTACTATTGTGATAATGAATCTTTTGTATTTATAAAAATGTATAGTAAAGTGGTAAAGCAAAGCACTGTGTTACTACAGTGTTAGGAATTGCAAAAAAAATTACATGTATTGTGAGTGCCCTTATGTTTTGATATTTTTGATATTTTTATGTGTGAAGTGTTTCAATAGATCAGCCCTAACCTAAATCATTTTTAAATCATGTTAAAAAAATGAAAATGTCCCCATTTGTAAGGACCAAAGCTTTGCATGTGTAAAGAAGTTTCTCATTTCCATAATTATCCACATTTCATTATTTATAGTCTTTTTTTGCATTGATTGGCTAAAGTGTGCATTAGTGTTAGTCAAGAAAATAAAATGGACTTTCCTCACCACATTTTCCCCTGGGATCTGTTAAGATTCAATATTTTCAAAACACTTGAGTGTCCTGATTTTATCTGGAAAAAAAAAACCCTGAGAACCTTACTTTAAAAGTGCAATGCTTTAAAGCTGGCTGTGCAAAACTGAGGAGTGTTAAATCACGAGTGGCCTTTGTTATTATTTTCAGGGTCTCTTTTTTTCCCCCACAGTAAAACCATAGGAAACCTGTAAATTAAACCGTGTGTTTTCTTCTTTGGAATAAAATTAATCTAACCTGCTGGAGTAAGGAATTGTAACAAGTCCAAATAGTACAGACATGACAATGCTGCCTTCTTGCACTTGTGTGCACATGTGAAGCGTTGTGCACAATCACTTTAATGTTGGCATATTACATTGTTTGTATGTAACATTTTCAGATAATTATGTTCATCTGTGTACTTGCACGCCTAGTGCAGATTCATACAGATGTTTACTTTGAAAGAATAGAAGACCTCAGTGGTGCCCACCGAAAACCTTTGGGTCTATGTATTGTGCTGTATTGCTGCGGCTCCCCACTTGGCAGTAATCAAGAAATGACTGCAATTCAAGCCAAGAATGAATAAATCCATTTGTGATATGTCATCAAGCAACTTTTTTCCCCCCCTGTTTCTTTTAGGGCCGATTGAATTTGAAGAGTGCAACACTGCCATTGCCACGGAAGGTCAGTTATGACATGTCACTTTAATGCGAACTCATTTGCGTTAAATAGATTGTTTTTACATTTGATGAAAATGCATTTTAAAACTGTGTCAGAATAATGTGAATATACAAAATCTGCAGACTGGACTGTAGAGTGATTTATCAGTATGGATACGTTTCAGCCCTGCACAGTTATGCTGCACTGCTGTGACTATCTGAGGACCAGCTCAATTCTTTGATATATATAGTTTAAGATTTTGTGCCCCATAAAAGCAAACATTATTTTGGAAGTATTTGTTTTTTCCTGGAATTGAATATATATAGTATTAAGGCATATTGCTTTTACAGCTATCTTGATATGCTCTCTTAATTAAGCAGTTGTATTATGTTGGGTTTTTTAAAATTTAGGAGCAAAGCCACGGAAAAGAAAACCATTTGGCATACCGGGTCGCAGGAGAGATAAGGATACAGATTCAACGTAAGTGCAAATTTCACTCAGGCTGGTAGACATTGTCATTAAGTATTTTCAGCATAGAGGGAGCATCTAGAAAAAAAGGGAATATTTGGGAAAATAATTTTGTCAGAATTAAGGAGTCTTAATTGGAAAACAAAATGTGTAATTGGTTGCTATCATTTCCGTTGATCTGCAGTTTTGACGTTTTAACTCGGTGTAATTACAGTTGCAGAGTTCAAAAAGCAATTTGTTTTCTAACTACAAATGTCATTTGAGGTACTCCAAAATGTCAGACACAGCAACTGAAAGAGCAGTGGTGATGCCACCAGCGTTGTCATACGTGTGAAAGCTCCCTAAACAAAATGATAAAGCAGTGACTCAAATTTGAATAGGTCTGTTTATTGTTCAGATTCAGTTTGGGTGTTTTGTAAATTACAGTATGTATAATATTTTGTTTTTTTTTCCATTCTGGCTGAAACATAAATACATTTAAGCAAACTAAATATAAAGGAAATCCACCATTGCAGTGTTTTGATTAAATATTCTCTTTTTAGGGAGTCGACAGAAGCTGAATCTGTTGTGAGTAGTTCATTTTGTTCTACATCTTCATATAATAAAAATTCTAGTATACCTCAACATTTGACTAAATTGTTTAAACTGACTGACTTGTATTTCTGTTTTTCAATTTTCATTAAATCAATACAATTTAAATTTGTCGTACACTGTTCATTTATTGGTTTTGACTTTTTAAATGAAAAAAAGTGTATTTCCTAAGACTACAATTGACTGAAAATCCTCCCATGGGACTTTTCTCTTATTTGTGTTGATTTCATTTGGTTTACATAGTTCAACAGCAACAGTCACATCTTCAGCCTATGCTGTGCTTTTACAATTATATGGTATTGTTAAAGAATCTTTAAACATAAATCAATTCCTGCTTTAGTTTCCATTTCTTTTGCCTCTGTGTTTTCTATTTAAACTATCTTTCTTTGTGTGTATATAATTCAAGAAGACATCCAATGGAGCTCCCTCTGGCTACTATGGGAGAATAGATTTACTGAATGCTGTAAGTAAACACCTTTAGGCACAATCCATTTCCACACATGTATTATACTTCTTATTGTTATTTTAGTGGAATTTTAATAATAAAATAGTTCTTGCCCTATGCAGTATTAGACCTAATTCTTTTTAGATGGGTTCAAATGCTTCTGGCTTGCATTATTAATACAGCTCTGTGTCCAACCAGGTCTAGGATAGCATGCATTCATACAGCAGAACTTGGCTATGTGTTATGCTATTATACTGCCAGTCATGCTTTGGGAAATTGATATGCTGTGTGGTTGCTCTTAAGGGAAACTCTTTCTTTTTCCTTGTTTTCATTACTTTTGTCTCTTCAGGGAGGGGTCTCTGCATCTAGACCTACCAGTCTTTGGATGAAGTGTTTCTTTTTTTCTTGGATACACTAACTTTTTCCAATGAATATAAGAGTTAGTCTTGTAAGGAAATAATGTATTACAGTGAATTGGAAGGTCTGAACTTCACATGGTTTTGATTACAATGACTGCCTTTGATAAAAAAAAGTCTGATCTCACAAGGGTATTGTTTTGAATTTTCTGTACTGCATTGCATATTTTTTATTAAGGTGATAAATATTTTTGTTGTTGCCTTGAACATTTTTACTTGTATTTATTAATTTATTAAACACAGGTCTTTTCCTCCTTCAGGAAAATAATTTAAAGGTCTAGGCAGCTGACTGTTCATATTGATTTCTTATTTCTTACAGAATGCCCCGCAAGTTGATGATGAAGGTTTCTGCATCAGGCCAGAAGTGAACGAGAATGATATCCTGCAATACTGTTACAGAACCAGCAAAAGACTACTAAATCGGAATAACATAGACCAGTAGGATCAGATTTAAGGTCCTAGAAATAATCCTTCTGGGGAGCTATTCTCCTGCTCATGTAACAATAATTCCTTTTGTCTTTAATGGTTAAAAATATAGCTAAAACATTTAACAGTATATATCCTTTTTAGGTATCTGAAATGGCATCTGAGTGAGAACATATGTTATCCACCAGAGCTCATACAGAATGGAACTATCAAAGCTTTTGTGTATAAACACAAGTCCTTAACTAATTAAATACATGCCAAAGACAATTTCTACTCGTCAAGCGATTCTGATGATGATGAGGAACCCAGGAAATTCCGGGTTGAGATTAAACCTGTTCAGCCCAACAATGGAAATCATCAAGCAATGTCTTCGATAGATGAACTGAAGGCTTCTGTAGGGAACATTACATTGTCACCATCTGTGTCGGTAAGTAAAAAACCTTGCATCTATTAAGGCTAGGAAAAAAATACAACTAGATCTGTGTTCCTTTTTAAAAAAAACAATGTAATAAGCAGCATAACAATACTGAGATTCCTGATAAAACATGCTAACTAAAAAAGTACACGCAGATTTGCAATATACAGCTTTAGCCACTTTGAATAAAACCACATATTGTGTGCACTGGTTGCTGCGCTTAATAGTTCATTTACATTGTGCGCAGACAAGTTTACTTGAGGAAGAAAAACTGGCACAGGGGATTTTGTTACATGTAAACAGTGAATAAACTGAGTGTTCTTTCTTCAACATATGAATCCTCTAGAGAAAACCTGTCACATAAAAGCACATGCTGCAATTTTGAAGCTGTCATACACTCTGGATTTCGGCTTCTGATTTCCTGTGCCATGTTGGAAACTCATCATTAATTTAACATTTTGTGTCTGAAGCACTGAAACATTTTAGCAGATGCCTATAGGCTGCTCGTTGGTCTTCCTCTCAATTATTGGAATGCCATCTTAAAAGTAAAATTTTTCATCCATCTGATCACCTTGAGAACTGTGTGCATTTTTTAGGTTTAATCCCAAATTCTGTTGTACATGTTGGATATACCTCTGGAACACTAGATGGCGACAGTAGATGTAATATGAAATCATTAAAGAAGCCCTTTAAGTATTTCCAGACAGAATTATAAAGGGATCAACTGCTAAAGGAAATGTAGCATTTGCAATGAACCAAATACGGCTCTATAATATTCTGTAATTTAAAAAAAATATTTCGCTTGACTAACAACAAATAAGGTATCGGAGAAACCAGTCAGCTGTGTTCAATATCTTTCAAAGACAAGTTGATATATTTTGTAGAATCTCTTGTTTCCTGAGAGACTGTGATGGATTTTAAGTTGTTTCAGGCAAACCCTAAAGTTTGATCCATTACCTGCTTGAGTTTTTTTCCAGTAATATGACAAAAACATTCTGCTTTCATTATTTCAAAATGATGGTTAATAAGAAACGGTTGTTGTGTAACATTGTCCAGAGTACATACATAAGCAATCATTTTTTTACAAGTTAACAATTCACTTTATCCTCATCATTTCAAGTAATTTCATGCTGACTGTCAGCATAAATGCTGTATTTCAACACGTTTATCTAATTAGAATTATAGAGGTTTATTTGCAGTTGAAGCTTTGATGTATGTTGCAATAGGCTGTTTACCAGTTATTATCATTATTTGTAATATGGTAGTGACACGCATTAAATTAGAGTATGTATGTAATACATGTAGTACATACATTTCACCTGTAAGGGATTCTTGGGCCATTCTTGGGAAATAACAAAAGTTGTTTTTATAATAGTTCAGAACTGATGACATTTTTACTTTGCTTTCATCTGTTTTATGGAGTGAATGGAATTTGTAATGTATTTGTGATACAGTCTCACTATAAAAGAAGTATGCTATGCCCATATAAATCACACCTACATAGCTCTTTACATAGATTATATTGATAAATATCTAATAATAAAATAAAATATTATATTTGCTATATGACTACTTAAATGTGTGAACAAGACATGTTGTTGATTAATTATATTTTGTTACAGCAGTTTGAAGGTAACAAACCTTAGCAGATTAGCTGTAAAATACTTGTGTATTTGCAATACACTTTGATGGTTATTTTAGGTACTGATTCATATCTGATTGTCGAGTGGTTTTAGTCAAGAAGACCTTTATGTATAGCTGAGCATGGGGTGAAGTGCAATATATAACACAGAATTTGGACTGGAAAACTTTGGAGTACAAAGAATTAATATATTAGTTTGATTTAACTTTACCTTCACTTTGGGTACTCTGAAAAAGAAAAATAAGCAACCATACACACTGCTGAGCACTGATCCTCTTTAAAAACATTTTGAATTGTCAAATAGTACTTTAACATTAAACAACCTTTTTGTTTCATGTACCACCAAAAATGATCAAATGTATACATAATGAGCTGATACTCCATCTCACAGTACATTCAGATTCAAATAAGGATTAATATGACATGTTTTCACAATACAAGTTTTGTAAGTGTTAACATTTGTATAACCGACCAAAAAACAATTTTTGCTTCTCTATAGATTATATATGTTTTATATAAAGAGTGAAGGGGGATTTACAGCAATTCATATAGTTATTATCCTTAAATGTTAATGTTGTGTGATATTATAGAGATCTCCACACCCTGTGAATTAATGGTATGATAAGTTGCTATAACTATAAGAAAAGCATAAGTTTTGCGTGGTTTTATAAGCATGGTTTTCTTTAAATCTATGACATTTTATCTCTTTTCCATCATGTTTTACAAGTTTACAGTCCATTGTTTCTGATTCCATTAGACTCAGATCGGACGCTATCAGTAGATACGTAGTTTCCTGTTTCACACTGTAGTTTTAGACTTATCGAAATGGTGTTAAACCAACGATAATTTAAATAATGCTAATATTTACAGTCCTATTCAGCTGATCATTAAACATCTGTTTAAACACTGTTTACCCTAGAGGAGCAAAAAGATGTATTAAACTTTTCAAACAAGGCCTGTGCCATATATAAAATAATACAAAAGCACAGGATTTCAACAAAAAGTTAAAAAGCCATGCAGTGAGCTGAAAGAATCAAATTTCTCCTTTGAGAGGTAACACTTCTATATGAAGAGTGACAATTACGTCTATGATGGGTTACACATTTCATACTTTAATTACTGATATTGATTTCTGCCAGCAATAAAACAAGTCTTTGCTGTGGTTCATTGTTTTGTTTGTTTTTGTTTATTTTTCTGAAAATAAAATGTTTGTGCAAAAAAAATAATGGAAAAAAATTGAGCTTTGCTCTCTAAAGATGTGTTGTCAAACGTTCCCAAATACAGAAAAAATTCAGATGATGACTAATGTTGTATCATCTGGTGTAAATTATTGAAAGAGTTTTTTCAAACCTGTTCTTCAACTCCCTTATGTGGAATTCTTTATTAAAATAGCAGTGGAAGTAAAGTGTGTGGCCAGAACATAGTAATTGAACCCATTTGCTTTTCAGTGCCTGTGGGATCAACTGTAGCTTTATAGGTCTCCAGTGGTTTAACGGTTTAACTGTATTTCCTTTACTTTTTTGCAATGCATTATTAAAATTAATGCACAAAGTTTCCATTTGGTTCTACAGAAGTAGA
This sequence comes from Atractosteus spatula, assembly GCF_055471065.1. NCBI lineage: Eukaryota > Metazoa > Chordata > Actinopteri > Semionotiformes > Lepisosteidae > Atractosteus > Atractosteus spatula. Next base: position 53,104,787 of record NC_142708.1, on the reverse strand, counting down.
TTTCTTCAGCACACTGCTGTGTCAGAGTTGATTTAGAGTTCCATGCTTTTGACTCATGAAAGTGTTTTCTGTGACTGTGATTGAGTGTTTTACAAAGTTAAGTATTGCATTCAATCTTTCAGTATTTTTCACTGTAAGTTTAGTGTCTGGAATGCATTAAAACCTTGCTTAAAGTGCCCAGGAATTTATTATCATTATTGTGCAGAGAAGCTAAATGATTCACAGGGACCGTGCAGTAATACAGTGTGTATAAGAACTAAATATGAAATAATTTATAACTTGAATGATTTTTTTTTCTCTCTCATGCTTCCTTTAGAGGACTAGTCCGGTGAGTATTTTGAGGATCCCCCTTTTAAGGCTTAGCTTACCCAGACTATATTTTGGCAGTAGTCATTTTTTTGTCTGTGTTTTGTTTTCAAAGTTGTTGTGTTGTTGTTTTCTACTTTATTAATCTGTACTTGACATAAAATTAACTGATATTCCCACAGTAAAAGAAAAGGAGGGTATTTAAAGCTCATGCACACTCCTAACTTGACACGTTAATTAAGAATGAGAAGCACAGACGTGTTACGAAAGGGTGTGAGTCCTGTACAAGAGTTAAAGAAAAGACTGTGATGAAAGAAAGCATTTTCGGCATCTCAATATCATTCATTCTTTTCTTTTCACTTTCAATAATGCCATACCACTTATTAAGCAGCGCATTGATACGTACTGTATCACTGTAACCATATAACGTAACTGTATATGGTTACTTTATGCTGTTCATTTGTAAGCCTGAAGTCAGGGCTATTTTACTGTCTATCTTACTGCAAATTTCTCAGAAAAGCAGCTTCTGAGATGCATAACTGATCTCAGCGCAAACCAAAGAGCTTTGCTGTTCTGTTTTCAGTAGCCTCTTTCTAGAGCCCTGCCTAAGTAATTATTAATAACACAAAAAGTACTCTCTGTAAATTGTTTTAATTATTAATTTGTGTTTTATATTTCTCCCTTGCTTATTTTTATGTTGTTATTGTTGTTTTGCCTTGACAATGCATGTTTTTGTTTTCTCTAGGCTCAGATGAAAAGGAATTCATCCAGTGAGTATTTTGCTTTTCTTTTAATATTCCCTTCTAATGTCTGACTTTAGACTTTTGGTTTCACAGAAGGCAATTTAAAATTTCATGAACTGCACTTCATAAAGGATGTGTTTCCTACAGTTGTTTCCAGCTTTGTCTAAGCTAACCTATATTAGATACAATGTCCGTATAAAAACAATATATTTTATAGTTATTCCATCATTGTTGTTACATTACATTATTTATAGTTTTTTCTTTAACTGAAAATGTGAGACATTGATGTATGATTTCATTGAAAAACAATTTTGTTTTTCAATTTGTACAGTTTGATAAGTTTGTGGTTATAAATGTGTATGTAATTAGCTATAAACTAAGCAACAATAAACTCTTATTTACAGTTAAATTAGATATCACATACTCTGTGTAGGAAACATTTTCAATGAAGTAGTATTTTCCATATCACTTCAGCACATTTAGTCAAAGCACCATCAATTTTTTTATTTTCATTGGTGAATACATTTTTTCCACCATATTTCTAAGATCAGTACAATTGCATTTTTTAATGTGGGAATGTGTCCTTTGACAGATGGTTCAGTGTCTTCTATTTTTTCCACTTGAATGGCATATCGCTGAGGAAAGGAAATTCTGATTCTTTTATTCACAGATTATATTTCTTTTAGTGATGATCAGATCTGTTTAAGTGTTGGAAAGTATGAGTGAGCTTTTATATTTAAAAAATATTTCACATGACTCAGGGCTGTCAGGTCTCTATACACAATCGTCAGTAGAGTCACAGTATCTACATATTTCTGGTAAGTAATCCAGAAAGCCTCTACTCTTCTCTTCAGCTGTGGTGCCTGTGCTATATGGTATTGGGCCTTTTTACCTTTTAACATCAAGGGCTTATCTAACATCAAGGGGTTCTTTGAAAATAGTAATCTGGTTGAATCTTCTTCTGTTTTCAAGAAGGACCAGTACACTTAACATTGATCATTTATCAGATATTAGGCATCATTGCTACTTTTTTTAATTTTTCAATTTTCAATGAATAGCTTTTGTATCACAATACCACAAAGAACAAACTAAAATCGCAGATTAAAAAATATTAATCTTGCATTTAATATTGTTTGCTTTGTATAAAGCTTTTGAGTTAGCAAATAATAAAATTGCATCTAAATAAGTTGCAAAACCATAACAAACAATAACTGATTATTAGTCAATGTGCACTTTTAATAAATAGAATAATGACAGTTAACAGTGGTGAATATATTCTTATTCATTGCAGAACCTAAAGTGTTAACAGAATAAACTGTTATTTATACGTTACATTATTTTATATACTGTATATATGTAGAGACAGACACTCTTAAGGAGTCAGAGATCAATACACATTATGAACATAATTCCTTAAAATAAATTTAAAAGCTTTCCATTGATTTAAATGTATGTATTCATCCTTCAGATTTAGAGTTGTCAGTGGTATTTTCATATCTCCCAGTTTCTTGCCATCTATTTATTAATCCATTTGGCTGACTGCTACAGTCCTGAATGGAAGCGAAGGAGATGACACACATGTCTTGCAGAAAGTTCACGCTCAGGACAAACACATCTTTCTTTCAACTCTGCAAATGTACAGCACCAATGCAAGAGAAAAGTCATCTGTGGTAGGACAGACATAACTGTTCGCAAGGGTACTGTAGGTTCACTGGTGTCTCCCTCGTATTTGGGGAAATACTGTAACCCTGATTTGCACCAGTGATTTCTGGACTTTAATCTTCAGCCTGCATTCTGAATAAGTGGCTTTCCTAGTTGGAGTAACTTTGGGGCCACTCTTATGATCAGTATTGTTGTGCTTTTGTCTACATACAGTATGTGAAAATGTGGAAATCATTTGTCATACAAGTCATGTTTTACACGTACTTTGATTTTGTGTATAAAAAGCTTTTTAAAGGACAGCAATCCAGGTGCCATAAGTGGTAAAAATTATTCAGCAATTAATAACATCAATAACTACCACATCCATATTAGATCATTTTAATGTTACCTCTTTGTGAACTCTCCACTACTAGCAGAATTCCAAAATATCTATTTGAGTTGATTTTAAATGCTTATCATTAACTGACACTTCGTGTTGAGCCTTCAAAACATTTTATCTCTGTTGCAGTGCCACATTTGTTGGGGTTTTATTCTGTTCATGTTTATATTTCAGTGTTTTGACCAATTTAAAAATCCGCCAGTCGAATTGTTTAATTTGTGGACTGAAGTGACCCACAAGAGAGAATTTTGTTTCCTCTCTCAGCATGCATGCTTAGTCCATTAGCCTTCCTGGTGGAGGACACAGGACACTTCATTCTCCAGTGTAATCATGACAAGATGTAAACCCTCATCTAAAGTGGAAGGTGGTGATATTTAATAAACCTACCACAGCCTCATGATAATGTCACATATTCAAGTAAAGTTACCGCTGTATGTGTTTTGGTGTACTTGTTGTGAGTTTCTCTTTAGTAATGTAGCATATAATGTCTGCTTTAACAGCCCTACTCTGCTATGAAGCATGGTGGATGGCCTCATGAAATGTTATGCATTATTGATGTTCAGATCTTATGAACCATCTGCTCTCAAAAAAATGATTCTCAACAGCTCTAGGTAATGGTTGTGTTGGTATAACACCATTTGCACTTGTCCTAGCTTCGTACTTTTTATTTTAAAAAATCGTTCACGTGTAATGCAGAAAAATACAGAATGCAGGAGATCATTATACTGCTCCTGCTATGTAGCTTGACCCACATGTTATTCATTTCTAAGTTAGAATCATTTCAGTTTGTTGATTGTTAAAAATAGTCCGCATGAAATAAATTCTGAATATGCTTATCACAAGTGGGGAGTCCAAGGTGAATCATTCTACCTACTTTAATATTGCTACAGTATGCATATTTATTTCTGATCATACAGTTATTGTATTCACACAGTGTCTTTAGTAATGGTGTGGTGTTAAATCATCTATATGGCAATCTTCAAAGTCCTTTTGTTTCCATCGCCTCTTTGCATGTGTTTGTTGAGGCTGTGGTTAGTACAGTCTTACAGGTAAAGCATTGCATTTAGCATTGTATAGTAAATGTCTCGTAGCAAAACAGTACATTTCTATATCATCTAGAAGATCAGACTTCTAGGGTTTTTCAGATTTGACGACAAGGCCTCGAAAGATGGATGTAAATTATCTAAATATTGGCAGTTTTATCATTCTTTGTCATTCCAGTTTTGTAGTCACCAGCTGTTTGCCTTTTGATGTACCATTTCGGAATCCCACATGGCCCTACAGCCTAAATCTATTACAAAAAAAATGGACTGTTGCACTAATGGGTTTTTGTATTATTTGTGAAACTTAAAATCTGATCTGAAAATAGCAGATGGTTGCATGTTATTTAATGCCCGAGCAGCCACACTCGCTAAGGGAAAAGCATCTTGCTGGTGGCAGCCTCTGGGAACTTTTTTACAGTTTCTAATCACGCTACGGTTTGGGCTTGGAGATCAGGTGTTCAAGCAAACATTGGTGTCTTGCAGAAATACTAACATTTTCCGTGTTTGAACTAAAAATGTGGTGCTACCGTGTGCGATTCCGTGTCCGTTTGCTGTTTTGTTGACACGAGTGATGCCTTATCAGTCGTTTGTTTTTTTTAAGACTTGGTAGATTTTAAAGAAACACTCCAAACAAAGCTATACAGAGTACATATAAAATAACAAATGAAATGTATTTTAAGAATTAATTTGAAGTTAGCCTTCTGGTTTATTTAATTAGTCTGGAGATTTGTATATTCTCTATACAGTATATTAATTTACTTTTTTAATTCATATTTTAATAGCCCCCCATTTTTTTGTGGATCTCAGACTTAGGAGTGCTGAACTTTTCCTGGCAGGCAGAAATAGAGTAAAGTTACATGGTTCCTTCAGACACAACTGATCTAAAATCTTTTTTTGCTGCAGGTGATGAGTTGGTGAGGTTCAGGCTTCAGGCATCACAAAATGAGTAAGTTGGTGATAACATTTTATAAATTTATAAATGTTTTAAGTGCTGAAGAAACGTCAGGTTCTCTTCCCATAAAGCCTTTGTGAGTGTGAAAATCGTGTTTCTGTCTTCTAAGTAGCTTTTTTTTTGCATTGTCATCCTCTTGACTCCTACAATACTGTAGTTTACTTTTTCAGGACTTAACTATTTAGGACATAGTACACACTCAATGTAAAAAACACACTTTTGAATTTCTTTTAAATTAAGATGTATTTGATGTCCCATAGTTATTGTTCTCAGATTCTTTGTTCTCCAAATAAAGCTGGTTTGTTGACTCTATAATTCACATAAGAAAGGGACTAAGGAGTCAACCCTAAAAGCAAAATTTTAGTATTTATTTACTGTGACCTTTTTCACAGTAGACCAAAACAGATGATAAACATGTTTTGGATGGTGGCTGTCATGAGCGTTTGTGTACAATTTAAGGAGCTCAATTAAAATAATTTAACTGAGAAATGTTCAGAGAACTCGGTTAACCTGGGCGCTTCAATTTCCTCCCACAAACCGAAAAACACTCTGTTTAGGTTAATTATCATGTCTAAAAATTGTCCGCTGTATGTCTGTGATGGACTGGCGTCCATCCCTTCCAGGAATGTACCCTGCCTTTCACCCATTGTCTCCTGGCTAACCACAGCCCTGTATTGGATAAAGCAGTTATTGAAAAGGGATGGAGCAGTAGTGAATTATTCTGCAATTACTTACACCGTAGATTAGCAGCAAGTTATGAAAAATTCCATTCTAAGAATGGGACAAAATTTGTTTTTCATTCAATCTCATGACACATTCTACAAAGTCAAGAAAGACTGACATAATTTGAGAAGTTTCTTTTTAAAAAAAGAAATTGCCACCTGTATGATCCATAATAACTTTTTTTCTGTGTCGGAGCATTTTAGAGCACAAATATAGTGGTTTCCTTCCAAAAAATGTCTAGTTACCAGACATGTTTAATGCTCACATTTAATCATTCTCTTCTGTTTAGACTAATATTTAATTGTTGTGAAATTTAACCTGAATATTGTTATCCACTTTGATATACCACATCAGTGCTTTTGCATGTAATGCGTGATTTCATTTTGGAATGTTTACCAGTAGTGGTTTGCAGGAAAGAATCGAGCTTAATAAAATAATTACATAAAGGACTATTTAAATGGAGATGTAAACTAAACATAAAAGTCTAAACTGGTACAGATGGAATAAACTGCTTAAGCTAAAATCAGACTCTTAGATTTTGACATCTTTTCTAAGAAAAGAGAGGACAATCTTGAAAAGTAGGCATACCAGTGTAAAAAGCCAAAATACGCCACTGTTTCTTCACAGAGAGCTTGATAGTAGAATTTAAACTAAGCATAGAATAGATAACTCAAAGTATATATTTGTGGATATACCATTGACAGAAAATCCCTCTTGTTACTTGAAGTGCTAAGTAGGAATTCATGATCCTAGAATTTTTTTAAGGATACTGTATATTGTTTAATAACTACTTTGAAGCTCCTTTAGTTTTGAGCTTTACAGACAGTGACAGTAACAACGTCTGGTTGAAATCTGTTAAAAGATTTGTAAGCAACTTTAGATTTATTAGAGGGAAGCTGAGCAGTGCTTTAATTTATGACATTGGTATTGTGTTTCTCTTTCAAGGACTGGGAGCAGTAGCAGCAGGCAGGTCAATAATGATCTGCTTTCCCTGGACCCACTCTTTGGTCCCCCCCTTGAAGCTGCTCCCTCTTCTGTGCCTTCCTCAGCAGGTAATGTCATGATAATATTTCATTATCTACATCATTTTCATCAGCAGCATCCCAAAGTCTGACTTTATTAATCATCATCTTCATTTATGTTCTATGTCTGGTTTCCACTTTTTTGTTTTTGAGTATTTTGTTATGATAATATCATTGCTGGTTCCTGTAGTTGGAAGAGTTCTGTATCCCAGTTCCGAGACCTGCTGCTTGTTAACAAATTCAGGTGAAAAGAATTGAGTTTCAATTTCAATCTTTCACGCTTACATTTGTTTTTGGTTTAAGATCACAAATTTATTTTTGTAATAAGTAATAAGTATGTAATAAGTAATAAGTATCACTTAAAAGCACAACAGAAAAAAAAAAACATTTGTTAGGCAGGGTGATATTGTCACTAAAGTAAAAAAAGACCCCTTGCTTTTTTAAAAAAAAGTCATTCCTGAGCTGTAACTGTAACTGTGGAAACTGTAAGCCCTAGTAAATAAAGTGCATTACTGCAAAGCTTTCAGCTTTTGTTAACGTGAATCCCTTGGTGTCTCAATAGGTCGCATTGTGCTGTTATTTTCTGAACCTCTTGGCCAGTCCACTTATCCAGCATTTATTGGAGCATCCATTTGGAAATATTTAGGAGACCATAACAGAAGAAGCTATTCAACCTGAGAAATATGTATCTTTTCACGACAAATTGAGCTCCCAGCTCTAGGGAATTAGTAACTATTAAAATAATATCAAAGTACTAGGTCAATAAGACTGTACTAGATACTTTATTATCTTGTACACTTACCATATTAGATATTTACTATCTTATGTTACATTCTTTAATGTTTTTTTTTAATTTCAATAAATATTTCAAACATGCTATCTGTGAAAGGTTTACAGGTTCTGCAGAGGCACTAACATTGTTATATGTAAAATACTTCTGATCTTCACCATTCCTGTACCTTTAAAATTTATTCTTTGTGTTCTAAAAATGTGGAAGCCCTGTTTACAGTTTTGTTAAGTGTGCATTGGGCTGTCACCACAAGTGAGTACTTCTGTTCACTATACATATGGTGTACATATACATTGGCTGGATGGTTGCCGGTTCAAATCCCGTGGCCGGCAGAGGAATCCTACTCCGTTGGGCTCCTTAGCAAGGCCCTTAACCCCAACTGCTTCAGGGGTGTTGTATAAATGGCTGACCCTGCACTCTGACCTCAAGCTTCTCTCCCTGTCTGTGTGTCTCATGGAGAGCAAGCTGGGGTATGCGAAACGACAAATTCCTAATACAAGAAATTGTATATGGCCAATAAAGTGATCTTCTCTTATCTTATATAAGTATGTTAATGACTCCACACTTTCACCACTTCAAATCTCCCATGTACTTGTGTTTGTAATTGCACCTGTGCTCAGGCAGAAAGAAAAAAGGTAGTAATATTGATGAGGAAATAGCTGACATATGACATAAAGGGTTGTTGTATTTATTGCATTGTGATGATATTAACAATATTATTATATGTAGTGGTGTTACAGCTAGTGTTATACAATGTAAAATAGGTGAGTTACAATACAGTAGTTAAGACCTACTGTATACAAAAAGCCCTTGATCTGAGCACCGATGTAAGAAATAGATACTGAAACAGACATAGCAGAAGAGATGTCACAGTATGGAAAGATCACCTGTCTAGTCTGGAATAGTAGACACTGTTCTATGAATTAAGAAAAATATGAACTGGGTTAATTTATTGTGATCCTCTGCTTTGTCTGCTAGAGAAGGTTTGAGATCAGAAAACATTATTGTTTTAACTTAACACAATTGCATTGCAAATGTTTTATTAACATTTTGTACAAATATGTGTCTTTCATACATCAAATCAACACAAAAATAATTGAAATATAAAATGGAATCCTTTCTACTTGTTTCTGAGATTTTTTTTTTATGTCAGAAGCAAGTCGTTAACCATTAACTCTGCTGTTCCTCCTTTTTTGGTACTCTTATTTAGCAGTACCTACTCTTTTCCAACCAAATTTCCCTTCCTCTGCCCAAACTAAAGAGTCAGATGTTTCTACCTCTATTGCTACAGGTAAAACAGTTGAGTGTATTTTGCTTCAATTTAACAAATAATGTAAGCATAAATCCATGCATTAAGCACTAAAAATAACCTAACACTTTAAAAAAGCAATCTAATTGTATATTGTATCCCAATTAATAATATTAGCATGTTTAATTACTCTTGGAATGGTATAATCTTGATTTTCTTATTTTCATGTTATTTCATCAGATGTTGCCTTTTTGCTTTTGGATCATTATTGTATCTCAGGTTTAATATTCTTGCTCACAAAGTGTTATTTCCTTTTTGAAAGCTGTGAATGATTTGATATGTAGTTATTTTACTCAGTACAAATGTAATTAGGAACAGAAGATAATCACACCCTAAACAACTGGTACACCCTCCAGGATTCTTCATGCTTTTGTCTATCCAGCTCTGAATAGAGACAGACCAAGTCTTTGAAGAAGCCACTATTAATAAGAAATGCACAGTAATAATAAGTGAGCGAGTCCAATATCTTTGATTAGATCTGGAGAGCTGCCATTCCAAAATACCTTAGGTTCCTAAGTGTTGGACACCTATGACTAGTAATTTGTTTTATCAGGTTTTTTTTCACTGTGCCTCTTCATTAAGCAGCTCTTCTTTAACACAAAAAGGGTAATTGGTTCTGCTAAACATTTTTTTTCGTTCATTCTGTATAGATTACTTTATCACTTGATAACAAGGGTATATCACTCATGTTTGAGTAATAGATAGGTTCATTTTTTTTCCTTTATTGTGTTTTTGTTGATGTTCAGTAGTGGGCTGTCAATTAAGGAATGAGAGCTAGAGCTGGCTTGATAACAGTATAGAGAATTCTGGTACATACAGACAGGTAACAAGTGACCAAAACTGAAAATGATACAGTAGTTGTAGTAGCTCGACATAGGAAAATATGCATAAATTGTATAATTCAGAATTCAGAATGTCTAATAAGTTTAATGCAAAAGGCTGATCTTTTTTATGTAAACTAAGTTTCGGAAACAGTTTCTTTCCTGTTGACATTCTGATTTTTTTTAACATAATTTCTTGTGAGTTTACCATACCCTGCAGCCCTTCTTTCAGCTGTTAAATATCTTTCTGATCTCTCTCAGGCCGTCACTCTTTACTTTTTCCAGCTCTTCCTGTTTGGATTTCACATTGTGCTCCTTTCGCCTGTTCCTTTTCTCTCCAGCTGATCTGGTATTGCACAAGGAGAATGCCTCTCTTTCCAGTTCTCCCAGTGCTTCGCCCTGGAGTTTAGTAGATGAAGCATTCCTTGGACTCCAACCCATGTCGTGCCCCAAGAGCCCTTCCCCAGAGCATTCAGACTGCATATATCCTAGCGCTTCCTCAGCCTTGAAACCTGCTCCAGAAAGCATGGACATACTTTCATCTATTTCTTGGTCTCAGAGTCAGTGGATCTCTTTTAACGATGAACTTGTCCCATGCAGACGCTTAAATGTCAATCCAAAGGACTCCCAGAGACCGCAGGCACAAGCTACCAGCAGCTCACCAGCCCCACCTGCCTTTGCCTCTTCTGTTAAGTTCTTTTCAGATGACCCGCTTGACCCTTTTAACAATGTCACATATAGTGCAAAGCTGTTCATTGAAGAAAACATCAGTCTCTCTAAAATTTCTCCAGCGCCAGTGGATGATAGCTTTACACCTGTTCTTAATCCTTTGCAAAACGGTAACTGAAAGCATGCATTGTATGGTTTGATTTATATTTAGAGGAATTTGCTTTTGTTGTACTTTTTTTTTGTTGTTGTGTGTGTTTGTGGATGTGCCTGGTACTTCTTACCCTAATTGTGTTTTTGCCTTGTTTACAAACTGCTGTGAGGGAACGTACTTTGCACTGTGTGGATTTTTATTTGGATGGTTTTGGCTGCTGAGCCTCGTGTTTTGTGCTTGGATTGTTTTAATTTTTCTGAGGATTCTCCAGAAATGCAACAGGGTGATTTTTGTTCACTTTTTAAACCCTTACCATAAAGATTGCGTTGTTATGATTGTCTCGATTAGTGATAAAGTGATAGTGTTAGTAAAGAGATCAGTGATAGTGATTACTTTTCTAGCAGATGAGTGTTGTGATCGAATAGTTCCATCTTTCAGTGTATCAGTGACCTCAGTCACTTTTAAAAAGTGTCACTTTTAAAACGGACATATGCTTTATGTATTCCTGTGTCCCTGGATCGGGAGAGCCACAATCCAGCAGGTTTCACTGTAGGTCACTGTCTCTATGCCCTGGTCCAGGAGGAACGCAGTGTCTTCTGGTGTTTGCTCCAGCCACGTTTGTAATCTCAAACAAATTGATTTCAGTTTTCTGTTTCAGGTATGATTAAATATTCGCTCAGCTCATAAAAACTGTGTGGGGTCTGTAAGTACGACAGATAAACCCCGAGTTTCATAAATCCCCTTATTCAGATGTGTTAGCTTAAATATAACCAATTGGATTGAAGTAGAAGGAAAAAAATCGCTGTGGGAGTGTTTGATACGTTGTCGTTCACACTTTATCTGCTTATCATAAATGTGTTGTCTATTAAGGGGATTTTTAGTCAGATGTAAAGGAGCAATTGTGTAATTTGCAAGTTCGTTGTTTGAAATAATACAGTTTAAATAGGGATTTTTTTAACCAAGTAGATCAATTAGCAGCAGTAATTAAGGACCCGGCTGGAATGAAACTCAGCAGGAGGTGAGAAGCACTCTTATACTGTAGATCAGCCTTAAGTCTGCAATTTGCAGTGACTTGGAACTGGTGAATTTGGTGAATTTCCAGTTAGGGTGAAATGTTGAATTTTTAATGCAGAAATTAAGTTTGTAATTAGAAGATTGAATACCACCCCCTTGTGTTGTGATTGTGGTGACTTAAAATGCATGTGCAGTGCCTTTCAAAAGTATTCAGCTCCTGCAAAGTTTCTACGTCTACGTTTTGTTGCCATCTGTGCAATCATCACACATTTTAAATCTACATTTTTTATATAGGAAGTACTCCATCTGCTCCATAATGCAGGTAATGTGTAAATACAATCATTTTGTAAAATAGAAGATTCAGAATTAAATTAATATTCAACCTCTTTGCCACAATGGCCTTAAATTAATTTAGGTGCAAAAGTTGAAATGTCACAAAACTAGTGTAGTTGTATTAAGGTGGTTTCAGAGTAAAAGCCTCAGTCTCTGTAATTTCCCTCAGATATTGAATTTCAAGACACAGCTCCTGTAGTGATACAACAAATTTTCCATTAAGAGCAAGTGGTACAGAAGCACAAATTAAACAAAGGTCACAATAAACATTTCAACATTTATCCCTTTAAAAGATGTTGAATTTCGATAAGAATTGGTGTCATCCTACCCAGATCAGGCTACTTTTCCAGATGGAGCTCCAAAGCAAGCAGAAAAACTGGTTAGAGATGCCACTGTTAAACTTTGCCGACTTTGAAAGAAGTTCTGTGTCTGACATGGAGGTCAGTGTTAACTACAAAGCAGTCCTGTGTGGCTGAGTGGGAAGAAAATAGCGTTTACAGGAAAATGTTCATTTTAAATCTCATCTGGAGTTTGTGACAACGCAAGTAAATAATAATACTGTAGACATGTGGAACAAGGATTTTTGGTCAGACAGTTTTTGTTTAAGTACAAAGCATTACATCAGGGGCAAATCCAACACCGCACATCACACAGTCAGTAACATGCCAGCTGTTGAGCATGGCGGTGCCTGCATTGTGTTATGAGACTGCTTCTCAGCAGTAGGGACTGGGAAGCTTGTCAAGAATGGGTAAATGGATGGAGCAAAGTATGGGCAAATCCAAGAGGAAAACCTGTGTGAGTCAGTTCAACAGCAAAAATACCCAAAGCCACAATTCAGGGGTTTGACAGGAAGAAAGTGAATGTCCTTGAGTGGCCCAATCAAAGTCCTGTCTTGAATCCAATAGAAAATTTATGGCAAGATTTGAAGATTGCACTCCATCAGCAATGCCCAATTAACGTGTCAGAACTGCAATTTCGCAAGGAAGGGTGGGCAAAACACTATCCCACTGCAACTCTGGTGGAGATTAATCCAAAAACATTCATGGCAATAATTGCTGCCTAATGTCCTTCCACCAAATGCTGACATAGGGTTCTGAATACGTATGAAATCAGTACATTTCAATTTGGAAATATCTTATGTGCACTTTTTGCCGACATTCTGCTTCTTTCACAAAAAAGATTTTCACACATAACTTATGTTTGGTTGATTATTTCACTTTCAAATGTTTTTAAAGTTAATTTTATTTTAAAAAATATTATTTGAATAAAAATTATTATTTGAATAAATAGTCAAATTTAAATTTGAATGCCTAATTTGTTTATAAATACGTTGAGTATGCTTTAGATAATCTGAGTGAAACATTAGGATAGGTAGTGAATCCTTCTGGAAGGCACTGTAGTTGTGGCTGTACAGAATTCTTGGGTGACTGAGAGTGATCTTGAGCAACCAGCATTTGCAAAGTTTTGGAGTTAGCATTGTGAGGTTTCGGACTGAAATGCATGCTATTCAGATTGTTCCACGTCACCTGTGAGTTTCGCAGGGCCCTGTACAGCTTCTGTTATCAGGTTCTACAGCAGTAATTGCAGTAAAAGATCAGCATTCGGCCACTTCATTTCGATCCCGTTTCCCCGACAGTACCTGTGCCACCCAGACCGACCACTCCTCTTGCCACTGGAACCATAGTGCCTCCTCCTCGGCCCAGTTCAAGACCAAAGCTCTCTGCTGCAAAACTTGCCGGAATTAATGAAATTGTAAGTAAGGCACTAAGTGTTAAGATAAGATAGACCAGACAATAAGACTGCATTTGTTTATTTGCTATTCTCAAATACGTTCTCTGTTTTTCTTGAAGAATTTTTCCCTGGTTAGAAAATTAATCTAATATGTCTATTTGTACATCTGCCTGTGTCTGTTTATCTGTATGGTTAGTGAGGAAGTGGTTTTCTCCTTAAAAAACTCAAAGCAGATGGTATTGTGTTTTCTTTCCAGGCAAGACCATTCAGTCCACCAAAAATCTCAAATGCCAGTCCACCTCCCGCTGCCCCCTTGGCTCGTGCAGAGAGCTCCTCCTCACTGTCTTCCACTGCTTCTATGAGTGCTGCTAATACCCCCACTGTCGGTAAGTGTCAGGACTCGGCAACACCCTATAGGCCCTGAACAGTCTGTGGCCATGTTGTGATAGACATCACATGCTTGTGCTACAATTGCTTTTTGTTTGCTTTGTATTTTGCTTGCCAAGTATAAGGGTTTTATATTCAACGCTTGAGCGTTTCTGCTTATCTTGTCTTTACCACTTGTCTCAGTTAATGTTTTTCTACAGGGAAGTGTTACTGTATCTTAGACTGATGTCAGCGGGAAATCAGGCACTATCACAGAAATTCGCTCATAACCCTTGACCGTTGTCATTTATGTAACTACTGAAAAGTACAAAACATAGTAGCTCAGTAGTGAAGGTGAATCTGTTTACTGAATAGAATGCCCTTAGTTCAGGGGTCTCAGGGGTCTTCTTGGTCCTGGAAATCCCCAGTCCAATTAGTTTTGTAGATCACCTGTTTCTAAAGATTGGCACCGCTGTTAATATATCGATCAAGTAATCAGTTCAGAGAACTGTGGTCCTTAAGAGCTGAAGAGGAGATTTTAGTCCTAAAATAATCACTAAATTAATTTAACAAATCACATAACACGAGGCTTAATTTATCACAATTGATTCATTTTATGTCTTCTGAAACTAGTGATTTAATGGTAACCTGTCAGTCCTCCTGGACTGGAGCTCTCCTTAAGCAGGCTTGGAGATCCCTTCCTTCAGGAACTGTTTGTGAAATTTGCCTTTTTTATTTAGTTGGAAAATAAAGTGATATACAGTACCTGTATCTACATTCAGAAGATCAGGTACTGCATTTGTTAAGTGTTCTTCATTTCAAGTAAAGAGCTGTGTGTATTTTAATTGTACACATTTCATTTGCTGTTTTGAAGACAAACAGTATCTCTGTCATTTGTGCAGTGTATTCTTGAATATGAATTTAGCTTAATCTCTGTTGATTTTACATGACGTACATCTTTAGGGAAAGTACATTTTGATTTCAAAATTGCAGGCCTAAATAAGGGCATACATTCCCTGAAGAGAAACATGCCACATGAGTGTTGGCAAGTTTTGCTACAGGATATTTCTGTTTGTATTGTATTTTGCTTTTGTTTTGTTTTTGTTTTAATAATAAAGAGGATGATGTGTTCATTGGGAAACTGCCTACTTTTGAAAAGCGCTGTGAAACACCAGCAGGTACAGTAATGGAAATTATTTTTGAGTACTAACGATCTGCTGATGCTTGCGATGTGCTCTAACTTCTAACATCTGTAAAAAATTCTCTCTTGGAACATCTTATAAACTCACTGATGCCGATGTTGAACTCACTAGTACTATTTGGAAAAAAAAAGATTATTATAATTCTTTTGCCTGGTTTGTGATTCAGGTAAATTGTAATTTGATACAATTGTGTTTAATCTTAATAAATGATCAGAGAACAATGTTTTTTTTATTTTGGACACAGTATCTTGTTAGACTTCTGTGACATGCCAGAAGATAATTTTCCAATTAGATTTTTTGCCTTTTGTATACTATTATTCATTTTTTTTTGTATTAAGTTATTATGAGTTCTTATCACAGGTGGCGAATCAGCTGGTTTTCCCTTGAGCAAACCGCTTTACCCAGATTGCTCCAGCAATCCCAGCTGTCTAAATTGATAACAAAATTATTTTTCCCATTCGTATTAATTGTAATATCTGTAAGTCACTTTTCATGAAAGAATCATAGGTCAGCCTTGTATTCTGTGGGATGTCATTGTGTTTAGACATAATTTCAAGATTTTGTAAAGCTCCAATGCAGGGAATATATGAAAAGATGGGAATGGTGACAGCTTGTGTACAGGGCTGATGCCTTCTCTCTGTGGTGTTCCTTCAGAGAGATCCAGAAACACCTGAATAGTACCCATGTACAGCAGAGCATTTATTAGAGCAATTTGAGTGAATTATTTGTTGAAAGGTACAGCAGCAGCATTCTGTCCAGAATTTGAACCTACATCCCTTCAGAAGTAAGTCCAGAGTCCCAACCATTACTCCAAATTTCATCAGGCATTCTAAGGAGAGAGAGTGTCAAAGCAGAGCCCTCACAAAAGTGAGCTTTGAATAAGATTAATGGCTGTCTTGACTGCTGTCATGAGATGCATTTTCAAAATACAGTATGCAATATTCTTGATATGTTGTGCTTGTTAAATGTTTTTGCATTTCTGAATTTTTCTCAATGATTGTGCTGCAGTTGCAAAATGTCATTCTTTAACCTTTTTATCTGTTTCTTCCCAATATCTTTGCAGTATTGAATATGTGTATATATCACTGCATGACCTTATTTACTGCCTTTTCATTTTCTCTCTATTAATGGCTTATTTTTTTACAAGTGACTATAATCACACAGTTTGTGATTCAAAAAGCTTTTCATTATACACTGTGTAGTTTGGTATATATTTGAGTGTCACATTTTGGGTCATTTTTAAGGTATGGTATTGGGTATGATAATAATTTCCATTCCCATTTGTGTTAAAAAGAACAGAATGACTACATACTGTATACTATTTACGATTTTTTACAACATAAATTCTACTTTCAAACACTTGGCAACAACCTCCTGTCATTAAACAGCCCGGGACAGTTTAATCTTAGTCCTTCTCCTGGTGTGTATGAAACATGGCAATAAACCGCAATCATCTGAAGTTTCCGAAATTGTATTTGTTATTTAAGAAAAATGCCAGAATTAGAGGGTTTGTGGATGTCTTTGAAAAAGATAAAACGGTTGTGATAATAAACGGCTGTGAGAACAAGTCCAGAGTCCAGAGCATGCTATTCAAAGTAATTAGAGGTAGCAGTGCTGGAGAGTGATCACATATGGTTTGCAGCAGACTAACTTAGTATCCTTTGCAAAAAGGTCAAGCATGTTTTTTTAACCAATTAACGTGAATGTATTGTACTTTGTCTCCCCATCAGGAACATCTCGTGGTCCCAGCCCAGTCAGCCTTGGGTCTCAGGATTCGTTGCCCATTGCCGTGGCGTTCACAGAGTCGGTTAATGCCTACTTCAAGGGGGCCGATCCCTCAAAGTAAGTTTCACATGGCTGGTTCTCTTAATGGAGAATAAAGAGAGCAGTTTAAGATTGCTGCGTTTCAGGGCCAAAGAATTAATTAATCAAAGAATGTTTAAGGGCCGAAGAATGCCTGGCTGGGATGTAGCTCTAACCAGTAGTGTGGTGGTCAATGGAAAAAGGGAGGGAACTCCCTGGGTTGGGCTGGAGGCCAAACGTTGGCATTTTGGGAACGTGGGCAGGTCTTTGTTGCTGTTTTTAATTGGATTCTCAGGACATCAGCGGCAAACATAACAGCCATTCAAACAGATTTGTGGCACAGAGACACTACCAAAACTTGTTTTGGGAATCGAAAAATGTAGAAGAATCCGCATATCAAAATGTACCCAATATGTTATTTTTTATAAAGCTTTAAAACTAGTTGTAGCCCTTTCAATATAGAAATAAATTAATGTGCTCAATGCAAATAATGTGTCTGTTTTTTTTTTCTTTGAAGAACAAGCAGAGACACAAGAGATGCCTGTGAAATTGTGACTGGGGACACCCAGGGCTTATTAACAGTACATGTTCAGAGAGCTTGTGAAGAAAAGACCAGACCTTTTTAAACTAACAGCACCTAGGGTTTTATTAAGGGATTTAACTTAAATTCCTTTGATAGAAGCAGTTATAAAATGAGACCTTTATAAAAGGTGCTGATAAACAAATAGCCTGTTTATTTGTAACTTTCCCAATAAAGTGCTATTGGATTTTTGCCTGATATTTTTTTTTCTCTGACCAGCAATTTTTTTTTGTAATGTCGTTCAACCCAGCGTAAAGTAAAAAGCTTAATGTGTTTTTAATGTAATGTAATTCTGCAGTAACTGATTTCTGGACATTTACAGTACTGTGTCATTGTTGGAATACGTTGGGGTTTTGTTTTTTTCTTAACAGGTGCATTGTAAAAATTACCGGAGATATAACAATATCCTTCCCCAGTGGCATTATCAAGATTTTTACCAGCAACCCATCTCCAGCTGTCCTGAGCTTTCGATTAAAGAATACTATCAAACTTGAACAGATTCTTCCTAACCAACAGCTTTTATACAGGTAAATTCTTAAGTCTTTAATGTGTACATATGATATGAAGTCATCTAAAAATGAAAGAATATAAGAATGGTTGCAGGGGTTTGGTTTTCAATTAAAAACAACATTTTTCATAATGCAGTGATAACTAGATGTACACAGACATGTTTGCTTAAAGCATGACAGTAAAGCTTATTAATTTTGCTTATTAACATAGAGTAACTGTTAAGAAGATATGACTTTAAGAAATGTAAACTTGTTTCAAACCCACAATTGGGCATTTAAAATGTCTGAAACATTTCTATCATAGAATATAATATAGTATATTCTAAAAAAAAATCAGCTAAAAAAGAATTAGCTGTTCAAGACAGGAGGTGAAATAGGCATGAAGAACAAATTCTTTCAGAGTATCTTCTGTCTTGTATTCACTGTAGTGCTATGTTGTGACTATACCTTCTCCTGCGAATTACATTTAAACTAAAATGATCACCAGTGGGTTATAAAAATCTACTGTATGCTCGATGCCAAACGCCATGAACGAATTTCAATGGTGGCATTAGAGTTTATTCCTACTCACTAATGAGCCTTGGCACACCTAACAAAGTTATGTGTGATGCATATATTCTGAACACCAAGTCCTTCGCACCTATTTCATGAAACACATTGGCGGAGATGGCAGTGGAATGATGGACATCTTGGACAATTGTAGTCTTTAAAACTAAGATTAGGGTTTCATGTTTTTTTACCTAATCTCAACTGACAGTGTTCATCCCAGCAGCTCAGACGCAGATGAGCTCCACTGCTTGTCTCAAAAGAAAACCAACTTTAGATATTTTCTGTTCATCTTTGATTTTGTCAGATTTGTGCTACATTGAGGGTGATCTGTAAGCATGCTAAGCTTTTCTGTAACAAATTAGTCACACTGGTGCAGACGACCACTTAATTCTTAATATTGCAGTGATGTTAACTGTTTCTTATCTTAATTTAAAACTTTTTGCAAGGGCTTGGTCTGTTTCTTTAGTGTACACTGTTATTAAACATTTTAGAATATTGCTTAAATTTTCAAGCATTTAAGAAAACATTGAAATGTTTGGAGAAAGGATGTCTCAAATTATTTAGAGTTTGATACAGTGTGTTTAAAGTTAAAAAGGTAAAGTGCATAGAATTTAGCCTTTGAAAAACATATTTCTTTTTTATGGAAGATCTGTCTGCCTGCTTTAGGTCATTCTCCAGTCTGCTTAAAAACAGTGTGCGTGATTACGTGATTATCATTTATGATTTAATATGCAAGTGCTAATACAGGGTCCCTCTTGCAATGTTATTACTGCTATACAGAGCTGGAAAAACAGCCGATAACATGATACGACGTTCATTTTTGCATGTGTTTGTGTTTTGTAGTGATCCCTCACAAAGTGATTCCAGCACCAAGGACTTCTGGATGAACATGCAAGCTCTCACAGGCTACCTCAGGAAAGCAGCTGAGCAAAACCCGTCTGCCTCTTACTATAATGTGGACATCTTGAAATACCAGGTAAACAGAAGCAGTAATCTCTTCGCATTTACTTTACTTGAATGGACAGTTCCTCTGAATGCATGGGCTCAGAAAACTACATCGTATCGTCTGCAAACAAGCCCAGCAATTCCTGCCTGAAGCTTGCTGTATACTTTAGTAAAGTTTTCTAAAATAGTTTGCTGAAAATATTGTTGAATATTATTGAACTAACAATATTCTAACTGTAAATATTAAAATAAAAATATAAAATGAAGCACCTACATTTCTTTAATTATGCATGGGTAAGCCCTCAAAAATGTTAGTTGGAAGTACAAGATACTTCAATGAAATTACCGTTCAAGATAAATTAATTAGAATGACTTTATATGGGCAGGTATTTTAGTCATTTTCAATCATTCCATCAATATCTAACCATTATGTTTGTAGCAAAACGTCAGGAGCAAGATGGGTTTGAATTCCCAGCAGTCCCGTCTATAAATACGGTCCTGTAAATGAATATGTTCCAACATTTCTTGCCCGGTTTTCTCCATCCTCACTTCATCATCACCAATTCAGCTAAGCCTTGTTAGGCAGAGGGGTTGTTACAATCTAATTGTCCAGGATACGCAGGTACTCAAACTTAAGCAGGTACAGCCCAAAGATCACAAACGAAAAGATCTGACTCGGTTTGCTCTCCATTGCAACCCCAGATAATTGACATGAGTAGGCAATATAAGTGTTGTAGCTAATCCATCTCATTTACATTTAGCAATCCTCATTGGCTCTTTGTCAGGTGTTCCTTCCCATTAGCATTGTTAATTCTGCTTTACACATCTATAAAGCTAAAAACGCACCTTTTTTTTCTAAATTTTCAGTAGGATTTTGAGTTTCTGAATAAAGAATGAAACTCATTGAAGGAAATGGGTAGCACAGTGCAGAATAACACTTTTTTGAAGGCATGTATGTATCTAATGTCTTTTATTATGTTTTACAGGTTTCTTCAAATGGAATCAAGTCTACTCCGCTGAACTTGGCAGTGTACTGGAAGTGCTCTCCTGGCACAACAGATGTCAGAGTGGATTACAGATACAACCCAGAGTCGATGCTGAGTCCTGGCATTTTGTCCAATGTGCAAGTCTTGGTGCCAGTTGATGGTGGAGTTATTAATATGCAGTCTATTCCAACAGCAATTTGGTAGGCTGCATTCCTTTTCAGGCTGACATAAAGTTATTTACACCATTTCTGTCTGCATTCTCTAAGTATAGTACCTAACAAAAGCAGTTTCATGTTTGAGTCTTCTCTGAGGTGAATTATTTGTAATGTTGTATTACGACATGGCATTTGTGGGCAGCAGAATGACATGGAAGTTAGCACTGCTGCTTCCCAGGCTTAGGTCCTGGGTTCAGCTCACGTGGAATTTTGCAAGATACTCTGGTTTCCTCCCACCTTCCAGAAATTCGCTGGCAAGAATAAATGCTGGCAGGTCTCAAACTCGTCCCTGTGTGCTCATGAGTATGTTTGTCCTGGAATGGACCGGCTTCCCGTCCATGGTATAGTCCTGCTTTGTGCACAGAGCTTCTGGGAGAGGCTCTGGGTTACAGTGATACTCTCCAGGAAGAAGCATCTTTCTGTTAATGGATGGACAGATTTGGCATTTTTTTTTATTTTAAAGTAGTCCTCTTAAAAGTATTTGCAAATGTATGATTTCTTCAAGTTGACTCGGTACAAAATGTAGAAAATGCCACATTCTGCAGCCAGGAGAGCCAGGGAGCCAGAGTTAGTGATGAGACAGTGGTCATGCTGTTGCAATCTAAGGACTGGAGTAGTGTAATTTAGCATAATTGAATGAAACAGACACTGAAACAATAATATAAGTCATAGTAATCTGATACATATCAGCACAACTTTGATTAATAGAAAAAGTGAACTTGTGAAATAGGCACTTGGGCATAAAAATGTTGGGGGTTTTCCCAGCACAAAAAACTAGAACAATTTTTGTTTAGGTTTTACATACATTGCACAGGATCTTCCTATTATTTAGTGCACTGGATATCTTTATGTCATCAGGGTGACCTGCTATATTTCTTTCATTTATTTGGTCATTTTAATACATTACTGGGAATGGAAAGTAACAATTTTGACTTTAGAAACTTTAAGAGGTAGGCAAGATGACTAGAGAAGGAGGGATTAGGATTATGAATGTGAAGTTCATTTAACATACACATTATACTTCAATATGTGCTAGTCTTTCTCATCTGGCAAAATACATTTCTAACAAATAACTAAAGAAATGCTTCTTCCTACTTTTTTACTCTTTGATAACCCTTAACTTGGACACCTGTAGCCTTTTTTATTTTCAAAAGCTTAACGAGTTGACTGGTAATTGAAAGTGCATATTACTCAGCAGTCAAGATTATCATGGAGGAACAGAGAATTTTGCAGTATCCAGTATGTGTTGACTTTGGTAACATTAACACTTGGTATATGTTATATCTGTTATATTAAAACATTGTTCATATTTCATAACAGGAGTGCAGAGCAGAACAAAGCCTTATGGAAGTTACAAGAAATCTCAGAGAAAACTGAGAACGAAGGTATGTAATAAAATCAGCATGAAAACAGTTTTGGAAAATATTGAACAAATGCAAATATGTATGACTGTAAGACAGAGGAGCCTGATGCACTTAATTGCCTTGTTTTACTTAATCTGCCTTATCTTTTAATAATGTTCTGCTGGTCAGATGTAGAGTTAATTAAATCCTTAACTAGAAGTTGATCTTCTTATTATTCCTAACCATATGGTTTCTATCATTTGTGAAAACTTGTTTTTCAGGTTTTCCTAGTGTGAACAGTAGTAATACCTTTATGATCAGTATTTTTTAGATGTTAGGCATTCTGCAATGATAATAATTGGGCTATTTTTTCAAGTATCACGTTTCTCTCCGATTTGTGCCAACTTGTTTGCAGTATTTGATACCTTTTTAGGTTTGATGGAATTTAAACAGTCTAGTACAGTATGTGACATATTAAACATCTAAAAGCAGAATTAAAGAGAAGTCAGCAATGGGGTTTTAGAATACTCTAGTGCCTGTGAAAGTAATTAATAAAAACGCTACAGCAACTGTGTTTTACTTTTTATAGGTTCAGGGAGCCTCAGGGCAAAATTTGATCTTTCAGAAGGACCTACTAACCCTGCCACACTTGCAGTGCAATTTTTAAGTGAAGGAAATACTCTTTCTGGAGTAGATCTGGAGCTTGTTGGGAGTGGCTATAGGCTTTCCCTAACTAAAAAGAGATTTGCTACAGGTAAGATGTTTTCAGTTTTCTGTTCATGTGTCTTCTGAGAATTATAGTTCATACAGTAGTTCTGTTGCTTACTTTTGAGAAGTGAACTTTTCTTAAATTACAGTTAGAATTTAAATTTACAAATGTTCATCACTGGTTTAATTAAGTCAAAAGTAAGGTTTGTTGTATTACTGCACATTAAAATTTGCCCTCTGCTTAATCATTTGTAGTTGTAATTTTAAAATGATTCGAGCATACCATCTCACTGCAGGATGACAGTGTTGATTGATAGAAATTGGCAAACGTCTCAAACCAATAATTGCTTCCTGTCTGCCAAACATTTCTTTGTACAGTATTGGTGCTGAGACTACAGTAGGCTAAATATGATCTAGCTTATTAATGTTCCCACATTCTCAAAATAAACATTTTTAAGTAATCACTGCAGTCACTCTTTAAAAAGTTATGGGGACCTCAGTCAAGATTTCGATGATGTTGGCCAAACAATTCTTCAACAATCCATTATTATCTGTCAGCCGTTTCCAGGAAAGTTGTGACCCTTAGCTGTGAAATGAGCCTACTCACTTTTGCCTTAACCATAACAGTATGCCCTTTTTTTTAAACTGATTAACAGAACAAATTAATATCTAGAAAATATGCATTGAAAGATATTTTGTTAAGAATTGAAGATACCTTGTGTCATGTCTATGAGGAAATATTTCTTTCCAAAATATGTCTTTTGTTTAGTGGCATTTGAAGAGCAAATTCAAATTCTTTTTCTTTATTTTCCAGGACGATATATGGCAGACTGCTGATGCTGCAGGAATGCTTTGTTCCGAGAAGCACAACTGAAACTTTCCGTGCTATTTTTGTTGTTTTATCTTGTTTTGAGAAGGCGGCGGCTTCCAGTAAGAAATCTGAAGGGTTTGGCAATAACTTTTTTTTATTTTACATTTTTGAAAATAACTTTACATTAATTAAATGCACCTTTTTGGAAGAAACAATATTTTTACTACATTAAATTAGCACTGATATGATTTTGAACACTTGAAAAAAAAAACAGAAAACTTGGGCTGTCAGGACATTTTGAAATTCAAACCAATTAAGTACACTTTTGATTTATTCAGGCTTTTATAAAGTCAAAACAATAGTATTTGTTTCGTATGTATAGTTAACAATATGTGTAGTAGTGATACTGTATATTGGATGGCTATAAATTTTAAAACCCTGCACTAATGATCTTTGCTGCCGAGCGTTAAAGGGTTTTTTTTTATGTATACCCTGCTTTGCCTCCAATATATATATTGACTTTAACCATATAACTAAACTGAAACAATAGAATGAATAATTACAGTTAGAAAATAATGGAAACCTGGCCTTGATCTTCAATGTTTCAGCTGCATTATATTGACTTATGTAGAAAGGCTCAATTCCAAATCTGTGGATTTAAAAAAAGTCAAGGTAAGAGCATGGTGTTATTACTGATAAAATGTGCAATGGTTCAATATAAGCTCTCAGAATGGATTTACATTTTTGGAATATGTACATTAATGGTGACTATATTAGAGACTGTTAGAAAATATCCGGTCATTTGTTTTTACTAAACAACATGACTGCATCGGTGCCTCTTTTTTTAATGTTTCTATTCTGTGAATCTTAATGTGCCTAATTTTCCGAGTTTTCGAATACTAATATGACGTTTTTACTTCTAATGCAGTATAAGAGCACAACATGACTTTTGTGCATACCAATTCTTTTATACTCTAATTTTTATTTGGATGCTGAAGGGAAATGCAGGCTACTTGCTTGGAGTTTGAAATTTCAGCATGTTGAAGGCACATATTTGTCCTTACAACAGCTAATGTGGTCAGTGGTCTTTTGAATTATAAATATGTTTTTTTGCGACTAGGCAGCTTTGGCTGTTTTTCAGTTTCTGCCAATGATTTTCATTAATCAAACAAGGCTGAGCCAAATATCACTGGCCCTACTTATAATTTTGTTCCATCAAATTGAAGGTACTATCTTAGATCATATAAGATGTATCTCCATTAAAGCATTACAAATACTTATTGTGGGACAGTATATAATATGAACATCAAATTAATTAATTTTTGTATTTAAATAGAAAACTATTTGCTAAAAGTAACCCACAGGCAAATTCCAGCTTTACTCTGTTGTAATATTTTTGTTACAAAAAGGGTAATGCTTACTTTTAAATTTTTCAGTTTTGCATTCAATTATTAATCTAATTGATGTTTAATTGTGTTTACTTGTACACAGTTTATTAAATAATGTAGCACAATCCCAAAAAATAAATGTTTTGCATTTAAGATGAGAAGAATTGAATGAAACCAAGCAAGAAGCATTGACTGTATAGATTTTTGTGTGCACCACTGCTTGTTTGTCTGATGTTGTCCAGATGTAAAATGATTAATATGAAATACCTCTAGAACGTAATCGTATTGCAAGTTGTAAATGATTTCATTGGGGAAATTAAATCATTATTAGCACTGTTAAGACACAAAAAATGAGCTCTGAAAGTAATGAGATGATATGTGTTGATGCACAAAATGAAAGTATGGTCAACAACTGTATCCCCACCTTACATTTTGTATTTTTTAATTGTGAGGTTAGAATGAAAGGCAATATTTTTTTTCAAACTGTGTATGGTTTTCAAGCCACTACAGGAAGATGTTATCGATGTTGTTGTTGGTGTTACAGTAGTGGTGAACCGCAAGCACGAGATGTAGGAAAAGCATTATAGCGTGTAATAAATTTGAATGCTTGTGTCCTTCTTAATGAAATAACAGATGGAAGGATCTCACCCCCATATGATGAATACCTTTTCTGATCCTAAGAATAATTTTTGTAACTTTTCATTAACCAGTCCAAAGGCAGTCTGTCTTTAAGGACTGTTTTTCTTTTCAGTCAGCGGTAGCAAATTAAGAAATAGACCAGTTGTCTCCAGGTATTTATTTATACACTGTTTAATTTAATGTGATTATAACGTTTCTATGCCATCTACAGTGCTTCCAAACACAGATTGTCAACAGTGGTCTTTTTCAAGAAGTCAACCTGTATAGACAACAAATAGCTGTTGTGTTTTCTGTGTTTGAAGGCACTCTGTGGTTACTTCTTCTACCCAGAGACAAACAGAAGTAAAAAAAGGGCATCTTAAAACAAATTGTGAAACGCTGAAGGCCCCCTAGTTACGGTTTTGCATTTTTAGATAATTGAACCAACTTTATCATTTGAAAGCCGTTGTTACTGACCTATGAAGTCTGGAGCAGAGGATGATCTGTGATGGCTTTCTCGAATAATTGAAGAAGGATTTGTGCATGATGATCTCCATTTTGATTGATGAAGATATTTATTTTGATTGAATAAATATATTTTTTTCAGTAATTCCTAACAGGCATGGAACCTAGTTGAAATGACTTTTGAAATACTTAAGGGGACACACAAGAGGTGTTTCAAAAGACACTTTTCCACTGGCTGCTGTGTAAGATTATTTTACATCTTTATTATTTTATAAGATTTAAATGGTAGTGTTAGTGAACACATGTCTTCAAAGGGAAAGCTTTTTTCTTCAACCGCCTGGTATGTGGTCAATGTAAAATTGAGTCACAAAAAGCACACTCAGCTTTTGTTTTGGGTTTTAGCTGGAGTTAATCTGTAGTTATTGGAAGAAAAACCTAATGACCTGTTCGTTGTAAATATGAGGTTTGGGATTAAAGTCCATTTAAAGCCACTTTAAACAATAGGGAGCGAACTAAATGAATGTGCAGCTGTAGCATCATTGCCGAGGGATGACTTGGTATCTGAAAATGCAAAGTCCACTGGGAAGGCCGCAGCTCTACTATGTACAGCGTTGAAGTATAAGTCTACAGGAACTTTATATACTCTGTATATTTAGCGAGCTGGTTCTTGCTTCCTTATACCAAGATATCCTTTCTAGCTGCCACTAAGACATCAGTTAAATTTTCCTTGGGAATTGGAGCTTTTATGAAAAAAACCTTTGGTTGTATATGGAAAAATGTAATCAAAAGGTTTTCTAGTAGATAAAAATCTGTATATTTAAACAATTTTTCATGAAATGTAAATTTTACAAAATCTTTGCCACTTGTCTTCACTTTATAATTCGATGTGCCTGTAATAAATGTGTAATATATATACATATATATAAATACTTCTCAACTCTGTGTCCTGTGCTCATTTTCAAGTTTTTTTAATGTGCCATGTAAGCAGCATTGCAAGGTGCTAGGGCACCTAGGGCATCCAATAGCATATCCTGATGACTTTCAAGGGGCATGAATTGTGCAGCAGAAGATCTTATATTTCCACATTTTCAAGTATATTTACTGCTAAGGGTGCTACAGAGCAGACATAACTGGCAGTTATAACTAGGAAACTGGATGTAATTTAAATGGTTTACTCTGATTTATATGGCCATTAACCTTCTCATATGAAAATGCAACAGTGTCTTTCTAGCTGGCGTTGTAGTTTAATGTTATGTCATTGGTTAATCCTTCTTTTTAGCCAAAACAGCTTTGCATACAATGCAACCTGTCATGGAACTATAGCAGTACATTTGAATTTAAGTATGTCCTTTAAGTGCAAATGTTGTCCAGAACTTGATTTACAAATAATAATTATCCATCCATTTTGACAAACTGATTTATCCTGACACAGCTGGTACGGGGCACAAGAAGGGACAACACATTACATGAGACATCACTCCTTTACAGGGAACACACACATATACTGTATAAGGGAGACTACCAATTACCCTGAACACACTGAACACTCCTGGGAGTGTGGGAAGAAAAACTATAAACTTCTGTCCTTCTACCCTTCTATCCTTCTTAACCACTTTGTGGATAAAGCATTTCATTGCCGACAACACCACTGTGTGCTGTTCTGTTCGTGCGTTGATAAATAACCCTTGATTGATTGAGCTAAGGGAAACCCATATGGTTACATGGACATGGGTCAAATATGTAGACTTCCCACAGAGGGAGACCCACTCCAGAATCAAATCCCGGACCCCAGAGCTTTGAGGCAGAAGCACTAACGTCCGAAGATACTCTTCCTTTTCAGTATCCTGACAAGCTTACTAAAGCATTTTAAATGGGCTAAGGTCACCGAACTGTCAGAACCCGCCCAACCATTTCAGAACCCTGTTGTGTGTTTTTGTTTTTTAATTAAGGCTGTCTCCACATATATTTAGGGTCTTCATCAGGTTTAAAACTAAACCTTCACTGACAAATTGCCTTCTTGAGGACTTTGTAAAAGCACCCGTTCTTGTTCCATTATTCAGAATTATCATTTACTTTTTTACCAGCAAAACAGCCTCAGATCTTCCCTCTATCTCTGCTTGCTCCTCTACAGCTCGCATGCTAAAAACAGCTCCCCATTCAAACCTCATAAGTAAATGTCAGTTAATAAGAAGAGATTACACAGACAAGAAAAATATTACAATATTTGCCTTTACTGGTAAATAGCCATGTTTCTATTTTAATTTTTGTGTGGAGTAGAGTAAGGTCTTGATATCTGCAAATTTAACATTCACAAATTACTAAATTTTCAATTTTCTGTAAAAACTACATTTCAGCATTACTTATTAATGGTGCTTAAATAATGATTACTTAATTAGGGAAGTATGTAAAAATGTCCAAGTCTGATGATTAATTATTATCCCTATGGCGATTCAAATGGTTGGGAGGTTGTGAAACCAGGAACACTGAAAAGGTCAGGGTCCAATACCACTGCATTTATTTTTTGAAGTCTATAAGTAATTTAAGCCTTTTAATGTATTTGTAACAATTTTGTCCACATTGTATAACACGCTGCAGTGTTTTTTAGAAGGTGCTACCATAATAAACATTTTGAATTTATATTTTGTTCCTTTTGCTACCTGCATGTAATGCTCTGCACTTGTGTACTTTTAAACACCATCTGCCAGGTATTTCTAGCCTTGAATTTAATTTGTGTTTTTTAAACCCTTTGCAAGTTCTACCTCCTGCGTTAGTGTTTTCTGCTGACTAGTTTACTTACTGTACCAGAATTTAAAGAATTCAATCATCAATCATTCAATCAATAAATCATTCAATTTATTAAAGAATAAACTCAGTCCAAGATATAAATTAAACCAGAAGGTAAGGTACTTTATTTATATTGATGTGTATTAATGCATCAGGCAGTTGTTTCCCCATAGACTTTTATTCCTGCCACAGATGTTGCATTGAGCATATCCCCTTTAAGAAAAGCGGTGATCCTAATATAGACACCTGTGGTACGCCACTAGTTATGTACTGCATTTTGAGTATTTACCCCTTATGTCTATTCATTAACCAGTTTTCTGTTGCATTCAGTCCCAGTTTGACATTTAAAAGCAAGACCAGCGGTTAGAAATCGTATTTCTGAGAACACGTGTGAAAACATTGCAACACAAGAAAACAACTTTGAGCAGTTACGGTTGTGCTGCTTTCTGTATGCAATGCTTGGAAGATTTTGAAATCTGCCTCCGTGACATTTAAAAGTGGCTTCCGGAA
Source organism: Atractosteus spatula (assembly GCF_055471065.1). Lineage (NCBI taxonomy): Eukaryota > Metazoa > Chordata > Actinopteri > Semionotiformes > Lepisosteidae > Atractosteus > Atractosteus spatula. The sequence continues at coordinate 53,075,357 of NC_142708.1, read as the reverse complement.
AAACTGGTGCCTAGTGGGCCTAGTGTGAATGCATGTCTTCATTTGGTCTATCTTCCCTGCAGTGGACTGGCGTCCCATCCAGGGCATGCCCTGCTTTGCACTCATTGCTTGTCAGAATAGGTTCTGGCTCCCCCAAGAGTTTGAATTGGAAAAAGTGCTTTGAAAATGGATAGATGTGTGCTTTACAATTACATTGTGATGGTTACCATTGTGATAAGGCCAAATGCAACCAGCCCTTTGAATTCATAAATGATCCAGATTACAAAAAAGGAGACTGGGTCACAATGCTGAACTCCAAAGGCCAACTCGGTCATCTTCACTAGTTGTTGTGCCAAGTTATTTGTCATAAAAGGTACAGGATTGTGTATTTCCTCCACAGCCAGTAATAAAAAACATTACCCTTTTCCCCCCAAGGTGGCACACATCATATTTGGAGAAAAATATGAACTTTAGTGCTACTTATTTCTATGTTTATGTAGTACATGTGGTTGTCTTTTTAAATAACCACAATAAAAGAAATGGGTAATGTCTCCTTCCTTCCTCCATTACATACAATGTCAAAATAGTTTTTTTTTAGTGGCAAGGATCGCTTTTAAACCAGTAAAAATCCTCCTGGGTTTCTCTTTTCATCTTCTGGCTGGTGACAGCACAAGAAAGGACCGATATGAAACACATGTTACGCAAACAAAGTCATTGTAATATCATTTGACAGTTTAAAGGAAGGGAAAATATCAGGGCTCATATTGTGTTCTGTAAAAGGAAATCTGCCTTGATCTGCTGTATATTTTCGCACGGGGGATAAATTGTTGGAACCGCACGATGCCAATTTTTACAGGATTTTTGGAAGTGGAACAGGGGATTTGAAAAACACCTTCACCAATGCTGTTTTTGCACACACCGATCAAATCCTTTATTGACTATCGCCAGATTCCTGTTGCTTTTTTGTTCTGAGCAAAAACCTTTTGGAAATGGCTGTGGTCACACAGCTGCCCAATAGACAGTTCGGCTGTTGTCTTAGGTGTGTTTGGAATGGGGTATTAGAAGCCAGATCTCCTGCTGGGGTTGACTTAACTGGAACATGCTTCAAAACTAGGAGCTCTGGAGAGAAGCAGTCTAGTTATCGAGAGGATGGATGAATTCTACTCAGTTAGAAAAATGTGCCACAGGGACCACTTCTTTCCAGTCCTCCTGCTGGAGGGTGATATGAGCTGCTGAAGCCCTTGGAAACGTAGCGTGCAAGGAGAGAAGCTCTGTGCCTGTGAGTTGGGTTCATTTGGCTCTTGTTAAGTTCAAAGAGGGGGAGGGGGGAGTTTTGTTGCTGTGAAATAAAAGAAAGAGCAACATCTACAGCTCCCCAGTGTGCTGAAAGTCATACAACATTTATTGTTTAAATAAGACCACTTTTGGTTTTTCTTCTTTTTCGGCCTTGGCACATGATTCTGAGCTGCAAGAGCTCATATAAAGTATGAGGAACACTCATTATAAGCCCCCCTCTCACTATAAGTAGGATAACGTGGAAGGAAAATAATACTTAGAATAACTGTTGCCACACATAAGCTATTTAAATATCATATTCAGTCTTGTTTAACATATTTGACTGCATGGAGTTTCAAAAAAGTGCCAGAGAGCAGATCTTCTGGATTCAGTAATTGGACGTACTGTAAGGGATATTAGCTAGGGAATGGAAAAACAACTAAATCCCTAGTTTTGACCATCATTGGCTATACCAATGCAGTATAATTTATACCACTTACGCATCACTCCTGATAGTTGCTTGTGGGGGCCAAACATTTGCAAGGTCTTTGTAATAATGAAATAATTGTTGAGACAGAGTTAATTAAAACTGAAATCACAAAGGTAATTCCAATATATTCCTCAGTATTAGTCTGCTTATTTTAGTTATATTACTTATGTGTTATGACGAATAAGAAACATCATATAACTGCAACACATTCACAAGGGTATTAGAAAAATGGCAAATTCTTTTTTTACAGGTACACTGACATTTTATTGAACACAGGTAATTTCATTCTGCTGATTAATATTTGTCAACAGGGGGTTTACTTTGAACATCAGAGGCTAGTTGCATGTGTGTCTGGCCAACACTGAAGCAATACAGGCTATTTATCTACAATACATGCTTTGCACCCAGTTTTAGGTGCTGACTTAAAGGATTCTGTCCCATTCCTCATTCTTTTATAGAGCTTGAACAAACATGTGCCCGTTCACTTGGCTCTAAGCCCTAGATGCCACATGCTGTCCCAATACATCCCAAAAATGTTCAACAGGGCTCATCTCTGATGTAAGGGCATCCTTGGTATAACTATTATATTCTCATATTCAGTGAGAATCGTTGTATTTTTTTGTTCTTTTGAGAAGCAGGGCTATTTGGTTCCTGTTTAATTTCTCTCTTGATTTTTATTGAGTTTGACAATAAACTGGTCAAATCGTCTCATCATTTGTGCTCAATCAATTCCCACTAATGGGAGGATTTGGTGCTGGTGCAACAAAGTCACCCAAATGTATCACAGGCAATCGATGATCAACTAAACAAAAATGATACCAACTACATTTTATTCATCTATCCATTTTCTAACTGCTTTATCCAATACAAGGTTGTGGGAAAGCTGGAGAATATCCTGGCGAACAACGGGCACAGGATAGGAGATACAGTACCCTTGACAGGCCACGAGACACACACACTCATACCAGGGCCAATTTTCCCAGAAACCAATTAACCCACCAGGACTGCCGGGGGAAACCCATGTAAATACAGGGAGAATATACAACCTCCACACAGATAGCACCCCAGAAAATGGACCCAGAGCCCCAGCACTGCCAAACAGCAATGCGCCACAGTGCCTCATAGATACTGTACAGTACATTTAATCTACATCCTAAATCTATTTCATTATAACATTATACACAATCCTTCAGCAAACCCTTGTATGCAAACATTTAGCAGCGCTAAATTCTATTTTATGCTCATTACATTTTAAAAGATTTTAAAATACGTACATTTGTTATGTTACGCATTTCAGGAAAAAAAAATATCCAATGTGTAAGTTTTAAAGATAAGGGGAAAAGATTGTTCAAAATATTAGATCGTTCTTGTAACTATAGACTAATTATTCTTCATTTTCCAGACTAAATAAAAAGGGAGGCTGACAAGTGGAAGAATGAAGTAGAAGGGAGAAATGTCAGGAACACACAAGGCCAACCGCAGTTCATACTCAAACACCGCAGAACAGGGAGTTGACAAGTCACTAACACAGAATATTCCCCTCTTTAACCTAAGGATACACTGTCTTCACAAGCTTCATCTTAACAGCTTGTGTAGATACAGCTCTGAAATTCAAGCTGAGAGTCAGGTTTAGTCACACTGGCGAATAAATCCTGGTTGAAGTTCAAAGGGTTTTGCGAAAATTCAAAGAAGCCCATCAAGGGCTTTTATTTTGCAGGGAACCCTCTAGTAATTCGTAAGCAAAATGGGGTTGAAGTCTCAACACGAATGAAAGTGTGATAGGGAAGGGGAAATATAAATATATATTTACTTAGAGGGATTAGATGAAGGCACGAAATGTTTAAAGATGTACACCAAAAAGCAGTCCAGTCTCAGAATCTGGAAGGCATGTTTAAAGTTCAGTTTATGGTAATGAGCATGTTAGACAAAATAAAAAACACAAGATTTATGGTGGGGATTTGTAAATGAAAATAAATCTGTTGACATGTCTTTATTGTATGGAAAAGCCTTCCTACCAACACACACACTGTGCTGCATAAAAAGACCCTTATAGCAACAGGATATTCAGCTTCTTAGAAAACGGGCTTCTGAGATTAAACTCAGATAGTTTTGTGGATTGGTAAATTAAAAAAAATCCCAGTTCTGTTATCATTCTAAAAACCTCATTAGCTTCTCCAAAACCTCTTCTCCAGCTGCTGTCTTATCCCATTTTAATGTGGCCAAAGAATTATCATGTGGGTGGTGAAAGAAAACTGATTGAATCTTGAAAACCCTCCTTTGATACCACCCAGGATAGTGATTCTGGCTGCAGATCACAGTTGTGTATGTCCTGCTCTGTGTTGATCCCCTACAGAAATGCAAGTAACTATTCCCAGAGTTGTGTGACAAGGAGGGTATTAGTTTCTTTAGCTCTGTCAGGCTACTTCTGACCTTTATGGGCAAGGCTGACATTCCTTAATTATACTGTTCTGATGTTATTGCAGTATTTGCATTCTATTGCTTTCCATTCTGATCCCTGACAGATCTGATAAACTCTGGAAAGTGCCAATTTCAAGCTTAACAATTAAAGAACCCAATAATACAAGTGGAAATTCAGAGCAGGGACATGCAGGACTGAAAATGGGAGGCACTTTTTTACTCAAAGGGCCTTGTGATTTTGGAACAAACAACACAGCTGTAATTGTGAAACTGACTCACTGGCATCCTTCAAGAAACAGCCTGATGAAACTCTGGAAATGATTAGATACTGGTAACCAAATGAGCAAGAAGGGCCAAATAGCCTTTCCTTGGTTTTATTCTTTCCGGTGTTTTTAATGTCTTTCTTTTTTGCATTAGTTCTCAATACAGTTTTAAAGATGTCCATGATTCCTTGGTTCTCCTGCCTCATAAAGCCAGTGTCCTGTGACCACAGATAAAAATAGGTCATAACAGCTTTTTGCAGGACAAAGGAGAAACGATTGTCGGCATAGTTTGTTTCTAAATGACCAAACAAAGAAGAGATTCTATCAAAATGTGAGTCAGAAGCTTTTTATTCTATGTGTAGCCCTTTCCAATTCTAAATTATGTTGTAGATCACAATGATCTCAATTCTGTCACAACAGAGCCTTTGCAGATTAATCACCTTAAACAGTATTGCAGGTTTCACTGCATCATTGTCAGGTAGGTGAAGGCAGCCACTGCCTATAATAAGTCATTCACTGCTATACTTTCGGCTGCTCTGTTGCAATTGTGGTTGTTTCCTTTAGCTCTTTTCTCATTTACATTCCCAGGCATACACCTTTTTACAGTGTAACTATTGTCCTGCAGTGCTGATTGCTGTTTGGATACAGTATTTCTTTATATAATGGAATACAGAAATAGCATTTTAAAATATTCGAGGAAGGAGAATCACAACACAAAAGCGGAGTTTTGATGAAAATGAAATGTAAAGGAGAGCATGAAATGAGAGAATACTAAATGTACCTGTAGGTGTGGCAGTTTTTATAGTCTGCAATTTGATCTTTACACTTGCCTGTTTCTGTTCATGATGAACTGTACTGTCAACTGTACAGTACTGTGAAATATTTTACAAGAGTTGTATCTACTTAATCTAAATCATCAGCTCTTAGCACATGATGTGAGGCAAACTGGATAATGGTGATTTTCATGTGTTAAACAAAGTTTTATTTGTATATGACTTCGAAATCAACTAGCTGCAGCCAGGGATAATTAGAAAGGTGAACATGTTTATAGTTTGCCTAATTCCCTATGTGTTCTGCCATTAATAGCTGCTGCTATTTAGGTTTCTCAAGACACTAAAGGAGCTGTTTAAATATGTAGCTGAAAGATATGTTTCCCAAGCTGCATTTGCCTTCAAAATTAATTATATTTTTGCTGGGGTTAAAAAGATTCTTGCATTTTTCTTTCCCTTCTACTGATCTATGAGGGCATGAGCTCATTCATTTTGCACGTTAGATCTGTCTACCCACCAAATTAACAAAGTGTAAACAAAAAGGCTGTCAGGTTGTCTTTATTTTTTTATGTACTAATTTAAAGAAGAAGACATCCGAATGAACTCTAACTACAGATGAGACACACACAAGACTGAAATTAAACTGAGAGAGAACAAACTTGGAAGGGTTTAGATTCACTGCAAAAAGCCATGAATGTAGCGCTATCTTCGCTGAATTATACAATCTTTTTTCCTGTTATACTTTTGGTAATAACTATGATCATAGGAGTAATAATGTGTGATACCATGTTCAGGTACTGTAAAACAATGAGTGGTCAAATGAAATCTTGAAAATTACACGGCTTTTAGTCTTTTGGTCAGCCTCTGATTTCAGCACTTTCGAATGGTCAGATGTATAAACACACCTGACTAAATCCATTATTAACTTTATTACTGTCACTTGTAGATTATTTTGTAAATTGTAAAATTTTGAAAGATGTTTTTTTCTCAAAAAGGGGTTGAATTATTTATTTGAAGATATTTTTGCAATATTTTATTAAAAAAATGTAATTAAATATCTTTGCTTTGGTAACTCTGCAGTTAATTCTGATCTAAAAGAGACAATATTTTTTTCCTATATGAAGAACTTCATCACCTGATTCATTATTTAATAATTTTAAGTAATTTAATTTGATATTTTCTAAATCTGTACCTTTAATATTTTCAGTATGTGGACTTTATTCAGAACAAATATCATGCACTTGTACACTGTACCAATGTAACATGTTTAGAGATCAAATCCATCAACAACCTCTTACTGATAATGGCCCATTCAATGGTCTGATTAGAACCACATCGGCTGTAATATACTAAAAATACACATTAATATGAAATTGTGATTGTGTATGCTTAAATTGATTAATAATTACTATAATTATCATATGATTAATGGTTTACTTAAATATTCTTAGAATGATTCTGCTTTTTAAAGGGTTTCTTTACCTCAGATGGAGAGGAGTTCAAATACACTTCAGCTATGAGGATTGCAAAAGCTCCATAGTTCATGAAGGTTTTCCATTTCCATTTAAAGCACTTCATTTTCCACTGCACATCCTCAGTGAGGCATATTGGATGATTACGTTGCAGGTAACTGTATTTTTAAACACTTGGAATACTTCCATTTTGCATGCTAGGCTGAATGGTTCAATTCTTGTAATATGGTTTCACAGGGGTTAGTTATACTGTACTGTATAATTCAGTGTGAGATGCAATTTACAAGGTGATTCCCTGCTTGCATTCCACTGTCTGTGCATGTACAGTATGTCTATTATAACATCTTTTGCTTTCACTCTGCAGGTCTGTAGAATTAATACAATATTCTGTGTGAGATTTGGGAAGTCAGTTGAGTCAGTCATGTTACTATCCCAATTAAAACTTCACTATTTATTTCGGAATAAAGTTTATATGTTTTCTGTTTTTCTTTTTTGATACCTTACAATGGATTTATGGGTAAGAGTAGCATAGTGGGAACGTCTCTGGACTCATGAGTGGTGTAGATTTAAGTCCCCTCGAGTGAGATACGTTATCCAAGTTGCTTCAGTCACCCCAGCTATGCGAATTGGGGATTTGTCTTTGCTGGGAGCTGTCTGTGCAATAGACTCAGTGTTGAGTGTTGTGACCTGAATAGAGAAGCTACGTACCTACCTACTATAACATTATAAACAAGAGTGTAAAAAAAATTCTATGCTTTTTTGTTTCTTTCTTCTTTTTTTTTTACAATTGCAATACATACCTGTATACGAAGATGCTGTTTACAAAATGCAGGAATACAGTGTAAGATTTTCATGAAGTTATAATGTAATCAGTGTAAAGAAAATGAGGCTGCAGGTGTGCTGTGGTGATGACTACTGCATTAATAGATATACAGTACAGCATCTCTAAGAGGACAGCTGGAGGAGAGGGAGAAGTCTCTCTATAAATCAAAACTAGTATTGAACTTCAAGAACATAAAGAAGATAAAACAAGAGTTTCAGAAACTAATGACTAACAAAGGCTAAATAAGTTTAATAACTATAAATTCAATAAGATGGGAATTATAAATCAGGATTATAACACAGGATGTATGAGTAAATGAAGCTGTAGTTTTCATGGGTGATCTTAACTTATCTCACATGGATTGGGAAAACCTAATAGCAATGTCGGCATCTGAATCTTAAACGATAGACATCCCGAATGATTGCTTTCTTGCCATGTTTGGACAACACCTGCTAGAGGGGAAATGCTTAATTTAGTCTTTTCAAAATATCTAGATAATGGAAAACAAAAGTTAGAGAAGAATTAGGGATCCGAATTCATTATATGGTGTTCTTTGAAGTATATCTTTAAGCTGTACAGGTGGAGTTCAATTCAGAACTGTATAATTCCAGGGAAGCAGATCTTTTAGGAATGAAACATGAAAGGAATAAACGATGTGTAAAACGGGATAGGATATAAATGTGGAATTAGTGGAGAATGGATGGCAACAGTTTAAATAGATTATGCAGCACAGATTTAGCTCTGGAGAATGCACAACAATCAGGCAAGCTATAAGACAAAACAATTAAGAAGAATATACGGTAAGGAGAATAAAAACACTCTTTAAAACAACAACAAGTCAAAAAGAACAATATAGAACAACATGATTCAGGCTGAGATAAGACTCCATTCTAAATCATAAATATATAGAAGATGGAAAAGTTTTTCAGGTACAAGGATCACTTAAGATACTGTACATAAATTTCCAAGACCTGATGATGTTCTACCAATTCAATAAAATACTTCCAGCAGTTTTTTGAGACAAGAGTAATATGTACTGACTGGAAAATTGTTAATGTAGTATTTGGAAAAGGGATTAAGGCGATCAGAATGTTATATTGAGTTAAAAGTATACAACTTCTGCTTTTTAATTAAAGGATTTAAAAAAAATTGTACTAGGATCTAGCAAGACCTCATTTAGAAGACTCTGCACAATTTTGGTCACCAAGATACAAGAAAATACTGCTACTCTGGAATCTGTCGAGAGAAGAGTAACCACATGCATTCTTGGGGCCAAAGGAATGTCCTACACTGATGGGCTAAAAGAATTTATATTTTTTGTGTGCATTTGGGGATAGTCCCTAGACTTTGTAAAGCTTGGGGGGGGGGGGATACAAAGAGTGAGGAGGGGCCTGGAGACACTTTGTGAAGTCATCTTAACTGGAGTTTGGGAATGTACTGCTCTTTCTGTTGTCAAACCTAAAGACCGGAAAATGCTTCCTAGTCACCAAGACAACCAATATTTCTGCTACTCCACCTGCCAATTAGTGAACTACCATGACAACACAAAGTGGCAGGAAATCGGTCCCACCCATGTGCTAGTAAACCAGTACTTATTTACTTACCTGATTCCAATGGGATATTACCTGATTTCACCATTCATCCTTGCTCAGTCTTCCTCCCTCTAGTCTTGGTGCTCATTCCTGTTTTCGCTGAGTTTTTCATCTCTTCCCGGCTTCAGGTCTTGCTTGTGTTTTCAACTCTGCTTTGGATTTCCCCCTGCGCTCTGCTTGGCTTTCTCTGGTTTTGATCTGCACTCGTACCTTGAATATGCTGGATTCTCTTTTGTGCTTTTTTGTCTGTACTACCTACAAACTCTGTGTGTTTTCCAACCATGGCTGGGATTTCACATTTAGTGCCTACAACTGACATCTGTCTGCCTGCTTTGCTGCGCTCTGCACCCGAGTTCTCTTCGCTGTCTTAGATTGCTGCTGTCAGAGCAGTGATTATTACACCTACAAATGCTGTGTAGTATCTCACTGTGTAGCTGTGAGCTGGCACTCGCCAACCTAATAAAAGATCAAACTCAATTCAACAGCAAAGATTCCACCTCCTCATTCTTCTTAACCCACATAAGCACTTTTAAATGCTACAATATGTTCCAGCATTGAACAGGAAAGGCAATGCAGAGAAACTGAGTTCATAGCGTGTCCATGCAGCCTTTGATATGGTCACAGGAGGGATTAAACAAAACATGTTCTGCAGCATGGCTCATAGATGTTATTATGTGAAACGTATCCCTAGTCTCTTGTGCACACTCTGTCCATGAGGCGCTACTGAGCCCACAAGGTACCTTTTTACACATGTTTTAGAAGGTGTCCACATGAAGTTACATTTAGGAAACAGGTTGGAAGAAGGTTTTATATTCTTTGTCTGCTATTCTAAACAAGGATTATCCTTGCTTTCACACACTAATCTTGCTAAATTATAATTCTGACCTTGGCCCACTCACAGTGGCAGAAATAATAATAATAATAATAATTGCTTACACTTATATAGCGCTTTTCTGGACACTCCACTCAAAGCACATTACAGGTAATGGGGACTCCCCTCTACCACCACCACTGTGCAGCATCCACCTGGATGATGCGACGGCAGCCATAGTGCACCAGAACACTCACCACACATCAGCTATCAGTGGGGAGGAGAGCAGAGTAATGAAGCCAATTCATACTGTAGATGGGGATTATGAGGAGGCCATGACCACAGAGAGCCAGGATCTCAGTTTTATGTCTCATCCGAAGGACGGCGCCTGTTTACAGTATAGTGTCCCCACTATACTGGGGCATTAAGGACCCACATGGACCACAGGCTGAGTGCCCCCTGCTGGCCCCACTAACACTTCTTCCAGCAGCAACCTTAGTTTTTTACCAGGAGGTCTCCCATCCAGGTACTGACCAGGCTCACATCTGCTTAGCTTTAGTGGGTTGCCAGTTGTGAGTTTCAGGGTGATATAGCTGCTGATAGTGGATGTGGTTGATTGGTTTCAGCAAAGCTAAAAGGTTGCTGGTGCTGCATTATGTTCCCTGAAGTCACTGGATCCATCCTATCTTGGCAATTATTTACAGGAAGCTCTCTACTTCACAGTGGTCAGTAGTGCCAAAGAGTAATGATGGGAAACATTAAGAGATGCTGCTGGCATGGTGGATAAGAACATGTCCTTATTACACAATTCTTCTGTCGTACCTGTTCAAAGTCATTTTAGTGGCCTTTGGTTGAAACATGTAGATGAGTACCACTGATGGTGGGGGCAGGGGGATTTGGGGGTGTGGGGTGTTTGCTTTGTGGGTTACAAAAAAGATGAAAGAGCACGTTGGACAGCAACGTGTTAACAGGGAAAAAAAAACAACTCACGCCACGCTCGAAGCAGAGAAATATTTGACAGAAGCTTGCTTAAAAAACCATCCATCTTTTTAGAGACACCAGATATAATGTGCAAACACTCTGTGTTGATTTATTAGATGATGTACATACCATCAGCAGTTGGATGGCTTTGCTAGACACAGGAGGACACATTGAGCTGACACTGCACAAATAATGCAGATTCCCTTTTCATGTCTTCAGTATATTTTTAGTGGGAAAATGTTTGACTATTCAGGAATGCCAAGATATTAGTAAATCAAGGATTAGAACTAAGAAAGCTGAGTGATGTCACCCCCAGCCCTAGACCTTCTTTACATCATTTATTCGTTCCAAACTTTGACATATAACGTATACATTTTCCCAACCACTGGTACTTCAATTTAGGCTGCATTTCTTCCAAATGTCTGTTTAAAGACAGTACACATGGTAACACATTATTAATTATGACACTGTTCTCCCTTTACAGTGAGATCTGTTGCTTTATAAAAGCAAGTATATCCAGCTATATTCCAATATCTCTGGTAATTCACTTAACACAAATTAAAATTCAGATTTTGTGGTTGTCTCACCATTCCACAGAATTAGTTATGCTTTTTAAATTCAATTAAAAACTTTATGACCATGTTAAGAATTTAGTTGGGCAAAAATGAAAATAAGAATAATGAATTTAGTTTATTTTACATACATCTGAACTGAAGAAATCCCTTTTTTGAAGATCATAAAATGGCCTTACAACACAAACTTTCTATAGGGATGTTAGTTTGGCAAGCTTTGTTTTTTTTCCACTTAATATTTTGCAAGTGTTTAACATTAACATCACTTTATTAGCCCTATACAATTTCTTGCATTAGGAATTAATCTTTTCACATACCCCAGTTTGCTCTCCATGAGACACACAGACAGGGAGAGAGCCTGGGGTCAGAGCACAGGGTCAACCATTGTACAGCACCCCTGGAGCAGTTGGGGTTAAGGGTCTTGCTCAGGAGCCCAATGGAGTAGGAGTCCTCTGCCGGCTGCAGAATTTGAACCGGTAACCTTCCAGCCACAGGTGCAGATCCTTAGCCACAGAGCCACCGCCCTGCCCTGGCAATTGGTTACTTCAACCACGCGTTGAAAATGCATTATTGCAATTAAGCAATTGGTTACTATAGATGTAAGCATTTTATATTGGTATCCTGGGTAACAGGGGCCTTAAATGTTTTGGAATCCATGGAAGGTAATACACAGTAAGTAATTCTGGTAAGTAGAATAAAAAAAACCTTTAAAATATAAAACCTTTTGAAGAATGCAGCAGCTGTTAAACATAAAGATCTAGTTAAGAAAAGATCATTCAACTGAAATGATACACATTAAGATTAATTATTGACAGCAGAAGGAAATACACAGAATGGGAATATCTTTTGTTTTTTTTCTATTGTAAACATTTTATGGCCAGGTTTCAGCAACATTTGCTGATGTATTGTCTCTTTCAGAAAGAAATTAATGTCTGAGTATTAGATTAAGCTTGAGGACCTAGATGTCCTCAAATCACTGTGAAGTATGAAGGACATTCTGTAATTATATGGGCTGCAGGTGGGCTCCCTGGCATGCCAGAATTAACTTTTAGAGAAACAGAGACATTCTAACAAAAGAAACATTCTAACAAAAATCATAAATTTCTAGCCAGAGGTTTTTGGAAGGTGTACTCATCAGAAAAGCCAAAGAAAATCACAGATTTTCCCAGATGCCAGAGCTTTGTATCAGGCAGTCAGAATCCCCAACTGCAAAGAAAAAACATTCAGTTTTTTGGACACTTGAATTGTTGTTTATTTTAAATGTCAGATTGAAATCCAATGGAACAGGCCAGCTGATGTGTTTGCAATCAGACATTGAATGGGCCATTGTCAGTGTGAGGTTATACGAATGGAATTGGCCAGGTGGTACCTTCCACACCTCCTAGATGGTTGAATGGCTCAGCATGTACCACCATCTCTCATACCATGGTCTGATCCTAAAGCAAAAGCAGCAGAAGTACACAGTACAAGGAAATGTGTAGGAGATTAGAGGTAATGGTTTCTAATGCTGAAGATCAAAATAGTCTTCCATTCTGATTTTCAAAGTTTTCTAAATTCTTTGATGTTTGGCCAATTTTTAAAATAAAATATTTTGTGTATATGTGTATATATGAGACAAAACCACTAAAGGACTTAGCGTGTGCAAATTAGGGATGAATAAGTCATAAATAAAAAGCATTCAAATCAGAAATATGATTAGAAATTCATCATAAAAATCTGGGATCAAGTTTAGAAAGCGTTGTAGTAGGCAGCTGCGCCAGCATGCATAGGCTGCAAAGGAACAAGTAAAGGTTTATTCCATGCTGAAAAGAGAAGAAAAGAAACACAACGTTTCGGCTGTGGAGCCTTCTTCAGGTGTGAAATTTAGAAGGCTTCTACTTGCTAAGATGTAGCGTGAACAATAAAAGATATTTGATTTTTGTAATTTTATTTTACCTGAACTACGCAATCTTGAGATTAGCAAAACACCTTATAAAAATGAAGGAGTACAATAAAAGAGCATTCCAATCAGAGATATGGTTCAGTATTTGAAAATGATGAAGGCTTATTTTACTGATTCTTCTTCTCACCTTGCTTATTGTTCAACCAGAATTAAAACTAAATACTGATCTAGGGGAAAAAGAACATTCACGTCTGTCGGTTTCATAACATGCTAAAATCATTCTTGTGGATTTAACACTTGACTAGTCTCATTGAGAACATTTGCAAGAAAAACAAACCTTTGTACAGGAGTGCAGCGTTTCAGACAGTTGCAATTTCGATTACACTGTAACTTTTACTGCCTCTGTATTCAATTAAATATTTACAGGATGCGGCATTTGTCCTATAAGATGAACTCTCAGAATCATAAAGTAACCAATATACAAATGGGACAACCTTTTTTTTCAAAGCACACCATGGTCCAGAACAATCTACAGATGGATCAGAATCAAAATAATAATATGTATAATAACAGCGCTGCCTGTAATAGAAACAGCAATTCGGAAGACTTCTCTGTGAACGTTTTCTCAGTTTCTCCTTATCGGACCAATAGATCTGACAATGAAGTAACAGACAGTGACAAAGCAGGGGCCACCTTATTATTTTCCGGGGTGTTCTTGGGACTGGTGGGATTAACGTTTACGGTGATGGGATGGATCAGCTACGACAGCAGCAAGGACTTCGAATGGACTCAGTTACTCGGTCCCATACTTCTTTCAGTTGGAGTAACGTTCGTCCTAATCGGAGTGTGCAAGTTTAAGATGCTTACCTGCAAATTGTGCAAACAGGGCGAAGACGTTTTTCCAGAGGCAGATCAAGGACCGTGCGGACAATCGTTTGTTTTCTCTGGAATCAATCAACCCATCACTTTCCATGGGGCCACCGTGGTCCAGTACATTCCACCTCCCCATGCCACATTGACACAAGATGGAATTGTTACCAACCATTCTCCGACTGCCAGCCCACTAAATGGAGTCTGTGGAACAACGATATGTCCTCCCCAGTACTACACAATGTACCCTTTGGATAACCTGTCTTTTGTGGGAGATGACCATTCCCCCGTTAGCCAAGGGGTGGACAGCAGTGACAACAGGTACATAAAGTTATGCCACAAAGCGAATTTGTATAGAAAAGGTGTATCTTGATTTTGACAACAGTAACGTACACTGGAGTCACGAAAGACCGCTAACCTTATGTCTAGATAATTTATTGCGACCCAGATGGTCGGGCTCACATGCTTTGAGATCGAATTTCATGTGATGTCACAAGATTATACTATATTTAAGGGTGTCATCGGAAAGTAATCAGGCTATTTGTTTCGATTTGTTATCACGACAGATAACAAAAACTCACTGACAGCGAAAGCCGAACGAACCCCTGCTATTATTATCTTATGAAGACTCGAATTTGCTTTTCAGTTGTAAATAGCTTAACCAAAATCCTTGAAAACTCGTGAATGTTATTTTAAGAAAAACCTTAATATGCTCGCATCATTCAGTAAAATGCATTAATTGTTCTTAATTTACAATTTACATCACGAAAAGAATGTGTAGATGGGGAACATATAACATTTCAAATGTGAATATATTCACATTGTAATGGTGACCACTCAACCATATCTTTTAACCGGTCTGGCAGGTGAAAGGCAATACAAAGCCTTCTTAAAAAAAACAGAACAGTCTTATTGCCAATCTTTTTATCGTATCCGCCGATGGTTTACTCAACGCCCCACAGCCTTAACCTTCTAATAGGATTTATGACCATTAAATGCTGGCCTGTTTCATAATTATGTGGTAATTCCTTCACAGGAGCCACGAAAGTGGAGAGAGGAAAGACAGAAAGACAGCGTCTGAAGAAGCGCTGGACAGCGCCGCACCTCCGTCTTATGACGACATTTTCCCTGCCCCCCTCTCGTCTGACAGCACTACCTGATGTATTCATACCACTTAAAACTGGTTTCCTTCCCATTCAAGAATGATGTCTTACAGAAAACTTAACACGCCCCCCAACACACGTAAAAAACTTTCTAAAGCGCAACGACATCCTACACAGATATAGGTGTGACTCGAAATATACAGCGCACATTTTCGATTTCTCTATAAAACAAATGTGTTTCATTTAAAACAATAAATATATCTGTAGCGGCTAGTGTTTGTGCATTTCATGACATTCACCTAGGGTGAACGGTTGCAGTTTTTTTTTAAATGAAATGATAGATTTTGTGATGGTGCAGAAGAATTCACAATTTAGTGGAAGCAGAATGAAGATCTGCTATATAATCAAATATATCAGATGTGTAATCAAATTTGTTCGATAAAATAATAATTTTGTATTGGGTTCATAATAGCGCTGTCCATGGTCCTGCGGGGTGTACCGTGTGCCACAGTGGACCACAGTAGTTGCAAATATGTCGCTCAAAAGGGTACACATTTAATGATCTACTGTACTGTATATTCTTGTTAGCAGGGTAGCCGAAACTACTGTGTTCAGACAAAGTACAAATCGAAGTGACGAAACGAAGATCTTGGAATGAAGGAAAAAAAGGTCAGCACCGATAACTTTAATGATCTTGTCAGTATTCGAAACAGGACATCTGTTCTATGAAAAGCGCAAGTTCAAAGACCAGGGAAACTCACTGCCAAGCGGTGTCCAGACGGCTTTGCTCACGTTTTAAATGTGTCAAATCAACAGCTTATTTAAGGTAACTGGTACCCAAGTGCATGCTTTACGCATTTTAAGAACCCATCAGATATATATCCTGCTTTTTAAAGGCTATAAATCCAGCAGGGGATCATAAACGTCTGCCAAGGTTTAGGTTTATTTTTAGGAGGACATACTGTAACACCATATCGTTACCAGAAAAAAAGGGTGAGCTTGCAAATCTCGCAGTGTGAATAGAAAAAAAAGTTAAAGACTGTGTAGGCCCAGCAGCGATTCCACTTCTGCTCATACAGTATGTGAGATGGATGTCGAAACGTTTGTAGTATGACAGTTATAGACTGATTTGTCACTGAAAAAAGACTGGTCTTCTCAGTCTGCTTTCAACAGTATTTTGAACACAGGGTTGAACGCAACAGTTAAGAAGACCACAGGGGGGCAGAAAGATTGTGTGAAGCCATGGAGGAGTTTTTCAGCGTCTCAACACAGCTCACCAATAAATGATCATCTAGCAGAGCAGTTGAAAAACTTTCAAAAGCATATTCTATCCCTTTACTGAAGTGTTTAGATTATAGCTCGAAGGGTCACATATTGGTTATAAAACCAACAAATTGTGCGTAATTAGTTTAATTGAGTCTGAGTCTTTATCATAATAATTACGCATAATTGCACCAGCATTAAAACTTTAGTTTTCTAGAAGCTTGATTTCTTGAAGAACTAAGGGAAAATGTAATTTGAATGTTATATAAATATTTTTGCTACAATTACTGAATGATTTATGTATTCTATCGCATCCGCATCCAGGAATAAAATAATGTAACAAACAAAATTTAACTTGACTTTTGTCACTTCCTTAAATAAAAATAGACATTGTATATATCAGACAGAGGTCTCAGATTAATTCCTGTTAGATGGTTTTAATTCCTTGGTGATTTAGTTTTACAATGCAAAACGTACTGTATTTAACAAGTGAAATGCTGCCCGTTTTGGTTCACTTTCACTGTATAGCAGTTATTAAACTTTTGCATAAACTTGATCTACTATTTTTCACACAATACACTTAATACTGTATATAATGCTTTGGTTTAAAGAAAACTAGTCCAATTTTAGAATTGGGGGCCATGTAATCAAGGATTTATATTTCCATTATGCATATTAGATACATTGTTTCATTACAAATGAACATTTTCGGGTACAGTATCTCACATTTTAAAGTGTTCTTTAATTTAGTTTTTATAGTTTATAAAAAGGCTTCTGATACGATTCCTTCGTAGAGTACTGTACTGTAGTCTCCACACAAGGTAAAGTAATAGCTGTAATTGCTGCTAGAACTTTGATAGTGTGTTGCATACTGTACGTTTCTTTCAAGCATTGTAAGAAGTTGTGTATTCTGTTTTTGCTTTGGTGTTTTGGGGGGTATCTGTTAGAAGGCAGTAAAGAGAAAACAATTATTCCTTAACTGGAAGGTCCAAATAGCTGTGTGGGGCTGCAATAGCTTCTATGGCATTTTTTAAAGTTGCAAGTTTTTTTTATATAAAACATTTGTAAAGAGTTTACAACTATTCTATATGTTGCCTAAGTCTCGCCTCCTTGTTTACAAAGTGGTGTAACTGGGAGAAGAAAAAACATTTTTAGGCCCTTATATTTACATGATTACATTTTGTCAAAGTCTACGATTAACTTTAATATTTTTTTGAATGACAAAAATGCCCTTAGTCCAATAATTTATTTGAACTTTTTATTTTATTTTAAGTTTTACCGTTGTAACTTCTTTAGGGTCTATTAAAACGTGACATCAAAATTACTCAAATTGTTTTGGCCAATGAAGGTTTAAAACATACATTCTGGTTTCTATTTACATGCCTTCAATAATTAAATCAAGCAACTATTATGGTGTTTCACAATTGATTTTTATGTAGTCTGTAATGACTAGTTAATATTCTCAGCAATTTACTCTTCCCACAGGAATACTTTTGAGTCTAATCACTTTCCTTTTTTTCACGTTATATGACTAACACGGAGTGCTTTGTTAATACTGTATGTGATATTCAAATTATAGGCTATCTTTTACAATACTTTTCCGATTCCACTAAATGTTAAAAAATGTGGTTTTATAGCCTTATTTTCCTTAAGACCACTTTCGTTCTCTGCGTTAGTGTATAAACCTAGTATCATTTCTAAACCTACTGTACGGTACGTCAACATATCTTAATTGAGGGTTAATAAGGAATGAATTGAATTCCGTTTTTAACGAGTCTGCAAAGATTCTTATATTGTAAGATGACACGAAAATATCGAAGACAACAGATCAACTCTCCTCCTAAATAATAAGTCTAAATAAAATCAAACCAAAAATGATAGTGTGCACTTTTCTTTGCAAAGTAAGCCATTTCATAATGCAATATTCAAAACTTTGCGCGATATTGTTTTCTAAATAATATATACTGTATGAAAGAGGTGTTGAAAACAAATAGGAAGCAGACCTCATGTTACTTTTAAGACTTTTTTTTTACCATCCTAGACTATTTTTTCTATATGTTCTTGGCCTCAAACTCCAAGTGGAAAAGTGTTTTCAATTACTTGTCCCATAAATCTCATTAAAGGCACCGAAATTATGCATTGTCTTTTCAAAACACTACATCTGACTACAGTAATTTTATACGAATCTGATACAGAATCAAAATGTTACGAGCGTTTGTAAAAGGCTGCAAGTATAAAACAAGAACACCCGATTCCAGATGTACAGTAATTAACTATCATATATTTTCTATCA
The DNA here is from genome assembly GCF_055471065.1 of Atractosteus spatula. Taxonomy (NCBI): domain Eukaryota; kingdom Metazoa; phylum Chordata; class Actinopteri; order Semionotiformes; family Lepisosteidae; genus Atractosteus; species Atractosteus spatula. The sequence continues at coordinate 53,056,500 of NC_142708.1, read as the reverse complement.
TTGTTTCCTTCAGAAGTGTCAGAAAAGGAGGAATACGGTCTCGGTACAGTGGAGACTATTTCATTGCATAACGGAATTGCAAAATCGATAACGATTTTTTTTTTTAGATTAAATGAAGTTGATTGACAAGTATTAAGCCTCCCTTATTTTGTATGATTCGAATTTTATTTACAGCACAAATGTATTGTTGATTTATCCTGTTAATAAAGGCTGGATTGTCTTTTTTATTTTTTAACCTCATCTTTGCTCAACGACGTGACAGTTTTATGCCAAGCGTATTATTCCAGGACTCTCTGCCAGTAAAATATTCCTTTCAGTCAGGAGTTTGCTTCTTTTTAATAGTAAGAACAACTCCATAGAAAAACGGGGCTTGAGTTTACTTTCATTTAATAATAAGACAGGGGGAAACAGAAAGTTGCTTTGTCAACACATTCTCGCATCAGCGCGACCAAAGTGACTAAATGTTTATCCAAGAGATAATTTCACAGCACTATCATTTTTTTTTAATTTTATGATTATCAATTGATTTTTTAAGTATCCTGCTATGTAACCAAAGACGTATAAGGCGCATTTGGGATGTAATGTTTAATTTGTCACACAATAAAGCTCGACCATTTTCTTAAGAATTGTGTAGAGCCCCTAATGAAGTCAATACGAATTCAACACTTTCTTCAGTCTTCTCGAAGAGGGACAACGTCATGGTGATCAGTACTTACATACAGTATGTATCGTTACAGTATTATTCATCATTTAATATTTCGTCTTCTAAATATTCTATATGACTTGTAACATTGGTCAATTTACTTTCAAAGCTCGTTGATGAATACAGTAACTGTGTAACCTGGTGAACTTCACAAACGGGCGTTTATATTTTTTTTCATTTTATCATTTTACAAGCAAAGCGATTTTTGAGATATTGGCTATAAACAGGCTACCCACCATCTATAAAAAATATACCTAAATATGAAAATATGGTTCCACTAAGAAACTGGGGTTGACAAGTGTAAATTCCTATATAACAGAGGTTTTGAAAACAATTTTAAACAGTGTTCTATAATCCTTGCCTTTGTCTTTGTATTTTAACCACAGCACAATGTGATATCCATTAATTTTACTGCACAATAAAATGCGGGTGGCCGGCAAAGCTCGTTACTTTACCATTTTTTTTCCTATATGCACCCCTATCTAAGAACATTACAAAACAAGTTAAACCTTCAAACAACTGAAATGAAAGAGTGTTGGAAACGTGCGGAAAACGATCGAACAATTCTCACGGGAATTTTCATATCTAGTTATATCATTTGAAGAATCCCCCCCCATTTAAGGAGATCATTAACTTATCCTTGTCTGTATTTTTAGAAATCAAGTTTATTGTGTTGTACAGATGTGTACTGTATTATGAACATATACTGTATTATTTGTTTTTCAGGTTCTAGCTAATGGGGCAGCATATACAATAAGCCTTATTTGGGGTGTTTTGTAAGAATTGTTTAGTTTTAAAAATACACAGTTATGTATTATGCACTGGAAGATGTTCGTCTTTAAACTGAGACCCTCAGCAACCACTTAAATTCATACAGGAATAAGGATAAAAGTTGATAAAAAGGATAAAAAATAACCGTTCTCTTTGGTACAGTAGTAACAGAGATCATAGTATAGTATTGCACAGTATTTGCATTTGACACTGCGGTGGAGAAGTAACAGAGTAAAAGCAGACCTACATCAAAAGAAGAAAAACGTGCTGTCGAAGGGCAGGAGCTTTTAGGATTCATTGTTTTAATTATCTGCATGTCTTTTAACCCCATCCCACAGATCTTTATATCAAAATAAACTCTCCAACACTATCGTTACCCTAAACGTTACCTCAGCATTTTCAATAAAGGCTCAGTATTGATCCTTTTAAAATCTACATTTTATTCTAACTGTAAAGTTAAATTTAAGAACTACAAGTAAAAAGACAACCTAAGGTGTTTGCTTTAGGTAACAAATCCATTAATTCCAAACGGTATGGACAACATGCTACAGTGTGTGTAAGTGTGATTTGAAAAAGGTTTCAGCAGCTACAGTATGTGCAGGCAATGTGGTTGTAATCAGACCACTGAATGAGCTTTGTTAGTGTGAAGTCCATTGATTGGAACGGTGAACATGGTACTTATGGAACCTTCCAGGTTCTTGAATGGCTCACTAGGTACCACGTAGTCATCTATAATTCACACAAATAGTACTTCATTGAAAGTAGGTGAATACCTTTGCAATACACTTTTTATCTGATACTGTATGCTACCACCCAATTAGTTCTAAGAACAAGTGTGAACACAGTTGTTGCTGATACACATGATACGATTTGAAAAAAAGTCTTATTTTTATTTGTTCACAACTTAATATAGTGAAAATCACAGATATATTACAGAATGATTGAATCATCAGATTTAAAACCCATTGTGATGTTTTACAAAAAGAGAAGATTGGTAGTGAAATAGGCGATTTATTGTATTTTTAGTACAGTACTACTACTGTAGCTCAAGAGTTATTAACCTAGTTTTAGTTTAAAATTTTGGCCAGTGTGATATCAGTTACCATGTATGTTTTACGTCTACATTCCAATTCCTTGCTAATTATGTTCATACACTGTTGACCCTTCATATTTTTGTGTCTTCTCACATTTCTTTGTGAAGACAATTTCACTTTTCCTGTGATAAATACAAAGTCATTGACAATTTCCATGAAGGCGCAGCAGGTACCGAGTTCACCATTCCAATCAACCAAGCTCTCCCTGATAACGCTCATTCAATGGGCTGATTACGACCACATCGCCTGAACGAAAACATCAAAAACTAAAATATGATTATTACTTAAATATTCACAACCTTTGGCAAATGTAGATCTGTTCGGGTGCACAAAATTACTTCAGCAGGTCACACAAATACAGTAGTTGAATTGAAATAATGATTCAAACAATTTAAGAACAAATACACTGGCTCTGTAAGAGTCTTCTGTTGAGGTGTGAATTTCAAGCAAAGATCCAACTATGAAGCATAAGGAGCTTTCAAAACTAGTGAGGATGAAGGTGTACAAAGGCATGGATCAGGAGAAGAGTATAACACATTCAAGATTTCAGATTCAGCCCTAAACCCCAACTGCTCCAGGGGCGCTGTACAATGGCTGCCCCTGTGCTCTGACCCCAAGCTTTTCTCCCTGTCTGTGTGTCTGCGTCTCACGGAGTGCAAGCTGGGGTATGCGAAAAGATGAATTCCTAATGCATGAAATTGTATATGACTAATGAAGTGGTCTTATATCATACAACCAAAGCACTGCACAAATCAGGCCATCCCTGCACATTGAACAGCCAGGTAAGGAGGAAGCTGGTTAGGGATGCCACCATGAGGCTGAGGTGACTCTGAGAGAGCCACAGATTTCAACAGTTAAGATGGGAGAAAATGTCCGAGAGTAAATAAGATGTCAGTCCTTCTCAAAGCTGTCCTATAAGACACAGTGACAACAAGGAAGCCATTACTGAGAAAAACAACAAAGCATTTAAGTGATACAATACTTTAAACATGTGGCAAAAGCTTTTGTGGTCAGACATGACAGAATTGCAATTTTGGTCTAAATGCAAAACTTTACATCCGGCACAAACTCATCATAGTGCATCACTCAGTTAATACCATACAGTACCAACTGTTAAGCTTGATGTTATGGGGCTGATTCTCATCAGCAGGAACTGGAAAGCTTGTCAAGATTGAGGAGAAAATAGATGGAGCAAAGTACAGGCAAATCTTAGAGGAAAACCAGCTAAAGACCTAAAACTCTGAGGCAAACTTAGCTTTCAGCAGAACAATGACCCAAACTACAAGGACAAAGCTACACTGGAATTGTAAAAAGAAAAAAATGTCTCTGAGTAGCCTAGTCAAAGCTCAGAAAATCTGTGACAAGCCTTGAAAATTTCTGTCCACAAATGGTCGCAAACAACTTGACAGAGCGCAACCATGTTTGAAATGAAGAACAGGAGAAAATTGTGCCATCTTGCTGTACTGTTGGTAGAGCTTGTAACTGTTAATGCCGCCAAAGATACTTCCACCAAATATTAACTGAGGAGGGTTAATACTTATGGAATCAAAATACTGTACTTAAATTTTCTTTTGTAGTTTTTGCTGACGTTTAATTTCTTTCACCTATAAAAGTGCTCAGTCTGAGTATTCAAGTTTCAAGCAAGATAGAACATCATTGAGGTGTATACAGTACATTTAAAAAGCACTGTACTGTAGGTACAGCATCACAAAACTTTGCAAAAGATAAGTTACATCAGACAATTGCATTTAACCTCCTTCTATTCAAGTTAAATTGCTTAGCACTGCTTCCAGAACATGGCAGAAAAATTGAGGTTTTGCCATTGCCTGCTTCAGTGAGGATCAAGGTTTTTTAGATGACAGCCTGTATTTATTTATTCATCTTCCAGTAATGAAGCAATACTTAATAAACTAATGTTTTTGCTTAGAATGTAATAAATTAACTTATAACGTAAGTGAAATGTCTGACTGATAATGTAATAATTTATAACTATATAACTCAACTTGCAATCATTGCAGTCTTGTCCTGATGAGTCATCTGTGATCACAAAGCAATCTTCCATATAAATGGGATATATCAATTAACAACACATGTGGCTTTTAAAAAATTGCAAATGTAAAATATGTACTGAGCATCAAATCAAATGTAACACTTATATTCATAACAGTTGTACACATATTCATAACAGAGATACTGTAAGTTATTATCATGAATATTTCAGCAGGTGCACCAATATTTATTTACAAGACATAACATACCATAGGTTAATTCATTATACAGATTAACCCTTACCTTCACCTCAAGGGGCGGCACAGAGAAGCAGTGGTTAGCCTTACTGAGTCGCAATGCTGAGGCCCTGGGTTCAATTACTTACCTGGGGTGCTGTCTGTGTGGAGTTTTTATGTTCTCCCTGTGTTTGCATTGGTTTCCTCCAGCAGATCTGGTTTCCTCTGAATGCTATAAGACATACTGTACAGGTAGGTGAAATGGCTTCTGTGAAAACTGACCATGGTATGTGTATGTTTATGTATGTGTCTGTGTGTGCCCTGTAATGGACTTGCTTCCTGTCCAGGATGTTTCTCACTTTGTGCCTATTGCTCGCCGGGATAGGCTCCAGCTTCCCCGTGACCCTGAATTGGAAGATGTTAGAAAATACTGTAGATGGGTGGATAATGAATCAACAGGAGGGCTATTGAGAAAGAAAAGGCTAGTATTGGAAACAATACTAGGTGTGTATCTGTAATGCATGTTAAGAACCACATTTCAGATGCTGTCTTGTGGGATTCTGTCCTTTTCCACACACAGGTTCTGGATAAGTATGTACTACTATTCACTGATATCTAAGTCTGACATTTGCTACATGCTATATTTATTCTCAATGGGGCTCACATCTGGCACTGTTGTGACAACATAATTCCCATCTTGCAAGGTATTCTTACATGAGCAACACGTACATGAGGACATGCTTTGTCCCGCTGGAATTGTGGCACATCAGAATGAGCCCACAGAGGAAGCAGCAAGTGAGGTAACAAGATGTGATCAGTGTTTTATCATGCAGTCAGATTGTCATAAATCACTACCAGTGTGGTTCTCTAGTGACTAGACACTCCTGCCCAGACTATCACACCTGTAGCTTCATCTGTTTTTCTTTCTTAATTTCGAACTAGTCTTGAAATCAAACAGGCTAAATCACTTCATCAGCCCAATCAACTGTCTCACTAACAAGGTGATGTAGTACTTATGCAACTGTCAAAGTCACTCCCATGAATCCTGGGTAGTCATGCAGGATCAGCTAATCAAAACAATATTAGAAAATGTTAATAAATATCTAAAATCTGTCAATTAGGTGATGGAATCCTTGTGTATAACTGCATATAAAACCTTAAATGTGTTTCTTTAAAAGTGGAGCAGGAACTTGTACAAAACTTGAAAACCTGACAATGGGTTCGACCAGTATGAATCATAGTGCTTTTTCTCCCTCCTGCCTCCTGCCTCTATAGATGTGGTCCACTGAATTCTATCATTAATCTGTTCTTTTATTTAGTTGCCATTGTAAAACATCCTGTGATTTTGGGATAAATGTATACTAAGTTGAGTAATCAAATTACATATGCATATTACCAGATAGAACACTTTCACTTTCTCAGTTTTCATGATTGCATTATTAGGTAGACATTTCTTTTTATTCTCTTTATTGGGTGATTATTACATCATAATAAGAAGTTTAGAAGTTTATTACTTTGTTATTATTGTGTTATAGAGAATGTATTACATTACTGTTTGTTGCAATAGTTTGAAGTACTTATCTTATTATTGTAACAAGTGAAAAACCTGTTTGTTGCTTCCTTCACCAGGACAACCATTCTCTATGATAACATTTCAACCAAAGTATCTCAATCTTACCTTGAGACTCAAGAAAGGCTTGATCTACAAATCCTGTGATGCCTATTCTATTATGTCTTTTTATAGCAGTGTCATTGATCAGTTCACTTTTTTTTTTAAGAAGGAAGAATTTATAAGGAATCAAATCAGTACTTGTGTCTCTACCACCAACCACATGCCTGAATCAACATCAGGGTTGTGCACATAAATCCCAGAAACACGATCAGGTTCTCTCAATGAGCTGAACAAGTTAACCACAGTCATGGTTAGTTTACAACTGTGGATGACAATTTGAAATTGTGGAAGAAATGCAGAAACAGAATCTAAATAAAAAATATGGTACTTTCTTACAAAAATAAGAATGGAAAAGATGTAAGCAAGCAAACCCAAAAGACAACATAACATTAAGGCCTGCAAAATATATCCTTCTCATCTTGGGTGAAAGCATCCAATCCTGCTTTATTCATTTATTTTTTAGTGTACAGTGAATATTAATAATAAGGCAGTTTACAGACTAGTAAAACACAGTGCAGAGCTTGTAAATTAAAGTAAATAAATGCTACACGGTGCATATGTTGGGTGGCTTTAGAATACTTTCAAAGAGAATATAAAAAAGATAACAAGCAATAGCTTCTGTTTCCTGGTGCTGTTTTTGAGCTGCATTTTGGTTAAAATTATTATCTGAGTGTGCTTCACATTACAACAAAAATAGAAATTTAATATCTTAAAGACACTGGGGAAAACAAAGTAGTGCTCTGAAATTTACTATACTTATATTTTACTTTTATTTTAACCATGCTTCTGCGACCTTTGCTGTGTTCTCCAAGCTTGAGTCAAGCACAGTTCTTCAGATTCTAATTAAATTACCTTTCTGTGTGTCACAGTGTTCCTCCAAGCACTGGTGATGTGGAACTTGTAATGGCAAGCTACTCCAGGGATATTGAATAGTGTATTCATTCATGTAAAAGCTTATTCAAATGCAAAAGTTAAGCTGTGTGTGCGCGTGTTTTTGCATATACAGTATGTGTGTGGCATTTCATTAAGATCAGATTTTATATAGCGTAAAGAAGCCATCATCCTATTTTCAGCAATTATCTTTCTTTGATTTATCAAGGAAGAAAACAGCCTTGACAGCTGATGTATATAGTTTTGACTTTACTGCAGACATTATTTATTTTTAGCTCAGCTGCTGAAAGTCAGTACTGCTTAAATAAGTTCCTGACACTGTATCAAAGACGCCGGGCTGTGCAGTGAACCCGTCTCTGCTGCATAACATGATACGTAACTCAGAATACATGCAGAGGGGAAAAAAAGGACAAATGGCTTCCATGTTTGCAAGAAAACATGTTGGAAGCACATGAAAACTTTGTTGTTTATGAACAACATATGAAAACAATCAAAATAGAATTATCTTTCGGTTGTTCCAGCTTCGGCTTATGTGGGCTTTTCCTTTGCCAACCGTATCACCACCCAATAAGAAATTTCCTATCAATACAGAGAAGCTTTGGTTATAAACCCTGGACAAACAGATCAATATGGTTTCAGTTCTGACCCGTCTACAGGAAATTACTCACATATCTGCTTAGCATTAACACTCATTTACATTCTGCTCTGTCAGATGTATCTCAACCGCAAATGATGTACAGAGAGGAGGGGACACCTCTGGGATTATTGCTCAGCTGTCTTTTGTTGTGCCCATAATTTATTATATAAGCCAACATCCCTGAGTAATTTGCATTCTTTACTTTAATACATAAAGTAAGTTATTGAGAAAGTAACCTTGCACAGTTTAGAAGTTCCCTGAAATTCTCTTTCTTTCTATTTCTCTAAGTGGTTCATTGGAGCATAAATAAATTACACTTTCACCTGATAAACCATTTGTTCTTTAAATAAGCACTGATCATGATTACTGTGATCCCATTTAGTATCCCATTTCAAGATACTGTATATATTTTTCGAGGTAAAATGGAGAACAGGTGTCCTGGACAGTCTTTATTCCAGAGACTATGCTTACAGCTCAAGCTATAAAGAAGACCTTACTTTTTCTTCCATCTTTTCATACACACTGGGGTTCGAAAATTGCAAAATTATCTCTTTCATTTGGACTTTTTTAATGGATATTTTAGCCATCTTAAGAAACTAAGGGATTTCCACTCAATTCCTGCAAAAAAGAAGAAATACACTAATTTGTTTTGAAGAGCGAGAGTGATTGAATATGTTGTAAAACGTGAGCCCAGTGAGTGATCTGATTGGGCTCGCAAAATTTGTAAAGTTAGGAACTTCAAAATATATTGATATGCATTACCTAACTGAGAAATGTTAATGCAGCTGTCTCATACTGAGACTGTTCTGTTAATATTTTATTTACAGTTTTAACATTTTGGGAGCTTACGTTGCCATATTTGGTTGATGTTTAAGGTTTATAAGGATTGATGTAATTTCCAGCACGCAGACAGACAGGACTTGAGGAAAAATGAAATAACCAAGTTTAAAGAAAACAAGAGAGACATTTTGATGTATCAGGACAGAGGTCTTGTTCCTAATTCATCATCTTCCTTTCTTTGGACAGTCTTTCTTGACCCCTGCTGTTTTCTTACTGGCACACTTTCTCTCCAGCTCCTCTCTCAACTGTTAGGCCTAAATGTCTACCAGCACCCGCTACACAACATTTGTTTCTGAAGCAACTAACTCTTAGCTGAATGATCAAATCCAGTACCAACAAGGCAAACATTGAACTCTCAGAATATTCTAGTTGAACCTGAGGAGGTTTCTACTGCAGCTTAAACAGAAGCCAGTAAAGCTTTTATGTCACATACAAGGTCATGTGCCTTACAATTTGCAGAAGCATGTGTAGCATTCAATAGATGGTAAGATACACAACATTGCATACATCTTTCCTTATTTAACAGTAGTTACTCTCTTGAATAATGGCGAAAATGAAAGCAAGCCATTTCATTACTAGAATTTTTTATTACCCAGAAAATGAAATTACCTGATGTTTTAATGCACTGATGCACTCTAAGGCTTGTAAATATACAGTACCCAATATGAGAGGTTTGTGTTTACAACGCACATAATACAGAAGGAAATAACTAAAATTGTATAAAAAATCAGAATACACATTGTTTATATTTTGCATGTAGTCCATAGTGTATTTTGTGGATTTGTGGATTTGACATTGCATAACTGCAATGCTAGTCATCTTATCAAGCAGACAGATGCAAAAAAGACATCTTGTGTTAGAGGTTTTCCCTGTTTGAAGAACTTTTAAATGAAGAAAGCAGTGGATGACAGCCAATGGACCTGCAGCCTTGGTGCTTATAGGCCTGGTTTGTTGTCTGGATATGTCAGTGTACTACAGGTCTGTGCTGACATCTGTCCCCAGGAGACACATCTATCATTGTGCCACCATTTTGTCAATATATTATCACACCAGTCTTCATGGCCTTATAGAGTTAAAGTAATGAATCTGTTGTAGGTCATAAGGGGAAAAAAAAACATTTTCTCCTTGTTTGAAAAGTGTATCCTTCGACATATGGTCCTTGTTTGGCCTCAAAACCTCATCTCATGCACGACCCCTGCCCCCTTTCAGGCTAACATGATTTTGGTTACCATGTTCAGAATTAGGTTCGAGCCAAAGACCTCAAGGTGAAAGGCCAGCGCAACGGAGCAGCAAATTAATGCAATGCGTCAAATCTGGCATGTCACCCCATTAAACTTCATTCTTTTGTGAAGTATTCCATTTTCATTGCTCCCACTAGTGAAGTTCTTCTATTTCTGTCTCAGTTTTCTGGTCTGTTTGAATCCCGTGCTTCTTTTACATTTTGTAGCATATCCCTCTTTTCACTGGACACCAAAGACCATCGCCCTTTTCCCTTCCTCCTTTGCGCCCTTGTTTAAAGACATTTCAGTTCAGCTGTCACGAATTATGTTCGCCTGCCCAGCTGTCAAAACAGGGGGTGTCTCTTTCATTCCAGCTCACATACTACCAAAGGGAAGGGGGCTTTAATGCTTATGTTTGGACACAAGCAATTATCTCTAATTATTGTTTTTCTTTTCAGTTTCCCCGTCCTGATGGAGGTCCAGCAGACGAACATGCAATAATCCGCCCCAGTCGGCTGATCTCAGTGGGTTTTGCTGGATAGGCTGAGCGAGACACTACATGGCTTTCATCTCAATGTGAGTTTAGAGTTGATTCAAACTCATCGCGATGGAAGAATTAACCCCAGAGCCCCAGCTTTCAATGGGCCCAGCTAAGAGATTATACGTGTTGATGGCAGGCTTTTATTTGCAAAGTACTTTCAAAGAAACTTCAGCTGTTAATTCAGGGCACTGTATCTGCGGTCCTTTATCTTATACCAGTCCTTCCTTCTCTGCAGAAAACATTAAGGATGATACCTCTTTATTGTCACAGATTCTTTATAAGCCAGAGCACAGCTATTCACAGCTTACTGGTAAAAAAAAAAAATAATTTCTGTAATGGAATTACAGTCTCACTCTTTGTCTATGTCAGATCTGTTTTACTGTCCCATTACATAAATTAAGTATAGATAACACTTTATTAAGCACATCTTTAGACTCTATATGCCTTATACATGTCATATGTTTATACATCATCTGCTGAAGTTTTATATTACATAGGAAAAGACTGATTAAAAACAATCTAACTGATGAGTGTATATACTGAATACAGTCTGCTAGTTCATCGTTATTGATTTTAATAATGTTGGAATACATCCTTGGTGGTCTAGTCAAAAAAATGTCGAAAGCCTGTAACAACTGCTTTTCCACAGAGTAGTTCAAGATGTTGTTTGGAAACTTAAAAACATTTTGGCTGAACAAAAGCCATGGTATCAGACATTTATTAAGTCTAACATTTGATAATTTTTACTTTGTTGCTAAAGGACAAAACAAAAGTGCTCTCGAAAAAGGAAAACCTTAGAGATGAAAGAGATCCACTGAAAACTGAACTTACTGTTATTCATTTTTAAAATCTTACAAAACAGTGTCTTCATATTAAGGACAACAGTAATAATGATGATGATACTAATAATAACAGCTGTAATAAAAAGTCGACTAGAAACGTTTTGAACTTTTATGCATATTATTTTTCCCATCTAAACTGTGTGTAATACTACATGAAATCCACAATGCATTTAAAACAAAGGCAAAAAAATACATTTTAACACCCAACACAACCCACCTAAACTTCTAGGCCAGCTGTAGCTACAGCATATAAAATTTTCAAGTCTGATTTATTTAAACAATAACAAGTATCTGTAATGACTTAGATTTCATGGTTGAACCATTCACTCAACATGGCAAAATTAGAAATGTTTGTTTAAGTCGCGTGACAGCAGGAATTGCGATCTGCAGGAATTAACACTCTGTCTCTTTTCAGCAAGAAGTTAGTATTTAGTTCAGTTTTATTGGAATAGAAACTTCGTCAGTCTGTGTTCAGTGCCCCAGCTACAACATGAAAATAAAAGATCAATTCATTTTAACACATAATGTGCCTGAAACCCCCAAAGGAAATGAAACAAGAACCTTTGTTCTTTCAATGTAATGTCCGTGACTACAATCAATGCTGTAAGAAAACAAAACTGAAAGTCTAAAACAATGCAGCACTGTAAAGACTCCCATTAAAGCTAATGGGAGTTTGTTTCATTGCAAAACAAGATCTTTCTAATGGTTGTTGCATAAATGACATGGAAGCTTCATGTCTAAGAAAAAAAAAAGCACTGTGTTTTACTGAGTACAACTATTCCCTGTAAGTTTGAAGTATTATGATAATAAAAAAGGGGATACATGATAAATACTTGAATCAGTTGTACCTTTAAAAAAATTGAATTAGCTTGATAGACTTATTCTAGATTTTCCTGGAAGAAATGAAAATAAATGTAAAAAATACAGTACATGTGTTTTGCCATTTGTTTATTTTTTTTGATTTGTCCTTCTTTCATGTCATTTGGAAATCATCCTGTAAACACTAACATTTATTTTTTTGACATGCACTCTTCAGCCATTTCTTTCAAGGCGAAGACTTTGAAGCTTAAAAGGGAACGTCGACTTCAGAGTTTTGAGCTAAGAAAATGAACAAATTTGCTGAAGTGTAATCCATATCAACTATTTATACTTTTGGCTATGGAATCATATTTCAGTGCAAACATATGACCACATTGTTAAAAAGGTGTATAAATAAATGAGTGAAAATAATATAGAGAGGAGACCTGCTTTGAGGTATTGTTGTGCCCTTTTGTCCTTTATTTTAAAACCTACTCTTCTCATACATATCAGATGTTCTGTGCTCTTGGTGTTGACCTCCATTGGCCTAGGTGACCTAAGAAAACCTCCTCTTTGTCCACTTTGGGTCTCTGACCTCTTAACTACACGTTGTACAAAGGTGAGACCTCAAGGTCTTGGGTTGTGGGCTCTTGCCTCTTTTGTCTGACTCTGTCGGAGAACATTAAACTGTATCTCCTTTGTGTAACACCATCTCAGTGTGTAATCCCTCTTTCCACACCAATGTGTGATGAGATTAACTTGTAAACGCTGGTCGGTCTGACTGTCTGTGCAGTTAGTGCATCCAACAAATCTCCACCCCCTCTCTATCCTTCTGCCTAGCCAGGTCTTTGGGGTTATCTAGAAAAGTGGGCCAATATGTCACTCAGTGTCACAATTTACTCACTGATGTATTAAGGCTTATGTACCTGACTAATTGTATATTCTGCTTTGGAACATGTTTGTGATATGGACCACTTCCATGGAACTCTGCTAACAGTGGTGGCTGACACTGATAATTCAAGGAGGAGAATATAATAACATGCTCATCCCAAGCCTTTTAAATCTTTTGTTATTCAGAACCAGTATGAGAGTAGTAAGGATGAAAGAGGCATCAGAGTCAACTTTTATTTTCTACCACTGTATCCTTCAATAAATCAATTGCCAGGCATATTTGCCTGTGAACATTTTAAATCCCAGAGGAATATTAACATCAAATAAAATACACACAAAGGTTTTAATCACCATATACATAACCATTTTTGGGGAAGCTGGGGTTGGAACAAACTACACAAAAAAACAAAGAATGGTAAAAATTACATGTTCCAGACATGTTTCTAACAGTGTATGTTCTTGAAGTGTTTTTCTAGAACATGGTTTAGGGCTTTTGTGTTTCTTATTATTTTTAATTGTTAAACTCATATGATGTGATAAACTCCTCAAGGGAGAACTAAACATTGGCCACAACAAAAGATGCACTTTATTTGGTTTTGTGTGACTTTGAAATTATTTTTAAATATTTCATTTTATGATGTGTGTCGAAATAAATTTCTTGCTCTATTTATGCATGTTTTTTTTCTGAAACATGAATTATCCTGATATAGTATTTTGGTGCCATTTTGAATAAATGATTATTCATGACTAACCTGGTGAAAATCAAGAAAGGATATAATATACAGAAAAAAATATGATATACCCTGCTTACCAAGATAACAAAGCTTTCATGCTATCAATCTGTTGGAGGCTGGGCTAAGTCACCTCAGTGGAACTAAATCCTTTTTGACAATACAACAGGGTTTTGTTTAGACCTCTATGAGTGTGGTGAATACATGAAAATTGTTACACTAACCGTTTTGGACAATAACCAATCAATGGGCAGGTCTAGGTGTGATGGTCTAGGCAGAAGTGTCTAGTCACTACAGAATTAAACTTGTACCGTTTCTTGATCACCTGATTGCATGGTGCTACATTGATCAAATCCTGGGACCTCACTAGCTGCCTGCGTAACAATGGCTTTCTTGCGAGATCAGAATGTAAGAACTCTACCTTCTAACTCTAACTTCAGATCCCATCTGAAGTTTTGTGGGATGAGCTGGGATGAAGAATGGCATTGAATGATTTTCCAAGGCTCTTTTAGTGGAATAGGACAGAATCCTACAACACAGAGCCTACAACCTGGAGCGAAGTATGCACCACAAATGTACATGCTTGTATTGTTTCCAAAAATGGCCATGAGAACAAGCTGCCTGTGACTTTTACAATTGCCCCCTCTTTGATGAACGCTGTTAATAACAAATTATAATCAGCATACATGTATAAATGTTAGTGCACTTGCAACAAAAACATTGTAATTTTTCTGATAATAATTTTGTGAATCTGGTGCAGTTATAAGTGATTAATTACTTTTAATCAATAAATGTAATTTTAATAAACTATTAATTATCTTTCATAGCTATTTCATGGAAAAATATCATTTTCAGAGCAACAACATTAGGATATGTTACTTCAATAATACATAATAGTTATTTCTCTGGGCTATTAGCCTTTATTCTTTAGCCATGTTTATTATCTTTGTATTATACTTTTAGACATACAGAATTAGGCTTCCAAGCAGTGCTTGGGGAAATGTGGCATCATACATAAACTGCTCCTGAGACTGCTTGGCCAATTAATTCCAAACGTGGTGGGTCTCAATCTAGTTAAAATACAGTTAACATGTGGTAAAATGGCATTCCTGCATAAACCACAATGGCAGCCCACTGTTAACAACATTCAAACTACCTCTGTCTTGGGAACCCCTGCGCTGATTGACTTAAAACTTGGCAGGTTTCATCACACTCTAACCTCTCATGCTGCGGCAGTATGTGTTACACCCAGGCTAGGTCATCACACTCCCAGTAACCACTTCTTTAATAACTGCCCAATATTCTCAGAATGTAGTAGATATCCTTGTAATTGACAATACAATTACAATATAATGAATCAGGGCTCCGTTCTTACCCAGAATGATAATCTGGCAGCCATTTTTTTGTAGTTGATACGTACTCTGTTATACAACAAAAAACCTGTGCAAAATCTGTTTTACCAGATAGGCTCCAAATGTAGTAGACATCATTCTAATGGGAATAATATATATATACTGTATATGTCCAAATAGGATTCTTTTCTAAATCAAGAGATATCTGCCTAACCATTAATTCGTTTCTCAGATTTCCACTTGCAGTGGTCTTTGGAACCTCTACACCAACTGATCAGAGCTTTGTTTGGTTTCACCCCAGTAAAAGCTGCTTCAGATGTGAATCTCACATGTTGTAATGACATAGCAGGTCATCCCCTGGTGGGTAAATCACACTCCATACTGCTGTTTGTGCTTCTTCAGAAACAGTTTGGCCAATGAACTCCATTTTTGGTAGAAGCCATTATTGTTTACTCTTAGTTTAATTGTAGTTCACTCACATTGCTGAAGAAGGTGGACAGGGAACTGCCTTTGCTTCTGTTTAGACATTGAGTAAGTTACATTCTTTATCCACCAGATGGTGCCAAGTGCTAATTAAAAACATAATTATAATCACAGTAAACAACAGCCTAGTTAGAGGATATGTGCAAGATCCATAGAGGATGCCCCGCAAAGTAGAGTTCTCCTTAGTATCATAACTTTTTCTTACCAACACAAGAAATAAACACATAAAATATGTTTTCAATATATTTTCAAAATTCTACCAATGATGGGAACACTAAGATGCTAGAAAATTTGGATTGCTTTTCTTTTTTGCAAAGTAATCAAAGTAAACCCAAAAAGAAGATAGGGAAAAGAGGGTGGCTGGGGAATGTGGCTTCAGGAAAATTGTGACGTTAAAGTTATCACAGGACCACCCATCCTTGATATCAGTTGGACAAATGGAACCTCTTGTGGTCATAATATTTAGCAGATGGAAGTACTCTATAGTCCACTTCAAATGCGATTCTGTATTATGGTGGTCACTGGTCATTTGTCTAGGGCCATTAACCACCTGGCCTTGGTATGTTTTGGCAGCCTTGCATGAGTATTATGTTACATTTACCTTTCTTTGAAATCTTACAAATACTAATACATTTCTTCACACCCACACTGAAGTATTGGCAAGAATGAAGTGACTGTCAGTAGGGAAGCAGGAAAGAAATAACAAACAAACCAGGATTATTATTTTTAACTTGGCTGAAAATGCAGCACGTGCTGAAAGAGTGTTAAACATGTTCTGTGTGGCCATTTAAAAAGGTAGAGAGTGTATCTTTTCTCATTCTGAAAACAGAATCAGAAAGGTAAAAAGGGGGCCTTAAGTTCTAGAAGCTCATGGTCTTACCCAAGAGAAAGCATCCAAAGAAGTCATGGAAAACATTTTTGTTCAAATGAAAAGCTAACAATATGAATAATTTCAAAAAGAACCACAGTAAAGCAAGAAAATAATCTCTGTGTTATTATATTATCATAGCTCCAACCACACTATGGCAACTCCAAAGAGGAAAAAAATAATTTTAAAACGAGAAATTTCCCCATGAAAGGCTCTTGAAGAGCTAACTGAACGATTTTAAATGATCGCTTTCCTACTGTCCCAACATATTTCTTATCATAAGGGGAAGTCTAGGGAACTAATTACTATCCAGGAAAATACTGCAGCTGTACATGATACTGCACCCTGTGATTTCCGACTGTGGCTGGAATGTCTTGAATTATAGTGAAAAGCATGTAAACTTCTTGATTTCAAACCAGGGAAAGCATCTGTTGGTCATGGACAATTTTCCTCAGCAGAAAAGGTACCACAGACATCCCTGAAGTAAGGGTGCTGATTGCTCCTCAGGATGAACAGGCAATGTCAAAGGGTACTTCCTGTTGGGGGTATAAAAAGCAGGCACCTGCACTGCTGTTCACAAAACCTTACTTGTTTCAGGGAAATTTGAAACTCCAAAAAGAAAAGCTTTTATTTCCAAGAAAACATCTTAGAAAGATTTATGCATGATAAATTCACAAACAAAACTTCTCAGAGAAAACATTGCATAGGCTATTCAGCTTTAATGCAAGTCAATGAGTTCAAGTATAATTAATCCTTCACACTTCATCTGATTGAAATCTGGTGCTTCAACCTCTATTCCTAAATGTAAATTTCTCAAAATGTATTTGTTTAAAAAAAAACATCACAAATGAGGAATAAAAGCTACAAGTTTATAACTTAATCAGTGATTCCACATACAGTATGTCTTTGAGATGCAAAAGCAATGGCAAAATAGAATCATCATAAATAAATTTTAAATGAATCAAAGTGTGAAGGGGATGCAATGGAAAAATTTGGAAACAAACACATATTTTATGTGATTAAATGGGATTCCATTTAATTTCCAGAAATGCTGTGTTTATACTGAAGTTACAAAAACTAATACCACATGTTCAGAGATCTATTAAATTACATTACAAATCATGCACAGAATATTGTATTGTGATGCACTATGCAACATACTATGCTCTGTCTTTGGTAGTTATGGGAAAGGTCACACAATAAATTCCAGGGTGACAATATTACAAAACTAACTGCAAATATCTCCTTATGAGTCACCTCTCACTCCCTCATAGCCCTATAAAAATGTAAGATGGTATTCAGTGTTCAAGTATATAAGATCCCAAGGGGAATAGTGAAAAAAGGATACCAGGTCACAACTGGATACCTAAAGGAAATTCATTTAGGACAGTTCATGCAAAAGCTTCTTTACAGGAAGAGTTATGGGTATCCCTGCCATGTGGCTGAGACCCAAACTCTGGGCACTTGAGAAATGGCTGTAAATTAAAATTTCATTTACTTACCGAACCACCAAATGATAATGATCCTTGTTTCTATCCTGTCTTATGTTCTTATGTGAAGGTACAGTGCAAGTGAGTGTACATTCACCTTTTAAGGATGCTTATGGGGTTCTAGATTTGCACAAATAATATTTCCGTTTTGTCAGTTTACAAGGGAGTCACAGGGTACCAAAGCTGGATTGACTCCATGAATGTGAAGAGCGGACAGAATCCTGCATTCCAGACTGCTAGCACATGAAATAGAAAGATTACACGGCCAGCACATGCAAGTCTTATTCTACGACTTTGTGAGTGTTAGTGAGAGGAAGGCTGGTTCACAGACTGTTGCCTCATTCAGAGTTGTCTTTCATTGCCATCAGTAAGCAGATTACAGTAAGTAAAGAGTGTGAGGGTGTAGGGGAATATATTCTGCTTTAAAGGGTATTTGAATAGAAAGACTAGCCTCAATCATGTTAAACTAGGACCGTGGGGCTGGGACTGTAATTCTGACTTGACTCAGGTTCTGCCATTTTTTGAGGTGCATTTGTTTGGTCATGTACAGTATAAATGCTTCCAACCTAACAATGTACTTGTTGGTGTCACCAAAGTGCATTAACAAAACTATACTTAGAGACGTCCAATTCTTCCACACACATCCCTTGTCTCCTGATGAATAGGAAACACCTTTGGGATTAACATGTATGTTAAATGAATTGACACCACTCATCAAATAATCTTCAGCAGCTAAAAGATTCATTTTCCAGGAATGGAATAGTATTCCTGAGGTAGGTAACTAGACACTCATATGACCCATAAATCAATGTTGGCCCAATAAAACATCTACTGTACATATATACAGTTTAACATGTGGAAACCTACAGTAAAAATGAGACATTCTTACTTAGCATTTGTTTTGTCATTGATTTTCCAAATAGTTTGAATGAATGAAATGTTAGATTAACACACTCCCCACAACCCTGAGAAGAAAATGGTGTGCTATCAAAAGAGTTTAATGTATTACAAATATCATTTTTAAACCCAAAACATTTCTGAGAACCTCAGTAATGTTCTTTTTCTCATTCTTTTACATGTGTCCCAACTTGCTTTCCTGGTTGGACACGAAACATGTGTGTAAAAAACTTTAAAGACAAATAAAAATACACTGTGGTGATAGCTAAAAGATCTGGGGTTGGTTTAACATCGGCTGTGGCATTAAGCAACAGTAAAGGACAAGAGCTTCCCATAAACAGTATCTTAAAACTTGCAAAACAATATACTGCGGACATAATGGTGGCATCATTACTTTAACTGGAAAGCATGGACCAAGCTTCATGTGGTTCAAAATCGTTTGCGTCTTAGATGAAATGACAAGGGTGAGGATAAAGTACCTACCCAGGATGGCAAGCAAATGAGTTGAACTGATGAAATGGTAATTGTCAGCTTGTAAAAAGCAGGCTAGGGCTTAATCCAAACAATATGGACATATGTGCCATAGTAAAGTTCACTAAGCATCCTTTTAGAAAAGTTGACATATTAACTTGTCAACAAGTGAATGGATCTATTTTTTCTGCTATTTTAAGCAGTAAAAGGAGATGCAGCAAGATATTTTTAGTGGACAGATATTGACAGTAAAAAAAAGTTCTGTGAAATATGTCATACTAAGTTTTAGACTTTTACAGTTATTGATGTGCACTGGAAAATACGAGAAAATGAGTCATTTTCCTTAAATTCATTTAGGCACATAAGGCTGTCGTGACAGGCTTGGTACCTCTAGAGAAGAACCATAGCAGTTTATGTTTATGTACTTGTATGTGAAGTATAGATCAGACTAGAAACTGTATAGCACAACTGTAGCAGAGTGTGTGTATGATATACAGCCTCCCAAATGTTACCCGCATAAGCTCCATATAAACAACAGTCACATATATGAATAACTGCTGTTTCTCAAGTGCATAGTATGACTGTCAACAAATGCATTAATGCATGCTGTTCCTCTTGAATCAACCGTGCATTCTCTTCAAGAGCCTAAAGCAACAGTCATTGATAGTAACACCCATGCTGAAGTGCTGCCAGATGGGTAAATCATAATTGTTTCATTGATTACAGGATACCTATTTCAAAGCCAGAAACCACATTGGTACACTGTTGATAATTTGATGGAAGGATATACTAAAGACCACACAATACAATTGAAGACATCTTTGTTACACCCCTTACCCAACCTCTAGATACTGCAACAGTGTGGAATAGTGGTTAGGACTCTGGGCTCTTAACAGGCAGATTGTGGGTTTGGGGTTCTGCTATTATACCCTTGAGCAAGGTACTTAAATTAGATCGCTTCAGTAAAATGCCCAGCTGTTCAGATGTAAGCCCTTTTGCATAAAAGCATCAGCCAAATAAATTAATCATACAAGGTTTAAGTGACCAGTGGGACTCTGACTCAAGCTTCATTTGAGCTCTGTTTTTCAGAATTGCAGATGTCGTCAAAAGGAGTTTCATTGAAGCTGGGGCCAGAGTTCCACTGGTCATTTAAAAACCTTGAAGGAAATGCATGAACTCCAACATTGGAGTAATGGAAGCTCAATGGATTTCAGCTGTGTCTCGTATTTACCCTTGTTCCAAAATGTTCTGCGCAGGAGATTGCTAGCATAAAAGAGGCCCTGACCAAACCCACAATTTGAAGTTTAAAGTCGGCAATAGCCAATGAAACGTCAATACAAGGAGAGTTGGGACCTACAGCCATGAGGTTTTATTTTCAAATCATCCACATCAGTAAAGAGGACAGGTCTTGATTAATTCTTTCTCCACTTCCAAGATCACCAATTGGGAGGCAGATAGGCAGCAGAGTAAGATGTTGAGGAAAAGGAACAGAGAGCTCAAGCCTGAACCTGAATTGTGATAAACATACATGTGGACTTTGTCTTACATACACAGTCAATTCATAAAATCTCATGTGCAGCACACATCTTAGTTTCAGACACCAACTCGTGAAAGAAATGTATTAACTACTTTGTAACTGAGTTGTTGGTCCCTTGATATTGGATTAGGTACAGTAAATGTTGAGTATTTCAGAAATACTTAATAAGAAGGTGCTAAGTGGGGTTGACTGTATATTGGCATGTTAATACTTTACTATGTTCATAATCCT
This sequence comes from Atractosteus spatula, assembly GCF_055471065.1. Lineage (NCBI taxonomy): Eukaryota > Metazoa > Chordata > Actinopteri > Semionotiformes > Lepisosteidae > Atractosteus > Atractosteus spatula. Next base: position 53,035,315 of record NC_142708.1, on the reverse strand, counting down.
AAACTCATATGGGGCTTCAGTGAGCTAATAGGGATGAAAGTTGACAAGCAGCTGATGTCAGGAAATGTACTGTAATTCCCTTGATCACAAACTATCCACTCTCACTTTCGAATTTCTCTCTATTAAAGACAATTAAAGCAACCAAAAGCATTTTACTTTGCTGCTGCCAGACTGTGCTTTTCAACAGTTGAAAAGCCTGAAAGCCTGACAGAAAAACAGTATATCATAATCTATTACATAAAATTCTAGCCAGGGGGTATCTCAAGCTGCATCTGAAATTTTTTTACGTTGAAAATGAAACATCTAGAAATGTCTAGTTTACAATTCTGTTAAATGACATACTTCTTCACAACTCTAGAAACAAATACTGAACATTGAATAGACGACAGGTCGCAGCCAGTTTAATTTATAGGTGGAGACAAACAGAATAAAATGTATACTGTAATCCAGTCAAAACAATAAGCAAAATCAAAAACATCCACCAAAAATTGCTTTGTCTATAACACTTTATATTATGTTCTACATAATCTATGAAGTTAAAGCAGCCGAGGAAAGGTCTGAGGTTAATAAATATGAGGTGTAGTATATACAGGACTCACCTACTTAGCACCCTGGGGAATGCCAGAATGACACATTCAAAGTAACCTCTTATATAAAGTATGTTTTCTATTCATATGTATTGAAAAGGGGAAGCATGCTGGTGCAGTGGTTAGCATTGCTGGAGCCCTGGGTCCAATTCCAGACCTGGGGTGCTATTTGCATGAAGTTTGTATATTCTCTCTATGTTCATTTGGGTTTCCTCTGGGTGCTCTGGTTTCCTCCCACAGTCCACAGACATACTGGTAGGTTAATTGGTTTCTGGGAAAGTTGTCCCTGGTTTGAGTGTATGCATGTCTGTGTATGTCCTGAGATGTCCCATCCAGGGTATACCCTGCCTTGTGCCCATTGCTTGTGGAGGTAGGCTGTGGTGCTCTCCTGGGACACTAAATTGAATGAAGCAAGGAGAAGATGGATGGTCTTCCACTAACAATAGAACATAGGTTGGCATTTTTCACATTTTGGTGCACATACTGTATAGGTTTTGTGGGAATGTACAATGTTTTAATTACAAAACATTGTACAGTATGTACATTGTTCCTTTGCAGCCTACGCATGCTAACATAGCCACCTCTACTTTATGTTTTGATCACTACTGTAGGTCTGTAGTACAAAGATGCTGCCACAACATTCTAAGATTAGAAAATACAAAATGATGGTTTGATTGTACATGCATGAACACAAAAACGTGTAACTGTCTTCCTAGTTAAGAAGTATTACTATACTTCTTTCTTGAAAATATAAAGTACATAAATTAACTGCTTAGCATTTTTTTTAGCAAACTACAATATTGACATCAGGGACGTGGCAAAACAAGAGTTTCAGCGTACTACCAAATCTTGTTTTCTTGAAAAACAAATGAAACACTGGCTCTAGGCACAAGTCCAATTAGGCTTGCTTGTGGTGCTTCATGATTGAAAGGCACTAGAAGACTGAATTATGTTACAAGCATGGTAAAACACATTTAGATATGGTACACCATGAAACAAACCAGAAGGCCAACATTTTCATAATTTTTTGCACATATAAATGACTGACTCCAAAGCATCAGCCATGGAAAAAGCTCATGGGCCTATCTGCACAGACGTCCTATAAAATATCACTGATAGATGATAGTATGTTGTAGGAGTCATCTTAATGGTGAAATGGAAGACAGCTCTTTGTGTGTTCAACACATAAATGAAAGTTGGAAGGTTCAATTTAGTGGGTGAACACTCCTCTTGTACCCTTGTGCAAGGTATTCACTCAAATTATTGTAGTAAATGCCTTCCAGTGTATATCGGTACTTTCCAGGTTATCATTTACAAATAAGAATGTGTTTTTAATTGACTTGTCCACTTAAATTTCAATATTGTGTTCTTCTCCATATAATTTTTTATGTGATGTATGTATTCATAAGTGAAAACAACACATGATGTCACCCTATGCAGCCCAGATAAACTGTCAGAGGTTGCAGAGCTTAGCTTCTAAACAGGATACCCAAAACGGTCAAATCATTTTAATATTGAAAACCTGGAAAGCTATGCAAATTGCACCGTTCAAAAGATTTAATTCTGCTTAAGATAGAATAAGAGTCGTCACTGTCAAATGGAGAGTTAACTAAAAAAGTCGCATGATTATTTTGATACAGTTATCAATTTGCTGTACATTCTACCCAGGATGCGCATTACACGTTTTAATCTTAGGAGGAGAATTGTTTTAAAAAAGGGTGGAATATTCAACACTTGCATTTCACTTCCTGAAGTTTGAAAAGTTAATTACCTCAACCTCAGTTCTTGTGAGTTCTTTACGGTTCTCTACGTTATGAAAATGGTTTCATAGAATACTTTTCAGAAATGATCTTTCAACGTCATTGACGCACTGTCATACTGTCTATGAAAGTTTTTCATAACTTCAATTATTTCCTTTGTGGCGACGATCGGAGAGACGCCTTTCCATAATTTATTCTTCCACAGGAATAAGAAACACACCAACATAAAAACGTTTTCACTTTTATTCACATATTCAATGAGACGTAGAACTTCAGCCATGCTTGATGAACAAATGGTCCATTGCTGCGCACAGTTAGAAGGTCAGAGCACATTATACAGTATATTAACATAGCACACCGCCTTTAATACTTAAGAGAAACACGGGAGCAATGAAAGTTCTCGGTACACGCCAGCTGTAATCTCCGCTATGCATCAATAAATATTGACATTTCAGTCTCAAATAATACCCAATTGAACATTGCCAATTCTATAACTGAGTTCATATAACGCAATTTTATTAAATTAGCGTGTTACATAAGATCATTTTCGGTTCAATGTGTAAGATATTTGAATTTATTATTTAAGAAAACCGAAAGAAACTGACAAGAAGTGATTATTTTTTCTATATTTCCGAGGTGTTTGTTATTTTTTTCTTTCACAATTATTCTTTTGCTAATTTGCGAAGAAGTCACCGTCTTATTAATAAATTGAAACTGATTAAGACAAAGACAAATATTAATAGTTATAATTTGGAGCTTCTAACGCCTTAATTTAGAAGGCGTATTCAGTAACTAAATTAAACGTTGTTATATGTATTATTATTCATAAAAAACAAGCTAGGGTCTCACTGATTTAACCGATTTGTCAATGAATTATCCAAGAGTTTCTCTTTTTATGTTTGGAGAGCGAAATCATCCAATATTCCAAATAACGTTTAATTAAACGCAATGGGACACATTTAAGGGGATCAAGAAAAAATCAAGCTCTTATTTTGTTTTGTTTGTCAAATTTATTTTGTGAAGGTGGACTGATAAAATACCGGGTTGTCAAAGTTTCTTGTGTGAACTTTCATCTGGACTAAAAGGAACTCTTCAGTCACAAAGCGATGAGTTGTGGGCAATAGTGGTCTAATAGCCTTTACTAATATCCAAAGTAATAGACTTTCGCTTCAGGAAATGTATTTGTATTTTTCCTACCAATTGCTTGCTCCTTAAGAATGACCCGTTTATTTCGTAAATGGAAGAAATTATTTACTGACACTGCGACTGACCTCGAGTTTGTACACATGTGTAGGAGTAAATGGGATAATTGTTCTTCAGTGTTCACTAAAAAGAACTTTGTTAGGATGAAAGGCGCAGCCCCCTTACTCGCAAAGGACCACACCCGAAGGCCCACCCTAATTTTAACGTCTGTTCTGCTTTCTAGATAATTCCCACCAAATTTCCAAAGTGATGCTTTTCCAGTACTCCAGCAGATGCAGCTCAGAGTTATATCCTGAAATGAGTATGTTGTGGTCTAGTAGTTAATCCAAGACACGTCTTTAAGAAACCTCCACACATGTCAAATATGATACAATAATAATGAATCATTATAGCGTATTGCAATCGACCCGATGTTTATCTTTAAAAAGGATGATTTTGAAATCTTCACGTCTTTTTCTGCAAGCCATTTCATTACAATCCCCGCACGGTTTTATAAAGGAGTAAGCAGTCCTGATATCGTCCGATGCAGGAAAATGACACTTTGGAACGCGATCTTCAATACAGTATATAGAAGATCTTGCAGGAGATCTTACAGATCTTCTATACAGTATATCCAGTACCATACTCTTATTTCTCCTTTGGTTGTTCAAAAACATTGGAACCATCACAAATATAATTCTCGAGAACATATAAACTACTGTATTTAAGTGAGCCATCTTTTTAATGCATAATAAGTTGTAAACTATTTTACCAAGTTTGCTATGTGTGCATTCTTCTTGTATTAATAAAATCTTAAAATTAATATGACATGTTTTCGCCAGAAGCAATACATGATGAATAACTTATATATATATATATTCCGAATGCTCAAATATTTGTAGAATAACAATATTTTGTGTGCAAACCCCCCTCCAAATAACCAGTCTTATATTACGAAGACAAACGCTTTTTGGAAACTTGTAATATTTGCAAAAAAAAACCAATATTAGTCTCGAATATAATTTAATTAATTTGGAGATCACCGGTAATCACTTATTGCTCATCTAATGCATTTTGCGACTTTATGTTTAATGTTTAATTTAATGGCACAACAGTACTAATTTTATTGAAAGCGGCAAATTGATCCTCGAAGACCCTACAAACCGTGAAAGCCGGCATAAACCCATGCAGCCACTTATAGTTAATAGTTAACCCCCAAGTGCAAGCCATTATATGATACGGTGCAAAGTGAAAACCTGTGTAATTCCATCTGAAAGCCACCGTGATGTAGGGGGCACAAACCACAAAGTGAGAGGCAGAGTGGGGAAAGACCACCCATGTTTACTTCCCCAACACATCCAGCTGCAGGTTTCAGAGCCGATGTCAGAGCATGGGAATTCAGTCACAGAAACAAAAAAAATTCAGTCGCAATAAAACTGAACAGCAAAACGTAGACACGAATGCGACTCATGCCTCCTATGTGTTCAAACAAGAAAGTCACAATACTGTTTAAGATTTGGAAGTTTGAAGACGGATCAGTGTTTAATTAATCACATCATTTTAAGATAATCTCTTTAAATTTGAATGTTTACCTTAATAGTTTGTGTCAGAGTTTTGTGTATCACACGATCCCTTAAATCAATGAAAGCTCTGTAACATGCATATAAAGTTAGTAGTAGTTTGTTAAAGCTACAGTAATAAGGGATAGTTATACAGTACATGATTCCATAATTCGACTTTTGACAGATACAGTTACCTTCTACAGACTTTTATTTTGCAAAGTCTCATGTCGTGAGCGATGCTAGTTTGCGGAAATTTATGTCGCTCAACATAATAAGGCCTGATTGTTTATTTAATTTTCTGTTTCGTGATGTGATTGTCTTTAGAGCATTTTTCACGATGTATTTTTACACAATGTACTTTAGGCATCACTGGTGTATATGGTATTAATTTTCGATTTAAGCTCGTCACTATAGATACAACTGTGCTGTTTTTGAAAAAAAAATGAAGCTCTTGTCACAAACTTGCTTTTAATTAACATGTCACTTACTCCATTTGTTATTTCCCATTGACAACCGTAACGGTTTGTAAATCTGATCCATAAACTCCGACACTCTCCACCCCCGACAGTTCCAGCTACATCTAAATAATTTTGTTAAAAAACGCTGAAACCCAAAGCCGAAGTATTCGGCGAGGATGTTTAGTTTGAGTAACCCCGTGGGTTAATAAACTAAACAAAGGTAAACCGTGCAAAACTGCTGCAATGAAAACCAGGCTAAGTAAACGAAGCAAAGTTTACAAGAATCATTTAAGGGGAAAAAAGGAGAAAGGAAAAATGCGTGAAACTTTAATGCGAAGCAGGTGATAAATGTGGCTTCAGTTTTTCTGTTAGAGAGATCATGGACGTCTCCTTTTCTATTCCGCATTTAAAACACACATATACGCAAACAACCAATAGGAGTTTTCCTGAGCGCATATATTCATTTCAATAAGATGAAGCCTGCATCTGTGGTTTTGGACATCAATTTTTGAATGACACTTCCAATTAATATACGATACGGGAACTAACACAATACAGTACTAGCACCCTTTTTTTGGGAAAACGGCAAAACTGTATCTTATTGAAAACATAAAGAAAAAATGTTTTGCTACTAACATCTAGGTATTTGTAGTCTTATATTATTGGTATAAAGTCTAGTGAGATCATGTCTAGTAAAAATATTACAGTGCTCATTGAAAAAAAGAACAACCTGACATAATTCTGATGAAAGCAAGCTCTTGGAAAAAATACATCTAGGCTACAGTATGTGCTTGCACAAAACATGAGTAGCCTATGGCTTTGCTTCCATAGTTATCTCAAAGGAGATTTGTGTTTGAGGTGAAAGAGCTGTGAGTTTCTTTTCTCCAGTTCTTGGACGCGCTTTCAGCACTGAGAACGAATTCCGCACGTGGATGAACTCCAGAGAAAACATGAAACCTAAAAACAACAAAAGGCTTCTTTTTAACTTCTTCAAACCGCGTCTTCCAATAAAAGCTGAATAAACATACCAGCAGCCACTTGCGAGAGGCTGCTATGCATTGAGCATCACAAAAAGTTCTGATTTTCTTTCAGAAAAGGGCTTATAATGAAAAAAAAAATCACCTTGGCTTAAAAACGAAAACTCCCAAACAACGCTTTTTTATTTTTCGGATTCATGCCTCCAGTATACTTTCACTGCTAGTCTTAAATGTCATGTAAAACAATTCATTGAAGAGGCGGCTCGGATGACTTCACCTCTTTATATATTGACCATGTTTAGTTAACGGTCCGTTTGAATAGTTACATGGTGTTCTATTTATGGAGCATATGTCTGTTCAATAATCCTCAAGGAAAAAAAAACAACTTTATGAATTGTGTGAAGTTAAGACGAACAGGCTTTGAAAAAGTAAAATACTGAACATTTATCTTTAGCCCCCCCGGACAAGACAAAGCGGGCTTAACAGCAGTATGAAAAGAGCGGCCTGTGAATGCTTACTATTCAATTTGTATTTCATTCCCCGCTGGTCATGGAATTGAGATCAGAAGAACAAGTGAAAACACATGGCCGAGGTCAGCAGGATCAGAGAACCACCACATACAGCAAAGGGAAGGAAAAAGCAATGGGAACTTGTGTGAAGAAATGGATTGTATAAACAGAGCCCACCATCGCCTGCGCCCCATTATCCTATAATTTACACTGCATGGGAGCTTGGAAATGTATTAAAACTAGTGATAGGTTTCATCACTGCATTACGACGTCGGCTCATGCCAATCAAAAACTAATGTATACTTTGAGACAAGTTTAGAATTCTTCAGCTAATGTGTTTATTTTAAATATCCAAGGGAAATTATTACATCAGCAGTAAATAATGTTGGAGGAAACGGTCTTTCCTTTGAAGTCTGCAGCAGTGAAACATGATTTTAATTACATAATAACTTTGAAATTGTATTTGTACAATAAACGTTCTGGATTAGACGAGGGAAGTATAGGAGTAGATTAAAGTTTGGCCATACCTTGACAAAACAAACTGCCGAGTGAAAGAACAAATGCCCCGCCATGCAGAATTAGCCCCTTTTGTACAATAGTTAGCGTCAGCTGGTGATGAATGACAGGTCCTCAAAAATTCCACCTTCCTTTAATTAACATATTGCGAACTCAATCGCTTCCCTGCAACGCAAACAAAAGGCAATGACTCAACAATAGCCAAAACATTTCCTTTAGCCCGTGGGACAGCACTGGCAATTGAATTTCCTAGGAATTTCTGAAAATCGTCGTTTAAATCCACATGTAACTACCGACAAAGGATCCAAAATTCTTTCTAAAAAAATCTCCCGAAGTATTTTTAGCTATTTTTCTAATAGAGAGTTATTGCAATGGCTGCTGTGTTGAATAACCAAGGCTTAGCCTATGTTGTTCACAGTAATCCTGTTATCTTTAATTTTGAACAGGCTTTCAATGGGATTGCAAGATCAACAATGGAGCACACTAGAAAAATTACACAAGGATCTGTTGGTCCTTACCACTTTCTACAATAGCTGGCTTCTTTAAGGACAAGACGCCATTTTATTCCCTAAAAGGTGGAAGCACATTAAAGAAAAACACCAATAAATGTCTTTATTAACTACAGTGCTAAAATTAACTACATGCTCTATGAACATAATTTTTTACATACAACAGTTCAATATAAATCAATTTTAGAGCAGTTAGAGCGTGTTCCGGGAGGTGTATTCTTGAATTGCATTACATTTTTCACAAATGCATGCTGTATGAAAGCAGGTGAAACCAAATAAAAAATTAGTTGCTTTAAATCATGGTGGTCCAGTTTGGCACCTGTGGGGCTGGTATGTTTGCAGATTGTCTTTTTCAAGCAGCAGGAACTGAAGAGATGGGAGACAAAGATAGGGTTGGTGTTGGTTGAAATCACAACAGTCCAACTTACTGACATTATTGAAAGGTGAATGGTATCTACGCACAAGTATTAAGAAAGGAAGACAGTTATTTATAACTAAGATTTCATTTATTTATAAAAGGGCTGATTTAGGTCATTAAGTGCTGAAAATGAAAAAGACAGAAATGCCCCCATCTCCCTTTCTCTGCCCACCCCTTAAGATGTTTACACTTAGATCAAAAAAGGGAGGCATATATTGACTCAGCAAGTCCAGGCATACTGCAAATCGATTCTTGAATATAGGTTCTCGAATACTGTAGATGCTGTCAGCTAGAATTTCAAAAAGAGGCCAATAAAATTTAGATTGTCAAGCAGTTTCTTACATCAGTTTTGAGAGTCAACTTGCATAGTTTTCAGAGGCCGTATATCCAATCCACTATGAAGTGGTGGGAGATGTCCAAGGCAAACCAATTTGCTTTTGTAAGTGGTGTTTATGGAGCGGTAGTTGTATTGTTCCCTAAGGACCAGAATTTCCCAACTCTTGCCTCTGTACAGTAAGCGGTAATACAGTGCTGTAAGGGGTGCCATCTTTTAGATCATACATTAATCCCAGGTCCCAGCTCCTTGGTCACTAAAGAGCCCATGGAACGTTTCAGGAGAATAGGGGTGTGTTAGCCCTGGGGACCTACTGTAGCTAGGTTCCACTTCGGACTTTCACCCATCCACTTTACCTGGAACGCTTCCTTTATTCATTCAGTGAAGGAATTTCTCGTTTCTCCACTTCCGCTTGTAGTGGATCTGCTGGTGCCTAATGGCTGTCATGCGTCATTAAGTTTAGTGTTTTACTTCACTGGTGAATAAAATGCGTTCTGTCCTGCATGTAAAGGTCTTTGGCATGCAAAGTGCTACAAAAATGAAATGAATAATTATCACTTAATAATATTATGAGTGGACATTTATCTTCCCTGCCTTTCCGACTCTCAGCCAAGAGTTTGTGGATCAAGGAATGTTAAATCGGTGCACGGGACACTTTGGCTTCCATCCTCTGACAATGAATTCTCTTCGAATCCCGATGGTATGTTTTGTGGGATAACTGAAAAACAAAGCATAGAAGGATGATTCAGGGAAACTGAAATAACTGGATCAGCATTGGGGCGATAGAAATATTATTGGCTGCAATTATGTAGAACAGTTTGGAAAAGTTATTGCCTAAATAAACACCAAACTTCCAATTCTGCATGTCTGAAAAGTTAAAGAAATATAAATTAATGACAATAAAACTTAGAAGCATAATAAAGCGATCCTTTCTTGAACACCTTGTAGACACAACACTTTTCCAGTCATTATTCTTTTCCTAAAATGTTTTTCCATATATTAAACTATTTTGATTTTCCATGTCATTAGAACATTTATTTACACAAACTGTACACACTCACACACACACACACACACACACACACACAGACTTGTGTATTGATTGTTTTGTCTAGCTGTTGTTTCTAGACTATAGAGAAAAATGTAAATTTGCCTCCAATCTACAGAAAAGCAAGGAGAGGTAAATGTGTTGGCATTATTAACAATCATTTTTTTAATTGTGATGGAAGAGTTCACCAAGTAAAAAGAAAGAATGAGAGTGCTCTAAAGATTAGTGCAAATAATGTCCCTTATCAAGTTGTTTTGCAGTTATTGTATATTTTAATATGTGTATCAGATTTATTTCCTCATTAATACTGCAGCAAATGCATTTTTGCTAGTAGTAACATTAGACTACAGCTCTGTTTGAGCTGTGGTCTGGCTATTGACTGCTCATGCTGTGACTCTTGTTTATTTCAGCTCAGAGAGTGAAAGGAGTTATAACACAACTGAGCTACACTAATTCACCACCAGCACTGTGTTATAACTTAAAGCTAAGAAGTAAACAATTAAAGAGTTTTTAAAAATGGTGTAACTAGCTGTAGAAACTAACATATTGAGGTCCACACATTTGTGGTGATTTGAAAATTAAATTATTATCCCAGAAACACTCGTTAATTTAAGTCACATTCTACCAAACCAGTGAAAAAAGATGAATTGCTTATATTAATGAAAGTTAGAATGTTTGTTATATATTAAGTCTTTGAGAATGCACAACACAAAAATTTGTTTATCACAAATTGCAAGTACCATTTGCAGCCTTTAAATTGAAGTATTATCAGATGACTCTTGTGGGCCTCAGCCACTCAAACTGGGTTTTTACATACCTCTTGAATGATTAATTTTCCTGCCTTATTTTGCTTGGTCTCCTGAATATGGATAGGCTCCTGATTGTATATGTTGGCCTGTACGTCTCAGCAATTAATTTTGCTGGACTAGGATTGCTGTACACTTGAGCCATCTCTGCATAACTTTGGCTTTTTTAACTTTGTTAGTCATTAGCTTGATGTTTTCTATAAGAACTTGTTGCCATTAATAAAACTTATTTATTGTTTTGTTAGATATGTTATTTTATTTTAAGACAAATACTAAAACATTATATTGATGTTCCTCACATTGCAAAGACCCTATTTCTTACTTTGCTTAGATTGTACAGGAGTGCAAATACATTTGGTTATCTGGTTAAAATATAAGGTCAGAACACCCTATTTAAATGATTAAGGTGGATCATTAAATTCTTTTCGTTTTACATTTGTGTTAAATATAATGTTGATTGGTTGAACCTTTAAGTAATTAGTGGTTAAATAATGATAGATGATGGATAGCATGGAGTTATATCAGGCAACAAAGAACAGCAAATAGCATGTACATTGCTCAAAGAGTAGTTTTACCTTCAAAGAGTGTCTGTGAGTCTAAGATCATTATTTTAGCTGTAAGCCTTTACAAAAAGATTCTGTAATGAAATGCTGTATTTTGTCCTGTAATTTCTTTCAGATACTGCATATCTAATGGAAATGAAATAAGCCAGTGTACACAGTATGTATGAGGAAGCAGTTCTGAAGAGAGCCAGATGGGAGTTTTGCCAGACCACTATCTTAATTAGGGTAGGAGAAGGTTATTTAAAATGATTTTCATTTTGCTCTCTTATAGCATCCAAATTGAGATAAAACTTCCTTTAGGCCCTTTGAACTGCAAACATTAAGACACACTTTTATTCCACAAAACTGCATTCCTTCAGGATCTGTGGCTGGATTTTATTAATGATTGCGAAGGCTAGTGTTATTTTCTGTTTTTCTGCCTCAGTCCCCCTAAGAAGAAAGTCTATACAATGTAATGTGACAGTTCTTTAATATAAGGACAATAAATCATGTATATGTTTGAAACAAAATAAACCACACACAAGCCAAATATGTATTCTCTCATTTTGTTGTACAATAGTAATCCATAATACTATCGAGTTGCTGCATCCCAATTATGTACAAGTCATGTCTTTTACATTTCATTGTAAATATCACCTTGCTTTTGGAGTATTTTACCTCATGTGTATAAAAGGTAAGATAAATAAGATAATTTCAATATCTCAGATGAACACTCTTTGTAACAATGGCAATGGGCACATAAATCAATGATCATCTACTGGGTGTTTAATTAACTCCCACACAGGCTCTACTAGGGGAGGGGATTCTCTTCAAATTCCCTGGAACTGGAAATCAATGATCCTCTGGAGACAGAGGCTGGGATTTGTATCTTCATTCATCAGAGAAAGGCACATTAGCTCACAGAATCCAATTTCAGCGTATGTGCTAGTTGTGTTTGGTAGTGTCTGGGAGCAAGATGTGGTTAATGAACAGGTTTATGAGCATGGATGGATTAATTCATTCATTTAGATGCCTCAAAAAAATACTGGTATTAGTTCAACAGCATCCTGGATGTGTTCCTCCATCTTTCTGTTTGTTTCCTTGGGAAGCAGTTTGATGAAATAATGTCCTGATGAAATGGTCCTAGACGGGCATCCTGTTTTATTGCTCTCCACTTTGTGCCAAGGTACCTGTGGTCTCAACTATTTGCCAACATCATTAGGAATTGTAAACAGTCACTCCAAGTGTGACAATACAGGAACTGCAGCCAACTTCACCACTTAGCAATTTTAGAGATGCTAGGACCTTTCCCCACACAGGCTATAAATACCCCATAGACACTAGTACACTCACATACCAGCACAAGACGGATACTGTATATATAGAGAAGAACAGTTCCTATTAACGAGAAGAGGAGACAAAAATCCCAATGAGCATGCTTTACACATTGCACAGTCCCATCTCCCTCCATTCTCTTGCACTGTCACAAACACAAAGGAAAAAAAGATCTTTTGAAGGACACTACTTTTTCTCTAAAAAGGACCAAATACTCCTCTCTTTAAAACACCAGTGCAAGGATTTTTCTGCTGATTCATGCTGTTGCCATCTGTACTCCCAATTAGTACTTAGTCAGCACACTTAGACCTTGCAGACACGCTTCCTTCTGCAATACAGATGAAAGAACAAAATTTAGCAGACCTCCAGTTGTCTTACTAACACCATTCTTGTCTTGATCGTCCTAAAGACACATAAACCATCATACTTCCCTTGCCCTGGCTGTGTGCAATAAAGAGGGGCAATGAAGGAGAGATCACAAACACTCTATCTCTGCTGGCTTTATCCTCTTTCTGTCCAGAACTTCAGGACTTGATTGAGAGATGGGAGTGTCCAGGTGATCACAAGGGGGAAAGGAGATGTAAACAAGCTCAATACTATTGTACTTGCAGACTTTGTCAGTGTGCAGGTTACAAGGTCTCGTGTTTTTATTTTGTCTTTCCTTCCTCTTTCCCTTGCTTCCTCTCTATCCCTGTGTTTAAAGTCCACCATGGCTCAGCATCTCCACACACTTTCTCATGTCACCTCTGACTGAGCGGTAATTGATGGGCATCTAGTCAAACAGTGTGTCACTCAATTCTGTGTCTAGGGTGGCAGGAAGATCTAAAAATGAGAGGTAAGTGAACACAAAATAGAAAAAACACACCATTCCCAACAAAACACTTCTGTTATGTGTATAACTCAGGTATACAGTATGTAACTCCCAAGCCACTGCCCACTTTGCGACATAAGCATATTGAAAAGCCCTGAGAAAAATTAGGAAGTCAGGTTATACATGTGTTAGATTTGGATTCCTCTCAGCTTCCAGTTCCCAGCAACCTTAGCAATTACATATGTTGCACATTAATCAAGTGATTTATGATCTCTGAAAACACTATATTAAAAACCTGCTGTCTATCTTATTTACCAGGTTACACTATGCTGTTCAATAAAGGGCTGAAATGCTAGACTCCTGTGTGGCCCAACTAATACCTTTGCTCTCCCACAAAGCAAGTTTAGCCCTGCTCAAACATGTCAGTTTTCCCAGGCAGTGGTGAGCAATTGACAGGTGCTTCCAGGATTTTGATGGGCTTTAGTCAGTGAAAGGTTTAGTTAAAGGTTTTCTTGGGTTTTGTAAGTTTAAAGTCCCCCAGCTCCTGTAATAGGCTCTAACTTTCTGTGAGGAACTGTTGAACTTGCAGCATGTCAAATAGCGATCGACTCTGGTTATGTCAGAGGACCATGGCCACAGGGTCTCATTCACTCTTGTGGTATAAGTGTTGGTGATACCCCTATCCAAGTTTGTATATCCATCAGTTCTGTTTTTTTTCTCATAGAGGATTGGCCTTGGTCATTTTGTTTCTTTGTAAACTATGAGGTACATTTGAGTATACAGTATCTGGATTTCTATTCCCAAACATCAGAACAAAGCACAGAAACTGAACAGGTGTGGTGTGCCACAGATTAGGTCCTTGGCTTCATATGTTTAAACACAGTTAATTTCCTCGGTGGAAATGGCCTGGGTGTCGTTTGTACAATGAAACTCACATGTGAGTGTTTATGGAGCTACAGCATGGCTATGTTCACAAAGAAGGTGGGACCTCCCACTCCTGAACTAGAGCCCAGCTTTTACATCAGTTGTTTAGCAAATGATTTGTAACTGTGTCATAGAACTAGTAACTGGTGGTTAAGTCTTGACACAATTTTCTGCTACAGGTAGATACTGCAGGTTTACCATGTTGGCATCACATAAACTTGGTTGGAGACTATGAAGACTATGTGGAAAAGTGAGGAGTTCCAAAGCCTTATTATTAATGAGGAAAATCTGGAGTATAATTCCATGCCAGAAAGTAGAAAGAAAGAGTAAAGCCTTCCATATTTTGACTGTGGCGACTTGACTTGAATCGACTTTTACTTGTTCTTTTGCAGACTGCACACTAATGGCCTCTCATTATTGAATCTAACTGTAACTATGCAACAGATAACTGAATTACTATAGGATATATCAGATATCCTTATTTATTGAAACACCCTTGTACATGTATAGATCACTGTGTAAACCATTAGGTTCCTAAGATAAATCTAGAGATTTTTGTGAATTGTCCTACAGGATGTATTTCAGTGTGCGTGCCTGTTGTCAAAGAATGTAAAACAGGAACATTTCCTTTTCAAGAAATGCTGCAGGGTTTAGAGACATCGTGAAAGGAAATTTGCAATGTGGCGGTTTATCCAGGAGGAAGAGATATCACAGGAAAGATTTATTATGTGATACTGGGACAAAACCTAAAAAAAAACTTACAGTGGGAAAAAGGACTGAAGTATTTTAGTAGACTTGTCATTGTCAGGACCAAGACGAGGCACAGACATCATAAAAGAAGAAAATACGATGCCAAGAGAAGAGTTAGACTGCATCTCATACACTGCATATAGTACATACAGTTCTGGTCTCCACAATGTAAAGCAGATACAGACAGATTACAGAAACCTCAGATCAGTTGACTCATACAGTAGATCACCTGACTCATCCTAGTGCTCCAAGATACTAGTTGTGAGCACAAGCTGAGAAATTCCTTCCTTTTTTGGAAAACTACAGCTAAAAGGAGTTTTGATTGATGCTTTTTTTGTCCTTTCAGTTCTACCTGGGTTATAAATGATGTCAACTCAGTTTTGTTATTTTAAACATTTCAGCAAGTAGAACATAATACAAGATACAAATGTGAAGTCATTAACAGCAGAATCTGCGCTTTAGCTAGAAAATATTATTTTGCATACTTAATTCTTATTATTGCAGTAACTAAACTGTCAGGCCACACTGTACAAACTGAGCAGACAAATTATGCCAGGAAGCTACCATTAAATCATGAGTTTAGCAAAGCAAAATTTGCCGTTGGTGGGAAGGATTAAGTTTCAATTTAGGCTTGCATTAACTTTATCTTTATTCTATGTACTGTTTATTTAAAAATACTATAGCTACAATATTTTTTTCTTGGAGAAGTAACAAAGTAAATTTTAATTTACTGGCTCTGTCAGTTGTTAGCAGAAATATCTGAAGTGTCATTACATTTTAGTCCACATACTGCGATAAAGAGATATCAAGAGTATATACAGGTATAGGCACTTAATTACCTTAATGATCTGAACCTTTTTACTTTGTTTTTCTCTTTGGATTTCCCTTGGTCTTTGTTCTCCCCAAGTAACTTCCTTTACAATTACCTTTGGTAACTTCCATTCTAGTTCAGATGTTTCTGGTTTTTCGTAAAAGTGACACACATGTAAGGAGTGGTGCAACTTTAGTCTTGTGACTTTGAAACAGGAACAAAGATTATTTAGTTTAGATGTGACCTCTGCATGGGTTGTTCATGCGATTTCTGATCAATGTTATTCAGATGTTTCTTAGAGTTTAGGGAATAGTAATAGTAATAAATAGGCAGGAGTCTCTATGGCAGAATTACTGTACAGCTTATATGCTGGTCCAGAATGTCCTTAGGCTCTTGGGATCCCACTGAACCAGAGGCAAGGTTAATGAGAGGTACAGGTCTGTATATAAAATCACCAAATGGGGAAATAATAAGTGTCTGCCATCCAGTGTAGTTGGTGGGCATGAATTAACGTTATCCGGCCTTAAGAATCTTATTTACTAAGCAGCTGGGTAAATATTGTCAGCCTTTTTGTATTAAGGCATTTAAACATTTAGAAATAATTGGAGCCAGTGTTTATGCCCCGATCTACTTGACATCTGCAGTTAATATTTGTCATAGACATCATACAGCAAAAGGCACATTCATTGTTATGACAAGAAGATATTTTGAACCTTTGAGGATTAATGTGTTTGCTTTCCTGTGTGAGCTTTTCATAACAATCAAGGAACTTGGGCTGTAAGGCTCAAAATCTGTGCTTAATTGACCAATTCTAGTGGATTAGACAATGTTTATGATACAGCTGTCTTTTACATTACACTCATAGCATATTTTCTCTGTATGACCTTAATACATTTTCCAGAATTGTTTCTCAACAGCTACCCAAGTTCAAAGACAACCAGATATAGAATCTCTTTTACAGCTCTTTTTCTGTCTGGCCTTACTTTGAATATGAAGGCTTGTTGTGTTTAAAAATAAATATTCCATGTAGCGTTGTTGGATTGTTTAAACACAATTAATTGTAAACCTTTAAAAATATATGGATTATTTTATTTTAATGGATGAATAAGCTTAAAATTGTTTAAACATCTTTCATCACTATAACCCCAGGGGTCTTTACAGGCTTGACCTAGTTGAAAACCATTCACAAAAAGAATAAACAACTTTAAAAAGTGTTTTTTTTAGAATTTCGCAATATGAAAAGTACTTAAATAACTCATTACATGAGCTAAACACTTCTTAAAATGAAACACTTAAAAAAACCTTTTAAAAAATATGCTATACCTCACATCACCAGCAGAACTGAATACCAAATTAATGAAAATGTTGGCACTTCTTTAATAAGTGTAGGTTTTGTTTCATAATTGTTTTGATAGAGAAAAAACTGAAATCAAGAGTTAAAATACAACTGTAACTGGTAGTACAGATGATATATGAGATGCCAATATTTGTCTTTAATAGTTCACCACCACACATAAAACATTTAACATGGAGCACAATGTCTTTGTCTTGTTAGTACAGTATTGCCACAAGGACTTTTAGCGAACTTTGTCTTGTATGCAAATAATATGTTTATATGTATATACACTGCACAAATCTTTTTTCATTGTTTCAGACTTTCTCTTATCTATGAAGAGGTACGGTTCTATGGTGATATCCTATTGAAGGTTTAGCTATTTTATTTTAGGTTTACAGTGCATTTTGACAGCTCTACAGATTGAACCCAAATTCGCCTTTCAGCTTTATGGATGTACAGAGAGACGCAAATTACATTAATGACAATGAACACTTGATAATGAATCGATTATATTTGGTTGGTAAAAGTGATGGATTAGCTACTACAATGCTTCTCGTTGACTGCTCATGTACACTATATTTTGTCTTGAATTGTTGTGATCTTGTATCAGGTAAGAGGACAGATGCACCAACATCACTGTTCTCTCTCAAGCAGAACTTCAGTTATTGAAGCCATGTTAATCTGCCATCAGCTCTGTTGGGTTGGTCATACGTTAGACTCATGGTTTCCAAAGAAGCTGCACTTCTCCTAGCTTAGCAAAAGCAATGTAACCTGAGGAAGGGGAGAAGTAACAGTAAACCTGAAGAAGTGTTGTACTGATATCAGCTCCTCCAAACCAGATGGAGTAAGAATATCGAAGAAAGAGCCCAGCATGTTGAGACTCATGTCTCAGGAGACAGCACCTGCTCAAGCTGCCGGGGACACATTTTGGCCTTTTCAGTTACATTCATAAGTCAAGATTCTGATCAATATGAATTAAAGTCTGCTAAATCACAAGCTTGGTTCACCCACTCTTAACCGTTATAAAATAAGACAAAGTTGTCATAATAGTAGAAGAAACTAGAGGAGGCTTTAAGTAGATTTTTGATGATCATCACTTGCACATATTAAAAACTCCTGGTTGTGTCTAAAATGTTTTACAGTAGTATATGTACTGTATACCTACACTATATACAGTACTTTGTGGGTATAAATGTTTTTAACTGAAATGTTATAATGCCCCAAACACATCTTGTGTAAAAATGTTTTAGTAAAGCTTCTTCTAAAATTGTGTTGGGTTTCCCTCATTTTTGTGGGTTTTGCTTACTTATACTTTTCCTTAAATATCAGTGTAGTGTTTCTAAATACATTCGAGCACTAACCTGTACTTTGCTTTCTGTCCACTCGTAAACATGTCTTGGAAAATGTTTTTACAAACCTTAGCAGAGAGGTAGGGTGTTTACAGAATTGCCAGTGAATAAACCAACCTCGAATCTAAAATCTTTAAAACAAACAGAACCACCTTGGTAACTCAATTTGTCTGTTTCATTTTTTTAAATTGGAGGCCAGAGGCTTTTCTGTATTTATTTAAAGTAAAACAAGGAAACATTTGAGCCATTCTCCACGCTTCGCCATGCATCTCAAGTCTAAAATAACCCTTCAAAGTGTATGTGTGGGGGGGATTAAAATGTTTGTGTTTATTCATAACTTTACTGAATTTAAGGTGCGTTCTGTCTTTTGAAATTAAACAAATGGTATTTTCACAGACTCCCCATGATTATTTGCCATGTTTATACTATGTTTTTATTCTGCTATGGTTCTGTATCATCCTTTTCCAAGCATCTGTATGGTTTGCAAAGCTTTTCCTAAGGCTTAATCATGATGTGCTGTACTTCACTGTCCTTTTGCCAAGGTATGCTGTGTGTGCTTCATTTACATCAGTGCAAAAATGTAAATCACTGTGAGGTGAGATTAAGGGCCACAGGAGCTCTAAATTACAGCATAAAGCATCAGTATTGGGATACTTACATTTGTAATTTTACTTTGCACTATTAAAATTTGTATTTCAGTTTAAAAGATTAATATGAAGCAAAAGTATAGGATTTCAGCTTTTATTTCTCAGTATTTTTGTGCATACACTTTAAACCATGTTAGAGCCAAAATGTTTTTGTGTTCATTCCCCCCTTCATTTTCCGGTTGAGCATAAGTATTGGGACAGATTAACTTAAAGTAAATTAAACTATTGTAAAGGTAGTATTTGGTCACTTACTCCTTTTATACAATGACTTCCTCATCTCTGCAACTCATTGACATCACCAGGATCTTGATATGTTCCTTGGAGATGCTTTGCCAGGCCTTAACTGCAGCCACTTTCAATTGTTTGTGGAGACTTTAGTTTCCTCTTCAACAAGTAAAATGCAAGCTCAAATCATATATTTAAATCATATATTTCAAATCAGGACATTAAATTGTCCAGTTCAGAAGTTTCCACTTCTTCCTCCTGATGAACTCGTTGGTTAAGTGTGCAGTATATTTTAAGTCATTGTCTTGCTGGATGGTGAGCTGCAGCCCAATGCATTTACATTGGAGTCTTTTTTTGGACATGGATAGACAAGATGTTTTTGTACACTTCAGAATTCATTCTGCTGTTTCCATCCCCAATTGTGTCATCAACAAACACCATCAGGCCAGTTCCAGAGGCTGCCATGTATGCCCAAGCCCTAGGCACTACCTCCACCATGCTTCACAGGTGAGGTGGTGTGCATAGAATAATTTGAAGTTCCTCTTTTCATCCACACTTTTGCTTTACCATTAGTTTGACAAAGATGTATCTTCATCTCATCTGTCCATAAAACTTGGTTCCAAAACTGTTGTGACTCATCTTTGTCCTTTTTTGCAATTTCTCATCTGACTTTCTGTTTTAGTGTTAATAAGAGGTTGGCCTCTTGCAGTGTAGCCCTTATATTTCTCTTGTTAAAGTCTTCTGAGCAGTGAATTTACCCTTGCACTCTGGAGAAAGTCTGTGATCTCTTTGGATGTTATTTAGGGGTTTTCTGCACAACTGCTGTAGACATCTTTGCATGACCTGGTCTTTGCTGATTTTTTTTTCTTTTTCAAGACATTTGATATTGTTGACTGTGTGATGCCCATTCTCTTTGAAATGGTTCTAAGTGGAATTTTGTTCTCATCTTCACAATTGCCTGATTTTCTTTTTGAGTGATGGGGGAGAGCTTACTGTTGTTCTTTATGTTCCTGAGTATTGACCTTACAACCTTATGACCATTACAACTGCTGAAGGGGGAGATGAATGAGATGGCGTGGTAGTAGTACTACTACTACTAAAAATAATAATATGCAGCACCCAACTGGATGATGCAATGCCAGCCATAGTGCGCCAGTATGCTCACCACACATCAGCTATCAGTGGGTAGGCGAACAGAGTGATGAAGACAATTCATAGATGGGGATTATTAAGAGGCCATAACTGGTAAAGGACAATCTTTTTGAGAAACACCCTGGGATTTTTAATGACCACAGAGAGTCCAGACCTCAGTTTCACATCTCGTTCGGAAGGTTACGCCTTTATACTGTTTAGTGTCACCATCACTATACTGAAAAATTAAGACCCACACAGACCACAAGGTGAGTGCCCCTTACTGGCTCCAGCAGCAACCTTAGCTTTCCCAGGAGGTTTCCCATCCAGGTACTGACCAGGCTCACACCTGCTTAGCCTGCTTAGCAATCAGTGGATTGCCAATTGTGGTTTGCACTAACTGTTCCAATAATAACTGTTTTTCAACTGTAAAGCAAGACTTTCACCTGTATTTTGCATGCTTTCAATGCTTTATAAATACTACTGATTCCTGTTTCTGTACCCCTTCTCAATATTTTGTTTGAAAACTAAAATGGAATAATTGGCTTCGTTTACTACTTCATTTGGTATTATCACACATCTACAGCTACTATTCTGCTTTCAATTCCAAGATATGTATGGTCTTTGATTACCATTTAAGTGAATGTATCCCACAATTTCTCCTTGATATGTAAAACTCTGTCAAAAAATGGAAAGGTTTCACTTTCATAATTGTGTCAAAGTAGTGTCCATATTGGGGTCTTGTTTACAATCCTTAAGGAGGTGAAGGCTCTTCTCAGAATTTTTATACTTTGATTTATGACAGGTGGTGTTATTTCTTCATTAAAGCTTTTTTCAAAAACCAAGTCAAGTCCATTTGCCCAAAGGTTGATCTCAGTATTTCCTCCATATGACTTTCTTCTCTCATTAAAATAAGTCCTTTTGCAGTTACCTTTGGAACAGACAACTAGATAAGATGGTGGTCCTGACTGGAATGCTTTCTCTTCTTCAAAACCTAACATGTTAACTTATCCAAATTGAATTTTCACATAACGTCTGCTCCCAAACCTCCCAGTTACAGATGCACACAGTATGTACTTGGTACCTACATCCATATTTTAGGAGTGTCTTGTAACAGAACACTTTTTCAAATTTATGTCACTGATATGCTTTCTTCTTCCCTCCAACTGCTCCTTCGCAATGACAATTCCCAAATCATTATTATTTTCCAAGGTCAATGAGCAATGCTGTCAAATCTAAACAATCTCTTAAGAGAGTTGTGGGAGACTGAGATGCCCTAAAATCATATTAGTTTTTTTGATTTGCAGAACTATTTTTTTCAGGGAAGGAACTATAGCTATGTTGCATTGTGTTATGCACAATCTGTGACAACCTCTTAAGATTGAAGCTATCTTTAAAAAAAAAAACATCTGATAAGCCTCTTTCTCTCTTTGTTCTATGTGTAATGTCTATGTCATTCTTCATATGTGATTTGTTTAAACAATAAAAAGTTAAAAGACACTTTTCTGTTATACTGTAACTTCTATTATAACTACAAAACTTGCCACATGCTTTTTTAAAATGAAATAAACTTTAAGTTAATGTAACAAATCAACAAGAACAGTATATTTGTCATTAAGCAATTGCATGAGATTATTTGTGGTTAGATTTTGCTTTTAGAAAAACACATCACAACACACATTGTAAATCTGGTGGGAAGGCTGAAATTAAGGACATATACCCACAGAGGCTCACAAAGGCTTTATTTGCAAATTCCAAGGTAAAATACTAAAAGTAGTACTCTGACAGAAAATGTGTGTGCTGGCATACTGTTTTATGTTTTTCACAGAAGTCAATGAATAATTTCTTTTACAACAGTATTTTAAAATAAATTAAGCCTAGAATGGGGATGTAACTGTGGGACAAAATAGGAATGCACTGAGAGATGAATTTGCACCTTTGTGTTTGGTTTAAATGTTAGGTGGCAAAACACTATGTCAGGACTAACTACTTGTTATAAACACAGTGGAAACCATTTCACAAATTTTAAAATACTTACTAATGAGTAGGGATGACAGTTTTAAGTTTTGGTTAAATGTATTCAGTTTTTAGCTTCATTGATTCTGCAAGCTCTGACTATTTCTATGTAACATTATTGAATGCGCATTTTTTTTCATTAGTAGGCTGTGTCCTTTTTATACAGTTCAGGCTTAATGCACAGCAGATATAAATACTGAAAATGCACCTGCAAACCAATAAAAGTCACCAGATCTCAAAATGAGTCACTGTGCAAAAGTATGACATAATAGGACTTCTTGAAACATAGAAGTTTTTTTCCAGAATGTTTTAACCAAAAGCCATCCTAGTATTTTGTATCTACTCTGCTAACATCCCCCCATAACTAAATACTGCTTTTGAAGGCTGAGTTTGCACCAGTGTGAGAAGTGTGTTGAGCAAACTAGAATAGTTGGGGATGTTTAAAGCTCTCTAATAAAGTGTAGCCTCTCCTATGCTGAATTATTGCTTTCTCTTGGGAAGCATTCTCACCAGTCACTTTAACTTTTACTGTTCAGGTCTCTGTCATCTTTTTTCAATTACTCTGCAAAGCTATCTATCATCAGAAATCCTCATATCCCTGGTAGGGGTCATGGCTTCGAAGGGAGTATCCTGGAAACTCAGGGCAGAAGGCCAGACTACACACTGGAGAGCATTACAGAACTGTGTCCACTCACATACACAAAAACATAGGGACGATTTAGATATGACACTAATTAACTGAGCCAGCATATCTTTTGGGGGGACAGATTTCACAACTTGGCAAAATCCCACATGGACATGGGGGAGAACATACAAATTCCACATATAAGGTACCCCTTCTGCAGTAAAATCCAGGACCTAAGAGCAGTAAAGTAGCATTGAAAACCAGCATGCCAACTGTCTTTGATTTAAATGGTATCTAATTGTCTGGACAAAATAATAAAAATTGGGGTTTGCCTGTTCTTAACTGCTAATTTAAATGTAAAGACAAATTGTGGAGTTGAATGAAATTCTGGACCCTGACCAGGAATTTCAATACTCCATAGAAATTATTTTTGACATTGAAAAAATATCAACTGTTTGAACATTAGCCAGCTTTGATAGCCAACCCATACAAAGATGACACTGTGAATATGTTGCATTTCTTTAGAACTAAGTGAAGAATTATGGATATTTTGGTGAGATAATTATTAACATAGACTATACCACATTTCTGACGTTGGTTGAAAAACATTGTTCCTTTTAGTATGTTAAATGCATAAATGTAATGCTCACAATACACTTCACTCAGAACATTTATATTTGTAATTACTACTTTTAAAAAGTAATGTTATTACTGTAAAGAAGAATTAGATGCATCGGTTCCTATATTTTAAAAACACATTTTGAAGATACTGCAAAAATAATTAACAGCACAAAGTGGTAAAAGTCTGTGGTTCTTCAAATAAAACTCTTACCATAACAGACTAGTTAATTTGCATTTCCAGTTATGAGTAACTGTTATGAGTTATGAGGTTCAAAAACCTTTGAACAGGATGGCAGTCCATTGCTGGGCACACACACAGCAAAGTTTGGAGACGCCAGTGGACGTGAACAGCATGTTTTTAAACTGGGAGGAAACTAAGGGATCCAGTAAATACCCATACAACCATAGGGAGAAAATCCAAACTCAACACAGAAGGAACCTATGGACAAAATTAAACCCAGGTCTCAAGAACTGTAAGACAACAGCACTAACCAGTCACACCCCCACGCAAAATACAAGGATACTCACATATCTCAGTAGTAGTTTTTTAATTAATTTTACATTCATGTACACTGCATCACTATTCAAATTTCAGGGATTAAAGGATATCTCAAATTATTGCCGTGGGCAAAACATTTTACAGTGTACCAATCCAGGGCACACAAGTAAGAAGGAACCTTGTTGATCTAGAAAAAGACTTCTGTCAGAAAAGCATCAATATGTGATGTGTATGATGTGTTTATACTGTATGTCATTTAAAAAAATACATAAAAATCGTGTGTACATAAGATTTTAGAGTATGTTAGCTGACTAACATTCTTTAAAATCTCTTCTGCGATGCAGGGACTAGAAAGCAGCAATGTGAGGTTCGATATGAGGGCTTACAGTTCCGTGAAAGCTGCCACAAGTAATTTAAGATGTCATTTTTCCTCAATCGACTGAGCAACATGTGGTCCTCATACACATCAGATGCACCATAACGGATGCATTTTAGATTGTTCTGTCCTAGGCAGCTTTTTTCCTTTAAAATGTTATAATGATTTTTTTTTCTTTAAGGAAGAACACTAGTTGCTGGACCACCAGCATACACTGGCATAGTATGATTGTTTTATCTGAGGATGCAGCAGGCATGCACATTATTGGCCACATCATAAATTAAAACACCCTCTTTTTGGGTGGAGTATACCACCAAGGAGGAATAGAA
Source organism: Atractosteus spatula (assembly GCF_055471065.1). Classification (NCBI taxonomy): domain Eukaryota; kingdom Metazoa; phylum Chordata; class Actinopteri; order Semionotiformes; family Lepisosteidae; genus Atractosteus; species Atractosteus spatula. The sequence continues at coordinate 53,010,322 of NC_142708.1, read as the reverse complement.
AATCTAGGTCCCCCACAAGGAGGTTGTCTTCCTTTCTTTGTATGTAATTAAAGCCCCCCCACTTCTGCAAAACCTATGGCCCAAAGAAGACTGGTGGAAAAGTCAGAAAGAAATGACTCTGAAGCACTTCCCGTATTTTAAAGCTGTGTTTTTAAAATGCTTCTAAGTACTGTATGACATTTGTGTATTCATTCAGGAAAGTCGACGAGCACCTACCAATTTTATGTTCTTTGGAATTGACCACTGCTACTTCTGTTTGTTAGGGGATACATGAATATTAATATATATATATATCTGTGAGAAAATGTTGTGGTAATTGAAACTGAAGTCTAAGTCTCTATTTATTTAAAAGCAGGAACAGGAGGATGACTAGATTTGTCGCCCTAAGAAGTACTAATAGCTACATCAGGGTAAAAAGGGTTGTTTAGTATACTGTATATCAATGGTTGACACATCTTCTTCATACCATCACTGAAAAGCTGCACAATTTTCTTAAACTGCTGGCTTGGTTTTGTATGGCAAAGTAAAAACCCCATGTTATTTCCAAGGTGACTTCGGCTAAATTTGAACCCATATCCTCCAAAGGCTAACCTCTAAGAAAGAGAACCAATTTAAGGTTCCTGATGTGTAGACCCATCTATGCTTGTGTCTCCACACAGGGAGAATAATAAAATAAGCTTTTTTTTTCCATTTATGTATGTGATGATAAAAATCATGTATTTCTGTACCGTAAAAGATTTTTTAATCGATAATCTAAATTTTATTTTGGGAGACATACAGCTCTCCTGACATGAAAAGATTTTTTTTAACAGTGCTCACAGTGGCTTAAAGACTTCAAAGTCTGTATATCAGTCTGTAATACATTTCCATTATTTTACGGTACTCAAAAATGTATTACTTACAGTACTGCATTATTGTAAACATATCTTGATGCAGTGTAACTGCTGACTTATTATTTCAGGATGAACAGTATTATTGTAATTAAAATGACTTCTGGCTAGACTGCTTATGACTATAACAGCATAACTTTTCTTTCCTTCAGAAAAATAGAAACACATGCATTAAAGCAAACTTGTAAATAAACCATGTAAACATGTCAAAATAGTTCAATTAAACTTTCAGTTTTTACGTCAAGGTCAAAAGCCTTAATGTTTTTTTTTCCTCTGTCACAAAACAGGTGCTAATGACAGTTTGAAATTCTTTCTTCTCACCAGAAATTGGGTCATGGGTATCTTATAAGCAATGTGGAGAGTAAATTTGTTTGATATACTCTGTTTAGTAAACCAGATTTTCTTGATTTCCTTAGTGAGGACTATAAACAGCAACAGATTGCCCTAAAACACTGCTTACGTTTTCAATTACTGACAATAAAAAAGTAACATTTCTAAATTGGATTCCATTTCTTTCTGAAATTTAGAAGGATTAAATTAATTTCAAGGGTATGAAAAAAGGATTCAATTTATTTCAAGAAATAAGACATTCTATAGGACTTCCCTGAGCTGGCCTCCGGGATCAAAAAGATGGAGTAATTCATTCATAACTTGGTGCCAAACCTCCATGAAGTCTCCTGTAGAAGTCTATGGTAAGGGTTTGGCTTTTTTATGCTATTTTTGGTCTATCATTTTCCCAAATTCAAAGCATACCTTGCAATGAGATGTTATTGTATGAGTGTAACAGATTTAAAATGCAGAGCTCCTATTTTACAAAATGGATGGTTTTCTTTACTCTCACAGTCTTCCTCCACACTGCTCACAGCTCACAGGGCTTGATACTTCTCATTACTGTGTTATTGTCTTTCCCTATTTTTCCTTTATGAATGCTCACCTAGTCTAAGTAAGGCTCCCAGATGCAGATAGGTGATATCCTAGGTCATATTGATCTACATCAGTTACCTAGGATAGTTCATCTGATTGCTTCCTTCATCCTTTACCTTCAGGAGCTTCAAGAACTGCTGTTACAGTATACAAATTAGACATCATGAATTCCCAATATAGCACACCAAAGAGACAAAGAAGGCTAGGCGTTCCACTTCAATTACTACATGAAACTCTGGAGTCATTCACACACCTTGTGTACTTTTTCATATAATCCTTTTTTCCTTTTTTTATTTCTTCAAAGATCATAATTCATACCAGCCAACTCCAGAAGACTTTTGTGTCCTCGGTGTAAGTTTTAAGAAGAAAATGATGTACAGTAAGGCATTAAAGGATTGCACAAATGGTGAAAGCGTGAGCAAAAAGACATGAATTAGAATTATCCAAGGAACAAACACCTCCTCTCTCAGCAATGGCAGAATAGAGCTCCCATATTAAGAGAAGATACAAGAACACTACAGTGAAAATGTCATTTTAGACTATTATTAATACAGCTTCACCTGGCTGAGAAGAAATTAAGTGTATTATTTAGCAATATTATTACTGATCTTAATAGTAAAAAATATAGTCAGAGCAATTAAAGGTGAACTGTATATTACCAGCAATAGGAGGTGTTGTACTTGCTAATTTATGATATTTACTCATTAACTCTAATTAGCTCATTGTCACATGTTCCTCATAATTAACATCTTTTGTCTATGTACAGTTATAGAGTGAAAATAATTTGTGATCTACAAAACACACATCACTCAGAATTTACAGATATCATAAAACAAAATGGCTAATATTTCAGTAGAAGATCACCACAAAAATGTTTCTGCATAAAAAAGAAACATGAATAGATGTCAAAAGAATGGTAAAGAGTGTATATTTTTCTGCCTGTGACACTGCAACATGATTTTGCATTAAAATCCATTTTACCAATAATGTTCACATCTGATAGTTATTTGGGGAATCTGGCAACAGTCCATGCAAATCTGTATTATTGCTTTTGTGCATGGTATTCATGCACTATAGAAAATTGTAACTTTGGAAGATGTTCTTGTTTTAGTGAACATCTTTGTTACATTTACAGCCACTCTGCTTCAAGTGTCCATTTTAACAGAACATCAATGTGTACGGATCATGTTAGACATAGCAGAGATATCATTAATTATTGAGTCCTTTTAAACTGGAGATTTCAGCAAATTGACAGAAATGATGTGTCACTAATCCACTCATGTCTAGGAACAAAACTGAAAATAATATTAATACATTTGAATTGAGGATAAGATGCTGGTGTGTTACAGAAATGTTTACCCAAAAGAGTAGGTAAGGAGTTAGCCTGATCCTATTTTCTTACACAGCCTAGCATTGCAGGTGAGATGAGGACAGATTTCATTTCTCCTCATGCCTGGGATGAAAGTGCTCTTCTCAGCACCTGCAAACACAACACAGAATAAGTTTTGCACTGTTGCCTTTCACTTGTCACAGGCCATTGTGTTTACAACCACGTTCCAGAGGCGTCCTGGATATGAAGTCGAAAATTAAAAAAACACAGCTCCACAGACTCTGTAGAAGCAATTTCCTCAAATTTCCTGTGGGACTAAAATAAAATTTGTGTGGGGTGTGTACCCCACAAACCCACAACAAAAAGACTGCTGCCTGAGGAGTCCCATCCTAGTGAGTAATAATGCTCAAAAAGTATAATGCAGAGACCAGACTGTCCTTGAAACTGAGGACCATTGCATTTTATCATGAGGAGAGCTGGTGGTCTTCCCACATCAGTTACACAGGTTTTGCAATCAGTAGAGCTTGACCTCACTGGCTGAGTGGTATCTAGTACATTGAACCTGGTATCACTGCTCTTGTGCTTTTCAGTTCATTGGATTCGCCACTATTTAGGAAAATTATCGTAAGTAGTTAAAGATTGATACAGCATCTGTGAGTCGCCTGAGTATTGATACATTTTATTAATAACTCAGCCATATTTGAGGATAATGTAACAGCCATGGAAACAGGCGTTGAGATCTGTCTGAATTTCAGGCTTTGTCTCCTTTTTCCTCATAAGACTAAAATTCAGAACTTCTACAATACTTAGGTAGTAATACAGACTAGAGTGTAGTCTGATCTGTACTGGTGTACCAGCACAATACAATGATGTCTGTATATAGTGTATTACTATATTACATGACTTGGAAAAAAATGTGGTTCTTTTGTTTTAAGCTTGATGTTCAAATTATGAAATCTCACTTGCTTTAATCTGGTTGCCCATATACCACAGTCTTACACAATTAAATTGCACACATTGTTGAAGGATAATGAAACTTGAATATGTTTATTCATATGTGGAGCAATTTTTTCAAGTTTAAACACATGTAACACCTCTCAAGTAATATTTAAATGCCACACAAACCAGGATACTGAATATTGTAACTTATTCTGGGCAGACTGTTATTTTGAGCAGAAGGGAATACCACAAAAATTTGCGCACAACTAAAAAAACATTTTTTTTTGGTTCTATAAATCTTTGAAAAGCTAATTAAGTAAGGCCTGCTCAAATGGCTGTCAGAAATCTACAATAAGCCTAGGTAACAAGATATCAGTTAGTCTCATTTCCTTAATAAGATGTATGACTTACTATTGGAATTTTTTTAAGGTATGGCATGATTAGTGAGTAAGGTGCATTTCGTTTTCTTAGTGATGCATGTAGTAATGTTTCAACTGATCCCTGAAGTCAATGCAAAATCACAAATTAAATAAAATAGTTCTCTTCTGAAGAAAATATCTAAAGTTTAACAAAATACTATGGTTTCATTTTAAAAGCGAGGCAAAACAGATTTCTTTTGCAGAGTAATGACTACACCAAATTGCATTGTTCATTAAGCAAATGAGAATAACAGTATCATCTGTTCTCAATAGAAATGTTTTAGAATTTTTAATCATTTTAGAAAATCTAAAAACATCACTTGTGAATCCTTATTTTTCAGGCAAAAAAATATTTTGCTCATTGAAGCTTGAGTGAAGAACAAAGCCTGCCTGCACTTCAAGTAAACTTATCGATAGACATATAATGGTAGTTTTAGTTATGGATCTTTTTCCCAGAATTCAACAAATTAACATTACAAATGGAAGGACCATTTTGTGTTCATCCTGAGCATCCTGGCTACTGGTAAAGTTTTAGACCAGAAATGAGAATTAAATTAAATTTCAAGAAATCCCATTAAATGAAAATGAAAATTAAATTTTCATTCCTTTGTATTGTATGAAAGAATGCACATTCTACTGTATTATATGGGTTTATCCAGAACTGTACTTACAGTTGATGACTTACTGTACATTACATGCAGAATCATGAGGAAAAGCTTTGAGGTAGCTTCTGTGATACCCTGACGTTTTTCACACAAAGAAACATTACTTATTTTACCGGTTGCTTATACTATATGGTAAAGCCAGCTGCTGTTGTTAAATTAATGGGATGTCAAGTCTATACTTGCGCACTGGTTACTGAACTGCAGACATGCAAATCAATGCATGTCCCTCAGGGCCTTAATGAATTGACTTTATGTATTTAACCTTTGTATCCAAAAAGTGTTAGTGATTTTAAGGTGGTTTGAAATTGCCAGACTTATGAATTATGGGTCATCAGGTTAAAATGTGAAGGATATAGTCTACTGTGTAAGTGGAAAACTTTTTTAAGGACGACAAAATTGTGGATGATTACAGGGTAATTTCCATAAACGGTCCTCATATTATCTCATAGTGGCTACAGTCTACAGGGTTTTTGAGAAAGTTCATCATTGACTTCTAGTACTATCAATGACATATACAGTAATATATACACTAGTTTGTTAGTGCATTGTGTTTAACTGTAGCATGGAGTGACTAACAAAGAAGCACAGCTACTTCAATTTTTTTTTGTTTTTCCAAACAGTTATGAAAAGTTTAGAAACTTTTTGGAAGGATACCTACACAGTTCCGATTTGCGTATGAGCTCTTTGTTTTGTCTGGTTGATTGTAGGGGAGACGCATTTGTTTCCTTCTTGTTTTTCATTACATATTTGTCTTTCAGTTGTGGTGATGGATAGACTATCAGCCTCTCCTTGATTACCTAGTCATTATGTATTAAAGGCTATTTACTTGCAAGTAGTGTCTAACAAAGGAGCAACTACACAGATGATCTAGTGGGTAATGGTCTTTTCATGGAGTCTTAAAATGTACGTGTACTAAATAATTGTTTTTATTTGCAAATTAAACACTTTTGAAACGTGTTTTTCATTGTGCTTTCATTGTGTTCAACTGTAATGCATTTGATTTTGGAGTTTGAGGAATATTCAGGTTTTTTGTGGATATTTAACAGTTTACTGAGACTAGGTTTTCAGTTTCATAGCAGAGATTTTTTTGGACCACCAGGTATTCATCCTTGCTCACTTGCGGTCTGAAACACTCCATCACCAATGCTTATTACAGTGAAATTACTTATGCTCTCTGAATCAGTGGAGCATAATGACACCGCAAAATGGACATTGCTTTCTATAGAGAATGGGTTTCCTTTTGTAATGCAGAACATGCTCAAGTCCCATTAAACAATACTAAGAATATTCACACAATATTAGATCCTTAAAGTCCAAGTGATTTCATTACTGAGTAGCTGAAAATTGAAAAGAGGAAACATTTTCCGTCACACTTATGGTCCCTGAAAACCTACTTATCAACTACCAATTATAAGCCCACCCACAACGACACCTGCTAATTCTATAGATGTGCTCCTTGCTAGCACTGCATGCCTTAAACACTTCAGCCAAAATTACCTTCCAGTTTGAAGTTTGCCCCCCTAACAGAAAAAAAATGGACAGCTGCAATGTCAGAGAAAACTGAAATATCATCTCGAGATCTGTCATCAAAGTTTTCATATACATCTAAACGTAATTGCAACATCTAGTTGTGGTCATAATAGGCCAAATTAACATTCAATCATGTACCTACTGTACATTCAGGTAATAGAACAAACTTCACTGACTGAAAGGATCAATTTGATTTCCACAGATGAGTGCCGTAAAAGCTTTAAATGGTCTATATTTTGAGGTAGTTGTACTTTGTGTAACACATTTGGTAAGTGGTGAAATATACTGAGGCTTTTCTTCCTTTATGAAAACACTCAAAAATGCATGTGGCTGAATTGGTTTTCCTTTACAATTGGAAAAACTGTAAATTCAATTTATGTGACATAACTAACTTTCAAAAGTTTGTAAGTGGCCTATAATGTACATTGTAAATGTGACCGAAATGTTGTTTTAAGGTGAGGTTTAGAAACTGTTTTCTGAAAAGGAAAGGCACAGCAATGTGTTTATACTCAGGAGTGGAACACGACAAAGGGTTTATAAATATCTCAGTTAAAGTCATTAAAAGGCTGAAGATCTACTGAACAAGGAATATACAAGCTGATTCTTCAGGACTCACATACCTGTCTCATACCATATACCATTTACCATATCACAGAGGGTGATTCACTTTCATTTTCATTTTTCAGCATTGAGCCAAACACACTGCTGTCCTAGAAGAGAATGATTTATCTAACAAAGAACAAGAGGCTGGCCTGCAATTAAATTAATCATATGACTTCTACAGAGTAGAAACAATCTGGGACTACATGGACCAGACCTGACAAAAGACAACTCAGAAACAAGAATGAGCTTTGATATATTCTCTGGAACATGTGGAAAATATTGCAGTGTCAGCTGTAAAAAATAAACCAGAAACATTAAGAAAAAAGAGTGAGTTGTCAAAAACAGCATAACTTTCTAAGGAAATTACTATATTTTTGAAAATATGCTATCCTTCCATATTTGTCTTGGGCGGAATGATGGCACAGTGGTGAGCATTGCTGCCCTGCAGCTTTGGGCCCCTGGGTTTAATACCTGGAGTGCTATCTGTGTGGAGTTTGCATGTTCTCCCCATGTTTCCTCCCACAGTCCAAAGACATACTGGTAGGTTAATGGGCTTCTGGGGAAACTGGCCCTAGGGTGTGTGTGTCTGTGTGTGCCCTGTGATGGCCTGGTGTCCTGTCCAGGATGTACCCTGCTTTGTGCCTGTTGCTTGTCTGGATAGGTTCTGGCTCTCTCACATCCCTAAAATGGAAGAGGTGGTTAGAAAATAGACAGATGGAATGTTTTTTTGTTGTCGTTAATCCTTTAAATATTTATATAGTCATTTAAATATTTGAATCGGATCATCTCATAGTCTTCCCTGTTCAAGACTAAAATGATTTAGTTCTTTCAGTCTCTGAGTGTGCTATGTTTCTTTGAATTCCTTTGTTTCCAGAGCAGCAATATCTTTTTTGCTTTGTGGTGAGAAACATAGAGTATTGTAAATGCTACCTTGCTAGCCCACTGTCTAATTGTAACGTAAAATGCCTTGATTTAAATGTTATACCAATCCTATTATAAGGGCTTTTCTTATAATTGTAAAAATAAAACATACTTCTTCAACAATTCAAAATGAAAGCAACCATTCCTAAAGAGATACATTGCATTAAACAACTTGATCTAAAGGTTGCTGACCTCTCAGTTATTCTTTCTCAATACTGATTCTCCAGTTGCAATCTTCTGTTTGCAGGTGCTAAAGACTATTCTATAACCTCGAGGAAGACTGAGACACCTTCAGATTACAGTTGGTTGCATTGGTTTGCAGAAATAGTTCTTATGGAAAGAAGTAAAACAAGAACTGTGCTTTACCCCAGTACAAAATCGGTAATTGTCGAGTCAGATGGCTTTTTCTTTCTTCACAACCTATTTAATAAGCCCAATTTTTCTCAATGTTGTGTGTTAGCTGCTTCGATGTTCTGTTTTTATATTTTATTAATCTTGTTTTTCATTAAATGAACAACATTTAAAACGTTATTATTTGAATAAAAAGAAAAAAAAATAAAGTATTTTAAACTGAGAATTCAGTGGTGAATACTGGTGGCACAGCAGCTTTGTATTGGGTAATCATGTCTGTGAACTCTGTGGTCTTGACTTACATGCCTGATTGGGGCGTATTCCTGTTTTCCCACCTTCCAAAGATTTTCTGATTAATTTTGCCTGAATCTCCAAATTGTCTGGTGATGGATGAAGAGCCTTCTTCTCTGGACTGCTGGGACAAGCCGCAGGTTCCAGCGACACTTACAGTACCAGGAATAAGCAGCATTTTGGATAATGGATGTATTCAGCAGAGCATTCTGAACATTCTAAAATGTTGCCTACTACTCTTGTGTTGTGTGGACGCTTCAATTTGACATTGCGTGAGCAACTTTGATTTTACCTTGACCCAGTGAAGTGACCCTAAGTTTACTGTGTTAAAGGTTGCTATTACCTCTTCTCAGTCTCCACGGGGCATCATGTGAGGCTGGAATACTTTCACACTACTTTGCCTTCCATTTTCTTCAATGTTGTAGAGCCCTTACTTTGCAGAGTTCCACTGTGTCTGCCACTTGCCTCACAATTCCTATTGCATGCTAAGCTTACACTCAGAAGTGAGTACTTTCACTCTAGACCTTTTGCATGAGTAACTTTTGTGAATGTGATGGATGTAGACATACTTGGTTTTAATTTAGGAAAGAGTCAGGGAATCCCCTGTTACATTATTCAGGTATTGGATGGAAGTCTGAAACAATAACCAGTGGTATGCACTTAGTCAGTAGCATGATTTTATTGCACGCATTCACAGACATTCCCCAGACGCTCTGCAAGCTCTTTCACCTACTGAATTCACAGCCCACAAACAATAATTTTACACTTGCTTGGCACAAAGACATGTCTCTGCCACACCTAAGTCTGCAGATGAAATCCAAAAGGATAATGTGATGATTAATGCATAGATGATATGGCACACTTTAAAAGCGAAAGATGCCTAAAATTGTATTTTTACACACACATTCTTTTATATTACTCATGCTAGATATTGTTTTTCTGACATGAAGTGGGGTCAAAAACTGTTTAACAATGTTTTTAAATACACTTTGAAAGTTTAGTTTTAAAGTTTAATAACAACAATTGGTGTGTGTGTGTGTGTGGTGGGGTGGGGGGAGGTTGAATGGTGACTTAAAAAATGTCAAATGAACAACTGAGCTGAAATCAGTTAATCATGTTATGAAATCGATTCAAGGTTTCAATTGTGTAACTGAAAGCTTGGTTGGAACAAAAGCCAGCAAGTCTGTGGCCTTCCAGGACCAAGATTGGGAAACCCTGCTTTGGAGAGCATTGGCTTGTTAATCAAAATGGTAGCACGGATGTTCAAAATGAGAAGGGCCATTAAAATCCTCATGAAGGGGAACAAGAAGGATGTGTACATTCACAGAATGGTGAAAAACACTTACAGAGATGGTTGTGTGGTCATGTGTGCTTGGAAGAGATTTAAATGGGATAAGCTAATATTATTAACTCTCCAAGGTCTAGGCAGGCCGATACACTGTGAATCCAGTAACCAAAAGGCCGAGCAGACCATATTCTTTGAGCAGACGGTGATCTTGTGCCAGGAATGTCAGGACTGAACTGTTAAGAAGATTTATGTTGATTCGTATCTCCTTGTCATCTTAAGTTTAAAGTTAATTTGGAAATCTTTCTAATGTCTGTATTGAACACTGTTAGTGTGGGTGTGTAAGTAGTGTTGCTCTTCATACCACAGTGGTGACATTAGAGTTTTTGGGAAGCAAGATTATGCTCATGCTGCGCAGGAGGAAGATTAGATTAGTTTACAAATCAGTTTGTGATTTACCTAATGTACCTACAGTAATTTATAATTCTGACTTTTATAATCTCCTTTAATCTGAGTTATTAATGTTTATTGAGGTTTCTTCCTCCTTCTTCCTTGTCAGAGCCAACAATATGGCAACTTCTGTTACAATGGCGTGGTAGTTTGTCTGGTGGTTAAAGAAAGCAGTAAGTCAACAGAGACCCAGTAATGATGTGAATGATGGAATAATAATGTCAGCAATACAATTCCTACCTTTATTATGCATTATGTCTTGAAAGATTTTGAGCAGTTTGGTTTGGTGTGAAATTACTGACAAACCACCACTGTCAACAACCTTAAATAAGTAGTTTTTGCTGTTTAAACTACAACTATGGTTTCATTATTTGTAACAATTGCCAATATTGGCTGAAGTGAAGTTGCAGTAATCAAAATAATTTAATTCAGACTGACACATTTTAGCCATGCTTTCCACAACAGCCACTGCGCTTTAAATAAAGAACAATGAGCTTGATGGACACCTTGTAAACAAGCTAGTTAACAAACAGAACCATGTAATCTACTTAATTTGAAATCTACTTAAAGGCAGCACCCAAAAATGGGGATTAAATGCTTATTTTTTTATTTCTTGATTTAAATTCTGAGAGTTACAGTACATGAAAACATTGTCATGGCTCTTAGTTTTTGAGTTGAAAACAATTTGTAAAAGAGTTTAGTCTTTCTGTATTAAAGAATTACACCACATTTACCTTAAAATAATTGAAGTACTTAATTTTTATTTTGTTAATATCTGTAGTAGATGTTCAGAACTACAGGATTAAGCAGCAAATGCTATTTTTCTTTAACCGAAGATTTATTTGATTCTGTATTACAGATTTGAAAATTATGCTGAAATGCACACATTAGAATGTTATTGTGCAGGAACAATTGGTGATTGCTTAATTGTTTGGTACAATATATCACATCAGCAAACATAAAAAATCGCTTCCTTTCCTTTTTATCTTCAATTATTAGCAGCATTAAATTTGACTTTAAACAGCAGTTGTCAAACCTACATAGGATAACAACATTCTTGTTGTATATCATAATTGAATCACAAATTTCCATTGAAATATCATTGACTGCCTACTGATTTAATTGTCTACCTCCAAGTCAATAAACTTATCAAAAGGGACTTCTGTAGTACCATCACTGAAAAACATGCTAGAATTAAGTATTGAAATCCCATGGGTTAACACTTGGAGTACATATTGCACTGCTAGTGAGTAAAATGAGTCTAGAATTCTTTGCATTTGTTTGGCACTATTCATTCAGAAATGTCTTGTATGTAAGAAGAAACCCACTTTATCTGTAACTCTTAGAACAATGGTGAAGGCTTCTTTGACAGTGTTCAATGAAAAAGCTATCAAAGTGGGATCTTCATTTCTTCAAAGTGGATATGTGGTCGACATTTTCATATAATTTCAAGATTAACAGGAAACAACAAATGTTACTACATGCCTGCCTCAAATTGCACTCACGTTGTGCAGAAACTTGGTAGGAACTATGCAAAAAGTGAAATAATTTATATGGGATAATATGTATCTCATCTGTTTCATGCAATATGTGATGCCTATGCCTACAATCCACCATTTTTAACCACTTCTTCCAATTTGGGCTTTCGGGGGAGCTGGAGCCAATTCGGGCAAGAAACAGGCACAAGGCAGGGTACACCCTGGACTGGACGCCAGGGCACGCAAACACAGGCATGCACACACTCACAACAGGGCCAGCTGTCAAAGAAGCCTATTATCCTACTGTACCGATATGTTTGTGGAAGGAAACCCATGCAAGCACATGGAGAAACTACAAACTACATGCAGATAGCACCCAAGATCCGGAATTGAACTCAGGGTCCCAGCACTGTGAGGGATCAATGCTAACCACTGCACCACTGTGCTGCCCCATGTATACTAACCACCATTAATTAAAATCCTAATACTATATATAGTATATACTATATATCCAAACAATAATCCTACATTTCTCACACAATCATTTACAGATGGTATCAACAGCAACAATGCAACAAAACATGCAATGTTAATTTGTTCACTGACTGAATTTGGCTTATTAGCAGAACATTGTACATTATTAGCTCAGCTTATCTGTTCTCTAGAGACTATAATTAATAAAATGAAATATAAAAAGTCTGAGTGGTAGTAGCAATGGGCCAACCACATCTCATAGATTTTTAAATTGTCCCAATTTGAGTTCCATGCTCCACATTAGTCATTCTTTGTATGTAAATATACAGTCACAGTAGAAAGGCTTTGCGAACCCTCTGGGAAAAATTAATTGTGTGACCTTTTGTCCTTTACAAAAACAGAGCTCAGTGTGCCCTGTTCATTTATTTTGCATAAATGTTTCTATTGTATTTTTCAATTTTTCTCAGCTTCACCACATTACTATACTATGAAATCAAAACATCATTTTTCAATTGAATAAAATTGTCCCATATTGCAAAAAAGTACAAAATTGGTTGCCTGGGTACATTAATGTCCCAGGTAAAAACTTTTCCAGTCTAAGCAGAAGTCATATTCACCACTAAATGTTGGATATTTCTGAACTGACTTTAACATGCAGAAGAATAGTACCATGTAGTATTATGCAAAGGCTGTTTCAAGACATTTAACTAACCATTAAGCCATGGGCAGGACACCTAAGGTTTCTGTTTAAAATAGAAACTCACACATGTACACGCACAAAAGCATACTTTTTAATTCTAACATTATATACACACCTTAAATAACACTTGTTTGGAGTTCAAGAAATTTAGAACAAACATTACTGACAAACATAGTTAAATACAATTTACGTGTGTATGCACAGATACGTTTGTGCGTATGTTTTCTGTTTGTTTTAATTGTTTAAAAATTTAAAGAATGACTCCCAGCTAAATGGAGAGAAAATGATTACTGCAACCCTAAACCAGAAATCATACAAAGGAAATGTCCAACAAACATCACTGATTAATGAGTAATTTTGCATAAAGGGGATAGAATGTGTGGTTTTCTTAAACATTTTTCATTTATACTACTTTCCTCAACTGAAAAAACATTATTATCGCTAGCGTGAAAAGCAATGCAATCATTCACAGCCTTGCTTTTCTCAAGTTAGGAAATTACCTTGAAAATTGTTGAGGCCTTCAAAGTGTTCTCTACTTAAGCACATTTTCTTTCTTTTGATATATGTGTAGGGTTTCTGAATTTGTACTAAAGACAACATCAGGTCTAAAACCGTAACATAAACCAATTTTTTCAAGAGCTTTCATCTTCATGGGGTAACAAGTAACAATAATAAATGTTAAAAATTGTATGTTTAGTAATTCTAAATCACATTACCAAACGCAATACAGAAGAAAACATTCCTTAGTGGAGGGGTTAACATACTGTAGCTCTGCAACAGAAGAATCTGAAAAAGAAAAGAAGTGCTTTAAAAACTAATCATCCATAGTGGCAAGCTACACTGTTAAGGTGTTTTTCTCTTAAAATAAATGTAACATAATTGGAGCTGTTTCAAGTGTCCCAGCAGTTAATTTTGGAAGTAAAAGGCATTTTCTGACATCAATTACTAAAACTGTGAATTGGACAGTGGTGAATTTTTGAATGAAGTCAGTGTAGAACATGCCCAAGACCACAAGGTAATCCTCTCTATTTTGCAATACTGGAATAAAGCACTACCAGTGGTATTCCTAACTCACCCTTCTATAAAACCTCATTACTTTAAGGAACTATACATTTATAAGCTATTATGGTGCTCTTTGAGAACACCAAAATGCTCTCCACAAACCACAGCAACAAACAGTGACAGGTTTCATTAGTCTTTTTCACTTGCCAGGATATTCAAACTACCCAAAGTCATGCAACATGTTTTTTTTCACTATTGGTTCTTGAAAGACTCCATAGTTTTTGATGTTTCCATAGTTTTCAATAATATCTGCTGCTGCAACATTAACTTTTGACCAACTGTTATGCAAATTCCCAAACTGGGATACACCACTTTCACATAAACAGAAAAACCCACCAGAGAGACCATGCAGGGAATTGTTAACATATCTGAGATTGAAAATCCAGCCAATGCCAAGACGCATCCTTGGATTAAAAAGTGAGTGGTTTAAGGGTTTCCTCACAAAACCAAAGGAGAATCCACGATTTCTTTCTAAACTTCCATGAAAAACAAGAGCGGAAATATGTACAATCAGATTAAATTTACATTGCCTGCTTCATGAAAGGCCCTACTTTCTCTCTTGATCCTACACATGACAAAAGCAACTTTATACAATGATTGTTCCAGACTTTACTTAACATGGATATACAGTAGGATTTCAGGGGTTATTTTATAGCTGAAAATTAATTTACTGACAGCTTCTTTTGCCAGAAATGCCTTTTCATGTCAATTCTATGTAACTGTTAAGATAAGTAGTAATCATTTTGTCTCCAATTGACAAAAAATAATTAGGTTGATAGTGAGGTACTGTATACCAAGCGCAAAGAATAAGAAAAGGCACTCAGATCCAGAAAAAGCCATCAATGGAAGTGGACCATTACCACTGTGATTTACAGGGTTTAAACTGTGAATGCAATCACAAACTCCACTCACTGATAATAGAAACCATAGCAAAAGTGAATTAAAGATTGGCACTTTACCATTTGGGAGTGATTTTCACTGGAATATTTTCCATTTCCAAAACCAAATTTTGCGCGAGAAATTTAAATCTTTATTAAGACTTTGGAACATTATAATAGTGCTGAGTGTTGGGGGACCAGTAGGTGACACTCTTCCCTGTGAACCAGAATTACTAAACCAACACGCCACTGGGGTGATAATAATTTCGTGGTTTTATATAGTGCTTTTTGTTCCAAGGAGTCTTAATACATGCAGATGGGGACCTACTTCATTCATCAGTGCAGCACACACCTGGGTGACATGTGGCAGCCATTATGCACCAGGAGCCCCATGACACAGCAGATTAGAAAAAGAAGTGAGAAAACTGCTTCACCACTTGAACTAAGGGTGACGTTTTGTTATGCAAGTAGTAGAAGCTCAAAGTGGAATTTAGTTCATAAGGAATGCTCTAATCATTGTTTCACAAAGCAAGCATATTATTCCAGCTAAAAGCTATCTCCACACTGCATTCTACAAAGCAAGGTCGAAAGATTCTAGTGCTCACCAGCACCAAGCACCAGCAACAAAACAGACTTACAAGACATCGTAAAAAAATTAAAAATATAATGATGTAGTTAATGTTACTGTTGCTAAGTTCTTGGGGAGAGGAGGGCTTGCAAAATGCGCTTTAAGATACAAGTGCTGGATGGAGGCTTGCAAGCCCTCTTAGTGGTGAGTGAGTTTTTGTAACCTCAATACACCAAGACCTCTGTTTTAATGATCTAAATACAACTGCTGCTTGGATAAACTGAATAGACCTCCATGTGCGTCAGACAAAAGACAGCCCTTAAACTCCTCGGACATTAGTGACAACACCTGACATTACTACCAGGGGATTTACACCTCCCTGTTTCAAAGAGATCTGTTGTTTAATGGGGGATTAGGCCTCAACAGTGAAATCACAATAGAGAGAGGGACCCTTGAGTCCCACAATAACAAATTCTTGCTCAGCTTCTGAAGAGCTCTGAAATCAGGAGCTCACAGGGACAGCTGGACACCACCCCAGTGACAGGAGCATTCTACCACATAATGATCATTAACCCACTTGAGCGGACTGATATGTCTTTCCAAGACATAAATGGAGATGTAGTGATAAAAACTGTGGAAAACCAGTTTACAATATGCTAAACAACAGGAGAATTAAAAGAGTTTAACAAAAGTCCGTTACGTTTACCTGTTTTGCACTTTTTGTCCCAACAGCTGTTTGGATCTAGATATCGTCCTTCCAGAAATACTGTAGATGGACAAAAGAACTGGAATATCCCTTTCAGTTTAAAAAATATAAAATAATTGGTATAATTTACTGAGACATTCAGTAACTTCAGTATTATAAGATTATTTTGAAACAAATTCTCTGAAGGAAATGTGATTTAGTTAGACACATGCAAAGTCCTTATTAGAAAAACAAAGGGTGTAAATATTTTCCACTGACAATACCTACAAATACATTTAATATAAGCAAGACAAATGTAACAGAGGTTTAGCAACTGGACAGTTCAAACACATTACAACGAGTAGCCTATTTTGTTGGTTCTGTGTGTGCTGGGAATTGTTTCTTCTGCCTCTATAACAGTGCCTGGAAAAGACCCTTAGTTTTTTGTGTCACATAGTAGCATTAAAATATTTTTGAAAAACACACTTTCACTACTGGGGTGATATTCATATTCTTTTACAGTACACGCAATGTGTCAGATATGAAAGAAATACTATGTGTAATTCTACATTACTGGTACATCATTAATGAAAAAAATAAACCAGTTTTGAAGACCTATCTGCAGGAAAGGGGGTTTTCAAATTGCAATGAAAGCCTGGTGTATGCGAAGCCTGACACTGGGGGTGCTTTTAATCAGTCATTGTTTGCCCACCACACACAGACCTGTTGCCTGCTGACTTGTTTGGTCTGACATCAGAAAGAGAACTTGAGTCAACTAATTAGTGCTGATGGCATATTCAAGAGACACAGGAGTGAGTGATCAGCAGAATGCTAAAGTCCCTTGTGCTGGGGTGGCTTTTCTTTTCCTGTATAGGATCAAAGGCAAAGGCTGTTTTTCTTCAGGAGAAACGAAGTGAAACAGAGGGCCTGATATAATCGACGCAAGTTGTGTGTTTTACAGTCTAGATTAATCACAATGATCCTTTTCACAAACAGACCCATTTTTTTCATTGTTGCCAGTCCTGCCTCTGGTTTGATGAACTGGATGTAAAATTAAATAAATAAATGAATGAATAACATGGATGAAGTCAAGCTAACCACTGCAAAACCAAAGTGTCTCTACAGTACAGTATGGTATAAGGTTGATGATGAAAAGCAACTAGGATGCTTCTTAGCTCTGTCCTGCCTGGCTATGAAAACAGATAGCAGATGCCTGGGGTTAAACTGGTATGGCTGAATGCCAGAAGAGGCCACATCCTGTTCTAGCTTTGTGGCCACTGCTCTACAGAGCTGTGTGCTCTTTACTCAAAGTCTTGAAAAGAGGGTCCAGAGGATGGGTTTTCAGAGTACCTCACAAAATCTGTATCCTTTCATCTTTGTACAGGCCATTCTGCTTATTGCTTTACATTACTCCTGCTTCCCACCCAAGCCTGGCTCAACTTACTTTAAAAGTCCATTTTCTTGTCTTGCAAAACAAATGCTGAGTATTTATTTTAATTAAGCTCTGAAATGCAACAGTAGTGATCACTCCAAAAGGGCCATAGACTTATTATTAATGATATAATAAAAATAAAACAATGACTCCAGTTACATAAAGAAATAGAGCCTAAGACAAAATTGTCCATGTACTGAACTGACAAGTTCCTATTTTTCCTGCAAGTCTATCACTAGTGATGATCCTGGAATACAGTGAGTCCTCAGCTGTTATTGACAGGGCAATATATTTCATTGGCTATCACAGATGCAGGCTGATGCATTCTTCCTCCTTATGTACAAACCTTTGCCAAACTGTAGCATGGCTTCTGCTTTTGACTAACATTGGCTGACATACTCTCAGGCTTCCCTGGTATTGAATGCTTCCCAAGCACTGCAGAAGCAAGATTTCCAATAACCATTCCGTTTGTTCCTCATACATGTAAATTGGAGGCTTGTATTAGCCCTCTAGGATTTTCATTCTAGGATAATCTCTTCACTGTCTGTCTTGCATTACCAGTCTTTTTGTAAGTCTCAAAACAGGACCTGAATGCTGCAGTTAGTGGCATTAACATTCACTGGCTATCTGAGAACCAACCAGCTGTGCCTCATTCACAATTAGTAAGAACAGCTAAGCAGGCACCTGACAAAGGGGATTTTTCCTCTACAGTACTTCAAATTGTATTCAAATTTTTCAGACTAATAATAAGGGATTCTTCTTTTCAGGGCCAATATTACAGTCTCTAGTAGCAGAAAAAGCTTTCTGTTACTCACTGGCATCTAAATTCTCTCCTCAGCCAGTGTTACAGTGGAACTCTTATGCGGTTGCGGTGTCTTTTATTCTGTTGCCCAGCTTCTCCAGTCTCAGTATTCTCACTGTCTTCTCTTGCTTTGTCATCTACCCGTGTACCAACATGAGGTAAATCTGCAGGAACCTTTTGACTGGAAGATAAGAAAATAACAAACTACACTCAATGGTAAGCAGACAGTAAGATGGACTCAGGTGCAAGAAGCTATTTTGCGTCCTGTGGTGACAAGGACACTTGTTACACCTCCAGAATATTTTGTTTTTAGTGGTGATGCAGATCTAAGGGTTCTGGCAGCATTTTGGTTTTCTAGGCAAGGGGGAAAGCCATCAACCTTTTTTTGCTATCTAGGGAGTGGTTTGAGGAGATTTGGATCGGTTCCCTTAAATTTGTGCCCCCCCTCCAGCTCTATCGGCTGTTTATCCACTACAATGGCTGGGTCCCAGCACAGTTGCACCCAGCGTGCATCCCCAGACAGCAGCTGTGTAATGAGTGCAGCACAGTAATATACTGTAGCCCTCGCACAAACCTAAATTCTGGTGGTGGTGTCCTTTCTTAAATGTGTACAAAACCAACACAACCCTGTTTTTAGGGACCCGCTACATTGTCTGCCTAAGTTAAACAAACACACAGGGAAAATCATCCATCCATTTTCTAACCACTTTGTTAAATACAGGGTCACAGGGGAGCTGGAGCTTACCCCAGCAAGCAGCTTATACACCCTGGATAGGATGCCAGTCCATCACAGGGAACACACACAAACACAGATATGCGCACACTCACACCAGAGTCATTTTACAGAAGCCAATCAATTTTCCAGTACGCCTTTGGACTGTCGGAGAAAAAAATTGGAACACCTGGGGGAAACCCATGCAAACACAGGGAGAACACACAAACTCCATACAGATAGCACCCCAGGAATAGAAACCAGGGCCCCAGCATTGCAGGGCAGCTGTGCTAATCACTGCATTGCTAAAGTATACCACCCAGGGAAAAACATTACACAACATAAATGCAACAATGAATAAAAATGTGGCACCGTACAACTAGGAGTCCAAAAATACAATCCAGTGGCAGAGTCTACAACAATGTCCTGTCAAAACCCTAAAGTAACCATGCACCAGGCAGCCAGTTTCAGTACTAATATGATGATTCATGTTTTACACAGTGATTTACAATAATGCAAGAAAATGTCTCACTTGTGAAAATGTATTTTAGAAAACCGTGCTTGATTTTTAGATATTTCTATTTACTTTTTTACACCATGTCTCTGGCAGTTTGTGAACAACCTGGTTATTTCCGTGCAATCTAGCAAAGCACTAGCGACTATGCTAAAGAACACAATATTTTAAAGCGTGTATCTGAAGAGTACAAGAAAAGTTGCTGTTTTTTTTCTTTCAGAAGGAATTAGTTACTCATTGACTATTGTATTAACATTCATAGCAGCTGACATTAAAGTTCATTGCAAAGATTTACATCCTTTCATCAGTGCCTATTTTGAGCTTTTTCCTTCAACAATGACCACTTGAGCCTTGTTTTATTTCTAACAGACCTTTTTTTATTGTTAAACAACCAGCAATATGCAGTCAAGATTTCTAGGATGAAATCATCGCCTTAGACAAATAAACCCAGCTTCTTTCAGATTATTGCTTTGGGAACACAGACAGAAAATAATTTCTGTCTGCACTGCTCAAAAGAGACTGGAAATCTGGAAGAAAAAATATTGTTTTTACTTCGTTGTGTGAAATATCGTTCAGGAGGACCTGTCTTTTTGGACATTTGAAGAACTTTTGCTGGCAGGAGTCTTAAACCTCATGGGTCAAACTTCTGTGATGGTTGCTCCATCTTAATAAACTTCTCATGATGTGTTCTAATACAAAGATTTCTGTTTACTCTGAAAACAAGGAATGTCGAACCAAACTGTGGAAATTTTAAAGAGCGCTGGCACTTGAATGTTTATATGTAAAAATCCTCTTAAGCTGAAATGAAAAAAAAAACTTTTTAAAGCAAAGTTTATTTAACCACCAGGTTACTTAAACAAAGTGTTTTGCCAGACCACTTCCCTCTTCATATTAGGATTGTCTGTAACATCAAATGCTTAAATTAACTCACCAAATATTATTAGTATACTAATACTGCTGATTCTACTAGTGCTACTTCTTCTTGTTCTGCCACCACTGTTAATAATAATTCAATTTTCTGTTGCAGACATGATATTAACTTTATCTTACAAAATATCCACTATGAAAATTACAATCCTATTACATCTCTACACAAATTGTTAAAAATTTTAAAAAGTTAAAAAAACTTCTAATATAATTTTCCAAAAACATATACAGTACATATATACTGTATATTTGTATACAGTATGTGTATACGTATATATACATATACAGCATACATACAGTATATACTGTATAGAGCGAGAGATTCCTATAAAGTAGTATCTACCGTTTCCATATCTGTATCCATAATATATATGTGTAGGAGTGTGTGTATGTTTGTGTTTCTTTAAACATGGCTGTTAAATGCATTGTCTGTACATATACTGTACAAGGGAGTTACTTGCAGAGTACATCTCAGCTTTATTTGTGCACATACAGTAACATATGTTCATGACATTGAACTGTGTTTTACCTCAATCACAGAAAACTATATTCCACTTAAAATGAAATCCTCTGAATAGTCTTCAGAGTGCTTATTTATTTACTCGCATTTCTATTCATAGTTCTTGAGAGTTTATGCAGACATCCGAATCTGGACCACACAAGTACAAAGTTACAGTGTTACTCAAAGCAGAGCTGCACCAGTCCTGCATTCATTTGAACTGATTTTTAAAATGCAGCTATAAGACTTCTGCTTTTTTAGCAGAATTTAAACTTTTTTCTGGGAATTCGAATAAAGCCCAAGAGGAAGACTTATTTTTCTCTCAATAATGAATATTACGTGTGTCATTCCTGAGGGTTACATTGTGGTATATTGGCATCTGCTATTGTCATTATCTTGAAGAGTTCACAAGTTTAATTGAAAGACCTGCAATGATGTAGGTTAGTTTCATTTGCAGGCTACAATTATTGTATTTTCACTTTTCATTTGCCCTGCTACGCGAGGATTGCATTTATAGTCTATAGCCTACATTAAGAATCAATATGTGCTTTAAAGAATATTACACTCTTAAATAAATGTAACTATGTTTCCTCGTTAGCTTCAATAAATAAATACCATTGGAATAGTATATAAAATAATCGTGATATTTTAATTAATGCAAATGCATGATTTTGTTTCAGTGTGAATTGCTTTATATTTTTGCTAACGTTTATTCGAATTTCTATTGTATTTTACTTTTTGTTTCTTTACTACAGCGTTGCCTCAAAGCATTGTAATAGAGTTGATTGGGGGATTTGAAACGTTTCGCTAATAAGTGCTGTAGTAGGATTTTAATCGCATCCTCTCTCGTGGGGTTAAAAAAAACTTGGCCTCCTATAAGTAAATAGTTTCTTTTCATGTTCTTAAAACTGTTTGTTCCTTCCCTGCGCTGAAAGAGACCATTCAATGCACAGTATATTTATACTTTGTATAATAGTCCAGACGCAAGGCAAATCTCTACTTTTCCTTCCTTTAGAAAATCGGTGGGCTGCTGTTATAAGTCAGCGTAGTGAAGCAGACCCCCACCGCTTAATTTCTTGTTTTAACTTCCAGTCGGAAACTAGTGTTTTTTAAAAACTTTTTTCCCCCTACTTGGTCAAACCTGGGCTGTGTCATGCGCTGCAGCGTCTCTGTACAGACCAGGACCACGCTCTCATTTACCCACATTCTCGGGGGATAATATTCCGGCTACGGTTTCTGTTCCTGCGAACTACTCCTCTGAACTTGACTAGTTTGTCCACGGCAAACATTACACAGCAGGGCACTAGAGCCTGCTAGAACAACAAACTTAGGCTTTTTTCGTGTTTGATTTGGATCCCTATAAACAGTCTGACAGAATAAAATGAATAAACACTTAAATTATTACAAATCCTAAACAAAATCGAAGAAGCGTGGAGATCAAAACGGGTTGTTCTTATTATTGTTAAAATTGAAATTGCACACAGAACTACACCGAAGCCAGGATGAACTACGTTTAATTCCTGTTGGTACAGTACAGCTTTTAAGAGAACTTCTAGGCTCCTTATACCATTTTATTCGACTTCAAAGTGAAACCACAATCACTAAAGCAACTATACTGTAGATACCTATTATCTTGCATTTGCCACCCCTTATCGGTGCAAAAAATATTATTATATGTACTTAAAATTTGACATATATGTGTGTGAACACACTTATTTGGTAAAATTTATATTTTCAAAGTCTTATACGTACATATACAGTACGTATAAGACTAAATCCTTCTTTAAAAGACAAAGAGGCTAGAAAAACCATACAGTACATTGTCACTGAACAGGCTGTAAACCAATGACGACTTAATTAGTTATTGTAGCCTAAAGTAATGACAGATTTTGTTATTATTTCAGTTACTGCCAAACAATTTTAGTAATTAATAATAATAGTAATTTTAAGAAAATGCAGCAGGCCTGGAGCAAGAACAAAAACGTTTAGCAAAAATATGAATCTCTTGAGGATTTATCTGAATATGTATGTGACCAAAAACAAGTTAAATCTGCATTTTAAAAAATCATATCAAAGCAAATCCGGTAATTATTGCAGTAGGTCTTGAAAGCTGTGTTAATGGTTAATAAGTGCTAGCTATTTCTTATCCCTTTACCCTGTTTGTGTTGTTGTTGCTGCTACCGTTATAGTTGTTGTTTTAAATGTTTTTAAAATATTCAAACAAATAAACATCTAGGGTAAAAGAAAAAGTAATTAATAAATACTATAAGCTCTTTAAAAACATACTTTAAGTTTTTTTTCAGGGTCGAAAACAGCCACACACCCTCACTTTACTGTAAAACTCATTTCTTTATTTCAAAAGGTTCACTTAAATTACGTTTAACTTTTAGTTAGATCTTTTTGGGGGGTGATGACACATATCTTTTTTTTTGTTTCGTTTTTTTTGGTTGCAGGCAATCATTGAAACCGAAACTTTGGACAAAAGCCATTCTTTAGCTTTCTACGAAGAAATACAAAATTTAGAAACAACGGTGCATTAAAAAATATACATTAAATATTTATTAATAAAGTTAAATTTTAAAGTTAATTATTAACCTTAGTTTCTGTATGTAGATGTGAATATATAATATATGTATTATTTTATTTTGTGTTGAAACTTTTTTGTACTACACCCTTGTAAAAAAAGGCCAACATTAAACATTCCTTCATTAAAGGAATGCATATATTTGTATGTTTTGAACCATTGGTTATTCTTCTGTGTTTATTAATTAACTAATGTATTATTAATTAGGATTAAAACATACATTAATTTAATGTGACTTGCTTTATTGTTTAAAGTACAACTGGATTTTTTTTCTCTGTGGCCTCTTACAAATATTTTGGAAGATATATTTTTCTCCAAACTTTGATAAATTTTAAATCAGAATATATTATTTATTTCCATTGAGCCATGAAACATAAAACTAAAATCAGTCATTGATTCCATGTTGTTGATTACTCTACCTGGTGTACTGTAAATACTGTAAAGCAAATCTCTTGTGACATACTGTACCTCATACCTGTCAAATAGGTAGGAATTCACTAGAATGTGCATTATTATTAATAAATAAAATGTATAAATTTAGTATATTTACTTTCAAAATTATGCTAATAAGATAATTCCGATTTCTTGAGATTGTTCATAGTGATCAGACTTCTAGCTATGAAATTAATATAGTTCCTTGATTCTTATTTTTTGTATTTTAACCATGATATGAGTTGGTTACAGAGAAGAGGCAGAGATAAAGAACATTGTGCTTCCCAAACCAGTTGGCAAACCTGTCGAATATTTTATCTTCCATAATTTTAGCTGAAGTTGTCCTAGGCAAAGATTTAAAAAATCCAGTGGAATCTTTTCCAAAAAGAGCCCTGCAAAGCACAATATTTTTATTCATACACATAAAGGTTGTAAAAAATACTGAGGCACATTAAGTTAACTTGTTGCCAACAACAATATCAAAGATATCTTAATGCTCAAAGTTTCACCATGCATGAGATATTATGTATTGGTTTTATGTATGTCACTATGTTATAAAATGTTATAAAATGGCTGGAATTGCCTTCTGACAGTGCTAATTATGCTAATAATGTGTCCACTTGGAATCCAATATTATTGATAATACTGTTATTTGGTATTATTTAATTAGTACTTATCATCATTAAGAAACTTCATACGGCTGCATTATGTTTGGATTTTTTGTCTTTATCCCACAACCCCCACCTCCTAATTATACATTTTGCTAAAGCCCTTTAATTGACAGTGTGTTTTTTGTATCTGGGCAACATTTCCATAATTCATAACTTGCAGTATGAAAGTTTAAATTATTCCTCTCTGCTGTTATTTTTTTGGCTTTCAGGTTTTTCTATGACTGGCTCAGATTGGGTTGAATGTCTTTTTAGCCAACCCGCAGAGCTCTTGAGTTTCTCCATAACAGCCAGCGTTAAGGCAAGCACATGTTTTTTTTTTTGTGCTCACAAACCAAGGAGCTGAAAGGGGAGGTGGAAAGCATCAACCGGTCGATCTCTTGTCGAACCCTGGACTCGCTCGTACACTGTTAGGCAGGCAAACTCGGGGGCATGGAACTTATTGGAAAGGCAGACAGTCAATTGCATTGACAGTGGTGCATTTTATTTTTAGAAAATTACATAGTTTTATTTCACTTTTAACTCATCTGCGAATTGTGGCCAGACGTTGAGATCTATCCAGACGACAAGCTTTGAAAGTCTGCATAAATCAAAGAAACACAAGGTATATAATAATTGCAGGAAATGAAGTGATAGTGAGTATGTCTTGAGCAAGTGCTGCAAAACAAGGTCAGGGCAAGTTTGCTGTTTCCTCCCATTTATTAGTGAGGACAAAAAGAATGGAAAAATGTCTTCTTAGTGTGACAAGTTCCAGATTAAACCTCTGTGGTTTAAACCACTAGACAGAAGAAAACGTTTAAGTTCTAGGGGTTGATGCTGTTTAATAGCTTGCATAATATTTGTCTAAGGGACTAATATGATACCTGCAAATGTACTGCGTAGGTCCTACTAGTAGACAAGGCGGGGCATAAACACATACTGTAGGCTACTATTTGAGGTGAAACTTGAATTAGACCTTTTTCTTTTCAACCTTTCTGTAACATTCATTTGTAAAATTACTCAGAGAGTAGGGCACTTTGTCAGCCTTAATACCAATCAATGGTGTTTTATTTCAGATAGAAGTGAACAGTAAAGGATATTTGGATCTTGATTTTTGACAAGTATGAAATCTCACCCAAACATGGCCTTTTCATATGTTTCATGTTTAATTCCTATGTATGGCGTTTCGATAGTTCTTAACACTTCTGTCAAACACGCCTTGCTTCTAACTACCTTGGGAATTCAGTTTGATCAATGGCTAATGATTGACATCTTTTAAACTAGGCAAAAGTTGTTTGAGAAAAGTACGAATTTCCCTCTTCTCCATAAATTGGATCTGTAGTTGTCCTACCTCCTTTAGCTTCCATTCATTATGCCCCTGAGATAAAAACACATACTGTACAACTACCTGGATCTAAATTTACTTTTGAATCGGAGCAATATTAAAAGCGAAGGTTGCATATTTACTCTCTCATACCCACATATGTTGGGTTTTTCTGTCTTTCTGGGAGTTGTCATGGACACCCATTCTTTTTTTTTATTTGCTCAACCTAAGGTGAAAATACACCTAAACCAGTTTTAATACTTTTCGTTTTAAAAGAAGACCCCATTTGCTAAATAATTAAAGATGGCAACCATGTTGTCTGTCAGTAGTTACATTGTGTGGATTTTTTTTTTCAAAATGTCCCCAAATTGACAGGTAAACATGCCTTCCCCCCAACATACACACACAAAGGATGGAACAATCTTACTAACTTCAGGCAAAATGAACCAGCCTGCTCTCTTTACCTCATAGAACATTTTCTTTTTCTTTCAGAAGAAATCTGTAGATGTGCAACACACACACACATTTTCATACTGCTTAATGCATAACTGACAAGTTAATGATTTTCCAAATGTATTATTGTTTGAAGTAATTGTAATATTACACATAGTAGTATTATAGTGTTAAAAAATATTCATTTAAGTATCTGCCTTTTTTCCCACTGCAAAGGAGCTAGCATACTGTACAGTATATAGACCTACCTGTAACCCACATCTGATCACCATGTGCTTGCACTGTCAGACTATCCCAAGCCTATCTCAGTGCAATGAAACCTCACACATGCATCTTCAAACATTGTTATCTAACCACAAAAATGCATCAAAAATGCAACATCTGTACTTGTCTACAAATTAAATCCCTGTTGTTTTACAAAATATATTGCCTGCACCCTTGACATCTATAGTAGCTTGGTGATAAACAAGGGGAAAATTCCAAAGTTTCCCCTCTGGGACACCACGAATGCTTTAATACATACAGCTGCTTTGCTTTTCTTTATAAGTTGAAATTCCCAAGATGTTTATCAGTGAAATTATCCATTTACTTCACCGAAGTTAACAGATGAATATCCTTTAGTTATCAGATTGATTTTCCAAAAAATTGCACTGTAATGTTTACAATTTAAAAAAAAATAAAGATATGATTTAAAGATAAAGATATGATTTAAAGATATGATTCTTTGTTTTTAAATGGGTATTTATTTCTTTGTCCAACCGAACTTAATGACCATGAAAACATCTTTTGACACACATAATGAAAAGTAATTAGTGGCATAAAACTCTTCAAATCACTTGCATTAGTTCAAGAGAATAGTTTGGTGTCATATCGAAATTGCTGTGTGTATAAACAAATTTTCTCAACAGAATGGTAAACACAGACTCGATTGAACGGCTAGATGAAAAAACAGATGGAATATCACAAACATTTTCCCAAACTGCAACAGACTTCTTGGCCAATTAACAATGGTTTACTTTGAATGGCAAAGGAAATAGCTTTCCATGCTGCAAAATGTCACAAAAATGCACCCAAGGCACAAAATGACCACTTTGTTTTGTTTTCTTAAACCTGCTTCAGTTATCTTTAATCGCACTGTTTCCCAGAAGAGTTTACAAGTTTATCAAATTAAGTGAAGAGTTTTTTTCTAAATAGGTCTATTTCATCATTAGTAAAATAATCATAAATTTGTTTCATATTTTCTTAATCTCTGCCCTTGGCTTTGAAAGCTCTTTGAGCAATTATTATTGCAAAGCACGTTTTAATCCTTTGGGTACAGAGAAACAAACTGAAAAGCATATTTTTTAACATAGATTGTAAGGCATACTGTGAAAGATTAGAGATGTTTAGAAGGCATAAGTAAGATTTCACTCAGAGGCAACAATTTACAGCTTTCAAAAGCTTAAAGAAGCCTGTTCACACATATTACAGAAAAAATGTCAAAACACGTTTACACATACAGGTACTGTTGTGTGACCTAATAATATTAATTATAACTTTAGAGTTCAGTGGGATCAGAGCAGTAATACCTCCACGCAAGCATTATACAGTATGATCTCAAAGTGCCTTCATTAGAGCGATTTAAGTTGTGGCAACAACAGAGATGTTTCTGCTTTGCACAAGAAAAGAAAACATTTCAGAAATTCAGTTAATCTATCCCAGTAGACGAGGTCGTGACAGGACCACGTGCATAAATATTGAGGGTATTATTTTCAGATTTAGATGTCAGCGGTAGAAATGCCAGAGACAGGGGGAAATGTGTTCTATATGATTTTCCTGTAGCCAAGGTTGTGGTAAGCTCCATTTAGAACTAAGAAGATGAGTCAAAGTAGGATGAATTTCTGCATCAATGACGAATAAAAGTAAAGTTGGCTTTAATGGAGCAAAAACCAAAAAAAGGAAGTGAGGTAAATGACTTAAACATGATACGTTACATATTCTTCACTCTGGCACTTATTTCATAACTCATTATAAACAGAGAATAGTACAGCTTTAGGGTTAACCATTGCAATTTTCCCAAAATTAAAATACAATCCCCAATGTAAGATTGGGTTATACTTTTTACTTACATATCTTATTGGCAGGCAGACTGTACATGAAAAAAAAACAAAAAAAGAAATATGCATTCAAAAATACAAATGGCACAGGTATAGTTGAATAATATATTTACACAAATATGGATAGTAACAATTCAATTTGCCCTCTTTGCACACCAAATTTCCTGACAGTTTAAGTTTCTTTCACATCCACCAGCATTTCTGTAAGCCAATTTTAGCACTTTATCCTGTCCACCTTTACATTAACTTAACTGTGGACTATGTATAGCACAAATGTTAAGCAACGTTACACGAATCTGCAACCACCTGGTATTATTGTAGTAAGATGTGTATTTTGGTATGTTTAATTTCCCAGTATCAATTTGTGTGTACAGTTTTAGGCATATACTGTATCTATAAAGGCCTATTTTAATAGGACCTATTAAAGAACGTGTTGGTTTTGTGTGGGAACATGTTGTCATAGTATGTGTCCCTGCTTAGTTCTGTGTGTTGTCTTGAATCTTGGCTTACTTCCAGTGATGTCCTGCTTGTTTCTGTACCACTGCGCTTCTCTTAAGAACTGATGCTCTTTGTTCTGCCTTGTCATCTTGTAGTTCCATGGTCATTAGTCACTGTTTTTTTAAGTGTTTCTCAAACTATTTGGAAACAGTTTCACTGTATTTCCAGCTGATCAAGATAACTGTTTAGTTGCATATCACACTCCTAGCTATACTTGTAGGAATTCCAAATTATCTCTGCAACTTTTGTGTGACTTTTACTTTCTTTCTGTGACTTTAGTGTCTCAATTGTGTAATATACCCTTTAGTTAGTAAATTAACTTATTGATGACCAAATGTGGGCAGATCCAAATTCTGTTTGTCGCTATTCACGTGACAATCAATGAAATGAGCAGATTTTGGTAATGCGTATTGTACCTGCCTCTTATACAACCAATGTTTCTTGTTGTAAACCATTTAACAAAGAATATGGTTTTATAGTATTATTATTATTGATTAATCTAATTTTAAAAACGTTTTATGCCATTTACCACTTTTATTCAGCTGTAAATCACTTTTTTTCTCTTTATTGCTCCTAAGTACTCAGGACACACTATTTTGTCTCTCATATTCACATACTGTATATATCATTTTAAAAGGATAGGCTTTTATGTATTTTCTGTATAGTCTATACCAAAGACCCCACTTTTTAACAGTAGCTTGCTTTGACGGAAGATAAGATTTTTTTAGTTTTGTTTTAAGGGTGATTTACACTATGCAATTACATATGTGACTGTGTACAGCTGTGCTTTGAGTACTATATTGCTGTGAGGCTCAATGCCTTTCAAAAGTTTGTCAATGTTTTGATTGACCTTTGACATGACCCCACATTAAACAATGGCTTTTTGGGTACACTAAATGACCACATCTTGCCGTCTTTGCCAAATTAATGAGACCATGTCATCTTTAGTTTACAGTTCAGTCGCAAAGCAACCAAGTGGAAAAATGAGTCAAGGGCCGTTAAGGAGCCTCACGCAAAGTTTAAAACAGAAAGGGTGCTTTTCTTCTGCTGGGTTTATTTGATAGAATTTATTTCTGCCTCTCTCTCCTTTTCTCCATTTAACATAGGGTCACTTTGAAACTACAAACAATGCAAACCAGACATAAAGATGTATCAAATGCCGTTTATTTAAATAATTCCTACTACTTATACTACTGGTACACTAATCATGAACACTACAATTTCTATAAAAAGCTACTGCTTCGCTTCATCCCTTTACTACTACTGATAAGAATACAAGGTTTTAATTCTTATAAAAATAAATATCAGTCCCTTTTTATCGTTAGTAAAAAATAGTAATACTTTTTTTTTAAATGACTCCATATTACACAGCAATCTGGAAAGAACCATGTGAAAAACCTGTTATACCTCTACTAAATATGAAATAATAGCAATAAAAAACACAGATAGTGACAAGAACAATAATAATAAATTTTGGAGCTCCATATTGCACTCTTCATAAATCTTTGTTGCTTTTAGAAAACATTCTTCAACATTCAAATTAGCACTCTGCAGGGGAAAATAAAGCAATATTTACAAAGACACAACTATTTTGCTTCCGTTTTCTTAAGAAAACAAAACTTTTTAAATATACCTATGTAGTAAGCCTTTAAGTTACTTCTTCTTCTTACTCAGTACCACTGAAATCACTGAAATGACTATCTCACTGAAGTATTGTAACCTCCTCTTACCTCTGGAAGCCACATGTGTACGATACAACCAGC
This sequence comes from Atractosteus spatula, assembly GCF_055471065.1. NCBI lineage: Eukaryota > Metazoa > Chordata > Actinopteri > Semionotiformes > Lepisosteidae > Atractosteus > Atractosteus spatula. The sequence goes on along the minus strand of NC_142708.1, from coordinate 52,979,196 downwards.
AGTATGAAACCAAAATGTGCAAATTTCTAAATATTTTAGAACTCAAAGTAAACTGGGTGATTAATGACAACAGCAATAATAGCAGGTACAGTGTTTGATTAGGTATAGTGATAGGTGTAGATCCTAATGAGCACGACAGAATGATGAATATGTTCAGAGTATAGTTGGCGTGACTTACCTAGCTCAGGGAATGGCAGCCTATCTGAGAGGATAAGCTGTCCAATCCCAAGCCACTCTTCACAATTGTGAGGAATGAGCTGGGGAGCTGCTGCAAGGGTGTACATAGGGAGGCACGGGGGAATACTAGAGGCAAAAGAAATATGCAAAGGGAAGACCTGGGTGTCAGACTTGTATACATAGGCAAGTTGAAGTGTGCAAAATTAGGATCTAACCTTCCTCCCAAACGTCTTTTATAAACTTAATTAATTCCTTACATTTCTGTAGCACTTTTCAGTCCAAAGGATTTCAAAGAGCTATCACGTATAGGAGATGCTTCATCCACCATTAAATTGCAGTACCCACCTCGCAGCCACCATGTAAGAACAGCCTTACTACTCAGTGGAGAAATTGCTTCACCATTTGAAATAAGATTCAGATTGAAATAAGAAGGTCAGATTATACAAGTCCAAAGTAAAAGTATCGAGGACTAAAGGGTCCTGGATAAAAACCACACTGTTTCAAACAGTGTGATGGGATCTTTAATGAACGGCTGTTCAGAACCTCTGTTTAACAGCTGAAGGACAGCACTTCCTATTGTGTTCACTAGGGCATTAGTGTCTGGAAGAGTGCCACCTACTGGTCCACCCTCAACACTTATATCAACAATTAGATTTTCCTTTGAGGTTCCCAGTCCCAATACTGACACATTCCAGTCTGGCTTAACTTCTGAAATCTGAAGAGATCACACTAATAGTAGGATGATTTCCTTAAGATCACAACCCTCAAGGCTTTGTTTCCAGACTCTTATCTAAGAGCCCGTTCTCATGTGTCTGGTTCTACAATTGTGTCTGGGTTAAGATAAGAGATTCAGTAATTATGTGACATTTTGAAGGAACTTTCTAATGTAGTTCCCAAGAAGGTTGTTTTCCTCAGATTTTGTTTATTTTTAAATAATAGATCCTGCTATATGGTTAAATTAACCTAATTTAAATTAATTAATCTAATTTAAGTTTAAATGTGCCTTTAATAATAAATCAGATGGAAAGCCGATTTTGTTTTAAATGTTTGTGCATTCCCAATGCATAAAGTCATTATTATTAAGACATGTTAGGCTAGTTTGTCCTGGAAAGATACAAGTCCAAAACAACCCACAATCCATAGACGCATGCATTTCGTTTCATGCTGAGGTCCAGCAGAACCAATACGTCCTCCTTTGCAAACACAAAGTTTTTGTAAATCCTTTTTTTTTTCTATAACACATTTGTATTTACTACTACAGCAGGAGCAGCTGCCATATCTATTAATGTATTCTTATGTTAAAAAATCACGAACTAAGTCATTTCTAGAAACTACAGGCTGATTTAACATGAACACTTAGGCAGTCATGCTAGTCTCAGGTTAATTGTCAACAATAGTAATGTGTATTAATGTGGCTACGTTATGGTCCTAGCTTTAAATCAGATGCCATGTTATGTAAGAATGTAGTCACTTAATACAAAGACTCCAGGGATTTAACTTCTCTTCTCTGGCCGGAGAGTCTCCAGGGCATTGATCAAGAAGTGCAGTGAGCCACAATTACTCTTATTTAAAAGCATTAGCAATGTCTGAAAGTTAGGAAAGATGTGATACAGCCCACAAATGGCAGGGGGTGACTAGACTTGTGGGTAAAATTCTGTTCAGTGACTTCCAGTAATGGAGTAAAATTGCATATAAACAAGTTGAAATACATTAAAGGATTATGTAATGGCAGATTCCCCAACACATGGGCTTTAAAAAAGACACTCGTTAAAGGTGCAGAGATGAGCTGCTGGATTTCTAGAAATACAATAGTTTTATGTAAACTGAACCTTTATCCAGATTTTTTGCAGTAATGCAGGGTATTTAGGAATTTATTGTCTTATTTACTGTATACTGAGCTGGATGCTGGTGGTTTGTGAGTTTTGGGGTTGTTTTAACATCTTCCAAAAACTAATAAATTAGATCCTTAGATCAGTATATTACTAAGATTCAAAATTGCAAGATTGAAAACCCTTCCTCATTTGTAATCTGTCTATGTGTCTTCATTTTCAAAGTTTTTTTTTAAGTGAGCAACTAAAATGAACTCCATTGAGGTTTGAAATATTATTCTTCCACAGATTTTCTTTGTTTTGCTGAGGAAGCCCTTGGTTCATGTAATTTTTATTTACTATACCTCTCTGTACTTTGCAATGCCTTAACCCTGATGCCACTGTGCTTTATTAAAGTTTGGTCTGCTTTTACCACAGTTTGACACAGTAAACCTAAATAATTATAGGAATTGTGACAGGAAAAGAATGAATTTTATATTAGCAAGCTTTATCATTTTCATTTTTTCAAATTAGAACAATTGTGATATACAATAGTAGAAAATGAGGATTATTACATAATGTCAAAAATGACTCTCCTATTCATTTCAGTAGAAGGAATGAAATGTTCCATTGAGAACAGCTATTGGCTTCCTACATTGAAGAGTAACATGCCCACTCTCAGAAAAGAAAATCGACAACTTTACTTGTTCTTTCAAAGTCAATGTATTCAACTCTCAGAAGATTACCCTGTTAACCAACTGAAAACTGCTAAATCTATTACCGAAGGCATGGTTTCAACTAAATTGTCACTCAGTATGTTGAAAAATAGGTGGTAAAGTTTTTCCCTCTTCAAGATTAATTAGGAAATAGGAAAATTACTAAAGAATATTTTTGATAGGTATTAGGGTTACAGTGAGGTATATAGTTGTAGAACTGCGTTTTGGGAGAGAAACTGTATCACCTTATGTTTTCATTAAAATATCTCATTTAATGTCTAATTTGAAAATTTGAAGTTGCCATATAATCAGCATTGAATTTCAATACGGCACTCCATTAGGGGTGTTTTTATTATACTTTTTGTGTGGACAAACATGGGAATATATTTTTACAAAATACACACTGACAAGCCATAAAGCTGGCAGTACTATGACTGTTTCACTGTGCTATTGCATTGTTTCACTCCTTCGTAAATGCTATTACAGCACACAAAGTAATGAAATGTGAGAATTCTTGCGCTTATGTAATTTCTAAGTGGCTGTCCCTTGTACAGTATATCTAAGAATATTTATAACACATTTAATTTTCTTTTTATAGCTCTTGTGAGTTGCCATAGATAAAAGAAGGAGTCAATAAATTAATACAGAATAGTGTTACATAGTAAATTGTGTTTAACTTAGCACTCCTGTCTTCAGAATGAAGTAAGCTGGTGAAACATTTCATTTCTGGTTTCATTGTCCCATGTGTCAAATTTGGCAGAGGAGGCATTTAAACCCCTTTGACCATTTATGAGCAATTTTCAGTACAAATGTCATGAAACATTAGAGTCCTTTAAAGGCAGGGTGAGGAGAGGGAGGGATGAGGTAGACCAATTATAAGTCATTAAGGCCAATGGGAAGGCCTACATAATATTAAATCTAGCGTCTGTCTTCAAAAACATGTTCTTTAAAACCTTTCTGTAATACAACTGTATTAAAACTGCTGTACCTTTGTTCTGGAAACATTCTAATGTTACAGCTCAACTGCTAGCCCTGTTTGACCTACCATATGTTTGTTTAACATTTTTACACAAAGTAGTTTGACTTGCTTCACTGTCTTAAAATGTGCAGGCTTGTGTTTTCTATTAAACCTGAGTGTGGCAAAACTTTATACTGTTTGGAGTTTCCAGTCATTCTGAGTTGCTTTGGTCTGTACCCCCAGGTGCTGGAAGGAGAAAATTATCTGCGGTTGTTACATCTCACAAAGCTGGAAAGATCTCTGCTGACTATACTCTGTGAGGTTTGGGACAGTTGGCTCCCTCATCTTTGGATGCGGGAAAAAGGTGTGTGAACACAGAGACACTGGAGGACACCAAACCACCATCGATCTCCTTCCTATTTTGAGGTTTGATAATGATCTACTGTATACAATTCAAAATAGAGGGAGAGAAAAATCTTGGCTTCATGAAAGTGCTAAAAAATGTGTACACACTCCTTTCTTATTTTTGACAGAATCTTGAAGCACATGTTTTAAAAGAAGTCAGACATTTTTTGTTTTGGGTACACACATTGTGATTGTAAATTATTTTATTTGTTTCAGAAAAGACAATAATGTAAAACTGTCCTTGTTTCACACAACTTAGCAAATACTTTTAACTGAACAGCTCAAGTAAAATGATTTTTTTTCCAACAAAGAGAGTACCATCCAATAATTCTATTTTTATTTTGCAAAAAACACAGTATTTTGATAACTTCTTTTAAAGGCTAAAATACTTCTTGAGTAATTATTTCACCTTAAACTCTTACACAATACCTCAGTAATTTCAGGACCACAGCTGAGAAAAATACAGGCTTCCGATTATAACAAGTAATGACAAATAAACATTTCCAGAATGTCGCGTGATGTTTCATTTCTGTGAAAGATTCTTGGATCCACCGTCTTGAATTCCTAAATAGCTGTTATTACCGAGTTCTGGGAAATCTACTTTGAAAAAAAAAATCTTTCCTATTGTCGAAATCGGTTTTCTTAAATTCTCGGATGTAATTATATGAATTCATTTTCTATGAATGTACCTTAAAGCAACCCATTAAAAACATCAGCAGACCTGCTGACATTTTCCTTAAGTGCAATTAGCCCAGTGGCAGTGTGGTTTTGGAGTGAACCTGCCTGAGAAAACTAACAGGATTATTCGTGCTACAGATGTGGCCTTCAATGTGCTCTGACACAAAAAAACAATGTTCATAACACGTTACATGGACATAAAAGATATCCAAGTTGATATAACTTACCGCATAGTAGGTAACAAGCCAAGTGAATATATATATATAGCATTTCTTGCTGGTATCTCTTGTTTGGTATGTAGACGGAAAACGTAACCTACAAGCTATTGTCTTTTTCTTCAAAATAGACACAAGACAATTGGAGATGTTGTTCCTTTTTTATTGTTAGGATATATCACCGTTAATGAAGAGAAGCACTGGAAATAAAGTTTAGATTGGATCCATAGTGATGCTTTCACCTTTATTTAATTTATGAGTGAGATGGGGCTCACCAGCCTCTACAAATAAAGTGCCCATTTCGCAAAACTGTAAATGTCTTTCTCTCCCTTCCTCTACTCCCAGTTCTCATTTTCCCTTAATTGCAGCGTGGTTGTGATACCACACAAGCTGAATCGTTAATCCCAATCAAAGAGCATGAGTCAGCTGTGACAATGTTTAATTGTCAGACCATCCAACATTGACCAAACCACATTAAGGATGAGCAGAAAGAGTTCAGCCTAACGTTGAACCCTGACTAGAGGCAGAACAGAAAATGGAAACAACACTTTTTGCAAACAAACAAGGTATTGTCTATTTTACTGGCATTTTACATTTATACATGTTAAATACAATTTGCGTGTTTAATATTATGATGTAAACATTTAAGTTGTAACTTTGAAACTTTATTTTTCAACTGTAAAAGAAGAAAGCCTTCTCCACTGGCTCTGACTCTTTCTCTGTTTTGCTAGTGATTCACGAATAAGTTTGAAAAGAAACCCACTTTCATTTTTTATTCACATGTCATTTCTCCTACCATGAGGGGAAGAATGTGAAACCATCAAGAAGTATTCAGGAATTACTCTGCTGTCAAAAGGTTATTCATGTCTTTTCACCAAAGGATCACTGAAGGTAAAAAGTAACATTTTCTACTTTATAATGTTGAAAATGGTATAATCCACACCTTCGCCTCACCCAATTTAGTGTTTGAGAACTGTTTGTTATATTACAGTATTGTTTTTATTCAGAAAGGGTTACTCCTGTATCTGCTTCTGAAATTACTATTTAAATGTTTCTTTACAGTTTTTTTCTATATTTATAGAATATATTCCTATAAAGCAACGTTGTTGTTCAGTAATGGAATGGCTAAATAAATTACTCAAAATCAGCTGTGCACTTTGTGTTTATGTTACTTTATGAGCCCTACATTTTGATGATATACAAAACATTGGTATTTAGTACATTTTAGCACAATGCAGCCTACAGAATAAAATTTGTAAAGGCAGTTATCTAACATTAGATGGTTTTGTGATACTGCAATGGCTTTGTTTATGGCTCTAAATATGTCTGCTTGTCGTAATCCAGCTGATTAACAAAGTTAAAAAATGTAAAAAGTAAAGAAAGGGGAAATTTAACAGACCCTCTATTGTTTAATATTGACTTTCTATATTTTCTGAAGTATACACCCATGTGTCACTTTCTGTTTGTACAATATAAAAAATTGAAGTCATTAATCGGTTTGGGCCATTCACTTTGCAACAACCTTGGCAATGATGGCTGTGTGTGTATTCACTTTAAAAAATAAGAAAGTACAGTTTCCAAATGTCCACCATTTCCAAAAATCCCCATTGCAGTTTTGTATATGCTGGAAGTTATTTTTTGAATAAAATGACACAGAGCTGCAAATTTAATTTCTGGAGCACCTTAAATGACATAATCCTTGCAAACTGAACTATTAAACACACAATATCTACAGTATGCAAGATCTAGAGTTGTGTTGAATATTTTAAACTGGAATGTATGTGTCATACAGTAAAATACAGTGTCTTGAAAATGTAAAATTACAAAATGATGCATACACTTTTATTAAACTTGGCAGCAAATACAGCCACAAGTCTATTTGGGGAAGTCTCTACCCACTTTGCTTGGTACAATGTTTTGCCTCTTCTCCTTAGCAGATTCGCTCAAAAGTGCTTGGGGTTGCTAATGGACAGCATTTTTAAGTCACTCCACAGATTCTCAATAGGATTCAAGTTGGACTTTTGGCTGGGACACTCAAGTACATTTATTTTCTTATTCTTAAGCCACTCCATTTTACTATTGTCCTTGAGCTTTCGATCACTCTCATGCTGAAAGGTGAGGTTTTGTCCCAGTTTTAGGTCTGAAGCTTGTTTGGTTTCTCTAGGATTTGCCAATACTTTGCGCCATCTATGTTCTCATCAGTCTTGACAAGCACCCCAGTCCCTGCTGATGAAAAGCGAAACTATAACATAACGCTACCACTACAATGCTTAACAATAAGGATGGTGACAAGTGAGGGATTTACTATGTTGTGTTTGCATCAGATGCCATGTTTTGCATTTAGACCAATAAGTTCCAATTTTGTCTTGTCTTGCTATAAAACCTTTTGCCACATACTTGCAGTATCACTTAAATGCTTAGTTGCAAATTACGAGGGTCTAAAATATTTTTTACCCTTGTCTTGATCTATGCTTTTCTTCAACTTTATCCTTGGGTTACTCCATGTTGAAATCCATTCATCCCTCCGTTTTCCAACCACTTCTTCCAATTCAGCATCACGGGAGAGACAAAGTCTATCCTGGCAAGTAACAGACAAAAGGCAGGGTACACCCTGGATGGGATGCCAATCCATCGCACGGCAAACACACAGACACTCACTCACTTACACCTAGGGCCAATTTTCCTAGAAGCCCTTCGTAGTGAAATGAAATTTCTACCTGACTGAGGGACCTTATTTATTTATAAATAATGTGGACCACTGTTTCTACACACAGAGGCAACACAACAATATGAGTGGCTTATTAAAGTAATTTGTTTTCTTTCATATTAATTTTCTATTTACTTTCTTCTTTTTGTTTTTTTTTGCTTTAAATGTGTAGAGTGTGTTGTGTACAGTATATTAATTTCTACTTCAAAGTCTCACAGCTGCCAGATTTAATGTATCAAACTGTGAAAACCGCACAAGAGTCTTAATACTTGAACAAGGCACTGTATCACTGTCAATTCATAATGTTTCAATGTGGTGTCGTCAGCAAAGGTCTTTCCTTGCTTTCTAGTTTTCCAAGGGGAAAGCTAACAGAGGAGCGTTTGAAGAAGCTGATGACAATGACAAGTTTGCAGAGTCTTGTAAGAATGCTTTGTGAGAAGAGATAATAAAATAGCGCCTACATCCTAAATGTCTTTGCTTTTGAGCCTCTTAGGCTGGGATTTTTGTTCTAAAGATTTCCTTGATACCAAACTATGAAAATGGAAGGAAATCAATGAGACACACGGAAGACCACATTAAAGCAGAAATCAAAACACAAGCATTAGGCATTCCAAACAATTTCAGCTTTGTCCACAGGACTTACAGCAAAATGACTGAAATGTTAGTGTTCTGAAAAAAGTTATTTATTTTCCCCTGATGTGCTGTGCTTCGCTGCATTCTGAAATTCCCTTATATCAGAATAGAAGGGATGACATTGTTGGCTCCATGCCAAGTGCGAATGAGGAAGCAATACTAGATTGAGGAGAAAGAACTGAAGGTTTGGTGGGAGGCTAGCAGAGCTGGACTGTAGGAGGACAGTAGAGGGAGAGAAAGATGAGAGATCTGACCTCAACCTTGAGCTGATTCACACCCAGGCAGAGACCACACCAGGGTGGCGCCACTTTAGCTGATGTAACTGGCAGGGTGGCTGCTGGGTGGCTGATGGATTAATTCTTTAAAAAATAACTTACAGTTCTCAGACAATCTATCTTTTAAAAACTCATTAAAAAGCTATCATTCTTGGTAATAAACAGTCATATATTTGACAGACAACAGCTTCAGAGCGCTGAAACTGCTCTACATTTGGCTGTTTTGTCTTTTTTGCTCTCCTTTAAGTTAACTACAGTACAAATTTGAGCTATGGATATGCTCAAACCTATTCATTAAAACAAAGTGATGTTTGTCCTGTTTTTAACTGCTCACCTACTTTGATTCACTCGGTGTTTTTAGCATCACCAATATCATATTAACGTGCCCTAAGTGTTTGTCCTTCCATACAAACAGAATGTCTATATAGTAGAAATAAGACTAATTCTTTGCATTTATTTAGTTGCTTTTCATACAAAAGTGCTCCACATACAGGACCCACATTTCACCACTGAAATGTGGCATCAACTTGGTTGATCTAACACAGCCCAACTGGGCAGGATTAAAGGTAGACAAGGGAGAAATTGCTTCACCTACAGTATTAAGTTAAAAGAGAACTGCAGTGCTATTTTTATATTTCGGGGGTTTGAAAGAATCAGCATTAATGAGTGCATTTCAAACAACAGTAAAAGTAAAAACCTCCAATTTACATTACAAAATAGATGAAAATGCGCAACACCATATTCTCTGATTCAGAACGAGGCAAGCAAACGTCCGCTGACGTGAAACAGCCCTATTACATTGTAAAGAAGCAGGCTTGTGCATACTGTACATCTCTTTGAATCCAGTAGACATGTTTCTCTCGATTTCAAGATGATTTTGCTGATGAACACTACTTGCTTGTTAACTCTGCATGCAGATCACATTGGAATTACATTAGTCTTTATGGAGACTAGTGAGCAGGAAGGGCCGAATCATGTCGCAATCCGTGGGAACTCTAATGCGAGTTTGCGACAACATGGAGATTTACAGTACTTTCACAAAGTTCACAATTTTGTGCGTAATGCAGAAATTTGTATTTTGTTTCTATAACATCAACTAATTTATTTTGTTACCAAGATTTAATAACCAGCCTGAGAAATTGGCTCCCTTTAAAAAGGGAAACCTCAGGAAGGGCAGAATGTACAAGATGAGACAGGAAGTTTGCCAGGATTAACACATCTAATTATTCAAAAACTGCCAAGGGATAATGACTAAGTAGTCAGGACCTCAGCTTCATGTCCTGTCTCAAGGAAAGCACCTCCTACAGCATAGTGGGCCCTGCAAATTCTCATCCAGAGAGAAGAGTGCCACCTACTGGTCCACCAACACCACTTGTAACAGCATCCTGTTTTTTAAAATAATACTTTTAAACCATCCAAATACCTGCAGTCCAAGGCACACAATACACACTATAAATATACACCTAATAAGTTACCTGCCTGTAGCTTTATCCTATGGGAGAAACAAATTATTCTTGTACATTTAGTTAATTAGATTGTAATTATTCATGTGTGTATAATACATGCATTATATCTCACATACTGTATCACTGTAATGGTCACAAAGAGAGCATTTCTATTATGTATGCCCTACATCTTACATGATCAAATTAAAATTGTAATATGGAAATATGCATTAAAAGTGTGAAAATATAAGACCTAAATATAAACCATAAATTATGCTTGGGATTTCTTGGGGAATCTTGGGGGGATTTCATACAAAAATGACATGAGGTGAGCAGAATGTAGTCATCTGCAGTGGGATTTCCCCTTTATATTGTTTCTATTAAAACCCCTAGATAGGATGGGAACAACTTGGTGCTTTAAAAGTTAACGAATCTGAAATTTCAACAGGCTGAAAATGATTTTTCTTCACACTTTCATGACTGAATAGTTGGGGGTTAGGGTTGAAGATATTTACCTTATATACGTCATTGAAGAGTCACACCATTGAACAGACTAGTGAGCCTTTGGAATACTGGCTAGGACCCCTCCTAATCTCAGGATACATCCTAAAGACTAAGTCTCCTTCATGCGTGACATCTACAGACTCCTGTGAGGTGAATAAAGGTGCCAAAGCATATCAACAGCTTTTTATACTGCCTATGGTGATTTTAAAACACCGTATGAACTCTTGCAGAAACATACTGCAGCTTTCTGTTAAAAAAACATGGGTATTTTTATGGCTAATTTGTTCCCCTTGGCTTTCAGGCAGAGCTTGATCACAATTTTAATCTGGGGAAAATCCACCAAAGGCACGATTGCTTGACAAGAAAAGTACTGAACTTTTGTGCTAACGCACGAAAAGTTTATAAACGAAAACATATGTAAACCAACCAATTGAAGAAGAAAATGATTGAATGCCTCCATTAAAATGGGAAATAACACAGGTCATAAAGTGATGCTGAACTTTTTATTGGCTCCAAACCCACAGTGAGCCAGTGGTAGACTCAACCTTTAATCCTTGTAATTCAGGTCCTCTTGTATTTGTTTAACAAGGTAAGGCCAACCGAGAGTAGATTATGGTTTGTACGGCTGACCTGTGCAATAACGAAGAAAAAACAAGTGATTTTCTGAAAATTAGATGGAGAAGAAAGAATTTTATGTAGGCCAAAGTTTTATTGACCTGAAGCTGGATTCAACCACCATGCAAACAGAGTGTTCCCGGAGCTTAAGCTCTTCACTAGGTCTGAGTTCATACACTCCATCTAAAGAAAGAAACCTCCCATAGCATGGAGCTCATTAATGGAACAAAAGGGGGAGAGTTCATTTTAGAGAGGACAGTGACCTCTGCTGAACTACCAATCACTTTTTGAGATTCTTTATTTTCTGTTCTCAATTCAAAGTATAGATCAGGCCTATCATAACCTCAGAATCTTAGGTATTGCAGAAATGTCTTTCCTCTCACATGGAAATCTGGGAGAACACATAATACATTACAGCAGGAAAATTAAAAACATTAAGTGTTGTGTGTTGTGCATGTCTTATGTCGTTTGTAAGGTTTAAGCCACTTTTACTTTTAAAAACTCTGTCCTGGGTGCCCAATTATTTTATCTACACTGAAAAAGTCATGATACCTATGTGTATATAATATCAATTGTTCTTACCTTAAAGTAAAGGAGATTGAAACAAACAGAATTGTTGAACTGAAATCAGGAGGGAACTGTGTGATTTGGATAAACAAGTGAACTACATCTGAACCTCACTTTGAAGTGATAGAGACAAGAAAGCCAATTATACTCCTGTTGGTAATAGCTCTTAGCTTTGTGAGCTTTGTGTTTGTCCCAGTTCCCTCAAGCACAGAGGCTGAAAAGACACATTGCGTGTGATACATATTCAGAAATAATGCAATGCAGTCTATGAAGTCCGCTTAATTTCTTTGAAGGTCTTAAGCACTCTGACCTCTTTACTATTCAGAAAAGGTTAATTTCATTTATCAAACAAATAGAGTAGGGGTGGCATGGTGGTGCAGTGGTAAGCATTGCTGCCTATCTGCGTGAGGCCCTGGGTTTAATTCCAGACCTGGAGTGCTATCAACACAAAGTTCGTATGTTCTCCTTGTGTTTGTGTGAGCTGCCTCCAGGTGCTCTGGTTTTCTTCTGCAAGTCCAAAGAGATATTGGTACATTAATTGGCTTCTGGAAATTTTGGATTTAGGTGTGTGTGTCTGTGCCTGTATCCATGTGTCTGCCCTGCGATTGACTGGCATCCCGTCCAGGGTGTAACCTTACTTGTGCCAGTTGCCTGCGGGGATTGCAAGACTCTCTCATAATCCTGAATTGATTAGAAAGTGGGTGGATATACATCAGTACTGTATTTGCATCTTCAACATAAATATGGGTGTTTTATGAAAAAAAAACAGATATATAAAACATATTCTAATATAGAAGGGATAACAGACACCAGTATCAATTCAGCAGCATGTGATCCATGTAGTGTTTACTCATAACATTCTAGATTGCTTTATGGTTTATGATTCACCTTCACCTCTTACAAATAGAGAACATTGGATAGAGAAAAAGTATTGTTCATCATTTATTGACACTCTAGAGCTGTGCAACGTGTACTCAAAACTTTCCATTGCTTAAACGTTCTTTAGTATCAACATTTGATGCCAAAACAAAGTTTTAATTGTTTCAGGATCCGCTATGATATACAATACCTGTAAAACCTCAAGGATAAACAAAGAAAAAAACAATTTAGTATGTCGTGACTTGGGCATTTGTGTATTCTTAACACAGGCTATACTTTCATGAACCAACTAGGTTTTTTTTCCTTTTACTTTCTGATCCTCTCGCTGATGGCATTTAACATTATTCTCTAAACACCAGCATTAGTGAAAACTCCCGAATTTTGTTACAGATAAATATTTTTCTCTCCTTGGTCAATTCCTCTTTTTGCTGACACATTTGTTTGCATTTTTTTTTTCAATCATAAAAATCTGATACAATCAACCATGCTTCATCCCCACAGTGGTACTTGCTTCTACCTAAGTTTCTACCAAAGGACTCCTGAAATACAGTCACACACCGCCAGTGGATCCTCCAGACAATAAGGCTTTGACTTGGTCAGCAGCAGAGCTCCACTTCCCTTAATCAGAGAGGCATCTTTTCAGTTCATTCCATTGTAGCTTTTAAAGATATAGTTGAATTAATGTTTAATAACTGATTGATAAGCCAAGGATACTAGAATTCACTCTATGAGTGGATAACCTTCTGGAGAACTCACATTCTAGCAGAATGCTTAACACTGTCGACAACAGAAATAGAACGCAAATTGCTGTTTTTGCATATTTGCTATAATTCCTATCACTGCTTTCCTTTTCTCAACATTTAAGCATGACAACCCTTATTATTGTTTTTCAACACCAGTTTCCTGATAGTGTGCTTTCCTCACATGTAATCTGAAGTATATTTTGTGCTGGTTAAATCTTTACCAGTAGGTCTTTAAATGAGCAAAAAAGGCCCACAACAGTAATATTATGCAAAAGCTTTATTTGTCCATCACTGCATTCGGATATGTCTGACCTGTCGACTTTTGATCTCTTAGCAATTTTTACTAATTCAGTCTTATACTCACCTCATCAGATTACTTCTCATTAACATTTCTCATGCTCACTGGCTTAATATCTCCCAGCTTTTAGTAGTCTACCAGAAGATTTTCCCATCAGCACACTTGTGTTTATTTATCACAGTTCAACTCTTGCTGAAGCACCACCTTATACACATTAGAAGCCACATCTTTTGTATCTTTTCCAGAAATGTTGATTCTTCTCAGGCAATTTTACATCCCTAGGCAACTTTCAAATTCCCAGAGACCTTAAACATGCAATCAATCTCACAATCTTTTGGTTGATTAGGGTACTTTCTTGTTCAGACTTCACGCTAGTAGATACAGGCTAAAATAAATACCTATCACAAGTTGTGTTTTAAATCTTTAACAGTATTTTTTGGAAGAGTTCAGAATAATCTTTCATTTAAACAATTGTTTATTTACAGGTAAAATATAAAAACTACAGTGTGGTATCTGATAAAATCCCTCACTACCAACAGAGCACATTTATTATAACCCTTCCTATTATCATGTTTAACACAAACACATTTCCAGTTTAAAAAAAATGAACATTTAAACTTGTAGGAAGCCAGTGACTGAAGTCTGGAGAAGCAAAGCACTTGAGTATCAGTATGACATTTGAAGGAGCTACCCTTAGCCATTAAGTGTTTATAAATGAAAACTTAAAAAGACATACTGTAGGATTTGACTAAAATAGCCATCTTCAAATTCACATAAAATTTCCAGCACATGGAAAATTTTATTTAGTGCTTTAGTAAAGAGGTAGGTTATATTTTGATTTTACAAGGCAGGCAAAATGTTTTTGGCACTCCATTTTCCACTGTCAGACCTTTCCTAATTTAGGGTTTTGGTTGTGTGTGTAGATGTCCTTCCTTCATCTACAATAGTTTCTATATCCTCCTCCGCCTATGACTGACAATAAAATGTTCCCAACTTCCTGGAAGTGTTAGACAAGTACAGGACAGCTGGCTGTGTATATGTAGTAGTGTTGACCTTTAGAATTATCAAATGAAGTAGAAAAATCCTATGAAAATAAAAGATTTTCACTGTGATTGTTTTTTAATAAAATAATGATTAAGCTATAGTAACTCACCCTATGTATGAGGCAAAGTGCTCACTGTGGTTTTTGCCTTAGGAAAACATCTTCTGATGTATGAAAGTTATCATCCCTGCCATAACCCCCCCCCCCACCACCACACACAATTTTTTAAACTGTTGGATTTTCTTGCTGCTGTTTTTGCTGAACTTATTTGCACCACTAACTATGCTTTCCAGCAAAAACACAGCTTCTGAAACAGTTTCCCAAAGCCAACTGAGAAAAACTGCATTGTCAGGCTTCTCAGCTTAGTGTGACAATCATTTTTGACAGCTTGTGACTCAGCTTTCCATTTCGAAGAGTCTCTGTAGACCATGTTTCTCAGCCTTTCTGGAAAGTTATGCCACAATTAAAGACAAAACAATATTTCACTATAAATATTATAGTGCATGCAAGCAAAAATAAAGAATACATAAAACTACAAAGGATTATAGTACACAAGTGACTCATTCAATGTTTGGAATATGACAGGTTTACCACAGAAAATCCATGGCAATTTGATAGCATATGACTAGGTCAACACATGAGCATAAATTTACAGTATTAGTTCATTCTAATATCTCTAATTTCACATATTTAAAATTCAGTCTTATTAGCACAACAAATGCCTAAAAAAATTTTTTATTGGAGTTTAACTTTTTTCTTTGCGACATATTTCCTCTTAGATTTTTAGAAAGCACAACTCAAGACTTCAGAAAATGTAATATGAACCTACAGGCCTGATGTTAATACATATTAATGGACTAATTCTGTTTCTTCACATAAAGCATTGTGACTTAACCTTAACTGTCAACCATGCCGAAGTATGAAGCACAGCTCAACCCAAATCCTGTGTTAAAGCTAATTTCTTCTAAGTACAGTGACCTCTCAGATGAGAGAATGACACAACGTGAACTGAATTACTTAATAATTCAATCCTGTAACCACAGGTTGTAAAATAAGAGAAATCAGGGGCATGATTTCTCAGCAACATATGGAATATTACACAAATATACAACCTTGCACAATATGCACAAAATGATTTGTTTTTTAGAATAGGGGAAATCACATACACACGCAAAACATTATATTTTTCTCATACAAATGAAGCTTTCCGTAAATATTTGAGCATCCAGTCATGTTTAAGAAATGTAAATGTGTAGATATTCAAAATGCTGTGTACTGAGTCCTGTTTCTTTCGTAGACTCCAGAAAAATATTATTTCTTAGTGATCAAGTTTTATGTTTTAACCTGATTTGCACAACACTTGGGAAAGGTGTTCACCATGAAATATCACAACACACTGATTGATGGAAAACACAAAATTACACATCTCTATTTAGTAATTCATCATCTTCCTTTTCAAAAGCACACATTCCTTCTATCAATGTCCTGCACCTTTATTGGCATCTAAGGCTGGTTCTAAAACTTTGTAGTCACACAGGAAAAAAATATTTCTGGAATTTTTCTCTGAACCTCAGTGTCATTTTTTTCTCATTGACCCACTTTCCATTCTTTTTACCCTGTAACTTTAAAATAAATTGACCCTGAAGTCGAAGAGACACTCAAAAATGTTTTAAGACTTCAGGTCCTCTATGTACACTGGTCATGCAGTAGTGGTTGAAGCTGAAAACCGCAGAGAAATACATCAATACATCAAAGTGGGAGAAACATTTCATTAAGACCCTCCAAAAGGCAAAATTCAATCATCTTAAAAAAAAATGCTCGCACATAACCTTGTGCTTCCAAACACTGCCTCGCAATGCAGGGGCCCTGGGTTCAATTCCTGGGGTGCTACAGTATCTGCATGGAGTTTGCATGTTCTCCCCATGCTCACGAGTTTCCTACAAGTGCTCTGTTTTCCTCATACCATCCATAATGGTAGGTTAAATGACTTCTGTGTGAGAGTGTGCATGTCTGTGTTTGTGTCTGTCTGTCCTTCTATGGATTAATGTCCTGTCCAGGGTGTAACCTCCCTTATGCTCATTGCTTGCTGGGATAGGCTATGGCTCCTCTGTGACCCTGAATTGGAAGAAATGGAGTAATGAAAGGCGAGCGCATGTGTGTTTTTTGTCTGTGTGTGCTGGCTCTCCCATTTTTTTTCCTAATTTATTGTTTCTAACTATCTAAAACACACCTCCCTATTTCTTAACAATACATACTTCCTGTTCACCCAGCTTTTGGGTAATCTTTTGACAGAGTCACTAAACTACTTAAACATAACCTGGTCCATAGAAGCAATGAGGTAAATGAAATTTGTTTTAAGCCCTCTCTTCAATTTTTTTCTATAGACCAATGTTCTTGTAATTACAATAATTATTTATTATTGTAGTCCATTACCAAACTGTAGCAGGTGTCAAGATAACAAAGTAATGAGCAAATAGTCTTATTAATTATAGATATATCAGTAAATAAACAGTCCTCATTCTGTTTTAGCTCTAAGGATTATGTTACAAGAATCTTTGCAAAGTAAGTCTAGGTATAACTCACAAACGTAGATCACTCCATAATTAATGTGTGAAGAATTAAAAGTTAAATATTCTAAACACAACAGAACCCAACTTTACCAATAACTATAACAGAAAAAAACAGAAGTTTGTAGAATAGAATCCATAGTTTTGTAATAGATTAGATGGATAATGAGAATGATCATTATTGAAAATTATGTTTTTTGGAACATAATCACATATCTTTCAGCTATAAATGTATAACAGTACATTATAACATTGCAGACTATACTCCTGATTACCCACAATTGTGCAATGTATATACAAGTGTGGGATTTGTGCTGAAATCACATCTACTAATTGAATGTACATATGAAGACAGAAGAAATTAAGAAAGGTGTGAGGTCAGTTGCTAAATACAGTATCTAATTATAGAAATTACTGTATGACTCCTACAGAATTTTGTTTAGTTTTGTTGACTTATGTTTCATGTATGTTTTCCTGCTGTGCTGTGCTTACTGTAGGTACTGTATGTCCTGGAATTTTGCCAGTTACTGCATTGGAAGTACTATGGTCATAAAGGGGTAACGTTTTAAGTCTAACCTTTTCCTAAATGTTCAGCAAAACATTTTACTTTAATTCACAGAAGGTGTCAAACAATGTTATGTTGGACTGCAAAACATACTCAAAGTTTAACAGAGTTTCACCAAATGCAAAACAAGTTCTGAAAAATTGTGAGAGTGCACATTGAGACAAATTGTGTTCGCAAATGCCCCAAATAATGATAATATCCCTGGAAACAAAGGAAAACTAATTAAATAAGAAACAATTGATCTTTTCCATATTATGAATAATGCCAAACATACACAAAAGCTGTAAAAAATTGCCAGGCAATTACTTTGGTGACACTTTGGACAGTTAATTCCTTAAGTTTGATTGCTGCTTTGTAATTAAAAATAATATTCATATACACATAAAACATAATAATGAAGTGTCTGTATGTCTACACCTACCTTTGCAAGTGATGAAAATAAGTTTTTCTGGAGAATATTTGTGATTAGCACACAATGTTATTGCTCAAAATGCAGACATATTAAACAATACCCCCCAAAATAATCCTAGAAGTTGAATATTATGGTGGATTTGAAAATGGGAACACTTTCATCATGCTTACTTCAGACAAATGATATTAAACAGCTGAGTGGGAGTAGTCTGTGCAAACTTAACACCACATTTAAACCCTAGTTATGGAGGAATTGGAGAAGTCAAAAGCACACATCAACTTTTCCTTGATATTATGACAGCTTTCCTCCTCAGCTTTCTTGCACGCCTGTTGATTTCAGGAGTCCTTTGACTTTTTGGTGTTCAGTACACACTTTGGAAGGCTGATTTTAAGCCCTTCGAAGCCGGGCTGTGGGAAGATATTCCATCATCCCCAAGCTCCTGGACCTGTGAACTCAGCCGTCAGGAAGGATTTTTGCTTCTTTATTAATGACCTGAACCTTCAAAGTAACCTTTATTTCAGCCTGTGTTAAATCACCACATGTGAGAGACGGATGCCCACAGGAATACCCCCTAGAGTGGGCAAGAAACAGAGAGACTCGAGAAAACACATACAGTTTTCTTTTGCCGGTGCCGTGTGAAAAAACATTTCTATTAAGGTAAGTGTTTGAGAGAGCCGATTCATAAAAAAGGCACATTTCTCCCTTTTTTAAAATGAAACTGCACTATGCATTTATCACACACAAACAATATTTTGCAGTTTTCACAAAATGGCCTAGATTATGGTAAATTCATCATGACGTTTATGTGGTTTGGAATGTAAAAAGAACAATTTTACTTCTGAAACACACAATGCTCCATGTTCACTTGTATTTTTCACATTACAGAAATTATACAGAACCCCTTCTCAACTCTTTTATGCAGCGTACTTTTTAATTACAAACAGTCTTGCATTAGTAATAGAAAAATACAGTGACTGAATGATGCTTACCACAGATGTCAAATTGACCAAGATTGTGGTAATTGGTCCATTATAACACAAAAGAGGTTCTCGGGCACTTAAGGACCTTAAAATTCTGAAAATGTTAGGAGTATGTTATTTTACTTAGATATTTACATCTGTCCTAAAGTTTAAAGAAGTACTTAGCTGCAAATTTACATGTGTATCAGAGAATGACAGGAGAAATGGAGTTGAAATACCAGTCAACTTCACAGTGTCAAGTGCTTTGTCCACAGCAAGAGAATTTCACATTTAATTTTCGTGCAAACGGCTATTTCTATGACACTGTGGGCTAAAATAAATAGGTAAACTCCTTGTTTTGCAATTGAACCTTTTTTCTATATGTCATCTAAGTACGATGACTGTTAAAATGTGTGTTTAAACTAAAATAATTGATGTTATTTGACATTTCTAAAGATGTACAGCAAGGCTTAGTAGGCCTATATTTTTTATGAAGAAAAAAACTGGAAACAGATGAATTCACGGGGAAATCACAGTTTTGTAAAATTTGCAGAATTACATTCTGCGGTTGCACTGGGCGTGTGCCACTGTTTACAAGCAAATCATTTAATATTATTTAAACAAACATAATTTAGAATTGGTTAAAGCTTAATGAATGTCTCTTAACAGCTACACTTGAAATATATTACTTGCTCAGATAATATTTTACGACAAATAAGCTTTCAGAATTTTCCAATTTGTTGAGAGCGGAAAATGTAAAGTGGTTTGATTGATTTTACGTAATGTCGCGTTTTCAGGCTTGCGGGCTTGCGCAAAAAACTGCAACTACAGTATATTAACTGGAGAGTTTCTTACAGTTTGACATTCCAAAGCAGGTCTGTATCTCCTTTTGTGTGATCGTCCACTCTGCGTGTGTATATTTTGTGTGTGCTTGTATTTCCTGAAATAAAAAAATGTTTTCCAGAATCCAGAATGAAGCTAGCATATACCTTCAGCAGAATACGGAATACATGGGTTATGTTTTTAGCGAAGGGGTGTGTTCCATTCGACTTTTTCAAATGTTGTTCCTCGTGGAAGGACACGGGCCTACTTTTAAGAACGCCTTTATTGCCAATTAAGTGGTGCAGTCATTTTTATCAAGACTATAGGGTATAAACGTCCATTTAACCGTTTTTATGAATACAGGCCAGTGTGCCTGTTCAAAAATTGCATTTGTCCTTATTCAGCCAGGCAGTCGTCATACTCTTATACGGTCCTGGAAAAATGGAAGAGTTACTGCTGTGCTGAACATGGCCATAGTGGGTATGCCAAGTTCAAGACAGAACCGCACAGTATATTACCTCTCGTGAAATAACAAATTATTTCAAAATATGTCGACAACGATAGTTTATGTACAATATCGTAACATAAACAGAAAATTTTGGTCTTCCCCTTTTTTAAAAATGCTTCTTTCTAAAAAAATGAATGTAGAAAACTATAGAATTTCCGCGCGGTTTTCAGTCAAACATTTCTTAGTCGCAGAATATTTTAACTAATTCGTGTAACATGTATCTTTATTTAATTTACTTATATTTAACTATTGAGTTCATTGGTGTAATTTTAAATTAATTTTTAAATCTTTGGAAAACCTTGAGGTTCGTATTCAAACCGACAAAAGATTTATACTGTAGGTGTTAACAAAAGTTCATTATAAGCAATAATATGTCTCTGTAAGTTAACAAATAGGGCTTGAAGACGAAAAACCACGTACACAATTGTGTACCTTTCTTACTTTCTTTAGTATATGTCTTTAAATTCCCTGTGGACTATCCACTATCGAAGACAGTGAATAAAAACGATTACTCAAAAGATTTTTCCAATGTGGGCCCACAGCCATGTGAACCGGAGAACGCGAGCTACTGGGAAGAGGGCTCTTTTGAACAGCTCGAGTTTGACAAAGGTAAGATCATTTCAGGGAAGCGCGCAATATAATGTAAAATTACATGTTGTAAACTATAGTTGTTCCATGTTTGCACAGTATTAAAGACAGCATTTAAATTAGACCCCGTACAATAACCTGTTGTTAATGATAGGTTGCAATTTAAAAAATCTACCTACATCAAATAAAAACAAATTAGTCAATATATCCAACAATAAAGCCTTCTTATAGTACAGTAGCGGTGTTATTTTTGTTAATGTAACATTATAACGGATTGCATCGCACTTCGTTTAAGTTACTCTATACGTTTTTCTGGTGTCATACAATGCTATCGAAATTAATATTTATAAAAGATTTGGGTTGGCTACACATTAACACATTTAAAGAAATATATCTCGACTGTCCTTAGTCGACAAACAGTAATCTAAAGATCTCTTTCTGCGCAGAGTTCAGAAATTGCGCAGCAAAAACATCATAGCAGAGAGGTAAATCCTTCACTGGAAAAGCTGTAGTGCACAGAAATGCAGCACCAAGAGTTCGAATGACTTTAATCCACCTCCAAAATCAATATGCTGCCCAGAGAAAGTCTCGGGTAGGCCTATACAACCGCGGTGGCTGATTATTATAAATAAACCACAGTGGCATTGCCGGTAAATACCGATCGCCTTGTAGTCATGTTGACAAATTACACATATTTTTAAAGTAAACATTAAAGCCCAAGTTATATTTTCAGTGATTCCAAATTGGTCGAAAACCTGATAAATGTAATAAAGCTACTTTTTCTCAATCATGAATATAATTAGGCTATATATCTTAAAGTGCCTGTGTAAGAGAACGTTCTCAGAGCATGATTTGGGCTAAACTATCAAATTATGCAATGGTTTGATAGTTGATATTCTTAACCTTGCCTTTTAATCTTACTGCGGAGAGGAAAGCCCTTATTTTGTTTAAAGGCACAACCAACAAGCGGATTAGTGTAGTGTTATCTTATTGGCACTCGCATTCGCTTACAAACGTTGCAGTCGAAGAATCATTGTAAGTGCTGCTCAGTACTCTAGCTCTCCAGCATGTGAAAACATCGTCGTCATAATGATAATGCATACTTTCACTACACAGGCTGCAAATATTGTTGTACGTTATATGGTGTTTTGAGAAAACAAGAAGCAAACGTTGCCCTTTTATGCCAGTGCTCACAATTCTTATATTCAGACAGGCACGGGGCCAGCAGGCAACTGGTTAAAAACTCTGACTTCCCACTCGCATCCTAAAGCTCCAGCTCCAGCTCGAGTTGTAACAGCTTCCTCTTTCACTCCAGGTCCATAAAATTGCAGTTGATAGCGGTTGTTCCCAGTAGAGGATCCTAAGAAAAACAAAAGCATGAATAGCTCACATTGATTTCAGCAAATAGGGGACCGCAGGGTCATAACCATGCCCCTCCTCATAGACAAGGTCACTTCACTGAACAACTATTCAGGACTATTGGAGAAGGTCCAAGAAAACGAGTATAAATTCACTTGTATCTTTTTCTTAAGGACGATCGTTGATACCCCCATGAGATTCTCCTTAACTAAAGAAGGGTGTTTATTTGTTTAGTCCTAAGCCATTATTCACAGGGTTATAGTCACGTCGAGGGGATTGTTTCAAGTACAGTAGGTGGTGGAAAAAAAGCGTTTTCTAATAAATTGAGGAGCAGTAAACCTAATACAGAGGATTATTTCAATGATCTAATATTTATTATTTAAAGCGTTCTCGCGTTTATGCAGTTTTTAAATGTGTTGCGTTTATTGATCCACGGTAATTGTTGAACTATTGCGTTACATGTTGAAGTTATCAAGAGTGTGGAAAGGAACTGAATTGAGCTGTTCTGGATTTTTATCGTGTAGTCAATAGCTACTAATTTCTAAGAAGAGTAGCATGTTTTAGGTATTTCCTAAAAGTACTGTACTTTGAATTAACAGGGCAATTCTATGATGGATATGATACGAAATAAATTATCATTCACAATGTATTTTTTAAAAGACATTTTAACTGTTTTACACCTTATATAATGGATTATTATTGTTGTTATTATCGAAGCTATATTGTTTCTATTAATATGACTGCATTCAGAGTGTAAATTTAACATTTTTATGTCATGTTTCATATACAAAATAAATGCCAATCCGAAAATATATCATGCTATTACAGTTTATTGTAGCGGAGATTGAATTAGCTATGGCTTTAAACTTGTGCATTTGATCTAAAAAATAAGACTTCCCAAACTTCTATATCTAATTCAAAATGGTTGTTCATCTTGTTGTAAATGCACAATAACTCAAATATGGAATTCAAAGAGTCTTATGAAAATACTGAATATACTGTCCGGAGTTCATCGTGTAGAGAAAAAAAAAGCCAAAACTAACAAAGACTGTATTTAGATGTGTAGATTTATGGAGGTGATCTGTTACATCCTACTTCCAGTTGACCACTGTTAATTCATTTCAGTTAATTTCCTCATGGACTTGTAGAAATTCTATCCCCAGTTTGAGCAGAGCGGGTCAGTCAAAACATGATAATCTGTTTAGCATATGTGCTGAAGATAGGGACCACCACCAAACAGCTCGCCAAAGTGGAGAGCAGTTAAGGAAAGGGGAAAGTGAAGAAAGGAAAAAAACTAGCTCTGCGCGTTTTTGTGTACAAAAGGTCGTGTAGTGCTATCAGTTTGGTGATAAAAGGTGTGAAAACGTCCCCACAAAGATAAGGCCTCTAATAAATAAAGTTGATAATGTTTGGACAGCTTTTTATAAACCACATTTTATCTTCTTTTAAATGTAAAAGTGCCCGCATATTTCTTGCTCGTCGATTTTCAGCCTATATGGAGTTTTGTTTCGGTGAAAAATAGACTAAAACTGAACGGGAAATCCCACAAACACGAGAGCGCAAGGGTGGTGGCGCACTAAAATTGCTTGATGAAACCCTTTCTGAGCACCTAGACATTTAGCACACAAAAGCAAACAAAAATCGGATGGATTTTGTTTTAGCTACAGTCTTATGTCGATGTATGGTTCCGTCAAAAATCAAAGTTACATTGTCAGTAAAAGCAAATACCACAAAAAAAACCCCACTATATTAGCCACAGCACATGCGGCACCTGCAAAATAAACAAACTGAGTCTCGATGTATCCCTGAATGTTATCTAGACGCACGTTTCGTTGTTTAAGAACACATAATAAAAACCCTAAATTTCGAATGTGCATGGAATCTTTACACTTTGTATAATGTGCAGAGAAAAAGATGCAGCCTACAATTCAATGCAGCGGGTCTATTGAAACACAAATAAACCAGAGCCGTAATGGAACACGGAACTTTGCGCTGGGAAGAGTTCTATTCATCCGCCGCGACTCAGCCCTGGAACGGGACTTCAGATGTAGCTTGTAAGGGTTTAGGCTTTGAGCTAATGAGTAGGTTATATAAGTCCACATCTGCACTGCTCTTTTATAATATGGATAACCACAAGTACCTAAACCTGTATTGTCATTGTGTTAAGCTTTCAAAGTGCACTTGTTAAGTACCATGGCATACATTTCTTTCCTAGATAATTATTTTATAAGTGTTTCCTTTGTGGTGCTTTTTCACTTCCTCTGTCAGTGTAGTCTTCTGTGGAAATATTTGAACATTAAAGTGCTTAGCAAGCAAACTGATCAGTAATATATAAAACTATCACAGTTTTTTGTAAGAACAAGCAAACTGACCAGTAAATATGTAACACTTATCACAATTAACTGGGTTTTGAAGGTTCTCTTGCTCTATATAATACATATATGATTGTAAATAAAGCAATCCAAAGGCAATCCAGACGTTTTTGGCATTAAAATGTCTTGTTTAAAGAAAAGCTCATTTCCACAATGACAACAACAAATACTGTAAGAATGAGAAGAAATTTACTTTTACAGTTTGATATTCAATCATAAGATATGGTTGATAACAGTTATAAATAAAGTTGATAAATAACACCTAACACCTATGCATAGAACAAAGCAGCCAGGATAAAATAAAAGTCCTTAAATAAACGTCTGGGCACCTGTCTAAATACCATTTCCAGTGCAGGTCTAAGAAGAAACGTCAAAGCCATGCTTAGTGTCATTTAGTTTTCAAAGCTATGTTGAATTAGTTACATTTTGAAAAGTCAACATGAGTGCAAAAGCCTTTTTGATGACAAACCACAGGAACCATGAGGGGCACAAAATGGGCTTCTCCGGTGACAGACCTTCCCCTGTGGTCCTGTTTATAAAAAGTCTGTTGGCCCGTGTTCTGGCTTCTCCTTATTTCAGTCGATTTGTCGTTCCAGATCTGAGGAAAACCTGTTTCAGCATGACGCACAGCAACATATTAAGAACTGGTCCTACGCATTACTATGGTTCTAGTAACTCGGCAGCTTTTGATGATTAAACCTTATGTGACTTTGCTAAACTCAAGTATAAGTTCCAATACCACCTATTGCCTTTTCATTGATATTCTGTTGCATCAATGAAATGTTGGTTTTAATACCCTCAATTATTACTCTGCTTGTGGGTTAAAAAACATCTAATTAGGTTATTATTATTTTTCTTTTTTGAAGAAGGCGTAATACAACATTTGGGTTGCATCAGAGTACCAAGTTAATCATTCATTTTTATGACACTAAATTTATTTAGCAGTTACAAAGTACAACACTGATCTGTAGAATGGAATAGACACAAACACATCTGTGTCTGTGAGCCTAAGCAAGTGACACATGCAGATCCTGAAGCACACACTCATGCCCAAAATGGGAGTTTAGTGCTGGTGTGCTCAGAAACCAGTTAAGCATTTTACTTTGTGTTGTTTGATTCAATATGCTTGCTTATCAGATGATAAAAAAGAATTGTGTGTTATGTTAAAGTTTTCTGTTTCTTTTTTCCCCTTAAAAGCTAGGATGTTTATATTTCACATCTCCACAAGTTGCAAAACGCTTTAGATACCTTTGCATCACATTACTGTTTAATTAATGAGCATATTTCAATTTTTACAAACTATTTGTCAATATAAGCATAACACTTTTTTGTCACATACCTCCCAGGTGTCAATATGCAAATTATGTACATTTCTAAGCAGCAATAAAAATAAATGCACCTAGAAAAACAACACTCTAACTTGAACATTTAAAGGTAAAGGCAGAATTGAATGTGGTTGTAATAAATCTTTGCCCAAGAAGGTGTTCATATCATATAATATTGGAGAAGAAATCATTGAAGGAGCATGAAAAGGAATACAAAATAGAATCATATGAAGAAATTAACCCATTTTAAGTTTTAATTAACAAAAGAGACAATTTTCAGCACAGTTGTGTTGTGAGGTTGTGAGAAATAAGCATCCTGCTTGTTAATGAAAAGTTGCCTGGAACATCCATCCTTTTCTAAACTGCTTATCCTGTACATTGTGATGAGGGGAGCCAGAGCCTAAAACCAGCAAGCAACCAGGCACAAGGTGGGATACACCATGGATGAGACACCAGTCCATCACAGGGCAGACACAGACATAAACACACACTCACACCAGGGCCAATTTTCCCAGAAGACAATTCACCTACCTGTATGTCTTTAGAACATCGCTTCTGGCCTATGGATCAGATCAAGTGTAGTTCCTGTTCTTATCAGTTTCATATCTGATAGGCCTCCTGTGAGGGGGGCATGTATTGAATGTCTTTAGAACATGGGAGGAAACGGGAGCACCAAGACGAAACCCATATAAAGCTAGGAAAACATACAAACTCCACACAGATAGCACCTCAGGTCAGGAGTTGAAGCCAGGGCTACAGCAATGCTAACCACTGTGCCAGTGTGCCTCCCTGCATGGAACATGAGTATCTCAATAGAAACATCTTTATGCAAAACAAACCGTATGAAGAGAGAAAGAAATGCAATCCAGTAAGTATGCTACCCTTACAAAATAAGTAATACTAAAGTATGAGCATCTAGAAACAAAATGGATAGATGCTCAATCAATAACTTGGAGATTACATTCCCAAACAAGTTTAACTTAACTTGTTTCTCTTGATTCATTATTGTGATGCACTAGCAATTAAAGATGCCGGTGGAATATATCAGTTTTGGATCCCTTTGGAGAAAACAAGTTTGTAACTTATTCAAAAACAATACAAAAGGATATTATCACAGTCTGTCACAAATACATGGGATACCTACTGGTATTTAACATGGAGGGTTTATGCCTAAGAAAATGTAGACCTGAAGACCTAAGCATTTTTCTGTATTTGCGCAAAGACTACAAATAAAGAAAGCAGGGACAGAGTGTACTAGAAAACAACATCTAGCCAAGCCACTTAATTTCTCATCTACTTGACACCTGTTAGAGAGAAAATTAAGACATTCCATATTTCAAAACGCACTTTCGTCATCTCGGAAAACAGTAACACAGGAACATGTGAAGGATTAGCTGCTTGACCAGTCAACTGAGTACCATCATGTTGAAAATCCTACATTTCTGTATTTATCATTCAGTATTTAGTGTAAAGCATGAGTATAGTACCAGATCTGCTTTTGAATTAAGCTGTTATTGAAAATTGAAGGGATGATGGGGTGATTATACTCAAATCAAGGAATCAAAAATCCTGAAACTGCACAATGCCTTTTCTCCCATTGGGTCCTTTGTTGGCTCAATTGCTGATTAGACTATTCCCCTAAATGAGGATACCTTCCTGATTTCTTAAGGCCATTAGTTTGTTTGTCATATTCTTTTGGTCTAATGACAGCATAAAAATTGAAATCTCAGTCCTGATCAGTATGTAAATTAGCTGTTTGTGGTCTAATACACAACAATGACCTTGTGCTTTTATGTTACAAGTTTAGAAAATTTTCTAAACTATATACTATATATACTATTCATGACAAAGCCAATACAGTACTGCAGGAAAATTATATTGTGAGACACCCACAGAAGATGCAGCATGTCGGTTCTACACAATAACTTATCTATAAATATGTAGGCTTCATAGGTTTTAAAAAATACAAGACCATTTTTTTTCTTTTAAAAATATAGGGCTCTTTATGCAAAACACATTGGAATTTAAATCCCTCTTGCTTTCTTATTATATTGGGCCCAAAATGTTATTTTGAGGGATCTCATCTCTCTGCTCTTCTTGTCTCGGAAAGTGAGAAAAACAATTTGCAACAATGGTAAAAGATTATTCACAGCAAGATTATTGTGAACTTCTGAATTAAATTGTTTCTCACTGGAAACTCAGTCAAAATTCCTTGGGGGAAGCAAAAAATGTATCCAGTTTCACTAATGGGTTTCCACAAACAGTTCATGAACTCACCTACAGGAACACCTGACTACCCTGAAGAAATGTATAAAATAAATAGCTGGACTAGGTTACACTTCCAAATTTGGCAATTAAAGATTTACAACGAACGTACTGTACCAAGCAAAAAATATGTCTTTTTCTACTTTAAAATGCAGTTTTGGATACAGAACCATTTAATCAAAATATACACTAGTGTAATTTCCATTTTCTTTGGCTCAGAAATATTTTTTCTTTGTTTAAAAATAAGTATATGCTTATACTTGACTGGTTTTAACAATATTCTATCAGACCCTTTCACAGCCACATTGCTGTTGTCCATATGATCCACACTCCCTTACAGAGCAGATGACGTTTAGTGGAAATTTAGTCACCCATGTATAATCCAATGGAAATCAGTTTTTTGGTACACAGTTAATTGTGCCAGTTGTGGTAAAGGACTCCATGAATCACAATTGTAGTAGGCATTCTGGAGAGATTCTCTTCTCCAACCCGGACTTGTTCTTGTTAAGTGGAATTCCGCTTTAAATAATATAACACAAATAAACTCTACACATCTGCATTTGGGACCATCCTTCCTCCTAAGTAAAGTGTATTGTTTATAATAGTCTTTTTTCAAGTCTTATTCTTGGATTTCATGTTTAAAAAATGTATTTAGCCACATTTATGAGAATTGGCTCTGAAGTGTAAATATTGTGAATATTTGAGTGGATGGGAAATGATAGGAATATACACAAAACAGAAACAGCCTACAAGGCATGAAGACTGATATCTCTGCATCTGGGAGTTGCAGCGTCCAAGTTATGTCTTACGCTTCCCTTCAGAATTTCATTAGTTTGTAGCAGAAAAAAAATAGTTACACAACATAATTAATGTTATTTATTAAAGCAAATCTCAACCAGCAGCTTAAATTACAGTGTTGGGCTTGGGAGGTCTTGGAAATTGCAAAGAACGAATTGTGGTTCGTTTGCATCTTGTTCTCTTCTCCAATCATCCCAAACCACAGCTGTCTCCGTCCATCCATTTGCCTTTTTGATTTTGGTAAGGCTTCAAGGAGAACAGCAGGCTCATGAAGTTAGGTTTCCATAACATCGATACAATGTACAAAAGGCAAATGTGGTGTTGCTTGATCTATTGAATAAGAAGAAGTGAGTGGTCCAGTGGTAAGATTTCCAAATAAAGGCTGAGGTGATGGAAAAATGCTGGATGGAATCTTCTCTATAGTGCAGCACAAAAAGTAGAGTCCTCAACTTGCTAGTTGTTATTTCTGATGGAACGGCTCATTCTAGCTGATCGTTTTATAATGAAGAGACACTTGGGAATGGCATTGTAACAGATACACCCACAATGAGAGTTTTTTATTTCCCTCTGCAAAGGTCCAGTTGGTCACATTTCAGACAATACACCTGAAGGCAGGCAGATCTGAAACTGGTACAGTGTTGATATCAATGATAAATCTCATTTGACCTCTTAGGAGCTGGAATGAAATTTACACATATGCTCCAAACAGAAAACTGAAATCAATTACCCTGTGATTAAGAACTCGGTTGAAGCCAAAACCAGAAGACACAGTGTTCCTCAGGGACCAGGACTGGGAACCACTGTCTTAGAACAGCTGTGATTGAAGACAAATGGCCACACAATATAATTGTGGGATTTTCTATTGAGTAGGTTACAAACACTCTGTCTCGAGAAAAAAGGGACAGAAGTAAATGGATATCCAATCTCGGTAAAGTGTGATTGCTTAATGATTATTCTGGTATGGTGCAAAGTGCTGGCAAAAATTAATATAGTGAAGGTTTTGAAGTTCTTTGTCAGACACAAATCAGCAAAACACTTACACATTCTCTGGGTGAGACCAGGACTGCTATCTTTTTCTATCGTAGAAAGGTATCTAGGTTTACTAGAAAGCTTTAATAGAAATCACTTCACGATAGCAGACAGTTGCACAGTGAAGTTTATTTGCAGTGATTGAATAGGCATTGATAGAAGAGAGCTGCCATTCAAACAACCCGTGAAAACATCAAGGAAAATGCACTTCTTAGGATGCCCTCTTATGGATTCTTTGACAATAAAGAATTATATTTTAGATCTCATTCATAAGTTAAGTGTTTATACTGTATGACGCATTAGACCTGCGCTGTACAGTACTGTATTAATGACACTTATACATTTACAATGCTATGTGTGACTTCAGAAAAGACAACTCATTTTTTCAAATGGGGTGTCACTTTTTAGTATGGTTAACTGACTTCAATCCATAAAGGATCATTATGTGTCAGATGGACCCAAACTCTAACATCCCCCAGACTTCAACATTTCTTGCAGAATTAATCTACTAAAACAAATTCAGGTCCCAGTGATGTTTTGACAAGATATGGCCCTTAAAGAAGGGTGACAGATTATGCTGCCAAGCTTTGATCACTCGAAAGCTCAGTTTTTTTCTTAAAATAAATGTATGTGGAGTGGGAGAGCGAGCATGTTCCTTTAGACATAGTTCACACAATTCACTGGGTTTTATCAAGAACAAATAGCATTTTTGCAACGTAGCAAGAAACGTTCAAACGTCTCTCTGACAGTATCCTCCTCCCCCCCATATTTAATTAATTTGCAGAATTTCAAGTGCCAAAAAAGTCTGATACCACCCAGCCAGGGTTCGCTTAAAACCGAGATTTAATTTTCAGGTTGGGTTCCATCATAAGCAACTGAAAGTGCAAGTTGACTTTGTTCTATTTATTATTGTAGCTCGTGTGGAAGATGCAGTAGTAACCTCTGTACACCGTTTCAAGTGGACGGAATAATAAATTTGCAGCTATAACAAATGGTTTGTTTCAACTGGGTATTATTTTGTCATCACATTCGGCGTAGTTATATTTGGGTGCAACTGTGATTGATAACTTTGGGCGAATTGTTTGCAAGAACGGTGAACGTGCCAAAGCAAACAAACGAAGGGGACGTGTGGTGAAAGTCAGCAACATAATTCTGGAATGGATCTTGGTTTGGGGAGTTCATGTCGAGGTGAGACAGCTAGATGTAGAACAAATAAAAACACAACGAGCACTTCATCTAAATAAATTATAGAAATAAATAGCTCTTTGGATTGTGAGAGCAAGGAGCGCTACTTCGCCCCCCGCTCTTTCAACACACGCATTGCAGCTCCTCTTTAGGAACCTGGCTTTTCTCCAGGATGTTTTCAGCCCATAATTCTCAATTTCTGCTTTTCATGGATATTACAATTAATAATTTTTTATTAAAAACTAATGTTTTAAGAATACGTAATTTTCCCCTTGTTATACAGTCAGTTTTGTTTCTTTAAGATGTTGTCTATTTTCTCGTTTAGGTTTGATGTCCAAATGAATGCACTGTGTATTTGGTACATATGCTTTTCATGCTTCACGATTAGTTTTCTAAATTAAGATCTAGTTTCATGTTAATCGTCTTAAACAGCTTGGTTTTAGACAGGTTGTTTTAAAATTATTCTTGATATGAAATAGGATATCTTAATCTGAGATTTACAAATGAAGTCAACTACGGTGCAGATTCTATTGTCCAAAATAAATGTGTTTTTTTATTCAGACACCAACGAAAGTCGAACTTATGAGTGGTGATCCGACAATGTACTTTCATTTTACACACGAGTTACAATATACAGTAACAAGGGCTTCTAACTGGGTTCGTATTTTCTTTTCGATTTTTTTCCACCAACATATAGCATTCCAAGTCAATCATATATAATTGTTTTAGACAAACATTATTGTTTGCCTCATACATTTACTCCCAAATTACGTGATTTAATGTGTAATGTATATATTTTTACTGTACAACTGCTAAAAGAAGAATGTTCATTATTTTTGTTTTTGTTAACCAGATACCTAAAGACCAGAAAGCTACTCGGTGCATGTACTGTGTATTTTAAAGAGTATCCTTCACTGAGTACTGGAATGAAATGTAGCGAAGTTTCGTACTGGACCTAGTTAGAAGATTCTGTAAGAGAGACTGTTTCCAAGTGATTGTGCTTCACTCCTGAATAATTGTGATTTGCATCGGCAGGCGTCTTCGTCGTGATCAGCCACCTTTGAAAGATCCAAAATAAAAAGTAAATGCCTCACATTTCTTTTCCAATACAAACATCTGCATGACTACACAAGCCCCAGTGTTGAGAATATAATTGCTATCCAGATAAGACTGCAGATTTATTTTTAAACCAATTAGGCAACTCTATATATAGGGTCTTATTCCTTCCTGTGGCTACAATAAAACTTCATAAAGTAGGCCGAATGTTTCTCTTCTGTATAAAGTTCCATGATACTACGTCATTTAATGGGTGTACTTTAAAGCTGAATTTCAAAACCAGATCTTATTTAGTGAACGGAAAGAGATGTTTGTTTTCTGAATGTTTTTTATAGGGAAATTTAAACAAAGGTAAATTATTAAGCCTGTAGGCTACATACTTCCAATATATAAACTATATCACTCATAAACGTCTGTATGCAGTGGCCACACCGATTTTTTTCCTTTCTTTTTTCTCTCCATTCCCATTCAAACATTTCACAAAAGGAATGCTTGCTTCAGTTAATACCAGCTATAATAGTATTGACAATATCGGATGGCTTCGAATTAGCCTAATACTCAACAGGTAATATTTACAGCTTTCGCTTTCTTAAGCGCACGTACAGTACTATCAGAAGCGCTCCGCTGTTTAATGTTTTCCTGGATCAGTAAAATGGTACGTATTCTGTAAAAAAAAACCAGAACAAATACTAACAATAATAAATTCAATTCACAAAGGAGATTGCCACATGCATTACATTGCCTTTGCTATACGCAGCCGAAAGCTTTTCGTGGTTCTCTAATTAGAGTTGTATTCAGGGTGGCATTAGTTCCCAAACTTTTAATCGAGTGTAAACCAGAGCTCTTTTTAGAGAGAGAGGATAAGTGTAGCAACTGTTACACAGAGTGAATAGCAGATGTAAGGATTCTGCACCTCCCATGGAGTACATTCAGAGGCCTTTTTACAAAATCTAAGCGGGTTCAGTACGAAGTGTCTATGGGCATAGCAA
Organism: Atractosteus spatula; assembly: GCF_055471065.1. Lineage (NCBI taxonomy): Eukaryota > Metazoa > Chordata > Actinopteri > Semionotiformes > Lepisosteidae > Atractosteus > Atractosteus spatula. The sequence continues at coordinate 52,945,732 of NC_142708.1, read as the reverse complement.
CACTCCAGATTTCTTCTAATTAGTCTAATTAGGGAGGTGGATTGAGAGATGTTAAGAGTACAAATATATGTTAGGAAGATGCTCAATGCTGCCAATCCAAACTGAATAATTGCTTATTCTCTGTGAATGAGGCAGCATGAGAGCCATCTAGCCATAGAAGTGTTCTAGTTGCAGGATAGACTGTAAATAAAAGGTCTGTATTAGCATTATATTATAAAGGTAGGCTTAAGACGATTTGCAAGCACTTGTATTATAACACGGGTTCTGGAATATGAGGTTCTCAAAAGTCAAATAATTCCACGGAATTGTTGCTCATTCTTGCTTTCTCGGTCCGAACTCCACAGAAGTCGAATGCATTTCAAAGAATCACCGTCTTTGAAATAAACAAGTTTTACTTTGTTACATTCGATATTAGGATGCTTTGCATAGAAATATTTTTTTTAAGTTTCCCTTTTAAAAAATATCACTATTAAGAACAACTGGCAGAAGCAGATGCTCAAATAAATGTTTTTGTGTATACAGTATACAGTATATATATATATCAGATATATACTGTATATATATTTGACTTGATATGTGTTTGATCCTATATACTCTGATACCATTTCCAGAGAACTTTCAAAAGTCCATCTTTTCCATCTGTAGACATTGCCATACAATCAAATTAACTATTCAAGTGCACAAAAGAAGATAAAGATCGGTAAATATAATAATTAATGTCGACATAGTTAATTCAGCCATGGTGACTTTTCTATTTATGCCCTCATATAGCTCAGATGACAATCCCCTGTTAAACCGTGCACAAATAGCGGGCAGATGGCAGAGCGGAATAGCGAAACAGGAAAAACAAAGTTAAAGCGGCCCTAATGCCGGTGCAATAGCAACAAACGTCTACTGCTGCTGCCACTGCAATGGTCTAGGCAGAACGTTATCAGGGCTTAAGAATATTCATACAAGGGTCAAAATCTATTCTAATAGAAAGGTGAAGAGTATATTTTAGGGTAAAAATTTTTCTAATAGCTGGAAAACCCGGTAAGACTTTCTTCAAGTATGAGAGACGCACTGCAAGATGGGTCGAATGACCTACTTCTATCTTATGAATTAATAAAAAAAAGAAGTCACATGGCTGGATTAAGTTCTACCCCTCTACCGACCAGCTAGTCATATAGATTGCCGCCACCACCAGAATTAACCCTGGACCCTGTCTTTACGGTCAATACTTGAAAAACTGAAACATTTTACAAAAATACAAATAGTGTACGTAATCACTGTGCAAAACGTAGGATTGTGCATAGAATATGGATGCCACATAGAAAGAAATCCAGCTATTCGAAGTGCGAGTGGCTTATTGGTAGAGAGTTGTGTAATTGGGCAATAAATTACAGAGGGGGGCTGCTTAGCACGCGCAGGTGTAAAAACAGAGCAACAGTTTGCGACAGACAGTGGGTATTTCATAGCGGGTCAAAGCTTCACGAACTGTCACCCTGCAAGGTCAGTTACTAGTAAAATCAACAAGAGGGAGGATGCATGGGCTAACAGGGAGACACAATGGAGAAAATGTGTGGGTGCCTAAAGGATTTATTCTTCAGTAAAGGTTGTAGATTAATAATCATTTATTGTAAAATTCATTTTGCGGACGATTAAGGTTAATGCAGTCTCATCATATGGCAAGAATATCATGATTACTGCTGAACTAGTGTCCATTTAGTTGGCGGTTAAAACAGGGATGATTACTGCTGAACTAGTGTCCATTCAGTTGGCGGTTAAAACAGGGTGCTGACACACTAAGGCAGTTCTGCCAAAATGAGAATCTTTCCTTCTCACTCACAACAAGATGTAAAAAATATCAAAGGGCTGTTTATGTGAGTTTACCTGCTACTACACATGTCGTGAAAAATATATCGTTTCACAATTAAATGCAATTTAAAGTTTGAAATTAATTTAAAAATCAATTATGGTTTAGTGAGAGCAAGAGGGTAGTTTTTTATTTCTAAGGTACGCCTGAGGACGTCTCAACAGCCTTTCTTATTTTCAACGCGGAATTAACTTGCTCGTGTGCAGTTAACTCACGCTGACGCAGCACACTGCTAGAATTGATTTTATCTATAAATTAGAATCATTACATTTGTGCGAAATGACACCATTACATTACAGACGAATTTCTAAACATTTCGGAAACACATACCCCCTTAATGGAAATAACGATATACTGTGGTGTATTTGGTTGGGACATCGTTGAAGGCTAAATGGGACGGTATGGATATTTCAAAAACAAATAAAGCTGACTGGACCTAAAACATCTACACTAAAAGCCGTTCAGTGTGTTTCAAACTGAGGTGTGAAAGAACTTCTAAAATGACTTTTTAATTAAATTTAGCCTCGAGTAAAACAATTACGCTGACGCAATCAGAAATCTGAGCTTTTGGTTTTGCGGAACAAGCCAATAGGGAAAAACTTCTTATATTGCAATTAAGCTTGTCTTCTCGCGTGAATTAACTCTCTCTTCTAGACCACATAAATCAGAACAAAACCAATAAACATTTTAGCATTTGAACAGCTCATATCCCAAACATTGAGGGAAAAAAGTTGCAGAACTGATACTTAAAATCATCATACATACGCTTGCTACTTCTTAAACGTGTATTATTTTAGTCCGTTTTATTCAAGTACATTTATGAGCATTTAAAGTTGTAATTAATAACAGAATTAAATATTCACGTTTATTAACCTTATCTGACGATATTCTGTCATATCCGTGTCACAGGTAAAGGACTCGAGAACTGATTAGTATTATAAATTTAAGAAGTAAAATAAAAAGGTGTGAATTTTAGAAGGTGTAGCTAGAACAAGTTTCCTTGGTCCTGAACCTCACACCCGAAATCGGTGAAAATATATACTGATGTTATTTTCCTTGACTTATCTGATAGTTATGTAGGCCTATACTTTTGTGGTCTGTGTTGTTTTATTTTAAATACGAAAAGGCGTGTGGGTTGAGTTTATGTTTATTTTAGGGGGTGCTGCACTCTCATTATTATAAATAGGGAACTAAATTGATGTATGTGATTTGCCCCCTTTTTGCTGCCACTCAATATTTCAGTGTGCTCGCTGTTTTAGGGGTTAATTTCAGCCTTTGTAATTTAGAATTGCATAATAATGCACTGTAAACTGTAGGGTGGTATAGAGTTGGCATACAGATGAATGTTTGCTGGATAAACTGTAATCCACGTCTGAAGTGCGGAAAATTAGAGACGATCCTTTGAGGAATGTAGCTAATCCTTTTAATTTTCGATAGATTACACACGAGGTAGTTCTTGTAGATTTGAGTCCGGAATTTCATAATATTCCTTCTAACTGGATATACAGAAATAGCAAAGGCAAAATTAAAATAGTAAAAACACAATCCTTACATGGCAAATACGCCAGTTAATTAATGACGATTGGTGATCGCAATGCAGATGGTAATGCGTAATATTACTCACACCTTACCAATTAAGTTAAAATCACGCATTTAAAAAAAGTATGTCATCTTACAAGGACGGAAATAAATATTGTCTGAAATATGTATGACATAAAAATAAAGTTTCTGTTATTAAATCAACTTTTGCACACATGTTAAAAAGTAAAATAGACTTACGTCAGGTTACAGCTGTATTTACGTTACGAAAAGTAAGTAAGGAAGTGAGTGAGCTCAAATACATTATATAAAGTAAAACAAGGCCAAAATATTGTCCCTTATTAAGAGCTCATTTCCCAGAGGATACAAAGCGAATCCGAGTGAGATTCTTTCAATGTAGCCTTTTCACCTCAGTACAGTATATGGCCTTTACAAAATGTACTTATTAATATAAAATAAGCCCGTATTTTATCTTCTGTTACCTGCAAAAAATTGATGTATCTAATTCACAGTAATTTTATGCTGTGTTTTTCTAGAAACTAAGCAAACAATATTCTTCACACTTATGAAAATCTCTACTGGCCTTTTCCTTCGCTGCAGGGTATGTTACAAACCTCATTACGGTTTATTCGAACTTTTCCGCTATATGTATATGCAAGACTAGCAAGGTGAGACTATGAAAATATTGGTAGAGGGTACGTTAAAGATACATTAGAAATTGGTATATCAACATACATATTCGATGTTTGTATGACAAAACCCTGCATTGTGTCCTTTATTTATTTCAAGGTATTCCGTTTTTGTCCGTTTTCTCATAAATTATGAGTGGAAATGAAATTTTACACCCAAATGAATGCACAATAATAACACAAATGCCATTGTTAGTGTAATATATACACCTTAATAAAACAGGAAATGGAAAAACAGATAAATGGTTAATAGACCATGAAAATTGGACTAGAGAAGATAGAGCCTCATGCTCTGCTGAAGGGAGCATTTTCTTCAGTGTTGAAAAACGTTACATCATCGCTGTCCTCCCTTGTCCCAGTGAACTCGCCGGATGGGTTACACATCTCTCCGGCAACATGACGGGATCACACTGAAACAGGCCTGGACTGTAACGTGTCCTTCGGCACTGCAGCTTCCTTATTTTCCTGTATGCACAAAATTACCATTTAAATCTAAAAACACATATACAAACTTACAGTCTTGCCTTAATTTCTTATTCGTATTGTGATCTTAATGCAGGAGTGAACCTTTCAGTTGTGACGGTTATTGCAGTGGAGCCTATAGTAGCATTTTTGTGATGTTTTCTTGATCACTAATAATACGATGAAAAAACTCGCTTTTATATTAAACTACTATATCTAATATATATGTATGTTAGGTTTTTTAAAATGGTCAAGTTTCGTGTCGTAGGTTGGAATAATATTTTAATATTTTTACAGAGCATTTGTCTCTAAAAGTAATGTACAGTATACTGTACCTTAGTGAAAGATTAAACACGTTTTTTGTGTGTTTTTGTTCTGTAGAAATATTATTTAACTTGTTCTTCGTGCCTTAGAAGCATTGAAAACCAATTCTTATTAAGACTGAATTTAATCTGTTACCTGCTTTTGAGAGAACACTCGACCAGGTACAAAACAGATTCATTAATGCGCCCTTTGTACAACATACGGATGAATGATGACACATATATCCATTGAACAAAAAATGCTTTCCAAAAGGAAAATTGATTTTTGTTGTCTGGGCCTTTAACAATTCGAGAGCAACCTATATGCGTTAGTTCTGCCCGTTCTAAAACAAATCAATGTCCCCCAAATGCCAATTAAAATAACTATAAAATAATCATATATATATTCTACTAAAACTCATAATCGCATTCTCCCCAGCACTAAATATTAGACTAGATACACATGCTTTATGCAAACTAGGGAGTATTTCAGATTAATAAATCTCATTCTTTCGTGGCAACTGTGACAAACTAAGCATTCTAGGATAATGAAGGTTGGCGAGGGAGGGTTGTTTTTACAAGAGCCTATCCAGCTGGTTTAGATCAGCTAGAAGATTTTGAATCACAAACCTGCAGACAGCAAAACACAGTCCCCATCACCTTTCTGACACCTAATGTTGCCCATCCTAAATTACATTGAGAACGAGTGTGGGAGAGGTAGACACTACACAGATTGTACAGGTTATCTGATAATCTATTGGCTCATTCTATAACAGCGAAAGCTTTCGCACATACATACACGTTCAGATATACTTGAATGGCCTTTCCACCACAGTGCAGCGCATCTCAAACTACCCCGACGAACTCCTATAAAGTGATTAATCATTTCACGCCTACATCTATCTTCCAAGGAGAAGCCAGGTCAGTAAATTATTATTTAACACAATTTAGGTTGTTAACCGTTTAGTTTACATAAGGGTCTAAATTAAATGCTACTTTGTGGCATGGGTTCTGACCTTTTGAGAGTTGTGACCTTAATCAAGTTTAGGAATCCCTTCAGTAATAGAGTTCATCGTTTACCCTAAAGGAAGATCATTAGATAGAGCTCAAAATAAAAACACACACGGACAAAGCCTCATTTTGGATCCTTCTCACAAATGCCGATAGCGAGTCTCTGCCCAGAACGTTGTGTGTGGGTTTGTGCTCACTACATCAGGCCTTCATTAAATGCACAATAAATTACATTTGGGTAACGTAATCCAAAGATTACAACTATGCCTAATAATGGCATAAGTGGTCTAATTAAACTATTTGTGTGGCCTTCCTTCATAGCTGATTGAAGCCGTGGTCTGTCAAAGGAGACGTTAACACCAAATCCATCCGTTTACCCCCATTTTTATCAATAATTAATTTTTACTGATGTTTAACGGGAAGAAATATTATTGTTATTATTAACAGTAATATTCACAAAATCGGGAATCCAACAGTAATATAGTGACCTTTGAATTGCAGATGAACACGGTTATTACTTTTATGTTTATGATGGGTTTTTTTTATCTTAGCACAGTGAACACGGCTGACCAGTTCTCTTTTGTAACGGTGAAAGAGGTGCACGACATTGTTTTGGTAAGTTTTCCTGTCCAACACCTGCTACACGCTGGCTTCGAAACTGCTTGTAGGGAAGCCAAGAACCTAATTAAACAAGTCCACATTAATATCATTATCTTTATTTATTTGGAACAGCATTGCAAAATAAATATTGTACTCTCTTTGACGTGAAAGCCAAAGGGGTTAGTGGTACAGGCTATGCTTATACCTTGGATACCGTCCCTATTGTTTTTTTTTAATTGTACAATATGACGTTAATCTTGCTGGTTGGCAATCAGTAAATTTGTATTTTGGGGATTTCTCTCTTATTAAATTCATGCACAGGTTAGTGCCAATAACTTCGAAAAATTCGAGGATTTTGTCTTTCTGTAAAACTCGTGTTGGCTTCTGGCTTTGACAAGACCGCGACTGTAGGAAAACACCCACGACAGACGAATTTGTAAAAAAGAAAACATTTGAGTAACTTTGTTTCCTTTTCAGTGTATTTCCTAAATAACAATGATGAAAGTGTGGGTTACTTAATCTTTATCTTAAAAATGTCAACAATTACTCCTTTGTAACAATACAAATCATAAAGTGTAAACGCCATTTTATTTCCATTCCTTACCTGATCTGACAATGGATACTTAGGCCTCATTTTTTAAAGTTTTACACAATAAGGTTAACAAACAGGTTTACACAATAAGGTCTAAAATATGTATCCTTACATACTTGTGTGGGGCACTGCATTTATTCATGTAAAACTGTGGCCGCTTAACCCTTAAGTCACTAACAATGATAATAGTTTTCCAAATCCTATGGCTAACTATCCCTTGAATTGTCACTGTGTTGTAATAAATGGCGGCATTATAAATATAATATGCAATTTCATCCGGTTACAAATCTGACTAGACACCACTTTTCACTTTTTATAAGGCCGAAAATACTAAATATATCTTTAGTATCTTGTATTGTCATTAGATCGAGCCTGAAGATTTCTTTAACACAGTAAAGAAGTGAGTGCAGACGAGGACATCCGCATTGTAATTTACGTAATACTGAATTTAAAAACCATACAGAGCCGATAAGCTGCACCAATATATTTCACAATTGCACCCGATTAACAAACGTTACTTACTGTACAACACTAGCATTAGGTTTTCTAGTTGTACTTTAATATTCGGCTACCCACAAATAAAAACAAATCAGCTGGATTGACTACTGAAAAAATAGTTTGAAATAGATTTTCCAAAGTTTCTGATTGTTTCTAATTATGTTATGCACACTTTTTCGATTTACACTGAAACCTGATTCTCCGCTGTGATTTTGAAGAACCTCTATAACAGGATATTAATTGTACTGTATATGCCACACCTAGACGTTCGTAGTTAAGACCGAGCACGAAATCACTCAGAATTTTAAGATTTTTGAAGACACAATAGAGGGAGATCTTAAAACACTTCAGATCGTTAAATGTCATTTAAAATATATGTGAATATGGCATGCAAATAAATGCAGCATATTGTCTTTGAAAATGTAAACTGTCATAATGTTTAGTAATTTGCGTTCATGTTTATTTATTTTTTTATTTAGAATTTTTGGGCCCTATGTATTTATCGAATAATTGTGCACAATACCATTTGATATTAAAAAATATGATATGGGGATAAGTTGTAGCTTTTCAATGAGACTTCTAATTACTTAGCATTATTTTAACTTAGCATTATTTTATGAGTCAATTCTCCAAGCCAATTCTGTGCATTTTGTTTAAAACAATATTTATTTTGATGGCAAAATGTGTAAAAATATCACACTCCGTTAGTACAATATTCGCCAAGAATTTTACAATGTTTTATTATTGGAAAAGTACACACTGCATATAAACTTATAACTTTCACTTTATAGTGTCTTTTCAATACAAAATCACGAATTCAAACAATAATAAAAACAAACATGTTTCATTCTCTTCACCCTAGAAAAAATGATTTGACACAAAAGTGAAACAGGACTTTGAGACACGTGACACAACTCATTCCTTAAGCTCTGTTAGCCGTCTCCTGATCCTGAGAATCCCTACACGGTGATTTATACGGATCACTTCTTATTAGGTACAAATGGAGTTAAAAAATGTGGGGAGATTGATTTACACTAAAAATGCATACATAAATGTATATTAATATATTTCACAGCATGAATTTAGGCACGAATTCTTAGTTTTTTAAAATGTCCGTAATTCAGCTGCATGTAACAAAAACGTACAAAAATAATCCTACCTTCAACGAGGAGCGTTTGTTTTGTTTTTAAAACTTTTTTTTAGTTTGTTTACAATTAACAGCCACTAGTACCATTGGAAATCCTGTTAGGAAAGTTCTCAACGGTGTGTAAGGCAGTCCCTCGGTGCACGCTCGGAAGAGCTGGCTGGGGTGTGAGAGACGAGGGTAAGACTGGTACGACTGCAGAGGTCCGAGAGGCGCAGTTAGTCGCTGGACTCAGGGATCCCCCTATGATACTCTCAATGGAAAAGGGGGACCGCTGTGCGGGAGAGCTTGATTTGGTAGCAGTCTGTAATGAAGAAGGAAGGTTTGGGCTGAGCTGGGGGTAGAAACGAGTCCTTGACAGGTCAGTGGTTGTAGGCATTAAGGAAGGTGCGGAGATAATAGTTCCCGTATGCGAGTGTCTGGACTGCTGCTGCTGAAATGCGAAAAGCGCTGAATGTGTGTGGTAGGGCTGTAGCTGAATCCCATATCCGCAGCCGTAGGGTCCAAAGCCATATGCAGCAGCCGGGATAAAACTGCCGTGATCCCTAAGCAGGTCTGGTGTTTGCTGTCGTTTAAAGCGTTTCCTCCTCCTCAAAAAGCTGCCGTTGTCAAACATGTCTGCGGATTCCGGGTCCAATGTCCAATAGTTGCCCTTTCCGGGGTTCCCGGGCTCCCTGGGTATCTTTACGAAGCAGTCGTTTAAGGACAAGTTGTGCCTGATAGAGTTCTGCCAAGCCGGGAACTTCTCTCTGTAATAAGGGAAGCGGTTGCTGATAAAATCGCAGATCTCGCTCAGCGTGAGTCTCTTTTTTGGGCTTTGGAGGATGGCCATTGTAATTAAGGCAATGTAGGAGTAAGGGGGTTTAACTAAGGTATTTTTGCTAGCTGGCTTGTATGGGTCCCGAGATGAGGAGCTATCCACGCATTGCGGGGATTCGGCCAAAAGGATATCGTCATGCATCTGAGCCACTTCGTCCACATAGGACCGTCTCTGGCTGTCCCCATCCTCTCCCTCGCCGACCACATCTATATCAGTTTCTTCCGAAATGATGGAGGCATCGGACATCTCTGAGCTCAGAGTCATGACTCGCTGCTGACAGATCCCGAGGCTTCGGAGCACATAGAATTTCTACACTGCCTTCTTTTCGAAGAAGTCATAAGGAACCAAAGGTAAAAAAAAAAACAGGTAGTGAAAAAAGCTCAAGGTCCTCCTTTTTCCGGTATTTTTCATAAGTTTTAAAAATGTTTTTGAAGATTAGTAACATGTCATTATACACCATTCGAACAGAAATGGTATTTTAAAGTATGAAAAGATCTTTAAAAGGCCAGATCTGAATCCAAAAGAGGGCGGACCTTTTCTCGCTCTATATACCAGCTCGAAGATCACATGGGCTAGAAACGTCACCAGAGCGATTGGGTAAAAAATCTCTGCTATTTTTTCAGAAGCAAGCAAAGAATTGGTGAAGATAAAAAAGTTTATCTTCACCATAAAGACAAATGGATTAATCTGTTACATACACACGTTTAGTTACATTCCATGCCAATTTAACCCGTGAAAACGCTGAACTCAAGTGGTCTACAGCGAAAAAAGAATGAAGTGTGTGTTAAAATGCTTTTGGTCTCGTATTTTAGACGGAATTACTGTTACTTTCGAACAAGCGAAAGAATGAGACTAAAGATAATTCACTTACATATAAATTTTAAATAAATATACTTACAGGAACACAGTGCAATTATACTGATCTCGCTGGAAAAAAGGGGAAATGCTGTTACAGAATGTTCATTCTGCATTCGAAATACACGATCATCCCAAAACATCACAAGAAGGGTCAATCGGCACACTGTATATTACGTGTATTACTGTATACTGTATTTTCGTAACATATCTGGAGTGGACCAATTTAAATTCACTTAGAATTGCGCGCAATCTACTGTTCGCTCTCATCACTCATAAAACGTCAATGCTAGAAGTAAAGGTGCAGGTTAAGGATTTCAATTAGTTGAAATCCTTAACGTGCATAAAGGCATGTAGTCACGCCTATTTATTCCAAAATAAGCAAAATAAGTAAATGGTCTGTAATATTATTATATATGAAAACCTTGATCACTTCGGAAGTTGAAAACCAGTTAAACCGTTTTGATTATTATTATTATTATTATTATTATTGCTGTTGTTGTTGTTATTGTTGTGGTTGTGGTTGTGGTTGTTGTTGTTGTTGTTGTTGCTGTTGTTATTCGACGAAATCTTCGTGCTGAAATTTATACAGTACAAGTTTATCGTTTCTATTGTTATTTTATTCGACTAAATCCATTCTGGAAAAAATAACATTTCACCATTTCTTCCCAGGTGCTTTTTTATCATTGATTTAGAAACGTAATTGAAATCAATCAAAAAACTTTTTTTTCATAGAAAACGTTTAGTTCTCCTAATCGCACACACTTTATGTAGTTCTATGGTACAAAGGATACTGAACGGTTCATTTAAGAACACATTTTACATTCATTGCATGCTGTCTTGCTTAAATTTCTTCACTGAACCACACCGTTTCTTTATGGCTAAAGCAGGCTTTGGTCTCAATGGATGCATTTTCTGCAAAACGTTCAGAACATAGTCTTTCTTAGTTAATATAATACTCAAGAATGCAGCAACGAAAAACGAAGAGTGAAGAATTTCATTATTTCATTTTCTTATCAAATAAAGCAAAAGGAGTGTGTAGACGTGAATTGCTTGTTTTATTTTCAGGGTGTTTTCTTTTCAAAAAGTGATTATATTTCCATATGGATGTAATTAAACCGATTTCCAACTGATTGTTTAAAGAAATAACTATTCCTCAGAGTACTGCAGTTCTCAATGTGGTTTCTTAAATCTCCCTTTTCATATAGAAATACAGTCCAAGTTCAAGTTTAGGAAGTACGTTTTGTACCCTTGTAACGTAAAGCATAATTACAGGACTCCAAGTGGATCGTTTCCAGTTTCACACTGGTTTGCCTCTCTCTTATTTTGATTTAATATTCTCACTGAATTACTGTTTATCCGAAACTAGTTTCTGACGTTTTCAATATTTTCATTGGTACCAAGTAATATAAATTGTTAAATTAAAACTAGTAAAGCAACATGCAACACTTAACAACACTTTATAATTAACAATTTTGGAACAATGCAGTTACTTTTGTAGTCGTGTTGTATATCCTTATTGAGCACGATCTGTCCGAGCACTGTCTGGCGCTTCAAAAGAGTAACAAATTAAAAAGAAAACTAAACTAAAACAAATTATCCTATTTCGTTACACCGAGGCATACGGAGTAAATGTATGATACATATCTCCGATCAACAGTCTTTAATGTTGTCATACAATTCTAATGTTCATTTTGCTATTCCCATCGCGTAAAAAGGACTTCAAATAACTACTTAATACTGAACATAACACTTCATGTGTTATAGTAACCATGGCACACTAAGTTGTTACTTTACTCGCGAATTTTACATAAAGAGAATAGTTCAATAACGTCATATTTCTCCTTTTGGGTTTTAATACCCCCTTGTTACACCTCACGAGAAACTGAACTGGGGTATTCTATACAAGTCCATAATAAGTCATCTATATTTTCTTCTCGATAAGTTTAATTAAAAATAAAGTAATACAATACTTTTTGGACTGTCTGGCTGTTTTAGCCACAGTACTTCACTTGCTTTCCGCACTTTTCAAATCTGACAACAAACTTTTAGTTTGTTGTATTGCCGTTTGTAGACTAAAGCACCACCTCGCGGTGGTTTTGGAAAAAAACAACAGTCTAAAACTGTCTACGTTCGACATGATTTCCCACATTTATTAACAGGCATTTCTGCCGTTGTGCGACTGCTAATCTTTTTTATTCAAATTAGTATACATGCGGCATATGATCAACAATTAACGTTTGTTATGTAAGTATTTATACTAAAATACTCTCAAGGACGTTTGTCAACCGAAAACCCCACGACGCTGAATGGTAAAAAACAGAAGAGTAAGGTCTAATGAGAACGCTATTTTCAACTCTTCCCCCCTTCCATACAGACTACAATCTATTTTTTATTGGGATCTTCAGGAGATATTAAATTTAAATGTGACTTTTAATTGATTATTTGAAGGAAAATATGATTAAGAGGCTTAAAGCGTTTTCTTTGACAAGTTGTTGCACATGATAATTATAGCAGCTGTTCATGATCTTTTTCTGACAGGTATTCTGGTTTTGTGGCTGGAATTAATGAGGTATAAAGAAGAATTTAAATGAAGACTTGTTGATTATGATGTATAAAAATAATATATTTTGTAGTAGGTATATGAATTTAAACCGATATACATTTTATATTTTAGAAGCATTACACATAAAAGCTTGCAATAAAAATGCTGCAGCCGTGCGAACTTCAAGGTTGGCGTTATATATTATTAAATCGGAATGTGTTGTAAGCAATGCATCCTAGTCATAACTTCATAACATCCTTAATCAAGGAATTTCTGCAACTTTCAAGTTTTATTCATTCTAAAGCATCCCACGCAAAGCAGTAAATAAGCTATGTCCACATTTATGAAGACATCTACCCAGAAGTTTCACAAGTTTGTGAAACTGTGAGTTCAATGAATCCACTGTTCATATAAAATATGCCACAGAAATAAACATAACAATATTTTAAAACGGAATCTAAGTAAATGCCCTTGTAATAAAAGACAGTTGTGTTTAAAACAACAGCGAGAACACTCGTGGTTTCCTGCCAAGTCAAAAAGAGGAAGAGCAGGCGAAATGCAAACCTGGTAAAATGTCTCTTCACATGCCAGGTTATTTAGAGTCCTTTGATTATTAAACATTATCAAAATATTTAAAAATAAAACATTCAAAAGTAAGACAACACTTATAGAAATCCCTGATACCTAAATACCCTTTAGTCGTCTTCCTCAGTTTTTGACTGTAGTAATTGGATCAGACTAAATGAAAATTTGTAGGGACATCTTAACTATTCTTCAGCAGGCTATAATACTATCACAGCGGAATAAGTATAATTTCGTCACGTTAACAGCCTACAGGTGGAATTAATACAATTATATGAGTGTTAAATGTTTGCTTTGTCTTCTCAACTTACAAACTTAAGACAGTGATTTTACTTTTTTTAAAAGTTATTATCATGTTTCTTTTTTGCGGCGTTCGTTTGTCTTGTACTTCTGAAATGGCAAGGCAAATGCATCTGTGTGAGGTAAACGTAAAGAAGACTTTCACAATTAGGAAAGCTGTTTAGCCCAAATTCATAGGATGCTATTTAGCAAAATCCAAACAATGACAGAGCAATCTGCACTATTGAACTCAAATATTTGTCTTTGCCTTTGAAATACATCGACATGTTCAGTAAATATTACTTTTTGGAAACTGAAAACATTACAAAAAGTAAAAACAAACAGCTGGTGCACAATTTTAAAAATTAATGATGTATAAATTATCGGTTATGTTAAAGTAAGTTACAATATTAACGTTTTAACTTCACAATATTCTAAGAATTGTAGAAACAAACAATAGCAACAACAAACGAGAATACAGACATTAACGAATACAAATACAGGGAAATTACTGAAACAGATATTACACCTATTTGGCCTGTTTGTAGCTGTTAGACTTGAATAACTAAAAAAGATTAACATCAAATCTATGAAACTGACAAATAAGCTTATATGTGTAATAGAACATTATGATTACACAGAAGGAAACTATAAGTCTTGTTCTTCTGTCTTGTCTGTGGTTATTGTTGTTATAATTTTACATTGAATATTTTATACTTTATAATATTTACTTATGTATTAAGCACAATACCTCATTGACCAGAAATACCAAATAATGATTAACAGTTAATTTTGATGCTTAATTATTGATATAAGAAATCATTGTGATCTATTTTATAAAGATAAAGCACGTCTTCAAATGCCAGTTACGTGGTAATTTATCTGACTGTTCAATATTGAAAGAGAGTGGTTTACCACAGTACCTTAAGTACCGAAAGCAACTGAAGTATTGAGATCTCAGAGCTGACCTAGAATATACAAGATTAAGATTTTCAAATTAAGGTTAATAAATGTAAAACACTTAAGCAAACGAGACAGAAACACGGAGAAGCAATCTGATGTAGCACCGTCTAGTGGAAGTTAAAAAAAAGCATCCACCAATTTTCTTTGTATCCTTGATGAGTTTAAGCAACCGAGCGCTCGACTGTGCATAACATAAATATTTTAGTTGATATCCAACAATGCTGTTGAAGTCGTTTGTTTTGCTTTATACAAACATAAAATAATTTTAAAGTTAATACTATATAAAGTATCATATAGTATTGTAAATCGTAACTAATACACGCTATTTATACTTCAAGATACGCTTTAAGAACGTTTGAAAATACTGTAGCTCGCACCACACACCAAGCAATGACCGATCATAAATGACATCCTTTTAAATTCTTAAAAGACTATGACTGATAATGTGCCATTTTCTGTTTTATTCTTAACTTTCTTTGATTCTAGCTTTGATCACTATGGAAGGAGATTTATCTGTGCTTAGGTCCTGAATGAAATTCAGACGTTTTAGAAATTCATTAAGTTATCATTACAATCTTTTCTGTAGCTTACATTTTATTGAACAGACATGACATACAGTAAATAAAGTATTGTGCTTAATATTTGACATCAACTGGGGTGATCAACAGGGTTTCTACTATGAATGTCACAGACTAGTAGAACTGTATATGTGAGCACCATCAAGAGCAATATAAACTGTACAGCTGTGACAAATGCTTGCCACAGGACTTAATCCATATAGCACCGTGTAGTCAGGTTGCGATCGTCCACTGCAAATGGAGATATTAGCAATTAGAAACTCAAGCTCAGACTGTTACACTTTAACCTCAGCACTGATGTTGGTGATCTTGACTCATGGTCTCCCTGATCATAACCAGACCTTTGGACAGACTGTGAATGACTGTAAAGTCTTGCCAGGTTAGAAATTGCTCGTAACAGTCTAATAGAGAGATTACTGTAGTATGACATGAATGATCATTTAATCAAATGCAAAAAACATTTAAACAATGCCCAAATTCCACACACTTCCATTTCTCCACAATATACATAGAGTGAACCATTTCTTTTGATGTTCGATAAATGTGTTGTATATAGTGCTTTGAAAAATTATTCAGACCCTTGCAATGGTGTCTTATTTTGTGAAATTATAAAATGAGGCACATACATTTTTTATAAACTTAATAGTTTATTCAAAGGTTGAATTCTCACACTGAAGACCTCTAATGTTAAGATACGTTACAGTACATGGCAGCAAAAATAAAAGAGAAAAAAATGAAAAATGTGGATTGCATAAGTATTCAGACCCATGAACTCAGTATTTGGTGGAGGCACGTGTGGCATCTACCACAGCCACAAGTCTTTTTGAGCAAGTCTGCCAACTTTGAACACTGGCTTGGTGCAATTTTTGCCCATTCCTCTTAGCCAGTTTGCTCAAGATTTGCATGGGGATGATTTGCAGTTTTCAAGTCATTCCACACGCTTTGAATAGGATTCAAGTCAGGACTTTGGGACACTCAAGGAAATAAAATTCCTAAGTATTAAGCCACTTTAGCGAAGTTTTGGCTTTATTCTTGGGGTCATTGTCCTTCTGAAAGATGAAAGCAGAACTATAACCTTATGCTGCCGCCATGATGTTTTACTTTAAGGGTGGTGTTAACTGAGTGATACACAATGCTGGGTTTGCTTTAGATGTGCTGCTTTGCATTTGGACTAAAAAGCTCCAGTTTGTCTTTTTTGACCGCAAAATCTTTTCTTCACATCACTTAGATGTTTTGATGCAAACTGCATGCGGGATTTTAAATCTTATTTTGTTTTCTCATAAAAGGGATATTAAGGCTCTTTGAAATATACTCCTCTCCTGATTTGTTCCTTTATTTAAAGTATTTATTTGCCTTGCCAGCAGCTATATCACCCTGCAACTCACAACTGGCAACCCACTGAAGCTAAGTATGTATGAGCCGGGTCAGTACCTGGATGTGAAACCTCCTGGGAAAAATTAAGGTTTCTGCTGGAAGAGATGTTAGTGGGGCCAGCAGGGGGTGCCCACCCTGTAGTCTATGTGGGTCTTTATGCCCCAGTATAGTGACTTTGAGTGGAGTGTCCAGAAAAGCACTATATTAGTGTAAGCAATTATTATTTATACAACTTTATCCCTGAGTTATTTTGTAAGAGTCTTGGTTGAAACTTTGCTTTAAATTTACTCAACTATAGGACCTCACAGAGGCAGATGTACTCATTCTGAAATCATGTGATCACCTACTATTTTATTGGACGCAGACAGAAGCCTCTCAAGTGATTGTCTGGCTCGTTACGGTATTTCACATGCTTTCGATGCAAAGATAAACTTTGACAAAAAAATGTCAGAACAACCTAGATTTAGATACATTTTTATAGAGTAAAAACTTAAAAGGATGTCATTGGAATGAGGGTTACAAAAAGAATAGCACACAAAAGAAGCTATTTTGGTGGAAGCATGTGCCACATGCAAGTTATAGCTGCTGTTCTGAGCCTGTCCTACAGGAACACTGACTGTGAAGAGGCATTGAGCATGATGACAAAAATTGAAGACTATGAACGGGAAATCGATGCTTCCAGACATCTTCACAGCATTCCCATTGTGCACAATAAACCTAGATACAGACTGCGTCAATCACATTGAGCTGTCAGATCATTCTTCTGATGATACTAACCGTGCATCTCAGGATTACAATTTGTCACTCAATTTGGATGTTTAAACCATGATTTATAAGTTACAAAATAATAGAGCATTTTGAATATGATATGATGCCCCCCATAATTTTACCATCATGTAGTTTGTGTTTAAAGTATGCATTGTTACATTTTTTTGTTAAAGCTTAAGATCATAAGGATTTCCAGCTGTGAAATACAGCTGGGCACCAGTTTTGATTGACAGGTATATCCTCTTCTTCTTAGTTATTTGTGGTCTTCTGTTATCCAGTCCAGTATTTTCACAGTCAGACAAACCAAGCCCTTCTTGTAACGCAGGGTACATCTGGTTAATGGATGATATGGGCAACTGCCCAGAGTGCCAGGGTCAGGGTGAGGCAGGTTAAGTGACGGGCATATGTGAAAATAATTTTGGAGCAGAGCTATTTGAACGTGTGCTGTGTTTAAGTTGAAAAATCATTTTGCTTAAACTATGTGATGTAAAGTTGACATATTTCAGAACCTCAACGTCAGCACACAGCCCACAGCTCCAGTCCCTTTGTGTTAGCAGAAGGAAACACATGGGCGCCAATTTCACTAAAATGGGCCCAGTTGTTACATGTCTGGTTAATGTCAGTTGAATCACTTCACTCCCCACAGTAAAGTAACCTTCTCTTGTATGTGCTCCAGCCCATTTATACATGTCTCTTCTTTCTATTACTGACATACACCTTTCCTTGCATCTCTGTTGTGTCTGTGGTTTGTTTCATAATTTAATTCAGTGTACAAGGTTTCATATCCATATTTTAACACAAGCAACACATATAGGGTGAAGGCTTTCCTTTAAATGAACAGTGACAGGATCTCATTAAGAATTATTCTTAGTCTTCCAAAATCATTACAATAGAGTTTTTCCTTATTTATGTTACACATGTGGTTATGTACTGGTGCACTCTTAGCTTAGTAAGATTATTCATGGAAATTCTCTTAAATTTCTTCCATTAGAGGAAGCAACCACTTCTTGACCTGCAACTTTTTAGTTTGTACTCAGTTTAAAATGATAAGCCACTTGAAATTAGCTCACAGATTTTTATCTTCGGTGCAATCCAACTCTCAATCAATAATGTACCGCATACAGTGAAGTAATATATGAATACTAACATAAAATAAGTTCCAAGCTAAAGGAGACCATTCATGCTACTGTAGCTAACACATTAGAAACTGCCTGTCTAACACATTACACTGTACACATTAATGGAGAGTAATAGATAACATCCAGTCATTTCTTGAATACGTTAAGGTTATCAGCTCTAGCAACATGGTTAGATAGCTTGTTCCGTTCTTCCACATCCCTATGTTAAAAAGTGACTCCTGTTATCCGTTTTACAGGCATTTTACAGTAGTTTCTGCTTGTGTCATGTTTTAGTCTTGATTCTGAATGTCTGTTGGGTTAACAGACATACAAAAAATGTCAGTTGGTTTCCCTCTTTCCCTCACACCTGAAAAATGCTCCACAGCCAAAACGTTGTGTCTCTTTCCTTTTTCTTTCAGAATGGAATAAACCTTTACCTGTTCCATTGCAGACGATGGATGCTGACGCAGCTACCTACTTGGAACTTCTTGAATAACTTTATCAATGCCTTTGAAGGTATTTATTGTCTTTCAGCCTTTCCCAGTATTATTAACATTCACTCTTGACGTTAAAAATGGTAGAGCTGAGGAGGATTTGCTTTTTGAACCTTGTAAGCATAATTTAATTTCGTAATGGAGCAAATAGTTATTTAAAACGTTTGCAGCTTTAAAGTCCAAAATAAGAGGTAGCCCCATTTTCACCTGCTAGCACCCGCATTTCAGTGGAACTTAATTTTTTGGTAATGTGATTTACGACGACACAAACACTGATGAAATGCTTCGGCCGATCTTGATTTGCTGCATCATCACCGCTGTTCAACTAAAAACTGACAGGCCACACCAACATTTTCCTCGGAAGAGATGAACAGACCCCTCCCGCTACGCTGCGGCGCGTCAGTGCATTTGTATCCCTTCGTCATTTCCTTTCCTCCCTCTGGCTTCCATCTTGCTCCCCGCGTGTGTGTGCTGCAAGTGTGCAGGTCAGTTCGGAGCCCCTTAAACCTCCTCTTTCCTGCATTATCACACCAAAGTTGGACTGGATAAGGTAACTAGAATCCGGTAATGATAATCGGCACGCAAATGGGAAAGCAGAACCAACAAAATCAGTGGTAAATGAAGACGTGGTTTCGCTGAAATGGGCTGAGCCGCAGTGGCAGGCCCGATTAGCCTTGCACAGGCAGAGGGAGTGGAGGGTCTGAGTTCTGTGAGTAGCGCAAGGTTTAAGCGAAGACATTTGCCTTTAAAGTAGGCACACTTTGCCTACATAAGAATAACGCTTGGGGTTGAGTATAAGTATTTGATATTGATTGTAATGGTGCGTCAGAAGAGCATGGAACTCGTGCGTGGTTTCGGCTTATTTCAACGAGTTGATGTTGAACAAAATGATCTTGGGTGTTCGGATGTAGCACGCTTGCAAAGTTCGAGAGAGAGAAAAGCTGTCCCACGTGTAATAAATGAGTAGGTCTTTTTTAATTGCTGATCGCATTGGTATGCTTGTTTTTAGTGCAGTACTAGAAAAATTAAACATGAAACAAAATCGTTCAAGGAAGGTGAATTTCGCTAGGCCCCGGATAAAAAATACCCAACCTGTCGTTCTTGGTGATTTGTGTTGAAGAATCTGGACAGAAATGTGAGAATTGGTGATGGGAATACGTACAATAATGTTTGATCATAAAGCTGAAGATCTGGGGATAGAATACAAGTGTAACAAATGGTCTTTATTGCATATATGATGTTGGAAAAAGGAGCGTATTAAGACCTATCCTCATATGGATGCCGAAATTACTTGGCGGTGTCATTGTATCAGGGTGTGAATTGTGGAGAGTCGATTTGTGTTACAATTCTGATTAGTTATTTCCTCAGCTTTTTAATGGCAAAATTGTATGCAGCGTATTAAAAAAGGCTGGGTTGAGAAATTTTGTGTCTTTTTCCAGCTCGTTGTGTATGTTAGTGACAGTCCTTCTATGGTGTGGTCACTGACGGGGTCCAGTGATTGAAAGCTCGCAGCTGCCTGTCCCTGCATCGTCCCAAGTTTGAACTTTTATGCAGTGTCAGTTAAATATTATTTTAGTTACAAATGAATGATTTTAGGTATGTACTCATATTTCCTGTGATAGCCAGTTTTAAACGATTCGGTGAATAATTGTACCAAGCTAGTAATGTTAAGTCCTCAGTACCGTTTTTACTAGTTACAAGTCCCGATATGGGTAATGCAGATTCTCCTCATGGTGTGCTTAGATGTAACGTTTTGTGTCTGAACAAAGTTGATTGAAAATACATTGTTTCTGCAACTGAACGTGAAAGTTTACTTCCACTATTTCAGAGGACTATTCATGATGTATTAGTTTCAAAAGACAGCAGTACACTGTGTCAGAGACTGCGTTTTTTTTAACTAACAAGGTCTCGTGGGGTTTTTCTTTCCAGATGAAAGAAACAATCATGAATCAAGAGAAACTAGCTAAGCTGCAGGCACAAGTCCGCATTGGTGGCAAGGTAAGGCATCGACATGGACCACACCCAGCTCAGTCATGTTACTTCCAAAAGTGCAATGAGTGTTTCTGGTCAGTTTGCGTGGTCTGAAGTCTTCCAAAAGTTTCTTTGAAATGGCATCTTTTTTCTTCATTTCATATTGAAGCACTGTCCTAGCTGCAGTGCATAAATGCAATGTCTGAAACTCATCACAGCTATTAAAATAACGAAGTTGCATTGCACTGTTAAATAACTTTGGAGTACATTTAGTCCAACCTTGACAAAAACTTGAATGGAAATTGAGATGACATCTAACGGCTGACTTATTTTTCCTTTTTCTCCTTTTTATCAGGGGACAGCTCGCAGAAAGAAGAAGGTTGTCCACAGAACAGCAACTGCAGATGACAAAAAACTTCAGTTCTCTTTGAAGAAATTGGGGGTCAACAATATATCTGGTATTGAGGAGGTACAAAATTGTTTAAAAGCTCTCGTGTGGTCTCCTATAAAAACGAATGCCTCTCCATTCAAGAAACACAGCTTAATTGCTTTGAAAGAACTTGAAATGTTTCAAAATGACAAGAACAGCCCATCTAGTTCGTGGGCTTTTTCAGTAGCTACTTGATTCAAGGATCTCATTCAGCCATTTCTTGAAAATGAAAGCAGATTATCAGTTTTTTGACAGTATGGGGACTCAACAGTGTGTTACACTTTACTGTAACTCTCTATGCAAAGAAGTCTCTTCTGTTTCCATTGTGTAATACAGTATATAATTGTATATGTTAAGCAAATTGGTTCTGCAGGCATTTGCCAGACTCTTAGTGCAGTGCTTAAGATGTAGAACTATAAATACTATTTGTGTATCAGATTCAAGCTTTTCATGTTTGCTACTCTGAATGGAGCTCTAGTTTGCCAGTACCACAAGTAAATGAGGTTGCCTGTCCATCTAGGCATCATGACACATCTGAAGTATCGCACAATTCTGATTGTGAGAGAAGGGAGAGCACAGAATTTCTAGTATGTGGTGTATATTTAAAATGGTCCAAGTTGCTGTGACATGTACAGGGGAGGTTGTTAGTTTGAGTACTTGCAATGGGGTGAAAACTGAGGGTTGGTAGCTTTGTGTAGGTTGAATACCTCACTGTACCTTAAGGTTTTTGTGAGGGAAATTTTTTTATATTGATTGCTTTTTTCTATTTTTCTAAGGTTTTACAATAACACCGTTTTCTTCCCGTAGGTGAACATGTTCACAAACCAGGGGACTGTCATCCATTTCAACAACCCGAAAGTGCAGGCATCTCTGGCTGCCAACACCTTCACCATCACAGGGCATGCTGAGACTAAACAGCTGACAGAGATGCTGCCTAGCATCCTGAACCAGCTGGGTGCAGACAGCTTGACTAGCCTGAGGAGACTGGCTGAGGCTCTGCCCAAGCAATGTAAGTATGAGGAAGGGTAATAAACTGTTGTAACAGAATCTTGCAGAACGCTTGATGCCTTGCTTGAATGTTGCTTTGAGGCTCCTAAGAGTACTTGCAGGATTCTCGTCAGCTCATCCACAGAGCAGTGGTCTGCTTTGGGTTGATTTCTGGCAGCATTGCAGGGCCATCTGTTGTCCTGGCGATTTTGAACTTTAGTTTTGAAAATTAAACTCTCCTCATGCACAGTAATGACATCCTTTTACCACCAAAGCTCAAGAAATTGCCAGAATGGATGGCTCTGCTATGCTACCTGAAATGGCAGAACAGATCACTGCTCTGCCATTTGTATTCAGCCATTCGTAATGTGTAATGGGACAAGGAAAGCACTGCCCCAGTCGATGGCGTCTCTTTCAAATGTGCACTAGTGAAATGGAGATGAACAGGTGCACTACTTCTGCATATACTTTGCAGATGGCTGACGGTTAGACTGTTAATACAGTTATAGTGAGTGTATAATAGTGTACAATAGAAAAGAGAAAAGCTATAGAGCTCTGTGGTCCAAGTTGTATTGTTTGCAATGAACTCTTGTAGTCCTAACCATAGAGGGACACAAAATGGTTTCCAGTTTACTGATTGTTTAGATAGCAGAAGTTTGGTTCTTATAGCAAGGCTTCACAGCTGGGGGCTCATGCTTCTTTGTGTGGTTCACATACTAACATGCTGATGTGGTTGATTAGAAGCTTTCCAGAAACAAGAATTTAACTATGGAGTGGGGTCGTAGTTGATATCTTATTTCTTTTGGGAAACAAACCCAATTTGCTTCTTCAGATTGTTAAGCCTCCAGAAACGAGTTAATTTTTTTTTTGTGTTGCAGCTGTGGACGGGAAAGCACCACTAGCTGCTGGTGAGGAAGATGATGACGAAGTTCCAGGTGAGATGTCGTCTTTATTTTATTTCTTTGTACTATGAATTTAGACCAAAATCTTGTGAAGTGAAATGTTTTGAAAGATGGATTATGGAGTATGATGTGTGCTTTAAATTTGAACACTTCTTACATGTTCTTGCTGCTATTCGTACATTACTATGAGGGTTGCTTAATGAAATAACTTTTTCCCTATATATTTCTTTTACGTGAAACATAACTATTTTGGAACTTTGCATTAAAGCATGTATTGCTTTATCTGGGCAGACTTGTTATAAAATTGGATGAAATGTGAAAATGCTCATTTGTGGGGCAACTCTGTGGACACAGGAATATGGAAAATCTTCATTTGCATTACAGCAGCTGTTCTAGAGTCAATTTAACCTTCTTTCACCCACCAAACTTCACCTTGAGGTATTACTACCCCTTAACCTGAAATTTGTCGAATGCATAAAGCCCACAACAGCTCTCTTTTGTCATTATTCTTTTTTAAACCTCCTTAATTATGAGGAACAGTCATGGCCATCCGCACAGAACGTTTATACATTCCACAGTGTTTGTAATTAGTTATGCGCAGGTGTATTCTTGTGTTAAGCTGGGCAGTTTTATCTGAAAGTGATTTAGCCCAAGCCTGGAGCACATGTGTAAAGTTCAGTGTGGAAAAGTTCTTTCCATGTTTATCATCATCCTGGTTTTTTGGGGTTTTATTCTAATAATTCCTTAGTCAAACTAATTCCATGGAAGTTTGCGATCTTGAAACCATCCGTTCTGGGTGTCATGTCAGTTACCATGTTTTGGAGCTGAAAGATGTTTCTGCATGTTACACATTGTGATAGACCAATATGGAGCCATTAAGTGTGACAGTTGTAACTGACTTGAATTTAAGAGCAAACTGTTGTATACGAGTATCATTTGTGCAAGTGCATAGTTACCTAAATCAATTTATCAAACAGTAAATTTGTCAATAGTATGTATGTCCTTAATACTGGTGGAAAGAATATCTCTTATTTTTACAAATGATTTATCTACCACGATTCTGGTATCAAGGAAATGTTTTTGATGATTGATTAGTTTGGTAGCAATTAATTAAAACATTAGCATATATGTGTAAAACATGTATGTGAAAACTAATTTTACAGTACTGTTTTATTGTGAGCATTGACAGGGATATAGCAGTCAACTGTTTAGCAGTTGACAGTGTTGTTTATCTGCTACATTATTTGTATTGATAGGAAGAATAACTGAAACATTAGAATTAAAGTAGACATGAATCTGTAATGTCTTATGTCACTTAATTTGAAACTATTTTGATGCTTAATGGTTATTTTGAATTACAGGACTGAAAGCCAGTATATATTGATAGGTGGTATGGTTACAATGACAAAAATGTGGTCTAATTTTAAAATACAAGATTTTGTAAAGAACTGAGCTCTTTCCAAATTCTTGGCTTACGAATGAACTGCAATAATCTGACCATTTTTTTCCTGTAGCCTATCAACACTAACTGGTTAAGAGTTGTATGTGATCTAGTAATCAGTGCTTTTCTTGCATTATATGGGAGTGATTATACTGTAGA
Source organism: Atractosteus spatula (assembly GCF_055471065.1). Lineage (NCBI taxonomy): Eukaryota > Metazoa > Chordata > Actinopteri > Semionotiformes > Lepisosteidae > Atractosteus > Atractosteus spatula. Next base: position 52,920,774 of record NC_142708.1, on the reverse strand, counting down.
CTTTTAGAGATATTTGAAACATTTGTATTCTATTTGTAATTATTTTGAACTCTAAATATTGAGATTTATTTTTTATGAAACTTGTACAATTTCAGATTTAGCGTACATCATTTTAGTACAGTGTACACCTGTAACATTTTAAATCTTTTTTCACTTCTGGCAAAACCCCATGTAGAAGGAAGATGGGAAGAGCAACAGAATAAGTATGCTTGGAATACCGAACAGTTTGGCATTTCTCAACTACAACATCTGTTAAAACCAAGATTCTTCTCAAACTATGGTCACATTTTCCACCAGCTCTCAAGCCTGGTTATATCCAAAGTTTTTTTTTTTAAGACCTGTTCATTATTAGATGACGGCTTTTCACAATTGTGAAATTTGCCCTCCAGATTTCCATGTGTTTTGACACTTACTTGCCTGCCATGCCTGTTCTTGCACACTTTTGTTCTTTTTTTCCCATCTCTCGGCACCCTTTCCATCTTCCTTGCTCCTTAACTAATGTTTTTTTCTCCTTTACAGTGCAGAATTTACCTCTACTTCTTCTGTTAAAACCGTTACATCACAGATTGCAAGGGGTTATTAAATGGTTAATGCTGAATACGGATCATTGAAGCACTAACTTGGAGTTACCTTCTCTTTCAGACCTTGTGGAGAATTTTGACGAGGCATCAAAGGATGAAGCAAACTAAAGGTCACCCTGAAATGAGATTCCCAACTTGAATTGGCTGTGTGAACTGCTGTTTTGTATTTGTGACCTTATTTTGTAAATGTTTTTTTTTCTACTGTTCCCATATTCCAATCAAGAATGAAATACCCGTATACTACTAATAGTATGAGATCACACACTAGTCAGTCTTTGGGGTCCTCCATTTTGCTGCTTCCCATGCATTATTGAAGCAAAAATCTTTTGCAGCCTGGTTAAAATGAACATGTCTGGAATAAAAGTTTGCATTTATGAAATGCTTATTAAAAATATGAATGTGGTTTTTGAGTTTTTCTTGGGGTGAAACCATAACTTTGACTTAAAAACACCACAAACATTGACAATAATGCTTTGGCATTTCTTGGCTTTGGCACTTGTTTTCCCAGTTCAATTGCCTAAAGGAACCGTAATGATAAGGGATGTTTATTAAGTACTTTCATTAAGTACAGTAAACAGAGGATGTATATATGTTGTGAATAAGAGTTTGTGGGGGAAAAAGGCACATGAACTGGTATCTGGTGAAAATGTGAAAGACCAATTCTAGTTTAAAACTTTTAGAATAAAACATTTCTCTTAAGGTTTTACTAACATAGGCATATGAGTCTGCTCCTTCAAACGTTATATTGCATTGTAAAAAATCTGATCTGTTTTTTGCAGCTGGTGCTTTTTATAGAAGAAAAAACTAAGCTGAAATCTGCAGAAAGAAATGTTTTGTGGCTGCTGAATATAGTTCACTCGATATTTCTGAGTAGCAGTAGAATAATAAACATTATACACTAGTGCGTTTAACCACTACAGTTTTTAAAGAAATTCTTAAGTTTTGTATGGAAAACACATTTGTAGTCCCTTTTAAACGGTTGTGACTACTTTCGTGTCAATAGCAATAGTGCTTCAGAGGTTTTGCATTTACAGAAGCATGTGGTGTTTTAGGGTCCCAGAGGGAATTGTAAACTCTTGAACAAACATAAACTATGAGAGCAAAACAGTACACAAGCGTTTAAGTAGTGGGAAAGCTATGAAAGTCATTAACAGAATTTCAGGTTTTAATGATATTCACATTCTTTTAGTTATTGACACTAGTGAGGAAATGATTTTGTTTGAAATAATACAACCACTTTACAGAAGATAATTGTATTCTTTAAGTTTAAGGTGAAACTACGTCTTTGTCTGGAATTTTCTTTTAGAATCGCCAGTTATTTTTTGTAGTTGGAAATGGCAAATTGTTTTTCACATCTAAACTTGTTTTACAGAAAAATAAAACACCTGCAGTACTCTAGATAGACTTCAAGATGCAAATTACTTAAGCAATAAAGGAAACATTGATTCATTTCTAAAGGAGCTATGGAGTGAATGCAAGGTGTAAATGAGAGTTTTTGAGATTATAATTCCTTGTGTTTATATAGCAGATTATGATCATTTTAATGGCCATCTACAATTTCTTGTATTAGGAATTTGTCTTTTTGCATACCCCAACTTGCTCTCCATGTCTGTGCAGGGGCTCTTGGGCTAAGGATCTGCACCTTGGCAGAAGTTGCTGGAAGGTTGCCGGTTTGTATCCCGGAGCCTGCAGAGGAATCCTACTCTGTTGGGCCCCTGAGCAAGGCCCTTAATCCCAGCTGGTCCAGGGGTGCCGTATAAACGGCTGACTGTGAGCTCTGATTCCAAGCTTCTCTCCCTCTCTGTGTGTCTTATGGAGAGCAAGTTAAGGTATGCAAAAAGACAAATTCCTAATACAAGAAATTGTATGTGGCCAATAAAGTGACCTTATTCTTATTCACCTGCTTCTAATCTACAGTACAGTAGCTCCGTGCAAACAATTTTCCTAGAAGCCAATTTGCCTATTGGACTATGGGAGGAAATCCATGCAAATGCAGGGAGAACATACAAACTCCATGCAGACAGCACTCCAGGTGTGGAACTGAATCCAGGACCCCAGTGCTGTGAGTCACTGTTGCCCCTTCTTCCTTGAAATCAGATTTAACATGGAAAGTTCAGTTGGCCATCATGTAACAAAGAACAACCACACACAGTTTAAATTGATACTGTTTTATAAAATACAACATAAAAGCAGCTTCCCTGCTTTTGCTGCAGTGGTAAAGCAATTTCACTTCTGGTTGCACCATACTGTACATATCTAAAATAATACAGACATAAAACAGGCTGAGACTGAAGCCTACACCTTACATATCTGATTTACAAACACGGTCAATACAAAAACAGTCAATAAATTAAACAGTAACTAGAAAAGAAAGTCACTTAAACCACCAAAATAAAATTATTTTGAACTACTATCATTTATAAAATTGGGAAGAATTGTGAAATGATTTTAAAACATATAAAGTAGGAAATGTAAAAGCTGTATTAATCTTGTATCCTAGCTCACATATCTCGGTGGTACTCTAGCTGAAGTTTAAAATATAATAATTAAATCATTCTGGAAGTAAAAGGTATTTGGAGTAATAAATATTGATTAATCATGTTCATTTATGTAAAACTTCCATTTTCTTCATAGATTTCTTGTCTCACTGTTAAAATATCTTTGAGTGCAGCTATACTATTTGATATACAGTACAATACCACACAAGAAGCACAATAATCTAGTTAATGGTTGCTTTAGGGAACAGATGACAGATTGTGATTTTTACATTAGGTACAATTGGCATAGTTAAAGCAAAACATGCAAAACATCTTCAACGCCATTACCCATTTCACGCTTAAGTATTTTAATAACAGTTGAAGTAATCTCTGTAGTCATCTTTATTCTCTTACGTCACTCCTTGATTCCTTGAAGAAGCTTTAACAGGTGAGTTTCCATTACCTGTTGTACTGAAAAAAAAACCAAAACAAAAAAAGGCACTCAGAATAACATCACAGTTTACATGGTAAAATGTCTGAATGGAACAATGAAAACAAAATAATATTGTATGAAAATGACAAACGTAACAAATGTCGTATAAAACAAAAGCTACAGTACATAGAAATCAAGTTTGACTGTTATTTAAAAAAAAAGAAAATGCTGATAAATACACCAATTACAAAATATGCTACCCTTTTCAAAATCTGGATCACTGTTTCAATATATATATGCACATTTTCAATACATCTACCCATCCATTTTCTAGACACTTAACTCAATACAGGGTTGCAGGGGAGTCGGACTATCCCAGCAAGCAAGTTGCGCAATATATGGTACATCTTGAAGGGGATGTAGTGTCCAACACAGGTCAGCCAGACATACACAAACCGTCACACACTCACACCAGGATCAATTTCTCCAGAAGCCAATTAACCTACCAGTATGTTCTGGGACTATGGGAGGAAACAGGAACATCTGGCAGAATCCCATGCAAACACAATGAGAACATACAAACCCCATGCAGACATCACCCTAGGTCAGTTATTAAACCCAGGGCCCCAGTGCTACAAGGCAGCAAATACTAATCTCTTTACCAGCATGCCTCCCCATTTTCAATCCACTATGCATTTTATTTTAATGAGAAAGGACTTATTAAAACTAGTAAGTATAAAAAATAATCTGAAGCATAACTAATCTAAAGTATACTAATCTAAAAATAAAAATAAGTATTTTTTTTTATTTCTCTTTCATACCTAGCCTATTCCTAAAGAACTCTTCTTTGCATGTAAAGAAACCTAAGCTTGGGATGTGCTGAGATGCAAGAACGGGTCTTACAAAATGATGCACTTTCCCTCCAGCTGAAGAAAAAAACACTTCAACAGATTTCTTCAGCTGAGACAAGGTTGCATTTTTTCCATGAACCTGTGATTAAAATGTTGTACATATTTTATACATATTTTAATAATTGAGGATCTAATTTTCCAGAGGATGAACTGAACATGCTGCAGCAATGACGTGATGGCAGTGTTTAATTCATGAGGTTCACAAATGATGATTCTACACTGACTACATCTGAGCACTGGCATTTTAAGCACTCACATGCACAGTTTGACTCTGAACGGACTTAGTATGTGCCAATAGGTTCTGGTATATAAAGCCAAAATGTTTGATAAAACATTAAAAATGCTTCCTGAATGACTTCACATAATTACAGCTGCTGTGCACAGACTCAGACTCGGGCTACTCAATGTAAAACTGGCACACTGCATAATGGTACATGGACATTCCTGGTTTGTTTCTTAGTCTTGTATTTGTCAAGTATTTCTCTGGGAATCAAAAATCAGCAGCAGTCAGACTGGGACAGGGACAGAAAACATGGCCCAGGTTTGAACATACAGTATGTCCACAGTATTGATAATATCTGTGGATAAATTAAATAACTAATCTTTTCATGAAGAAAAAAAGTCTGCCATTTTTGGCATGCCCATTTGAAGTGTCACATCACCGCTTAGATCAATTCATGTCAATCCAGTCAGTGAATGCAGATGTTTAACTATAAGACACACCAATCTTTCTCTATAATTCTTTATTGCATTTTGGAGCCGAGTTTGTCTTTGGCGGACGTCTTGCCAGAACCACAAAAATAGTCCATGTTCGAATGGATGTTCTCCCTGTGCTCCGATTTCCTCCCACAGTCCAAAAACATACTGGCAGGTTAATTGGCTTCTGGAAAAACTGCCCCTGAAGTGAGTGTGTGCGAGTGTGTGTCTGTGTTTGTTGTGAGCGCAGCAGTTCCATCCAGAGAGTATCCTGCGTTGCGTACATTGCTTATTGGGATAGGATCTGGCTCCCCTGTGACCCTGAATTTGATGAAGCAGTTAGAGAATGAATGGGCCACAAATGCTGTGGTGTTATCAAAAAAGGCACTGCCAGATGAGCTTCGCAGGGAGGGTGAGACTGCTGGAACTATTGATAAGACTAACTTTACAAATTACATCAGATTTTGCAGGAGCAAACTCCTTGCATAGGGGATTCTGATTAAGCCAAATGCTGAAAACAATATACTCACACAGTTTCTGGGTTATTACAACAACTGAAATTGCCTTGGGTTTTATACTTTGGATCCGAAGTTCCTAATGACTTCAACAATGAATTCAACTAGCTGAACTGGAATTAAAACCTGCTTGCACAGTGGTCCTCCAGAATCATAGTTGGGCAACCCTCCTTTAGATCAAGTTTGCATGTTTAGTTCTATAATGTCAGTATTAAAACCTACAAAGAAGAAATGTATTATAACAGATATTTACCATTCCTATGGCCCATAGCTACAGCCATATCCATGGCATTGAAGCCTGAGTCAGTTTCAATTGTTGGGTCTGCTCCACTGTCTAAACAGAAAAGAAAGCAAAGGTGAGCCATTCAAAAACATACAGACAGCACATCAGATTCAAAATATTTTAATTATCATTACCATTGTAATTTAATTGCTACAAACCTTTTCCTATGCAAGTACCTACCATGTTACTGTATTAATTCTGTTTATTGGAAGAAATTGCTCCTTTTTGTTATTCAGAATGCAGTTATACCTGCATTTAAATTGAACTGTAATTCTAAAGGTGTTGTAACACTGTCCCATTGACATAAACACATCTCCATATGAAAACCAAACCCAAGAGCACCAAAGCTAATTAAACGTGCAAAAATATACATCTAATCAAAACTCGTCACAAATTTCAGTTTTATCTAGAAATATATCTATATCTCGCTATCTTTGAAACACATTTTTAAATAAAGCAGTTTAGTATAGCTCATGTAGAGAATCAGCACACACAGGCAGCATTGGCTACTGTCCATAACCATTCTTGTCCACTTCAGTTCGAAAATCTCTAATGTGGCTCTCTCACTTGTGAAGAGAGATTCATCCAAGACTCATTTTCTGTGCCTGGTGTCCTCTTAATTGGTGCAGCTGGAACTAGTTCAGTGTTTTCGAGTGGTTAGTGCAAATATGCCCAGCAGTTTAAGATCCTGCACTTCAAAAGCCCATTGTGTGAGAAGAAATAAAAAAAACAAATATTACCCCTAGAGTTTATCAGAAAGCGTTTCCATCTATCTGTGGTCAGAATGTAATGCCATGCATTTTTTAAGGGCTGTCCTTTTTGTGCTTACCCAGGAGAATTTCCGCACAGCGTACATGATTCCCATGCACAGCATACAGCAAAGGAGTGCCCCCATTCTGAAATAAATCAAGCATGCTTTTCTTAGAATGGAAGATCATAACAGTGAATCCACGTCACAGAGATGAGCAATGGAACATTTGTTTTTCATTCCGTCATCAGTACTGCAAGCTTCACAATGTGTTCCTAAAACAGCAAATATATAAACAAAATACCTATCTTTAGCTGGACAAAGAGACTTAGATCTACATTTTCTCTGATAAAGACAAAAAGGATTTAGAGTCAATGATTCCAGTTGTCCTCTGAATTATACATAATTCTGTGAAAAATATATAAGTATTATATAATAAAATAATAGTAATTCAGATTCAATCTACCCCAAACATGTTGTTTTAATTTGCTTATCTGAATCTGTTCATCATATGAGTACAAAGAACAAGGTTTAGATGCATGAAGACTCGCAAATTAAATATTTTTAAAAAACATTAACCCTCTCTTTCTGCCCTATTTCTCTCACTTTATTTGATTTTTCAAGGCAGCTTTAAATGCCGTGATCAAACCAAGCACTCTTGCATCATCAAACACTCAAAATATGCAAAATATAATTGTCAAATATCATTTTAAATGGAGAAGTTCCCCAGCCTGTGGTCACAACAAGACAGCAATTAGACAGAATGCACATAAAACCATTTATTACAAAACGTGAGAGTTTTCATTACAGTATTTTGTGCATAGCAAAACTCTAAAACTTGAGAAGTACTAAATTTATACAACACTATCAGATGAAAGAAAGAGAAGGGGGGATTTTTCAGATGCCTAAACAATGGCTGCAATCGCCCACCTGAACAGGAAAAAAACAGAAAAGATTTGAAAGGCAGACTTACCCAGTCATACTCATTGACATCCACTCCACAGTCTATGAGCATCTTCACAATGTCAGTATATCCTTTACTGCAGGCTAATGACAGAGCACTTTCTCTTCCTTTTGCAAGGATATTGGGATCTGCTCCCTACACAGAAGGAAAGGTAAGGAAAACCCAAATTTAATATCTTTTGGAGCACAATGTCTTTTATTTTTAAACATTATTTCCTACTTAGAATCAACTGCACTTTTTGGGGGTTATGAAACATGCATTTGAATGTGTATCATTAGATTAAATTGGTGGTCAAAAGTAGTTCCAAAACATTCCAAATAAGAGGCAAAAAATGCATGCAAAATACAAATCTAACCAGGAGACGGGAGGTCTGTTGAAGAAAAGAAAAAAATTGAAAAAGCTGCAGAAGTTGTTGCCTAAGAGGCGGTGCAGCACAGGGACTGGCAACACTCATTTTTAGAAACCTTAAATTATCCACAGGATTCAAAATGGTAATTTAAGAAAATGAATAATCAAAAGTCACTTTGTTAAACTAGGTGTCTATCAAAACATGTCAACAAGTCTGTATTGCTTCCAGATCCAACAACAGATTACATGTTGTGGCTATGAAAAGATTTCTTAATACTTGTTTTAAAAAAACTCACAAATACATACATTCTGTTATTTTTTCATTATACTCTCAATTTGTAAATGGTGTAATCTCTAATACATTATTTAAATAAAGCAATAATATAGCTGCATAATTGTTCACATTTCTACAAGAGCTACGTAATGTTTTACTACATGTCGAAAGACCAGACCGACCTCCTTGATAAAGTCTTGCCTAAGGAGTATATATACACATCATGTTTTCTCTTTCCTAATGTTCGTCTAAAAACACTACCTGCTGGAAGGCAGCACGGTGGTGTAGTGGTTAGCACCGCACAGCACTGATTCAATTTTTGTATACTCTCCTCATGTTTGAGCAGGTCGCCTTTGAGTGCTCTGGTTTCCTCCAGAAAATTAAGGAGTTTTAATGTAGAAAGCACAATGCTGACTTTTTTTTTATAAGAGTTTTATTCAGAGCATTCTAACCTTTCATATTCAGACCTGGGAAGGTGCCTTGTCCTTGCAGAACAAAAACAACTTGAACAAAGTGATCAAAGCTGGTAGCAAGATTACCAGCACATCCATGGACTCAATATCACTTCTAACATAGACATATTATAAATCTGGCACGTAAAAAATCCTAGATGACCCCTTTCATCCACTCTTCTTAGACTTACTTTCCTACCCCCTGGAAGGACTTACCAGATCCTCTGTATGAACACTTTATATCTAAAAGCATTCAACTGTTGAAAAATTTAAAAAAAATATTTGCAGGTGGGCATTGTATGCTGTTAAATGTTGTTTTGTACCATGGTATTGTACAGTTGTTTTATTTTATTATTATCGTATATGTTATTTGTTTATGCACTCTTGATGTGCAAGATAAATTCCCTTAGGGGCAAAAAAGGTTCATTCAAAGTCAATTCAAGCCCACAATCCTTCTCCGGATTTGAGTGTGTGTGTGTTTGTGTCTGTGTGTGCCCTGCGATGGACTGGCGTCCTGTCCAGGCTGTGTCCTGCCTTGTACCCCTTTCTTGCCAATAGAGGAGCCGACTCTCTCACAGCCCAGAACTGGACAAAGCAGTCTGAAAATGGGTGGTGCAGGAGCTCAGACACATTTGATTAAAAGCAAGATCTGCATTCCAGCAACAAACTTGCATGTTTCCCATATTCTGCACATGTTCCTTCAGTGCTAAGAGCAATGGACACCCCCTGTCCTGGTGCAGCACTGTAGAGCTTTGAGTTAGATTCATTCTAAAGCTGTGGTTCTTAACCTGGGGTGCCAGATGCCCTCTCTGGAGGTATGAGGCATGCCAGATTTTTTAAAGATAAATCAACAAAAACACAAATGAAGCACAGGCACATAATGACAACTTTTTTGTTTCATCAAACCTAGGTATTATAAGGTAACCTTCAAAAAAATGTGCATTTTTTCATTTATTCTTAATTTTACTACAAAATTAAAAGATTTCTCTCTCTTTCAATCTGTAGTTCTGATGTATGTTAGATTTACAGGACTGCCTTACTTCAACACATTTTGTTGAGGGGCACAAGAACATATTATGAGACCCAAAGGGGTGCAGGCTCCAGTAAAGATTAAGAGCCACTGCCCTAAGGTTCTTACGTTCTGAAGCAGGAACTCCACAACAGCAATCTGGCCATGAGCTGCTGCCCACATCAGAGGAGTGAAGCCTTCTTCGTCCTGAAGGTTAATTACCGTTTCTAGGTAGACAATTTAAAATTTAAAATCACTAATAAATACTAAACCAAAAGGAAGCAATTGAGTGAAAAAGAAAATCAATGACTTCTAACAATAGAACATTACGGAGTACCCCCTACAATGGCACAATACAAGCCTCACACAACTTAGATAACACCTAAACACATCATAATACTATAACATGTATTAAGGCATTAAGCCATTATATGCAAGAAAAGCCTTTAAATTATTTTTAATAATCCACAACAATTATTCATGGGTTTATGCGAGTCAAGAGCCTGTAATGAACTTGCCCACAATTTGCTTCAGTTGCTATAGAAACCGAGCAAAACAGATGTCAGCCAAAGCTTCTTGTATTCTACGATTTCTCTATCTGATAACACTGAAGAGTACCATGTTAAAAAGGACATGAGTGAGTGAAAAAATCTCGCCACACACCTTGCTCAATCCTGCTTGCCAGGAACACCATTTCTCCTTGAGCTGCAAGCTGGTGAATGGACAATGCTAGAACACAACAGCATATTCAGAGCTTCAGTTAATAAGGGTATTTGAAAATATTGCATGTTTAAAACATTTCTTAATCAATTTAAGCAGTACTTGTTTTTTGTTTCACACAACTTCAGCTTTTTTTTTTTGGTTTGTTTTGATGGGATGGCAAGTATGTACCACCGGTGAACTATCATAAATTGTATATTGATTATAGCACTGATAAACTGAACCTGCTCTATATTTCTTGTAAAATGGTTTATTTACAGTCATAATCTTATCAGAGAAAAGTACTTGAGACTACACTCGCTTATACACCAAGCAAAACTGAATTTTAATTTCACATATAATTTAATATCAGGGAGGCAGAGTGATTAGCATTGCTGCCTCACACAGCTGGAATCCTGGGTTTAATTCCAGATCTGGGATGCTATCTGTGTGGAATTATTATGTTCTTTCCATGTTCGCGTAGCTTTCCTTTGAGTACCCGGGTTTCCTGCCACAGTCCAGAAACATACTAGTAGGTTGATTTTTTTTCTGGGAAAATTGGCCCTAGGTGTGAGATTGTGTATCTGTTTCCATCTGCCCTGAGATGGACTGGTGTCCTATCCAGGGCGCAGCCTGCCTTGGTTCCCCTGCTTGTCCAGGGAAGCTCCCTGAATTGAAAGAAGGAGTTAGAAAATGGATGGATTCATTTAATATCTTCACTTCGTGCTGCACAAATCATATAATCTGGCATTGATAGTACAGGATGTATTCAACACTGTCAGGCCCCCAGTCATGTGATAAAAACGCAGGATACTCACAGTGCACCAGCAAAGGAGTGGAGGAGACTTCATTCCCACGGTGCTTGTTAGTGAGAGTCGTGGATTGCTTAATGGGAGAGAAGTGTTTGGTGGTGGACGGCGTGTACACGTGTCGCACCTGGATTCCAGGTGATGGCGACGTTTGAATGTTGCACTCCGCTGGGAAGAGAAAAAATAAGGTTAGTGATGCAGCTGACATAACCACATTACATTAATCATTCCGCAGTGTGCCACTAGAGCACATTCTTCAATACTACAGAGGAATTTGGCCAGCAGCCATAATACCCTGCGACTCATAGCTGGCAGCCCAGTGAAGTTAAGCAGATATGAGCCTGGTCATTTACTGTATGAGAGACCTCCTGGGGAAAAACTAAGGTTGCTGCTGGAAGAGGTGTTAGTGGGGCCAGTGGGGGGCGCTCACCCTGCAGTCTGTGTGGGTCCTAATGCTCCAGTAGAGTGACAGGGACCCTATACTGTTAAAAGCTGCCGTCTTTCGGATGAGACGCAAAACCGAGGTCCTGACTCGGTCCTGGCCAAATTTCCCATTGGCCTTTACCAATCATGGCCTCCTAATATTCCCCATCTATGAATTGACTTCACACTCTGTTCTCCTCCCCACTGACAGTGGTGTGGTGAGCGTACTGGCGCACCTCATCCAGGTGGGGCTGCAGATTGGTGGTGGTGGAGGGGAGTCCACATTATCTGTAAAGCGCTTTGAGTGGAGTGTCCAGAAAAGTGCTATATATGTGTAAGGATTTTTATTTTATTTTAATTGAGGCACTACATGACGAGAAAAGAGAGAAAGGAATGATTTGTAGGATAGTACAGTTGACCCGGAAAGGGAATCTCTCTGGGGAATCTCGTTACAGATGTCAGAAGATTGAATGGCGGAGACGTACCTTTAAATAAGACCGATGCCACCTCCAGATCCGAGTTCACCTGGTCCTGGATGTTCTTACTGTCCTCCTCGTTCAGGGACTTGACAAAGCGCGAGCAGACGTTCATGTCAAAGCGGTTGGGCAGAATGAACTTTATCCCCATGGCAACATTCTGCGAGCCCTCCTCCTCTCCACCTCCGCCCCCCTGGTGCTCCCCTTTGATGCTGCTCATGTCCTGCAGGATGCAGATGTCCTCCATCTCCTCTGTGACCAGCTGGCACTCTGCACTCTGATCCTCCATTGAATTAATCGTCCTTTACATAGTCCTCTCAGACACAACTGAGCCCCACCCCCCGACCTGCATTACAGAGCTCAGGGTTCCGCTGACAAGACTGGAAGCCTGATGAAAAACCAAACATAAATCAGAGGTTAATGCCAGTGAATACAAGACAGATCTGGTGGTGTTACATAGGAAAAGATTCACATATTCGAAATCTGTTTGTACCTCTTTAATAAATCTAAATGACACCGTGACTCCTAGTCCAGTACTTGGTAGCACAGACATTTCAATGGTTCGCAGTGTAGCCAAATATCTTTAAAAAACTGCACAGAGGTAATAAATTGGCAACTGAAAACAATGAAAGGGTCTTTGAAAATGGATACTTGGCTGCTGTGGAGCACCGTGGCCTTCTTTTTCATTTTATTTTTGTTTTCACAATTAGCAAAAGAAGAAAAAAATCATCTTAGATGTACATACACGTTTATGTAAACTTGTGCTGAGGGGACGAAATGTTGTGGAATAGAACCAAAGACACTCCATTACCAAACATGCATTACAAAACCTCCCAATCAGCCATATCTCCCTGCTAATCACAACGGGCAGCCCACTGAAGCTAAGCAGGTATGAGCCTGGTCAGTACCTGGATGGGAGACCTCCTGGGAAAAACTAATGTTGCTGCTGGAAGAGGTGTTAGTGGGGCCAGCAGGGGGTACTCACCCTGCGGTCTATGTGGGTCCTAATGCCCCAGTATAGTGCTGGGACGCTGTACTGTAAACAGGCGCTGTCCTTTGGATGAGATGTAAAACTGAGGTCCTGACTCTCTGTGGTCATTAAAAATCCCAGGGTGTTTCTTGGAAAGAGTAGGGGGGTAGCCCTGGTGTCCTGGCCAAATTTCCCATTTGGCTCTTACCAATCATGGCCTCCTAATAATCCCCATCTTGGCTTCATTACTCTGCTCTCCTCCCCACTGATAGCTGATGTGTGGTGAGCGTTCTGGCGCACTATGGCTGCCGTTGCATCATCCAGGTGGGGCTGCACATTGGTGGTGGTGGAGGGGAGTCCCCATTACCTGTAAATCGCTTTGAGTGGAGTGTCTAGAAAAGTGCTATATAAGTGTAAGCAATTATTATAATAATAATAATAAGTATGAGCACATTTGCAAAACAATAGAGATTTAAACACCCTATGTTTTATTTATTATTACTGTTATTATCAGTTGAATACACTGAAAAAAAAAGGTTCCGTTAAAAGGGTTAAATTGGAAAGTTGCCGAATGCAACCTGGTGCAAAAGCGTTTTATCACAGAAGGAGCAGGAATTAGTGAAAGAAGTAAATTGATTGGCTGTGGCCTAATTAAAGGACATTTAGGGTACTGATGCTTAGCGTTTAGAAACCTCTCTTTATTTAATGTGGAAATGCCAGAGTTTATTTAACACGAACCTCCAGAAGCATAGACGGAATCTCGATAATGCCTTTTTCACTTTTAGTTACAGTGCATAGTTAAATGCTTCACACTAGACCCGTTTCTGTCTCTTATGATTTTACACTGTTTAGTCCTGTTGCTGTACAGGGAACATGGTGAATTACAAAACATATATATATGTACTATAAACTTCACCAATGTCACAACTTCTATATTCTATTTACAGCAAGTAACAGTATCGCATTCTTGTTTACTCTCCGTTCTTTCTTTGGAGGTGTCAATCTCCTGTCTTGGACACCGGCAACAAGTTTGAATACACATCAGACGGCCTTATGAGAGTAAGCACAGCTATTTAGATTTTATAACAACAACGCTGTATGAATGTGATCGTACGCGTAGCCCCGGAAAAGCAAAATGAAACCAACGAATATTCATTGCATTTATAATCGTACACCTCTGAAAAAAAGCCCGAAGCAGACTACGGAGAAAATAAACACCCCAGCAAATTCTCCACAATATAAATAACTAGAGATACGGCATTTAAACCCCGAAAAACAATAAATGCATATTTGTAAATTCTAATCGGCACCATCAACCTACCAGTGCTCTTCAATGTAACATTTTCATAAATTACGCTCTCTCGTCTTTGTTGTTACAGGAAAACCGAAGCTGTTTGTGTCACAACCATACATTCAGAGCGCAAAGCTTATTGTAACGCTTGACACCTCCGTGCAATCAATAAAGTTTATTGAAGGTTGAAACAGGAAGTGTACTTCATCCAAAATGGCTGCCCCCTGTCGACACCGTAACAACGTGATTGCTTCTTGATGTTCAACAAATTTATTAATTTTAACGATCTGCTTCATCAAATATTTACCTTCGCTTTTTGGAATAAAATATCTTAAGACGCTTGGCCACTTTTCCTTCCTAAACGTAGAAAGTGAGGTAAGGACCTTTTTGAGGTAGGATAACTAGACTGCTGCCGCTTGTTAGGTGAACACGCTTGGATTAAATGATCCCTGTGAGGTGTAAAGCATTTGTAAATTTTTACTTTAAAAAGTAAGAGGTTGATATGTGCTTGAAATATATGGTAAAACGTAGGAAAAAACGGGAGCGAAATTATTGTAAAGATCTACTTCACGTATTACATCCTATTTGTTTCCAGTGCAGACTTTTTAAAATTTTGTTTTAATAATTTTCTCAGTATCGATCACGCCATCCATTTTATATACACTGATAATGAGTAGTACATTGTCTACCGTTTTGTTGTAAAATACATAGTACGGTAATTGCAATTACGGTGATCTGTTCTGTGATTCAAATTAATTAAGGGATCATTTTTGTAACTATCATGTATTTTGGTCTCTGTACACTTCACATCTCGTTCAAAGCTTATAAATGTACAGTATGTCTTACACATGTTAAGCATAGTTTAGGTTTAGATTGTTTTCGGCACATTGCTTCATAGTTGTGATGTCACGCTAATTTTTGTATATCGCATCATGACAGGGGGTTTATATCTGATATGTGGAATATACAGTATACATGCCATATACATGAAGTCTCAGCACTGCTGGCTTTTGTAAAAAAGCACGTTGCAGAACATGAAGATGAAGGAAAAACATTTGTAAGAATAAACATGTTTGCAAGAATACAAATTCAGACTGACAGCATCGTTAATCCTTTCAAGTCTACAGTTCTAGTTTTGTTTTGCAGGTTAGTCCTGGGAATTTTGAGGATTTCAGCACAGAGTAAACCATGTCCTCTTTTAAACCTACACGAATTCAATCCTACCCCAAGCTTGGAGAGAAAGTCACCCAAGACACGTTATATTGGAAGAATTACAAGGTATAAATCTGATAGAAAAAGCTTACTAAAACACTTTAAACTGTATTTAGATGGTAGACTTTTGCAGATGCTGTAAATCTCTTTTACTGATCCAGCAATGTTACAGTTTGTTTATGTGTAATTCAATACGTTTAGTTGTACTTGCCTAGAGTTTCTTGGTTGTTACAGAGAGAAGGTAGGAGTCATTTTAATCTCTTTTGTAGACCATGTTTCTGATGTGAAGGCTGCAAATACTAAATAGTCAGCAATGATAAGGAGTAAAATGATACATTAATGCCCCATTTATTTTTTCAAAAATCTTCTGTCTACCCATGGTCATTATATCTTAGAACATAGTATCCTAGTTTTCCATCTTGTGTAGATGCCCTAAATTACAAGGAGATCGGAGCTTGGGATTTTCCAGAATTTCCAAAGATAAGTCCTTAGGTTCATTGTGTTGCAGTATCGAGAATCACAATCTTTTGTCAATATATGGCTTTCTTTGTGGAAATGATTAAATGAAATATATTTAAATTGAATGACAGACATATCTGTTGCTTTTCCCTTTGTTTATATTTGGAAACAAAATTCAGCAGCTGACAATTTGAACATATGGATTTCTTCTCTCCAGTATTCCCCAATGGAATATTGTGCTTGCATTTGATGGAATTTTCCAAGATTTTGAGCAGCTTTTCCTGGAACCTGTGCTAGCACTTCAGAATTGTAGTGGCTAGTAGTTTTGTTTTTTCAGTTTGTTTTATTTTATTGTCTTTTGGCACTAGTGAAATGCAGTTTTAAATTGTTGTTGTCATATCTCACTCCTTCTGCTGGTCACAGTTTCAACATATAACCTATAAAAGCAGATTTGTGTGAAATATTTTCTGTAATTTTCTGTAATGTTTTAAAACCCTATTCCTAGAGAAAGAATCCTATTCACTTTTGTTCTCTCTAACAAATTGTGTTGCAGACTCCTGTTCAGTTAAAGGAATTTGGGGCAATTACAAAGATAGATTTCTCTCCTCTGTCCCCATACAATTATGCTGTCACAGCATCTACAAGAGTAAGTGCTTCGTGTTGAAGGTGTATTAATGGCACTAACATTACCCTGATCGTTTTGAATATTGCCTGTCAGCATTTTTTCATCCCTCAGTTACATTTTTTAATTTAATAATCACATTATAGATGGAACATGAGTGCTATAAGTAGGTAATTCAGTGTTTAAAGTCTCATTACCTGATAATGAGAAATACTTTTTTTCCTAGTGTTATATCAATTATAGTGGATATGTTTACTTAATTTAAGACTTACATTACTCATGCTCTTATGATCAAACAGTGTACGCTTGAGATGAATACTGTAGTAGGTAGAGCGGATTTTATTATTGCTATTATAAATATTGTGCATGACATATTTGATATAACGGATAAATATGTTTGTTTTAAAGCACCCACAAAGAAGTGGTAGATGTGACTTATTATCTCTTTTAATTTGTAGATCCACATTTACGGGCAGTACTCACAGGAGCCTATCAAAACCTTCTCGCGGTTTAAAGACACAGCCTACGGTGGTACATACCGATCAGATGGGCAGCTGCTTGTGGCAGGGAGTGAAGACTCGGTAGTGAGACTCTTTGATATCAGTGGCAGAGTCGCACTCAGGCAGTTTTCCGGGCACTCCAAGTAAGTATCTGTGTGTTTGTTTTGGTTGTTTGCTATTTTGTGGCACATTGACTTAAAAAATAATGAACTTCATTGGAATGTGTGATAACTGAACTGTTTTAGCAACTCTAATTGCTGGTTCTTTAGATTTGTGGGCTCTAATGCATTAAGTGATTCTGTTGTTGGTGTGCTGTTAAAAGCTTATTTATCCGCAGATAACATGCATGAGCCATTTCAGTCTAGGTTCAGACTGATGTATGGCCCAGAAACAGCTTTTGCTAGGGCAACTAATGATTTCCTGGTGATTGCTGACCCTGGTTTTTTCTCCATTCTTGCCTTGCTGGATCTCAGTGATGCCTTGGATATTGTTGCCTGTACAGTCTTGCTGAATAGCTTTGCGAGATGTTTTTGGTTTTACCGGAACTGCTTTGTCATGGCTTGACGTGATCAATCACTATCTGCCTTATCACACAGCTTAGATGATGTTGAAAAATTGATACAGGAAAACTCATGATATGAACTTTGAAGAGGACAGTGTTAAATGAAAAGAGCAAAGTTCTGCTTTATTGTCCTTCATTGTTAGCTTTGGAGCTCTGTCAACTTTGGTTTGACTATTGATGGTATTCGAATCAACGTTAGTACTTGTTGAATCATGGTGATTCAAGCCTTACATTTGAAACCTCTGTTTGCACTGTTTTTTTCATCATTATAGCATTGCACACATCCATTTGTGTGTCTCACTCTGATGCAGATATGCTAATATATTTTTTAGTCTTTTGTATGCTTGAGTGTACAGTGCTTGCTGATGGACATGTTCTTAAGTTGCAAAATGTTAACTTCAGTTGCTGGGTCTTACATAATACTAGATGTACAAATATATATCTGCTGTTTTGACCTCTTGGCACTGGCTCCCTATGGTTTTAGAATAAAGTTTCATAAATCTACTACTCACCTTTAAAGGCTCAAATTGTCTAGCTTCTGACTGCATCAGTAATCTCTTATTTCCCTAGACACCTACATGTCATTTGTGCTGTTTGAATGCTGGCACTCAAATAATGCTCTGAGCCCTGGGAGACTTTACATTCTTTTCTGTTACTCTAAAGCTATGAAATGATTTCCAAGTCCATATCATTTTATGTAAAACATTTATTTTTTAAATTTTAAAAATGTTATATACTTTCTCTTAATTTTGTTATATGTGTGGCATTAATGTCTGCTTATATGTGTCTCAGTTGATTTTATCTGTGCTTTGTTTTGTTGTAAAACACTTAAAAGGGTATGTAAAAAAATATTATTATTTTTTATCACTCATGTTAGGGGATTATAGGAGTATGCAAAGTAATGTGCAGTCTCATTGTGTGGAAGACATAGATCAAAATGAAAGGAACTGGAGGAGATAATTCTGGTAAGAAATGTGAAAAGAACTTGAGGGCTGGAGGTCTGCAGGGTTATGCCATTCTTTCATATTTTGCTAGAGATGGATAAATTCATGTCCTAGAGTGTATGTCTTTTGCAGAGCTATGCATTTTAATACTTAGATCTGATGCTAACTTTATTAGATTTGTGGCAGACAAATTTCTAAGCTCCTAAGGTTTAGCTTAGAAGTACAGTTTTAATACAATAATCTAGTAAAGACTATCGCGTCTGTGTGCTTTTATTTTGCAGGTCAGTTCACGTAACAGACTTCACATCAGACAAGTTTAGAATATTATCAGGATCAGATGACTACACTTGCCGATTGTGGGACATACCAAACTCAACAGAACTGATCTCCTACAAGGAACATACTGACTATGTGCGCTGTGGGACAACAAGTAAACTGAACCCAGACCTTTTTATCACAGGTAAGACCAATTCCATTGTAACCACAAGAAAAAGGGGGAAACAAATTTCAAGTAATTCTTGATTCATGCTTAATTTATGCATTTGTGGTTTAAATCTAAAAAACCTAATTCAGTGCAAAGAATTACAAATTCAATATTGTTAATTTAAAGAGGGGAGTTGTGTCAGTTTGCATTGGCTTTAAGGAAACAAGTAAAGGTTAATTCCACACTGAAAAGTAGAAAGTAAAAACATATTTCAGCTGTTAAGCTTTCTTAAGGTGTTAAAGATGGCTTAACCGTCAATGTTTTTTCTTTGTTTTTCCTTTTTGTTTTGTTTTCAAGAATGAACAACCAAAAATAAACAAAACACAAAAATAAATTAGATAATGAGAGCTTACAGACAAAGTAAGTGAAAAGTGGGGCAACATAAGCATATTTTAAAGACATTTGACATTTCACAGATTTTGTGTTAGTAAAAAACTAGCCATATTTCCTCAAAAGTACAGTTTCTTGAAATGAATACAACCCAGTGCGATCTAATGCTAAGTCTGCACTGCTTCTGACACCCATAAGCACTGATTTCTATGAAGCTATTAACTTTCCCATATTCCCTCTGGATTAGTTGTTTATTAGCATACACTGTGATGCCTTCTGTAGTTGGACACAGGACTGTAGTTGTGTTGTGTTGTACTAGTTGCAAAGTATCACGTCTGCCCCATATCAAGCAAGAAATAAAAATCTGGTGTCTTTATTTAGCGCTTGCATGTTATTTGTGAGACTCAAAGAGCTCTGCAAAAAGTCACATCAAGAATGGGCAAGGAAAAAAGTTTTGTAACGCTAAGTTAAAAATACTTGTTACTTTTATAAAATGTCTGAAGTTGATGTGTTACTAATGCATGCTTAAAGGACTTTACTACACTTCAAGAATCTCTGAGTAGTAAAGAAGATATGTGCGATTGCTCAGAAGCAGAGCCTCTTGATTTTTTGTTATAGCTAATGTCTTCCTTGTGTTCTCAGGTTCTTACGATCACACGGTGAAGGTGTTTGATGCACGGACCAACAAGAGTGTCATGACCATGGATCACAGTCAGCCAGTAGAGAGCGTCTTACTCTTCCCCTCTGGGGGCCTGCTGGTATCGGCAGGTAACTATGAAAGTGTGAAATGTACTGCCTTAGAATTTCAGCTGCAGCGCAAGGCACTTGACAGGAAGGCCAGTCTGGTCTTGTCATTTTATTTGAGATTTACCCCTCAAAAGCAATGTACCACAAGTATCAGGGTTCCTTTCAAGAGGAAAGTCTCTGTCTGCGTCCTTTCTTCTGTCTTTGTTTTGCACGAGGGATACAACTCAGTTTCTGATTGCTGTTGGCAAGCTTAAATGTTGGTAAGTTACTGAACTAATGAAAACATGTATCAGATTCTGTATGGTTGATTTTTTCAAACTTGCTCTTAACAAGTCCAGACCATGTTCCATTGGTTCCACTGGTCCAGACCATGACATTTCTCTGGTTATATTCTTAATTGAACAAACTAGAGCGCTGCACAGGCTTCTTTTTTACCTGCTTCATCTTGTCCAAGTTAGTCTTGCTTTAGTACATGATTTCAGTGGAGGGTTAGACGAGACCTGTGTGGCTCACTGACTTTTGGGGGAAGAGTTTTGATGCTATGAAACACATAGCCACCACCTATTATGGAAAGTGATTGTCTGGTAGTCTTGATCAAACTCCATTATGTGCTTCTTGATTAATTAAGTTACTGAAATAAGCAACTCATTTATCGTAATCTCGTAAGAAAATATTATCTGTTTGTAATTGCCTTTTTAAAATTCAGCTCTGGAACCCCAGCCTTTCAATTGAGATGATTATAGCGATGCTGTATTTTATTTGTAGGTGGGCGATATGTGAAGGTCTGGGACATGCTGAAAGGAGGACAGCAGCTTGTCTCATTGAAGAATCATCATAAAACGGTAACCTGCCTGTGCCTGAGCTCCTCAGGACAGAGGCTGCTCTCGGGATCACTGGACAGGTGGGTGTGTATGGGTTGTTGTGGCATTCTTAACTATGTACAGGAAATAAACTTTATTATTTATATCCCATTTTTTATTTGTTGCATTTAGTTTCCATGAACTTTTTTGTGAAGTGACTGCAGTTTTCGTTAACATCCAGCAGATGGTGCAGATGACGCTGCGTTTTCCCCAACTGCATGAGTGTCAGTTTAAAACTGGACATAATAGCAGATACAGAAACCTAAACAAATGTGTTGTGCCTGAATGGACCCGTCACTTCATTCCTGAAATGCAGCATGTACATACATTATTTTTGCAATGTTAATGACCATTTCCTGCGTGTCATTCTAAGGTCCACTCAAAAATGTCTTTGCTGGCTTGTGCTTTGTTTAGTGTTTTATGTCCCTGCTGTTGGGTTGCAAGACACTGTCCTTTGACAAGCAAGAACATTTTTGAAGCCAAGGCGTTCAGTGCAAATCTTATTTTATTTTGTCTGTTGGTTCCACTGCTTAGCTTTATGTAGCTAGTCCATTCAAAATGATTTGCTGCTTTTATTTATTTAAGAGGCCAGACGGTGTTTTTCCTTTAAATTATTTATTTGTATAGTGGTAAAATCAGTTGCTCCTGACATTACGGAATGTGAATTTGAATTTCACATTTACTAGAGTCTTTAGGTTTTGGGCTGTCGGTAATTTGAAAAGTGAACTTTTTGTTAAAAATAAACAATAGATCATCAAAACTCAGTAGAGGATCATTTAAACGTTATTAAGACTTCACATGAACATTTCATAAATCTGTTAAGAATGTTCTGGAGTCAGTAAGACATTACCAAGAGCCAAACCAAAGGGCTTCCTCCTATGAATTTTTGTGTAAATACAGTCCATCAAATTATCCTTAATGCCCATATCTATTAAATAATAATTTTCCTGTTAATTTTAATGAAAGAAACACATTTAATAGACATCAAGTTAAAGTGAAAAAGAAGTAATATTATAATAGCATCATATAGCTGACATTTATGTAATGCTCATTATATAGGGTAAAGAAAAGCATACAGTAAATCTGCTGTAACATATACTGTCGTTTGTGACAAAAATGGTTCTACAGGGAGTATGTGTCCTTTTTTCCAGGCATGTGAAAGTGTACAGCACAGCAACCTACAAAGCAGTGCACAGTTTTGACTACGCTGCTTCCGTTCTTAGCGTCGCCCTGGCAGTAAGTATATGTACCAACTCAAGACAGAAGGGATTTTTATTTTATTTTTTATTTAAAAAGGCCATTGCTCTTCAGATAAGTCTAAATAAAAAAAAAATGCATTGAGAAATTCAATAGCACTCGCATTGGCCATTTTTCTAGATGGTTTTATATTATCTGAATACCATAATCATCCTCCTAACTGAAGAAGGTGGCTTGGCACTCTCTCTGTTCTGTGTTTAAGATTTTGAAATGTTAGTATTTTTAAGTTCACGCAGTTGCCATTTGTATACCAGTGTCTATAGTCGTCTCATGTCACTCTTGGTATTGTACTTGCTCCCAGCCTGAAGATGAAGCGATTGTTGTTGGGATGACCAATGGAGTGTTGAATGTGAAACACAGGAAGCACCCAGAGGAGAAACAGGAAGCAGCCAGTCGGAAGAGGCGACGGCCAACATATCGTTTCTTTGTCAAGGGGAAGAATTACATGCCAAAGCAGGTTCTCTGACAATTGCCTAAAAGTTGACTGAATGGCTTTTCTGAATCCGACTTGTTATTTTGAAAGAAAAGGATATTTTTTAATGGAAGGTGTCCTCACATCTGCATAAGCAGGATCTGTGAACTTTCCTAATTAGAAAATGCTCCCAACTGAAATAAATACACATTGGAATGTGTTTTAAGCTGGTTAGCAACAAAATAATGTCCATTATTACTTGTTTTTAATTTAAAATTAAACAGCAATACATCACCTTTTCACACTACAGTTTGTCCTTTTTCCCCATTCCATAACTGAGTGTTTGTTCATTAAAGAGGTTGTTACTTTAATTGTCTCATTTGTTAGGTTCTTAGTCAAAACGTCTTGTCATCTTTTTTTAGGACGATTTCTTGGTCAGCAAACCAGTCAAAATGCACTTGAAAAAGTATGACCAGCAACTGAAGAGCTTCCAGGTTTCAAAGGCTCTTGACACTGTTTTGGAGGTAAGTGGTCTTACATTTGTCTCATTTGTGTAGGGCAGACCTTAAGAGATCAATGGCAGTATTGAAAAGGAGAACAAGGTCAGATACTGTCTTCTCTGTTGGTTGTGTTTTTTTTACTTTGTTGTATTGTTGTATTGGACTGAGCCATAAAACCAGTTTCCCCCAGGGGGTAATAAAGTGTGAATGGAAATGATTTGTCTCTTTGGATGGAGAAATTAAAGCGAACAAAACAGAATCATTGTGTGGTGTGATGGAAATAATATATTGTGTACAAGGCCACATGAGTCAGATTCTCATGCTTTTCCTGTTGAGCACCATGGACTGCACAGTCAACACTGTGTATAAATACAAATCGCCTACTTTCTGTCTGTTCTGCTTACAAAAAGAATGTGCAGTGTGTTATTAAAATACTTATCAATCATTCAGTAAAGTCTTCAGAAGGCACACAAAATTAAATTATAGGCAGGCCCCTGAATTGTTTACTGAGAAACACTGTGAGTTGTTTATTAAATTGGCACTTGGCAATGATTAACGCACCTCTTGTTTCTGTCTGTGTGTGTTGTGTTCAGCGAAGGGTTCATATGAAGAGACCAGAGGTAACGGTGGCTGTGATTCAGGAGCTGAACCGCAGAGGCACTCTGAAAAATGCCCTCGCAGGCCGAGATGAGAAGAGCCTTACAAACCTACTCAACTTCTTGATCAGGTACAGGTTTTTCAATGGGACAGTGTGAGTGGAGTCATTACAGCATCATACTTCCACCCTTACAGACTATTTTTATCTCTGTGACTCCTTTTGCATCACTCCACTATTTGTAGTATCTGCTCTGCTCAATTCCGACGGATAATACAGCAGTATTCTGCCTCGTTCTAGGCAGGCAGCGTTGTTGTAAATACCGGATACAGCATGTAAGATGGCTTACTGTGGCCATGTACCAGTGAAAGGAGAGGCCATGGTGTCTGTATTCACTTAGTCTTCTTTGTTTCATTTTCTGTTCGATTGCCATCTTCCAGCCTTGCTCATGCTGTTAGACATTATCCCCTAACAGATTGCCTTCCCCTCTTGCATCCAAAAAAGACTAAATGTGAAGTGGACTTTAATGAGAAATGAGAGGAACAGATGTGCCTACTGCTGTTAATGCTGTTAGTGACTGAACAGACAGTCTTTAGTAAACTCTTTCCAATACGTGGTTGTGTGCCATTAACCAAGTGGTGGCACATTATTGTCTGAAGGACACTGGGATTAGGGGAGACTGAGTCAGGGTGTCTTGGGGTTGGAGTGTTGTTGGGGTTGGAGCACCGTCAATCCATGCTAAGAACCTCAGCTGTAGATGTGGTGGAGTGCACCAAATGAAGTGCAATAGAAAAGCACTTATTTGTCTCAAAAGAAGCTATCCACAGTTCTGTGTCCAAACAATAAGTATTGATTCCAAATTCAAAACCGGTACTAAGTCTTTCTCATCATTTATTTGAGTTTTGTTACCATCAGTTCTGTACTCCCTCAACCTATTCAAGTATGGGCCTTTAAAAGTAATGTTTTCTATATGTCATGTTTTATTTTACAGATATATGGTTGATCCAAGGTTTACCCCAGTTTTAGTGGATGCCGCAGAAATGGTTTTGGGTGAGTTTTTCACATGGTCTTTATTTGTACTATTAAAATTTAATGATTTGTTTCAGTTTCTGTACATGAGGTGTTTGTAATATTGATGCTGCTCCCTTGATAAAGATGTGGTTCACTGTAAATCTTTCATGCAGATGGATGCAATTTGTTAACCCCTTCAGGGAAGGCACCATCTCCAGAGCTTTATAATTTGTCTTATTTAAGTAAGACTATTATTATTTAAAATAATGGGCATATTACGTGAAGTACAGAGACTGTTAAAATCTTACTATGCAGTTTCAGGCATTAAAACATTGTTAGTGTGTTTTTATTTTTATTCAGCTATACGTTTTCAAAAAGGGGAAACTTGCTTCAGCTTTACTAAAATACTTATCTTTTAATTCTTGTAAAATTGTTAATATTGCATACATTGCATACTCAGTTTAGTCCTCATTATCTTATATTGTGCACTACCTTTTCCATGTACATCCATATGGATGTGTATTTACAGTAAACGATATTCACGTACAACATGCGTACAACAACATAGACGCTTGCCTGATTTCAACCAATATGATTAGAACAAACTGTGCCCTTATTATACTTAATAGAATATTGTCTTACAAGAAATGTACTTAAAGAATGTATACATCTATAAATGTATGTAAATATATAAATATATATTATAAATATATAAAGAACATATATTATCTACTGAATTATAATAATTTCACACCTTGCATCTGATGGTGCAATATATGACGACAAATGAAGACATTAAAAATAAAAGGCTGGAAAATCAGAATATATAAGTAAATCGTAATTACTTTTTTAAGAAAGACAGTATTAAAAGAAACAAGGGCATGGGAGTGATCACAACACTTCAGAATCTCTGTTTTTTTCTAGTTCTTACAGCAGCCTGTTGTAAAGTTGGGAAAACTGCATTGGAATGAAAAGAAATGTGTATCAGCTCAAAGAGAAATGTATGTAGAAAGAAAGATGTAGGCATAAGGTTAAGAAAACAAGTGGTGAGATTTAGTTGAAGTATTAAACCAGCCACCTCTGATGGAGTGTTTTTTTCAAACCTTGAAAGTGAAATCTTTAAAGAGAGGAATGTTCAACAGGCTCCAATGATGTTGCTTGTGTTTTCAGAAACATATTTATAACCTAATGAGAGAAATTCTAAGCTTCAAACATGAAGAAATTTCACATTTCATTCCTGTTGTTCCTTTAATATCATGAGCAGATTTAGAAGGATACTGACACAAGCTATTTATGGTCTAAAATATTTTGGATTATGCGTTTCAGCTACAAATTAGCTTGGAGTAGTGTGCATTTCTGGCATTCCTTAAAGCAGCTTCATATCATGGCTCGATAAAAAGCACAATCTCCACATTGTTTGGAAATTTCCATTTTGTATCAGCACCTTATTTCTTCTAATCACATAGAACGTTTTTGAATCTCACCTTGAAGAAAGACATTTCATGTTCTGATGAACTCTAGTTAGCATGAAAAAGCGTGTAATTGCAGTCCATGAACCTGACAGTGATGTTCTAGAATGTAAATCACAATTTTTCAGAACAAGCACATTAATCCATTGACTACCAAAAGTCTTCAGTGTTGCATTGGAAGGTGCATTTAGAAGCATTGGGATTGTAATTTAGTCATTTAAAAAAGTAATTAAACATGGATGTATTGTCCACTAAAATTACAGAGTAGTACTGGTCAAGGATCTTATGATGTCTGGCAAATGTTTCTGTGGTTCTCTGACCACTATGTAAATCTTTGCAAAGATGTGTTAATTTTGAGCAAACACTCCTGGGCAGTAACTTCTCTTCACAGCTTTCAGCTGTCCAATTAATGGCAGGCACTGTATAGTCTATGTTTCTCATTTTATGAGATTGTAAACGGTTGTTTCTTGCACATCAAAAAGTCTTACAATGTGCAGAACCGAAGAACCTGCTAGTAGATGTGCAAGGATTAGATTCCTTACAGCTTCCACTAACCGACATTGTGATGATGCAACTAGACTAGTCTGTAGACTAGTAATGATTCATGAAGGAAAGCAAATGCTGTTTCCATAATCTTTGCTTGGATTATGTTTTTCGACTGTGGAGAGTTGTTCTTCACGTGTTTAAGTATCTTAAAAGTATTGCTGTGGTTTATTTTCTGTACTGGCTGAAATGGATAACACTAATAATTTAAAGACTTTAGGAGTTTAAAATACTATTGATTTTAATGAGCTCTTGAAAGATAAATTTGTAAAAAGTGAACTCTCAATTGCCTGTTTTGATATTAGATTCCTCTGCTGTTCCAATGCATCTTAATTTCTTCAAAATAAATATGTAAGTCAGTTCATTCAATGATAGCTTTGTCTTTTTCACAAAAGATGTAGAGGATGCACTAAAATGTTTTCGTATTAGTGCTTGGTGCAAGATGTATTGGTCTTGATTGACATTTCAGGATTTAAATACTGCTGGTCGAAAACTGCCAATCTTAAATGCTGACAATCAAAATGTTTTTTTGTATTGTGTTTAGAAAGTGTATATTTACCTATGGAGTTTTTAGTAGCGTGTATAATGTGTGATCGGTGGCTCTGTGGCTAAGGATCTGCGCCTGTGGCTGGAAGGTTGTTGGTTCAAATCCTGCAGCCGGCAGAGAAACACTACTCCGTTGGGCTCCTGAGCAAGGCCCTTAACCCCAGCTGCTTCAGGGGCGCTGTACAATGGCTGACCCGGTGCTCTGACCCCAAGCTTCTCTCCCTGTCTGTGTGTCTCATGGAGGGAAAGCTGGGGTATGCGAAAAGATGAATTCCTAATGCAAGAAATTGTATATTACTAATCAAGTGATCTTATCTTATCAAGGTACCTCGATGTACTTGTGGTGCTTCTGAAGGACCAGTGTAGATTTAGAACTAGTCTAGAAATTTTGTAAGGTCCAGTTTTAACCTCCCTTTTTTCCCTGTTTGCTTAGAAATTTACAGGCATGTTGTGGGGCAGTCAGCACTGATAGACAAACAGTTCGTGAGGCTGCAGGAGACAATAGAGAAAGAGATTGACTACCAGGAGGAACTGGTGGAAGTCCTGGGAATGATTGACACCCTCGTTGCAGCAACAACCACCAGGAAAGAGGCAGCAACCTCCGGAATAAGAGCCGGGAACGTTCTGCATGGAGTGGAAAACAGTGGAAAGGTGGCGGCAGTTTGAAATCCAGAAGAAAACAATTACAGTTGAGTCTGCAGATACAAAATGATCCCCAACTGGACAATGCATCAGCTCCAGCCATTGCACTTAGTGGTTTTCTGGAGGTTTGCAGAGTTTCTCAGAATCATCCCATGCAAAATATCTTAATCTTGAACAGTATGGAAGAAGGTAGCACATGCTGATCATGATGATACATCTTTAAATACTTTAAAGATTGGTTCTTTGAAGTGAACCCTCCCTGTAGTCAAAACCAAGAATTAAAGGGCTGGATTTTGAATGAAAGATCTGCCTAGACCTTTATCAAACACTGGGAATAATGAAGAACTGTCCCATGTTTTTATACCTTGGAATTTTCTGCAGCCCAAATACACTTGATCAAACATTTGTCCACCCAAAGTCTAGCTTCTACAGTGCCTTTCAGGTTTAGTGTGCATTCCGTTACAGAATGCAAATGTCTGTCTTCCATAAAATGTTTGTGAAAGTAAAGGTTTATATTAAAATTTCAAATAAATTTGTGTTGTGTTTTTAAGACTTTCGTTTCTTAACATAGGTAAGGTGTTGTACATAACAGCACACAAAAGGGGTGGTGTCATGATGTGCTGAGATGGAGATATTCTTAGTTTACATATCTTAAAGTGGGGGCAAAACCTGGTCTTGGAGAGCCACAGTCCAGTCGGTCTTGTAGATTGCACTTAA
Source organism: Atractosteus spatula (assembly GCF_055471065.1). Lineage (NCBI taxonomy): Eukaryota > Metazoa > Chordata > Actinopteri > Semionotiformes > Lepisosteidae > Atractosteus > Atractosteus spatula. Next base: position 52,892,003 of record NC_142708.1, on the reverse strand, counting down.
GGTATATCATCAATATCATAACACATGATGTTTGATTAATCAGTTAACCTAACAGGGTGTGCATTCTGCAATGGTGTCCTGCCTTCTACCTTAAGTTTCCACATTAGGCTCCAGATTGATTCAGTTCTTATCAAGAATATGACGAATTCTGGATATGTATAAATATCTCACCTGTACAGAAAATAATTTATTTCTGAAGTCTGCATGTTGAAATGCACCAGTTCTTGATTACGGTAGTTTTTGTGAGTTTCATATACAGTACAAAGTATCATTTTACTGTATATTCTGTCAAAAGTCCTCTATTTTATTAGAAAGGTTATATTCATGTTGTTTCTAAGAGGAGACAAGTAGGTTTGAATTTCCTTTACTTGGGTTCCTGTGAATCATGGAGTATAGAACTGTTAGTCACGATAAATGTCATGGGAAAAAAGGCCTGGGCATTAGAACAATACATAAAAAGATTCAATATGAGGAATGTGAAAAGGGTTTTGAACAGTTGTTGAGTAACAATACAACTGACCAACAGATTCAGGTAAAACTGTTGAATCCACATATTTCCTGCAGTCTGTGAATTTGTGTTTGTTTTACAAAGATTGGAATATCAAGCACAAAAATTGGAAGGTTTTGGTAGTACAATTGCAGGTCAACAAGTTAATATTTCACTATATTAACTTGTATAGCATTGTTTCTGAAACTATCTTTTTATTTTCTATTGTCGAACGGTGAAGTGAAATTTGTCAGTATAGTTGTGTACTAATGAAATTTGTATTTCAGACTGGAAGATTAATATGGGATAGAATTATAGAATTTAAGCATTTATTTCTCGGTAATATTTTGTGTACATATTTATCATTTTAGAACAATCAAGCTGTGTTCAGTTCCCTTCAGATTTTTTTTGTGATTATGACTTCTGTAGAAGAATTAACTTGTCTATCAGTATTTAAGAATGAAACATCACAAAAACATGATTTAACATGTAAAACGTAGAATAAGCAGGGGGCTGAAAATTGTCAGATAAATGAGTACAATGCAATTATGGCACACATAAAAATACATTCTGCTGACGTAAATGGTCTTTTCATTGTTAACTACAGTGGAAATGTTATATTTCTCCAGCAGATGTCAATGTTGTACTCGGAATGAATGATTCACTTTTTAAGATTGGATTCCCTGCAGTGCAAATGCATTCTCATATTGCCAGGTTAATACGCTTAGTTTTTTCAAGCCCTCCAGAAAAATATTGAGTGCAGTCAAGCCACAGGGGCCTAAGTGGTTTAGAAGGTGAGGTCAGAGCTGGTATCTTCTGCTATTAATACTAATGTGATGAAAAATATGCATCTTAAAAACAGTTTTAAAATTATTCACTTAAATGCTATTTAATCTTTCAAAGCCCATATGTTTCCAAGGAGACCAGGTATGTGTGTTCAATATACAAGTACATAATACATAGAGTAGAGTTGGGGTGCTGATCTATGACAGACACTCATAAACCAGGACAATCTCTGGTCAGCAGGTTAAATACCAGGGAAGACTGAAACTATACAAACTTATTACAACAAGCTCTATACCCTCCAAATTATGCGTATTTCTAAACACTTTATCAAAGATTGTCAATCACGTTTATTAGACAACTGGTAAACTGTCAAATTTGATTGGATAAAATATTAATGTTAATATCCCTTTTTAAAAAATACTAATTGTAATAAAAGAAGCCTTTGAGTCAAATGTTAGGTTAAGAGAGGACGATAACAGGATTTACAGCACATCTGCTCTTGAAGCTTTTAAGAGACAAACTACCCTGCTGTTGTATTGCCACTTGCAGCGCTGTAAGAACTGCTTTCTTTTCAAATTTTGATGATGCTTCAATTATTTTAACAGGCAATCATGCTCATTCTGACAGCAACTGAACACATCTGAGAAACACTCTAGTATTGAACAGTGGAAGACGGCCAAATAAGAGAGGAATAATTATTCAAGACTTTTTATAGAGAAAAGATATCAATCACTCAAATACTAATCTTTCTCCAGTAACATTGTCAGTGAAAATAGTGTTGAGAATTTGTGAATTTAATTCAGCCCTGTACATGTTTTATAATTTGTTCGCTGTTAACATAGGTATATAATGCACTGAATACAATACACCGCAATATGAGTCACCATTTTCAGTGCAGCACAATTTGAAATAATAGCAACTTTTTATGCTGCTGTGAAGAACCGGTGACTCATGTGTCTATTCATGCAACTTAATGCTTATGGTAGTTAGGAGAAATCTGACAGGACTGATTCTTACACTGCAGGCTTAGACTGAGACCATTAAACATAAGCTTGGGGAGGATGTGCAAAATAGATAAGAGAGGAATTTTGAATACTTCTAGGGGTGAAATCTTCATGGTTGGCAATATAGGAAACGTAGAAGTGTGAAGGAGTGACTGACCTTGGTCACAGGTGAAAAGATCTGAAGAAAGCGTTCTCATGGCATACATTTAATTTTTATGCAATTTGTCATACTCAAAAATAAGATCTATACAGTTGTATAAACCTAAAAAGTCCTACAGAAACTATAGTTTGAAGATGTTAGTGTTGTCAAAACCTTACAACCAAAGAGGGTTGTCTGTAATCTCTCCAAGTGTAAGAAAGGCACCTGCACAAGAAAGTGAAGCATGATGCCTGATGATTTGGTTAAAATGGTTAAAGATTTGTTTGAAAAGAAAGCATGGATTTCGTACATTTTAATTCTACTCATTTTATCTTTTTTTAATACTTGACACCAGTAATTTATTAAAACTGCTCAATCTCAGGAACATGCAGCAAAAAGTGAAGACACATCTGGACAGTGAAGTGAAATATGTTGTTCTTGCTGTGTACAAATGAAATCTGTATTTAAGATCAGATGATTAACATGAGGCAAAAGTGTTGATTTTCAACCTTTGGTTTCTGGGTATCATTTTGCATACACGTTTAGCTACGTTAGAACAATGTCATTTGACATTTAACTTAAAGTTGTCCCGCACAACGTCACAGTGGTTAGCATTGCTGCCTCTCAGGGCTGGACCCTGGGTTCAATTTTAGATCTGGGGTGCTGTCTGGAGTTTGTTTGTTCTCCCTGTGTTCACTTGAGGTTCCTCCATGTTTACCAGTTTCCTTCCACAGTCCAAAGACATACTGGCAGGTTAATATGCTGGGTAAATTGGTCCTGAGTTGGTGACTTTGTGTCTTTCTTTGCGCAGTGCAATAGTCTGCGAGGGCACATAGTCCAGGGTGTACCCCAGCTTGCACCTGTTGCTTGCCAGGATAGGTTCCAGCTCCCTTGCATCCCTGAATTTGAAAACATGGTTAAAAAATAGATGGTTGGATAACTTAAAGTAAATTAACCTGTGTAATTTGGTTAAGCGTAAGTGTAAAGTTGCATACCACTTATATGCAAGGACTGCTTCAGATCAACATCACTGGACTCTGGATATGTTGCTTTGAGATGCTTCGCCAAGCCTGCAGCCACTTTCAGTTGTTGATTGTGCAGTTTTCTGACTTTAGTTTCCTCTTCAACATGTAAAATGCATGCTCAATCGGATCATATCAGGAGATTGGCTTGTCCAGTTCAAAAACACATGCTCTTAGTGGCATGTTCTCAAAATTAACTAAATATGCTAAAACAATATTAAGCTACTTGAAATATCACTAGGCAACCTTTTATGGGTTGTTCAGTGTGAGAGGGCAGTTAGAAAAGCTACTGCTGCAGTAGTGAGTACTGTTTTAGCCCTGAAGCTACTGTACATTCATAGTGCAGTGGTTAATGAGGAATTCTTTATAAAGGCTTCAATTGCAGTCATTTCATAAAGCTCTTATCAGACTTTTAATTTCATTGGTTCATTTCCTTTTTTTTAGTGAATTAGCTAAACAAATGGCCAGTTTATATTATAACTGTCAAAATACAGTATGTTACTGTACGTAAGTGTTTATTCTCCAAAGATATAACAAGTGGTATTAATAATACACACATTATTAACAGGCTACAGCAAACGTGCTAGGTGAGAGGTGTTTTAAAGGAACAATAACAACTAAAGGAAGAGATATTGAAAGGAAAGAGAAGAAAAGAAGGTACGACAAGTTGCTTGCTATTTTTGTAACTGTTGACAAAATGGGCTCTCGGCATGCAGGCATCGCAATTACTTTGATGCAGAATTCCCCAAATAGTGCGAACAAGATAAGGACCCGATAAAATGACACATTAGCAATGAAATAATACTTGTAATCCAGTGTGAAAAGTACTTCAGCAAGTCAAGTCATCCCCATCCTTGTCTTAATTCAAACCTATTTCTATGCAAATGCATAAGATTTAAGAACAGGAAACACTGCAAATGAGAATTAGCCATTCATTTTACATGTTTGACAGTATAGATTCAAAGATGTCACCTAGCCTTTTTCTTTTTAAGAATTCCAGGGAATCCTTCCACCATATTCTTCACGACAACAATTCTTTGTATAAGTAAATGTCTTTTGCTCTATAACCTAGATGCACATCCTCTTTTCCTCCACTTGTAGCTTTGGGTTTTTTGTGAAACAGTTCTCTGGTTTGCAATTGCCAATGCCTTTTAGCATTTCAAATACCAGTTTCAGGTTCCCTGCAATCCACTCTGTTCACACTAAATCCACTCTTTTCACACTAAACTCATTGGTGAAGCTCTAGGTATTGCAACTGGTGCAGTCCTTACCATACACTCACAGCCCCCTACATATCTAAGTATCACCCTGCGGTCCATGTGGGTCCTAATGCCCCAGTATAGTGATGGAGACACTATATTGTAAACAGGCGCCGTCCTTCGGATGAGACATAAAACCGATCCTGGCTCTCTGTGGTCATGGCCTCCTAATAATCCCCATCTATGAATTGGCTTCATTACTCTGTTCTCCTCCCCACTAATAGCTGGTGAGCGTTCTGGCGCACTATGGCTGCAGTTGCATCAACCAGGTGGATGCTGCACATTGGTGGTGGTGGAGGGGAGTCCCCATTACCTGTAAAGCGCTTTGAGTGGAGTGTCCAGAAAAGCACTATATAAGTGTAAGCAATTATTATTATTATTATTATTATTATTATTATAAGTATGAGCACATTTGCAAAACATGGCATCACACATAGAGATTTAAACACCCTATGTTTTAGAAAAAGTCAATGTTTTTCTAATGATTGTGATTCACTTGTATCTATACTACTGGTACTGAAAGTACTGTTTCTAAGTTACAGAACTTTCTAAAAGTTCTCACATATAATTTGCTTCATGACAAAAGAATTTCGTTTAGGCCAGGTTAAGATCTGGGGTTAGGAGCATGGATATCAAATATAATTTAACCCCTTTTCACCTTATTTAATTGACAAAATTTACATGAAAGACTACAGAGCAAAAGTCTGTGGGAAATATATTGATTGTTGTATTTAAATATGCTAGTTAGACAGTATGATTCTATGTGGAAAACGACAGGAAGTACAAAATCAAATGTTGGTAATTTTTTAGACAATAATTATCAAGAGGTCATCACCACACTACCCAATGTATTAACCAAGTCAGTAAAGCATTAAGGTCCTCTCAAAAGAAATGAGAGAGGTGTGATGCAGCAACAAAATGCACTAAAATAGAGATTTCTGGGCCACACCAAAAAAAAGATGGAGCATGAAGCCTACATTAACTCTAGCTCGCCACTGAGTGAGTATTATGGTGATATAGCACACATCAGTCCTGTGGAGACTGGGGAGGAAATGTTACAGTACTGAGCAGTGATGAGGAATTCACCCACCAGTATTCTGCAGCAACTCCACAGGCAGAGAAGTGGAGTCAGGTAATGTTTATTTTGACAGACAGAGGATATTTTACTGGAAATATAACCTACGGACAAGTGGTTCAGCACATCAAAGGGCTCTTGTAAGCTCCTGGGCCTCTCCTGAGAGACATTCCCTAGACAATTGCTGTCTTGCCCAGACAGGTGAGTAGGCTATTTTATTTTATAATGGTGCTGCTAGTGTGCGGTGTCAATGTAAAAGAGGGGGAGAACAAGAGGGAGCCTTAAAATCTTTGCACAGGGACCCACACTAGTCAGGTTCTGCCGCTGCCGAAGTTTGTTCAGTGTGTTGTTGTATTACATTCATTCCAAAGCAGAAATGCCCTTTCAGTAACTGGATGATCAAAACTGCTATCAAAAATCTAAGTAAAATCTTAACAGTCATGACTAAATGGAATGAAGAAAGACAAAAACAGTAGAGATAAGAAGTGAAACATTCCCTACACAATACTAAATTGAATATTTCATGACACAATTGAATAAGCAAGTTTACACACATACTGTAGAAATGCCAAAACTATATGCAGAGGGTCTAGAACAAAATCAGAGCATACAAGAGCCTCGTCAGTGAGATGGCTGTTGGAGACTGAGAAGAATATATGTAGATTGATTAGCGCATTCAACATGGAGGAGATAGAGGAGAGACCAACAAGTTTACACAACCACTAGTAAAACTGTACAACACAGTTTGGCACAGCACACTACCATAATCTGAGGAGGCTAGGCTGTCCCAAAATGTATTGTATGGTCTTAACATCCTTTTATGTCAATTTTACACCTTTCTTCACGACACAATTCTCCACTAATGTTATAGTATGTTGGCCTACTGTATTATTCTTGCTTCTCCACATTGTTTAGCTGAAGATGTTGATAAAATGTCTTTAATACACTGAGCATCCAAAACATCATCACCCTATTCATGAAACTATTGTTTTAGAAAGGAGACATAGATTAAATGTTTTAGTATCATTTTAATTATTTGATCATTCATGACTAACTGTAATGTTACAGTTGAATAACTGTTGCATAAGCACTAAATCACCTCATTAGGGACACAGTAAATTAAGAGATAATGAGACCATTTAACTTGTTCAATATCAAGCCAAGGGAAGATCATGAATGAAAAACACAGAAAGGAACCAAAATGTTGCTGTATATGAAGAGAACAATGCCCTTGTGCCCTTGGTAAACTGGAGATTGAATGAAGTCAACCCACAGTCTGAGGTGTCTGCACCCAGTAATTTCTTATCTGGAAAACGTTACAGCCACATACAGCCTCGGAATGATAGGTCATAATTTGGGAGAACATGAGTCATGACACCTTCCATAAGCAACATATCATCATCCAAAAGTGAATGTCTGTGCAGTTGTGACTAGTTGGCGCAGAAGTCCTCATTATTCCACCAGGACAACACATTTCTCTTCCTTGAGAGATGAGAATATGACAGGTTTGCCACAGATGCCATACTCACCAAACTTGAACATTTGAAAGATGAGCTACAGTACAATGACAAATGGCACCTAGGGCTCAGAGAGCAGTTAACAGGGCTGTGTTCATCCGGGCACTAGGAGAAGAATAGAAAAGAGTCCCACAAGAAAGCTTCTTCAAGCTGGTGCAAAATATGCGTCACAGAAGGACAGCATGTATTGTTTCCAACAGTTGCCACACATGCTACTAGCCTGGGATCTTCAAAGTAGACCTCCTGATGATTATAATGTTAATCAGCATAAAATGGCTATTTCATGTCTGTTCAGTAAAATGCCATTGCATCTGCTATAGAAAACGTTTTAATTTGTTGCAGTTGTGTGTGATAAGTTTCTGTTGATGCTCTTACTGTATAATAATAAGTTCCTTTATGAAGACCAAGCCTCAGATGTTGTATCAAGAATCACCTGTATTTTACCTGTATTTTTATTCTCTAAGACTAACTAAGGTTAAACCTGTTTGCTTACTTGTTACCTACACAGCTGACAGGCTAACTCACTACACCACAAGCCAGATCATCAGTGTTAATCAGAGAGAAGTCTAAAATAGATCTTTGTGGTACTGCACAAATGACATTATCCGGGTTTGGATTCTTTACTTTATGTTTACCCTCTGTTTTCTATTCATCATACATTCACATATAGTAGCTCTAATAGGTCCACAAAAGTTACATATTTTCCAGGTTTTATCTAAAAGAAATAAAAAAGGCCTCATAATTGTATGCATTTTTTTTTCTGTTACTAAACGAATCAAATACGAGGCCCAGGAACATTAAAATACAGTAAGTTCAGTGTAACTTGCATGCATTATTTCCTCACTAGAAGAAAGAATAACTACCCTCCCACTGACCATATGCATCAGGCCCTGTATGACCATTAAACCAAGCTAGCCCATAAGGATCAGTTTCTTTCTCTTGTTTATTTTAATGTAGCATTTAACTTTCTTTGATTATGGTAACAACATTGTTTATTTTCAAAAAATGTTTGACATCACAATTTTTTTAGAGGAGCATAAAAAATAGAAATACTCAGATACTGTATGCCATTTTGGGTTCTGTGCTTGGGTTATTCCTTTCAAAGAAGCAGGAAAGGGTGGTTGCATAATGAACCATTCTGTTGTTTCCTGTCTTGCAGCAGTTTCTGTGGATATTTGGCCTTTTATAGGTATGTGAGCAGTGGATGGCAAGATATATTGCCAACCTGTGTTTTCAATGAATATTTTAAAAGCTCTTCTCAGTCGCATAGCAGGGTTTAAGAAAGCTTAACACCGAGAACAACTGTTAAATCCATCATCTGAGCAGTGCAGAGAAAGCAGTAAATATCAAGTTAGAGGTTTCAACACTGTCTAGGCATTTGTTTGAAAGCCATGACTTACAGCAGGGCAGATATGTAATTCTAATATATTAACAGGGAGACATGAAGGTTTTATAATGACTATGTTGTTTTTTCTTTTAAATATTTAAAAGAATATTTTATCTATAGGATATAAACTCCCTAGAACTCAAATGTTCTAGTGTACATCTGTAAGAAACATACATCTAAAAAAGACTGTTTCAAACACAACTTATTTTTTTATTAATTATGCTTCTTTAAAATTGCAGTAAGATAATATAGGCATACATATTAACATTATATAATTGTCTCACTAGTACACATACATTGCCTTTTTCAAAATGATCTTCATGATTGTCTCAATTTAAGGGAGAAAAAATAAAATTATACCTACAAGTCTGAATTTAAACTGTTGGATTGTTTTCTCTTTAAAAGTGACACACGCTAGGATTACTTTGAATGTGATGTTATACTGTTTTGTTGGTCACACTTCACTTTTATATTTGGAAATTACACTTTATAAATGTATCATTTATTATTTATAATAAACAAGCTGATAGTGCCTTTACAAAGTATTATATGAAACAAACTATCTTTTGCAAAAAACCCTAGTTTTAGTGATTTCTGATTATCATATTTTTTGTTAGTAACACTACATCCCTATCTACAGTTGTAGCTGGTTTTTATCATAATCGTTCCGCTGTATTAATACTTTAGTGATAAATTCCATTCATGAAGCAATTATAAAGGGCATTTGTAATCCCTAGTCTCTAGTGTTACAACTTAATTTAACCAAACATCCTTCTAATGAAGAGGAGCAGCTGACTCATCTCAGAATATGAAATGCTGAAGCTCTTCATACAGCGAAATAATGTCCTCTTATGAACAAGCCGACATCCTTAAAGCAGTACAATTACTTCATTACTAATCTTGTAATCAATGCTTGGAACGTACTGTTGTTATCATTCTGTATGATTCCCAGTTTTGTCTTCTCTTTTTTTGTATTGTCTTTTGATATTTCAAATGTTTTGACAAAAGCAATGAAACATCTGATAAAACATATCTCTTGCAGTTTGTTGCAGAGGGAAAGAGATTTGTGCCAATCTGTGATTATGTAACAATTATTTAATTCCTCCATCTTTCTCTTGTCATACAGTTCCCATAAGTCTTTTCAGAAAAACTTTTTCTGCAACACTTGTCTGTTAGTGTTTGACATAAATTGTAGACACCAAAGGATATCGGACTAGCCAAGAAACTAAATTTCAGGAACACGGTGAAGATATAATCTAATTCTCTTAATTTAGGGTCAATTTAAGATTCAGAAGTAATAACTAATGTTGTGTATACATTAACCCACACAAAACATTCTGTAGTCAGTGTTGCTGTAACATAATGTAACTTCTTTCAAGCACTTCCAGTTTTCTGAGTTTGTGATTTGTTAAATAGGCATAACGTGTTATTTCAAAGTGATGGATAAACAGAGTTGAGTTTATTTATAGTGTATACAACATATACGATTTTAACTGAGAAGCCTAAGGACCATGATACTGAGGAAGTCACAAAACTGAACATACAGTACAAAGCTTAGGTAGTGGGAGATACAGTATACAGTATGACAACATCTATTCTTCCATCCAGTGTCTACCTACTTCCTCAAATTTAGGGCTGAAGTGTAGCCAGAACCTAACCCGGCAAACAATGGGTGCAAGTTCGGACAGTAGTACAACATGTTCTCACCTAAATTAATTTGCAGATACTGTATGGTATGTTGCAAAAGCATGAGAATAGATTCATGGATACATACATAATTTAAAAAAATATGAAAAATAGAACTAACAAAATGAGAAAATTAAGTATTATCCTTAAGCCTCTACATTTGTTATTTAATGGTTACTGTACCACAGAAACATTCAGAAGAAAATCTACTGTTTTCTTTGAAAGGGTAATCTAATACCTCAGAAATGACTGTGGAAAGCTTACCTGTCAGCTTTCATTTCAGCTTCTAGTAAAGAAATACAATTGGGAATAAACTGTACCCTGTTGAAGAAAGGTGGAATTCCACCAAACTGTTGCTCAACTTTAGTTTACTGGGGAAACAGCTTTCCTTACATGATCAAAAGATTTCTCCTGTGAAACACAGCTTTGAAGCAGTGTTTGGATGCAGGGGTCTAACAGAAATGCTCGCAGAAGGTAATATAAACACTAGAAAGAATCTCATAAGTTAAAAGGGAGTAAATGGGGAGTAAAAAATATTTTGTTATTAATAAGAGACAGAATCAGGCTTAGCAAGTTTATAATTTTCTCAGTACAAATATATGAACACGATCAATATGTTTAAAACTTTAAAAATAAACAAAAGTCCATGGTGACATATACTGTACAATGCAGAAAGAAGCTTTTTTACATCATTTTGTATGTTTAAGTTGTTGGCACAGGATCAATTGAGATTCGTTTTTTAAAATTTTGTAAGTTTGGTAAATATGAGAAACAAATATAGAAATAAACAACACAAGCACTAACATCATCCTCAACGACTTTAATTAATAAACCAATAGTACTTACAGTATTTATTTTTATGAAGAAAGACTTTTTAGATGTAAATTTAGAGGTATTTAAGCAATAGGTTACTTTGGGGGGGATACCCAAGATTCCTTACAATATAAATAAAAAATGTCAAGCAACATCCTTATAATCAACCTGTTGTTCTTTGAATTTCACTTTACAGCTTCTTTTACTCTGGTGTTTTTTGCTGCTAAGATTAAGAAAAATATTATGAACAATAAAATTCAAGAACATGAATCTCCTTTAAAAAAACAACTCCAACATCCATGAAGTTACTTTTATAACAATATTAATTATAATTATAATTGTTAATTAATTATATTCTGTTCAACATGCTGTGTGCTGTAGCTATAGCCAAACAAAATTTGCTGACAAGACTTTATGGAAATTAAATGACTTTTCATTGTGTAGTGTAGTTTCCCTGTTTTAACAAATACCGTATGTAGGTATAAAAATACAGTGTATCAGAATCAAACTTTTTATTAAAAACTGTTTCTTCAAATCTCACTGTCAAAGGGCTCTCTCATTTTATGTTTTCTTTTAAAAACAACGAATGGTGTTCTAGGATTTACTTTTACTTAAAAGATGTTGCTAACACATTTTTGTTGTGTGTAGTGTACAGGTGTGCACTGACATCATTTTTTTTCTGATTGTTGTTTCATTTCATTGCAGTCTTCTTGGAACTATTTCTTTAAAAGTTTCTGTTGTTTCATGTGTGGAGTTGGATTATATTTGAAAAATATGAAGTAAACTTAATACAAAACCATTTGAAACCTTATATTCATAATAGTGGAGAAATATTAGGGTTAGGTTTTTAGTTGAAGTCTGCTTAACAGTACAGACAAATTTAAGTTTATTTATGTAAAATAATTCAGTCTTTCTAAGCCATTTGCCTGTCAAGCCATATGCCATATGTTAGTATAACCTGTAAGAAATCTGAAAGTAAAGGTCCTTAACACTCCTCAGAATGATGATGGATTAGCTAAATTTCCAGTTGCTACAATATCTAAACTACTTCTTTTCAATTTAAGCAAACATGAAATTGTATCATTTCCTTTACACATGTACTATGTATTACGATTTTCTGATTTTAAAAAATTGTGAGCCATAATTTAGAAAATGTGTCTAATATGGGGTTTTGCATACATTGCTTTAGTGAGGCACAGCACCTGGAATTTCTCATGCAAAGACTGTGTCCAGTTCAAAGAACCAGTTAAAAGAAAAATAAATTTAGTAAAATGTATGAAGAAGGCCTTCAATATTTACTTAACTACAAGACTTTAGAACATCTTTCATTATATCAGACTTAAGGATTTCCAAAATATCATTATCATGATAGCCAGAAAGCTCTATTCCAAACCAGGAGCAAAAAACCTTTAAACACACACTTAAAACTGTGGGTGTTTTGGACTATACGTCATTCAGAACAAACAGAGGTTAATTCTATGCTGGGAAGTAAAAAGAGAAAATGAAAAAAAACACTATATTTTGGCTGGGGAGCTTTCTTCAAATGTACAAAATCAAATATTAAATTAAGAAGTCATGTTTATTTTGAATGAATCTTTTCCTTTTTGATGGGTATTTTCTGCATTAGCATAAACTATAATCTTTACAATAGTTTAGCCTGCCAACGATTAAAGGTTTTAAAATAAGCTGGCGTGGTTGATGCCAAACTAGTTGTTTTTCAATGTATGCCTTTTGGAAGAATTAGTTTTACATTTCAGAGCCCTCGGAATTAGTTTTACATTTCAGAGCCACCAGAAGCCACCAAAAGCTGGAAGCCTCAAGCACTTGTAACAGTTTTTCTTTTCTTCATTAGGTTGTTTAGGCAGTTGGCTTTGATTTTGGAAAGCATCATCCTTAGCTAAACAGTTTTCAGATGGAAACAAGATAGAAAGAAATGCATTACTGTGTAAACCAAAGCTGCTTCATCAAAAGAACTTTCAAAATCTTGTTGGGAATGAATGAAGTGATTGATTTGAAATTTGGCTCCCTTCAAATTTGAAAAGAATAAGCTGGAATAAAACATTTTTAAATCGAATTGTCCATTGCCAGCTAATTATAACTGATCAAAACATAGCCCCAACTTCACACTGCTTCCATTTAAAAACTGTTTATCTAATCAAAACCAACCTTATCAGGCATCATCCCTGGAAAAACAGATATGAAAAAAATGTCTGTGTAAATCAAGCTTATCTGCCGTTCTCACCTGTTTTTGTCTTCTTAAATTTCAAACTTCTGTCCAATTACCTCTATACCTGGCCTACAGTATATTGCTTATAGCACAGTTGAACTAGGAAATTAAGCTTTAATTGAGCTAACCAAGATGGTTATCTGATTGATTGGCTTTCTTTATTGATCAATATTTATTTTATTAAATATTGTTTTATTAAATATATAATGTCATATGTTTTTTTTCAAACACCGTACAACAAATAAACAAGACTATAATATTTCTTATACCCTGTATAAAATCCCATCAACTCTCTAAGAAGTACTCTATTCAATGTTTCTGCATAGTGACTGCTAACATTTGGACAAACAACTTTAACAAAACCCCCACAGTGCTTGCTTAACCATTCCGTCATTGACAACACAGAATCTAGCAGTCACAAATCTCCATAAATGATATCCAGATATACCAGGAGAGGGAATATGGAGGCCTCCAGTACAGCACCGGCAAGTTTTTAGTTCTGACCAGACTGGCCAACCACATCCATTTCTGTCTCTGTGAGAAGCCTAAATGAAAATCATTACCTCATGCAAGTATTATGAACAGGCAATATCCCTATTTATGAATAATGGGCAAACAAAAAGGGGCCTCTTTTATGAAGGAACTTCCTTCATGTAATACCATCTATGAGGGGTCAAATACAACCTTGAAGGTAATTTAAGCAAAAATGCAATGGAGGTAGAACACTTATTAATCTAAATATTGTACCAGAAAACGTCTTCACTTGAGACAGTCAACCTCTTAGGGCTTATACTTATGAAAACAGCAATAGAAAAAAAACACAAACAAAGGAAGCCAATCTCTGTGTTTCACTCCTGAGGTCAAACAGATTATGCAATGGCTATGGAGCCCAATTTGTTCCCAAGAGGGTGCTACAGGTATGCAAGAAGTAAAAAAAAGAAAGAAGAGCCTGGAAACTTGGAAGGCGGTTGCAAGTCCGACAACTATCAATTATCGTTCTCATTGTAAAGATCTGTTTGAATATGATTCCCTTTCCCACTCCAATGTAGAAAAAAAGAGAATTGTCTCTAAGGAGTTTATGATTGTGAATAATAAGGGAACAGGAATGCATATCTTGAGTGCCTTTGTGAGTCTTTCTACTGGATGGCAAGTCATAATTAATTGAATAATGTAATTATTAGTACAAACTATTTACAATATCTATGAGGTAACCCCAGTATAAATAACATCTTGATATCTACTGTATATGACAATAACTTTATTTAAGTGGACACCAAGATGCAGGAGTGTCAGAGTTAAACCATAATTAAATTCATGCAAAACAACAGTGTAGAACTAAAATTGAAAGTTGGGTATTATTAATGAAAGGTAGATCTTTCTTTATCTTTTGGTCTTCAATTACAATGGTAAAAAAGTGAAGACAGTGATTTTTTATAATGCCTGAAAAAATGCTTAGTGACAGTTATCCAGCTTTTGATCATTACTCTAATACAAAATTGTCCTTTAATTATTTTACAGATTCGCTCACACAAATTAATAAAGTTAGTGTTTCTAATTAGATCTGATACAGTTCCCAGCACCATCTTAGTGAATTTAATCCTTGGCTGCACTCAGATCCACTGTTCATTAACCATGTCATTAACCAAGAGAGCCCTCTGCTATAGAATAAGCTTAATCCCTTTTAACCATTGTAGAGAATTCTGCAACTGCATTTTGTACAGTTTCATGCTCATGTAGTTAGTCTAGCTACTGGGAGCCACAAAAGCCCTATTAATTCAGGGGCAGGGGTGTCTGTCTTGAAGTAATTGGTGTTTCATAGGAGGGGGGAGGGCTCATTCCCTCTTGTCTGTGTACGAGGGTTGAATGTCGTAATGAGGGTGAAATTCCCCCTACATTCCTTCTCAAATTGAGCACAGGCTGCTTGTAAAAATCCAATTTACTTGTCTGTTGGCTCGGTCCATATTGAATTGCCGTATTTATGCACCATTTCATATCAGAATGGTGAATCTGCATTAAAGTAGCATATATGACTGTAATTGTGATTACCTTTGAGCCTGTTTTGAAAAAATCAATGACAACCAAACACTCTTCAGCAGTGCTTGTAGTGTTTAGTAGTACTAAATACTCTTTAGTACTGGAGTTGAAACCCTTTCCAGGAGCTGTAAAGAAATGGATGGATAAGATTCTGCAAACAATAAGCTATTAACAGCCACAGACTTGTTGGGGAAATTTTTCTGCTTCCCCTTAAAAGACAGTCAGGAGTCCGTCTCAGAAGATAAAAGCAGTTTTTATTTAATGCACATGGGAGTGAACACACAGAGATGCTTGGTGTTTTTCTCATACTGTAGATGACATTCTCTTATTTAGATTTTTATACTCACAGGGTGCTTCTTTTTAAAATCCATTAGTATTAATAATGCTCTGCTTCTTTGACCAAATAAGACACAGAATGAATGCCTCTCAGCATACTGACCAACTGTTGGACAAGAAAAGTCTCTCGTTTCCACAGAACTTCTTAAGCCAGAAATCCAGCCTTCTGATTGTAAAAAGTGTTCATTCAGTGCTTTGTTGTTAATCACCAGGGAACAAGGAAGAAAATGGGATGTCTGACAATGAAGGAGGTGTAAGCACACTCAAGTGGTACCTCTCTTTCGATAATGTCAATACTTCTTTAGATTCTTCTACAGTTGTGTTACAGTACATCCTTAAAGTCTTTTTCCGATCTTAAATGCTTACAGCTTGGCACTTCACATTCCTGTAATACTTTTGCTGTTTTTGAACTACTTTCTTTGCCCCTTACACTCTCATACGGTATGTGTTTAAAATGTATACATACATTTAATCAAGTAATATGCTTGTGTACTTTCTGCTGAAGCATGGAACATGCCTGGAACGTGAAAGTCTTTTCTCAATACCTCTGAGAGAACCACTTTGTGATTTATTTTGTAATTGGAGCTATACTAAAATGTGAATTCCTCACCAGGTTTTGAAAGTAGGTATTCTTATAAAATGCTACAGTAAAACCATTCTTCAGATTCGACAATGTGACATACAATGAGCCTCAAAACAAACTATCAATCTTAAATATCCCATTCATGCCAAGGTATATAGGAAAGAAGCAGCAACCAGCTTTCAACATCAATTTAAAAACTGCAGTACTGGAGGAATGTCTGTCTAGTTATGGTTCCAGATGTAGTTTAGATTACAAACTGACCTCTCTCCTGTTAGTAATGTTGTAAGTATACCAGTTTTAGTCTTATGAGGTCTTACTATTGTCTCGCCACCAAAGATCATTGTAGGAACCCTTGAATCAGGTTGGCATTATGTATCAATCCATCTTAGATTTGTTCTGTCATTCTCAATCCTCATCACAAGAAAATTGCACCTGAGACTTGTACAGCTCACTTTGAAGTTTCACAAGTCTATTGCTAAGTCTTTTATTATTTTAACATATTTAATATTTCTCCTTTTATAACTTTGCACATACATAATTGAGTTCCAATATACTAAGATTATTTTTTTTTTCAGAAAGGGCATTAATGGTGATGTACTGTACAAGTGTGTGAAGGTATACACACAGTACATACTAAGTGTACCCTGAGAAAGCTATGCTTTTCCACATGAAAGCAGAAAAAAGTTCAGATGGAGACCCCCTGTCCAGAGAAAAACTGCATACCATGTGAAATATTTTGTGGCCTCTGCTCAGGTGGTGGTCTCATTATTGCCACAGTGCTTTTGTGAAATTCACTCATAGTGGCAAATAGGTTAAAATATTACAGAAGTTCCGAATTGTAATTGGTGGGTTGTAAAACTCATACTATAGTTTCCTTTCTATTAATATTTTTTTCAGCCCTTTCTCAGTCACTGTAACTGTTAAGTATCTGAAGATTTTTAGGAACCCTAAATCTTATTTTGAAGCCCACTTCATTTCTTTTGTTTAGATTTCCCTTTGATCGTCTAAGCAGCATTCTGAAATTAAAGCCTTAGCTATTGTAGAAAGATGATATGTTGGTGTATGCCTTAATTAGTTCCAGACTAGACTACTGTACAGCTCTGTTTACTAACCTTAACTTCTATTTTTTTGAATTACTGTACAGTAGCTGGAGTCCCCGTTCTTCGTAGCCACTCTATGCATAATAGCGGTCTAAAACAGATTTATTATTACAATAGGAAAGCCTGTACAGTAAACGTTTTAAATGCTCAATTACACATGTAACTACAGTATTTCAAAACATTATACACCATAGGAATGTCATGCAAGATTTAAAACACATATAAGAAAGGATAAATAAAAAGTATAAGGTACTGCAGGCAGCAGTTTGGACTAGTGGTTAGGTTTCTGGACCGACTGTATAACTTGATATTTGGGGGTTCAAATCCAAATTATGACACTGACGTACGCTTGAACAAGATGCTTCACTTGAATTGCGCCATAAATTACTCCGTGTGAATGGATGCAAATGAAAGTTGCTTTGGAAACAAAGCGTCAGCTAGAGTACCATTGACAGACAGGCATAGACCTTGTGCAAACATCAGACCATAGGGATATTCCTTCATTCAATTTGTACACTTATTTTAATAGTGGATAATGAAGTTTCTATGAAAGTAGAGTATAAACATTTAATCTATGAATAGATATTTTTCATGTGGATAGGGCAAAAAAATGTTTCTACCCTGAAATCCGTGTTTTTTTTGCTAATACTGGCTGGCTATGCTGGGATTCTAAAAGCTTTGATATCTTAATCATTTAGATTTCAGTTTGAGCAAAACAGCGCTGTTTTTTTTGTTGAAAATCCAAGTCAAATTCTCTGTCACCTCTGTGTTATGATCATTGGACTGGTTACCTGTAAAATACAAAACAGCTTTAAGATCTCAGTGGAAAGTTAATAAGCCTCACACACAAGTACGTACTCAGTAGCGGTTTCACAATTTTTTACTCGCTTTATTTGTGCAGTCTATTTAGCATCAGCTGTTTCTATCACTAACCACGCTGAGAACTAAGGATGAGCTTTACTCTATGCACCTAAACTGTGGAGCTAGTAAATACTTTTTAAAAACGTGGTTAAAGCTGACCTCTCTGTACTACTATTGTAAGTAATTATAGTCTTTTATTTAACTAAATTTGTGTGCTTTTTATTTTTAGCTTTTAATGTTTCTATGGGATTTTGTACTGCGCGGCACCTGAGGTGCTAGGCATGAGACAAACAAAACACGATTTGACTGAACAGTTGTATTTCCGTGTCCGCACTTTTTCGCACTTGCACATTCTCCTTTTGCCGGGCACACCTGCAGAAGTCAAGGAGTTAACCTGCTGTCGTTGCCTTTCTGCTGTACAAAGCCAGGTTTCTATGCGAACACGTGACGCTGTTCGTCTGCGGCTTTCCATGTGACCTGCCAGTTGCCTTGTGTGGCTGGGTAGACTCCCCAGTTCATTCGCAGCGCCTGGGATCCGGAGGGGGGCGAGAGCCGCAGAACAGGACTAAGGGAACCTCTGAGAACATACAGGCACTGCCCGCACTCAATGGGTAGACATTCTGCACTTTTAATGCTCCCGTGCATTTTACTCAAAATACACCAATACGACGGGGATACAGTATTTTACTGTCAAAGTTTATTTTTTTAAACAACTTTAAGGCTTTTTTTTTGTATTTGTACCTGCCAAAGAGACAAGGATGCTGGAGCCCTGATTCCGATGCTCCGTCGTAACGCGAACAGGTTTCATTGGCTCTTGGATTTGAGGTAATGTGCCGTTTTTTTAATTTTTGGTTTAGTTTGCAACGCTGTAATGAGGGCAGAGTAGGAAAAGCGTTGTGAGCGCTTCATCTGAGTTTGCACGCATTGTACACGGCTTGTTCAGACTGTTCAGTGAAAAATGAAGTAACTAACGAGAAGGGGAAACTAATTGTATCTTTAAAGTACAGTACATGACAGCTACAATACAGAATGTAGTTTGATAGTACTTTTTCGAGCGTTAAACATATTTTCAGGAAGACGAGAGCACAGCTTGACTTTATAATGATTTGAGACACCAAACTAACTGCAAAAAGAGCACTATATTATAGACACTGAAAAAAGAGACACTGTATATTATAGAGTGTATTTTATCCTGCTTGGCGCAGATTATAAGCAAAACCATAAGATTAGCAAAGCAAACCTCAATCTTAATGTGTTTCTATAACGAGTATTAATGATGTATTTCTTAAGTCCTTCACACATAAAGGATCCCATTTTGGAAAATGCATCCATTTTATAGATAAATGTTAATATACTGAGATTAAGAGATGAGATGTCTTTGGTAGCCCTTTCTCCAAAAAAGTCTTGCTGATTGCAGTAACAATATACTGTACCAGCCAACACTATATATATTTGAATAAATATTGAACTGGAGAGCAGTGAGTGTTCTGCTTCACGTATTTAAAAAAATAATTATTTGGTGACAAGCATGTAAAAAAATAAATGTGATGGATTGTGAATTGTAGCCTTAAATCGGTCCCTATAGTAAACATTTCTAGAAAACTTTAGTTTGAGAAGTGCGTTTATTAATTGCAATTGGCTCAAAAAGGATGGAATGGCTACTTTGCATTTTGATGTTGTATCACGTGATCTGTAAAATCAATAGCTGACAGTACTGATCACTCTATTGCATTTTATTGAACTTTTTGGAGCACTACAATACCCCAGAAAATAGTTGTATGGAGCTCATTCTTGTTTAGTGGAGTTAGTTATAAATTCCTCTGTGGAGAGGTAATGTAGCTTTATTAAAATATGAATAGTGATTTATTTTGAAATCTACACTAGTTTATAATTGTGAAATTTCTTGTCAGTGTGTGATTTTATTTGTGGCTAACCATCACTCTCCTTGATTGTAAACTCAATCATTTGCTCTCTACATACTGTGCTAATAATGTGGCCTGTAGCAGCTCATCTAGAAAATCTAAGCTAATTGCACTTTGATGATGACCTTTGGGACAGAGAAGGCTAATGGATCCTCAATCTATTAGGGTTTCCTAAGCTTTTCCTTAGTATTTAACACGTCTTAAAAATGATCTAAAAATGAACTGCACCTGTACTAAGCCTGGAATCTGTGAATCTTGGCCTGGTTTAACCTATCTTTTCTCCTTATGTTATCTCTTTGAGACAATATCATGTATCTGAATAGGTTTATACAAAATTGCAATTGAAAAGTAGTTCCTGTATTAGCCTTTGCAGATAATGCTTTTACTGCGAGGCTGTTGTTTAACAAATTAATTGCTTTCAGAAGCTAAATATGATAGTTCAACTGTAAATTAATCTTATTAAAAATGATTAGTGACAAAAAAATCTTAATCCTCAACCTGCAGTGAAGAAATAGATGTGTGAATGAAGCATTTTGAGGATGAAAACAGAAAAACAATCAGTGGAAATAAAAAAAAGTGTAAATGAAGATGACCATATTGAAGATTGTTACATACATATCTAATTTTGAAAATCTAAATTTTAAGTATGGATGAAATTCAGCAGAACTGAAGGGGAAGATTATCTTCTGAAGTCAGTTTGAGCTGTGAAGAGGAGGAGAAAAAAATGATCATGTTTATGCTTATTGTTCTATGTTGTGAAATGCTCTTGTTGTAACCTATACAGTGCTGCTTTGTATAAGAACACAGGAAATTCCATCTGCCCAGCATCATTTACATGAACTAAGGAAGCTTATTTCCATTTCATTTCAAGCAAATAAGAAAAATGTGCTGCCATGAATCCAGCAGTAAAAGTTGGTACTTTAATCAAACTGGAATAACTAGTGGAAAATGATGGAATAAAGCTGTGCTGGAATTAGATTTGTGCTACTGATTAAGTGTGAAGTATTAAAAGCCATTTGTTGCTGAGAGGAAATGCAGCAATGAGCAGGTGGATTTGAGACCATAATACACTTCATGGCAAACACATTGAAATTATTATAAAAAGCGCAGGGTTCATTCCAAACTTAACAAAGAGGTGTCTGCCATGTAAAAGGTTGTATAAAATGCTAAGTGGAGATACAGTACAATAGGCCTCTGCATTCAGCTATTTCATGTCTGGAAATATTTCCTTTTTGGACGGTGAAAATGGTAGCTAGTGAGTTACTGTAATGGAATGTCGAAAGAGTGACTCCGGCATGATGAAGTGAAGGAAATAAGGGGGTGTGGTGTGGTGGTGGGGGCTGTCAAGTGCAGATCCAAATGGATTGTGCCAGTCAACACTGGGGAGTACCCCGTCTGTTGTTTCTGGTTAGAAAATGTGGGCATCGTAAATTATATCACAGGTTGAATGATGGCCTGGAGTGACAGTGCAGTATAGGGTGTGATCTTGTTCTGCACATAACAGTGACGGAGTGAGAGCATCGCAAATGCAGTGTTTTCATTATACTGTAGATGGGGTCTCAGTTCCTCAGTGGAGCCCTTAATTGGTACTAACTCCCTCAGCCAACTCCTCGAGTGTTTTATATCTGCTGTCATCTGAAATGTTCATTTTTATGTGGTTTGGTCTAGACTGAGGTCTAACAGGAGCACCAATGTCAGTTTTAGATGACTCTGGCAACTAATAATATAATACAAAAATAAGCGTGTAGAAATGAACTTGGTTGTTTTTTCAGATTATCTAAAAATTTATTATTTTCATGAGAAACAGAATCATTGTTCATGTTAATACTACTGTATGTACCTGAGAAGAAATGTGTTTGAATTTGTGGACTTCATTACACTTTGTTGTAATATTATAAATAATGCAAGTCATACACATTAACACTCATAGTTATGTGGCATGAGACGTAATCCTGTTTTAGAGAATGCCTATATTATGAACTAGACTGCACAGGGTTAAGATTATGCTACATTATGCTATGCCTCGTGGCCATCTGTGAACAGTTTTCTTTTAATACCACATTTTTGTTCATTTCCTTTTGAAATACAGAAGCAAGAATACTTTGTTATGTTTTACACAGTACTTGTTGCACAGGGATATGTATCTTAATGTGTAATTTTATGTAGTATCAATACTGACAAAACATTCAAAAAAACTTTACATGGAATTCCAGATTTGAAGTATATTGTCACTATTGGAACCATGTTTTGACAGGAAAGCTGATGTGTAAATGACTGGGATACCGTTTACAGGCAAAATACAGATTTAAATAGTTTGCATTATAAACAGTTGGTATAAATTGCATACTCTTCAAAGACATCTTGTAAACAAAAGAATCATAACAATGTTGGACTGGGGCAATTTTATTTCAATTAATTCAAGAATTTTAAAGATGTGTAGCTTGCTTTAACAGAATATCATGTGTAACGTGACTAAAACAAATCAAAATAGAAAGCTGGAAATCCTATATGTTGTCTTGTATTTACTTTCTTGCTTTTTATTAAATAAGTTTAAAAAAGTTATTTATTTGCATTATGGAAAGCTGTTCGCACAAGGCAGTACTGTACCAATTATTTTTGTATTTTTTATACATGTATTTTGTATTATTTTGCCTTTATTTAGAGTGAATCTGAATCCCTTTAATATGTACAACTTGTTTTCACCATTCATTATTAATTTTATTAATTAATTTTCATGTATTCATTATTCATAAAGGATATATGTATTACATGTACTGTATGTACAGCATCTTCATATTTTCAAAACCTTCACAATTTCTTTATTGTTTAAATATGTGCAAAAAGTCAATATTTACTGGTAACTATCAAGATATTTACTGTCAAGACTAATATTTACTAAAATGCTGGTAACTCTTTTCTTAAAGCATCTATAATCACAAATGGTTTCAGTACATTCTAGGAGGTTTAATGTTCTAAAACTAAGGACATACTGATGAAGACAGCAATAAAATAAAGCGGGCTGGATGACAGCAGAAGAATAGAGACTCCACTTTTATTCTGAGTCAACATGTCTCTGTAATGCAGCTTGATGAAGAATGTTGATGTTACTGTGTTCCTGCAGGAAGTGAGGGCTGATCAATTAAGGCCTCCATTGGATACAGGAAGACTAGGTCTGGCAATGGGTAATAGCAGTGGAGTTGTTTACAGAAAACATCGGGAACTTGTTTTTCTTTTTCGTGTCCTGATTTTCTTTGTGACAAGGTCATCGGGCCTATTCTGTTGTTTACAAACGTCATTATTTATAGAATAATCAAGATAGAATCTGAGCTATAAAAACGACAACACTTTTGTTACATAATGTTCTCTGTGCTACAGAAGAAAGAAGATCAGTTCTTCAAGTGAAGTATTGTTTTATCCTGATGTCAAAAACATTGATAGATATCACATTTATAAATGCCATTAATACTATAATACTATCTATTAAACACCTGGAGGCACACAGGGTATTAAGAGATAAATATTCCTTTTAATGGAACACCCTGAAATTATTTCTTAAAATAGATTTGTCTCGAGAAAAAATATTACTTTACCCATGCAAAGTACTAAGTGACAGCAGTTTTGTATTCACTGCCTCATAAAAATGAATAGGCCTTAAATGGTAACTAATCCCTTGTTTTTCATCACATGTTCCCGATATGTGCAAAATTGTGTCTTTTGTCTCTTGTTTAGAGGTGAAATAGGCGAGCTTATGACAAATCAAATGCCTATTCATGAAACAGGAAACAGTTTGAAGTCTGCTGTGTGAAGCAAATAGCAGTAAAAATAATAAAGGAAAATTGGAACAGACCAAAGCTTTTGAGGATAGCATTTCGTATTAAACAATCCATCCTTTTACCCACTCTCCTCGACATGCTAGCCTTTCAGAATTTTGTTCAAATGATTATATACTGTACATTACAAAGCAAATAGGGTATGCAGAGAAGTGGTGGCCTGAGTCTGTTTTTGGCTACATATGTACAGTATCTTATGAATCTTAGGGCGTGTTAGCAACAGGATCTTCATAAAAGGCTGATCAGAACATGCTGTTTGCTGCCTTTTTTCAGCTGTGGAGCTACAGTATCTCTCCTTTCCAGTTTGTAAAATCAAAACATTTAGGGTAGGTTTATCAATAAGACAGATCAGAAACACAGCAAAATGAATTATTTAAGCTTTCTTCTCTAGTCAAGGGCTCACTCTGCAGTACAATATAAATACTACTGTGCAGGTTCACTTTGCTTTTATTTAAGGTGCAAGCATTTATTTTTGGAAATCGTTATACAAGTTATACAAGTTATGTTTCTTGTAGCCTTTTTTTCACTTCCAGTAGGAACAAATACTGAAGCTGGAAGTGTTGTTCATTAAAGTTAATATGTTTACAGCAGTTGTAGTCTGTAAGTTGCAGAGAAATCACAACAACAGTTTTGTGTGTTGCTTCCTCTCCTACTTCACAGCAATGCCAATGTTGCAGCTTGGATACATTTTCTTTATACAATTGACAGTCACTTAAAGCAACAGTATACCCAGACCACCAAAGTTGTACGCGGTTAGGTTTAAAAGCTGGTTTAGAAACATGAGAGGGTAGTTTAGTGACCAACTGCATCATTTTGCTTATCTCCTTAAGTTAAAACAACTGTGGAACAAAAAGTTCACTGACCATTTGCATACCATTTTCTTAATCTCTTTAGCACAGAGTGTTGAATGAACAGTGTGCTCAATATGGAAAGAAACAGTTTGTTTTAGAAAAACGGATAGAAAATGATAACTCAGTTCTAATAAACATGTCGTGTTTCAGCTTGCTTGAGAACGGATCATTAAGCTGTCTGTCATCTTCAGGGCTTTGTGTTATTGGCAGAGTTTTGACGTAAAACTATGTTGAGCAAGTTTTTTAACAACAGATGAAAATGCTGACAAAGTGAGACTGCTGATATTCATAAGACCCCTTAAGCAAATCTTCTTTCTTTTTTTTAATGATCAGAACCATTTTTTTAATCTAAAGCTCCACTGCACCCTGTTCTTTTAGATGTTTTAGACACTTATATTCCTAAAAAATGAATTAATTTATCATTGACTTGTAGTACATTCTGCTCTACATTGTTATACTGTATATTAAGCGACATGAAACAGAAATACAAGGATTGTGGAACTACGAGAGTAAGAGGCTGTTGTTAAAACTGCCATACCTTGATTTCCAAGCTTTATTTTACAGTTAGATAAAATATTTACCAAGAGACTTTTTATTGTTCTTTTTATTTGCTTCTAAAAATAAGTTGAAAGTTTGCAGCGTATCCGTCTTTCAAAATACAGAAGCATCATATCCATTTATAAAAAAGAAAAGAAAATACACACTCATATGTTATGGGATGAAGGGAGAGAACTGTACAGCGTACCAGTACAAATCCAGTGATGAAGTGAATTAAATGGGTTAGGAGGGACATTCAAAGATCAGGTGGCCAGACCTTCCAGAATTGATTAAAATCTTATGTGCAGATTGTATGTTTTCTGAGGGAAAAAAAACAAGTTACTTTTTAAAGTAGATGATAAATTTATCATTTTTTAAATCCTTATCAAAGAGAGTTTTACTTTTTATAAAGAATGATCAAATGTGATTGGATTTTGTTTGTTTGCAAAGAAATTACTGTCCTGCCCTGTTGCTTTATTGCAACCTACAGCAGTGGCAAACCTTACTTCTCTTTTGTCATTAGATTGAGTGTGTACTCCTTCCTTGTCTTTACAGATGCTGAAAGAATGGAGCTGAGCTGCAAAGAAGTGCCTCTTTATGTAAGTAGCGCCTCATCTAGTCAGCCACAGGTTTAGAAATTAATTGAGTCACAGGTGAAACCCAAGAACACAGAGCTTTGTTTCCTAATTCCCTGGGGAACTTCATTTCATTACACCCGCTTTCCAGATGACGAACCTCATTGAAATCCTGGCTGTCAGAGAACTTGTGTAGCTTGTGTGTGAAAAAAAGGAGAGGGATGAAAAGAAAGAAAATAATTGCTTGTTTGTTGTGTTTATGAAAGGACAGTTCTTTGACAAAAGAATATATTTATTATGTGTAATATGCAAAGGGTTGTGGGAGTGTGTAACAAGTCATGCTGTTGAAGCCAGTACCCTGGTAACTTTCAAGAAAAGGTCGGATGTGATGCTTTGCTGCAAACTACTGGACAGACTAGATGGCTCCTCATTTGTAACCTTTCTTTTATGGAGTCTTAGTGCAGTAAATGGAATGTACAGTAGGTGCACAGAGAATAACATAGTATCCATTTGATTTGCGTTTCATGGAACTTTGTCTTATGTGCCTGAAATTTTGTTTTTTACGTTTTTAAAAAGCTTATGATCCCCAGCTGACAGGACTTTTTTCTGTCTTTATGCTCTAGTCAACTCTATCTTTGACACAATTTTGAAAATTGTTAAATGTCATCTTAGAATTTGACCCACATCAGCCTACTACCCTGCCTATATTTCACGAGGCCCTGCTAATCTTAAAAGTTTAGAATATTTCTCAGAAGTCCTCATTAAGAAAGAAGAGTAAGAACATTTTTCAAAATAGCAGGATCCATATTTGGTACATTATGGAAATTTGCTAATCAACAATTAATTTTTTAGACCCAATCTGTAGTGTAACTGATGTGGTACATTAGCCTTGGGAGACATGGGATTACATAGTTTTTATTTTCATTCTTTCTTAGCAATAAGATCATAATAAACAGCACATATAGTAAGAGGAAGCTGTTCCCTAATTATACTTAATTTGATTAAATAGCCAGAAATAAGGGGAGTTGTATAATCAATTTAGAATTTGCCATTCAGAAAGGTTATTTTCATTATGTCCTTCTTAATACAATACTGTAAATTATTTTCATTTCCATGTTATTTTTTGCAATGCTAAAAAGTATTCAAGTATTGCAGATCATGGCATTTTTATTAAGATTATTCACTGAGTTTTTAAAAGGATTTTTACAAGAAATGAAACAAATTCAGCTTTGCAGGAATTCTTTGTGTTTGATAGCATTGCACAACAATTGAAGCAGCACAAGAGAGCTGCTCAAAGCACATTTCACAGGATACAAAACACGTTAGACAAAACAATAACAGGAAAACATGCATTACAACTTAACTGTTGTCATGGAATTTCTCATTTGAGCATGTGTAATGTTCTGCAGGGAGACATTGTACAACTGATTGTCAGCTGTGTTGTTTATCGAGTGGAGTGACGCAGAAGAGCTTTATACTTTCAGAAATGTCTGCTTCTTCCATTGGGTACAGAGCAACAGAACCACTGTTCTCATCTAGATTTAATTAGGTGGGGCACTCAGTTCCCTTCCACTCTGGCGCTGGGACCAGAAAGGGTGTGAAGCACTGCACCTGGTACTCACGCCACCTGACCCACTCAGTCATGTTGAGTTTATGCCAGAGGTTTTGGAGGAAGGTATACGTCCACTTGCCTATGTATATTAGCCTCACATCCCTCGCGTACCTCTCTTGCATCCCTCCTGCTTCCCCATCTACAGGCAACAACTCCCTAATTCACAGCTAGGCCTCTGTTCCTTCAGCTAGGTGAGTCATGCCAAATAATCTAGACATATTTCATCCCTCCATCACATTCATTAAAGATCTAAGCAAATTACAGAGAAAAGTAATGTGGCATCAGTAAAAAAGTTTAGAAATTCCACATACCACATTTTTCCTTTCCAACTTAAGTTTAAGTTAAGTTAAATTCCTTAAATAGAATCCAGTCTTGCTTGTGTGATGTTCACTGAGACTGCCTTGGGAATTTTCATTGACTGAAAGTACCTCATCACCTGGCTACAGATTTGTCCCAGATTTCAGATAACATGAAAAGAAAGCATGAGACACTTGAGTTTTGTACCTCCTGTAAGTTATCTTTTAAAGTTTACCACTGTGGCACAGGTCTCCATAATTTCAATATCTTGAATCTTGTTCTCCTGCACTTAAAGTTTTTTTTTCTGATTGAATAAACCAAAACACAACTACTGTTCTCTTAGAATGAAAAAGTGTCTTAAACATAAGGGCCTGGCTTATATTACAAACATTTACATTAGGAATGCAAAACATCTGATTGTACTGTGTTCATAGGTACTGCTGGTTTAAAATTACTGTTCTTCATCTTATGAAAATGGGTATTTACTCTACCTAGATTGGTTAATTTTTATGTTTTAGAGTCATTTTATTCTCTTCTTTGATATATACAGAGCTGCATGGATTTAATTCATTAAAAGACAAACCAAGACACAGGTTTCAAGACACAACTTTCTCTCAATTGATTCTTCTTTTATTATCAGGCCAGGTAGCAATCAGTAGATTCTTTTAAAGCAGTGCTCTCTAATTTCTTCAATTTGCCTTTTTATTATTTCTGTGGTATTTTGTTAAATGTATTTGTTTTGGGAAATATGTCATATACTACACAGGTATTAAAACATACAGACATGTAGGGAGTAGGATGGTCCATAATGCCCTCAGCTTGTTTTTTGTCAAACGTGATATCACTACACAGTATAATGTTGATAACATTTTAAGATTTGTGCTCCACCCACTATTAAGCACTAACCAAAGCTATTGTATTTAGTGAACAATGCCCCTGGTAGTCTTGCCATGTACTTGGTGTTCTTGTTTGTGCTAATTGTAGACACAAAAGCTATGGATCATTTAGGTAGGGCTGTTCGACTTGAATTTGCAATGTAAAGTATGCTGTACCTATTTTTTAATCCTTGTTAGACACTTAATAACATAATAACAGTGCAATGGTATGCATAAAAAAACAAATATCAGTAGCAAAAAAAACAGCAAAAATTCAGGATTAAGCTACAGTAACTTCATTCTGGACACTGTTTATCCTAGTTACATTTATAAAGTTAGTTGTACATACACATCTACAAAGTGCAGCCTATGAGTTTCTGTTGAAGTACAGATTAGTCTGACACTACTTTATCCCACATATATTTATGTGAAAAAGAAAAAAGGTATACTACATAGTTTTACTGACTGGTACACAGAACTTGCATTCAATTTGTAATAGCTAATTACAGGCTTTTCAGCATCACAGTTTCATCCCATTAAAATCTCAAAATGTTAAAATGTTCTATGGATAAATCACCTTGGTTGGTATGTCTTTTTTCTACTTGGTAAAATTTCAGTGTTACTAGCAATAAAAAATATTCTTTTTGCAATAAAGATCTTTAAAATAAGTCTAGATTTTGTCACAGTATTGGTACAGGGTGAGAGATACTTATATCGACATCTTCTGGACTACCTTATGTAGTATATTTATGTTTATTTATATATTGTAGAGTTAGTACAGAGAGCTGCAGATCACAAAGGAAATATGGACTGTTATTTGTTTGTTTTTACTAGATTAAGTTACTTAGTTATTTGCACTCACATCTTTTCTACACAGAAAGTAAATTAGTGACTTAATACTAACTACTGGATTTTCAGAACCCTTCTGATTATGAAACCTAAGAAATGTCTGCATGTTAGAAGAATGCTCACATGCTTTAACAGCTGCTTGCTGTTAATTTGCCATGCACCACACCTTAGTATACTGATAATTGCACAAAATTGCTAACCAAGGAAACTGTATACTTGAACTATTCCCACAGTGTCACCTCTAACTTGATACAGGAAATTGCAGGGGTGTGCAACAGCGTGTAATAGTCACTTTCAGACTTGCACTGTTACAGTAATGTGTCTGAATTCTTTTCAAAACAAAAGACTAGAAGAAATGTTCAAAATAACCAGGGCGTTGTATTTGTCACGCAAAACCTACTAGTTCAGGTATAGAATGTTACCCAGGAAGACCAATTTAAAATTTAATAAAAAGTTATGTGTGAACATTACAGTAAAGTTAAGGATATAATATTTCTCATTGAACTTGAACTTGAACTTTATTGCCATATGTAACTGGGACATGTACTGGTACAATGGAATTCTTACAGAAAGTCTCTCGGTTGTTAAAAAATCTCCATCTCTCCATCCTCAGAGAATAGAATATGTGGTTAATCCTCTTGCCTCTGTTGACAAGGTTTTCTTGTCTACCTGTTGGTTTTAAACATTACTGCATGGCTTTTAGAAAACATTTTTTCTAGTTTTCCCATCAAGAGCCAGTATATAATATCAGGGTTGTATTTTTCACTTTTTCAGGTTGCAGGTATAGAAAATACATCCAACATGTGTTCTTGAGTGTGTATGGAATTATTTAACACTCTGAAGTACTTGTGTTCCAAACTGGGTGCAAATTGGTTCAGAAAGAACAACGGTATGACCATTAATACCCACATTTTTCCAAATAAAAAGCATGTGCCATATTCTGTGGATGCTACTGACTAGTTAATATTAAAGACAGGAAGAATCTAAAATATTATTGGGAAATAGCTTTCCAATGACTACAGTTTCTCATTTAGTATTGCACTTGCAGGAATTTTGCTCAAAACCTGGCTCAAAAACAGGCATGCTATGCTCATGGATGTGCACAGATCCAAAAATTTATTTTGTAAATGTTAATCTGTATCATAGAAAAAACACATGTGCAAACAGATGTTTGGTTTTATATAAAAGAACTGTTTTATCCACAGTATGTGCTTGTCCACTTCACCATATTTTTTTTTTCGCTTAAAAACATCTTTCTGTAATTGATAAGCTGTAAACAACTTACACTGCCTGAAATAATTATTTCACATATAGTGCTGCATAAACAGGTACTTTTAGTGCAGATAGAATACATCTACTGTATTTGCCATAGGTATTCATGGAATTCCCTTACTATTTCTCCTCCTGTTAATTGTACACTGTGAGGTATCTGAATTATCGTATAATATCCATTTTCCTTTCTCTATAGTTTCATTTTTCTTTCTTTTTCATCCCCAATTTGTAATATGTCCTTCCATTTAGCTCAATGTGAGCATTTGTGATTAGTCATTTTCTAATTGTGTTGTGCAGCAAATCTGGTAAATTTTCTGAGATGAGGCCCTTCTTTAACAGACTCATTCTGAGCTCACTGATCACCTCCTTAGGTTTGGCTGTACCGAAGGCAGTCTGTCACAGCAGGTATTCTTTTCCTTACTCAGCAGCGGTGGCATTTACTTCTTATTTATTTACCCTTAATCACGACTTCCCTGATAGAACTGTGAGTTGCTTTGCTTCAACCCAGCCTTAGCTAAGTGTCAATTAAATAGATGTATTTAAGCATCATGTACCACTTGTGTAAGTTACATTTTTCCTGGACTGAATATTGGACTGCTCTGCAAACAATCGTTGAAAGATTAAGAATGGTGTGCTCTCTTAAAGCAAAAGCTGGCAGGAGAAAAGGATGCTTGCTAAAGATATAAATTGCTAACCTCAAACAATAAAAGAAGATACAGAGCAAAACTTTAATTTTTATGAATTTCTTAGTAAAGCCACTTGTATTTTTTATTACATTGGGCAAGTATAACAAATACCGGAATATTTATGCTTTTAAGCACACTGTACTCCTTTTTCTTTGCAGTTTATTTAGTTTAAAACCTGTGAGAAGAAACTGTCTACAGTTTATTACATCTGCCACAGTGAGAGGTCTTTAAAGCACTCCTGGTATAAGGCTGGAATTAGTCAGCCAGAGCTCTCTTGGCTTTTTCTTGTTTCTCTCTTTGGTTTTGCAAAGAGCAACTCCTCTGACTTTCTGGGTACCAGTGAGTAAATACTTCTGTAATCGGGGCTCAATCTCCTATTAGGCACTATGGAGCTTGCAGTGTGTCAAATGATAAATAGTTTTGAAGGTGAGTATGTTCACGGCCCATGAGCAGTATAGATTCCAAATTTTAAACCATATTTTTTTGGTTATCCATTAGTGAAAACCTTTATGCTCTAAAAGCATTTGAGTGAGGTGGTACGTCGCTGTCCCACTATTTAATCTGCTTACTCAGAAATACTTATTTCAGGATAAAGCTGCTAAAAGAGTGGCCTTGCAAGGAAGGAGAACAACTTTGTGAAGCTTAAAATGTAATGTCTCCTGAGCTCTCTGATAATAGCTTAGTGGTCTGCCCTCACAATGGGTACTTGATGACCAGCGTCTAAATTTTAGTCGTGATCTCATCTTCTTCAACAGAAAATGAACTGTTTGTTTTTTTTTCTTGGTTGTGATTCTCTGTAATTTTTATTGTGTTGCATTCTCATCTGTGAGGTTTTGTAACCTGCTTTATCACTGTTTGGTTGTGGCTATCATTTCAGATGGATTGAAAATAGAACTCGTCTCTGTTTAGCTTGGCTGTCTGTCAAAGAAAACATTCTAGAATGACATAACCTGTTTACCGTTTTCCTTTTGATATTTTTAACATCTGCATTCACCTGCCAAATGCTTTTCACCAGCGATGGCTTCTTTCATCATCTTTTGTATAAAATAGTTCAAACTCTTACTTGATAGTAACTAACATTAGTAATCATGTTTAAAGGTTGTGTTTTTCCTCAACCTTTCACCTGTCAGTGTATCAGATGAATGCTAATGGTTTTTTTTTAATCAATTTTGCTTGTGCTGCTTGTTCAATTCTGAAAGACTGCTCTGCCTGAACCCAACTTTTGGCTTTCGGGTAGACACGTCCCTTTAACAAAAAAGAAAAGGACAAATTTACTCTAACAAAGTAAATACTGGTAGCTGTGTTCTCTGTCCTAAATCAAAACGCACCCCACAGTTTTATTTGTTTAGAAAAGCAAACCATTTTAAGATTTTTATGCTCTGTTGCCCTGGCTGACAGAAGGTTTAGATCTAGGATATCCCAAGAGAGAAGGGCAAAATGAAAAATATATTGCAGCCTTGTTGTTTTGCACTGTGAGCCCCTGAATGGAAAAAGAAACATTACTGTATCATGTTGGATGGCTGTGATGTGCTAAATGCCCCCAGGTGTTGCAATTGGAGAGAGGAAGTGCTAGTCTGTTGTTAGCCCTCTTTAAAGTGTCTATCCCTGGGATGGCTTGGGTATTTGTACAGTATGCTGATAATGTTCAATTTTAGCCACGTCCCCTGCATTAAAACCTAAAGTTCAACAGACAACACTCCTGTCATCCACTTTTTTTTAGATCGGGTCATGTGTAGGTCATCATGGCCACCACATGTTGGGTTGCTAATGAGACCAATTTAGTAGTCTGTCTCTTTTATCAATCTACAGCAGTTGTGGCATAAATACTTGACTAAAACTTTCTTTCCACATCTTTCCACATCTTGGAATTGAATTACAGCTATAATTTGTTCCCACCCATTTCTTTCCTTGTAACTTCAAAAGATACTAATTATGGGAAGAAATTAAACACCACTGTTGCACAGATTTGGATGGAGTTGAGGAGGGATCACTGTTATTCATTTCTAATCCTGAAAAGCAGTACTCAAGATGTGCTTTACCTGGAGCAGAGAATGTATGAAATAAGTAGATCCCCCAGATAAAACAGTCATGGAGTTTTCTGCACTGCATTACCAGATTTTGCACTTTTTGAAATGCAAGAAATGTAAATGTAAAAGGAGGTAAGGAACTTTCTCTGAGAGGAATTGACAAATTTAATGTAAATGTGAATTTCAGGTCAAAAGCTATGAAACTGTAGATTTTCTTGTAGGCTATACACAAGCAATTTCTTTTTTCTTTAATGTGTTGCAACATTTTTAGATTGATTATATGGAATTAATGCATCTATTCTAACCCATTTTTTGTAAATATTTTTATTGATACAGTTTAAAGTCAAATCTCCCTGCTTTTACTGATCGTTTCTAAGTTGTAAAGTCTTGGGAGTACCTTGCTCTCATCAAATTGAGTGGTGTGTATTTTTCATTCTACAGTACATCATTTGATTAGTTTTCCATTGTCGCTAGGTTATTTAAGGAATTTTGCATATTTTACACATTTTCCAGAAGCTTGGGAGATTATTAATATTCAGGAACAGTTTAGGTTTTTGTACTTTGCAAAATGAGATGAGCATAATTGAGATGAGAGAGATTTTTTTGCATGATTTTAAAAGAATGGATTATATCTTCTTTTATTCGATATTCCTTTATTATTTTCTTTTACCTGTTGACTCATGCTAATATGGCTAATTGCCTCCTGAGGTGCTGGATAAAACAAAAACTTATCATAAAGACCATATTAGGGTTCAAAATATTGTTCAGATGTGTACTTGGTTATGTACTGCATTCCCTTACGTTCACAGATATCTTTTTTACATCTTTTTCATGAAAAGTGATAATATGGGCACAAACAACTGTAGAGTCAGGGGTTAACACAAAATATAATGTAAATATGAAATAAGTGCTCAATGCTCATAAATGCTCATAATGATGAATGATCAAATTCAAGTTATCAAGTTCATATATATTACCACAGAATTGTGTTCTAGCCACAATTCTCTTCATGAGAAGCAGAATTAAAGCTTCTTTATTGGTTGAAAAAATGTTTTTTTTATTATTGAGGAAAATAACAGAATATTGTCTTTCTTTTTTGACAAATAGTGGTGATGACACACACGTGAGCATAGGAAATGCCTATTTTCATAGGTCATCTTATCTATTATCAATTAGCCCTTATTTTATATGATGCCTTTAAAAGCAGTCATTTAAAAGCAAGTAGTTTACAGTACATTAGGAGCACATAACACAATACAAATGAAATATCCAAACTGAGTATAATAACAAAAGCTAACACAGAAAATAAAAAAGTAAAAACATACAATTTTAGGCTAGATTACAAATCATTCAATGTGGCTGAGTCCCTGAATTCTTTTGGGTTGGTGTTCCAGGGCTTGGAGGCATAACAACCAAAGGCCTTGTCACCCTAAATTGTAGACTAACAGTTGGGACACATATTAAACCAGAATCAGAAGAGAGAGGGTTATGTGGAGAGAAGTAAACAGGCAGCCTTTTGGCTAGATACTTAAGACCCATACTAGGTAGAACCTTAAATATAAGAATATAAGAATGAGGATTTTAAAATCAAAATCAAAACGTGACAGGGGCCATTGCAAGACTCCAAGACGGGAGTGATATGATAAATTGCATGTGAGCTGGGCAGGATTTAAGCTGCAGAATTCTGCACATATTTTGTCTTAAATGTACACCTACAAGTAGGGCATTACAATAATCCTTGAAAAAACAATACCTAAACCAGTTTTTCCACTGCCAATGCAGCGTAGGAGACAGACTAGCACTTTTCTAAGATTTACAATATTCTGCTGTGATTTTTAAAAGTCACATCAATATCGAAAATGTACCCCAGCTCAAATGTCATATGACAAGGTTACAGCATCGGTTTTATTACACTAATGAGAGCAGCACAATAACATGACCCCAGACTTATTATTAGATGGAAAAAGTGAGTGTTTTTGAAACTTTTATATCAGAGGCAATCAGATCATACAGAAACCGTTATCTTGATATCAGGTTTAGTGTGAACATAGATTTGAGTATCACCTACATAGAAATTCGAATTCATACCATGTAATTTTAGTATTTGACCAAGGGGAAACATACAGTATAAATATTAAGTAATAGGGGACCCAATATTAGCCATGTGGAACC
Organism: Atractosteus spatula; assembly: GCF_055471065.1. Classification (NCBI taxonomy): domain Eukaryota; kingdom Metazoa; phylum Chordata; class Actinopteri; order Semionotiformes; family Lepisosteidae; genus Atractosteus; species Atractosteus spatula. Next base: position 52,856,182 of record NC_142708.1, on the reverse strand, counting down.
CCACATGTAATGAAAACAACTTTACAAACCCCCTAAGAGAAGTAAAATGTAGATGCAAGGTAAAACGTTAACCATTTATGTGCAGAAATGCCAGACATTATCTAACAAAGTCAAAAGGTTTTTATGATTTGTGGTATCAAAAGCAGTACTGAGATGTAACAGAATTAAAGTGTGTAGTCCACCCTGATGCCATGTGGAAATCACTAGCAACTTTGCTGGCATCTTTACTAAGAGTTTCAGTGCTATTTAATAGCCATCTTGGAAAGGTTTAATATGGTTATTTACAGTGAGAAGACTTATGAATGTTAGATTAAAAAAGTTAGATTAGGTCTGAAAAGTATTCCGACTATCCAAAGACTAGAAAAAACTGTTTTTTTGCATCACTGGTGTAACTCCAACAGTTATAAAAATGTCCGATATTGGGAAGTCATTTGTTAAGCATGTACCAAGAGACAAAGGGCAGAGAAACAGGAAACATAAAACAAAAGGCATGGGATCCAACAAACAGGAGGTGGGTTTCATCTGTGATACCAATTCACTGAGACATGCACAAGTGAGTTGTTTAAAGAGACCAATAATCAGCAAAGTCCCATAACGAGAAGTGTTATAGAAGCATGCTGTAGAAGGGCAGATGGAATAATCTTTATAAACATATAAGCTAAAAAGTCTCAGAAACAGGATTTACGAGATGAAACAGGTAAGGCAATAGGGTGATTAGGCTTTAGTGATTGGAAAAAAGATATTGAGGAATGTATTTATTATTCTCACAAATGTGAGAATAGCAGCTGGATTTAGCAGTTGTCCAAGAAAAACGAGCCACGTACTCCTTCCGTGACTGAAGCTACTCTCAAGCCAAAAAGTCACCACCTACACTCCAGTTACTGTAAAATTGTCTCAGTGCAAATGGTCAGTATACCATGGAGCATGGCAAGTGCAGAGAACAGAGTTTTTACAGAGGCTAAGCAGTCAGTAGCATTAGGGAGCAATGGAACAGCTGCACTACATCTTCCAAAGTATCTAGACTGGGAAAGTGAAGACAGAGATGGATCAGAACAAACATATCTTATTGTACTCAGTACTTGTACTTGTATGTCTGGACCTTAGGGTGTACACACGACACTATAATCATGGGAGTTGAAATAGTATTGTATCACAATATACTGCCACTAAGTGAAAGATTGTGAGACGACGGATTATACTGGACAACTTAAAGTGAACAGCATAGCTGTAAGAAATCTTAAAAATCATTATTTTCTACTCTGTAATTTCTGAAATCTTTGTTGTACGATATATGCTCAGATTAAAAAATATCTGTTAAAATATTTGTGATTAGAACTGTTTTAGCTTAGTTCTATTAGTCTTAAGTATTCATTATTTACTTAGAATTGACTTATTATCTATTTACTTAGAAAATAGACATTTTCAATTTTAATTTGATTACAGCTCAAGTGTTCAGTAATTCTAGTGTAACAAATACAACCTTATATTTAATTTTAGATAAGGAATCAAAATACAGAACACTACGGTCTACCTTTTGCATGTTCAAACCCTGTTAGACCTATTAGAGCTTTTTTAAGATCTCGGTATTGTACACAGTAAGGTGCAGGTTCCATACATAGTGTAAAAGGCTGAGATGGGGTGCTTTGTGTGTGAACTGCAAACTATCAAATACAAATAAATTCCATACTGAGAAGTCAAAAGCAATAATACAACTTCTTCAGATGACTTTCTTACATTCGGTTGAGACACCTGTTAAAATAACTTTTCATCACGATATCAACCTAGCTGTTTCATTTATTCATAGAACATGTTCTTTGCATGTTAAGACGAAAAACATTCAGATGCTTTTTTATAACACATTTGTATTACAAAAGATTTTGGTTGCTTTTAGACAATTGTGTTCTTTTCTCATGAAGAAAACGGTGCTAATTTAGCTTGATGGTTGAAGTATTATGAATGCCATTCCATGTATGTATAAGATAAACATCAGGCTAAAATGTATGCTTCTAGCTAAAGATGTGTTGGAGAACCAAAGGTTTTAAAAGATTTTTTTATGACCTTCTTCTGAAAAAGTTTTATAACTGCGAAGTTTTCCACAGCAGTGGTTCAAACTTAGTGTATAATAGCATGTGTTTGAAGATACAGAATATGACAAACTAACTGCTTTGCAGTAACCTCTGTTGAATATTCAGGCTATTCACAAGACACTTAGCATGGCTGTTCAGTTCTTTTAATGATCTTGTATAAAATTGTTTCTTGTGTCTTTAAAAAAAAATCTGTACCAATTTTTTAGTAATACTATAAACTAATTTGTAAAAATAGGAAGTTTGGAAAACCTACATATGTATATGTAATATTATTTTATTTTCAATAAAATACATCATTTTATTTGTACTACCGTCTCAGATTTTCAGATTTTTGTGACATAACCACACTGCTATACAATTTGCAATTACTGTATATTTTAGGTAGATAAAGGTTTAGAACACCCTTATATTCAGATGAAAAGAAAGACACTCAGGATAATTGGTCACACATCTCACTGAATGAAGGGTTACATGATGAGTTTCTTTGCATTCAGCCAGTGGAAAATGCATTAGGACGATGGATAATAAGAAAACAATTAGCAGCCTTTCACATAAAATGCCATCTGGAAGGGTAAAACCTGCTGTAGCTCAGCCTAAAGTTACGCTTACTGTATGAATTTTATTGCAAGAGGTGAAAAATCCTGTGCTCAACAAGAAAATCAATTCATTAAAGTGTTATAAAATATGGAACCGTTGGAAAGCCTGTTTGTACAGGCACATCTACATCCTTTTTGTGCAGCAAAGAGCAATGTGCCAAGAATAATCTATCACACAATGCCTTTAAAAGAGACAGGAAGCTGTGCTGGAAAGTAGCAAGCAAATAAGAGCGACTCAACAGAAGGTGGAAACTTGACCAGTGCTAGACTTCCTTAACACAAGGGACATCTTGTCATGGTCTGGTTCTGTTACCACAGTAACCGATAATGATCCCTTAAGTGGGAGAGTCCAGAAACAACCCCTCCCCCCCCCCCACCCGCCATCCCTCCACCTCCTGCCCAGTCTATTTTAAGAAGAGGGGAGTTTCCTTGTGTCCCGAACAAGTACAAACACCTGGATTAGGAAGACATTAATGCCTCGATTTTTACTCACATGGGCACTGTTTCACACAAAATTAGATCAAGCACCTCAAGGTCTAAACCATCGTTTAGAATTATGAACTCTTCTCAGCAACTTGGAGTGGATCATGGTTCTGCATCTGGTTATGTCTGCAAGTTAAACACGCACAGTTTGTGGATTTGTGCATACATTTCAGGTTTAAGCTGACAAGACTGTTCATAATTCTTCTGTTTTTGACAAAGACTGTTAAACAACTATTCTTCTGTTGAAATAGTTCTCACTCTTTTAACTGGAGAGACAGACTTTTCCTTCATTGACAGACTGTGTTAAGGAACTGAAATGTTTTTATTCAGATGTTTGTTGTGGGGAAAAACACTAAGCTAATTTCTGCATACAGTATCAGTGTTTTGATTTCTGAGTCTGTAAGTTCCCTTCAATGTCAGTGAAGTTACTGTATTCTTGTTCAGTTTTTATTTATAGGCAGCTTTCAATTAATCTTTTGTCTCTTTGTTTTTTCTTATTATTTTAAAGATATTCAAAATCTAATAGACAGATAGACACACATTATGCAACAAGCACTTCACTTAGGCCAAACGTATTGTGCTCTTTTTTGTAAATCAGTAATCCTAAAGCATTTATAAACAGTTTTCAAAAGTGTTACAGGGTTGACACAAAAGGTCATATTGTTAATATGTTTCTTCTTGTTTGGACTGTGGAATATCAAGGAGATTCATTCCCAGACATCATTAATGAAAGTTAACAGAGTGAGAGATCCTTCAGGCCTCTGGAACAATCTGATTATGTATACTTTACATTAAAAATCAATATGCTATTCATAGAGCATACTTTATTATTTGGTACAGTGATTCAAAATTTAATATTTGAAATACCTGGAAATTGTAGAGGATATTGCCTTGAATAAATAAGATCTGTGCTTTTATATTTCTATTTATCAAGCTGTGGTTGAAAGGTTGCTTTCATAATGCAGCATGGATTCAAGAAAAATACAGCGGATTCAGATAAAATATATTTCTCAGCTTGTATAATCCATTAAACAGGGATGTGGTTCAAGAACCACAGGGGATGGATAATGGATAAAAACAATGTCAGGAAGAATAAACTGTCAAGCAATTGTAAATATTCACAGCTCTCACTTTCTTTAACACATTTTTTGTAAAATTAAAGGACCATAAAAGGCATTATCGAGATATTTCAAGTTTCTAATGTTTAAAAGTCCCAAACTGTAATATTATCCAATTGTTTGAAATGAACTTTCTTGCAGTTGGAAAAACACTTTTTATACACTACATTCATTTTGATATCCTTATTGTTTTCTGTGTTTTAAGTTAACAAGCTCTTTGTGTTTTCTTTTGTGTTCTGTTATTGACTTTTTAAAAAAAGTATCTTTTACTAAGTGTCGTGAGACCTGTGTTATGAAAGATGCTGTAAAATGTTACTTTGTTATCACTTTGTTACTTATGTTATATAAATATGCCTGTCAAGTCCAAACATGCATTCCTCCTGCTTATCTAATGATCCATTTATATCTACAATGCTCAGCTGTCTATTTTAGGTTTGGCTAAAATGTAACTTGCCTGTAAAATTGACTTTTCAAAGAATAGGCTGTACTCTGAGTTTGTGAAATGTTTTTAATTCAAGCCAGTTGTTCTTGTAGTTGACATTTTAGGTTACACAGTCCTTGCCTTGAATGTCCTAACAGTACATACAACTGGTGTTCTTCCTTAAAGTGTGACACTAAAACTTTTTTTGCCTGTTCTTGAACTAAAAACTTTTAATTGTCTGTCTTTTTGCTCCAGGGGCAGGTGACAGTTTCGGCAGTGTTGACCACAGTAGAATCTTTCCCTGACGAGGCTGAGTTCTTTTTGGTGTTCCGAGGTTCCAGCCTAGAGCACATCACAGAGGCACAGAAAAGCTGCTTTGTAAATACGCTTCACTTTGTTGTGCCAGGTGAGTCTGATTTTTTAAATGTACATTTTGCATTTAGATGTGGGTTGTTTATTCTCTAATTCTTTTTCCTTTGGAGCTAAAAGTAATTATGTTAGAGACTTCTGGTGAAATTTAAGGCTTTCTCCATTTTGTGTTAATCTAGTTCTGTTCTTCATGCTGTGTTGTTAAAACAGTCTACGCATTTTCAGGATTGAACTCTGTAGGCCAATTTCAAGCTACTAAATCTATAATGCTAGGAAGAAAAGATGCTAAGGAAAAGTTTTGTATTAATAATCTTGGAAGTGATATAAATTTAAAAGGGAAACCAAGTGAGATTTAGTTGTCTGAAGAAAAGTATTTCTTAAGATTGCATGACTGGATGTTCTGGAAGTTATGGATGAAGTACTATATAAAATTAAAAAGTTATATTTTTAAAGGAACAAGTAAAGGAACACTGATGAGTAGAAAGAATAAATGCAATGTTTCAGTTGTTCAGCCTGCCTCATGTGTGGTCTTCAGGGTCTTCACGTTCTTCATCTAAGAAAGACTGCACAGTCGACATGTTTTTTTCTTTCTACTTTTCAGAGTGAAATTGACCTTTACTTGTTCCTTTGTTGACGTAGCACCCCACTCGATATTTTTTTAACATTTAGTTTAAATATCCTAAAGGGTCACGACAAACTTCTGCATTGCTATTAGACGTTTCCTGCAATTCAAGAGTGTGACTGGATGTACAGCCTTAATCTCTTGTAACTATATTTTTTGGCACATTAAATTGCAAAAAATGTAGTCTTTCTCATTTAAGGTGAAAACAAATCAGCAAGTTTCTGACATCTGAGACCGAATTTTTTAGACATTTTTCATTGCACCAGAGTTTTAAAAGGTTAAAAAAGTGCCCCACAAAGAGAATCAAATTTAAGACTTATTAATTGCTGTTTCTTTAAAATAGAAGCTATGGAAATCTTGTTTTTAAAGGAGCTAATTACAGTACATTTGGCCATTTCATGTAGTGGCAAACTGCTGGGTGAGCAGTATATTATGTAACAAAAACATTTATTCCTTGTTTAGATTAAAACTGCAGAATGAAAGAGTTTAAATGATCTTTTGGCCAGACTCCTAGTGGAGCACAAATATAAGTCTTTAGTTTTAACTTAACAAGGGAACATCACGTTTTGGTGTGGTAGTGAGTGCTCCCCGTCTACTGTAGGTGAAAGTGGTCATTTGTTTCTGAACTCTGTGGCTCCATGATATATTGTGACTTGCCTTCTCTCACTAGGATAATTGGCTTTCTGAATGTGGCTGGATAAACACCAAGTGTTAGTAAAGTGATTTCTTTCTTCCTATACTGTACATATTGCTTGGTTAAACTTGCTTGAAGTAATAATTTGGTAAATTTAGTTTCCTTCACAATAACAAAGGATGTTCAGTTCCCGGAAATGTAGTGTGACCTGCTCCCAGAAAGCTTTTAATACCTTGCTGTTTTTGTTATGAAGTTATTCGAGAACATTACAAAGTGAATTGGTCTGTTAGTTATCCTAGTTAATAACATTGCTACAGTATATATTGCTACAGTATAGTACACACTGAATACTTATGCTACCTGACATTTTAGAAGTTCACCCTGTGTCGTGTTTACTATGTCAGTAATATCAGCCATAGGAACACCCATAGTTTTTTAGAGGAACACACACCCAAGGATATTCTGATGTGTTGTATTTCTAGTTTTCTGTAAGAGTAGAGAGACATTTAATAAACAATATGCTTTTTTAGGGATTTTGAATAAAAGCTGTCAATTGATTTTGTGTTTCCAGCATCTGAAATGACTATAGAACTTATAGTGCTTGAAAGAAACTTTTGTCTCTGTGAAATAAGACACTTGCAGAATTATCAGGGACAGATCCCACTAGTGGCGCAGGGCACAGGATTTAATTCATCCGATGTTTTAAACAAACGTGAATCTCTCAAAATAGACAGAATGTGTGCCATGAATGCAGTTTCAGAGATCTGCCAGTTACAGTTAAGAGTGGTGCCGCATAGCACAGCAAAGAGTTAGTACTTGGAGAAAGTGCAGTACCGCTGTTAAAACAAAATGATGAGTGATAAGTGTGCTTTTCTTTTGCTGCCTTGAGCTGCTGTGCTTTGAGATTATTAAAAGGAACCATTTGCTGTGGTTTGCACTTTGAAGTGCTTGTTTTTTATCCTGCTGGGGTTTAGAAAACTAGGCAGTGTGGCTATATAACAAGCTCTGTGACCTCAGAAGATTAGTACTAAGAATCTGTTGTGTCTAAAAGAGAGGTTTGGAAAAATGTTTGATCTTATCGTAGAGTTTCAATTTTGTAGGAAAAAAAATATTCTAATGGAAACAGGGCCACCCCTGTTAAGCTGACCAGACTGGGATTCTGAATAGTGCAGAATTGCCCACTACTGTGTTCCTGGTGATTTCATGTTGAAGAATTAAACTAGAATCCAGGTTTTTAGTCTGTATTTGTCTAGGATGAAGTCACAGTACATTTTGCAACAGGTGTTAAGAATTAGGGTATTTTAATTTAAGGAGTTGCCAAGGTGCTATCTGATACTACCACTGGAGATCCATTCTTTGAGTCCTATGTAGTGTAGTATTGCTGAATGTAATAGAATATGCTGTCAGCTAATAGGATACTTTTAACTGATACTTTTGGCAAAATACTGTCGACGAGAACATTTTCATTCCATAGAAAAAGATTAAATACCTTCAATGGACTGATTCAAGATGTACACTGCCTTGTGCCCATTGCTTGCTGGGATAGACTGGCTTCCCCCAACCCTGATGTGGAAGAAGTGGCTAGAAATGGATAGATGGATCGATGGATGTCAAAATGCTACATCTTTGAAAATGTGAAAGTCATACAAGCAATTTTTCATTCTTTTTCTGTTTGTAGTGAAACAAAGGATTTTGTCTTTCAAAGCCAGGTTAATACTAAGATTAATTTGGTCGTCATACAGTAACTTAATCTTTAATAACAAATAAAGTGTCTTTTATAATGGACAGACTTTATTATCCCTTTAGTTTCACATTTCCAGTGGTTCAGTTTTGTAATGACATTGTCAACGAACAGATCTTCTTCATAGAAAAAGAAGACATGCTGTAGATGTCTGTGTGGAGGTTGTATATTCTCTCATGTTCATAAGGGTTTTCACTGGGTGCTCAGGGTCACTGTCCAGACATGCTGTCTAGGTGTGATTGGCTCTTATGAACTGATATTCTGTCCAGAGGGTTAGCTATTGTGTATCCCACAATGCATTCTGTTCTTCATGTCTAAGCACTGTCATGTTGCAATGCTCATTAATCACTGTAAATGTTAATTGTGCTAAGAGTATAAAATACAAAAATGCTCATTTTTGGGTTAGACTTTTTTTTACAATATTGTGTGTATGAATGTATTATAGTAGTCATTGTTACAGTACTACTGTGTATGTTATATGATTTAATTTTCAATGCTTTGTGTTAAAAAATCATCCATTTGAAATCTGAAAGTGTTTAAACTCATTTGTCTCCAAAACCTTCTTGCCAGCAGCGAATTACAGAGTCAATATTTAATTTTTGTTTTCCATTGGAATGAGTAAGATGCATCTAGGAAACAAAGAGCACTGAGAAGTGCCGAGTTTCTAATTTGTAGTCAGTAGATCCAAGGTTTTTATTAAATTTGTGCCTTACTTTTATTATGACTTTGTTTAAAGCATCAGGAAAAAAATAAAAGAAGGCTTAATATGTTGAAATGCCAGATTTAAACCTTTTACTTCTTTTCCCATTCTTGTCTTTTTATCTCCAGGCCACAATATGTTGGAGGATGTCTCCATTACTGCTTATATCTACACTGAAGGGAACCCGGTCTCACCTGTAGGGAAAGCTTCTCTTCTGTATGTTGAGGATGAAGCTCATGAACTTGCTCAGTTTCTGGTTGAGCACTCTCACTGCTTGAGCAGAACTAGCCACCAAGAAGTTATTGCTAGGTTTGGATTACTCGAAGAAAACAGGAGAAGAAAGACAGATGAGAAAGTCACGATGGCTATGGCCAACTTTGAGTTCCCCTACACATGGAATATTCTAGGAAGCCAAGCAGGAGAAGGTGAGTGTTTTTGGATGTTTTAAACACACTGTATTAGTGTTGTGGTGAGTAAGTCTCTGATACGTTGCGTGACAGTTTATGTGTTCAGTTCACCGCTGCAGATGCTACTATTGTGATTTGAGCAGAGAACCAGAGTATGTTGGTAGTAAGTAGAATCTGTGATGTACTGCCATCCTATATGGGGTAGTAACTTACTTTTTGTTTACTCTACGCCAGAGAAACCAGGAGAACCTCTGGCCTGGTGAGACATTCTGTTTTTTAATATAGAGAATAACCCTACCTAGTGGTGTTCTAGACTTAAAACTGGTACACAAGGAGTACGAAACTACACATCAAAATCTTTGTATAGTACATGTTGTGTATACCGAAAAGTCCCATTCACAGGCAGAATAAATAACATTTGATAAAACTACAAGTGTATAAAAAACAAACCATGTTTTGAATAATTGCACAATGTAAATATCTTGGGTTTGATGTTTTCATGGTCTTCATGTTGTCTTCTTGCGAACCTCCTGAATGTGTCTTATCATTAGCCATTATTATTGCTATTTTATTGTCTTGGTAGTGTATGGATGTATTGTCTTTGTGACATATGAAGCTGAGAAGATCTCTGATATTTCTATAGGCATATCACAGCCTCTAATAATTCCTTTCTCTAACAGATAAACTTTCAATATGGCTGAATCCAAAATAACAGGTGTGTGAATGGCACTTATTAAAATCACCCATTGGGATGAGTATATCACACTCCGAGTTCAATTTAACACATACTGAACAGAGTATATTGATTTCTGTGTGAGTTTATTTAATTTTTGTATGAACCAAAAACCAAGTGTCACATCGACCAATAACAGCAATTGGCTGACCAATAGCACCAATAACAATAACAGTCTATGTGTGTGATGTTCTTTCTGACGCATTGCTTTAAGGATTTTTTAATATTATTCCACCTTGTGTGCACAAAGTTCAATAAAACGTATTTTTCATACATTTATCTAATATATGTAATATTATCCCCCAAAATTGTGAATTTCTGAGTTCAAAGGTAGGCGGGAACAGAGAACAGAAATAATTTGAAAGCTGGTAGCTCTGCTTTATTTTTTATGAAAGCATGAAGCACAAATAATCAGTTTTGAAGTTCAGTCAAATTATATTTATCAAGAATAGCAGCATAAAATTGAAAAGGCCAGATCGTGTCTGACTGCGTAGGAACTATAATTCTCTATATCTGAGAGCAACGGCAGTTAAAAAATGCCGCTCAGCTCTCATCTCTTCATCTGAAAACCTGATATGCTGACACAGCAGCCGATTAATACAGTTCATTAATGGGTGATATTGCCAGGTCAAAACAAAAGTGTTTCATATTTAATTGGTTAGTTTTTTTAAACCAATGTAATAGAATTGAAATAGATGCATTTTTCTAATTAATTGAAAACTAGCCTTTTATATCTTGGATATGTACTGTATAGGATTTTATTTTATGAAAGGAAACATTTATTGAAGAGATTTCTAACAGTAAAAATTGACCTGAAATCCAGTATAGAAAATCGGGAGTTACTATAAAAGACCTCAGCTGGTGAAATTCATGTTGCTGAGCAGCAATGAGGAGTGAGGGCTTTGCATGAAAAACACTGGAGCCCTGGACCTGTGCCAGCAGGAATAATGAAAAGGTGCTGTAGTACAAAAGAAAAACATCAGATCACATGCTCTTGAGAAGCAGCAGAGCAAAGAAAATACATTTTCAAAGATTGGGCAATTATAGCCATTAGCAGAGAGAAGATTGATAGACAAGAGTTTCTGCAAAGGTCTCTTAATTGTCATGCCATGTGTGAGGTTGTGCTCTTAGAGTGAGCCATAGCTTTTACATTTGCCCATGCTTGATCAGTATTAATAAAATAATAGGTTTGAGAGATTGAATGTCCTTTAATTACTCTCAAAACTCTATACTTCTGAGTTTTTTTTTTAGTAATGAGCTCCTCAAACATTCAGTAGTCCAATATACTTCTGCTTTTGATCCTCCAAGACTTTTTAAGAGAAGTTATTTCATTGTTAGGAATAAACATACTGTATGTACATATTAAAGCTAAAAGCATTCTCAGGAATCCTTACAATCTTTATGTGATTCACAGGGATTTATTTGATTAATGACGTTAAATCACACCCAGTTTGCTCCAAATGTGGCTGCATTATAATAGAAAACTACTGTGGTTAGATCACACTGTGTTTAATTTGACACGCATTACAACTAAAAAGTGCCAGTGGTTTAGATTAACAAAAGTAATTTTGAGCAGAAAGTGGCATCAAGGAGCATAGAGGGTTTAAAGAAGTAAGTCCTCAATGTGAAACACTCGCACTTGTCCATCTTTATACCAATAGAAATTATAATTTCGTTAATAACCTTGGTGTAAAATATGCCAGAAAACTGAATTCTGTACACCTTTCCATAGGGTCTTCACAGCTATATGAAGCATTCCTCACTGGTGTTCTGCTTTTGTAAGAGACTGACTTATTGTTCTGCAGGGTCTAATTTTAGACCATTGAGTTTAGAACAAATCTTATCAGGACACAGGTCAAACACATTCTATAAAATAAATAAATCATACATGACCAGAAAGTTTATGCAATTGTTAATGGAGATATTGTGAGGGATGGCTCAGCAGTTATTAGCTGAATTTGCAGTTTGGTATGCTGGGACTAAGCAGATTTTTTAACCTGGTAAAAATGCTCACACCCACACTCCATAGCCCTAAGCCAAGGTCACTTAGGTCAGGTCAAATTGGATTACTTGGTCTTTTTACACCTGGGGTTTAATTAGTATCAAATTTTCATAGTTTATGTGATGAATTTGGGTGACATGTTGGTGCAGTGGTTTGCATTGCTGCCTTACAGTGCTGGGGCCCTGGGTGCAATCTGCATGGAGTTTGTACTTTTTCCCCATGTTCGCATGGGTTTCCTCTGGGTGCTCTGGTTTCCTTCCACAGTCCAAAGGCATACTTGTGTTTGTGTGCCCTGTGAGTGGTTTTCCCTTCCTGGCACCTGTTTCCAGCTGCCCTGCAACCCTGTATTGGATAACACATTTAGATAATGGATGATGGATGTGATGAATTGTGATAGAGAGGGCATTAAAGAATTGAAACACTGAGGATTGATGGTTAAAAAAGAAAAACATTTAAAAAATAGAAGCAAATAATTAGAAAAAATGCATTTTGTGAAAAAAAAACTGCATTATGTACAGTATTTAAAATATGTGTTGTATAACCAATTCATTAGATAACAGAAGAAAATATTACGTTCACATTATTTCATATACTGCATCCAGATTCATCCATATAACAAGAAATAGACTTGATGATGAGACCTGTATAATGTATTATACAATGCATTCAATGCCTGATCATGCTTCATTGTGCTGTGTTGTGAATTTTGTTTCAGTGTAATTTAGCGGTGAGATTTTGATCTTTATTAAACTACATATTATATTACATAGTATGCAGTAAGCTGAGTAGTTCTCAATGAAATTCTTTTAAGAACGCAAGAACTCAATACATATTTGTATCCACATGGAATAAAACAGAGGTCAGAATGATATAATGTGTATTGTACTACAGTATGTCTCTGGTGCATTCCCCAATAAATTAGTGGTACGTAGCTGATAAAGTGCTAAAATACTCCACAAAATAAGCAAGGAAGAGTATGAAACAATAAAATTGAGAATGCTCCAGACTAAATAACTCCAAAACATTATGAAATATCCTATGCTTTTTCCTAATGAGTCAGCAGAAAGATTAGATAAAGCCCTCTTCCAAATTCAGGTGTTTGCTACTATGTTCCTGTGTAAGCAATTCAGCTTTATCTGCACTGTTTCCTTTGAATTTCCGAAGCAGTTGGAAAGTAAGTAAGGATTTTGTACAGCAGTAATGGACAAGATACTATTATTTAGGATTGTAGAAACTGGTCAAGGGGGAGCTCCAGCCTGATAGATTAACTTTCATGTTCTTTCCTGCAAATTATCTTGGAATTCCTTAGTGGATATTCCTTTTTTCTGCCTAAGTAAAACCTTAGGCTTAATGACCTCTGTGGGTGTGTTTTTCTTCTATTTACAGTCTAATTCCCTAGATAAGGAATTCTATGGATAAAATGACTTTCAAGATTATTTTTTTGTAGAAATAATAGAAAAGATACTTCTAATTATCCTACAATATAAGTTAAAGGATCTTATTTCACACAAATATGATTTTTGGAAAGTCTTCCAATTGAAAACGTTAAAAATGAAGAAAAAAACGGTCTTCTGGGACAATTGTATTTATATTAACATATTCAATTTTCAGGTGTGCCGTTAAAGAAAGGGGGAACATTTTAGGTCTTCAATATACTCGTTAGAGTATAATGATTTTGTCATGTCTGTCTCATTTTTAAACAAAAAATGCTTATCTGGTAAGGGAGGCTGAGACATTTAACAAGTAAAGGTATCAGGGAGGAATTATACATTATTTAATGTCAGTGTTGGCTTTACCAGACTTTTTTACTGCAGTTGTTGTGGATCATGAAGTTTGATATTGCCAAGAGCTTATGAAAACATTTCAAAAGACATCAATTTAGACAGGAAATGTAGTAGAGGGATGGGATAGATAAATTACCTTTATTGAATGTACTCTCATGTACTGTATAAGTGTGCCTTTAACTGTACTTGTCCATTGATACTGCACAGATCAGCAAATTTAAAGAGCCTTGTGCCATTTATTTGCTTAAGGTTACTGGCCTTGAGCTGTATTATCAAATCAACTGCAAAGAAAGGAAATAGGAGAGTACGGTACACTGCATTTAAATACATTTGTCCTTGGACCGTGGTGTCTGCAAGGTGAATAATAAGAATTTAACAAAGCCAAATCCTTTTAAAGAAAAAAAAACCATAGAAAAATGTGAATGAACTTCACAATAAATCAGTCTTGCTGGGGTAAAATACTACAGATAGCTGAAGTTCATCCAAAATGTCTTACATAATGGAAGGATTGTTCATGCTAAATTGTGCATCATAATTTTTGCTGGTGACTGAGGTTATGAATTGGCCTGCACAGTGTTGTGTCAGTTTGAATTAGCATAGGGGTACTTCATTTGTTTCATTTTCTCTTTGTGTATCTGACAATGCACTCCTGTTGAAGCTGATAGCTTTTTTCACTCGAATAAAAGCTTTTAATATTGCCAAATACATGTAATGCTTTTTAAGACTTCAAAAAGACTTATACGGTGTGAATCTTATTAGCACATATAAATACTGTATAAAATATTATTTACTGATCTGGAGGCCTGCTGGTTTTAATGTCACTTTTTAATTCCTAAATTGCATTTTCTACAGATGAGTTTCTACCGCTGAATGATTCTGAAAACGATGTAAAATGTCATCAGCTGACTTTCTAATGCTGATATGCTCGAGGTGTCCAATTGAAGGAATGATGAACAAACCACATTTAAAATGTTTCCCATAAACATAAATCCATTACATTGTAGGATAAATAATCATTTTATCAATGTATGATTAACAGACACAATTGAAAATGACAATGAGTTAACAATCCAAATAGATGTGTTCTGTTTTTTTATTCTGCTTCCAGCTGGTTAAATTTTGGTTCACACATCTGAATGAGGGTGGTTTCTGAAACTCAGGAAACATCATGTTGATACTAATTACAAACCCAATACAGCATTTTAAGAGTTAAAAGAAAATTTTAAAAGGTGTCTAAAATTGAAATCAATGTGCCTGTGATTCAGGAGTATGCTGGACCAACCAGAAGTGGTCCCATGGGGTGATGTTCTAGACACTAATTTAACATACCAAGTGCTTCTGCATATGACTGCCTCTTTATAAGCATCTGCAAGAAAAAAAATATTGGTTCTTTAAAGTGGTTGTGTAGTAATGTATGGGTCAGTACATTAATATTTGCATCACTAAGTGTTTCCAAAAATGCTTTCCTGAGATATTATTCAAAGTGTGCCAATTTTTCATTATTCATTTTCAAAATGTTGACTTTTTTAAAGTTTCTCTGTTTTTGGAAAGAGAGAAAAAATTGCACTAGAACAACCTAACATCCACTCATGGAATTAAATGCACGAGATTGAGTTATTCTGAAGGATGTTTGTTTCTTTGGTTGTAAGAATTACCATTTGATAAAATTGTGTTTCCATTGTTCCATTACTATGGGAAATGGTAAAAAAATAGCTGGAAATAATTTATAAATGACACAATTTGAGTAGAAGGCTTTTATGAATCTCTTTATTTTCTTGATGTGTGACATTCTTTTCATTCTGCAGCATGAATGTGACTGTGATGCAATAAAACAGTATTTAATAAATAAACTGAAGGCAGTGAGTTTCAGACAGGAGTGTAGAGTTAGGATTCTGTTTGTGACCAGTACACGGCCTAAAATTAACAGGGCCAGAATTCAGAATGACAGTAGCATCATTAAGACCAAGTAGTTTCTGTGAAAGGCTTAGAAGGAATCAGCACTGATGAGTGCATTTCAAACCACAGTAAAAGTAAAATGTACAAAGTAACTTTTATATCAATTTATATCACGAAATAGACTAAATTTCCTGGTATGCAGTGCCATATTTCCATTATTGTCTGCATTTAAGAATGAGACAACAGAACATCCTGGTGAGGTGTAGTGGCCCTGTTATGTTGTAAACAAGGAGGCTTGTGAACACATCTCTTTATCTCTTTAAATACATACAATAAAAATCAATGATGACAAGCTGTCCAGGTCCTGAGGCAGACAAGCAGCTCCAAATCATGATACTGCCCCCACCATGCATGATGGTCATGATGATGTTGTTCTCTTGCAAGACATCATTTGATTTTTGCCACACAAGTCATTCTCGTTCTGACCTAAAAGGTTCCAACTTTTGACTGGTCTGTCCAGAGCACCTTCTTCCACTAGTCTTGTGGATCATCCAGGTGCTCTTTGGTGAACTTGGGTGCCAATGTTCTTTTTAGGGAACAAAGGTTTCTTTGTGGCTGTCATTCCATGAAAACATTCCCGTTCTGTCTTTTCCTCATGGTTAAGGCATGAACACTAGCCGTAGTGAGAGAGACCTGGCTTTGTAACCATCAACAGATGAGCATCGGCTGCTCTTTTTATGGGATCCTCTGAAAACCCTTTTTATTGTGGCATGAAGACCAAACTCACAATGTTTCTGTCCATTCTACAGCATAGGACATGTCTCCAGAATCTCAGTCTTTGTTTCATGTATTATTTCACATACACTAATTCTTAATTATTCATTTTTCTTCTTCATACACCATTGCATCACAGAAAACATTGAATTTTTATTAAGAAAAGAAATGTAATATGTAAGAAAAGAGATTGTAATTCCCATAATTATATTGGCACTGTACCTTCCTAATCTAATCATATAGTCAGCATCTTGTTCCCATGTCTGGTTTTTCTTCCTTGAAGTTTATCAGACCTATTCTGAAAAAGTTTAAATCAACTCATCATCTGTGCACTATAAACTCTCACACTAATAAAGAAAGTACTTGCAGCAAAGTCACTTGAGTGTGCTAATCATGAATTATTTAGCTTTTAATTTATCTTCCTAAATCTGTATACTTAAGTTTTCTAAACGTAGAGGTAGAAATACATTTCTTTTGACTCTCTGTATATATTATTAAGGGTAAGTTAGAAGATGACATACAATTGGTTTAGACATTACAGGTGTAACATGCTATAGCTCCAGTACTAAACTGTAGTATATTTCACTTGCCTGTGAAATGATGTTGCACGTATACTTCTGTCTTATAAAAACACAGGATTTCCCTTTTATTACACTATTCCTGTATCTAGTATACCTGGATACCTGACAGGACAAGCCAGTCCTAGATAATGCAGTAATAAACACTGGGATTTAGAAGCATTCTCTATAATATAGTATACACTTGTTAATTGACTTGCTAGAGAGCATAATCACTAGGTCTATCTTTTTAAGCTTTCCTTGTATGTCTCTTCAATGTACAGTGCCTATAGAAAGTCTACAACCCCCTTGGACTTTTTCACATTTTATAGTGTTACAGCATGGAACCATGATGTTAAACCATGATGACTGAGAATTTTTGCCACTCATCAACACAAAGTACTCTATAATGTCAAAGTAAAAAAAAATCCAGACATTTTACTAAATTCACTTGACATTATAGAGTACTTTGTGTTGATGAGTGGCAAAAATTCTCAGTTAAATATATCATAGTTGCATGCTATAACACAATATAATGTGAAAAAGTCCAAGGGGGTGTAGACTTTCTATAGGCACTGTACTGTATTCGTCTGGCAGAACTGGTTTTGACATACTGACACAAAATTCCTTTTTGCTTTGCTTTTCTAAGAAAATGTTCAGTCTTGTGTAGCTCAGCAATTTTTGTATCTTAAATTTTAAGGGGAATTGGTATTGTTGCTTATTGAATAGGTTGTAAACCCATGTGCATCCATAGAAATGTTCTGTGGATGACTTAATTGTCTTGTGCATTATTGTATAGTGGAACAGTCCTCCAAATTTATATATGCTTGTTTTTACATGTGCAGCACTGTATACATAGTTTTTTTTGTTGATTTAATTTAACTAAAAAGTTTCTGAATGATGGTAAAATATATTTCATTATTTGTGTATTTTTGTTTTTTACGAGGTTCCTTCTTTCATGATATAAAGTATATTTGCAGTTACAGTATTTATACAGTAAAGCAAGGGAATGTCACTACATTACATGCCTTATGTGATTAGCTCCAAATTACCAGTTTAGCAGTTTAACAGGTTAGAGAAGATTATTATAGTTTTCTGAAAAATCAAGGAACAACTATTTCAGATTTTCTTCAGAGGCTTGAGACATCATCCTCCTTTAGAAAACAAGGAAATATACACTAAATATCAGCAAATAGAGGGTTCATTATTTTAACATTACATTTTCAGTCAATATGGTTTGATATGTACACAAAAACAATCTTTTCCTATCTCCATGTTCTTCTTGTTCTGGTTGAGTACTGTACATGTGTTGCATTAGCCTCTTGACCTTATTGTACAGACTAGTACATTAACAACGAAGGAAAATCTAAACAATGTAATATATAATTGCACTAAAGAAAAGGGTGACCTTTCAATGTTCATTCTGTTTTTATCTGCTCATAAAGGACACAGGTTGTGTGACAGCTTTTAATAATTGCCTGCATAAACCTCAAAATGATAAGCGCGACAAAATCTCTTAGAAAAAAACTGCTTGCTTTTGTAATCTCTCTCTCATGCTGTTTCAGAGCTTCTGGTTCCAAATCTGTTGAGTGGCTCGGCACTGGGTTTGTTTATGTGCTCGTGCACTGTTCCTTGAGTGCCTTAGAAGTTGTTTAAATGTACAGTATGAACACAGAAGAGTGTGTTCCCGTATATTTCCAAAAATATATTGTAACGATGGATAGAAGAAACCAGAAAACTGCAAACAACACCAACAGAAATATTGTGTGCATTGTGTTTCTGCACGCAATTACATTCAATTAATGCTTACATTAATGTTTCTACAAATCTATGTTGTACACCAGATTTTGTTTTTTGACATTTTTTTTCTTTTCTGTCTTTCTTTTCTCGTAACTTAACAATGACATTAAATCATATAATGTTGATTGAAGTTTATTAATCCTTGTTTCTGATTTAAAATGCAATCCAATATACTTTATATATGGTACGGTATTTATATATTTATCAAGTGAAAAGAGAGGCTATTATTGTCACATCACTCCTCAGAGCTCTCTGGAGCCATTCACACAGAATGGAGAGTGTCTTTTGATGTGATGGTGTAGGGTTTACACTGGTGTAGGGTTTGCCACCTGTGCATTTTGAGGTTCCTAATATTAATTAAACCAGTGGCCCAGCCACACACACTAGTCATTCTAAAAGCAACCTTCACTTAAGGTTTTTGTTCAACTGAAGTTAATCATAACCCTGTTAGTAAAAAAAAATACTACTATTATTAATATTGCTGTTGATCTTGCTGTAGTGAGTGCTAGAGGTGGTAGATTCAGTTTGATACTGTATTGTCTGAGCCTCCACAAGTTTAATCTAAAAAGGAAAGCTCTGATATAAAGTGTAGTTATAAGTTATAATATACAATAGCTATGCTTATCTAAAATAAATTAAAAAAAATTCTGCATGCTGCACAGACTACAAAAGTAAGTGATTTCCCAGAATGAGTTATTTGTTTTTTAAAGAAAGCTGTTGAGAGAGCTTTGGCACTGCTGGTAAGAAAGGTCTGTTAAAGACTAATATGCAAAAAAGAAGCTAGCAATGCACAGCGGATTAAGCTTTGCATTACATTTTGGCCTTGGTCCTTAACCTGTTGATTAGATAGAAAATGTTTTTATATTTAATATACCAAGGCTTGTTATCTGGCCTGTGAGCTGTAGGCCCAGTAACAAGTAGCTAATACTAAAGTATTTCCTCTGAAAGAGTGTCCTAGGGCGCACTTATTTATAGATAACAAAGCAGCATTTCTATACAGTTTACTTAAATCTACCTTATTATAAGGCATAGATTTCAATTTACAACTTTATGTTTTCTGTCACAGTGCATAGGTGGAGTATGGCACACAATAATATTCCCAGCCAGTTTAACATTATTATATCGAAAGGAAAAAGAAATATCACTTCTCTTGTAACCAGAGCTCAGGTCCATTCATTTGTGACTTCTGACATTTCTTTTTGCTGTGTGTTGTTCCCCAGGCTGATCAGAATGACAGTTTTGGGTGTGTTTGCTGCACAGCCTGCTTTGTTTCGCGCACAATGTAATTTTCTTTCATCTCCGGTCATGTTTTTCTTGCAGAGCCCAAACCCAGGGAGTCCTTGCTCCATCTAGCAGTGAGACTGGGCTTGATCAGCCTCTCTCAATTTTTGCTGTGCCAGCCTGGAGGCCTAATGGCTCTGTCCTTACCAAATGAAGAAGGTGTTACTCCTCTGCAACTGGCCAAGCAGTCTGGGCACCAAGCTCTTGTTGAACTACTAACAAAGTAAGTCATACTTTTAACTGGATTTTTTAAACCTCTTTATGTAGGGGTATCTCTATTGGTATCTACAGGTGTGGTGTGTGTAGGTGTCACTAAAACTAGATGAAATCCTTTCCAATCAGAAATCTTACAAGTTAAACACAGACAGCTGTGCTATAAGGATTTTGAATTTCCCTCTTTGTGTGAAAATGAGCAAATTACAAAACAATATTTAAGTGTGTACTTAGTTACCTAAATGTTAATTTTAACTGCTTAAGATTTAAAAAAAAATCTTTGTTAAAGCCATATCCCTTGCAATTGGTCAATAACAGGCATGCAATTTTTAATTTGTTACATTTTATTAATTACAAATAACCTGCAGGTATTTATGAGTCAGTTTTCTTCCTTTCTTAATATAATATAATTATATTATAGGACACAGGTCTTGCTATTTTGAGTCGTGTCAGAATTTTCTGGACTATTCCAGCATAAACTAATTTAAGCAGGATAACAGAACGGCTAGAAATTAATGAAGGGCGTTTGGCCCATAATTTGAATTGGGAAGAAGCACTGCAGAATCCTATAAATGCTTTATCATCACAACATTTAAAACAATAACAACAGTAATTTATTTTTATTTATGTGTTGTCTTTCATGCCATTCACAAAGTGCTTTAAAAAAGAATAATTCATTCCAAATGATTTAAAAAGCATAATGAAGCAAATAATCTAGAAGATTATTCACGTTTGGACAAGAAACCAGATCAGAAAAAAGTTGTATTACAGTATACAAATGTGCTTTTAAATGAGATTTAAAACATTTAATGAGATATGAATTGTGATTGAAAAATTTAATTCATGGAGACTCTCTAATGCAAGGAGGGTAAAGAGTTCAACAGTCTGGGGGCATTGTAACTAACAGCTACCCCTCCCCTCCTAATGCGATTCACTCTTGGAGTGTAAAGCAAGACAGAACGAGCACAATCTTCAGGCTGATAAAATATGAGCATTTCACAAGTATTAATATTAGCACTGTAGGTATTTCACAAATCATGTGCCAGACTATTCAGTGCTTCACATACAAGTAAAATATTTTTTTAATTAGTTATTGACCAACAGTCAATGCAGTAATGCTTAAGGAGAACAGGTACTCGGGGACATTTAATAATAAAGGGCACTATTAATAATTTGTTATTTATGTTCTGAAAGTTCACATTGTTAAAAAGGAAATGTGAACCTGACAGCCTAACTTTAAATTTTTTATCCTTAAAGGTATCAAAGATTAAGAGGTTGTGACATGAGGAAGGCGACATGGACGAGCCTAATTGTCACAAAAGGCCTTGAGCATATTAGGCTTAGAAAAACATATTTGTGAATGTTGAAGAAAAAATGTAATTATACAGTATATATATTTTTAAGGAGAAAGATTTTATTCATAAAATTAATTCAATAGAATAGCATACAAAACGCATTAAGACTGAAGCTGAATAATTTTTTATTTTCAAAGGCTTGTTTCAAGTAAGATATAGAGAAAGAACTGTGAATCAGTTAAATTGTTTTATAATCAGTATAATGGTACTGATTGAGATAAAGAACAAAAACAGAGAAATTTCATAGACTGGCCATCTTAACTATAGAAATGTGTTATTGCAGTATTTATTATGAGTGGTTAAAGCGGTCATGTTTTAAAAGATAGAACTATATTTAAGGCAACTCCTATGGCAGTGCATAACACAGTAAACACGTAAATTTGTGCGTCTCAAACTACAGAGAACAACAGTTTCAACCAGAAGAGAAATTGAGCAATTTCACTAAAAGGAGTCCATTAGAGCCCCAGGTGAACCTAATAACCTATGAAAAGAAGAAAAAAAAATGCAACTAATCTGAAAGAAAATGTTACATGACCTTGTTACATTCATTACTGTATGACATAGTTATTGCATGGGTTTCCTTTGGTTCTGTCAGCAGGAGATTTTTTTATCAGTTTTTGAGAAAGGATGGTGAGTGTACACATCTAAATGCATGATTATAAGAGAGGAGCAGTCATTTCTTCCTATTAAATACACTTGTCTTCATAGATGCTTAGAAACAGATGATGTAGTCTTTGTGAAGTTAAAGCCCTGACCTTTACGGATTTTTTTTACATGTCCATTATTGTATTTGGGCAACAGACTGGTGTGGTAAATGTTTTAACTAACCATGTTAAAAAAAATATTGTTATTCTTAAGAGATGGATTACCAAATGAAGTGAGCTTCCAGCTTTTGACTGGTAATGATGGGTCTAAAAGAGTTAAAAGTTTTGGCCTTGTATGAGAGCAACTGTTTCTCAGAGTTGTCTGTGTTGGTTTCAACTGTGGGAGTGTGGCATACAGACCAATTAGAGAATGAAAAAGTGCAGGCATTCGCATGAGGCAAAGAGTAAGATCTGTGGCTGTGATCAAACATTTTCTATTTATGAAAAGGCTCAGAACACAGGGCTAATGGCCTAATCGACTAATTGTGAAGACAGACTCGTCTGAGAGTTTCGGTTAGACTGCAGAAATGTGCATTAAAGGGAGAAACAGATTTACTTTGTCATTGGTTTAAAAAGGGAAAAACAAGTTTTGCTTTCCCATACAGGAACCTCTACGATGAGGTTTAAGGTTATGTTTATAGGGGAATCCGGTGAGACAAATTCAGATTAGGGACCAAGTCAGGGTCCTTTCGGTGGGAAGGTTTTGATGCCAGGGTTGGTCTAATCTTAGTCCCTCTTTCACAGTTCCTCAATGTTTGCAATGACGGCTTTTTCAGGTTACACCAAATAGAGTGCCAGTACCCAATAACAGGCTTATTTGTAGATCTTCTAATGTTATGTTAAAATGGTTAGTGGGTTCTGCTCCTGTCCAATTACTTTTTATACTATTAGTAGGTTACTCTTTCAGTAGTATTCCTGCAGTAGTATTCTTCTGAAATGGTTTAACTAGTTGAGCATAATGGCCTATTAACTAGTTAAAGCATATTCCTCATGTACAGTTTCCATGGCAAATTTTGAAAGCTTACCGATTAAGGAGTTTCAGACTTGAGAGAGATTAGATCTGTGGTGAGGCCCTTCAGTCAAGGATTTTGACAGTTGTTTATTTCATTATTTGAACTACAAAGGTGCAATTCTATAGGAAGGTTAGAACCCTGTGATTATTTTCAGCCCTATGTAATTAAACTTCTACCATTTCTAATTCTGTTGCTCTTTCTCATATTACTACTAGTTGTTCTGATAGTTTGTATTTTAAACATAGTTTTTCTTCTTTTAGAAGAAGTAGTTGTTCTTAACAAGATGACTTTTGTAATCATTTCATTCCATAAAACTTAAATTAAGAGGTCTATAGAAGTAAAGCACAACTTTAATCACACCAGAATGTGTTTCAGAATGAGACTCATGCCCGTCAACTTTTTTTGGTGGTTTCTTGCTGTATCTTTCTGGTTACATGTAGGGAAGAGAGAGAAAGAGAGCAAAGCTTATACTGTACATTTATAAAATTTAAAAATGAATAATTTAAAGGCAGCAGAAAATTAATCTGCAGAAGGGTAGGTATAGAAAACATGGCAAATGTAACTTTGAATTTTCTGTACTGAAAATAAACTGTGCATTTCTACAATATTAATGTTTGATTGTATTGCCCATGGCAAAAAGAAACTTGATGATGTAATTTCTAAATTACCCAAAGTAAGCACCTCAATAACTATCATTATAGCTGGTCTAATGTACAGTTAGTGCTTATGGAAATGGAATATCATCAGATTTCCTTAAGTACTTCACAACGTAGAGTTATCAAGTTCACCTCAGCTTTGTCTTTTTGTGTGGTTTATTGACAGTGGAAGATCAGATTCCATTAAGGTCAACTTAACCTGACCTCGACAACAATGGTTTTCTACATTTACTTCATTCACATGTACTGTATGTTTGTTAGCTCAATGCTTCAAAGCAGAGATCTGTAGGATTAAAAAACCAACCCAGTTCTCATTGTTGTGAAAATTCCAAGTCAGCTCAGGAAGAAGCTGGACCTCTCTCTTGTGCCACAGATAGTGTTGTACTTGTCTGATTGAGCACCCATTGAAATCACTGACAGTGTTTGAATGATGGCAGTTATTGCTATCACGTTATTTTAACAAAGAGCATTGCCTATTTTTGAATGTTCTAGGCCATCCACACCTCATTTTGGCCTTGATTAATCAGAAACGTATTTCCTTTACTTGGTTCAATCAATCAACCTGATGAACATTACAAAAACATGAAGGGGTAGTGGACATAGTAGCAGAAAGTTTGTAGTACTGTATATAAGGTGTTTCATACCGTAGATATTTTTGAAGACATTTTTTTTAAGCTTTAGCCATAGATTTATGTTTTCGCTTCATAAAAATGTTACCACTTGCTTGATTTCTGTGTAGATAAACAGTGTTCCTTGAATCATTATTAGACTGTTTTTTATTAAGATGTCAATATGCTGTTTTATAAAGAAATATGTGTCTGGTCAACATAAATCTGTATAAATATGTATGAATAAAGAATTTGTTGTCCAGTGTGAAATATTTCTGTGATGTTTACTTTATTTTCTAAAAGCAGCAAAAGCTGTAAATACTCCTTTCTTGATTATATCCTTTATTGCTGAGGTTATCACCCCCGGCCAGTTATTTAATCGTATCTTGTTGTTAGCAGTGTTTGTGCTTGGCCAGACATGTCCAGACTCTGTGCTGTTAGCAGCTGTAAGGGAAGGGGTTGATAGCAAGGTCATTAAAAGAGACTGTCGTTTAATCTTGTTTTCGCAGCCCTCCAAATCCACTGGTCACTCCCTTGGCTGGCATTTCTCAGATCCAGGCTGACGGCTCTCGCTTGCTGAAGTTCTGTCATTTGTCAGAGACCTTGACTCTGACAGTCAGGCCAGACCCAGAGCGGACACTGGAGTCAGACATTCTGCTCCTGCGGAAACGCTTAAAGGATAATAACTTCCTCAGAGAGGTGAGTGCGGGGCATTCCCCCACATGATAGTGGCACAACAGAGTTTGACAACATGACTTGCTGGGGATTTTAACTCTTTCTAGGAAATGACAGTTTAGGTGACAATTTACAGTTATTTGCAGGTAAATAAAACACGTGCAGCATACAAATAATGGACTTCACATTTGGCAATAACTAATGTCCTTCACCAGCAGACAACAGTGGAAGGTACTTTTAACACTTTAAAAAAAGCCATTAGAGAAGTCTATTCTGAGTTTTATTGTGTTTTTATTAGGCTATATAGACAAATAAATGTCGGTTTATTTAATTATTCAATTACAATTCAACTGTTCAATGTAATTAATGTAATTCAAACCCCTCCTTAATTAGAAACATATAAGAATGACAAGAAAATGAACGGAGGAACCATACCACCCAACTCATTTGGTTGTGGTTACCAAGTAATCCAAGTATTTCATCTTGCTGTTTCTTGAAAGAAAGAAAAGTATCAGCTTCAACAACATGACTTTGTTATAGTAGAGTGTTCTATGCTCTGTCAATTCTGTGTGAAGAAGTGTCTCCATCTCTCAGTTTTCATTCGTGTCCCCTGATTCCTGTTTCACTATTGGTTTTGAAGAAGCCAACAGGGTTGGAAAAAAAAGTTGGTGAAAAATCTATGAAGAAAATGTCAAAAGGCTCAGTCAGGTCTTAACAATAATTCCCACATGAAACCATAGGTCGGAAAAAGCCATAAGCAGTGTCATTGTGTTTCAATGAAATGCGCTATTAAACATTTAATTTAAAAAGCACATAATTGTTGGTCTTAAGAAATAAATAAAATTATACCTGAAAAGTTGTAGCAAAAATGCAAAAATATTTTTTCTCCTCTCAGCTGTCTTACCTCAGGCAGTCAGCCAGGTGGTGGTTTGTTCAGAAGTTCAGGGTTAATCCAGAACAATAATGTTAATTTTGCCTGTAGCTACTTTAAGCGTGTCTTTAAATTTTAAATACGTGTAGCTTGGCAGCAACATCTGGTTTTACCTTTGTTTAACTTTTCAAGAAACCTGGTGTGTTGTTTTATTGTTGTTGTTGGTGGTGGTGCAGTTGCCCCAAGTACAATCAATAAACAATGATTACACTGCATTTGATTTAACTACTCCTGTTTGAATAGTTCAGCCTCTGTTTTGACTTTTAAATCACTCTGAAATGCTCAGTGACACAAACTGCATTCCTTAACACAAAAGCACAAGTATCAGTTTGCAAACTGAAATGGTATTTAAGGAATACACTTACAGCTGTTGAAAGGCAAAGTATTTTAGGTAATTACATGTTTGCAAAAAGTGTAAGAGTCTACAAAGTATTTTATTTGTGTGATCGAAAAAGATTTTATCTTCTGTAGCTCTAACCTATGAATGAGATATCGAGTTAAAATAGTAAAAACCAATGTAATAATAAGATAGAAAAATAGCCATATTTATAGCAATATAGCATATATAGTTATAGCAACTCTTGCTTAGCTCTCAGGATGTGTTCTGGTGAAAGTGCTGTGTGAATCAGCGCTAATAGTGGCAATTATACCCTGGGCTCAATAGGGATGTGTTCCCAGGAGTGCTATTTTGTACATTATGAGTGACACATGAGAGCTTTATAGGAGCATCAGTAATGATATTACTGGTATTTGTACCACAGTACATAATTTAAATAATCCATTTATACGAAAAAGAGTTTATTTTTAAATACTAGTTAAAGATTTAAGATTTGGCTGCATTCAGATGGAACTTAACCACTCTTCCAATTTGGCAACAGCTGGAAAAGTTACATGTTCCAGAAAAGGCAAAACCTAGGGAGCTCGAGATCTCTTTTTGATTAAAGTGATTACAAATGGCACTGGCTGTACAGTAACTATATGTACAGTATAATGCCACACTCTCTTTTGCTGAGAGCTTGCAAGACCTTTTTCATTGCATTTGGCCTTTAACACAAATCGAAGTAGGATGCTCAACTACAGCCTGCGCTGAGTGTATTTCCACCTGGCACATCATACACACACAAACAGACATTCCGCTTTTATGCTGATGCTTTTAATTGGAGTAATGGCCAGGACAGAGTTCTGTAGTGAATCAGACCTAATAGACGCAGCAATCAGTGAGGCATTGCTGTGATTTGTAAAAAACCCTACTGGTCTGTGTTATTCCGTACAGTAAAAGAAATCAAAATGTAATTTGCTTTTATGGTGGTGTCCCATCATGGATTAAGATGTATTATGTCTTGCCTGCCAAGAACCTGAAGTGTTTAGAAGATAATGATCATTTCAGAAGCTCTGCTCTGATGTGGAATAGTATTTATATGGACATCAGTTTTCCGTCTGTGACCTTAGCTTAATCTATGATACATTAAACAAAAACACCAATTTCTCTTAAGATTAATGCATTTGAAGTACTTTCTATGCAAAAAATAAATTATCATTACCTGACTTTTTTATCTAACTTTTTTTTATTTTTTCTTTCTTAGGTCAAAGCTCTTGGTCTAGAAGGAGAATATGAGTGGACCGAAGACAGCAAAGGTAGTTTTTTTAGTGATCCATGTGGTAATTTTTTTACTTTCAAAAAGAAGGTGTACATTTTCACATTTATATAAAAATGTTTAACACATCCTTTGTCTTGGTATTTCACACTGAGAAAATCATTTGAACTCATCAATAGTCTATGTGGTCTTCAGAAAGTTCTGTGGCAAAAATGATAAAAATATATACTGTACGTTAAGTGATTTTGATTATTCAAAATGTTTGTCTTATGATAAAATCCACAATACCTAACAAAGCATTTAAAATTAATATGAGAAAGAAATTGCTTTGGAAAGATATATGAAAGAATCACTTGCACCTTTAGAAAATCTTAAGAAAATATAGGCCAAGTTAAACACAATTCTTATTGGTAGTCCTACCCTACTAAATTTAACATAAACCTCAATTTCTTTTCTGGTCTTGTAAGTCTTCTGCTTACTAAAGAAGAATAAAGACAAATTGAAAACCCTGTAGACATATTTCAGCTGAAGTAAAATAAGCAGAGTACTAGTAAAAAAAGGAACACAGATTTTTTAGGGAAAAGGTAATCAGTGGGAGACACTGCTTATTTGACTTGAACTAGAAATCTTTCTTTACATGTGTAAAAAAAAACTAAATACTGAGCTATCCCAGCCACTCAATTTAAGAAAACAAACATGCATAATGTAGATTCTTTCAGCATAAATAAACCCGAAATCAACCCCATAGTGCACATTGCAGACATTGGATGTTTAACATTTTTTGCTTAATTCAATATTTCTTCATTTCTGTGAATGAATTCTGTATTTTTAAAAACAAATCATGATAGTGTGAATATCAAGAAGGTCAACCTCTTTCCAAGGACAAAATGTGAAATCAGACTGAAATAAATTGATTCCCGTGTACTGCCCTCTGCTGGGTTTTTTCTTGCATGACATTTAGGGAAATAAAATCAACCTTGATGAAATAACTAGGCAGCTAACAAAGACGAAGAATATACAGTTTTCTTTTACAGCTCTTTTATTCTCACTTTTATTCTCCAAACCAGGCTTTCAGTTCAGTTCTACCTTATTTTAAATAACATCTGGCCATACAGATGTACAGTATGCTGCTGAATTCTATCAATGTGTATGTACAGTATGTGAACTTCAATAGGAACAGAAAACATGGGAAATCCTAGATTCATAAGTACTGTCACTTACTGTACTGTCACAGTGTGTATCATTGTGTTCCTCTCCATGTACCACAGTAGAGTGAGCTCTGTAGTGTCTCATTCTGGGTTTCTAGCTTTCATTTACAGAATGACACTATAACAAAGACACTGGGTATGACTGTTAACCATAGTTTCTCTCCTAGTATTTGTAGCACATTTATATACTTTACAGACTCCTACACTAAGAGTAATAATTGTTGGCAATGTCTGCACATCTATATTTGGCGGTATCCTGTGACTGTCACGACTATAGTCCCCCCTCCTTAAGGGTGCTCCAGCCCTTTCACTAAGACTTTATTCTCTGCACCTGTTCCCTATTCCCAGCCCACCTTAAAAGCCAGGCGCTGACGCTCATCCGGGCTCCGCATCTGATTTCCATATCATGCGAGTCCGGGACCAGGAAGCGCCTGGTCCCGTTAAGGTTTTAACCTCTGTTCCCGTTCCTGTTCCCCGTCCGCCGGTTCCGACCCGGCCTTCGTGGTTTTTATCTTGTTCTGATGGATCTCCTGGTTTTGGACTTACCCTTGCGTTTTGGATTATCCCTAAGGACTACTCTCTCGGATTGTTCGCCTCGGCCACACCTTCCCCCGTGCACCAGCGCACCTTGGACACGCCCCCCTGTCTTCAGCCCCGTATTCCTGCATGACGTTTCCCTAGTGTTCCCCCACTTCTTCAGATTGTGTCGTCCGCATAGGGTCCGGAAAGAACTGTTTGTTACAGTGACTAGTGTTTGACTTGATTTGCGGTATTTTAGAACATTTTCCTGAATATCAAATGACACTTCTATAAAAATAATGTCATCCCTTCTTGTTTCTTTTGACTTAATGGAATGTACAATAAGAAAATGAGACTTACAGAACAAGGGTTTACACATATCTGTTTTTGACTGCCCTCATCCAAAAGGTTAAAGCTTCAACCTGATGCATTGGCTATAAACTGATTTTTTGTGCCAAGAGATCGTTTTGGCCTTTTAAGGTCTCTTAGAATCTGTTATTTGATGTTTATATTACCTTGATGTTCAATAAATTAAATGTACTGTATATATAGAAATAACATTTTTTTACTGTGTTATATTGCTTATTTTGTGTAATTGGTGGAGGGGAAGGTGTATATTGTGTTTTTTACTATACTCAGTTGATTTAAGGTAAACAAATGGATATTTCTAAAGATTTCTTACAAAACTTTTCAGTGAAATGGTTCAGAGATACTGGCCTTTCTTTCTGTGCAAATTATCAGATCTTGAAAAGTTGGATGCCAGTAAATCAGGATGTCAATTGCATTATGAAAGGATACAGAAAGTGCTTTGTGAAATCTTGGTCCTGTTTCCAAAACATCTCAAGTCTGAAATGAAACGCATTTACTCACTCTTGGGTGGGCCTAAATCAAGTTTATCAGCGGTGCCTGCAGTTGTTTTCGGTTACGGATATTGGTTCCTGTTGCAGGTAACCTTAGCAACAGGAGGTTTCATTGCAGCTCATTAGCTCCAGTGCGTGAGGCTACTGTAAGGAGATCTGCTATCTTCTGTGTCTCTGATTGTAGAATAGTCATTGGTAGAGAGCTGACAAACTCTCAACTATCTTAATGAGCGATTGCTCAGTTAAAAATCCCATGTTTTGGGTTTTTATTATTCCTAAACAAAATCGTCTAAATGTCTTGCTTGTTAGGTGTTTTTGTTACCATTGAATTAATGATGTACAGTATTAATTAGTGCTGTCACCTTACACTTAAGGTGTAGGTCATGCAATTTTGTTTAGTCTGCAGCTCTTGTGAACAATATTTTATGGTTTAGGTTATAACACTAATACAAACTACTGCACAGTCATTAATATTCCTTTTTCAATTTGTTTTCTGAGAAAAGGAGATGAATTATAGTATTCAGCACAGTACAGCCTTTTTACCTTGCATAAAAATTGTTTATATGTCTGAACAGTGGTAATTGTTTAGACATATAAAGAAATCTGCTGGCGAGGCATTTGATTTTGTGCTTTATTTTCATCTTTATTATGTTTGTTTTGGTACTTCAGCTGCCTTTTTCAATAGTTTTTGTGATTGTTCTCTGGTTACCTGTGGTTTCGTCCCCAATAAAATGAGTGTGACAGGTCGCTCTTAAGTGGTATGTGGTGTTGCAGAACCCATACATTAACTTCCTGAACAACAGGGAATCTCGAACCTGAGGCTGAGCCTGGAGCAACCCTGGTGAAATAAATTATTGTCCCTGACTAATTTAGTCGCAACCTGATTTTCCTGTCCAGTTCCCCCCTTTTATCTTAATCTTTATGTTGGGAGACTGAACTGTGCTTCTCCCTTACAACCTCTGATACATTTAGAGGATGGAACTGTGCTTCTTCTTTCTAACCTCTGATATGAATGGGACAGCAAACCAAGCATATCGCTCTATTAATTTCGGATCCATATTCACATTCACGTATGAATTCCTGCACTTACTTTCTCTCTTAGCTGCTCAAATCGATAAGGACTCAGAGACCCAGCTGCTCTGCTACAATGAGACACATGTTCACAAACCTTATCTGTACTAATTCGTATAGTTCATTTGATTTTCTTTTCTACAGAATCACACAAGAACTTCTGTGGAGGAGACCGTACACTGATAGACAGTGTGAGTACTGTATGAGTTGTTAAATCACTGGGGAAAGAATGAATTGTACCAGAACTTTCAGTGGAACCTGAGGTACACTCTGCAAATTATAGGGTATAGGTCAACTTCTTGGGGGTTCTAGGTGTCTAGACAGAGTTGACAGAAATACTGAATTTGAAAATACAGTAAAGTGTATTAATTATCCTCATATTCTATTGTGACATTAAGCTATTTCATGGGTAGAAGGTGCCATATCTTGATAATCAGTTTTAGTTTTCAGTTTAGAAATTCTAAAGAGCTTAAATCAGCTTTAGAAAATTTCCACTCTTAAAATGTTCATTTTTAATTCCAAATGAAAACTTGAATTTTGTTAGGAACATTCTATTCTGGTGATGGAGGTGGGGGAGGGGGGGGGTGAGGAGACATATGCAGCATCACAAGCTAAGCAGGTCTGTGCAAGAGCTTCAGCAGTGTTTGGAGGAAAGGCACATACCTCATCTGTAGCACTGCAAGCCTGCAGCACCCTGGGAAGTGCCATGAGACAGAACCAGGTGACTAGTGCCAACCGTACCCTCAGTGGCGCTCAGACACTGGTGTCCAGTTTTTCTCTGACTTGTGATCCTTTGACCATAGAGCTCAACCTGAACTCTGGAGAGTGCCTTTGGCAGTAGTTACTCGCTAGCCAAAATAGCCAACTTGGATGTAAAACAATGTGGGATATCATGTCAAGTGTGATGTGAACAATGTGAAAAACTGGAAATGGTGTACAGTTATAGAATAGTTGCAAAATTAAACTGGAATGCAGGGTCCAGTGCACTGTTGTAGAACCCTCCAATATTTCTTCTTAAAATACAAACCCTTACTATGTTGTAGAAGACGTGAGATGTGAATAGGGAGATTTATTGGGGTAACTCGCCTGGGTGAAAGTGGCAACCTGTTTTTAACATCCCCCTCCTTTAATAAAGAATGAGCCAGGGAGCCACTACAATGGTGAATGTAATGTGCAAACAAGCAAGCAAGAAGTGTGATATTTATACATAGGTAGGCAGAAGTGGGCGAGATTAGGGTTTGACCTCCCAAACATTTCCACTGATAGGTGATACACCTGTTGGTTCTGAAATATGGTAAAACCTGACTAAAAGAAGCATGTTTTTCACTTTCAGGTTTTTGAAGAGCCACTAGTCCTCTCAGTAGACGATGATGAAGAACACAAAGACCCCCCAGGTAGGATCTGTTAGATTCACTTTCCTATTGTTCAATGTTGGTACTGTTCCACAACTGTTTTTAAATAATGCTCATGTCAAGGCTCACCCCAGAGAATTGTTGAGTGTCTTAAAGAGAGATGAGTTCTGCAGTGTGCTTGTGTTCCTTTCAGGGAGTAGTAGAACCATCTCATACCCTGTTCTTCTGGGTGAGGCTTGACTCTTACCTGGAATAAATGGCTTCCTGACAATGTTATATGTTAACAATGACAATGGATGAATGTTTTAAAACGATGTTAAAAATCTGTTGGTGGCCTCAGCATGTACTGTGTAATGAAAATCCTGCTACATATGAGCTGATTGAAGAAACTGGAAATGACATCTGAGGTTAGAGCCCCTGTCACTGGCCCTTTTTTGCCTTTTTTCTTTGTCCCACTGTGGTTATTTTTGGTGAGTGTTTGAAATGGCAGGGCCCTGAATTCCTGAACTCCTTTCCCCCTTCCCCTTCCATGTGAGAAGACATTGGTACTATGGAAGTAATGAAAATGCTTTGCCTGCTACAGCAGTGTATGGATTAACAAATGCAGCTTGTGAAAAATGAGAGAGCAGTGATGACCTTGTTAGTTGTAGCATTTGCTGAGAATTTCAGCACCCAAACGACAGCTATTCAGCAAGTGCTGTCTGCATGGGATTGTATGGGGTCAATGATGTTGTAGCTTTGGCGGAGACAACTGGAGGGGCTAGGATGGGAAGAGAAGCAGCCCTTTAACATAATGCTGCCATCACCGTGCATGAGAGTATTGATAGTGTTGGTTGGGTGGTGTGTTGGGTTAGTGCCAGGCATAACATAACATATTGTTCCACTTTTGTCTTGCCTGACCACAAAACCTCTTGACACATTTTTGAAGTATCACTTAAATGCCTTGTTGCAAACTCCATGTGGGATTTGAGATGCTTTTATCCAGAAATGGCTTCCTTCTTGCCACTCGGCCATGCAGGCCAGCTTTGTGGAGTGACCAGATTGTCTCATAGACATTTTCTCCCATCTTAGCCTCTCTGTATCTCTTTCAAAGTTGCCATAGGCCACATGGTAGCATTCCTCACCAGTTTCCTCCTTGCTTGGCAGCACAGATTGGAGGGACGGCCTGATCTAGTCAGGTCCCGTTGGTGTAATCAGCTTTGCAGTTCTTAATGATCAAATTCACAATGCTCAAATGGTATTCAGTATTTTAGGAATTTGTCTTCCTCTCCTCGTTTGTGTCTTTCTGCAACTTTTCCCCTGTTGGTGGAGTTGTTTGGAAAGTTCCTTGATCTTCATAGTTGAATCCTTGACTGAAATTCACTACCTGACTGAAGCACCTTACAGAGGTGTATTTATTCTGTAATCATGTAAGCCACTATTATTGTACACGGGAGACCATTCAATTAATTGTATGACTTGCCAAAATAATTCTTTGCAATTAACTTCTTTAGGGTTGCAATTGAAAGTGGGTTAATAGTTGTACAAAATATTTTACTTTTTTATTTTTAATTGTTGTTGTTGCTGACATGTCTTTTCTTTCACAGTTGAAAGTGTTCAGTTTGACCATTTAAGTCTCAATTAAAACATCCCTTTAAAAAAATGTGTATTTATTATTTTTAATTCAGCAAATTAGGACATCATTGGATGGTGATGAATACTTTTGAAGGGCACTGGTTGCTAGATTTTGTTATGACTTTATCTAGTACAGTTCCTCTTTAAAGCCTTTGTTTAGAGCACTGGAATCCTCTGTCCTGTAGTTTTGTATCCCTACTTAATGTCAGACATTGGTCTGGATACCTTCCTGCAAATAATCCAAATTAATGGTTAAGTAAGTTAAAAATTAGTGCATTGCATAGGCTGTTCCAGTAGGCAATATGTAGATTTAGCATAGCCTTTGTGCTCAGCTCAAGTTGTACTACTGTATATTAATTTCTTACAGTGTCTTCACACTGCTTCTTGGAACTGATCTGAGGGGTCTTCCTCAGTGATCATAACCAGGTTTGGCTCATTAAGGCAAACACATTAGCAGTAGAATCAATTGTGATGCTCCAGCCTGTAGTCTCTACCACAATGACCTTCAGCTGTGAATAGTCCTGGCCATAAAGTAAAGGCATGTGGTGTCTTCAGTTCCACAGGTTCACTGCACAGGCTACTGTCCTCATTGCTTTAGCATCCAAAGCATCTACACCCCTGGACTCAGTACATTAATCAGTAATCTATTGCTCTGTTTAAAAGCATACCTAACAGGAAACTGGATCTTATTTTTTTATTTTATTGATCTTGTTCTGGCACTCATAATTTGTTTGGGAAAAAATGCTCAGAAATAATTTGCTTTTAAGTTTTAATTATTCTCTTTGTGAGCCTTTTGTCTGGTTCAAAATGTTCTGGCCTTTAAGTAAGATTGATTGCATCATAGAACCTACTGAATAAACCCTTAAAAAGGTCACACGAGGGTCTGGACATGATGAGACTCCGTGTTCTGCTTTCAGATGATGTGCTATTTGTGTTCCAAAAGAAAAAAAAAGTCTCATTTGCAGAAAGACTGACAGGTTCAATTCTGTTTGTAGACATGGTCTGTGGTTCTATAGTCTTCATTAAAATAACCATGAATTTAAGACTTGCAATGGGCTTTTTTTGTTTAAGCAAAAATACATTTATTAACATACCTAATGCATTAAGCTTGTTAAAACAGGAACGCAGTTCTCTCCTTCAGTACATTCTATCAAATGTTGCTTGGCTCATTAAAAATCTTTTCATGGTTAGGTTTTCAAGTATAACACTTGGAAATACAGAGTGCAAGCCTTCATACTTTCAGAAAGAGAAATGTACCAAATTAATAATAACAAAATATATATTTTTGCTGAACAAATGATTTCAGCCATATACTACTACCATATAATACTTAAGGGGAGCATAAACATCTTGTTTTCATTTCATCTAGGTGAACTGCATGATTAATTAATTATTTTTACTTTTTACTTTCAGTGTCATTTAAGAGTGTTAAGATGTTAAGATGTTGAGATGTTTTGCATTGTTTGCATTGTGCCTAGAACTACATAATTTAGTTTAACTTGAGGTCCCAGCCTGCTTGGAAAAAAAGAAAATAAAAAAAATGAAACAGATGCTTTGATTTAGTAATTTAATCTCATTGAGGTTGCCAAAACAATGCGTTACACAACCCTTTGTATTTGGCAGTGTCTTCAACTTTTATGTAATTCTCTTTCAAGAATCTACTTAAAGAATATTTATATATATTTATCATAAAAATAATACTTAATTGAAAACTTAAGTAGAAAAGTAGAAACCATAAGTAGAAAACACACATCTGTGTCTCATTGGAGGACAAAAATGTTGTAGTCACATCTAATTTAAAGAATTTAAAGCACATTCTTTTCTCATTTGCTGTATTATTTTAGAAAACTTTCATCTCACTAGGCCTCATTGATCAAGAGGAATTAGACAATTGGCAGCTCGTTAATTTTAAACTGATAGAAATCATTCAAATCAAGGGAGAACCTGTTAATGGCTTGTTACTTCCAAATAAGAGTGTCTGCCATCTGATTTCAGTTTATGCCTTGCTTTCAGTACTGTTCCTGTCACTGGGAATCAGAAACATTGGACTTTTCAATGTGATTTATTATCTTATTTTTTAACAAGTATTGGTTTAGGCAGTGTTAGCAGTTGCTCTCTGCTTTAAGTGAATCATTGAGTTTGAAAAATAGCTAGAAGAGTAATATTTGGAAATCTGTATATAACAGCTGTGTCAAAAGGTTATGAGGCACCAATGATCTTGACTTTGGCTGGGTTTTAATGCAGAGCTTTAGGTTTTTGTAACACATTGTGTTTTTGTACACACTACACAGGTGTAATATCTGTTCTGTATAATAACATTATGCCTGTTTTAATTTTTAAAATTTTAAGTGTTCTAAACAAACTATTTTAGAACTGTATACCGTATATTTTCTAATTTTATTTTGGGACTTGGGGGGTGCTGTAACACAATTGGAACATCTGCTTGTTAATTTTTTAACGACAGTAGCTCGGGGAGATTCATTCCTTGATGTTGGAATGCTGTGGTTGCAAGTTCAGTCTGGAGAAAGTTGTACTCTTGGTAAATGCCATATGCTAGTATAATATTTTGTTGCAGAAGCGAGTCTTTCTGTTTTAGCTATTTTTATTTTTAACTGCTTTTCTGTCTTTGTTGTTTAATGGCTTTAGCCTCAATAAAAACTGTTTCCTTAGGATCATATTCTGAAGCCATAGAGCTGCTCTATGTGTGATTTAATTGAAACAGTCTTATGTTAGTTAGCTTTTACTGAATTTAATCATTTTTAGGGTTGCTACAGTATATCAGAACAAAGGGAATAAAACAGACTTGTTACATTGTTTTCAAAATACAATATTCCCATTTGAGACAATATGTGGCTGAAACTAAAGCTAAGCTTGTTAAGTGACTTTATGATGTTTCTTATTCTGACAATAAAGAGTAATGAAGGTAATTAAAATCAAGAATTACAAAAGAACAACAAAAATGTACATCTTGTGACTATAATTCCTATTTTTTCTTTTGCTTAAGTTGCTTATATAAAAATACAGCCTGGCGACATTGTACATTAGGCTTTTGGAAGAACTTTTTCATAAACCAAAAGTGAGCAAGGAAAGTAAGGTATCATTCAACTTATGTTCTTTCCATCCCACCTACCCTCTCTTCTTGTCTCCTGTCTTCAAAAGACACAGTTCTCTTTTCATGCAGGGTGTTTTTATCTTTGTAATAAATATTTTCTGTAGTCAAACATTTACCACCTCTTTTACCACCTGCTTTGCTGTGAGGGGATTCAGTCCTCACTATGTTTAATATCATTATGCCTTGGTCACAATCAGATTATTGTTGTTTTTCTTGTTGGGCATAAATTTGATCTAGTATCAGTCTTCTTACTCTGCTTTGCTAATTATGTTCCAAGTATCAAGTGTGTTGTCATGTTTTCTGCATTAGTGTATGTGTGTGTTGGGGCTACTTCAATCATTTTTACCTCTTCCCTTGGCCAGGAAGGCAATCCTCAAACTTACATCTTATCAATAAATGCTCTGCCTCTTTCGCATCCAAATTGGAGTTTTTCTGAATCGATACTAACAACAGTTTCTCAAATCTTGCAATTTGTCAAGGCATCACTTTGTCTCTGAAATTCTCCATTAGGACATCTCTTGCCCTGAAAAAAAATATTTGGGTTATTGCAAGTAAATATGATCATATTAAAATATAGATATTGCTGCCTTTGGGCCATTGCCCATTTTGTGCAACATTTAAATCTATTTTCTTGGCTGGTGTCCGTCATGCTGACACTCACAATGGTGACAATTATAACTGATTTTAATGTGATAGGTTGAAATCTGCTTTACAATTCAAAACTTAATCTACAACACCATTAAGAGAAAGCAAGAAAAGATAAAAGCTTATAAGTTGTCAGCATCCATGTTACTTTCCACATTTAAGCTTCCTGAAATACAGGTTTGGAAGATGTTTGCACGATAAGGTGTTAATACAGGACTGAAAAAGTTAGTCATGGCCTCCATTTAAGCAGATTGGTATAGCTGTATAGTGAATGTTAAATTTCTCATAGAGTTGACAGATACCCTCTTAGGCACCTCTGCTGGTGGAGAATTTTTACAGCTAAAGCTGTGTTCCCCCCTGGGGGTCTTCACCAGATGGAAAACTAATTCAAACACAAACAGTCTCTTTCGCTGGTAATTTAACTATATGCTCACTTTCTATTTAAAATGTGTAGCTATATCTTAACTTTTCAGGGCCTGATTTTGTGTTTTTTGTGCAAAAATTAAAAGTACTCATCCATTATGAGCCTCTTTTCACATTTTGCTCTCTGGGAGATATGCCATCTTGATTCTGAGGTTAATGTCATTGCTCACTTAAAATCTTCCCTTTCTCCTATTTAAAGCCCAAATTCTTGGAACTTTTTCTACCGAGATGACTTTCAAGTCTTGACAGGCCATAAAGGGTTAAAGCCGAAAAACAAAAGCTTTACCTACAGGTAATAAATTTGCCTTTAACTGAGTTTAAAGAGACTCTTCAGTTTACAGCTCTGGGGTCTTTAATGGAGAACTTGAAATACTAGTGTTTTCCCTGGAAAGCTCTACAGTATATTGATGCCTGGGTTGTTTGAACTTGTATTGTCAGCAGTGTGGAGTGGTGGAAGGGTGTGTGTTCAGATGTCAGGTGGCACACTGCTGTTACACCCTTGGGCAAGGTACTTCACTCCACTCAGTTCAGTGACACTCCCAGCTGTATAAATGGGTACAAATAGAAGTAGTTGTGGATAAAGGTGTCAGTCAAATTCATTAATAGTAAGCATTAAGTCCCGCACCTGTCCATATTTATTTTTTTTCTCCCTAGAAACAGTTGGTGAGAATTTAGATTGCTCATTTGCATGATCCAGTTTGCTTTTCATCATACAGTACATGTTTATTTCATGTGTTAAGCAGCTTAGTACAGTGATTTTTCAAGCATCTGTGGCTTTTCAAGAAATTATTACAAAGCAATCTTCTTCTATGTCATATGCAAATACATTTTAGTTCTTCACATATACCACATACTGTATAGTATTTGTCTTATTATCAACCAAGGGAATTTGGCATCTTTGCAAAATAAATGTCCTATTTTGCTGTAATCAAACAAGGTTACCAATATTGAAGTAATAATATTTTAGTTTATGGAGGGGCTACACAGATTATTAAGTTAATTTAATATGATAGACTTTTACAGTATATACTGTATACAGGTGTCATATTCATTAGTTTAGTTATTTCGGTTAGTCCATTTGTTAAATACAGTGAAAAATTAATTTTCAGGAAAATATGTTAACAGGAGAATGATAAACTGAAAAATGGATCATAAAAGACAGTTCTGATTTACAATGAAACAAAGAGAATTTAAAAAAATTCTTTGCCATATAAGCAATTTTGTGCTGTATGGGGAAGCTAGCGATTAAAAACTTTTATTCATAGCATTGTTTTTCTTCAATTGGAGTTTTTTTTGCTTCTATTCTATGTCCTCAGTATGACCCATCAGCTAGAGCTACAGTATAAGAATCTGCACTGTCAGGAATAAATAATTTTAAAAAAACCCTAGAAATGATTTCATATACTGTACTGAGGAGCTACTCTAGGCTTCATCTGTTTGAACAGTAATTGAAATGAAGTGAGGAATGTTAACAAGCTCAAATGTCATAGTCTTACCAAAGCTGACATTTAAGATGAGCTACACTTGGGCTCTTGTCTCTCTCTCTCTTTCTAACTCCCTCCCCTTATGTCTCTGTGTTTTCTCTCGCTTACTGCCGACCCCCCCCTCCCATCCTATCCCACCCCAGCCAGCAAAGACACACATCACATTGCGAAGGGAGGCCAACAGAAAAGTTTAATGTGAGTTTAGCGAACAAACAGCAAGCATGCTCTTTCTGTGCTGTGTCTGCAGCGAGCACACACGGTTACTCGAAGAAAGAAGTTTTGTGTGCTCGGAAGATGATGGGGGGAGGGGCTGCCAAGGCCAGGCTGAATGCTAATTGCCAGTGAGTTGTTCGGGGAGACTGTGTAAGAATGGAAGATTTGTTGTAAAACAGTCACTAGTTCTGTTGTGCTGAGTTGAGAGGTTACCCTAGCCTTGTAAAGGTGCCAGACATATGCACAGCTAAAAGAAGGAACTTACCGGAGTTTCTGACATGGTGGATGATCTAGGGACCATAGAAAATTGACAAATCAGATTTATTTAGCAGCACAGAACTCCAAAGAGCTCCAAAGAGCTCCTTAAAGGAACCTGCAAGCAGTCCATGTAGTACCTCTTTTTCTTTTTCCTCTTCAGTGTGCTCAGAGATGTAAGTATGTGGACAATGCAGGGTTTCACATTTCTCTAGAAGGTCATACCATCTCGGCTGCCAGATTGGACTAGGTGTTTAATTTGCTGGCTGACGGAGAACGTAAAGTGAAGGGATCGATGGAATTAAAGCTCAGCATCTCTCCCTGAGGCCCTCCGAGATTTGTCAGTGTGCATGGAAAACGTTTCACCAGCATTGTGAAGGATAAGCCAAGGAGTACATGTTTTTTTTTTACCCATGCTCACCCCCAGGTACACCCGTGGGTGCTGTACCTGTCTTGTTGGTGAGCCCTAATTAACATTCTGTACCTACTGTACATGCTTTGGTTTGTCTTTTTTTTTTTGTTCCTCTGTGGAGTAACCTTCTCCTCACTCTTGATAGCTTGGCCTCAGCAGTTTGATTTGCATAGAAATGAAAAGGTGAGTTAATGATTCATTGGCTCAGGCTGACCTTCCAAATTCTTCTCAACATTGAAGCAGCTCTGCGGTTCAGTTTCTTTTGTTTCCTGCCGTTTTGAGGACTGTCGTCTGGCTGTCTTGCCCCAGCGATGTGCGTGTCTGATTGCTTGGATAGCCCTGTGTGTTTTAGTGTAATTCCCTCCCTGGATTATTAAGCAGTATGATTCCAGCATTGCTGTTTCCTTACTGTAAATCACGCCTGGAGTAGGGACACCTCTGAACACAGCAGAGTTTGGCATTCTATCATGTTTCAGCTGACTGCTCTCACTGATGTGTTTGTTTGAAACACATCAGAAAAAGAAATGGATTCCGACTCGGATTCTCCATTTAATTACTCTTGGCCTTCCTTTCCCAAAATGAGGATTCGACGGAGATCTTCAAAGCAAGGTAAAACAAAACATGCTATCATTTTTTTCTTGTTTTGACTATTTGACGGCACAATAACTTTCCTCTTAAAGCCTGATATTTTTGTTTCATAAATGTTCACTGCACTTGTGCCAAAACTTTAGTTGATGCTGTCATCTGTAAAGAATCTGGAAACAAAAGTCTTTTTCGTTCAATGTTAAATGTATGGCAAGAAATGAACTACTCTTTAAGCGTATCCATTTAAAGATGGATATAAACTATCTTTCAGTGATTCTGTCAAGGATTATAAGAAAGTTGCCCGTTCATTTTCAGATTTCTGGGGGGTCGTTTTAAATGATAACATATTTTGAGCAAGTATTTGCTGTTTTATTGCTATGACTGTTGTCTGTTCCAGTCGAAATAAACTGTCATTATGTACATATGGTTTGGCAAAACTGATGTCCTTCACTACTAAAGTGGGTATAAATTGCATTTTTAAAAATTAAATTTCCCTTCCTTTTGATGGGAGTGATCTGTATAGCACCCAGGTCGCCTTTGTACACAATTCTTTTCATCAGGGGATGCTCTCTTTCTTAGGACCTAAACAGCCACAGGAAGCTATAGTGTCTGCAAAGGCAATCATAGTTCTTTGCAATAAATTACATGCTGGCTGTATTCAGGCTAAAAATAAAGAAGAGCATTCTTGGTGCTTCTCTTTGGCACTACAAATCAAGTTTGAAAAACAAGCTATAAATATAAAAGCCATTTTTCAGTTAAACAACTACAGTGATACTTTTGTTTTGTCCTCAAACATTCATTAATTCTGTTCCACTGAGAATGCTCAACAGGGTGACTGTTAAATCGGTCTTTTAAGAAAGTACCTGAGTTAGAAATACCATAGCAAATTAGCACAAACAAGTTCAAAGGCTTACAGTTGATTAATCAATAAAAATCAATATGTCTGGATCTCTTTTCACATGCTTCTATTTCTATGCACTTTTTATGTATAGCAGGTAATTGGTTCTTTGAAATGTAAAGGTAATGAAAGAGTAAGAATTACTTTGTATTATGCACTTTTACTGTTGTATAAATTACCACATGTTGCATAAATTACAAAATGTACCAATTATTAAAAATGCTAAAAGAATGTGTAGTCAAAGAAACTATGGCAGATGCACAGCTAAATGTAAGTGTTAGACTCATGTCAGAAATTTAGTTACCTAAATGATTTGGCACATTTGCATTTGGCAGTTTTATGGACTGTTTTCAAGCATAATCCATAGGTTTTGTATAATTAAATAGATGCAGAGCATTCGCTGAATGGTACAGGAAATCCCAGCAATAGTACCAGTGCAGTTTTATGCACTGCAGATCCAAACTGCACAGTGCAATCAACCAAGCATTAACACATTATGTTCTGAATGTGCATTGTCCAGGGGCTATTCTGTCTATTCACTTGCTAAACAGATTGTTTTTTTATGATGTTAGCACAATAGCCAGACTGCGCATAGACACTGTGTTTCCTCTTAAGATACGTTTCAGGCTGCTGACGTAGATGAATGAGGACAGTCAGATGATGTCACCTTCCCAAGGCCATGGGCTGAGGATATGGGCCGAGCGTTGCTTTGCTCCCAGAATCTTTCCACCTGTTGGTCTTCTCCAAGAGCCTTTTTACCAAGATAAAATGTAAAAGTGCTTTTGGCCATGGCGTCGTGTGACTCTTTAATTTCTATGACAAACTAGAATGATAGAAATAAAATTAATCTCGGAAACCATATTAAAGGAGTAAAAGTAAAAGAAAACTGCTTCGGGTATTATTTTTCAAAGGCCGATTGCACCAACAAGGATTAACAACTTATCCATATTTGATGAAGGTTTATCTTTTAATCACATTCCACTGGATTCAGAAACAGATTTGATATTTAATTCTTGTTTCTAAGATTAAATATTTTTATATCCTAAATATCCTAGTTTATGTTTTAGTGGTGCAATGTACAGTAACAGTGATTTCAGTAGGTCTGGACTAACGCAGTGATATTCAGTGCATTAGAAGGTGAACAGTTTGATAGAGAATGATAGCCAGGCACTGAGGACAAAGCTGTTAGAGCTCTGGCTATGGAGAATGAGTGATTGAGCCGCTGGAAGGGTGGTTATGCGGAGGAGAGAAGGATGTGAAATAACAAGTGTTGACCTCAAGAAAATCTAATTCTGAATGATCTAATCCTAGTTTAATACTAAATTGAGTTTATTTTTATCTAGATTTCTTGTAGTCAGCACTGAATATCCCGTATACTGTAGAGAAAAGTGTTAAAAAGGAGAATCTAAATACAATACCTATTTTAGACATATAAATAATATTTTTGGGGGTATGTTTCTACATTTGAAGTTTGCCATGTGCATAAATATTGGCAGATTTGCACTTGACTGTTGCATGTAATCATTGGCCAGACTGAAGTGTGCTGTAGTCATATTTTATTGTAAAGACCGTGTGTATTGTATGTAAAGATTGTGACCTGAATTGGATGAAGCAGTTAGAAAATGGGTGGATAGATGTAAAGACAATGTGATAGGTACTGAGCATTTGAAAAATCAGTACGTCCTGGAATTTGAGACAACACAGCATTTTATTAAACATGCCAAATTATGTTGTGCTTTTGGGTGGTATTGGATTTTGACGACAGAGTGCAGAGTATAAATCCTATTTTTCAACATTCAGTGCCTTGCAAAAGTATTCAGATCTTTAATATGCTGTCCCATTTTGTGAAATCATGAAATGATACATACACTGTTTTAAAACTTAAAAATGTATTAAAACCTGAAAAAACTGAAGACTTTTAAGGGTAAGATAAGTTACCATAAATGTCAGCAAACACTAAGGAGAAAAAACTGAAATACAGTATGTTGGCTGCATAAATATTCAGACCTATGAACTCAGTATTTGGTGGAAGCATCTTTGGCAGCAATTATAGGCGCAAGTTTTTTTGGGTGAGACTTTGCTCACCGGGTTGTTGTAATTTTTGCAACTTTGCTTCTTAGGGTTTTTGCTCAAGCTCTTCTGTCTTGATTGTAGATCACTCATTTTTTTTCTGAGTGTTTATGTATACTTGGCTTCGTCATTTTTCCTTCAGTCAGTTTCATTCCCAGTCCCTGCTGATGGGAAATGTCCCCTTAAGATGTTGTTGCCACCGGAATGCCTGACGGGGGATGGTTTTAACTGGGAGTTGTGCTGTGTTGGGTCTGTGCCAAACATAACACTTGACATTTAGACCAATTTGGTCTCATCTGACTACAATACATTTTGCCACGTGTTCAAAGGAAAATTCAGGGGCTTTGGTGCAAATTCCATGCCAGATTTGAGATGGCTTATTTGTGTTCTAGAAATTGTTGACACATGCTCTTTTTCTCCCATTTCAACCACTGAACTCTGTAGCACTTTCAAGGCTGCTGGTGGTCTTACATTG
The DNA here is from genome assembly GCF_055471065.1 of Atractosteus spatula. Taxonomy (NCBI): domain Eukaryota; kingdom Metazoa; phylum Chordata; class Actinopteri; order Semionotiformes; family Lepisosteidae; genus Atractosteus; species Atractosteus spatula. The sequence goes on along the minus strand of NC_142708.1, from coordinate 52,811,291 downwards.
GCATCCATCACCAGTTTCCTTCTTGCCTGGCTGCCCAGTTTGGAGGAATGGTTTTGGAGGAATGGTTTCGTCTAGGCGGTACTTAGATACACCATCGAATTCTTGACAATTGAGTATACTGTGCTCGCGGGGATATTCTTTGACTGTTCTTTGACTGATATACTTTGTACCCTTATGCTGTTCTGTGATTTTCATTGGCTCTGACTGACAGGCTTTGAAAACTCTTAAATAAGGAAAGGATTGTTTCCTTTTCAGTCCCTGCTGAGGAGATGCATCCCCTTTGCATGATGTTGTCATTGGCATGTTTGACTGTAGCATAGCGTTTTATTTCTGAAATAATGACAACCGTGATTATTCTGAAATCATGAGTTGCATGATTTCAGAATAATCACGGCAGAGGCAGAGGCTACTCAATTGTGGGGCTAGTCTAGGTAATTTTGTGCAGCTACACTAAAGGTTACCACAGCAAGTGGTTTGAATGCTTATGCAATCATGACTTTTCTGTTTTTCTTTCATATTGTCTGTTTACTTGTTCCTGGTTGTTTTTATACTTTGAATGTGTAGAATAGGTTGTGCATATACAGTAACAAATATTAATTGGTACTTTTAAGTATTCTAATTGCAATCTTTAAAGTAAAAACTAAGTGAAAACTGTGCAGGATTCTGAATATTTTTGTAAAGCACTGTATGTTATTAAGAAAATAACCATAACATACATTTCCTAATTCTGAATTTTTTAACCCTGTTTCTATTTGTAAGAACAACAGTAAAACCTTGGCAGTTACTCACATCCGAGTGCTATTCGACTCCTGTGCCTTGCAGATTTAAGTTGACTCAAGGGCTTGTTTCATTTTAAATGTCCTTGTTAAGCAACCCTGGCTATGAGTGGCTTCTTTGTCTCACTTCATTGAATGGTTTTGGTAGAGTATTTAAAAGTGGTTTTCTAAACCATAGATCAGCGTCTCCCAAGGAGACTGCCTTGATGAAATTTTAAATAATCCAGATTGGGCCGTAGATCGGTCTTCCAAATAATGGAGACAGGGGCAGTTTCTTTCAGCTGTAAGCAGTGTGGTGATGGCAAAGCATGAACCCAGCAGCACTTTGTGATTAAACAGCATTTTGGCTTAATCATTTCCGTTTGCTCCATGCTGTGATTTTCAGCAAATTATAATGCTTTAGTCAAAATATAAACTGAAAAGATGTGCTCACTTCATAAAATCATTACGTGATGTCATTTTATTGGTTCCCTGGGAAGGACTGGGTTCATTTAAAAACCTTTGAAATGTTATTCTTGTCATCTGATGTGCCAGTTGCATCTATTACTTTTTAAGGCAACTTGGAATCTAATTTCCTTCAGTCCAAATCTGTTGTTGTGAGAGCAACTGTGCTTTGTTAATATGCTGTTGTGGAGGTCATTCCTTAATGCCATGAAACAATGAGATGAATAAACAATCATGGAACATGGAAGTCCATGGCAAGTAATTTAACATTTTAATCGATATGTCTGAAGGATACTTTTGGTATATTGTAGTGAAAATTGAACGTAAGTATGAAATCACATGACTAATATGCAGTATTTCAGTGTAAGTTTGTTTATCTTATTTCCAGTTTCCTTCCACAGTCCAAAGACATACTGGCAGGTTAATTGGCTTCTGAGAAAATTGGTCCTGGTGTGTGTGTGTTAGTGTGTGTGTCCTGTGATGGACTGGTGTCCTGTCCAGGGTGTACCATGCCCTTGTGTTGCTTGCTGGGATAGGCTGAGGCATCCCCACATTCCTGAATTAGATGAGGCAGTTAGATAATGAATGGATAGATTATGAATACTTCTGTTTAATAAGTCAATTATCTGAAGAATTACACATTTTTTAATAGATCTCACTGTCTTGGGGTATACTGTGAAAGATATTCCTAAATGCCGGTTTTCCATTTCATGTTAAACCAATGCTCTGATGCTGGGAAGATTGAAATATTCCAATAATAACAGTAAAGGCTGTTTGAACAGTTAGCTGTTGTTTAAGGATTTCACATCTAGGAAGATCAAGGCACTGAAACAGCACCTTCTCCAGACATTATTGGTTTTAAATTCTCCTTAAGTGTGTCGTCGAATTAGCATGCATATGTCTTTGAGCATGTGATGTATTGCTTGCAACCTGTACATCTAGGCCAACTAGTTTCTTAAGTATTTTTCCATTTTAAATCAAAATAAATTGCTGCCCTTTTATTTTGTAATTTTGTAGTTTGTTGTAAAGGTTGTAAATTATAAATCAATATAGAGTAGGTGTATCCAAAGATCAGCTAGTTAATTAGATGCTGTAAACCGGCACTACCTTAGACTCAGTCTAGTTAGTTATTTACAAAGCATTAATCTGGTGGGAATTATAGTGGAACTGCATAACATTACCTGTGCCATCAAATTTGTGTTTTAAGCAAGATAATGTTGTCACAATGTTCCTAACAGCTGTTTGTACTTATTTATTTTCACTTGAGCTTTGGATGGAGGCATATGATTGAGAATAGCTTTAAATTGGCTTTAGAAATGATGGCTTTAGTCCCCCTTTCTCTTGAATGAGTTGGCACTGTAGCATGAAGTGAGCTGGCTCAATTTCACTTTTCCTTCTCACAGAATAGTTGTTCCTGCTGTGTGTAATTAAATCTGGAAGTTTGCCTTATCTCTAGGGTAAGTTCAAATCCCATGAAATTAATAAAACACTTCTTTATGTCATTTTAACTGGACTTGTTATTTAAATGTTCATCAAACCAATGAGAAATCATTTTGAGGAAGTTATTAAAGATTTATCTGAATGTGAGTTTTTTTTAAAACTATGTCCTGTATACTAGATTGTGCTTGTCACAAAAATCATTTGGTGCTTCAATGTTGCATGTTTAATTTAATTCATTTTTTAAAAGTACGTCTCATGAATACTGACAGATACATTAAGATACATTGTACTGTTGGGTCACAGTTTGAATTAATCTGATGAATATAACAGTTTGCATTTTCTCCTAATCAAATCAGTAATCAGTAATAATAAATTAAAGCACCAGCAAGAAAGAAAAGCTCACTTAAACTGAAAACTATTAAAAAACCTAAATATTAGTTAGATATTTTCTCCTTCATGTGCTGGTTTTCTGAAATAATTCTTAGTTTGTCTAGATTAATACCATCTTTCTTCAGATTCCTAACAATGCTTCTCAGATGGTATGCCTACATCTGTGCTGGTTATGCAACTGTGAGACATAAAAACATTTACAATTAATACAATGATATACTGTACAAAGAATTCAGGATGGGTCCACAACAAACAGTTTGTATCTAGTTGAGGTGGGTAGCTCCGTCAGCATGTGTAGGCTGCAAAGGAACAAGTAATAGATTTATTCCATGCTGAAAAGAGAAGAAAGAAACACAACCCCAAAACGTTGTGTTTCCTTTCTTCTCCCCTTTCAGTCTGTATCTAGTGCACAGACCAAGCCTACATTCTGCATCCATTCTCTTCTGATGTCACAGCTTTGCAGTTTTCAGAAAAAGTCAAGTACCGTAAAGTTGCTACGGTATTTAGATGTCTCATGACACTTAATACGATGATTTTATCTGATTTGTTGTTTTCACCTCATATATGACACGGTTCTGTTCTGGTCAACTGATAGCATCAAATATAGCTTAATAGCTACAGTGCCATGCTGTGGTAAAAAATATCAAAGTAAGACTTTTATAAAGCATTTTGATGACAACTTAATAAGTAATAGGAATAAAATTTGATATTTCCCATATTAAAGGGGAATTTTATAGTTACTCTAGAATAAAAGTAATTCTGTTCCAGTAATAGTACAGTACATTGTTTTCTGGATGGCAATATTTACAGGATCAGCTTTTCTCACATCTTGGAGATATACATCAATCCCATTTACCGGTTGGTTGTTGATGTTGTTAGGGCAAGAAAGCATGTTCTCTTTGTATTTCCTGGTCAGCTGTGTGGAGTGGTGAGCTCTGGACTTACAGTATAACAAGAAGCTTGTGGGTTCAGCAGTGTTGAGAAAGTTCTTCCACCAGTGAATAGTGCAGAGTAATGAAATGTACAGTTTGTATAATTTTGTTAAAAAGGTCGTTGGAATTTATGAACCGTACCGTATATTTTTAAGTGTATGCCTTTTGGTGTTTTTATTTACTCTGATTATAGGTCTTTGAAATGTTTTTTCATTCATTATTACTTAATTTCTCTCACCTATATAAAGTTGAATGTTTCCTTTCTTTCTCTATCTCATGGACATCAAGCTGCTGATAGATTCTCTCTCTTGTTCTCTACCAACCCCCCACTGTGATACCTGTTAAACATTAAAGGAAAATAAATGCTGGTGAACCTGCAGTTCTGCTCTCCTGTCCTCCTTGTTCACTACTACAAAACAGCAAAGGCAAATAAGAGAGAATCACAACAATATCATGAATGGCAATTCTCTATGTGTGTTCACACAATGGCTAAGAAAGGGCAGTTCAGACTTATATAAGAGAAACCTAACTTGTACAAAGCTCTTGAAGTAGGTGTATCTGGTGTAACAGTTTGAAAGCGGGAGGTGCCCGGCGAGCACTGGTAAAAGTCGATGCCCCATGTGAGGGGGCGGAGGCACTGGTGTGAGGTTAGCAAAACACGAAAATAACATAAAAAAGAGGAGGGGAGGGGGAACCAAACCAAAAAGGAAAAAGGAAAATGCGCTGGGAAAAAGAATCGCTTGCAACAGCGGTATCCAGACTGGACTTAAACTATTTAACGGGATCCAATCTGGGAGAGCAGGGAGCGCAAGGCCAAAACAAACCTCTCAACCTGTGCTCATGAGAGATGCACAGTGGGACAGAGAAAAAAGGAAATGAAATGAAGGAAAAACGACGGCATTTCGCCCGGTCACAATCCGGGACTGTCAGTGGAATTTCCTCCCCTTCCGAGGGTACCCTGCTCGTCCCTCCGGGGAGGTGTTCAGTGTGTCTTTAAGTCCTCACAGCTGTGGCTTGTCCCTGATCAGCCAGTACAGCTGTGGTTACAAAGGCAATGAATCACGCTTCATCCAGGGCTCAGCCTCCACACTGAAAATGCCCTCACTGCGTAGTGCCACATTGGGTTATCATTTTGTATGTGATTCTGTTCTCAAATGGCATACATAGTTAAAGGTTTCTTCTTGTTGTTCTTCTTATTTTTCTTATGAAAGTGTAGCATGGATCTGTATAATAGCAATAAGGGACCAAAGAGCAGTAGTGGGGATAAGGGCTTCATAAAATTTACTGGTGGGCAGGAGTGGTCATAGTCCATTTTACAGCCATTATTCAAAATGAAATGAACTATATTAATTGCATATCAGGAAAATAATGCATTACAGTTTATTTTACTCACCTGAACTGGCAAACATTTGTCATGGAAGACTCCTTTTTCCCATTTTGTAAAAAAAGATAACTAAAGATAAGACAAAATGAACCCCATCAGCTTTCAAATAAAATTGTCAAGAATATTCCCCTCTGGGACCACAAAAGTCAACCCTCCCCTGCCTTTTTCATAAATGATATCTCCAGGATAAGGCTTTTCCACATGATTCATGAGGATTAAAGTCTGTATAATTTAATACATGAGTCATTACATTATAAACATTTTTCATGTATGGGTGTATATAACAGTGTTCTTCCCAGTACAGCGATATAGCTTTAAACAGCTGATTAATGGCAAATATGACAATGCAATGCAATCACTACATATCAATGATATTAGATTTGATACAACAAGCTGTAGTTTTAACTTGTACATGCTTTGTCTGTTTTTGTAAATTAAAACAAAATACAGTCTCTCTCTCTCTTTCCTAGTGTTAATCCCGCAACAGCAGGGTCCGCTTGTAGGCACACCAGTCTCCATTTGGTGGTTTGAACCAAATCTTTGAGCTGACGTTGCCATTAACTGCGACCGAGAAATACTCCAACCGACGCGTCGTTCCGCCTGCTGTCGGAGTGGGAGGGGGAGAGAGGAGAACAAAGTAATGTCGCCAATTCATAGAGGGGGATTATTAGGAGGCATGGGAAATTTGGCCAGGACGCCGGGGTTACACCCCTACTCTTTTCGAGAGACACCCTGGGATTTTTAATGACCACAGAGAGTCAGGACCTCGGTTTTACATCTCATCCGAAGGACGGCGCTTATTTACAGTATAGTGTCCCCGTTACTATACTGGGGCATTAGGACCCACCTGGACCGCAGGGTGAGCGCCCCCTGCTGGCCTCACTAACACCTCTTCCAGCAGCAACCTTAGTTTTTCCCAGGAGGTCTCCCATCTAGGTACTGACCAGGCTCACACTTGCTTAGCGTCAGTGGGTTTAAAACAAAATACAGTACATCTTTGTTTTTCGATTTCTCACAACCACAGCACTGAAGGACAATGTCACAAGACCACATGAGAACATAGCAAAATGCAAACATTAGAAAGTTTACAAGTGAGTGGAGGTCATTCATAATATCTGCAGTAGCTTGTTTGGTTGCTAGATGCTGATTGATCTGAGGATCTCACCCAACCATTTTTAGTAATAAGCTAAAGTGTCAGCTTCGACAAAATGTAAGGTAGTTTGTTTCATACTCCCCCAACCCTTTGGATAAAGAAGTCCATCCCTGTTCCCAGTTTTAAAAGCAGCCTGGTGTAGTTTCCACACGATTCCTCTGCCTCATGTTTTACTTTTCATTCTGAAGTCCAGTATTTTGACTTTGAGGATTCATAATACGTGAATCTTATTATAGTCCTCTCTGTTCCATTTCCGTTTCTTCTACCTGTCAGTACAGGACATTCTGTTAAGCTCCAGAATGTATCTGGTTGCTCTTCTCTGCACTGTTTCTTTTTTTGTAACATGATAAAAAAATTTACACAATATTCTAAATGAGGTTTCACTTTGTGCATCGTACAATTTTGACATAAGATTCCTCAATGTAAATTAATTGCCTTAAATACCTAAGCCTTTTTAATAAGTGGCTTCTTCAAATCTCAGTGTTTCCTATTTAGATGTACTGTATTATGTTTCTTCTACCTGCACATAACACACCATTAGATACTATGTACCAAGTGTTTGTCTAGTCTTGAATTTTGTCTACATCTTTTCGCTTTTCTTTTGCAACCTCTGCAGTGTTTGCAAATGTTGCTGTTTTGGTATCATGGGTTAGCTTCACTATTTAGCAACACCAAGAATCTAGATCACTGATATTATTTAACAAAAGCAGTGTCCCTATTATAGACCCCTGTGGTAATTCCGTTAATTGCAAACTCCACAACTTGAGCACTCTCCCTGTGTTTCTCCCCGTTTTCTATCTCTTAACCAGTTCTCAGTCCAAACACATACATTACGTTTAATAATTACTGCCTGCAATATAAGAATAAAGCTTTTATGAGGAACTTTAAAAGCCTTCTGAAAATCTAAATAAACAGTATGTATGTTCTGTGCATGCCCATTACTGTTGTTTTGACTTCAAAGAACTCTAACATGTTAATTCTACAATACCTACCCTTTGTTAATCCATGCTAACTATCCCCTTGGATCCCATTTCCCTATAGAAAATCCTCTAGTTTACGTGTAATTATAGTTTCCATAATCTTACATGTAATAGGTCAGTTTGTGTTGGTACAATTTTAGGTACACAAGGGGGCATGTTTGAGGGCTGAGAAGGATGTCCAGATGTTTATATGATGTCCATGTGTCTTTTCACTGGAGTTTTTTTTAAACATATGATTACTTAGAATGAGCAGTGAATAAGCAAAGTCTGAATAGCAGGGTAGGATACTGTATGTATTCATTTCAGTGTACTCCCTATGTGGCATTCTTGTTAGAGACTGAGAGGCTTGTAGCAAAGTTTATTCAATATATACTGTATATAGTATGTGAACTGCCGTGCTCTATGCTTTGATAAGTGTTTTATTACAGTCAAGGCATGTTTAATTCTGTAATAAATGTATAATGAGGTGTTAATCAGAGTATTAATATTGTATTTGCATTCTTATGTATAATATTTAATATAACTTTTTCTTAAAAGGCTACAATTATAGTGAAAAGTGTAGGATCTGTATGACAAAAAGGAATTAAAAATAATGAAATTTAAAATGTGCTAATATATCTTTCTTGATGGTAGTTCCAGAATGAGGGGTTGATATTTGGATTTTGCTACCAACAGTTAAAAACTGTATCAAAATTGGTCCCAGGCACAAGAATTTCTCTTGGGTTGTATGTTTTGTTGAGGTTTCAAAAAGACAGCCCTGCATGCAGATTTGTAAGCAGGAAAAAATCCATGTTTAAGAAGGAGAACATTTGTTTTCAATTTCCCTGAGACATACTGGTTTCAGTTTACATTGATGATCATATTTGCTTTTAGTTCATACATTTGACTGGTTCACTTGTGAACTAGAGTTGAAAATGTGAAATAATTACATGTTGGTCTTTACTTGAGAATAGGCATAGCTTTGTGAACGTGTAATAATTTACTGTAGGAGGCTTTCTCATATTGTAGTTCATTAAGGCTGATGGTCATATTTAAATGGCTAACGGAGATTTGGTGATTTGCTAATTATCTGCTTTGTTACTATACATGGTTCCACAAAATAAGAAAACCAGTTAGTCAGGACATAAGCTCAGATTTACTGAAAATGTTGACCTACAGTACATGCTAGATGGGAATTTCAAACCTATGTTGTTTATGTTGCTTTTATATTCTATTTATATTTAATATAAAATGTAATATATTACAGTATACATTATATGTTATATATATATATTTATATTATAAGGAGATGCATCTGGAAGTTTGTAAAAGTACTGTAGATGGGTCAAAGCTCTGATATACTTATTGTCTGAGTTCTCATCAGGAATGGGCTACGTTTATGCTTAGCTTCAGATGTGAAGTGTCACGGACGTCCAAAGGGACTAACCGTGGGGAGCAGGAGAGCGGAAAAAGACCCATATGCGTAGCGGCGAGACAGGAAAAAGGCCCGGGCTCATAGTGCAAAGAGTTCAGGAATGCCGTATAGAAACCTATGCCCTCAGGGAGCGGACGTGGGGCGCCCTGGTGCTAGGCGGGTCTCAGGACATCCGAACGTCAATGCTGAGCGAGGACAGAGTGCAAGACCCGGAAATATATAGCCCAAGGGAAAGAGAGGGACAGGAAGGACAGCAGACCAGAAACTAGGGACAGGACAGAGAAGGAGCGCCCTCTGGCTGCAGAGGGCGTGACATGAAGTAAAAGCCCTATATCTTAAAATCGTTAATGTGCCTGATTTGTTACATTATATTATTTGACATCTAGGCCTTGCATCCTTCAACAGTTTTCCCTATCTTTGTACACTGCTGTGTGTTTAGGAGGGTTGTCTGCATATAGTATATCTAATTGCTTTTCACAGTTAGGGCATTGCTGAAATCCGCACCATTTTTAAATGTCAAATCTCTGTAGTCTCTAAACATGTCTCCAGATTGCTTTGTGGTATTATATTGGAAATACTCGGATATACTGTTATAGAGAAACATGTACTAACCATTTAAATTTCATAATCGCAGCAATAACGAAATGACAATTTCTTTGACAATACATTACAATTTTACAACAATACATGGCAATTTGTAAAAATCACTTTTCTTCTAATTTTATGATGACCTTTTTTGAACTGAATTGCAAATTTCAGATTTGATACTTATTTCCACCTATAAGTTTAAATTAGAGTACCTCTTACAAGTCATAGAGGCAGAACTGGTGTTTTTTTAACTGATTCAAATGTGAAATTCAGAGCTCTGACAAAAGTGAACCGGAAATTAAAAAATAGCAACACATCAAATATAAAAAGACATTGAGAAGTCATTATTCTTTTATGGGTTTCAGATGTCCTTTTACTTTTGAGCAGAGAAAGGAATTGTATAGTATAATAAAAGCTTGCAATAAGGTGGAGAAAACAGTATTTGCTTGCCTTGATGGGAAATAGAGATGTCACGCAAAGTTGTTTTGGGATATTTCAAACACCTGTGTAGGTGCTTCTGCTTTTAACTTGCAGTATTGACAGTACTCATGAGAAAAGCAAATATTGGCCAGGTCCCAGTCACAGTTTTGTATTTGAATTAACTCTATTCCTCAATCAATAACAGTAGAAGTAACTAATGCATAATACTCTACATAGAAACGGTAACTTACTACGTAGAAATACTGTAACTGTTGACTTTTAAAATTTTTTTTGATGATCTCTTTCACAAGCTTGGCTGTAAGGGATTACTTTTAAAAGTAATTTTCCCCAACGCTACACATAATATGTTCTATTGTTCATTACTGTAAACTGCTGTAAAGATGGCAAACCTACCTACTGTAACAGTCCTTTGATTGTAATATATTACATTAGAGAAGCCAACATTAACAAAAAATCGTGGTTACTGTAAGTTGGAAATGTAACAAAAGGAAAGTTCTCCTTGGCTCTTCTTTATGATTGTATATAGTATTCCATTGTTATTAGCGAGTTTACAGCTTATCGTATTGCAGTACTTTTCAAAATTATTATTTCATGGATCACATATAAGACTTATGTAGAATAATTAATACTAATAGTACAGAAGCCTATTACCACTACGGAGAAAAAAATCTTTTTTTATCTGTTTGCACAGATATGAACGTAAAAGGATACTGGAATGCCAAAACAGTTCCAGGATGGCACAAAGGCCGTAGCCAACAGAGTAATACATTTATGAAGAGAGTCGTGGTGCTGGCGATATTAGCAGCACTATTGTGTTTAAATGCAAAAGTGTCTAATTGAAACGAAATATTATCTTGTTCAATGGCAAAAAAAAAAAAAATTTCTTCATGGCATAAATGGCTGTTTATGGAAGCCATGGCATCAGTGGGCTTCCATAAATATTGCAAGATAAAATATGTTTTTTTAAATGAAACCAACTTTAATTTTAAGGATGAAAGTTTGACTTCACTTTTTTGAATGGGTTTTCAAGGCGAGTTTGTTTCAATGAGCATAGCTTGATTGAATGCAAGAGGTACCTGAAGCTACTGTTACACCCTTTTAAAACATGATCCATTCTGGTTCCATGGCAAACAGTGTGGGAAGCACTGGTGTGTAGTGTATTAATATATATTTAGGGAACTGAAATGAATTGCTGTCCATCAGTGATCCCCAGCTAACTTGACAAAGCTTGAGTTTGCAAAGAAGAATGGGACAAAACGTGCACCATCCCTGTGTGCACAGCTGTTCAAGAATTACCCCAAACAATTTACAACCTTGTTCTTTTAACCAGGCACTGATTTAGGAGGGTGAATAGTTCTATAATCAACACACTATATTAGCACTTCATTTTTTATGTTACTTTTGCTTTTAACTTCTTTACCCCTAAGTGTTGAGTTAGAGCATTCAAGTTTTGATGATAAATATTCACTTTAAATGTGTAAGCGTCATTTGTGATTGAAGTAATGAGACATTATTGGATGGGGTCAATACTTATGCAGTGCCCTATATTTTAGTTTGTAGTCACTGCCTTGCTCACAGATCAAAATGTGTGCTAGATTATGTAGTGTACCTGCAAAAAACAGAGCATACTGTTTTATGATAGATTGTTATAGCTGAGCACATGATCTCAGGCAACTGCTTTGATAATCTTAGTGATCATTAATAGAACTGTTTGTAATCAGTGAAGACCTATTTCAACATGGATTTATACAAGTTTTACTCAGTTAATGTAATGTGTATTAATTGAATTTTACTAAATTCCTAATTCAGAAACATGCTGTATATGTTATACAGTATGTGTTATGTAGATTAATAACAATTTTAAAATGATAAATTATCTTACTTCAGCAGTATTGGGTCACATACAGTAGGATTTTCTCATATCCAATACTGTACAATTCTTGTCAATAAGCCCCATACAGAAATTATAGTATTTTTAAAAAATGTATTAAAAGGGTACTGCAACTCTATTTTTGTATTTCGGGTTAGAAAGAATCAGTATTGATGTCTGCATTTCAAATCACAATAAAAGTAAAATCTACACAGTAACTTGTAAAACCCCTAATTGACATGACAAAATAGATTAAATTTCCAGGTATGCTCAGCGCCATGTTCTGTGGTTCAGAGTAAAGGACAACAAAACTTCCAGTAACGTGAAGAAGCCCTATTACATTGTAAACAAGCAGGCTTATGAATACATCTCTTTTAATCCAGTAGAAGTATTGTTCTCGATTTTGTGACGGTTTTGCCGACAAATACTACTTACTTTTTAACTCTGCATGCAGATCATGATGGAACATTTCTGCGGTGAAATATCTGCTGTACAACCTGTTCTAATCCACTCGTACATCATATTACATTAGTCATTACAGTGACAAGCGAGCAGGAAGGGCCACAACACATCACAATTCATGGGAATTCTCACTCTCGCCTGTGGTAAGACCAGGGCTTTGCGACAACATGGTGACTTAAGGTACTTTCACAAAGTTCACGATTTTGTGCTTAATTTGAAATTTGTAAAATTTTTCTATCCCGTCAGTGAATTAAGTTTTTTACTGAGATTTATTAAACGGTGTAAGAATTTGGGCCTGCAGTACCCCTTTAAATACTGAAGTAATTTTGAAGTAATTTCAAAAGTGTATCAGAAAGACAACAGGCTGGGTTCATTGCTTCTTGAATGTTTTGTAGGTGAAAATGAGGCAGTGGTAACCTGTAATCCAACAATATCTAGCCAGATAAGCACATAAAATAAAGTATTTTAAAGCATATCAGAAAAGAAAACTGTATGTTGTACTGCAGTAACTCAGAGTTCTTTGATGTGCTTTCATGTTGTCATTTTGTGGCCACAGGTGTTCTTTGACTTTTTTTTCAGATCAAAAAATGAAAAATGCTGTCAGTGTGTTGACATGTTTGGTAGAGTGCACTCAGCTTCCATATTGCTGTGGGGATCATTTGTGAGAATGAAAAGAATGCAGACTCACCAACAAAGTATTTTTTGCACTTTGAATTTTTTTAGAGAAAGTGAAAAGCTATTCACATACTTGCAGTTGGATCAGTGAAAGCTCTCACAATAATGTTACTTAACACAAGGGAGAGTATGATACAAATTGTATGTCTATTTATTGTTAATAATATCATAATCACTGAACAAATACATAAAATATAATCTGTTTTTTTTTTACTGTACATTGGTCCTGTTGTTTAATGGAAGTGTATAATGTAATAATGTCATGCAATTACTAACTGACATAATAAAATCTAAAAATGATTAATTTGTATGGAAATGGAAAATAAGCAAAATAATTATCAGTGTTCAGATCACTAAATACGCATCTCACAGTTGTGTTTATGACAACAATATCACCTTGCTCCTGAATCTAATCTGAAAATAGATGTTAATCTTGTGTAGATCATCTGTAGAGTATGTAGAGTATATGAATATTGCTGGAGACAACTTACAGTACAATTTGCATGGCTGGGTCTTGTACAGTGTAGGTGAAGGAGACAAGCATGAAAAAATAGCATCATCTGTGAGAGAATGACGATGTGCAAAGGTTCAAGAATTCAGATGTTTTCCCAATAGTTATAGAAAATGAAATTATTTTAATTTTTTTTTTTTCAGAAAAAAATCACTCTCCTTCTTTTAAGAAACCTCAGATACACTCCACATTCACTGCAGCTTCCAGACTCTCGGCAGTGCTGAATGGGAAGGATGAAATTTATGCCAACTCCATGCTTGTAGATAAGGTATTATATGGAAGCGTTAGCTTCTTAATGGCGTTCTGGTTTAGGTGTTAATGATTTGAAATCATTTTCTGTTTTATTAATACTGATTCTTGATGTGGTCTACTGACCAGTTTTTATACCTGAACTGTAATGTATCCCATGTCCATCACTTTCCTCTGTGGAAGAACAATACACATTAATGTAAGCAATAAAAAAACGAGTTAATTTGAACATTTTCTTCTTTGTTTTGTAAATATGAAATTATAGAAATAATTTCAGCTGATAGTTCTGTAAGTCTTTGGATTTTTTTTCCGACCAACTGAATAAAAGTTGTGAATCAAGCAAAGACAAATCTAAATAATTTGTGGACAAAATATTACAGTTCAATTCACTTTTCTTCAGATACATCTTGTTTGCTGGTGTTGCTTGATATGACTTCCTCATCAGCTATCTATACATTTAAAGAAAAGCATCTGTGATGATATTTTTTTTTATTCTGTTACTTCTGAATTCTCCCTGAATTGAAAGAAACAGTTAGAAAGTGGATGGATGGATGGACTCTTGAATTCTTGATTCCATTATAGGTGGATGACCTGGATATAAAATACAGCATTGATGGGGTCACCACTGAAAGCACACAGACAGACAGCTGTGCATCAGATCTGAGACAGGGAAGACTCTCTCACTCTGGAGTTCACTTCCCAGAGGAAGCAGGTTCATCCGCCTGCTGTAATCACATTTCCGAACATTGTGGTGACGAAAGGCATACAAGCAACAATGCAGGAGACAGAGAACAATTTCCTTCAGTTTCCCTTGCCAACTTGGCACTGGCTAGACTGAATCAACCACACCGGCCTCATGTCTTCAATAAAGAAGGAAGTCCACCGCAGAACAGCACATGCACACTGAGGTAAGAAATCTTAGGGCAACTTATTTATGTCTCAGGCAGAATAAGCCTAATAGTGATTACAGCTATGGCATGCTATTTCATTCTTTAGTACAGTGGACTTTACTACTGGATGTTCTTCAATGGTGTTTGTTATTTATTTACTGTACTGTAAATAAGGGAAGAATTAATAACATAACAATAACAAGGGAAGAAAAGCTACATGCTTGCACCTAATCCATCAAAATATAATTGTTGTATGGGTAATCTTTTATTCAGAGTGCAAAGCATAAGTGTGATAAAACATCTTCAAAATCATTGATCTGTCTTCCGAATCATTGATCCATGTAACTTGTTCAGAATGAAAGATCAGCTTCTGAAACTGACATTATTACTGAATTAACAAGAATAGTAACAGCAACATAAGTTGTAGTTCATTAGTCTATACCTTAAAATAATAGGTTGAGTTCCAGAATGACATTTGGCCAACAATATATTAGTGATAATGAATAAATATTGCTACAGTAAGTTATCCTTGGAGCATTTGAGGTTGATTCATACAGTTTAAGCAAGAATTCATTTTTTTTATTTACACATTTCTTTGTGGATAAACTGCAATTTTTGTTGCGTAGTCACCTAATTTGGAATCTTCTGTTGTGATCAATCTACATCTCGACTCAGTTACACCCCTTGTACCCATAAGAGGACAGTCTCCTCCAACCTGCTCCCCATCCAAGCTACTAATCTTTTGACATGCGAGTAGCTCTACAGTGTCACACAGGTGGTTCAGTGCCAATTGAAGAAGAGACGTGACTTAACTCCAATGTTGCAGGTGGAATTTGCAGGGGCTACTATTCTGCTGGAGGTTGAGAAAATGCTTGTGATCTAACCCACAACTGATCTGCTGAAACAGTTTCTGCTTCAGGGAATCTGTTGAGTCGCAGCTGTCTAGTGATATAGCCATGGCTTGATCTGTGAATTTCCTCATTTAAGCTAGAAAGTGTTACTACTTATTGTATATACAGTAGCTTCATACAGTACATCTACCAGGATGTAAAAATAATTTCCTTTTCACTTGCTTGAATCTAAATTTATACTGCACTTTGTACTTTTGATTAAACAGATTGCTTGTGAAGTTATTTAGTTGCATTTTGATAAGATGACAAAATATGTCATTATTGTGATGTGTGTTGAAGTCAATGCATACATTTTCTAACCACTTTATTCAAGGTTATTGGGGATCTGGAGCCTATCCCAGCAAGTAGCGGGCACAAGGCAGATTGTGATAAAGTCATTCCTAAGTCTGTCCTAAGTGGACATAATAGGATTTGGACTTGAAGCCTGCGTTTTTACTTTACGAAACACTTTCTCATTTTATTACAGCCCCAATTTGGTCGCTCTTGAAGTAGACAGTGAAGATGACGATACATTAGACAAATCTCCTCTATCCCAAGCTTCTACATCCCCCCAGTCCATTGCAGCTCTGCAGCCAAGCAGTGCGGACGAGCAAGACTCCTTTGACACTTCCCCTGAGCTCAGCTCCAGCAGGGCCAGATCCTCGTCTTCACATACCAGCACCCTCTCAAAGGTACACTGCCCGCAGCTCATTCAGGTGGAGGTAGACTGTCAAAAGGTTGTTTCAATCTGAAGTTTATTAGTAATGTATTTAGAGGATCAACATCTGTCCATTTACTCACTTGGTTGTAAATTTACAGGTCTTAATCTGAGCCTTTAACATTTTATATAGATATTCAAATAACAAACACATGAAACCATTCAAATGATGTTTTCAACATTTTTTTCTGAAATGCCAGAGTTAAAACGTAGTGCTCTTTTTTAATAGTTAAATAGAGTTTTTGGTTGTTTTTGTCAGACGTTACCAAGGAGTAAAAAAGAAAACAAAAAACAAAGCAAAGAAAGTGCTGCTTTATACTAAACACTCAGCGTATGCTTCAGTTTTGATTATTCTACCTTTAAAGATCCAGACTAGACTTAAAACAGAATATGTGATTACATAAGTAAACCAATATAAATTCTCTTGACAATCCTTGGACTGCCAAAAACAATCAACAAATTATGACCTTTACTCACATGTGCCTGAAATAAGTTTATGTTGGGAAATTGTGTTATTTGAAAGGTTGTAGTGTTTGGAAGTGTCTTGTCTGAGTCTTTCATGTCATTACGCAGTGGTAATATAGCACAATCCACATAATGTCTGTTCTTGTAAATCTCAAGGCCTATGAAGTTCACAGTCCGCAGGAGTCAGGGGACCCTGGGATCCGGCTGCGCTCCTACTCCTACTCCTCCCCCAAGATTAGCCTCTCCAGGCCACGATTCTCTCGGGACACCAACATCTCAGATCTCACTGAAGGTCAGTGTCTTTCCCACCTGGAGAAAGCATATAAAACTCCCGTAACAACAACAAAATATTTAAAACTACGACAGCTGTAAGGGACATTGCTAATAGAAAATGGAGCAGAAATGTGTTCTATATGGCCTTCGGATGCTTGTTGGATAACTTAACTTTGATGAGACTTGGGACCTCATTGTATAGTAGCATGTTTAGAAAAGGTTGCAAGTGATATCAGTACTACAATATTTAATACATGAAATGTACATGGAATTAAACTATTTTTGGATTTGAGGGTAATCAGGTCCCGATTATTTTATTTGATTAAATTGATCA
Source organism: Atractosteus spatula (assembly GCF_055471065.1). Taxonomy (NCBI): domain Eukaryota; kingdom Metazoa; phylum Chordata; class Actinopteri; order Semionotiformes; family Lepisosteidae; genus Atractosteus; species Atractosteus spatula. The sequence goes on along the minus strand of NC_142708.1, from coordinate 52,794,012 downwards.
GGTTGGAAAACAGACTTTTTTTATCCATTGGTTTTAGAGTTGTTTGTGGCCCAAGAAAATCAAGGAAGTCATTAAAATTACTTTTCACTGTGCATGAAAATATTTGAAATCTAACCTCCATTTTGTCTGTTTGCACAAAGCATGTGAATTTCACTATCTCAGTAGGATTAAAAAACGTGACAGTTTCTAAACCACTCTCTTTCCAGTTGCAATTGGGGTGGGAACATGTTATGTCTTCTGAAGTGACTAAGTTCATTTTCTGAAAGGAAATGTAATCAAATAAAACACAAATTCTAACAGAAGTAAGCATGAACCGCACTGCATGTATGAGAATTGATGTCAAAAGCAAGCAATGTCACCAGTTTAATCAAGCCTTCTTCATTCATATGACTTCTGATTGTTGAGGTATGAGTCAGAGGATAGGAAAGGGACGATTTTAAGCACTGCTTACACAATGCTCATATTTTAATGTTCACATTTCTGGATGTAAATGAAGCAGAAGGAGTAATATAATTCCCATGTACTCTGCAAGTGCTTCATTCTAGTTTAGATGCAAGTGCTCACAAAGAGCATTGTGGAGTAGTTTCTTAAGTACCATGGAACTATAGGGATAGATAAATTGCATGTGTGTTTTCTACAAGCTTAAAAAAAGAAGTAAAACAGAAAACACAAACAAGGAGTTCCAAAAGGGATACAACAAGAAAGTGCTCAACTGGACAGCAGGTTGAGCAGTATAGTTCAGACATCACTGGTTTATGTCAGTAGCTAGCTGTGGTTGGAATTCCTAAAAGAGCAGCACACTGTTGTGATTGGGTGTGTTTAAAATACCCCATACCCTCTATATCCATATGACTTGCCAGGCAAGTATGAGAATGCAGTTTTGGCACTAAGAGCTGCATCATCAAGTTTACCATTCCTTGTCATGCTCCAGTTAGGTGCATAATGGCTCTGATAAGAGTACCTTTCAGAGAACAGTGTGCTGGGTCATTATTCTTGTCTTCTAAAGCAAGGGCCTCAGCAGTGAGCCAGGTTGATTAATAATTAGCAATGCCAAATTGGCAGGGTATAAAAAATACAAACAATTTCCCAGTGAGCCATGTGTCCTTGCTCTGTAGATGGTGTGTTCAACAGCAGCGGCCGATCCCTCCTTCAGGCTCTGTCTCTATCTAAATCAATGTCTCTTCTCAACCCTGTTAGTAAGTACATACCAGACAATCAAATGCTATGCCAACCAAATTAACCGCATGAAAATCAGATGCCTATTCACTGATTCTAGGCCTAAAGCATCTCATAATCATGTAACCAACATTGCTTGTTGTAATAGAAGGTAATCTCTCATGTACAAATACTCATATTTCATATTTGTCTGTGGCAACTGCATTGCTGGGTAAATCAATGGTCTGGTGATGGATGCTACAAAGTGCATGATCTAATCTAATCTTATACAAGTCGACTAACTATATGTTTTTTCTGCAGAAAGTTTGGAAATGTTCTAGTTTAATACAAAGGGCATGCATTTTGTAGCTTGAGACTGCTGGTGCTGGTCTAAGCCATGGTGGTGTCTACATGGGAAGTGCAGTGTCATTAAAAGCCATTGTTTCATTGTTTCTTTGTCTTCTCAAATGTGCCTTGTCAGTCTGCTGAAGCATCTGTTTTCAACACAGTTTTTCTTCAAAAGGAAAAAAAGCATTGGGCCTAGGACACAAACAGCAATTTAAATCGCAGCTTTCAAGTTTGTTGTGACTAGGTCAAAAGTATTGTTTACATCTCTTAATTATTTATTTCACCACAATGTACAGTAGTTTCTTACACAGGAAGAACCCAGCCTCTCAGACTGTTTGGAATTTAATTTCTTTTTCATCTTAATTGAACTGAAGGTCCTTTAAATTGGACTCTTTAAATCTGTGTAAAAATACTTTGGTCACAATGAATTTTAATCTGGATCTGAAGCTGTTTTAGTGCTGAAAAAAGAGATTGAACTCTGTTGATTTAGATGTAAACAGGTTGAAGTTGTTTGTCTTCTCAATCATTATCAATACCTGATAAAAATGTGTGTTTTTGTACTTAAGACATTTTTACTGTGTTACTTTTTCAGAGCAGCGTGCTTTCAGCTTGCCTGAACACCCAAGAGAGAAAAGGTATTTACAAAGACTGATGGGTTAAAGATGTCAGAGAAATTTATAATGTAGAAGTTTTCTGTTGGTGTTACATTTCAGTGTCTTAGACTTTTATTCTCTTTTTGAGGTTTACAGAACCATATACTGTAGGCTTCAGTGTTCTTTTTTCTTTGAGTAAAAAAAAAGGATTATTATTTTCCTGTCTTATTATTATGGCTAAAGATTGCTGGCTTTCAATCCAGTTTTCACCCCTTTTCAAGTCCCAATTTTACTTTTTTTATACAAGAAACCTACTAAGTTCAGTGCTGTTGGCATTTTTTCAGATGCTCAGTCATTAAAAAGTTCAGTAGTGGAAGTTGTTCAGTTGTTGTTGAGTTCTTTACCCAGTGAAAACATTTGGCACAATATTTAGGGCTTATGCATGCAGTATGTTTACAGTATACAGTATGCATAAATTGAACATAAAGCTTTTCTTATATAATGTGTTCAAGTTAATTAAAGTAGCTATTGCTACAGCAATTTCATATTCAGTAGGTTATATATACAAGCATATTGTGCCTGTACCTATGCAGAAAATATCAGTTTATGTTTGATATTCTGAAGCTTTATCAGGCAGTGTGCTGAAGAACACTAATCCTTACAAAGTACATGATAAGGACTATTAAAAGCAAAAAGGTCTGCCTATGAACTGACTGTACCCTAACTATTGCACTTACGAGCTCTGTGGATACTTTCTAAAGTCTGGGCCATTTGCCTGATTGTGGTCATATAATTTTTTTTTGTATTTTAGTTTAACAGTCGAGGAGTTCTGAAAATTATAGCTGTTGGCAAATACCAGCCTCTGAAGTTTAACAGCAATAATACTGATGTTCAGGTTTCTTTGAAGATTAAACTATTTAAAAAAATAAATCTTTTTGTTAATCTTTTCCCCATCTTTTTGTGACATATGTAAAGATTTCTTTATAATGTCATGCTTGCAATTCTTTGTCCTGCAAAGCATGAGCTGTATATTCTGCTAAAAGAGGTACCAAGAATACATCTGTTGAGAAAGAAATTTGACTGGCAATGAACAAATCCTGAAAGATGTGAGCAAATGCAAGCTTGACTTTAATATTCAATGTTTCAGAGTTACTGTTGCCACATCTATATAGTTTTATTTATTTATTATTTATTTTGGGGTTTTTGGAAAAATGTTCTGTGATGTTGATTGAGTGAAAAACAGACATTAATTGAACACAAAGCTTTCCAAAAAGCATGAACTCCTTGGAGTATAAAATTAAATCCAAAAATAGGTATTTCAATTGACTTCATATTTAATTTTCAAACCCTATTTAAGTCAGTATTCAATCAATTAAAATTAAATTTTTAATAAGAATTTATTTGAAAAAGTTTTAAGAATGTAAAACACAGAGTACTCATTTTTTTTCTTTTTAGTTTTAAAGTATGTTTTCTAACAACTGTCATATACTATAGCTACAGGCAACTGTTACTGCTGAAGTACTGAATTGCTCAATCAACATCATTTAACCTCAAACAGTGGAATCAAAACTATTCAGCAGTTTTTATTTCCCCAAGCAAATTTCAAAATACAGTACATTTTATGGAAAACTACAGAATTAACATTATTTAAATACATTTCATTTCATTTGTTAACTCTTATAACTGATATTACCACCAACATTTCTGTGTCCATTCAGCTAACAAGTGTGAAATATAATAAGTTTAACTATTTCATGTTTTAATTCTTAACACAATCTGTTAACATAAAGGTTTATAATCAGTTTGATAATAATAACAACAACAATAATAGTAAAAATAAATACATTAAATGATTTAATGTAATAGTAAAACTCAATAAAATTCTCAGCATTATCACAATTTTACTACTGTACCCATGACTTACATTACATTCAGTTTTCAGATGAGTAGTCAGTTTTTTCCATTGCATTCATCTTTTGTTAGTGGTGTAAATTCAAGTCATTAAATTAATATTATAATGGTGTAAACCTGCTGCATTGTAAAGTGTACACAGCACATAGTACATACAATTCAGAAATGCTAATTGCATTATTTAGTTCATATACTGTATACACTGAGTGATTGATTTGGCAGATTCCAGGAGTGGACATTGATGGTAAAAGCTGTTGTTATTACCATTTTAGATTCAGACTGCCTACACCATCCATTTTCTTTTTTAGCTCTTCTTGTTACAGTGTTCTTTAATTTTTCTACTTAAGATAAGATCACTTTATTAGCCATATACAATTTCTTGCATTAGGAATTAATCTTTTCACATACCCCAGCTTGCTCTCCATGAGACATACTGTAGACAGGGAGAGAAGCTTGGGGTCAGAGCGCAGGGTCAGCCATTGTACAGTGCCCCTGGAGCAGTTGGGGTTAAGGGCCTTACTCAGGGGCCCAGCGGAGTAGGATTCCTCTACCAGCCACGGAATTTGAACCGACAACCTTCCAGCCACAGGCGCAGATCCTTAGCCACAGTGCCACCGCTCTGCCCCCTACTTATCTTAAATACAAATACAAATCAGGTGATTTATGAAGGGAAGACAAATACTGGTAGAGAAAAAAGCTAACAAAACGGTGCTTATGTTTTTGGAATACTGATTATTGGGACAACTTTTTTTCCAAGCAGTTAAGGCTTGGAAAAACTTACTAAGTTAAATTTTAGTGAAAATGCAGCACTCTCCTTTAATGTAGTAATATATAACTAGAAAACTGCTTAGGCTTTCAAGCAAGTCCCAACCTGCTATCTCTAACCACATATAACTGAGAAGAAACTAGAATGACACCTTCCTGGACTGGAGTTTATTGTTTGACCAATGTATGGTCAGTTAAGGGTGCAAGATGTGTTTTCCCAACCAGATAATGTCCCATTATGGGAGTAAAAAGTGTGTCTGAAAGACGTTTTGTTGTGATGAAACCTTCCAAGTTTTTTTTTTTATGTCAGTCAATGTAGAGGTTCCTATGACAGTGGTAGTTTTAGGCTTAAGAAAAAAAATGGTGGCCTATCAGTCTTCTTGGTTGGGGCAGGAGCCTCCTTTAAACATATGTTAATTACAGTAAAATAATATTGACAAGAGAACAAAATAGAAGACAGACAGACACCTTGTTTCACCAAGCAGTTCATAATCCACCAAGGATGAGAAATAATGACAGCTACAGTATACTGTAGGTTTCCAAGTAGTGGAAATTTCAACAATCACTATGGATTTTACTACTTGTAAGGCTAATGGCAGGAGTATGATACCCATCAGTGAAAACAAGTTACTAAATGTTAGTATACAGTAGGCATTTGCATAAGCATAGTCAGTTTGCTAACACACACATTTTGTTTTGTACAAATACTCTACAAACTGTACAAAACTTCACAAAAAATATTTTCCATTTACAGTAGGTAGGTGTAGGTGATCCCTCTGTTACGACCCTGTTGAGAAGCAATTTACAAAGCAGGTTGGGGTTCAGTTACACTCAGCCGACTTGTTTCGGAGTCCATCCTGCTTTTCTTTTGCATGGTCAGGAACGTTAGGAAATGTGTTGTTTCCTGTAGGGAGTTAAGTTTCCGTAAAAGGGCTCAATCAGCCGAGGACGAGGGCAGCGCCGAGCTGGCAGACTCCCTTCAGCACCTCACTCTCTCCGAGTTCCTCAAGGAGTACGTCCCAGTCCTCTTCTACAACACAGTGCATGTGTAGTAGCCATCAGCCATTAACTTCCATTAATAAAACCTTGCAAGTTATAACCCCATTAACTAAACTAAACCAACCCTGCATTAAGTGCCCACTAATTAAAGAGCTCCTACTACAGCTATTCAAGCATTATGCAAAACGTCTTCTGGGATCTTCAAATTCAAGTTAACCTTGAATTTTTAATTTGGAGTGTCTTAGCTATTCCATGTATTTTTATAAATTGAGAAAATGGTGGTTGGATATGGCTCAGTGGGAGTTTTTCTTCTGTGGTTTTGCTTTGTATTGTACTTGTGCCATTCCAAAAGTGATCCACGCACTTTTAGCTGTTAAAACAAGTTAACTGCCTGGACTAACCCATAGCATTGTGTCTGTTTCATTACAAACAACTGCATTCAAGAACTGCTGTGTATTTTGAATGCAATGCAAGATTATACTATTTTCAATCCAGTGAAAAATGCCAAGTGGTGAAACCAGATAACTGCTTTTCTGGAAGACTGCACCACTGCATGAGATTAATTTCCGTATTTAAAAATAACAATATGGCTGTCTTGTACAGTGTTGCTTCATTTAGAAATAAAATATGTAGTCAAATACACAACTGACTGTATGGTGGGGTTGAGAAGTAAGGCTGTATTAAGTTTTAAGTTAATTGTTTGGTTATGCCTGCCTCAAGCATGTTGTTTTTGCAAAAACGTGTTTATATACCAATAGAATTGAAGAGGAAGAATGGGATAAATACATAATTCCTTCAAAGTCTGAATCAGAAAAGTACAAAGTGAGCCGCACCTTCAGTTTCCTGAAAAGCAGGATGTCCAGCACACGGAGCAAGAACAAGGTAAAAACTGAAGCCTGTTGTTCACATGACATGGCCAGTGAAGAATCCTCATACCATTGATGGAATGCTGGCTGAAATTTCCACTTCTGCATTTTCTGCTTTCATATAACATGATACAAGCTTACTTTGCATTTATGGCAGTTCCAACCATTTACCAATTACCAACACCAATGCATCTTTTCCACTTCTGTTTTGATTTAGTTTTTTTTTTTCTGCAGTTCAATATTGGCAAAAGTGGACAACACAATCTTTACATTTCAATTAAAAAAGACATTGGCCGGATAAAGAGAAGCTATTGTTCTGGTCTCTGTCATTTCTCATGTCTTTTTGTCATCATCACATTAATTTCAATAACCACTTATTCAGTTCAGGTCAGTGAGTATTGTGTGCAACTCCAGTTCATAGCAGGGCAAACACACAGACGCTGACACTAACATGCACACCCAGTCTAATTTGTCTGAAGCCAATTAACCTACCAGTATGTCTTTGGACTCTGAGAAGAAATCACAGTACCTGGTGGAAACCCAAGCAAATACAGGGAGAATATACAAACTCCACACAGATAATACCCCAGGTCTAGAATTGAACCTAGGGCACCAGTGCTGTAAGGCAACAATGCTAACCACTGCACCACTGTTATACCCGACTTTGTGCGATGTAAAAGTAAATTCAATGATTTGACGTTAAGGAATAATACATCTCAGATAATTAAGGAAAACAGAATATATTTACTTCAGCCTTTAACTAACATTATGAAATGTAGAATAATGCATATTCCATTCTATAGCACATACATTGTACAACATACTATATAAATTACCTTCAGAAATTCTTGACTATCCTGCCCACTCCCACTACTTCATACTGTCACCGACTAAGAGGTTTGGAAGCTTTTTATTTATTTTTTCTATTTAGAAAAAAAAGACATCTTCTTGGTTTGGGTTCCATACTGTATATAGCCATTAATGAATTAACATGTGGGGAAACTGTAGTTTTATGACTTGTTTATGTTGCTGTATTATTCAGTTGCTGGGTAAGAAAGAACTGAATGTCAAATGAATAGGGCATACAGTACAACTTGACAAACATAACTTTTAGTGAAGTATTGTCAGTTTTAGCATATTCCATGAGCTTTTTGCTGATTGACAGAACTTACATAACCATCAAATCAAAGATGATTTATTACTTCATTTAGTGGTTTTAGAGCTGTTATCTATGAACAGCATTTTGTAATCAGCAAAAAACACAATTAAAGCAACAATACAATCCATTTTCAAGCAAAAAAGAAAATGCTTGGATTTTGTAGTCACAGGTTGTTTTAAAAAGAATACCTTAGCAGCTTGTAACAGAAAACTGTTTCCCAATCTTTTTGTTCCAGGAGCAACAATCCACTTTACTTATATAATCATTAACCCTCTTCTCTTAGCTGGCAACCATGAAAACAAAAACAACACTCATGTGGTCTATAATGTTTATGCATCACATTATTATAATTGTAGGACAGACAAACCTTCCTGTTCAAATCTGAAAAGGGCTTTTGTTTCTCTACTAGTACTCTGTTTTAAAAGTCTCTATATACCAGTTTTGCCGTGTACATATTCAAATATTCATATGTTTTCATACATATTCAAATGTATTATTTTTATTGTGATTTTTCAAGGGGAAAAACAAGGATAAAGAAGGAAAGGAAAAGTTGGTCAATGGACACCAGTTTCTTGCTGGTTCTTGCTCTGGGCTGACATTGTGTTTGGTCTGTGACAAACCTGCCATCGGAAAAGAGCTCCTACAGTGTTCCAGTGAGTATTGTTTAAAATGAATCTGAGCTTTTAGTTCAAGCTAGCATATTCTCAAACTTGCATCAGAAATACACTAAACGGAAACAACGCACATGATCTGCGTGATACAATAAAAAAAAAAGTTTCTAAGCTGAGAGCATTCAGTTTGTCAAGTTTTTCAAGTATTGACTAATAAATTTTAATTGGTCCACAGCAGCTCAATTTTTAGTACAGTGTGGAAACAATTGTTTTATCCAAGTAATGAACAAAAAACAGCCTGTGGTCAATTGAAATCAGTTTCCAAAGGTTATCAGTTTAGTACTATAAATATAATATGTTTAATAAATATAATATGTTTTGCTTTTCTTTGTCAGATTGCACTATCAATGTACACAAAGGCTGTCGAGATTCTTGCACTCCATGCCTTAAGGTAATATCCGATTTTTTAGGTAGTGCATATAGAGCAGTTACTGGCAGAATAGTTTAGAAATGAAGGGAAAACTAGCCACAAAACTTTAGCACAATTAGCAGATTTGCGGAGAGTACTAACATAGGGATAGTATACAGTATGAGTTCGGAGGATTTAAGGTACTTTCTATTCACTCGGGTGATATGAGGAGTTCTTGCCTTTATGATTTAGCAGAGATGTTATTTTCTGGGTATGGCTTTGGGCATTTTTATTGGTGTGGCTAATTTCATTGCCTTAATGTAATTAAGGAAGTGTATGAGCATGTAATAAGATATTACTTAGCTCAAAAGACTAACAGCAGTTTTTTAAGAATAACAAATTCCAACATCAGTGTAAAAGCAGAAGAGTAATAATGAGAACAAACCCATTAATAAGAACACTAGCTGTAATGGTACAGCTGGGACTGAGACAGAATGGTTGTGGATATTAGCAGTATTAGTAGTATTAGCAGGTCAGCTCTTTGGCTAGAGCTGAGACAGCCTGGCCAGGAGGATGAGGCAGTCTGAACCCTCTTTATTCATGTGTCCACTGCTGCATTAGTGGTGGAGAAGAGTAGTGTTAGTGTGATGAACACTGATAGAGTTGACTAGAGCCTTTTCATTCTCCACAATTGCTCTTCAGTGGAGAAATGAACCCATAGAATTCAGGACTGCTCAAGCCCTGACCTCCTTATGGCACCAGCTCATTTCTCTGTTATGACCAACTCGCCAGTACTTCCTTCAAGTGCTCCTTACTTTGTTGCATTAATGGTTTTTATTCTTAAACTGGTAATGTAACTTGTTGTAAACATGCAAGATGTGCCAACAGGATGTTTATATCCCTGGTCTGTATCCACACTTGACTGTTTTAGTTCATTCAGTTTTGTTTGCATTACACATCCAGTTTGTTCTAGCCTTATTGTCATTGTATTCATTTAATTTGACCTTACTGAACCTGTTCAGTCTTTTTCAAATACTTATGTGTTTACCATTGATATACTGTAATAAAGTCTTTTTACGTGCATTATACAGTATACTGTAGTTCTTTTGTGTAAAATTCACAGGTGAATGAATGATACAGATTTTAAAAATAGTGAAAAATTTTATTAAAAACAATTTATTCCATCACCAGAACTCGTTTTGTGTTAATTTGCAGTATTTCTTTTCCATAGAAGCTGCAAGATAAGTATGGAGTAACAGTAAAGTCTAAGACGGCATCTCTCCCACTGAGTAAGTTTAGCACTCTTATTTACAATTACTCTTTCATCAAAAAGCCCTATTTTTCTAACATATGGTTAGGCTAACCTACCATATGAGGAGTAGCACATCCTGTATTAGGAGACAAAGGGAAAGAGAATAGTTACATTATTCTTCTGCTTTTTGAATGCTATATTCTCTCTGTAAGAAACCCTCTTTTGTGCACATCTTAGTTTATAAATACATTGGGACTGTATTGTTTTAAGATACCCCTGAGACGTCTTGTTATAATGTACATCCTCTTTATCCCTTTGGCCTGAGTTGCCTTTTCTATTTGCAGTTCTGCTTGTTGTCTAGCAATTATCAAGTTTATTGTAAGTTAAATAAAAGGGCAGGATTGTATTAAGAAACTCTCAAAGGATAATGACTACAGCACTTGATGCTTTATGGATTTCTTCAAAATTCCTTCATAATTCTGTCAGAAGGCCTTGTAAAGTTCACATCCAAAGTGTGAGCTGAATCATACAATTTTTTTCTTAGCATTGACCTCAATAAATCAGTTGGTCTTCCATATTTATTTCTATAATTCTAAAATAAAGCTTAATGCAAAGTAATTTTACATGTTTATTTCTATGTGCACTGCCACATCTATTGTGAGCTTTAAGGAATTGGTCGTTTCGCTCGTACAGCTTCATCAACAAGAGAAATCCCTCATTATTCTGGTTCACTGAACACTTCGTCTCCATCCCTACCTGTGATGATGGCCAAGGATACGAAGAGAGAACAGTCCTACCAGGCACATCCTCTGTCCAAGAGCGCATCTGCTGTTACTGAGCGGTAAGCAGGTTCCACATAGAGACCCTGAATATATTTAATCAGATTCTGCAAAGAGGGATAAACACAGGCGATTAAAATTAATAGTATAGCGCAAGGGTGAACAATTCTGGATGTTTTAAATCGTCACATTTTAAACACATGGAACAATTCACAAACCTAAACTTGTGAATTGTTCAATTCAGTATCAATCATAAAGACGTGATTTGAAGTGAAAATGCCACCATTTTAAACCTAACCCATGTAGAATTTCCAGTGCTGCACACCTGATTTAATTGAACCTATTAACTTACTACATGAATCTAATCTTACATGTGTTCCAAGTCTTTTCAAGTAGAGGCACAGGGAGATAATTTCAATCCTAAGTAACTTTTTTGAAGTGGATTACATTAATCATTTGTGATTTTTAAACTGGATTTTTCAATACTTATTAATTTAAGGATTATTCTTTTTATTCCTTTTTCAGTTGTACTTTATATACTGGACTTGTTAAGGTCAAAGAAGAGTGCTTTTTTTGTATTCTTTCCTGATTACCCCTGTTTTATGCTTTATCAGTTACTAAGCATTTGAATTATGACAATGTGAGCCACAGAGGTGATGATGAGAATCAACTCTGATATTATTCTATCCCAGGAGGCTGAGTGAGGGTATGGAGGCTGATGGAGACAGCAGTGGCTGGAGGGGCAGGTCTCAATCAGAGGAGATCCTGCAGGTGATGGGGACATCACCCTCCACGGACAGTTTTGTAATAGAAGGTGAGGAGGCATTTTCAACACTGTTTAGATGGCGGTACTGAATAGTCCAGCACAGCACGCAAAGGACATATGGGAAATATAGTACCAAGGACAGGCTGGACAAAACACAGTAAAGGAAGAGAAAAGAGAAATGTCACTATGATTTCACAGCAATAAATGACTTAAAAGAAATCCACTGGTGACATGTAATTGTTCATTTGACATATGATAAATGAATAAAAAGAGTTCACACTGCTCACATGCCGCAAAAGAACATTTTAATTTATATCTCCAATATAAGTGACTCCCAAAATGAAACAGACTTGGCAGAATGAGAAGCAGTGCAATTTCAGCTTTCACAAGCCAAACTGCTACAGTATATTAGGACTTGCTTATTCAACAGTCTTTCAGCGTGTGATTTCAGCAGTTTATTTGGTGATGTTTGGTGCTTTATCTATAAAATATGTCTGGTAACACACAGTGTGTCATATGTCTAGCTGTGTGCTTACATTCTGTACAGTAAATTATGTCTCATTATTCACAGAAAGTGATATTTCTACAGTACCTCATGTGTACTGTAGAAACTGTTGAAAATATACAATTATGAAAACAAACAAATGCCTTTTTATTATGGGAGATTCATCAGTCTGGGTGCTATATTGGCTAAAGAATTGTTGTATGACAGTATTGTTTATAGAATATACAGTAGTTAGAATATTGTGGTTATGCAGTTTGGTGTGTAAAAACAGCTTTGCCTTGTTTTTTAACCATCAGACACAGTGGATGTCCCTTTGCGCAGTGACTTCAGTGCTGATTTGCTAGACTATGAAGCAGAGTCCTGGAGTCTGTATGTAGACCCCAAGTTCTGCAGCAAACAAGAGAAGCGCATTATCAAGAGGCAGGATGTTATCTATGGTGAGTTCTTCATTGCTTTCAAAGAACTGAAATCATCTTTCTAGTTACCACAGTTCAGAATACCATTTCTTTTCACATATAACCAATATTATAATTTAAAAAATTCAATAATTAAAATGAACAAACTTTACGCTCACCAGACAGATGATCTGACATATTCTGCAGAAGCAAAGGCGTATCTGGAACATCTGTCTGTTCATAAATATAAGGAGATATATGAGAAGATACTCTCAGCTCTGAAGTCTGACCAAGTGCACTAAACCTGGCCAGCAGTCAGGAAACAGAGCTGTTTTGTCACACAGTAATGTGTGTGATGATATTGTAAACCATGCCATTGTAGACACCCCTTTTCACCTTTTAAATATATATAATATATTATATAAATATATAAAATATATTATATAAATTATTTGAGTAAATATATATATAAATTTATATATAATTACTCAAAGAATTCTCCTAAAACATTGGAATTTTTATCAAAACATTAATTTTATGATATGTAGGTGTTTCAGCTAAAACAATTGTGGAAACTTTGATTGGTTTATTATTTGCTCTATTTTTTGTCTCATCTTTTGCCCAAAAAAGTTTCAGCCTGATATGATGTACATATACTGTAAATGTGAAAGGACTACTACTGACAGGAACAGTATATCCAGCAAAGATGTTAACTCCTTAATTCTTGCTGTTCAAAAACATATCTGAGTCTAAATTACTGAGAATGAAAAAGCAGAATGGTCTGTATTTGTTCCACATGCAAATAAAGATTTCAGAATTACAGCTAAATTTAAACCAAGACTTTTATCGATCGGCCAACTTCAGTACACATTGAAAACCCAGTACTTAATATCCAGATTTCTGTTGGGTTAAAACCATGAGTCCTCTTCCAAAAGTGAAACCACTGTCTGGCAGTATGTTTAGAAATTTCCAATTTGCTGGGTAGATCCAAGTTTTGATTTAATCTGTTAAAATTACAAAAAAGTATATTTATTTTATATGTAAAAAAATACCTGGATTGATTTCTGTTTTCTTTTTTAAGTTGTACGATTTCCTTCCGGAAATAGGACGTAGGTTTTGCTGTGTGGGAAAAAAGAAACACTTTGCAAACTAAGCTGTAAAGATATTCACTGCTCCGGCCTTTTTCACAGAGCTAATGCAGACGGAGATGCATCACATCCAGACACTGACCATCATGTCTGAGATCTTCAGAAGAGGCATGAAGGAGCAGCTACAGTTGGACCATTACACTGTGGACAAGATCTTCCCCTGTCTAGACGAGCTCTTTGATATCCACAAGAGCTTCTTTAGTGCAATGAAGGAGCGACGCCAGCACGGCACAGAGGAGAACAATGACAGGAACTTCCTTATTGACAGAATAGGAGATGTCCTTGTGCAGCAAGTGAGCCCTGCTTTGATTTTGTCAAATGCTTAGATTGTAAAATAGTCGGGGTGCAGATTCCCGATAATCTTTCTATTCCTTCCTGATAAATCAGCATGCACCACCTTTTATTATTTTGTTTACATATTACATTTCTGTATATAATTAAAAACAATCAAAGTTTTTTGAATATGTATTCAGTTAAAAAAGCGATGTAGATTAAAATATAATGATGGCTCTAAAAAATGTTTAAATCGAAATTCTTTACAGTTATCAATATACTGTACTTCTAATGTTAATGCATAGTTTTTCACTGTCTGAAGAAAAATGGAAAATAGTTAGTCCCCTTTTCAATTTTGAAACTGATAGTGGGCTCCCACATACAGTACTATTAGTTTTGTTGTTTTAACTGATTCTGTGAGTTATGAAAATGTAAATTAAAACAAAGAAATATGTACTCAGAAAACAGGTAATGTAGAACCTTAGAATTAGAACCTTAAATTTTTATTCATACCTGAAATTAATTTGCAGTTTGGCAGCCCATCTATATGAAGGTATGTAGATTGAGCAAATTCATGAGATGGCTGGTGCTGTTGCTGACTTCAAAGATGGGTTGTCAGGTTGGGGTAATGACAGCTTTAGTTTTAAATCTGACTCTGCATCACATTTTAATTTTCAACAGACAACCAGATGTGCACAGACCATCATTTGGGTACCACTGCAGTAGTGTATACAGTACCTACTGTAGTAGTGCTTATTACTGTATATTGTAACAATTTCACACTAATGTTATCTCTGTTTGGTTTAGTTTTCTGATGAAAATGCAATGAAAATGAAACAGGTGTATGGGGAATTTTGCAGCCACCACACAGAAGCTGTGAACTTTTTCAAAGAGCTGCAGCAACAGAATAAGAAATTTCAAGCATTTATTAAAGTAAGTTATTTCTGCCATTTAATTGTTTTTTTTTCATATTAGGGAAACAAGCTATTTGTTAAAGTTAAGTAGCTGATCAAGAATGATAAATCCATTTAGTATGACATCAACATTTTGCTAAAGATAACTAAAATTTATCTTGACACTCCCTTCCAGAGACATGCTAAGGAAATTAGAGTATATTCATTATTTTGTGTTGTGGAAGTGCTACATTAACGTGCCATTTGTTTAACCTGTAATAATTCTCGCATATTCTCACAATTTTTTTGTTTTTCAGCAACAAAGTAATAACTCTTTGGTTCGAAGGAGAGAAATCCCAGAATGCATCCTTTTGGTGACACAGCGCATAACCAAGTACCCAGTCTTGGTGGAGCGAATTCTTCAACACTCAAAGGGTTAGTTGACCTGACTGTAGCTGTTGGTGGAATAGAGGAAACTTTACACCAGAACACATTCCAGGTTTTCCATTAAGACTCCAATAATTACAATTTGTCGTTTTGTGTGATCCAGCTGTTTTCATTCAAGATACCTGGAAAATAGGAAAAAAATGACATTTTAGAATGAAAGATGTGTTTTCTTAAAAACACTATACGTATGCAGAGTGCTGGTAAAATATTTAATGTATTAAATTTGCGATGGCACGGTGACCCTAAGTTCAATTTCTGGAATGCTCTTTGTGTGGAGTTTGCATGTTCTCCCCATGTTTGCATGGGTTCCCTCCAAGTGCTCTGGTTTCCTTACACAATCCAAAGACTTACCAGCAGGTTAATTGGCTAATTGGTTAATTGGTTAATTGACAAATTGACATTGACATTGGTGTGAATGTGTATGTGTTTATGTCTGTGTACACTGCAGTGGACTTGCGTCACGTCTAGGGTGTGTCCCGCCTTGTGCCTATTGCTTGCTGGGATAGACTCTGGCAACTCTGTTATCCTGTATGGGATAAAGCAGTTATTGAAAGTTAAGGTAATGATTTGGAGTTCTAATATACTATTATGTTAATGTTTGGCTTGATTGGTGACAGAGGGCACAGAGGAACACGCAGACCTGATTCGTGCACTATCATTGATCCGGGAGGTGATCGCTGCCGTGGACCTGAAGGTCAGCGAGTACGAGAAGGAGCAGAAGTTAGTGGAGATCCTGAACCGGATTGAGAATAAGACCTTTGCCAAGCTGAAGAATGGGCACACCTTCCGCAAGCAGGACCTAATGAGCCAAGGCAGGACCCTGCAGCACGATGGCCTAGTGTACTGGAAGACAGCCACAGGGAGGCTGAAAGGTGAAGTAGTTGTTCTGTTTTTCTGAGGCTGGTTTTGGCTGTTCACTTCACACCTTGCAAGGCAGTTACTCACAGCCAAACTCCTACAGTATGACATGATTTTTTAAAGGAAATAGTCTGGTCCTAACACAAACTGTTTTCACCACATGTTATCTCAGAATGGTAAACAATATAATCAGACCAAATAAGGCCAAAACCACCCTGCAAATTCAGTTTTGTTTTTTCTTATTTGTGGGAGAAGATTTAGGTGTGTAAAAGCCTGGACTCTGAATTCAAACAAAACTTTTACTCCACAGCCATAACACTCATAAACGCCACCTCTTAAATCTTCCTACCCCCACATATACCCCTCTGTTTTGCACTGAACTGAAAATACTGCCACTGCTGAATTTTGCACACAGCTGCTATCTAAATGCTGGTTAAATTATTGCTGCTACCCTGTTCCTGTCTCCAAGAACTGTGATGTCATTTGTTATGTCATTTTCTATCTTAAAGTTATGTCATCTTTTATGTCATCTGTTAATTCATTTGTCATGTGAGGAAAACGCGCAAGTAAGCATTTCATTGTACTCAGGTACATATAACTATATACTTGAACTTGAATTTAGCATAGCTGAAACTAAACTAAAAACAGACATGCTTAATATACACTAGTATATGCACTAGTATATAGTTTCATGAAAGAATGCAGTAAACAAGTGGAATTCAAAACACTTCACAAGATGTCCCTTATTTTTCTCAGGAATTTTCCAATGTGTTATACTTGGGTATCAGATGTCATGTTACATGTTATCATGTGTTACATGACCCTTTGAGACTCTTCAGTTTTTCTAACCTCAGGCCTAATGCTTATGAATTGCTTTCTTGTTGTCTTGTCTTTGTCCTTGCAGATATCATGGCACTGCTTCTTACTGATGTTCTCATATTTCTTCAGGAAAAAGACCAAAAATATATCTTCGCAACTGTGGTATGTCTGAAAGTTCACTATACTGATACAGATTAGAAAAATAAGATGTCCTAGCAGATAAATATCATCAATAGGATGATTATAAACAACATTACCAATAATAAAGACAATTTAAATTTCATTTTACCTATAGATTCTTGTTTCCTTAACAAATGAAACCTTTGAATTCTCCATTAAATATTAAAACTCCTGCATTTTTATGGTATTGTCACAATTTCACAATAGGATCAGAAGCCTCCAGTGATCTCTCTGCAGAAACTGATTGTAAGAGAGGTGGCCAATGAGGAGAGAGGGATGTTTCTTATCAGTGCATCCTCAGCGGGTCCTGAGATGTATGAAATCCACACAGCATCCAAGGAAGAGCGTAACAACTGGATGAGACTGATCCGAGAGGCAGTGGAAAGGTGAAGAAGGCTTTTTCTTCAAGATTTGCAATAAGGAGTATAACTTCATCACATTAAAAGAACACTTAATTGGGTAGCATTGTGATTTGTTTTGTTTTCCAAGAAAGAGTGGGTTACTTCATATTACAAAGTACGAATTACATTATTACAGTTCTTCCTTCGGGTGCTCTGGTTTGTTTAAATACCAAATACTGTTTAGTTGGTGTCTCGACATTGTTCCTGTGTGCTTGTGTTTGTGTGTGTTCTGCGATGCACTGATATCAACTCGCTGCTTCCAGGATAGAGACTCGAGGTTGACAAAACCCTTACAAGGAAATTAACACCTTTCTCACAATGGCAGGAAAATCCATATCAAATAAAAAATGGCAATGTAATATTACCCCGAAAATATTAGATGTTTTCCATGATATTTTTGAGAAGGGCTTGTCCTGCTTCATAGATCTATAATCTGTTAAAACAGTGCTGGTACCCATGTTCCCCCATAGCTGTCCTGAAGAGGAGGAAGAGCGCACTAGCGAAACTGAGGAGGACAGGCGAGCTGCTGAAGCCAGAGCTCAGAAGATTCAAAAATTTCAGGGTAAGAAGGAGAATTAGGTTGATATGCTTCAACATCACCTTTTTCCTTTTCGGTATATCACCTGATGTTGAATTATTAGAGCCAATCGAGAACAGGATAATCTAACATGCTGACGGTCCAAAAGTATTTTTAAAGAAATAACTTCACAGGGGAACACCTAATCTTCTGTCAGCAGTCTCACCACTTACCTGTACCAGAATCATGTATATTGTAAACTGTTTGAAATTGTCCACAGAATAATAGATCAAACAATTGTTAAATGTTTTTTTATTCATCTCAAACTTGTGCTTATGTGACCAAATGCTGAAGTGTGCAATGGAGCAAGAGCTCTGAAACCATTCATAAAAACCCATTGAAATCCAACAGCAGAAGCATTACTTGCATTGACGGATGTAGATGTGCCTCAAGAAATATTATGCCTTCTTCACAGAAACTCTGATTAACCAGGACCAGCAGATCTGTAACAGTCTAGAGGAGAAGCTCAGGATCTATGCCGAGCTGACGGGAATGAGTGTCAATGAGGAGTCTGCTCCTGATCCTCATCTTCTGATCCGGCCAGACCCAGAGGAGGTACCCCAAGCAGCAGTCCTCCTGGCAGCTGCGCTCAGAGAAGGTGAGGCTAGCTAGACCCACTGTTGTCTTCTGTTTGTCTTTCTCATTATAGAGCTGACCTTCAAAAAATGGTATTTAGATCTGTGTACCGCTTCATCATAATTTCTTTGATGTTGCTGGTCTGTCTACTCTTTCCTCATGTAATCTAATTTAGATTTTTTTTGCCCATGATGAATACATTCTTACTATTAATCCACCCATTTAGTTTTTTTTCTAGTAATATCAGTACTAATTCCATGTGCTTTAAACTGGAAGGAATATTTGTGTATTGAAGTGTAACACTGACAAAATCCATAATCTACATACAGCATAAATACAGTAGCATTTATTGAATTAATGTATGAATCTCTTTCTTTAGCTGAAAAACTAACTGCTGCACTGACATCTCAGTCATGGTCCTCTGACAGCCAATCACAGGAGAGTGTTGCAGAACCCAGCTCGCCAGGGAAACTAAAAGACTTTGGAAGTTTTAGTAGCATTCCAGAGTCTCCAACTGAATGTAAGTACAAGTACTGTATTTCTTATCAGCCCCTTGAGGTACAGCGGCTTCCAAATTCATTAATACCCTTGAAGAACTGTAATTACAGTAAAAGCTGATTTAGCATGAAAATTTGCTTGATGTTTTTGATGACTATATCAATAAAGTATAATTATTATTTACGAAAAAAATCAAAAACTAAAGACTATAATAATTTATGTAATATAATTTTCAGTTTTGTGTGTTTAAATATTGAAAGTATTTCTAAATGCATGATACTCAGCTTTATTTATGTCCCAGCAATCCTTATATTGTGATGTCTCCTTTGATGGATAAGCTTGAAGAAGTACTTTCTGTACCATTAATATGCTCTTAAACTACTCGTTAGGAGGATATTTCACCATTACTCCATGCACACTCTCTCCAAATCCTTCAGGTTGCACGGCCTGTCCACATGAGCTGTTTTCTTCAGATAATGAACCAATCAACAGATTGGTTAATTAACCAATTAAAACGTATCTTTTATGTTCTGTTGACTTTTTTTCACTCGATTTTGATGCCTGCTTTTTAAATGTAGTCTATTATAAAATACATTTACCAAGCATGAGCCTAACAGCAGAAGGCTTTCCGTTTTGGCTAAAATGTCCCGGTAAACACTATAATCTTATCTATTCCTCAATTTGACCTTGGACACCAGGACCAGAGGATACAAAACTACTTTAAAGTAGAACAGATCCATTTCAATTCTTTAAAGATGGGATGGCATTCATTTTCAACATGAGCTTCACTTTTCAATACTAATCATACACCTGACAACTCATGCTTATTTTATTTTTCAGAGAAACGTTACCTATTCTACATTCACAGTTAATTTACTTTTAGTTTCCAGATTCAGTCCCATGTCCTTGTTTCATTACTGAGTGTGATGTAGTTCCTCATCATCACTATCTTTACCCCTTAATATTTTATATAAATCAAATCCCCTCTCATCTCCTTTGTCCTAGACTGGAGAGATGTGACCTGTCTATACAGTATATGACAACCCCTGCTGTATATTTCCTGAAAAATCATTATCTTGATCTTGTTTGACCTCTTTCACAGACTTGACTTTTTGTGGATGCTGCAAAAACTGTATATAATACATTATCTAGGGTTTTAGTAGAGCATTTTTAATTTTAAAATTCAGCACTTTTGCTGGATATCCATCTGCTTCCCCACATTTTGTTGATGATCAACACAGAGCATTCTACACAAAGAAATCCTTCCATACATGCTATTGCTTTCTGCATCTCAAAATTACCCTGTGATAATCAGAAGATATAGAATATATTTTTTTATTACTACTGTACCTGTGTAAATGTTAAATTTCATTTGTAAAGTGTCTGCCCAATCCATGGGTTTAAGTTATTTGGTAATTCTCTTGCTCCTGTTTTTGTTTTTCCATTCTTCCTATTTTTGTATCCACTAGTTTGCTGACTATATTAGGATCCAAACCATTTATATAGAACAGGAAGAGCAACAGGCCTAAAATAGATCCCTGTGGGACATCGGTGCTTATTGTCCAATTTGAGATTAGTTGCTGATTGTTGTGCAACTAGTTCTTGTTCCATGTCCAAACTGTACTTTACCTTGTATTTACTGTATATGGCTTAAGTGTAGCTTCAAGTCATTGAAGAAGGTACTTGGTGAGTTTTTAAAGATTCATAATTGTTGCTTTAGGTGAGATTTAGCCTTCCAAACCACTTTTCGGATGTTCTGATGATACATTTGGGTGTCTTCCTACATCCTCTTCCTGGTGGGATAGCAACTATCACTTTATTTGTGTTGTTGAAGGACACCACATTTGAAACTATGACATCTTGTGGATTTTTTCTAGACTACACTAGAGTAATTCCATACAGGGGAGAGCTGCTCCTTTTACAAAGTTGGACAGAAACTTTCACTAGAGGCCTCTAATTTTTTACAGAGCCAGATTTCGTACAATCAGTGCCCACTGAGACGTGGCTGACTCAGAAACTCAATTCCTCTCCCCAGTGTGTTATAAGTATGAGTGGTTCAGCTGACTCCGAGTGGAAAAGAAAGATTTAAATAGTCAACCACAGCAGATTGTTCCCCAAGGACCTCACATCTTTCACTAGACAAGTCTAGCTTCCTTTAGAATAAAGATTTTCTCCAGAGAGATGCTAAATCTGTGATCTCTGCAATGTCTTTCATCTGTTAAAATTATTATGTGCCGCATTTCTTCTGACATAATGATCTTTATCCCTTAAAGAGCCCAATTTCTCAGGTTTTACAGATGCCATCTACTGTATCTGTCTTGAAATATTGTGTTATCGTAAATTAATAGTTTTTCTCAAGTAACTGAGTGTTCAACTAAACTAATATCCAGATGAACGTGAAGCTATATTGGACCAACACTGCACCGATCTAAAACATACAGTTAGCTCTGTTGCATGATGCAGTCAGAAGTATTTTGTTAAAATCAAGTGATTAATATTATGCCTTTCAATATCACATTTACTTCATTACTGTACCTTTTGGAAATGCCATCTACTGTATGTTGATATTGATTTGTTCTTTTTCTGCTTTGTCTTCAGCAGATAACCCGAACACTCAAAGTTCGAGCTCTGTGTCTCTGACTTCAGACTCTGAAATGAGAGAAGGAGAGTGGTCTGGGGACATTTATCAATCCCCGACTGAAGTCAGAAGAGGGGATGCCACCAATATTAACCTAAAGGTATACACCATATTTAATAACCAGACTTTTGTATAAATGTTAAAGATGCCACCTTTAATAATCAAAACAGAATGGTGCTGAGGTTTTTAGTTTAATTGCCATATTTTCTTCTTAATATACTATAGTAATTTAGTCCCATCAGTTTTAGCTTGGTTTATTAAGTGAATAAGGTATCTAATCACAGTTACTGTATAATGTTTCTCATCCAGTGTACTTTTTATGCTTTTTGTTTTAGGTTGGGTTGCTGTATTAAATTAAACTTCCTGCTTTTACGTTTGTCTTTGCATGGGTATTTTGCTCTTTGAGACTTTGTTTATAATGGGGATCCCATTATTTTTCTTTCAGATATTTTGTGGTATGGGCTCCTAAGTGTAAGATTAATACTCTCATATTTTTTGAACTATGGTAAATATCACTATATTGTACATTCATGGAAGTGAGATGATAGTGAATACTGATTAGCTATAAAACCAGGACAAAATAATCAGAAACTGTTTTCTTTTTATGTAGTTCTTATTTTAGGACCTCTACAGCCACAGTAAATGGATTTACTTGAGATGTAGATGTATGTGGCCTTCAATCATACATAGTTTATTACAATTTAAAATTGGTTAAATTGGAGAGGAAATCTACAAAAGTCTGGCCAATATCGAGCATACAGTAATTATGTTAGAGATAAACTACAGCTCCATTTTACACAAACAGGTTTCTGAGAAAGAAAGCAGAACACAAACGGCCAAGCTATTTGCTTTTAGACCCACACCGTAGCTTGAAAATGAACATTGATATAAATCAGGGGAGATAATTTGCTTTTCATGATAGTTTATCTCATTTATAGTTAACATTTGGTGAGGATGTGTTTGGGACCTTCTTCTGCAGCTGTAGTATAGAAATATTTGTTTGGAAACCTTAATTTATTTTCTTTTTTGACTTACAACACACCATGTAAAATGTTATATACAGAGTGTTAGAAAATATAATGTTTTCTTTGTGTTGATATGATACCATTTAAATGTACTAATTACACAATTTCCAAAGAACAGCTGGAGGTCAGTGTAGACATCATTGTAGTATACAAAAAGTCTTATTTAACATTTGCAGAAGAACAGAACATTTACGTTTGCATTTCATAACAGTGTTTTATAAACATATCTGCAAGTTAAATAATTCACAGTGAAGAATATTTTCATATTTGGTGAAAAGTGAATTATACTTTCAGCTGACCTTTTTTACAGTAATGCCTTACAAAACACCTGTTTTTTAGACTGAAGAACAAATGGAATAAGCTCTGAAGTAACTTATACAGCTTCATATCAGGTGTAACCCATCAGTATATCCTGATTTTGAAGAGCATAAAGAGAATATTGTTTAATTTGAAAACCCCTTTCTGGTAAAGGAAAGTGACAACATATTTTTAGAGTTTGTATTTCTCATATATTTATTGTAGACATTTATAGTATATTATTCAGGGTTTTTAGGATGTTTTTAGGGTTATGTAGTGTATCCATAACGTACGAAGAGACCTTTTAAATGCAACAAATGCTAATGGTTCCACAATACGTGTTTGTTTAATTTTGCTGAATTTCAGTAGAAATCAAATGTAAATATGTAAATATATATTTATTAAATATATATCCAATAAAGAAGCAATGGAACTGCTATTTGAATGTCAGAATCAAGATCTCTTTGCGGTCATTATGGTCTATGAGTGATTTATCTGTTAAATGTACATTCAGATTTAGAAGCAGCCAACTGTTTCAAGTGATGGAGGCCAAAGAGCAGCTATACATTAATAAACCACAAGGTGGCAGCCTGCACACACAAAACACATGTTAGACATGCTAGAAAAGTTTGATTAAGCACCAAAAATCACTGCTGAGTAATTATGTACTAATACTGACAAAAGAATAACTATATTTCTCAAATATACTATATTTACATTATTTTTTACATAATATTTAGTAATAAATTATATTACTTTATATTATATTTTATTTTAACACTGTTTTAGTAGTATTTTTCACCATGTAATTTTTATTTATTAATTGTAAGACTGTGGAAGACAAGACATATTCCCTGTACTTATTTATTGTACTTTCAATGCCTCTCAGTGAATTAAAAGTGAAGAACACTTTTTTTGAATGTATCCAACCACAAACATGCACAAGAATACATCCAATGCTGTATGTAATATGATGTTCTTGAATACATATTTTGTTTTCCAGGTGGTGCAGAGTGTTCAGAGCTTGACACAGTTACTTTACAGCCTACAGGTGAGAACATTCACTAACTGTGATGTTAATCTCTAGGAGAATACTGTTTTATCTATGAGTTGTTCTGTGAAATAATATCTGTCTACTAAGAAAATTATTTTTTGTCCTAATGGTTTTTCTTGGGTATTCTGAGCTCTTCATTTATTAATCCTCTGAATGTAATAAAAAATCTGCAATCACAAACATTAGTAGGTATCCTTCACTACTTGTTTCATCAGGTTCAGGTACTGTTTAATATAATTTATTGAATTACTTTTGAGAAACTGCAATGCCTCATTCAGTATTGTGTTCAGTATTGTTGCTTTAATGCATTTTTTTCCACTGAGCAAGAAGGGGTGTATTCTCAGGAAATGTCAAGGCTCATTCGCAATCAGGATAAGCTGTTGAAGAGACTATTGACCCTCCTGGAGTATATTAAGTTCAGAAATGTGTTACTTGAATAAACCTTAATGAGAGCTGTATAGTTGTGATCTTTATTCACATTTCAAAATAGACTCTCTCACAGCATTTATTAGTATAAATGGATTTCTACAGATTTGGGAAGAAAAGCTTGTAAATCCATATTATTATTATTAAGCTGCTAACAATGCATTCAATTAAGTGATTTAAAAAGATTGTGTGTACAGTATGTTTAAAATCCAAGTGCATATTACATGTGGGAGTATTACATTTATGTAGAGATCTAAATTACAGTTACTACTCCAGAATGAAGGTGTTCTCAACAAAGTAATAAGGTATGACTCACCGCACTGGTAATGCAAGGTTGGTGAGTTGGAACTGACAGATCAAACCCCATGTGAGTTGTGTAGAATGCTCTATATATAGAGATGCATAATGCACACTGTTGTAGTGTCTTTTCTAGATGTTGCATTATGCTACTCTTCACACAACATTTAGCCTTCTTTGTGCACAAACAGTTCTGTGGAGATCTACAGAAATGTAACTATTTTGTGTTAAGGTAACTTATTTCTGATAGATCTGTGTTTTTTTTACTAGAAATAGAGCTTTTTAGCTTCAACTATTTGTAGAGGGAAGCAATGTTAATGTTAAGGATAACCTGTCAGTTAGATTTGAATAGTAAATATGATCAATTAATTGCTGAAACACTTCATATCGCTTGCTTATGTATAGTTTCTTATTTTTATTGTTTGGTAAATGGAAAGTTTGGTTTACTCACGTCCAAACTTAGTTGCATTAATAACAAAGTGGAAATGATAGTAGAAAACACTAGTGGAGGTTTTGAGTAAATTGTTGATGTTTATAACATCCATACTGTGTATTGTAACTGCCAACTGTGTCTAAGACATCTGTGCCTGTTGCATAGTAATGTGTATGTTTATTAAATTAGACAGAAATTTACAGTGCATTTAAGTCATGACTGTGTTGTGTGGTGTACATCTTTGTTTTAGGCTGCAGTGACCATTCAGGACAGCTGCTATGAAGTCCAGAAGCTAATCCTACAGGAAAACGAGCGCTTGCCCCGTCTTCCCAGTTCCCGTGGCAACCTGCTGCAAGAACAGGAGAAGCAGCGCAACCTGGAAAAGCAACGGGAGGAGCTGGCCGGGGCGCAGCGACTGCAGAACCAGCTCAGACAGGAGCAGCAGCGCTGGGAGCGCGAGTGTGAGCTCCGCCAGCGCCAGCAGGGGGAGAAGGAGAGCCAGCTGGAGCACCGCGAGCGAGACTGCCACCTGCAGGCTGAGCAGCTCCAGCACGACCGGGAGGAGCTGGAGGCCCAGCTCCGCGAGTACCAGCACAGCCTGGAGCGGCTACGGGAGGGCCAGCAGCTGGTGGAGAAAGAGAGGGAGAAGCTGGAGACCCAGCAGAGACTCCTGCAGGGCTGGAGGCACAACCGCCAGAGAAGCCTGCCAGTCATGATGATCCCACTGGACAGCAACCAGGTGCTTGTGGGATTGTAGCTATCCATCCATCTGTCACTAACATGACCCTCACCCTCAGCCTGCTTATAGTGCCTGGCAATATCTCCTGTTTCTTTTCTATTAATTGATTAGCCTTTCTTTTTTGTGTGTTTACCAATAGTAGATATCTACCAGTTTATCTAGTAATTGTCCAATAGTATGAAATCCCAGATAACTATTGCTTACTGGCAAGAAACCAAATAAAAGTGTAAAATGGGAAACAGATGGAAAATGTTTACATTTCTAACATATCAGAAACTTGCCATGACAATTAAAACTTATGTGCTATTGAAGCAAATTGTTCACTCAGTTAATAGATGATATTGTCAAAATGTTGGAACTAACATATTTGCTTGACTTGTTTTCTTCAGTTGGCAAAATATGTAAGTTTATCTCAGAGGTCAGCTGTGTTAAATCACCTCTTTTAATTTAATGGAATTAAAATATCAAAGGAATTCTGGGTATACTCATATCAGCGTGGTTTCTACTAGAAAAGAGGATTTTCCCCCTAGGACATTTATTCCAGTATAACAGTGTTTTTCCTGAAGTGCGTGGTAGTTAGTATGTCTTCATAAATCATTGTTCTGCTTCCTTCATTATGCCATATGGAAAGGTTTTAAAAAAGCTAAAATACTGTAGCCCCAAGTATGTATTGCTTATCATTTAATTACAAGCTTAAGCTTGACTTTGACTGAGATACAACTCTTTATAGGGTTATATTTATGTCTGACTGTTTAACAGTTCTGTTATACTGTACTGTAAAGTTGGGCAAAGGACCAGTTTACCTCAGTGCCTCTTTACCTCAGTACCACACACATTCATACAGGCTGAAAAGTAAGAAAAAATACATAAGGTGTAGAGACAGTGAAATATGATATTTAAATATTCTGATAATTAAAAAATAAGAGATAGATACAACAATTTGTAATAAGGCTTTCAAATCCCCATAGCTGGTAAAAGATGTGTGGTAGTCTGGAGTCAATTGATTTTAACATCTTGATTGAAATCAATCACAAATTCACTGCAAATGCATTTTGCAACAGACCACGTGTCAGTATTTCATTTTTTCTTACCTTTTGCTGAAGCACTCCCTTTACAGTGCTTCTCAGTGAATAGCTTAATTAAACTTTTGATGCGTGCAGGATAATATGAGTGTAATTTTAAAATCAGCAGTCTTAATGCCAAGCAATCAACCTTCTAATAAAGAAGTTAATGACTGATGATAATTAAGTTTTCTGAAAGAAATGCTGACAAAATAATTACAGCGACATTGGTAGTAGAGTAAAATCAATTCACCAATAGCCCAGAAAAGCAGATTTAATTATGTCATGCGAATTTATTCACCTTTGCATTTAAGGGACTGTGTCTTCATTTTCCCAAAGTCAACAAAAGAAAATGACCGTAAATATTATTCATACCACTCACAAAAGGAGCAATAACAGACAGAGGATCTGATCAAAACTAAGAGTTATAGTTCTTGGTGCTGACTCATTTTGTTGCTATTCATGTTGAAGAGCTGATGCAGGTTAAGAAATAGAATTGTTTTTTCTGCAAAAATTAGAGCTGTACAGGCATTTTTCATTTCCTGTTTACAACCTAAACATTCCATTTCATGCTTAGGCATTTTTTTATCTTCAGGTGCTTTCACAAAAGTATCTTAGGTGAACGCCCAAAATGCCTATGGTATTTCTATTCAGGTTTCAGATCAAAAACATGGATTCTGACGTCTGTATGTAGTGAGAGTGTTGACATGGGTGTCAATATTGGTCATCTAAATATATTATTAGTAGTATTTATTAAATTAGTTGATACTTTTTTCCAAGATGATTTACAGGGGGTTAAAGAGAATTTCATTATTATATTATACACTGGGGAGTAATTTAATCAATGGTTCTTGATCCCATTCCTGGAGTATCCCTGTTTCAGTCGGTTTATGTTCCAAATGGGCCCTTAAGTATCAGTGCAGTCTGAAATTGCAAGCAACAGAAGGCATGCAGATGTAAACAACAGTGAAATCCTAGTATTCTTGAGTACCTAGTTCAACCAGAGGTGAGCGAAGGATGGCGGTACTGTAGATAAAACACATGAAGGCTGGTCACCCAGCAAATGTGGTGTGGAGGAGCCAAGAGACGATATAAAGAGAGACAAATGATTGTAGGTAGGAAAGGACAGAGCAAAGGAAAAGTCAGGCCAAAGATCTTGAACTGAACTCAAGTTGGAATGGAAAGGCGAAGAGTGAGAGTGTGGACTGGAGCAATAACATGATGTACATAGAAAATACTTTCTGTTTTAATCTGGGTCTGGGTCTTTGAAAATGAAAATAAAGTTTACAGCAATAGCAAAGAAAAGAGTACATCAAGGGAAAGAGATGTTAGAAGAGTGTGTTCTCCTCCAGTGCTGTCTCTCATGAGTTCTTCAACAGGTCTCTTTTACTCTCATTGAGCGATCTTGGTTGAAATCCAGTCTCATAATGCAGGTTGTCCAGAACAAAAGTAAGACAGTGAAAGATTATGAAGAAGAAGCTGCATTTCCAAAGGAAAATAATTATAATGGAAGGACTAACGTGTTAAGACAAATACATGAATGTGCTTATTATGCTCTCATTTTAAAAGAAAAAAAAGATAGAAAAAGATATTGGTCATAGAGGTAATAATCTGTATTTGTAGTTCTTTTACACTTTTACCATGACTGTGTCAGCAACAGGGTGTGGAAAACAGCTGTTAAACTGCTGTCAAGTGACTGAGAAGCTTAAAATTGGTCTCTCTTTGTTGCCAGGGTACAAGTCACAGCCGCTCGGAAAGTTTTGATGGAGATGGCTCTGTGTTTGTCAACGAGGCAGCCTTGCAGATGTCTCTGAACAACCACCACCGGACAAGCTCTCTGGTGTACACGAATAATCCCAGTGCACACAACAATCTGAACTCAGTGATTGCAAGGACAAATGACAAACAGAGCAACCAGGGAACTGACTTTTCGTACAATCCATTGGGCTCCAGTCAAAGCAGAAGAACGACAACCGCACGACAACAAATTCCATTGTATACTGGGAGCAGCACTGGAGGACACGGCGACAGAGCAAATAACGGTAAGATACAATAATAATTGATTTTAAAAGCTACAAAATACAGTTATGATTGCTTCTACAATGTTAGCTACTTGGGATGAGCAAGAGATTTCTCTTTGTAATAGTTGTCCTTAAATGTTTTGCACAATATTTAACATTTTCTCTTAAAGTTGCATTTGGAGAGAGGTTTTTTTTATAAAACAGAGACAATGATATAAATGTAATATAGTGGATATAAAAACATCAATTTCAATTGGTCTGGGGTTATCACATCTACGGTTTATAGGCTGAACTTTTTTTTTTTAATCCACAGCATAGAAAATGCTTTCATTGGAAAATATCACTCTTCATCATCCTTTTTTATGTGAAAAGTATGTGCTATTACAAGGTCAGATGAACATGTTCATACATATTCAGAAGAAAAAAGCACACCTGTGGGTTGAAAACAATTCACCTTTTGCTTGTTCTATCAAAGTCTGACAGCTGAAAGCCAGTTTAAGGAAAGTTTCAGATATAAAAGTTAATGCCCCAAAATTAACTAATCCCACCTTATTTTTACTTCTGGAACCTAAACTTTAGTAAGCCTGACATTTATACTCTTACAGTGTATAAACTGTATAAACGTTTGATATAACAGGATGTCTAAGCTTCCTTCATTGCTCTCTCATGACAAATGGCACTTGTCTGACTTGGCCGAAACTTTTCATGACTATAAAATTGTAACCAAATACTTTTTTCCATAGTTGGGATAAAATCCCTTTTCCAACGGTAAGTAAAATAAAAAATACATTCACTTAAATGTGTATTAATGTCTGAAAAGTGATCTTTCCAATCTCTAGGCAGTACATTTTTATTAGAAATTTACCTTGACCTTGTGAGATTTACCTCTGAGCACCTGTGGATAGAAGACAAGGAATTTGCATAGAATAATGGAAGACATTTCCATAGTTGTAAATGTTGTCAGTTTCCTCATAACTTTGCTTTTACTAAATAATGGACACTCTTACAGTAAATACCATGTTATTTTAAAAAATACTGTTGAACATCTGACTACAAAAATAATATCAACAATATTTTTTCAAGGTGTTTTTTTTCTGTCAGTGGACTTATTTCGTCCTTCAGTACAACTTAATCAGTGTTCCTTGACATAATAATGGTCTTCATTCTCACCTTGAAATCAATCAGTGCATTTATCGAGCACTTGGAGGACAGCACTGTGCAATTCATTTGGAAAGCATGATTGCTGATTGATTGAAAATCTTTAGCAAACTCATTACGGTGTGGGTAGTCATTTGAGGGAGATTGGCTCTAGCTGGAAAAATATTACTTCACATTTTATGAGCCAAAGTGTCGTATATTGTTAGTTCATCAGTTGTCAGCTTTTCCATCATGAAGGATGGAAAACTTTTTCCCGTTTTGTCTTTCCAGTGAAAACAGATGAAACATGGATACTGTACTATATACTGTATGCAGTCTTTTCTGTGTTATGTAACAGTAACCACTGTACTCAGACGTGCAGACATCAAAAACTTTTTGATTCTGACCTTCAAATTGATACTGTAATGTAAATTTAACACGTAATCCCAAATTTACACAGAAAGGCTAAACCATATTTGTCAGTGAAAACAGACAACAATAACAGTTCTGTGAATGCTGAAAGAAGGGTTTCCTCATATGGTAACACATCACTGGCAATCAATGAAATTGATTGAAAGAAGAGTGCGTAAAACCACTCCACTGGTGATTAAAATTACCAGCAGTATATAACATTAAATTACACAAACGGTGTAATTTACTTTAAAAACAGACCGTTTATTATTATTTAAGTATTTATTTTATCTTTTTGGACAAAGCAAAACTATACTGTTAACATATTACACACAGTACATGTTCCTGCTTATTGGTCAGTTGTGTGTGATAGGATAAAATGGATGTGTGGTCTATTGCTATAAATCTCTATGTATGAAAGTTGTAGTAAATGACTAAGATAATTATGGGACTGCATAGGGGTGGTTGTTTAATACTGTATGTGGCTTCTATCTGTGTGGACCTCTTAATGTTGGAGAAATGAAACACAAGTTGAGTCAAGAAAAACTCCAGGCCACAGTTATAGGCATCAGTAATTTACTCAAAAGCCTCAGAGCTGCAATTAGGAGATTAGATACCTGGCGAAATATGGCCTGTCACGCTAATTCCTCTTCTACAAAAAGTTTTTAGCTAATTTTCTCCAAACGTCTAGTCTGTACTATCACTACCAGAAGAATGAATACAGATACATGTGAAAATGTAATGATAATTCTTTTGCTCCGTTCTTGGAGATGTGGCTGTTTAAAAAACATGGCTGGTGTCTTTCAGGCCGATAAGATCTCAGCAGATTTAAGGGAACACACAAAGGTGCCTCCAATTTGTACCTCATTCCTTGCTTTGATTGTTTAAGATCACCAACTGCTTGCTGAAATATGGCCTCCCACATTGTTTGCTCCTGCCCAAAGACTAGTTAACTAAACTTGGTATCAATCTGGTGATAGGACACATGGCAACATGGTGCTTCTATTGAACCACAATGGCCAACTTGCCACCATTGTGTTTGACCACCACTGTCGTATAACCTCTGCACTGATGTGAAACTTAGGGTAGTAGTAGCTCTATTGTAAACTGCCCTTTTGTTAGAATCAAGAAATAGCTGTCTCTGTTATCTCTTGACTTTGAATCTTAATTTGGAGGTGTGGTCCTTAGGGAAGGAGAAAAAAATTAAACAGGCAGTAGTCTTATTCTCATAGCACAGGGATTTGTTCCTGTTTTATCATCATTACAATCAGGCTTGTATCAGAGGGACTTTACTATTATTGTACAGAAGGGATTGCATTTGCTGTAGGTAGAGAAACACTTCTTGTCCACACTGTGCTGTATAGCAGAGAAAAGATAACAACACTTGGTGAAAGAGTTTTTCATGTATTTGATTTCACTCACACTGTTAAAGTTGAGCAGGATTTCATTTCCATATTTGCCATTATCTTTCATTCTTATTGTACAACTCAATAGCTCTCATTCTAGTTTCCTCTCAATTTACTTGATGTTCAATCACGCTATGAGAATGGACTTCCTGGAAGCTTTCAAAGCTGCTTGCAGTTGTCAAGTTCCTTTTACTTGTAGCTGTTTTTTTTTTAATTTCATGTAACTGTGCTACCTGTATATATCCACCACCTGTTCAGTATAAAAACATTCCAGGTATCACTGTGGTTTGGCAAAATGCTGTGCTGCACAGTAAAAATTCCCCTAATAATACTAGCAATTAAGGGCACTTTGTTTAGTGATTTTGATTAATATACCTCTTTTAGTAGTGTGCTCCTTGAGGCAAAAAAGAGCATTTTTTTATAATAAGACAGTAGCATGGTTATTGTGCATGCTGACTCGAAAAGAGCCTTATTCATGGGCTAGACCTCAGGGCAAGTTCCCACAAAGCTTCAAATTGGCACACCTTATGGAACATGAGAGAATTGCAAGGTATGTGCCAAACCTTGTTTAATCTATCACGTTATGACAGTGGAATTAACATAAACTACCTGAAGTGGTTTGTTGCTGACATTCTCTGCATTATTTCCGTGTCCCAGAGTGAAAAATTGTAAATGTGTTTTTTAGATCACACAACAAAAAATGTAGATATTTATATGTTAGAACACGCAGTTCCCACTCTAAAAAAATACAGCCTGCAATTTGTGATGCATGTGTAATATTTGTTTTTCTGGGTTACAATTTACACAGTAAAAACATAGTGTTTATTTTAATTATGTTTGATTATTAATTGAAATAGCAGTTAGCTAGTATTTGACTTTTTTAATAGAGAAGCATTCAAAATTAAGTGCATTGAGTCTGTTTTCCATTGGTACTTAACCAAGAATTTGCAGAATAATACAGAGAATAGAATACAGTAGCATATGCTATCTCTAATCACTTATTTTTAATTTGTGTGTTGTATGTCCTAATAAAACACAGACTGTCATTTGTCCCAGACTGACTACAATAACAAAATAGCTCATAAATAAAATAGTATTTCCAGATAGTTCACAAAGGGTAAAGAATAACATTTAGGCTTATTAGACCTGTTGGTAGAATTTTAAGTACATGTGCATTTCTTGCAGGCATAACATTTTCCTTTAACGTGCCATCCCACACTGAGACGTCTCTTTGGAAGCATTTCTTGTTTTTGTATTTTAAAGATGATTTAGTGAACTTTCCACATGTGAGCTGAACACCGTTCAGAGCACATTTAATAGGATATTAACCCCATAAACCATGTCTAATTTGTGATGTTTTTAAAGTGCACATCTGCATATTTATTGCATAGAATCACATTTTTATGGTGAAATAAGTTAAACGACATTTTGAAAATAGGCAGCTAAGTCAATACGTTTTCATACATGACTCATTTTAATAAAGTCCATGACAAACAAATGAAAAAAACATCAGAAATTGCTTCCAAAGATACAGACTATACATGTGAATGGAGAATTCTGTGTTGTTTCCTTAGTATCATTGATTAAAACTAAACAAGACAGGTCATTTCCAAGTGAACTAATCAAAGTGGCATGTTATTAATCACCTAAAACACGTTCTCCTAAAAAGTTACAATGGAGCAATTCATACATAAGTTGATGATTAGAGATCCTGAAGGGTCAACCTTTTTTACACACATTCCTGGCCCCAGAACCAGTAATATTTGTTCCAAAAGCACATGGAGCCTTATACGACAGGATTCGGACTGCGTTAACTTATCCAAATAATAAAATGTCTTCCTGTAGTTTTGATACATGGTAAGAAATTTGCTTGTGTAATTGGCTACAATCATTTTTGTTTATTACACAAGAGGACCCAGCAGATGTCACTGGCAGGACCTGCACTGATCCATGCTACTCTTTAAAGAACAGTGTGCAAGGAGCCTTTATTGAGGATATACAGTATTCAATCTTGTACTGTAGTTCATAAAGCATTCTGTTCAAAGTTTTTATTCAGTTACTGTGTAAACAAAACATTATTGTGTGGGCACAAGTTGTAAAATAAACTCAGAACAAAACCAAGTTAAGTGTTATTATGAAAGATACCATAATTTACTGTGAGGCCTTGAGTCATTTGCTGGTAAAGGGACCTTTGGCAGCAAATACTGCTGTGAGGCTTTTTGTATAGGCCTCTACCAACTTTGCTCACTGCAATGAGGCAGTTTTCTCCCATTCTTCTTTACAATTTCACTCAAGCTCTGTCAGGTTGGTTGAGAATCATCGATGGACAGCAGTGTTCAAATCTTGTTCAGATTCTCTGTCAGATTCAAGTCAGGACTGTGATTGAGCCACTCAAGGACATTCACTTTCTTCTTTTTAAGCCTTTTGCTTTGAGTCACTGTCTTGCTGAAATGGGAATTTCCATCACACTTTTAGTTTTTAGAAACCTTAAGCAGGTTTTCCTCTAAGATTTCCCTCTACTTTGCTCCATCATTTTACACCATAATCTTGACAAACATCTCGGCCCATGCTGATGAGAAGCAATTCCATACCGTCATTCCGTAACATAATGCTGAACCACTATTCTTGATTATAGGAATGCTGATGATTGGTAATTCATTGTGTTGGGCTTGTGCCACATGTAACTCCTTGCATTAAAACCAAAAACCAGTGAGGTTTCCCATAGCAAAGGGAAAACTTTAACAGTCAACATTTTTTAGTGTTTTGGTTTTTCTTTGCAGTTTTTGTTGTAACTTCTTTCACATATCAAAACGTTCAGTACGAGCATTCAAGTTATGATTATTAAATCTTTATGTTATAAAATGTGTATATTTCATGTATACTGTAATTCAGCAAAATGGTACAGTACATTAGACAGGGGTGAACACTGAATTTATTTGTTTTTAAATCATTTAAGAACACACTCTCATTTACACTGAAACCGTAGGGAGTTACTGTACACTTTAATGCAACCGCTAATTTACTGGAATCCCTCCCCACAAGGGATACAGTAAATGCCCAAAAAGCATTGTGGCAGGTTTTCTTTAACATTTTAACATCTTATAGAAGCCTGCCTTCATTCTGTAAATGACCCTTTTTTATTGGAAAATCCTTCCAAAATAAAGAGAACCAGCTAGTTCCATTGCTAATACCTTGTGTGTACAAGACTATAATTTGGAGTGAACTGAATGGGGAGTGGGTAGCATGGTGGAGCAGTGCTTAGCACTGCTGCATCACAGAGCTGGGGTCCAGGGTTCAGTTCCTGGGGTGCTATCTGTGTGGAGTTTGTATGTTCTCCCTGTGTTAATGTGGGTTTCCTCTGGGTACTCTCATGTGCTCCCACAATTCTAGGTCATACTGGGAGGTTAATTAGCTTGTGGCAAAATTGACCCTAGTGTGAGTGTGTGCGTGTTTACGTCTATGTGTGCTCTGTAATGGATGGGAACCTTTCCACGGCGTATCCTGCCTCGTGCCTGTTGCTTGCCAGGATAGACTCTGGCTCCTCCATAGCCTTGTATTGGATAAAGAATTAAGGAAATGGACAGATCTATTCTGTGCTTTATTTGTGTTAGTCTGAAAGCCAAACCAGAGATTGGGTGTTGCATCTTGAGGTCTTGAGTGTGTTCGTGTATGTTTTTTCTACTATATCCTAAAAGGAGTTAAGTTAATGTTTTTTCCTTCAGTATTTAAAGCATTCATTTGGCAAGATAAAGTCTTTTCTGAAGTACATTAGTGTGCTTAAGTAATTTATAGGCCAACATTCATCAGTGCATGCAATTCAGCAGTGTGGATTTGAAAAGAGAATAGGTTAGAGAGTAAGTTATTAGACGAACCTGTAATAAAAAAGGATTAGCGGATTACTGTATGTAAGTAGTCTCTAAAACATTATTTAGCCACTTGTATCAGAATCAATTCTCAGCTAGTTGAGCAGCTGCTTCATCTAACCATATTGCACTCTGCAGAGTTGTTAATTGGGCTGAATTGCAGCTACTGTTTATATTAGTACCAGGAAAGGAATGTGATAGTGTTTGGGTGAAGCTGATATACATAATACATTACATATTGCATGTGAATTATAAATGTAAATACATTAGAAAAAGTTTTTAAATGAAGTAAACGAACTAAAGAAGTGATTAGGTAATGCAGTAGACAGGAAGCATCCACTATATCAAATATTCAAAACACAAAGCTCAGGAGTCTTCATAAAAGGTCAGCAGCAGATGTTAAAAATGATCAATCTAATTTCTTGAGCAGAGCTAGCTGCCACTGTGGTTCATCTGGGGCCATATTTTTACTCTGAAATGATCTGTGAAAATCCCTCATAAGCTTGATTTGTCTTCTCTTGCCACACAAAACTGTTCAGCGATGCTGTTTCTCTATCCCCAGTGTGAATTTAAAATACTATTTTTACATTTTTAGGAATAGCACAGCAGTTTCAGTAGCTATACTTCTTAGGTTAAGCTGCTAAATCCTTTCTTGAAAACCCTTTGTAACACGTCTCAAGGTCAGTATATTTTGTGGTTCATGAAAGGCTGCCATGCTTCTGCTCTGAATAGCATAGGATAACCTTCATACATAGACACGTGGTTTGGCTTGGTATAATAGAACATCTTGACATGTTTCCTGCTCTTTAAATGCTAATGAAGTTAGGGTCAGATCATAATCTCACACTTCCTCTGCATAAATATCTTACCTGCTGAATGCCCTCTGCACATACCTTTCCTTGCATCCAGTTGAACCTTGCAACCACTCCCTGGTTCATTCCTTGCAAGTGATGGGGTTTCGTCAGCCTTGACATTATAGCACATTAACGGCAAACATTAGCATATTAGGTACGCTGTGCCTTTATATTTTGAGCTAGTAAAATAGATTGTTGCAAAAGGCATGCTAATGCATAGTTAATGTGAAAAAAATATTCCATCCATCCATAAAGGTGGAGCGGTGGCTCTGTGGCTAAGGATCTGCGCCTGTGGCTGGAAGGTTGCTGGTTCAAATCCCGTGGCCGGCAGAGGAATCCTACTCTGTTGGGCTCCAGGGGTGCTGTGCAATGGCTGACCATGCACTCTGACCTCAAGCTTCTCTCCCTGTCTGTGTGTGTCATGGAGAGCAAGCTGGGGTATGCGAAAAAGATGAATTCCTAATGCAAGACATTGTATATGGCTAATAAAGTGATCTTATCTTATCTTATTTTCACACTGTTTTATCCAAAGAGTCACATGTATCCAAAGTGTCACGGGGGAACCGGATCCTATCACAGCAAGCAGTGGTCAAAAGGCAGGACAGACCCAGGGCAAACACAGACACAGAGGCAAACACACAAACTCACACCAGGACCAATTTTCCCAGAAACCAATTAACCTATCAATTAAAATAACCTTGTCTTTGGACTGTGGGTGGCAACTAGAGCACCCGGAGGAAACTCGCATGAACATGGGGAAAATGTACAAACTCCCCACAGACAGCACCCCATGAAATGAACCCAGGGCCCCAGTGGTGCAAGGCAGCAAAGCTAACCTTCTTCTTTAGAAGAGCCTTTACTTAACTGGTTCCATTCTTTACCCCTCTGCTTCAGCTTTTCTTAGTACCACCATCCACAGTCTCCTCTGTATATTGTAATTGTGTTTTATCTTGTGTATTCTTTTTATTTATTGTTGTTGTCATTCTGTAAAGCGCTTTAAGAAGCCACCTTTAAAGGCGCTATATAAAATAAAGTTTATTGTATTATTATTAACCACTGTGCCACCTAGAAGAAATTGTTTTATTATGAAAAACAATTCTCAACAGTGAGTGTTTGGAAGAAAAAGATGAGAAACATAAGAGTGTTTTTATCAAGTGCAAAGGGGCATTGCACAATAGCATATGATAAGCGTTCTTCCTTTTGTTCTCCTCTGTAATGAAAAGAGCAGTAAGAATAATTGTATTCAGACTAGAAGGACACCAGTTACCATAGAAACATACAGTATGTCATCCTTAAACGTGTATTTCCTGTATTGCTTTATTTAATTCTCAAGCATTATAAAATATAGTAGATCTTCCTAAGTCCAGATCCCTGTCATGGGTTGTTAATGTAGTGCCCATCTGAAAAAGAGACACAAAACTGAAGGGTTACTGAACCAACTAATTATAGATCATGTTCTATTATTCTTTTACATATAAGGTTATGGAAACAATTATTAAAGAAAACCAGAGGACCCGACTAGAAGACCATCTATATGTAAATAAGCTCCTAGAGAATAATCAACATGGGTTTCATAAAGGCGGGCCTTGCTGAATCAACTTGTAAGAGTGATTAGAACGAGCAACAACATTAAAGGATACATACAGCATGTCTAATCTCAAATTACAGGTGGTAGAATTTCTGGGAAAAGTATTTGGATCCAGAGTTGTTTAACGCATACAAAACAGACGTTACAGATAAGGGATGAATCCTCACATGGAAGTGGTTTAATTTGTGTAGGTCCACAGGTATCTGTACTAGGACAACTGTTCTTCATAATTAACGTAAATAATCTACATTCTGGTATAGTTAGCAAACTAGACAAGTTTACAGATAATAATAGAATAATTGAACACCAAAGCAAATTCAATTTAAAAAGTTTTAGATGAAATTTCAGACTGGAAAAACACCAGGCAAATGATTTTCAATGTACTGCAGAAAAGCCTTCCTGAAGGGTTTTGCGTGAAGGTAGTAAAAACAAACTATAAACACAAAATAGGAACACAGACCTAGTAGAAACTTCTTTAAAAAAAAAGACTAAGCTGTGAATTTGACACATTAGTGCATTTTCTAGACAAAAGGGAAAGTAATTAAAAAGGCAAACTAAATATTAGGATATAGAGTATACTGTAGTTAAAAGTATAGAAAGTATATAGGTATATAAAATTATAGAATTTGAAATCAAGAGGTGGTATATCAAAATTATATAATGCAGTAAAGCCTGACTTAGTGTATTGCATACAGTCTTGGTCACCTCATTACAGAAAATGTATTGTTGCTCTGTAATCAGTCTGGACAACCAGATACTTAAGGGACCAATGATACCAAGATTAAGGTAATATCCTCCACTGACAGACTAAAGAAACTAAATTATATTAGTCATGAACTTAGAGGGCTAAGAATAAAAGTACATTTAATACCAAGAACATGAGACATCTGTATTCAAAGGGTTTAGGACTTTGAAACAAGCTACTAAGCCATGTCTCTCCCCCGCAACACTGAAGTGGAAGAAACAGTTAGAAAATGGATGGATGAAATGTATTGAGTCTTGCAGCGTCTGAGACCTATTGCAGGTTCAGTTCCTAGAGTGCTATCTGCATGGAGTTTGTATGGTACAGTATGTTCTCCCTGTGATTGCATGGGTTTCCTCCGACTGCTCAGTTTTCCTCCACTAGTCCAAAGACATGCTGTTAGGTTAATTGGCTTCATTGGTATGAGTGTGTGTGTGTGTATGTTTGTGTCTGTGTGTGCCTTGCGATGGACTGGCGTCCTGCCCAGGGCGTATATTGTACCCTATATTGGCCAGGATAGGGTCTGGGCCATTGTGACCCTGAATTGAATAAGTAAGTTATTGGAAGTAATGAATGAATGTGATGTGAATATATTGCGTAATAATATATTACTCCTTGTTTTAATACAGATATCAACACACATCATTATAGCACTGACAGACCACCTCCAGAACAGGGGATGAGTGGATCCAGTTTCTATCATGGATACTCACAGTCACCTCCAGGCAATCTGCTGACGAATCCACAGACCTACATCTCTCTGGAACCTGAGAATGGAGAAGATGACGGCGAAGAGAATATAGTGTACCTCTGAGTCGATCTGCACAGCAGTGCTTCGGCCTCAAGGAAGTGTTGTATATTTTCTCACTTAAACACTCAGAGATTAAAAAGCTGTTAAGATGGTTTCATGTATACCTGTGTGTATATATTACAAATACAGGTTAGAATATGTATTATATACTGTGTGCACATACAGTACTTGTTATTAGTGCTTAAACTGTAAAAGCACATACATAACATCTGTGTATTTCATATCCATCTGTATAATTTTTTCTGTTCATGTATTTTATTGCTTTAATGAGCAAAAAAACGTGCCTTGGGTCATGCATAAACCTTCAAATTGAGTCCTTTGTTTGGAGTACAACACTGTGCCTTCATATTCAAAATAGCTACTTAAAAATATTTAACCTCAAATGCTCTCCTTTCTGCTTGTGCTCGTGGTAAGAATTATTAGGCACCGTTTGCTCTGTGTTTCACACAGCATTTTATGCCAGAAGAGCTTGGCTGTCAAACCTGTCAGCACGTACTTCTCCCTTTTATTCGAGTGTCGGAGAACATGAGTAGCTACAATTGCGTACTTCATTATTTCATCCGAGACAGCCCTTTCCCCTAGCAGGTGTCTGGCTCTCCTACTAGTTTTTCAAATAGCCTATCCGTTTTGCTTACCATCATTTCTCCGTAGCTGCTATTACTGCACAACCTTTTATTTTCTTTTTATATGTCTTGTTTTAAGTTTAGAGATTCAAGAATTGAAGCTTGCCACCTCTTGTGACAGAATCAGGTTGCTCAATTCCCGTGCACTATTTATAATGGCTGTTACAATGATCAGAGCAGAGAAATCTGGAAAAATGCCTGGTAGCGCAGAAACTGGTTTGTCACTTGATTGTCTTGGATGGGGGGGGAGGGGAAATGCCACATGCAGCCATGCATCAGACAGGTTCTATTTATAAAATTTATGGACTTGAAGAAATGCATTAATAATGAATAAATTGGTTAAGTCTGGTTCTTCAAACAGGGACCTGAGAACTGCGCAATAAACGGTGTATAACACCACATTATCAGTTTCATTTTTAAGATGTTAAGGTTCTTATTTTCAAATATTTGTCTTCTGTTTTTGTCATTTGTACACTGTCAGAGGATTCATTTGTATTCCCTTTCTTTGGGAATTAACTCTGAACATGCTATTTGCAATTTGGAGAATATAAGTTCTAATTATTATACACCAGATTACATTGTGGGTTCTGGTTGATACATTGATATTAAAAAATGATATGAAAAGCCTGAAAATTATAATGCCTTTGATCAAATTCTCCATAATTCCATGCAGGAAATGTTTTTTTTTATTATGAATTGCTCCAGCCACCTATTGGTTTAACCATAAATGTGGTCATGATTTAAAAATGCAAATAGTAAAATGAACAGCACAGAATTAATTGTTGGCACTAGTGCTGTAACATGTAATTGAATTTAGACTAAGACTGAGAAATTCTGAAAATACTGTTATCTTCTAAGAACAATCAAGTATTGGATGCAGTGCCAATTATTGTACCCTGTCAGTTTAGCTCACATGAGAGATTACTTTTATAAGATTTTTCAGCATGATTGTTTCACCAAATGTTTACATCAGTGTTTTATTACCAAGTTTATTTTCTGTTTTGTTTGAGTGTGACAATCTCATTATGCATTTCTTGGAAAACTGCAAAAATGTACTCTTTCTGGAAGTAATGTCTCTGTGTTTTTACATGGTAACATGAGTTCTAATGTCAGGAAAGTTCAATTAATGTATATTAGCAGTGCAAACAATGAGTAAAAGCAGTGAAGCAGGGGGGTGATCACACATCTCTCAAGCTCTCAAATTTATTTTAAAAATCTTTATTTACACAAAATTATCCTCCGAAGATGATTGAAATCTATAATAACCATCTGGAGTAACGAGCTTTTACATTGGTGTCTAGCACCTTCTTCTGGCAGTCTCACTTCATTTAAGTGCATTGCTCTGGAAATGCTCCTCCAGCTCTTGATTGTGACTGGCAGCTTCTCTTGAATCACACTTGTCAGAATGAGGAATGGAAAAGATGACGGCTGTATTATTTATGATACGAAGCCAAATTCAATTGGTGTTTCTTGATCCAGGGCTATTGTGATATTATTACAGTAGGACCTATAAATAAATAGCAAAAGGGATGAATTATGGCACTTGGAAGCACTTGACAAATATATGCAACAGCCACGTTTTCTTAGAAATAGCTGATGTTTCAGTAATTCTACAGTAGGTTTAGCAGTCCACTGTTAAGACCTCAACATTCTGTCATTCTTAAAGAGTCAAATTGTCACAAATGTAAACAAATGCAAAGCTATAAATCTAACAAGTGAGCTTAGTAGTTTTCAGAATGCTGATTGCTTATGATAACATTTCGTAATAGTATAGCTGTTCAGATTGCTATGTAATGTACTGTACCACATTTTAAGGTGTATTTACAGTACATCATATCCTGCTGTTCACAGAATTCTATAGCTTCATAAAGCCACTCTCAGATCCATGGGTAATTTCCATAACCGAGTCACATCAGCTCAGAACTTATCTTGGTTTCTGTGGCACTAAGCCAGTCCATCACAGGATCGACTCCCAGATATGCTGGTCTTCGTTTATACAACTAAGTGGACTGGAGCAACTGGGTTAAAGCGCCTCGCTCAAGATACTGTACAAAAGCAGTATCTGCAGCAGGGACTTGAACCTACAACTAACTAGTTATGAGTCCCGAGATTTAACCGACT
This sequence comes from Atractosteus spatula, assembly GCF_055471065.1. Taxonomy (NCBI): domain Eukaryota; kingdom Metazoa; phylum Chordata; class Actinopteri; order Semionotiformes; family Lepisosteidae; genus Atractosteus; species Atractosteus spatula. The sequence continues at coordinate 52,751,282 of NC_142708.1, read as the reverse complement.
ACTTAAAGGACTTAACCTGCCACCCTTTACTCAGATTAATACAAGAATAAAAATGTAATACTGAGCATCTTAGCCATCTGCAGTTCAGAAAATGGACTAAAACTATTTTTGTTTTATTGGGATATTGCTTTTCTGAAATATTATGTGCACTTGCATTTAACTGAACTATAGGTTTTAGGAATATAATGTCCAAAATTTGTTATTTATTTATTGTGTGCAAACTTCACAGTAAGTGTATGTAATTATAGAAGAGGACTAATTGTGCACAAAGAAAAACTATATGTGTTTGACTGCAGCCTTGTGCACTGAAAAACAAAAAACATGAAAGAATAAAAAAGGCTTGTTATAAACCAAATGTCACTGTATATTTTCTTGTTTATCAGAACTACTTATGTCATTATGAATCTTACAAATTGTAATGGTAATGTACAGTCATAGTGAAGTGAAGAAAAGAATGTAGCTTTTTCAAAACCATCTATGTCCGTTATGTTTTACAAAATATATTGGTATTATTTATTGCTTTTTTCTTGTGTGCTGCATAATGAATGTGTCAAAATGTACTCCTTTCATTGTTTTTTGTATTCATTGTCTTGTACTAAGGCTCTATGATACATGTCCATGTTAGCAAATTAGTCAGAAATATGTATTGAACTGTACCATAAAGTTATATAAAGCTTTCAAAAAGGATCATTTTGTGTATTTATATGTATTTTTTAAGTTCTTTTAGGACATCCTTTTGTTTTTATGTTCTTTTCAAAACAACTTTTTTTTGTACAATATTGATTACCTGAAGGTAGACAGAATCATTTTTTTTAACCAAAAGCAGCACATACAAGAAACTCGCAGTGTTTGTATTAGTAAGGCAAGAAGGCTCTTAAAGGACACTTCCAAACTGTCTCTATGAATTTTCTTAGTGGTGCAGTGAGCACAGTGCTTCACTTTGGGTTTAAAGATGGTGGGAAATCAGATAAATCAGAATGTATGTGCCTGTTTTGATCTTTAAAAAATCCTTATAAAGCCTTATTAAATGTGATTAGCACCCAAAGAACTTACTTTCTTTGAATCTAAAGGTACACTGTACACAGTACATGGGGATTCACATATGTTTCAATGGAATTGTGATAATACTGAATAGGGCAGAAGGAGAAATGAAATGTTACAATCACACACTGATTAATTTCATTTTCAAAGGATCTTATTTTATTACCCTGGTCAGAGTTCTCGTTTTTAAACAAAACTTCCCTGTTTTCATATGCTGAGCCTCAGGCTAAGGCATTCAGGCCTAAGGCACTGAAACCTGTATTGCTCCATATAATTGCTTTAGTGTGAAAGGTGGAACATTTAAAAAGCAAAAGATAAAAATTATTTTCTTCTCTGCAGTTGTTTCCTTCTCTCAATGCCACTAAAGATCTGTAAGTCAGGTAACCAAAGCGGCATATTTCCATGCTCAGAATCCCTTAAGAAAGGTTTCAGCCATGTTTCTGGAATATTCACCAATGAATTTGTTTTTATGGTGACCTTAATGTCACATTGCAATGGTTATGAAAGGTTAGTATTTTTGTCCCTCTACTGTTTCTGACTTTTCCAGTGCTGCATCTGTAAAAAAATGATCACTTTACATCAAATGAAATATACTTTTTGTTATGTTCAGTTCTAAGCACTGTGAATTAACAGTCAGCAGCAAGACTTAACTGTGTCTGAAATGGAGGTGTAGTCAATTTGCACATGATATACTGTAATGGCAGGTTTTCGTGGGCACACATATACATAAAGGTCTTGCATTCTGCTGTTGCCATGGTGACAGACTGAGAAGGCAAGCTTAATAAAATCTGAACAGATGTTGAAGTGTGGGCTTTGTGTACTTTGTGTTTTGTAATTAAGGTGTATGACAGTGTGACATGCACTGCAGCATACAAATCAGTCTTTCTGCAAGGATGAGGCTGACATGGAAACCCTTTTCAAATGTCAGCACTCATGGTTTCATTAATTTGAAGGTGTGCTGCCTGGATTGTTTTTCATATATAGGAAGAACTACTTTTTCTCTTAAGATAAAATATGTAATTGTTTTCATCCATTTGAATTATGTGCATACATGATTAGTAAAATTATGTTTACTGCATTAAATAATTGCCCATTTTCTTCACATTATTCAGGCTGCTTCATTATTCTTCAGCTTCACACCTGAAACTCCTTAACAGCCAAAAAGTTGTGTCTGTTCTTTCTACTTTCCAACAACAAATCAACCTTTATTTGTACTTCATATTATTATGACTATTCTTACTTTTAGTATTAGTATTTCAAAATGATCCATGTACTGTATATGTAAGAATCAGCATCGCTTTGGGCTTTTTTCTGCATTTCTTATAAACAACAGAGTTTATGCTTCTAGGAGATTTATGTCTGGATTCCAGCCTTTGTAAAAATGCTACACATACTAAACTATGCTGTGCTTGTGGCTCAAAGATAGTGAAATTGGCAAAATAAAACATGTGGCCTCAAAACAGGAAATACAGAACATCATTACAGTCAAATGCATGACAGATTAGGTATGTAAAAATAATCTAAAAAGGTCAAATTACTTCTGAGATTCTGTGGAGGTTTGGAAAAGTTTTGATCTGCAATTATCCACTAAAGTGCTAGAAAAGTATTAACTAAAGGGCAACAGGGCAGCTATTCGTATTAGTACATACTAACAGTAGCTAGACCAAAATATGGTGAAGGACAATATACAACTAAGTAAGTTTGTGATCAGTCTGTGACACATGCATATTTTAGTCCCACAGTTCATGCTACATTTTACAATTGAATACTTAATCACTAGTCACTAGAGCCTTGGCAGCTGTGTTACCCTTTAAAAATTGATTTTCCTTTCACGTCAGCTCGTTCTTGACAAGTCAACCAATTTACCAACTTACTCCTTTTTCTTCAGGTGCTGCTGCTTTAAAGAGACCTTGAAAAACTGCAGACACATTGATCCTCCAGGACAGGTGTTGAGTCACCTGTACGGTTTCAACATAACCTCTCTTGTTCTCCAATTCTCCACTCTTTCATTTGTAGCCAAACATTCTTAATTCTTAAAAGCAAACTTTTAATTTGCTTCTTTGCATTACCTAGAACCCAAGATCCTTTCTTCACTGTGTGCTTTCTAATTCCACACCTCAGATGGCATTGTGAGGTTTTAGACACCTATCCATATATAATTTGAAATTTTGCTTTAGTTGAATTTGATTTGCCATGTAACTGCCTACTTTTCCAAACCATACTTATCTTCTTTTATTGACGTACAGTAACTGTATCTTGATTATCAGATGTTATTAGGTCATTCCCTAATCTGTTACTGACATCTTCATCAATATCATATATCCTATACTGTACTGTATATACAAGGAACCAGTGATCCCAGCACTGAGCACTGTTTAACGTCACTGCTCTTGGGGATCCTTTCAAAGGTTTTCCAGAAATGTTATGTTATGAAGAATTATTTCTCTCATAATTACAAAAGCCTATTAGGAGATACATGTAATTAGAAAGACCCACTTTAATTATGGTAGCACCATCACCAAGCAGAGCATGAAAGTACAAAATCTTTAAAGGAGCTCAAATGAGCAGTGGAATATTTATGCTAGAAACCATAGGCTATTGGTTTTGCCTCAATGTGAAAAACTGTTGCAGACACTTCTGACATTATGATCATAGGCTAAACACTTCCCTAGATGATTAATCTATCCCAGGAGCACTTTTTCATTTATTCATTACCCTTTTTTGTAAAGCAATGTTTGCATAATGAGACAGCAGCTGAGTATTTAACGATAAACAACCTTTATGGTACTAAATCCAGCTGCCTTGTGGGGACTGCTATGAAATCATTTATTTACCCTACTGGCTCAGCAGAAGCTAAGGGCAATGTCTTTTATATCAACAACCCTGCAGACAGGGCTGACTTCACTGTTTATTTTGAGGTGGGTGGTACAAATGCCGTAATTTGTATGGAATCAGAATGGAGGCAATTGTTTACGAAACTCCATATTTAATATTGATCAATGACCAGGAATAAATGCCTCAAACACAGACAAATAGCACTGCTATTTTATTTCACAGAGCACAACTAAAACCACAATTAAATAAAGCATCAGCCCAAAGCAAGCACCAATTGTATATTCTAAGTACTAAGTACAAGACTACAAGGCTTCTTTGCGCCTGATCATGAAAGGAATAAAATAGTTTATTATATTAGTCCTATCCTATTCCTACTTTTACTGTGTATTATTCCTATTATTATGATATTATTCCTATCTAGTTTTTAAATATTAATGCCATTGCATGTCCATGCTTACCATTTTTTTACTAGGCCCCTCAGTTATTCACACTTATGAAAAAATTGACATTATCAAATTACTAATTCCCATACCATATATTGTAACTCACTTTAATATACAGTAAAATCATTTTAATTTTATCCTGCTAGTTCCAGGCATGTAGAGATTTAAATATGTGGTGAACACTGTTGTTCAAGGAAAGGACATTTCATAGGCCTTGAGGTATTGTGGCACTTCTGATGGGTTGTATAGTGATAATTCCAGTGAACTTCATCCACTGTTGATGTGCTGTACCCCCCTAGGACATGAAGGATATCCATTGTGCTCCTGTAGCCCCAACACGTCAGTTTAGGTAGAGACAGGGGAGTTACTTCACCTGATGGACTTTTAACCAAACATTTGGTAGGTGGTCAAAACCTAATCCTGCCTGCTTCCGTCTTGCTATGTATAAATATCATGCATAGAACTGTAAGGTAGTTGGAGCCTATCCCGGCAAGCAACAGGCACAAGGCTGGATACAACACGACAAGGACGCCATGTGTCAATTACAGAGCACTTCCAGAAGTACACACATACGGTACTCTCACACCAGGCCCAATTTTCCCAGAAGCCAATTACTGTGAGAGCACTCACGGGAAACCAACACAAACGGCAAAAACCTACAAACTCCGTACCAATAGCACCCAGATCCAGATTTGAGCCCAGAGCCCAAGGAAGCAGTGCTAACCACTGTGCCACTATGCATTGAAAACAAGAACAGGGGGCATTTATTTGCCCGAAAGTTTGTAAGAATATAGAACAAGCTGCCATCCATTGAAACTGAAATCAGGTCGGACAAAATTCTTGGGTCAATTAGCTATTGAAAAAAGGTTGATGGTCTGATTTGCTTTATCTTATTTGCAACCATTCTTTTGATCTCAAGTAAGGAACAACTATTTTTTAAGAAAGTATTTTTAGAAAGAGAAGAAAAACCAAATCTGAACCTGAAGCTGATGATACCCTAAGCCCCTGTGATGATTGGAGTGACCCAAGTAAATCTCCAAGTGCTGGTCTGAAAATTGACAATTATGTGAGGAATTGACCACCTTACTGAACCTGAATGATGGCCTTTGGGTTCCATTTATAGCGAGTGTTTCAATCAATTGCTCTGCAAAGCAAGATTTCTTTTCATCTCCAAATATGGATTTGTTTATTATATTTTGATCTTTCTGACAGTCGGACTAGGTGTGGCATTCTACTTATTGTTTAAATACAGTTTTTTTTTAACAAGAGGAAGTCTAAAATCTGTTGTCTAAGCACATTAAAAAAAAAATTATATCCTCATACCATAGGCAAATATTCAGGATATAAGCCTATGGGTTGTGGAGGGGTTTTTGCAGACAGGTCCAGGTACTTCTTCTCTTTGTTTTGTTGACAACACTTCAAGGAGATCATTACTGCGTGTATTTGAAAATCACAAAAGTCTAGGTTTAAACAAACACCCATGTTATCCTCTGATGTTTTGTTTTTGTGTTCAGTCCTTTGACACTTTACTTATCACTGTGGGTCAAACAGATTAATAGTTAACTAGTCAAGTCCCTACAAGTATATATTATCCCAAGCCATGCTTCATTTCCTGGTATTTACAGTTCAGGGGTTAAGCATTTCTTCAGATAAGACTCACTGTATCTTTTGGGGCTCTGTTGTGCTTTTCTGAAGCTTCATTCTGTTTTCTTCAATTGTTTTCTTGTGAAATAAAGTGGTAGATTTGTACCAGTACAAACATGCCCCAGTGGAAAATAAGAAAAGCAGATGCACAAGCTTCAAAGCAAGCCTGTTGTTTTAAAGAGAGAAATGCTTTTGTACAATTTCTGACATGACATGGTTTCTTAGTATCATTGTGTCACAGTGAATCTATAAGTCCAAAAGCTCATGCATACAGTAAGCTCTTAGAAAAAAAATGGCTAAATGAGTCACGAGTAATCATAACTGACATCACTTTCTATGCTGATGGACAGCTTAACTTGATATTTATTTTTTCTAACCATTGTAGTCTAATTTCTGCCCTGCCCCTAACTTGCCTGAAGATTTGCATTGATTTCTGGCCTCATATGGCTTCCTTTCAATGGAGTTCATAACGCACGTTTGGAAGGAATGACAACGACCACGTTCAATCGTACTCAGCTGTCAGTAATTAGTAATCGCTCCCGTCATGCTTCCTCCACCAAACGCTATAAATACCAATGTGATTTCCTACTCTCCCTTGCGTGCGACTTTCACATGCCACCAACTCCACCTCTGCAGCGACCCCTTGGTTACCCTGCATGGGGGTCCTTGCCTCCTCGTCCTATGGCCAGGAGGTCGGCCCTCAGCCAAGCGGGTTAAGCCAATATCCACTCCATGATACTTTCATCACTCTTTAATCTTGGGCGTTGTCATTCCTAGTGAATTTATTGTTTTCTCAGAGCGATGAACAAGAACAACAACAAAGCAATGAATCATATTGAAGTCCACATTTTCATGCGGACTTTTATCCAAACATTTTTGATGTTTAACTTATGAACCAAAATACTGTAGTTTAAAGAGGTTGGAGTTTGGACCAAGAAGGCCAAGATGATTTCTAAGTGCATGTTGTGATTTAGAAGTACTTTCTTTTAAAACAGAATTTAAAGCAGGCTCCTTGGCTCAATATGAACATGGCATGCTGACAATGTTCACAACAGTCACAATATTCACAAAAGAAGAAATCTTACAGTATGTGTAATTTTCAAAACTTAAACCTACTATTGTACTTTTTCACCATATTGCAGAATAAGGGTTAAGATCCGTTTAGAAGTCTTCTGACAGTATGTGTAGATTTAATTAATATACATATGTAATAATAAAAACTTGGTTTTGGAAGTGGGCTACACAATAGATATCTACTTATCTAGTATTACTAATCTAGTAACTGTTTGTACTAGCGGTCATGGACATTAATAAAACAATGGTCCTGATAACATTTTTTCTAAAACCTTCTAATTGGCTAATTGCTTTTGTCCACTTGAGGGTGCAAATTTCAGATGAAAGCCTTCCAATGTATGGTTTGGCATCTCCTTCTATAATTGAATTACTTTTGACTATTTCTTGAATTAAACAAATTCAATTAAATATGGTGCTATTGTGAACAAGAGACCTGTCTGACCACTCTAAAAATAAAATTACTTGTAATTTCCAATGTCATGGAGTTTTAGAGCATTTAAAGAAGTTTACAGTAATTCCTGAGATCTGCAGATGAAGCTTTTCAACAAATAAAAATGCTATAGAGTAAGAAAGACAATTTCCTACAGTATATTGAACTTAGACCTTTTCATTTAAAACAATGGCTGAATATAGGCTTTGAAGTATACTTTAAAGTATAAAATTTTATTTTGACAATTGTCAAGGTGATAAAGATGCTTAGTAGAAAATGCTTCCTGAAAAGACTCCTGATATGCTCAACTTAGTGAAAGGTATGATTTTACAAATTTCTCAACTTTAAAAACTGTTTCTTGTTCTGCTGTTATTTGCAATTATTATTTTCGGTTATACTAGAATAATAATATACCTTTTGTCAATGGACTTTAAGACCTTTATAGTGTAAATGTTAATTGTTATAACCATTGTATGGGCTCCATGCTCTTCCCCATCTCTCATGACTCTTCAGGGAAAGAAAAACATGTTTCAGGATTAAATAAGTGTAGAATTCACCCCTTGCATACCCAAATAACCTAGATTCCTGACTCTTCTGTTTCACTCCATTGTTTATTTACATTTACCTGAACACCTTATATAGTACATGTAATCTATTTGTTTACTGTACAGTATCTGTATAGACCAAAGTGTGTTATACTGTATATTGCAATTTATACTGATGGAATTACACATTATACAGTATATTGATAATGGAAACATGTTAAGGTGATAAGTATGGTGGGTGTTTTTCTTGTATTACTGGTAAAATGCATATCTACAGTCTGCTAAAATGCTTATTGTTTGTTAAAACTGTATTATGAGCTGATGTGCTCATAAATGTATGTCAGTAGCAGGTTTTGAGTTCTGACATGACAAGAAATATTCATCAGTCCTGAGAGCAGAACCTGAAATCCTACTATCAAACATACGGTGTTGTACTTCATGTATACAAAAGACAGAACACATGCTCCTTTAGATTATTTTTCCAAAAAGAGGACTGTGACAATATTCTACTGTTGTTAAAGTCAATGCTACTTTGCATGTGACAATATTATTACATATACTGTATAATGCAATATATTAATATAGTAGGCAACATTATTCACAAATTAAAACGTAATAATTTTCTCATTTAAATGCAATACTTTTCTTGTATAAACGCAATACTATCTCATATAAACGAGATTTTTTTTTGCTCTGTGGCTCCAAAAAGCTTATATAGGTTTACCTTTATATTCAAAATATAAATTAGAGTGCTTTGGTGGTACTTAGAATGGCTTTTTTCCCTGTATATGGTTATTTAGAACTTGAAAACTAATGTGTTTATTTTCAAAAACACAAATAAAAGCTTTACTTTTATACATTAATAGCAAGCTATATGGTAAACTACTGTATAATAAGGCTAAGATTATTTGAAAACCTTGGCATGAAAGGTGTTGCAGTTCACATTATCTAAATAATTAATTTGGAAATAAACTTTTCACTGTTTTATTATCTTATAAGAAGCTGTTGTTGAAACAAAATGTGATTATTTTCAGTTAACTAAATTAAATGTATAGCTGTTCAAATATAGTTATATACATTACTCAAACCGCTATTTTTTCTGTGTATTCCAGAAAGAAAATAATCTTGGCATTGTGAATTCACTCTCACATCCTTGGTTGCACTTGCAAGCACACTGTTGGAATTAAAAAAGGTCAGACCCAGTTGCATGGTGAATTAAGAGTTTTTCACTTTGGCAAGACAGGTGTTGCATCACATTTTATCGGAGGAGGACACTCTGACCATACTCCTCCATGAAGATACACTAAATCATAACTGGCTCATACATGGTAAGGCTGATAAATCACATTACCTTTCCATGGTGAAATGTATATGGTAGGCCTCCCATTTCGGACATAACTACGTTGTCAAGTTAGGCACATTGTGTATCCCAGTGCGAAAGCCAGCAAAATATAAGTTCCAATGGCCACCTAAACATTTTGAATTACCTTAATTAGAAACGTTGTTTTGTTTAGGGGAAATGAAGAAATCGAACGGCGGCTGAATAGACGATTTTCTTGTTTCATTTTTCTGTCACTCTTCTTTTGAATTTTCTTTTAAATTGTGGTTGTTTCTTTACATCTACAGATTTGGTCATGAGAACAGAACAATACACAAGTCAGCTGCTGTTTGAACACCAGATGTCCTGTTGACTGATGGGAGTTTAACCATATCGTATGTATTGTAATTCAACTTTGCAAAGCTTTCGTCAAGAGCAATACTTGTGAAGGAACAATTGGATTAGAATGTTTGCATCTACTCTGCAATTTTGACAATAGATTGCAAACCACAATCTATTGTAAAGAACAGTATTATTAAAGACTAATGCTAATGTCTCATAATGACAGCCGTATTCCTGGACAGCAGTCACAGACTAGGGTACCCTAATTAAACTGCTCACAAGCTGAAGAGTATAACAGTTTTTGTCATCTAAATCCTGGAGTTGACGGTGTCAATTTTTGTTTTCAAGAGGTTAGCTGCAACATTCAGACGTTATTAGGAGAATCTGAAAATGTTTTAAAGCGCAAATCTATCAAGGAACACTGCATGTGCTTACAACAGGAATAAATTCTCAGTAAAAATTATTTAATTCACAGTTTTGCAGTTGCAGATAAGTTTAAATTTGGAATGATGATTTAGCATCCTAAAAATAAGACAAGCAAAACAACTATTAAAAGTCTACATTGAAGGACCTTTGTTAAAAAAGTATTTAGGCATTTTTCATATAGCTTGGTGCTATATTTTCTTTGGTGCTGAAGAAAAAGATTGGTTTTTCAGTGTCAGCAGTGTTCCATACGAGTTTCCATGGGAAGTCTTATGGCTCAAATTATTCCTTCCAGAGACTTCTAGAGACATACTTAAAAATAATTCTTAAGAGATTTTAAAATTTATCATAATAATAATACAATTTATAATAATAATAATAATAGCAGGTGGTTTATTTCCAGGAAAAGCTGTTCTATTCTATATTCTATATTTTATATTGAGATTATGTTTTCTAGTGTTCCACTTCTCACTGCACCAGGGCACTTTTTGGCAATCTGAGATAAACAAGGGTGACTGCTGTCTCAACAGTGCGACTTACTAAAACAAATGAATTTTATGTGACGAAGATCGTTTCTCATAACTATATACCAGCAAGGTCCTTCAATCTTGACCTTACATTCTCTGAATCACACTAGGGTCTTCATCAGTTGTGACACATAAACTGAATTGTAATTGAAGAGTAGATTTGATACGTGTCTTTAATGCCTATTGAGAATTAAGGTGACATCACTGAAATGACCCAGTTCACATTTGAACTTGATGATCTTCTTACAATAACACTTGAGGTTTTGTCGAATTTAATGGACTTGCAAGGATCAGCATGTCTCATGCATGACACATTTGCTGTTCGGGAACAATGATTTTTTAAATGGATACAGTACATGCTGGCCGTGGGTGGTCGTGGGGTTAACTTTTTGATAAACAACTTTTTTCTTCATTATCTGATTAATCTACTTTGCTTCTTCCTGTCCAGCTGTAACAATAGTATATGTCTTTATTTTTACACCTACACATCAGTCTCCTTTTTATTTTATCCACAATCTTCCATTCTTTTTATATAATAAAACATTTTGTCTTACTGTTCTGTGTAAGGATCATATGAATAGTTTTACCCCTGTTGCCATATGTTGTGCTAATATTTTACATATAAACAAGATTAAAACTGAAATCGTTCTCAGATATCAGGCAGCTCCATTTATTTGGATGCCCTTTGTAAAACATAATGAATTGTGTGATAAATTAAGGTAATTCTACTCAGAGAGTCCAAGACTCTTTTTAGGTCACAGTGTCCTGTGTGTTTCTGCAGCAAAGCTCAATAATTTGGCACCTTGCCCATGGTGCTAATCCTCCACCCTTTCACTACTCATTTCAAGAACATGAATGGGTAATGATATTTAGCTCTTTATTTACACTGAATTATTTAAATGACACACAAAGCTATACTGTGACGTGCATGCAATTAATATATGCATTTCACATGAACCCTACAAGAGCATAAAAAAACAGCCCTGATACAAAGACTTGCCTGGACTGCCTACCTTCATCTGTCCTTGATCATACTGGATGAACCTCATGTTTGTCCTGAGCTTTACTACATCCATGGTTTAGGTGATGAAGATCCCCAAAATATTAGCCTCCAAGAATATTGGTTATGGCTTCTAATATGCAGTTTCAATGTAATCACTATTACTGCTTGTACCACAACAGGTGTTATACTATAGTATACAGTTATACTATACCACCTACTATGTAATTTATAGTTTCAACAAGCTAGGCAAGTTTAATTTGAGGTTCACTATCCGCAGAAATCTCTATTATCTCTTTCAGTTGTCACTGTTTCCATTTCTAATCTGTTTTTAAACTCTTACATAACTACATGATTTGCTTGTTTTGTTTTGATAATTATGTATAATGTGATCCTCGGAGACTGATTTTAATGTTTGTGCTCAGCCAGTAGAAGATGGGACTGCAGTTGCATTTAAACCTGCCCCTAGACCACCAAATGACTTCTACTCCTTGTAAATAGACACTGTGGGTGTTATTTTGGTAACTGATTAGATAAGTGGAAGGGTAGGACGGTGGTGGTTAGCATTGTTGCCTCACAGTTCAATTCCTGGAATACTGTCTATGTGGAATTTGTCTGTTCTCTATATGTTTGCATGGGTTTCTTCAAGATGTTCTGGTTTCTTCCTATATACTGCACATACTGGTAGGTCAATTAGCCCCTTGGAAAACTGTCACGAAGCATTCTTTCAGGACCCTATGCACACAACATAATCTGGGGATGAGTGAGGAAAACACGGGGAAAAAAGCATGCAAAGGTTGGAAGGAAAACAGGGGGTGTGTCCATGGTGCGCTGGTGTTCGGGGGAGGTGTGGCCAAGGCAAACAGTCCAAAGGAGTCCGAGGCAAATCCATGAGTATAGCAGAAGTCCAAGACCGGGTAATCCATCCTGACAGACAAACAAAGTTAAAAGCCGGAGTGGGATCTGGAGGAGGGACGGGGGAATAAAAGAGGAGTCACGGGACCAGACGCTCCCTAATCCTGGACTCAGAAGGTCAGGACGCCGTGATGAAGCCTGGGCCGTCGAGTCGCTCCTGGACTCGCAGATAGGCGGGCTTCCGGGTGTCCATCTTCCAAAGCTGAGCCCAGATTGCCAGGAATGCCTGGCTTTTGTAGGATGGGGGCAGGAAGCGGAGGCAGGTGCAGGGAATAAAGAATAAAACTAGGAAAAGCTGGAGCGTCCTTAAGAGGAGGGGTTTAAGAGCATGCCAAAAACTGGCCCTGATGTGAGCATGTGCATTTTTTTTTCTGTGAGTTCCCTGTGATGAACTAACCTCTTATCCAGGGTGTATCCTGCCTTGTGCCTATTGCTTGCTAGGCTCCATCTCCCACGTGACTATTGGGTATAGCTGTTAGAAAATGGAAGGACAGATAGCTTTGTGCTGAAGGGTGTTTTTTTAACATTGACAAAAGTGTTTAATTAGGGTTTTATTTTGCATTAAAAAAGTCATGCATGGATTTTTGAAGATCCTCTTGATTTTGAGTCTTGCAAAAGACTACAATAATGCCTCCCTGACTGTGCAGGCCCTCAAAGTATTTTTATGGTTGAACATCCTTGGGACTCTCCTGGCTGAGAGTAGGGTCTATCATATTGTTTGCTGATTTTTTACCATGCTAGTTAACCATTCCTACTTAAAAACAGCTACTCATACTTTACCTCAGACCTAAAACCTGTTGCTCAAACATTATTGTGGTCATAAAGCAAATAAGCAGCACATACTGTAACTCACCAATCAGTTATTAAAAATGCAGCAAAGCAAATTATTGCCAATTTCATTCATTTACAACATTCTGGGTTTGTGTTTTTGAGATGCACTTGCTATTTTGTAAGTTATAATGGTTCTAACAAGAACAGGTTGTGTTTTTAACAAAATACATCTTAGTCACAGATTTACAAATATGCTGATATGAAACAGTATTTTTGAAGGAGCTCTCTGAATACATCTGGCTCATTTGCTTTGGTCTTAACAGGACAATGCTTGCCCTGCACAGAGATGGCATTTGTGAACCAGACTGTTATCTGAATATTGTATGCTAATCAGAAATTACCCTTGGTGGAGTTAATTTACATATCACTGCAAACTGAACTCCAGTGAACAGTGAATCATGCCGCTAATGATAAATTATTTTAAGTGACCAAAGGACCTCCAGCACTCACAAAGCAAAAATGAAGGATAGAAACATAGAATAAGTGACTCACAAAAAAAGACAGGACACTAAGACAAGGGGGTAGATTTTGTGAAGGAGCTCCATGATAATTTTTTCTAAATGACTGGGTCCAACATTTATGGTATTTTTTTAGAATTACTACTTTTCATTCATAAATTGCTCAGATTTAAAACCCTTGGGAAATATTAAATTCAGCTCCGTTTGATGTCAGATTAATCTCTTGACAGGTCATTTATCTACCAGCTAGTATCAGGCAAAGCGGCATTTATAGTGATCTCACTCTGAAAGTTGAAGCCTTTCATCTTAAAATTATTAGGAGACAAACGCTGTCACCAAGACATTCAGCCAAAACCAGATATATTCAACAGCTGTATTAGGTGATATTTAAAGAAATCACTTTTTTGGCAAACTATACTGTATGTTTTTAGAAACTAATAGCCCATGCAAAATATATAAAGCTTTGCATTACATAATGATGTAGAGTAAAATCTAAGTTTTAGAATAATACACTGCTCCTTCTTTCTGACACTGCCTGTATGTCCATCAAACTTTTTTCTTTTTGCCTTCACCAAAGATTTGATTTTGTAAGTGTGGAAGTTCTTTCAGAAACTTTTATTTAAATTAAGCAAAAGAAAGAATGTGTTCAAACTAAATTATAAGAGGAGTAGAAAGGCATACCTGCTCATCAGCAGGTAATGATGTTGCTCTCCTACTTTGGTTTGTGACTCACGCCGCCCCAACTACCTGAATTTGTTATTTAACCCTGCCTAGGGTTGGACTTGCTTCTACAGTCCTGAACTCTGTAAACCTCAATAATTTGTATTTCTTTGCTCATCCTCTTGTTGCCACCAGAATGTGACATCTAAACTTCTCTTGCTGTCTCTTGCCCTTACTAATTCCTTTTGGAGTTGTAGCTTTTTCTGTGCACTTCAGGAGAAATTGAGATGCACCTGGCTCTCAGCAGCATTTCTCTCTCTGGTACTGAGAACCTCTAACATATGTCTGGATCCATGAAGTACTGGTATCTGAACCAGCAGTGTTCTTGTATCCTGGTGTTATTTTGTGGGCAACTTCTATGCCGCTTAAACTTCATTCTATCCTCTCAGTAGTCTCTATGACAGTGCTGATTGAGTATCTGGCAGCTTCTGCTCCTACCTTTCTGTTAACTGTGGTTCAGGGAATTTCTACTCCTTTTTAGGAAGTGCATTCCTCCTTCAGTGCTGACTCAGGGTGAGGCCATTTCTTGTCAGGTAATACCATTCAGTACTTTTTCAGCATTTTAGTGAGGCTAATCAATCCTATGGACTATTCTCAAGTTCAATGACATAGGAATGCCAAAGTGATTCTGTGCGCAATGATCCCAAGAATGGCACATGGGGTTAAAGTGAACCAATTTATTTCAATTAAAGTCAGTGAGGCAGAGAATCATTGTTCCTAAACTACTACATTCATAAAGTCTTGATGAAGGTTCTTGCTTTGCTGTGGTCCCGCTTGTGGTGATACAAGTTAGAAAGTCTCAGAATCAAACAAAACTAACTCTTTAGCAAAATGATTCCCGTTGAGACAAGATTTCTAATGTATCTATATTTCTAATGTTCTCTCGAAAGATTGTTTCAACTTCCAAGCTGTTTGCTTCCATTTGGCAATGATAATGATAACTTTATACTGGGAATATAACACACCCTGTTCCTCTGTATTTGTTGTATTGTAGCTATCATGATATCATTCATATTTCATTACCAGTCAAGAGAAAAAACTAGGCGTTTGTATTTTTTCCCTTTGAAGAGTTTTTGCTGCAATGATCATTTCTGGACTTACATGCACTGTAAACAGCTCTGTGTTCTTCAATGACGCATGTGAACCTATACTTTCAGTCAGAAATAATCATGTGATTGTAATGAATTTCCCTAGAGAGTTGTCCACCCACATTGTATCATTCTCAAACCATGTGAAGCTGCACCACAGCTCCAGGGACACCACAATATACTGTATACAAGTCTCTCCTGCTTTTTTTGATAAAGACAAAAAGAGACTACAGAACAATAAATATGATTAAAAGAATGTTGCAGTAACTGCATGGGGGGATGAATTGCACCATTGTAATATACATGTCTAAATGTACTTCATAGTTAATAGCAATGCTTCTGTGCAGAAAAAAAGAGATACTGTATGAACACCAAACATCTATAGTCATTACATTTTCATTTACATTTGAGCTCTAACTGAAAGGTTTTCAACATTGGCATTACCCTTCCATTGTGAGTTTTTGATCCTGTTTATCTGTTAATGTTGAAATTATGAGTTAATTTAAGTAATTAAAGACCAGGTCAATAATAAGTGCATTGCAAGGTTACAAGTCCTGGAGTGGTCTGGGATGCCTGCAAAGGATGACTACACATTACCTAGGCCCAGACCAAGCTCTTCAGACCAATTAGCTGCTATTCTAAATAAGATATTTTTGAGTTCTGTACATATTTCAATACCAGAAAAAAAAGAATGAAAACTGAATGAATAAGTGCAACAGTTTGGTTTTGCCCGTTTTAGGTACCCTTGCTCTCAAGGTAAGCTTTGATGTTTCAATTGCTTGATCAAATACTTGATTCAGTAATTCAGTAGTTACGATAATAACAATGAAACAAGCCATCAAATATAAAGGGATAATGTACTTAACACTTAGGCATTAGCTTTCCTAGCTGAGGAAATGACGCCTCTGTCCGAAGATCAGGTCTGTCACAAAACTCTCTCATTTATGATGAATGAGCCAGGGAGGCAGCAACAAAGGTGAGGCTGGGGTGGAGAGTGGCTCTAGAAAAGATGTGCACAGAGTTGCATGCAGCCAGCAAGTATTTATACATAAGATAGTGGAAATGCAAGTAAAGAATTTGATCTTTACCAGAATGTCTGTTAAATAACATCATTAGTGGGCAGTGTGCTGCAAATCTGCCTGTCCGTTGAAGCCAAAACAACAAGTTGAAGCTGAGGAAGAGGAAGTGAATTTAGCTGCACAACAAAAGTTATTGCTTCACATCATTTTATAATTTCTTTTTTTATTACTGTTCACACTGTCAATAAGCCATAAACATGAATGTGTAGCATGAGAAGTATTCATGTCTGAACTGATAACTGGTAAGGTTTTCAAAGATCTAAGTGCATCAAAACGTAAAAAAAGGTTAAATTTGCTTCCCAGCCTTCATGTTGTGTTTCATACTGTCAAAGGTTGGATTTTTAGTATTAACTGGTTTTCTAAACGTTTCAAAAAAGTGTGTTGATTAATTAACAGCAGTAATTTATAACACTTTCTGTTGAACAGCATTAATCATACAGTACATTAATTCACAATAGGCTTTAACAAATGAATAATCCTTAGATTCCCCTTAACCAACCATTCAGATCAATATAGATTTTACACAACTATTTGAGGGAGGGAACATTCAAAAGGAGAGGAAAGATAAATCAATAGTGAAAAATTGATTTTCTTTCTTTTTAACAAATTACTGCTGAGATTCAAACAGTACCATGCAATGTATGTTATCTTAGTTTAAGACGTCCTCCCTATTTTGTATCTACAGAAACTGGAAATGAACTACAGAAATTAATCTTTAAGTTAAGGTTCCATTGTATGCTGTAATGCTCCTAAAAAAATCAGGCATTCAAAAGTAAGGTCCCTGAGACTAAACTAAATGCTTACCAGGATATAATGGCTAGATTATTATTTTATTAGAGTTTAACTTTTTTGTAAATATAATTTGCACAGTACATTTCTACTGTTCACTGTTTGTGGACAATGAATATTAAAGAAACAGGTTCAGTCATTCTATTGCCTTTTGGGTCTATTGTTCTTCCTTTCTATTAACAATAATGAGGTTATTACTTTTATTGTTATCACCTTACTGTTAATGAGCTGCAATTGGGCGTTTACATCTGTTGGCAGTTTTCAGTGTCTGCTTTGCCGCAAAAGCAGGTGCTGTTTTCTCTACCACATCAAGATACATTACACTTGAATTGCCTACCTCTGAAGTTATGGAAAATTACTGGATCTACCAAGCAGCCTGAATGCCATATAGTACTTGTCACGAACATGGACTGAAATCCGTGTCAGGTCTTGTAGTAGACCCTATGCGATGCGGTAAGAGCTGGGGAAAACAGGAGGCGTAGTAAAATGAAACACACAGGGGTTTAATAGTGCACAAAATAATAGTGACAGTCCGTGAGACAGTGAACGGGGAAGACAAAGAACGGCATCCAAATCCAAACGGGTCCAAAGGCAGGTCAGGGTACAGTCCGAGAGTCCATCAACGAGAAATCCATCCTGGGACACAACAAGGTTAAAATCCCCGGAAGGGGGAACACACGGAGAGACAAGACATGGAGGTCCAAGGGTGACGGGGCGAGATCCTCCAGACCCCGGGCTCAGGAAGCAGGAGGTGTCAGGAATGAGGCCTATGCCCTCAGGAGACGGACATAGGGTTTCCTGGTGCCAGGTGGGCCTCGTGACATCTTTACCCTAATGATGAGCCCCGAGGACTGGAGGAGCTAGTCTATAAATAATAAAGCTAAGAGGGTACACCTGGGGAGCATAACAATCACAAGGACAATAATGGGAGCAGTGGAGCGCCCTCTAGGGAGGGATGTCAGGCGTGACAGTACTTGCATATTGCATATATAATATAGTAGTACTGTATATACTACATATACAATACCAGGCATAAACTCAGTAAATGTTCCACTATACTATGTTTGATATCTATTTCTGGTTGGTTGGATGCTCAAATTATATGGACTGACTTGCTTACATTTCCTCTTCTTATTCACGGATTTTTCACTGGGTCCTTCATTCTACTCTCACCTCTCAAGCACATGCAGGTTAGTTCTGATTATCTGCTCTACTATATATTGTTACAGTAAAGGAGGGGTTTAATGGTAATTCACACTTATAGTGAAATGAGTGGTGGAAGGGTAGTATTAATAATTAGAACTGAATGTAAATATGTCTGATGATCTGAATAGACTTATTTGTGGCCATTTGTTTTCTGGTAAGAATGTTTTATTCCTTGGTTTGGCAAACAAAAGTAATATATTCATACAGTATATAGTATTTGCACATTAATAATTAAGGTAATTATTTTTCATTTACTTCAGATCATATAAACGAATTAGTCTAGACAGGGAGTACAGTAAGTCATATTGCTTTATTTTTAATCAACTAGCAGGATATCACAGATATGCTAATTCTAGACAATATATTAAGATATTATAATCACCATGTTCACATTTAGAAAGCAAATGTGCAGACATTATAAAATTTGTAAATCTACAACATAATAAAAACAAAATTTATCTTTACATGCGCAAAATAAATTGTTCACAGTACCTTTTATTTTTCTACTTCAATCCAAAATTGGGTCAAGTAACGTAACTTGCAATTTGTCACCAATAAACCCTTCTTCTATATTTTTTTCACTATAGTCATTATTCAATAGCAAATTAATAAATGTGTGCTAATACATTTGCAGCACCCATCTGAAACAAAAACAGTATAATGTCCTCGAGCATTATGAATGTGCTCTGTGGGTTTAAGTTCAACACATTCCCCAAACAGTGTGGCCTATGAAAAAAAGAACATTGTTGTTCTTTGTTCCAGACAGAGGATTGGTAGAATGCCAAAGTATATACAGTATTGATAGTAAGTATTTTGCTGATTGAACATTACTTTTAGTACTATGGAACTGGACAATATTATATCCTTCAGTTTTATAGATGCTGGGTTCTTTGAATTATTCTGGTAGATTCCTACACCTAAAATTAATTTACTTAATTTAGGTGAAGACCTTAAAGTAATATTTATAAATCATCTGGTATCGCCAAAATATAATTTACAACGGTGATAAAAATACTCATGGCTTTATTGTCTAAAAGCAGTTCAGTAAATGTCCATTGTTACTTCCTTGTCGTGGAAACATGACTAACACAAAAATGTTGTAAATACATTCCCGAAAATTGCTGGGTGCCCGTGGTTTGGTTATGCAAGACACTTTTCAGGCTTTTACAAAATAACCACAAAAGTACAGTTTGGTTATGTCAGATATTCAGACATAATGTTAAATTTAGAGACATTATGAATATTTGAGTTCATGGAATCTATCAATTTGCATTTTCACAACAGTTCAATTGCAGCTTTTTTGTGATATTGGTTAGGGGGGAAACCAGAGTGCATGGAAAAATTATTCCACCCATACTCACTAGGGTAATAACATAATGTGCATAATTCATGTGTACTAAATATGTATTTTGCTTATAGCCACTGTGCAAGAAATCAGCATACTGTAGGACACACAGACAACAAAAAGAGCAATGGAAGAAAATGTATGGGTGAGTAAACAGTTGTAGCACTGAATAATGGTGTCTCTACCAACCTCTATTGAGGATGGGAGATACAGCAACCCACTATTTCTACACTATGCTTCAGCAACCTAATCACCTGGAGACTTGGAGCACCTGGAGTCAGTTTGCGACCACAGATGTTCCAGGTGCTCCTTAGAATAAATACTCAGAACTGACAGATCCCTGGGCTCTGTCATTGAGTTTGGACACTGAGTCCCTCTAGCGTCATCTCTGTGTTTATTCCTGTGCTCTAGTTCTAGTTTGTTTTCTGACCCCCTGCTTTGTCTCCCGACTGTGTTTCCAATTTACCCCTCTGCTTTGTTAACTATTTGCTGTGGATTTTGACCCCTGGTTTTGAACTCAGACTGAGCCCTTGACGTATCACTTTGTCTGCCACTATGTCTCCCTCAGTTACAACCCTCATTTCATTTGGACTGTGAACCTGGACTGTGTTTTGCCTCCATCACACTCTGAACTCCCTAGCCAGCCTCAGCACCACATTTGCATGTGTCCACGGCTACTTGGCTCACCTGTCAGCAAGCAGCCCATTCGCTGATGTTACGGAATATAAATGAGGACCCTATGCAGAATAATCAGGACGAACTTCAGAGGAGTAGTCGATTAAACAGTCAGAGGTCCGAAAGCCGAAGGAAAAAAAAACTATGCAAAAGTACAAAATCAGAAGCAGAGTCGTAAGCTGTGAAGAAGCCGAGAGTCAAAGCCAGAACAATAATCAAAGTACCAAAACAAAACCAGGAGACATAGTCAGATAAAAAAACAGGGTCAGGAAGCCAAAAACCAAGACGTAACTAATCGCAGGAAGACGGGGTAGCTCTAACCAGGAAAACCTAATATTGAGCACAGGTGAGAGTGTGAAGCAGCATTAAATAGGCTAGAGTAAAAGGCTAATTGGGAACCGTGCGGGAATGCCGAGTCCTCGGGGGGCGTGGCGTAACAGCTAATCCCTCCAATCTCAGTAACAGGCATCTCTGGGCATCCCCTGTGTGCTGTTTGCAGGCTCCCCACCTCGGCCACCTGTTCATCCAGCAATTGGACTTTTTAACACGATTGTGCTGGAAGTCCCACCTCAGGAGCGTGTTATTACAGTGTATAAATGGCTCTAAATGTTCTATGTTCATGTTAATCACATGTTCCTATTATTGCTCTGTTTTAATGATCTGTAACTTGTAAGGTTAAGGACATTTTAAAGATACAAACTACAAACCATTTTCAAAACAATGGTAGTTTAAGAGCTCAAATAGATGTAGAAAGAAGAGACCAGAACACATCAATTCATGAACACTGACTGGTTTCAGTATTCTGTAGTCTTACCATACACTGAGACATACTGTGTGGTGAATTTTGCACTCTTTAGTGAATTCAGTTTGTAACACATCTCTTCGGGAAGTATTTAGTGATACCATTTATTAACGTAATTATCTGTAAATGGGTTAAGCATGGACTACATGATACATTTAACATTAGGCTAGCAGGGCTACTTATTAGTGTACTCAACACAATTTTAAGGTGCTTGACACATACTGTACACAAGTGATGTTTAGTGTAGACTTAAAATTTGAGCATCAATTAAAGTGCCTATAGGAATTTCTAAAGTTGAGTATTGTTAATTCTCAAGACCTACAGTTAAAATGTTTGATCAGTTCATGTCCTAAACAGTTTACTAGAGAACTTTCTAATAATTTAATCAACTCTTTCTGGGTCTTAAATGGGATGTCTCTGGAACTTAAATGGGTTCTAAAGCAGTGATACTTACTGCTTGTCTTGGAGCTCTAAAGGGCTGAAACTGTGGTTATTTAGACCAAATAAGCAAATACTCTAATTAAATCAGTAAGGTCAATGTGGGCAAACTCAATAGCTCTCTAAGACTAGGAGAGAAAATCAGTGTACCAGAGGAATGCAACCCTTTGTGTATATATTATTTAATTACATTAACCTGCTCACCAGGTCATTATTATTCAATATTCAACTTAGATTAACTAATAATAATAATAATATATTACTATTTAATTTTGTCTACATATTTTTTATAACTAGTACTTACTGTAATATATTTTTAGAATTTTCAAAAAATCTCATTATAGATCTTTTTTTAAATTTAAATTTCACATCATGTATATAAAAAGTATGTATCTGCATCAGAGTAAAGATGTTTCAATCTACCTGAAGCAGGAATGTAAAATATCCTTACCTCATAAAGAATGAACAGTCATTAGGAAGTTAACTTGTCTGTCATCTGGTATAATCACAGGCAAATCTCTAGCTGGACAGTGGCCAGCTACCACCTGCCAGCAAAGAGAAACATTGGAGATCATTATTTCACTATTATATGCAATTATGGTCCATTTGTTCTGGCTGAATAAATGATAATGCTTAAAATGTTAATAGGCTTGATGCTATGCTATTTTTTTTTACTGAAGAAGGGAATAGATAGTTAGCTTAATGTTCTCTTCCATCTCTGAATTTCCAGAACACTTACACAGAAGTATCTAACATTGTTCCTGACATTTGTGGGGGCCACCTGGCTTCAGAAGATACTCATACTATTAGTGCACAACCACTATGTACTCAAATTCACACTACTTACTGTGGAGACTAACAATGAATAAGTACCTTGACTTGTTCTTCTTGTTAATATAAAGACTTTCTTGTGGCAAACACATGAGTCATTTCTCATCAAACTATACACTGTAGTTATAGGTAATAGGATTCCCTATATTTAAGTTCAATATGGTACACAACTTAAGTATAACATAAGTTAGTATAAAGGTGATTGTGCTGAATGCAGTAATCAGTGTAGAAGAACTTCAATGCTTCATTTCCAATGATATAGGAAAAACAGATTTTTAATTATTATACTAAAGCCCATGTTTCAAAGGGACACTTTCCTCATTATAACTAAAAATGTACGTAGAAATTTTTGGTGGCCTGCGTCTTAATGAGAGAATACACTTCCCACTTCACTCCCAAGTAAAAGCCTTGTTAAGCACGAGGGCTACCCTGGAAGTCTTTCATTTAGGTGACAAGGCCTTGTTATTTCTTGTGAGACAGTGATGATTGATCTGTTGGAACATACCCAGTGCTTTCTGGACATGTTTTCGCATTGAAGTTACAGACAGCTTTTTGACTTCTCTGCTGAATTTTAATTACAGACTTACAGTATATTGCCTCTGAGGTGCAATTTTTAAAACCAGTCTACTAATTACTGTACTTTATTGCTAGGCTTGGAAACCAATTTAAATGGATGTGGAATTAAAATTCATCTGCAGACTCATGTCACACTCTAGGTATATTAGGACCAGCAAGGGATCATCAGAACACCTTCAGATTCCCCTTGTGAACTTTACTGCACCAGTCAGCCATAAGACTACAGACATGCTATACTTCACACTATAGATCTAATTGTAATGAACACCATCTGCACAATTTTAGATAGGTTTTGTATGCTTGGTGAAAAGAATCACACCCAAGGCATTTCTTACCTACTCTGTATCGTTACTAGGTCCTCTTGATGATATCTTAGATTACCTTATACTGAGGAGTCTACTTATGTACCATCAATCACTTTAATAAGAACTGAAAATTCAGCAGGACACACAGAGTACAGTGAATTTAATGCTGTTTAAGGGAGGGGTGTATTTATTTATTGAATAAATAGTTGCATTCCATAGATACTATATTCTAAAAAAGAAATTATTTTATTCCATAAAACGTGGACAGTACAATATGTCAGGGTTTTGAGTAGAGCTCTTAAAACCAATGTATCTGTAACTTATTCAAAGCAACTGCTTACAGGAAACGTAGCCTACCCACCTGTCTGGTAGCCATAAGCACATCAGAAATATAAAAAAAACACATAAAATGGCTTGTATCACTACATACAAAGAAAATTAGTAAATGCTACATTGCTTTACAATTTGACCTTATTACATATATAAATGATATGAGATGTTATTTCACACAAATGTCTATGAGTAAATTATATTGTTTGTACATTATTTCATATTGAAAGTACAGTATACTGTTCAATGGCAGACAAAGGCACCCGGTTATCTTTTCTTTGTGGTTTTAAACTTATGCTTGCTAGGACTTACCCCGTTCAAGAAGGTTTTCATTTCCTTTGAGGTGAACTAGGTACTGTATGTGGGGTTTAGCCTGAAGGTAAAAGGTTTAAGGTTTCCACAGTACCACCAATTCCTGTGCATTTATACTCTCAACAATTCTTCCTACAAAGGTGGGTAAAAGCACATAAGCACATGGCACTTTCTTTTCACAATAGGGAGGCTTACACTACTTTTTACTTTTGCACTCAGATGGTAATGAAGTGCAAAGAGGTCAAGAGGCTTACCTGAAGTAATGGAAAATAAGCAGCCCAACCGATCAAATCAGGAGTGCTTTAAAAGAAGCCCAGCGATACATACAGACGTGTACAATACAGTATAGCAAGATAATACTAAAAAGCTTTCAACAGCATTCTAAGAATTTTTCAAGTGTCCTCAGTCAAAAACGACCACTGGATACTATCATGGAACACTTGACATGATTCTGTTAATATGATTCTGTACTTAACAAGTCTTGGATGTTTTGCTAAGAGTGTGAGGAATTAGAACAGCCCTATTCATTTAAACATGCAGCAGTTGCTTTATAGCTTTACTTAGAATGCATTTTTGTTTCCACAAGTACACTTCGCAGAATTCCGTGACTAATCCTATAGCTGAAAGAACTTAGATAATGGGGACTCATCTACCACTGCAGTATTTACACAGTGGGAATGGCTGCCACTTACCTTTCCAAAATACATATGTGGAAAGGCAGGAAAAGACAAAATGGATTAAACCTGGATCAGGGGATTATAGCAAAATAAATCCTTTCTTTCCTTATTTGTGTTTTTCTCATACTGTAGGTTTTATTTAAAAAATACAGAATGAAATTCATGTCTTTGAAGTTAAGTAAATTAATTATTCCTAGATGTATTCCTTATACTGTATTTATTTATTCAGAGCAAAGAACACAGTTATGGACTGCTGCAGATGTGCACAGTTGGAAAACATTTTTATTCATGTTTTTCATATACATGTAGCAGTTTTAGAAGCCTTTGTCTTTTTCAAGAGCATTTTAAGAAAACAAATACTCTTAGTACAATAAAGTATCTACTCCTTCCAGTCTCCACATAGCCTGGAGATGTTTCATGATGTGGTGTGTCTGACAAAAAATGTGTTTTAGAAATATATTCATTTCTTTGTGTTAATAATACATTGGTATTTGACATTGAAAAATTAACAGCAGAGTTGTTTTTTTTTTCAGAATGACATATTGAGCCAGTAACAGACTAATGTAACCTTGAGATTAATAGTGATGTTTATGGATCAAACTGTAAGGTAGTAGGCTTGTATATGGGTAAACATCAATCTATAACAACATTCTTTAAAAATTAGTAATCTTAACTAGGAATCTATGAATATGCACACTTTAACACATGAATGAAAAATTGATCAAATGAGGAAGTATTCCGTGAGAGCTTTGATAGTCATCTCTATCAAAACTCCTTGATGAAAACTTCCTTGACAAGAAAAGAACCATCCCTTATTGAAGTTTAGAATAAAAGAAAAATTTTACTTTTCAAATTTCTTCATTTTGTGTTTTCTCAGTTGTGTGTCTGAGAATGTGCAGTTCTAGTGAATGCTGATTGCGAGACCTTAAGGGGCTTGGTGAAGAGGTATAAATTGATTTAAGCCTACTCATATAAAAGCCATTTGAGTCAGCATAATCTTTGGATCATGAGGAAAATCTTCCTGGGGGGTAAAGAGTGTATTGATCTCCTTTTTGTAATTTGAATAATTTAATGTTATTGACTCCACAACGTTTTTGAAATATACAAGACTTATACGACAGTATCTTTCTTTCTCTAAAATCAGATTAATATTTGAGTATTTTGTAACCTAGAGTAATCAGATCTTCATTGAAGTAAACATCACAGAAGCCTTATAAAGGGATCTTACAAAATGATCATAACTCCAACAAAAATTCCATATTCTCTGCTATTTTATAAAGAGTAAAAGAAAACAATAATGGCTTAAAATACAATAGTAGAAAGAACAAAAAACAAATACATAATCATATCACACTAATGATGAGAAATTTTTGTTCTTGTTCTATAGCACAGATGTTCAGTAGCAATATCCCCTTAGGTATTTTTTTCTCTTTCTCAAGGCTTTGGACAGGCTATATTTTTTATATTGTTCACATATGTTTTAATATTGTTTATATTTTTAATATTGTTTATAGACATTTTTTCTACTGAAGACTTGAGGATGGTTGTTGTAAAACATTGCTTGCCCCATTTTGACTTGAAAGGTTCTTCTGTAAGTATTTGTTTATGGTGGAAATCCATTTATACAGTAGGTAGCTCAATAGCTCAATAGCTTCAAATCCACCTTTGAGTCAGAAAATAGAGACACCGACTGAGATTCCTCATAAGGATTCACAAAAGGCAATCTAAATAAAAAGACCAAAGTCTTTTGCTGTTTTGTAGGTGAAGACTTGTTATGACAAAAAAGAGTCTGGACAATATACCATTTTTCCTGTGTTGCTTTATGTAGTTACTGTACATGTTATATGTACAATTATATACTTACGTAGTTAAAAAATTTGGTTTGATTAACCATCCACTTACTGTAAGTGACCAATATTTCAAAAATTGTTTAATTAATGAATTAACGAAGCTTGGTTCCAGTAACGGTGAAGGCCAGCTTTCAAAATAAAGCTGGGATATTTTTTTTAACATTTTTTCTTATCAAGTCTAAAAAAAAACATTAGTATCAAAAGAAATTGTGAAGTGAAATGCTAATGACACCACATTGCAAAGAGGACTTGATCATTGCTTCAAAGCACAGAAAATTATGCAAGGTTAGAAAGGAATTTTCTGTGTGATTGACAAATCCAAGCCTCGCCCACAGACAAAAATCAAAGCAGGCTGAATTATAAAAAAACGTGGTTCATAATTATCAATGTGGTAGAAAAACTGACGCACATTCTTCTTTGAAGTAGACATTGACGTCTTTTGATTTTTAGTAGCCTGCGTTTACTGTTGCTTTTCCTCTAAGGGGGAGTGTATGTGTGGGAGTGTGTTTTTAAACAATCGGGAAGAACACTTTCTGCAGGAGTGTTAGCAGGTTCGAGAGCTGCTGTTTCTCGCCAAAGCACAGACAGCTGCACGATTGGAGACACATCCTTGAAAAGCTACACAAATCCTGCAATCAAGGCAACAAAATAATGGTCCTTCACCAGGGGAGCTCAAGCCATTAAGAATGACAAGACGGTTTTTAAATCTAATTTATTTTCCCGTGTTCCTTTGTTTCTGACCTCAGAGATTGCCAAAGGCTGCCTGAAAGGCAGAGGCCTCCTATATTAATTGCTGCTCCCAGTACTATTTCCTTCAGTCATTCATTAAAGTAGCTGAAAAACAGTAATCAGTCTGTAGTAATAAGGGTGATTGGTATTGAATACATGGAGGGGCATGTGTCACCCATTGAAGCCTCCAGGCTTAGTGTTTGTCTTTTCTAGTCTACTAATCCGTGCAGAGGAAAGGAGGCTCCCTTTAATTCTTGACTGCAGGTACAGTGGTGATCTAAAGAGACCTGTCACCCTATGACTAATTTAGTGACCATCACACAAAACAATGCATAATGCAGCACAAATTGCTATCTACTGTATATGTTTGCAATATCCTGAGAGACAAAGAAAAATAATCTTTTCCATAAAAAATAAAATTGATTTTGAATTGCCAGCTCTCATTGAATTCATTCACAAATCCATTGGTAAGTACCAACTTTTTAAAGTTGTGCAAATAATACTTCATGCAGGTTTTGACATCACATGACACCACTATGTTATTTATCCTTGACACTGTCCACACAACAACAAGGGAGGTGAGAGTGAGTTTTACTGGCAATCCGTCTTCACCATTGGATTCAAGGAACTGAATCTTATCAGGTATTGGGAACTAAAGAGAACTAAACTAAATTCAGGGAAACATATTTTACCTTGGTGGAAGTATATAAGCTTCTGTTTTTAGTCTACAAGGTAGAGTTGTTGTTTATTTGGATGATTTTTTTAGGGACCAAATATTGTCTCCTTTCAAGTATAAACTTAAGAGGCTGGCTCATATGACCCCTTCTAAGTGAATTAGGGTAGTGGATGTAAAAGACCTATTGAGAATGGGCTGGACAGAAGACCTCAGACTCCAAGAGCTCTCTCCTGTAGTGAATAATAGCTTGTAAATAATATTTTTGTGTGTATTTTGCATCATTGTCTTGTAAACTAGTGTCTGTTTACACTCTTATCTACAACACAGGGTTCTCTGAAAAATGTGTGATTGTTTTACTTTAATTAATTGCCTTTATTCAACCTCTTGTTAGTATTTAATTATTTTTAACCAAACATTTAATTGAAAAGACTTTCAGTTCTTTCTGATTTTTTTCCCTTTCCTTCTACCTTAAAATACCAAGATTAATTGATTAAGGAAAGAATACAATGCCTTACAGTACCTTTCATCAAAACATGAATACTGAACCAGGTTATGGGTAAAAGAAATTAAATGTCTCAAAAGCTGCAAAGAAAAATACAAATTTAAAATATGTTGATTGAAAAAGTACAACGATCTACCCCTTTCTTATGGCAAATCCAAGTTACTGTAGTTCAGGTGCACAAAATGACTTTGACAAGTCACGCAATTAGGTGAATGGCCTCGGTATGCAGTAGTTGTGGTTCATATGATTTCAGAATAAATTCACCTGTCTCTAAGAAGTGCTTCACACAGGCAATGCTTTTTTTGACAGTCAAAGATTGAACCATAAAACAGAGGATCTTTCAAAAACAACCCATGGAGTAAGTTGTATAAATCACAGATGAGGAGAAAGGTATAAAAATTATGATGAGGTTGGTCATTAAGAAATTGGAAGGTCTATTATACCACTAAAGCACTGCATAGATTAGGCTGTCACTCAGAATTGTGCAGCCATGCAAGCAGGAAATATTATGGATGCTGCTGTGAGGTCAATCGTACCTTTAAAAGGACCATAAAGTTCAGCAGTTGGCGTGTATGCCAGAACCGCATACCCATCTGAAATGGCATGTGGAGTTTGCAATAATAAGTAATAAGCAGTAATAAGTAATACTGCAAACATGGCAAAAGGTTTTGTGGTCAGACGAGACAAAAAAAGGAACTTTGTGGTGTTAATGCAGTGTCTTTCTGAATCTTGAACAAACCTGATTGAATGATGATGAATGTAAACCACAGAATGATGTAGAATTGATAGATTTATTATCAACTCATCATTTATGTGGATGGTGTTATAGCAGTATTAGAGCAGAAAGAAAAATAAATACATATAAATAGTTGAATGGCCGAAAATAATGTCATGAGTTTTAAGAACATAATCCCCAAAACATTATAGGACACATAACATATATACAGTAGTAATGGTTGTGCTCTTTCTTTGCATTTCCATTTCTTTATTAATTTTACATTTACAGACTGTATCAACAAGTGTGTAGCATGGTGGAGCAGTGGTTAACATTACTGCCTTACAGTTCTGGGACCCTGGGTTCTATTCTAGAACTGGTGTGCTATCTGTGTGGAGTTTATATGTTATCCTCTGGGTGCTCTGGTTTCCTCCCGAGAGATTGACCCTGGTGTGAGTTTGTGCCTGGGTGTGGTCAGCATTGGATTGGCATTCTGTTGTGATTAGGGGATGGATATCTTTATTCTTCAGACACAAAGAATTCACCTGAGATTTATACAGTGATTTATACAAGAAAGTTTTAAATACAATGTAAAACACAAGATATGTTTTAAGAATGAAAGTCATGAAGACGTTTTGGGGAAAATCAAGATCCAAAATGGAAAAAAAAGCAGCAAGTTGGTAAAGAAATTAAATTTTACTGAGTACATCTTTACGAGTAAAAGATAAGGTTTGTTAATTCAGTTTTACATTCCAAGGTGAGGGTTTATGCAAGATGAGTTTTTTCACTTACCATAACTGACTTTTAATTCCCAACACAGACACGTCATCATTAAGAAATGATTCCTTATGCGCTTAGTATGTACTTTAGTGGGATTTTATTAAGGGAAATCTTTTGGAAATTGCAACTATTTTCATGGACTTGC
Organism: Atractosteus spatula; assembly: GCF_055471065.1. Classification (NCBI taxonomy): domain Eukaryota; kingdom Metazoa; phylum Chordata; class Actinopteri; order Semionotiformes; family Lepisosteidae; genus Atractosteus; species Atractosteus spatula. Next base: position 52,720,886 of record NC_142708.1, on the reverse strand, counting down.
CAATACCACTACTTATGATAGATATAAATAATAATCATAGAAATAAGAAATAATAGAACTTGGGAGGGGAAAATTAATCTTTGAAGCCAGAAGTACACTCAACAACTAAAGAACTATAATTCTGATTGAACAGTGAAGCACAAACCAGAGGACACAGGCTCATGGAAGTGCATTTAAAACTACCCTGCTATCATTGAAGTTCACATTCTTGCAAGAATACTGTATTATGTTTTTAGATTCTTTGATCAACTAACTAACTAATCAATGGGCTAGATGGGTCTAATGGACTCCTCTCATTTGTAACCCATCTTGCTTTATGTTTTCGTAGGGCAGGGGCTTCCACAAGTGGCAGCTAAGAAAGGGCTGAAAAGTGAGGAACAACTGAGCCAACAAGTGTGCCCCCAGAAGGCAAACACCATTGTCCCATTCTTCTTTTTTCAGCATGGACCAAACTTTTACTTGTTCCTTTGTAACCATTCCATCTGCTTATTATCCATCTTTTTGATAAAAAACAATCTGTCAAAAGACAGTAGGATTTTTACAAAATATGTGCCACAAAACAGTATCATGATGTTCTGTATGTCTGCAAGGTTCATTTGTAGACGAGCTAGAAAGCTTTTTGAGATGACAGAAAATGTGACAGCTACTCCAAAGAAAGAAAGATTCACTCTTAGATTGGAATACAATTGAGTGCTATTAGTAACTTGAAATTTATGGAACAGACTTGTCTGATGAGCTGAAAGCAGCTAGTAATTTCTTCATCATTTTTGTTAGCTTTGTTCCTAAATAATCTGACAAAAGGAAATCTGCGTTTTTTTTCAGTTAATGCAATAGGTTAATTTATTACAGGAATTTTGTATTTGTTAAATTGTATTATATTGAAATCTGTTACAAACACCATCTTGAATCAAAACAAAAATATTAAATAAGCTTTGTTTATATGTTGTTGGACATTTGTCTATGAAATCAAATAGCACCAAATCAATAATGTTTGAGCCTTCATTATTTTTTTTTTAATTGCTTATACTGTAAGCCATTCTCAGTATAATGTACAGCCTGTGCTGTGATTTTCAGGAGCCTCGTCATCTCTTTTTTTTATTTCTGCCTCTGATGCAGCATCAGTGAAAAACACACTGTTTCCATTATTTTCCACCACCAGATGTTGCTGGAAAGGTCTGAACGTGAAGCTGCATCTTAATCAACGCCAATGAAAGTGCTGAAGGTCATGATAAAAAGCATTATGCGCTGGGATGCAGAGAGCCTGGGAGTTAAGTGTTGGCAGGAAAGATAGAGCCTTTTCAAAAACAAAACAAAGAAAAACAAACAAAAAAGCCCTACACTTTCCTTGATCTTGCGGAAACGATTAGAACAAGAGGGAGTTAATCTAAGCCTCTCTGAAAAGCCTCCTATGTGTGCTCACAAGAGGAACGATGTGTCTGTGCCCAGCTGCCAAGGAAGAGCGGTCAAATACCACAATCTCCTTTTCACTTTCACTGAATTGGAATTTTCATAGATAATACCGAAACACTGGGCCTTTTATTTCCTGCAGATTAATACTCAAACGGTGAACTTGTCTTCTCTTTCAAGTGCCAACAAAAAATGCCTAATGCATGTTGTTTTTTGTTTAAGATTTTTTAAAAAATAACTTGGACCTTCAAAACTAATTCCTTTCTGCAATGAAAATTGCTCTAAAACAAATCATTACAAAATAATGCATTTTACTTTGGCCTTCTATCAATTAAAGTAAGTTACTTTTAAAATGATAAGTATTCAAAAACTAAAACTTAAGTTTTTGAAATCTTATTATGTGTATGCAATTCTTCTTTGAGAAAGAGTCAATATTATGTCTTGAACAGAAAAAAAGGATGCTCAATGACTCTCCTGAATAAAAAGAAAGGTCTGCATTGTACCATGTGCATTATGAACCAATGGATTGGAGACCAGCAAGTAGTCCTTAATTCTGACTTCCAACTGAGTATGGTATTTTGGCCATGGATTCACTTTCTTGTACGTATCCATATGCAGACACTGGAACAGGACAAAATTGGAATTTACTAATTTTTTAGAACCCAAAAACAAACAATTATTCAAAGGTCCCTCTGCTAGTCCATGACATTCATAATTAACATCTTAAGAACGTACAGTAACTGTTACGGCTGAATGGAGGCTTACAGATATCCCTCCTACAAGATCTCATTATGCAACTGGAAGAACAAATGACTACTTATTACCCTTCCTGAAGGATAATTGCCCATAACCATTAAAAAGCCAATTTTTGCCAAATCATCTGTACCTGCTCATATGCCATCTGTGTGGCAGCTCAGTAAAGAAAATTTGCAGGCAAATTTGCAGACAAGTATGACAAATTTGCTATCACTTGATTAACACATAAAGTACAGGATAATGTACTATCCAATGTAGTATCTCATAATAACAAAAAAATAACATTTTCTCCTAATTACTTTTTTTCCCTTGATGGCAGTAATCATCAACATCAAATATCTATTGGGTTATTTTAAATCCAAAGAAAAAAATGTACAGTATAGTACAGTGACAGAAGTGAACATAACAGAAAGCCGTATAGTTTTAAATCAGTTCAAGTACTAGAGGTAGCTGAGACAGCATGCAAAGGCTGCAAAGAAACGAGTAACATTTTATTCCATTCTGAACTGAAAAAAAAGACACAATGTTTCGGCTGTAGAGCCTTCTTCAGTTGTGCCTTCAGCCCCTTTTCAGATCAAATTTTAAATCAAATGTCAACCCTCAGCTAAAAAATTATACCATTTGCAAAGTTAGTACAATTCATGGTAAATGTAATAACAGAGGCATAAGCAACCTGTAATATCAAAGACACACAAAATGTTTTCAGCTACACAATCAAAGCACAAACCAATGAATTGGAAGTCAATGTTTGGGTTGCTTGCTGGAGGAGCAACTTCATAAGCTTGAACATCATGACCTTGCTGGTCTTATAAAATAAGACTTATAGAGTAAGCAGTTTCTCTAGATTTCCCCGGGTTGTATACTGTACTGTACATAGTGTATGTACACATGTAAGCTATTACATGACTTTCTTGGGGAGGAGAGGGGGGAAAGAGGCTGTTCTGTATGCAGCCCAATGAAGACGTTCCCTGAGTCCGTATTATTTGAGTGTATTCACTCAACTTAAAATTGAAAGTGAGATGTATTCAAGAAAATTTCTAATTTCCTGTTGGATGAGTTACTTTATATACTGTATACAGTATATCACCTTCTCAGCTGGCTGGCAGTGACCTGTATATTAGCTGCACTGATATCACAGACATCATGAGACATGACTATTTAGCACTGCTACCCCCTCAATGTCAAGCTACATCCAAATAACTCCCAATACCGATTTGTCTGAAAATGTCATGCAAAGTACCTTGCCTGAAATTATGCTATATATTAAGAGAACAAAACACAAATCAGTGCACAAAAACAAAGCACTGCAAAGTAAATTCAAAAGTTAAAACAAGACACAAAATTCCAACAGAAAACTACTATGACATGATATCAAGGTGGTAATGAACACTATGCAAACACACAGCTTATGAGTCTTCTTTTTTTCCTTTACCCTTTTGTCCAAGGATCAAAGAAACCATGGTCTTTAGTGATGAATGAGACTAAAGTCAAATCCATAAGTCACCAATTTCAGGATAAGTGTCTCCTATTAATCAGTATCTGACAAGAGGTAAAATATTGGGGTGGATTTATCTTTGTCTAGAAGTCAGTGCTCAGTGTGCACCATTTTCTAAAATAATAATAAATCAAGCTGATAAGGTACAAAATAAAAAAAAAAGTTGAAAAGTTGCGATAACACTGTCCTTGCCTGACCCTTATTTCTATTTCTTTATTACAGCATTAGTATATTCGAAAATGTAAGTATTCCAGGAAAAGGAAGGAACATAATGAAGTAAGAATATTATTTAATATGCGTAATAAATTCTCACAGTGAAAATGTAATACAGCCTGGAATACAGTTATACAGCAATATGTTCTATTATATACTCCATAACACTTACTCCACACTATGGCCCATTTGCACATTACTAGTTTATTTCCAGTTTACCTGTTTATCATGGAATAAATGTTAATGAACACATTTTATAATATCAATATATTGTAGTTCACCAAGTCAGTCTTGGGCAATGCATTTCTCTCATTGCACTGATGCTTAATGGGGTACAAAGCAAAGGTCTGCAGAAAAGATTTAGCTTAACAACAATTACCATGTATTCAATTCGTTCATTTTTAACTTTAATCTGTATAATATGGCAGGGACAAATAATTTGAACACAATTGCTCATACATTTCTTTTAAACAAACGTTTTAATGAATTCTGAAAAACTGGATGCTTGATCAAGGACACCTATAATAATAATAATAATAATAATAATAATAATAATAATAATAATAATAATAATTGTATTATTTTTATGAGAATGATAATGGAGATGAATTGATTTGCTTATCACCAAGATCTTCTTATTCTACATACAAAATTCATAGCACATACATTTTACAGTAGGTAGAAATGAAACAGTAGATACTGTATAAGTTTAAACTTGTTCAATAAAGTTAATTATTGTGAATGACAAAGAGGCACTATAATCTGGAAGTGTAAAATCAATTACTAAACAAACATGGCAACAAATAATTTAAATGAATAACACCTTTTGTGAAAAAGCAGGACTGACTGATCTGGCTTCATACCTGGAGTAGAGTGAACTTTGCTAGTGTAAAAAAAGCAATAATGTTTACATTTCTTGGTTTTCTGACTGAAGGACAAGCAGTACACTACCTTGAATTTTTTATTTGCCTCAGAGTTTGTTGACCTCCAAGTATATCACAGGTATGTAAATTAATGAGGATACAGAAGCATCAGCTATAATCAAGACATATCCTGCTCTCAAATACAGTCTTTTGACAAGCAGGTTCCCTGATTGATAGTAAGCTATAAAGATGAAGAGGAAAGCACAAAACAAGAGGGCTGTTCAAAAATAAAATAGGTTTTTATTTTACACTCATATACAGTGCGGTACTTTGCAGTTGCATAAAAATACAACCAGGATTCGATTAGTTAACACAAGATATTTCATACTGTATGTCAAACATTTAAAATGATATTAACCAAGGACGTGTTATAATTACCCTGGAATTGCTCCATACTCTTGATCTGGTTCATTGCTAAAACTGTGTCACTGTGCAAAGTCAGTAGCACACAAGGCCATAAAAGCAGTCTCTTTAATTACACACATGGAAAGATGAAGGTTAATTGGAAATGCTGATCCAGAATGTTTAGACTAGCCTGAAGGAAACTTCACAAGAATTTCTGTACAATTTCCCTTTTATAAAGTGTTGTGTGGCAAGTGCTGAGCTGTAGCTGCATAGATGGCTGTGTTTCCAAGCAAGAAAGGTAAATTACCAACTTAACCAGGCTATGTTCCCAGCTGAAGTCAGAATCAACTCACATGCTTAATCACTTTGATTTCCCCATGTTCAAGAAAAGGCACGTCAGAAATCTGGAATGATGTCAAAGCTTAATCTGAATTCTAAATGAACTTTATCTATCACCTTCACCTTCTTTTCCAGGAGCATTGGAAAAGATCAACTTCTTAAAATAAAAGCCCTTGGATATTTTTTTTTCTGAAAACTTTCTTTTCAGTATTCAGTATGTATTTTCCAAGGTATCAAAGCACGTGATAGTGGAAACATAAGAAAGAGAAAATAATGCATAATTATAGAAAGGGATTTAAAAAATGCCTGTCAAGTCAAACCATTCCAGAAGATGTTTTTCCGAGGTTGAGAACCAAGCCTTCTGGCATTGGTTTGAGCTAAGCAACAGTATCAGCTGTTAAATTGGTCTGTCTGCCCGATTAACAGGATGAATTTAGTAATTCCCTAGAGAATAAAAAAGCTCTGTAGATGCAATAGTCAACTCACACTTTTCATTTTCTCAAACAAAACATTACACAAAATGCTGTTACAGTATATATATATACTGTTTAACTTCAGATCATGGTCACTGGTGTGATAGATAGATAATACTTTATTAATCCCATAGGGAAATGGATGTGTTACAGCAGTCCAGCCCAAGACAAGCAAAAACAGACATCAGAATAGTTATAAAACAAAAGACAACAAAATAAATAAAAAATAAATACATAGGTGTGTGCAAAAAGTGATGATCATAGTCACTGTAAAAACAATAAAATATGTGCAAAATGTGCATAGGTTTATACAGACTGTTTGTCCAAAAAGTACAATGGTGCAAACATGCTGTCCATAGACGAGAAAATGAGGGGCTAACAGTCCTAGCCTAGGGCAACGTTACACACCCTGACAGCCGCCGGTAGGAAAGACCTGCGGAAACATTCCCTTGAACACCGTAGCTGTAGCAGTCTGTTGCTAAAAGTGCTCTGCTGCCCAGTAACAGTCCCATGAAGTGGATGAGAGGTGTTGTTCATGATGGCTGTGAGCTTGGTCAGTATTCTCCTCTCAGCCACCACCTCCACCACACAGAGCCAGCCTTCTTGATAAGTTTATTGAGCCTATTTGCATCTTTTGTCATGATGCTGCTGCCCCAGCACACAACAGCATAGAAGATAGAAGCCGCCACCACTGATTTATAAAAAATGTGTAGCAGTGTTCCACACACGACAAAGGACCTGAGCCTCCTAAGAAAATAGAGTTGGCTCTGACCTTTCTTGTAAAGGGCGTCAGTGTTACCAGACCACTCCAGCTTATCATCCAGGTGTACCCGTAAGTACTTGTAGGAATGTACGCCCTCTTTGTCCTCACCCTGGATGGAAACAGGGTTCAGCGGAGACTTATTCCTTCGAAAGTCCAAGATCATTTCTTTGGTCTTGCTGGTGTTAAGCTGGAGATGGTTAAGATGACACCACTCCACAAAGTTGGTAATCAAGCTCCTATATTCCTCCTCCCTCCCCTCTCTAATACACCCCACAATTGCAGAGTCATCTGAAAACTTCTGCAGATGACATGTCTCAGAGTTGTACCTGAAGTCAGAGGTGTAAAAGGTGAACAGGAATGGAGCAAGGACAGTCCCCTGTGGAGCCCCAGTACTGCTAACAACCTGTTCGGACACACAGCTCTGTAGCCGTACATACTGTGGCCTGCAGGTCAGATAGTCTATAATCCAGGACACCAGGGGAGTGTCCACCTGCGCCGCCCTTAGTTTATCTCTCAGTAAAGGTGGATGGATGGTGTTAAAGGCACTGGAGAAGTCAAAGAACATAACTCTCACAATGCTCCCCGTCTTCTCCAGGTGAGAGTTAGCTCTGTGTACCAGATAGATGACTGCATCTTCCACTCCCAAGTGTGACCGGTAGGCGAACTGCAGGGGGTCCAGTGCTGTACTCACCAGGGTTCTGAGGTGGTCCAGTACAAGCCTTTCCAGAGTTTTCATTAGGTGTGATGTAAGTACCACTGGTCTGTAGTCATTCAAGACTTTAGAGTGCCCCTATTTGGGTACTGGCACCAGGCAAGATGTCTTCCAGAGCATCGGAACCTTTTCTAATCTCAGGCTGAGGTTGAAGATGTACTACAGTACTGAACCCAGTTGGTCCGCACAGATCTTTAGCACCCTGGAGCTGACACCGTCAGGACCCGCTGCCTTCCCTGCATGGAGTCTCCTTAACTCCCTTCTGACCTGGTCAGCTGTGATGGATAGGCCGTGGAGGGCAGGGGGAGATGGAGTAGGAGTAGGAGGGATCAAATGATGGGGTGACTGAGGACATGAAGATTGTATCTGGGGTGAAGGCCTGTGAGGTGAATGGACAGTGGACCCTGTATCGAATCTGTTAAAGAAAAGATTCAGCTCATTGGCCCTCTCCAGGCCTCCCTCACTCTGTTGGCCGCCGGACAACTTGTATCCGGAGATCTTCCTCATGCCATTCCACACTTCTCTCACATTGCTCTCCCTCAGCCTGTCCTCCATTTTCCTCCCATAAGCCACCTTTCTCTCCCTAACTCTCACCTTCAGCTCTTTCTGAAGAGCTGTGTGGTCATTGCAGAAAGAATGTGCACATTTATTTTAAACGCTGCAGTGATTTTAAACTCTGTTTAAATATCTGCTTTTTCAGCCTCACTCTTTTCTGCTAACTTGGATTTCATAACTCGATTGGAAGACAATACTGTCGTAGACATGGGCATCTTTAATCAATTTCCAAATGATGTGTTGTATGGGTATTTTTAATTTTTGATGAAATGCATAGTTTCTTGGACTTCTCTAATCACCTTTTAAAAATTAAATACACCTTTTCAGAAATTCAGCCAGAGAATCTTCTTCCATAAATCTTAAGCACACAAAACAGAGTCAATACAAATAGGTGCCATATTAAAACAGAAATTAAACAAGTCTGTTAATCTCTCTCAATGACTTGACCATTCAGCCTTCACCTCTATTCTTCTTACTGTATTGAAAACATTTAATTTGATAAACTTTCATATACAAAGAAAACATTTTTATCACAAAGATCACATAAAATCATTTCATGAAAGCTTTGCCATTTAATTCTGCCAAAGGTTCATTCTCTGCAGGTCTCCGAGTCAAACAGTACAAATAGAATTTCATGCAGTTTATTCAACCAGTCACAATCCGGTTAATTTTATTTTATTGGTACTGAAAGAAAATCCAACTACTGCACATACAGTACTACTAAAACTTCCATCCATTCATTTTCTAACTGCTTCATCCAAGTCAGGGATATAGGGAAGCCAGAGCCCATCACATCTAAAATGTTAAATGTGTATATTTCATAACATAAACAGAGGCATAACTATTCTGAACAACAAACTACAGAAGGATTCCGTCCCCTTTTTATAGTTAAATTACTATATATAAGGAACAGCACAAAATGGCAGCACGACTTGTCTGAAAACACCTTATTCTTTCACTTCCCTACTGCCATATAAATTAAGATGGCCAAGTCAATGGAATAATTCATAGAATAAGTATCCTGTGCTTTCCCAGCCCTTTTTGTTACTTCAAATATATTTATGGTTAAGATAGAAACTACGGAATTTGTCTTAGATATGGTTAATTACTTGTTGACTTATTGTGTACCATTGACTGTCTTGCATTCCATTGTAATCAATGGTTCATTGTTTTTTCCCCCATCAAATTTTCTGGGCATATTCAATTATTATCTAACAGCCCACAAATGTGTTTATTTTATTTCAAAATTAAACAATTTGCAATCTTATATTGGATATTATTATTATTATTATTATTATTATTATTATACCAAAAATATTAAATCCATATTGCCTATTTTAAGTTTGCGTACTTCTAAGTTTCTGTTTAGTACTTTCTGAATTTCCGAGCACCTTTTGATAAATGGAACATAACACTGACTCGATTTTCTGGCATCATGCCTAAACCAGTGGTATTTTTCCTGGAACACTCGACTCCAGGAACACTGTAAGTTCAAATGCCCTTGAGGGCCAAGACCACTTGATTCTATCACCAGAAACTTAGACCACACTCAGACCACACATATTGTGCTTGGCATGCAAATAGTTTCCGGTACCCATCTGTTCGTAAGAAATAATGTCAACCTAAAGAATAAAAAGATGTGTTTCTGTCTTTCCAATTTAAAAGCAACCATATATGAATGATGCATGTTAAAATAAATGATTCTCTTCATCATTGTGAATTGTTTTCTGTAGCAATTAATGAGGAATGTCTTTCATGACTTGTTCCTGTTTCACCCAGACAGTAGTTTTGGGTTACCTTGGCCTTGTTACATTTATCAAAGGTTAAGATCTGCTTCCAGACAATGGGGGTTCTAGAATACTAATTAGGGTAAGAAAATTGCAAAGCCAAGGCATTTTAATGACACTGTTTATCCAGGAGACATGAGGCATTTTGGTAATTGTGTTTACTAGCAGGATGTTACAATGATATTACATTCAGTGTGCTTAACTGCAGATAAGGAATGTCCTTCATAGCAATCAGGGGGGCAGAAATGTAAAGAACTGTATGTAAATATACTGTAGACTGCTGAGAGTAGGGTGGGTGTATTGCACCTGAAATAAAAGCTCTTTGTACAAGAGCTACACTGATTTAAATAACTGTTTTTCATATTATACAAACTAGTATTGGCGGAAATTCTCCCAAGACTTTCTGGCTGGAGTACCATTTTCCTTTATTTATATCTGTATTTCATTTTTGATTATATTGATTCTGATAAATGCAAGGCGACTAATTAAAATGACAAGAGTGACAAGACAATGAAAAAAAAACACTTAGACAAAGTCATGGATTAGGCAGAGACCTGGAAAAATAAAGTTTGCTTTAATGTGTGCAAAGTGATCCACAACGGATGAAGAAATATGCAGTATATACTATAAATTGCTTGGGTGACTCAGAGCTACAAGAATTAACACAAAGAAAGGATCCTAAACAGCAAGAATGATTACTGTTCTTTAGGGAAATATACAGAACAGGTTAAGGGAGAACAAAGAAGATTGAGAGTAGATTTGGTTCCTCTTGTACTGTATGTAAAATCTAAAGTGGCATAGCTAGGGTTAATGAGTTTATTTCACACTTGAGGTCATGATTGCAAACTATAAGGTAATTAATTTAATAAGGAGGATAGTGAATAATTTATTACACAAAATGATGTAGGTATCTTGAATAGGCTTCCCAGCAAGTTGGTTAAAGGCCTAAAGTCTGGACACTTTTCATTCAACTATAGTACTAAACTACCAAATGAGCAAGTTGGACAAATGGGCAAAGATGTCTTATATTCTTGATAACATTGCTTCTATGGGTATACAGTACATACAGTATATATACCAGATATATCGGTATACTCTGGATTCAAAGCACAAAGTCTGCTAAAAGTTTGTTGGTAAAATTAGGACATTTCCCACAATAGCTGGGAAGTGCACAAATAAAAGTAAAAAAGTAAAAATAAATGCTACATAGGCTACAAAGGAACAATAGACGCCATACACGCAGCCCGCCTACTGATGGAAAGGCACCACGAGAAGAGGAAAACGATCCACATGGCATTTCTCGACCTGGAAAAGGCATTCGACAGGGTACTGCACGATCTCATCTGGCTAGCGCTGCGACAGCACCACGTCCCCGAAGCCTATGTATGCTGGACAAAGCTCCTGTACCAAAAGGCCACTAGCTCAGTACATTGCGCAGCTGGAACCTCAGACACCTTCCCGATCAATGTTGGCGTCCACCAAGGCTCAGCCTTGTCTCCTCTGCTATTCATACTTTGCATGGATACAGTGACCAAGGATATCCAAACGAGGGATCCATGGCAATATTGTATGCCGACGATGTTATGATAGCAAGTGAAATGCGATATGGTCTTGAACAGCAAGTACAGGAGTGGAAGACGCACCTTGAATGATTTGGGATGAAATTGAACATCAAGAAGACGGAGTACCTGGAATTTGGTGATCAAACAGATGGCACAATTGCAGCTGGTGGGGTCCAACTGAACAAAGTGACCCAGTTCAAGTACCTAGGCTCATGTGTCAACTCTGACTGCACTACCCTCCAAGACGCCAAGACGCGAGTCAGCGTCGCTTGGATGAAATGGTCACTGGAAGATCCCTTTGTGCCTAAAATCCAAAGTCTACCGCTCAGTGGTCAGACCAGGGGCCCTATACAGAACTGAATGTTGGACAATGACAAAGAAACATGAACAGGCACTCCATGCCTTGACAAGACTAGACCATGTCATGAATGAAGAGGTGCGAAAAACACTCAAAGTCGCCCCAATCACTGAGAAAATGAAGGAATCGCGCCTGCGATGGTATGGACACGTGCTTCGGAGCAATGACACATCAATGGCAAAGACCACCCTCGAATTGAATGTGGAAGGCCGCAGGCCCCATGGACGACCATTTACGTACTGGCTGGATTGGCTGAAAGACGACATGCGCCTCACAAACGTCACCTGCTAAGATGCCGCAGACCGTACGAAGTGGAAAAATCGGTGCAAACAAGCAGACCCCACATAAGTAGAATGCAAAGAAGAAGAAGGTTTAGAATTCAGGAATACAAATGGTGCCCTACAGGGGTAGATCAATTGCTTATGATGAGTATTGTTTGTGTTTCATATATTTTAGGGAATTGTATACAGTATATTTATGACACATGAAATAACATATATTTATGATAGAAAAGGTACAGGACAATACAGGAACAATATTTATTGACTATGTTGATTGTAATTGTTAAAATAAGGCAAAAGATCCAGAAAGCATACATTATATACAGTATATGCATAATTTCTTACATAATTGTGTTCTTGGGTTGAAAAAAAAATTGGGTTTAAAGTGACATTCAGATTTACTGTAATTCATTATATACTGTATAAGACTAACAAATTACAGAAAAATACTAAAACTCCAAAAAATAAAGACTCCAACTTCAAAAATAAAGTAAAATTATATGGGCATCTTCTTATAAATCTTTATGCTTAAACTTAAAAATCTGAATTTTGACAAAATACCAGCAGTATTTGGCACATTTACAACAGTATGTCACGTAATTTTAGAAAAGTTTATGCCAAATGGTCCAATGTAAGGATAATATTCAAATTATCTAATTTTGGAATTTAGCTGTTACATAAGCAGAGGAGAAATCAGAAACTATACATTGTTAGAGTATTTATATAAACAAGATAAATATTAGAAATGAGATGCAAATAATGTTTTTAAGTGCATTTATTTCAAATCATGGGATTGTTCAACCACATAAGTATTAGAATTGAAAATAATAAAATGACAAATAGGAAATACAATATTTTAAGGATTACAAGCATATAAAGTACAATATTTCACTTTAAATTATGAAATACTGTAAGTGTATTGTAAGATTCTGGAGGAATGTACTTAGGAATTTTGTCATTGTGTCATGCACTATAAAAGAAAATAAAGTAATTGAATATGTTAGGTCTAGTGACCACTTACAGTATGGAATGTACTGTACTGTATATACTTTTGTCTGTTGATTCATCTTCCTGACAATGTGCAACTTTTTCAATTAATGTTGTATGGAATATGTGCAAAAGCACTTAAAAATAGTGCTGAATCTTCTTTTATTCTCCAACATTTTCTCACTGATCCTGCCTGCACAATGCAAAAGTTAACAGCTACAAAATTCCAATCCTTGAATACAACCCATAGCTGAGGAGGACAGGGTCACCTGGTGACACACCTGAAGAAGGCTCTACGGCTGAAACGTTGTGTTTTCTTTCTTTTCTATTCAGCATGGAATAAACCTATTACTTGTTCCTTAATATTTTTTAGATGGGCAACACATGTCTTGGAGCAAGGCAAATGAAAAAAATATAGAAAATAAGCATTAAGAGACATTCAGCAACAGTGATTATAATATGGCATGCTTTGAAGTATTGTACTTTAGATTTTAAACTGTAGATACAGTGTTCAAAACAAAGGTTTAGAATTGCTGAAAGAGGCTGTAGTGGAATCAGACATAGAGAAGCAGAATAGGGTAAGACAGATATGAAGTCATTAGTGAATGGATGGCAACAATTTAGAGATATTGTGCTTCAAAGACAGAATACAGAAGCAGTGATCCAAATTAAGGGCAGTATAAGAATAAAAATAAGCTTTTCATCAAATGGTTAAAATGGTACAGCATTCATTTAAAGCAAAGGAGTACAATGCATAGCAAGCTCATGTAAAAAGAGATTGAAAAGATCATCAAGAACATAGAAACAAAAATAAGTGTCTCAGAATCTTTTAGAAGATGAAAAGTAAATGCTGATACATTAAATTAATATTTCTCTAAGGTGCCTCAGGCTAAGGAAAACAAAGTTGTAGATTATAAAAATAATAAAAACAAGACTTACAGCACAGAATAGGCAAAAAGGATAAAGGTACTACAGTACATGCACTTAGATAAACTCATTTACAGGTCCTAATGGTCCTCTAACCAATTTTATAAAATGTTTAAAAAATGAGATATTCACAGGTATATAATATTCACAGGCCATGAACAAAACTGCCACCAGTCACTCAAAACAGTACCCATTGAATGAAAAATTGTTAACATAGTACTTGTCAATTGAAAAGGATGAGAAAAATGGCCATAGAAATCAAAGCACTAAGTCTGACTCCTATTATAAATAAGTTTATGGGAACATTAACTGGGACTAAAGCAGCATTTGTGTGAAAACAGGACACTAAGGAACAATACAAAATTAGAGATGATAGGTGTCATGGGAGCCGGAGGCTAGCCGTGGAGAGACCAGCGGGAGGAGAAGACCCTATGCGAAGTGGCAGGAATGGAGCAAACCCCCGTGTTTGGGGGTATCGGGCAGAGTCAGGGACAAGACAGAAAGGTGGAGCGCCCTCTAGGGGTAGGAGGAGGGTCGTGACAATAGGTCTTCCTAAACTATGGTGCTCTCTAAATGTTTTCAGAGAACAAGCTAAAAAACTTATTTATCCTTTACAGCCAAGCAATTTGTATTTGTGATCATGAGATTAATATTAATGACAAGGACAATATAATATGGATTTTATTTTTTGTGTAATTCCATGCATACATTTGGATATCTTAGAACAAAACATTGTGTTTACAACTCAACTCAAACATCTGAATTGGCACACAATCACTTTATTGTATTAAATAAGCCCTTTATTTATTATTCTCTGTATTCGGTTATATGTAACCTTTAGGCATGAACTGCAACCTGTGGAACTCTTTGTGTAATCAGCTGAGTTGCTTTGCTGCAGCCATTTAATTTCATGCCTATTCTTGGGAGTAACTGGACTTACTTGTACTTTTACAGCATGCAAAATGCATACAGTATGAATTGGAGTTAAATCTAAAGATTGACTTAACCATCATCAGATTTGACTAACTCCTTGTTGTATTGTCTGTATGTTTTGGGTTATTGTCGTGATGCACGATAAAGTGTCACCCAATATAACCATTGTCTTCTATACAAACAAAATGTGTCTGTAAATCATTACCCTGCGGCAATCATAAGTTACACCATGAATAAAGTCAGGTTAGCCAGTACCACAGGTATTTTTGTGTCAGTCCATGCTTCACAGAGGAGGTGGTGTTCTTCTGAGTTTTTTCTCTGCTCTTTTACCATTCTATCTTTCAATCACTTTGGTAAAGTTTTTTTTTGCCTCTTCATAAAACCTTGTTTGCTACTGGCTCATCTTTGTACTTGCTAGCTAATTCTGAAGGATGGTGGAAGTTATAGTATTATTAAAAGTGTGCATATTGTTATAAGTTGTTAAAAACTTATATCAAGGGATGTTATACAGTAACTGTTTAAACTTCACTTTGAATATTCTGTACTTTTTCTCTAAACAATAATCAGGAGTTAAGAAATAAAAATGTAACTACTCAAGGGGTCTGTGCTTTTGTCCCTGTACCAGCCATTTCTAGCTGTTTCAATTTAGTTTCTGAGTTTGGGATTAATTATTAAACAGGGCCTTGGGGAGCCGTGATCCAGGAATTTGGAGCTTGTTCCCATGCACATTGGCTCAAAGTAGAAAGGTGAAAACTAATCCCAGTGGGAACTATTGGAAATAACACAGGCAAACCCATATAACATCAAGGCTTTAGCTAAATGCAAAAAAGCTTATAAAACAGAAAGACTAGGTCTCCACTTATTTAGCTGCCTTTATTACAAAGCCCTGGAGCCTTACCAGTACTTCCTCTAACCTTTTTAGGATGAATACTATTTTTTAGGAAACAACTCTGATGGAATTTCATCTCCTACAAAGTGCTTTAACAAGCCATGTAACTGAAAGTTAAGAGAGGCAGAATAATTTACTAGGAAGGTACTACAGTCTTTTCAACATGCTCCATTTTATAATATCATATTAAGAGAGGTTATTAACCTCCAGGATACAAACACCTGGGTTGGGACAGTAACTGAAATTCAAATCTCTTTGTCTGGTTTACATCTGTGGCCACTCATGAAAAACAGACTTTCAAACCGGCTTACAAATAAAAAACACATTTCTTTAAAAAGGATCAAACAAACAGACTCATAATTTGATACATGTCAGGTTACCATAAAGTACTACATCCACAGACCATTTTGTAACTCCATTTGTCAATACACTGGATTGACAACACCTACCTTGAGGAATTACATAAGTTGTTGTGTGCTACATTTCTGCACAAATTAGAGATGGGGGCATTAAGAAAAGTAAAGTATTTTAATTTTCATTTTCAAGGGTGTGTTCTCATTTTTTTATAAATATGTTGTTTTTCAAATTTCCCACTAGACTTCAGTGTGCTTGTAAATGTTAATTCAGAGATGAACGATCAGAAGAAAATTAAGATATAGCTTTAAATAAACCACACTATAATAATTTAAATGTTACTTTAAAGAACTTGACTGTGGTAGTGTGAAATAAAACATTTTGATTGTACTTTGAAATGAAACAATACAAAAAAAATGATCTACTATGATTTCCCACACATCTATGCAAAGTAATATGAACAAAGTTGTTTATTTTTAACTGTAGGCACTGTATATACAATAAGATTTTTTTTACATAATCTAGTAAAGGTGACTGGTGTCCTGTCGAGGGTGTATCCTGCATTGTGTCTGTTGCTTGCTGGGATAGGCTCCAGCTCCCCCAAGCATTTAGAAGGATAGTAAAGGTGTGGTTCAAATAGTGAACTCGCTTAAATCTTTTGCATGCAGACAACAACAATCCTACATACTGTACTTTACAGATTACAGTTCCACACTTACTCTTATATAACAACATCAGTACATCAGAAAGCTAAAAAATGTGAAAAGGCTGTTTGGCCCACAATGCTCAACTGGTTCTATTTCTCTTCATTCCCCTAGACAATACCTCAAAACAAACATTTGGGAGGTCAAACCCTAATCTTACCCACTACTGCCAAACTACGTATGAATGTCACACTTTGAACCTCCCAGAAAAGGGACAATTCAAACATAACCTGCATGTCTTTGGAAGGTGAGAGGAAACTGGAGCCCATATAGAAAATCCCCTCAAGTGTAGGGGGAATACTGTACTTTCAGCTCACTACCTAATACTCATTCAATAATTAATGAATAGCCAAAACCAACGAACGGCAAGAAATTATGTTTAAAAATCACTCTATCCATGTGTCTGATTTTGTTGCTACCTTCTCAGCTTCTGCCTGCTCTTTTGGCTTCATTTGACAGGGAAGGCAGAAGCAAGCTGTGCACTGTCCATGACTAATGATCAGGCAAACTAACCTTTAGCTGGAGAATGAAACTGTTTTGAAGTGCAAGACAAAGCCCACGATGCAAGAATGAACTAATCCTGTGAGTTTTTCTGACCAGACATCAGCTGAAAATGATAATCCATTCCTTAACCATCACAATGTAGATTTTTTTTGCAAAAACTGTAAGCTCACCAACTTCTACCTATCTGTGTATAAATGTCACAAGTCTTGATTATTTAGTTGCGTGCATTTTGCTTTTGCATACCTGTTTTCATTCCACTTTCACTCTTGCAGCTGTCCCTGGCTCTTCTTTCAGGAAAGGGGCAGGTCCTACAAGACCCAAATTTACGGAGGGGTTGTCATTCTCCAGGCAAATTACCCCAATAAAGGTCACTACTTGAATTACTGTATGCCTCTTCCATCCATCAATTTTCTAACTGCTTCTTCGAATTCAGGGATGCAGAGATGCCAATCCAATACAGAGCACACACAGACACAAACACACACACCAGGGCCAATTTCCCATACAGTACTTCACCTTCTTTACTAAGACACGCCTAAATAGGCTCTGATGCAACCAAATGTCTTTAGAAGTCAGATAATGTGTTGAATGGAGTCCACCTGTGTCTCCGGGAGATCCCATGGTTGATTAGTACAGCTCCCATCAAAAACTACATCATGAAGACAAGGGAACTTTCAAAGTAAATCTGGGACAGGTTTAAGGACAAGGCATTAAAATCCATTATAAAAAAAAATAGAGAATAATTTTTTTCTCTATTCTTCACAGCTGTGAAACTGTGAAGAACAGGGTGTACTCAGAACTGAGTTTCCAAGCAAGATATGCACTAGTCAGGGAGGCCACCAAGAGGCCCGTGACAAGCTAAACAAATTACAGTCTTTTATGGTTGAGATTGGAGAAACTGTGCATATGACAATTGCCTGGGTGCTTAACATATTTTGGCTTCATGGGAGAGTGACAAAAAACTCACATCAAATCTTGACCTATACTTTGCGAGAGGGCATGTGGGAGACTGTAAGACAAAGTGGAAGTCTGACAAGACCAGAATTGACCTTTCTGGCCTCAACAGTAAGTGTTATGTTTGGTGCAGGGATAACAGTGAACATCATCCTGAGAAAACGATGGGGAAGCTTCGCTGCATCAGGGCCTGGAAGACTTGTGAAGATGGAACGAAAAACGGATGAAGCCAAAGTACACAAAATCTGCCGTAGTGTGCAAGAGACATGGGATTTGGAAGAAGATTCATCTTACAGTAGGATAATGATCCAAAACATACAGACAAAGCCACATTGGAGTGGAATAAAAAGTTTAAAAAGTCAATGGTCTGCAATGGTCCAGTCAAACCCCGGCGCTCAATCCTATTTAGAGTCTTTGCCAGGAATTGAAAATTGTTGCTCACCAACTTTTCCCACGCAGCCTGAGGGAGTTTGAGCAATTTTGCAAAGAAGAATGGGCAAAAACTGCATTGTCCAAATGTACAAAGCTGGTGGAAACTTATCTAAGAAGACTCATGGCTGTAATTTCTACTAAACTTGCCTGTACCAGATATTGTCTCAAATGGGGTGAAACCTTATGCAGAAAGTTATTTTCTGTTTTATATTTATAATTAATTTAAGTGGATCTGCAGAATTTTGTTTTTACTTTGACATGTTAGAGTGTTTTCTGTCAATCAATTGCAAAAACTACCAGTTAAATACATTATAAGTCCATATTGCAACACAATTAAATAAAAAAAAGTCCAAGGGGGGCAAATACCTTTAATAGCCACTGTAGGTGGTGGTCTTGTGCCTCCAGGGTCTCTGGGTGCTGGTTGCATGTCTATCTTCAGAGCTGTTCATTTGTTTTCTGTCCTGCTGGTTACAGTAAAAAGTACACTTGCTATTAATTGAATCCATACTCGCAGCAAACAGAGATTGTCAGTTTCATCACAGTACTGTATCCAAAGGAGTCCTTTGCGATTCAGAGCTATGTGCATTCATTACTTCAGTCATGTAAATGATATATATTACATTTGAATCACATGTATATGTTTAATCGAAGTAAAGGAATGGGGAATCATATAATACTGAGCAGTACTGTGTAACAAAGGGTTAAGTACTCCATTGATTTCACAGAACATTCGCTCATGTATTCCTCACAGTAGGTGGTACTCCATTGTGAGATCTAGCTACTGATTGCCTCCAGCCCAAACTCTCTGCCCAATTGGATTAGTTACTAAGCCAATGATTTAAACCAGTGACATCAGACAAATAGGAACACATCTCTGAAAAGACCCCAAATTAATAAAATCTGTTATTAAACTGCCTCCAGTTCAGATCACCAGAGTAAATCAAAGCAGAGCACATGGTTTCAGTAAATACCACAGAGAAACTCGGTTTTTGTCTCCAGGTCCAAGTTTAAAAAATGTGCCCACATAGGGTGGGTATAGTTATTGAATAAGTCATGGGAAGCAAATTTTTAATGAAAACATGCCTATGGCCATATCTTTTTTCAGAAATGTATGTCTAGGGAGTATAGGGAAAATTGGATAAAATAAACAATTATACAAAGTGTAATGGAATTCTACCTTCTATTTTTTTTGCTTTGTTGGAATAATTCCCATACTTGTTATTTACATATTTACATACATGTATCTCTCTTTTTATGAGATGCTGGCAGTCATATTGTCCAGTCTACTGCATATCTCCTTGACATGATTTGCTGTGAAGCATATTCTGCTGACACATTTTCTAATATTCTAAAATGAATGCTCAGTGCATGTTCATTTTGAAACCATTGAAGCTGAATAAAAAAACAGCCAGCAACTGTGCACTTGAAGTCCGATTAAACGGGAACTGCAGTCCCAATTTCTCAGACCGAAATCTCGGTAACAAAATAAATTGTCAGAATAGCAAAATTTTACAAATTTCGAATTAGGTGAAAAATTGTGAACTTTGTGGTTGCTGTGTTTTCGCAGGCAGACGAGAAATCCCTGGTCTTTCCATGGTCAAGAGCAAGAGTTTGTGAAAATTGTGATGTAAAAGCGTCACTGTAATCAAATGAGAAGCACGGTTTCCTAACAACATTAATTATTATAAGTGTATCTTAGTTGGATGGCAGGTTGCTCTTTTTTGCAATACAATAAAACATGTTGCCTTGTATGAGTCAGTTTCATGAAAATATTTACTATTAATATACAGTGGTAGTAAAATCTGCCTTGGTATAAAGCATGTTTACAATGGGCACACTGTTACATCATTGAAGTTTTGTGACTTCATTGAAGACAATGACAGCAAAATGGTGCTACACATACAGCACATTTAAATTTTGTCTCTTTTGTGATGTGACTTGGAGGTTATATAAGTTACTCTGGTAGTTTCATTGTGGTTTGAAATGCAATCATCATTGCCGATTCAATATAACCCCAAAATGTAAAAATAGTGTTGCAGTCCCACTTTAGTGATCAAGAATGTATTTTCCAAGGTGAAAAGCATGAAAATATTTTCTGTAAATTTGTTGCAATTCCACATTCATATGCCTCTTGTGGTGTATAACAATGCACTCATTATGTGTTAAAGAGATTAACTTCAAATACCCTTATTTGTAATTCTGTATTATATTCCGTATTCTTAAAGGTGTATGGAATTTGTATTTCTGTACAGTTTTAAGACAACAGGTGACCAAATGTATGATCCTTATAAAAGGTACAATGTTCAGGAAGCCCTGACCTATTTGAGGTCATAGTGTCAGCAACTGGTTGAATGAAAATTGTAGGTTTTTATCAAAGTCATAAGATTTCTTCAATCACTTTTTAGACCATTTTTATATGTGGTATGTGTGCTCACCTGTAATTTAAAAATTCTCACCAATGATTATATTCATTCATATGTTCAAATATCAGTATGCACAAAAAGTAGCAGGAAACCACAAATGAGATATTCATTATATACACAAAACAATGGATGCATTTCAAAATGAATAGCTTTATTTACAGTATGAGAAGGACTGTACTGTGGACTGTAGTATACTGTTATTTCATGTGGCCTCTCTTCTCTTAAATTAAATTTGCTAATCTGCACAGTTATTTCAAAACATCTCTTGACTTGGATTACATTTTAAATTGAAAAGGATTAACCACATTGCTCACTTAGTAACCTAACATAACACCTAGCATTATATGTAGTAGTTTGAAATCCTGACTCACCACAGACAAAATCAGATCACTGATTTATTTACGGCCCAATACACTGATTCCTTGATAAGAACATCATCTCCTGCTCAAGGTTTCCTTTCAATCTCATATATCAGACAGAGGCTGTGCAGGTAGCACAAGGCCTTCTATTGACCCACATGTGACCTTCCTTCAAATGGTGCCCTGCTAGAGTAATTATGGCTGCTTGGAATCTGTCGGGTGGGGCTCTCCAGTGCCTTTGAAGCTTAGCAGAGACAGATGAAAGATTTATGGCTTTAATTCATATACTGCACTTGCTTTTGACAGGTTAATTCTGTTTCTGGAGAAAAAATACACTCAACAGTTCAAAAAATATATAGTTTGATACATTCAAGTTTGATGAATTCCTCTGGAATATTTTAGAGGAAACTAACTCATTTTCTTTCATTTAAAAAAACCTGAAAATCCTTTCTAAATCCTGTACAGGGTATGTGTCATACTCCTAATGTTAAACATGAAAATGTGTGACTGGAGGAATGATATGAGTTTAGGATTTAGAAATGATTTGAGCAATTTTAGGCAAAGCAAAATTAATTTGGGACTTTGCCTGCAAGATAGGTTGGATAAGAACATGGAAGAAGATACAGTTGAAACCTTTATTTACAGTGGACCAAGACAGAAACCTATTGTATTTAGTTTCTGGAACCTTTAATCATGAACATTTACATTATCTGAAATCTTAATATTTTCTCATATTCATATTTTATGATGTAATGAAATCACATTTAATTGAGTCTGATATTTATGAAACTGTTTTGTATCTTTGGAATTGCTTGGGACAAAATCTATTATGAACTATTGCAGTTTCAGGAACCCAGGTTTTATGTTAATCATTAAGAATATATACAAATGTATAAAAATAGTTAAGGCAATTTCAGAACTTTTTAAAATGTACAGTATATTCAGCACAAGGCTTTTTAACATAGGGGTAAGAAAGATCATCTGTGTATTTCTTGCTTGTTTGATTTAATAAAAAAACAGTTCAAGCTGTAATTTTTCAGCACCCCAAGGTAACCTATACCAAAATAATGGATGTCCCAAATTTCTGTCTGCAACTGAGTGGAAACTGCCAGCTCTCAATGACATATAGACACATACTGTATATGTGGTTTTCTAAGGGCGAAGAAAAAGAAAGTTATTCAGTGTTCAAGAAATCATAGTTTCCAAAAGGGTATATTTTCAAAGTGAAGTTTAGGTGAACTAGCATCTCCATTTGTCTTAATTTACTGAAATTCTCCTGAAAGCACCATTGGTAGATTGCTATAATGAGGATTAATTATCTCTGAAATCCCCAAATGACAGGCTGTTCTCACACAGGGGCTTTTCATTCCCAACCCATACCATGGCTGTGTCTGTGCTGCAGTATTTGCATGGATTCTATTGCTTTAGAAAATAAATTAAAATCTAGAGTTCTTGAATGATTTTTTTGTTTAATTTTCTTTCCATTAGAAATTTAATTCCACCTTTGGGCATGAACATTGGTAAATTTCCAATTATAATACTTCTTAATACATGAGGCAAAGCAAAACTTGGAAGTTGGCATAGTCCAGATTTCATAAATACCCTCCATATTCTGCAGTCAGATGAGTAAAACCAGTAACAGATGTAATTCCTCCTTCCACGATCTTGCCATAAACCACTCTTACTCAAAATTATACCAAAAAGTTTGGGCACTATGATGCTGTTTGATGCCAATGATGTCAATAGTTGATCTGTGTCTATGTAATTTGTGTCTATTAATCATTGTTTTGTTTTATTTTTATAACAAGCTCATTAGGAGAGTGTTATGTAAAATAAGGACACAGAGCCTTTTCATAGTTTCAGGCTGTAAAAGTTGTTTCTTGGTATATGAACGCTAGTTCAGTCATGTTGTGTTTTGAGAACGCTAGCACTTTCTTTCCTTCACTTTCTCTGTCCTTCAACAAAGCATCAGTGTCTTCCCCTCAGGACAGTCTGCAGTGATGTAGGAACAGTTTCAATTGAACATGCTGGATGGTTGAAGAGCCCCAGAGCAGGGCAAGTGGACATTGTCCATCAGGTGACACTCTGTATGGCAGCAGTCAGACTTTCCTGTGACTGTTTGCATGCACTGAAACCCATTGCATGAGGCTGACCCAAGCCCACTGATGATCTTTAGTTGGCTTAACCATTGAGTCTGTAGCTTGTTCTTACACCGAGGCAGACAGATGCTCACATTTCTACTCGAGGATCTATGTTTTTTTTTAGCTGAAATGGGTTAAACCTTTTCTTTATCCACAGCTGCGGGGTGGCAACCTACAAATGAGCTCCTGCCCACTGGAGAAGGCCATAGTAGTTGATATCCTGAGCCACTGCCATTGGTGGTACTGTATGTGTGTATTGTGAAGGCTCTGCCATAGACATACAGTCTAGATGGTAGTGCTCACATGCCCTAATGCAGGCTAGAGTGCAGCTGGTCCTTGATGGACTGTAAAGCATGTTGGAAAACCCTGGACCACCCTTGGGAGGGTGTGGAAGACTGCAACCATGCAACAGCTTAGGCATGATGTTACGATCCCTGCCTCCCGGCAACGGAAGAGGCAGAAGAAGGCGTAGCCTTACTCCATCAGTTTACCTATCAGTTTTCTTATTCACCACCACATCCCCGTCTCATCCTGTACTTAAACACCTGTCTTTTCCTACCTCCTCGCTCAGTACTGGTTTTCCTTTCGAGCTTCCTAGTTGCGCTACTCCTTCTTCTGCTTTGTGTCATTCTTGGTTTTCGGTTTACAGTTTTTCCCCCTTTGACGACGGTTTTTTGATCACGGCTTGCTTCGGTACTCACGCTCTGTTTTGGATCTCTGGCTTCCCCTGGACTCTCGGATTGCTCTATTGTCTACGGTTTCGGATCACGCTTTGGCTTCGGTAACTCGTTCCCTATTTGGATCTCTGGCTTCCCCTGGACTCTCAGCTCGTTTCTTCGACTACGGCTTTCTTTGGATCACGGCTAGGCTTTATCAGCTCCTGCAAGTGGGTTCATTCACTGGTTTCGGTTTCTCTTACCGAATCCGTAACACATGATGCCTTTACTTGAGAGCATTTACCCCAGTACCTCTAAAATACATTATAGCTCAGCAATAAACTGGTTAAAGTAGAAGAAAGGCACCATAGGAGCTGAATCACCTGAGCTGAAGCCAACTTGGCATTTGGTGAACAAAACTAAGGCTGCCCCATAGGCCTTCCACAAGATTGAGACCTGTAGGATGTCCAAACTAATAGATGAAAGAAATTGGCTGAGACCTGGCATCTGCCACCATCACATCCTCAAATCAAATCATATCCCCCAAAAAGGCAAAGGTATAGGTTTTTTACCCCAATGAAAGGCAGACAGTGCTAATCACAATAAGCTTTCTAGTCATAAACTAAAAGAGTCACAGAAACCTAGTGCAGAGGAATGGGTGAAAAAAATGTAGTCTTTAAAAGTGGGAAAAAGACTTTTGTTCTCGTAGAAGCCACAAGTTTTCAATGAAATGGCTGGCTAGGACACTGAATTAAATACTATCAGACTGTTGTGACTTGAGTAGTGGTTGGTAGCCTGGATATTGAGAAGCACCAATGCCTCAACAATTATTCTTGTATATTGTTCAGCAGTGGATAATGAGGTGTATTATTGTTTAATTGATTATAATATCTTAATTCTTGAAGGGGCTTTAACATGTAAGGTTGTTTCCCTTTAGGGAGCTGGATTAGGAGTTCAGAGAGAACAGGCTGGTGATGAAGAGGCAACTGTGGCTATAAGTCTTGTTTGTTTTAGGTAGGACTTTTGTTTGGTCACAGAAGACTTTGTTTTGTTTCTTTCCATAAAGTTAAAAAAAACACAAACTCTGGGTGGGCCTAAGAAACATCTACGTTTGGAGTACTGTTTATGTGCCAAGGTTCCAGGAGCTGTGCTACCACAAGCACAGCTCTTTCACTACCTTTAATTCCATTGAAATACCCAAAGATGGCAGTGTTGAGGTGCTTGCGGCTTTATACGCCCATTCCAATACAGCCTCTACAGTACTTGCTTCCCCCCAGGGCTGTGTCATTGGTTGCCTCATTGTATTCCAATAACACTCAACACCAGCTCCACTCAAGACATTTTCTCTATTACCTGATACCTTGTGAATTCATCCTGCTGCGCACTGAATGTGCAGTGCTCAGTGCAGAAACTGAACTGTCTGATTGGCTCATCTTGCTTGCCCAATCACAATTTCTGTGAGCATGTAAAACTCTAGAAACAGTTCTAGAAACAGTATTTATTGTGATTGCTAAGAATTAAGACAAAATGTTCATTCAGAATTTAGTTTAATTGTTCTGTCTTATTGGTCAAAATTAACATCTGACTGTGCCTGATGCCTCTTAAATATGTATAGGTAACATAGTTCTCTTTATTTTACAGTGTGAGAGAAACAAATCAACAGCCAACAAAACAAAACCCTAGCTTTGTCTGAACTTTTGCAAAACTTATTCACAGGTTCCCTCTCTATAAACAACGGCGCTGTACTTTGATCAACACCTTCCCAAAATCTCTTCTCATAAATAATCCCTTCCTTGAAAAAAGTTTCTCCAAAACTGTTCTAAAAGTCTGTATCCAAGACTAAAGTCTCCCTGAAACTTTGCCAAAATAAATTCAGCAATCCCAAGCTATGTACTGTAGGTGGTCAGATAGATGCTTCCTTCTCCCTCTGACTCAGCACAACTCTTTGACACAGACCAGTCCCTGGAGATCTTCCTTCCTGGTTTTAAATGTCACCCAATCAATTGCCATCTGTTCAGGTGGCTGAGGACAGCAAGTCATTCCCCCATTGCTTTCTGGGGAATGTTGTTTCAGACAACAACCTCTATCTTATCTAAACCTGCTGAAAAATATAGGGCTTTGAGTAGCTAAAGGCTGCTTGTATCTGTCAGATAGTTAATATATGGATTAATTTTATCCAATTTAATGTAAGACAATTGATGTGCTGTCTTAAACTGTCGTTTTCTGTGTTTGGTACTGATGTTTATGGTAGGGTTTTGAACAATTTCAAATTTTTATCTGTAAAATTGATATCCAGCTCTTGCTTACTGTATGTTATCTGAAGAAAGGTATAATAAGGGTTCTATGGGAATGATCCTCTTAGAATAACCTAGACACCTGCAATGGAGAAGGTTTTTTCTAATAGGACTTGTTAGTGTGACAAAGAGATGTAATACCCCATTAGAATTTGTTATTGTTCTAATGAGGTTTTGTATGTCCAAAATCGACATGTGCCCTGTACTGGATAAAGTGGTTTTGGAAATGGATGGATGTCCAAAATGCAGATTTGATTTGAAGTGCGTGCAAAAGTGTGGTAATATCACATTATTGAGCCGTTACATTTGGTATTTAATGTTAGTATTAAAATATTTTAGAGATATCTGTTGTAATAGTCTTGCTATGATGCCTCTATCAACTGACAGTAAGAATAATGTAAATTTTTTTAATTTATTCATTTTTGGAAATGTGTGCTGTATTGTTGTTATTAATGGAGACTAATACAAAGGAATCTGTTTTGACTAAAAAGAAATTGCTTATCAGAAAAATATAGCTCTCAAATCAACAATGAAACCCTTATTCTTTTGAAATAGGTTTACATAATGCTATTTAAACAGCCGTAAAAGCTTCCCAGGATGGATAACTTTGAACAATAGAAAGCTTTCATCTTTTGGACAGCTGCAATTTAGGTATTGATGATAAGCTGAAGTACATCACAGAAATAGCAGCAATGGCATGAGGCTGTATAGATACTAATGAATAACATGTATAATACCTCACTGAAGCTTTGTCTTACAAACAGTGAGTTAAAGATCACAGCAAAAGAAGACAGCTTTTCAATGAGAATTTGATCATCTCATCACCTTGGAATGTATCAATAAGGAAAGGGGTGCAGAAAGTGCTGGAAAACACAAAGCTTGCTCTGCTGACAGAGCAAAGTGTGTGTAGTCAAAATGAACACACCTGGGCAGATGCAGTTCTGCTGGTAGTAGGTTCTTTTTAACTTTTTGTTTTGCCTTGTTAGTCTTGCTTTGCAATATTTATTATATTATCAAATAGGCATTATTATTTTCAAATAGAAAACTCAACAAGTTCAGAAATCTTTGACATACTGAGCTATGCTGGTGAATTGCAGAACACAAGATTTTCATTATTTTTATTATTAACAGCCCTTTTGCTTGGCATTTTTGCTTGGAATTGAAACAGAAACAAAGAAATTCGATTTTAAGATCAAAGTCAATGGTAAAAATATAAGAAATTAAGATACACTTTGAGAAAATAGACGTACAGTAGCTGACTTTCACAGACATGACAAGTCATTGTTCTTTTTGTTTCAAAACCATGGAAAGTCTTGAATATTTTCCCTTGGTCCACAAGTCTAAAAGTGGCATAACACATATGCACATGACAACCTATTGTACTATATTCAATATCTTTTCCTTTTAGAATGGATTTCTCTGTCTGTCTACTTGTTCTCCTTCCGGCTTTAACAATTCACCCTCCTGGCTCATGAGAAACTCTTCTGCTCACCCCATATTCTCTCATTCCTCTTCTTACGGTCTCGTACCCTCTCTCCTCATCCACTGATATCTGTCTGGCGTTACCTCACTGTTCTGTCTCTCATACCAACTTAATCTGTTCTGTAGTGGAACTAGCCGCAGTTTGACATCAGCACTGCTGAATTGCTGACCCCCTTCAGCACCTTGTCAGACTTCCCTTCATATGGCCCATATGTTTCCAACAATCCCTGAATTCATTATCTGCACTGCACAAGAGAGCTCTTGTCTATAATTCATGTTTTTCTGTAAATTCTTAAGACGTGACTCATTTTTTTGTTCATATTACCCTTTTCTCTTTCTGTACCTTGCATTTGGTTATATTTCTTATGGCAACTAGTGATGTGTTCCTAACTTCATATTAATCAACTTACTGAATTGTGGAATATGCTTTTAGAGCCTTATTAAATATTGCATATTACTAATCAAAGTAAATAGTTTTGGTTACAAATCTCATATACAGTTTGAATGCCCAAGTTCCTTCAGTACAAAATAGAATTTGAAGTCCAGGTTCAAATCAGCAACTGCAAACAAACACAAAACACTCCTTTACCTCATGGCTCTAAGACTTAGTTAAATAAAAGAGTTTAACATCAAAACTCAGTTTGTGGTTAACCCCTTTGCACCTTTCACAGCTTTCTTGAGAAACATGATGAATTATACTGTAGGCATTTAACTAGCTGACAGAAAAAAAAATCAAAAGACCAATTTAAGGCTAATGGATAAATTGCAGTATTATTTCGAGGGCTTTCAGAACTCTCCACCATTTCCTGAGGTTATGTGGAGGATGTGAAATTACCAACATTTCCAGATGCTAAACATTCAACATATTCAAAAGACAAAAAGAGTTTTGATTAGTCAAAAGAGCTCAATTAGATACTGTATATTTAGTGAGCAATAAATATTAATATTAAGCTTTAAAATGTTCCAGCTTTTTGTATTACATAGTATATGATTATATTATTATACTGTATTGTTTTATTATTGGAGTAGTAGTCGTAATAGTAATAGCAGTAGTAGTATTTTTGCTGCTTGTGCTGGTTTGGTTTTGTTTTGACATTACTGGTGCTCCTACACGTATAACCTCAGAAGAATATTGTAACTGTAATAATAGAGTTTAAGTTTCCAGTTGTCATCGGTCAATGGTTTAGATTTTGCTACTTTAATAAGTTTGCTTATTTAAATTTTTCATCACATTTTTCCTGAAAATCTTTGGCTCAGTTTGAAGTTTACCATAGCATGTATTATATGCTATGTGATGCTGTTTCTCAGACTTCTGTGGTCCTTTCTTGTTCCGACTACTGCCTGATACAAATCTCTGCATCTGAGCGATTAATCCTAACGAGGCTGATTTTCTACCTCCCTCCCTCACTTATGCTATTCTTAACTGCGATTCCACTGAAGAATGGACCCATTCTGCAGTCTTGAACCTGCAGGTTTTTGTTGAATCACTGGAAGTAAGTTCAGTTGAGATTACTGATTGATTACCATCTCAAATGTTGCATTTTTAATACAACATGAAAGCATTTTTTTTCTGACCTAAACGCTGTAGTTTATATGTTTGGCATACTGGACAGGGGTTCTGCTCACAACTATAATTAGGTAGTTTGGTGAGCTCATACAATTAGACATAAACATAAGATACAACATAAAGTCAACAATAAACATTATACACCCAACACATACAGTACCATGCTTGACACATACCAATAATAAAATAAATAACAGTGAGTGATAGAATAACAATGAGCTGGGCAAAAATGTCAAAATAAAGAGTCATTATTGTTGATGAAGAAGGAGTCTCCTGACGTTTTTAGAACAGTAAAACATCTGGGCATTGCCATGAAAACACACGTTAAAAATACAAGGAACACCAAGGGCGCAGAGACTGCAGTTTGGCCCATAAAGATGCTCATTTCATGAGTCAAATAGGATCTATAGCAGATTTTCCATGTAATTAACTGGTGATTAGGGTTCTTAATATGCTATTACACTCCTAAACCATTTGGTTTATTAACTATATTCAAATCTCTTCTCCATAATACTGCCATATATATATATTTGTGTAAATATATTTTAGAAATTATCCCCTTCGAGGAATGCCTTATTGTAACTAAAAAAATGAACTCAGTTCCTGGAAGCTGAGAACACCATACCTGTCATTTGATGTGTTGAAAATAATGTTTCAAAGAGAGGTTTTTATAATGCTAGATAGAGGAATGTAAATGCATTTAGTTTCCCATTTAGTTTAGTATTCTCATTCCCAGTTTGCAACCAAATAAACTGCAATGAAACACAAATGAAGTGTCTTTTAGTCTGTTCTGGGATACCAACGGTTTTCTCTCCATGTAAACAGGTACTAAATGTATTAAAAGGTAACTGGCATTTGGGTAGAAAATTTCAGTGAAATAGCTCACAAAATTAGTGATTTATTAGGATCTGGAATTGTTTCCTAGGCCATTTATCTTGCAGTTTTTTTAATGCAAAGCATAGATTTAGTCAACTCAGTATTTACTTGCTGATATCTGACAAAGGTCTTACAATGGGTCGTTGCTATTAGACAAGAACTATTGCAAATGAGCTTTACAAACTATCTCTTAAGGATTCTAATGATTTACTGAGGACAGATACTGTATCTGGTTTTTTTATAATTTCTTGTCCTGCTGGACCTCAGTGATAGTGCCAAATTTACCATCTTTATTAATAGATTAGAGAAGGCTGTTGCTTATACTGGAACCTTGTCTTACCTTAAAACTTATCTGACTGATACAAAATCTGGAAAATGTTCAAACTTAATAAAGATGGTTAGATTTGAAGTCCCACAGAGCTCTGTTCTTGTTTTAATTTATTTTCTAGGTATATAAATAACACACCTGAGAAAGCTCTATAGGCACAACATTGTGTTTCTCCTTTCTATTTTCCAGCATGGAATTAACCTTTACATGTTTCTTTGAAACTCTCCACATGGACATAATATATAAATAGCAGGTATTGTACTCCCTTCAGGATTGCATTTAATATCGTGGGAACCTCGCTTGAGGTCAAGGAATCACAGATCTAGAGGAACCAAGAGTTTCGGAATATATTGTAACAAAGTTGCATAAGCCTAGTAACGTTTCTCCAAATAGATTCATCAAGATTCATGAAGGTGATGCTTCAATAAAAGATTATAACATTGCCCTTTTCTCTTTCAGATGTTTAATTGAATTCATCAGCTCATTAGTGTTTCCACTTAAGAGATGTCTCACCTTCCTGGAGAGAGGAAAACCAGAGACATCGGATGTTGAGTTTAGGATACCAAAGAGGGTTCTTTTTAAATCCCAGTTCATCTTTAGATTACAATAAGAGTGCTTATTTCTATTATCTACAATTTATGCACCATTCGGCTTTCCCGCTTCCTATACACCTACAGTATATGTTTCTTGCACTTTTTGGATTTTGGCCTTCTATCACTTCGTAAAATATTCTGAATAGAAGAATTGGAGACTGTGTCTTCTGTTTTAATGCTCCAAGCCTGTAGAAAACAAAGTGAAATTGATCGAATTTACAGTATTTAGCACACATAGGTGCTCCATTAAATGATTATGTACCTGTTGTAAAAAGCACCTTCTGGTATCGGAATCACAGTTAGAACTGGATATCAAGCTGATAATATTTTTTTGGGTTGTAGATATTTTATTTTTGTTGAATTACGTAAAGAATCGTGCAGTAATTGTGATGAAAACCATTGAAAACTTTCTTCTTTTACCGCCTTTTGTATTTTTTCAGTTTCTTGTTACGATTTATTTTAACAACACAATTCAGAAGAAGTGCGTGCTAGCCTTTACTACGTATATAACAGCATGTCTAGTTTTACACAGTAAATGTTTATTTGGCAGGCACTAACATGATAAATTAACCACATCATACTATACTGGCAACTCATAACGACTTCCACCACCTTTACAGTCTACAAAAATTTAACTGTTCCTTTACTCATTGACAATAACAATGAAGGAGATTAACAATAAGAAACAATGTTTTTGATTAACATTAGTTGAGTTGTTCTAAATTCCTAACACATGAAACTACAATGATCTTTTTTGATCAACCGGGCTGGTTGTTCTGATAATGCTGGCTGAATTCCTCTCAAGCAAATATCTCTACTATACCGGGTAATTTCAAAGCTAGTCAGTTCAATGTCTTGCTACTTACCTCATTAATGTTGTCTCTCAGCTATTTTTTGTATCTTTGAACTTTGAGGTTGACCCATTTCAGTCCTTCCATATCCCTCCATGATGGCTTTTAAATTTTTAAGAAACTTGCCTGGGGTCCAGGAGTTTTCAATATCAAGAATGATCAGGACATTACTTTTAAATGTGCTTGGTACATACCTATTAATTTCATTGATGATCTAAGGAAGTAGGTCACCTGAAAGGAGTTTCTGAAAAATAATCTAAAAAATTAGAGGTGATTCATTGTAGGATACGAAGATATACAGTATAGGAGAAATCCATTGCACTTCTGTATTCTTATTTTGAGCACACAATTTCAGGTTGGGAATTCAGTTCTTCTAGGATATAAGGTAATGTGTAGGAGACTGAATTTGTGAGTTTACCTTCTGTGCCTGGTGAGGTTAGGGTTAGGGTTAGGGTGTCCTATTTTCCATTCAATCCAATTCAACAGAATAACTTAATCAAAAACAGTATAGTTTTTAAATTAAAAAAATCAAACACCTTGTTTCATCTGTAGCGCATATATTAAATGCGCAAGTAATTAATCTGGTATTAGGTTGCTAGGTCTACTGCTGCAGCTAGTGAGTCACTGTGCACACAGGAATGTAATTTATAAATACATTGATTAAAACTGAAACCAATAAACTGGCATATGTAAACAACTCCTGGGAATTTTCCATCTTGGCAGGAAAGCAATTTTATAGATTTATTGCATTGTGACTTCTACCTTAGCATCAATCTTCCCTTCTTTAACACCCAACTACCACATAAATGAATACAATTCACTAAACAAAATTTAATTTCTGCAACTGTTTCTACAAAAAGTCTGTTGTAATGTAAACAAGGCTTGCAGGACTCCAAAGGACATTCAATAAATATACTATAGAGAATCTGTTACCTACACATTTTAACAGGTTTAAAAAAGGAAGAAAATGTAGAGCATTTTCCAACTATGCAATCCATCACTTGTATGGTATCTAATTCTACATGCTGTACATTACTAACAAATTAATAAGAACAAATATAAAATATTCTAACAAACTCTAGCAGCTCTGACATAGGATTTTATGTTACCTTGCACAAAGTACATGGTAGCCAAACTTTATTCTTTTTTCTCTATCACATAAAAATACAAGGTTGGGCATTTCTTTTGCATCTGCAAACTATTCATTGTTTTTTATTACATACCCACCCAATTCAACTGGTGACTTGCAATCACAGTCTTTTATGCATACATGTACAGTATACAGTAGATAGATTATGGTGTGATGAATTTCAGTCTGACTACACTAATAGATCCAACCATTCAGCAATTAACCTCTTTGACATATGAAAGGGACATCTAACAGGTTTAGTGCTGACAGGAGAGAGATGCATCCCTCTCTGATGATGTCACAAGATTTGGGTTTCATGTTCTGCTGGGAGTCATGAAAGTCTCCACCAACAATTCTAGCCTTGACAGAAATGAGCCAAACTTCTGCCACCACTTAGGGAAAAACTGGCTCAAACTGTTAATATTTTGTATTTTTAAAAGCTGAATATGTATATACACGGTCATGTAGGGTCAAAGGCAACTATGAATTTGACCAACTGAGATTTTTTAGCAAAAAGAGTTTTTAAGGCACATTTAGCACTTTCAAACAGTGCAGCTACTTTTTTGCCAGGTTTCATACTCTAGACACGAGACAAGCCAAGAAAGATCATGTGCTGAACACATGTTCATGACAATGTTGTCGAGAAACTGAGCTGGGTACCATCTGTGATGCCTGGAGCAGAGTCTGGGAGATTTCCACAGTTACAAATAGGGCCTTGAAACTGCTGAAATCTTAGATTATTCCAACTTGGCTCTTATTTATTTATAATTTTATTCACCAGCTGAGATAAACTGAGTAACAGTTTAAAAATCCCCTAGACACAGAACAATATCAGTCATACACAGGAGCTATAAAATAACTGGGTCACACACAATTCAGACTTCACTTTCTTAGGCAAGCATTCAGTGTTTTATGTCAGTACAATTTATGACTTAGTAGTTTTGTCCTCATGAAAATAAGGAATTATGGTGCTAGTAACCAAAAATTAAAAAAAAAACTAATTTCCTCTCATTTTGCAAGCTTTCTTTCAAATGTTTTAATTAATTTATATTAGTCACCATGACCAGATTTGACTAAATGTTTTTGTGCTCCCCAAAAAATAAGATAAGATCACTTTATTAGCCATATACAATTTCTTGCATTAGGAATTCATCTTTTTGCATACCCCAACTTGCACTCCATGAGACACAGACAGGGAGAAACGCTTGGGGTTAGAGCACAGGGTCAGCCATTATACAGCACCCCTGGAGCAGTTGGGGGTTAAGGGCCTTGCTCAGGGGCCCAACAGAGCAGGATTCCTCTGCCACCCAGGGGATTTGAACCAGCAACCTTCCAGCCACAGGTGCAGATCCTTAGCCACAGTGCCACCACTCCACCCATGTAGTAAACCTTTACTATATCCCTGAAAAACTAACAGCACAGTAGTTCACTGTTTTATAATATTGTTGATACACCTGAAAGTGATAACATTTATTGGAAAAAATTATTAAACTGGTAAGAAATCCTAAGAGGAAATGTTGTGTTACTTGAAGCAATGAATACTATTTTAATGGTTTGATATGAAACATAATGGTCTGCTTCAATTCTTTAAGTGTACAGGATAAGAGCAGAGCAGTGACAAGGCACTTAGAACTACTGCACTCTTAGGTCATTCAGTAGGTCCTGACTTAAGGCAAACAATTAATTCCAAACCCAGGGCCAGCATCTGTGTGGAGTGTGCATGTTCTGCCTGTGTTTTCATGGATTTCCTCCAGGTCTACCAGATTTATCCCACCTTCCAAAGATATCTTGGCTAAGTGGCTAAGTTAATTTAGCTAAGTGTCTTTGAATTGTCCCTGTGCATTGTGCCCTAAATTGGACTGGCGACCCAGCCATGGCATAAGGTGTAGGCCTCTGGCCTATGCTTTCAGGATAGGTTCTTAAACGTTGCCATCCTTACCAAGAATAAGTTGCTTTATGACAATATCCGAAAGTAGCAAATGAAAACAATAAAAAATAAGAACGAGAGCAAATCCTGTTTCAACATTTACTGTAAAAAGTGTGGGCTGAAGAAAAAACTAACAACATTCTCACAGGCCTTTTCAGCACACTTTAATATTGCAATCCTGTAAAAAGACATGCCTTGTCTGGTGGTTGCAGAAGCAGCCCACGTTTCAGTCCTTAACAGCCTCTGTGTCAGTAACAGACAACTTTATGGAAGTTATTAACTGAAGTGCAGGATTGATAACAATGACAAGTCAAACAAACACAACTGCACTGTACCTAATCACCATCATTACAAAATTAGACATATACAGTATAGCATATCAAACACAAACACCTCCCTTTGCGTTTATCTTAAGCTTCCCTCCTCTATCCCACTTTGCAGCTACTGTACCTCTTGGTTTGCTCCTTGTGAATGGGGTTTGAACCTCCTGGTCCTATGGCCAGGAGGATGATCTACTTAACCTAGTAGTTTAAGCCAAACCTATCTCACCAACAGTTCCTAAAACCTCAGTTCTTGGATGTTGCTGTTCCCAGTGAAATCACTTTGTTTACAAATCTTGTTCCTCTTTTAAGCCCCTTTTAAGTGAGGCAACATTCAGTCTGCTACATGCTCAAGTATCTGAGTCGCCAAAGACTGCACCTATTACTCTTCATTTGGAAACCTGTCCCAAGCTTCCTGTGTTCAGCCTATTTACATAATGACCTCCCACCAGACTGACTAATGTGACTTAAAGACATAATAAATAGACATAATATGTTTAAAAAGACACAAAATGTATTTTTACCTCACAACAAAACAATAAAAATTATGACAAAAAAATGAAAAAGGAGACAACCAAGAGTGCATACCCGTTCTCCTCTGACACACATTCTTTGCCACCATAAACAACAACAAAGAAAGACCAGCTAAAACAAGCCAGCCCTGGAAAAGCATGTGAGTAATGACACCCCTCAAACTAATTGAGAGATACTCTGTTATTAAGCTCTAAAACGTTCAATGCAAAATACACATTACACAAAAAATATATAAAATAACCTACAAGCTACACCTGCAGATCCTGTGACCTACTGTATCTCTTTGCCTTTCAACCTGTTAAAAGACATGTTAAACTTCCTGTTATCATGGGTAAAGACGCCTGTGGAATCAATCTATGAATCAACTAGTGAATAACTAAATCAATCTAAGAATAATATCAGTAAAATACAGATTTTTAATTTGTTATTCATTTTGGCACTATTAGCTATTTTATATTATCAAAGAAGCCAGTGATATAGCATTACTGTCTTCTAAAAATAAATGTTTACATGCTTGGGTTTAAGCTTACGAAAATTAAGATACTGAAATAAAACATTTGAAAGATTTGCAATAGTGTTTGCAAGTCTGCTCTCACTTTGTATTCCTTTGAGTGAGAGTGAGCCATCTAAAGGTAGCCACTGATAAAAATGTCTCCCAGAGATCCCAAGATACATCAGTGCTACTGTAGGTTTTCTTACAAGGCAGGGAGACCATTAGCAACATGTGCTCTACAGAGGCACTTATACACCACCCCTACATTTCCAATTCATTTATGATATTGTGTATCATTTAGAAAGTTGTGTAAAATTTTGGTCACCATACTATACAAAATATATTGCTGCTCTGTAATCAGTTCAGAGAAGAGAAACCAGATGCATTCTGGAACTTAAAGGGATCCCAGTAAGGCTTACTAAAAGCAAGGTTTGCACCCTCAATAACTTAATTGGTGACACAGTGGTTACTGTCTGGCATTATATCAATTCATGTTGCAGAAGCACTATATCATTAATAATACAGATGGTATCTTTAAAACAACAGATAGTAACATTTTAGTTCAATGTATTCTGACAGTTACTAAATGGAAAGGACATGGCTTTGTTAAAATCAAGAAATGCACAGAAATAAAATCAACCCTTTGGTAAAGTCTGGAGCTTGGGTGATGGCTGTAATGCAGGCACTGACTCATCCAAGCGAAGAGGGACGGCTGCCATATTCACTCATCTTCTTCAGCGTAGCTACAGCAGATCCTTAGAAGGTGGCAGCACATTCTGAGGATGCTGAGATGAAGAACCACCCAGAGACATTGGGGGCAGTGCTCATTTAATCTTTCTTGTGAGTGTTCTGTTCTCCAACACCCTCTATGGCTCTTGGTAAATACAGCAGCCAGAGAGATAGACTGGCACCTTCTGCTGACTGTGAAAGAGTGGCTGTGTGGTGAACAGAGCTCAGGAGCCAGCAATAGAATGCTGCGATAGAATATCAGTTTTGTAGACTTCAGGTACACAATCCTAAGCTTCTGTACTCACCAGGTAAAAATAAAAAAGGACTGAGAACAGAATACAGCTTTATTCCTAGTCTAAATTCAATCTAGAATTTAGGAATAAATTCTTTCTAGGAATAAATTCAACCATATATCAAAATAATATTAAATCTGTTATCTCAGTGTCTTTCAAATGAGCCATTCAGGTATTTATGCCACTTGTTTAACCTGAACATCAGAAATTTTAAACACATTCATTTACTCTTCTTTGTTTTAATAATTATAATCAATCGTTACACACTATTTAAAGCAGTTAGCCACAACAGAGCTTGAAAAAGTTTAAAATACATTTCAATGGAATTATTTTGATGCCTAGACATGGAATCAAGTGTAAATTAACAGACACTGACTATAATTGATTAGAGCTTCAGCTGGAAACATTGATCCGTTAGCATGTCTCAAGGCTGAGGACACAATATGCTTCTGCTTTCCCCACCACTGGGAAAGGCTTTTGGTAAAAGTTATCTGTACAAGTACATTTACAGTACAAGATGGATTACATTAAAATGTAAATAAGAAGGGTACAAGTCAGCTTGGGGCAGGAATCCGTAGAGATATTCAAAAGAATTCAAACTGGCATGAAAGGGCAACAATCAAAAGAAAGGAAGATTCACAGAGAACAAAGTAAAAAAAAAGAAAACATCAGGGAAAACATTAGAAGAGCCTTCATGATGAGAAATGTGACCTAGAGGAATCAAGGGTCTCAGAATATACAGTATATGGATCACACACATAAAAAAAAACATTCACAGGGAAGAAATACGCTATAGACCACCAACTTTCGATACTGGTGATAATGGAGCAGTATATAATAATATTACAAAGTAGATGTAAAAGAAGAAGAGGTTATCTCAGGAGCCAACATCTAAGTGTGGCCCAGCTTTAACTTTTAACTGGTACAAATGCTTGTATATTTTATAAAGATACAGTTATTCTAATATATTAATCAGGACTCACCTGTGTTAATACATACAAATAACATTGAAAACTTTCAATATTCAGTAAAGTTTCTAAATATTCTCCCTCTTTGTTTGATAATGTTTTTCTTGATTTCTTGGTTAAGGACAAGGGATATGGGGTATATGGACATTAAACTTAATTAAAACTTGCTTAATTTAATTATCCAATTGAAGTGATGTGACATGTCATCAGCTACAGCACAAAGGTCTGTGGAAAATATATGGGTTTTGGTATTTAAATATGCTAATTATAAAATGAAGTTGTGTTGGAAAAAGGAAGAACTAAAATGGATGTTGGAGGCTAATTTTATAATTAGCTGTGAGTCATCACCGCAGTACCCAGAGTCATACAATGTTATTTACACCACAGAAGCATGAAAGAATAACTGTAACAGAGGCAGCCAATCTGACTAAGTCCAATAGTTTTATGAGCTGCAAAGGTGCACGTGGGGTGGAGGAGGTTGGAAACCTTAATGTGAAGAAGGAAGTTTTTTCTTATGGAATTGAGTTGAAATAAATGTGTATTTGGCTGCTGTGATCCCCCTAAATTTGTTGTAAACTGCTTTTATTACCATATTGACCTTATTGACCTGTAAGACCTGTTTCTGTAAGACTTTGTGTTTAGAATGAATGGGACATTTTACATCATTACAATGAACATGAATAGCTGACATTTTCCTTATAAGCTTGAAGATATTATTATGAAATAGGTGTAGCATTGCTCTAACTAAACTCTAGGCTTGGTTTAACATTAAATCTTAAAAAAAACATTGTTTTTCTACTTAAATTCTAATACTGCTTGTTTGTAAACCTCATGAAACCTAATCTTAAATATTATATTTCAGGGGGCATCAGTTTTTCAAGAACATGCCTTATTACTTTTTGAGTAAAAAAAAAAATATGTTTTGAATTGTTCGTAAATATGCAAATATCTATGTATGAGCTGTTTCACTACAAGTTGCGTTTAAAGGTGCTCTGCATAAATAGAAAGATTCTCATCTCCAGTATTGATTGCCAGTTAGTTTAAGTTGCTGACACAAAGCCCTGTTGGACAAATTATACACTCTCATGGGCAGTTAATCATGTCATATGATTTCCATTCACCATTCAAAAATATTAAAAGGCAACAAAGAAGGATAGTTCTTTATTAAAATGCATCTTATTATGTGTTCCACCAGAAAGAGTAACATATCATTAGGGATATTGTGATATGATGGCTTTTTAACTCATTATGGGCCAGGTTTCTTCATCCTAACCTTTCTTCAGAAGTCAGGGCAATGTCTGTGTGTTGGGTTTCTGATTTACTGGCACTCAGTCATAACCCCACAGATGGTAGCTTCGTACCACTGGCTCCTCAGGCAAGCACAGATACCAGTTTATGGGTAAATAATTTCTATCAGCATTTTTCCAAAAATCGAAGAATTGTTGTTAAAATGGGAAGGACTGTGCACCTGAGGCATCCAGAAGAGAGATTATCTCATAAGAAAGAGGCACAATCGATACAGAGCATGTATAAAATACAAAAGCAGCCTGTATTGTGTAAGAGAAGTTTCCCAGGCCCTTGAAGTGTGTAATGTGAAGGTTGGGTGTTAATGCCACCCACTCAGTGGAAATACCCAATTAGCCAAAACAGACTCAATTGAATGAAATGACTATAAATAACATCTTGGCAATGACACTGGGAAATACCTACTGTATAAGAATCTTGGGAGCACAGTATACTTAGCATTTTTTGGCAGGTAAATGTTGATACTAAGATTCTTCTTTTCCCCTATAGAAAATCCACTTATTTCATAGTAAATTAAGCAGTAATGCAGGGTGCCCAAAGTGTCCACCAGAAAAGAGCTCTAACAAGAGTTGAGTAAATTTATGTACACAAGTATGTACTGTATAAAGCACATTTGTTTGATGTAACTGAATTCACATACTGGATTATGTACACAGAACAAAACACCAACTGTTGGACTTTTTTTTAATAAATCTGCTTGGTTTCATATCCTGTGTGCTTTTCTTTCCTGGTACTGTACATATAGGAGTTTTTGTATCAACAAGTATTTTCAAGTATTGTCCTGAATTAATGGTAGTATGACAGTATATTAGGATTTCCTGTGTCATTACATGAAAGACTGATTGACGTTGCAAATCAGGACATGACAATATATTAAACCATATATATCAAAATGTAATGTCAAGTCACAACAAAAGGTTACAAAGTCAAATTTCAAAGTCTAAAAGACTGAGCTAAACTCTCTTCCACAGTTAATGACTTTGAGAGGGATTCTACACTGTAGATAAAGGAGACTGTAAAATTCACAGGTCTAAATTCCTAAAAAATATTTATATATTAGACATCATTTCTTTCATCTTTTATTAAGACTTTCATGGATGTCTAATTATGCTTTAGGTCTAAAATATACACTAATGCAGACACACCTAAGGGGCTTTACAGACTTTTTCTTGACACTGTGCTGTATATCGTCTTTAAAGAAACAGCAGTTTAATCCCCCATTTCCTTAATGAATGAGAAACAGCTCGTGTCTTTTAATTTAACACAAGATGTCCTGTTGGATGATCTTCC
The DNA here is from genome assembly GCF_055471065.1 of Atractosteus spatula. Taxonomy (NCBI): domain Eukaryota; kingdom Metazoa; phylum Chordata; class Actinopteri; order Semionotiformes; family Lepisosteidae; genus Atractosteus; species Atractosteus spatula. The sequence goes on along the minus strand of NC_142708.1, from coordinate 52,679,675 downwards.
CCCTCAAAGACAAACAGTTCTCCCGGCTGTGAAAACATTCACATATAGGTGATTCTAACTCATTTTCCTGGTGGGAACACTATGTGGGACAAAAACAATAAACTGCAGGCATCTGTGACCTTTACTGTGCTAAGTCAGCTTAGTAACAACTGTTTACGTTGATTTGGCAAATGTAGTGATTCCTGTACTCAACATTCGCAAAATATATCAACCTTTATTGTATATAGCAATTTATAATTTTATGCTTTTATTTACTGTACTAAGCATTAGTGAAATAAGCACTACATTGTCTATGTATCTTCTTAATTGGTGTTCAATTATCGGTTAATGGCATTTTTTCTAATATGATTATGTTGACGAGATTACAAACTGTGCTTTGTTTTATAAGCAGTCCAGTCTGGTGTTAAAGCATTACTATATATAGCAATTCAAATTTCTTCTGAATACATCAAGACTTCACTGTAAGAGGATTTTGATTGAGTCTTGACTACCCCAAAATGGAGTTTGTACCAACAGTTGGGGAGAAAAACAAATCCCACCTCACAGCAATCACCTGCTCTAAGGTTTAAATACAAGACTACAGTACCTTCCTAGAGACTATTGCTCAAGCACCCAAACAATCACATTGACAATGCAGCAACACCTTGGATTGTTTTATAAACTGACTGATGACCTTATTCCCAAGTAAAACACATACAATCCAAATCTTGCTCTTTAAACTTAATGCCACTAACATGGACACAATATCTTTCAGGGTTTGTCTGAAATTTGAAAATCTGTGCAGGTGTCTCCCTCCCATTTAGAATGAATTAATTTCACCATGAAAACTGCAGTCACTTAATCTGACATTTTATTTCAGCAATTTACTTTTGGCATTCTTGTCTTCAAAGGAGATAGTCCTCATAATCTTTTGACAATCCCCTTACAAGTTAATGAAAACATTTCCTGTTCAGTTGCATACTGTAAACCATATCCAAAAGATGCTGTTTTTCTATTATTCATTTTACTTTCTCAAATAAACATTCCTGACTCACAGTACTGTAATAATAATTTTACACTGGCTTTACATGAAATTGTCATTGAATATTTCCCTCTTTGCAAATGCTTTATAAGAAATGGAATTTCTTAATTGAAGTAGCTCAAGTAGGGAGCTGTGTCAACATGCGTAGGCTGCAAAGGAACAAGTAAAGGTTTATTCCATGCTGAAAAAAGAAGAAAGGAAACACAACGTTTCAGCTGTGGAGTCTTCAGGTGTGTGAGAGAGAGAAAAATGAGCAGCTGATAAAGCATGGGAGAACAAAAGCTGGGAGTGGAGAGGAGGCTGGAGCATGTGAGAAGCAGAGTTGACACTAAGGTGGTGTGAAGTCAAGAGAGGTGAAGAGTGGTGTGAAGTGAAAATCTTGTAAATGAATAGAGAGGATTAGAAGGAAACGAGTCTGTCATTGAGAGAAGTGAGAAGGTGTGATCCTAGCGAATAATTCTGGTTTCGTATGTCTTTCTGTAATAGGAGTTCTGAAACCCCTCTTTGAGAACGCAGACAGAGAGATCAGTATGATCAAGGCCGTTAGAGGTGAAATGGGAAACTATAGACTTAGAGAAATCTTTGATCCTCACAGCCCTGATGTTCCCTGGAACAGTCTCCTAGTCTCCTGTTTCATCAATGTAGATGGCTAGGCATTTCCTGAAAAAGATGCAGTAAATAAGGTGGCTGGAGGTACAAGATGTCATCTGAGTGATCCGGAATTGTCCAGAGGGGCCCTGAATGTGTGCGGTATTGGATATATATTTAGAGGTGAATTCTATAATTCTGTGATTTAGAATTCTGTTGCACAGGACAGTGTGGATGATTGCTGAGAGCTGTCAAGGGGGCTGTGAACAAGAAGGTTACACAGATTAGGTGGTCGGCAATATGAGATGATGGAGTGGGCAGAACAAAGGGTACCAGTGGAGGGATCATCCTGTAAAATGGGGAAGTTGTCATTAATGGTCCTGGTGTTAGAAAGTGTGTTAGGGTGGTAGGGAAGCACCAATGGAATGCGGTTGTGAGGTCCGGAGTTCCTAATTGAGCTGATGATCCAAGGGCTGTTTTTGGCTCCTACTTTCTTTCAATGTTTAATACAACACCTGTGTGAGAAATCATAATGGGAAAAAATTTTTTCTAAATATGGCGGTTTCTTGTTTTTGCTCATTTTCTAGTTCCGGGACATTTGTAATGAATTAATTTAGGTTTTGTTGAGGAATCAGCTGAAAAGCTATGTCCTTCAAACTCGCCCCTGTCTGCATTTCCTGAGCTAGCAGCACTCAATATAGTTCAGAATTAATTTTGTGTAAAACAGCAGTGTTTGAATAGTACTTAATCCATCAGAAAATGTCAGTAACTCAGAGGCTGTTACTGGATGAGGTCATTGGAACTAGAGTAACCAAAACAGAAGTACAGGTATAAATTAATCTAGTATTTGCTATGCAACAGCAGCATAAATTTACAATTAATTAATATGGACCATGGAAAAAGTAAAACTGTCCTATTAGTGGTTAAAATGCTAAGAAACAGCATTTTTGTTAAAGTTAAAAGGTCTTGAAATGCCTTCTAAACCTTTGCAGTTCATACACTGACACAAGCACTCTACCCAAATCTATTTGTTTGTTTCTGTGCAAGAAAAGTGAAATAATCTTCATTTTAAAATGTTGTCCAGTTGTATTAAAATTAAATATTTTAAATGTATTATAACACTTAAGTGATAGAATATCCAAAAATCAAAATCATTCGTTCAAGCACACATGATAAATATGCAATGAACAGAACATGACCAAAAGATTGGATGCATATTTTTTATATTATTATTTATTAAAACAAGAATTATTTATAATTATTGTTTCAAAACATGTGTGAAGAAAAAATGCTAGACTGAAAACATATTTTATACAGTAATACTCAAACTTGCTAACAAGAATAATTCTCTACTTTCTTGATGTTTATTAATTTTGGGGTTTGCTGAAATACAGTATGCTGTATGTTAAAAGGGCTGAATTGTGACTAGAATCTAGAATCTACAGTAAATAACTCTGTATGCGTATGTGAAAAACTGTTGCCACTGCAGAGCCTTCTTGCTTTCACACCTCAAAATTTGCTTCAGCAGGATCCTGAACACACTGCACATTTTCCTTCTTTTATTTTACTGATGAAAGAGCCCTTTATTGGTCTGGTTACAATGAGTGGTGCTTGAGAGTTTCAAATAATACAATCTGCGGTTGTAGTTAATATTAAGGAAACAACGATCTTGCCAGCTGTGTGCTAAACAAGATTCTTCAAATAATATGAGGGAGTGGCTGACACATGATTGCGAGTTTCAAATAGATGTGCCACTTGTTGACACTACTGTGCCTAGTGGAGTTTTAGGATTAGATTGACTTTGTTTTTCCCACACAGACAAGTACATATTCTACTGAGGACCAAGCTCCAAGCACCATGCTTGTTGATGTTCAGCTCTACTCTCTGGAGGTTAAATTATAATTAGCGACTCTGCCACCTGGGACAATATACTGTAAACACCAGCTTAAATGCTTTAAAAATTAGTCAGTATAGCTTTAACTATGTAATACTGTACTTGATGCATCATAGCATTTCATACTGTATATCTTATTTAGAAATGCTATAACGGTGGAATGAGATCATCAGATTAATTAGATAATGTTCTTTAAAGAAACAATCCCTGGTATTCTCAACAGAATAATTGATTGGTGTATGTATTATAGTTATTTTAATTCGAATTTTCCCAGAATTTTCAGGAGTTCTGGGCCCTGGGATCAATTCCTGGGAAATTATTTGTGTGGAGTTCTCCCCACATTCTCGTGGGTTTCCGATTTTCTCCCACAGTTCAAAGACATAGATTGATTGGCTCCTGGGAAAACTGGCTCTGGTGTGCATGTGTGCTTATTTACAGTATTTCCATGTCTGCCTTGCGATGGACAGGAATTCAATCAAATCCAGCATGCATCCTGCCTTGCTCCAATTGCATGCCTGGAAGTGGTTGGAAAATAGATGGATGGGATAGATTATTATTATTTATAAATGGAACTTTATCAGCATCTTGTCTGCTCAACTGGTCCCTGACTAGTCTTGCCATTGCTGTGCATTGAAGTGACTCATTCTGTCACTTCTCCTCATTCTCAGCCTTCGAAGATGTGAAGCACCGACAAAGCAAGAAACATAATGTAGTTCTTTTACAGAACTGTCTTCGCAGTAGTGACATTTCTTTCATGTTGCACATCTTTTTGAATTATACATTTTACAATAAAAAATGCCTTAGAACTTCACAAACTTTAACTGAATACTAAAGTCAAGAATATTTTAGACTTAGGGTAACTTTGTTATTAGATTATGGGTTCAATGTGCTTTAAGGGATGTCTATATAATAATTTAATATAATTATTTTTGCAGAGCTATCATCATTTATTGTATTTACAATTTGCTACTGTAAGTTATTAATTGAATAATCTATTTTCTGTCCTTTTTTCAAAGGGTTTCTCAAACTCTTACCCTACCCTATAACCCTACAATCATATTGTATGAACCCCAACTTTAATCCTTACTATCTTACTCTAAAAATAATAAAAATACACCTGACACCTCTTGGAACCGAAGTCTACACTTAACTCAAATCTTCACTCTATCTTACCACAGCTCCAATCAGCTCCAATGAAACCCACTCCTGCCTCCAAATACAAACTCTTGAACTTGCATTTCTAACATGAAAACCACCTCAGCCTGATTTGACTTCAGTCACAGTCTACCATAACCCAAAACCTACACTAACCTTTGTTTTAAACCTAACCACAAAAAAACACCTAGAGTTAAAGATCTAGCCTCTTTTAATTTTCCAACCCTCCAATTTTTCATCTCCTTTTCTTCACATACAATCCAAATAGACCACAAGGCCAGTGGCAAGAATGTACCAGACCCAGACGGGAAAGATGGTTCCCTGGTTAGGATCTAAACCATCAAGACCAAGCAAATAAGTGTCGAAATCAAGGCATACAAGGCATTATCCTCTGGCATATAAGGACCTTGGGATACACTCCAACCTCAAGACAACCTCAAGACATAACCCTTATGGCTATAGTGAGCCTCCAAAGTCTCAGGAAACCTAAGATACCTGTAAGTGAGATCTGCAGTGTCAAGGCAGCAGAGAGGCAAAAAGAAAAACTAGCAATCAGCTACCACATGAGTTATGTGGCACGGTCCAGCTTTACAGAAAATCAACACGGCAAATTCTTGGCACTCAAAAAAAATTGGCAGGTATGTATTTTGTTCCAGGTCTGAGAGTAAATTATGTTTCAAGGTTAAACCAAGGCTGTTTCAACTACTCGACACAGGTGTAGAGCATGCGTGACAGATTAACAGATTTCAGAAGCAGGGAAATGAATCAGTACAATGTCTGACAATACAGAAAATTATTGTCACCTCGCCGCTGGAAGAGGAATTCAAATGTACAGTATTTTAAACAGTACATCTGGTGCTCAGTAGGCTCCATAGGCTAACGCAGTGTCTTCACTTTGGGTAATCTATCATTGTTTATGTGCATGGGCACCACAATGACTGACTGAAAGATTAAAAAATAGGTCAACAAAGAATTTATACACATGGAGGAATGTGGATATGTTTATAGCAGTGCCTTGCAAAAGTATTTTCTGCTTCAGTTGACAATCCATTTTGTTGAATTACAAATTCAACCAACATAATTAAAAAATATTCTAGTTTTTTGCAGTTTTGTACTGACATTTAACCTCTTTCATCTAAAAAAGGCTTAGAATGAGCATTCAGGTTATGATTAAAAATATTCACTTTAAAATTATGTGCATTCATTTTTTATTCATATACAGTAGAATGTCATTGGAAGGGAGTGAGTGCTTTAGCAAGGCTCTGTATACATATTTATTTCACAGGAATTTCTAGCCATTGGAATTTTAAAAGTAGACCACACTTATATAATATTGAAAACAACAGCAATTGTGTTTTTCATTTTCCATAGGTATGATAATTTCCTTTCAGAGGTTTTATTGAGTTTTGTTAAGCTCCTTCATCATATCAGAACATACAGTGTTATACCTGACAGCAAATGATTTAAAAAGAATTGTCTGGAGGACAATTGCTTGTACAAAATCAATACCTAAAGAAAATCAGATTTCATTTGCATTATAAGGCATACTCTCTCATCCTAGCGTTAATCCCGCATCAGCAGGGTCCGCTTGTCGACACGCCCGTCTCCATTTGGTGGTTTGAACCAAATCTTTGAGCTGACGTTGCCATTAAATGCGACCAAGAATACTCCAACTGGTGCGTCGCTACACCTGCCGTTGGAGTGGGGGGGGTTGGAGAACAAAGTAATGTAGCCAATACATAGAGGGGGATTATTAGGAGGCATAGGAAATTTGGACAGGATGCCGGGGTTACACCCCTACTCTTTTCGAGAAACACCCTGGGATTTTTAATGATCACAGAGAGTCAGGACCTTGGTTTTACATCTCATCCGAAAGATGGCGCTTGTTTATAGTTTAGTGTCCGCCATCACTATACTGGGGCATTAGGACCCACATGGACTGCAGGGTGAGCCTCACTAACACCTCTTCCAGCAGGAACCTTAGTTTTTCCCAGGAGGTCTCCCAACCAGGTACTGACCAGGCTCATAGCTGCTTAGCTTCAGTGGGCTGCCAATTGTAAGTTGCAGGGTGACATAGCTGCTGGCTGCATTATAAGCCATACTGTTATTTTAAATTATACTTTACAGTATACGGTTTCAGTCTGAATGACTTTGTGAAGTTTATAACAGAAGTTAGGGAGGAAGGTTAGATCCTAAATGCACACTTCTGCACACTTATTTACTGTATACTGTATAAGTCTCACATTCCCCTCGCATCTCCCCATCTATACCCTTAAAGCAATCCTCGCAATAGTCAGGGAGAGTTTGAGCAGCCTATCCTCACAACTAGGCTGCCAAGTGAACATAATAAATGTAAAAAAAGGTATCTAAAGAAATAATGATCATAATAAAATAAGTATAACATTGACTCGAAAAATATAAGATAAGCAAATAAGAGAAGAATAAAGAAATACTGGGTTTACCCCATATTTGGTATAAATAATTGTATTTCTTATACTTTACAATGACTTCAGTAGTTTTACATACAGTATGATTTAAAGACACATAGAGCTGCTGTTGGGTTAACAATAAAACAGAAGTGCCCGAGCTAGGGTTAGGGTTAGGTTTTCCTCGCTAGACATTTTTTTAGATGCATTTGCTGTGCTTTATGAAGCATTTGAAATGCAGACAAATTGTTGATTTGTTGTTTCATTGAGAATGAAAATTGGCCTAAAATCAAGAATGGTGGTTAAAGATAAAGCAATGCCAGTCCTCACTCAGGAGCATTCTTCTATTTCATACTGGATGACAGGTTCAGTAGAACTTCATTTAGCCTTTTTGTTATGCAATAACCAGGAACAACCCAGTCTGAGATATCTGAGACTATTGACAAAGACGGTTAGGTTATCTCATTCTGCCTGAGTCCTGCTGAAGCTGAAATTCAAGAACAATAGTAAAGGGCATACTGCACCCTTGAAAAGGCCTGAAAAGTAAGCAAAGACTATAGCACCTAGACTGTTGCATTCTTATTTCATATCTATTGGACATTTGACAAAGCATTCCTGTCTGAATTGTGTTATGTAAGAGGATAAACTAAAGCACAATGTGTTTATTGAAACTGTTTCTGTATTTTATGGACTTAAGTCTCCTAAATTATATTAACAGCCATGATAATAATACAGCATATAAAAAAATTAACTCTTTATTCTACAAAAGCAGCTTAACCATGGGCGGACTGTCTTTCTGTTGGCATAATTATGGAGCAACAAGAAAAGTTTTAGGCAAGTATATTTATAGAAAAATAAAGTATCACATTTTGAATATTAAGTAATTGTTTTAGGCATAATTTTGACTAATTAATTATACACGACTGACTGTGTTACACTTAAGTGACTTTGACTGTCACATGAGAATTAAATCACCTCATTAGTGGAAGAATTGACTGGGCACAGGTGATGAGGTGATTCAACCTGCTGAATGTCAAGTCTGGGGAAAATCAAGAAAGAAAGAGCAAAGGAAGGAATCATTAAGCCCCAATTAACAAGAAACCAACACCTCTTTGCCATCAGTATATGGGAGCCACATCAGAGCTAGACTCGCAATCAGTGGAGTCAATTTCTTTCCACCAGTGTATCTGGTTTTAATGTAATTACCCTTATCTGCACCAGCAGGTGCGGCTAAGATGTGCTGAAGGTTTAGTTGTTGTGTACAACAGTCCAGTCCAAGTAAGGTATTCTTACCATGAGACCAATCTCACTACAAAACTGGTCTAAGAGACATAACTGGCTTCATCTCATCTTGAGAGTCTTCTGTCTTCTTTATCAATTTACTGTATAATGAAACCTAATGAAAGTCAGTTGCATTAGATTCCTCTTTTATAGCCTTTTATGAATGCCTGCACTTATTTTCTCTCCCAAAGTGTCCTCTTATGGCTTAAACTGACTGGGACATCACAAAGAGACAGCTGCTCCATAACAAAAACCTACTTGTCAGACCTGAGGCCCCTTAAACATCTATGGGATGAACTAAGATGATGTATGGCATCTAGGTCTCAGGGAGCAGTGAACAGACACATGCTTGTCAAGGTTATGTTATAGAAATAGGAAAGAATCCCACAAAACAGTATCTTCAACCTGGTGAAAAGAATGCATCAGCAATGTACGACTTACTGTATATTGATTGCAGTGGTGGCCACTCAAGCTGCTAGCCTGTGCCTTTCTCAGTAGACCCCCTTTTAATCAAACCTGTTGATCCATCCATCCATTTTCTAACTGCTTCATCTAATTAATAATTAAACTACTGCTAAAATCAGTTACACAAAAATTCCTTTATTCTTAATTAATTAAATAATTCTAACCACTTTATCCTATACAGGGTCATGGGGGAGCCAGAGCCTATCCCAGCAAGCAATGGGAACAAGGCTGGATACACAGTCCAGGGCACACAGAGACACAAAGACACACTCACACCAGGGCTAATTGTCCCAGAAGCCAATTAACCTACCAGTATGTTTTTGGACTGTGGGAGGAAACTGGTGCATTCAAAGGAAACCCACGAGAGTATAGGGACAACATAAAATCTCCACACAGATAACACCCCAGGTCTGGAATTGAGCCACAGCACTGTGAGGCAGCAATGCTAAACCCTGCACCACCAGGCTTCCCTTCTAACCTGTAGATAACAAATGCTAATCAGCATAATGCACTTACCTGTGTCATAGCTGTTCAATAAAAAGACAAGTGCATCAGCAATTACAAAGATTTCTAATATAATTTTATACATTTGTTGAAGATAAGTGAAATTTGTTACGATGCTCAGTTTGTATATGGCACCTTTGAAAATACTGTCTTTCTGACAATATCTGACATTTTTTAAGCATCTGAAAGATTCTGGACAAATAAATGATATTTTAAGTGTTTTTTAATTTTGTATTTAATGGCACTTCCTAACAGTAATATTACACTACTGCATGTTCTTTCAGCATTTCTTCAGGTGGTAAAATATGAAATCCATTAATATTTATTCTCATATTTTATTATCTGATTAGCAGTGTCTTTGGAATCATTTTTACTTGCTATGACACAGTATGTGTTACATAGTATGTTCATCTACATATTAAAATCAATATCAATATAAATAGTTAATATAGCATATATAGAAACAGCAGATGTTTATCTATGAGGATATATATACTAACCCTGGAAAATAAGAAAAAATAGCAATTCTTTTTCAAATTTCCCAAACCATTCTATACCAGCTCTTCTATTCAACTCTTTCTCCACATATACCATACAGTATACAGTATGTAAAACAAATTATCAAGGCACTTATATATAGCTTGAAGAATTTGTAAATGTAAAAGAATATTTCATTTTCTATGTATTCTTACACTTTCCATTAAATCATTTTTTTCTTTCATTATACATTCTTGACACCTCTCAATATACAGACTATAACCTTGAACTACACAACACAATATCTCCTTGTAATCCATTCAAGCCACCCTCATTCTGCAGGTGTAAGGATGTTCTATATGAGAAAGACCCACTGAAACAACATTGAGCTTTTAATAAGATGACTGGGTTTGAAATATATTAAAAGGTACTAACTGATATTCTTATATAAGGGCCCAATGTTCCTGTGCATAGAATGAAACAAATTAAACAGAGTATCTGAAGCCAAATGCACCTGCAGAGCAGTTTATGACTATTGGTTGAAATATGTCCTGACAATGAACAGCAGAGTACTGAACAAATATTTCTAAGCACTAAATTCCTTTCAGGCTGTTATGCTGTGAGACTGTTTCTGAACCAAGGACATGGGATATAGAAAATCCTAAGAGATAGTTCAGGAATCTCATTAGATTTTTTGCAGCTTCAGCTTGGCATTGTTAGATGTGGAATATTGCAGTACAATCTCCTAATGTTTCTTTTTAGTCTTTTTTATGTTTTGAAATACATCGATACTGAACTTGCGCCAGTGAGTTGCATCATGTCAGTGAAACAATTCAAAGTTTATTTTATTGCAGTTTCTCAGAACAGACTTTTAACTCCTACAGGAAGTATGTTCTAACTAGAATGAATCAGGGTTCTATTATTCAACCCACTAAGCAAATCAGAAACAAGGATGCTCAAGAACAATGTAGAAGCTGATGGAGCACATTGATGCAGTCGAAAATAGCAGCCTTAGAAAAAATCTCTGAAATATGTACGTTGAATACACTAATATACTAATTTCTTTATCATAATAAAACTGACTTACTCCACACCCTTAAATCATATAATTGTTGTAAATGTGGAGTTGCAAGTCACATGTAGGTAAACTCATTGTAATGGCAAAACTACCAAATCACTGCTGCTCAAGAAGGAAAAGTGGTGTACATACTGTTTTTATTATTTATTTTGATCTATTTTTATGATTGCTTTGCTATTTTTTATTGTTAAAACAAGTATAGAACACGAGGGAAACATTTTCTACATAACTATCGTTATCACCACAGTTATCGAGTTTTAATGTCTAAATTTCCATGTCAGCTTTTGAAATTCCGCCTAAAAACTCTTGTAATAGATCCTTTGTTGCTGATTGTAATTATAGAGTTCTGTGTTTGCATCTCCTACTTTCAAGCCTCCTGGGCATCATTAGTGCTCTTATCTAGCTAATTTGGCGGAATGAAAGGACAGCCCAAGAGCTTTGAGTTTAATGTTAAAAAAGATTTCTGATAACATAACTGCTGACATTATGAAAATGTTATGTTTTTTCATTAACTGCTGTTTGAGGACTTACTTGAGTTTCAGATTTTGTAAGTTTGTTTAAGTGTTGTGCTCCTTTTAATTTCAATCTAAACTGATGACATAGTTTTGCTGTTAAACAGAGGGTCTTGTAAAGTTTAGCTTTAGTTGTTATACAGCAGATAAAAAATGTCTAGCAAGTTGTTCACAATATAAAGACTCCTTATTAAGTTTTGTTCTGGTATTTTTCTCACCCTCAAAAGTACTGAGAATATGATTCCTTTAAGGCTTTCATATTTTTATTTTATGTATCACAATTCACCAAGTGCTACCCTCATCTTGTTTTCCTATAACTCTATGAAGAATGCCCTTCAGCTGAAAAACATGATAACATACCTTTATTTATTTGTCATAGGTCAGAAACAAGGCTTTTTATAGACAACCTTTGGAAACCATTATAACCTGTCTTGAAACACACACATTTCACAGGATACATTCATTTAATCTCCTACAATAGATCTGGACTAGTAAATATGATTGTCTACAAAGATTGTAGATGTTCCGATACTGTTATAGTAATATTTTACACAATTGGGTTCCCTTCTTTCTTTAAGACAAAACAAATGGTGAGTTATCTAAGGATTTTAACCTCATGCTTAAACCCTAAACAAAACTAAACACAATTTTTTCACCTCATGCCTTGTTAACCTGCCTCTGATTCTTGGAAATAACACGAAACATTTTATCCCTTAACAATCCATGTTATTTCGAGGCTTTCAGTTATTTTAAGTTATAATATGCAGAAAATCTTCTTTCTGCTTTCTAGAAGCAGGAGTGAACATCAGTATGACCAAAATACCTTGTTTATGTTATTAATGTTGGGGCCTCAATTCTAATTGTTATTGTGCCATGACCTGCCGATATCTATAGAGTGCAAGAATGGAATGTACTCAGAAAAAAAACATAATTAAAATACGGTCCATGGACAAATGCAGGTTACTAGGCGGTTAAAGAAATGACCTTGTGGTTTGCAGCTGTCTTTAGTCTCCCATCTTCAGTTACTACTTGACCTGCTACCTAGAATTGTTGCATTTAGTGTCTGTTGCAGGAACAAAAAGAAGAATTCACAAAAATTGGGTTTCAATCAAAGTTTCAATTATTCAATCAATCATTAAACATGCAATTAATTCATCTTTGACTCCATAAATACTTTGGAGAGGGACCACGTTTTTTATACATATGCCCCACATGAGGTTTACGAATATAAAGCTTTAGCTGAGAATCAACTAATAGTTAAGTTTGATTACAAAAGCTAGAAATCGCAAGGCTGGTTGAATTAATTTAAATGAATTGATAAATGAATCATCAGAATGATTGAAGGAGTATTTAGATTTTCTCCCACAATGTTATATTTATTATATCATATTATATTTAAATCAAAGGAATAGATCTAATTATGTAGTTTAGTTTTTGCCATAAGGTACCTGAAAACACAGATTGTGAATCCTATGTCAATACACCTAGTGTATACATGTTCTGTAAGTATTTCTAAACAAAACCCATTTGGTGAGTCAAAGGAGAATAGTCTTTTAAATGAAATGGTGATGATAATCATAGAATTCTTCCCTTTGTGTAATTTTCTAGGATTTTGGCTTCAGGTCTCTGTTTTTAAATCACTGGTTGCAAAACACATATGCAAACATCTATCCATGAGTCTTTTCTACTCATTTTTGTTATTTTTCAGAAATTCATTTACTTAATTCTCAATAAGAATGAAGGTTATCAATATGGCTTTTGGACAGTAACAAATATTTGTCACGGACGTCCAAAGGGACTAACCTTGGGGAGCAGGAGAGCGGAAAAAGACCCATATGCGTAGCGGCGAGACGGGAAAAAGGCCCGGGCTCATAGTGCAAAGAGTTCAGGAATGCCGTATAGAAACCTATGCCCTCAGGGAGCGGACGTGGGGCGCCCTGGTGCTAGGCGGGTCTCAGGACATCCGAACGTCAATGCTGAGCGAGGACAGAGTGCAAGACCCGGAAATATATAGCCCAAGGGAAAGAGAGGGACAGGAAGGACAGCAGACCAGAAACTAGGGACAGGACAGAGAAGGAGCGCCCTCTGGCTGCAGAGGGCGTGACAATATTTTGAGGCAAAACCCTTTGCAACATATCTGGGGTTTATTTTTTTATAACAATCTTCACTTGGATACTATACCAAAGGAGGGCTTGTAGATAAAATGAAAGCAATGTTTTGGTAACAAATCTTGAGGAGAGAACCAGAGGTCACATATGTGAGTTGAATAAGATACTGTCAAATGTAACCTTTGAAATATAGCAGTAGGAAATTTCTTGATAATGAAGAAAGTGGTATAGCAGTCTGAAAAATATCCTTCCTTTTTTCTTCACCACATGTCTGAGTGTGTTGATATAAGAGATGAATAGCTGTTCAACAGCGATACAAAAGTCCCCAACTTACTTGGGCAAACAGAGACACACATGTTGCTTTGTCTGCAGAGACAACTGTGAGTCAGGTTTGACTGGACAGCAGTGTTCTGTTGTGTGACTGGTGCTCCATGTGCTTGCTCCTGGTTTTCAGACACAGATAAAATACCAACTCATTATCGTTAAGCAAACAAAACCAATCATTCTTAAACCATTACTCATACAGCTTACTTTATTTTAAAGAAAGAAAAGAAATTTGATTTGTTAAATAAATACAAAATAATAGGAAAGGTTATATCCCATTCATTTCTTTCATCGACTTACGGATCTTTTCCAAGTGTGGGGTAGCTCCTGAAGTGAATTTCAAAGAATATTATTCATTTGCTTGAAATGATTACTTAAATAATATTTTGACTTCACTTTCACAGGTGGTTGATTGACAGGGTCGGAGTTGAGAGCAGACATTTTCACTACAGATCAGTCTTTGACTTCCAGTGAGCAACTGCTGGGACAGGGGCTCTTGCAGTTTCTAAATAAAAATAATTCCTTTATTACAAAATCCAGTCATTTGAGGACATCTGCTCAAACCTTACATGCAACATCAGAATACTGTTAAAATGAGAATATAAACCACACTACATAATGTAGCTGGAGTCAATTAACATTATTATTTTACACGTACCAGAATAATTAACTGTTTTTTTTGTCAGTTAATATTTTCTCTACTGTGCTGGTTGGACAATAGTTTTCATTTAGTGCAATATGAGTATCTGCTCAAGCATGATTCACTAATTATAACTATTGAAAAAATTAAGTGTAATGCTCTTTCTGCTGCCTTTGTGTGAACCACACAGGCAGCTTTGCTTAAATCATTTAACTGTGTTATCTGAATAATTTCAATTCATACCCTTGAAAAATTTCCCCTTGCAATGAAACCTACCCATATCTAAAGTGATTAATGATTTTTGAGAACAGTTTTAATTCCAGTGAATTGAAAAAAGTACAGTATGTGCTTTGTGTTAATTCTCCAAAGTTTTTGTAAGCTCAATATAATAGTCAATTTGCTTTTTTCTTCATTTTTATTGACAAGTTTCAAGATGTATTCCCTGACACGTGATTAAAGTAGCTCACAAAGTTAAGTTCATAATGAAATTTCAGTGGAAAGACAACCCCCAACTTTCAGCAATCACCTACTATACATACTATTATACTGTATATTGAACTTCAGACTGTTTCTAGAGGTATTTGCTCAAACGTCACATTACCAAACCTACTGCCATCACTGATGCATCATCCCTTTGGTTCAATTCCTTCTGTCTTGTACAGATGACATGCAGATCCCCTGCAGGCGGTGGCTCTTGAGTGACTGACTGTTTGTGCTACACTGCACTTCTGCTTACTCCCAGTAGAAGTCTTTCCAAACTTACTTTCTGGCACTCAAAATAAACAGTAGTCTAGGTTTTCTGATGCACAATTTGAAAGAAATCTGGTTTACGGACAGCAAATTACAGTGAAAAATGTGATTTGATTTAAATTTTTTTATTTATTTTGTTGTTAAGCAAAGATTGTGCCTAAATTTGTTTTCAAAATCCACAGTGTTTTGGCTTAGCCGAGAACAAAAAAGTCCACATTACTTCTAAACCAAAATTTTAAAAATACCGGCTAACTAAATAGACCCAAGTAATTCATGAAGAGGTAGCCTGATTGTACCAGCCCCAGGCATTGCTACAGCATTAAAGTAAATGTAGAATTTTAATGATGATAAAATTGTGGGGTTTCTAAATACTTAAAAGCATAAAATCTCATGAATTGAAACCTAAATTCTGAAAGTTATGATCATTAACCTTTATGTAACTGCCATGATTTTTTTGTTTTGAGGTTAATCGTTCTATAGAGTACTGATTCATTAAGTGAGTGAATAGATGTGCGTTGGGAATGTGAATTCCAGGAATGTGAGCTATTCTGTTAGAGACTCAGCTTTGATCTGAGCTGGAATTTGCTCGGACGCACCCAGTGATTTTCTCATTGGGGCAAAGTAATTGTAAAGAGGGCAAACTCAACAATAACATATGAAACACAATTGAAGGAGCTCATACTTTGCATTGTGCTTAACATCAGCCGATCCTTCATAATACACCTTTAAAGAGCATGTCATAATTTTTAATCCTTGCATACTTTAGCTGCATACATCACAGGATTTTGGTTTTGCAATTTCAAAAAAGTGTCTGAATCTTGGATATAACATGTAACATTTTATCCCTTAACGATGCTTTTTTTTCCACACGGCAAAAGGAAATTTTAATTTAAAAAATGTGTGCTGAGCTCTGTATTTTACTTAACATTTTAGTGAATAGTTTCAATGTTTTGAAGAGGTACTCTTCCACCCAGCAGTTGCATATCAAAAAGATAAGTACGGTGCTTAGCAATTTACATAACAATTTTTCAATAACAGTAAGTAATATATTAATTTAAAAATAAGTAGAATAAACTAATTATGAAGGTACAACTGGAAAACAACTTGATAACAACTTGATGTGGTATAGTTCTATTTAGGTAAACAACAGCTTACATGTTCAGCAAATTATGTACTGTAACTTATTGTTTATTATGCTACCAGTTTTTGCTTGAGGAGAATGAGTTCACTATACACATCCTGCTGTGCTCTTTCACAAGAAGTTGTTTTGTTGTGTATTTATCCCTTTTAAAACAATGCGCATACACAAGTTTTCATATTTGAAATTCGGATAGGCAAGACTTATGAATTATACTGGGACCGAATACAATTTTATTCAAAAAGTATGAAAATATCTCTTTAAATTTCTATAAAGCCAGTCTGTCTTTTGAAATGCACTTTATCGTTTTTCCCTGTTTCACTTTAGATTTGTGACCAGGTGGATGAGTCAGAAAAAAGGACATTTAAGTACAGATGAGCAATTTACAGAAATATGTCATGGTTCCATAACTTAAGGGGATGAGTCAGAAAAAAAGCCACAGAAAGACATACTGCTGCATTTCTTACATAAATCCTGTAATCTACAGTATATAAGTCACCATGTACACAAGTATACTGTGTCAATTTATGGGGGAGTTTTAACATTTGAGAGACAGAGGCAGACTTTTTACAATTATTTGTAAGGCAAGAACTAGACTAGAAAGTTAGAAAAAGCAGTGGGAAAACAAAATCAGTCTGCACCGTCAGTCAAATTATTTAAATGTAATCTGAGCTATAAAAACATACTTTTTTCAATATATGTGATACATGATAGTCACAGATGACATTATAGTGCTTTCTTCTCTTTTATAGTATACTGTATTGCAGTGCAAACACTTTGGGAAAGTCACCATTAATTGAGCAAATAAATATGACTTCACACAGGCCTTGCCAAGTAGTTGATTACAGGGTTCAAATACCTTGTGTGCAATCAGTAGTGCTTAGATCATTTTGCAACTCTTTTAGAATCATAACAATGGACAGACAAAAACAAAGAAGAGCTGGAAAATGAAATTGAAAGTACATGTAAACGTGCAGAGGCTTGACTAAAGTACCTAAACAATCCCTTTGGCATATTTTCAGATTCAAATTCTGTAATTATTTCCCATGGTTAGCTCAACTCCTTTGATCTTGTTAAAAGACTGCTTGAGGAAATGGTCTTCAAAGGACAACTGAGAATAATAAATACCGTCATTTGTTTTTATGTGTTTCACAAAAATATTGAGTTTTGGAAACATTGTTTTATAGCTTAGAACACTATCAATGCATGTTTCTCTCCGTTAGGTCAAATGGATTGATTTAATATGCTTTAAACTTTTAATTCAATCTAAAAGGCTCATGACTTACAACCTATACCAATAAGTGTTTTTTTAACACAAGTGATGTTTTTAAGTAACCTCCAACACAAACGAATCCTTTCGATACCTTTTACCTCCCACACTTTCTAAATTCTTTAGGTTCTCACTAGTGTAATGTAGAAAATTCTAATTCTAAAGGTTTTCATTAGTGTAGAGAATCTTAATTAACCATGACTCTGGCAGGAGGTGTAGAGAAGTTTAATGGCATTAACTATTTACTTGGGAGACAAGGATCAAACTATTTAAAGAACCTGAGAAAAGGTCTGAACTCACACAAATGCTCCTCTACTACTCTATTCAAAACCCCACCAGAAGTCTAAGTGTTAAGGCTTCTGGATTTTTTTTCCTTTCCAGAGCAATATTTACCTTCATCTCATTTTCCCTGGCCTCTCCTCCAGGAGCCTCGATGTCTTTTTTGCAGAGCTAGAGTTCTAGTGGGCCTGAAAGAGTGTCAAGCTCTTCTAATGGAGCACCACCATCCAGTTACTGTACGGGTTCACAGATAGACCTGATACACCAACTCTGACAATCGTTCTGTGTATGGGTGCTCCCAGGAGATAGGTAGATTTGGGCGCAGCTTCTTGTTCATCCTAGACTAGCACATCCATGCTTGATCATGTGGCACAATATTGCTTCCTGACCTCTCAGATCATATTTCTTCTGATATATTCCAGCAGAAATCAAATGCAAACCTTTACAAACCAATGTCCTCTCTCCTCCACCAGTGCTCTGCCAGATAGTCTGAGTCTGTAGCTTGCACAGTGGATCCCCACTACTGCACCACTGGTTGTTGGGGGTCTGGAGATCCTAGCCCAATATGAGGCCTTTTAGGATGCACATGGAAGGCTCCTGTTCAGCTGTTCTGGTAGGACAGGAGGGCCATGGGATGCTGGCAACCCCAGTCCTCTTAATAGCACACAGTCTTTGTGACAATCTAGGTGGCCATGGGCCATTTGAACCTCCCCATCAAATTCCTGCACAGGGAGGTCTGGGTCTTCCTTTACCCAATAGATGGCATAGCTTGTTTAAAGTTACACTTCTGACTGTCAGGAATCTCCATGGGTTCATCCAACCTAGCCTATGTTCTGTGCAGCAGGACATCAATCACTCATTAAGCAACACCAAAGCCTGTGGCCACTTTTCAAAATTGTCCATGGCCAGTAGGATGTGGTAATATCCTTCATACATGTGTGGTAAGGGACCCAGAACATCCATCTATCTAAGCCTACCCGTATGATAACTACAAGGTCACTGATAACTTCAAGGAAGTGATCTTCAAACAGTTCCCTGTTGTACTCCACAAATTCCAACAACCCAATTTGAGCATTCACCCCTTATCAGTAGTTTGTTTTCTATTAACCAGTACAAACTTCAAACTCATGATTGACTGTTGCAAGGCTTGCAGTTTGTTTTTAATAAATGCAAGTTGGAGATTGTGCATTAAAAATTTATCATGGTGGAGGCAGACCGCTAACACAAGTTAAAAATAGATTTTAATCTAGAGATGGCAGGTGTTCTCATATTTTTCTAGTCATATATTTCTTTTTTGCTTTGAATCTATGCTCATAAATAAGTAGTTTTGTAAAACTCTCACCTTTACCTACAGTGAAAAGAATTTTTCCATTGCTCTCTTTCATGTTTTGTTCATGCTACATCAGGCCCACTCACACTGTCAGGTATCTGTGGAAGCTCTTCTTTCCCTCTAGCAACGCATTCAAGGACTTGCAGAAAGACATCCCCCTTCACCAAATCTTTAGAAGTCAGGACATTTTATTACACTCCTTTGCAAAAATACAAGTTGTAGGAAAATAGAATTTCTTCCTTTGTCAACTGCACTTTAAAATGTTCACACTGCCCACACACTACTGCAGCCTGTGTGCTGCTTTGAACGTTTCAAAATGTATAATCCTACTTTTGTATCTAGCCATCCAAAAAGTGTTTACAATAATGGAATAGGAATGAAAATTGTGTGCCAGAGTATTTTTCTCAACAGTCAGCTGCTAAAGTGATTTCAGTTTTTTTGTTCTTAACAAATTCTAAAAAAACAACATTCTTTGTCTACCAGGATGAATTTATGATTGACAAACAAGTGGTGACTTAATTGTTGCTCATGAAATGTAAATACCCTGCTTACAGCAAATGGCAATGCATTCATCATTCAAAGCCAAGTCATATGCTTCCTTGATTTAAGGATTTTGTTTTATCATTTGGCAGCAATACACTACAGCCTTGTTTTTTAACAGCTGTTGGTGAGCTGCCTAAACATCGTATAGCACTGTTCCACAATTCAACCTGTAAAACGGGGGCTCCACATTAGCTAAAAAATCTTATACACAAGGTAATGAAAAACATTTTTGGAGACACTTTATTGAAGCTGAAATGAGATTTGGTATTTTAACACTTGAACACTTCCACCTGCTTAAAATATGGCCAAAACCTGTAGCAGAATGATACCCATAAATAAGAGATAATGAGCCATTTGAAGTAAGAATACAGAAAACATGAAAATAATTGATCAACAAATGGCCTTGAAATTTTGTGCAGTGTGTTTTTATAGATGTTACAATTTATTTGACCCCTGCACAAGAACTGCTTCTCAATCTGAAATACAACTGACTACAGTACAATGCATCAGCCCCCTTAGCTGGGAATCAGGAATGAAACACTTGTCTTTTGAAGGCAAACACTGCAGTTCTGGAATATCCTCAATGAGAGTTGGCATCTGATAATATGAGGAATTGCTTCACAAGTGCCTTTTAATTGTTTAACCTGACAAGGTCGTTTTTGTGGCTGATTACAGTCCAAAGTATTGCTCAGTATACTGAATTTTACATACTGACCAATACATTTGGTTTAGGCTGTATATTTTACACTTGAAAATGTGATACGTTTTTAGAATTCACACAGCTGTTCTTCAGCAGTCATGACTGAGAATAACTTTCCATTTAATATCAAGTTATTTAGAAAGATTTAGTCAGAGTTCTCATGTAAAAAAAATAGTCTAGCAAACTGAGCCAACACCTACTCTCTAATTTTGGCTTAAAATCTACTCAGCCCACTGAGGCTTGACTCAGTACAATCAGTTTATCATCACCAGGCAAGTTCTCTTTTTCTGATAAGAAATAAAATGAAGCCCCTGTAGCCAACACATGATAATGAATGCAAGTTATATTAAAATAAAAGAACCATCTCTTAGACAGAGTGTCAATGCTGTGACA
Source organism: Atractosteus spatula (assembly GCF_055471065.1). Taxonomy (NCBI): domain Eukaryota; kingdom Metazoa; phylum Chordata; class Actinopteri; order Semionotiformes; family Lepisosteidae; genus Atractosteus; species Atractosteus spatula. The sequence goes on along the minus strand of NC_142708.1, from coordinate 52,658,799 downwards.
TGGTTAATCTTTTTTATACAGAGTAGGCGCTGTATGAGGTTAGATTATTTTCAGTAAAAATGCCCCATTTCAGAAAACCTGGCTTTTTACTTAATCTTTATTTTTTAGTAAAAACATTACATTTTAAGATTATCCTCAAACAGCCAAATGTTTCAACAGTTCACAGTTGTAGAATGGCACAAGTCCATGACATTCAAAACACTCATTAGAACTTACAGGAATGGAGCTATATAGTTATTCCAAGGTGTAGTATGTCACATTTTCCCTTATAAGATGAATTATAAACTTCTGTTTTTATTGTGGGTGGCGTAGCACTGTTGTCTCTCAGCATGGAGGTCCTGGGTTCAATTACTGGGGTGCCATCTGTGTGAACATACTTATAGGTTAACTGGCTTCTGGGAATATTGGCCTTAGGTATAAATGTGTGCGGCTGTGTTTGTGTCCATCTGCACTGCAATGGGCTGGTGTCCCACCCAGGGTGTTCCCTCCTTTGCGCTCATAGCTTGCTGTGATAGGCTCTGGATCGCTTGTGACCCTGAATTGGAAGAAGTGGATGGATAGATTTCAGTAGTTTGGTCAGATCCCAATAAGTGGGATATAGAGACAAAATGTATTGTAAGTTCTAGTCATGGTCGGCATTCCTCCCCTAGTGGGCTCTCTAATTGGCTAGCCTTCGGACTTTATTATTATCTGGTGTGTCTTGTTTTCGTGCTGTTATTTAACACTGAGCCTTGGGTGTTTCGGGGCTCAGCATTTGGAAGATGGACACCCGGAAGCACGTCTATCAGCTGGTCCAGGAGTGGCCCAACGGCACAGGCTTCAACCCAGCGTCCTGACCACTGAGTCCGGGACTCGGCGTCCCCAGTCCCCTTCCTGTTTCGTGTCTTCGTGTCTGTGTCCTGCTTCCCCCCTTCCAGGGATTTTATCCTGTGTTTGTCTCAGACAGATTACCTGACTTTTTGGATCTTGGACTACCCCCTGACCTGTCTGGACTTGGATGCCTAAGGCTGCTTTCCCCTGTGCACCAGATCACGAACTGTAACGTCCCACTGCCTTTACAATAAATCCTGTGTGTCTTCCCTGAACCCTGTCTGTGGTCCTGTTTCCGGATTTGCCGCCTCGCATAGGGTCTAAACACCACCCTCCATGGAAGGCAGACCTGGCTCCTGTAACAGTTCTATGGCATAGCTTTCTTATCTGAGGGAATGGCAGCCTTACAGTAAGGATGAGGAATGAGCTAGGGAGCTGCTGCAAAGGTGAAATGGGGTGGTGGAAGGGGTGTGAGAGAGATACATAAAGAAGTGGTGAGATATACTGTAAAATGTGTATTTACTGTATATATAGGAGGCCAGAAGAAAGAGAGATTAGGATCTGACCTATCTTCTGAATTTCTAAAACAATAAGTATTATTATTTAACAAAAAATATTATTTTCATAAATATTTTGAAATTGTTGTATGTAAAAAACGCATACACCAATCATAAATAAAAGCTTCATTAAAACTTCAGGAGCAGGCTGAAAGTGTTGCAATAGGAGATTATTCAAAATAACCCATTATTTTGGCAAATAAACATTTTTTAAATATATATATATATAATTGCAGTATTGAGAAAGCTATAACTAGGAAAAGAATAAGCTCCTAGAAAAACTTTGTACTATTGTGCAAAAAAGACATGAGCCCACACTGTGCATAAGTAAACAGACACTGTTAAAAAAACAACTATTTATTGTAGAACCATGCATGACAGTATGAGATTTGGATAGGACAAATACGTTGCAATAAGAAACAATTTTCCGATTTACAGTTTTTCTCATTTCTAACCCGCATGACCCCACTGCCCAAGTGTCCATCTGCACAAACCTTTATTGCAGTGCTGTGGGTGAAGTTTCCTGACCGACTACTCATATATACAGTATAGTAGTACTGTATGTCCTTACTGAAATGGCATAAATGTCAGTTAGTCTCTGTTCACCACTGAAACCTGAACCAGGCACAAGTGGAAACTACACTGAAGTGCATTTAAAACTGAGAACATGAGGCATTTCTTTACCAAAAGGTTTGTGGAAACACAGCATGGAACAAGCTATCCAGCCATGTGGTTCAAGCCAACGACTTGGCTTTTTTTAAAGAAAAAATCAGCAATCAGTTATCAATTAACAAAAGGGCTTAGCCCTCTAACCATTCTTGTGTTCACTTTTGTTTTACTTATATGGCATTTATTTAGCTTGTAAAACAAAATTAATATAAAGATCTACCATTCTGATTACTGTTGATTAACTGTATATGTAATAAGCAAGAAAACCAGAAAAGGTTGTGGAAACAGCATTGAAAGCTGTAATAGAAGCTTGGAGTAATACATACGCTTTAGTTTGCCAGAGGGTCATGAGTTTCCCACAACAGTATTTCTAAGGACCTGGTGAAAGGTGGGGGAAAGGCAGATTTATGGCAATGTAAAACTGAACAAACCTCCATGTTTCAAAGCAGTTGTTAGTGATTTCTTTTTTCATTTTTTTTAGTTTGCAGCACAAGGTCATGTTAAACGAATTGAGACAATTTGGTTAAATACAATGTACAGTAGATCAGTATTTTAGTTATTGGCATCAGCATTAGTCTTCTTATCGCTAAATTGATTTATTTTCAGCAGCTGGTTAGAACATTTCAGATCCACATTCTTTGAGACGACGACTTAACAGCATGTAGACACATGAACTTCATTAAAGTTCAACATTGGTTTTTGTTAAAAACAGTCAATCTCACAATTAATTTGCAGGTGACCAGGGTTTAATAACACCACAGAATGATTTTGAACCTTAGGATTCCACAAATATCCATTTACTCCTATTTAAAACTAACAGTATAGAGCTTTTGACCACAAAAATCTTTACAGTGCAAATATTATGTAGACCTAAAATTACACAGTGGGACAGATAATTAAGTTTCAATATCAACATGCAACATCAAACCTAAATTTGAAGTTAAAATACTTACATTTAAACAAAATAATAACCAAAGACTTTTTCTGAAGGTAATTATTATATCCTGTATAATAAATTAATGCAAGTTATCCATACAGCTCACCTCAGACAAACATGTACATTCACTATAAGTGTTGTATTATTTCATTGCTGAATTGTTTCACAGGTAAAAGTGCCTCAAACATCTCAATTAGTCTGAATTACAGAGTTATTGTGCATTGATGTCCTGGCTAAATTCTACTTTGAGTGTGCAAAATTAAAGATTTTTGCAATTCTGTTCGATTCTTGAAATAATTTCTGTTTTGTACCTGATTTGTTGTGTAGTGTATAGTAGCTTCAGGCACATAAAGGTTACCTTGAGTCACAGAGGTCGGTTTTGCTCTAGGACTCAAGAGTTATGAGGCAGCAACTCTACCCATCAAGTGTCACAAACTTCCTTATTTACTAGGAATAAAGAGGGATGCTGCAAAGTTAAGGGAGAGGTGCTGGAAAAAATTTGCACAGAGTTGAGGGAAGCCAGCGAGTATTTGTATATTGGAGAGCAGAAACAAAAGATTAGAATTTGACCTCCTCCCAAATTTCTGGTGAATGACACCTGATATTCCTGATGAAAACTTAAGGGGATAGAAACTATATCACATCCTACCACATCCCATAGTAGACTACCTATATAACTTTTCCCATATTTTGTCAAATTAGGTAGGCAGAAGTGGGCAAGATTAGGGTTTTGACTTTCATATTAAAGATTTTTGTCTAAAAATTAAATACAACAATTCTGGTTTCCCCCCACGGTCCAAAGACATTTTGGTACTGTAGGTTAATTGGCTTCTGAGAACATTGGCCCTGGTGCAAGTGAGTGGGTGTCTATGTCTGTGTCTGCCTGGCATCCCATCCAAGATGCATCCTGCCTTGTGCTCATTACTTGCAGGGATAAGCTCGGGCTCTCCTGTGACCCTGTATTGGACAAAGAGGTCAGACAATGTGCAGTGTGTTAATGTAATGATGCTATGTTTGGAAGGGAAGATAAGGAAAGAAGCATATTGATCCTCTGGTTGAACTGTTGACAAACTTTAAGCACACTAAACATATTTGTGTTAACAAACATGCATAATGCCAAGTCTTTCTGTGAAAAAAAAAGTCCAGGAAAAGCAGAATCTGGAAGCAGAGAAAACTGCAAAAATTTTACAGTCTGACACAGAATAAATAATTTAAATAACAATACATGTAAACAAGAATGTAGAGTGTGAAAGTTATAATACATACTGTACTGAGTATAAATATGCTGTACAGTCAGAGGAAAAGCAGGAGAGCAACAAGCTGGTCTGATGACAATTTGTAAATAAATATGGAGAGCTTTATGACACTAATAACATTAGTGTAATAGGTAAACACAACACACTATGATTACAATATCACGAGTAATATTGCTTTTGTGTTCTGCTTGGTACTTGTCGCCTGTGCTGTTTACTGCCTGAAATCTTTTCATGCGTCTTCTTTATGGCTCAGTAGTGAGATAACAGGCTCACCTTGCCCTGTTTAAAGAATTGGGAATCAGGCTGTTGGAGATTGCAGGATGTCCTTGCCAGCATTGTGCCCGAGCATGGGATAATGAAAATCAGATATCAATTCAACTCTTTAGCTCATTGATTAGTCAGACCTGCACCTATACGTACTTCAACATGTTGTATGATACAACACACTGTGTCAGTTTCAATTTAATCAAGGAAGATGCTGTAATTTATTTGAAAGAAAACTATAATGTTGTAGTTGTAGTAGTATGTAGTAAAGGGTTGCTTTTGGTCAGAACAACCACTCCCCAAAATGGCAACAGCAGCGTAAAAGAACAACATAGCATGTTTCTACTAAGGCAAGACAATACTTGATTAGAAGACTGAGAGACAGATTGATGCCAGCAAAAACTGTCAAATTTGTTTTTTAGATAGTTAAGACATTTTTGAGTCGGTCTTTAATTTTAATTCCCACAGAATTTCTTTAGGTAGTTTCAAAACAAAGGACAGATTCTTAACACATCATAGGCACTTCTCTTGGGTACACAGAAGTATATAAAAACTATATGCATATTTTATATATAAAAGTATATGTGCTATATAAAAAAGAAGTATACATAACTTTGATGTTTACAGAAGTATATAAAATGCCTTTACCAAGCTGTGTGATATTAACAAAATTCATATAGTTTCAATTTTTATGGTGGTAGTGTTGGTGGAGTGTAATTTCGAATTTTAAATTGCAATGAGGATACATTATATAAATGTTCCCTTTCCAAAACCATTTTAATAAATAGCCTTATGCTGCCCTTGAACAGGGACTCAGTGTGAAAAATGTTCAATCCCTGAATTAGCTTTTTCTCCCAGGGGACTGCTGCGTGTAAGCAGTTGCAAACTAAACATTGATTTTCCTTAATCCCAAGTTAAATGGATATAGAAGAAGACATGTTTTGATTAGAGGAGGAGGGGGGTGATGCATTCCTTGAAGCAGCTGGTACTGACATCAACATACAGTAAGACCCTTATAAAACTTTCCATACATTTGCTCAGAAGATGGTATTTTCTGTGCTGGAAAGCCTTAATTTAGCAAATGTTCTACTTCGTGTACAAGGACCAAAATAAAGGGATTGAAAGTGAATGGAGCATCAGCATCTGCAAAATTTGTTTTAATGAAACCATATTTGTGACTAAATATGTAGTAATTGAGTGCTCTGGTTAAATTGTGTACCAATGCATGAGAGGTAGACAAATCTGGTATTTCACAAGAACTGGGAGTACCCCACTTTGTGCCAGTTCTGGGATCCCCAGAATTGGACTAAGCGATTAGAAAATGTATGGATGGTTTCTCCACCCATCCATCCACTATCAGTAAACCTTAGTAAGGCAAGGGTTGAGTGCAAGGCTGGTCTGAGACCACATGACTGCTCTTGTCCTGGATGGAATGTCATTGCAGGGTCACAGAAGTTGAAATACTTAACTAGTATGTCTTTTGGTGATGTGGGGAGCCCAGAACCATTAGAGAAAACTAACATGAATGAGAACAAGTAAACTCCACTCAATATGTATCCCAATTTCAATTAAACCCACACCCCAAAAATGGTGGAGCAGCAATGCTAACTGCTGTGGTTTTGTGGTGACCCACAACACTGGGGTACCTAGTTATCAATACGTGAAAAATAAAACCAATGTTTAAAATTATTCTTTATAATGTGACAAAACCATAGTTATCAGGATTTTATGTTCATGATTGACTACTTTATATATAGAATGTATATATATTATGAAACCTTAAGTTCTGTAACTTGGATTTTCCTACAATTAAGAATTTAGAAAGCCAGTTAAGTTCATTAAGAATTTTCAAACGCAAAAGTATTTTAAAATATAATCAAAATGAAATGAAAAGAGCATACATACAGAAATGTCCCTGACCTCTAATAAAAGTAGCATCTTGGTAAAACCAGTATAAAACATATTTGTGCAGAATCTCTGCAGCTCAAAATGTATCTATCACTTACAGTACGTACTGTAGCATACTGCTTCCTTGTTTTTTTCTCAGACTTTCAGGAAAGAGATTAAATGCTTTGTACTGTACATAGTGTTGCTCAAGGTGATGAGATTCATTTACGATTTTAGAGAAACATTTCACAGCCTATTTGGAAATAGAGTAAATAAAATTATATTTGTGGCAGCAAATTGTGACTCTGATTTATACAAAACAGCAATGAAATAATTGTAATAAATAAATTGTAATTGTAAGAATAAAGAGCAAGGTTGATGCAGATTAAAGAACACACCATCCAGCATTTATTTCAAACAGTAAAATGGGGCACACACTTCTCATACAGTAATTTTCAAAACTTTTTTTCTGTTGTTGGTGACTCATGTACAGTACATGCAGTGCCAAGTGTGATAGCAGTGTAATTGTTCAAGATAAAAAAAAAACAACTTGAGTTACTATTGGTATCATAAACACAATAATCGAGACCTGTACGAGAGAGAACCTCCTTATCAGTTGCATAACCTCAGTAATTCCAATAGCAATTATGCTGGTGTGCATGGGATATTTTGAGTGAGTGAACTCCTAACCATGGAACACCATTCGTGATGTCAAGACTTATGAAATTCAAAACACTTTTTACAGTAATTTTTAAAACAGGATGATTTTAAGAATATGGCAAAAAAAAATTCATTAGAATTCCAGAAATTTATTTTTCATTTTTTTTATTTGATAATTACTGAGGATCTAAGTAACAATAATAACAAGTTCATTTATAAGTCATGTTGCATAACGTGAATTTTAATGGCATCTTGAGAATTTTCTTTTAATGAAAGATCTTGTTTTCTTATTGGGGAATCTGAATTAATAACTGCTTCCAAATGAACAAACTCACCAGGCAGGGTGAGCTGCCATTTGCCATTTGTTTATTATACATTTTGAGGTCTACACAGGGAAGCAACTGCATGTCAGAAATATTGATCCTGAGTTACTGTTTATTTTTCCAGATTGTGAGAAAATTCTGAACTAACGTCCTTCCCATAACCTTGGCTCATTTGTGTATTTATTTTATGTTGTAGTATTTCTGTGAAGCATCCAGTTAGGTTATGAAAAACACCTTAGAAGTGTTGACACCAGTAGCAGATATTTACATAGAAGTTAACTCTGCTATTATGTTTGTATTTTTTTCTTACCTTTCTATGTGAAAAGCTACTTTTGATCCAATTTGTGTTTCACTAGCAAGAAAGCAGCTGAAAAATTCATTAAAGGAATAAGATCAGATCTACTGTGGACACAGATTATTAATTTTTCAACCCTACACAGACGTGTAATTTCAACAGGAAATCTTCAAAATAAAGTATAAAACTACAGTACAAGATTCTGAAAGTCCAGTAAACAAAAAAAATACTGTTCCACCTGAAGTATATGTATTTAAACAGAAAGCTCAGTGAAGACTTTAAATGTTTACTTTTTTGTGGGAAACAAACTTTAATGCAATATAAAAAATACTGTATGTTCTTGCAAATGCATAAAGCGTACATTGATGTCGAGCTGAAAAACAGAAAACATTTTGATAACAAGTAAATTGTCCATTAGTACTCTTTCCTAGCAACATATTAGTTTCAGCTCCATAGTAAGCATGTCTTTTTATTTATCTGAGGTAAGTTGTTTTTGAAATCATTAATCAGAGGTGTTAAAAGAAGGAAGTGACTTATAATGAAAGTAAAGCTGATGGCAAGATTTTTTTTGAAGCCAGATTTTTAGGGTTTCTTCGTGGTGAGGAAAAGTTGAAGAACAGTGTGTCTTTTTAAAGAAAAGTTATGAGAAATGCTTGTGTCAATGTTTATTCACTCCCACGCATGGTGTTTCTGAGCCAAAACAAGGTTGCTCTCTTTTTCAGTTAAGCATATACTGTACAGTAGGTGGGCGAGAAAGAGTGGAAAAGAGCTGTGCTTTACTCAGGAAGGTTGGTATGAATGACATACCTTGCCAGGGAATGTGTAATGTCACACAGCTGTGGTTTTATGAAACAGAGACACACCTCTAGATCAAAACCAGATGCTTAAACATAGCGTTTGTGGATTTCTTTCCAGAAATTGAAAAAAACAAATAACCTGTCTTTCTTGGCAATAATATCTGAGAAATATTATCTTTGAGTTGATCTTCTGCACATGTACGCATTCATAACGATGCATGCAAGCACTCTAATACACACATCAAACTTTGAGGGCTTGATGGAATAAATATTTAAGAGTCTATCTTACTATATTTGTAATATGTCTTAGGTATATTCGTGAAAGGTAGGTACTGTTGGAAGGTTTTAAGGTTTTATGTAGAATTTAGTAAAGTATTACCACAGAAAAAACATATTTTTGAATTATGTGTAATGGGCAACTACTGTACAAGGAAAGATAATTTCAAACATATCCTCCTGTGTGAAAAACGCATAACATCTTAATTCAGACCAAAAAATATATAGCTTTTGATTCATTTATGTTTCAGAGTCAGAATTATATAAAGACACAAAATGATCTTTTCTCCAGCAGATATACTGTACGTACTGTATATTTAAAAGTTATGTTTCTTTTGTTTTGTTTGTGATATAAAATGGGATATCACTGAAACATAAAAAAACATATAAAAATCCTTTGATACCCTATTATGAGACATTGACCTCTGTCTGCTGGCAGATCATCCACTATGGTGTGGCAATTAGGCCGTGCTTATGATCTGCTATTGATTTTAACATCCTTCATGTAGGCCCTCATATTGGTCAAAATGTCTGCAGGAAGGGCTTTCCTTTAGGGAAGAACCTTTGAAGAACATTGTTTATGGAGCCAGTTAGATTCACCACTTACAGCTTAAACCTCTAAAGAGGCTTGTTTTCAGAAGGACTGTTAAATACAATTGCATTCTCTAGAGCCAGCTAATACAGAGACAAGGGGTAAGGGTGTGGTTCTTCAAAACAGTTTTATGAAAACATGATGCAAAACTCTACTTTCTTATTTGTTTGGAACAACACAGTACAATTTATAATTACGGTAAGTACTTTGGGAATTATTGTTATGTAATTTATCAACAGCACAAAATAAAAAAAAATACATTACTAGAAAGAATGGGGAAAACCACCCATTTAAGTTGGTTAAAACTACATAAAACGATTGTTGTCGTGACCTGGTGCAGATTTCAAATGCACCCTTTCTTGAACTGGGCTACTTTGTCACACTGCGGCCCTGTTTTTAATTCCTGGGGTGCTATTTGTGTGGAGTTTGCATGGTCTCCCTTGTTCATCCCAGTTTCCTCCTGTTGCTTCAGTTTCATCATGCAGTGCCTGGTGGTGTGAGTGTGTACAAGTCTGCGTGTGTCCTGCAATAGACTGGAATCCCCTTGGCTCTGGCTCCTCTGAAACCCTGTACTGGATGAAGTGGTTAGAAAATGGATTGATGGACTTCCTTGTACTGTACAAGGAAGACCATGTGTCTGTAAAAGGGAAGGAACTCCCAAGGCTTTGAAATATGAGGCAACTGCTGTTTAAAAGGTTAGCAGGAATGATAATAACCCAGCCTGTCATCCCTCTTTAAAATATTCCTTCTGCTGTAATCGAGCTAGAAACATTTTATTGAACTAGTAATAACTGTCAGACTACATAAGCCTCCTTCCGGGTCTTTGAAAGTTTTCTCCCTTAGGTCAACTTTAACAAGGGTGTCTGAGTGGATATGTTGGTTCATTTGTTGTACATTAGGTTGTAAGTAGGTTCAGTGCCAGACTTAAAAAAACATTCTGTGACTGTAAATGGCTGACGTTCCTCTTTATAAAGTGAGAAGAGTTTAAACTGTTAGCTAATATAACTCATATTCTGAAATGACTGATGTACAAAATTAGAAAATATCATAAATAAATTAGATTAAATTTAATTCATTAACTGCTATTAATGTGTCCATAACTGTCAAAAAAGGGTATATACCTGTACAGTAAATAAATGATTACAGTAACAAAAAAGCCGTTGTTTTTGTTCCTGAAAAATGATTTTTTAATGTTTTAAAACAATTGCTCCTCTTCATGTTATAATACCCTTTACAGCTTTTTTTTGCAATAAATTTCATTTTCATGCTTGCTCATGTGATGTTTAATTTAGTGAAGGAGAGATACTGTATGTTCGGACAGCTTGCTATAATTAATTTTTTGGTAAAAAGCTACTGTACTACTAGTTCTCAAGTACAAAAAATACAATTATTTGATTTGTTGTCAACAGTTATTTGAAAAGACACGAGGTACTATTAAAGTGGAATTCTTTTACTTTTGTGTAAATGTTTTTTCATTAATTTTAAAAGTTACACATTCAAAGTAGTTACTCATTCCATAAGTTGTTATGAGAGATTTAATATTGTAATAAATAGATTCAAGATTTCTTAATTTGCCATATTCAACAAGTGTATTGGAATGCTTATTCGTTCAGCTGTACCCAGTAACATTAGAGGAAAAAAAAATAGGCAAAAATGACAAACAGGCATGGACAATAAAATTAGATAATAGACATAATACAGGACATAGTGCATTACAGCACAAAGTTTAACTGTACATCAACACTCCATAAAAAACCTGTTGGGTGTTGATTTCTTTATAAAAATGGCTATATTAATAACTGGCCTGTTGTTACATATGCAATAAAAAAGTGACATTATAAAACTTATGAATACATGGAAAGGTTTAGGCATCACTGTCTGTTTTCTCACTAGTGTTTTATGTATGCAAATACACTTTGTGTCCAAATTCATGCTGTCACCATGTGCGTACAATTGCGTGGGTGTATGTCAGTGAGATACTCCAGGACTCTGAGGCCCAGATGTAGGAGCAGTGAGACCTAGCGATCATTATCGTGCACTTCCTGGTGGGTGGGCGGTCCAGTCCCTTTGATACTCTACCCCTAATTGGAGAGGAAGTGATTTTTCTTGGCACTTCCACTGCAAGATAACTGCTTGAGTGAATACATCTGTCAGCCAGCGCTGTTGCAGTTACATCCCTAGAAAGTGTTTCCCCCTTCCATTTACGACCAAGATAAATTCAGACTCCAAAAAATGATAGTTAACTAAAGACCTAATATTTTACAAAACAGGCTTAAAACCAGTTAGAAGAGGTACCTTACGTAAGCCCTTGTTTTAACTATCCGATTTGTTCAACTCAATAGTCTTGTCATAATGCATGGGTAACTTGAGAATATTTCTCACTGTTTTTGACATTCATGTTGGAAATGATAGCTTTCAACACAAATTTTACAATGCACAAGTCACAAGCTGACAGATGCATAAGTGCTTGAACATGTTCTGTTGTGCTCTTCATGTTTTGTTTGGTTCATATTATTTCTATATCATTTGAATAATGCAGTACTCCAGATTTCAAAAGCTTAGTCATTGCATTTACTGCACAGGTACAGTATATGTTAAAACGGTAATTCAGCATCAAGTCTCTTACATGTGCTGCTGTTGACAAAAGATGTCACGGCACTTAAAATGTCATGATAAAATATTTATGACTGATATCTCCAATTAGCTACTAGTAACCAAATGAGCTAGATGGTCCAAATAGCCTCATCTTATACGGATCCCTATGTTAACTTGTTTGTTCTTTCTCCTTCATTTTTGGTGTCACTTCAGGAATGTAGTACATCACACTATACTTTCCAATTTCCCAAAAACATTTTATGATTTTTATGTAGCTATTCAAAAACTACCCAGCTGGCTAAGCAAGCAAACTAATAAAAACAGTATATGTAATTTATATTATATAAAAACATTGTGGTTCTACTGCAACTGAGGGACAACTTGTGGGCTATGGTAGGTCAAATTTACCAATACAATTCTAGATTACTACTACTATCTATGATGTGCTTCATTTGCAAACATCAGAACACAACATGTGCAAAAGTTACACAATGTCTAACTTAAACATTCATACCAAACTTACAAAGCAAATTGTAATTTAATAGAACTCCAGCACATACCAAACTCAGTGTACCATAAATTTAATCTATATAGTGTAATTTAGTCTAAACGGGTTTAATTAAAGGAAAAACAAGACTTAACTGATCTCTGTCTTTATGTCTTGCTGACAGACATGCCTTTGGGAACACATGGCTTGTATACTTCTTAATTTTGAAGTCACAGATCATAGATTCCACTCAAAAACCCATTATTGCAGTATATGAACTTGTAACGAATTCTCTCACTTTTTGTTTTGGAAAGGAGAATGAGCGCATGTTCTAATGATTTAAAAAAGCTTCTAATAAATACCTTAGAGCTGAAACTCACAAGCTGTTGCATTTTTTCAAGTTTCTTTTGCCTTTCTCACATAATCACTTACACACATTACTCAGGGTTACTCCAAAAGGGGCTATGCAAAATGATTTATTTATTTGGAACTCACCAACATTTCAGCTTTTTAGCATCTGTATTGGAAATGTTGGCTTTCTACACAAATTTCACAATGCACAAGTCACAAGCTGAAAAACACTGTACATAAATAGTCTATTTTGTGTTTAATGTTTCAAAGGTTTCATTAGGATATACACCACTAGCTTCACAAAGGACCTTTACTAAAGTATTCCTTAGTAGCTGGCCTTCCTTATGAGAAGAGGCCACCTTTAAAAAAAATAGCAATCATGGAATAAGTTAAACCATTTAGCAAAAAATATAATAAGGTATCACTGATCGTATTACTACTAGCCTTCCACATAATCAGATAATTTGTTGCTTCAATTTCTGTGATATAACTGGGTAATATGGTTCCATTTAATTTGATGTAAAAAGGCAAGAATGTGAGAAAACCATGTCCATAATTTAGACCTAGCTAATTTGGTTTTGGATGATTTATCTGTGGATCTCATCTCTTTTTTGTCTCAAGAAAAGTAGGGTGTCAGCCTCCACAACATGACTGTGCCATTCATTCCTTACCCCCACAGCCCTTTGGGTAAAAAGGAGTCTCCAACTCTCAGGCTTGTTTCCACTTGTGTTTTCTGGCTTGTACTTAAACAGTATGTTGATCTTTAAGAAGTAAGATAGGTGATAATGTCAGTATTTCTTTTGAATAGTTGAATTAAGATGTCTCATAGTCTTAAAACTATTCAGTTACAATGTGTTAACATGTCAATGTAGAACATTCCTTTAAATCCAGGAATGTGTCAATATTTTAAGACCAACTCCAGTGCAACAAAGTCTTTTTTGTAATGTGGTGACCAAAACTGTAGACAATATTGAACGTAACATCTTAAAAATGATTGTATCAAGTTCATTATTGTTTTAAGTACAAATAATATATATTGTATTCATTGTATTGTATAAAAATTAATTTAAGATGATACATTTATCTAACACGCAACTGAAACCTCTGCTATTATTTTTAGCATGCAAAAAGTAGACAATATTCAGGTACAAAAACAATCAACAATTCCGTTTCAAAGTAAGTTCAAACTTATTCCAAAATATTCTGTGTTACGTCCCAGTGTGTGGTCTGTGTGTGTTTTTTTTTATGTTCCACACTGCTGACCCTTGATTGTTCTCCCTCCCCCATTGGCCCACCATTACACCACTGTTTCAGTATGATGTCATCATCAATTAGCTATCAGCCAATCAGAACACATCAAATTCAGCATATAACATGGAGGTTTACTGAAGGAAAGGGCCTTTCGTTTGACTTCAGTCCCGTTTGGTAAAAAGAATTATCCTAAATGTTACACCCCTTTACCCCTAGACACTTGGGGTCATAACATCTGTCTTAAATTAAGAACAGTTTTGTCATTAATGAGATCCACTTTCATTTCTAAAATAAGTCAATAAAAGAGAGGAAAAATAAAAAAAATACATTGCATTGTCTGTTCTGGTATTTAAAATAAATTCACATTTGTAAATGCAATGCAACACTAACACGGAAAAGAAATGTGAGGGAAATCTCTGTACTATATGTAAATTTTCTTACTGATGCATTCTGCACCATCTAGAAAAACTACAGTAAAAGTGTTTCCTTCTTCCATGTATAAGCATAAGTTATTCATGGAAATAATGGGATTAAAACATTGACTTTGGACTTTAATTCTGAAAAACAGACACATAAATTGATCTTTTTTTTAAACGTGTCAGTCATGGTTTTCTTAAATTAAATAGATCTCACAGATTTGAAGTGTTCTTATAGTAATGCTTTTTGACAAATTTGCAAGTCTGTTATTAAAGGGAAATTCAGTGTTCACAATACATTCAGTTAAACAATGGCCTTTGTTAGCCCTTACTGGAGTGTGTGTATGTAATATATCACTCTGGATCTCACTGTAAAGATTTCGTGATAGTACTTTCAGTTCTTTTTATAAAGATTCAAGGGATCATAATCAGGCTGCATGAAAGCTTAATGCGCCATGCACCTGTGAACTGGAAATGTAAATAAAACCTCCTGGCTATATGCCATGTTAGGCTTAATCTGCAGTTTTCAACAGCTTTATAACAGTTGGAACATATTATTCCACGTATTAAATTTACACTTCATACATATTACTATATATCTATATATTACTACTGTATATATATGAAACAAAGCAATAAAAACATGACAATTAAAAACTGTCTTCCTGTGTTCAAGGTTTAATATCCTACAGTACAACAAAGGACCATGAGTGCTTGTAGAAGATTAGTTTTGTTGAATCTCTAGCTTTCCTTCTTGTGAAATCTTATATTTTGCTCATCAGTGAAGTGGTGTGGTATCTAGTCAAATACAGAAATAAGAGTGCATTTGAAAATATGATATTTTTAAGGGTGTTGTGGTAGGGCAAGATGATGACACCTCACAAAGCTACTGTTTTGGCTTGAAACATGGCAAAATGGGTGGTCTTGAACCAAGTTTTTTCATAAGCAAAGCATACAGAAATGGACGTACCTGGACTGCATGAGTGCAGAGCACTGTGAATTACAAGAATTTAACCAAGGAAAAAGAGCTATTGTGATAGGTACTGTGTGGAATAAGTCATGCCTCCAACTACTCAAGAAGTTTATAGAACTGCAAAAGAACTGAAAGAGAAAGATTCATTCTCTGTCAAGACATTGGTAGAGAAGGAATACCAAACCTGCTGTTACCAAGACCATAGTTTTTAATATGAAGGAGCAACTGAAAAAATGGGATCATCAATGAAGTACTGAGAGTTGGGGCTTGTTGGATTAAAGTTCCTTCTAGAACTCTTCTGATCTGGCTATCAGACCTGTGGGACTCAAAGTGATGCAAGGTATCCTGAGAAGATATAGATAATACTGTATTGAAGTGCATCACATTGAAATGAAGCATGAAAAGAATAGTAACTAAGAGAAAACTCATATATCTACATCATATACTGTACTGTGATCAGTGGTCCATTTTTTAAAAGTTTTTATTGAGCATTCATTTATAATAGTAGTGAACCAATTTAAGAAACTGAATGTCAGGAACCATGTATATCAATAACCAGTCAAAGTTTATTGTGGAAATAAAGAACATCCTGGAGAGGCATAGGTTATTGTTAAGGAACAAGTAAAAGTTTATTCCATGCTTAAAAATGAAGAAAGGAGACAACGTTTGGGTGTAAGCCCTAACACAGCCAAAACATTGTGTTTCTTTTCGTCTCTTTTCAGCATGGAATAAACCTTTGCTTGTTTCTTTGCAGCCTATGCATGCTGATGCAGCTACCTATATATCATGATCTTTTATTATATAGTAGAAATATATTGATGCTGTGTGACAAATGTTTTTTAAAACAAAAATCATAATTAAAAAAGCACATAATGCAGGAATATTGATGTTAAATTATGATTTTAGGATTGATGGAGTTGTCAGTTTACAGCACATACTGTACATTTGTGAACTTCTTTCTAAATTCTTCATGCAATAAAGTCACAAAGTTCTGCAAAAATTTAGCTTGTGTTAGCCCAGGTGAGTTGGAAATAAGATCACAATTCTAAGGTCAAGAAAGCCTTTTGTATGCACTATGTTTCTCTGCAATAAAAACATGTGTGCACTAGTTTTTAATATATTGAAACAACATCATAATATTGCAATTGCTTTTGAAATTCCAAATCATTGTATAAGCAACTAATGTTATTATCTTGTTTTTAAAACATATTTATTTCTCCAGAGGGTGTAAAGAAATACACTATGCAATTTTGTTTGGATTGTAAATGATGTGAAAACCTCTCAGGTAACATATATCTACATCATAAACTCAGTTAAAAATATCTATTTTTCCCCCATCAGGCTCATCTGCACAAGAGTTTAAAATACTGTAAATCCTGGGTAATGAATCATACTGATACATGTTTTTGGACTTTTGAATCGGGATTGATGTTTAAACAATCCTTAAAGGTACATGGCTTTCATTACCTTTTGGGAGGGACATTACAGTTTCTTTCATATTTTGGGGGGATTAAATAATTTACTTTTCTCTGCATGAGTTACTCCTTGTCAGATAAACTAATAGTCTGCAGTATGATTACATGATCACTGCAGAATTACTTGAAAAAAGAGAAAGCTTTTAAATATAGGATTTGGCTGCTCACCAGTTTTCCAAGCTGTGTGTTGGTTGGGTCTGGAAGTCTAAAATGTGGACAGTCTACAGGTGCAGAACCACATTTATACACTTATGAAGCTTCATCTACCCATCTGTCAGCAAAATAAGCAGCTCTCCCACATAGAACAAAGTCAGAATAAGAGGCTGGAGGTGGTTTTGTAAATAAACATTTGTAATTAATGAACCATGCTTTTGGCAAAATTAATACTTAAAAAAGGAATTCCTTTTTACAACATGTCTTGGCAGTTTGCTATGTTTAATTGTGTTTGGTTTTAGAAAAAAAAAGTAATTTCTCTATAAGCATTCCTCTTTAATTGTTAGTAAAATTCTGGGCTTGACAGGAGAATCAAGATCTCTGTGCTCAATCCATCCCTTCAATTTATCTTCTTAGCTATAAAGCAAAAGCATCGAAAACTTCCACAATTGCAAGGATTCTCCAGGTAATGACTTTGCCACACCTCAGCACTGTATTGAACTTTCTGACATTACTTTGTCTGTGCATAGTGAATAATTTATCTAATTGTCTTAACCAGTAGAAAATCACCAAACATAATTACTTTCTCAAGATATTTAGTATATACTGTATATCTTGTGATATAAGAAGACTGTGTTTAACACTATCTCTGGTTAATTTTGTGTTAACATAACCTTGTTGTGGCACAAGTAGTAGTAAATAGCTATATAGTTATCAAGGGGTGATTTTGACACCACCAAAGTTAAACATGTTGAATTAACTTTTTTAACAAAAATGAATATCAGCATAGAATGCTCAGATGTTAATGTTACTATTTAGCATGAAAAATGGAAAACACAGAAATTAAAAATGAAAGCAAAGTCTGGGAAATGAAACTAGATACAGCAAAACAAGGGAATAAGAGAGTTGTGAAAGAGACATTAAGCTAATGACAGGCCAGAGTTATTAACCCTTTAACCCTGCCCTTGATCCTACCTGACATTTGCATCAGCTGCATTAGATTGTGGCTCAGAAGTGGCCTCTGCAGAAACAACAAATTGAACTTTTGTTGTGTAGGTAGGACCTGACTCTCTTGATGATGGACAGAGCTAGCCAGGCCCATGGTTGTGGCTGCTAATACCGCACTTAAGGTGTTCAATTGCATTCCATTTTAAGATTATACCTTCTTGATGGCAAATAGTTTAGGCACAACAAAGAGCTATTCTTATGGTGTTGCCCAGTCTTTTTGTTATCCTTTGTCTCTTGTCAGGAATAAGAAAAACTTTTACCTGATGTTCTTTGACATGAACTCAATGAATATGTCATATACAGCTTCCACAGTCCCTTCAAAAGAAAAATGAGGCTTGCAAGCTCACATGGGCTTCCTTTTATTTGTTAAACGTGTTTAAATCCTATTTAATCTGTCCAGTCCAGTGTTGGTGGCTCCAATGCTATGGGGACTAATCCCGACATGTGATATAATTCCCAGTGGGATTTCTTTATTCACTTATAAACGGGTGTTAAAAATGGTAATCGGTACATAATAGTGAGTGTTCAAAAAATTGCATTAACTGTCAAGAACTACTTCACACAGTGACTCAATCAGTCAGTAATCAGTTATCACAAAGTAACTACTGTTGCTGTAGTCATTCAGCCATTTACCCAGCTCTTAAGATTTACAATTGCAGTTGATTTCATGCAGAGACTCAAATCTCTCTCCTGCAGTAAAATTACCTTGTAGATGATTCTCATCTACACTTTATGTGTGCTGCCTTGGACAGAGGTGTCAGTTTAATGTATTATTTTCATTAAACTGCATATAGAATGTGCATTCCAAAAACTGCCCTTCTTCAAGTTTGTTTATCTGTTTCATTCCTTAAAGTATTCACCAGAAGAACATTCATACTGTGCTGTCTTGTTGTGCAGTGTGAGGAGATAAAAATAGACTTCCTGAGGAAAAACTGCCTGAGGAATGTAAAGGTAAAAGTTAGAATAATCTGTCCAGATTGCAATTATTGTACTATTTAATCATACACTGAAATGACCTTGGCAATGTTTTCAAAACTGAAAAGCAAAGGGAACTGGGTGTATACCCAGAAAACAATGTTGCATGCTTTTGTATCCTTTACACAGTGTTCCATTTAATTACTGCTTTTCTTATCTGTAATTTAAAATTGAAAACATTTTTATAAAGATGTTGGTGTGGCTTTGCTGCCTCACAACTCCTGGGCCCTGCATTTGTGGCCAAATTGGGGTTTCTTCCATGTGGAGTTTGTATGTTCTCTCCATTTCGTGTGGGTTTTCTCTGGGTGTTCTGGTTACCTGTCACCTTCCAAAGAACTAGGTCACTTGGTGTCTCCACATTGTTCTTGAGTGTCTGTGTTTCCAGGAATGGGCTGCTATACTGTCCACAATGTAATATCTCTCATACTGCTTTCTGATAATTGATGAATGCATGAACATTGTAAAAGTCTCAGTGATTTCTCAAATGGGTACTTTTCTTTAATATTTTAGTCTGGAGACAGGCTGGAAACATTCAATAGCGTTCAAGTCAGAAATGTGTAGAGTGTTTCTTCAAAGACATTTTAGTATACCTGTTTAAAAAAAACTTAAATCTAAAATGTGGACTACAGCAAATATAAATGTTTTTTTTTTCTGAGGAATTATAATGGATTCCTTGAAAGAAATTCCAAAACTGTATTAAATTGCAAAAGTAACTTGTAAATGTGTACTGCATATACAGTATTTAGGGAATAAAATAAATAGAAAGTGTGAAAGTGCTAAGATTCAGAAGACTTTCACTTGTGACAATAGTGCCTAAGAACCAATGACAACCATTATTAGAGCAACTTAGAACAGTGTGACTTTTAATCACTGCTTCAAATTAAACTTTAATTTGGGGTCAAAGGGTTAGGAGGGGCTTTGTTTGCTCAAACCAGTGAATCGAGTATTAGGGTCAGGAGTTGTAGTGACCCTGAAGACTCCCACAGGACACTAATCACAACGAGTTGAAGAGGATGATTTTTCTGTGTATTTTCTTCTGCTACTAAACACAAAAGTATTTTTTTCTTCTTTTTTGTTCAATAAATGTTTTTGCACATTCCTCAACATACAGTAAATCTCTTCATGCAGAGACTCAAATGTCTCTCCTGCAGTAAAAATACTGCAACATAAAGATAAAATCACATAGAGAATACTTTCCCACAAACACAGAAATATAAATGAACACAAGTTATCCTGAAAAACAGCAAAGCTTAAGATTTTTTAGATCGAAATACTATGTTCATGTGGACGTGTTAAGATTCAAGAAGACACAAAATAAAAATCAAAACACATATTGTTCTAGTTCCCCTGAAAGTGTGAGATTTACTAAACACAGATCAGCTACAATTGTTAAATTTTTATGCACTACAGAAATGAATTTTGTTTTTTCAATATTTTCTTTAAACGTGGATCTACAGTACCAGCATTTGAATCACAAAATTTGAAATCTAAACTGAGCCAAAATATAAAGAAAAAGATCTAGAAGAAGAATAAAAAAGAAGAATTCCTTATACTTATATGGTGCTTTTCTGGACACTCCACTCAAAGCACTTTACAGGTAATGGGGACTCCCCTCCACCACCACCAATGTGTAGCCCCCACCTGGACGATGGAACAGCAGCCATAGTGCACACAGTACGCTCAACACACATCAGCTATTAGTGGGGAGGAGAACAGAGTGACGAAGTCAATTCATAGATGGGGTTTATTAGGATGCCATGATTGGTAAGGGCCAATGGCAAATTTGGCCAGGATGCCGAAGTAACACCCCTACTCTTTTCGGGAAACACCCTGGATTTTTAATGACTGCAGAGAGTTTTGTGTCTCGTCTAAAGGATGGTGTCTATTTTACAGTATAGCGTCCCCATACTATACTGGGGCATTAGGACCCACACAGACCACAGGGTGAGTGCCTCCTGCTGGCCCCACTAACACCCCTTCCAGCAGCAGCCTTAGCTTTGCCAGGAGGTCTCCCATCTAGGTACTGACCAGGCTCACACCTGCTTAACTTCAGTGGGTTGCCAGTTGCGAGTTGCAGGGTGGTATGGCTGCTAAACCCACTAAACCAACTCAATGTTTTTTTTAAAATGATGGAACTGTAAACACAATGCAGTTTTTAATTAAAAAAAAATCTTTATAAGGGATGGTATCATGATGGCAAGAGTTAGTTGTTTTGAAAGGACAGAAAACAATCTGTCATTTCTATTTATATGGGGTCCGTGGACATTTTTTGACCATCTCTAGATGTTGTACTCTAGCCATTGAAGATATCAGCAAAAGAGAAATTAAAGGTCTTCAAAGAGAAATCAAATTATACTATTTTAATTTTCCCACCTCTGTCTTTCAAAATTATTCTAAATATATGATAATTGGAAGTTTAGACTTCCGCTTAAACTTTGACTTTAACATAACAGACACATTTTTACATGGGTTATAAATGTAGTACCAGTGGAATTTTGGATTTACCTTCATGTTTTTGTACCTGGTTATAGTTGTGAATAGAGATTAAGATTAAGGATAGGTAGAAGAAAACATCCAGCTCACACAAAGCTTTCAAGACAAGCCTCATTCTTACCTCCCGACATCTTAATTAATCAATGTGAAACAAACCACAATCTTTGTTGAACTCAGTTCTGTGGAATTCCTAAACTTAACAGGGGACTGTTCTTTGTCCTAGATGCAGTGTCCTTTAAAAATAAGTTTAGTAGCTTTCCAGGATATCAGAAAAATGCACCATTTTAACTTTGCTGCCTACAGTATAACAACATCAGCTGTTAAACATGAATATAAATCAAACCTGCTTTTAAACCAAAAATATCGATATCATATTTAGTAGCTGTGAGTGGAGTTAGGATTAGAATTAGAAGGGGGTTAGAATTCCCCTTATACTTAAGCTTCACCTATATTACAGCTATATTTTTACAGAGATTTAAAATATTTATATGAGTGGTGTTTTCGATTTACCAGGCTTGAAATGGGGATAGTGTTTGTTTTAGGCAATTGCAAAATTAAAAGAAAAGAAGCTGGAAAATTGGTGAATGGCATATTCAATGTCACATTAACGGCATCCGTAATGCTATCTTGATCCTGTTGTCATTGCTGGCAGGATGGCCATTGTTACTCTGTTTACATAATTTATCCTCTTTCAAAAAATGCAGTGGTTGCCATGTGTACTTTCAAATTTGCTTTCACGGGAGAGGATCGTTGAGTGGCTAGAAAAAATAATTAATTGCAGAATGAGTAATGACTGAACAATTCAGTTCATTGTACTCTAACATCAAAAGTGCAGTGTAATGTAGCAGGGCTTTAATTGTCTTTACTCTGCACTAACATGTGTGTGGCAGGGGTGTGAAGAACAGAATTGCATGACTGAGAAAGAATTGCTATGACAAGTCATGACCAATAAAAACAAATTACATTAATACAGTATGCTTAAATTAATATAGAGTGCTGAAAACATGATAAAAAGTCTAAACATTGCAGAACCATAAATCAATATTTACCTGATGTATGATACAGTAACAGAATGCTTGTGCAGTTGATAAGGTCTTAATTTACAAACATTTCTGCATTATGCACAATTCTACCAATACTAAATCAATTTAAAAAAGGAAATACTGTAGCTGCATACAATGTCCTGTATTGTAGAATGAAAAACAATTAAGAAGCATATAGTCACATTACTGTGTGTATTAATTGTTACACAGTTTAAAGAAGAACAGAATATACAGATCGTACACAAGCAGTAAGTAATGACAAAGGCCTAATGATAAAATAAAGATGTAGAGTTTTGTGGTTTGACTGACAAAGATGATGCTAAATTCTAGAATTACACTGATAATAGCTGTATTTCTAGAGGTAAACAAGGAAGAGTTAAAAGAATTTATACAACCTCATGCACAACACTGACAGATAAAACTTTTGTTTATTTTTGGCCATATTTTAAGATGAAATTAGTACAACAGTGGCTGCTTTCTGTTTTCCAGCATGTCTCTTACAGAATGACTGTACCACTGTTAAAGTAGTGATTTACATAGAAGAGGCATGGTTAAAGCACTGTGAAATATATGGTGAAATTGTGTTTTTTATAGCAAATTTCATTATAGTGAATGAAAAACTCAAAGTTCTACTGTAGGCTAGGTTGTTTCTTCTAACATCGGTATTTAATTTTACTTTATAAATCATGGAGGAAAAAACAAATTGCCAGTTTAATTTATTCAGTAGCAGTGTATTGTCTGTATAAAACATGACCTCCGAGTGACAACAATAAAGTGTCATTTACTTGAAATATTTTACCCCAAAAGTTAATTTTTAGATGCTTTAGTGGCAGTTCCCCGCCCCCTTCCTCAATTGCTAGATGAGCCTCTGGACATCTCAAAACCCAACCTGTTCCTAACAAAAGTTCATGGCAGTACACAGATGCATGCAAACTACTTGTACTGCAGGCATAGATTAACTTCCTTTTGTTTAGAAAGAATAGAACTACATTCCATCATCTTCCTTGGAACTTTCAGGGTGTCATCAAAAAAGCATTTTTTTCTTTCTCCATGGACTAGCTGCCAGAGCCTTGATTCTGCTGCCAATTTGCCTCAGGAGTGTTACACTATGGTGGTTGGATGACATGCCACCAGTAACCCAAGTGTGTTTGTCACCCTCATTTATTCCGCAACCATATTTGTCTACTCAACCATAATTTTCTATTCAGAGGCCTGTGTGTGATCAGTCTTAAGTCCTCGTTCAACCACTAAAACGTAACCCACTTAAGTCAAGTCCTTCTTTATTCTGGTCCTTATCCAGGTAGTTTTACAGACATGTTCAAACACAGCCCAGCAACTGCAGCTTACTTCCTTCTGTTTTCACTAAACCTTCAATACAAACTTCAAAGTGAACCCTGTATTTCTGCCAGGTATTATTTGTCAGTGTTATGCCCAAAGAGCTCTTATCCAAACACATGCTTTTCAAAATTTGTATATATGAACAATTGAAATAAACACTTTTGTCATCTTTAAAACAAATACATAAATGCATGAGAAGATTAATAGGGGCAAGTAAGACCTGTAGTTTATGCTTCTAAAATGGTTTTCCATGATATAATTCAGACGCGGACAACATAGACAAAAAGCTCAGTTGTCTTTTTAGTGAGCACAGCATAGATTCGCAGTAACATACACTGAGGGCCATTAAAAATACAAAGAGTAGCAGAACAAATAACATGTATTGCATTTTAATGCCTCTTGGTATAAAATCAAATAAAAAACAGATGTTGTTCATCTTAAAATGTGTTATTGGAATATATTATTGTGCAATTAAAAGACAGCTCCTGCATGGATGGGGTCTACAGAAACTGAACTGTCTCTGTAAAATGAAAACACCTGGTAATCCTAATTCCACCTGTTAGCACTTTAAATTAAAAATGAGAAGGGTTCCCTCACATAAGTGATGTAAATTAAACATCCACAGCAAACATTTCTGTCTGATTGATTTAAGGGTTAAAATTATTATGTTTACAGCAATGAGCAGTGAAATTTAGAAGCAACAGTCTGCCTTCATACCTGTCAGAGGGTTATTACATTTAGAAAGATTAACTATGGCCCTGAGGTGGAAAACAAAAGCGAAATTACTACTCTCTCAAATTCTCTTGCAAGACAGTCAGGGCTGAAAGCATTGCTTAAAATATCTTATCCCGTAGGAGAGGCAATATTGGATCCATTAGGACCCTGGAAGCATTTTCTTTCTATTTCCTGGGGAGAAATTGCATTAGTGAAAAAAGGTTCCCTACATCCTCCATCTGGTGATGATCTTTTTAATCTTAAGGTGATTGAGTCTGATACAGTGTAACCTGCAGGAAATTATGATGGATGACTGTGGTTTCACAAAAGGAACCCGGCAAACAGCTGTGGCGTTTGAGGAAAAAAAAGGTGAGACAGCACCCTAGACAGAAGAAAAGTAGCCTGTTTCACAACCTTGACTAACCGTTTTCCCCTCTTAAGGTTTACCTCACAAAAATTCAGCACTCACACAGGCAGACCTGTTTTCTACCTCAGCTAAATAAAGGGGAAAAATACAAGAGTACAGTATCTATTCATATATAAATTGAACAATCAGTCCACCGGTTACATATTATGGTGGGTTAGGATGAGTTAAGAGGCTGGAGGGTTAGATTTGTACCCAAGTCAGTCCCGTCCTCCTTTGAACAGCCCAGCTTCTCTTTCCAGACCAGCCAGCAATACTCTGTTTCAGAAAATTCATGTTGAAGCCCTGCAGCTTCGGGGCTGTTGATAACTCCCCGCTTCTCTGGACAGTTAAAAGTGGGGCATTTGTCAGACAGGAGGATATGGAAAGTGAGCTTAGTATGAGCTGTCTTAACATGATCAGGTCTGTAACAAAAATAAACCAGGAGATGGGGACCTCTGCAAAGTAGGCCATTTTATAGTCAGAAAATAACAGGTGGGTCACAAGAAGGCCACACGGAGTGAACTGCTTAAGTGAGGTTAGTTGTATGATAGAGTTATAATGTGAGAAAATGGGTGTAGAAAATTTCTTGGATGGTGGCCAAAGGCGTTTCAACAGCACAGAGATTGGAAGCGATACATTATCCGAACAATAAAACATTATGCACATGTACACTGTTGGTAGGCTGCCCTGCAGTGTGGTAGTGCTAATTTATAGCTGTGGTGATATTACATGTCTTTGGAATTGTAATTTCCAGTTAATTAAAACTACTGTTTAGAAAACATGTGAGGGTTCAGATCTTTCAGTTTGTCAATTTGAAGACAATTTGACATCTCGTGTTATTTCAAAGCTTAAATAAAATGTTAGGTTTCAATTAGTCTTGGATTAGTCTTTGGTTAATAAACAAATACTCTTAGACTTAATGAAGAGATATTATACATTACATACTGCCCTATGATGGGCTTCTGATTCATGGGACAGTGTGTAGAAATGTCACGCCCCGCACTCTTCCTCACAAACGCCATTACATTCCCAAACCCACTGTTTCACGATCTCAGTCCTAACTGAACCCATCACATTCTCAAGTGCAAATAGATTCCACAGATTCTCACTCCTAGACCAATTAACCATACACGTCCATCTCCCTTCAGTATTTAAAGTTCCATCATGCACCAGTCCATGCTCACTATTGAGAAGACTCCTCTCTAGAGTTCTCTAGTACACTTTTTTGGTTCATTGGATTTCCCAATTTTTGGACCTAACTTTTCCCTCTTCGATCTCGTCTCTCGAATTTCGCCTGTCTTCTCGGTTTGTCTCAGATCTATCTGGTTATCTGATCTATAGCTTCTCCAATCGACCTTGCTTCTGGATTACGATTTTGGATTGTTTGCCTCTGCATCCAGCAGAATTCACAGCTGCTGATCCTCGGAAAGCTACCTGCCGGTTCCCTGACAATAAATGCATTTAACAGAAAATACGTGGCCCCTCTTTCCTCAAGGGGTTGTGGGAAAATGGACCAATCTGCCTAGAATTGTGTCTGAAGACAGTGCTTTAGCTTTCTTCAAGAAATGGATGGATGAGATACTTGGTTCAGAAAGCTTTGAACTACCGAGCGATCGAGATGAGCCGAATGGTTAGTAATCTTTCTTATTTTCTCATGTTCATGCAACAATCAAAAACATCTCTGCCTTGAAAAGATGCTCCCATCGTAATGGATTCCCCCTACCAGCATTTCTGTCATTCCTAAAGCACAGTTCAAATTACCTCTAATCAAATACCTCTTTTTTTCATTGATGGAATGCAGAGATTAAAAAAGAGACATTTTTAAAACACAGTGTAAAACAGCTTTTTTTACTACCTCTCTGTGGTTTTCATTATTACCTGAGATAAAAATAATAACACTAACAGTAAAATATTTTTATTACAAAGTGATTTCTGCTATAAAACACAGTGAAAATATTATTGTTGTTTTAATGTGTTATAGATGATTGCTTTGGAGCCTGACAGAGAGGCTTTAATGCCTGTGGGCCTCCACTAAGCTACAGAGGTCTATGAATTCCCAGTATAATTATGTTCTGATCTGGGAACAGTTTAGCTGTCACAGCCTGTAGACAGGGTTATGTCCATTACGTTAGTCAGAGCTCAAGAGACCTATTTTGCTTTTATTTTCTGTAAAGCCTTTTGTTTTTTAGTGTTTGAACTGACAAAATAAAGCCAATAAATCATTTTTATTGTTGCATTGTTGACTTTGTTGTTGCATCTTTGAATCAGAGTTCTGCAGTTTGATTTTTTTTACAGCGATACATCTACAGTATTCTAATTAATAGCAGTGGTATTTTGATGTTAGTTTTTTATGTGAATTTCCCTAACAATTTTTATATAAATTTAATATCTCTGAAGACAACATTTCTAAAGGTAACACCTTTGGCTTAATAAATAAATATCTTTTAGACCATAGTTCTTAAATTTTTCATTTGATTGCTGAATGCCAAATCCCATCCATGTGTTAGCCAGAACCAAATACAGATGATAGGAATAACATTGAAATGCGACCCAGGAGACTTCTTCAGAATAAACAGTGAAGCACAGATCACAGGACACAAATGGAAACTGAGCGGAATTGCATTTTAAAACTGAGAATAGGAGGCAATTCAGTCTTCTGGTTTCAATTTCACTGTTTATTCTGAAGAAGTTGATTGGGATGATTTTGCAAATGCCTTTAACGATTTTCAATTACTGGAATCAGGTCCCCTTATAGTTTTCTATTTCACAGATTAAAAAAATGATTCAGTTCTTTCAGCCTGTTCGTGGAGGACATTCCTTTAAACCCTGGAATGTGTCTGGTTGATTTTCTGTGGACTGATTTCAGAGCAGCAATATCTATTTTGTAACATGGTGACCAAATTTGTAAGTGAGGTTCTCAATTAAATCTGACAGGTGCATTTTTACAATTCTGAAATAATATCCCTTAATTTAAATTATATGAGTTCTTAATCACAAGATTATCAGCTTTCTCTTTGGGATGTATTCATACATGTGCTTTCAGCTTTTAAAAGGTCAAATGGGGTTTGAAATTGGTGTCAACCCTGTATCAATTTCTAAGTTTCAGAGCTGCTCTGATTCAGGTGTACACTGATATTTAATTTATTGGACCTCTACAGAAGGAAACAACACTCATTGTGGGAGCTCCTTACAGTGTCATTTCCACCAGTGTCTCTCAATCCAGCTCAACTGGAAAGAAAAGCAGCAGACAAAATTTTCCAGCAGGATTAGAAAGCACAGGTCTAGAACAACATTATATGTAATCCTACATATTTAATACACTGTGACTCATCCTTTGGCTATTGTATGGAATGGCAGAATTTAACCTGAGCAGCAGCATTGCCTATCTGAAAACTGCTCATGTGATCTGAAGTGCAAACATGGTCAACTACCAAGGCAACACCTTGTTAATATGCCTGTCATGCCTGCCATTCTTGTAATAGCAGTGGTGCCCTGAGGACAACCAAATTCTTCCAGGCTACTGCACACTAACTCAGTGCTATTGGTGGCATTTTGAAAGGGATGTATTTTTAGTAAAGTTGATATCCTTTGCTGGGGGTTTTTCCTGTTTATTGTGTTGTAAACTAGCTAATGCTTGAAACTGCAGCAAGTTTAAAGCCAAACAAAGTTGGTATTAAATAAACATAAAAGGAAAAACGGTTGTTCTAATTACCTCCTGCCAACTGCCACCTTCTAGGTTCACAGCAAGACATTTTTTTTTACAAAACCACTCTGACATCACCTCCTGTAACTACAATGATAATCACAATACCAACAAAGAACCATGTACATGAAGTCATGGAGTGTACCTAAAGCTGGAATTAAACCCAGGAGATCTAGAGTGTCACAGATTAAACTGATTTTAAAAATGGTTTATGAATGTAAAACAGCATTTAACCTTAGTTGGTCTACCTGAAATCCCAGATTAATAAAAGACAAATAAATAAAGACATAAAAGACAAACTAATTTAAAACAATGTGAATTGAGGTTGAATTATCTGGACTATTGGGCGATGTATCACTTAACATCCTAAAGTCAGTAACAGATAACACTAAAACTACATTGTTCTGATTGCACAAATTGCACAAGGCTACACTTTTGGGATACAGACTATAGGGTTGGATGAGTGGTATGGGGGCTATTGTGTACAACATTTGATTTTTTTGTTTTTTACACAAGCTCATTGTTGGACTAAGAATTTTGCTTAGATGTCTTTCTTCTTTGTTCCTCTTTGTTTATGTACTTTAGATTCTTAAATTCTTTATTTTTACTCTAATTTACACATTACCTCTAAGCCAAAGCTTCCTGGCTATTTTTACAGTACCTCGCCTGCAACATACCGGGAACTGACAAACACTGCTGTGTTGCTCACAGAATCACAAAAAAAAAATGAATGAAATGTACAAAAAAAAATGTGCATAACATAAGTAAAATAATTCAAATGGAAAAGTGTTGTTTTGATTCAGTTCCCAGGACATTTCAGTAAAAAGCAAATCTGGTCAAACCAAGAGTTTGACACTGTAATTTTGATGTCTTGCCACTGTGATCACCACCTACTGTATGACTGTGTGGTCTTGTATTTCCCTGCTGGAAAACAGTCACTGGAAAAACTGTAAGTCTTAGGAATGTATCAAAACCTTCAATCAGCATCAAAATGTTTTTTTTTTTATTATTAAAAGAAGACTCCCAGTTTCAAAGCCCCAATGGTCTGCATGAACAATGCAACAGTCAGCATAATGCTCTCAATGACATTTCACAACCAATTTCCTCTAGCAGGGCTGTGAAGGCCAAATTGGCATTCATCTGTGAATAAAACACTTTACCACTCTATCTGCCACCACCCCTGATGTTCTTTGCCTCAGCAATTGTGTCTCTCAGCTGTCGACATTACCTCTGCGCAGTCTCTGAGCATGCTGGTCATTACCATGCAGATGGCGAGCTACAGTCATTCTGCTGATGTGTGAGTTATTTATTTCTCATGCTGAGGGAACTGCAATCACAAGATGATTATGCAGATAGGTGCAATGGTCCTGGGCCATTGTGTTTGCCCTCTGCCTTCCAGGACACAGCCTGTCACAGAGCTGGTTTTCTGTTTTCTCTGAATGTGTTTATTGTTTGTTAAAGCAAAACAATTAATGCTATGGGCAACTTTTCTAAAGACAGGCCTCCTTCAGTCACAATCACATGATCTTTGTTCATCATTATATATGTTCCTGTTCTTGCATTACTTCAAATCATGTCTCTTATAATTGACTATACAAAATCTTATTCAACCCCTTTTGGCATTTGTAATCGCTCTCAACCCAAATATCAAAAACACTGAGATCTTGTTAACCTTGAGCTCAGTGTTTTATCCTCCTCCTAAGAAATATAGTACCACTCCAAAAAACAACAAACCTTCCTTTAATTATTTAAAATATTAATACTGTTATATATGTTTTTAAAGCATTATTGATAGGAAACTTAAAGTAATGCATTATTATTGTGCAAGTATATCTTCAGTAAAATGTGTATACAATATGTTAAAAGGTTTCATATATTTTACATAATTATATTACTTTAATGTTGAGTATGTGAGAACAATTTCTAAATAATTCTTCAAGAATACAATTGAACATCTTTAAAATTTTGTTTGTACAGATTTATTAGAGGGTTATTAAAATATTTTATGACTAACTGAAAAATAAATCTTATGAATAAAGATCCATGAGACCCATCTTAAGTCATAGAAAGTTAAGCCTACATATCCTCCATCCTACAGTAACAACTATAGTACTCAACTTTCTTTGAAATTCAAAGCTATCATAGACCAATAAGTAATTACCAGCTATGTACCAGCTCTTGGAAACTGTATGTATTGTATTTGAAATATTTTGATGGACAGATTCCCATTAATTAAATCTATTTAATTACTTTACCAGGAGCAGAATTTGCTCAAGCAGAACTGAATCCACCCAGAAAACGGCATTTAGTCTGACATACTTGAGTAAATTGCTTTAATCCATTTAAAGCACAGAGGCAGTGGAACTGCTTTTTTGGCTAATATCTTCAGCCTCAATGGCATTACTGTGTAGCCATTATTAGAACAGTCTCTGATCTATTTTTTTTCCAAGTCTGCTGTCACACTTATAATGGTGAACAACAGCAAGATATTTACAATTTTTATTTAAAAAATACATTGATTTCAGTAGCGAAATTAATCAAAAAATAAATAATGACATTATGCAATTAACAATTGTAACCAAGGCATGTAGACAGATGGCAGTGAGAATGTTGTTGTAATATAACCCAGAGGATATTTGTTTTTAACCGATTTGCTTCCCATTCTATACAGTATGTATACAGTACTAACTAATGCGTGTTTTCAAAAAACTGAACACTGATGAATTTCAAAGTTATTTGCTATTAAGCAAAATTTAATCCACATTTTCCTTTCCTGAAAGTAAACTCCACAAAAGTGTATGACTAAAAGTAGAAAAGAATCAAGCAAAAGGTATATTAAAAAAATAAACTAAGGGAACAAGACTATTGTTTTTAAGGGTCTTTATGTTTAGCTACAATTAAGGTGTAAAGATGGAATGCACTTCTAATTCAGAGTTATTTGAATCTGTATCCAAGTGGTCTTCAGCTCGGTGAAAATGTGATTACTGTCCCTTTACCCCATAAAGAGACATTTTAAAACTAAATTAAACTAAATTTAACATAATGACATAAAATAGGGAAAGAAAAAGTTAATCCTGTTCATTTCCTCTTTCTGTCGCTTCTGTGTAACCAGAACTGTCAACCTTTGATTCGGGTACAGAAATACAGTAGATATTAATTACATGTTATATAACTGTTATGTTAGCTGTGAAATCTGGATACAGTCACACTCTGCTTTCAGCAATTTGGCATGTATCAGCTGGAGAATACAGAGTTTCAGAAATAGTGCGATTTCTGTGCCAAAGAGATCCAGAATAAAATATCACATTGACCTTCGTAAATTCCTCCTATTTGTGTCAGAATCCTTTTCATGCCATTAGAAAGAAGAAAGAAACAAATGTGCAGTTCAAAAACAGTTGGATCAACAGGAAGTAGATAAACTGATACTCACATCGTGCTCACACATAAAACCCGTTTTGGCTTCTGCATACCTTTGTGAATGAATATCTTTTCCAGTTATGCTAAATATATCCAGAATCTAATGCAAACTGGTAGTGTTTCAAAGGCTGTTGTTTAAATCAGTTATTGTTTTTTGTCAAAAGTGTCAACATTTCAAGTCAGCAAGGTGGTAGGGTTGCATGAGGCAAAATGACAGATGCTGAAGCTGAAGCAATGAAGTCAAGCAGACTAAGTTACAGGTCTCCTAGGGGTTTGTTTATGTATATTTTATTAGTCAAAATATGGTATTACTGCCCTTTTCTTTGTTCTCATGTTTAATTTTATATATATGGGTGACAATCTTTGAAAGAGAAGGCTTTCTTTTAATAAGAAGGCTTCCAACATTTATTTACTAATTATTTACATGATAAATGATTTACAGTTATTAATAAAAAGTCAGATTCAAAACCTTAATGTAGTGAAGGAGAAAGCACAGGGAAGAAGCACAGAGAATATATTATTTCAGAAATGTGTCAATGATATAATGTTTTAATTTAAAAAGTGCTGTGATTTCAGCAGCATTTTTGTGTTTTAAATAATTTAATTTGAATGTTTTTCTCTTTTACAATTATGTAAATTTTATTGTTCCCAGCTTAAAACTGTATAAGACTCAAGGCACTTATCCTGATAAAAAAACTAAAAAAAAGTTAAATGAAAAATACTTTCCATTCATCGAGACAAATAGTAATGTTTCCTGCTCATTCTCCCTTTTACCTTGACTGCACTATATCTGACCAAATTCTGACTCCTCCAGAAGACTCACATTTCAGACAGTGTGTTTAGAGCCTGTATTACTCTAATCCCTAATCTCTGTAATTATGTGCTCTAATTTTTGTGCTTTGTACTTTTGTTTTGTTGCAGTTCTCTTAAATTATACTTACAGAAATGCTACCCTTTTTATACTAGCACATTTACACCGTAACAAAATAATTTTGTAACATTGTGTTTAAATTACTGCAACTGCAGACTATAGTAAAAAAAAATTTTTACAAAATGTAAATTTAAAAATAAAAAAACTATAGAGAAAAATATAAATATATAATCAGGTAAAGAACTGGTTAAAATAATATGGAAAATACTTTTAAACTTTTGGGATCTTTTTCTTTTCAATAACTTTAATGTAAAAAATTGTCATAATTGCACATATCTAAGTTAAGTGCCTCGTAAAAGTATTCATATTAAATTCATTCGAAATGCAGCATATATTTTATCTCTAACTAGTAATTAATTATGGGTCCTAGTGTGATAGGCATGGGATTAGCTTATTTTAATGTACTTTTGTTGCCTTTTGTTTATTTTAACTAAGAGCATGACATAGAAAACATCCATACAGTCTTGTGCACTACACTGTAACAAATTGGAAGAATAATTAACACAGTACTTGTGTCAGTTCTACTTGGTGCTACATATACATATTTGTGTGCCTCTTGCAAATGTTATACCATTAAACATTTTTTGCAAGATTTTATTTGAAGTTTTTATACCTCTTGTAGCAGTATAATTAGATGACACACCTTTAGAACCCTAACACTCTCTTTGCATTCCTCATTCTTGAGAATAACATGGCAAAAATGTAACATTTCTGCAGTTAGAAATGGGCATATGAGTTGTACACACACATAAAATGCTTACAAGTTTATTGGGTTTAATCTCTCTGTGAAAATGTGAAAATGCCATGTTCTGGGAAGCTGGGAGCATTGCATTTGACGTCACCAGGACATTCAAGGTCCATCTATCAATCAACCCTAAGATCAACCCAGACTCAATTGGTGTTTCTAACGAAAGTTCAGGAGTGATGACAACAACAACAGTTCAATGAGACTCGGCTGTCAGTAATAAGCCATCTCTTCTAATGTCACTTCCTCTCCTAAAACGGTATAAATACCATACGTGATCCCCTTCTCTCCCTCGCGTACTGTACATCTTTTGCATCCCACCTCCACCTCTGCAGGTCACTCTGCATGGGGGTCCCAGCCTCCTCGTCCTCTGGCCAGGATGTCAGCCCCCAGCTAAGCAGGTTAAGCTAAATTTTCAGTAAATACTCCATAATCCTTTCAGGACACTTTAGTCTTCGGTGTTGTTATTCCTAGTGAACCGAGTTTAAAGTTCCAAGAGGAACATTCACTTTCTCTTGGCATCACCATCATTCAGGTGGTTTGACCTATGCAATGACATCATGACTCAATCTCACCAGGACTCCCAACTTTAGAGAAGAACTGAATAGACAAGTCAACCAACATAGAATAATGTCATTAATCTGAATGTGGCCCAAATGTCATGTAACAAACAGTTTGTGGTACATCATTTTTAGGCTTTTTGTAAGCCACACTATAGTCATTTATAATAAATCAAATTTTATTCCAACTAAGGTGTAAGTAGTTTGGGTAAATTCAAATAAGGATGAAACAAATAAAAAGGAACAGAGTACCTTATACTTTAGCTTATACTTTAGAACTCACCTGGTAGAGATAATGTCTGTGCTGGCCTCTTTTGTCTATTTGAGGCCTGAAATTGATTCTGAAATGAGGTGTTTGATGTGGAGTTTGCAAATTTCTCCTGTGTGTTTTTGCCAGGTGCTTCAGTTTCCTTTCACCTTCAATAGATATGCCAGCAAGGTTTAACTGGCATCTCTAAATTGTCCCTGTGTGCTTGTGTGTTGGCGGAGAGGGGCTGTGCTTTTGGGATAGATCGTCATGACCGTTATCAGAAACATGCAGCTTTCTGATAATAGATGGATAGACAAACATGTGAACTGAAATCTTCATGAATTTAAACGTACATCTATTTTCTGTCATGCAAGCTGTGTACTTAGTCTGGCTGCAGTTCACTCCTCTTTCCTTTACAGTATTTGATTGGGTTTATCTTAGGACTATGAAAAGAAGGACTGAAAATTGGATGTAAATGTCTCCAATTTCAGTTGGCATGGTCAGATGATACATTGCATGTCACACCACAGGCTTGGATTGGAATACTCCTTCAGCATGATGTACAGTACTAACTATTACAAGAAGGCTTCATATAGCAAGGCAGATAAGAAATGTCTCCAATTTATTGCACTGTCGTACTGTGCACAGCACAAAGGACATAAATCATGCTCATTCCTCCTATTCAGCAATAACACTGTAAATTCATAGGGCTGCTTGTGTACAATCTACAACTGACATTGATGTTAAATAGGCTTTTTTCTCTTTCATTTGTTACAATTGTTATTTCAGGATGATGTATGGCGCTTATGTGCTATGTGGAATGCAATCTAAAGTACTTCTAAGACAAAAAAATGGCATTTTCTGCACCTGTCAGGATGTGTACAGTAGCAGATGGGGAGAAAAGCTTTGGTAATGTTATAGTTTATATATAATATATAATAGTGTACAGGTTTATAGTATTTTTCACAATAATTTAATTGGGTTAATGATTTCCAGGGCTGTGCCACCTGTTACATCACAATGTTCTTGTCCTTCTTGATCACAAATATGCAAGCATCCAAACAGAAAATGAAATTAAGAAAAGTTTCAATTTCAGTGGTATCAACTCTAGTTTTTCCCTCAAAATGAGAATTTAATAAATAAATATAATTGGTTGTGGTGGCACAGTGGTGTAGTGGTTAGCATTGCTGCCTTGCAGCAACGGGGACTTGGGTTTAATTCTGGATCTGGGCTATTTGTGTGTGTATGCTCTCTCTGTGTTTGCATGGGTTTATTCTGGTTGCTCCAGTTTCCTCCCAGAGTCCTAAGACGTATTGGTAGGTTAATTTGCTTTCTTGGAAGACTGGCCCTGGTGTGAGTGTGTGTGTGTTTGTGTCTGTGTTTCTTTGCCCTGTGATGTACTGGTGGCCAGCCCAGGGTGCATCCTGCCCTTGGGCCTGTTGCTTGCTGGGATAGGCTCTGCCTTCATCGTAATCCTGAATTGGATGAAGAAGACTTGAAAATGGAAGGATGAATATAATTTGCTTATTTTATAAATGCTTCCATGGTATTGATAGTCTCACAGTGATAGTCACAGTTAAGTGACCTAAAATGAAGTATATCTCTAACATTTTCACTTTACTGTTTTCCTTATAATCCCACCATTTAATCCTTGGAAGGGATTTCAGGTGTTGTGTCAAACAAAACCTGCATTTTCACCTTAATCAAATACTATTTTAAAAAAAATTGCTGTCACCATTAATCTTTGCTACATACATACTGTAGGTAATATCTAACCCCTGGCTACAAGACAATAATATTTTTTTCAGACATTTTCTGCTTCTTTGATGACTCTTACTTCTGTTAGGTAATACTGTACATTCCAAGTAAAGGAGTTTCCAGAGTAACTCACAGGTAAAGTAATAAAAAGGCACTGAAAATGCCAGAGCACAGTAAATTCAAACATTAAGAAGTGAATGGTCTCTGTACATCTGAATAAACCTTGGGTACCTTCTGTTTGCTCTATGGAACAGGCATACAGTACATCCTTCAACTGTTGGAGTTTATTTATTATAAACTATAATTATATTATTTTTAACTCTTCAGCAAGTCCCCTTTCTGAATATTTGTTTCACTTGATGCTGAAAAGACCTTTGACCAGGTTAAACAACCTTTTTGGTGATTTGCAAAAGTCTTAGGCTCCTCTTACATATTTTTCCAGTTTTCCTTTTAACACTTGCTTCAGTCTGGACAACCAGTCCACCCAATCATATTTTTCCTACTTCATTGTGGCACAAGACAGGTTCGTTTAATTTCTCCACTCCTTTTTGCCATTCGCCCCCTTTGTGCTGATTTCTTTATAGTCTATTCCACAGATACAGACACGTTTCTCCCTTTTAATTTTGGAACAGTATGGTACAGTAGATGTTCTGGATCTGGAAGTTAAATCTTTCTAAAAATGAATTGTTTCCTATCACCACTCTAATCTCTCCGTCTGTGTTCTCAAAGACGGTTTTCCGAACTCATACATAAGAATGACTACAGAAACCAAAATTATCCTGCAGCTAGGATCACATCTTCCCCCTTCTCTTAACGACAGACTACTTTTCTTCTAAATTTTCTCCATTCAATGGAAGTTTCATTTCACACCTCTCTACAGCTATTCTGACTTCACACCTCTTGATTGGCCTCTCTTTCTGTCCCCTGCTCCCGCCTCTCACTCCTCCTCTCTCCCAGCCTTTGTTCTCCCGTTACATTACCTTTGCCTACTGCCTTGTCTCTCTCCATGGCTGAAACGTTGTGTTTTCTTTCTTCTTTTTTTCAGCATGGAATAAACCTATTACTTGTTCCTTTGTTTCCTATCAATGTTGCTACTGTCCAATATCCTCCCCACACACTCTACCATATAAATGTTGTTCTTAATAATTTTACTCTGCAATCTCAATCCCCCATTTATATGCAGCTTATTGACATTATTGAAAGCATTAAGTAAGGGCTCACCTGGAGGCACACTAGACTGTATACATTTGTTCATTAATGTACATTTATTTACCACATTTGTTTCTTTCAGTTTTCAATAAAATTTTCAATTAAATATTTTGATTGACTTCCTACTTCAGCTAAAAGAATTGCCCAAGTACAGTATATACAGTATGCTTTTCTGCAATGGCCCAAACTACTGGGAGATATGGTGTAACCATAGCTTCAGTTTTATCTTCTAATGTTGTTGTAAGAGTCTCATCTTCCACAAAGCATCCCATCCTTTTTTCAAATTGAAGCCAATTCCTCATTCATTTTTCACTACTCCTTTTCAGTTACACGCTTTAGTTCCGGTCAAATTTATTTAAACTCTAATAGGTTTAATTTACTCTGTTCCCATTTTTTATTATCTAGAACATCATGTGCATTTGTCATGTTTGTTTACTTCTTCAAAAATCTGCTTTAAATACTTTTTATCCAGAGCCACAGGTTTGATAACCCGTATTTACTCCCAACTTTTCACTGCACTACTAATGTTTAATCTGTAGTAAAATCCTAGTACCAACAGGACTACACCCTATATAATAATAATAATAATAATAATAATAATAATAATAATAATAATAATAATAATTGCTTACACTTATATAGCGCTTTTTCTGGATACGCCACTCAAAGCGCTTACAGGTAATGGGGACTCCCCTCCACCACCACCAATGTGCAGCATCTACCTGGATATATGACTCTTGGATAGCCATCTGTTCTTGTGTGTGCATCTCTTTCACCCGAGCCAGGCATGGGTTAATACAATTTAGAATAATACACCGAATGCTCAGCTAAACAAAAGTTAGATTTCTATAACAGATGCTAGAAAGCACCTGCTTCTCTCATAGAGATGTTTTGGTCTTGTTCAAGACAGATCCCCTCCTTGGCCTCCATAACTGAAACGATTTCTCAAATATAAAAAATATGTCCCTCTTCGTGGCATTATACAGTATCTCAAAGTGTTCATTTGCTTGTCAAGCTGCTTGGCTTTTGCAATAGTTCTACACCAATGTCACTTAATTTCAATTATCCCATGTCATTAAAGGCTGATGGTTGACCACTTATGGTTGATGGAGACACTTTTTAAAGCCTAATGTCTTAATCTAGAAAAAAATATTCACTAGATGGGTCGACTTAATTTTTTTGCTTATCTTGGCTCTCATTCCTGTGTTTCTTTAATTTTCAATTCTTTCCTTGCTGCTGAGATAACACTTCCGGGATTCAGCTTCCCCTAGCACTCCCCTGGTTAGCCGACCATGACCAATTCTTTATTTTTTATCCTTTCTACAGTATATATTTTTTTCATTTTTATTTATATATTGTACAGATATCCTGTACTGTACTGTCTGTTGTTTTTTGGACGCTAAAATTTAAAAAAATACATTTATTATTTATATATATGTTCAAAAGTTTTTAACATTTTTTGTTACTTGGAACTGTTGTTTCTATGGAAAGGCTGTTTTCCTCCTTTCAGAAAATATGCTAATGTTAAATGCACTAAATGGCATTCCACTCAGGTTTACTAAAAGCCAGGAAGGAAGCTTTTCCAGCTGCTAATCTATTTATTTAACAGCATATGACCTAAAGTCAGATTTTCTGTAACATTTAAATGTTAATAAATTGATTTACGATTTCTTTTAAAGCAAGTGGCTCATAACATTCCAATAGTGCTGAAAATAAGAAAATGCATTCATTTAATATATTGCTCCAACATGTTCTGTGTTATTTTCTTAAAGATAAATAAAAGTTTATAAAGTTTTAAAAAAAAAACTATTTTATGTTTAATTCAATAACTTTATAAAAACAAGTTCATCCTGTCTAGTTTCTCAAACCAATGCATTTAATTTCCAGGTATTTCAAACATATTTCACAATTTTAATTGTCCAGATTAAATGAAATCAGGCTTCATGTTTGGATTTATCTGAGATCTGATTCTTAACATTTTAAAATACACTAATGAATCTAATTAGAATCCTTGAAATTTTTACTTATCTTTTATTTTCAAACTTCGTGACTTGATGTTGTAACAAATTAAGAATGAGTTTTTTCCTTACAAAATCATAATGGTCTCATCTTATATTTATGAGCAGTGCCCTCTCTTTATGAATCCATGCTGGAGCATTGTCTTAACCTATGCCATTGAGTTTGAGACCAGCCTAAGGTCAATGCAAATGGTGAATGGATTACAATGTGTGACCTTTATCATATTATGAAGCTGCTTAAAACATAAAAGTTATATCTTGACAGCACTGCTACATTTAAAAGTGACTGAATTCCCAATCTGTAAAATCACATAATGCCCCAGAAAAGATTTATCAGGGTGCACAGCTAGGAAATGAGGGTACTAATTCCATAATCATAGGCATATGATCACTCTGAAATGTAATTCTTGTTCATATTATTTCACTGAATCTAGGAAAATACTGTTGGAGTCGCATTAGCTGCATCCAGAAACCTGGAAATTGTGTCTTTACAGTCTTAAGAATATTGCACACCAGATAAATACTGCATCCATTTTCCATGGGAATCTTTTATACTCAACAGTTCTCTTAAAAACTGCTGATGTTTCCTGTCAAACCCTCCACGTTGAGTCTGTAATTGTTATGGAAGTCTGACGCACTCTTCCATTACAAGACTTTTAATCAATTTTCCCATGTGTTAAAAATGATATGATAATAAATTAGAATAATAATCACTTAGGAAATGTGACCTTTAAAGCTCTTTATTCCTGAATTTATAAGGGCTTGGGTTTTACATATAGCTCAGCAAATTTAAGGTCTCAAAATGAGGACTTCATCTTATTTAAATGTTTAATATGCTGTCTGTTTTATAGTTACTCGAACTAAAGTATCAAAATTCTGAACTAGAATTATGTATTCACATGGGATACTGCAATGTTAATATTTGTCTTTTCAGTATTGAGCTTTTCTGATATTTTGATTTTTGTTTTCTGTGCATTTTTGCTTTTCCTGAAATAATCATTTACAGTACCTCCTTCATCACAGCTAAACAAGATCAGTTATTTTAATAAATCTAACATGCAATGAGGGAATGATAATGAATGGCAAAACAGATCTAGTGTGGAATGACCTTGTTTGTGTTTGTGCATGGTAGTGACTGTTTTGCGACTGCCAGCTATTTTTACAGTACCCTAAAAAAGATTTTAAAATATGTAACGCCATAGCTTCTTAGAAATAAATACTTCTACTTTGTACTGTAAATGCAAGTCTAGATATAAGATGGACAATAAATGGAATAAGGTTGAGATTATTATACAAATTCTGACTGTTACTTTCTTTTATCTGAAAGACACTTCTGAAAGTTTAACCTTCATATTTCAATATACAATAGGCCCCTAAAGTATATTCAAGTCAAAAACAATTATATAAGAGATTACCTGGTATATCCACCATTAGTTTTAAAAACAACATGCAAATGACAGAGATGTTGCCAAAAGGACCACAAGGATATTTCTTTATTCAGTCTTTAATTTGTCCAGAGCAGCAACGTTAACTGACAGTGACAGATGCTAGCATACAAGACTTTCAATTGGACAGCAAGATAGAGTATTGTGTTTATCCTTGTTTAATGCAGAAAGCCATGATTAACCCTTGTCATATGCAGGCTTACTGGATTATGGTCACAATTATGCTGTAGGAACAACAGGTGGAGCATAGATTTAAAAATATGTTCAACAAAACAGTTCAATAAGATTACCCACAAGACTGACTCCTAAAATAAGGATTAGTGGCTCTAAAGAGCTCTGAAGGGACCCATTATTTCAACAAGGTGTTAACAGCAGCATTGGAAATTGTTCAGAAACATTTTAATATTGATAAATGTGTGATTTGATCTACAATATGTGGATGTACTAAACAAATAGACAATGGAATATTAGGTTTTGAGGGATTTCCTCAGGAATCCTGAAGGAAAGGAAAGACTCACTTGATGACAGCACACATTTGCTTTTACTGTTCACTGGGAATAACACCACCCCAAAAGTAAATGCTCTGAAGAAATGTCTGTTGGGTGTTTAGGTTTAGGAAATTTGGTTTAACCCAAAAGGCTGAGGGCTAACCTTCTGACCACTGCACAAGGTGGCTGGGGCCTCCATCCAGAGTGAGGAGTGAGGAAAGGGCAGCTGGGAAGATGGAGGAAGGAAGCAAAACAAAGAATGTACAAGAGAAAAGGGGCTTACATATAGTTCTTATAGTTTTTAATTTGGAAATGAAGTCTGGAATTATACGATTTAGGATAAGAAACAAGAAAAATTTAACTTGGCTGCTGTCATCTCTCCTCAGTTTTTGTTGTAGACTCCATTT
This sequence comes from Atractosteus spatula, assembly GCF_055471065.1. Taxonomy (NCBI): domain Eukaryota; kingdom Metazoa; phylum Chordata; class Actinopteri; order Semionotiformes; family Lepisosteidae; genus Atractosteus; species Atractosteus spatula. Next base: position 52,616,867 of record NC_142708.1, on the reverse strand, counting down.
ATTGTACCTGCTTCTCGATTCCTCTTCATGGGTACAGGGAACAAAACATTTCTAAACCCATTCTAAATTTATAGAGATCGGAATGTACAACTGTCTTATACAAGAGAGAAAGCGCTTAAAGAAAACAGCGCAATGTAATGTATTCACTTAACAAAAGAATCCAGATGTGTTCACTGCGGCTATCAGCACCTCTGAAGGAGAAACCACCCTTTGCCCGAAAGATTCAGATTTAGAATTTGGAAAATATGACATCTAAGTCAAACAGCTGAAGGGAATTAACTTGCGTTTCTTTCAGAACTTGCCACTCTTTAAACTTCAATCAGAATGCAAAGGATGAAACCGTTTATTTACTTAAACTAGTGCCCAAAGTTAGACAGATATGCAGTTGCCATGAAATGGGAATAGAAGCTGTATTCCAACCAAACCCTGACAATTTAAAAAAAGATCCAGCTGATACTCATGTTTTGACAGCATTCAGTAATATTTTCCATCGTGCCATGTTCTCTATCAAATAATGTGAAAGGAGAATTCTGAAGCACAAGAATGTGTGCTTCAGACAGGCGGTGACCAAGGCCATTATTTTTTTGTTGTTTTTTTTGGAATCTCAAGATGCTGCTAATATAGTCAGAACAAGCACTATGCTAGTCTCCATGAATGATCTTTACTATTGTGTATCGTGTGTTTGCCCGTGTGTGTGTGTGTGTGTGTGTGTGTGTGTGCGTCTGCAGCTTTCCATCACCTTCTGCTGTCTTTTCATGCAACAAAGAAGCTGAGTAGCAAATGGTAATGTCATGCTCAGTGATTGCTCTGAAACTGTGACATTTAGAGTAGAAATCATTAACTTTTTTAACAATATATGCACATACTAATCAGGCTTCTAACATTATTTATTAGTAAATTATTTTTTAATGAATGGATAAGGAAATATATACATGGATATAAACAGAAGCCTCTGGGCTAGGAAATATAGTGATTATGCAAGACCTTGGAAAGCTGAAGAATATATTTTTCAGTTCAAACATTACTTTTCTCCAGCAAAAAAAAATATTTCAGCTCTTTAAAAATTGTTTATGTCTAACTGACAGTATTTGTTTTTTTATGTTGCCATAGAATCTCTTTGGCATTTTCCTTAGTCCCATGAGGAATGTACAGTACCTCTGGTACCTCACAAGGAGATGCAGGAAACAAGGATCCTCTGTAAGTAGATGCTCTGTATTTCAGGCTCATTTTTCTCAATTTCTCAAAAAAAAATTATATTTTTTATATACTTTTTTTTAGCTTTGAACAGCTTTGAATTCAAAATAACATTCAAGGCATTCCAATTCAAATCTGCTTTTAATATCTTTACTTACCGTGTCTTGTTGTATGTGTAAATACAAACTAAAAATGTTTTGAAACAAAGTTGTACCCCTTTGGTCAAAGGAATTAACAAGTATCTCAATTTTACTCTTTTTTATCATTGGTTGTATTAACTCTTCACTCTGTTAACATTGGTAGTGTATTCATTTTAATGTTTTCATATCCATTTCAAATGATTCCTATATTTGTTCCAAGCCATATTTTAAACAATGATGGGTCTGTCTCATACGGTAAGGAACAACACTTTGGCCTTCCTCTATACCACTCCCTATACAAGATTCTATTTAACTCACCTTTTTACAGTTTGTACCCTAATATAATAGTTAAAGTTAAAGTGCATGTGTATTCCCGTACATTATAATATTTTTTTTTGTATGATTCAGCACATCATTTCTGGTACTGACATAATTAAAAGGGCTGTTGAATAACTTTTTGACAGTTTATTTCCTTTCTTTGACTATCTGGTGATAGACTACAACATTCCAAAATAATTTTACATACACTACTTAAAGGTTTTCAGTTTTGGAAGTAAGATTTTATTTTAATTTACCTTTCTATCTTTGATGTATGCCTGAACTCCCTTGACAAAAAGGATTGAGTTCTGATATTTACAACATTATTAATAATAAACACCACTCATCTTTAAAATTCTTCTTACTAAGCGGTGTACAACCAACTTAGTGGGCCAACCCATTTTTCCAGGTTTTCATTTATAATTACTTTACAGAATGTATAAGATTTTGTTTTTTACTTGGAGGTTGTGTGCTACAATATGTAAATTAGAGTAATATAAATTCTGATTTAAAGTGTTTTGATTTCAGGCTGTTACTTTGGAAAGGATGTGTACTGTAGACTCTCTGTAGGCACTGTATACAATTAGTATATACATGAAAGCTGTAGTTTAATTTTGATCATGTACCACAGATGGGTTAGAGTTTGTGCTTTTTATAAAACACCATCAACACTAAATGTATATTTTATTCAGCAGAAAAGATTCCATTGTCCCCATACGTTCTCTCCCACTACAAAATTATACATCCACTTATCTGCAGTATCTGCAGTAATGCAGGAGTGGTCACACTGTTTTTCCAGTATATACAAAGCACTGAATTACCCAATTATTCCATTAAATGTGCCCTGCACACAGAATGGTAAAGTACAGTACAATAAAGTTTATTTTATTTTAAAGTATGTGGTGGTTTACAGAACACTATCCATATGAATACTAGCAGTAGCATTTTAAAGATTTTTGATTAAAACTCCACAGCTTCACTAATCTGAAAACATCTCCATATTTACTGTTGCCTGATGTTGCATGCAATTGGTCAGAACTGGCAACATTCAAAGTAGGATCACTTTATTAGCCATCTACAATTTTTTGCATTTGGAATTTGTGTTTTCACATACCCCAGCTTGCTCTCCATGAGACACACAGGCAGGGAGAGAGAAGCTTGGGGTCAGATCACAGGGTAAGCCATTTATACAGCACCCCTGGAGTAACTGGGATAAAGGGCCTTGCTCAGGGGCTCAACAGAGTAGGATTCCTCTGCCGGCTGTGGGATTTGAACTGGCAACCTTCCAGCCACAGGCACAGATCCTTAGCCACAGTGCCACCGCTCCACCTACATGCAATATGAAACGCTTGTGACACTAAAGCTAATAATTATGTTTTTCAAAATCGTCAGAATTTGTCTTGAAATGCATCTTAAGCCACCCCTTAATAAGAGTTTTTTTAGCCTTTTACTAGAGCCTAATCAGAATATACCTAGAAGGAAATGAATGGAGCGGCTGTTATATAAGATTAATTAGATGCATGTATACATTACATTTACAGCTAAAGTAAGGTGTAGGACTCAATTTAATTTTAGACCACAGTAATATCTTTAAAAAGGTAATACAGTATTTGTTCACATATAAGGTTGTGAAAAAGACATAACTTTCAGTCCTGGGATTAAGTCAACTTGATCTGCTTTATGCTCTTTTCAGAGAAGGTCTTCTTAAGTATACAGTAATATATTGGTTATCTCTTTTTAAACTGTTAACTTTTCCATGGAGCTTGCAAAAAATTTTAAATCCATTTGGATAAGAAATTGAAGTTCAGGAAATGAATTTGATAGCTATCTTTTAAAAATACCTGTACCATGATTGGAAAAGAATAATAATAAGAAACACATTTGAGAAATGAATTAAGCAATGAATGGATACCTATTGTCTGGTTCAAGCTACATCTCAGATTCCAATCTGCAGTAATTCAATTTCACTCAGGTTTAATTAATGATCTCACCCAGTCTGCTCATTAGTCCTGCCTTTTTTACCATCGCCTTTCAAAATGTATTTTCTCTCAAGCCTGGTTCGGAAGCCTGAGAGCTGGGAGAACTTTAAACTCTTGAAAAAGCAGTTTCCTTATGCAAATATGTGCTTTAGCATATCTCCAACCTGACCTAATTTGCATGGAAAATTCTCCATTCAGTTCATTCTAAGCATAGGATCAGTTAAATAAGAATAAGAAAGATTCAAATTTAGATACAGTTCAGTTTGGCTTCTGCATGGCTTGGAATTATTTTGCTTTGTACATCTTAAAATCAATAAAAGCAGCTAAAAATAAGAATTCTGGTCACGCAATGAGCAAATAGCTCCATTCAAAATCAAATGGTTCCACAAACATTCAGATGATGTGATAAAGATTATGCATATGTGTGTTTAAATACATTTCTTTACTGAGTGAGGGTTTTTACAAAAAACCTAATCTGAACCACTTCCAAAAGGAAGGAAATTAACAGCTGCTTGGGGCCTTTTGATAAGCTATTTGCATGTTGTTATCAAAGGTGTGTTTCCTGCCTGGACAGATGTGTAGCTGTGTTTAGCTTCTACTCTTTGATTGAACCTGGGTCAGGAAAATCTCACATACGCACATGATTGTACCATATTCTCCATTTTCCAAGAGTCTCTCATTTTATTTGTTTATTTACCATTCCAATCTGCAATCAAATGAACCTTCACACTGATCCAATTCATAAACTAGGCAGAAAATTTGTTACATACTGCATAAAATTACTTTAAAACAATTCTCAATTTTAAGTTTAAGTTTTAAGTCTAATTTCTTGAAACTTCATTAAAAATATAGATTCATACCTTCTCAGTTTTTGAGATTGGAAATTACTTGCACAACTAGTTTTAAGTTGTATAGATTTGTTTCTCAAGTTGTCAAAACTGCCAAATGTTGTCTGTATTTTACACCAAAAATCAAAAGAAAATACATAGACATGATTTAAAGGAACTGTACATTTTTACTAGTAATCAATAATATTGAAATGTTACTACATCTGAGTCATTGGCAATTAATTCCACTTTCTTTCAATAACCAAAAAAAGTGCTACTGTATATGAGTTCATGATCAGACAAGCTAAGCCTAAGGGGGCACAGTTTCAGTTTTGGCTGTGCCCACTTACGCTGCAGTTACCATGTTATACTGACATTTCATTGAGCTACTCATAGTCTGAATCAGACTTTGAAGAATGGCTTTCTGAACTCCTTTGAGTTTTATTAGTCACTCTTCAAACTCTGTCTGTAAAGAACCTGAGCATGATGAAAATGTATTGTCCCAGAAATGAACCTAGGTCTTGTTCATCAAAGAATAACACATTACTCCACTAAACCTACTTCAAACTGATTTCCTGGACCTTCTTCTTAGAGTCAAAAAAGGATACAAATTGCAAAATAAAACATATTAAGTTAACATTTCACTGAAAATACTGTAGATTACTCCTTCACCACAATGCCTGAGAGTTGTATAGGTGCTAAAATTATGATCCCCATGGAGTGTTCCTGTGGCTTGCTGAGTACTTTGGAAGTGATTGTGAAGATAGTGTAATAGTGATAGCCAGCCCTGAACAGGTATCATATCTTTCAGCTACCCTCCTCACGGTACATCATGCTTTGTCTCAGCTGATTACCAGCATGGTCTAGAGTTGCAAATATCTCCTATACACAGTATGGAAATTCTCACAAAGTGAAAATGAGCCTGTTTGTAGGTGTTCTAGGGTTTAATTCTTCTTTTGACAACCAGGGTATTGCAATAACATGACTGAATATTAGACAGAAACCACTTTCCTATTGTAATTGGAGCAAATGTTGCTACCTCCAAGTTGTAAGCAGCCTCAGGTGACTGAATAGTGCACAAGTACTCATGCTAATTATCCACCCATTTTCTAACCATTTTATCCATAACATGGTCACAGGGCAGCCAGAGTTTATTCCAAAAAGTAACAGGCAGAAGGCAAGGTACACCATGGATGGGACACCAGTCCATTGCAGGGCACAAACAAACACAGACAAGCACTCACTCAACCCAGCCCCATTTTAACCTATTAACCTACCAGTATGCTTTTGGACTGTGGGAGAAAACTGGAGTACCCAGAGGAAACCCATACAAACACAGGGAGGACATCAATGCATACTGTATAGCAGCCCAGGTCCAGGATTGAACCCAGCACTGCAAATCAGCAATGTTAACCAGTGCAGCATTGTGCCAATCCATGCAAATTATGATCTTGCAAAAATGCTCTATCCCAGTGATTCATGAGATTTTTTGACCACTTGTGTGCATGCTATGTGTGTTTACAGAATTTTGTGTGAAACAAATGCATATACAGTATATGCTGTAGAGAGTAAAATATACCATTCCCAGGACAATCATTTGAATGAAATGTAAGAGTAGGGATCTGTGTCAGCATACAAGCTGCAATGGGACAAAGAAGTGGGTCTATCTGTTTTACTCTTTTTCTCCATTTCAGCATGAATGTAACCTTCTTTTTTTACATAAGGAACAAAGTATTGTTATTTTAAAATATGAAACCATTGATTTCTAATCCTCTGTGAAAAAATACAAAAGTTACACTTTCCTGTGTTGTGAAATGATAGAAGCTTCTTTTCACAGCCTACTACATTAATGCCTTCTCCAAGTGTCGCAAAATAACTGAGGAGTTTAATTAAAATTCTCACACCCAACACTTTAGTGAAGACGAAATCCAAAATAAATTAAGTTTTGACAAACAGTCCTATTTTTATAGTTCCAATGAAGATAAATAATTTACATTTTTAATAGGATAATCGAACATATAGCGCAAAACAAGAGGCTTTGGTTAGGAAAACCCTAAGAAATATGAATTTGCTCTCAGTGTGTCCTAATGATTAGGTGCTAAAAAAAATTTTTCCCCGAGAGGCTAAAATTTTAAACCATAAGGATGTGTTTGCAGAGGTTTTGAAATAAGATTTTGGAAAAAAAAAACTAGGAAAAGTTAATGAACTGCTTTTTATCTTTTATTTTTTCCTACTAGGTTTTCAATCTGAAAATAAGATGTTAAGATCTGAGACAAAAGACTGGATTCTTACACTTGTAGACCCGTAGAATTTCACACATGACTTGTCAGTTCTTAATTAAGTGAGCCATACCTGCAAATAGCATCGCCATTACCACCTCGTAACCTAATCTCATTATATTTCAGACGCTAAGCAAGGGTGAGTCTGGTTATACTGAGTGCGATGGGAGACATCTACAGGCGGTATTGGTGGACCAAGAGGCCACACTTTTTCTTCTGTTCCAAAATTTCCAAACCAATGTTCCAGTATTGTGAACAGTAACAGTGTGCTGTAGGAGCTAGCATCTTTTAGATGAGATCCTGACCATTTGGTCATACAAAATCCCATGTTATTCATAGGAATAGAGGTGATAACCTATAGGTAAAATATAGCCTGACATGGCACAATCTCGCCTTCCTAAAGTTCCTTCTTATTTGATCCAGTGAAGCAATTTCACATTCTCCTAATCTGCAATGTACTATATGGGACTGCTGGCTAACAATGTCTGTCCCAAACTGCCCAGCTGTGTGTTGTAACTTCTGGGGTGGATGGAGTGAGTTCCCTCCTACATGTAGTACACTAAGTGATCCTTTGGCATGAAAAGTGCTATATAAATGCATGGAATTTATAATAAGGCAAAGGGGTTTAATGCCTACATGTTTTTCCCTGCATTTAAATTCATTCAAAGTCATTAAAGAGAATACATTTCATTTAAAAAATGGCCTAAACTCTTTTATAAAAATAGTTTTAAGGGAGCTACATCTAAAAATCTACAGCAACTACAATAATAATAATAATATTTCCACACATATATTGTTTTTTGGACACTCCACTCAAAGGTAATGGGGACTCCGTTCCAACACCACCCACCTGGATGATGCTAAAAGTCCAAAATAAATGCTAAAAGTGTGCCAGTGCACTCATCACACAAGAACAGAGTGATTGAGCCAATTCGTACTGTAGATGGGGATTATTTGGAGGCCATTACTGGTAAAAATCAGAGGGTTAAGTTAGAATTTTCAACTAGAAAATAATAAACAAAGTTCTGTATTTCTTTGTATTAATTGTGCCTTAATCATCAGATAATGTAATCTCTAAGGATATGTGCCAATAGATTTGTCTGCAAAGTCATTGTTTATAAACCTTTGAATAATTTCTAGTTGTCCATTCATCTATCCATTTTCTAACCTTTTTATCCAATTCAGGACCATGGCATGGTGGAGCTAGAGACTATCCCAGCAAACAATCGGACCACACTAAGTCTGGAATCGAACCCAGTGCCCCAGTACTGTGAGGCAGTAATCCATTTGCAATCACTACATTGAAAATATCATAAGTGTATTGAAAAATGTCATGCTCTTCCTGTTCAGAATCTCCTTTCATTGGCAATGTCAGGTCCAGAAGGCTGCACTCTTGCAATGATAATGTGTCTTGCCAGGACTTGCACACTGAGGATGAATAGGACTGAGAACCTAAGATGTAATGTTAATGTGCATAGCCACGCAGTTTATATTTGGGGCATTGATTAAGAACACTGTAATTAGGTAAATCATTTACTTAGGTAAGTCCTTGCTAAGATCTCTAATTAGATGGATGACATTGATTCAATTGTTCAAGACTGTGGACAAAAGAGAAGCTAATCCATTTTTAAAAAATGGCCCTTCATTATTCATTAAGACATATCCAGTACATTTTAACTTTGGTCAGCATCCACTTTGTTTTCTTTGAGATTTCTGTGTTGAATAAGAATTAATGCTTGAAGAATCCTTATTTCATTGTATAGAAATAGATACATGTGGTTAGAGATACAGTATATAATATTAGCTTGAGATTTTTAAGCATTAGGAAGATGCTGTATGCTTGAAAATGACAGTTTAATTTATTTAGTACAATAAATTAAAAATGTAAATTAAAAGAAGGAGCAATTTGTCAATTCATAGTGAGTCCCCCACAAAGAAAATGCCAAACATATCAAAAGAATATCAAAATCGTCTTTCATCTTCTGTCACATTCATTAATATACAGTGCTGTCTTTTTACATTTTAATGCACCTCTGCTTGTTCTGGAGACTCTGTCCTGTTTTGAATGCGTCTTTTAATTTTAAAGTAGCAATGTTCCTAAAGCCTTAAGCAAATCACAAGAATTTGCTTCCAAAGAAGCTCAGCGTGAATAATGTATTTTTCTCTGGCAAATGCACTATAAGGAATAGGTTGGTTTTTTACACCTGCCATTGCTCTACATACTTGCTCATTGATCATGGAAATAACCTGTGGTTGTTAACATTTAAGGACCTTACAGGATTGCCAAAACTATTTACATTAATTCTCAGTATTACTTCACCTTTGGTAAAACAATGCTTTCAGGTTTACCATTATTATTCTTGTGTTACTATCACATACAGTATATGAACAGATTGCTGCAGTTAATTGTGATAATTGATATCATTTGCTTGATTTTATTAATTTGTTTGATTTTATTGTGACACTTTAATTTGCTTAACATGATGGGCTTTTCAAATGACATGGTCAAATTGTAGCACAGTGTTTAGCATTGCTGACTCACCACACTGAACCCTGCGTTCAATTTTGGACCTGGGATGCTATCTGCATGGAGATTGTACAGTATGCTCTCCCCATGTTTGCTTGGGTTTCTTCCAGACACTCCTGTTTCCTCCCACTGTCCAAAGATATACTGGTAAGTGTAGTGGGTTCTCAGAAAATTGCCGCCTCTGTGCGGCTGGCGTCTTGTCTTGGGTGTACCCTGCCTTGTGCCCAGCTTTCCAGGATGGGCTCCAGCTCCCCCACAACCCTCAATGGATGTATGGATGATTAAATTATGGTGATAATGAAACTGTACAAAAAAGATGTAATAGTTCAACAGAACAGATTACACATTGGACAAGCAGTCCTGCCATTAATAACTACAATATTATTCCAAACACCAAAAGTAAAAGTGTGGCATTTGTTTCCCAAATATATTTGCATTTGTTACATACAGTAGAAGAAATCTCCCTGAAAAAGAGAACATTCTCTTAAAAAAGAACACAGATGACTGCAATTGTTATTAAATAAATTGTCCAGAGGTACTGCAGTGCAGCATTAAAGACAAGGATCTTAATAGAAGTCCCCCTGTCGTATTTATGGGAATTACATTTTATAGATACCGATCTTGCTGGAATTCCATAATGCATTTCATCAAGAAAATTAGAATTTTCAAATGTTGTGCACTCCCCACCCCATTTAATTAATACCATACATCTAGTTTAAAAAAGAGAAAAGAGACAAACTTTAAATCAAGGTGGCTTTGCTTGACAACTAAGATTAAAGCAGTTGACCTGAAATAAAAGTTAATGGTCTACACAGATGTAGAAAGCTCCCTAGCCTTGATAATGTGAACTTGATTCATTCCATAGTGCTTCATTTTATGGCCCTGCAGGGCACAGCAGTCCCTGAGTGTCATAAAACTGCTGCAGAAAAGGGAGGTGTAATATGATGCCAGAGGAACAGGGTGGCTTTCTTATAAATTGGGTAGCTTCTAATCTGTGGAAGCTTTATACCACGCAATGATACTATTGTAAAGGAGCTTAAATGGAGGAATTAAGAAAATGGTCTGTGTATATCATTTTATTTTTTAAACAAATGTCAGTATCCCAAAAGAAATGCCAGCATCATCAGCAGTATGAAAAAAATCATCTAATTTCTTGGTACACTTTATCATATTAGTGTACATCTTGCACAAGATCTGAGCTTCTCTTTTTTTTTTTGCTCTGCATACAGCTGTTGTAAAGTTTTGGATTAAAGATGATGGAAAGATTGCTTCTGAAATTCCATACTTTTAGTGGTTTAGTAGTTAGTGGTGGCTGAGTCTACTCTTAGCAGAATTAAGATCTTTGTTCTATTGAACCTATTTTTACCAAATGACAGAAAAAAATACACTAAATATCGGCTTTGACAAATAGATAAGACAATTAAAATGAAATAGGACAATGAATATAAAAGGAAAGCATATTTCATATTTGAGTTTTAACTCACCTAGCCGAGGAAAACACAGCCCTGGTCGTAAGGTTCTAAAATCTTCCTCACAAAAAATGAACCAAGGATGAAAATGGGGTGGAGAGAGGGGCTCTAGAAAAGATGAGTACAAAGGGAGCATAGCCAGCAAGAATTTATATACTGTATAAGAAAGCGAAAGTGCATGATTAGAAATTTGATCTCCTTCTGCTTAACAATTCCATTTGCACCATCACCATTTCAGGAATCCAGAAATTTTTTCAATATATTAAATATTCAGAAGCAAACATACAGTAAAGTGCAATTTCTATCTACTGTATAATTTATTTTCATTGGTTATTTCTTGTGCGTTTGGCACTCTTTAGAACCATAAGGCTCATGTAGGACAAAGAGGCTTGTGTTTGGAAAATTAATAACATGCTATAAGGCTATTTCCAGTTGATTACTTGATGTCTGGAACAAATTTATCATCCTGTCATGTCTGAACTGACGGTTGCAGAGAATTACGAGGAGGAATCTTACAAAAGTTATTGCCTGGATGCTTTGAAAGTTATATTCTCTGATACTTATTCTGTGTCTCATGTTAGAAAAGCATATGTGAAAATGTAATGTTATCTTTAGACTGATATGGTGCTCTTACAAACGTAAAATAGCAGCTGAGCTTTCAGAAAACTAAAATTACACTGCACTGATAAAAGATTAGCACAGCTGGGGCTAATGTGTATCTGGAAAAAGCCTCGTCAGTGTGTGTTATCTGACTGAAACAGGGAACAGGTAATGTAATGGAATTTCATTATCATAGAGGTGGAGAGCAGCGGTAGTTAGGAAAAATAGATCAGGTGCAGATGAATACTTTCTTAGCAAAATTTCAATCTGAGAACAATAAATTGATTAGAATGGGCACCAGTAAATATGCAAATAGGACTGAAATTAGGAAGGTCTAACAGAAATATGACTTGGTGGCAGATTTCCTGGAGTAATGGGTTTTCCTGAGCAGTCTTTTTGTCTAGAATAATTGCTAAAGAAGGGAGAGTGGGATTCAAAAAAGGCATAATTTGGGGAAAGGCTGGTGGACACATCTGTCTAAGAACTGGGTATGTTATATTCCAGTAAGTCAAGAACAGTCCTGCGGTTCTGCCCAGTTCCTTTGTGCTGTGGTCCTGCAGTCCACAGAAGAAAAGACCCAGGCAGAAAGATAGTCCACACCAGTGAAACTGGAGAATTGCTGTTTATTTTCAAAGCAGCTTTCCTCTAACTTTTGACGTTTGAAGATTTTTATTTTTCACAAGTAAGCGATTTAGCCCCAAGTGTTCTTCACTCCCAGGTCCTTTCACAGAGTAACGTAAAATAAGATGACAATTTAGCCTTTTTTTTCCTAAAGTGAATGTTAGTATTTTCTCAGGCAATATTACGTTGTTTATCAATGTGCAAGCTACTGCATGGACTTAAATTCTGTTCTCCACCTGGGTACTTCCCAGGTAAGGGGGCTCTCACGTATTACTGCAAAGAAACACATTCACCAGGATTAAGAAAAACACTTTTTACGATGCCTACCCTAAATCAGGGCATAAAGCTAACGCGGTAGGGCTATTTTTTAGACAGACACAGTCTCAGTCAATATGAAGACCTGTTTAGATTTTTTTTAGTACAGTGGGAAAAAGTAAAGTAAAATTATCTAGCTTTAGAATATGAAGTTGAATGCAGGTTAAGTGCCTGCATTTACAAGAGGGTGAAGGAGCACTCTGCTACACCTAGTGTCAAAGAGGTTTCTTTTTTCATGGGAAAGCAACTCAGGAGAAGTAGTCTCATACTGTATGTGGTAAAAGCGAGATCTCACTGTTAGGATCAGTGGTTTGACTGATAAGAATCAATAAAAAGCAGTACAGAAGATTAGGTGCTCACTGTCACAGTTAAGATCTGTCTCTCAGTTTGGGTTATTCATATTTCAGAAAGAAAAAAACACTTGGGGAGAATTACACTTAGATCTTCCTGTGAAAATTACATCAGATAAGAAGATTTTTTGTCAACTCTCCCTACAGTTATGTCCAGTCACCATCATGGGATTACTCTCCAAGAAGCCAGTTCACTGCTTTAGTGAGAAAGGGACAATGCACATGGCTAGATATCCACAATGAATAATCCACTGCTTATGTAGTTTCATTTCTTCCCATAGAATTGAAAGGAGGTGGGAGATCTGGGGTCAGAATAATGTCTACGGCTTCTGTCATGGTTCAGACCAAAGGAAACCAAGCAGCCAAGGCCTAGAAGAAGACAGCTGCTGTGCCAGGTGCACCAGGTTTGGTTAAGAAGTGTCCTGGCCAAAAAGGATCATCCAGGAAGGTATCGGCTATATAATGGGTTTAAGAAAAATAAGGTATAGAAGTGATTAGGATAGTTTTTTAAAAGGGGATTAAGGGTAAGGTTTCACAAATCTTAGAAGGGGTTTGGTTTTGAGGCTTCAAGACCCTGTAGCTTGGCATGGAAAAAGAGTATACACCTATGGCATAAATCTGCTTGTTATAAAAGAGAGCCATACTATGTGTAATTGCACTGGTTAATAGTGAAGCAGTTTCTGGAAATCTTGTGATTTGCAGTCCATTGATATTTAATGCGTTGAGGACAACCTAGGGAAAAGAATCCCTATTTCAGTCCACAAACTGATCCTGAAGGTAGTGTGCCTCTATGCCTCCTGCATGGGAAACTTTTGGGAAGTACAGTGTCCAGAAACAAAGTACAGAAACAAAGCCCAAGAATCACTGAAGCCAAACTCATGCTTAATCAAAACTTGTGTAGTTGAAGAACTGCAAGTTGCTGATGGGTAACAGATTGAAGGTTGTCATGGCACTCACACCAACAAAAAGAGTTGCCACAATTATCCACTAAAGGATGTAATCAACCTTAGGGTGTGCTTTAAGATGAAATGTCTAAACATCCTGTTGCACACTACACCAGAATAACTCCTGCAATGTTCCATTGCTACTCATATCAGTGATATGACACGTTCAGTAATTCCATGTATAACAATGCCAGGAGAAGACAGATGGATCGGGATCACACACTTCTGTAATCCCCTTAAGATAGCAGATTGGGTGCATCGATATGACAGCCTTTGTGAAGCACAGATGTCTTGCAGAACTGGTAAGTAGAAGTCGGTGAAGAGGTCAAATTGTAAACCACTCTCTGAGAGACAAATATTTTCTCTTCTGAGCATCCTTTTCTGTGCATCTGTTTAAGCTCCCAGCATTTTGGTCTCATCAAAGACAGATGTCTCACTCAGCATTTCCTGAGCTTACCTTTGCCGCTCCTCTGCCTCCCCTACTTTATCATCTTCTTATCCTCGCCTTCCTTTCAACTCAATAATCTGCCATTCACCTCATCTAAACCAGCACACCTCCTTCTCCAGTCTTTCTTTTCAACGTCCCCGCAGGAGTCGCTGGTTCCCCCAAAGTGTGAGAGCACGGTCCATGGCCTCATTCTGCACTGAGCCCAGGCTCCACATTCTCAGCCCTCGCTTGCCCTGGTCCCCGCACCTGTCACAGCCCCGGTTGATATGGTATCAGGCCCCCAACACTCTAATGCCCTCTTCTCCAGCCACATCTGCCAGACCTCTGAAGCACTAAAAACTCCTGGTTGTCCTCAAGATAGCCCCTGATGAAGGCAGCCATTCTGGAAAAAAAATAGGTAGTCAGCTTGCATGCAGCTTAGAGGAGATAGGTAAGAGACTGCTTTGCAAGCAGTGGTGGAGCTAACAATGGGCTGTCCATAAGCCTTGGAGAATAAGACTCCCAGCAAGAATGACCGTCACCCTAATGGCAATTAAAAAAAGCTGGTGAGTTGATGCCTGTAAGGCGAGTGCGAGTAGAATGAAAAAAAGATGAGAAAAAACTTGCCTTTAGCAGAAAAAAGAACTGGAGAAAATATCATTGCTCATTCAGAGTTCAGGGCTCCAGGAAAAACGGCTTGGGCACAGTTCACTACACAATGTATCTCACTTAGTGTTGGAACAGTAATGAGATGAGCAGAGAGAAAGCCTTAAACAGTGTGCTCCAGGAGCAAATAATTGAATTACTAGCTGTCTGTTCGAAAATAAAGGCGTCTATTGGGAAACGTGTCCAGACTGCGTTCATGTTGCCGGGACGCAAGATGCTCTCAGCCTGGCTGTAACAGTCCTCATTCATTCATCGTAGTAAACAGCATGTTGTTGCTTTCTACCGGTTCCTTCTCTACTACCATTTCAGTGCAGATGACCTTAACTTCAAGTCTGTTGGCTCTATCGTAACTTCTTCTCTGACTTGCATGCTGTCGCCTGCATCATGCATGGTTCTCATTCACTCCATACACACATTCACTGATCAGTGCTCCTCTGAAACAACTTGCTCAAATAAAGCTCACACACATGTAGCTCCATCACTGAAGAAATCTAAATGGCTGTTTGGGGGTTCCTTTAATACTTTTTGGGATTCTCTCATTCTGTTAACTAGAATTTGATAAAACTACTAATGTGGAGTTGTTAAACATGAGGGTGGGAGGAAGAACAAGTTATTTTTGGATTTTGTTTTTACAACCCCTGAGTGATGCTATGAGGAACAAGTAAAACTTGGATAACTGGAGTAAATGCATAGTTTTAGGAACAGCTTATTGATCATAGGATTAGTTACTCTGCTGTTTTAAACCTCAACAATATGCCACTTTGCTATTCCATGCACATTTTTGTCTTCTGGTAAAATATTTAAAAAAATTAAACTTATTTTCCTAGTGTTTTTAAAATTCTGTATTTAAAACTTTAAAGTAATTTCCAATATATTTATACACATTTAAATGGTTTGATTTTAATGAGAAATTATTTAAAAATATTCCAAATACATCATTTTCAGTGTTAAAATGTACATACTTTTTAACATCAGTAGCACTTTCAGCTGACATACTGTAAATCAATCTAACAAAATCTTACTTTATTTCAGGATCCTGAAAAGATGTAACACCTTTGTTGCAAAACTAAGAAAGCCTAAGAAATTAAACTGCAATAATGAAAGGGAAAACCAGCTTAGTCATGTTGCAATGTATTGGTGATATATTTTGAATATGGAAGGTGGATTCATTTTCTGCAGGTTCAGTCATTATAGGTTTGCAATGTTTTGGCAATGCATTGATTTTAGCATTCAGATTCATCATGTTATTTAAGAAAAACACCTTTTTACAAGGTAAAAAATATACCAGCTTAAAAAAGGTTAATTGTGGTGTTAGGAAACAAGCACTCACTCATATTACCAAAAAGCTCAAAGAATATTTAGACTGTCTGCCCTTGGCAGATCTGAGAGCCACTGAGCAGCACAATAAACAGAGCAGCTAATACCATCTGCTTAGGCTGCAGAGTCAGCCAAGTCTGCCTAATGCCTTTATTAGTATTTCTCTTTTGCTCCCCTTCATCCAGGATTTTATACACATTTATTTCTCCTATATACCCATTGTCATTGGAACTTTTTTACAATGATCTTCCCAACCAATTGTTTCGAAATAAGAAAAGCCTTCCTTATGCTATGGCCTGCAAAACAGGGAGGGTTTTAATGTCTGAAGAAAAAGATTCCGGCCTGTTGTATCTCTCTGCTTCATTAGAGATTTTCTCCAAAAAGAATGACCAGATGTAACTCTGTATGCAGACATTTAATCCACCTAAAGGTCTGAGTCAAGAAAACTCCAGACAACTATGTCAACAGAAAGTGTTATAGGTGATCTACTTAGAGAGAATTAGTCTGGTGTAGAAAGATGTGTATTTTAGATTAAATGGAGTTATTTAGAATGTAAAGACTTTATTTTACAGCCATAGGTACCGCGATTTACAAGAGCAAGAAACATGAATAAGCCAGCAGTGTGGAGTATTGGTGATTTCTTTTGAATTCACATTGGAAGGTTGTGGCAAATCCTTAACCAGGGTACCCATACTTCATTCAATATAGTTAAGTAGAATACCTGCCAGTATAAATGTGAATGCGAATCTTACAAATGTGAATCTTAATAAAGGTATGATGTAAGAGATAAAAAAAGAAACGCCATGCATATTCGCAATGACACCAGCATTTTGTGTACATTGTGCATTTTTGGTATTTTTCTAATACATGTTTTTATTATAGTTTTGAGAAAGGACAATCTGTGCTAATGTTTATAATGTGCTAAAAGTACATTTAAAGCAGAACATTTACATTATATTAAAAGATCAGTGAGAGCAATAGTGAAGTTTTTATTTATTTTGAGATTTAGCTCCTAAATGCATTAATTGTTTTTTTTATATATATACATGCAGGCTCTCACTGTCACAATCCCTCCATCCCATCTGTCTTGGACTGGTAAATCTCCCTTTTTGGTAGCATTCAGAGTCTCAGAACAATTGTTTCCCCTGTGTCACTGTTTGATATGCACAAGACTGTCTCATTCCTGCAGTGTTAATCTTGCAATCATATGACTGTCTTCTAAATCAAGAACTTGAAAACAACATCACTTGCCTCTTGGCAAACTTTAAGCCCCACATACAATAGATGTTCACAATACATACAATGAGCCAAGTGTATTAATCATTATATTTTCCTCAGACAAAATTGTCATTGATACATCAGGAAAAAAGCACTTATCTGGATCTTCAAATGATAATTAAGAATATATATATTTTTGACTGGTGATTAATTAAAGCCAGTCTTTAGATATCATTCTATACTATTCTACTGGTGATCTTAAATTATAAAAGTAAGTAAATTCTGCATGTTTTGACATAAATCACATGTTCCTGAAATGAACATAGTAGGGAAAAATGTAAAAACAGATGTAAAAAGTACGTTTCAGAGGCTCTCTGTCATTCATGCCATTCACATTTGAATGTTCATGTGTTTTTTTACTGCAGATGAGTTATTTATCTTGTAAAAAATTGGATTAACAACAGGGATTCATGCACCACAAATCATTCCTATTAAAAAAATTTCAATCTTAAAAACAAAATTTGTTCTAACTGGATTCTAAATAGGCATAAAAGAAGAAATCCCAAATCTAAACTTCATCTGGTATCAAACCGGAAAGAAAGCTAAAATGTTTATTGGTTTAGTTAAAAATGCATCAGGAAAACAATTCTTCAGCAAAACCAAAGAGCTCTGTTCAATTCATTTAGTCCTTAGTCCTTTAAAATTCAATTCCACCTTGAATACACTGAAAATATTTATATAAATTAATTAAAATTGGCTATAATTACATAATTTAAAAATTTTCTTGATTTTTAAATCCTCTGAGGTTTATTTAATTTGATATTTTAAGCAGTTGAGATTAGTTACATTTTAAATACAACTGAATTCCTTACTGCAGTATCTACTGTATACCTCAATCAATTCTATACCTTCAAAAAAGCAGAAACTGTTTTGTTTGACATGCACTCAGTTAAACAAACCATAAGAACTCTAGAACTATACAATCCCCTTAAGGACACTTAATAGGAACCTAGTACCATAATGGCTGTGGCCCACATAAAACTGTTTTCAGAGTTTCTTCTTTCCTACAGCAAGTTGACAAAATAAAGTGCTGAACTTTTTATGAACTCAAATGGTCACACATTTTAATTTTCCTTTTCACAGATGCCTGATATATTAATAAAGATATTCCATTCTTGTGCACCTGCCTGAAGATTTCAATATCCTTTACCAATAAATCAGGAGGGTCTATGCTTTATTCAATTCATGACCTTGCTTTATAACCCAATAATGAAAAATTAATGTACCCTTTTCAAGCAACAATTTCAGACTAAGATAATCAGTTTACACAAGTAAATTGACTTTTTCGTTTTGAAATTATAATTCCAAGATGGCACATGATTTTCTTTTCTTATTTTTCTTCAGAGAATAAAAAAAATCACAGGGTTATAATCCAATCTTTATTTATTAATTCTGGCATTAATCATGTTGTTAAATGATTTTTTTTCTAAAGATTTATCTAGATGTTAAAATTAGTTCACTCATATGTCTGAGCTATTTCTTGAGGAATATGAGAACATTTAAGCACCATTTATTAAGATGTAAATAAAATAACTAAATCATAATTTTGGCATCGCCTATCACTGCAATAGCGTAGATTCTTTCTTCTCTGATAAGATTTACAGTAAGGTTTTTTTAATTATTGACATCCTGTGAAATTTATCTCTAAATATTAAATATAAAAAGATAAAAATCTCTCTAAAAAGGGATATCATATTCAGAGACTAACCATTTGTCTCCGAATATGATAATGTGATAGTCACGGTTCCGCGCGGGGTCGTGCCCCCCACCACCCGTTCCGTCCCCCACACCTGGGGCACGAACCCAGGTCTCTGGCGTAACGCAACAGGGCACCAACCGCGTGAGCTAAAGGAGACCTCCCTCCCTCAGCCCAGGTGCTACGCAATGAGGGCGCTGATGT
Source organism: Atractosteus spatula (assembly GCF_055471065.1). NCBI lineage: Eukaryota > Metazoa > Chordata > Actinopteri > Semionotiformes > Lepisosteidae > Atractosteus > Atractosteus spatula. The sequence goes on along the minus strand of NC_142708.1, from coordinate 52,597,716 downwards.
CACCACACTAGCTCCGCTACACCCTCCCCAGCTGAACTTCGGCTCGGCGAAGGACACTCCACACCCCCGCCCGGGTTACGGCACCAATGTGCTAGTCACAGTTCCGTGCGGGGTCGTGACCCCCGCCGCCCGTTCCGTCCCCCACACTTGGAGCGCAAACCCGGGTCTCCGGCATAACGCAACAGGGAACCAACCACGTGAGCTAAAGGAGATCTCCCTCAGCCCAGGCAGCCGAGGTCCCTGCTACGCGCAGTAAGGGCACTGACGTCACCACACTAGCTCCGCTACACCAAGCCTTAATATACTCTACCTTGTACTTTCGTAAATAGGATATGTGTAGTTGAATCACGAAAAAGAAACAAAGGAATAAACAGCATAACTAATTCATGGAAATTCAGCTCATTGCAAATAAATGTGGTCCTATATTCAGAAAATTAAAGTGGGCATAGTCATAGGTATAAACCAATAAAATCAGCTGAAAACATTCTTAGTTTACTGCATATACTGTATATCACATATCTGCAGGTGTTAAGTTTTCTAAAAAGAAACAAAAGTCATTTTTTTAATGTTGTGAATGAAATCAATTTTAATTGATGAGCACAGAGTTCAGTGTAAGAGTTGAGAACTGCCCTCACTTTATGTTAGTGCTTTTATAGGTAATTGTCTGGAGTTTTCTATCCTCATCACAAAGGTATAGCAAATGACAAGTCAATAAATACGAGATATATTAGTAGTATAAAGCGACACCTTTCGTCAAACTTTTGACAGGTACCACGCCCCCTTATTCCAGCCAATGGCGTGTTGTTATGTGTGCATGTCTCGCCCCCTCAGGAGCCAATGGTGTGTCGTTAAGGGTCAGAACTCCCGCCTTCCCCCTCAGCCGGTCGGTCCGGAGCCTCAGGGTCCCAAAGCCCCAAGGCGGTGCATCCCTCGCTTTAGGTGTGTGAAAGTGTGTATTGGTTTGGAAGGGGACCATGTCTGCAGCGGGGTTGAGTGCGCTCTATTATAACCCTAGGGAATCGGGTAGTTACGGCGGCGCGGGGAGTCTGGTGAGGGCCGCGAGATCCCTGGGTGTGAGCGGCGCCAGCTGTGGCCGGGTGGCCGGGGTGCTTATACGCTGCACAAGCCGTGTCTCAAAAGCATCAGGGTTGTAAGCACACACACACACACACACACACACACTGACTGGGTAAAGTCTCACGGAAAGAACTCGCAGGACAAACACCATGTGAAATGTGAAACGCTTAATTTCAACAGTGGGTTTTCAAACACAGAAACAGCGCAGCATCACTTTTTACAAAAGTTACAGACTCCAGTTTGTAAGTATGTGAAATGTGAACCGCTTTATTTCAACAGTGGGTGTTTCAAACACAGAAACATCGCAGTACACACGCGTTACCGGCTCCTGTTTGCATTCAACAATTAAATGTTGGTGCGGAAAATTAGTTCGGTACGCGTAACCACCACCCCAACATTGCTGAGAAACTTTGAGGCATCTGAAAAAGCATTCATAACCCCCTTCCGCTCCCCATGTCTAAAGCCATGCGAACCACACTGGGCGATCAGATCTAGCAGAGCAAAAAAATTTGCCTGCGTAATCAGCGGGATGGTGTTACCACAGGTTCTGTGCTGTATTTTGGAATACACACTGTAGAACCCCCCAGGCTTCCGTTTCTGATCTGAAAACATCAGATCTGCAATAATTTCACTGAAGTTCTTGACATACACATCTATCTCTTTAACAAATTTAAGGATATTAGCATTCGACTCTTTGTTTTGCATATCAAGCTTTGTAGAGAGAAGTGTGTAAAGCACTCTTAGTAAGAATTCAGACGTATACATTCGAAATTCTTCATTCTTCAGACGATGGCACACCCGGGTCTGTAAAACAGAGTGAAAGCTGTATTCACATTTTACATAGACCTTTTTTTTTGCGTCTGTAAAAATAAGAATAGTGTTTCTTTTGCAACGCATCAAAAGTCACGTCTACTAATTTTTCATCCAGCTGTTCAAGTATGGTGTGTACATGCTCGTATGGGGAGCCGTCCTCAATTATGTTTTTCAGCAACTGTTTTATGCCCCGCTCAGTGTCATTTGTAATGGTGTACGAACCCAGACACCTGGCGGTGTACAGAACAGCCGATAAAATTCGGGCTAAACTGAGAGACTAAATTTCTAAAGCGGCAAACGTCACATCTTCAAACCCATCTGTGTAGCCGACAGACAGGCATGTGTGACCCCGCTGCCCGGGATGGTCAATCAAACAGGCCAGGCAGTCATCAACCAGGACCCCCTTTAAACAGTGTTTGAAGATGCAATAAACTACTGCTTTCACAATCTGGGCCATAACATCGGGCTCATTAGGGACATCGTTAGTTAAAGCTGGTTGGGCATCAGCTTTATTAACATTTGGCCGAACACACAAGCATAGACACGAAACATTCAGTTGTGCCGTTAGTCTGAAGATTGACCCGTCCACATCCTCTTTATTCTATTAAAGGAAAAAGAAAAGGAAGGCTTAACAAAATAGACATGCTTTGTACCTACGTTTAAGAATATGCGCCAATGGTGTAACCACGCCTACATAACACAAGACATTTTTCAATTGGTTGTGAAGCTTTAAAACAACCCCCCCCCCCCATTGTTTTTTATCGAGAGCGAAAAGTATTCACATATCAGTTTAGAAGTTTTAAACTTTAAAAGTATTAACACACAATGCAAACACAAATGATGTGTTTGCCCAGAAAAGAAATTTTAAACACGCGGGGTTGGTCTTAAAGTTTTTAAAATAAAGTAATAAGACACAGTTTATTTTTAATAACACATTCGCGACAGCTTTTTAGAAAGTTTGAGATAAATTTCCACACATCGCAAGCGTAAAAGTCTTTACGTATTAAGGTATTAAGGCAACAAATGATGGGGTGTTGTTCTTTATACTTTAACGGATTGGTCTTAAAGTTTTAAAATCACGTATTAGAGATAATTTGAGATGTTTTGGAGACGTGCGGTGTGTGGGGGTTAGTTAAAGGCTCTGGAATGCAGAGTGGTGGGGGGGGAGGGGGGCTAAAATTGAGCAGAGGGAAAGTTTATAAATATTTTATATTCATGTAACGTTTTCTAATTTATAAGCACCACATGTATTTTCGCGCAAAAATGTTCTTAACATCGCATCGCGAAAAAATAAAACCTCAAAACGTCAAGCTTGGTTTGTGAACACGTCGCTATAAAGAATAGATACATTTTCTTATACCGTTAATAAAAAACATTTTGCTTGATAATATTCTTAGCGGTCTGTTGGTGAATCAAACACAGACACCGAGGCACATTTTCACCACGTTTTAACCGCTAGGAAATTGAGACACCGTTGTATGTCTTAAAATAATATAGATTTTAACATTATAACGGTCTAAAACGTTTTCTAAAATGTTTCTTAAAATAAGTTCTACAGACCAGTACGTGCACGTCCAATGATACCTAAGATTAATGGTTTTATGGGGGGCCATGTGTGTTTCTTAGAAGAGAATGTTTATCGGTTTGGGTATAAGTACCAGCGGTGTAACAGGCGAAGTTTTGGCTGGATTCCATTTCTTACAGGCTCGCGTTATCGCCTAACTCGTCAGAATGGATCACGCCGATCAATAACAACATTCTGAAGATAGTCTATTTACAGACTTAACACTGTTCGATTTGATAGACGAAGACGAGGACTCCACGAATTTCAGCGGTATGTATATCTGGCTTATTGTGAGAAAATTACAACGTCACGGTGCATGTCTCATGTTAGCTATAGTTGCAAAACGTTGTATAATATTTGTATACTAGGCAATATTGAATTATTATAATGGAAATACCAGGGAGTTGTTCCGTGATGTGGTCGTGACTGTGTGTATCCATTCATTTCCATTAGCCCCGAAAACCACAGCTGTAAAAAGACCAGTTACGGCGCAACCCAACACTGGTGAGTAATTACGACAATATTTTGAATAACGCTTTATGACCATGTGAGTCTTAAAGACACAGGGGTACTTTCTCCAAACCAATACATGCATGTGTCTATTCCGCAGACGCGGGCAAGGGACAAGTCGCTACACGTTTAAAAACCTCGTTTGGGGTTTACAATACCACCGCAAAACCTTGTGGAGACACAGGCAGATGTTCACGTCATACCAGAGGGTGCGGAGCATATTATCAGATCGCCTGGGAGAAGAGGTCGGTATTATATAAAACATTCTTTTAGCATGTCCATTTAAACGTGTCTATACTAAAAATCCCCACCGTTTGTCTATGTTTTGGTAATTTGCGGTGTTGAGTTCTTTCACTAATGGTATTTTCCCTCTCCGTGCAGAACCCGAACCTTCAAAAAGTAAACTGCGATGCCGAGCCAACACGTTAACGGGGTCAACGAGCTCAAAACGTCTGAAATCAACAATCAAAGGTTAATATAATTTAAGCGTGGTCAAGATGTGTTATGATCCACTTACGGCAAATGTTACTTCTTTTGTTAGGATGTTAATTCGCTGAAAGATCCTAGGTCGCGTAGTTTTCTGTTTGGGAGTGTTAAAAAGACTTATTTTAAAACTGCTTAGCTTTTAAAGTTAAAAGCGACTGGTCTGTGCCAGGGGTCTATATGACGTTAACCATGCCGCTTGACCCAGTAGCGCCACCACAGTCTTAAAGGAAACCGGTGTAACAACACATCCGGGTAACTTGTTCCATTCACCCGCAGCCCTTTGTGTAAGGATGCGCCACATGTGTGGCGTTTTTATCCTAGTTATCGTAGTTTTCTGATTTTAACCGTTTAGATTTCATTGATTGTTGTGTTGAAAAGTCTTTTATTTTTATCACAGTGTAGTTTTCTGATTTTGAGATATGGAGCACTGGCGTGGTATTAAAAAGTCTTTTATTTATTCACACAGCAGCTGTATCGACGAGCGGTGAAAAAAGTGTGGCGGAAACGTTGGACTCTAAGGTGGTGACTGCATCGGAGACGGCTGTTAAGATGCTGACCAAAACCAAACGTGTCAAGCCTTCGGAGAGAAATAATAAAGCGCCTAAAGACTTGGTGTTTGGTGATGTGGGAGACTCAGTGCGGTATATTGCACAGTTAGTATCAAAGGTGGGCACTAATGAGGTGGATAAAAAGCGGGGTTTAGAGAATCTAAGAGCCGCTTTAGCAAGTGTACATTCAGTGTTTCCAAAACCTATCCAGGTTTACGCCGCTAGCCTCTTAGACGTTTTTTCTAAAGAGGATGCCGATCTAAACTCTGGATTTCGTTACCTGATAATGCTATTTCATGGTGCATTGGCGAAGACCCACCAGGATAAATGACTAAACATGCGGTCTAAAAAGTGTTTAAAAGCCCGACCGCTTGCCAACATCAAGCGTTTGTACATAAATAAAAGAATTAAACTGGCAAAAGCATGTTTGTTGCGTCGAAAAAGTTTCAGAGAGAGGCATCAGATTTCCCAAGGGCCGCCCGAAAATAACTTAATGCCCGAGGGTGCTGTAGCAGAACAGGATGTCGGTAACTTTGAAAACCGAAAACTGGTTGTGCTGAACGATCTGAATCAGGTTGGTGGCGGTGCAGGGGCGAATAGAGACCCCATAGTTTTCCTGGAGCGTATACGTAGTTATAACAGGTCTTATAATAATTTTAGAGCAACAGAGCACCATGAAGAATTTCGTTTTGTTAATCTCGACAGAATAGCCTCGTATGTACAGGCTATAGACGCTGTGCATGGTGCAGTCCAGAGAATATTGGATGAACTTTCTCCAAATATCGGGGCGAATGATTTTGTACAGCTGCGTTTGACTGCGGGTGGTTTTAACAAACCCTTGTTCTCACGCAGGAGACAACCCGGAGAATTAAATGCTGCCGATTTTTTAAGCCACATCTCAGACCTCTTACAGAGCCACACAGAAGTTCTCATCGATGACAGCCTCCGATTAGTGGTGACGATAGTTCGGAATATGCAGGGGGGTGCCCGCCGAAGATTTAAATCCGTTCTGTACAGCCGGGTAATTGCTCGGAAAAAAGCGCACCTTATCGACTTACATTACACGGGCGGTAATCTGTGTCTCGCCAGGAGTGTGTACGGTTTGTTGAATGAAGGTTGTACCGATGGGGAAATGTTACAGGGCGCTAAACGAATGCACAAAGAGTTGGGTTTTCCAGAGAATCGGAAAATTAGTTTGTCAGACATTACCGCTTTTGAAAAACATTTAAAGGTGGTCATTAAAATTTTGTACCACGACCAGGGTGATTGGAAATATTTTACAACGGGGCCCACACCACCAAATTCTAAAATACTTTTTGTTCTACTGCATGAAGAGCATTTTTACGGGGTTTTAAATATTAAAGCTTTTGTGGGGGCGGCATATTTTTGCACTAACTGCCATGCAGCGTATAGCCACAAGAACGCACACGCCTGTGTTAAAGCTTGTAAAACCTGTTTAGATCCCCAGTGTTGCAAAATTGATGCAGAAATTCAGAATTGCCCGGCCTGTAAGGTCTTTTGTCGTAGCTCTCAGTGTTTGGCGAGACACTTTCAGCATGCGGCGAAGGGTGTTAGTAAGTGTGAGCGCAGGGTCTTTTGTGAGAAATGTGGGGTTTATAATCTCGCAAGTCACAAATGTAAAGAGAAACTGTGCTCGCGTTGTAACAACGTGATCGACACCCCTGACACACATTTGTGCTACATACCGCCTTTGGACAACCCCAAAATTTCAAACAAGTACATTTTTTTCGACTTTGAATGCATGTAAGAAACGGGGACACACATACCAAATTACGTCCAAGCCCTTCATATTAACAATAAACGAAGCTGGGAATTTTATGGTGAAACTTGTCTAAAGGATTTTGTGTGTAAATTTATCGATAGACATTTCAAAAACCATACGTTCATATCGCACAATGGCCATGGGGTTCCCTGGGGGTAAGGGTCATTTTCCACACTTGATGAACACTTCAGAAAACCAAAATTATGTCGGCCCAATGCCACCGCCAGAACTTTACGGCGTTAACTACATACTGCCGAGCGAGAAAGCCGGGTTTTTGGTTTGGTATGAAGAATGCAAGGGAAGTGTGTTTAACTTACAGAGAGAGTTGAAACGTTACTGCCAGTTGGATGTGGCAATTCTAAGAGAAGGCTGTGTCAGGTTTCGGAACGAGGTCATGAATTGGGTAAATTTCTAACAGCTGCGCAGTTACCAGAGCCTCTGCAACTGCGCGATTCGCTTTTTGGGGGGAGAACAAATGCTATTTGTTTGCATTACACAGCGCAGCCCGGTGAAAAAATTCATTACTATGATTTCACCAGTCTGTATCCGTTTGTGAACAAAACTAAAAAGTACCCACTGGGGCACCCCCAAATAATATATAACAACTTTGGAGATTTAAAACGGCATTTCGGTTTAGCGAAGGTGAAAGTTTACCCACCCAGACGTTTGTACTTTCCAGTTCTTCCAACCAAAATTGACAAAAAAATGTTTTTCACACTGTGTCGTACGTGTGCTGAAACAAAACAGACCACTCCCTGCAAGCACAGTGATGAAGATCGCGCCTTGACTGGTGTCTGGTGCACCCCTGAATTACAGATGGTCTTAGATCTGGGGTATAGAGTGTGTAAAATTTACGAAATTTGGCATTTCGAAAAGGCCTCACACGATCTTTTTTCCGACTACATCAAACTGCATCTGAAAGGGAAACAGGAAGCTTCGGGGTTTCCAGAGTGGTGTACAGATGTCGCGAAACAACAAAAATATATCAGCGAATATTATGAAAAAGAGGGTGTCCGGCTGGACCCCGGCAACATTAAAAAGAATCCAGCCAAAAGACAGCTTTCAAAAATTGCCTTGAACAGTTTGTGGGGGAAGTATGGGCAAAGAGACAATTTACCACAGACCACCATTGTGAGAAACCCCGATGAATTGTTCAGGTACTTATTTACGCCATATCATGAGGTGTCAGCCTGCGAGTTTATCGATGAAAACACAGCCTGTGTAACGTGGAAACACACTAAACACCACTATACAGGCCATTCAAACACTAACATTTTCATCGCTAGCTTTACAACCGCCTATGCCCGCTTGGAGTTATACAATCTGCTAAATGCTTTGCAAGGCCGCTGTCTGTACCACGACACAGATTCTGTTATCTTTGTGAGCCGGGAGGGTGAGTGGAATCCGGGGCTGGGTGACTATTTGGGTGAGCTGACCAGCGAAATCGATGCTGGACAACATATCACCGGGTTTGTGTCAACAGGACCCAAGTCGTATGGGTACAAGCTGTCTGGCGGGAAAGCCTGTTTAAAGGTGAAAGGCATTACGCTCAATGTGAGCAACAATTGTGAAAAAGTTAACTTTGAGAGTCTGCGGGACTTGGTTTTTGACTATGGCGTTAACCCTTATGCAGAGTGCCGGGAATTTAAACACATTTCTATTCAACAGCTGATGATCGTGCGTGTTAAAAAGGATTGGTGCATTGAGACCCGGACCTTAAAGAAAACCCAGAAGGTGGTGTACGACAAGTGGGTGCTGCAAGAAAATTTGACATCGTTGCCCTACGGATATTAACACGATGGATGTCAGGTTAAAACACCCTTTTTCATGCATTTTGTCCGGACCCTCGAATTGCGGTAAAAGTTATTTTATAAAACAACTCTTGGAGAAGGGTGATACCGATATGACTCGTAAACCCGAAAACATAGTCTGGTGTTACAGCTGCTGGCAACCTCTATACGCTGAGTTGCTTGTGAAATTTCCATACATTCAGTTTATAGAAGGACTACCGACGTCGTTTTCCCACGACCAGCTACTGCCGCCGGGTAGAGTAAATTTGATTATAGTTGATGATTTGATGGAGTCTGCGTGTGAAAGTAGTGAGATAAAAAAAGCTTTTACCAAATACGTACACCACCGAAACCTCAGCATCATGTATATCGTCCAAAATGTGTTTTGTCAAGGCCGGAAAAGTAGAACCATCGCGTTAAATACAAAGTACATGGTGCTGTTTAAAAACCCTAGAGATAAACTACAGATTACAACCCTGTCCCGGCAGATGTACCCCGGTAAAGCCAAATTTTTTTTGGAAGCGTTCGATGACGCTACTAAAAAACCTTTCGGTTACTTGTTGGTGGATTTAAATGCCGACACCCCAGATGACTATCGCTTGCGAACAGGTCTTTTCCCCCCAGATGTACCCATGGCTTATGTATTTAAAAAATCTAAAAGTCTGTGATCTCGCAACCACAGACTCAGTCGAAAAAACAAGTTCGGGGCGTCGTCATGTCTTCACGCGTTCGGAGAAACCTGACTCTCTTACATTTTCTGGTAAAAGCCGCCCCCAAGCAGCGGAAATCTATTTTCTCCGGGGCTACAAATGATCTTGTACAGGCCATAGCTGAAATCGCCTTGAATACCTTGAAAGGGAACATACCGTTATCTGCTAAGCAGTTTGGGACCCTGAAGAGAAAGCGTAAGCTTATAAAGACTTTGAGTCGAAAGGGTCTTTCTCTTAAAAGAAAGAGACTCTTGGTGAACCAGTCCGGCGGTTTTATCGGGACCCTGTTGAGTATTGCAGTACCATTGATTACGGGGCTTCTACAACGTCAATAATGGAGCACGCTGAAAAAATGTACCTGGTACCTCAGAAACAGCTCGATCGACTCCGAGAGCGGTCTGGGTTCGAAAGCGATGTAAGAAAAATAACAACCCGTCGGTTGGATGATGAAATGCGAGACATTCTTCAGAACTCGCATCTGGCCGAATATGAAAAAGTGAAATTGTACAGTCAGGTGTTACAACGGTATTTGACATTAGTACGCCAGGAGACTTCCGGAAAGGGGACTTTAACTGTTGTACTACCGGAAAATGCACCTGCCGAGCTATCACGCACGTTAGCACAACCGCCGACATCGAGCGACGCTGACTTTGGGTATATTTTGGACAGCGTGTCTCAGCGGTTCCGGAGAAATGCCGAGATATTGTTAAAGACCATGGCCCGCAATGAACCATTAATAGCCTGGAATGAAAAAGGGGAATTTGTGTACAAGGGGGCACCCGTTGAGGGCTCTCACATGATTGATCTTGTCAGGGCTCTCACGCAGCAGCAAGCAGTTGCGGTCGGTAAGAAGCCAAAAGGTTGGGATGTGTTCATGGAGGCTATGGCAGAAATCAACGTGCCGGGCACCTTGCTAGCCAACGCCGGTAACCGAGAGCTACTTGAAAAACTCAAGGCTGCCCCGCTGGGGTGTGCAGCGTCGGTCAAAACTTTAAAACAACCGGTAGAGTTGTCGACGGTCGACCCGGTCTCTAAGATAACCGCTGAAAGGAGACGATCATTAATACCTAGACCCACATGGTTGTCTTAGTAACATTTTTTCTCTGGGTATGTGTGTTTGTGATAAATGACTTGAAATGTATATTAAAAAGCGTGAGCAATATAGTTAAAAATGTTTGTAAGAAAATGGCTTGGATGTAACATGTATTAAAAAAAGCTTGAGCGCTATAACAGCGAATGTATAATAAAAATATTGTATTGATTTTAATTCATGTTTTGTGTTCTTTTTAAATAATAACCACACAGACATCGAAATGGTTCGATTTCATTTTTATTTTAGACGGTCGATTAACATTTCTGACATGTTTTAAATTGATTGCATAATTGAACATTCGTATTTTCAAATGGCTTAAAAGGGTATCGGGGTCTCCGTCTCACACGGCGTCGGTTTTTCAGAAACATTTCCACCATGCGGTCATTCTGGATTGCATTCGTAGAATAAAGTTCTAAAATGTTTCTAAAAGATAAACCTTTACATCTATGGTATAGAAAAAAGACACAATGTAGACCGCAGGTCACCGCAAAAGAATCTTGCAATTGTCTGTTGTTGTAAAATATGGAATTAGCATTTCTGTTTAAGAAATCAATAATGTTCTTGGGAAAGAAAAAGGCTTCGGGTGAAAATCCGTAGGAGTCGAAAAATTCTGCGCCCTTGTCGTCGGGTAAGTAAATAGCAAGCCAGTGTTCGCCGGGGCGGTCGTGTGCGTGAGTATTAACTATTAAACTCAGAGGGCGCCGCACCAGTCTCTCGCGTGGTAGGGCATCACAAGGGAACACGCCTAGAAAACTGTCTCGGGTGTAGCGGTCTCGGGTTAGAATGTCTTCCAGCTGTTTGGTGTTCATCTTTATGTGCAGGTTGTGTGGCCTCCCGTGCTTTTTAGCTGAAGTCGTAAATGACTTGACGTCTCATATCCAGCTCTATCACGTTGTCGAACAGCGCGTACACAACCATGTTAACTGTAGTGGGTAGCAGTAGCGCGAAGCGTATTTCAGCTCTCAGATTACCCGTTTTGATAAGTGAATAATGCCCTGTGCACTCATCGTCGGGGCTGAGGTTGAAAGCGAACAATGTGTAACCGCACGCATACTCCTCGCAGTCCACCAGAAGTGGTTTGTCTTTCAGACGCTTCCCGGATGTTTCCACCAGATTAAAATATTCACGGTCGCAATGTCCATTCTGGAAGTCTGGTTGAAGCGGTTTAGTGGGGATTTGTTCACCGTCTGCGTAGAGAGCCAGAAAGTTAACGTTGTAGTGTTTAAAATTGAAGGGGTTTTTTGTGTAAAACTGCCGCTGAATGCCGCGTTGTCCACAAACCCCAAAATTACCACTTTGGGTAACTGTCCGAGAAAGAGGTTTTCTTGGTTACACGCACAGCTCCCTGCAGGCAGGCTGAAGACTTTCATCTGTACGCAGTCTATGGGGTATTTAGCGTTGGCCGTCAGGAGTGCTTCGGCGTGTCCCAGTCTGATCCCGGGTGACACTCTGACTCTTTTCACAAACAAAGATGCAGAGAGTACGCTCAGTTTGTGTTCTCCGACGTTGTTCATTAAGCAGAAAGCATCTCTGTTGCGCGTGAGTTTTATTTTCAGGTCTACGCCATTCAGTAGTAGTTTGTCCTGAAAAAACAGGTCTGCGTGAATGTGACCCAGGAGCTCCAGTTTTCGGCTTTGCGTCGTGTATGATGCTCTTTTTCAGAACCCCTGATTGGGACCATCCAAAATTGTGGACTCGTGTTCCCCGGCTGTGTCTTTGTAAAAGAGCCCTGTTGAATACTGCGTCTTCAGCGTCTCTTCACTGTAGTTCAGGACAGACTCTATAAAGGCTCTGTAAGGATAGCAGTTGTTGCTCTGGCTGATCAATCGGTCTCTTACGGTGATGTCAACCTGGCTGAAGATGGCTGCGATGGGGTAATTCACCAGACTCACACGGGCTGCCGCATCAATGTCCTGACCGTCTGCTTCCGTTATTTTACAGGTCAAATAGAGCAGGGTGTTATTTAAATCTAAATAATCTTCTCTGTTGCCTGCGACGTAGAACTTCAGAGGTGCATTTTCCGTTAGGACCGTGAGGGGTGGAACTTCTATGTAAAAGCTTTTCTCGATGCTTGTTTGGGTAGGCGCTAATTGAAATATGTATAGCTCCGACTTGGCGCATTCTGCAGACCCGCCGTGAACAAAAGCCATATTTAAAATATGTCTCGTTTCGTGTCTCGTTGATTGCGGTGTGTCACGCCCTTCTTGGTCGACCTGAAGCTTTTATGAGTTGACTGTCTGCGCTTAGCCGTTCTTTTATCAGGTTTCGGAGGCCCCCGACGGTGAGATGATGACGTCTGTCTTTTTCTCTTGACACCCCTGCGGATGTATGCTAGACCCAAACCTTCCTGCTGATGTGCAGCCACCTTAGACATGACAGCGCTTGTAACGTTGCCGACCACGTCTTTGGCGATGTTTTTAGCCGCCGATGCCATGTGCGGCTTAGCTATTTCAAACCTGCGTTTCAGAAAAGGCATGGCTTTTCTAAATAGCGCTCTGAAAATACCCCCGATACCCACCCCGTATTGAACCGGTAGCCCTGAAAATCCTGTTAATCCATAACCAGCCTGTTGTTTGTAGTAGTGCGTATACAAAGAAGGATCCCCGTAGCTCTTGATGACCGTCATCCTTTTAGATGTTTGTCGCTTTCACAGGTCTGAAATGCAGCTTGACGATGACCTTTCCAAATGCAAATGACACGTGTTTGTTTTGATCCGTCTTTATTTCAATAGTGATGTTGTTAAAATGGTCGATGCTCACCGGCACGTAATGGGGTTTGTCGTACAATACTGTGACGAATTCACCATCCACGCCTCTGAGGGCACACAACGAAAAAGCGGTGCGTAGACGTCGCCTATTAACTGGTGTTCTATGATATCGGTGTATATATACATGGTGTTAAATCCGCCAGTCATATCGACGGGGTGCGGTGATTTTACACTTCCGACACCCGATTTGAAACCTAACATCCTCGCCAGGCAGTTATGCACCTGTATAACAAACTGTTTATCACTAACAATCCTTAACGACCGGCTAATGGGGTTGTATTTAAGACTTACAGCCGTTAACTTGGATTTTTCCGCAGCCCGTTTCATTTCATGCAAGAGCTGCTCGATGTTGCTGTAGTACCCTCTCGGTAAGGTACATGTCCATATAGTCTTGAGCTCATCGCTGACGAACAGAAAAACTTCGTCTTCATCAAACGTGTTTAGTGTATGCGGATAGTGTTCTTTGGAAACATCTTTGAGGATGAATTACTGGCCAGCGTCACATAGAAACCATTGGGGTTCATTTTTCACCACCTCGGAAGCCTTTACCCAACTATTGAATTTATCGCTCCAGCCGCGCCACTTTACCAAAAGCTGTTTGTTTTTGCCACGACCCCTGGCTGCTAAAATCATTTGGATGCAATAGACGTTCTCAACATCGGGGTTTATCTTCTGTAGCTCTTCTGCATAGAAGGAGCCCTTAATGTCGTCGCCTGCATAGTCCTACAGTTTGTCATAGGGTCTCAGAGCCGAGGCCCACTCTTTGACAATGAAAATTTCATCTGTGAAGGTCTGTTCATATCCCTTCTCAAACACTCCCTTTATTTTGGACACCCGCACATGATCACCCACATTAAATGAAAACTTTGATGGTTTTCTCTTAAAGTGTTCGTCATAGACCGTTCTCCACACCTCAAGGGAGTTGTCGGACGTAACAGAAGCCGGGGTTCGTTTAATAGTCGTGTGGTAACTATGGTTATAAGCGTAAATAAGATCTGAAAGGACATCGATATATCGAAAGGGGTTTTTGTGTGTCAGGTACCTCCACATTTTTGTTTTAATAGTTCTCTTAAACCTCTCGACCACGCTAGCCTTCACATCGCTGGCCGTAAAGAAATGTTCAATATTCTCACGTTTGAGAAAATTTTGGAAGGTCTTGTTAAGAAATTCTTTACCCTCATCCGTTTGTAGCTTTTTAGGAGCACGCCCCTCTTGCAGTATATTTTGGAAGGCGCCTGTCACGGCCCTTCCAGTCTTGGTTTTCAGCGGCATGGCCCAAGCGTATTTAGACAGCATGTCTATACACGTTAAGATGTAACTGAAACCGTCGCTGAACTCGCGGTGTTCTCTCATGTCCACCAAGTCGGCCTGCCACTGCCAGTCCAATTCGGACACCAACGTCCTGTTTCTCTTAAAACGTACGCGCGCCGGCTTGTGCAGCATATAAGCAGCCTGGCCGGACAACCACTCGGCCACCCGGCCATGGCTGGCGCCGCTCACACCCCAGGATCTCGCGGCCCTCACCAGACTCCCCGCGCCGCCGTAACTACCCGATTCCCTAGGGTTATAATAGAGCGCACTCAACCCCGCTGCAGACATGGTCCCCTTCCAAACCAATACACACTTTCACACACCTAAAGCAAGGGATGCGCCGCCTTGGGGCTTTGGGACCAGGGGGGAAGGCGGGGGTTCCGACCCTTAACGACACACCATTGGCTCTTGAGGGGGCGGGACATGCACACATAACAACACACCATTGGCTGGCAAGGGGGCGGGACATCCACCCACCGCTGACTCCCATTGGCCGGAATAAGGGGGCGTGGTACCTGTCAAAAGTTTGACGAAAGGTGTCGCTTGATACTACTTATATTTATTCACATACAGTACTGTAGCATTTGTAGAATAAAATAACCTACAGAATATCACTGTCTTGTATGAATAAAACACATTTTGTTGTTTTTTTCGGTATTGTACATTTAATTTTTGCCTGTGTATTCCAGTGATAGATTTTTTTTTTTCTTTGGCAAGGCAGCCAAGTGATTTCTCTTGATCTACAGCATAGAAAGCAATTCCACTGCTGACATTAAGCACACTGCTTCTTTAGGAACATAAAATAACTTTCACCTTTTGGTGAGAAACAACTTGACATAGATTGACCCTCATTACATTTGATAGCACAAGTTTTGGAGACCTTTAGATTCAGTATAGAGAATGCTCCTACGTTTGAGCTCATGACCATGAAAACTGAGTGCTGTAGGTGGTATATCAACAAAACAGTATATTACCTTTTTGTTGTATAATATTTATATATTTTTGCTAACATTCAACAATGAAACAATACTCAATTATTGTTTGTTTTCCCATGCTTTATACACTGCAGACCTCACTACAAAAATACTATTTTTGTGTGTATGTTGATAATGAGATCTCTAGCATATTAATGAATAAACTATCTGGTTCACGTGATTGGGACTTGGGTACAACAAAAATCAGCTTATTTAGAAACCACAACATCTGTTAATAATTCTAATTTACATTCCAGAAACACAACATGCTGTAGTGATGAAAATGGTATTGAAATATTTAATTGCACCACAAGCTGTATACATAAAAATTCAGAATCTTCTGTCATCCAGGAATAGTTAACTCTAACCACTGGTGTCATACTGTATATAAATAATTAATAATCTAGCTGTTTATAAATGAGATGGGCACAATTAGACCATTAGGGAATTGCTTAAACAGCTGACATTTTAACTGTAGTCACTGTCTATGCCAGTCAAGTGGAGATTATTTTATGCATAAAAGTATCTCTCAAAAAGAGATACATACAGAGCAGATGTCATTTTTTCTGACTTTATTATGCAGTACATCAGGAGGCCCTGGTGTCAGCAAAAATGTCTTGGGCATTAACTGAAGAGTGCTTTTGCAGTATTTGATGTAGTTTGAATACGAGAATAGCCTACAAGAACGCAGTGCATCAGTAAATGCTGAGACCTATGGACCACAGGGATGTGGTTTAAATTATTGGTGGGACATTGTTGTTGAACCCATAAGCAAGGCATTTCATTCAAATTATTCCAGTAAATTCCCTGTTGTATGAGAGGGTGCTCTCTGGGTTATCTTTGTAAATGAGAATTTTGTTACTTGACTAATTACCAAATTAAAAAACGAAATTGCAACTAAAGCAGTTTGAACTCAAGTAAGCCTCCCCTGTGAAGACAAAAGTTTAGTTCTGAAACAACTGGGGTTTTAAGTCTCCATGAATGCAGTTTTATTCTCAAATATCCGCAAGGTAGCCCTGAAAATTAATTTCTTTGTTCAGCTCCACTTTTGTGCAGTAGCAGCCATTTTCACTGCTGATTTGCAACAAATCGTGGTATATAGCATCACAGATCTTTATTGTGAATATCAACATTAAGAATGACATCAGACTTTGATGTCATTATAAAGAATGGGCATACTTGTCTCATTAAGCACAGAGAATGTCAAAAAGAAGGCAGGGTTGTTTCTTGTTTATTGTAAATCACTGTTTTGATGTCATATACTGTATATAATATTAAGAAATTGTTTTTTCTTTATTTCCATACAAACCTATCTTATTTTAACACCTCTGTTTGCATTGAGTTGATAGACAACATGTCCTGCAATGAGCCTTACTGACTTGTATGACTTGGGGACGTTACTCAACATGGCTTTGTATCAAGGCTTGCAGAGCTATAGCAAAAAAAAACATTGAGGAACAGATTTCAAGCCCGCCTTAAGCCTACCTAAAGTGATTGGCTGGTTGGTTGATGCTTCACTTTGGAACTAAATTAGATGGTCATAAACAAAAGAAGAAACAATGATGTTTAAATATGGCTAACCAACAAATTTAAAAGAAATTTTAAATACATAGGAGAGCATGATCATGTATACAGTACAATATAAATGAATAAAACATACTGTATAGTCAACCAGGAGAAATAGTTGTGGGATGAAGTAACTCATTGAAATTTTAACTGTGCATTGTTCTAAAAAAGTTAAAAGGGTTACTATAGCATTTATTGAAAAAAGTTTGATTTGGTCAAGACATTACCTGAGGCAAATTTTGGGGTTCAGGTGACAAAAAAGGTTAGGAACCCCTGCATTAAGCAATAACGCTCCACTGTTTTCCCCCCAAAACAAGTCCTTTAAACGACCTTTGGCATTTTAGTAATAGCAATGCATATTATACATGTCATGATAAAAGTAACCTGTCCTGTTATACTTCACCAGCACAGCATTATTCAGATGGTCATAGTCTATATTGAGTTGCAAGAAGAGCTTGCCTGTCTTTGCCAATTAAAGCAGTGGAAAACCTCTTGGATTTGTCTCTAATAACAAAAGGAAGTACTGTTTAGACCCTGTGCAGGGCTCAAAAGACCTTAGGTGGATCCGTAAAAGAACAAATCTTTAGAATAAAAGGCAGTAAATACAGAGAGTTACCAATTCCAATCACAAAGACAAAAACCGTAAACCAGGGAACAAACAAGGAAGTGAGGTAGCGAGCGAGTGCCAGAGAATAGTCCGCGCACAAAGGGAGCTCTAGGAGAGAATCCGCACTAGTGAGCGAAAATGAGAGAAAAGAGAACTAAATAGTGAGTGAAAGGTGATAGGAAAATTAGTTGCGGCGTGAGCGTTTGTTTAACTCGTTGCGCTTGGGAATGTGACAGCATTTAGGAAAGCGTGTGGAATGCATAACAGGATTCAGTCTCAGCTAGCTTGTCAGTTATAGTCTGTCCCTCAAATGACAGGAAGTGAGCCTAAATTTAGTTCTCCATTGCAAGATTGGCTGTTATACCACTACTAATCTTAGCACAAAAAATACATTTTAAAGGTATTAGTCACCAAAGTTGGGGTTAGAGACACATCAGTCAGATGTTGAACTGTAGTACTTGGATGTCGAAATCGGTCAGGTGAATTTGTGTGTGGGAAGCAGCACGCAACATGCAAAATTTCTTGGAGTGCTATTTGAAGAAGTATTCACCAGTCCAATTGGTCTGCATGTTGTGTGTGTGTGTGTGTGGAGAGAATATGTAGGCAGCATTCTGATGCATTTAAACATTCCTCCTGTTTCTCCAGCATACAGTACAGTATGTCACAATTCCAGATCTCATTCCACTTCTCTTAACCACACTGGCCGAATTTAGTTTCAAAACTGATTTTGCATTTCGCCATTTTTGTTATCCTCATGAATGCACACTTTCCTCAGTGTTAGCAAGCAGAGGCTTTCTGTGGATCCCATTATCCCCTCTTCAGGACCTTTTCTTTGACTTCAGGGTTTCAGCCTGATATCTGGC
The DNA here is from genome assembly GCF_055471065.1 of Atractosteus spatula. NCBI lineage: Eukaryota > Metazoa > Chordata > Actinopteri > Semionotiformes > Lepisosteidae > Atractosteus > Atractosteus spatula. The sequence continues at coordinate 52,579,254 of NC_142708.1, read as the reverse complement.
TGCATTTCCGTCACCATTTCTCATTCACCATAATGGGGGAAAAAATAAATTGCAGGGCTTTTACAAAAATCTGCAGAACCGCTGCCACAGAAAGTAACATTGATAGTTAAAGGGAACAGAATATCACGAGAATTAAAATACAGTGAAAACAAATTATATATGCTTTATACTTTAGGTAGTTCTTCTTATCCACCTTTTTTTGGTAAGCTCTTCACCTCCACTAAACATCCAATACTTCACAAACTACTTCTTTCCCCAGCAAATCTTTAAACACAATGTTAATTCCACTTGTTCAGTTCTAGACTGTAACAGATTGGTTGATATTTAAATCTGAAACAAGAGGAGGTCTGTAACACCAACAATATTTCCTGATTAAGAAATTGTAAGAAAAATAAAACAATATGATAATTAACTAAGAATTGGCTTCATTACTCTGCTCTCCTCCTCACTGATAGTTGATGTGTGGTGAGCATTCTGGCGCACTATGGCTGCTGTCACATCACCCAGGTGGGGCTGCACATTGGTGGTGGTGGAGGAGACTTCCCATTACCTGTAAAGCAATTTGAGTGGAGTGTCCAGAAAAGCGCTATACAAGTGTAAACAATTATTATTATTATTAATTACGATATTTTCTATGTACATGGATTACAGGTGTATATGTGGTAGTTTTGAGTGTCTGTTACTAATTGTGTCCATCCCTTATTCCGTGGATAAGGGCTCTCCTCACCTACATGCCTATATGCCTTTGTCTGCCGGTAAATCATGCAATGATGAACTGGGATTCAGGATTCATATAAGTATGATACATTTCTGTGTGTTTCTGTCTGGTCTGAACAGTCTGTGACTCCATAGTTACAAGTTCCTTGCAATGATTTCCCACTTTGTATTATAAATAATGCATAAATACTTTTGAAAAATGAATATTAGAAAAATGAAAACTTGAATGCACAACCTGAAGAAGTCCTTGTGTGGGTGGAAAAAGCTCAATGTCAGTTTATGATCAGTGTTAATCAATAATGAAGACTTCACTAAACCAACACAGGGCTATGAATTGCAAAATAAATGTAACCATTCAGGATAAAATAACCATTAGTTTTAATTTATATATTGTAAGTTTGCAAATGACTGTGGTCTGTTTTTTTCCCCCAGAAAAACAACAACACATAGGTTCTTAAGAATTTAATATATCCTCTGTTAAGTGTCTTAAAACAATTAAAAACAAAATGGTTTATTTTCCTCTGCCTCCTGAACATTTGGCTTCACCACAAAAGTTGGAAAATAACTACTGTAGATGAACAGTAAAGGAGTAAATACTTTCTATCATATTGTAAAGTGTTGTTTGTATGCCTTCAAAACCAGTTCTGTAATTGAACATATCATACAGTATCTGATTTATTGACTCTTCCTTCTGGAATGCAATCATAGCTGTTTGACCAATATCAACAAAACACCTCAAGTATTAAAAACTGTCAGCCTTGAAATAGAATTGAATAACTTTCATTTAGGTTAATGTCAAGAAATACTTTAAATAAATGTATTGCTCCATACCCAGTTACAAATAAGAATCTTCAGTCTTCAGTGATATTATCCAATATCATTTATAGTGTCTGGTATGATGTGGTACTAACAGCAATTTCATGACCTCTTACGCACATGTTATGGGTATGTTGTTTGCATACATCTCAGTAAAGCATTACCATGAAGGTATTATGAAGCTATAAGCCAGCAACATTCAAATAAAACATTCCAATTCTTTTCACATATTGTGAAATGTTCTTCAGTAGAGGTGACTATTTTAGAGATTTCAGATTTAGATATCGAGAAATACCTGTCAGTTACATGAACACTGAAGCATTTTAGCAGGACATGGGGGAAACAAGCCCAATGTACCCATTTGCAATAATTTAGTTTGGTAGGAGTACTGATCCTCATATATATAAGTGCAGCCTGGTAGATTAAGTATTCAACACCTTTCAGATGAGGCAACTATAAAACTGAGTAATAATTAATCTGCTGCACACAGGGATGTGATAAGTGAAGTCTATCACCTTATAGCAGAACCTGTTCCTGGCACTGCACGACACCTCCTGTCAGCAGTGGCACAATGTGAAGCAAGCAAATATGGTGCACTGCACTATTGATCAGGACTAATGTGCTTTCGTGTGGTTTTCAAGATAAAAATAACATTTCTGGGCCTTTGTATGTTATATGATTTTCTACTTAACAATTTCATTTTTAAAGTAGAAAGGCTCTGTGCTAGAGCCTGTGTTTCAAGGTTTCAAAGGACCAAAATTCTCTTTGTTTGGTTTGAAAATCCAAAAGGCATTAATAGAGATATTGGATGGGTGAAAGTCATATTATTCATTTAAAAAAAATAAGGAGCACGATCCCATGAATAAAATGAAAAGGTACAACTGGGAGAATTAAGTAGTACTGTATCAGTGCATTCCACAGGCTCATGTAGTAAGCAATCCACAAATCAAAAATCTGACATATCATTTGGATGTATCTCCTGACAACTGTTCTATCACATGCACCATGGAAATTTATAAAGAATTGGTATTACTACTTATTCATATGCTATGACATTCAGAAAAATAATATACTAAAAAAGTATGAATTCTGCTTTGTTTTATACAATTTTATGAAGGTGTTCTACTGTACATGGCAGATGGCAGATAGTACATCATTCAAATTTCTGTACTGTTGCATGAAGAATTGCAGTGCAATTGTAAGGTGCCGGAGGGTTAAGCAAGGGGATAGACACATAGCAGCTCTATTCATATTGAGTATTGTCTGAGTTTATTTTATTCAATTTCTATTGTACTATTATGTATTATTATGTAACCTTCTTTTGTAACTTTAATTTTGTGATTTTTACCCCCCCAATGAGCTCGTAGAAAAGACATTTTATTGCCAGCAACTACTGCTGTATGCTGTATTGTTGTGCATTTGATAAATAAACTTTGATTTGATTTGATTGGACCTTATGCAGTGCATACCTAAAGATGACAGACAGGGACATTTAGTGGAGAGCGGAAGCTGGGTCTACTTAGCCGAGTCGCGTTGCCAAAAGTGGTGGTCAGGAGGATGTGTAGGTCTAGAAGCCGGTATTTCTCAAGACGATGGTTTTCTCAGACGAAGAGGTTTTAAAGAAGGGGAGCTCTATAAATACGAACTTAATACTGAGCGAGGAGGTGCAGGTGAAGAGCCCTTAAGTAGTGGGTGGTTGGGAGATGTGGTGCAGGACAAGGGACGTGGTTGGATAATTAGGATGTGTGTCGGCGTCTGTGGGGAGAAGCAATCTTGTGTCTGATTCGTGGAGGCCGTGGCAGTAATCTTGCTAGTATAGAATTTATGAATGATTATCCATCTACTGTGATATTAATAATGCTAAAATTGCTTGAGTTAAGGGCACTTTTTCAATTTGGAATGAGTTTTCTCATCATTGCCATAGTCTTATTTTGGATTTCATCTTCAGTTTTCTAATCTTTACAGGGAAGTAAATCTGATTAATCAAACCAAGGGCAACCTAGACTGTGAACTTGAAATACACTGCCGGTATGCTAAGGTGACATTTTGTCTTTGAGTAGAATACAAAATGAATGCAAAGTTAAAGCCATGAATTTGTCACAGAGATTAGAATCCCTTAAGGCTGTGAACACATCCTCATCAGAGGTATGCTAATCTGTGAAACAGTGTAAACAAAGTCTCACATATCCTTTCGATGCAACACATCAGGTCTAAGGACATTCTGGGTATTTTGAAAATTCTATCATAAAGTTATGATGGAATTGTGCATTCAGCTAAAATCTGGACTCCAGAATGGAAGTTTTGTGCTCTTTCTATGTTCTATTTGATCATATTGTCTAAATACAGCTGTCACAGTATTTTAGAATAAAAAAGTCTGTGTACTAACACAACAGTTATTTACACCTCAGCTATAGACAGTGGACTATATTAGGGCTGAAACTGAGCACTGTCCCTCCAGCTTCACATTTTTAAAATAAGGCTGCAAGATTTCTTTCAATCTATGATAGTTTAAATGCAGAACAATAAAGGGAACATACTGCAGCAGTTTCCAAACATGACAGGGATTTTGGTGTGGCAAGGCAACAAAGAAAAAAAGTTTCAGACAAATTTCAGATAAGTAAGATTTTGTTACCATTGGTTCTCCAGTTAAAATGTGTCCTTATGTAATAACAAATCTTTCAGCAATTGATAACCAACAAATAACTTTCTTCCTTTATTGTTAAACTATGAAATATATCGTGCCTTTTTCGTGGCTTTCTTCAAAGAAATGTTCTGTTATTTTTTTTATATTTCAACATCAGATTTCTTATCGACAGTATCAAATGCAGGTATATCTAATGGAAGGGTTTTGTTTATCCTAAATACATACTTGCTATGGGTTGAAAACCCCTTTGGCATATTGTCTTCGGAAAGTTAGGTCAGTTGAAAAAAAAAGGTTTTATTCATCATAGTTCAGGGACATAACAATTTGATTTTTTTTTACATTCTGTGAAAACCTTCAACACTCTTTACTTATACTGAAATTTGTGCTATTAAACTTTTGTCAATGGATAGTACACATTTACAATTTCAGTGATATTATTATATGTCTAATGAACACTAACTTAATAGTTTTCAAACCACTGTATCAGATCAACCACTTCCTTACCATGTGTAACAAACAAGCTGAGAAATGTGTAAATTGCACTACTTAGCACTGCGCCAATGAGACCTCACTTTAATATCATGAACAATTTTGGTCACCACTATGCAAAAAAGGATATTGTTGCTCTGGAATCTGTCCAGAGAAGAGCAACCACAATCATTCCCAGGCTCAAGGGAACTGACACTGACAGGCTAGAAGAATTGAATATTTTTAGTCATTAACAGAAAAGACTGGAGGATGATATGATTTAAAACCCTCAAAAACAGGGACAAAGTAAACCCAACAGACTTCCACAGAATCAACAGCTGAACACAAAGCAGAGAACCAGAGACACTTGGAAAGAAAATTGGGGGTATTTTTTATCATTTCAGAGCAAGCTTTCATTAATTCTTTCTGCGTCAGAATGAAAGTGTTAATAGACTTAAGAAAAAGAGCCTGGAACATGTGTAGTTCATATACAGAACCATGGCAATTATTTATGTAATTCCATTTAGCATGATAATGACAATTTTGGAGAAAAAAAACATCCAAACTGATTATTAAATTAGAATTCTGTCAGGTGTTTTCTGTTAAAACTGCCCAAAGTAGCAAAAACAATTTCACACTTTTATACAGTACAACTAGCTGCAAAATACTGTACAATTTCTGTGTTCATGGTCATATTTTTTCCATATAATTCTTGGGACATTTTTAATGAGAGCTTGATTAGATGATAATTGTTTAGATTAGTGGAACCTGAGTGTCGATAGTTCAACATTGTTAAAAAGGCAGTGAAACAGATTCATCATGATATCCTTACAAGAAATGACATTGCATAAATTATTAAGAACTGTGACTGTTGCATTTGTTGCGCACCTGTCACCACTTCAGAAACAATTTGGTTAAATTGCCTTTACTTTTGATTCAGGTTAATGATAAAAGTGACCTGAGGATTTATTGCACTATTTGTATTACTTCTCATGTGAAAATTTCAACTCTATGCAATATTCCCAAACCTCATATTTCACTATGGAAACAACTATATAACATAAGGGAAAAATTTAAAGTGGTTTCTACAGATAGAATAGATCAGAAGAACTCAAGCGTAAGATTGTATTATCAGATTCATGCATAAATTGATTCCTTACTAAAACAATACTCCAAGGCATTATCTGTTTTGCTTATCATTGCAGATTATGTGCCTTTAGGTCTGCCTTTTCCCTTATTTTGAGATTTCATCTGGAAGAAGTCTCTACTTGGGTATTTTTTGTACAAACCCAAACCCTTTGAATGTATTATTAACAATCATATCAATCTGAATACTTCTTAAATGTAACAGACAATTCAAACTAGTATTTAATTGTTTCATAATACACAATGATACAGTTCCTTGCAAAAGTATTCCCATGTGGTCCCATTTTGTGAAATGGCAAATTTCTGCATACATATTTTTTCAAACTTTAAATTGTATTCAAAACCTGAATGTTGAAACTGAATGCTTCTAAGGGCAGTATAAGTGCCTGTAAATGTCAGCTATAACTGAAGAAAAAAAATGAAATATGTTAATTGCATAAGTATTCAGACTTTGCCGGATGTGCCTTTGACAGCAATTACAGCCACTAGTAAATTTCGACAAGTCAGTGCCAATTTTGAACACCGGCTTGGAGCACTATTTGCCATAACTAATGCTGCCACTATCATGATTTGATAGCGGGTATGTTGTTGACTGGGGGATGTGCTGTGTTGTTTGTGTTACTAGAGATAACATTCTGCATTTAGAATTTTGAATTTTCCCATTTTTTTCCAACTCTCAACTGACCTCAGAAGAAAACTTCCAGTATTACTTAAGTGCTTTGTTGAAAACTCCATGCGGTATTTGAGAAATTATTTTTTCTATAATGACTCCTTTCTTGGGCAGCATGATGGAGTAGTGGTAAGTGTTAGTGTCTCACATCACTGGGGTCCTGCATTCAATTCTGGGTCTGAGGTACTAGTTGTGTGGAGTTTGTATGTTCTCCATGTGTTACTGTGGGTTTTTCCAGATGCTCTGGTTTCCTCTTGTGGTCTAAAATATACCTTACTCATTTACAGAGCCAGATATATTTATTCTCTAATCAGCTGGACAACTATTATTGCACACAGACAGTGGTTACTCAACTAACTATGAGAATCATTAAGGCCATTTTAGGCACATAAATTAATTTAGGTTAGCCACAGGAAAACAGTTTGAATAGCTGTGAAATCATGACTTTTTCATTTGTCCATCCATCCATTTTCTAATCTGCTTATCCAGTACAGGGTCACAGGGGATTCAGGAGCCTAACCTAGAAAGCAACAGGCTCAAGGAGACATACACCCTTGCCAGGATGCTTGTTCATCGCAGGGCACATCCAGACACAAACACAAACTCACACCAGGGCCGTTTTGTTCACAGAAGTTGAATAAACTATCTGACTACAACTCTCTTTCTTCGTAGGACTACACCACCCACAGACTGAGTTAATTTGAACAGAAATGGTAGACAAGCTCAGTGTGGAAGATTAAAAAGCCCAGTTTGATAAAAGCAAGCTGAAGAAGACAGAGAAGGCATGAAAAGAGCAAGCTTCCCACAAAAGAGACAATTGCACAGAAAACCATGTAGACAGCAGCGAGAGCAGAGCACAGCATCATTTCCTTTGTTCCACGGACTCCCGCACGAGGATCTGGGGGTTTCACAGGCCGGGCAAATGTTTGGCAGACGCCTGATGGACATATTTGCATGGATAACCCCAGAAATGTATGGAAATGTTTAAACTGATCTAATACAAGTGATTAGAGAAGACAAAATATCATATCTTTGTGGGAGGAAACCAGAGCTCCCAGTGGGCCAACACAATCACAGGGAGAATATACAAACTCCACACAGAAAGCACACCAGGAACTGAACCCAGGGCCCCAGTGCTACAAATCCACTGCGCCTCCTTTTCCTTCTGTCTTTTCATTAATTGTCTCTTTACTCCTTTGTAGAGTACGCGGTGTATATAACGAATATCAATTGCTACTTTGATGTAAAATAAGTGCACAAGTTCTAAAGCAACAAAATCTGAAAACCAAAGGGTCTTAACATTTTTGCCAGGCACTGTAAAAAAAGTTAGAATCAGAGCTAGAGACTAGAGAGTATGCGATTTCCCCACTGGATGGGACACTGGTCAACACTTGATGTAAAACAGTAGTGTCTGCAGCAGGAACACACAACCTGTCAGTTATGAGCTCAAAGTCTTACCCACCCGTTTATGCGATCCCCATACATCCATCGCTTCTTCCAAGTAGGGGTTGCAGGGGAGCCTATCCCAGCAAGCAGCGGGCACAACGCAGGGTACACTCTGGACTGGATGCCAGTACATTGCAGGGCAGACAAAAACAAATACAGACACATACACACTCACACCAGTATGTGGGAGGAAACTGGAGCAAGCTCACACAAACACAGAGAGAACATACAGATTCCACAGAGATAGCATCCCAGGTCTGGAACTGAACTCAGGGACCTAGCACTTCAAAGCAGCAATGCTAACCACTGAGACACTGTGCCACCTTTATGCTACCCACAATACAATCATAATTTGTTTTAGAATTTACATTTAGTGTCTATGTGTCTGGTGAGTTCAGTTTATTAAAAATTCATCTTCATACCAAATGGATATGAATGCAAGGTGAACAGAAAAGGAAAAGTCAGGATATGTCAATTTAAATCTGTTATCAATGGTGGAAGCCTGAATCATGTGAATAATGCATTTTATCTCAGCACATGATGCTACAATTTAAATCACTTTCTTACTCTTGAAGCGTGGAGTGACAATGGGCAGTTTTAGAGGACTGCAGCATTTATTTATGTTAAAAAGATTGGAATGTGAAGGTAGCAGTGCGTGTTTTAAAGCAATTAGAATAAGGTTATGCAGTACGTGAGTAATACTGAAAATGTCAATAGCAGCTTGGATTGTTCCATTGATTGCACAAGCAAGTTCTGGGTCAACATTTGTTTGGTCTATTCTTGTTCTTACAGAAAAGAATAAACAAAGAGACAAAAATATTTACCTCCTAATAAATGAACTGGCTGCAATACAAGTTGCTTGGAAGAAGATCTTGTAAAATCAAGTAATGCTTTACATTACAGAGCTGAGAGATGTTTGCTGTAGTGGTTGAAAAAAGCCTTCCTGCAAATGTCTGTTTTCTTTAATTAACATGCCTTGAAGATGGAAGAGTCATAAAAATGTTTTGACCTTGTATTTTTCAAGAGTGCTGTGGCACTGACAGTTTATCAATTATTAATGCAGAAAATGCATTGTGTTTTCTTCCCTTTTTATGACATTCAACAATCTGAATATTTGAGGCATTGCTGTAATGAGTGAGTTTTCTTGCTTAACAGTGCAAATAAAGAGTCAGAGTCAGCTCTATTAAGTCCAAAATGTGCTGCTCCCATTAAGCATAGAGAAAAATAATGAGGGGGGACACCTAGTAGGCTTTACAAAAAATATTTATCTTCTTCAACAACATGAATTCCCCTCACTTTAGCAAAAGTTGCTTTGTACGTACAGTCAGATAATGAGTTTGTTAACCCCATGAAAGCAGACCTAATGAATAATCAACTGCAGGAATAGCCAGTATAATAGGTTCTATTCGGATATGTGAAAGGATCTCACTCCAGCTGCTTTCAGTGTCTAATGACAGACGAGGTCTGTCAGTCATTTCTTTGTTATTCTGATCATTGTTTGGAACAATAAACCCTTTCTATTACAGAACTTGGAAACTCTTTTATCTATTTTTCTCTGAAGCAGAGAACAGCTTAGGAGGGGGGTTAAAACCATAACAAACGGAGGGGCAGTGCTAGCCAGCAGGAGGTTAACAAGCAGATGATAATTTCTATCACTGAGCCCTGGGCAGCGTGGCTGGAGGCAGTGTCATGGCCTGTGTCAGAACTTTTGCCTGCTGAATTCTGGACACAATAGGAAAAGATGTCAGGCGCCCATGTTCCAAATGTCTCTCAAGGGAATTATCCCACACCAGAGTCAAAGCCAGGCTCTGCTCCATAGAGGTGCATTTCCAAAGACCACATATTGACTGTACTTTGAGCACATGTTTGTGATAAAGTGTTGTGAATTTCTAATTCTGGACAATAGATTTCACTCTTGTGCGATGGAGAGAAAACAATCTGTCATTTTTATTTAATAACTGAATCCCAAATGGCTATCCAGTCATCCATTAGTAAAAAAAACTTTGTCATATTTAATATACAGACAAAATGTTTAAAAGCAAAACATCTCTGGCAAAAACCGAGCTGCCACAATAGCACAGTAAACTTGTTATATCCAGATTTAGTCTATGTTAAAAAACATACATATACAAAAATGCTTATATTGGTTGTCTTGAATTTCACATTGACTTCAGAACCTCTTCTAAATTTGTGATCATTTCAGATATCCTGTTAATCAAATAAAACACTAATATCAAAAAATGTAATTGATGTATTTTAAGCTCCATAAACTATATCCGCAATATTGAAATTAAAACGAAACGACTGTGCTGAAAATACTGGATGTGTATGGCATGACATTAAACGTTCAAAGCCAATTCCAAATGTTTTCATGCAATATAAAAATGTTATATGTGATTTTTTAATTATTTGCTTCATTGCTGTTTTCCCACAATGAAGTTGACCATTCTAAAAAGTTTTGTATTATCATAAGGAAAATATTCAAATGTATAAGATGTAAATCTCCCTTTTCTCCAGTAAAAATTTGAACATAAGGTGTTGTTCTAATTGTCCTTAATCTTCCTTGCCCTGACTTGTCTCCATCTTCAAACAACAAGCCCACAGCATGCCTGGCCCTGTTACCTGGAGATAGTCTGAGACTTCATACTGTTGACACTGTTGTTTGGAAACTGTGTTCTTTTCATTATTAAAAAAGAGTCTAAAGATAAGATTTGAAAATGGTGGGGAATTTTTTCAGGTTTCTGACGTTGTTTTCTAAGAGAGATACAGACATGAGTGCCATTCTTGGCATGATCAAATATGTATACAACATTACCACGTTCTTATTTGTTTCAAATGTTTTCAAAGATCCCAAGGTTGAATTTGAATGTATCACTAAGATAAAATAATTGAGGGTGTATGCCATTCCTAAGATGTTTTTCAGAATCAACAATACAGAGGTTAATCAGCTTCTGCGAAAACATGCCCTGGTGTGAGTTTGTGTCTGTATATAACATGCGATGGAGTGTCATTCTGGGTGTATCCTGGCTTGTGTTAGTTGCTTGCCAGGATAGGCTTCAGTTCCCCCACAAACCTGCATCCCATATCCTTTATGTATTGTAAAAATCAAACAGAAAATGGATAGATGGAATTTAAGTTTATTATGATAGATGCTCTTATAACTGTGGTTTAATATATAACCTCTTTCATTATATGGGGTCAGTTTTCCATATTACATTATTGATCTTGCTATCTCTAAAAGATAGCTTTAAAGGAGGCATAGACTTTTTTGATTGATAGATATATATAGATATTGCAAAAGCTGGATATTTACAAGAACAAACAGAACAAACATACTACAACTAAAAATGTTTATTACAGAATGAACCTCAAAGAGCCTTTTGGCCTTTTAGCCTCAAACCTTGTTTTGGAAGGACAACATACAGTACATACAGTATATTTTAATCCAAGCGACAATTGTAATCCAAGCGACATAATGCTGTATAAGTTAATACACTTTATGTCAACTGTTGCTACAGTACATACTGTATATAGCTAATGTAATAATAATATAATATAATAATAATATAATGGATATATAATTGCAAAAATATTTACCCCTTTCAATGCTGTCCCATTTTGTTGAATTAAACATAATGTATACACGTTTAATACTCCAACTGAACACTTTTATGGAAGAAAGAAGTCAATCAAATGTCAGCAAAAACGACAAAAAAATTCAAAACCAAAACTAAGTAAACTTAGCTAACATATATAGTATACAGTATACAATATTTTCCCATTTCAAAATTCACCTTATTCATACGCTGACTCACACTGTACAAACAGGCAGTCTGATGTGACTTCAATACTGTGTTGAAGGAAAATGCAAAAGTGTAGCCCAAGGCTATCACCATTCTTACAAACCTACTAAAATCCAACACAAGTAGCACATAAAACAAAAAGCAAGAAATGCAAATTGAAAAGAACTACTTAACAGTGGGATTCTCTGATGTTCTATTGTGTGTTTCTCTTTTTAAGAGACAATTATGCGAGGCTTAATCACCATAACAAGATGTAGAGCTTTTCTTTCACTCCTGTGTAATTACTCACTCCATGCATTCCCTTTCATTTACACAATGTGAATATCCTGCCCCAAATGGCATAGAAATAAGGAGCACAATCAAGCTCCTTAACTCCCACATTCACATCACAGTTACAGAAACACCTTCACTCCACACTCTTGGGGTTTGCAGTATACACTGTACTTCGGAATTGCACTTAGTGGCCCAGTCACCCACTATGTCTGCAGTTTCAAATTGACATTGCTCAGACATTACAAGAATAGAATTTGTTCATTTAAAATCAATACAGATTTATCTGGGAAAAGAAAAGCTTACAGGGTGTAAGGTCAAACTGCATTAGGCTTCTGTGATGAATCAGAGGAGAAGCTGAGCCTCATGACTGAAAATTTGCTCAGAAGAAAATAACCTTCTGCTAGTGTAACGAATACGCCCCTGCATATAACAGTGATCTCAGCCGCCCAGGCTGAGGGAGGTCTCCTTTAGCTCAGCCAGCAAGTTCCCTGTTGTGTGACGCCGGAGACCCAGGTTCATGCCCAGGCAGTGAGGGACGAACTGATAGGGCAGGAGCAGGCAAGGGCAGAAACCCAAAGAACCGTTACATTAGGCACATTTTGACAGTACTGTGAAACATAGCAGTGGAAAAAAATAGATTCTGTTCAGTTTCTGAAACTCCATGGTTCCAATTCTCTCTTGAGGAGTGCACTCTTCAGCTGCTCAAAATTGGTATTTTATGTAGAGTACGTGTTTTTCTCAGCAAACTGTATAGTTGCTCCCAGATGTGTTGTACTGGGTTCACATCAGGGCATTGTCTTCTAGAAATGTATGGGTTTGAGACTGTAAAACACCTCAGTGGCAGGGCAGAACTGAGTTCATTAGAGCAGTTGTTTAACCAGCAGCATATAATTGACCATCAATGAAAATAAGGCCTGATGCAAAATGAGTACAGAAACACAGATATATACATTACAAAATCTCAGAGGTCCCAGAGATATATATATAGTAGATCATCTGAAAATAAAAATATCCTGTAGCTAAAACAATTGAGAAGAAAACAGGAAAAAGGGAAACTACATCAATAAAGAAGGAGTGCATATGACTCAGACAAAAAAATATGTGTTACCCTCTGTGCAAGGTGGTCAAACAAGAAAGGTAAGATAAGAATGGCTTCCAGGTAGAATATGATTTATCACTAGACTTAAAGATTGTAAATTTAATCAATAGTACATGCTTTACCTTAGAGGCTACATAGCGTGTTATAACAACATTCACATCTCAGTATGATCATTCTTCCATAAAAAGCTTCAAAGGCTACATATATTCTCCTAATAACCCAAACTTAATCCTTACAACAGTTTTAGATTTAACCCTAACCATAGCCCTAAACATAAAATATACCACATGGAGTATGACACATGGTATGAATACTTGTGTATCTGTTATGTCTTTTGAGACATTGGCTATGAGGCCTTATTAATGTTATTATAAAAAAGTCTGTAGCTTCTATTATGCAGGGTGCATAAAGCCTAATTGAAAGGATTCATGACAATGCCATCTTCTCCAGATAATTTATCTGCATGAGATCCTGAGCCCAATCTGCAAATACGTAGAGAGCAGCCTGCTACTGGCAACAAAAGATTCAGTATATTACAAGTAAACTAGCAAAGGTCAAAGAGACAGCCTGCATCCTGTACAGTTCAGCTACTTCAAGAACAGCTCTAAATAGAGCAATAAGTTGGACATATACATTTGGTAATGTATATTTAATGTTTGGAAAATAGTTTCAAAAACTGAAGACCAAATAGAAAATGACCTTAAAAAAGACCAGAACACGTGGAATGGAAATGCAGGAGCTAAACATATGTTAACACATGTTTTTCCTCTGAATTATGTTACGTTGCACATAATTCAAGGAAGGATTTTATTCAATTTGTTTTTAGAAAAGCGGAGTCAATGCAGAACTTTAAATCGTATAAGAGTGATGAAGTAGAGAGCACTCTGGATAGAACGGAATTTCAGATGTAGCACTGGAAGTTAGATCCTATATCCTTTTTCCATTTTTTTTAAATATGTTTTTTGAAAGACAGTGTATTGATAGAACCTGCCTAGAGATGTATTGATTATAGACTTCAATGACAAATTTAGTGATGGATATAAGTTAACAAGTGGGAAACCATGCTACTGTGCCTCAGAAAAAATCCTGATTTTACAAATAAATAATATTTTCTAAGTAATCTAAGCCTTAACTATGTAAAAGAAATCAATAACATTGTCTATATATAAATCTATAGTACTTGAATTATCAATGGTGCAGTAAATGCAAAAAACAATAACTCATACCAATAAGGGAAAGTAAATGATCTTTCCAGAGGTGTAAAAATCACAATCTCTTTCGACCCAGAATATTGTTTCAACTGTGTCCAGCAATGGAAATATTGAGGCACAAGTAGGTTTGCACTATACTAAATTTAGTTCTAACTTGGAAGTGGAAATAGGCCACGTACTGTAAAAGATCAGGCAGGGAGGAAGTCTGACAGAATCTTCTTTCCATATGTAGTTGAGTCTGTACAAGTGAAAATCTTGCTTGAGCTAATGCAAAATACTGCAGATATAGATCAGTAATAGAAGCAGTAATTTGGAGAGGCTCATGTTCATGCAGAAAATTTTTTACAAATATAGGGCCACAAAATATTTCACATAAATTTAGAAGTGGGTCAAGAGAATTAAAAAAATTGTATTGAGGGCAGAGACGGTGCAATAGGAAATACACCCACAGGTATCTTTGTCGTTCTTTTAAAGCAGTGATATTGAGGCTGTATACTGGGTGGGAGTTAACACTGAATTACAGAGAGAGTGAGGAAACAAACACGCTAACAAAGGAGAAAGTTGTAAACTTCTACTTTCTACAAAACACTTGGGGAATAGCATCCAGGTCTAATGGTTTTTCACTTTGCATCTCTTTTATTACAGAAAACATTTCTTCAGTGGAAAGCAGTTCTTCCAAGCTGGCCTTGATATTCATTGCCATTCTTTTATTTTGATGCTGTTCTTTTAATATCTTTCTATAAAGATTGTGGTTTGTCTTTATATGTTTTCTTTAAACCATGTGGGTCACTGTTCTCTAGACGCTGATTTATTACTTTGTTGGAATAATATAATCTGCATTACAAGCACAAGATCTTTGAAATGCTGTCATTCTTCACCCATTAATTCAAGTTTTCCATATGAATCTTATCCCATTCTGCTCCTCTTAAACTGATTCCTCAATAGCCTGCTTTCTCAACCTTATGAACCTTTGTTTTATTCTCTTCCTTTACAGTCTTCCAACATACAGGATTGTGATCACAGATTCTAAATTATTCTCTTACTACTGTTGTTTAAAACACAAGATTAATACAGGCATTCCCTCTAATCCTCTCTCTGATAAACTGAGTAAGAAACCAGTCAGAAACCCTATTGATCCTTCCCAGTCTATAATACATATTTCTTTCTTTTTATTTATAATTAGACTGCATTAGAATTTTTTTCTGAAACTGAACTATGTCTTAAGAATATTTAGTTATAAGCCTGAACCATATTGATTTTGGCATCTTTGATTCCTCAATGTGACACTCATATCCCTGAATATTTTTTTGTAATGTTACATGTCCTTTTCTCTCTCTCTCTGCAATATTAAGTACTGCCTTATGCTGTTTTCTTCACCATCACTGTCAGGCATATTTTATCTGCTCCATTTATAATTCTATCACTCCTGACATTAAGTATGAGCACTTACTCACCTGGTCCCTCAGTTTTCTGTTTTCATTGCCTTCTCTTTTTGCTACTTCATCTGCTGCTCCTAGAAGTCTGTCTACACTTTGAATGATGTTAGTAACCTTGGAGACACACCAGACAGAGTGCGTCCTGTGGTCCCAGCTACCAATGTCATCTGCAGTGTTTCTGAGAAGATCAAAGTGGAAACATGAGTATTGGGAAGTAGGAAAACAATATCATAAGGTGATAGCTGCAACTAAAGCCTGTATTTTTTAACTGAAACAACTGACTTTCTCTCCAAATATACACAGTCCTATATAAACTTAAAAATGCATTCCTTTAGTGTGCATTCTGCCCCATCCACTACCCGATCGCCACATTTGCATGTGTGTTTTCTTCCAGACCTCACAAACGTAGCCCACCCAAGCTTTGCAAACTTCATGGCTCTGCTGTCACAAAAAGTGTTATTTCAATCACGTTTTTTCAATATTTTAGTTTATTTATAGTTCATTAGTGTTGGCTCTAGAGAATATGAGAATCATCCTTTGCCATGCTGTTCATCTACTGTAGTGCATTACAGTAGGTTCCACTGTGGCCTAATTTGCATGTTCTCTATTTTCAGGTCTACCTATTCATCCTCCCAAAGCTATTATTACTGTACATTTCCAAAAGTTCCCTAAAGCATTTCCTTAATGTGTAACAGAGTATTAAATGGGAAAGGGAATAAACGAAAAAAAGTTTCAGAATTCACAGTGTGCTTTGTAGGGGGTCATTTCTATTGGAATAACAATTAACTGGATTTCCTTATTTGGTCTGCTTTAGCTTCTATAAGCACCGGCTGTTGACAAGTAGTTGTTCATAGTATGTGTTTCCTTAGAGAAATCTGCTGTGTTGATGATGAGTTTGGTGAAAGGCCAAAGCATGGCTGCTGACCTTACAAGAAAGGGCTATTAGATTGATACATAATTAGTGACATCCCCACAAGCACTGCTGTGATAAAGTCTGATATATTTAAGTAATACCTGAGAACAGAATGCAAAAATGTGCTTTGTAGATTAAAGTAATAGGTGTAAGTGTCATTAAGATTCAACAGAATTAAAGTGACACTCTGTGCATAAACTATATCTTGGAAGTGTTACTTTTACCACATTTTATTACATCAAACACCCTGGACAACAGCTAAACCGATGTCACTATTATGTTAGGACAGAACCATTCTTAAACCTGTTTTAAATCTATGTTGCAATATATTTATTCAAACTATTACAGGAAACAATATTTTAAAAATTGAAAAGGGACACAGGTCATGGTCTTGTGAATAGCAAAGGTTTTATTAGGGTGAGTCAAGAATTAATGAACAAGCATGAAGTGAGAGGAACTGAAAGGACAAATATTGATTTACTCAACTCTGATCAGAAATGTGAAATTCACTGTCAACTCTTCCATAAGTTTTACACCCAAAGTTTTGAGATCAATTAAGACTCTTACCAAATTAATTAATTTTGTAATTACAGGGCCAAAAGGCAATTCAAATTGCCCTACATCTCTAAGAGTAATTTCTGTAGAAAAACAATCCACTGGGAAGAGGAGTGGCAATACTGGAAGACCGCTTTCACCTTCAGAATAATTGAAGTGGTGCTAGTGTACATTTATGATGCCTTTGAGGTTTCTCTTTGTTAATTAACTGATTGTAGAACCAGTAAAATGTGTTTAGGTCATAAAAAACATCATTACCACAGTGAAATTGCAACTGCAGTGCTCTTGTGCTAGAGACCAGCTTTGTAGTAAGGAGGGGTGATCTAACATTTCTTATATCAATGAGGAAATGAATCCTTGTAGTTTCATGAGATTGTTACACAAAAGGTCTGTCCCAGTGGGCACGATAAAGTTACATACTGTATACACTTATAACCCTCGTGGTGACACTGACAGTTATTATAGTGTTAGTGTTATATAACTAGGTAACACTTTAGGTTCCTGAAAAATGTCCACTACTTCAATGTAATCATTAGGTCTAATTCTCTGTACTTTTACCTAACTAATATTTTGCTATTGGTAAAAAACTGTATGCATTATACTACTATACCTTAGCACAATATATTAAAAACAATTCTAACCCAATACATTGTCTTTGTAACAGATGTTGACAATGTTAAAGACTACATGCAATATCATCATGGCTATCTTAAAAAGTACGTGTAAACTTATAATTCTGAGGGATTTAAATGGTAAAGTCCTCCATTCAGAAGTAGGGCAGGTCTCCTAGGAAACACAATCCAAAAAATTTGAGATACAAATCCTGATATGCATATTCAAACCCCCTTTAAAAGTCTTAATAAGAAACTGATCCACCAATTGAGTTACAACTTGACTTGGCCGATTAACTCCTATACTCCAAACATTTTAGGCATCATTCTACTGGCAAGACAGCTCAGTTATGGTGAAATGTTGTTCCTACATAAATCATAGTATCTTAAGTTCATTCATACTGTTAAAGTGGGTAGAGCCCTATCAGAAATCTTCAAACCTTAGTTCTAGTTTTAATATTAAAAAAGGAAAAAGTGAATGTAAAAGTGCTTTTTATTACCATGTTTATTGTTTGGATTTATTCCTTGCTGTTGAGTTCGTAGGTTACTTACATATTTAGATTGTTAGCATACAAGAAATCGCACAACCAAGGATGGTCTAAGGCATCCTGTTGAGGACAGCCAACACAGGTTCTACAATTGCTTATCTTAGTCAGAAAGGTGCCTTAAATTTAGATCAGTCCTTTTCATTTTTGGAATGTTCATGCTTGAGGAAAGGCAGTCCTGAGATCCCCCAGGATGAGCCTAAAGACACAAGTGTAAAAGCAATTTAGTATCTCTAAGACAGAGGCACACTCTTTTTTAAATGAAAACAACAATCTGAAAAACCCCACTGAAAAACTAGCACAGTGTAAGTGCAAGTGGCTAAAGCCCACAGGTGTAATTATACTGCTGTCTATATACTAATTAACATACCTTCCTGCCTTGCACGTCTTTCACATTACAATGGATACTTAAAATTCTAGGGCAGAAGGGCTGATTCTCCAAGGAACTTACCTCTGGTTGAACTAGTGTTAATGAAAAATGAACAAGCACTTCTGTCAATGAAGTATTTTCTCTAATTCAGACTCATGTTCCAATGCTGATCAAAGTCATTTTTCTACAAAAAGGTCTTAGAAAATTGAAAGCAATTACAATAGTTTTGTAAATGCTGCGCACACCCCTCTGTTAAACATAATCTGACAGCAAACCAGTTTAAGACTGTATTATTGCCAGGACTCCAATATAAACAGGAATTGTTCATTTTCAGTTTTTAGATTTAGGTTAATATGAAAGATTTTCTTTCAGTGCCAGTGTACAACAGTCAAAATTAAGTAGTGAGTTTCTGCCTTTCACTTAACACTTAAATACATTTGTGTGGTTATGAGTTTTGTCAGCCTGCGAACTGTTTGGGTGTTAAAACATTTATCCAGTACTGAAAGAAGCTAAATAGAACTGGCAGGAGGACTACTGAATGGATCAATCTGTCTGGTCTCTTTTTATGATCAACAACGGAAGCCATTTAAAAAGTCTTAAACTGGTCCAGTTAAGCTAACAGTTAGTTCTGCAATTTAAGAACTAAGGTGCAACACAAACCTGGGGTTCCTTTGTCCCTGGCTGTCCAGAGCTATGTAGTACACCAATCAAGGCCTTTTTTTGTCAGGGCACACAGGAAATGGCACATAGCTGCAAATAATAAAATTATTTCTAAATTGTATTTCTAATGTGTGTAGACAGGAGCAACATCATAAGGTCTGCCTGGGGATTCTAGTAGTGAGAACCAGAAAAAAAATGAAAAATGTGAAAATGCTTAGACTTTACTTAGACACATAGTGTAATGTAACATTTGCAGATAAACCAATGAAACACTGACATAATCAAAGTCAGAAAAAATGGCCTTTTAAGTATTTTTGCCTGTTGGTTTGGCAGCTGTAATGCAGAGAATAATATGGATATAATGTGAAAAAAGAGTACGCTTTTTCACAGGTTTCTATTATTTTTGTTTAGAGTTTTTACCCCTGTGGGTTTCTGTTTTTGCACAGATCAAGCCTTCTCCAGGTGACTGGTTCTTGTTGGAGCTTCCTATCCAGATTTGTTGTGACAGGCTGTATCTGCGAAAATCTTTCTGTCTTCGTTTAAGGATTAAGGTTTTAAGCTGATGGCGTGGTCTTGACTTGTGGAGAAGAGAGGGTCACCCGTTCAATCACCTGTCATGTCCACTTACAACATTTATTCGTTAAGGGTGACAGCGAAGGACATTTCCCGTGAAGCCTTGAACCGTAGTTCTGTGATGAGACAACAAAAATCAGGACTCAATGCTGCTTTATCAGTTTTTTGAGGTATGTAGAATTCATTTTTTAATCTCATTATAATAAATATATACACTAGGAGACATGAATGTACTGTAGCTCAACAAAATATTTTAGACCTTACTTTTTGAATGCACACTAACTATAAAGTAGACTATTTATTATGGTTCTACTGTACATATAGAACTCTTAGCCATGATAAACTCTGAAAGTTTATCGTGGTGACCCAGCAAGCACACACATCTCTTCAGTACCAGTGAAAAATCTGTAAGTTATAGACAGCAAGTGTCCTCATTAAATGGTTGCTATGGACACTATCTGAAGTTCCCCCAGTCAGACTCAGAAAAGACTGACTTTCTCACTGACACTGACAGCATTAAATTAGAAGACAAAAACTACTGGTCTGCCTCTGGGAAATTGGAGTGGTGACTAATCACTGGAAAAAGTGGGAGAAGAATAAACACATTGGAAGATGCTACATTTCTTACCCATGAACTGTCCGCTCTGTACACCATCAATTTCTTAGTTAACGAAGGCATTTCCTGCATTGGCAATTTAAAACTTTAAAGCTGACCAATATAAAAAACAACATAAGCCATGCTCCATGTATAGAACATTTCAAGTTAAGTTACAGGATCAGTCCAATGGAACTGTTATATAATACAAAGCAGAAACATTTGTAACAGCTATCGATACTTGAAATAGACTGGTTTTATCAGACAATACACAACTGGAGTTTGTTCCCCTGTCATTCACTAAGGATTAATGGAAACTTGGATGTTCAAAAACTTTAAAAAGATAGGAGCAAGTTAATCTGAACTCTGTCCTATGTATGTCATGTTCACATTTTTAAAGGTTTAAGTATTTATTACAATTTTGGCCCAATTGTATGATTTGGCCTGTCATTGTGTAATTTATCTGCTTTTAATACAAGTCATATTTTGGTGTGGTATAACCAATACAATTATTTCTGTTCTGTAAAAAAGCAGTACAAACTTAAATATCAGAATGAAGCATTAAATGTTTCTTCTTACTGTGTATTTCTCTTTATTTGTTTCAAACTGTTAAATAGTTAAATATTGTTACAAACACAACTGAAACAAAGCTACAGGTTCAACCTATTGAGCCACTACTGTCTAAATTGTGGCTTCTTAGTTTTTATATGCCCTGGCAGACACAAAATATACAGTAGGACAATACAAAAAAATGAAAAGAAAAAATAGACCTTGTAGTGCTAAATCAAATCACACCTCCCTCATTCCTGATGTTCCTTACATCTTTATGTGCGCAAATAGTTTCTGCTGAGGTAATGACTTGCCTCTTTAAGAAGAAAATAAAAAGGCTACTGCTACTTCGTGATTGCTTATTTGTGTAATTTGTTATTGCATATCTATATGCCATTGCTGTTTGTGTATCTGTAGCAGATATCAAGGTGCTCTTTTATGTGTAATGCTAGAGTGATTTGAAATACACAGAAATAATACGGACAATTTGGAATTTAAATTAGTTGTGGAAATAATCTGTGGAATGATCTGACCAAAAGTCTTGCATGATTGCATGATATAATTGGGTACACTTCTCAGTTTCTCTTCTATTATAAACTTTAACCTGTCAGATATATTAAATATAATTTACAAAATACTTCATTTCATGTATTATAAAACGTATTTACTGTATTTCATAAACGTTCCTTTTTATGTACGTTTATATCTTTTACATACATTTAAGCTTTCAAGTGCTTTTGAGGGTCACTCAATGTATACACAAAATCTACTCATCAAAATCACCAGAGGTTTGTGCTGCAAGGAAATGTGATATATGCAAAACTGTCAAAAACAGGGTAATTTGTCAGGAACACATATACTATATAGTAATGGACTATAAAGGGTGGGAGACTTGAACAAATCTGTCCTGGGAAGAGATAATAAAGGGCACGAGGGTAGAAACAGAGCTGGAAATTAGTATCTTGAGGATTCATTGTTTTTTTTAGTTCAAAGAAATAAAGAGAGTGCAAGATTTTTTATACAAATTAAGGTGATTCAACCCAAGTATCAAACCCAAGTTTGAAGAAAATATGTTGCTAGAAAAAAATTAAATTTGATTTTCTAATGCATAACATTTCTATATTCTTCTATGTATTTCTATATATTATATTGACACCTGAAGAAGGCTCCACGGCCGAAACGTTGCATTTTCTTTCTTCTTTTTTTCAGCGTGGAATAAACCTATTACTTGTTCCTTTGCAGCCTACCCACCTGAACTTTCTATATATTATACACATAGAAAATGTATAATATACTGTACAGTATACATTTTTAAATTAGATATATCTTCTTTGTATGAGCCTGGTACACACTCTGATAGGATTGTGAAAATGGGATGTAATATGTCTAGTAATAAAAGTTTGTTCTGTGTATATGAAACCACTGTGACTGAAAATCCTGGTCCAGTATTGATTTTTTATCACTTTAATATGTCACATTTGCAATTAACATAAAGTAGGCATGGATTTAAAAAAAAAAAGTCAAAGTCATCCTCATATCAATCTTAGATCAGTTGGCCCACTTCTGTATTTTACTTTATTCCGATACAACCTCTGTTCATCATAGTGATTTTAAAAGGAAATATTGTTTTTAAGATTACTGTATATGAAACCTGGGTCTTAAAATATAATTATATTAATTGACGATAGCCCTTCATGACAGGCCTTTTCAATGACTGTACCAGCAGGATTGCTTCATTAACTTTGAGCTGTAACTTTCTGGGCTTTTAAAAAATATATACAATTATGAACACTAGGTTTGTATTCCAACACAAACAATGTTCTACCTTGTAACGATAGAAAACGGTAACAGATACAAAAAAAGTATCAAATTTTTGTTTGTTGTTTCTTTTTTTATTTGTTTATAAGACATATTGTCCTACTTGCATTTTATCAGCAAAAAGGGGAACTGCAATGCTTTTTTTTTAGATTTCGAGGTTAGAGTTAGAAAGAATCAGCTTTGATGAGTGCATTTCCAACTACAACAAAAGTAAAATGTGCACAGTACACTACCTTGTTAAACATCCAATTTCCATCACAAAACAGACCAAATTTCCAGGTTTGCGCAGCACCTTGTTCTGCCAATATTGAAATGATACTTTAGACTTTGAAACGGTTTTGCCGACAAATGCTACTTGTTAACTCTGCATGTTGATCATATTGAAACATTTCTGCGGTGAAATGTTTGCTGTACAGCCTGTACTTGTTCGATCGTACTGTACATCGCATTATATTAGTCATTACAGCAGGAAGGACCGCATCACGCCACAATTCGTGGGAACTTGAATGCGAGTTTGCGACAACATGGCGACTTACTGTAAACGATGTTGTGCTTCATTCGAAGTTCGTAATTTATTTCTATAATGTCAATTTTTTTTTTTTACTGAGATTTAATAACTGGTCTAAAATATTGGGACTGCAATTCCCCTTTAAAGGAAGATGAAAATGGAGTGTCTGCTTTATATCTTCTGTGCAGTTTTTTTTCCAAATGTGACAACTAAGCCAGACATTTCCTAGTGAAACTGACCACACACCCACACAACTGTCATCCATGACTCTTAGAAACTCTTGAGCCTCTTGATTCCATTTAATAATGTGCTTGGTGTACCGAACACCACTGTAACATTGCAGCAACAGTGAAGCAGTATAACATTAGTGAAATGCAAACCAGGACACTAGTGGAAGTGTACTTAAGACTGAGAATAGGAACTTTACCCAAATGATAAACAGTTCTTTATGGAAAGTGTTGCAGGAGTTTATAACAAGGTTGTTTTTGAAGCTAATATCCTGATATTTTTTCAAGAAAAAGAAATGGATGAGATCTTTGAATCAGTAAACTACTAACTACCAAATTGTTCTGGCCAGATTTCCAATTGGCCTTTACCAATCATAACAGCCTAATAATCCCCATCTATAAACTGGCTTCATCACAGTCATTCCACACAGAAAAGTAAAAAGAAAAAACTTCAGCAGCCTTCCACTGTTGTGTTTCACAGCCAAAACATTTTTCTGTTTGCTTTTCAGCATCTTTCTGTTCATTTGAAGACTGCATGCTGACACTGCTCCTTACACTAACAGGTACAGTATGGATGTAAAATTGTGCATGAAACATATGTTCAGTATATACTATGTACTCATACATAAAATTTATTGAGTGTGTTTTCATTTATAGTCCTCTTGTATTTAAGAATTTTCTTGGTGATTAAAAAGATGTTTTCACACTCCATGATTTGTATTATTTGTGTTGCATGTTGTTGTTTTTTTTCTTAAACACCGATAAAAATATCCACACTGCTAATACTTACCTCATTTATTTATTTTTGACACTCATTTATGTATGTCTAATCCTGAAAGACCAACACGGAAGAGTATGTCAGTAACATCTTTTAGCAGCAGGGTGAGGATTAACGTGAGAAAAGGGGCCTCACACATTGCAGTCACACAATCTAGCCACATGTTTTTAGCAGTCTGTAAAATCAAACTGTCGTACTTATAAATATAATTACATGGAGACAGAGTAGGGATAAATAGGGATAAGTCTAGCCTTTGGAATTGGAAGACCACAGTATACCTCATGTCTATGCCTACAGTATGTCTATTAAGATTCAGGATTCAGTATAGTGAAGTATAGAGTTTAGGCTAAGAGTTGGCTCCAATGTTATGTGTTCATTTACTCTAACTTAACAAGGGCTCTTGGACATGTACATGTAGATGCAAGACAATGCCAAAATGTCATAAACCGCCTGCCTATATCACAGTGCCTGTAAGTGTTTTCTGAACTTCAACAGGCTTCACCAATCTCTTGAGTATCAAATTGATCCAAAAGATCATTTGTTGTTTCACCTGACCATAGGGCAAAGTTACAAAAGTCATTCAGATGTAGCCTGGCACATTTGTGTGGTCTATTTTTGTGGTGCAGCCACAGAAGTTGCTTCTTCCTTGCAATCCAGTCATGAACAGCACTTTTTGACACTTTATATCCTGAAGAGGCAAATTTGTGTCGGAGATCTCCAGCTTTTGCCTTTCGATTTACATCTGGCCCCTTGTTTCACAGTCCGTGGTGGCAAAGGACTTGCATCTTCTTCCTGGCAGGGTTGCCACAATATCAGAACCTTTACATATCTTAATAATAATTAATCTTATTAATTCTTAATAATTGTGTAACTGTACAATAGTTTTACTTGTGGTGGAAAGTGGTAGATTTAGCTATTTGAAGATTCTTCTATAGCAATACCCCAACTTGAGCTGGTATATACTGTAATCATTAACCTAGAGAATTTGGAGAGCTCATTGACCATAATGATGCATACTGCTGCATGATATGTACTGTAACAAATGTAGGTTTTGGGAAAAAAAATAATAAGTATTTGGTGCATAATTGAAATATTAAAGTGTTAAGACTATTAGTATTGAACCACAAAAACAAAATTATCCAAAATAATGCCTGTGTTAACCATACTGGTGGTGACATTGTCCAGACACTCAATTTGTGTTTCATCCAACCACATCATGTGGTACTGCTTGACTTGGGAGATTTTGTTTGGCAAATAGTTATCTATTCTTTTTATTTTCCCATTGAACTCTGCTAGAGATTCCAACTTCATTAAGTCAGCCCTGAATGGTAGACTTGGAGATATCATATACCAGTGATGCCAGAGTTTTCTGAAGATACCCAATAGAAGCCCTCCAAAACCTATTTTCTAACCGCACATTTGGGTGAAACATTTCTACATCTTCTGCCTGGCGTAGCAACCAACCCAGCCTTGAATATCTTAATGACAGACACTAAAGTCAAAATTGGGGTGTCTTGTTTCTATTACTTCAATCATCTTTATTTGACCTCTTCTCTAAATAGACAATTGTCCTACTTTCCCCATAATAATGTGGTTCTGAATATTTTGCATCTGTGTTCAGCCTTCTTTAATACTTTTTGGCAACCCATGGATATTCTTAGGCTTTGTGAAACTATTAGGTGACTAAAAGGAATTAGATGATGACATTTACAGTATTAATTCTCAACATATTTAAAAGGTTGACACTTTTAAATTAAAGTTATTTAAAAGTATAAGTAATTAATAAAATTATTTATATTATCTAAAATGACTTTTTTTGCATTATTGTATTTATGCACTCAATACACATTCTTTCAGATTTTGTATCACATTCTTATTCACAAATGTGGAACATCCCAGTACACCTAAATCAGCTTTATAGTTCATCCAGTGTATGAGTAAATTTGAAGGCCCCTTAATTTCTACAAAAATAGCCACACCTCATACATCCACACAATGATCACATAACCAGAATGGAAGTACACTTAATTGGATCTCTGGGTGTGAGTCCTTTCATATCCTCTGTCAGAGTAAGCAATTGCAAAAGCCTCTTCTAACAGCTCAGCACTGTTATTCCAGTTCTTTTGAATGAAAAGCCTTTTCTCTTAAGAACAATTGTTAAACTCTAATCATGGGGGATATGTATGATAAACCTATTAAGGATGATATTATTCTTTTCTCCTTCTGAATTAACTTTGATTCAACAGCTAAATTAGGCTGGCAAGAAGTTGGAATTTCCCCTAAGCAGTGAAAGGATTTTCAAACTAAGGGGCTGGCCTATTTGTTTTATTCCCATGAAATAAATCTTTCTGAGGCAAAATGCCACCTGAGGCAAAAACATTAACCCATTTTACACCACTGCTCTAGACTGTGGTGGATGGACACTTTCATGTTCAGGACAACAGGATTCTCTCACCCTCCTGACACAGGAAATGTGGTCCCAGCAGGCAGGGCAATAAAAAGAGGAATTGTGCAGTTTACAGCTCACATCTTCAGGAGCAACCTAAACAACTTTCTCACAGACAGGTTTCCTGAGATAGGTTTTAGTCACTTTTTCTCTTTCAATAACATTACTGAGTATAGTTTGTCCATGAAGTGATTATTTCTGTATTGACAAGTTTTACTGTGATCAAATATTTCAAATAGCAGCTGTTTTTTCCACTGTTGGATAAAAATTCAATACAAGTACAGAAAAATATTTGTCCGTTATTTTATTTATGAACTGAATGCATCCTAACTTTTCATTTTACTGGAACAAAAGTGCTATACCCCAAAATAAATCATTGTCTTACTGAGGACAGAGGCAGTCTAATTCAATGCATTTTTTTAAAATCTGCATTTATACGTACTTTGTCACTAGTAAGTACCAGAGTTCACAGGCAAGAAAAACGAGAGTTCTTTCAACCTTACATGGCAACCAAGCAGTGGGAAGACATAGCAACCTGCCTATTCTGTACAAATAGAAAGACAGGGTCATGATGAATTGCTGGTTCAGATAAAGAGGTGAACTACTTTGTTCCAAGGCTGCACTTCTAAGCACGATCTGTCCTTAGAATCCCCGTCCTTAAAACAATTAATTCAATATTGTATATTATTTTGTTAATGTAGACAGCAGATCAACCACACCTGGTTACTTGCATAAAGTCATTTGCACCCAAATGATAAATCCCATTATCTTGTA
This sequence comes from Atractosteus spatula, assembly GCF_055471065.1. Taxonomy (NCBI): domain Eukaryota; kingdom Metazoa; phylum Chordata; class Actinopteri; order Semionotiformes; family Lepisosteidae; genus Atractosteus; species Atractosteus spatula. Next base: position 52,551,603 of record NC_142708.1, on the reverse strand, counting down.
AGTGTCAAACATTTTAATATGGCCCTTATATTTGTACTGTCTTGCTATGTACAGAGAGCTGTTTCAAGTATTTTCAAAAGGTATTTACTTGGGGCACTTTGTCATTAGAATAGACCCCATGACGCATTTTGTATAATAAAAGCCTCTTGAGAACACAGCCAGGTAGTGTACAGATTTACAGGTTTCTTCAGAATAATCCCTTTGAATTAAGTTTGAGATAATTCTGAGACCTCTAATAATTACCGTATCATAAGGTCAAATAGATAGTTCTCAAAAAGATACAAGATACCTCTTAACTGATTTATGTGACAGGAGGAGTGGGAAGAATGCCTTATCTTCTTTTAACATCAATTTGAATGGGATAGAAAGGCAGCCACCAGCTGTCAGACTAGTGTGATCTCCCTTCTTTAACATGCTGATCCCTCTTTCTGAGACAGACAATGAAGTCAAACCTTGCTGTACAATTACCATTTAAATTACCGGTGTCACTCTGCGAAGAAATGATCAGTTGCACATTACAGGCAGGTCTTCCTCGTGCTCATTTCCAAGTAGGCTTCAAATTCTTACAGAGCTACTCAGAGCCTGGTCAATTTAAAGCAGATAACATCCCAGTCTGCCAAATGAAAAGCATGACTCTGTCTGCTTTAAAGTACACTGGTTGGCCCTAGCATCTGAAAAATGGTTGTGTTCTAGAGTAAATATAAATAAAAAATTTCAGAAACCGTGTTGTTTACTCATAACTGTTATTGATGCCCCTAAAAATTAAAACATTGTAAAAATGCACCTTATTAGGATTCTTGCCATTCCAGTCTGCAAGTTATTATTTAAGCTATGTTTACAGGTTGGTGTGTCTTATGTTTTTTTCAAAGATCCAGTGAAAACATACTGTTTTATAGTTTAAGGAACTGCCTTAAGGAGTGAAAATTAAGAGTTTAACTCAATATACAGTAAATGGATCTCACTGGCTTGTCATAAAAATCTAGCCTTTTTTTTTAATTTGGTCTTGTAAGTTAATGATTTTCTCATTCTTTGTGTATATTCAAGTTTAAGTTTCCTTTTTTCTTTTTTTCTAAAACTAAGTGTTGCTTATGACCTCTGTAATGTTTGAATATTTGGAAAAATCCAAGAATGAAAAGCTAAGAATTAGTTACCTACATAATTTGATTTATAAAAGTTATTGTGTGAGGTATTTCTAACTTTTCAAGCAGTTCTCACAATATTATTGAGATGGTTGGGAAGAGTTATTCACTGCAAATGAATATTCCAGGTAAGCCTCCTTATTCAGAAAACAGGAGGCCTGGAATTGTTATCAAACCATCAGTAACATTTAGAAGTATTCAGCCTTCTTGTTTTGTTTTTTGTTCAACACAAAATCAAGTATGGTAGAGGACAAAATATAAATAATAAGACTGTAACCAAACAAAATTAATTTAAACAGAAATCTATTTTCCATTTTCCTTGTTTGTATTCACAAACATTTTATAAAGCATGACGGTTCTTTTTTCAAATTATTTCATCTTCATTTTTATCTATTATTAGTTTTGAGGTTTTGTACTGAATAATGTTCAGAGGAATCTCACACAACTCTTTGGATTTTTATTTAACAGCATGCTAATTCTGCCTTTTCCTCCCTTCATCAGTCTTCAGGAAAGATATTGACAAAAATTCATCAAAGTCTAGTGCCTTACAAGAGCCGTAAATGTGTTGTCAGAACAGTCTGGGAAACTAAACTGTGTGGTAAACTCCAAATAAAATATTGATAATTGCAGCTAGTAAGTTCCACAGAAATCGTGCAGGGAGCAAAGAAATCTGCATTGGAAAATACTGCTTGACACAAGGATCAAACTTTATGGACTTCAAGCAGTGACCTACATTGAAATCATTCATAAAGTAATTACAGTTGGCACAAAAGGAATTACAGGAGATTAAGCATCAATCCAGTGACTTAACAGGAATGAAAATAGGTGCTCTGCCATTTACAATCCTACTGTAGCTCAGCACAGTCTACTGCAGTTTGAGCAACTTTAAAAAATCTTAATGTTTCCAATTGTACTGTGCATTCTTAATAATACCTACTGTATGCACATTAACAATAATGTGGTGAGCAATCACGAATGTATACTTCATACAGACGAGTTAAAAAAACATTAAAAAGTATGGCATGCATTATACACTCTACTAAACAAACTGTACGAATCTTGGTAAATGGCCATTTCTTTGTGGTTTACATGCATTTCTGTACCAGTAGAACAAAAAAGGCAGTGCCAGATTTATATTGCATTGATTTCATGAGGAGCAATAACAGGCCAAAAATTTATCGAAAGGCAGAAGTAGTATTTGCAAGAACCTTTCAAGGGAAATTAATGATATACTGTATGTGGAATGAAGAAAACAGTAATTCCTGAAATATGCAAAGAGAAACACAGACTAAACAGCTGCTTCTATCTTAAACAGGATGTAAATTAGACGATGAGTCTTGAACTTGCTGACACTAAAGCAGCTGGGATTAAGACAGCAAAATTTACTGTCCATAGCCAGTTTGTTTCCTTATTACCAAAAAAATTAAACTATCATCTAGTAGAACGTGAACAAAGGGGACCACTGAATTTACAGCTGGATGAATGGGAAGAGAATAATTCAGAGCAGCATCTGTATGTCTTCAGAACAACGGACATTTACAGATGGTGTAGTTGCAAATGCTCAGAAGTATCGAATCGCTATCGCATTGGTGAGTCATAATACTGAAGAAAGCATAAATTATTTTAGCCTTCATTGCAGTATGTGTTTATCTTTCTCTTTGTCTTTCTAATATCTTTTCTACCCTGTGCTTCCCATTCAATCTAATCACTGCAGCAAACAGTTTTCAGCTAATAAAATTAAATAAAACTCCTATTCTAAAACTATGGATAAAATGGGAAATACAGAAAAAAACCTAACTACATTTTCTTCATATTGGAGAGTACAGAATTTCAAGTGGGACCACTCCAGATGACACAGTAACATACTGTATCCTGTTTCTTTCCCAATGCTAGCTTTCTGCAGCAAGTCTTTTATACCTTATTATTAAAACACTTTCTCTTGAAGTTTTCTAAAGGAATAAATGCCCAAACCTCTTCCTTGTGAAAACTGATTTAGAAATAATAACACAAACATACAAATGGCAACAAATGAGAGGAAGCTGTCTGGTACGATTTTCCTTATGAGTAAAGCTGCCATAAAATCTCACTATGACATCCAATTCAACATTTGAAAGATACACAAAATTATTTAATTCCCCAAATGTTACTAAGCTTTGAACGAGAAGGGAACAGTTTGGGGGCATAACACATGGCTACACACTACAACTGTTTCAAGAGATGGGACTAAAGAACAGTGTGGTTGAAAGATCCTTTTGTTTACAATTTACATGTAAAGATGGTGGCATAATGGTCGAATGCTCAGCACCAATGCCTGGGTCCCGGGTTTGATTTCAGCCTGCAGATTCCTTCTGAGTGAATTTTGGCGTTCTCTCTCATGTTGCTTCTCCCCTACAGTCACATGCTGCCCTCGTTAACTTTATGGCTTTAAATTGCTTCCCTCAACATGCATGAATGTATAGGTGTGTACTGTATGTGCCAGGCAGCAGTCTGACATCCTGTCCAGGGTGTAGCCCTGAACTGTGCCCTGTTTCTGCCAGGGTAGCATTCAGCTCCCTGGAACCTTCAGTAAATAAACCAGTTGCTGAAAATGGATTATGTACACTTCTGCGTAAAAAGCGTTTATAAATATCTGACACAAACAGGAGTTACACTGTATGTAATGAGCATCAACAATATACTCAACATGTCCGCTGATGTTTATTTTAACGGCTTAATCTGTTATCTGTTATTAAAAGATCTTTGCTTGCAAGAGATGGCTCTGTGGCTAAGTATCTGTGCCTGTGGTTGGAAGGTTGCCGGTTTGAATCCCGCGGCCAGCAGAGGAATCCTACTCTGTTGGGCCCTTGTGCACGGCCCTTAATCCCAACTGCTCCAAGGGTGCTATATAAATGGCTGACCCTGCGTTCTGACCCCAAGCTTCTCTCTCCCTATCTGTGTGCCTGTGTGTCTTGTGGAGAGCAAGCTGGGGTATGCGAAAAAAGAAATTCCTAATGCAAGAAATTGTATATGGCTAATAAAGTGATCTTACTGTATCTCATCTCTTAGAGATGAAACCAAGCTTAAGGTAAACAATGAAGTGTTGCAGTAGCTCATCTGTCACATTTACCAATCAGATCTAATTGCCTCATTGTCAGGTGTTCCTCATCATTAACATAATTAGATCACCTCTACACATCCATAAAGCTAATTGAATATATTTTGTACTAAAGAATACAGATATATCATGGTTAATTGAGTATAGAACAAGATAGAACTTCATAAACCTTAACTTAACAAAAACTCACAATTACCTCAGATCTGTGTCTTCCTGCAAACTACTCTTTTTTAGATTAAGATTCAGATTCAGATTTAGATCAAGAGAGATATACAATTAAGTGTGTGGTACATAAAAGTGAATATTTACTGCATGTCTACTGTGTGTAGGGATGTTCTTAACAATGGTGACAAACTTAACGTGTGGAGTACTCATAAATAAAGGCTTCTGTTAACTTTGAGCATTAACCCCATGGCTGCTTTTGCCCTGAGAAAGCTCTTTCATAATTTGTCTGTCATAACTGAAGCAGTCATATCCTCTCCACATGTTATAGAGGAATTTCAGTGTGCACATCTGGCAGCGATCTCAGCAAAATAATTTTAGGTTTCAATTCCATTCAAAGCCATTGTCTACTTTCTTTTAATTGTTGTCTAACTACGTTGGAATGTATTCTGATTTTTTAAAGTTTTCCAAAAATTCAGGCTTTGGACCAGGCATGAATGTAAAAGACATCCGGCATGAGAATCAATCCTTACAACTCATTTGGCTGTTTTAAAGAAGAAAGCCATATTTTATCCTTACTATTAAGTCCTTAAGCATACTGAGTGAATGATGTGTAGTTAGAAAGTGATCTGAAGGTGATTTACTTTCATACCTTCAAATTCACTGCTATTGAATGGAGTACGAAGCATAATTTGTTGGGTTCACATTAATCATTGAACCTTCTCAGGGTTTTATAGAGAATACAATAGTAAATGCATAATAAGTCTGTGAGAGTCCCATGTTAACTCTATTGTGTTAGTACTAAAGTGAGGTGCAGTTTTTATTACAAGAACAAGGCACAGGGCACCAATTACAAGACCTCACCAGTAGAGAGTCTTTAAAATGTATTCCTTTGAAACCTGCACAATCTCTTTTCTGAGGGATAATTTTGCTCAAGTAAAGGATCAATTACTTTTAACTGACAGCTAAAGCGTGGGGCTGCAATCATGTCGGCAGGCTGTCATCTGGGTGTAATTGTTTTTTGTGGTGAGCCCCAAGTTCATTTACTGGAGCCCCTGCTGAGATAAGGAAGTGACTTCCTGTTCACATGTGGAGAAAACATGGCCCTCAACCTCAGAATGCAAGCTGCTGGATGTGGGCTTGTTTGCTTTAATTAGTTCTGAGACACTGGAGTCAAAATAGGAAACTCCAGTCCCACGTTCCTTTTCTTCTTCACACTTGTGAGTCATCATAGGTGATTTAAAGGATTTACCAAACAGCTTCATATACAGTAATTTAGTCTCAGTGTGCTTTCTCAGAATGGTAGTAAATCCAAGGTTTGACATCTTTCTTATACAACATGCAACATGTTCAGTTCTATTGGCCTCATGATATTCAGAGTTGTACCCACAAAAATTCAAGTGATGGAGCCTAGTCACTAGGAGAACAATATCAGAATCACAAGGTAGCTTTGCACTTTGATCACAAAACTGCAGACAAACTCTCTTTTTTATCATTTCATATAGATATAGAGATAAAAAACATCATGTAGGGTGTTATAATTTTCAAAATGATTGAAAAAAACTTCAAAAGATGTTTGTAATTGAAGTTTGAAAATGCCAGGTTTGTATCCAATAAGTGGTGCAAATTTGTGATAGGTGAACCCAAACAGCATTTGCAGTTTAGAAAGCTCCGTGTTACTCAGATTATTTTATTTATTCTTTTCACATGGTCACTGCATTGTTGTAATGAATAAGATAAAATTATTCAATGCAGTAAAATATTATTAGATGTGATAATAGATTTATTAGATTAATAAATATTATTATTGCAACACTGGAGTAATGAATGAAATAGTGAAAAAATAGTATAGATGCAGAGGAACTGAAGCCTTACAGTTTTATTGCTGCATTTATTTCAAACAATAAAAAGTAACCTTTAATATACAAAAAGCTTAATTGTTAAAGGCAAGTTTTAAAAAGTTTGTTAACTATTTAGACTCAGATATTATCTGCTATGAAACAGAATTCTAGTTAGTTCAAGTAGGTAGCTGCGTCAGCATGCGAAGGCTTGACACCCAAAGAGGATTCCACAACCAAAACGTTTTTTTTCTTTTCATCTCTTTTTAGAATGGAATTAACCTTTACTTCTTCCTTTGCAGAATTCTAGTTATTTATATTACAGTATTAACTGAAATACTGATATTATTTTAGGGTTTACCTCTTTTAATTTATTATAATAGTTTTACTCATAGGACTCCTGAGTAATTTGTCAAAAGAAAGCGATTGTAAAGAGGGAAGAGTAAGCTTTTAACAAGGTATCTCTGTTTCCATTGCTTCCAGACACTTAGAAAGTCAAAAGCATCATTTATTGTTGTTGAGATATAATTGAATGTGACAAGAAGAAGCTGGACACAATAAAATGTAATTACTGGTCTTTATACTCTTGGAATGAGCCGGTTAGTTTAAAACAGATAAAACAGTCCTAATTTTCTGTCCAGTTGCTAAAAACTCAGGGAAAAATAAAGGAGCAAGAACAGAGTTGATCTGTTGGAACATAGTGACTGGCCTTGTATGAGGGAAGTTTGAATTTGCATAGGAACCACATGCTTTCTATGCCATTTCCTGTTCTGTGCTGCAGATTCTGCAGACTCTTCTGTCACGAACATTAAAAGCTCAGTAAACAAACCCACGGTAGGTCTGAAATCATTGATCAAAACACTGCATTTCTTGAGGTTCTTCACTACCTTGAACAACGGTAAACGATACTGAACAGCCTGGCTTTGTTGAGATGATAAAATAAATCTGTGGACAAGATGCCTACAGCATAACATTTTTTATGAATAAGGAATTACAGGAACATTTTGGCTCCCTTTGCATTTTCATTGAAATCAATAGCAAAACCAGAGCAGTAACAATAAAAAACACATCATCATTACTTCTTCAGACTTTCTGCCAATGTCAAAGAATCAGGAGCAATAAATTGGGAAAGTGGGAATAGTAAAGATAGCAGCCAGCTGGGTTATGAGCGACATAAAATCAATTGATTCATCACAGCAATGCTATCCCCCAACAGCAGAAATATCCTATATTGTGGCAATCAGTGATTGTTTCCCAGGAGCCCTGCAATTACTGTGGAGAATAATATTTAGAGAAAATAATGCTGATGCAAAGATGGCAGGTTGCATAGGCATTTGTGAGGACAGCATGACCAACAGTTGTTAAATCATCACTTTATATTGAACTCAAGTGCAAGTGGATCTAATTCCTTGATAGATACACTTAACATCCTTGGGTTTGATCACCGATTTCAATCTGAAATTAAAATAGTTTAAGCCAGGGTAGCAGCTTTGCTAAGTGCAGACATTCCTGGCTAATATAACTAGTCAATTCATTCAGTATGTAGCAGATATTGTACAGAATACTATCAAAACACTGGGCTGTCATTGCATCTTTTGTGGGTTGGGATTGTTGCATGCATCACACCAGGAACCAAAAGCCCAATGCCAGTATTTAGGATACTTGTAGCCACAGACAGCCTCAGTTCTATGGGAAAGATCAACACTTCCTTTTAAAAGCCATGGGAAAATCCTGTGCTTTCAATGACATGGGAAAAGGTTCCAGATCTAAAGGTGATAGGTTCAACATGGAAACTTAACCTCTAACAAAAATAACGTGGTGCATTACATCTCCAAGATCCGGAAGCTCATGGATCTTAAAATATGGTCCAATATGGTGACTACTGAGGAAAAGCATCTTGTTTGTTTTGTTTTCCCCCTCTGATTTTTCTTTGTGAACATAAATCAAAATGGGGTTTAAGCCAGTTCAATATTGACACTGAGAATGGAGTTAGTTGTGTTGTGGCTGGGAGGTTGTCGACACAGAAATTAATTTTCTGGCATGCATTTGTCAAGCATGTAGAAGGAATATGTTTCTGGGATCTTGTGATTCACATGCAGCAGGACACATAGAGCGCAGAAAAGCAATCACAGGAGGAGTCAAGGACCATTTTATGGTAGACAATGTTTCAAATATCATACTCGGGTTTTTAGCATAGCTTTTCCTAAGCTATGTATAGTTCCCCAGTAGATATCCAAGCAGGCCAGCTTTACTGACTCTCTTACTCTCCTCCGCTGCCCTGTCAGCTCCACCAGTCTGATCTGCTTACAGTCCTCACAGGAGCCAGCTTTCCCTTCAAATGGCAATTCTGTCAGGTCTCATCCCCAACTCTACAGCCAATTCAGCCAATTTAGCTCCACTTATAAGCCTATCATGTCTTCTCAGAATCAAGTCTTGGGAGCATTGTTCACTTGCAAAATGTTTAGACAACATCACAGGTTCAGACTGCTGTACAGGCTGCAAAAACCAATGTTTCTATTTATCTTGCTACTTCCCAAGGTAAAACCATGATGACCTCAGCTTTGCCTCAGCCTACACTGATGATGTCAGACCCTATTGGTTAGAGCTGCCCACATAGCCCTCTTTTCACTCAGTTTTCCTTTACCTTTCTCTCTATGTACTTTTGCTATGTCTTTATCATCCTTTCTAAACAACCTGGAGTCCTTTACCTGCTTTTTGGAGTTTCTGTTTTTGCATTTGCATCTTCTAAATGTTTTATTTTCTTGTCCACTTTACATGCTCAGACACATATTCTACACTGCCCTGTGGGTGTTCAGTGACCATCACAGTAAAACTCCCTGCTCTTTCTTTTTATCTTCCTACCTCTTCCTGTTCTGCAGACATCCAATGGCAACCACACTTCCTTCCTACATGTTTGCTTCACAACCCCTACTAATTCTTTGTTCAAAATTCTCTATTCTCTGGTTCTGTTCTCCATATGCCTCAGTCACTTTACTTCACCACCTCCTGCTTTGCCTCTTATCTCTTCACCCAGGCCAGCCTTGTTTACACCAGCCTCTCTTTAGCACCCCCTTTCTTCACCCACCCCCTGTATTTCCTTCACAAGAAACTTGGTTTGCCCCTTAACCTAAATGCAATGTTGCTTAGTTTGGGTATTCTTTCAGTTTTTTTAAAGAATTTAAGTTCTCAGATCTCTCGAGTCATTCTGTGTGCCAGGTGACATTAGTTTATAATAATCAACAATTGTAAGATGGCTTCCAGGAAGCTTCCCCGTTCTACCCAGACAGTCTGAGAACATGATTTCCACCTGTTAGAGACATTCCTCTTTTGACACACTGCAAGCTGCACACAGTGCTCATTGGTGGCTCATTTCTCAACTTGCCTGGCAGAGCCCATCAGCTTGGAAGAGTAACTGTTTATTAACAAAAGATTAGATGAATCTAGTCAACTAATGCCTGTCCCACTACTCTGGTACTCAGAAGATTATGACTCGAAGCATGGTACATGACCCTAGCTTAAACCTGCAACATCTGTAGTATTTTGGATTATTGTTTCATAGCTGGGCTGGAATGGTGATGCAGTGGTTTGCACTGGGGCTCTGAGTTCAATTCCTGGTCTACTATCTGAGTGGAGTCTGTATGTTCTCCTTGTGTTTGCGTGGGTTTCTTCCGGGTGCTCCAGTTTCCTCCCACAGTCCAAAAACACGTTATTGTTATTAGGCAATGTTAATATTGGGCAAAATTGACCCTGGTGCGAATGAGTGTGTTTGTGTCCGTGTGTATCCTGCGAAGGACTGGCATCCTATCCAGGTTGAATCTTACCTTTCTCCTGTTGCTTGCCAGAATGGGCTCCAACTCCCCTGTGACCCTGTCCTGGATAAAGCAATTAGATGATGGATGTTACATAGTTGAATATATTTAATCATTTAGTTAATGGTAGACTGATCTTTTAATATCATGTTTTATTCTCTATTTTGAATTGAGAATTGGAAAATACATATGTGCATGTGTACAGTATATGGTTGGAAGAGACACTTTTAAAATGTAAATGAAGGAGTTAAATATTAGGTTAATGATACATTAACACAATATCATGTCATTGAATGTTAGAACTTTCAAAGCTGTTTCAGCATTTTTTTTAGTTTGTAGTATCCTTGTAATTAATTTAATTATTGAAATATGCTGCTGTCTCATTTTGTAATTATAGAAGCTAAGAAGATACTTCATGTTAGTTTCTCTAGTACTTCTCAGAGGCACAATTAACAACCAAGATAGGGGCATAAAGGATAAAAAAGTTAAAATGCAAAACAGCTGTTGGGTGTCCTGTTTAAATCTGCTAATTATAAACCCAGTGGGTTTCCCCTCCTCCATCTGTCTTGTAGGACACTTAATTAGTGTCTATTATAACTGATTGATGAAAGTACTCCACAAACCTGTGACTACATTCTTTGGCCCAAAGAGTTTTTATTTTGGGCTTGTTTTAGCTCAGTTACATATTTAATATTTAGGGGATGCTGAGGTTTATACAGAGAAAATTAATTACTTTATAAAGCAGGGTAGGATTTTTTAAACTTCAGTATAACAGATTGCAAACTTTAAGGCTAAGATCTTAGCCTCATAAGTGTACAACTCATCCAAATCAGCATCATACATAACAGATTTTAATTTAGATCAGGATAGGAGAGCCCACCCATGAAAATGACAAGGATCTTTTTTAATCAGTTAGCCATATCTATTTTTCCTTGTTTTCAAAGTATTGGAGGAGTCCTCAACTCAGGTTCAGAGGAACAGTGAGTCTGCAGTTTCTTGGTTTCTTTAGTGAAAGAGCACCTGAAATGTTGGGAGAAGCTATTACATTGGTCCAGTTAAGTCTGGAAGGAGCTGACAGAAGTTGGTCTAAGCCCAACTAAACTGAAAATCAGAAGACATACAACTCTCAGCTCTATTATATTTTGTAGTATCTGAAACATTTTAGTTTCCTATTCCCTTTCTAATTTTTCATATGTCTCACAACAGATCGATAGTAATCTTGTTAATGCTGACATTTCTTCCTTTCAGCTCTATGTTCCCCAGAACAAGGTTTTTGCATTACAAAAAAAGACAAGCATGGGAATAACTATTGGAATGCACCTTGAGCCCTCTCCTCTTATCTGTATCCATCAGAGATATTGCAGGTAGTTCTCCAAGGATCCTATGCATAGCCATGAATCCTGCAGAGGCAAACAATCCAAAATCATAATCCAGAAGCAAGGTCAATAAGCAAAGCTAGAGATCAGTTAACCAGAAAGGGCTGAGACAAACCAAGAAGACAACCCAAAAAGCAAAATCAGAAGGGAAAGTCCAAAAAAAACAAGAAATCCAACAAGACAATAACACACACTAAAAAACTCTAAGATGCTTTTCAATAGTGAGCAAGGCTTTCTGCGTGAGGGAACTTTAAATAGCGAAGGGAGAGGAACGTGATTTGATAATTGGTTCAGGAGTGAGAATCTGTGGAATCTGGTGCCTTTGAGAATGTGATGGGTTCAGTTAGGAACAAGAGCATGAAACAGTGGCTTTGGGAATGTAATGGGGTTTGTGAGGGCAAGTGCGGGATGTGATAGTATCTTTGGTGTCCCTCACACTCACATTTTATCTAATATTTAGTTAGGCATCCTGGCCTTCTCCACTTTACTTGCAAGACGTTCGATTTTGCTCCATTGGAAAACAGTTGCACCCACCTTCACTCACTGGGTGAGGGATGTGATGTACTTTCCCCACCCTGAAAACTACCTTTTTTTCTTTCTTTTCTCTTTTTCCTTTGATTAACTCTTCCAAATCTCGGGTTGCCTTTTTGTGTACCGATTTATTCCTGTTTTTATATTATAGTTGGATTTACACAGTTTGTTTAGGTACCAAGTCTTTCATGCCATGATGATTGTTCACATGTATTCGTTATTGTATATGGTACCATGTAATATTCTTCCGTTTTCCTGAAAAACCAATAAACAAACTGAACATTAAGTTAACATGAAAGATATGGATGGAAAAAACAAATCATTACTAAAATTAAAGAAAGGAACCTTACTACCAAAACCCGATGCTTTGCTTTGATTTTTTTAAAGTGTTATTCTAGGGAAGGGCAAATTTAATTTCATGTGGTGGTTGTGTATAATAGGTATTTCATACAATCAATATCCAGAGGCAATCCTACAAACATCACGTACACAACACATACTGTAAGCAGGCTGGATAAACTTGATAAGTGAAAATATGTATGTGTGTAAGGTCGTTTTGGCTTTTTCTTTGACATTAATTCTTTATTCTTCCAAAAAAACAGGATATAATCTCTGATGCCTCACACAAACTGATCTAAACATTATGCTGTGCTGTGCACTGCATGGTAAAAATTAGTCTCTTACAGCATTTTACTTCTTGTTTAATAATAATGAAGGTCATGCAAATGAAGATGACAATATACCTCATCAGAAGTTGTGCTGTTGCCATGTGTAATCCACTTGCCAGGATGTGTGATCGCTACTTTGATAGAAGTGGTTTAAGAAGGGTGTTAGGTGCTCTTGCCTTACTTATAGAATGCATTTTGCTTTAAGCTGGGAACAGTGGGGTTGGTTTATTTTCCTAAGGGCTCACGCAGTGCAAAGAGTTTTTTTTTTACAAAACAATCAGATTCGGGGGGCTGCCAGCTTCCCAGGATCTGAGCTGAAAGCTTCTAAGGTTTTTATGGGCCACTAGAATCAGTTAAATGGTTAAAAAGGAGAGGTCACTGACCTCTGGTGTGGTGCTGGGCTGATAGGGCACTGTGGGCTCCTCAACACAATTACTTTTCACTCTTCAAGGATCACAAAGCATTGAACAGGTCAGCTTCCATTGGACCTGTCAGAGGCAAAGATCTATGGAGACCCACTTCACAAGTTTTATTCATTTTAATTAAATTTGCAGTTCATTTCAAGATGATGCCTCACAACATTCTTAATGTATAAAGTAAAAAAAGGGTGACATTTTGATTGCTTAAAACTTTTAAAGCACATTGTATTTTCTGCAGCCATATTCTCTTTGCACAGATAGTTATTCACTAAATATTTTGGTATTCTTTTACCTGTCATTACATCCTAAATACATTTACAGTACAGTAGAAACCGACTGATTAAGCACCCATTTGCAGCACTGTAAAGCTGCAAAAGTAAGGACTGAGCCCTTTTCTGACATTTTGTCTTGACCTAACTGATGGAGTAGTTCTGATTTTGAATTCAATCAACATTTATGCCTAAAAAAAGGCGCACAGCTGCAAAAATATCAATGTTTTTTTTCCAAGTAAATTGTTTATTTTTCTCTCCAAAATAAAATATTTTATTAAAGGTAGAAAGGTAGAAACAACAGAGAAAAGCCTCAAGTCCATCCACTGTTCCTCTCAGTGGTCCTTCTCTTCGGGTATCTGACTAAAGACTCCTAAAACAAAAAACTACAGTGCAATGGAACCCCCAGGCAACAGGGTCAGCAGTACTCCAAGACTCCATCGTCCCCCATGCCTGCACCATGGGTCCTAGCAGCAACAAGTTCCATATAAATCATATCGAGCTAGGTGATGTCAGGGGAGGTAAAACTGAGAATCTCAGTACAGCACCACCAACATTTTAGCTGCAGTCAGACCAAGCAGCATGATCTGTTTCAGCCTCTGTGAGAGGCCCAGATTAGAGTCACCATCCGGTAAAAGTAGTAATTAAGCCTTCTTGTTGAAAGATTGACGAGGCTTTATCTCCTTGTTTTGTATGACAGATATGCATCTACATTCCTAAAGCTGGTGAGAGTCATAAAAAAACACTTACTTAGTTTATAATCACATTTTCACAAAAGTGAAAATAAACATTACTTGGCTGCGGCAAAGCATCTTATAAATCTTTGACCTACTTATATTGTATGTGAAATCAGGGCTGAAATACTGTAGTTATGAACATAAATCTACCTTAGATGTCTCTTTTATTTGATTCATCAATCAGTAATGGACTGGTTATATTGAAATATATATTTCAGGTATTACATGCTGTGCTTTAAGAATAATTAACATTTTTTAATAGATGTTTTTAATCTCCTATCCAAAGAATTGGGTCAAGGTTTATTTTAATTACTGCAGGTCTACAAAATGAGCTGGGGTTCACAAAGAACTACAAGTTTCCACTGTTTCTTTTTGAAAAGGGGGATGATATATGCCTTTGTACTATTTCACTTTGTAACTCTTTGTGTAAAGGAATTAGCAAGACAATGCTCACAAGTGACCGAATCCAGCTCATTGCATCAGAGTGATGGCTATAAGAGCAACCCCATTTTGTCATCTAGCTTCTGAACACAGAGGGGACAATTTTGAAACTAGATGACTTTAAGTCCAAGTCCACAATGGCTAGAATCAAACCCAAGGCTGTGTGGCACTGTGCTTCCCAATTGCTACCCAATTATTAATAATATCCAGTCATTAATTTTCCAAAAACATCCCAAATGTTTGCAATTTCCCTCGCGGGATTAATAAAGTATTTATCTATCAAAGATTATTATTTATAGGAGGTTACCCACTTCATCTACCACAGAAATGGAGCTCCCACACAGGTGACACTTGGCCAATATTATGCGCCAACAGCCCAGATTAGGTTACTTTTATTAAGGGGTAACTTTAGGTAAGTCACACTGGAATGGAAAATGTTGTACAATACACAACTCATTTAAAGCTAAAGTGTCAAACAAGAACAAACTTTGTTCATTCAATGTAAATGAGGGTTTTTTTCTTCTCCCTGTTTGGCAAAAGGGTTTAGCCAACTCCACACTGCATTGTTATTGGTGTAGCTCATGTACCAATTAGATTTTTTCCCTTTTTTTCACTGTACTTAGGGAGAAGCAAGGTTTTAAACCCATTCCAGTGAAGGCTTTAGTGAGAAGCTCAGTGTTAAATGCACACTTTAAATAGAACATTGTAGCTCACTTCTTTCAAACTCCCTCCATCAGCCTCTATTGAAATTTGGAATAGAATTTCTTATTCATTGGTTTTGGGCTGCCTCTTTAATTTTCTGAATTAATCGGTATTCACTGGAAAAATCAGTTGTTTACTCTTCAAAACTTTTCCTTTAAGCCTAAAGCTACAAGGTGCTCAAGGAGATAACATTGTTGAACTCAAGCCTCATCGTGGATTTGTTATTGTGTATAAACACATGCCTCAATGACATCATCTCTGGAATGAAAAGCCTCATTTAAATACTTTTCAAGGCATGGCTAAAACATGGATCTCTTGTTTGCTTATTCCATAGCCTTTAAAGGTCTTCCTAGTGAAAGGTTTGTTTATTCTGCTTAAGAGGCAATTGCTTGGGATTGGCAAAATATCATTTGATCTAGTTCTGTCTGTGGACAGCCAATCATCTATGTACCTTTCTTGCATATCTAGAAGGGTCTTGTCAAGGATTTGAGTATAAGGCACCACAAAAGATTCTGCTGCATCTGTGCTTGTTTTGTAAACTGGGTTTAAATTCTCGTATACATCCTGATTTCATCTACATTATTGATCCTGTTCTTCCTACTCTTACCACTTCCTGTTGGTGATCCTCAGAAAACCTGTATTGCCTGAAGAGGCATTATTTTTGCATCCGTCTCAATGCTGTCACTTTCTAGATAATTAACATGAGCCCTCGAGGATAAAACGAAGGACAATGATTAAATAAACACAAGATGATGACACTTAAGATAAGGTAATGGATGTTCCATCCATTTTTCGATCCCAGTGAGGGCAGCAGCTTTTCATATATTGATCATATATTAATTAAATGTAAATCAATACTGTATACACATCTTTAGAACTAATCCTAATGATGTTCCTGTTAAAATGCTTTTTTTGTTAAATCAGTAGGTTTTTTTATTTGCACAACTATTAGAGTTCAACGGAAAGTTCCACCTCAAAGTGCTTTACTATGCTTCAGACATAAAATACTGCAAACGGTAAAACTGTCTGAAAATCCTGGTCATATCACTTTCATGTGAATATCTTGATACGAAAAGCTAGCCAGAGTAGATACTCTGTTACTGATTGCTACACTGCCAATGAAAATGTAAAATGTATTTTTTGTTGCATACAACTCCATACAATTCAATTTGTTCACAGAAATATCGTCACGTCCACCAGCAACTGTATTCTATCCCGTAAATGACCTCTCACTAAACAGACCACAGCTATGGGTAATTCCAGCAAGCGCAAGTGTACTGATCAATTATGCAATCATGACACCACACTAACAACCAAACCCTCCACTTACCCGGGATATTTAAACCCTCATTACCCTCAGGTCTAGGCTCGGTCTTCGCCTCTACCCTTGGAGCTCTTACCTCGCCGTTTTCTGTTGAGTTATTCTCTTTCTGATTTAAACTCTGGTCTTGGAAATTCTTCCTTCGTCCCTCGACTCCGACTTCAGCCCAGCGACTTGGATATTTAGCCTTCCATCCCCTCTGACTGAAACTCTGGTCTTCAATATTCTACCTTCGTCCCTCAACTCCAACTTCAGCACAGCGATTTGGATAAGTAGCGTCGTTCTCCTCTCCCTTTCTTCCTTTTCTCCTGAAACTCTCAGAACAATGCACAGGGTCCTTCCTGTACCTCGTGGACACAGCATGCATTACAAATATAGCAATATATAATTCGTACAATCAAACTCAATAGCTGTGAAGAACAGTACTAAACTACCATGCCATTTTTCATCCATGTTGTTTATTGACATATTTTGAACAATAAAATTCAGTCTTGTACAAGAAACATAATGTAGTAATAAACAAGTTTATTCAAATGTTTATTT
This sequence comes from Atractosteus spatula, assembly GCF_055471065.1. Classification (NCBI taxonomy): domain Eukaryota; kingdom Metazoa; phylum Chordata; class Actinopteri; order Semionotiformes; family Lepisosteidae; genus Atractosteus; species Atractosteus spatula. Next base: position 52,534,554 of record NC_142708.1, on the reverse strand, counting down.
CAGCATTTAAACCAAGTAGCTCAGGTCTTATCATGGCAAAAATTCGGAGTAAGTGTATTGATTTAGAACTGAAATATTCTGATTTCCCTCTTATGAGATAAATAGACTTCAAAGGAAATATACTTTACCTTTGTGAAGCATAAGGTGAGACCCTTAAGGTATTTTTAATTCCAACAAGAAAGTGTCATATCAAAACAGAACAATACAATAGCACGTGTTGTGAACAGAGCTTCTCCTGGAGCCATTAAGGGCTTGTGCAATGCGATTTTAAGTATGAAATTATCCAGTAAATTATTTAAGGCAATGAATTTAGCTGTAAATTATTTCATTAAGGTGAGAACTAAAGCAATATGACTGAAATGCTTCTTCTTGATCAAACACAGGGAGTTATGAAGTCAGCAGCAACATGATTTATGTACTACATTATATTCGAGAATACCTGTGGGGTGATATGCAATTTCTATTGCAGGAATTCCAGCAAACACTGGAGAGTTTTTATCAATGCCTCACAATATGTATTTGCCTGTTTTTGAGAAAGACATGAAAGGAAAGAAAGACTAAATGGTGCAAGTGCCCTTGCTGTCAGAGTCTGGTTTTCTTGGAATTTGGATTTTTGGAGAAAGTTGGACTCTTTTAGTAAAGACACAAGTAAGCACCAAACTGGGCTCACAATCTGGAAAGAAGGTTCTGAGCCCCATTTTCTAGCCAAACAGCCATCCCAAATATTCTAAAAGTTGTTCCATTATGGGCATGGTTAGGTCACTGTGCTTTTGACCTTCAGATAAGGTTTAATTCACAAGAATAAATATCTTTCTTTCCTGGCTTTTTGTACTAGTTTAAATAGATTATTCAGCATATCATCACCACAATAAACATGGGAACATAAGAACATCACACATTCTATCTGATTTAGTAGCTAGTTATTGATGCACGAACCTTGTGATGTCATTTCTGAAAAATTCTAATCAGTACCTATAATATGCCTGGGCAGTTTCTTTCATCTGCCCTCACTCCATTCTTTGTGTAGGAATGCCTTTAGTTCTCAGTGCTCAAACAACATCCACTTAATTCCCATGTGCATTCTCTGGTCTATGCTAAATCTGAAACAGAGGTTTTGTTGACTTTGTCAGCCACTTTTCAAAGGTTTGAATGCACCAATAAAATCTCCCAAATTTCACTTTTATTCAGTCTTAAAAAGAACATTTTAAACCATTCATAATCAGCAAATTTCTCACTCCTTGGAGTGAACTCAATTGTCATTTCTGAGCTCCTTCTGTAGTCACAGAGGAAAATTATTAATTTTCAGACAGAATTAAAAAAGCAGTCTATTTTGCTTCCATTGTGTCATTTGGTGCAAGTTTTTCTTTCCAATCTATCTACAGATTAATTATTCACAGTAAAATATTTTGACAGTTCATTTTATTATGTTAAGATTTACAAGGACATACAGTATTTCCTTTGTTCTTTGTATTTTCCTAGTAAAAATGTTGATATTTGAAATTAGAAAATTGAATTTTCATCTTAAAAATAGGGTAACAAATTTATTTTTTATGAAATGGATACCTTTTTAAACTTATTGCACCATGCATCAATATCATATAGCATGTATATAAAAACCCATACTCATTGGGAAATCTGATGAATGTTTCTTTTTTCAGTTCTAAGCAGTTTGACACTTAGGAGCAAACAAAGACAAGGAAAGGAGTTTTATTAACTGAATTATGACAAGGCAAGGTCATCTTTCTTTATGTGAAAATAAACCAATCTTCATCCAGATGCACTTTGACACAAAAATAATTGATCAGTGCTCTGTCCCTGAGTCTCATCCCCCTTCTGGAACATTTATCTATTGAAAATACACAATTTCCAACTCGTGAAATTTAAAGAGAGAACATAACTGCTTATATATGGCTTAATTCATTGGAACTACTGTACACATAAGTATCTCCATGTGATTATGTCTACAGCTGGATAAATTACACATACTTTCCCTTATGAAAATGTTAATTATCTAATTTTCCAACTGTTTACTCAATTTGACTATTGCTTTGGCAAAATGGGTTTCAAGTCTAGTTGAAAAACCCACAGGTAATCATGAAAATCAATAATCCTGACCACAGACTGCCTCAGTTCCAAGTCAGATTGAAATGTGCTGTGAAGCCAAAGTTTAATGGTTTAATTCCGGCTCTGCAAATAGCTAACGGGAAAGCACCCATACTGTGATTGCATGGGGCTTTCACAGCCCAGCATGACCAGTGGGAAAGGGATAATGGATTCCCTGCCAGAGATCACTACATGCTACACTGTGAGAAAAAACAGAAAGGCCAGATTCTTATCTCTGAGATAAGTTTAATATGAGATAATATGGGATCCTTAAACAGAAGCTAGCCTCACAGAGGAGATATTGTCCAGACTTCCCAAATTTCAAATTGTATTGCCTTCTGTATATATCTAAAGTTATGCAGAAGGCTGAAATTATTTAAATAAAGTGTGTTTATTATACATGCTCCTCCTTTGCCATCTATTTTCTGGGTTTTTGTGTGTTTTCACTTTGTTATTTTCCATGCCTTCAGTGCCCATACATGTCCAACAGAGAACAAAAAGCATTTTAAAGAAGCCTGTGAGTATTTAGATTTGTGATTCAGTGCATGTAATTTAATTTATACATGTAAATGTATGCTGATCCTGGAGTAAAACATCTGACAACGCCACAGGGATTACAAAATCAACAAAACTTTGCAAAATAAATGTGCCACATTTCTACATATTTATAGCATAACACAAAATAACTTAAGCATAAGAACCTGATGTTATCTTTAGGGAAGGAAAACAATGATTATTTAAACTTTCAATAGCATAATAAGTTGGTAGTGAGCTTGTCTCCTTTGAATGAGAGTTGACAAACTCCGACTTGGTGGAGCAGTCTTGAGGCACTTCTTCATCCTGTCTGTAGAACAGCTATGCAGTTGTGAAAAGAAGAAGCAGACCGCTTCAGCGAGTACTATGTGAATACTATGCATTTGAGCCTGGAGTGCCACACATGCTTGTCTTTTTTGTAGTCATCTAATCTTGAAAACAGGTCTAGAGTCAGGGACCAGGCCACCTATAAATTCTCCCGGGTTCTAATCAGATCTTGACCTCCTTGAAAGCTACAGACCCTTGTTTCCAGCAAAGAGGCTTTAGAGAAACTGGACTCCCTTGTCTACAGATTGGAAGCCCTGAATGAGGGCCTTGTTAAAGCAAGATTGTAAGTCTCCAGCACAGCGTTCTCCCCTGTCAGCCAATGTTCGCCTGGCTTTCTTATTTCCATTTTTTTTTTTGTCTGATATCAGACAAGCAGGTGGTCCTGGGAAGCTCTTTCACTTCTTCAGGAACACACAGATTGAAAATGAATTCCCAGCAGGTAAATACTGGATTTTAAGGGGTAGGGGGTGCAGAAGTGGGGGTGGAGTGACCGTGCCGCACAGCACACACAAGGACTGTAAAACCATCTGGCCGTGACCACAATCCACTTACCAGAGCCACCCGCTTGTATTGCAGCATTCCACACAGTCACAATTTAGAAGAAGAAGTAGTTTAAAAGTAGAAAAAATGGAATAAAGGCCACATAGAGAGTGAAACATTTAGATCAATATCATATCTCACCTAAAGGCCAATTTTAGCCACAGCTAATTGCATTGATATAGCATTTTCCATTGAAGTGAAGAAAGTCATCTCAAAATGCAACACTATGAGTGTAATTGCACATACAAGGTTCAGTGACTGCAGCTGGCAAACCTGGGAGCTGTTATAGGCTACGTTATAACTCTCTTTGTTCCACTACTGCACTGTTCAGACTTCATCTTGATTTGTTATCTCCAGTGAAAGAGTCAAAATGGTATTTCTTGAAAATATCAAATATTTTTGTTGTTTCTAATTTCATTTCTTTTAAAAGATACTCTCTTTGAAGAAATACATTCAAATTCTGATGTCAGTACAGCTTTTCTGCATTTTAATATTTGAATTGTAAAATCTTAGATGCAGATGTCACCTTTCAAAAAATATAACTATTATAGTAGCATAAATATCTCAAAGTCGTAATTGCAGATGATACACATTACTTGAGTAGTTTGGTTAGATATAATAAATGTGATGTAGACACAAAATGTTTTATAGGTTGTTTGGTATAACATGCCTAGCTGAGGGAACAACAGCTTAGCCGTAAGTATAAGACTGACGGAACATCCCCTCACTTTCACAAGGAATGAGCCAGGGAGCTGCTGAAAGGGTGAAGATGGGGTGACAGGAGTGGTGGAAGATCTGCAAGGTGAGATAAATATATATAGAGGAGTTATGAATAAACCTCATATTCGTTAGATTGTGTCTCAGAAACCAAGTGCTTTAGTGTTATAATGACACCATTCCAACCACCTTTAAAATTACTGAAACACTAAAAAAAGCAAAAGTCCAAATATTTTGTTTGTTTTATATTGCAGTCTTGTCTTTTAGATAGTTCAGTGTAACAGTAAATAGGAACCACTTCACGGTGGACATAATGATCTCCTTCTAATTGACTGTTAAGTGGTAATTAAATCTGCCATCTTTGAATTCTAAGATAAAATAACATAAAACAAGCCAGGCACTTTCATGCAGTGAGGATAAGTGACTATACTGAGATTAGGTTCAAACTTATGCGGTTTCTGCTGAATTTGTTTCTCTTTTACAAGATAGATCTACTTTTGTCTTTTTCTGGTTGTATGCCTTAACTCAGTCCACATCAAGTAATACATACGACTTAAGTGCATAACTGAATAGAAAAGTGAATTATTGTGAATTATTATACAACCTACTATTTCTGGTTGTTATAATTGGGTCCACAAACACCATCCATTCAGCTTAACCTAAGGGAAACACCACTGGGGACATGATCGTTTTGTGGACTGCCGCTCTGCAATTATCTCAGCATGCCTACTAGGGAAGAAAAGACAGACAATGAGTAGTGGAAACATGAGAACATATTGTATGCAGCCACTGCTGGTTGACAGATTGGTTGGTTGAAGGATAGCACTGAACAATTTAGAGGCTGGATGAGAATTTCAGTCTATGAATAGCAAAATCTTAAGTTCATATCCTAACATTCTGCAGTTTCTATAGAATATCCCATAATTTTGCTGATTAATCAGATATTGCTGTCTTTTGACTTTCAGTTCTACTAGGTTTTTCATTTCAGTTGCCCCTTGGATAAAAGTTCTCCTCATCAAGGGCACCTTGGTGAGGTGTGAGTTTTTTCATCTGAGACAAGAGTAATGCTTCACCACCAGTTGTTGCTGAAGGAGGTGTGGCTGGTATGGTTCAAACAGACTCTGTATAACAGGTTTGAGAGTGTTAGAACTTGTGCCACTGTAACAAAAGGCCTGTTCAGGGAATGTTAGCAAACCAGGCAGGCAAGAAAATCCACCTCCTTATTAAACTAATTTATAATTAATGAACAGTGTACATGAGAGTTAAGCAAGGTATGTTTAAAGCAACTGACTGAGGGAGCATTCTCTCTCTTTAGTGTACACATACAGTACCTATATTTTTATTGTCCTTTTTATAGGCAAGAGGACCTTTTGTAGTCATTGAGATTTTTAAGCACTTAATCACAAAATCTTAAGGAATTCAAAAAATGCTTGTTAAACTTTTGGACTGTACAGCACTACTTGCTTCCAGGGCAAAGTCTGAACTTAGCAAGCAGTGAACAAGAAATTATGAAACCGCATCTAAATTAGAAGCTTGTTGAGAAGTTCCTTTAAGCTTTGCATTGAGCAACAATAAATTATTCCCTTTAGTTACTATGGTAAATTTACCACAGGATATTCACACTCTTTTTCCAAGGTTTTATTGTGGTTTGACCACATCTTTTCTAAAGCTTCAACACTGACTTAATCAGATTTTATATATAAATGGATTGTACAGTCTATATTAAACTACATTAATTGTTGATACTGTTAAGTACTTTTTAAATTCAGAAATGTCTAAAAGTAGAACCAGCTGAAATAATTTTTTACTATGGGACCGAGTTAAAGCAAAGTAAATGCATATTTTACCTATTGATGTATTTTTAGTCTGTGAAAATATATAGTACAACCCAAAAAGCTGTACACAATTATATGCTATTTCTGAGTCTTTTACATGGATATAACTAGTACACAGATATTTAATTGTCTGGTATTAACAAATTGTCATTTTTTGCATAGCTGTTTGTTTTAAACAGTTCCTGATATTCTTAAATACTCTTAGGATGATTGGGAAATGGTTCCAACTCATTGCATAAAGTGCAATGTTTGCAAAGTTTGCCATCACATTTATTAAGAAACCCATAATTCTTTTCTTCAAAGTGACACCATTATGATTTTAAAAAAATAATAATTCAAAAGATACATTCTTCTTACATTTTCTCTTTGATTTCAGTGAGCCTGGAAAATTGCACAGGAAAAAAAGCAACAACTGAGACAGACCTCAAGCCAGCGCTCTTAAAACACTGGCAATTAATTAACGCTTCCTAATTTCCTTCTTATTTGCTTTATTATGTCAACTTTTCTATGTATCTGCAGATAGCTTGTATTTGTTTTGTGAAACTGATCTATTGCATACAAATTGCTGAGGACTGTCCACCAGTAGGAAACCAATAGTCATGTTCATAGTATGTGCAGAAATATTTAAATTAATCACACCATTAACAACAAGCTATTGTAATTAAGAATAAAAGCAATGTAGAATTGATAGTTATATTAAAGGCAGAGTTCTTCAAACAGAAATATGACTGATAGCCCCCTGTTAGCTCTAAAATGTAGTTTGTGTATACTACATTTATTAGCTGGAGGGTAATAAGCCTAGTGAAAACAAATACAGGTTAATGCTAAAAGTAGTTTTCATAGGTGCTAAAGTAGTTTGGGCTCTGGACTTGTAACTGGAACTGTGAGTTCAAATACCAGGTGAGTCATTGCTGTTGTACCCTTGAGCAAGACAGTGCACTCGGATTGCTCTACTAAATATTTAACTCTATCAGTGGGTACAAATATAAGTCACTTTGGATAAAACCAACTACCAAACAAATTAATAAAAAATAATGATCGTTATAACAGCTGTGGGTAAGTAGGTGTGTTATATACTGTATGTACAAAAGAGGCAGAGTACTAAGGATAAAGTCAATTCATAGGTTTAACATCCCATTCATTTTATTATAGCTTGTTTAAATCATTGCCAACATTTCTGGGAAAATAATGTTACAGAGCAATTTTGTAAAGAATATTAGGCAGATACACATTTTGAAAACAAAACTATGTTAAGGATGGCTGTATATGTTCTGCAGTAGTAGGCTCCTCACATTAATGAAAGAATGCAGTGCAGGAGAGACACAAATTAGTTCTCACTGTGCTGTGATGTTAGTATCAGAAATTGAGCTATAAGTCGCAAAAAATTCAAACCGTGAAACAGAACAGTAGTGTTGATGCTCAGTCCCAGTGAGCCATATTTGCATCAATAACTTTTAATACCAATTAATTGGAGTTTGATTTTGTGACATAACTCTTTATTCCTATGCTCCTAATATCTCTTTCATATCTTAGGGTGGTTTCAGATAATGGATGAAACCTTTTTTGCCTAACACTTGCAGTTATTAACAATGCCTTGTCCTGTTATTTTCTGTGTCGTTATATTTTTAATTTTTTACTGATCTTACAATGCTTTGTCTACTGTGTAACATTTGTTTGAGGCTATTGGACAGATCGATGTTGTAAATGAGAAATCATTCCTTTACGCAACTGCCTTTTACTGTATGTTTAAATGAAGAATTACTGCTCGATTATTATTTTACAAAACAAACTCCATGTAAAATGTAAAAATTTCAATTGAACAGGTCTGTCAGCAGTGGGTATAGAAGCACTAGAATGAAGGCAATCCTTATTTGAAGGTGCAAGATGTTTATAAAATTCATATTTCATTGATAAATGCCACTTCAACAAATTAAGGAGTCATACTTGAAAGACTTTGCTCCCCAGTCTGTTACAGAACATTTAGCCTGATTCGTTCTCCACACTATATGAAACAAAGGGAGGCAAAGACTTCAGAGAATAATGAGTAAACTTTCATCACCATAATACCTTTCAAAATATAGCTTACTATTAAAAGCTTAAAAAAATGTACAGCGAAACTGGAAGCTTTAAAATAAGACTCCATCCTTTAAGCAACTTTGTTCAGCATGTAAAAAAATGTCCTGACTTTGGAAAAAGGAATCCCCAAAAAGAGACATTTCACAGCTGGCTGATGAAACTGAGCCGAAAATTGAAGAAGGGGCTTTATGAAATTTCATGTTCTCATTCATCCCCCACAGTTAACAGATAAAGGTTATGGTTGCCAAGGCGACTCAATAAAAAAGGCAACTGTTTGGCTTGGCTTGCCAAGTTCTAAAGAGATATGCTTCACTAAAGCTGGGCCTAGATAAGATTATTTCAGTTACCCAATTATAGAACAAAAAGACAATAATTTACAGCATGCAATAAGTGAGAGAAAACAAATAAGTCCATAAAACTGCATATAAATACTTACTCTAATAAGGTTTGTGTTTAAAATAGTATTGCATATGTTATGGCACTGTTCTTTTTCATGATTCCTTAAAACTCTTAGGCTAATGCCAACATATTTGTTACCATATACATTCTTTCTGAAAAATTACATTATTGTGCAGTGTAGCTGTGCAATATGGTTCTTGTATTAAGTGGAAATGGCCCCATGTTTTTTTATTAGAAAAAACAATTTAAGTTCTTAAGAATTTAAGAACTTGAGAATGTAAGTTCAGCAAAGCAGTGCTTTTTATACTAAAATAACCTTACAATGAATGGACTAAATACAAAAATGTGTATTATGATATATGAATATGATTTATTTAGAATTTTAAAAAAAACATTTTATCATTTTAAGGGGATTCATAAGGCAAGATTTCAGCATGGTAAATATTGCATGTCCAGTAAAAACCAAGACTGTAAACGAAAAAGAAAACAAGACTATTTATAGTAAAGAGAAAAACTCTCAAAGTTTATTAGCCATGAATTTCACATTGTGAAAAAAAAATCCACTTTTACAAAATAATATTAAACAGCAGTAGTCCACAAACAGAAGAAAAAGAAAAACACCAATACATTGTCAGTTCGTGCACCAACATATTTTTGAAACTCATCTAACCCAGTCAGGGCAAAGACATTATTCATCTCTAATCGGTCTTACTCGGACAGGTGTCAGGCCTTGTGAAAAAAAAAACACTCACTATTACACTGGAAATGGAAGGCTGTCCTTTGTTAAGCGTTTCTAAGGCAACTCATGGACAAAATAGGAAGAACCCCCTTATCTGATGTCATGGTTTTGAAGTGCAGTGTGCTGTGAATTGCTTTTGGTTTCAAACTAGGGGGGTTGCAAATTTGGAGTGGCTGAACAGCATGCCAGAATTCCCACATCACTTCGATAAAACAGGGGTCCTCATGTGCATCCACCTGTTGGGAGCTGATGTAGACAGCCCACACACCACAAGACAAAGTGTCATCACGTTCCAATTAGGTTCAACATCCTGTTTAGATGTTTTTGCATTCTTGTTCTACTATGTTAAAAACAATGTTATTTATGCTAAAGAAAAGGGGTTGGACAGCGAAAACCTGCAATGCAAGAGTTTGAAGGAAGACAGATGATGAAACATTTACCCAGCTACACACAAGAAAACCCATCATCTAATTGTTTCTGAAAAAATATCCACTTACTTGTTTAGAGTGCCAACTTTGGGTTTTAACATCACAGAGATGTTCATGAACCTCTTGGTACCAAACAAGTCCCAAATCCTCATCTTAGTTTATCTTATTACTTCAGTTTATTTTTTTCTCTGCACTCATAAGAGTTTATGATGTCTGTGTTTAAATTTTCCAATGCCTTGGAAAACATTCACATTTCACTGCCATTTACATTAGTAAAATTTATGTGAGACTTCTCTGTTGTTTTCCATACTTTCTTCACTTATTCTTCTACAAAACATCTTCCAACAAAAAAACACTCCCTGACTATTATTCACGTTCACCCCTGGTTCACCCCAAGTAAGAAACTAGAGCAGAATGCATAGCTATGCGTGTAGCATATAGGCCTGAATACTATAATGAAACAAACTGGAAGTCTCAATATAAATCATAGTGACATCAAGGCAAAAAAAGCCAAATGTGTTTATAAAATACGGAAAAACAGTTTTCATTATATTCTGATTACGTTTCTTTTTCTACAACAGAGCTTTTACTCAGCTTGATGCTTGATTCCCATTTAGACATGATATGCATTGTAGGTTAGCTTTTTTTTCTTTTCTTTTTGGTATAGTTGCAGTCAACATCAAGGAATAAACCAACACTGCTGCGACGCCAAAAGAATGTGGTTTTCTAAAGACAAAACATTCTGTGGGCACTCATCATATGATGTACTCTATCAGAGAGTACCAGCCTCCAGTCCTGTACACTACTAGCAGTGAGCCACAAACTCATTCCCACCAAATGCCAGTCAAAAACTACCATCTTATTTCCTCCTGCTGGAATCATCTGACTGCTTCTTTGTTACTTCCCCATCACTCCTAAATATTCCTGCCAAACTGGACCTCATCTTCTACTGCAGGCAATGAATAAGCTTCCTTTTCTCCTTTCTAGACTATATTATGGTCTCAGTCATTACACTCTATGTTATCTTCATATCAATTGGTGGTTTCACCTCCTTTTCAGTTCACAAGTGGAGTACACAAGTTCACAAGAGGTTAGATGGTTAGGGGGAGGTTAGATGCCATCAATGAATTGAGCTTTATTGAAGCAAGCACTAATCCTAGAAATTCTAGTCTAGGCCTTTTCTCATTTCTGAGTTAGTGCACCTTTCTCATTAATTTCATCCTCAGACATGCTGTATAGCCCTGCTGCCTGCTGGCCTCGGAAAGCCACCTTTGGCGATTAGAATCAGGCTTTTTCCGACTGGTGCCACTGAAGCTCCTGGCCTTGTAATCCTTCCATTTCCGACTGCTTGATTCCTGAGACACCCTAACAACCTCACATCCTCTCCTGGGTGGAGGCCTTGCCCTATGGCAAAGGGGACAGAGATAAGCGTTTCTTACAAAACTGCAGTTTCAACGTCCAAGACATCAAAAATGTGCAAAATGATTGAGCCCAGCCAAACAAAAAAAAAGGTGGCCATGCAATGTACTACACAATCCTCTGGATGTTGTGTGTGAACACAAGCAGCAAAACAATAAATACAATGAACTAGGAAAAAATATATTCTTATAATAAAAAAACAGAACTTGTATATAAATAAGAACACATGTTAAAGCCAGTATTTTCAGACAAGCATTATGCTCTTTAAAAATGACCTTTATACTTTTTTTTACTATGGATTAGAACATTAGACCCTTTCTGTCTTTCATGGTGTTTTAAAAACACTTGCTGGGCTTTGTCCCTTCAAACCATATAGCTCAGTCTCACAACGTCCACAATGAGATAATATTATTGTCTGCTAGGAAGCAACAAAGATTCAGCTGTATCTTCACTCAAACTGACACTCCAGCGATGGGCAGACGTCTGCTTCCCCACAGCTGACGGCGGTGCTTCAAACTGTCACAATGCGAAGTGAAAGCCATTTCAAATCTCACGCACAAGCGGAAGTCAAGTCAATGGAAAATGCAAGCGACTTCGTCTGCACCACTGAAAACCTCTGCACCTTTTTTTTCTTTGTGGAGAGTGATTACAGTTGACGTTAATCTTTGATTACAACAGCTTTTGCAAAAACACTGTTTTCGTTTGCGCACACATAGACAATGCTGATACCTCTAAAATGCCTAAAAGCATGTAAGAAAGGGACTGGTCCTTCACGTCCAGTTTGTGACACGGACATTCCAAGTGAAAACATCCTCTTCATGAACTCCCCACCCCCTCCCTCCCCTCACACACACCCAGCCTTCAATTCCTTAGTTCATCCTTCATGCCAAATGGAAAAGTGCGCTTCTTCACAGTTGAAATCCAGCAGATGGGTTGCAAACACAGAAAAATCTGAGGAGACAAAAGGAAACAAAAATCGTTCAGCTCAATGTAGCTCATATTCTGTATACAGAAAAACAATGTTTTCATCAAGTCCAATGGGTATAGCATGAGGCACAAAATGATTTCTCAAAAATATTAAGTGAATACAGAAAGTGAAGGCAGAATATAAAAGGAAGAAACTGATGGAGTGCTACACATTATCCCCTGTACTGCTGTAGTAAGAAATAATCCACTCATTCACAGGGAATGAAACTCATTTCACCTCTGCCTTTCAACATCTAATGTTAATAGCAGCAGTTAAAGATTTCAAAGCTTTTCAAATTTCCTAAAAGGAATGGATTCCATTCTTTTTTTCAAACCACTATCCATAAATTGTTTAGGCACATCTGAAGTGTCACAGACTTTCCCAGTCTGTACACTTTTTTTTTGATAGTTCATTTTTTCCACATTTGCACCTGTTACACAATCGAAAGGGGGTGGGGGGGGGGGGGGGGACGACTGACATTTCAGACATTACCTGAGCACAGGACTGTTCTATGCACAGCTATATTCTTTTGGCTCTCTACATATGCACATATGCTGACATCAGGCATACCCCTTTGAATTCAACCTTCAATACAGTTGATTTCAAACCATTTTTTTCTTCTAAATATTGGCAAATCCAATACTCCCACCAGCACTAAAAGAACTGTATAATGCACATGTCAAAATGTAATATTGTTCATAGTATTTAGCCTCCCCGTGTGGTCTGGGTTTAAAAAGAGATTTGTTTGCCTGCTACTCAAAGAACACAATGGGCTCTACAATGAGCATGCTTCCTCCTTGTGTCTCCCACTTGGCTTTCTAAAGCACTGGTAATTTGGGGTAATAAAAATGATTTGCTATCTTTGGCAAAAGACTGAGTATCCGTCTCAAAGTTGCAAAGCAAGAATAGCAATTAGCAAACAATTTCCATTTCCAGCCTCCCTAGGGGAAAAAAAAAGTGAACAAAAACACCCCTTCTGTTACACAAATAAAGGTACATAAAGGTACCACAGAAATGACTTGCCATTACTTACAGTACCAACTAACAATGAGTGTAAATACAGAGGTACATTCAAGAACCTTGAAAGCCTGCTATCTCCAGAAAAAAAAGCTTATTTTTGATGAGGGGATGTGCTGGGGGGTGGGGGGTGGGTCAAAGCAATTGTTTTCTCAGACAGAGAAGAGCAAATGCCCCCAAATCAGCATTAAAACCGAAAGTCAATAAGAGCTTTTTCCCATTCCTCTCCCTATTAACTAGCTTTCAGAGGAGAGGATAACAACATTGTTCTTTGGTCTCATTGTGGCCTCTAGCCACTGTTTTAAGAGAATTAATAGCCCCCAATAAAGGAACCACTGTTTTTAAATTTACTGTCAACTTAGGTGGGCAACATTCCAAATGCAAACTAATTTAGCAGTGGAATTCTAACCCACATCCTTGGCATCCTCAAAAAGGAGTGCAAATACACATACAACCTATGGGTCATGTATCCCAGTGTATTTTAGCTTACCAGTAAGTTGTGCAATTATCTTTGTTGCGCTTTGCCAAGGTGTTTTATAAAAAACATAGGATGTAACATTCTGATGTTTAAAAAATAAAAGCTATAAAACTATAAAGAAGGCAAACTATATAAATGATCCATAGAGCGAAAAGAAACTACATGAAAGTGCATTTAAAAACAAGAGCAGGAGACACTTCTTTACCCAAAGGATTGTGGGAGACTGGAACAAGCTGTGTTGTTGAAGCTGATATTCTGGTTTCTCTCAAGAAAAGTTTGGATGAGATCCTGGTATCAATTATCTACTATCAAATAGGCTAGATTGTCAGAATGTTCTCCTCTTGTTTGTAACCATTCTTGAATTAATAAATGTAGTATAAGTAATAATATAGTAACAATATACATTCATAAATATAAGCAAAAAACTCAGCATGGACAGAAGTGTCTGGAATTATGATTATTTTTGGGGAAACAAAGTGCCTTTATGAAGTAAACGAAGAAAGAGCATCAATATTCTTTTAGTGTTTTAAATCCCAATTCCCAATTCCACGTTATCACAACTGGCTTCACTTCAAAGGAGTGTGAAGAGAAAAACATGACTCTGTGGATAAACTTTGCAAAAGAACGGTCTTAAAATAACCGTTTAGACTGCATTCTCAATCCCTCTCCTCTTCCACAATAGACACTGCGATTCTTCAAATCAGAAACAGACGTTAAAAATGCTGCCAAATGTGCTTCTATTCAGTCGGTTTACTATGATCAAACAGGGCTAAACAGGGCGAAACAGGGCAGTGTGAAGACTGGTTGAGTTGGGAAGTAGCTTGGGCTGCTTGTCCAGTAAACCACCATTGCCAGCACAACAGGCGACCTGATCTGCTTTCTATCAGCCCAAAGCTGTCACTGTTCAGAAATCCTCTCTTTTTCCCCACATCAACTCCTACCCCAGCCTTTTCTCTAGCACAGCCGCCACCACCAGCCTGCACTTCAAGGACAAAGGGCTGCTAATTTGACTTCAAAATGAGCCTATTAGAAAATTTCACTCAGTTGGTGGACCGTTAAAATTTTGTCAATAGTGGTCTTTCTACCCACGCTTAGGACATAAACAAATCAAGGCCAGGAGACTGATATTGTATTAATCTACCAGGGTGCTGCTTCTGGCAAAAAATAGCTCACTTTTTGCATGTCTAATTGGCATTTTGATTAACCTCTGACTAACCCCTCTGTCTCATAATTCAGTGAACTCTTAATCCTCCAATAAATACAAACCCAATTGCAGGCAAGGCCTCTAGGGAAGCTAAACTGATAGTGAATTTGTACCTTCACTAGGAGTAAGCTTTGTTCTTCAGTGATGACCTGAGTCATAAAGCGAAGCCATGAAGAATTTGTATTCCATGAATGAATGCAGTCAAGAGTGCTGCAGGCTATGCTGAATGAATCAACCTCAACTGAAACAAAAGGGGATATCAAAATCTACTCTAACATTCCCTACACATTTCATAAAATGTGCAGCTTTTTAAACAAGTATTTCTGCTTTCTATGAGGCCACTGTAAGATAAAGAAATCTATTGAGGAAATACAGATCTTGTGAGATGCTGCAGTTCTTTTTAAACGTGACTGAATGGTTTAAATTATCCAGGTATCAGACAGGTAAGATAAATTTCTGACCCCGATTAAAATGTGCATTGCTAAAGATCATATTTGACCATATATTGTCCACATACTTTGTATTTTTCTGTCCCCCCCAAAAATTGAGCAAACAATGAGCTGTAACATTTTATCTTATCAGTGATCCACATTCGTCTCAATATTCGGTATCAGTGCAATTTAATAAAGAATGCAATTCATTCTAAACCTTATATTAGAGAGGATAATATGTTATATTTAGAAAAAAACTGCTACCAGCTCTTTTCTAATTCTTAATAAGCCAGTAAAGGTGGGAGTATGACTCACTGTTACCAGATATAAATGTTCTAAATGTATGTTTTTATATAAAACGTGTTATCAAGAGGTAGTAATAATATTATGATGACCAAAATACCCTTTAATACAAAATAATCTGCATTTCCTACCTTTAAGCCTTCATGCCATTTCTAAGCAGGAAGATGCTTCCAGGTGCTCACAAAAGCTGTTGGAATGAGTGAATACGGCACAGTGGTAATACTGTTCCACGTATCCAGTGTCGGGTCATAACAATCCAGAGTTTTGCATCTCTGCGTGCCAAAATAACCGCCAACAACATAGAGTTTATTACCAGAAGCCACGGCTTGACAGCTCATGCGTTTTGCAGTCACATCACCTACTTTAGTCCACTGGTAGGTTTCACTGTTGAACTTGTACGCAGAGCATGCTGAGAATTCAGTGTCCCCTCCCATGACAAAAATCTGGTTGCCCAGCACAGCTGCAGCTGTATAGCGCCAGGGCTGTGGGCAGGTGGCTGGTACAGTCCATCTGTTCTCCAGTGGGTCATAGCACTGCACTTTAGGTAGCTTGTCATGGCTCACACTTGTCCCCCCAAAGGCAAATAGCTTCAGCTTGACACTCACTACAGCCGCATTGCTCACCCCTTCTCTAAGAGGCGCCACCATCGTCCACTTGTTGATCGCTGGGTCATACTGCTCAACCTGCTTCAGCGACACAGATGGGGATGCTGGGAGGCATCCTGTGGCAGCTGTGTGTCCGCCTACCACATACAGACAGTGTTTAAGCTCAGCAGAGCCATGGCCAAACCTGGCAATAAGCATGGGGGCAGCCTTGGACCACTCTTCATGCAAAGTGTCATAGACCCAGACGTCTTTGGATACCCCATTTTCTGATCCACGGCCTCCTGTGACATAAACCTTGCAGCCAATGGCACAGGCACTGAATTCCTTACGAGGGCTGGGGATGTCAGCCTTCGGAATGATTTCTTTGGCTTTCTGATCCACCAGGTAAAGCTTATCACACATGAAGGTCTGGCCTCCTAACAGAAAGAGGGCATGGCCAGTCTTCCGTGGCCGAGCACAAAGACTTGTGACCACACCATCATTCTGCAAGATCTTTAGCTTACAGCGAATAGCCTCGTCCACCAGTTCTTTGCTTTTAGGCTGCTTGTTAATAAGCTCTTCTGTGGAGACATTCTCCATCAGAAAGATAGCAGGCAGAAGGGCAAGACGGACTGTGCGCAACAGCTCTGGGAAAAAGTAGTGCCTCTTCTCCAGGTCGTAGTTCACCCAGTTTAGGGCAGACTCATAAACCAGTCTTTCATCCTCCGTCTCCAGTTCCTCGTGGGAGAGAAGCTTGACCAGCACGTCTTTTGGCAGCTGCAGAAAATCCTCCGTCTTGCAGATGGTGGGGAAGTTGCTAAGACACATTCCCCAAGAGAGCTCAAACAGCTTGGTGCACTGGTGGGCGTCTGACAGCAGCAGCATTCCCAGGCAGTTCGTAGGGTGCAGGTTCTTCTCCAGGAACTCGGCACACGCATCACGGATGTCCTGGAACTCCAGCATGTCTCCGGCCTCCAGCAGCGACTCCGCGTTCTCCTCGTTGATGATGACCCGCGAGGAGTAGGCATAGTCGAGCAGCAGCTCCAGCACCTCGGGGTGGATGGAGTCGTGGAAGTTAACTTCGCTGGCCTGGCTCTCCCTCAGCCCCCCACTGAACATAGCCTCGAAGTAGCGGCTGCAGGCAGCCAGGACGGCACGGTGACAAGGGAAAGAGCGGCTGCCAGCATGGAGAAGGACATCAGTGAAGAGCCTCTGCTGCCGGAGAGCATTGAGGTGCATGAGGACGCTATCAGCATAAGAGGACTTGTGGAACAGGTAGATATTCATGGAGCCTGTGCTGGCTCGGGACTTGCGATTCTCATGGACATAAACTGACATTTTCATTGAATCCTAAAAGGTAACCAAAAGACGGAAATGAAATTAGACCCACGACAATTTAAACACAATTCTCATACTTTCACAGCATTTTCAGGAAATTTCCTCCAAATAGGCGCTGGACATTTTGTAAAAAAATTGGAAAGGCAGACGTTAAAGTGAAATATCTTTAAGCAGAGACTGCAGCAAAAGGGGTGATTACAGCAAGAAAAAAAATCTGTCAAAGTATCTCTCTGTATGATGTAATCCTGAACAACCACCAGTAACCAGCTCTGATCTTTTCAATTGCATGCGCCACATTGTAATCATTACCAGGTGATTACAAAAGCGTCAAAAGCCGACGCCGATCCAAAAGACTTTTCACAAGAAGCGAACATTTGAATTTAGGATAATGGTGTGTTTCCTTATTCATACTATTATTTCTAACATCACCCATTTCCAGCTCGCTGTCAGCTTTGTCTGACAGGTTCAAGGAAGTTGTTCTAAGAATTTTAAGCTCCATAGCGGCGGAGGACAGAGCACACCATTTACAAGACAGTAGTACACTTTTCTTCTAGTAATAAATCCAGGGCCATCCTTTGGGATAATTAACAATATACATGTTTTGTCAAAGTAATCTGCAAGTGAAGCACGTTACGTACGTCATAATTTGCATACAATTATAATATTGCTTTTTGGTTAGCAGTGTCGCATATATAAATGTTAAAGTGATCGATACTTTCTTTGGTTTTAAGATTCTCATCACAGCTGCGACTCTTGCACCTTGCTGTGAATTTAAATTTTACCGTCTGTTCTTGTTGTTCATATATAGGCTATTACGTACGATTAGTTTATAATAATGCTGTCGTATCAGGTGCAGCACAGAGAATTTATTGATGGGGTTATAAGAACATTTATCCTCTAGAGCAAATAAGAGTTTTAATATGCGGCAACGAATTGGTTATATATACACTTGTAAATAGTAATATAAATAATTGCACATTATACAATTTTATCAACTACTTGCCCGTTTTGCTCAGTCAACATAGCTCGATTCTAGAAAAACTGGCCTCAGCGAGTGCTCCTGAAACCGAACAAATCCGTTTCAGTACTGACAATTATAAAGGTAATTTCAAACAAACTAAAAATAAAGGTTAATCAACAATATTTTAGGTAAGGGGTTAATAACACTCATTTATTTCCTACCATGTGTTTCTGTTGTTTTTAATTGGGTACTATAATATTCCTTCACTGGAAGTAAGATACTATTCTACCAAAAATGTTTCGGCCACAATTTCACTTTACGTGGCGTTTTCGTTTTTAACGCCAGAGATCATCATCACAAATGAACAATAACACACACCAAAGATGTTCTACTGGCATTAAAAATATATTTTTAACTCCTGCACGCTCAAAAATGTGTTAGCCTTTTAATTTGCTGTTAAACAGGAAAGCCAATTACGCGAGAAAAGAAATTCAGTGCCATAACATGTTTTGTCACACAGTGTGTTGTATTGACAGATTTGTAACGCTGACATCAACACAAAATTGTGCCGTAGGAAATTTGCAAGTGATTTATGTTAATTCTGTCCTTTTTTGATTAATTTCAGACAATACAACCAAGACGTTGTTTAAAGTACGCGAAATACGCGAACATATTTTACAGCTCTAAATGTAATATAAAAGACCATTCCAAACTATGTAGATTGGACTGTGAACAACATACTGACTATTGTGTAATTTAAACAAATATTTGGTGTGCCGCTGTATAACAGCTTTGTTATAATTTAGAAGAAAACTCAGTCGGCTCTGCAATTGCTCAGTTACCAAACGTGTTGCTACCGGAAAGCAAACTTCCAAGCTTTCAGTCATTATACGCATTCAATGAAATAGCTAGTCGACATTTTTAAATCTTACCTGTATGGATAACAGCAGGGGAAATGGCTTTTTTTTACTTCTCAACCATGCCACTTCAGAAAAAAGATCCGGGTCTGGTGTAGTCTCCGTACTAGTCCAGCCTCCCTTTGCAATCAGGAAAGTCTGCCGGGAAGCTGGGATCTTCTCTATCCCTTTCGCTTCTTATGTTGTGTGTTGAGCTCTCTTCGTAGAGCATCGAATTGACCAAAATCGGCGAAGTCGATCCCGAAGTCCTTTACCTTTGCTTTAAGGAAAGCTCTGGGTACAGTAGCTTAGGTCCAGCCGCTATTAACTACTTCACATTGAAGGCTACATCAACGATCTCAGAGCACCATGTGTAACTCTGTGCGCTTGAAATCGACGGCAGTGTATTTGAACTGTTGTGAGGGAGGAACATTCTCTGCCTAGGGAAAGGAGGAGGGGGGATGCAAAGTAACAGGCAGCCAGACAGGGGGAGAACCATTACCCAGGATAAGAGGGTGGGAGAAATGCAGGCAAATTGAGGAGGGGGAGGAAAATTAACAGCGTTATTTCGATATTTACTCCTTGATCATCACGTTGGTCGGACGCAAACATGTACAGTATATGCGCGGCTCTTGTTGTGAAATGCAGACACCGTACAGTATGTTTAGGCTTTTATCTGATTCTCTTCTGATAATGAGATAAAGAAGTATTTTTATTAAAGGTATTTGTACAAAAATTTACAACATCTTACAAATTTCTTGTTAATGTAAAAAACGGGGTAAGATGGTCTGTTTTAATGTATTTTAGCTTCTTATACAGTACATTAGCCTGTTAAGCTCTTTAAATGATACAATAACCCAAACAGCATTCAGCCTTAAGCAAAATATAGATGTGCCTTTTTCATAACTAGAGTACATTTTAACCCTCTAGACTCGGACAAGCCTAGAGACAAAACCAGGACACGATTATTATACGTTTAAATAAACCTGTAATAAGCCTTGCGCATAAAAGGGTATTTCAGTGCAGATACTGTACTAGTACAAAGAAATCAAGGAAACCTCAACAATAATTCACAAGCATGTTTAACAACAAAAAAGTGGAAAAGTGATTTTTCAATGGGACGTCGATTATGCTTAAACAACCCAATTCACAAATATCCTTAGAATGTTTTTTTTTTCATCAGTTACTGTAACCAGAAATCAATAATATTAGTTTACTGCTAGAAAGTGGAACTCCTCAAGCGGCATTTGTGTTCGGTTTCCTCGTTATCTTTATCGTATAACACGTGACCTCTCCCCTGGGTAAATACTGTTACCACACCTGATTTTAAACTGCATGTGATTTTAAAGAGACATTTAATTAACTGCGGCTTTCTGTAACCTTCTTTCTTACACGGAAACAGAACATAGGCGAAACTATTAACGATATATATAACGAGAGCTCATTTGTTCGTTTTGCTTTGAAGATATTTTGACTGGGGTCTGGGATCTGTTTGGTTCATTATAGAAGTATTTTTTTAATTAAAAAATCCTGATGTTTGTTGTTTGGCATGAAAAAGAAAACATTTTGGGTTTACCTGTTATAGGTCCTGAAACGCCTTCCTGTCTGTTGTCCAGATGAATTTTGTAACAATACATTCTGTATCACTCTATTTTCAAGTCATCCACCTATTCTTTCTTTTCATGGTAAATTTCCCGTAATGTGGAAATAAATCCTTTCTCTTCAGCTTCATCATGATAACACCTTTTGATACATGGTGAAATGTCTGCATTTGCTTGCTAAAATATATACTTGCTAAATTTCTAAACAAGAGACACGTTAATTTAGTATGTCCAATGCAGGACTCGGTGAGTGCCTACGTTGTGGTGTCATACTTTTATTTCAGATGTACAGTAGCTAGTATTGTGTGCCCCTATATTCAGGCACTGGATTATTTAGTGTGGTTTTTGACCTCTCCAAGAAATCCATATCCAAGAGAGGAGCCACAAATGTAAATATACATTCAAGTTATACTGTAGAACTGTAATAAACAATTCTTCCCATTAATCACAAAATATTCCAAAGCACAGCTGCAGGTCATGAGATCCACTGCTGAAATAAGGTCAGAGCAGATCCACTCTGCAAGTGTTCATTGTATGCACATTACAGGAGATGATGAAAGTTTCCCTTTGCATATGGAGTCCACCTGGACAGTCTCCAAGATTGTCCAGGGTACTAAATTGCTTCTGCATCCCTGTTGCAAAAACACCCACTTTAATGGTAAGCTTGAAAGTAAGTATTCCGTCCAATCATTTTCTAACCACTTCATTGAATAGAGGGCTCATGGAGGAGCCAGAGCCTATTCCAGCAAGTAAACGGGTACAAGTCAGGATACACCAGTATCCCAGTGATGGGACACCAGTCCATTGCTGGGCAGGGTATACACAGATACAAATACACTCACACCAGAGCCAAATTTCCCAGAAGATAATTAACCTACCAGTGTTTTTGGACTGTGGGAGGAAATCAGAGCACCCAGAAGAAACCCACAAAAACATGGGAATAACATACAAACTCCGTGCAGATTGAGCCCCAGGAAATAAACTCAGAGTCCCAGTGCTGTGTGGCATCATTTCTAACCACTTTGCCACTATGGTGCCCGAAGGCAAATATTGATTTGATTTTTTCCTATATGAGATCCATTAGCAGCAGTGATATAATCTAGCAGCCTGATCTGAGATATTAAGTTATGCTGGGGCTGGTCAGTAGGGATGAGAAGCCTCAAAGGAAAGTTTGTTGCTGTAAGTAGTGTGGGCAGACAAACACTGGTCAGTATAGGTGACTCTCTACCCTCTGGGTCAGAATTTCCAAACCAATAGCCTTCTGTGGTTTACATAGAATCCCATGCTGTTGTATATGTAGGTGCTGTTCATATGGTATTTAAACCGATATCTTGTCTATGGCATCATGGCACATCCCACGGCTGTAGCAACAAAAGAATATAGGGCCATTCACCTTGGTGTCCACGCTAAATTCCTCTCTGGCCTTGTATAGTCACGAGCGCCCGGCTGGGGTATGCGGCGAGGGGCAGGACGGAAGTAGTAGTGGTCAGGGCAGGGATGAGGAAAGCCGCTGACCAGTGCAGCTGACCCACTGTGAAACGGGCGTACAGTATGATGAGATCACCCGCATTCTTGTAAATAGTTCCCTGGTTTCGCACCCCTGTTATACTTGTATCCAATTGATACCCTATCCCTGTGTAGCTACCCAAGTAGACCCCAGTGTGATGCTCTCTCTCTCTTGTCTCTCTCTGGCACTTGCTCGTTCTCTCTCATTTTCAGTTTGTATTTTTCTCTGCTGTCGGGCGGGTGCAGGAGTGCTGTGCTGGCTGTACTGAAGTTCAATGAAAGAGCTGTTGTCTTTATTCCACAAGTGTCTGAGTCACTGAGTCCATCCTCGCCGAACCCGAAACTATTACATTGGTGTCAGGAGTGGGATGGGATAGCCCTTCAACGAGGATGGCGAATTAAGCAGGGGAGAGTGTAACGCATACGGCCAACATTGCAGGTTGTGCGAGCCGGCTTACCAGCGCTGTGACGTCACCGCCCTTCACTGTGAATAGCAGGGACCGCAGCCGTTGGGCTGATGGGAGATTTCCCTTTAGCTCAACTGGCTGGGTCCCTGTTGAGTAACAACAGGGTCCCAGGTTCGAGGTTCGAGTCCCCAGCAGTGGGAGGGCTGATCTGAGGTGGCAGCAGTGAGGACGCATACCCACGTGAACCCAAGAGTGCTACAATATTGATGGTGTAGATGCATAATGACTCCCCAGCATGGTTCTGCAAATCAGAGGACCATAAAGTGAATCCCAATCTATGCGCAAAGTTTTTAGGATTCTTTGGGATGAAACATGCTATATAATTGCAAGAAATTATGACAATTTATTTGCTTAAATATTATTTTTTTAATTTAATTTGAATTTAAATGTGGTTTATTAGTGGATGAAGCAGAAGCAAACTCCAATTTGAGACTATGGATAAGGAGTAGAGGGCACAAGCTCTGTATTGGCTGTATTGTTTCATGGACATTAATATGTGATAATATTGCCATCTGGTGGAAAGAGGTTGTTTTGACAGAAAACTTAGAAGTCTATCCATCCATTTTCTAACTGCTTTATCCGATACAGGGTCTCTGGGGAGTCTGACCCTCTCCTGGCAAGCAACAGGCACAAGGCAGGCTACAGCCTGGATGGAATGCCAGTCTTTTGCAGGGTACACAAAGACACAAACCCACACATTCGCACCAGGGCCAATTTTCCCAGAAGTCAAATAACCTACCAGTATATCTTTGAACTAAACAGCTGGAGGAAACCCATATAAACTCCACACAGATAGCACCACAGGATGTGAATCCAGGGCCCCAGCACTGTGAGTCAACAATTCTAACCATGGCACCACATGTGCTCAAAAGACACTTTTTCACAAGCTTCCCATGTCATTAAACCTATTATTAATTGTAACTAATTGCTGATCAGCAATTCTGTAGTTTTCATTTATGATCTTCGTAATATAAAAAAGCACAAAGAAACTTGTAACAGCATCATTATCGTCATATAGCCTGATCTTGTCATGTAACATTGTCAAATCTCAGGGAAGCTATGTTAGTGGATCACTCTCCAAATCAGTACCCCCGATATAGTGAACAGGGTGTTGGAGGTTCTGTCCTTCAGATGAAACTTTAATCTAAGGTCCTAACCACTTGGATAAATCCCACGTTGGGCTTGAACAGTTTTATTTTACCTGAAGTTCCCCCTTTCTTCAACCGATGAAGTAAATTTCTGACTTCTCTACCTGATCTGCTGTTTGTGAGCATTTAAGTGCATAAAAATCAGACTTTACATGGTGTTTTTGGGATGGTAAATGCTATTTAAATGTGGTTATTATTATTTGTAGTATTATGATCAAGTAATTGTAATCTGGTATTGTATGGATCTGTGCTTTGTTTTGGTGAGCTGTGAAGTGTTCAATCATATTTCTATTCTATTAATACACCCTAAAAGAAATAAAATGTTTTAAAGGAACAATCCTGCACTCCAGTAAAAATATTTTAATAATTTAATTGTTAATCAGTTAGGCAACCAGGCAGACCAGAAGTTACAAAAAGTAAAAAAAAAACTATTTTCGTTAACTAATTCCATTAAAAAAAATAAACAATGCATAATATTTTTGAATTTTGTACATACAGTACACCATTTTCAGTAAAAAAGTATATTCTTCTGTATACAGAATACAGCCGGAAAACAAACGGATCCTTCCAGCAGATATTCATATACATATTCATATCCAGCATTCAAAAGCTGCAAAAAAAAGCAATAAAAAAGTTGTCATAGTAAGAACTAGCTCAGCAGCCTGTGGGGGTGGTGTTTAGCACTTCTACTGTATATCATAACTACCACCTAGGCCTACTTGTTTCATGTTCTTGGTGAGGTTGGTGTACAATCTTAATCTAGTTACTAACAGTGACTAATGAATCTGATGGACCATACTTTTACATTTCAACTCAACATATGAAGTCAAAGAACATTAATTGTAATCAGAAGACTATGTGTTATGGTGGATAAAGTGAAACACATGTACAAAAATATTGGTGTGTGAGTCCCATGATAGAGATTTCCCATATTAAATAATATTTTCCACAAATATGGCTCCTAAGAAGACACTTTTTTTACACAAACAATTCATAAGTATTACACAGGCAATTTATAGAGCCCTGCAGTAGATCAATGTAGCAAAAGGAGTTGCAATAAATGAAAAACAAGAAAGTACAAAATATATGAATTACTCATTGTTTAAATAATTAGGATTGTTCATTGTATGTTTTAAAGAAAGCCTTTTTGAACTGTGGCTTTTGTAGTACTCATACAGCATAAGGTAAAAGAAGATTAATGCAATCTTAATGATTTTTAGTAGAATTTGATGACAGTACTCATACAGCATAAGGTAAAAGACGATTAATGCAATTTTAATGATTTTTAGTAGAATTTGATGACAGAAACAAAATTAACAAAACTTAAAAGAGAAACTGTATTTTCTCACAGAATCAAACATCATTGAATCATTATGTTGTGCACAATAGACCTTCTCCATCTGTGTTTCTAACCAATTGAAAGTGGGACCAACTGTGATTTAGTGGTTGGAAGGATAGACTGAGACAGGAGGTCTAGGGAGGATTGTTCTGCCTAGTCTGCCATGTGCCTCACAATCTGTAGTGTCTGACTTCAGCTGGAACTAAAACTTTTCTATGATGTCACGCTTTGATCTCCCAACTAACATTCTTTTCTATCAGCCAAACCTGTATTAAAAGAAACTGTTTTAGGAACACAGCCATAGACCATGAAACCAAAGCAGGCCATTCAAGCTTATTTCTAGTTTCCTGCCTGGAAGGCAGTTTGTTAGAAGTTGCACAGTGGTCAGTGGCTTGCCTGGCTGACACAGAATTTAACTTGAGGTAGGAATGAGACATGGAAGTGGGAAAGGGATGTCTAAATCCTTAAATCTGTGGTCTGTGGTTATACTTAACAGATCCTTTGGTCATACTTAGGAGGGAGCTAATGTGAACATGTAGGGACCTGAGGAAAAAATAGAGGCTTGCTCCATACACATCACAGCTACCCCACTTCAGGATGAATCCACTATGTCTAAACCAAGTTTGCATGAGTTTAGTCCAGTTAATTTACATCAATTAATTCTTAATTACATTCGTAATTTAGCAACTGGGATCGAAACCTGCCAGGGGCAGAGAGACCTGCACGTGTCACATGAATGAAATGATGCTTGTGCCTTTCCTGATGCCGACAAAGATTATTTCTAAAGAATAGAAGATCAAAAGTAACAAATTAGAGGAGGCCAATCGGTGAGTCAGGTTGATTTGGATGCTTAATTAATCTGAGGATTTCAGCCTGCAACTTCTTGAAGGTTCTAAGGAGCCTGCTTAAAAAACATGTCTTGGTAGTTGTCCCATAACTTTTTGTTTAAGGAAATGTCCCCTGTTCTTGGTCTTACAAACACTTCCTCTAACTTTCCTCTTGTGTTTTGTTAAACAAGACCCTTAAGGTAACTGAAAAAAAATAACCACTGTGATAGAAAACAGCAAATGTTACTTTTTCTTTTTTCTTCTTCCAGTGGATTAACAGTTTCTTCCATGTGGGTTACACCATCTAAGTATG
This sequence comes from Atractosteus spatula, assembly GCF_055471065.1. Taxonomy (NCBI): domain Eukaryota; kingdom Metazoa; phylum Chordata; class Actinopteri; order Semionotiformes; family Lepisosteidae; genus Atractosteus; species Atractosteus spatula. The sequence continues at coordinate 52,508,057 of NC_142708.1, read as the reverse complement.
GTAAACCTATCTCAGAAGGTTTGACTTCTCTTCCTGTTCGAAATTATTAGCAGCTGTTTTTCCAGCTGTTGGGAAATGCAGTATGTCCAGAACTCTCCCCATTTTGAACATTTTATATCAATCATTGTTCAGTTTCACCTCAAAATTAAAACACATGTTAAATTCTAAACAGAAGCATATATATGTTTCTATGTGGCAGCTTGTCCTTTCTTTCTCGGTGTGTTTTCATATTTATTTATTTCATATTGTAAATGGTATGTCCTGGTGTATACCAATACAACATAAATTATACATACATTTAATCTTCTAGACGATGGGTAAGTAATAACTAAAAAACAATGTTTGGATAAATACAGTAGTTAAAATTGTAGATTTTAATTCAGGGATGATACATTTACCTCTCACTACCCCATCTCAAGAAAAAACAATACATACTGTTCAAGAATGTTGGGTAGACATGTCCACTCACGACACTGACCCCCACTCTAAGGTCAAGTGACTTGAGGTTAATTATTTAATTACTGCAGATCCACATTGTCCTGAACCCCTTAGTCTGAATAATAATAAAATAATAATAATAATAATAATAATAATAATAATAATAATAATAATAATAAACTTTATTTTATATAGTGCCTATAAAGGTGGCTTCTCAAAGTGCTTTACAGGATGACAATAACAATAAATAAGAAGAGTATAACAATAAATAAGGAGAATACACAAGATAAGACACAATTACAATATATAGGGGAGACCGTGGATGGTGGTACTAAGAAGAGCAGAGGGGTGAAGAATGGAACCAGTTAAGTAAAGGCTTTTCTGAAGAAGAGGGTTTTGAGTCTGGATTTGAAGTAGTTTAGAGGGTGTGTCACGGACGTCCAAAGGGACAAACCGTGGAGAGCAGGAGAGCGGAAAAAGACCCATATGCGTAGCGGCGAGACGGGAAAAAGGCCCGGGCTTGTTAGTGCAAAGAGTTCAGGACTGCCGTATAGAAACCTATGCCCTCAGGTAGCGGACGTGGGGCGACCTGGTGCTAGGCGGGTCTCAGGACATCCGAACGTCAATGCTGAGCGAGGGCAGAGTGCAAGACCCGGAAATATATAGCCCAAGGGAAAGAGAGGGACCGGAAGGACAGCAGGCAGGAAACTAGGGACAGGACAGAGAAGGAGCGCCCTCTGGCTGCAGAGGGCGTGACAGGGTGACTCTCTGATATCCTTGGGCAAAGAGTTCCAGAGCTTGGGGGCATAACAGGAGAAGGCCCTGTCACCCATACAATGTAGACGGGCTTGGGGGACAGTAAGGAGGGCAGAATTTGAAGAGCGGAGGTTGCGAGGTGGGGAGTAGGGCGATAATAGTTCAGACAGGTACTGGGGTGCCAAGCCATGCAGAGCCTTATAGAATAATGTACACGTACACACCTACTGCATCCCTGCAATATTAAATAGTCTTTTCAACATCTGTTGCTGATACCATTGGCTTCAGATCAGATGATGATCTTTGGTGCCACAGAATTGAACACAAACATCAGTGACAGGTTTTCAATCTCTTATTTAATTGGATAAGTCAATTGAGGTATTTACAAATGACAACCATGGGGAGTACTCATTCATACAATATGAACTTGCTTAAGTGAGGGCCCTATAAAAGCAGCTTCCCAGCTGGGATCTGAACCCATGACCCTCCAGTTGGAAGTCCAGTGGTAGCCTTGTCATTGGGCAGTAGTTGGCATCAGCAAAGGAAATCAGCATTTTTAAAGTAACAATATTTTGAAATAGAAATGGTAGTGAGAGATATTTGGAGAAAATCTTATCTTATCTGTATTCTTCAATTTTCTAATCAAATAATACCGAGTACAGACAGAAAGGGTTGGCTTGCCATTTGTCTGCATAGCTATGAAATGCTGTATTTATCTGCAATGTGAGAAACTGAATTGCAGCTCTAGTCCCACAGACAAGATTAATTTGGATCATGAATCATCAATGACAGCATTCACATCCTGCCCTTCCATCTCTTTAAAAAAATGATTAAAACGTGCTGGGTAAGGTTCGGTTTTATAGAGCTTTAGTCATTTAGTCATTCTGCGGTGCTCTGCACTGATTGAGTTAAGTAATAGAGTCAAACTCAGCTGACAGCAGCCAGGCGGGACTTAGACTGCCGCCCCCATCAAAATCCACAAACTGCCTGCTAACAGCAACAGGCCACTTAAGTTTCTCTCTTAAACCACACTCACAACGGAACTCTAGGGTGGTATTGTGTGAGAAACATTTTATGAAACTATATAAATTTAGAGCATATATAAAATCATTTTAATGAGACGTGGTCACCAAATACACAAGCAATAAAGAGACCTAATATCTTTGAGGCTTTTGTTTAGCTTTGTTCTTACAATTTTCATATTGTGTTTTCTTTGATGTGAAAACCGAGACAGTCTACCAAGCTACTGCTACCAACAACAAGAAATGAAACACTTTTGGAACCCTTGTAGGAAGAAAGTACTAACTGCACAGCAAATGAATTCAACATTGAATAAAATGGTGTTCTGTCAGTAATATCTGGCATTATCCCTGAAATCTGAATTTAGTCTCTTTTTAACTTTATGTCTTGCAGCATTTGTCCTACAATGCAGTATAGGAGAACATACAGTAGCTCCAAATTCACTCTAAGGTAAGATAATTCACTATGTTAAAGTGCAATAATCGCACTGAGAAATGGATCAAGTAATAAGACACTTTAAACTGAGAAGTGAGCTCAGGAGCAGGGCCTAATACTGGGAGACTGCTGACCACTTTTTGGTGAACTGCTAAAAGCAGTGGGGTCATTCCACGTAAACTCAACCAGACATTACCATCTCAAAGGTCAGATTCTTCTTATATAGTGAGTAGTGCAGTTAGCAAATAATCAAGTACAATCGGGTCAAATATTGAAGGTCGCTGATAAGTATGTACTAAAAGACCGCACCCCAGGAAGAGAAGCAATGAAAACTTACAGTACATCTCTTTCTGGAGCACTTTGTAGGGAATAAAATGATATTTCAAATGTAAATAATCTTATAAATTGAAGTTAGATCTGTGTTAGATGTAGAATTTGTTAGTACTCTGTTGCTTAAGGATTCAAAATTTAAAAAATATTTAGCTGTTAAATTTCCAAATGGAAAAGAAGTTCCCTCTGCCTTCTAAAGCAGAATTGATTTCTCTTTTCAATTGCTTACGTTTTTGTATAATAACTGGCTTTCATTTTGAGTCTCTGAAACTAACTATTCACAGCACAGCAACTATTCATACACCAAGATGCATGTTTGGACTCCACATCACAAAAGCTGGGACTTAATATGCCTTGCTGAGATTAAATATTTCATCTGCTTTCAATAGTGTTAATGTCGAATGACTCAGCTGTTGTTCATTAGTTCTTCATACATACTGTAACTAAATAAAAATGGTAGGACTACATCATATTAACAAAACAGAACATCAAACATAACTAAATTAAAAAAGTGCACTGACTCATTATTTTTTATTAATATTAATATAAGTTAATGGTGGGTGGTGCAGTGGCATAAAGGTTAGCATTACGGAGCTGGGGCCCCTAGGTTCAGTTCTTGGGAGTTTGTATTTTCTCTCCATCCTTGCATGGGTGTCCTCCCACAGTTCAAAGACATACTGGTAGGTGAATTGACTTCTGTAAAATTGATGCTGGTGTGAGTGTGTGCATGTTTATGTGTATGTCGTGCAATGGACTGGCATTGTACGTGGTGTATCCTGCCCAGTGCTTTCCAGGATAGACGATTACCCTGAGTTGGATAAGCTGTTATTAAAATTAATGTGATGATAAGTTAATCATAGATTAAGTCGCCACTCCATCTTTTGTCCTCTTTCTTGTACTATAATGAATGCAGCAGGTAACAGGTCTTATATGCATTCAATACAATTTTGTTTTTCTAATCAGAAATTTTCAGGCCTAATACTTTCCAGTCTCAACAGTAACATCAACAGAGAGAAATAAAAAGCTCAAGATATTAAATAAATACATGAATAGATTAACACAGCAACATTACCAGCCTGCTTACTAGAAAGATAATTCTATTATTTCTTCACAAAATGAAATGAGTTTAAAAATGACAGACTTAACTGGTAAGGTGTAACGTTGTACAGATACAGTAAAATGGGATCTTTGAAATGAAGTTTAGTTTGCATATTCAGCCAACATGCTTTCCATTCTTCATCCATCTATCTGTATTGTCTGAAAATACAGTATAATGTTTTATATCATTAGAAAACTGGAAGGATTACATATCAAGTGTATTTAACAATATGAACATTCCAGAAGGTAAGAGCAATTTTAGGGAAAGATATAAACATCACCTTATTCATATTCAATTCTTCTCACATGTTGAAGGACATCTACAGTATATTTATTTCTTGTTCTTAATATATTTATTTATATATACACAATTAAAAAGTTTATTGAAAAAACAGTGAATTCAGGAGCTGGGACTCAGTGTAGACATCTTGTTTGCCTAGCTTGGACTGCCCTCTGGTGTAAATGTATGAAGTTGTCACTGTATATGCCGAAGGAAAGTGGAACGTTTTCAATGGCTATTACCATTAAAATTCCTAAAACAAAAGGATTTTGACAGTTTTATGTAGGCCAATTGTTATTATTTTAGATTATGGATTAATCTCCAGGCATGTCTTTTCAATAACCAAAACAAAAAGAAACCACCCACTGTGTGGTTACTGCTACAAGTTACTGCTTTTTGTACCTGTCTCTTAAAAAAACCTTAACATCTTATTTCCTTACTTAATGATAAATCCAGTGTTTTATACAGTCTTATTATCCCAGTCTTTTTTTGAAAAACACTGTAAATATCCACATCTTTCCTTATAAGCCTTGCTTTTCTAAAAAAAGGTAATAGAATAAGCAGTTTAGAAAGCTCTACAGGTTTTACAGGTTTTACAAGAAAATATTTTTTTATCTGCAATAGTCATATTAAATATATAAGATACATAAGCACACAACAATGTTAATTTGGATTTTTTTATGTTAACCTCATGTTTCAGTTCCAAAAAGGATGTTTGTACTATAAGATGGTCATTTTATTATTATGGTACAATCAAGTCCAGAGAAGATATCTTCCTGGGTTTAAATGGATTTAATTATTTAAATCACCTCAGTCATGAACAGAAATGACTATGCAAATACAGAGTTAACCATTCAAAATTCAGAAAGGGCATTACAAAGTCAACCCCTTGGAATTTTTTGCACAATCTAGAAGGAAACACCAACCAGTGAACACAAGCAGAAACTACAGGGAAGTGCATTTAAAGCTAAAACCAAGAGGTATTTCTTACACAAAGAGAGTCTGGAACAAGTAGACCAAAGAACCTACTCTTATGTAAATGTTCCTCTCTTATATACGTATGTTAATCAAAAAATGAAAGCTGAAAATGAAAATAAGTATAAACATTTTGAATTTCTCTTTATTGCTGAAATACAACTTGCCTAAGAGAGAATGTGTGAGAGAAGTTGCATGAACAGTAGTATTTCACAACATCACACTTATCAGAAAATATATCAGCCAGGCGGAGAGGTGAAAAAAGGAACTGAGTCTCTGATGTTGACCTAACAAAGATGATATTCAAAAGTTTTGCATCACACTGGCCAAAGAGAAGTGCTTCCATTTGCATTTTATGATGTTTGGTTTACGTGTTGTGTCATTTTACTTGTTGACAAACACTACCCTCCACTGAATGGTCTTTAATATAATCAAATTTTGATATTGCACATGTAAAATGAAAACCATTATATACTGTATTTCACTTTTCACCAGTGAATTGCATGTCTGTATTATCATAATAATTTCATGGCATTGTGAATAACTGTATATTTATAACCAAATATAATCATTATAATTCAATTGCATTCAAGTTTTTTTATTTGGACTCACGATAGTCTTTTCCGACTTCTCATTCATTAATACATGTCTTCATTAATAAATAAGACACATGCACTGTGTCTTATCCATCTTTTAACAGTTGTGGACTGCAAACTAAATCACACCTAAACGTGACAAAGGGTTTGAAAATACTCCTAAAATTATGTAAATAATCAAGTCACTCCTTAATATGCTTTATTTTGAAGAAAAGTGGGGCAAGACTGAGGGAAACCCAAAACTCTGGTTCCATTGAAACATAATAGCAATTTATTACATTAATATTGTGGGATCCCAAAGAATCCCCAAGTACTTTTACATACAGTACGGGAAAGGACCCACTTCACCCATCACTTACCCAGGTAACATTCAATCTAAGTGCGCAGCAGATCTGATGGAGAAGTGAGAAATCTCCAGTTGTATTAAGGAGAATATTAAGTAGTAATATCATTCATGCAAACCCAGAGTGGAGTTTAGCCAAAATCTCTTACAAAAACTGCAATTAGGTCCTCTATGGCCAAATAAGTGTCCCACCCCAAGCCCAAAGCTTCTGAGCTCTGATGATTTCTGGTCACAAGACAGCACTGCTACTGTTAACACGCCTTACTTACCCAACTGTGTCGTCATACAGACAGGTCTGGTGCTTTATGCTGTATTAGTTTTGAAACCTTAACTCGTTTAATAGAAATGCTTTAAGGAAATTCAAAGGGACATAAACTGCTAAACATAATTCAGATTTTTGCACTAAAATAGTTTATTTTACTTTATCGTAGCCTAATTGCTTGAGTCATTCAGTGATTATCCTGATAGAGCTAAGGGCTGTAAACATTATTGTTGAGGGATTACAGTGTTGTTCAGACAGACTGCAGTTTGTATTGAAAATCTACTTAAAAAAAAAACCCCAGAAAACCTAGATTTTAATGGTTTACGATTATTTTAACATTAGTAGATACGTGTCAGTGCCATCACTGTTACGAAAGTAAAATTACCCGACTCCTAACGAGATAAAAGGTTAGAGAAACGGCTAAAGAATGCACTTCCTTCTAAAAGAGGACTTCCCCCTTTGCCATGTGAACAGCACCCCAGTCTTATGATCTGTCAGCTGACACGAATAAAAACGCTTCAAACGCCGCTTGTGCTGAAGCTTGATGGCTGCCTTTGTGAAGTTTGTCTGCCTTCTGTTTGGGGCCACCGCTTGTCTGGGCTGGCAGGACAATCTGGCCGATGTCCCGAAGCTGACGGTCTCTGCATATGGCTCGCTCTGGCCCTTGCCGCAGTCTGTGCACATTTCCCCTGTAGCTTTCAGGGTCAGCAGCTTCGGTTTCCAGATAGTCCATTCCCCGAAATCGTCCGCTGGTCCAAGCTGCTTCCTCTTGCAAAATGCTTTTCGGAGGTAAGATTAAAGCCATCGATTTCTTTTTAAAGTCGCCCTCCTTATCTGTTGTAACTTTATACATCTTTACATGGCTCTCACTGCAGGTTGGAGAACTTTTCTCAAAGTAGGTATTGACGAGGAATGTCTACTATGTGAAAAATAAAATACAAACGCCACATGTAAATATCCTATAACCTCCTGGCAACTGGCAAATTACATCAGATTGTTGCACACATTAATGTATAGGAACTAGTATGATACAATTAAATTAGGAAATAACGACTTTCTTATGTAATACGGTAATTTATAATTTGCCATTTATATTGTAAATACAATCGTGGGAAGAACCTGTTTTTCTTAGTTTGGTGATATAGTTGATTTAATTTATCCACAGCCGTAAAACCTTGTTTTTGTGTAACAGCGCATATTAATTTGGTGTGTGACGTAATATAAAGTTTCGGGTTATCTAGTCTGAGTATTTCATTTTTAATTTAACATCCAGCTGTGACTACGAGCTGTACACAGTAACAGAAAGGGAGTGCAAGTTCGTGTGATGATTTAAAAAAAATTGTCAGGTTGGAGGTTCTCAAACTACTTGTGAAACAGAAACCTGAATGTTGGTTTGATCCAAGTTTATGATCAATGTCCTCTTTTACCCAGTTGTATAAATCCAGCAAACTTTATTTTCTATTGCTACAGTAAATTCACAATTCCATATTGAGTAAAAGACATCCAAATCTATACAGTATATGTGTGTTGATAGAAGCAGAATTTTGAAACATCAATACATTTGAAACAAGCAGTTTTAGCTGGTCTTATAAAAAAAAGAGCAAGTGATCCAACTATGTGTAATCCTGCAGGTATTTTGAATACACTTTTGGATACTCCAAGAAGCTGAAGGGAGATCTGAAGATGTTTGCAAACGATTCTGAGGTATTCGAGTTGCAAGTCTGGATTTCTTCAGAAAATCCAGAGTGTGACAGTTACCCCAGTGTGAAGTCTGATGAGTCATGTAAGTGTCAAGTTCCATGTTTAGCCACTTCCGTTAACCCATGCTTATATTTTTATTGCACAGATAATTCCATAGGACAGGTTGAAAACTGCCAAACATGGTACTGAAGTAAATATCATATTGTCCTTTTGATATTATTTGAATTACCCATAAAATGGTAACTAATTATGTATATTCCAGTTTATTGTTTTAGCTGTGATTTTAATACTTAACAAGTCAGGTATTTTCTTGTTATTTGTTAGAGCAGTCTTTTGTTTTTAAGGCTGGAATAAAAACTTCACTTGTAAAATATGGTTGATAAGGCTTCTAAATCTTAATTTCTGGGTGTGATCAATTGGACAAATCTTAATTTTTACTGTAATGTGAAAGAAATTATGGAATACAATTAATTTGGCAGTGCAAGAGGTGTTTCTTTCACTGTCCTGTACATTAGTATGCTTCTGGCACCCCTATTATATCCCTGACTGAGCAATTAAATACTTCAAATCCAATTAATAATTATAAATAGTTAATTAGATGGTTTGACTGAATCTTTGTTACCTCACTTTCTGGAATTCTGTTGATACAGTAGTTTGTCGGTGTAAATCCTGTTGTGATTTTTAAATTCCATCTACAGTGGTGCTTTAGAATAATTTTCTTTGGATATTTATGTCCCAGAAAGATGTATTTTAGCTCTGCCAGGGAATTTAAAAGATAGCACTAGAGTACTTGTATGTACTGTAATATTAAGCTTACTTGTAAAGCTTCTGGGTATGATCTTCATCATCTTAATCATTTAATAACCCTTATGGTCATGAAAGGGTGATTGCTTGAGGAGTGTTAAGATATTAATTAGAGGAAAAGTTGACAATTGAGTAACTGAAACTTGTCCTGTAACATTCCAGGCATTGGCTAAGGGCTTGGATAGAGTTGCGAAACATACTGTACATAACAGTGGTATCATATCATTTTTAATGATAGGAACACTATATAGTACATAAATATTGGACCGGGTTTCTAGAATGTTGCAGGTCTTAGGCAGTATACAGATGCAGCCATTCAAAATGCGCGGGCGATACCGCATTATTTTCCGGTACGCTGTACGCAGTCTACCGCAAGTTACCGTTAAATACCGCAAGTTACCAGTAAATACCGCTAGCAAAATCCGGAATTTCCGCAAGGTGGAGCTAATAAAGCTCAACCTCTCATGTTTGAGCTGTAGCCATCAAAGTCTTTAACGAAGATATTACTAATAGTATTAATAATAAATGACCTTGGACAAGCTGTAAACTAAAAGTATTGCCCTGGTCCACATTCTTTTTTTCATTGACCGTCTTTGTAAAAGTAACACCACAGCATTTCGCAATCACGCATTTTTTTCCAATCATGCAAAGTTCAGTAATTTTTGAGAATCGATTCACCATGCCTTTCACATGCTCATAAAAGAGATTGATTTAGGAACATAAACATATTACCGTATGCAAACTGTACTGTATACAGTATGTATATGTATATTTAATGTCTTAACTGTGCCCGTTTAAGTATTGAATATTTATATGGAATTTTACCACTGAAGGGAAATCTTAGTGCCTGAGCATAAAAAGAATAGGAGCATACTGCAACGCGTGTGAAGGCCATAAACGATATTAATTTTGGAACATAAACATACAGTATATGGCTGGTCTCGGTACTTTAAAGAAAACATACACGAAACATGGTTTCATTATGACCAGAATCTGTCTTGAGATATTTTTAACTTGATTTACAGTATTTGAGAGGTATGTCTTAACACCGATACTACAGTGCTTAAGTACTGCTCACGTATATGTTTCTAGGTTTATATTATGCATTTCATACGGTCAAATTACTTTTGAGCAACTGATAAGAAGCGCGAAACAGTATGCCCAGGGCGTTTTAGTTTCGTTTTGTGCGGCGACTGCTTTAACTATATCGCCGTGGATTGATTAGAGATATCAAGTACATACAAGACATTTTTTAAATGTTGTAGTTTGTCTTGTAAAAATGTTACGAGAACATCATCTGTCAACAATTACACAGGTCCTGTTTCCATATTGCGGATTTTGGTTACGTAATATTTTCTAATTTAACGTTGTGAATATATGATTTGGGCAAACAGAGCCGCAAAGAAGTACATTATGGGTTGTTGTTTTTTTTTGCAGTTTTATCTAGAACAAGCGATGCTTAAACCTTTGTCTGATTCTTGTGAAACTATCCACACGACAGTTACCCACAGTAGGAGTTGACTTCAGTGATGTCACTGATGGGATGTTTCTAAAAATCCATCCTCTGTAAAACGTCTTCTCTAGTTGTCCTGCATATGTATTCGCTAATGAAGCTGTGTGTTCTGAGCCTGGATCTCTACATTTCTGTATGAACCAGCTTAGAGGGCTAAAGACAGCTTGTGTTTAAATTGAGTGTAAGGTAATTTATGCTTCTAAAGTCATGGTCAGCATTTATTATTGTACTGTGCTGTAAACTTGTTCTGTGCCTAGTCACATTATTTTATAGCGTTTTTATAGCGTTATCAAATCTGGTGGCGCTGTGTGTTAGTTTCCTGACTCCCATGTCACATGGTCTGTGATTGAATCCCATGGAACTACTGTACAGTATCACTTTATTTTTTAACAAACATTTCTTTGAAAAAATGAAACGTTTCCCTTGGTCAGAGATTAAATAAAACCTCACTCGCACCAAACAAATTTATATTTCTAAATATCACAACATGATCGAATTTAAGTCTTTTTAATAACAATGAATAGTCACCTATGCGTTACAAAATAAACATTTATATTGATTTGAATCGCGTTTTGATTTAAATTGTAAACGCGTGTTTAAATATATGTGTTTAAAGGCGATATACTGTATAAAAGTGCTGATTCTTATGGAGTGTGTTCCACTGGGGATTCAAAAAATTTATTTTTTTTAATCGCGTATCTAAGGAAAATTGCAGTATAACTTTGTTAATGCACAAACAGTGGCATGTTACATTATAATTTGGGTGTCTCCCCTTGCCAGAAAGCTCTAAATTGCATTTTGAGTGCGGTTTTTGACTTTTTCTAAATTGCAACCCATAAATAAAGCTGATAAAGCTTAGACTAACTGTATTCTAAACTGTATTACAACGTAAATTGCAAAAATGCACTTGGAATCTGTCCAAGCCCTCCTACGAAAATTATTTAAACTGTGACACTGATCATTCATCTCTAAATAAACTTTATTTTATATAGCGTTTTAGGTGAATAGGTAATTAGATTGCTCATAAACCTAATCGCTTTTTCTACATAAACACAGCGTGATTGCTCTCTGAAAATGCTTTTCCTTTATATTTAGGCTCAGATTTCAACTATAGATCGCATTATTATAAACTTTCTTGGAAAAATGTATTTTATGTAAACCATGTTTGTTATTAATTCATTTAGGGCTAAAATACGTTCATTGTCTTCCAATCGAGTCGAGTTGACATTAGAAGCTTGCCACTCCCGGACTGTTACACCAACGCATTAGCATGTTAAAGCGACTTAATTGAGGTGCCCAGCTACCAGTTAACACTGTACTTCCTACTTTAAAAATACTTTTAAACCGGTTTAATTCGTCACAGCCAGCACTCCTGCAGACAGGGGGTTGTACTCGTAAAGTAGAAGCAGGCGAGATTTCCAGCGAAAGACACCTCCCCCCCCCTCAAAAACCCAGTAAGCAGCAAGGCTTTATGTTGAAAATTGAGGTGGATTTTGCTTATGATAAAGAGGAGAAACTGGGATGGGAGGAGGGTTTGGTTTTGCATAAGGGGGGGGGATTATGATAATTGGAGGAATTTGCGAGAGTATAATGGTTTGATATATTTGATTTTGTATTGTGCTCGTTATCTATGTTTTTGGTTGGTATTATGTTTATATGATTGTTTTTGTTGGTTGGTTGTTATTATGGTTATTAATAATAAGATCTATAGTTGAAATCTGAGCCTAAATAAAAAGAAAAAGCAAGTGATTAGGTTTATGAGCAATCTAATTACTTATTCGTTTAAAACGCTATATAAAATAAAGTTTATAATTAATTTGCTGGACAGAGCGGTAAACATTATTATGCATAAGACAAAGATAATGATCCTGATCAGTTTAGAAATCTGTGTACGCTGTAAGGTTTTTACTTCTTAAACTTTTAAAATACACGTTTCGAATAGAAAGAAATCCTCTTTCTGGTACAGTCGCATGAAGAGACAGGCGAAACAGCCCTACACAGCCCTGTCGCAGTACACGAATATAATCATATCGTTATTAAATTCTTTAGATACGCGGTTCCATGTTATATTAGCAGAAAAGCTTAAACTACCACTTTTTCACACGCTATTTCACGTTAGTTAAATTTAATTTATTTATATATTATATATTTATATCTCTGACCAAGGGAAACGTCTCATTTTTTCAAAGAAATGTTTTTTCACAACGGCGACTGTCAGAAGATAGGACACAGCGGCTCAGGCACCCGCTGAATGGAAAAGGGGCACTTTAATGTTCTGTATGGCTAATACTAAAGCCAATACTAATATTCAATACTTTAATATCCTTTTCTGTATGTTTAACAATAGTGGGTACTGGCCTAATTCGTCCCTGCTCCCCGTTGTTAGGTGTTAATGTGTTGTTAAGTGTGAATTTGTAGCCGTTTCCCTGGGGTCTGGCTTTTTTTCTGGAAAACCATAACTGGTCTTGTCCAGATTGACTGTTGGCGCCCAGGTCTGACAGTGCTGCTCCAGCAGTGCCAGGTTCTGGCGCAGCCTCTGTTCTGTGGGCGACAGCGGGACCAAGTCGTCTGCACAGAGCAGGAACTCGATTTCCATAATTAATGCAGATCAGTAAATCAAGGGGCAAAACAATTATTGCGCCCGAGTCCTCAATGGGCTTTGACGTGCTAATGCGTTGGTTTAACAGTCCGGGTGTGGCAAGCCTCTAATGTCTCCCGACTTTGAAAACCAAGTAATAACTTAACTATATGTGCAAACGTTTCATATGTTGCTGTTGTGGATGCCTGTGGAGTGTATCTTATTTGCCGCGCGCCTTCCCCCCCCTTTCCCTCAATTCAATTCAAGGTGTTTTATTAGCATGGCAGATGGGTTCAATCAGTGTTGGGTATTTACTTTGCTTTGAGATTCCACTTTTAAAGGTGATATATAAATTTTTGACTAAAATAAATTGATTTCTTTGTCTTCTAAGCTCTCTGTGTACAGTGGAGCCTCCTGTCCAGCCAGCACATGTCCACAGACATTCACAACAGCGACATATCATAAAACGTTTGTACATATAGTGTGCAAAAATGCACTTTATTTACTAAAAATAAGACAGAGATACTGTATCAATTTATGTTGCATTAGCCTGATTATGATTAAAAAAACACATATAATTAAACACGCGTTTGCGATTTAAATCAAAACACGATTTAAATCAATATAAATGTTTATATTGTATCGCATACTGTCCAGCCTCCATTTCTCTATAAAAATTTACTCTATTACACACACACACACAATAGAAGCAGGAAGCAGAAGCAGGGACTGTTGTCAGAAGGGAAGAAGGTGACTATTCATTGTTATCAAAAATGACTTAGAATCGATCATGTTGCGATATTTTGAAATATAAAAGTCAATTGATTGTCCATAATATCGCTATTCTATTTTTTCGAAGAAATGTTTGTTAAAAGAAAAGTCCAGCACCAGCTGGATTTGAACACACAACCTGCAAGTTGTTAATCAGGCACGTAGACCAGTAGGCTACAAGACAACTCGCATGACAGGGAGGCGAAACAGCCCTACACAGCCCTGTCGCAGTACACGAATATAATCATATCGTTATTAAATTCTTTAGATACGCGATTCCATATTATATTAGCGGAAAAGCTTAAAACTACCACTTTTTCACACGCTATTTCACATGCTAGTTAAATACTTCGATGCTTGAAATGTTTAGGGAGAAATGGAATACCAGTGTGTATTTTTCCTTTAAAGTACCGATTCCTGGAATCTGACTGGCTGACACCCTTCTGAAGTGGTTCCATAAAATCTGGTATATGGAAAAGAAAGCATTGATAAAAAAAGCCTGGATTCTCATGTATCTCATACAAGTATCTGTTAATACAGTCTTTGCTGTGCTCTTGAGGATCCTTGTGATGTTTTGAGCTCTAGTTGAATGATAAGTGTCGCATTTTAAATCATTTTCGTAGTTAGAAATTATGAAACGCCCTGTTAAAAGCAAGGGAGTTTTTATGCCCGTTGAAGTAAAACAAAATGCCTGACAAAGTATGGCTTGGACAGATTCCAAGTGCTTGTACAAATGTGCTAAAGAAATTATACTTTGAGTATACAGCTTGTCCAAAGTCATTCATTATTAATACTATTAGTAATATCTTCGGTAAAGGCTTTGATGCATAAATATTTCTGATAAAGGTAGGTTGTGTACTTTTGTCCAGCTGAGCAATCTTGCTTTCATAAAATATATACGCGATTCAATATTATATTCCCTTTTAATCAAATTCTAAAAGTATGCCTGTTGACTCCGGTATCTCTTTAGTTAAAGACTTGGATGCTTAAAATGTTTAGGGAGAAATGGAATACTGGTGTGTATTTTTTCTTTAAAGTACCAAGACCAGCCATATACTGTATGTTTATGTTCCAAAATTAATATCGTTTATGGCCTTCACACGCGTTACAGTATGCTCCTATTCTTTTTATGCTCAGCTACTAAGATTTCCTTTCAGTGGTAAAATTCAATATCTACAACGGGCACAGCAAAGACGTTTACTGTAAGTCTTTCTACGACAGACCAACGGACCACGAGTGCCCCTGTCGGTCAACCAATCACGTACTGCGGTGCCTCGTGTCATCTTGCGTCACAATGCGCGACGCCACCTGCAGTACGTGTCTGTAACGCGCACTTTGAATGGCTGCATCTGTAGATTGACACAACCCTCTAAAGAAGGTGATATGTTTAAGTAACTAAATATTTTTTTTCTTCAGATAAGCTCAGCATTGATCAGCCTACAGCTGTCTTGAAAGCTCCAAAAGTCTGGGGAGCCCTGCGAGGTAAAGACAGATCCTTAATTACAGTATCTTGCATATAAAAAGTTTTTAAATGTCATCTCATACTTGTGAAAGGAATAATTTTCTCATTATAGACAGGAACACCTTAGAATGTGATTGAAAGGCTACTTTGGCATTGCCATATATTCAGACAAACTTTGAAATGGAACCAATAAGAAAAAATTGTCAAAATGTTTGAGTGTGTGGTCAGTCTTGTTTATTTGCAAGGTAATTGAAAGCTCATGGTTTGTCTAGTCTTTTCATAATGTAAATATTTTTTTGACATTAATGTTCCCCCGTAGATGTTAATTTGAAATGCAATTCTTAACAGTTCAGTATTGAATACTTTCCTTAAATGTCTGGAAACATACCTTGCAGAAAGAGCCTGTATTATTCTCAACACAAGTTCTCTCTGACAAGACCAATAATTAAAAGGAGATCCACATGCATTTTCCCTTGGCCTCAGGGAGGCCAAGAGAAGATATACAGGTAACATAGTATATCCAATCAGAAGAGTGTACAGACATTATCACTTCCATTTTATCTTTCTGGTGGTTAGCTTGTAATTGTGATAACTTCTTTCCAGGACTTGAGACATTCAGCCAGTTAGTGTATGCAGATAAATATGGAACGGTAAGTTTCTCAAGTCAATTCTCAACTTTTTTTTTCAGCTAGCTCAATTTAACCTGCCACTTCATGCTATCAGGAATGCTTTTTTTGTGTTTATAAGACAGGGCTCTAAAATGAAATAACTAGCTTTGAAACACATTTTTAAGTACACATAGTGATAAGGAGGAGCAATTCACCGATTATCTCACTCTACTGGTGTTTTGACAGAACTACATCAACAAGACTGATATTCAGGACTTCCCAAGATTTGCTCATCGGGGCATTTTGTTGGATTCTTCCCGACACTACTTGCCTCTTAAAGTGATCTTGGCAAATTTGGTGAGTAAAGCACTGGTTCATGAATAATAAGTCAGGTCAAGGTAGATCTTTCTAAACCTAACTATTCAGACACCAGAGTCCTCTGGTTTCAGCTGAGTACACGGTTTACAAAGGAACACTGAAATTCCTAAACTGGAATAAGAGTCAGGGGACACTGGGGGAACAGGAGACAAGTTTGAGAAACTAGTTTACAAAAGTACACTGCTTGTATTTAGTTTTGCCCTGGGGTTTTCATTTAAACAGATCTCAATGTAATTCAGAATTTCTGAAATCTTCTGGGTTTTTTATTATTTAATATATTGAGGGGGCATAAACATAAAAAGCACATCTATACAGAGTAACCTGCTTAGCTGTGTTTATGTACTCTTCATAGGATATTGCTGGCATAGAACAAACAGCACCAGATTAAAATCCTTTAGCATTGTTTGATATTTGCCTTATTTACAATACTCAAGCAACAAAAAATGGTTTATTTTTAGACCGAAACAGACCTGAAAATTGTAACTATTTGTAAACCAATGTTTTAGTGATTTGTGTCTAAAGAACATTATTCACCTTCAAAAAGTTTATTGGAAATAGATTGCAAAAAATCTTCATTTGTCTCAGAATCTGTTAGCTGTATCCATCTACCTAGCTACAGTATGCGAACATTCTTCCATCTGCAAAAATGGAGTGGATATACAGTGTCATAAGTATTGGGATAATGAACTCAAAATGGCTATTTTTGCTGTATACTCGAGCAATTTGGATTTGAGATGAAAACCTTAATATAAAAAAAGTACAAAAAGAAAAAAGACCAGGCAATTGCCCCAATATGCTCACCTGAAATAGGGAGACTGAACACAAAGTGGTATTATTCTAAAACAGTACAGCATAAGCACAGAAATACTCAGAAATAAAAGCTGGATTTTTTCCTCATATCAATCTTTTTATCTAAAATCTGAATTGCTTGAGTATATAGAACTTGTTAGTATACAGTGTTGATTTCCCTATCCCAATATTCACTTAGGGCAGTGTATTTTATCTTACTCTAATGTATCCTCTGGCTTTTTCATTGCAAGTGGGTGGAAATCAGTCTTTCACACCTGTTTGCAATATCAGACTGCATGAAAATTTTGAGTACCCTTTTAATACAGTAGTATTTTCAGTGCAATAAATTTCATGAGATTTGCTCCCCCCACGTGTTTGTAAGGGTGACTATTAGGCTCCTTCTCTACCTGCAGGATGCCATGGCCATGAACAAGTACAATGTCTTCCACTGGCACATTGTGGACGACCACTCTTTCCCTTACCAGAGCACGGCTTTCCCTAATCTCAGCACAGAGGTTCGTCAAGAATTGTTCAGCATGTTTCACTTTCCTGTTATGGATTTGTTTTAAACTTGGAGTAGTATCTTACAGTTTCACAAACCTGTCAGTTTCCATATGGGAATGTGAAAGTATTGTAGGTTATCTTAAATTTGTAATGAATAAGATTTATAAGAACATACTGTATAGTTTCTTCTCAACTTGCCACTGGGTTTTGGGAACTTCAGATGAAAAGTGTGGTCTTCCTTGTCATTGTAATAGGGTTCCTATCACCCGTACACCCATGTCTACACTCCCACTGATGTGAAGATGGTGATTGAATATGCGAGAATGAGGGGAATCCGTGTTGTTGCTGAGTTTGACACTCCGGGACACACGCAGTCTTGGGGCTTAGGTGAGGCCTAGATTTCCTTTCATGAAACAGAGCCTTTTTCTGGCACATATGAAACTTCTGTTTAGGGCAGAAAAAAATTATGGCTAATATGTAAGAGAACAAAAATCACACTGGCTAGTTCATTTAATATTTTGACAGTGGGTCTACAAAACTACAGAAAGCTACTGACAGTTGGCAGTACTGATTGGTAGAATATTCAGATGTTAGTTTGTGATTTCAAAAAGGCACTTCCATGTCTAACCAGCGGCTGTCCCCAAGAAAATCCATACCTCACAACTTTGTTTCGCTCATACAGAAGAACCTTGTCATTCATGGAGATTCTGTTCTTAAACTATAGGGCAGATCCACGATACACAAAGTATTCCAACTCAAGCAAATCCAAATAATCCAAACTCCATCCTGTCTTTTCTGCTAGTAGACATTTGAAGTTGCGACTCACTCTTGTTTTATAAATGTTTTGCTCACACAGGCCAGAAAGGGCTCCTTACTCCCTGTTATGCAGGAGACACACCTACAGGAACATTCGGGCCTGTGAACCCTATTCTGAACTCCACCTATGAGTTCATGACCCAGTTTTTCAAGGAGGTCAGCTCTGTCTTCCCTGACATGTACATTCACCTGGGTGGTGATGAAGTGGATTTCTCTTGCTGGTGAGATTTCTAAGTATAATGACCTCTTGCCTTTTCAGGTTCTCAGTTTTAGAACTTCAGCAGGATGTTTTGGCATTGTTGAAATCACAGAAACATGGTTAACTGAATGTTGTGGTGATAGAGCTCAGCAAAAAGACCAGAACAAAGGAAGAGGGGAAAGGAGTAGCACTGTACATCAAAAAGAACACTCGGCCACAGGAATGCAACTTAAGGGTTAATAAATTAAGGGTCTCAATGTTTATGCATAGATCTTTTATGAAAAAGGTCTATAGACCACCTTATTCCAATATCAATAACGCAGTCTGACATTCAAATCAGGGATGTACCTACATGTGTAAGGTAAAAAGTTTTCATGTGACATGGTGGGATAAACTGTATATTGACAGGTACAGAATTCAAATCAAACTATGTTAAAATTGTACAGTACAATAGCAAACATTCTACATGGTATGCTTCTGGTTAAAATAGTACAAAAAGGCCCTGCAGGCAGTCTGAAGAAAACTAACCAGTTATGCTTCTTGTCACAAAGGAATGTCTCACTTTGATCATTTCTAGCAGTGTATGAAAAATAAAACCTTTTTTCTTTTAAAAGTTATTTTCATGTTAATTTTATTGACATAAGACCTGGAAAATCTGAACCCGGCTGATGTTTGATCTACATTCATTTCATCCGATCTAAGATAACAGAAACCTTAAAAAACATTTTTTTTTAGTGTTGTGGAAAAGTAACTAACAACAACCAAGTGGTCTGGATGGACTGAATGGTTTTCTCTTGTTCTTAAGTACTGTAGATTTATTTAGATCATTAAGCTGTATTAAAGGGAAACACTGAAATACTAATTTCAATGTCACATTGACAAACACCCAGCTTTTTTTCGCAGGAAATCAAATCCTGACATTCAAAAATTCATGGATTCACAAGGTTTTGGCAAGGACTACAGTAAGCTGGAGTCTTACTACATTCAGAAGTAAGTGATAAAATCAATTATTTTGACATGTCCATGATGCACTTGAAACTGTATGGTACACCGAGAAAGGTATTTGTAACTTACTGCTATATTTATGATCAAGGACTGTGGTGGAAGGTGTAGCTTTTATATTCTATGACAATATTAGAGCAGCAACAGACTGTGACTCTAACTGAGGAATAGTGACAATCACTTATGCATCTTCCACATAGCCTAGTGTAGCAATGTGATGCACACTAGCGATGTTTGGAATCAAAATGTAAATATTCATGAACTAAAGCAAATTTTCTTGTAAATAGGCCTTTTCTATAAAATAAGCTTTATTTTCTTGCATCTTTTTAATGATAGTTGCATTTATTGCTTGTTTTATTGAGATATATACTTTTAACTGTAGAATCCTGGAAATTGTTGCTGGCACCAAAAAAGGTTACATGGTTTGGCAGGAGGTATTTGACAATGGAGTGAAGGTAAGTTGGAAATGTAGCTGGACTGTTGTTGCTATGCATGTTTCTCACTATAAAGTAGATTTTTAAGTTGTTAAATCTTAAATATCATGTTCTTGCTCGGAGATGTCTTGTCTGAATAAACTAACCTCTGTTAAAGTCATTGTGCATGTTAGAAAAGATGGCTATGATGCTGGTCGCTGTCAACATTAAAAGAGTGCTTAAACTGATAGGTTAGAATTGTAAGCTAAAAATAGTATTGCATTTTAGACTTGCTAGTACTGTTAAAATACAAATCCTGGTACTGGACAGCTTTATTGGCTTCTGTCAAGTACAGCAGCTAATTTCCTTTGGGGAAAAAATGGATAGATGACCCAAAAAAGCTTAATGTCTTGCCATTGTCCTTATATTGGTATGACTATTGTGATGCAAAAAAATAAAATAAACACGCCTTACCTTTTGATCATTCCAGATAAAGCCAGATACTGTAGTGGAAGTGTGGATGGGGAATAAGCTTGAAGAAGAACTCCAAAAAGTAACAGGAGCTGGGTTCACAACAATTCTGTCTGCCCCCTGGTACCTAGATTACATTAGCTATGGCCAGGACTGGCAGAGGTACTACAAAGTTGAGCCTCTTGATTTTGAGGGTTAGTTGTTTTTTCTTTTATTTTTCATGCCAATTTGTTAAACGCACTTTCCCTTGAGTGAGTTTCCAGAGTTAATTTGTCTTTATGAGGAAAGATCGTGTAAATCAATAAAAAAAACACCACATGATGAGATTTGTTTTCACATGAAACTTTCCAGGCAATTTTTTTTTATGCTTTACTAATATGCAAGTTGATCTGGAAAGAATTTCAATACCCAGTATCATTTTTATGACAAAATATTAATCATGTAAATAATGTTTGAACACAAAGAGAAGTTAATTTGTTAATTCAGGTATTTAGTTTTACAAGGGTCAGTTTGCAATTGCTTACATAAACCTTGTTTTCAAAATCTGTTTTGCAGATGTATGGCAGAATATTTCTCATTATAGAAAATGTGCTTTTCAAGGAAATTCCCTATAAAGGGAAATTGCAATCGGGCACCTTGCTCTCAAACTTCCCAAAGTGCCCAGTTTAAAATTGAAGCCAACATTTTACTGTTAATGCATTTTTGGCAGAATTTAAGAGAATCTATTGTTTAACGAACCTGTAAAATGTAAGCATGTCTGCGAAAGAAATCACATTTGACATTGACAACCAATGCAATAAGAAGGGAAGAGATTAATCAACTGCATATGTTTACCAATAAAATACCTTAAAATATGTATTTATAACTATATGATAGTCTGTATGAGTTTTATTGTAGTGAGCTGTATACTATGAAAATGTAGTGGATTATGCCCTTTTTTATTTTTCTATACTAAGCAAGTGCGTTAAAATGAAAGAAAATAGGGGTAATAAATGTGCTAAGACAGTATAGGTGCTCACTCTTAGTGTGGGTTTAGCTTTATGGCCAATGTGTTGCATTTCTGAAACTGAGTCATGTCATTAACTTAAGGTTGGGGTTAGGCTTGGCTATCTGGTCTTTTCTTTGTAGGTTTTCAGTAACCTCAGTAAGGAGTGTGCTGCTGCTCCAGTCAGCACTAACTCACCCAGATGGCCCTGTGGAGCTTGCAACTTGTCAAAAATTACGGATTTTTTTTTAGGTGGCCAGTATAGAGGAGCTTATCTGTCCATCCAGTCTTACCATGCAGTACTAGGAAAATGGACAATTTGTAAACTGAGAGGGTATCAATGTGAACAATATAAACGTCATCCAAGTGGCTAAACCAGTTGAAGCACTTGCCAGGCTGCAGTTTCATTTGTGTGATCATGGGTTTGACACCGAGTCATGTCACTTGATGTGTGTGTCTGGCACTCCTCAAGAGGCAAAGCAGAATAGTGTACCTGGACTCTCTCAGCTGTCAGTTACCCAGAAACCCCTAAGGCCTCCCAGTAACTTACTGGCATGTCTCTCTGTCGGTGAGAGTTGTACCTCTCCTTAAATCACTGCAGGACCACAGTATGGGGCTTTGGGCCCTGTGGCATGTTAAAAGATGAGTGCCTCGTTATTTAACGCTTTGAGCTCTATACAGTATCTGAGAGCTAAGACCTGAAAAACATGTAATTCTAAATTAACAGAAAAACTGAGAAAATGTGGAAAAACAGCAAGACTATAAAACAAGTATTAGAATACAAAGAACACTGCATTTGTTTTATCAGGCAGACTCTTTTAATGGTGACATTAGATAATCTTAAATGAATACATTAACATTTAAACTGTTGCTGCTTGCATGTTCAGCTTGACAGCATGTCGGAGTGAGCTCAAAGACTTTTCTTTTATAATAATTGCTTTTCCTCTGAAGTGCATGCTTACATTTAGGGAATGAGCTCACGTACGGTTTTCCAAAACAGAGCACGGCTGATTGGTGCACGATTTAAACATGCGCACTTGAAACTCTTGCACGATGCTTTCATACACCATGATAAAATTGTTCTGCGTCCACACTCATATATTGTCTGGGGTTTGTGATAATTCTGTCTGTCCGCTCTGTCTCTAGTTAAAGCTAGACACCCTTATCCAAGTGTGGAAGGGAAATGAGGAGCAGTATCGGAGGGAGATGGCAGCAATAACAGCTGCTGGGTTTCATGCCCTGCTCTCCTCGCCCTGGTATCTCAACCGAATCTCGTACGGCCAGGACTGGCAGCAGATGTACAGAGCCGATCCGTACAGCTTCAACGGTGTGTGCAAGACCCCCACCCCAGTGCCCAGTGCCAGGGAACCAGCTTCCCAACAGCCTTTTCAATTCAGTTATATACAGTAATTTATTGCTTGCCCTTTTTTATTCTTGAATCTGTTAAATCCTAATTGTAGGAAGAAAAATGACACTGTAATTGTTATAACTCATTTCTGTAAAAAATTTGCACACTGCTGTATGATCTTGTATTTTGCTTTCCATTTTTCTTAGGGACTGAGGCACAGAAGAAGCTGGTAGTTGGAGGAGAGGCTTGTCTTTGGGGAGAATATGTGGACGCAACAAACCTCACCCCAAGACTCTGGTAAGAAAGCAAGAATCCCTCTTTCTTGAATCTTAATACTCTAGTTACATGTTACAATTAACATTTCATTACACAGTACTGTTCAGTTGGCCATGATCTAATTCCAGTAATTGGCTACACTATAGAAGGCGCTAATTGATGAGTTAATGATTTATTTGCAATGTGAAAGAGTGAAACCCTTCTATCTTCTTGGTTGTATTGAGAGCAACCCTGGAATTATTTTTCTTTCATCAGTTTTTCAGTTTACTTTCACTCAATTCTCATACTATTTCACTGACTTTATTATAAACACATTTAAATACTGAAAAAGAATCTCCTGACAAAAAATCATGGCATTTGATTTATATAAACACAACAGGAGACAACAAACGCATTGGTTCCTTTCAGGTGTTAAATCTGCATTTCTTAGCATTGCCAACATAAAACTGGTGGTGTTGTCTCCTTCCTTCCCCCAGGCCTCGGGCCAGTGCAGTAGCCGAACGTCTGTGGAGCAATAAAGATGTCAAGGACATCGGTGATGCATACAGCCGCCTCACCCAGCACCGCTGTCGCATGGTGCAGTAAGTATTGGCCACACTGATGGAAAAACTCTAGTGAACTGGTAAGATAGTCCAGTGTATTTTGAACTTCCTATGAGCACAATGGTTGCTATGGAGATTTTTTTTGCACAGCATCAAAAGCCTTCCATGTCAGGTGCAACCCTGTTCAAATCAGTGCAGCTGTGTTCCAATTAGTTACCATTTCCTCAATTGGAACTTTTATTTCTTTCTAAATTTTAATGAAATAACGGAGTTGAAACCAAGGCTTTCAGTGGAAATGACCGGACTAGGCAATTCAGAGATTGGTTAGAAAAGCATTCATACTTAGATGAGTTATTAGTACTTTAGTACTCTTCACTCACTGCATCTTGGTTTTTTTTTACAGGAGAGGAATCCCTGCAGAGCCTTTATATGTGGGACACTGTGAACATGAGTACAAGGGCTTGTGAAAAATTAATCTCAGGAGGCTGGAAATAATATAAGGGAAAATTGTATCAAGGCTGCAAGCTGACAATCTATTCTTGTTTGCATTGCATTCTTCAAGATCAAAAATGATTGTACAGTGGTATACCTCTGAGTTCACTTAAAATTGTTCTGTCTTTTTCTTTACAAATGATGCCAGCATTTTATTTTTGAATATGTGTTGTGGGATGGAAATACAATAAAAAGCACTTGACTGTAATTCTTATTTCTTTGCATAGTAAATTGTTTGTTGACCAATCATGAATAAAATGCCAATCTTGAAAACCTAATAAAAGCACACTTTTTCTCAGAATTCTTTTACTTATGATGATGATTCAAAACCTGAGAATGTTATTTTATTTTGTGTAGTTTGAAGAAGACTTAAAGATTTAAATCCTTTAAAATGTAAAAAAAAAATCTGTATAAGAAGGATCAATTATCTTGAGTTAATTGATAGCTTTGTCAATTTGTGTTACAAAGTGTTTCATTTGGCCAGTTCTTCCTGGAAAGGTAAAATAAAAAAAAATCAAAACAACTGATGTATAAATCCACAAAACATTAATTTTCTTTTAGTCAGGACCTAGTCTAGTTCACAAGTATCAAAACAGAAGGACTAGCATTAACCAATCTATAAACTGCAAAGAACATGAACAATATTTAATCTACACTGACATGCAGTGTAGACAATTGCAGAGTATTTAAATAGTGGTTGCTTAAACTATTTTTGCTAAATTATAGTTATTGAACCATTATGGTAATGGTGAGCTTGAAGAAGCTAAAAATGAAAAGACATGTGTAGGTGTTCTTTTGTTTTCTAGACAATGTGGGGAAGTAATAAAGGTAAATATGATTTGGATATATATATATATGACCATGTAAGGAAAAAAAATGTTCAGATAGCACTGGTAAATCACTATTCCTAAATATTATTTTTGTCCTAAAACACAGCCATGCCATGAAAAAGAATCTATGTTTTGCAGGAATCCTAACCCTAACCCTGGGTGAAATGAATGAAAATATTTGTCAGAAATGGTTAAGCAAGCACACCAAACGAAAGAGAACATACCAACAAGAATAAAAATTTTGAATTTTGACGAGTATTCTACTATTGGTAATGATGTGTTGGATGGGGATCTCAATGAACGTGGTTCCAGCCATAACTGGGATAAGAGTCGGCAAAACAAAAAAAAATAGGCTTTCTTTGTTAATATACATGTGCATTCAAAACCTAAGGTAAGATATTGAAATGTACTACTGTTTGTTTTTTTCAAACTTTTTCCTTAAGGGCAATTAAGGTAACATTCCATTTTGGAGTAATGCAGTGCAGCTAAAAATGGCAGAAAAAATTCTGAAGATATCATTAAAATAACACATTTCCTAAATATTATTTCTGCCTTAAAACACAGCCATGCCATCAAAAAGAATCTACATTTTGCAGGAATCCTAACCCTTACCCTTAGCTTTGGGCTTGCACTAGGTTAGGGTAAGGGTTCAGAATTTCTTCAAAGAATTAATGCAACCTTCCACTCATTTGAGTGCAAAATCTACTAAAGTGAATGAAAATATTTGTCAGAAATGGTTAAGCAAGCACACCAAACGAAAGAGAATGTACCAACAAGAGTAAAAGTTTTGTATTTTGACGAGTATTCTACAGTACTATTGGAAATGATGTGTTGGATGGTGGTCTCAATGAGCATGGTTTCAGAGTTAAATAGGCTAACAGGAATACCCAATAAATGTTAGCTGTATCTGTTAAAATTCCAGTGCATCCAATGCCAAGTGCAACAGTTTGAAAGGTTTAACCACTTTCTTTCAAGCTTTTGCTGTTAGGGAAAATTACACAAGATTCCCATTGAGGGAAATGCAGTATATAGATCCATATATGCAAGAAAAAAAAGTGAAGATAACATTGAAATATCACTTTTCCTAAATTTCCTTTTCTGTCCTAAAACACAGCCATGCCATATTATTAGCACAATTTATTCCAGTGCTAAATTTAATTATTGATTACTAATAGTTTATGCTAACACCTAACTTTCTTAACGCAAGAAGTATTACTGTAAACAAAACAAAAAAAAAAGGATTTTTGGAGGGGGGGGGGGATATTCTGACAAGTGATAAGACGATCTGTCAAAGTGCAATGAAATACAATATGCTGGACAGTATGCTTCTCAAAGCACTTTACAGGATAACAGTTTACAAGTTCTGGGAGGAAGAATATTATCAATAATAATAATAATAATAATAAACTTTATTTTATATAGGGCCTTTAAAGGTGGCTTCTCAAAGCGCTTTACAGGATAACAACTGATGAAACAACAGTGGCTGGGGGTTGAAAATACTTGTGAAACCAGTTTGTTTACAAACAATGTAGACAGAGACTCAGACAGTAGCAATAGCTACTGCTGCCGGGCACGGTGCAGTGTGCTGGCAGCTGTGCGGTGTGACGCAGTGGTGGCCGGGCAGAGTGCAGTGTGCTGGCAGCTGTGTGACGCAGTGGTGGCCGGGCGCGGTGAGATGTGCTGGCAGCTGTGTGGTGTGATGCAGTGGTGGCCGGGCACGGTGCAGTGTGCTGGCAGCTGTGTGACGCAGTGGTGGCCGGGCACAATGAGGTGTGCTGGCAGCTGTGTGGTGTGACGCAGTGATGGCCAGGTATGGTGCAGTGTGCTGGCAGCTGTGTGGTGTGACGCAGTGATGGCCAGGTATGGTGCAGTGTGCTGGCAGCTGTGGTGTGACACAGTGGTGACCGGGAATGGTGAGGTGCAGGAGTAGGGGTGTGTAAGACAGGTTCCTTTTGCCCAAGGCAGGAGACATTAGAAGCTTGCCACAGCTGGACTGTTACAGTAACGCATTAGCAAGTTAAAGCAATTACGTTGAAAAGCCGGGCATAATAATTCTTTTTCTTCCTTGATGTTCTGATCTGCAAGGCAGTTTGGCCGCGGTGAATGTGGATGCTGTCTGGCATTGCCGGATTGTGAAAAATAAAAATATTTTATGAAACACACGTTTGCGATTTTAATCAAGATGGGGGTAAGGGAGTCTTCTCTATGACACTCTCACTTAAAAAATTAACATGAAACAAAACAAAACCTAAAAATAAGATACAATCTACAGAGATTCACAACATGTAAATGTTTTATGATATGTCTATGTTGTGAATGTCTGTAGATTGTTTTTGGCCAGACCACAGCCAGGACCCGCCGGGCCCCACAGCCCCATCCACACACACCCCCACAAACCCACCCGCACACATCCCTACTCCCGCACCTCACCATGCCCGGGCCACCACTGCATCACACCACACAGCTGCCAGCACACCTCACCCTGCCCGGCCACCACTGCATCACACCACACAGCTGCCAGCACACCTCACCCTGCCCAGCCACCACTGCATCACGCCACACAGCTGCCAGCACACCTCACCGTGCCCAGCCACCACTGCATCACACCACACAGCTGCCAGCACACCTCACCGTGCTGGGCCACCACTGCATCACACCACACAGCTGCCAGCACACCTCACCGTGCCCGGCCACCACTGCATCACACCACACAGCTGCCAGCACACCTCACCGTGCCCGGCCACCACTGCATCACACCACACAGCTGCCAGCACACCTCACCGTGCCCGGCCACCACTGCATCACACCACACAGCTGCCAGCACACCTCACCGTGCCCGGCCACCACTGCATCACACCACACAGCTGCCAGCACACTGCACCGTTCCCAGCCACCACTGCGTCACACAGCTGCTAGCACACTGCACCGTGCCCAGCCACCACTGCGTCACACCACACAGCTGCCAGCGCACCTCACTGTGCCCGGCCACCACTGTGTCACATAGCTGCCAGCGCACCTCACCATTCCCGGCCTCCCTCACCCCCATCTTGATTAAAATCGCAAAGTGTGTTTCATAAAATACTTTTATTTCTTCACAATCTGGCAATGCCAGACAGAATTCACATTTACTGCGGCCAAATGGCCTTGCAGATCAGAAAATCAATGAAGAAAACAATTATCGCACCCGGCTTCTCAATGGAATTGCTTTAACTTGCTAATGCTTTACTGTAACAGTCTGGGTGTGGCAAGCTTCTAATGTCTCCTGACTTGGGTGAAAGGAATAAAGCTTTGTTTGATTTCTGAAACCCTTTCTTTATGTCCTCAGTTTTCTATTAACATTTCATTTAACATTTATTCCTTTGTTTTGTGGTCTGGGTAATTGGAGGCTACACTGTTATGCTTCCTATGGTGATATATGGGTTTTTCACATGAAGCCGTATTGAGCAGTATTTCTCGCATTAAGAAAGTTATGTTTTAGCATAAATTATTAATAATCAATAATATTAAATTTAGCACTGTAATAAATTGTGCTAATAATAAATTCTATTCTACTCTAAGAATGTAGGGGGGAGGAAAAATGCCCGTGGTCTTTTCACTGATAAACTTAAAAACTACAATATGCTTAAGAGTTCTTCAACCGTTTTTTTTTCAGCACAGCACAGACTGCCTGCTAGAGCACCACAATTCACACTCAACCACATCACAGATCACAGATCAGTCCCTGTGTGTGAGATCTTGCTGTTTGATCTGTGCTTGATCTTTGATCTGAGCCTTAATAGAGAGCTTATCTCTGTAAATATATTAATATCGAGTGGTATTAAATGCAACTTTTTTGTATAGATGACACTTTTCTAAAATGTCTTTAAAAATAAAAACAATTACAATTGGCACGACTTTTTCTTTTTCACGATACCTCCTAGAGTTACGACAATACTTGGTGTGCGTACAAAATACATGTGGCTGTTTTCACAGCCTTCACTGTCATTTTTAAGTCATTTTTTTACCATGCTTGAATATTCTTCTGTCCATATCTTTGGAAGGGAAACACAGAAAGCCTTCAAACCAAATGCATTTTAAAGACCACGACATGTGAAAATGTTCACAGCCTCCACATCAAACGATCAGTGAGCTAATTCTCTTTTTTTAAACCTCCGGCTTTTCATCAATGCGTAATCACGCACTAACTGGAACCCGGGGGACCGCTGTGTACACAGCTACACAATGTGAGAAATACTGCTCAATACGGCTTCGTGCGAAAAACTCATATATCACCACAGGAAGCATAACAGCATAGCCTCCAATTACCCAGACCACAAAAAAGGAATAAAGCTTGGTTTGATTTCTGAAACCCTTTCTTTATGTCCTGTTTTCATTCAGGTAAGGGTCAACTATATACACAATACTCCTGACAGCAGGAAAATTCCTATTCTTTACTCAGCAGCGTCTTAAAACCAGCACCCGTGGTGTTCAAACTGATTTTTTTTTTTACACAGAAAACTGACAGCTTTGCGTTGTGAATCTGTTTTTCTAAGAAAACATGTGAGTTGGGGAGGTGGAATTGCCCTTATTCTACTTTGAAAATACCTGTGAAACCGGTTTCTTTACAATGTAGACAGAAAGAGAAAGAGAGATGCGATAACCTTTGTACATTAATGTAGGGCTTTCGGGCTCACGTGAATTTGCGCCCTACAGTACAACCTGCGGTACCGCTGTGTACATACAGTACAAACATGTTGTGATATTTAGAAATATAAAAAATGTCAATATAATGCCAATAATATTTGCTATTTTAGTTTTTCAAAGAAATTTGTTAAAAGAAAACCAATGGTGACAGCTGGGTTTGAACACTCAATCTCAGGGTTACAAATCAGTCACTTAAGCGATCATGCTACCAAGGTAGTCATGTGACAAGCACCTATCAATTGAAAGTCTTATACTACTGTTTGTGCAACAATGCAAGAATATAGTTATACCATTATTAATTTCTTTAGATACGCGATTCCATATTATATTCTCTATTAATCAAATTCTAAAAGTATGCTTCTGTTTACTCCGATATCGAGCGCATTTGCAGAAAAGCTTAAAACTATTAATTTTTTCACAAAGTACTGAATACTGTATAAACATACAGTAACATGGTCAGAAGGAACAAGGAGCACGTAAAAACGTTTCCAAAATAACCACATGTAAGACTTTGATGCTTAAAATGTTTAGGGAGAAATGGAATACTGGTGTGTATTTTTTCTTTAAAATACCAAGACCAGCAATATACAGTTTACATAATGTTTATGTTCCTAAATTAATATAGTTTATGACCGTTAGATGCGTTATGCTCCTATTCTTTTTATGCTCAGCTACTAAAATTTCCCTTTAGTGGTAAAATTCCATATAAATATTCAATACTAAGTGGATTAAAACGTGCACAGTAAAGAGATTAAATGATTAAATGTTTCCACGACCGACCAACGCACCACGAGTGCCCCTGTCGGTCATTTTGGCCAGCCAATCACATAACGCAGTATGACGCATTATGACAATGATTTGCCCGCGGTACGGGTTTGTACTGCGCACTTTGAATGGCTGCATCTGTATGCAAGAAAAAAAAATGTGAAGAGAACATTAAAATATCACATTTCCTAAATTTCTCTTCTGTCCTAAAACACAGCCATGCCATCAAACATCCTCTATGTTTTCTAATAATACTAACCCTAACCCTAGCTAAGGGTTTGGGTAGTTAGGATTAGGGTTCAGATTTTCTTCAATGTAACCTAAAACTCATTGTTACGACTCCAAGTGTCTAGGGGTAAAGGGGTGTAACATTTAGGATAATTCTTTTGGAAGCAGGTGGGTTCTGGTGAGGGACTAGGAAGCGTGATAACAAAGGTGGGTGCAAAAGTGATGATTTTAAGTTGAATAAGTGACTGGTAAGACACGATAACACAGGGGTAAGGAACTAGAGAGGTGCCAAAGAAATTAAAATAAAATGCAGCTGGCTAGGAAAGGTGAGGGAAAGCTAATCTAACTACAAAAGAAAACCCGAAACACATGGTCTTCGGCGTCTTCAACACCCTAGCTAACCTCCACTGACTACCCAAAACCATACAAGATAAACGGCACTCACCCGTACTAAACTAGTGTTACTAATACAAAATCAACTAAGTGTGTAGAATGTACCCAACAACCTAAACTAACCTTATACATAAAAGTTCACACAAAAACAGAAGTGAACTAGGAATACAAATAAGGGAAAACGAGAGTAATCAACAGGATCAGGGTACAAAAGACCACAAAGGTTGAACATGTAACACGTTAGGGCAAGGTAATGGGACAACAAGGATAAACACAAATGAAAGCACAAAAAAAAACAAACAGAAACCAACAAGACAACAAAGCCGAAGCTATATAAAATACACAAAACAAAACAACAAACCAACAAAGCCGAAGAAAAAGCAAAATGAAGCAATAACCGAAGTGAAATGAAGCAAAGCAAAATCAAGCAGGACCAAAGTCAAACGAAAGGCTTCTCCTTCCTGAAAACCTCCATGTTATATACTGAAAAGATGCAGTCCGATTGGCTGAGAGGCTGATTGGTGATGATGTCATACAGAACAGTAGTGTAATGGTGGGCCAGTGGGGGAGGGGGAACAATCAAAGGTCAGCTGTGTGGAACATAACAAAAAACACACAGACCACACACTGGGACGCAATGCTCATTTAAGCAGAAAATATAACTCAGGGCATCAAAATATTAGTCTGAAAAGACTTAGCAGCCTTGGCACAACAAATAAAATTTATCAACTGTGGTACAATTTCATTTTTTGACAAGCATTCTTCTATTGGAAATGTTGTGTCGAATCGTACTCGCTATGAGCATGGTATCAGCGTTAAATAGGTTAAGAGTCAGGAAAACCAAATAAATACTAGCTACACCTGTTAAAATGCCAGTGCATTCAATGCCAAAAGCAACAGATTAAGACATTTAACCACTTTCTTTCAATCTTTTGCTTTTTGGGGATTTAGACAACATCCCCATTTAGGGCAATGCAGTATATGCAAGAAAAAAAAAAGGTGAAGAGAACATTAAAATATCACATTTCCTAAATTTCTCTTCTGTCCTAAAACACAGCCATGCCATCAAACATCCTCTATGTTTTCTAATAATACTAACCCTAACCCTAGCTTAGGGTCTAGGTAGTTAGGGTTAGGGTTCAGATTTTCTTCAATGCAACCTACTGTAACACTCATTTAAGCAGAAAGTATAACTCAGGGCATCAAAATATTAGTCTGAAAAGACTTAGCAGCCTTGCCACACCAAGCAAAATGTATCAACTGTGGTACAATTTCATTTTTTGACAAGCATTCTTCTATTGGAAATTTTGTGTCGAATCATTCTCTCTATGAGCATGGTATAAGCGTTAAATAGGTTAAGAGTCAGGAAAACCAAAAAAATATTAGCTACACCTGTTAAAATACATGTGCATTCAATGCCAAAAGCAACAGATTAAGACATTTAACCACTTTCTTTCCAACATTTGCTGTTAGGGCTAATTACACAAGGTTCCCATTGAGGGCAATGCAGTGTATAGAACCATACAGTATATGCAAGAAAAAAAGTGAAGGTGACATGGAAATATCACTTTTCCTAAATTTCCTTTCTGTCCTAAAACACAGCTATGCCATCAAACATCCTCTATGTTTTCTGAAATTCTAACCCTAGCGAAGGGTTTTGGCAGGTTAGGGTTAAGGGTCAGATTTTCTCCAAAGAATTCATGCAACCTTCCACTCATTTGAGCAGAAAACAGATCCCAGGGCATCAAAATATTAGCTTGAATAGAATGAGCAACCTTACAAAACCAAAGAAAATGTCTCAACTATGGTACAATTGTATTTTTTGACAAGGATTCTGTTATTGAAAGTTTAGTGTTGAATAGTGTTCACAATGAGCATGGTTTCAGAGTTATATAGGTTAACAGTCAGGAATTCCCAATAAATGTTAGCTATCTGTTACGATTCCAGTGCATCAAATGCCAAATGCAAAAGTTTGAAAGGTTTAACCACTTTCTTTCAAACTTTAGCTGTTAGGGAAAGTTACACAAGGTTCCCATTGAGGGCAATGCAGTATATAGATCCATATATGCAAGAAAAAGTGAAGGTGACATGGAAATATCACTTTTCCTAAATTTCCTTTCTGTCCTAAAACACAGCCATGCCATCAAACATCCTCTATGTTTCCTAAAATTCTGTTTCAATTAATCATTCAGGTTTAACTGAGCTATAGAAAGAACTCTATAGTACACATATCAAAGGAAGGTGTGCACATTATCTTTACTCTTTTTATACAAGCTGAAAACATGGGAAGTATTAAAAAAAATAACTGGCAATTGTCACCTGTCATGAGTCAGCAACTGTCCTAACTTTCAGGCTCAGGTCTTCCCTTTGCAGGCAAGTCAGGGCATGCTCCAAGTTTTCCAGAACAGCCCAAACAAAGGGCTTTTAGGTGGTTTGAATGCACCTTAAATCTAAAACACTGCTCACTTTATTAGTCAAGGGCAGCATGAATAAAATCTTGTCAATTTGATTAAATGGTCTCTTTTAATCAAAGAGATTGCCGAGTATTTAGTGTCAGGGAACCAAATCAGTAGAAAAGGAGGATCCTTATGCATAACCACAAATTCTGCAGAATGTGGAGTAGCACAGGGACAATCCAAAACACCTAATCCAGGGGGTTGGTCAATTGGAAAAGCAATGAGTCCAGTAACCAGGGAAATCCCAGAAAGACAATCCAAAAAAAAAACAAAGAGCATGGTCAAAAAGGCAGGAGCAAAGATTAGGAACCAGGAGATCAATCAAAAAAAGTCAGAAACACACAAGAGAATACTTTGGGAGGCTTCTCAATAACAAACAAAAGTTTGTCTGTGAGGAAACTTTAAATACTGAAGGGAAAGGGACGTGGTTGGATAACTGGTATGGGAGTGAGAATTTATGGAATCTGGTGCATATGAGAATGTGATGGGTTCAATTAGGAATGAGATTGTGAAACAGTGGGTTTGGGAATGTAACAGCGTTTGCGAGGGAAAGAGTGGGGTGTGACATTTAGCATGTCCTCTTTTTGAGACCTAAAATATTGGTCTGACTGGGATTTATTAAATTCCAAAAATTGTCTGGGATTTTGTTTTGCTTGTTACTCAGACTGTGAAACAAACATAGGCCTACATATTTTCATTTGTTCCATGGATTAGCGGTAGATGTTTTGAACTTACACTCAGCATAGCTTGAAAAGGGTTTTTTTTTGTGTGTGTGGCTGTTTTTATGGCCAATAGAAATAGCAATGTTTAATTTGTTTCATTATATTTCAAAATGTTTCGTTAAAATTGATAATTTTTGCAACCAAGGAGGACTTCTCCTGTTATGATGTGTTCATTTTTTCCTCAGATGTTAAGACTTTTGTTGTGTTAAAATGAAAAAAAAACTATAACTATAGGGCTATATTTTAGTTTTTCCTCGTTTGCCAATATGGAAGAGAAATAGCAACCCTGCAACTGTTTAAAAGTTTAGTAAAAAGTTTAAAAATAACTAGAGAGTTTAAATTGATTTTTTGATAAGAAAAAGTAATAAAGATTCATTACATAGGAGGCATGTGTCAAGTGTCGATTCATTAAAAAAATTCAAACTTTTCACAACCCAAAGCAAGGCTGGGAAAGGTCAGAGGACCTGCCTAGTGTGTAAAACACTTAGTTGCAGCATTGTGGGTATTGTGGTTTAAATGCTATTGGCTTGTGAACAGCATCCCCCTGCATAGTGCCACATTAAATAAAACCAAGAAAAAAGAGATTCACAACGCAAAGCTGTGTCTGTCCGTCAGCAGTATTGTGTAAATAGTTGACCCTTACCTGAATGAAAACAGGACATAAAGAAAGGGTTTCAGAAATCAAACAAAGCTTTATTCCCTGCTTACAGGGTAGATAACTTTGAGTTTATGCGGGTTGTTTGCATGAACCCATATTGAGCAGTACTTCTCGCAGTGTGAACGTATGTACACAGCGGTCCCGCAGTGTTCCAGTTAGTTATGCACTATGGCAACAGTCAGGTATACCTTAAAAGTCTGGGCTTTATTCGATAAAATACATGCACATTCAATGCAAAATGCAAGAGTTTGATAAGTGTTATCAATTTCTTGCAAACATTTGCTTTGAGGGCAATTTTGACAACATTCTTCCTCAGGGCAATGCAGTGTATATAACCCTAGCTATGGATTTGCGTTAGGGTTAGGGTTCAGATTGCATCAGAGTTTCCACAATCTTCCACTCATTTAAATGCAAAATATCCTTCACTCAATCAAAATATAAGTCTGAAGGGACCACGCATCCAAGCCAAACTGAAAAGAACATACTGTATCAACAATGGTAAGATTCTGTTTTTGGACAAGTATACTGTTATTGGAAATTTTGTGTTGAATGGTGTTTACACAAGAGATCTATTGAATCAGTCAAAAGAAAATAGCCAGATACTTTCTGGGATTTAAAGGAATGTCCTTTGCTGACAGGTTAAAAGAACTCTCGGAAGGACCTATTTAAGTATTCAAAATCCTCAAAGGCATTGATAGACAGAGTTAACTCCATAGACATCTTCATAATAAACAGTAAATCAAACTTGGGAGTAAAAGTAGAAACTAAAAAGGAAGTGCAACTTCAAAGAACTAATTTCTGCCTCTAACGATAGTCTATGAAGTTAAGTTGCAGAAATAACTATAGCATTACAATACATACAGTACAGAAAAAATGGGGAATAAATGTAAGTACAGCAATACCACTGCATTTATGTTTCCATGATGTGCTTGAAGAAGTACTGAGCTAACATTCTAAGGCATATGAGCCACAGGCAAAACATAAACAATGGAGAAGCAAGGTCAATTATGATTTCAAAATAACAACTTTATTAAGCACTTCAAACCACCAAGAAACAGCAGAGAATAGTTTAAACACAAATAACGCAAGTTCTGTCTCTTTCTGATGTCTTCAATGTGATGTTTCATTCTCCACCATTAAGTCTCTTCTTCCCCTTGGAAGTCTAACAGACACAAAAGTGAGAGAGTTAGTAAAGGTGGAAGTTGGCACCAGGATAGACAGACGGGCTGGGTGATCATGTGCACGAAGCATACGGAATACAATACATTCATCAATCAGTCAAGCAACATCACTGGGGCCTCAAGCTCCAGCCCATCTGCATTTAATTAAGGGTGTACCAGAACAGGCCTGCCACGGTATTTTCATTTTTCATCTTTCACACAATTCAGTAATTGCTTTAATTAATTGATTATGAAATGAAATGTTTCCGTTTTAAAATTAGAGCTGTACTATAAAATACAGGACCGCAGACCACAGACAGTACTTTTTGCTCAAAGTCGGTGCTTCAGGGAAGACAGCAACCGCTGTCCAAAGTGTCTGAAATGACAAATCTTTGCATGGGACTCATTGCACCACGGAGTTGCAAAGCTGGCTCCTTGAAGGAAATCACCATCTTACCCGTCTAGGAAAAGAGCAAGCTTGTACCTGGTTTCCTGGGAGGCGTCTTGTGCCAGCCGAGTGGCAGCAGGCAGGATGCAGTTGGTGAGGTCTGTGGCGAGGTTACGTGCGCCCATCCTCTCCACCAGGTCTTCCAGGTGATGTGCCATACACACCCTCACTCTGGAGTTCAGGTGACTGTGCACACAGAACATTGTATTGTACAGATGCAGCCATTCAAAGTGAGCGGTACAGACACGTACCGGAGGTAATTGGCTACGGTGTCGTGCATTGTGACGCACGATGACACGCGGTACCGCAGTACGTGATTGGTTGACCGACAGGGGCACTCGTGGTCCGTTGGTCTGTCGTAGAAAGATTTACAGTAAACGTCTTTACTGTGCCTGTTGTAGTATTGAATATTTATATGGAATTTTACCACTGAAGGGAAATCTCAGTAGCTGAGCATAAAAAGAATAGGAGCATACTGTAACGCGTGTGAAGGCCATAAACGATATTAATTTTGGAACATAAACATACAGTATATGGCTGGTCTCGGTACTTTAAAGAAAAAATACACACCAGTATTCCATTTCTCCCTAAACATTTTAAGCATCGAAGTCTTTAACTAACGAGATACCGGAGTCAACAAGCATACTTTTTAGAATTTGATTAAAAGGGAATATAATATGGAATCGCGTATCTAAAGAAATTAATAACGATATAATTATATTCATGTACCGCAACACAAGAATAGTACACGCTGTACATTGTCTGTTGATAATGTTTCTGTAGTGCTTTTTCAGCCTTCTGCATGTGACCTTGCTGGTGGTGCTGTGGGTTAGGTTCCTGACTCCCATGTCACATGGTCTGTGATTGAATCCCACTGTGGAACCATGACTTTTTTTTTTAACAAACATTTCTTTGAAAAAATGAAACGTTTCCCTTGGTCAGAGATTAAATAAAACCTCACTCGCACCAAACAAATTTATATTTCTAAATATCACAACATTATCGAATTTAAGTCATTTTAATAACAATGAATAGTCACCTAGGCGTTACAATATAAACATTTATATTGATTTAAATCGCGTTTTGATTTAAATCGCAAACACGGGTTTAAATATATGTGTTTTTTGATTCACAATCAGACAAATGCAACATAAATTGATATCTTTGTTCATGCAGAAACAGTGGCATGTTACATTATTAATTTGGGTGTCTCCTCTTGCCAGAAAGCTCTAGATTGCATTTTGAGTGCGGTTTTTGACTTTTTCTAAATTGCAACCCATAAATAAAGCTGATACAGTTTAGACTTATTTTAAACTGTATTACAGCAGCACAATGGACAATGCAACGTAAATTGCAAAAATGCACTTGGAATCTGTCCAAGCCCTACTTGTCAGGCATTTTCTTTTACTGCAACGGACATAAAAACTCCCTTGCTTTTAACAGAGCGTTTCATAATTTCTAACTACGAAAATCATTTAAACTGCGACACTTCATTCATTCCATTCCATTCCATTATCAGTCTTCCATTTCTCCCTAAACATTTTAAGCATGAAAGTTTAATGAAACGGTACCCAAATATGCGATTGCTGTATGGAATGAATTTTAATTTTAAAAAATTATTTAACACGAAAATTAAGCTGTTTACATCTTCCGCCTGAGAACAGTCACCCGTTGCTACCCAACGCAGAAACACAGCCACTAACTAGCAAAGAGAGGACATTAGCTAGCCAATATGATAAAGAAATAAATGATTATTTTATTTCTTTCGCACATTTATTTGAACATTTCCATCGATTGTACAAGCACTTGGAAACTGTCCAACCCCTAGTTCATCAGGCATTTTCTTTTACGCTGCGGGCATTCTCCTGGTCTGGCGCCGATCTGTGTCTTCTAGGATATAATGCCAGCGAACTCTTGTTTTTATGTCCACTATAACAGACGAATCTCCTTTGCTTTTAACCGAGCGTCTAACCCCTCTGATTGGAGAAAAAAGACGTGCTGGTTTGCTATACATACTGTACCAGGAAGATGATTTCTTTCTATTCGAAACGTGTATTTTAAAAGTTTAAGAAGTAAAAACCTTACAGCGTACACAGATTTCTAAACTGATCAGGATCGTTATCTTTGTCTTATCCATAATAATTTTCACTGCTCTGTCCAGCAAATTAATAATAAACTTTATTTTATATAGCGTTTTAAACGAATAAGTAATTAGATTGCTCATAAACCGAGTCGCTTTTTCTACATAAACAGCGTGATTGCTCTCTTTGTCTTTTTATTTAGGCTCAGATTTCAACTATAGATCGTATTTTTATAAACTTTCTTGGAAAAATGTCTTTTATGTAAACCATGTTTGCTATTAATTCATTTAGGGCTAGAATATGTTCATTGTCTTCCAATCGAGTCGAGTTGACATTAGAAGCTTGCCACGCCCGGACTGTTACACCACCGCATTAGCATGTTAAAGCGATTTCATTGAGGAGCCTAGCTTTCTTAACTAGTAAGTACTGAACTTCCTTGGCTTTGGAGGGGGAGGTACCTTTCACTGGAAATCTTGCCCCCTTCTACTTTGAAAATACCTGTAAAACCGGTTTAATTCGTCACAGCCAGCACTCCCGCAGAGAGGGGGGTTGTACTCGTTAATGTCTTAGCCGGAACACATCATTATATCTCATTTTGTATTTCTATAAAAAAATTCGTTTGCCCAGCTTAACACTATTGCTGTTGTTTTTATCCTGTAAAGCGCTTTGAGGAGCACAGCTTTCTCACCACTTAGATTACTTTTTGATACGATCCTTACATGACATACAAGTGGAAAGATTACAGATTTTAATCGTCTTTTTTCTGAACCAGGGAAAATCTGATCATGTTTCTCTATAACAATAATAAAAAAACTTTATTTTACATATCACCTTTAAAAGTGGCATCTCAAAGCAATACAGTAGATGTAAACCACAGATTACAAAGTAAATAACAAGACAAACGCAAACGCATTTTTAATAAAATGCTTTTATTCATTCAGCAGAGAGACAGCGTAAAACCTGGGCGTAACAGCTGTTCCTTTTTCTGATCACTCACTCTCTGGATAAACGTCTCACCTGTCCTGTTCTTTGTTTTCCTAATTTGCTGATTATGCCTTCTGCGATCCACTCCTGCCCTCACACCTAAAGAAGACTATTTTAAAT
Organism: Atractosteus spatula; assembly: GCF_055471065.1. Lineage (NCBI taxonomy): Eukaryota > Metazoa > Chordata > Actinopteri > Semionotiformes > Lepisosteidae > Atractosteus > Atractosteus spatula. The sequence continues at coordinate 52,468,344 of NC_142708.1, read as the reverse complement.
TTCTTTGCGCGGTCCATTGTGCAATTAACCCTTGTATGTGCTGTCCTTAAGGTGATATCACATAAAGGTGATATGTAAAATAATGTTTTTATTATTGTTATAGAGAAACATGATCAGATTTTCCCCGGTTCAGAAAAAAATACCTAAAGTATACTAGTTTGTCACTAGTATACTTTTAATACAGTCTTTGCTGTGCTCTAGAGAATCCTTGTGATATTTCGAGCTCTGGTTGAATGATAAGTGTCGCAGTTTAAATAAATTTCGTAGTTGGAAATTATGAAACGCTCTGTTAAAAGCAAGGGAGTTTTTATGTCCGTTGAAGTTTTTTTGAAACTGATTCAGCGCTGAACTTGTTTGAATTGACTGAGCTCCGTTCTGTACCACACAATGATCCCCCCAGAGTCTCTGCCCCGGGTGATTTGGGTTTTTTTGACAGAGGGTAAAAAACTCTCCCTCTCGCTTGCCCTCCCCCCCTGTGTATTGTCTGTTTTTTTTGTGCTGTCCTTTGACAAAACAAGGCTCACCAGATAATGTGAATCGAAACCTGTTTTTCTAGCTTTTAAAGTCGTGCAATGTGTAAGTGAGAACACATTATATCTTACATATGAAAAATACATAATATAGCTCCCAAACAAACGCAAACGTGTTTTTAATAAGATGCTTTTATTCGTTCATAATCCGACAATTTCAGGAAGACTAACAGAGGTCTGGCTTTTTTTCTGGAAAACCATAACTCTGGTCTTGTCCAGATTGACTGTCAGCGCTCAGGTCTGACAGTGCTGCTCCAGCAGTGCCAGGTTCTGCCGCAGCCTCTGTTCTGTGGGCGACAGCAGGACCAGGTCGTCTGCAAAGAGCAGGAACTCGATTTCTGTAATTAATGCAGATCAGTAAATCAAGGGACAAAACAGTTATTGCGCCCGGCTCCTCAATGGGCTTTGACGTGCTAATGCATTGGTTTAACAGTCCGGGTATGGCAATGTTTTTTATTATTGTTATAGAGAAACATGATCAGATTTTCCCCGGTTCAGAAAAAAAGATCTAAAGTACTGTATACTAGTTTGTCACTCTTCTCATCCCCTCTTTGCTAAATGGCTTTTGAATAGAGTCACATGAAGAGAGAGGTGAAACAGCCCTACACAGCCCTGTCGCAGTACAGGGATATAATTATATCTTATTAATTTCTTTAGATACGCGATTCTTTTAATACAGTCTTTGCTGTGCTCTAGAGGATCCTTGTGACATTTCGAGCTCTGGTTGAATGATAAGTGTCGCAGTTTAAATAATTTTCGTAATTAGAAATTATGAAACGCTCTGTTAAAAGCAAGGGAGTTTTTGTGTCCGTTGCAGTAAAAGAAAATGCCTGACAAAGTAGGGTTTGGACAGATTCCAAGTGCATTTTTGCAATTTACGTTGCAACAGACAATGTACAGCGTGTACTATTCTTGTGTTGCGGTACATGAATATAATTATATCGTTATTAATTTCTTTAGATGTGCGATTCCATATTATATTCCCTTTTAATCAAATTCTAAAAAGTATGCTTGTTGACTCCAGTATCACGTTAGTTAAAGACTTCGATGCTTAAAATGTTTAGGGAGAAATGGAAGACTGGTGTGTATGTTTTCTTTAAAGTACCGAGACCAGCCATATACTGTATGTTTAAGTTCCAAAATTAATATCGTTTATGGCCTTAACACACGTTACAGTATGCTCCTATTCTTTTTATGCTCAGCTACTAAGATTTCCCTTCAGTGGTAAAATTCCATATAAATATTCAATACTTAAACGGGCACAGTTAAGACATTAAATATACATATACATACTGTATACAGTACAGTTTGCATACAGTAATATGTTTATGTTCCTAAATCAATCTCTTTTATGAGCATGTGAAAGGCATGGTGAATCGATTCTCAAAAATTACTGTACTTTGCACGATTGGAAACAAATGCGTGATTGCGAAATGCTGTGGTGTTATTTTTACAAAGACGGTCAATGAAAAAAATAACGTGGACCAGGGCAATACTTTGAGTTTACAGCTTGTCCAAGGTCATTCATTATTAATACTATTAGTAATATCTTCGTTAAAGACTTTGATGGCGACAGCTCAAACATGAGAGGTTGAGCTTTATTAGCTCCACCTTGCGGAAATTCCGGATACTATTATTTCGCTTGCGGTATTATAGGAGAATTTACGGTAACTAGCGGTATTTACCGGTAACACGTGGTAGACTGCGTAAAGCGCACCGGAAAATAATGCGGTATCGCCCGCGCATTTTGAATGGCTGCATCTGTATATTACTGAGCTGTTACTTTGATTGAAACCATCAGCTTGTCGCCTAACCATTGGCAATGTGGACCTCATTTTCCAGTGCTTAACCAGACTGCTTTTAAAATGATAAAAGTTTGTATTTCACTGTCTAATGTTGTTTTTACACTTTTGTTAAGTATGTTAGCATTGTATGGCAGCATGGTGGCGCAGTGGTTAGCATTGCTGCCACGCAGTGTCCAATGGGTTCAATTTCGGACCTGGGGTGCTATCTGCTTGTGTGTTCTCATGTGTTTCTGGTGTGAGTGTGCACATGTCCGTGTCTGTGTGTCTGTCCTGTGACGGACTGGTGACAAGTCCAAGGTTTGGCCTGATTTACACCCGCTGTTTGCAGAAATAGGTTCCAGCTACCCTATGACCCTAAACTGGAGAAAGTGGTTAGAAAATGAATGGATATTAGCATTGTAGTAAACATTCTTTGTTACATGCTTTGATTTCAAGCTCCGTGAAACATAAATGACCCTTCACAGCTCCTGGAGTCAGACCCTAAGATTCTGGGGGTTATTCTATTCTGTATATTTCTGCCCTCACCTCAGACCTCCATTCAGCAGTGCGTTGATTGCACGAGCAGGGGTACAGCTCTGCACCATGCAGTCCAGTGTGCTATCTACGCCTTGTCGGATGAAGGTGTTCATCACAGCACCTTGACTGTGTTGCCCAGTTCTGGGTCCATCCCTCTCTGCAGGAAGGTGAACATGTCTCCCAGACACACCACTGCCATCCTAGACACAACTGATCACAAGTTTTTCACCTGGGGAAAGGCAAACCACCGTCAGCACTGCAGAGTCTCGTCTGTGCCCCTCTCTTGAACCATTCTCTATAAATGGTTCAGAATGGATACAAAAACAGTGAAAAGCAATCATACAAATGAACAATTAATATTTTGGAGAGATCACACCTCCTGCACGAGCGCCAGGGAGACTTCGTGCAGTCTGCTCATCAGGATGGCGGGGTGATGCTGGGACAGATGCCTTATGAGGGTCAGTCCGTCAACCTTCCTCTCCCTGAATTCAGTGAAAGGAAAGAAATATATAAACCAGGACAAGGAAAGAGGTCTAACTGTATAGAGCTATGGGCAACAAGGTCTGTATTTTCACTAGTCAGAACTGTATTCATAGAAAACGGAATAGTTAGATGCTGATTGTACTGCTTTATGCCTACCAGTCGTCAGAGGCCAGAAACTGAAGGCTCTGGGTGAGGGCCAGCTCGGGCCTAGAGAAGCATTGCAGCCCAGGGTGGTCTGGACCATTTCTCCTCTTCCCTTTTAGGGCGGGGGACAGCTCATCTAAAGGTCACAACAGAGTGGGGAAACGTTCTGTGATCAGTTTGGTCACCACTGATTTGACTAAAGCAGATCGTGAAAGGCTTCTGCCTCGGAGCATCAGTAAAAAAGCTCTAGAAGAAGGAAAAAAACCTGACCTTGAAAGAAAGTGGTGGAAGAAAGTGAGAGGTGAAGTGAAAGAAAATCAGTGCAGATGTGTGGGAGATGCTGATCTGACCTGCGAAATGGGCGGAAAAGAGACGTTATCCCTCTCCTCTGCAGATCCATCCCCCCCTATCATGCACAGGTGTTTCTTAACACTCCCCACGCTCCTCCACTGGTCCTGGACGTGCCCCATCTTGTGGGCTGTTACTGATAGCTTTGCTTTCTCCTGTAATAACAGACAAGCACAAGTTAACCCTGGGGAATCCTGGCCCAGCTCAGTTTTGAGACCAGTTGGACCAGTCTTGGTAAAAGTTTTTACTTTGAGTCCTCTGAAATATTTACTGTAGGACCCCATGACATAAATTGTTTCACAGCATTGAATAGTGATTCATAGTATTCATATACATTTACTTGTACTTGCTCCACCAAAAAAAACAGTACTGATGTATTGTCAGTATCAATGTCAGTGCCAGTATTAGCAAATGAGAAACAGAAATGGCAATTGTGTAGCCAGCAACAAAATCACCCTAGGAACAGGATAGTGACAGGATAGGATAGGATAGTGTTTAGAGTAATCAGCTGCTCAGATCTGAGCTAAAACTAAATTGCACAAGAATATATCATCTGTAGCATAAACACCTTGGATTGTAAAAAAAGAATTCATACAAATTGACAGAACAGATTTAATTTACTTAAGTTTTCTAAAAAGAGAAGAACAAAACATTTTTGTAACTACTTGTCAACCTCAGGATTTGGTTGCTGTTGTGTGTATTTTTGGGGGAGTACAGTATAAAAAAATTTTCACATACACATACAGTATATTCAGAGTCTAATCGCAATCATTAAAGACACAAACACAATTTAAAAACACTTCCATAAATTCTATATATTTTTTCGACTGCATCTTATAATTATTATTATTGGATGCCATTAGAGTTGTGTTCATAACATTTATTTCACTAGGGACAACAACATCCAAGAACTGAATGTTTTGTGAATGCTAGCAATACCTACCTAGAAAAATGTGGTTTAACCCATTTGGTTAATAGGCAGCCTCCTGGCCATAAGACAAGCAGTCTTGAACCCCAGTCATTTGAGTGAACCGAGGGGTAGGTGCAAGGTGGAGATGGGGCGTAGGAGGAATGCTTGAGATAAATGTGAAGGGAGGTGTTGGAGTTCAGTATACTGTATGTAGCTAGTTTTATACTGCTGGTGATTAGGAACATCTGTGTGAGATTGACTTGTCATTGTTATCCCTCCCGAACGTCAGTTAATATCTTCCATAGTTTGCTATATCTGGCAAGCCTTTTTGCATTTTATTTTGAGTTTCCTCTATATTTTGCTGCTGTAACATAACTTACAGCCATATGACAGCAACTCTATAATGCTGCTGATAAAATTAAGTACAGTACATAGATGAAAGTGCCATGCAAGGGATTTGATAGGTGTTTTCTAAAAGCAAGCTAAAGGCTTTCACAAGTTATCTACCAGAGTCTACCAAAAATGTAAAAACTTTTTCATTTCTGAGATAAATAACTGCACCTGATCATTGTAATAAAATCTGGCCGGTCCCAAAATGATCAAATTCCTCAAATACCAAATATACTATAGATGGAAAAAGAAACATATTAGTCCTGTATCATTGTTATTTCCTATATAGTGAACCCCTGAACAGATTTTCGCTGTTTGTTATTATTGGGTCAATTCATTTCAAGGCTGTATTTTTTATATCTAAAATACTCTAATATTCTATTCCAGAATACTATCTGTATAAGGCTTCAAATACTATAGTTGTGAATATTAGGTCAGTACGTAGACAGGACTTGATCAGAATATACTGTAGTTACACTTGTGTGCTATGGCATTACAGTATACAGAGTACATATGCTGATGGAGACATTATTAGTAATCTTGATTGTTTTTGATGTCTAAATTGTTTTTGATGTCTTGATGTGAAGTGTTTATAAATAAATATACTGTAGAAGGTATTATAAAAAACTAGGACATTGGTGAAACACAAAAATGAAAGACCTACAGAGCATTTTCAAACTCAAAAGTTTTGTTTGTAAAAAACTCAAAACAAAAGCAAAGAGAAATAAAGGCCTCTTACTCACCTCCTCGACGTAGGGGTGACTGTTGTGTTGGACTGCCTGCCCATAGACTCGCGCCAGGGGCTCGGAACTTGTATTGCCAGTGCTAGTGCCATGCCCAGAGCACGACATCAGGCTCTGCTGAGAAGCAACTCGAGTGGAGCTCACCAACACTCCTATAGAGACAAAGTGACCAAAGCAATGGCCCTGAGACTTAGACCCGCACTGAGCTCACGAGAACATATGAACTAGTGTTAGTGAGTTGGAATATATGATTTAATTACATGGTCTGACAGGCATCACCGAAATGGACGCAACAATATTAAAATAATAATGTGATAATAGCCAGATTCAACTGAAAGCAACTCACCAAATTGAGGCTCAGAAATTACACCAACAAATTGTTATGACTTTAATAACATCACATCTCTGCCTATGTTACATATTTGTTGACACGGAGTCTACAAAAACTTTTTTTTTCACTCTATCATCATGATCCAGAGCCCCATTGACTACATTAGATTAGTTAAAGCCTGCATTCCCATCTGACATTATCATTCCTCTGTGGGCTAACTATCACATAATACATCACATAGTACATAATTTAACAAAGAATCAAGGCTTAATAGTTAATTTTCCTTTAGTTAATAGTTAATGCATGGGAATTTGACCAATTGGAATGGGATGTCTGTGTTTTCAAATTATCCTTCAGAGCTAGTCCTTGTTATCATTTGTGACAATTTAACCAATGGTGCAGCCGACTCACGTCTGGGGATTCTGGACACTCTGCGGGGCACCTGGCCCGGAGGTCTGGCAGCAGGAGGGGACACCACTATCAGCCTGTCCTCCTCAGGCTCAGCAGGCACGTTACAATAGGTCAGTTGCTGTCCCACTACACTCACATCCGAGGTCACCCCTGCAAAACAAAGTCCACATTTCTCAACACCCTTCACCTATCAAAACCCACAGCAGCGGACACACTGACACTCATGCCGAAGTACAAATGCCAAAATCAACTGAGAAGAAATATAGGCAGGTGTTATTCTTTATTTCTTTATCTCTAAATAAGACCCAGTAGGCAGCAATAATGAACAGCTACTGTGTTTTCTGTGGACAAAGACAGTTATTTCACCCAAGAAAATGACTAGGAAATGCAGTAATCTAGTCTAGAAAAGAAAAAACTGAAACAGACTGTGCCCCATTCAAAAACCAAGCTGTACTGATTAATTACCTTTCAGTTTTGCCCAGTCTCACGCCTGGTTTCTCAGCACACACTCATACACACAAGCAAACACATTCGAACAAACAACAGGCCAGCAGTTCCAGCTGTCAGCACCTTTGTTGGGGCTGTCCTCCACTCTGGAAGCAGTCATCAGCTTTCTGGAGGTGATTCTAGCCAAGCGAGGCCTTTCTACTAAAGGAGGGGAGTTATCAGACCTGCAGGCAAGACACAGAGACATAGAGGAGAAAAGTGAAAAAAATAATAACAATCAGCACTGCTCTGACAGTTATCTTTACAGAGCTGGAACAGAGCTGTCAATTTTGTGATCCCCAACCCCACAGGCAAGAATGTTGTGATGTCCACCGCGCCCTCCACAAAGTTTCATCTGTACAAAAAACATTGTAAATATAGGACACTTTCTATCAGTGAGACATTAAAAAATCACCATGTTCACAGCCCTGCTATGGAGCATGTAAAAGCCACTAAAGAAAAAGATGCCAGCATGATTCACAAGCAGACAACTTCATCATTCTGAATATGTCAACTAACTCACACCTGAAGAAGGCTCCACAGCCAAAACTTTGTGTTTTCTTTCTTCTCTTTTCAGCATGGAATAAACCTATTAGTTGTTCCTTTAAAGCCTACACATGCTGATGCAGCTACCCACCTGAACTATGTTAACTAACTGTTGCTTTTAGTATATTTTGGTTTTTTTTTGTTTCAGCTTTTTTTGTAGGTGTTGTTATTTGTAAAGGTGGCGTGTGTCTGTGGACCATGAGCTGTTGTGGACTGACCCGGCTTTGATGCCATCGAGGACCTCCTTGTAGTCCTCTGCCTCCTCTTCTCCATGAAGCTGCAGATTACTTTCCATTGGGCGCTCCAAGGAGCGCCCTGTCTGGCCGGCCTTTCCTGAGTCCCAGGGCATGCCCTGGGCCCCGTCGGGCAAGGGCTTGGTGCCTCGAGAGATCGGGTGCACGGGTTTGATTCCATTGAAGACACAGCGGCAGGTTGTGTAGCACATCTGAGAGGCTCTGAGGAGCTCTGGGAAGGTCCTTCCCTGAGCTTCACCTGAAGAACACAGACAGGGCTTACACATACTGTCTGAACATAACGTGCTGAGAGGAAACTATATTTACACTTTACCTTTAATAAGAATAAAGGGTGAGGACTGCTTGTCTATTGTGAAGGCTGTAGTGGTTAGTCAGGATGGCAGTCTTCCTAACAAGTTGCCATTGTGGCTAAAACACTACATCAAGTCCTCTGCTCTTTCACCACATGGAAGTCAAGATTGTGCCAACCAACCTGACTGTAACCACTACAGCCTTCATAAAAGGCAATCAGTCCTCAGTCTGATACTTAACAGTAATCAATAGTACTACTATCACCAAAATTGGAATCAAAACTGCAGTTGTCAAAAATTGTCCAAACTACCATTATCAATGTTCCTCAATTTTTATGATTACTTAATAAAAACTGAACAAGATGAAAGAAAGGAGAAAGAGAAAGAGTGGATGTGTATCCTTGCCTGCAGTGTTCTGGGAGTTGGGGCAGAGGGATCTGCACAGAAGACTGCTCTCCTTCCTGCCGGACCAGGTGCTGGACACACCAACATTGGGGTCCACATTTCTGCAAGCTGGCTGAGAGCACAGACCCCCAATGGCTCCTGAGGCTGTGGGAAAGGTACGCTCTACACTGGGATGTCCGCAGAGAGGGCAGGAACTCTTGGTAGGCACATCAACGCCACCATGGACGGGAGCTGTCAAAACCAGCCAAACCTAGATCATTCCTTGGTTTTCCCAAACATTGAAAGATGTAAAGGATTAATATTATTTACTAGCAGAGCATTATCATTACCAGCCCAAGCATCATTTGTATATCATTAGAAATCAAGTATCAAGTTCATTAGACAGCCCAAGCCTTAGCTGTTAACTAATGCATATGCATGTAACTGTGTATCCAAAATCCATTGCGAGTTTTAATGCTACGACTAAAGTTGTGTTGAGAAATCAAAAATAACACTTAACAGCTCATGAGATATCAACTGCTTTTTTATCTGTAAGTCCATATAAGTCCAGTTACATCTATGAGCCAAAGGCTCAACCAAAGTACATGCAATCTGGTGGGAAGAAATGTCAATTGCAGGAAGCAGCACTCCCCGAATCAGTTTCAGCTGTGACACTTGGGCTCCTCATCAAGGATTTGCTTTTTGCTTTGAACATTTTACAGCCTCTCACTTCTATATAAAAAAAATGATTACCAAGATTTAACAACCTGCCTGAGAAATTTGGACTGCAGTTCCCCTTTCAGGCCCGACCCTCCTCTGTGAGCTCACCTCTCTCTCTGGCGGAAGGGTTGGTGGGGCTCAGGAACTGCATGTCCGAGTCCACTCCACCACTGTTCTGTGACATCCTCAGGAGCCCTTTCTTCCCTGAAACCTGGGGCTGGTAAGGCTCTCGGATAACTGGGTGGGGGAAGTAGAGTTGCTTGGGTTAACAAAAAACTAGAACCACATGTATTCTGCACAGGATTAATCAACGCATGTGTATTACTAACTAACGCTCAACAGGCACCATTTGTACTTTATTACCACTGCCGGTTGCAGTCAAACCACATTTTCCCTCATTTATACTGACTAGGCTAGACCTGGTTGGCTTTCAGCAAGACATATAAGCCAGTATCTTGAGTTTGTGGTATCAATCTTTGACCTATGTGTCTCACCAGAAGAAACACAGCACTGGCACTATCCAAAGGGTAAGGTTGATATTGGGTCAGATTTAATGTTTACTCAGAACACTTTAAAGAGATATCAAACGCTTTTTTATCTTAAAGTCGTGTTCCATCTATGATCCAAAGGCTCATAGAGAAAGGGCCTGAGAAATTGGGACTGCAGATCCCCTTTCAGGCTTGACCCTCCTCTGTGAGCTCACCTCTTTCTCTGTCGGAAGGGTTGGTGGGGCTCAGGAACTGCATGTCCGAGTCCTCTCCACCACTGTTCTGTGACATCCTCAGGAGCCCTTTCTTCCCTGAAACCTGGGATTGATAAGGCTCTGGGATAACTGGGTGGGGGAAACAGAGTTTCTGGGGTTAACAAAAAACGAAAACCACCTGTATTCTGGCCAGAATCTACTTCAAATGAGTTTGCTTACTCTGAAGGAGCACCTTGGGGTTTTCTCCGTGAATCTGGAGATATCATAACCTTGTGAGCTTTTGTCACCTGATGATCTACTGCCTTACAAAACCAAAACTTCACACCCAATACTCTAAAACTCTGTCATGCCATCTGTTGGTGTGTTGGTACAGCTGGAACTGTAATGTGTACAGTAATGTGAACTGGCGTGGCCACACCTCAGAGTTCAATAAATCCTGGGTTGTGCTGCTATCTCTAGCGCGGCTTGATTTGTGCCCATTGTATACAGATCAGTTCACATGTCCGTGAGAGTTCTAAAGGTCTTTGAAACTGATTAGTTGTTATTAGTTATAATAACATTTCTTTTCAGTGCTGCTGGAGAATCCTGGATCATGGATAAAAAGGTAAGTTTATTTTTGTTTTGTACAGTTATGAAAGTGGGATGTCAGAAAGAAATAGTATCAAGTCTGTAATAAATCCCTCTTTACAGGCCATGAGAGAGTTTTTGTTACCAGTGACCTTTTGTATGTAACTCTGGTACCAGTCCCTGTTATCATTAGTGACATCTTAACCAATGGTGCAGCCGACTCACATGTGGGGACACTCTGCGGGGCACCGCTATCTCCCTGTCCTCCTCAGGCTCAGCAGGCCCGTTAGAATAGGTCACTTGCTGTCCCACTACACTCACATCTGAGGTCACCCCTGCAAAACAAGGTCAAAATTTCTCAACACCCTTCAGAAATGTCACCCTTTTCACCAATCTCACAACACCACAGCCCACAGCAGCAGACACACTGACACTCGCACCAACCTCAACACAAGGAGGGCAAATGCAAGAACTGACTGAGAAGGAAAATAGGCAAGTTCTTTATCTTCTTTATCTCTTTAACTCTAAATGAGTCCGAGCAGACAGGAAGTTTCAATCACTACTGTCCAGTACTGCTCAAACCTAGAGCTGTACTGTTTAGGTTACTTTCAATTTTGCCCAGTCTCACAGATGGTTTCTCAGCACACACTCATACACACAAGCAAACACATTCAAACAAATGACAGGCCAGTAGCTCCAGCTGTCAGCACCTTGGTTGGGGCTGTACTCCACTCTGGAAGCAGCCATCAGCTTTCTGGAGGGGACTCCAGCCAAGCGAGGTCTTGCTACTAAAGGAGGGGAGTTATCGGACCTGCAGGCAAGACACAAATGGAGACACAGTGGAGAAAAGTGAAAAAATGATAAACACTGCTCTGTCATCTTTACAGAGTTGGAGCAGTGTTGTCAACTGTGTTCACTCCCTTGCCAAGTTCACAGTCCTGCTTTGAAGCACATAAAACCACAAAAGATGCCAGCTTGAACAACAACAAGTTAATTTTATCAACACTCTTCACTCCAGCCCCCACAAAAAAACAGAAAAAATGTTTCTAAAAGTAGGAGGCTAGCATAGGGCAGATGCATTGAAAAGCCAGGAATCAACACAACAGGTGACCACACAAACACCAATAATGGGAATCAGTGCAGTTTGGCAAAGCGGGATAATCCCATCAAAGCTCTGTTAATTTAGTCTTGATTACAATTTATCTTAATCACGTCCTCAGCTCTGACAGGGACAGCAGAAAATCTTTTTGTTCAGCAACTACTTATCATGCAAGACCTCTCAACGTGCCTGGTGTTTCATGCATATAGCACTGCACACGCACAACCCACTTCACCTCCTCCAGCCCTGCCAACATACTGCATGTTACTGACACAGACTACTCCCTACCAGGAGCACATGTCTTTTTCCTCACACAAGGAGGGAAATGTACTTCACTTTCCTTTACCACACCATGGACAGAAATGTTTGGAATGATTTTGGTGGAGTTAATGTAAGCCTAAATTGCTCCTTTTTCTCTGGGTTCAGAATTAGCTAAAGAAATCAAAATAGAATGTATACACAGTGATAACTACAGTTCTCAACTCATTACTCAGCCTGAAATAAATAGTCTAGAAAGTATAAATCAGGTACTTACCAATGTGTTTGGCACGTTTTGCATTTTTCTGACTTATATTCATTGTTCTAGTGAACTGCAGCTCTTTCTCAGAGGAGCCACTCAGTTGGAGAGACCGGGGATCTCTGTCCATCTGAGAGCAGGAACAATGAAGTTCTCAGTGCTTGTTAATGCTTAATGTATGATTTCCAGAAAAACAGCAGTTTTTGTAGCAAATGCATGTTTTACTAATTTACATATCTTATCGTTTCCATGTACTGTAATTGAATCTGAATATCCTTAAATATTTTATGTAGAAAGAGTGCAAAAGACATTTAAATCTGTAGATCATTTTTAGCTACCATGTTGACAGATAGCTTATATAGTGATAATTTGTATTCAATTTAAGTTCAGTTCTCAGCTCATCATTTCCACTTTCATTTCTTTGGAGAACAGGAACCTGAGGACTCAAGAACAGGAGAAGCTTATGCAATCTCCTTCTCTTCCACAGAGTCCAAACAGTAAAATAGTGTTTATTTCAATAAAATGTCAAAATCCGGACAGTGATATCACTGGATCCAGTCTACTTACTTAACACAGTTTTCATTACAAACTATTCTGATTTACCACTATAAAAAACTGACGCTCAAGCAAAATTCCTAGAAGTGTTGTGATGCGCTACCAGTACTCAACTCAAGCATTACAACAGTAACATTTACTGTATATTGACAGATGTACCGGAATGTATAAATCACACATGAAAAAAATGGAATTACAAACAATCAGACCTTTATGGACTGTCCTAAATCTCTACTTAATGATTTTATAAACCAAAATGCAGCAAACTCTAGGGAGGTTGTTCTATAATTTACAACTTGAGACACGGGGCTGTACTTACTGTATAGGGGGCTGTACGTACTGCTAACAACTGCTATTTGCTGATTTGTACTTGCAGAGTTTATAATAAGCAGCATTTTTATAAAAGATGAGTGTTAATTCAAGTCAACACCTTGATGATTATAACAAAATAGGAAACATACAGATTGAAATCTGAAGAACAAGAGAAGACAACCCTAACTGTATATAGATCCCATTTCTAGCTGCTACTTCAAAGAGTGCAGATTGGGCTTTAATATAATTAGGAATCCTGTTAAAAGCACCCACAGCTCTCTAAAGCAACAAGCAGCCCAGCCATTTTATTGAACCATCAATACCACTGCATGTAAATTTGAAGGTATGGTGAATAAAAATGAATGCAGTATTGTAACAGTATTTTTTTAGTGCTGAAGTGAGTAAGCTACACACTTCTTGTTATACACCCAACCATTCTGTTTGTAATTTTATTGCCCTAATGTGAAATGTTAGGGTCAGGGTTCAAATATTTCTTAAAAAGAACATTTTCTCAATATTCCACTCATTTGACTGGAAAATTTGCTTCTCTGAATCAGTGTGTCAGGACTGTTCAAATTAACTTTTGAAAGATACTCTTTCATTGGAAATTTCGTGTTGAACCGAGTGCTGAATGAATGTATGATAAGGCTTAAGTGGCCTAAAAGTCCAAAACAACTAATACATTTTGGCTTTATGTGTTAATATGCCTGTGATTTTAAAGCCCATGACAAGAGTCTGAGAGTTAAATCAGGTTCTTTCGAACTGTTGCTTGTTGGGCGATTCAGACACCATTCTTTTTTGGGGCAAAGCACTGTATACAGTCATATAGATCAGAAAAAAATGTTTAGAAAAAGAATAATGAAGAGATAAGAGAGATGCCCAGGAAGTGAGATAATAATATCATTTTCGTATTTTTGTATGTTTTTTGCAAACTTTGCAGTCTAGTGGCTTGATGTAGGCTTTGTGCTCAAATATATAGAAAGATGCTGCCTGCCCTTGGTCAGTAAGATAAGGGCATGTATTTGGTAATCTGGCTGTACGCACAGAACATGAAAAGAACTAGCTGCTAACTAGTCTGCAACTTAGATATAATTAATTGGCAGGTGTTGCAGTTTTATCATTTGTTTAGAATATGTCATAGTAACGCTTTGTGTTTTAAGGTATGAAGGACCATCTTTAGCTACTTATTTTTAAAGTCTGGTGGTCACAAGCCAGACTTCCATATCCATATGAATAAGGGACTTCTGCTTCACAGACACCTGAACTTTGTCATTTGTTTGACACTACAAAAACATTGAAAGAACTATATTCCTAAGTATCCTTTCAGCCCTAAAACACAGCCATGCCATCAAAAACTGTCTACATTGTATGGGAATAAAACCCTAACCCTAGCTTCGGGTTTTGCTAGTTAGGGTTAGGATTCAAATATTTCCTCAACGACCATTTATTCAATATTCTACTCATTTGACTGGAACATTTGCTTCTCTGAATCAAAATATTAGTCTAAAAAGACAATACAACACTGCCAAAACCAAAAGAGTGTGTCAGGAGTGGTCAAATTAACTTTTGAAAGGTACTCTTTCATTGGACATTTTGTGTGAAACAGAGTGCTAAATGAATGTACGTTAAGGCTTAAGTGGCCTAAAGGTCTAAAACAACTAATACATTTTGGCTTTATTTGTTCATATGCCTATTATTTCAAAGCCCGTGACAAGAGTTTGAAAGTTAAATCAGCTTCTTTCCAAAACTTGCTTGTCGGGCAATTCACACACCATTCCTTTTTGGGGCAAAGCACTGTATACAGCCATATAGGTCAGAAAAAAATGTTTAGAAAAAATTGAAAGAACTAAATTCCTAAGTATCCTTTCAGCCCTAAAACACAGCTATGCCATCAAAAACTGTCTACATTGTATGGGAATAAAACCCTAACCCTAGCTTCAGGTTTTGCTAGTTAGGGTTAGGGTTCAAATATTTCCTCAAAGACCAATTATTCAATATTCTACTCATTTGACTGGAAAGTTTGCTTCTCTGAATCAAAATATTAGTCTAAAAAGACAATACAACGCTGCCAAAACCAAAAGAGTGTGTCAGGAATGGTCAAATTAACTTTTGAAAGGTACTCCTTCATTGGACATTTTGTGTGAAACGGAGTGCTAAATGAATGTACGTTAAGGCTTAAGTGGCCTAAAAGTCCGAAACAACTACTACATTTTGGCTTTATTTGTTAATATGGCTATTATTTCAAAGCCCATGACAAGAGTTTGAAAGTTAAATCAGCTTCTTTCCAAAACTTGTTTGTCGGGTAATTCAGACACCATTCCTTTTTGGGGCAAAGCACTGTAGACAGCCATATAGGTTAGAAAAAGATGTTTAGAAAACATTGAAAGAACTAAATTCCTAAGAATCCTTTCAGCCCTAAAACACAGCCATGCCATCAAAAACTGTCTAAATTGTATGGGAATAAAACCCTAACCCTAGCTTTGGGTTTTGCTAGTTAGGGTTATGGTTCAAATATTTCCTCAAAGACCATTTATTCAATATTCTACTCATTTGACTGGACATTTTGCGTCTCTGAATCAAAATATTAGTCAAAAAAGACAATACAAGACTGCCAAAACCAAAAGAGTGTGTCAGGAATGGTCAAATTAACTTTTGAAAGGTACTCTTTCATTGGACATTTTGTGTGAAACGGAGTGCTAAATGAATGTACGTTAAGGCTTAAGTGGCCTAATAGTCCGAAACAACTAAAACATTTTGGCATTATTTGTTAATATGCCTATTATTTCAAAGCCCATGACAAGAATTTGAAAGTTAAATCAGCTTCTTTCCAAAACTTGCTTGTTGAGTAATTCAGACACCAATCCTTTTTAGGGCAAAGCACTGTATACAGCCATATAGGTCAGAAAAAAATGTTTAGAAAACATTGAAAGAACTAAATTCCTAAGTATGCTTTCAGTCCTAAAACACAGCTATGCCATCAAAGACTGTCTAAATTGTATGTGAATAAAACCCTAACCCTAGCTTCGGGTTTTGCTAGTTAGGGTTAGGGTTCAAATATTTCTCAAAGACCATTTATTCAATATTCTACTCATTTGACTGGAAATTTTGCGTCTCTGAATCAAAATATTAGTCTTAAAAGACAGTACAGCACTGCCAAAACCAAAAGAGTGTGTCAGGAATGGTCAAATTAACTTTTGAAAGGTACTCTTTCATTGGACATTTTGTGTGAAACGGAGTGCTAAATGAATGTACGTTAAGGCTTAAGTCGCCTAAAAGTCCGAAACAACTGATATATTTTGGCTTTATTTGTTAATATGCCTAATATTTCAAAGCCCATGACAAGATTTGAAAGTTAAATCAGCTTCTTTCCAAAACTTGCTTGTTGGGCAATTCACACACCATTCCTTTTTAGGGCAAAGCACTGTATACAGCCATATAGGTCAGAAAAAAATGTTTAGAAAACATTGAAAGAACTAAATTCCTAAGTATCCTTTCAGCCCTAAAACACAGCCATGCCATCAAAAACTGTCTACATTGTTCGGGAATAAAACCCTAACCCTAGCTTCGGGTTTTGCTAGTTAGGGTTAGGGTTCAAATATTTCCTCAAAGACCATTCATTCAATATTCTACTCATTTGACTGGAAATTTTGCGTCTCTGAATCAAAATATTAGTCTTAAAAGACAATACAGCACTGCCAAAACCAAAAGAGTGTGTCAGGAATGGTCAAATTAACTTTTGAAAGGTACTCTTTCATTGGACATTTTGTGTGAAACGGAGTGCTAAATGAATGTACGTTAAGGCTTAAGTCGCCTAAAAGTCCGAAACAACTGATACATTTTGGCTTTATTTGTTCATATGCCTATTATTTCAAAGCCCATGACAAGAGTTTGAAAGTTAAATCAACTTCTTTCCAAAACTTGCTTGTTGGGCAATTCACACACCATTCCTTTTTAGGGCAAAGCACCGTATACAGCCATATAGGTCAGAAAAAAATGTTTAGAAAACATTGAAAGAACTAAATTTCTAAGTATGCTTTCAGCCCTAAAACACAGCCATGCCATCAAAAACTTTCTACATTGTACGGGAATAAAACCCTAACCCGTAGCTTCGGGTTTTGCTAGTTAGGGTTAGGGTTCAAATATTTCCTCAAAGACCATTCATTCAATATTCTACTCATTTGACTGGAATGTTTGCGTCTCTGAATCAAAATATTAGTCTTAAAAGACAATACAACACTGCCAAAACCAAAAGAGTGTGTCAGGAATGGTCAAATTAATTTTTGAAAGGTACTCTTTCATTGGACATTTTGTGTGAAACGGAGTGCTAAATGAATGTACGTTGAGGCTTAAGTGGCCTAAAAGTCTGAAACAACTAATATATTTTGGCTTTATTTGTTAATATGCCTATTATTTCAAAGCCCATGACAAGAGTTTGAAGGTTAAATCAGCTACTTTCCAAACTTGCTTGTCGGGTAATTCAGACACCATTCCTTTTTGGGGCAAAGCACTGTATACAGCCATATAGGTCAGAAAAAAATGTTTAGAAAACATTGAAAGAACTATATTCCTAAGTATCCTTTCAGCCCTAAAACACAGCCATGCCATCAAAAACTGTCTAAATTGTATGGGAATAAAACCCTAACCCTAACTTCGGGTTTTGCTAGTTAGGGTAAGGGTTCAAATATTTCTCAAAGACCATTTATTCAATATTCTACTCATGTGACTGGAAAGTTTGGTTCTCTGAATCAAAATATTAGTCTAAAAAGACAAATACAAGACTGCCAAAACCAAAAGAGTGTGTCAGGAATGGTCAAATTAACTTTTGAAGGTACTCCTTCATTGGACATTTTGTGTGAAACGGAGTGCTAAATGAATGTACGTTAAGGCTTAAGTGCCTAAAAGTCCGAAACAACTGATACATTTTGGCTTTATTTGTTAATATGCCTAATATTTCAAAGCCCATGACAAGATTTGAAAGTTAAATCAGCTTCTTTCCAAAACTTGCTTGTTGGGCAATTCACACACCATTCCTTTTTAGGGCAAAGCACTGTATACAGCCATATAGGTCAGAAAAAAATGTTTAGAAAACATTGAAAGAATTAAATTCCTAAGAATGCTTTCAGCCCTAAAACACAGCCATGCCATCAAAAACTTTCTACATTGTACGGGAATAAAATCCTAACCCTAGCTTCGGGTTTTGCTAGTTAGGGTTAGGGTTCAAATATTTCCTCAAAGACCATTCATTCAATATTCTACTCATTTGACTGGAAAGTTTGCTTCTCTGAATCAAAATATTAGTCTAAAAAGACAATACAACACTGCCAAAATTAAAAGAGTGTGTCAGGAATGGTCAAATTAACTTTTGAAAGGTACTCTTTCATTGGACATTTTGTGTGAAACGGAGTGCTAAATGAATGTACGTTAAGGCTTAAGTGGCTTAAAGTTCTGAAACATCTAATACATTTTGGCTTTATTTGTTCATATGCCTATTATTTCAAAGCCCATGACAAGAGTTTGAAAGTTAAATCAGCTTCTTTCCAAAACTTGCTTGTCGGGTAATTCAGACACCATTCCTTTTTGGGGCAAAGCACTGTATACAACCATATAGGTAAGACAAAAATGTTTAGAAAACATTGAAAGAACTAAATTCCTAAGTATCCTTTCAGTCCTAAAACACAGCCATGACATCAAAAACTGTCTAAATTGTATGGGAATAAAACCCTAACCCTAGCTTCGGGTTTTGCTAGTTAGGGTAAGGGTTCAAATATTTCTCAAAGACCATTTATTCAATATTCTACTCATGTGACTGGAAAGTTTGCTTCTCTGAATCAAAATATTAGTCAAAAAAGACAATAAAAGACTGCCAAAACCAAAAGACTGTGTCAGGAAAGGTCAAATTAACTTTTGAAGGTACTCTTTCATTGGACATTTTGTGTGAAACGGAGTGCTAAATGAATGTACGTTAAGGCTTAAGTGGCCTAAAAGTCCGAAACAACTGATACATTTTGGCTTTATTTGTTAATATGCCTAATATTTCAAAGCCCATGACAAGATTTGAAAGTGAAATCAGCTTCTTTCCAAAACTTGCTTGTTGGGCAATTCACACACCATTCCTTTTTAGGGCAAAGCACTGTATACAGCCATATAGGTCAGAAAAAATGTTTAGAAAACATTGAAAGAACTAAATTCCTAAGTATCCTTTCAGCCCTAAAACACAGCCATGCCATCAAAAACTGTCTAAATTGTATGGGAATAAAACCCTAACCCTAGCTTCGGGTTTTGCTAGTTAGGGTTATGGTTCAAATATTTCTCAAAGACCATTTATTCAATATTCTACTCATGTGACTGGAAAGTTTGGTTCTCTAAATCAAAATATTAGTCTAAAAAGACAATACAAGACTGCCAAAACCAAAAGAGTGTGTCAGGAATGGTCAAATTAACTTTTGAAGGTACTCTTTCATTGGACATTTAGTGTGAAACGGAGTGCTAAATGAATGTACGTTAAGGCTTAAGTGGCCTAAAAGTCCGAAACAACTGATACATTTTGGCTTTATTTGTTAATATGCCTAATATTTCAAAGCCCATGACAAGATTTGAAAGTTAAATCAGCTTCTTTCCAAAACTTGCTTGTTGGGCAATTCACACACCATTCCTTTTTAGGGCAAAGCACTGTATACAGCCATATAGGTCAGAAAAAAATGTTTAGAAAACATTGAAAGAACTAAATTCCTAAGTATCCTTTCAGCCCTAAAACACAGCCATGCCATCAAAAACTGTCTAAATTGTATGGGAATAAAACCCTAACCCTAGCTTCGGGTTTTGCTAGTTAGGGTTATGGTTCAAATATTTCTCAAAGACCATTTATTCAATATTCTACTCATGTGACTGGAAAGTTTGGTTCTCTAAATCAAAATATTAGTCTAAAAAGACAATACAAGACTGCCAAAACCAAAAGAGTGTGTCAGGAATGGTCAAATTAACTTTTGAAGGTACTCTTTCATTGGACATTTAGTGTGAAACGGAGTGCTAAATGAATGTACGTTAAGGCTTAAGTGGCCTAAAAGTCCGAAACAACTGATACATTTTGGCTTTATTTGTTAATATGCCTAATATTTCAAAGCCCATGACAAGATTTGAAAGTTAAATCAGCTTCTTTCCAAAACTTGCTTGTTGGGCAATTCACACACCATTCCTTTTTAGGGCAAAGCACTGTATACAGCCATATAGGTCAGAAAAAAATGTTTAGAAAACATTGAAAGAACTAAATTCCTAAGTATCCTTTCAGCCCTAAAACACAGCCATGCCATCAAAAACTTTCTACATTGTACGGGAATAAAACCCTAACCCGTATCTTCGGGTTTTGCTAGTTAGGGTTAGGGTTCAATTATTTCCTCAAAGACCATTCATTCAATATTCTACTCATTTGACTGGAAAGTTTGCTTCTCTGAATCAAAATATTAGTCTAAAAAGACAATACAACACTGCCAAAACCAAAAGAGTGTGTCAGGAATGGTCAAATTAACTTTTGAAAGGTACTCTTTCATTGGACATTTTGTGTGAAACGGAGTGCTAAATCAATGTACGTTAAGGCTTAAGTGGCTTAAAGGTCTGAAACATCTAATACATTTTGGCTTTATTTGTTCATATGCCTATTATTTCAAAGCCCATGACAAGAGTTTGAAAGTTAAATCAGCTTCTTTCCAAAACTTGCTTGTCGGGTAATTCAGACACCATTCCTTTTTGGGGCAAAGCACTGTATACAGCCATATAGGTCAGAAAAAAATGTTTAGAAAACATTGAAAGAACTAAATTCCTAAGTATCCTTTCAGTCCTAAAACACAGCCATGACATCAAAAACTGTCTAAATTGTATGGGAATAAAACCCTAACCCTAGCTTCGGGTTTTGCTAGTTAGGGTAAGGGTTCAAATATTTCTCAGAGACCATTTATTCAATATTCTACTCATGTGACTGGAAAGTTTGATTCTCTGAATCAAAATATTAGTCTAAAAAGACAATACAACACTGCCAAAACCAAAAGAGTGTGTCAGGAATGGTCAAATTAACTTTTGAAAGGTACTCTTTCATTGGACATTTTGTGTGAAACGGAGTGCTAAATGAATGTACATTGAGGCTTAAGTGGCCTAAAAGTCCGAAACAACTAATATATTTTGGCTTTATTTGTTAATATGCCTATTATTTCAAAGCCCATGACAAGAGTTTGAAGGTTAAATCAGCTACTTTCCAAACTTGCTTGTCGGGTAATTCACACACCATTCCTTTTTAGGGCAAAGCACTGTATACAGCCATATAGGTCAGAAAAAAATGTTTAGAAAACATTGAAAGAACTAAATTTCTAAGAATGCTTTCAGCCCGAAAACACAGCCATGCCATCAAAAACTTTCTACATTGTACGGGAATAAAATCCTAACCCTAGCTTCGGGTTTTGCTAGTTAGGGTTAGGGTTCAAATATTTCCTCAAAGACCATTCATTCAATATTCTACTCATTTGACTGGAAAGTTTGCTTCTCTGAATCAAAATATTAGTCTAAAAAGACAATACAACACTGCCAAAATTAAAAGAGTGTGTCAGGAATGGTCAAATTAACTTTTGAAAGGTACTCTTTCATTGGACATTTTGTGTGAAACGGAGTGCTAAATGAATGTACGTTAAGGCTTAAGTGGCTTAAAGTTCTGAAACATCTAATACATTTTGGCTTTATTTGTTCATATGCCTATTATTTCAAAGCCCATGACAAGAGTTTGAAAGTGAAATCAGCTTCTTTCCAAAACTTGCTTGTTGGGCAATTCACACACCATTCCTTTTTAGGGCAAAGCACTGTATACAGCCATATAGGTCAGAAAAAAATGTTTAGAAAACATTGAAAGAACTAAATTCCTAAGTATCCTTTCAGCCCTAAAACACAGCCATGCCATCAAAAACTGTCTAAATTGTATGGGAATAAAACCCTAACCCTAGCTTCGGGTTTTGCTAGTTAGGGTTATGGTTCAAATATTTCTCAAAGACCATTTATTCAATATTCTACTCATGTGACTGGAAAGTTTGGTTCTCTAAATCAAAATATTAGTCAAAAAAGACAATAAAAGACTGCCAAAACCAAAAGTGTGTGTCAGGAATGGTCAAATTAACTTTTGAAGGTACTCTTTCATTGGACATTTTGTGTGAAACGGAGTGCTAAATGAATGTACGTTAAGGCTTAAGTGGCTTAAAGGTCTGAAACATCTAATACATTGTGGCTTTATTTGTTCATATGCCTATTATTTCAAAGCCCATGACAAGAGTTTGAAAGTTAAATCAGCTTCTTTTCAAAACTTGCTTGTCGGGTAATTCAGACACCATTCCTTTTTGGGGCAAAGCACTGTATACAGCCATATAGGTCAGAAAAAAATGTTTAGAAAACATTGAAAGAACTAAATTCCTAAGTATCCTTTCAGCCCTAAAACACAGCCATGCCATCAAAAACTGTCTAAATTGTATGGGAATAAAACCCTAACCCTGGCTTCGGGTTTTGCTAGTTAGGGTAAGGGTTCAAATATTTCTCAAAGACCATTTATTCAATATTCTACTCATTTGACTGGAAAGTTTGCTTCTCTGAATCAAAATATTAGTCTAAAAAGACAATACAAGACTGCCAAAACCAAAAGAGTGTGTCAGGAATGGTCAAATTAACTTTTGAAAGGTACTCTTTCATTGGACATTTTGTGTGAAACGGAGTGCTAAATGAATGTACGTTAAGGCTTAAGTCGCCTAAAAGTCCGAAACAACTGATACATTTTGGCTTTATTTGTTAATATGCCTAATATTTCAAAGCCCATGACAAGATTTGAAAGTTAAATCAACTTCTTTACAAAACTTGCTTGTTGGGCAATTTACACACCATTCCTTTTTAGGGCAAAGCACCGTATAGAGCCATATAGGTCAGAAAAAAATGTTTAGAAAACATTGAAAGAACTAAATTCCTAAGAATGCTTTCAGCCCTAAAACACAGCCATGCCATCAAAAACTTTCTACATTGTACGGGAATAAAATCCTAACCCTAGCTTCGGGTTTTGCTAGTTAGGGTAAGGGTTCAAATATTTCTCAAAGACCATTTATTCAATATTCTACTCATGTGACTGGAAAGTTTGCTTCTCTGAATCAAAATATTAGTCAAAAAAGACAATAAAAGACTGCCAAAACCAAAAGAGTGTGTCAGGAAAGGTCAAATTAACTTTTGAAGGTACTCTTTCATTGGACATTTTGTGTGAAACGGAGTGCTAAATGAATGTACGTTAAGGCTTAAGTGGCCTAAAAATCCGAAACAACTGATACATTTTGGCTTTATTTGTTAATATGCCTAATATTTCAAAGCCCATGACAAGATTTGAAAGTTAAATCAGCTTCTTTCCAAAACTTGCTTGTTGGGCAATTCACACACCATTCCTTTTTAGGGCAAAGCACTGTATACAGCCATATAGGTCAGAAAAAAATGTTTAGAAAACATTGAAAGAACTAAATTCCTAAGTATCCTTTCAGCCCTAAAACACAGCCATGCCATCAAAAACTGTCTAAATTGTATGGGAATAAAACCCAAACCCTAGCTTCGGGTTTTGCTAGTTAGGGTTATGGTTCAAATATTTCTCAAAGACCATTTATTCAATATTCTACTCATGTGACTGGAAAGTTTGGTTCTCTAAATCAAAATATTAGTCAAAAAAGACAATAAAAGACTGCCAAAACCAAAAGAGTGTGTCAGGAATGGTCAAATTAACTTTTGAAGGTACTCTTTCATTGGACATTTTGTGTGAAACGGAGTGCTAAATGAATGTATGTTAAGGCTTAAGTGGCTTAAAGGTCTGAAACATCTAATACATTGTGGCTTTATTTGTTCATATGCCTATTATTTCAAAGCCCATGACAAGAGTTTGAAAGTTAAATCAGCTTCTTTCCAAAACTTGCTTGTCGGGTAATTCAGACACCTTTCCTTTTTAGGGCAAAGCACTGTATACAGCCATATAGGTCAGAAAAAAATGTTTAGAAAACATTGAAAGAACTAAATTCCTAAGAATGCTTTCAGCCCTAAAACACAGCCATGCCATCAAAAACTTTCTACATTGTACGGGAATAAAATCCTAACCCTAGCTTCGGGTTTTGCTAGTTAGGGTTAGGGTTCAAATATTTCCTCAAAGACCATTCATTCAATATTCTACTCATTTGACTGGAAAGTTTGCTTCTCTGAATCAAAATATTAGTCTAAAAAGACAATACAAGACTGCCAAAACCAAAAGAGTGTGTCAGGAATGGTCAAATTAACTTTTGAAAGGTACTCTTTCACTGGACATTTTGTGTGAAACGGAGTGCTAAATGAATGTACGTTAAGGCTTAAGTGGCTTAAAGTTCTGAAACATCTAATACATTTTGGCTTTATTTGTTCATATGCCTATTATTTCAAAGCCCATGACAAGAGTTTGAAAGTTAAATCAGCTTCTTTCCAAAACTTGCTTGTCGGGTAATTCAGACACCATTCCTTTTTGGGGCAAAGCACTGTATACAACCATATAGGTAAGACAAAAATGTTTAGAAAACATTGAAAGAACTAAATTCCTAAGTATCCTTTCAGTCCTAAAACACAGCCATGACATCAAAAACTGTCTAAATTGTATGGGAATAAAACCCTAACCCTAGCTTCGGGTTTTGCTAGTTAGGGTAAGGGTTCAAATATTTCTCAAAGACCATTTATTCAATATTCTACTCATGTGACTGGAAAGTTTGCTTCTCTGAATCAAAATATTAGTCAAAAAAGACAATAAAAGACTGCCAAAACCAAAAGACTGTGTCAGGAAAGGTCAAATTAACTTTTGAAGGTACTCTTTCATTGGACATTTTGTGTGAAACGGAGTGCTAAATGAATGTACGTTAAGGCTTAAGTGGTCTAAAAGTCCGAAACAACTGATACATTTTGGCTTTATTTGTTAATATGCCTAATATTTCAAAGCCCATGACAAGATTTGAAAGTGAAATCAGCTTCTTTCCAAAACTTGCTTGTTGGGCAATTCACACACCATTCCTTTTTAGGGCAAAGCACTGTATACAGCCATATAGGTCAGAAAAAAATGTTTAGAAAACATTGAAAGAACTAAATTCCTAAGTATCCTTTCAGCCCTAAAACACAGCCATGCCATCAAAAACTGTATGGGAATAAAACCCTAACCCTAGCTTCGGGTTTTGCTAGTTAGGGTTATGGTTCAAATATTTCTCAAAGACCATTTATTCAATATTCTACTCATGTGACTGGAAAGTTTGGTTCTCGAAATCAAAATATTAGTCAAAAAAGACAATAAAAGACTGCCAAAACCAAAAGTGTGTGTCAGGAATGGTCAAATTAACTTTTGAAGGTACTCTTTCATTGGACATTTTGTGTGAAACGGAGTGCTAAATGAATGTACGTTAAGGCTTAAGTGGCTTAAAGGTCTGAAACATCTAATACATTGTGGCTTTATTTGTTCATATGCCTATTATTTCAAAGCCCATGACAAGAGTTTGAAAGTTAAATCAGTTTCTTTCCAAAACTTGCTTGTCGGGTAATTCAGACACCATTCCTTTTTGGGGCAAAGCACTGTATACAGCCATATAGGTCAGAAAAAAATGTTTAGAAAACATTGAAAGAACTAAATTCCTAAGTATCCTTTCAGCCCTAAAACACAGCCATGCCATCAAAAACTGTCTAAATTGTATGGGAATAAAACCCTAACCCTGGCTTCGGGTTTTGCTAGTAAGGGTAAGGGTTCAAATATTTCTCAAAGACCATTTATTCAATATTCTACTCATTTGACTGGAAAGTTTGCTTCTCTGAATCAAAATATTAGTCTAAAAAGACAATACAAGACTGCCAAAACCAAAAGAGTGTGTCAGGATTGGTCAAATTAACTTTTGAAAGGTACTCTTTCATTGGACATTTTGTGTGAAACGGAGTGCTAAATGAATGTATGTTAAGGCTTAAGTCGCCTAAAAGTCCGAAACAACTGATACATTTTGGCTTTATTTGTTAATATGCCTAATATTTCAAAGCCCATGACAAGATTTGAAAGTTAAATCAACTTCTTTACAAAACTTGCTTGTTGGGCAATTTACACACCATTCCATTTTAGGGCAAAGCACCGTATAGAGCCATATAGGTCAGAAAAAAATGTTTAGAAAACATTGAAAGAACTAAATTCCTAAGAATGCTTTCAGCCCTAAAACACAGCCATGCCATCAAAAACTTTCTACATTGTACGGGAATAAAATCCTAACCCTAGCTTTGGGTTTTGCTAGTTAGGGTAAGGGTTCAAATATTTCTCAAAGACCATTTATTCAATATTCTACTCATGTGACTGGAAAGTTTGCTTCTCTGAATCAAAATATTAGTCAAAAAAGACAATAAAAGACTGCCAAAACCAAAAGAGTGTGTCAGGAAAGGTCAAATTAACTTTTGAAGGTACTCTTTCATTGGACATTTTGTGTGAAACGGAGTGCTAAATGAATGTACGTTAAGGCTTAAGTGGCCTAAAAATCCGAAACAACTGATACATTTTGGCTTTATTTGTTAATATGCCTAATATTT
This sequence comes from Atractosteus spatula, assembly GCF_055471065.1. NCBI lineage: Eukaryota > Metazoa > Chordata > Actinopteri > Semionotiformes > Lepisosteidae > Atractosteus > Atractosteus spatula. The sequence goes on along the minus strand of NC_142708.1, from coordinate 52,441,698 downwards.
CAAAGCCCATGACAAGATTTGAAAGTTAAATCAGCTTCTTTCCAAAACTTGCTTGTTGGGCAATTCACACACCATTCCTTTTTAGGGCAAAGCACTGTATACAGCCATATAGGTCAGAAAAAAATGTTTAGAAAACATTGAAAGAACTAAATTCCTAAGTATCCTTTCAGCCCTAAAACACAGCCATGCCATCAAAAACTGTCTAAATTGTATGGGAATAAAACCCAAACCCTAGCTTCGGGTTTTGCTAGTGAGGGTTATGGTTCAAATATTTCTCAAAGACCATTTATTCAATATTCTACTCATGTGACTGGAAAGTTTGGTTCTCTAAATCAAAATATTAGTCAAAAAAGACAATAAAAGACTGCCAAAACCAAAAGTGTGTGTCAGGAATGGTCAAATTAACTTTTGAAGGTACTCTTTCATTGGACATTTTGTGTGAAACGGAGTGCTAAATGAATGTACGTTAAGGCTTAAGTGGCTTAAAGGTCTGAAACATCTAATACATTGTGGCTTTATTTGTTCATATGCCTATTATTTCAAAGCCCATGACAAGAGTTTGAAAGTTAAATCAGCTTCTTTCCAAAACTTGCTTGTCGGGTAATTCAGACACCATTCCTTTTTGGGGCAAAGCACTGTATACAGCCATATAGGTCAGAAAAAAATGTTTAGAAAACATTGAAAGAGAAAAATTCCTAAGTATCCTTTCAGCCCTAAAACACAGCCATGCCATCAAAAACTGTCTACATTGTACGGGAATAAAACCCTAACCCTAGCTTCGGGTTTTGCTAGTTAGGGTTATGGTTCAAATATTTCTCAAAGACCATTTATTCAATATTCTACTCATGTGACTGGAAAGTTTGGTTCTCGAAATCAAAATATTAGTCAAAAAAGACAATAAAAGACTGCCAAAACCAAAAGTGTGTGTCAGGAATGGTCAAATTAACTTTTGAAGGTACTCTTTCATTGGACATTTTGTGTGAAACGGAGTGCTAAATGAATGTACGTTAAGGCTTAAGTGGCTTAAAGGTCTGAAACATCTAATACATTGTGGCTTTATTTGTTCATATGCCTATTATTTCAAAGCCCATGACAAGAGTTTGAAAGTTAAATCAGCTTCTTTCCAAAACTTGCTTGTCGGGTAATTCAGACACCATTCCTTTTTGGGGCAAAGCACTGTATACAGCCATATAGGTCAGAAAAAAATGTTTAGAAAACATTGAAAGAACTAAATTCCTAAGTATCCTTTCAGCCCTAAAACACAGCCATGCCATCAAAAACTGTCTAAATTGTATGGGAATAAAACCCTAACCCTGGCTTCGGGTTTTGCTAGTTAGGGTAAGGGTTCAAATATTTCTCAAAGACCATTTATTCAATATTCTACTCATTTGACTGGAAAGTTTGCTTCTCTGAATCAAAATATTAGTCTAAAAAGACAATACAAGACTGCCAAAACCAAAAGAGTGTGTCAGGAATGGTCAAATTAACTTTTGAAAGGTACTCTTTCACTGGACATTTTGTGTGAAACGGAGTGCTAAATGAATGTACGTTAAGGCTTAAGTCGCCTAAAAGTCCGAAACAACTGATACATTTTGGCTTTATTTGTTAATATGCCTAATATTTCAAAGCCCATGACAAGATTTGAAAGTTAAATCAACTTCTTTACAAAACTTGCTTGTTGGGCAATTTACACACCATTCCTTTTTAGGGCAAAGCACCGTATAGAGCCATATAGGTCAGAAAAAAATGTTTAGAAAACATTGAAAGAACTAAATTCCTAAGAATGCTTTCAGCCCTAAAACACAGCCATGCCATCAAAAACTTTCTACATTGTACGGGAATAAAATCCTAACCCTAGCTTCGGGTTTTGCTAGTTAGGGTAAGGGTTCAAATATTTCTCAAAGACCATTTATTCAATATTCTACTCATGTGACTGGAAAGTTTGCTTCTCTGAATCAAAATATTAGTCAAAAAAGACAATAAAAGACTGCCAAAACCAAAAGAGTGTGTCAGGAAAGGTCAAATTAACTTTTGAAGGTACTCTTTCATTGGACATTTTGTGTGAAACGGAGTGCTAAATGAATGTACGTTAAGGCTTAAGTGGCCTAAAAATCCAAAACAACTAATACATTTTGGCTTTATTTGTTAATATGCCTAATATTTCAAAGCCCATGACAAGATTTGAAAGTTAAATCAGCTTCTTTCCAAAACTTGCTTGTTGGGCAATTCACACACCATTCCTTTTTAGGGCAAAGCACTGTATACAGCCATATAGGTCAGAAAAAAATGTTTAGAAAACATTGAAAGAACTAAATTCCTAAGTATCCTTTCAGCCCTAAAACACAGCCATGCCATCAAAAACTGTCTAAATTGTATGGGAATAAAACCCTAACCCTGGCTTCGGGTTTTGCTAGTTAGGGTAAGGGTTCAAATATTTCTCAAAGACCATTTATTCAATATTCTACTCATTTGACTGGAAAGTTTGCTTCTCTGAATCAAAATATTAGTCTAAAAAGACAATACAAGACTGCCAAAACCAAAAGAGTGTGTCAGGAATGGTCAAATTAACTTTTGAAGGTACTCTTTCATTGGACATTTTGTGTGAAACGGAGTGCTAAATGAATGTACGTTAAGGCTTAAGTGGCCTAAAAGTCCGAAACAACTGATACATTTTGGCTTTATTTGTTAATATGCCTAATATTTCAAAGCCCATGACAAGATTTGAAAGTTAAATCAGCTTCCTTCCAAAACTTGCTTGTCGGGTAATTCAGACACCATTCCTTTTTGGGGCAAAGCACTGTATACAGCCATATAGGTCAGAAAAAAATGTATAGAAAACATTGAAAGAACTATATTCCTAACTATCCTTTCAGCCCTAAAACACAGCCATGCCATAAAAAACTGTCTAAATTGTATGGGAATAAAACCCTAACCCTAACTTCGGGTTTTGCTAGTTAGGGTAAGGGTTCAAATATTTCTCAAAGACCATTTATTCAATATTCTACTCATTTGACTGGAAAGTTTGCTTCTCTGAATCAAAATATTAGTCTAAAAAGACAATACAAGACTGCCAAAACCAAAAGAGTGTGTCAGGAATGGTCAAATTAACTTTTGAAGGTACTCTTTCATTGGACATTTTGTGTGAAACGGAGTGCTAAATGAATGTACGTTAAGGCTTAAGTGGCCTAAAAGTCCGAAACAACTGATACATTTTGGCTTTATTTGTTAATATGCCTAATATTTCAAATCCCATGACAAGATTTGAAAGTTAAATCAGCTTCTTTCCAAAACTTGCTTGTTGGGCAATTCACACACCATTCCTTTTTAGGGCAAAGCACTGTATACAGCCATATAGGTCAGACAAAAATGTTTAGAAAACATTGAAAGAACTAAATTCCTAAGTATCCTTTCAGCCCTAAAACACAGCCATGCCATCAAAAACTGTCTAAATTGTATGGGAATAAAACCCTAACCCTAGCTTCGGGTTTTGCTAGTTAGGGTTATGGTTCAAATATTTCTCAAAGACCATTTATTCAATATTCTACTCATGTGACTGGAAAGTTTGCTTCTCTGAATCAAAATATTAGTCTAAAAAGACAATACAAGACTGCCAAAACCAAAAGAGTGTGTCAGGAATGGTCAAATTAACTTTTGAAGGTACTCTTTCATTGGACATTTTGTGTGAAACGGAGTGCTAAATGAATGTACGTTAAGGCTTAAGTGGCCTAAAAGTCCGAAACAACTGATACATTTTGGCTTTATTTGTTAATATGCCTAATATTTCAAAGCCCATGACAAGATTTGAAAGTTAAATCAGCTTCCTTCCAAAACTTGCTTGTCGGGTAATTCAGACACCATTCCTTTTTGGGGCAAAGCACTGTATACAGCCATATAGGTCAGAAAAAAATGTATAGAAAACATTGAAAGAACTATATTCCTAAGTATCCTTTCAGCCCTAAAACACAGCCATGCCATAAAAAACTGTCTAAATTGTATGGGAATAAAACCCTTACCCTAACTTCGGGTTTTGCTAGTTAGGGTAAGGGTTCAAATATTTCTCAAAGACCATTTATTCAATATTCTACTCATTTGACTGGAAAGTTTGCTTCTCTGAATCAAAATATTAGTCTAAAAAGACAATACAACACTGCCAAAACCAAAAGAGTGTGTCAGGAATGGTCAAATTAACTTTTGAAGGTACTCTTTCATTGGACATTTTGTGTGAAACGGAGTGCTAAATGAATGTACGTTAAGGCTTAAGTGGCCTAAAAGTCCGAAACAACTGATACATTTTGGCTTTATTTGTTAATATGCCTAATATTTCAAAGCCCATGACAAGATTTGAAAGTTAAATCAGCTTCTTTCCAAAACTTGCTTGTTGGGCAATTCACACACCATTCCTTTTTAGGGCAAAGCACTGTATACAGCCATATAGGTCAGAAAAAAATGTTTAGAAAACATTGAAAGAACTAAATTCCTAAGTATCCTTTCAGCCCTAAAACACAGCCATGCCATCAAAAACTGTCTAAATTGTATGGGAATAAAACCCTAACCCTAGCTTCGGGTTTTGCTAGTTAGGGATATGGTTCAAATATTTCTCAAAGACCATTTATTCAATATTCTACTCATGTGACTGGAAAGTTTGGTTCTCTGAATCAAAATATTAGTCAAAAAAGACAATAAAAGACTGCCAAAACCAAAAGAGTGTGTCAGGAATGGTCAAATTAACTTTTGAAGGTACTCTTTCATTGGACATTTTGTGTGAAACGGAGTGCTAAATGAATGTACGTTAAGGCTTAAGTGGCTTAAAGGTCTGAAACATCTAATACATTTTGGCTTTATTTGTTCATATGCCTATTATTTCAAAGCCCATGACAAGAGTTTGAAAGTTAAATCAACTTCTTTCCAAAACTTGCTTGTCGGGTAATTCAGACACCATTCCTTTTTGGGGCAAAGCACTGTCTACAGCCATATAGGTCAGAAAAAAATGTATAGAAAACATTGAAAGAACTATATTCCTAAGTATCCTTTCAGCCCTAAAACACAGCCATGCCATCAAAAACTGTCTAAATTGTACGGGAATAAAACCCTAACCCTAGCTTCGGGTTTTGCTAGTTAGGGTTAGGGTTCAAATATTTCTCAAAGACCATTTATTCAATATTCTACTCATTTGACTGGAAAGTTTGCTTCTCTGAATCAAAATATTAGTCTAAAAAGACAATACAAGACTGCCAAAACCAAAAGAGTGTGTCAGGAATGGTCAAATTAACTTTTGAAGGTACTCTTTCATTGGACATTTTGTGTGAAACGGAGTGCTAAATGAATGTACGTTAAGGCTTGAGTAGCCTAAAAGTCCGAAACAACTGATACATTTTGGCTTTATTTGTTAATATGCCTAATATTTTAAAGCCCATGACAAGATTTGAAAGTTAAATCAGCTTCTTTCCAAAACTTGCTTGTTGGGCAATTCACACACCATTCCTTTTTAGGGCAAAGCACTGTAGACAGCCATATAGGTCAGAAAAAAATGTTTAGAAAACATTGAAAGAACTAAATTCCTAAGTATCCTTTCAGCCCTAAAACACAGCCATGCCATCAAAAACTGTCTAAATTGTATGGGAATAAAACCCTAACCCTAGCTTCGGGTTTTGCTAGTTAGGGTTATGGTTCAAATATTTCTCAAAGACCATTTATTCAATATTCTACTCATGTGACTGGAAAGTTTGGTTCTCTGAATCAAAATATTAGTCAAAAAAGACAATAAAAGACTGCCAAAACCAAAAGAGTGTGTCAGGAATGGTCAAATTAACTTTTGAAGGTACTCTTTCATTGGACATTTTGTGTGAAACGGAGTGCTAAATGAATGTACGTTAAGGCTTAAGTAGCCTAAAAGTCCAAAACAACTAATACATTTTGGCTTTATTTGTTAATATGCCTATTATTTTAAAGCCCATGACAAGAGTTTGAAAGTTAAATCAGCTTCTTTCCAAAACTTGCTTGTCGGGTAATTCAGACACCATTCCTTTTTGGGGCAAAGCACTGTATACAACCATATAGGTCAGACAAAAATGTTTAGAAAACATTGAAAGAACTAAATTCCTAAGTATCCTTTCAGTCCTAAAACACAGCCATGACATCAGAAAATGTCTAAATTGTATGGGAATAAAACCCTAACCCTGGCTTCGGGTTTTGCTAGTTAGGGTAAGGGTTCAAATATTTCTCAAAGACCATTTATTCAATATTCTACTCATTTGACTGGAAAGTTTGCTTCTCTGAATCAAAATATTAGTCTAAAAAGACAATACAAGACTGCCAAAACCAAAAGAGTGTGTCAGGAATGGTCAAATTAACTTTTGAAGGTACTCTTTCATTGGACATTTTGTGTGAAACGGAGTGCTAAATGAATGTACGTTAAGGCTTAAGTGGCCTAAAAGTCCGAAACAACTGATACATTTTGGCTTTATTTGTTAATATGCCTAATATTTCAAAGCCCATGACAAGATTTGAAAGTTAAATCAGCTTCCTTCCAAAACTTGCTTGTCGGGTAATTCAGACACCATTCCTTTTTGGGGCAAAGCACTGTATACAGCCATATAGGTCAGAAAAAAATGTATAGAAAACATTGAAAGAACTATATTCCTAAGTATCCTTTCAACCCTAAAACACAGCCATGCCATAAAAAACTGTCTAAATTGTATGGGAATAAAACCCTTACCCTAACTTCGGGTTTTGCTAGTTAGGGTAAGGGTTCAAATATTTCTCAAAGACCATTTATTCAATATTCTACTCATTTGACTGGAAAGTTTGCTTCTCTGAATCAAAATATTAGTCTAAAAAGACAATACAACACTGCCAAAACCAAAAGAGTGTGTCAGGAATGGTCAAATTAACTTTTGAAGGTACTCTTTCATTGGACATTTTGTGTGAAACGGAGTGCTAAATGAATGTACGTTAAGGCTTAAGTGGCCTAAAAGTCCGAAACAACTGATACATTTTGGCTTTATTTGTTAATATGCCTAATATTTCAAAGCCCATGACAAGATTTGAAAGTTAAATCAGCTTCTTTCCAAAACTTGCTTGTTGGGCAATTCACACACCATTCCTTTTTAGGGCAAAGCACTGTATACAGCCATATAGGTCAGAAAAAAATGTTTAGAAAACATTGAAAGAACTAAATTCCTAAGTATCCTTTCAGCCCTAAAACACAGCCATGCCATCAAAAACTGTCTAAATTGTATGGGAATAAAACCCTAACCCTAGCTTCGGGTTTTGCTAGTTAGGGTTATGGTTCAAATATTTCTCAAAGACCATTTATTCAATATTCTACTCATGTGACTGGAAAGTTTGGTTCTCTGAATCAAAATATTAGTCAAAAAAGACAATAAAAGACTGCCAAAACCAAAAGAGTGTGTCAGGAATGGTCAAATTAACTTTTGAAGGTACTCTTTCATTGGACATTTTGTGTGAAACGGAGTGCTAAATGAATGTACGTTAAGGCTTAAGTGGCTTAAAGGTCTGAAACATCTAATACATTTTGGCTTTATTTGTTCATATGCCTATTATTTCAAAGCCCATGACAAGAGTTTGAAAGTTAAATCAACTTCTTTCCAAAACTTGCTTGTCGGGTAATTCAGACACCATTCCTTTTTGGGGCAAAGCACTGTCTACAGCCATATAGGTCAGAAAAAAATGTATAGAAAACATTGAAAGAACTATATTCCTAAGTATCCTTTCAGCCCTAAAACACAGCCATGCCATCAAAAACTGTCTAAATTGTACGGGAATAAAACCCTAACCCTAGCTTCGGGTTTTGCTAGTTAGGGTTAGGGTTCAAATATTTCTCAAAGACCATTTATTCAATATTCTACTCATTTGACTGGAAAGTTTGCTTCTCTGAATCAAAATATTAGTCTAAAAAGACAATACAAGACTGCCAAAACCAAAAGAGTGTGTCAGGAATGGTCAAATTAACTTTTGAAGGTACTCTTTCATTGGACATTTTGTGTGAAACGGAGTGCTAAATGAATGTACGTTAAGGCTTGAGTAGCCTAAAAGTCCGAAACAACTGATACATTTTGGCTTTATTTGTTAATATGCCTAATATTTTAAAGCCCATGACAAGATTTGAAAGTTAAATCAGCTTCTTTCCAAAACTTGCTTGTTGGGCAATTCACACACCATTCCTTTTTAGGGCAAAGCACTGTAGACAGCCATATAGGTCAGAAAAAAATGTTTAGAAAACATTGAAAGAACTAAATTCCTAAGTATCCTTTCAGCCCTAAAACACAGCCATGCCATCAAAAACTGTCTAAATTGTATGGGAATAAAACCCTAACCCTAGCTTCGGGTTTTGCTAGTTAGGGTTATGGTTCAAATATTTCTCAAAGACCATTTATTCAATATTCTACTCATGTGACTGGAAAGTTTGGTTCTCTGAATCAAAATATTAGTCAAAAAAGACAATAAAAGACTGCCAAAACCAAAAGAGTGTGTCAGGAATGGTCAAATTAACTTTTGAAGGTACTCTTTCATTGGACATTTTGTGTGAAACGGAGTGCTAAATGAATGTACGTTAAGGCTTAAGTAGCCTAAAAGTCCAAAACAACTAATACATTTTGGCTTTATTTGTTAATATGCCTATTATTTTAAAGCCCATGACAAGAGTTTGAAAGTTAAATCAGCTTCTTTCCAAAACTTGCTTGTCGGGTAATTCAGACACCATTCCTTTTTGGGGCAAAGCACTGTATACAGCCATATAGGTCAGAAAAAAATGTTTAGAAAACATTGAAAGAACTAAATTCCTAAGTATCCTTTCAGTCCTAAAACACAGCCATGACATCAGAAAATGTCTAAATTGTATGGGAATAAAACCCTAACCCTGGCTTCGGGTTTTGCTAGTTAGGGTAAGGGTTCAAATATTTCTCAAAGACCATTTATTCAATATTCTACTCATTTGACTGGAAAGTTTGCTTCTCTGAATCAAAATATTAGTCTAAAAAGACAATACAAGACTGCCAAAACCAAAAGAGTGTGTCAGGAATGGTCAAATTAACTTTTGAAGGTACTCTTTCATTGGACATTTTGTGTGAAACGGAGTGCTAAATGAATGTACGTTAAGGCTTAAGTGGCCTAAAAGTCCGAAACAACTGATACATTTTGGCTTTATTTGTTAATATGCCTAATATTTCAAAGCCCATGACAAGATTTGAAAGTTAAATCAGCTTCCTTCCAAAACTTGCTTGTCGGGTAATTCAGACACCATTCCTTTTTGGGGCAAAGCACTGTATACAGCCATATAGGTCAGAAAAAAATGTATAGAAAACATTGAAAGAACTATATTCCTAAGTATCCTTTCAGCCCTAAAACACAGCCATGCCATAAAAAACTGTCTAAATTGTATGGGAATAAAACCCTTACCCTAACTTCGGGTTTTGCTAGTTAGGGTAAGGGTTCAAATATTTCTCAAAGACCATTTATTCAATATTCTACTCATTTGACTGGAAAGTTTGCTTCTCTGAATCAAAATATTAGTCTAAAAAGACAATACAACACTGCCAAAACCAAAAGAGTGTGTCAGGAATGGTCAAATTAACTTTTGAAGGTACTCTTTCATTGGACATTTTGTGTGAAACGGAGTGCTAAATGAATGTACGTTAAGGCTTAAGTGGCCTAAAAGTCCGAAACAACTGATACATTTTGGCTTTATTTGTTAATATGCCTAATATTTCAAAGCCCATGACAAGATTTGAAAGTTAAATCAGCTTCTTTCCAAAACTTGCTTGTTGGGCAATTCACACACCATTCCTTTTTAGGGCAAAGCACTGTATACAGCCATATAGGTCAGAAAAAAATGTTTAGAAAACATTGAAAGAACTAAATTCCTAAGTATCCTTTCAGCCCTAAAACACAGCCATGCCATCAAAAACTGTCTAAATTGTATGGGAATAAAACCCTAACCCTAGCTTCGGGTTTTGCTAGTTAGGGTTAGGGTTCAAATATTTCTCAAAGACCATTTATTCAATATTCTACTCATGTGACTGGAAAGTTTGGTTCTCTGAATCAAAATATTAGTCAAAAAAGACAATAAAAGACTGCCAAAACCAAAAGAGTGTGTCAGGAATGGTCAAATTAACTTTTGAAGGTACTCTTTCATTGGACATTTTGTGTGAAACGGAGTGCTAAATGAATGTACGTTAAGGCTTAAGTGGCTTAAAGGTCTGAAACATCTAATACATTTTGGCTTTATTTGTTCATATGCCTATTATTTCAAAGCCCATGACAAGAGTTTGAAAGTTAAATCAACTTCTTTCCAAAACTTGCTTGTCGGGTAATTCAGACACCATTCCTTTTTGGGGCAAAGCACTGTCTACAGCCATATAGGTCAGAAAAAAATGTATAGAAAACATTGAAAGAACTATATTCCTAAGTATCCTTTCAGCCCTAAAACACAGCCATGCCATCAAAAACTGTCTAAATTGTACGGGAATAAAACCCTAACCCTAGCTTCGGGTTTTGCTAGTTAGGGTTAGGGTTCAAATATTTCTCAAAGACCATTTATTCAATATTCTACTCATTTGACTGGAAAGTTTGCTTCTCTGAATCAAAATATTAGTCTAAAAAGACAATACAAGACTGCCAAAACCAAAAGAGTGTGTCAGGAATGGTCAAATTAACTTTTGAAGGTACTCTTTCATTGGACATTGTGTGAAACGGAGTGCTAAATGAATGTACGTTAAGGCTTGAGTAGCCTAAAAGTCCGAAACAACTGATACATTTTGGCTTTATTTGTTAATATGCCTAATATTTTAAAGCCCATGACAAGATTTGAAAGTTAAATCAGCTTCCTTCCAAAACTTGCTTGTTGGGCAATTCACACACCATTCCTTTTTAGGGCAAAGCACTGTAGACAGCCATATAGGTCAGAAAAAAATGTTTAGAAAACATTGAAAGAACTAAATTCCTAAGTATCCTTTCAGCCCTAAAACACAGCCATGCCATCAAAAACTGTCTAAATTGTATGGGAATAAAACCCTAACCCTAGCTTCGGGTTTTGCTAGTTAGGGTTATGGTTCAAATATTTCTCAAAGACCATTTATTCAATATTCTACTCATGTGACTGGAAAGTTTGGTTCTCTGAATCAAAATATTAGTCAAAAAAGACAATAAAAGACTGCCAAAACCAAAAGAGTGTGTCAGGAATGGTCAAATTAACTTTTGAAGGTACTCTTTCATTGGACATTTTGTGTGAAACGGAGTGCTAAATGAATGTACGTTAAGGCTTAAGTGGCTTAAAGGTCTGAAACATCTAATACATTTTGGCTTTATTTGTTCATATGCCTATTATTTCAAAGCCCATGACAAGAGTTTGAAAGTTAAATCAGCTTCTTTCCAAAACTTGCTTGTCGGGTAATTCAGACACCATTCCTTTTTGGGGCAAAGTACTGTATACAGCCATATAGGTCAGAAAAAAATGTTTAGAAAACATTGAAAGAACTAAATTCCTAAGTATCCTTTCAGCCCTAAAACACAGCCATGCCATCAAAAACTGTCTAAATTGTATGGGAATAAAACCCTAACCCTGGCTTCGGGTTTTGCTAGTTAGGGTAAGGGTTCAAATATTTCTCAAAGACCATTTATTCAATATTCTACTCATTTGACTGGAAAGTTTGCATCTCTGAATCAAAATATTAGTCTAAAAAGACAATACAAGACTGCCAAAACCAAAAGAGTGTGTCAGGAATGGTCAAATTAACTTTTGAAGGTACTCTTTCATTGGACATTTTGTGTGAAACGGAGTGCTAAATGAATGTACGTTAAGACTTAAGTGGCCTAAAAGTCCGAAACAACTGATACATTTTGGCTTTATTTGTTAATATGCCTAATATTTCAAAGCCCATGACAAGATTTGAAAGTGAAATCAGCTTCTTTCCAAAACTTGCTTGTTGGGCAATTCACACACCATTCCTTTTTAAGGCAAAGCACTGTATACAGCCATATAGGTCAGAAAAAAATGTTTAGAAAACATTGAAAGAACTAAATTCCTAAGTATCCTTTCAGCCCTAAATCACAGCCATGCCATCAAAAACTGTCTAAATTGTATGGGAATAAAACCCTAACCCTAGCTTCGGGTTTTGCTAGTTAGGGTTATGGTTCAAATATTTCTCAAAGACCATTTATTCAATATTCTACTCATTTGACTGGAAAGTTTGCTTCTCTGAATCAAAATATTAGTCTAAAAAGACAACACAAGACTGCCAAAACCAAAAGAGTGTGTCAGGAATGGTCAAATTAACTTTTGAAGGTACTCCTTCGTTGGACATTTTGTGTGAAACGGAGTGCTAAATGAATGTACGTTAAGGCTTAAGTGGCCTAAAAGTCCGAAACAACTGATACATTTTGGCTTTATTTGTTAATATGCCTAATATTTCAAAGCCCATGACAAGATTTGAAAGTTAAATCAGCTTCTTTCCAAAACTTGCTTGTTGGGCAATTCACACACCATTCCTTTTTAGGGCAAAGCACTGTATACAGCCATATAGGTCAGAAAAAAATGTTTAGAAAACATTGAAAGAACTAAATTCCTAAGTATCCTTTCAGCCCTAAAACACAGCTATGCCATCAAAAACTGTCTACATTGTTCGGGAATAAAACCCTAACCCTAGCTTCGGGTTTTGCTAGTTAGGGTTAGGGTTCAAATATTTCCTCAAAGACCATTCATTCAATATTCTACTCATTTGACTGGAAAGTTTGCTTCTCTGAATCAAAATATTAGTCTAAAAAGACAATACAACACTGCCAAAACCAAAAGAGTGTGTCAGGAATGGTCAAATTAACTTTTGAAAGGTACTCTTTCATTGGACATTTTGTGTGAAGCGGAGTGCTAAATGAATGTACGTTAAGGCTTAAGTGGCCTAAAAGTCCGAAACAACTAATACATTGTGGCTTTATTTGTTCATATGCCTATTATTTCAAAGCCCATGACAAGAGTTTGAAAGATAAATCAGCTTCTTTCCAAAACTTGCTTGTCGGGTAATTCAGACACCATTCCTTTTTGGGGCAAAGCACTGTATACAGCCATATAGGTCAGAAAAAAATGTTTAGAAAACATTGAAAGAACTAAATTCCTAAGTATCCTTTCAGCCCTAAAACACAGCCATGCCATCAAAAACTGTCTAAATTGTATGGGAATAAAACCCTAACCCTAGCTTCGGGTTTTGCTAGTTAGGGTTATGGTTCAAATATTTCTCAAAGACCATTTATTCAATATTCTACTCATGTGACTGGAAAGTTTGGTTCTCTGAATCAAAATATTAGTCAAAAAAGACAATAAAAGACTACCAAAACCAAAAGAGTGTGTCAGGAATGGTCAAATTAACTTTTGAAGGTACTCTTTCATTGGACATTTTGTGTGAAACGGAGTGCTAAATGAATGTACGTTAAGGCTTAAGTGGCTTAAAGGTCTGAAACATCTAATACATTTTGGCTTTATTTGTTCATATGCCTATTATTTCAAAGCCCATGACAAGAGTTTGAAAGTTAAATCAACTTCTTTCCAAAACTTGCTTGTCGGGTAATTCAGACACCATTCCTTTTTGGGGCAAAGCACTGTCTACAGCCATATAGGTCAGAAAAAAATGTATAGAAAACATTGAAAGAACTATATTCCTAAGTATCCTTTCAGCCCTAAAACACAGCTATGCCATCAAAAACTGTCTACATTGTACGGGAATAAAACCCTAACCCTAGCTTCGGGTTTTGCTAGTTAGGGTTAGGGTTCAAATATTTCCTCAAAGACCATTCATTCAATATTCTACTCATTTGACTGGAAATTTTGCGTCTCTGAATCAAAATATTAGTCTTAAAAGACAATACAACACTGCCAAAACCAAAAGAGTGTGTCAGGAATGGTCAAATTAACTTTTGAAAGGTACTCTTTCATTGGACATTGTGTGTGAAACGGAGTGCTAAATGAATGTACGTTAAGGCTTAAGTGGCTTAAAGGTCCGAAACAACTGATACATTTTGGCTTTATTTGTTAATATGCCTAATATTTCAAAGCCCATGACAAGATTTGAAAGTTAAATCAGCTTCTTTCCAAAACTTGCTTGTTGGGCAATTCACACACCATTCCTTTTTAGGGCAAAGCACTGTATACAGCCATATAGGTCAGAAAAAAATGTTTAGAAAACATTGAAAGAACTAAATTCCTAAGTATCCTTTCAGCCCTAAAACACAGCTATGCCATCAAAAACTGTCTACATTGTTCGGGAATAAAACCCTAACCCTAGCTTCGGGTTTTGCTAGTTAGGGTTACGGTTCAAATATTTCCTCAAAGACCATTCATTCAATATTCTACTCATTTGACTGGAAAGTTTGCTTCTCTGAATCAAAATATTAGTCTAAAAAGACAATACAACACTGCCAAAATTAAAAGAGTGTGTCAGGAATGGTCAAATTAACTTTTGAAGGTACTCTTTCATTGGACATTTTGTGTGAAACGGAGTGCTAAATGAATGTACGTTAAGGCTTAAGTGGCTTAAAGGTCTGAAACATCTAATACATTTTGGCTTTATTTGTTCATATGCCTATTATTTCAAAGCCCATGACAAGAGTTTGAAAGTTAAATCAACTTCTTTCCAAAATTTGCTTGTCGGGTAATTCAGACACCATTCCTTTTTGGGGCAAAGCACTGTCTACAGCCATATAGGTCAGAAAAAAATGTATAGAAAACATTGAAAGAACTATATTCCTAAGTATCCTTTCAGCCCTAAAACACAGCTATGCCATCAAAAACTGTCTACATTGTACGGGAATAAAACCCTAACCCTAGCTTCGGGTTTTGCTAGTTAGGGTTAGGGTTCAAATATTTCCTCAAAGACCATTCATTCAATATTCTACTCATTTGACTGGAAATTTTGCGTCTCTGAATCAAAATATTAGTCTTAAAAGACAATACAACACTGCCAAAACCAAAAGAGTGTGTCAGGAATGGTCAAATTAACTTTTGAAAGGTACTCTTTCATTGGACATTGTGTGTGAAACGGAGTGCTAAATGAATGTACGTTAAGGCTTAAGTGGCTTAAAGGTCTGAAACATCTAATACATTTTGGCTTTATTTGTTCATATGCCTAATATTTCAAAGCCCATGACAAGATTTGAAAGTTAAATCAGCTTCTTTCCAAAACTTGCTTGTTGGGCAATTCACACACCATTCCTTTTTAGGGCAAAGCACTGTATACAGCCATATAGGTCAGAAAAAAATGTTTAGAAAACATTGAAAGAACTATATTCCTAAGTATCCTTTCAGCCCTAAAACACAGCCATGCCATCATAAACTGTCTAAATTGTGTGGGAATAAAACCCTAACCCTAACTTCGGGTTTTGCTAGTTAGGGTAAGGGTTCAAATATTTCTCAAAGACCATTTATTCAATATTCTACTCATGTGACTGGAAAGTTTGGTTCTCTGAATCAAAATATTAGTCTAAAAAGACAAATACAAGACTGCCAAAACCAAAAGAGTGTGTCAGGAATGGTCAAATTAACTTTTGAAGGTACTCCTTCATTGGACATTTTGTGTGAAACGGAGTGCTAAATGAATGTACGTTAAGGCTTAAGTGCCTAAAAGTCCGAAACAACTGATACATTTTGGCTTTATTTGTTAATATGCCTAATATTTCAAAGCCCATGACAAGATTTGAAAGTTAAATCAGCTTCTTTCCAAAACTTGCTTGTTGGGCAATTCACACACCATTCCTTTTTAGGGCAAAGCACTGTATACAGCCATATAGGTCAGAAAAAAATGTTTAGAAAACATTGAAAGAACTAAATTCCTAAGAATGCTTTCAGCCCTAAAACACAGCCATGCCATCAAAAACTTTCTACATTGTACGGGAATAAAATCCTAACCCTAGCTTCGGGTTTTGCTAGTTAGGGTTAGGGTTCAAATATTTCCTCAAAGACCATTCATTCAATATTCTACTCATGTGACTGGAAAGTTTGGTTCTCTAAATCAAAATATTAGTCAAAAAGGACAATAAAAGACTGCCAAAACCAAAAGAGTGTGTCAGGAATGGTCAAATTAACTTTTGAAGGTACTCTTTCATTGGACATTTTGTGTGAAACGGAGTGCTAAATGAATGTACGTTAAGGCTTAAGTGGTCTAAAAGTCCGAAACAACTGATACATTTTGGCTTTATTTGTTAATATGCCTAATATTTCAAAGCCCATGACAAGATTTGAAAGTGAAATCAGCTTCTTTCCAAAACTTGCTTGTTGGGCAATTCACACACCATTCCTTTTTAGGGCAAAGCACTGTATACAGCCATATAGGTCAGAAAAAAATGTTTAGAAAACATTGAAAGAACTAAATTCCTAAGTATCCTTTCAGCCCTAAAACACAGCCATGCCATCAAAAACTGTATGGGAATAAAACCCTAACCCTAGCTTCGGGTTTTGCTAGTTAGGGTTATGGTTCAAATATTTCTCAAAGACCATTTATTCAATATTCTACTCATGTGACTGGAAAGTTTGGTTCTCGAAATCAAAATATTAGTCAAAAAAGACAATAAAAGACTGCCAAAACCAAAAGTGTGTGTCAGGAATGGTCAAATTAACTTTTGAAGGTACTCTTTCATTGGACATTTTGTGTGAAACGGAGTGCTAAATGAATGTACGTTAAGGCTTAAGTGGCTTAAAGGTCTGAAACATCTAATACATTGTGGCTTTATTTGTTCATATGCCTATTATTTCAAAGCCCATGACAAGAGTTTGAAAGTTAAATCAGCTTCTTTCCAAAACTTGCTTGTCGGGTAATTCAGACACCATTCCTTTTTGGGGCAAAGCACTGTATACAGCCATATAGGTCAGAAAAAAATGTTTAGAAAACATTGAAAGAACTAAATTCCTAAGTATCCTTTCAGCCCTAAAACACAGCCATGCCATCAAAAACTGTCTAAATTGTATGGGAATAAAACCCTAACCCTGGCTTCGGGTTTTGCTAGTTAGGGTAAGGGTTCAAATATTTCTCAAAGACCATTTATTCAATATTCTACTCATTTGACTGGAAAGTTTGCTTCTCTGAATCAAAATATTAGTCAAAAAAGACAATACAAGACTGCCAAAACCAAAAGAGTGTGTCAGGAATGGTCAAATTAACTTTTGAAGGTACTCTTTCATTGGACATTTAGTGTGAAACGGAGTGCTAAATGAATGTACGTTAAGGCTTAAGTGGCCTAAAAGTCCGAAACAACTGATACATTTTGGCTTTATTTGTTAATATGCCTAATATTTCAAAGCCCATGACAAGATTTGAAAGTTAAATCAGCTTCTTTCCAAAACTTGCTTGTTGGGCAATTCACACACCATTCCTTTTTAGGGCAAAGCACTGTATACAGCCATATAGGTCAGAAAAAAATGTTTAGAAAACATTGAAAGAACTAAATTCCTAAGTATCCTTTCAGCCCTAAAACACAGCCATGCCATCAAAAACTGTCTAAATTGTATGGGAATAAAACCCTAACCCTAGCTTCGGGTTTTGCTAGTTAGGGTTATGGTTCAAATATTTCTCAAAGACCATTTATTCAATATTCTACTCATGTGACTGGAAAGTTTGGTTCTCTGAATCAAAATATTAGTCAAGAAAGACAATAAAAGACTGCCAAAACCAAAAGAGTGTGTCAGGAATGGTCAAATTAACTTTTGAAGGTACTCTTTCATTGGACATTTTGTGTGAAACGGAGTGCTAAATGAATGTACGTTAAGGCTTAAGTGGCTTAAAGGTCTGAAACATCTAATACATTTTGGCTTTATTTGTTCATATGCCTATTATTTCAAAGCCCATGACAAGAGTTTGAAAGTTAAATCAACTTCTTTCCAAAACTTGCTTGTCGGGTAATTCAGACACCATTCCTTTTTGGGGCAAAGCACTGTCTACAGCCATATAGGTCAGAAAAAAATGTATAGAAAACATTGAAAGAACTATATTCCTAAGTATCCTTTCAGCCCTAAAACACAGCCATGCCATCAAAAACTGTCTAAATTGTACGGGAATAAAACCCTAACCCTAGCTTCGGGTTTTGCTAGTTAGGGTTAGGGTTCAAATATTTCCTCAAAGACCATTCATTCAATATTCTACTCATTTGACTGGAAAGTTTGCTTCTCTGAATCAAAATATTAGTCAAAAAAGACAATACAAGACTGCCAAAACCAAAAGAGTGTGTCAGGAATGGTCAAATTAACTTTTGAAGGTACTCTTTCATTGGACATTTAGTGTGAAACGGAGTGCTAAATGAATGTACGTTAAGGCTTAAGTGGCCTAAAAGTCCGAAACAACTGATACATTTTGGCTTTATTTGTTAATATGCCTAATATTTCAAAGCCCATGACAAGATTTGAAAGTTAAATCAGCTTCTTTCCAAAACTTGCTTGTTGGGCAATTCACACACCATTCCTTTTTAGGGCAAAGCACTGTATACAGCCATATAGGTCAGAAAAAAATGTTTAGAAAACATTGAAAGAACTAAATTCCTAAGTATCCTTTCAGCCCTAAAACACAGCCATGCCATCAAAAACTGTCTAAATTGTATGGGAATAAAACCCTAACCCTAGCTTCGGGTTTTGCTAGTTAGGGTTAGGGTTCAAATATTTCTCAAAGACCATTTATTCAATATTCTACTCATGTGACTGGAAAGTTTGGTTCTCTGAATCAAAATATTAGTCAAGAAAGACAATAAAAGACTGCCAAAACCAAAAGAGTGTGTCAGGAATGGTCAAATTAACTTTTGAAGGTACTCTTTCATTGGACATTTTGTGTGAAACGGAGTGCTAAATGAATGTACGTTAAGGCTTAAGTGGCTTAAAGGTCTGAAACATCTAATACATTTTGGCTTTATTTGTTCATATGCCTATTATTTCAAAGCCCATGACAAGAGTTTGAAAGTTAAATCAACTTCTTTCCAAAACTTGCTTGTCGGGTAATTCAGACACCATTCCTTTTTGGGGCAAAGCACTGTCTACAGCCATATAGGTCAGAAAAAAATGTATAGAAAACATTGAAAGAACTATATTCCTAAGTATCCTTTCAGCCCTAAAACACAGCCATGCCATCAAAAACTGTCTAAATTGTACGGGAATAAAACCCTAACCCTAGCTTCGGGTTTTGCTAGTTAGGGTTAGGGTTCAAATATTTCCTCAAAGACCATTCATTCAATATTCTACTCATTTGACTGGAAATTTTGCGTCTCTGAATCAAAATATTAGTCTTAAAAGACAATACAACACTGCCAAAACCAAAAGAGTGTGTCAGGAATGGTCAAATTAACTTTTGAAAGGTACTCTTTCATTGGACATTGTGTGTGAAACGGAGTGCTAAATGAATGTACGTTAATGCTTAAGTGGCTTAAAGGTCTGAAACATCTAATACATTTTGGCTTTATTTGTTCATATGCCTATTATTTCAAAGCCCATGACAAGAGTTTGAAAGTTAAATCAACTTCTTTCCAAAACTTGCTTGTCGGGTAATTCAGACACCATTCCTTTTTGGGGCAAAGCACGGTATACAGCCATATAGGTCAGAAAAAAATGTTTAGAAAACATTGAAAGAACTAAATTCCTAAGTATCCTTTCAGCCCTAAAACACAGCCATGCCATCAAAGACTGTCTAAATTTTATGTGAATAAAACCCTAACCCTAACTTCGGGTGTTGCTAGTTAGTGTTAGCGTTCAAATATTTCTCAAAGACCATTTATTCAATATTCTACTCATTTGACTGGAAAGTTTGCTTCTCTGAATCAAAATATTTGTCTAAAAAGACAATACAACACTGCCAAAACCAAAAGAGTGTGTCAGGAATGGTCAAATTAACTTTTGAAAGGTACTCTTTCATTGGACATTTTTTGTGAAACGGAGAGCTAAATGAATGTACGTTAAGGCTTAAGTGGCTTAAAGGTCTGAAACATCTAATACATTTTGGCTTTATTTGTTCATATGCTTATTATTTCAAAGCCCATGACAAGAGTTGGAAAGTTAAATCAGCTTCTTTTCAAAACTTGCTTGTTGGGTAATTCAGACACCATTCCTTTTTGGGGCAAAGCACTGTATACAACCATATAGGTCAGACAAAAATGTTTAGAAAACATTGAAAGAACTAAATTCCTAAGTATCCTTTCAGCCCTAAAACACAGCCATGCCATCAAAAACTGTCTACATTGTTAGGGAATAAAACCCTAACCCTAGCTTCGGGTTTTGCTAGTTAGGGTTACGGTTCAAATATTTTCTCAAAGACCATTCATTCAATATTCTACTCATTTGACTGGAAATTTTGCGTCTCTGAATCAAAATATTAGTTTTAAAAGACAATACAACACTGCCAAAACCAAAAGAGTGTGTCAGGAATGGTCAAATTAATTTTTGAAAGTTACTCTTTCATTGGACATTTTGTGTCAAACGGAGTGCTAAATGAATGTACGTTAAGGCTTAAGTCGCCTAAAAGTCCAAAACAACTCATACATTTTGGCTTTATTTGTTAATATGCCTAATATTTCAAAGCCCATGACAAGATTTGAAAGTTAAATCAGCTTCTTTCCAAAACTTGCTTTTTGGGCAATTCACACACCATTCCTTTTTAGGGCAAAGCACCGTATACAGCCATATAGGTCAGAAAAAAATGTTTAGAAAACATTGAAAGAACTAAATTCCTAAGTATGCTTTCAGCCCTAAAACACAGCCATGCCATCAAAAACTTTCTACATTGTACGGGAATAAACCCTAACCCGTAGCTTCGGGTTTTGCTAGTTAGGGTTATGGTTCAAATATTTCCTCAAAGACCATTCATTCAATATTCTACTCATTTGACTGGAAAGTTTGCTTCTCTGAATCAAAATATTAGTCTAAAAAGACAATACAACACTGCCAAAACCAAAAGAGTGTGTCAGGAATGGTCAAATTAACTTTTGAAAGGTACTCTTTCATTGGACATTTTGTGTGAAACGGAGTGCTAAATCAATGTACGTTAAGGCTTAAGTGGCTTAAAGGTCTGAAACATCTAATACATTTTGGCTTTATTTGTTCATATGCCTAATATTTCAAAGCCCATGACAAGATTTGAAAGTTAAATCAGCTTCTTTCCAAAACTTGCTTGTTGGGCAATTCACACACCATTCCTTTTTGGGGCAAAGCACGGTATACAGCCATATAGGTCGGAAAAAAATGTTTAGAAAACATTGAAAGAACTAAATTCCTAAGTATCCTTTCAGCCCTAAAACACAGCCATGCCATCAAAGACTGTCTAAATTTTATGTGAATAAAACCCTAACCCTAGCTTCGGGTGTTGCTAGTTAGTGTTAGCGTTCAAATATTTCTCAAAGACCATTTATTCAATATTCTACTCATTTGACTGGAAAGTTTGCTTCTCTGAATCAAAATATTTGTCTAAAAAGACAATACAACACTGCCAAAACCAAAAGAGTGTGTCAGGAATGGTCAAATTAACTTTTGAAAGGTACTCTTTCATTGGACATTTTTTGTGAAACGGAGTGCTAAATCAATGTACGTTAAGGCTTAAGTGGCTTAAAGGTCTGAAACATCTAATATATTTTGGCTTTATTTGTTCATATGCTTATTATTTCAAAGCCCATGACAAGAGTTGGAAAGTTAAATCAGCTTCTTTCCAAAACTTGCTTGTTGGGTAATTCAGACACCATTCCTTTTTGGGGCAAAGCTCTGTATACAACCATATAGGTCAGACAAAAATGTTTAGAAAACATTGAAAGAACTAAATTCCTAAGTATCCTTTCAGCCCTAAAACACAGCCATGCCATCAAAAACTGTCTAAATTGTACGGGAATAAAACCCTAACCCTAGCTTCGGGTTTTGCTAGTTAGGGTTAGGGTTCAAATATTTCCTCAAAGACCATTCATTCAATATTCTACTCATTTGACTGGAAATTTTGCGTCTCTGAATCAAAATATTAGTCTTAAAAGACAATACAAGACTGCCAAAACCAAAAGAGTGTGTCAGGAATGGTCAAATTAACTTTTGAAAGGTACTCTTTCATTGGACATTGTGTGTGAAACGGAGTGCTAAATGAATGTACGTTAATGCTTAAGTGGCTTAAAGGTCTGAAACATCTAATACATTTTGGCTTTATTTGTTCATATGCCTATTATTTCAAAGCCTATGACAAGAGTTTGAAAGTTAAATCAACTTCTTTCCAAAACTTGCTTGTCGGGTAATTCAGACACCATTCCTTTTTGGGGCAAAGCACGGTATACAGCCATATAGGTCAGAAAAAAATGTTTAGAAAACATTGAAAGAACTAAATTCCTAAGTATCCTTTCAGCCCTAAAACACAGCCATGCCATCAAACACTGTCTAAATTTTATGTGAATAAAACCCTAACCCTAGCTTCGGGTGTTGCTAGTTAGTGTTAGCGTTCAAATATTTCTCAAAGACCATTTATTCAATATTCTACTCATTTGACTGGAAAGTTTGCTTCTCTGAATCAAAATATTTGTCTAAAAAGACAATACAACACTGCCAAAACCAAAAGAGTGTGTCAGGAATGGTCAAATTAACTTTTGAAAGGTACTCTTTCATTGGACATTTTTTGTGAAACGGAGTGCTAAATGAATGTACGTTAAGGCTTAAGTGGCTTAAAGGTCTGAAACATCTAATATATTTTGGCTTTATTTGTTCATATGCTTATTATTTCAAAGCCCATGACAAGAGTTGGAAAGTTAAATCAGCTTCTTTCCAAAACTTGCTTGTTGGGTAATTCAGACACCATTCCTTTTTAGGGCAAAGCACCGTATACAGCCATATAGGTCAGAAAAAAATGTTTAGAAAACATTGAAAGAACTAAATTCCTAAGTATTCTTTCAGCCCTAAAACACAGCCATGCCATCAAAAACTTTCTACATTGTACGGGAATAAAACCCTAACCCTAGCTTCGGGTTTTGCTAGTTAGGGTAAGGGTTCAAATATTTCTCAAAGACCATTTATTCAATATTCTACTCATGTGACTGGAAAGTTTGCTTCTCTGAATCAAAATATTAGTCAAAAAAGACAATAAAAGACTGCCAAAACCAAAAGAGTGTGTCAGGAATGGTCAAATTAACTTTTGAAGGTACTCTTTCATTGGACATTTTGTGTGAAACGGAGTGCTAAATGAATGTACGTTAAGGCTTAAGTGGCTTAAAGGTCTGAAACATCTAATACATTGTGGCTTTATTTGTTCATATGCCTATTATTTCAAAGCCCATGACAAGAGTTTGAAAGTTAAATCAGCTTCTTTCCAAAACTTGCTTGTCGGGTAATTCAGACACCATTCCTTTTTGGGGCAAAGCACTGTATACAGCCATATAGGTCAGAAAAAAATGTTTAGAAAACATTGAAAGAACTAAATTCCTAAGTATCCTTTCAGCCCTAAAACACAGCCATGCCATCAAAAACTGTCTAAATTGTATGGGAATAAAACCCTAACCCTGGCTTCGGGTTTTGCTAGTTAGGGTAAGGGTTCAAATATTTCTCAAAGACCATTTATTCAATATTCTACTCATTTGACTGGAAAGTTTGCTTCTCTGAATCAAAATATTAGTCTAAAAAGACAATACAAGACTGCCAAAACCAAAAGAGTGTGTCAGGAATGGTCAAATTAACTTTTGAAGGTACTCTTTCATTGGACATTTAGTGTGAAACGGAGTGCTAAATGAATGTACAGATGCAGCCATTCAAAATGCGCGGGCGATACCGCATTATTTTCCGGTACGCTGTACGCAGTCTACCGCAAGCTACCGGTAAATACCGCGAGTTACCGGTAAATACCGCTAGCAAAATAATAGTATCCGGAATTTCCGCAAGGTGGAGCTAATAAAGCTCAACCTCTCATGTTTGAGCTGTAGCCATCAAAGTCTTTAACGAAGATATTAATAATAGTATTAATAATAAATGACCTTGGACAAGCTGTAAACTCAAAGTATTGCCCTGGTCCACATTCTTTTTTTCATTGACCGTCTTTGTAAAAGTAACGCCACAGCATTTCGCAATCACGCATTTTTTTCCAATCATGCAAAGTACAGTGATTCACCATGCCTTTCACATGCTCATAAAAGAGATTGATTTAGGGACATAAACATATTACCGTATGCAAACTGTACTGTATACAGTATGTATATGTATATTTAATGTCTTAACTGTGCCCGTTTAAGTATTGAATATTCATATCTAATTTTACCACTGAAGGGAAATCTTAGTAGCTGAGCATAAAAACAATAGGAGCATACTGCAACGCGTGTGAAGGCCATAAACGATATTAATTTTGGAACATAAACATACAGTATATGGCTGGTCTCGGTACTTTAAAGAAAACATACACGAAACATGGTTTCATTATGACCAGAATCTTGAGATATTTTTAACTTGATTTACAGTATTTGAGAGGTATGTCTTAACACCGATACTACAGTGCTTAAGTACTACTCACGTATATGTTTCTAGGTTTATATTATGCATTTCATACGGTCAAATTACTTTTGAGCAACTAATAAGAAGCGCGAAACGGTATGCGTTTTACTTTCGTTTCGTGCTGGGACACGTGGATTGATTAGAGATATCAAGTACATACAAGTCATTTTTTAAATGTTGTAGTTCGTCTTGAAAAAATGTTACGAGTACATCATCTATCAACAATTACACAGGTTCTGTTTCCATATTGCGGATTTTGGTTACGTAATATTATTTTCTAGATTTCACGTTGTGAATATATGATTTGGGCAAACAGAGCCGCAAAGAAGTACATTATGGGTTGTTGTTTTTTTTTGCAGTTTTATCTAGAACAAGCGATGCTTAAACCTTTGTCTGATTCTTGTGAAACTATCCACACGACAGTTACAGTACCTAGGAGTTGACTTCAGTGATGTCACTGATGGGATGTTTCTAAAAATCCATCCTCTGTAAAACGTCTTCTCTAGTTGTCCTGCATATGTATTCGCTAATGAAGCTGTGTGTTCTGAGCCTGGATCTCTACATTTCTGTATGAACCACCTTAGAGGGCTAAAGACAGCTTGTGTTTAAATTGAGTGTAAGGCAATTTATGCTTCTAAAGTCATGGTCAGCATTTTTGTACTGTGCTGTAAACTTGTTCTGTGCCTAGTCACATTATTTTATAGCGTTTTCATAGCGTTATCAAATCTGGTGGCGCTGTGTTAGTTTCCTGACTCCCATGTCACATGGTCTGTGATTGTAACCTGTAATACCGGTTTAATTCGTCACAGCCAGCACTCCGGTTGTAAAGTAGAAGCAGGCGAGATTTCCAGCGAAAAACACCTCCCCCTTCTTCAGGTGTGAGGGTCTTCTGCTCAGAATGAAACGCTAAAATGTAATGTAGGCTCTGAATGGGTTCTGACTTGCTTTAACAAAATATGTTTACAAATCCTTTCACCTGGCATTTTCGTAGTTAGAAATTATGGAACGCTCTGTTAAAAGCAAGGGAGTTTTTATGTCCGTTGCAGTTCTTTTGCAACATGAATATAATTATATCGTTATTAATTTCTTGAGATACGCGATTCCATATTATATTCCCTTTTAATCAAATTCTAAAAGTATGCTTGTTGACTCCGGTATCGCGTTAGTTAAAGACTTCGATGCTTAAAATGTTTAGGAGAAATGGAATACTGGTGTGTATGTTTTCTTTAAAGTACCGAGACCAGCCATATACTGTATGTTTAAGTTCCAAAATTAATATCGTTTATGGACTTCAAGCGCGTTGCAGTATGCTCCTATTCTTTTTATGCTCAGGCACTAAGTAAAAGGAGATGCTTCATATTGCTTGACTAATTTTAAAAACTAAGTTAGAAATGCAGACGCTCCCTCGGTGCGCTGCTCTGGTGCGCCGGCTCTTACACAGTGCCTGTCTGCCGTAAGCGTTACAATATACATACCCAACACTGCTTGTACCCATCTGTCATGCAAATAAAACACCTTGAATTGAATTGAATTGAGGGGAGAGGGGGGAATACTAAAGGCAATACTGGCTCAATACCCTCGATGGGCTTTGACGTGCTAATGCGTTGGTTTAACAGTCCGGGTGTGGCAGGCTTCCAATGTCAACTCGACTCGATTGGAAGACAATGAACGTATTTTGTGATATTTAGAAATATAAATTTGTTTGGTGCGAGTGAGGTTTTATTTAATCTCTGACCAAGGGAAACGTTTCATTTTTTCAAAGAAATGTTTGTTAAAAAATAAAGTCATAGTTCTATGGGATTCAATCACAGACCATGTGACAAGGGAGTCAGGAAACTACTCTAACACACAGCGCCACCGGATTTAATAACGCAATAAAAACGCTATAAAATAATGTGACTAGGCACAGAAAAAGTTTACAGCACAGTACAATAATAAATGCTGACCATGACTTTAGAAGCATAAATTACCTTACACTCAATTTAAACACAAGCTGTCTTTCTGTATGAACCTCTAAGCTGGTTCATACAGAAAATGTAGAAATGCATTAGCCTGATTATGATTAAAAAACACATAATTAAACACGCGTTTGCGATTTAAATCAGAACACGATTTAAATCAATATAAATGTTTATATTGTAACGCATACTGTCCAGCCTCCATTTCTCTATAAAAATTTACTCTGTTGCACACACACACACAATAGAAGGAGGAACCGCTGTCAGAAGGGAAGATATGTTCAAAATATCGCAAATATCGTTCATGTTGCGATATTTTGAAATATAAAAGTCAATTTATTGTCCATAATATCGCTATTCTATTTTTTCGAAGAAATGTTTGTTAAAAGAAAAGTCCGGCACCAGCTGGATTCGATCACACAACCTCCCAGTTGCTAGTCACGCACCTAGACCAGTCGGCTAGAAGACAGCTCGCATGAACAGGCAGGCGAAAAAGCCCTACACAGCCCTGTCGCAGCACACGAATACCGTTATTAAATTCTTTAGATACGCGATTCCATATTATATTCCCTTTTAATCAAATTCTAAAAGTATGCTTGTTGACTCCGGTATCATGTTAGTTAAAGACTTCAAAGCTTAAAATGTTTAGGGAGAAATGGAATACTGGTGTGTATTTTTTTCTTTAAAGTACCAAGACCAGCTACAGTATATACTGTATGTTTATGTTCCAAAATTAATATCGTTTATGGCCTTCACACGCGTTACAGTATGCTCCTATTCTTTTTATGCTCAGCTACTAAGATTTCCCTTCAGTGGTAAAATTCAATATCTACAACGGGCACAGCAAAGACGTTTTTACTGTAAGTCTTTCTACGACAGACCAACGGACCACGAGTGCCCCTGTCGGTCAACCAATCACGTACTGCGGTGCCACGCGTCATCTTGCGTCATACTGAGCGACGTCACCTGCGGTACGTGTCTGTGACGCGCACTTTGAATGGCTGCATCTGTATGCCTATTATTTCAAAGCCCATGACAAGAGTTTGAAAGTTAAATCAGCTTCTTTCCAAAACTTGCTTGTCGGATAATTCAGACACCATTCCTTTTTGGGGCAAAGCACTGTATACAGCCATATAGGTCAGAAAAAAATGTTTAGAAAACATTGAAAGAACTAAATTCCTAAGTATCCTTTCAGCCCTAAAGCACAGCCATGCCATCAAAAACTGTCTACATTGTACGGGAATAAAACCCTAACCCTAGCTTTGGGTTTTGCTAGTTAGGGTTAGGGTTCAAATATTTCCTCATAGACCATTTATTCAATATTCTACTCATTTGACAGGAAATTTTGCGTCTCTGAATCAAAATATTAGTCTAAAAAGACAATACAACACTGCCAAAACCAAAAGAGTGTGTCAGGAATGGTCAAATTAACTTTTGAAAGGTACTCTTTCATTGGACATTTTGTGTGAAACGGAGTGCTAAATGAATGTACGTTAAGGCTTAAGTGGCCTAAAAGTCCGAAACAACTGATACATTTTGGCTTTATTTGTTAATATGCCTATTATTTCAAAGCCCATGACAAGAGTTTGAAAGTTAAATCCGCTTCTTTCCAAAACTTGCTTGTCGGGTAATTCACACACCATTCCTTTTTGGGGCAAAGCACTGTATACAGCCATATAGATCAGAAAAAAATGTTTCGAAAACATTGAAAGAACTATATTCCTAAGTATCCTTTCAGCCCTAAAGCACAGCCATGCCATCAAAAACTGTCTACATTGTATGGGAATAAAACCCTAACCCTAGCTTCGAGTTTTGCTAGTTAGGGTTAGGGTTCAAATATTTCCTCAAAGACCATTTATTCCATGTTCTACTCATTTGACTGGAAATTTTGCGTCTCTGAATCAAAATATTAGTCTAAAAAGACAATACAACACTGCAAAAACCAAAAGAGTGTGTCAGGAATGGTCAAATTAACTTTTGAAAGGTACTCTTTCATTGGACATTTTGTGTGAAACGGAGTGCTAAATGAATGTACGTTAAGGCTTAAGTGGCCTAAAAGTCCGAACCAACAGATACATTTTGGCGTTGTTTGTTAATATGCCTATTATTTCAAAGCCTATGACAAGATTTGAACGTTAAATCAGCTTCTTTCCAAAACTTGCTTGTTGGGCAATTCAGACACCATTCCTTTTTAGGGCAAAGCACTGCATACAGCCATATAGGTCAGAAAAAAATGTTTAGAAAACATTGAGAGAACTAAATTCCTAAGTATCCTTTCAGCCCTAAAACACAGCCATGCCATCAAAAACTGTCTACATTGTACGGGAATAAAACCCTAACCCTACCTTCGGGTTTTGCTAGTTAGGATTAGGGTTCAAATATTTCCTCATAGACCATTTATTCAATATTCTACCCATTTGACTGGAAATTTTGCGTCTCTGAATCAAAATATCAGTCTAAAAAGACAATACAACACTGCCAAAACCAAAAGAGTGTGTCAGGAATGGTCAAATTAACTTTTGAAAGGTACTCTTTCATTGGACATTTTGTGTGAAACGGAGTGCTAAATGAATGTACGTTAAGGCTTAAGTGGTCTAAAAGTCCGAAACAACTGATACATTTTGGCTTTATTTGTTCATATGCCTATTATTTCAAAGCCCATGACAAGAGTTTGAAAGTTAAATCCGCTTCTTTCCAAAACTTGCTTGTCGGGTAATTCAGACACCATTCCTTTTTGAGGCAAAGAACTGTATACAGCCATATAGGTCAGAAAAAAATGTTTAAAAAACATTGAAAGAACTAATTCCTAAGTATCCTTTCAGCCCTAAAACACAGCCATGCCATCAAAAACTGTCTACATTGTACAGGAATAAAACCCTAACCCTAGCTTCGGGTTTTGCTAATTAAGGTTAGGGTTCAAATATTTCCTCATAGACCATTTATTCAATATTCTACTCATTTGACTGGAAATTTTGCGTCTCTGAATCAAAATATTAATCTAAAAAGACAATACAAAACTGCCAAAACCAAAAGAGTGTGTCAGGAATGGTCAAATTAACTTTTGAAAGGTACTCTTTCATTGGACATTTTGTTAAAACGGAGTGCTAAATGAATGTACGTTAAGGCTTAAGTGGCCTAAAAGTCCGAACCAACACATACATTTTGGCGTTGTTTGTTAATATGCCTATTATTTCAAAGCCCATGACAAGATTTGAACGTTAAATCAGCTTCTTTCCAAAACTTGCTTGTCGGGTAATTCACACACCATTCCTTTTTGGGGCAAAGCACTGTATACAGCCATATAGATCAGAAAAAAATGTTTCGAAAACATTGAAAGAACTATATTCCTAAGTATCCTTTCAGCCCTAAAGCACAGCCATGCCATCAAAAACTGTGTACATTGTACGGGAATAAAACCCTAACCCTAGCTTCGGGTTTTGCTAGTTAGGGTTAGGGTTCAAATATTTCCTCAAAGACCATTTATTCCATGTTCTACTCATTTGACTGGAAATTTTGCGTCTCTGAATCAAAATATTAGTCTAAAAAGACAATACAACACTGCAAAAACCAAAAGAGTGTGTCAGGAATGGTCAAATTAACTTTTGAAAGGTACTCTTTCATTGGACATTTTGTGTGAAACGGAGTGCTAAATGAATGTACGTTAAGGCTTAAGTGGCCTAAAAGTCCGAACCAACAGATACATTTTGGCGTTGTTTGTTAATATGCCTATTATTTCAAAGCCCATGACAAGATTTGAACGTTAAATCAGCTTCTTTCCAAAACTTGCTTGTTGGGCAATTCAGACACCATTCCTTTTTAGGGCAAAGCACTGTATACAGCCATATAGGTCAGAAAAAAATGTTTAGAAAACATTGAAAGAACTAAATTCCTAAGTATCCTTTCAGCCCTAAAACACAGCCATGCCATCAAAAACTGTCTACATTGTACAGGAATAAAACCCTAACCCTAGCTTCGGGTTTTGCTAGTTAGGGTTAGGGTTCAAATATTTCCTCATAGACCATTTATTCAATATTCTACCCATTTGACTGGAAATTTTGCATCTCTGAATCAAAATATTAGTCTAAAAAGACAATACAACACTGCCAAAACCAAAAGAGTGTGTCAGGAATGGTCAAATTAACTTTTGAAAGGTACTCTTTCATTGGACATTTTGTGTGAAACGGAGTGCTAAATAAATGTACGTTAAGGCTTAAGTGGCCTAAAAAACCGAAACAACTGATACATTTTGAATTTATTTGTTAATATGCCTATTATTTCAAAGCCCATGACAAGATTTGAAAGTTAAATCAGCTTCTTTCCAAAACTTGCTTGTCGGGTAATTCAGACACCATTCCTTTTTGGGGCAAAGCACTGTATACAGCCATATAGGTCAGAAAAAAATGTTTAGAAAACATTGAAAGAACTAAATTCCTAAGTATCCTTTCAGCCCTAAAACACAGCCATGCCATCAAAAACTGTCTACATTGTACGGGAATAATACCCTAACCCTAGCTTCGGATTTTGCTAGTTAGGGATAGGGTTCAAATATTTCCTCAAAGACCATTCATTCAATATTCTACTCATTTGACTGGAAATTTTGCGTCTCTGAATCAAAATATTAGTCTAAAAAGACAATACAACACTGCCAAAACCAAAAGAGTTTGTCAGGAATGGTCAAATTATCTTTTGAAAGGTACTCTTTCATTGGACATTTTGTGTGAAACGGAGTGCTAAATGAATGTACGTTAAGGCTTAAGTGGCCTAAAAGTCCGAAACAACTGATACATTTTGGCTTTATTTGTTAATATGCCTATTATTTCAAAGCCCATGACAAGATTTGAAAGTTAAATCAGCTTCTTTCCAAAACTTGCTTGTCGGGTAATTCAGACACCATTCCTTTTTGAGGCAAAGAACTGTATACAGCCATATAGGTCAGAAAAAAATGTTTAAAAAACATTGAAAGAACTAAATTCCTAAGTATCCTTTCAGCCCTAAAACACAGCCATGCCATCAAAAACTGTCTACATTGTACAGGAATAAAACCCTAACCCTAGCTTCGGGTTTTGCTAATTAAGGTTAGGGTTCAAATATATCCTCATAGACCATTTATTCAATATTCTACTCATTTGACTGGAAATTTTGCGTCTCTGAATCAAAATATTAATCTAAAAAGACAATACAAAACTGCCAAAACCAAAAGAGTGTGTCAGGAATGGTCAAATTAACTTTTGAAAGGTACTCTTTCATTGGACATTTTGTGTGAAACGGAGTGCTAAATGAATGTACGTTAAGGCTTAAGTGGCCTAAAAAACCGAAACAACTGATACATTTTGGCTTTATTTGTTAATATGCCTATTATTTCAAAGCCCATGACAAGATTTGAAAGTTAAATCAGCTTCTTTCCAAAACTTGCTTGTCGGGTAATTCAGACACCATTCCTTTTTGAGGCAAAGAACTGTATACAGCCATATAGGTCAGAAAAAAATGTTTAGAAAACATTGAAAGAACTAAATTCCTAAGTATCCTTTCAGCCCTAAAACACAGCCATGCCATCAAAAACTGTCTACATTGTACAGGAATAAAACCCTAACCCTAGCTTCGGGTTTTGCTAATTAAGGTTAGGGTTCAAATATTTCCTCATAGACCATTTATTCAATATTCTACCCATTTGACTGGAAATTTTGCGTCTCTGAATCAAAATATCAGTCTAAAAAGACAATACAACACTGCCAAAACCAAAAGAGTGTGTCAGGAATGGTCAAATTAACTTTTGAAAGGTACTCTTTCATTGGACATTTTGTGTGAAACGGAGTGCTAAATGAATGTACGTTAAGGCTTAAGTGGCCTAAAAGTCCGAAACAACTGATACATTTTGGCTTTATTTGTTCATATGCCTATTATTTCAAAGCCCATGACAAGATTTGAAAGTTAAATCAGCTTCTTTCCAAAACTTGCTTGTCGGGTAATTCAGACACCATTCCTTTTTGAGGCAAAGAACTGTATACAGCCATATAGGTCAGAAAAAAATGTTTAGAAAACATTGAAAGAACTAAATTCCTAAGTATCCTTTCAGCCCTAAAACACAGCCATGCCATCAAAAACTGTCTACATTGTATGGGAATAAAACCCTAACCCTAGCTTCGGGTTTTGCTAGTTAGGGTTAGGGTTCAAATATTTCCTCAAAGACCATTTATTCAATATTCTACTCATTTGACTGGAAATTTTGCGTCTCTGAATCAAAATATTAGTCTAAAAAGACAATACAACACTGCCAAAACCAAAAGAGTGTGTCAGGAATGGTCAAATTAACTTTTGAAAGGTACTCTTTCATTGGACATTTTGTGTGAAACGGAGTGCTAAATGAATGTACGTTAAGGCTTAAGTGGCCTAAAAGTCCGAAACAACTGATACATTTTGGCTTTATTTGTTAATATGCCTATTATTTCAAAGCCCATGACAAGATTTGAAAGTTAAATCAGCTTCTTTCCAAAACTTGCTTGTCGGGTAATTCAGACACCATTCCTTTTTGAGACAAAGAACTGTATACAGCCATATAGGTCAGAAAAAAATGTTTAAAAAACATTGAAAGAACTAAATTCCTAAGTATCCTTTCAGCCCTAAAACACAGCCATGCCATCAAAAACTGTCTACATTGTACAGGAATAAAACCCTAACCCTAGCTTCGGGTTTTGCTAATTAAGGTTAGGGTTCAAATATTTCCTCATAGACCATTTATTCAATATTCTACTCATTTGACTGGAAATTTTGCGTCTCTGAATCAAAATATTAATCTAAAAAGACAATACAAAACTGCCAAAACCAAAAGAGTGTGTCAGGAATGGTCAAATTAACTTTTGAAAGGTACTCTTTCATTGGACATTTTGTTAAAACGGAGTGCTAAATGAATGTACGTTAAGGCTTAAGTGGCCTAAAAGTCCGAACCAACACATACATTTTGGCGTTGTTTGTTAATATGCCTATTATTTCAAAGCCCATGACAAGATTTGAACGTTAAATCAGCTTCTTTCCAAAACTTGCTTGTTGGGCAATTCAGACACCATTCCTTTTTAGGGCAAAGCACTGTATACAGCCATATAGGTCAGAAAAAAATGTTTAGAAAACATTGAGAGAACTAAATTCCTAAGTATCCTTTCAGCCCTAAAACACAGCCATGCCATCAAAAACTGTCTACATTGTACGGGAATAAAACCCTAACCCTACCTTCGGGTTTTGCTAGTTAGGATTAGGGTTCAAATATTTCCTCATAGAACATTTATTCAATATTCTACCCATTTGACTGGAAATTTTGCGTCTCTGAATCAAAATATCAGTCTAAAAAGACAATACAACACTGCCAAAACCAAAAGAGTGTGTCAGGAATGGTCAAATTAACTTTTGAAAGGTACTCTTTCATTGGACATTTTGTGTGAAACGGAGTGCTAAATAAATGTACGTTAAGGCTTAAGTGGCCTAAAAAACCGAAACAACTGATACATTTTGAATTTATTTGTTAATATGCCTATTATTTCAAAGCCCATGACAAGATTTGAAAGTTAAATCAGCTTCTTTCCAAAACTTGCTTGTCGGGTAATTCAGACACCATTCCTTTTTGGGGCAAAGCACTGTATACAGCCATATAGGTCAGAAAAAAATGTTTAGAAAACATTGAAAGAACTAAATTCCTAAGTATCCTTTCAGCCCTAAAACACAGCCATGCCATCAAAAACTGTCTACATTGTACGGGAATAAAACCCTAACCCTAGCTTCGGATTTTGCTAGTTAGGGATAGGGTTCAAATATTTCCTCAAAGACCATTCATTCAATATTCTACTCATTTGACTGGAAATTTTGCGTCTCTGAATCAAAATATTAGTCTAAAAAGACAATACAACACTGCCAAAACCAAAAGAGTTTGTCAGGAATGGTCAAATTATCTTTTGAAAGGTACTCTTTCATTGGACATTTTGTGTGAAACGGAGTGCTAAATGAATGTACGTTAAGGCTTAAGTGGCCTAAAAGTCCGAAACAACTGATACATTTTGGCTTTATTTGTTAATATGCCTATTATTTCAAAGCCCATGACAAGATTTGAAAGTTAAATCAGCTTCTTTCCAAAACTTGCTTGTCGGGTAATTCAGACACCATTCCTTTTTGAGGCAAAGAACTGTATACAGCCATATAGGTCAGAAAAAAATGTTTAGAAAACATTGAGATAACTAAATTCCTAAGTATCCTTTCAGCCCTAAAACACAGCCATGCCATCAAAAACTGTCTACATTGTACAGGAATAAAACCCTAACCCTAGCTTTGGGTTTTGCTAATTAAGGTTAGGGTTCAAATATTTCCTCATAGACCATTTATTCAATATTCTACTCATTTGACTGGAAATTTTGCGTCTCTGAATCAAAATATTAATCTAAAAAGACAATACAACACTGCCAAAACCAAAAGAGTGTGTCAGGAATGGTCAAATTAACTTTTGAAAGGTACTCTTTCATTGGACATTTTGTGTGAAACGGAGTGCTAAATGAATGTACGTTAAGGCTTAAGTGGCCTAAAAGTCCGAACCAACACATACAGATGCAGCCATTCAAAATGCGTGAGGTATTTCGCGGCATACCCCGGTGGGCGTGTCACAGTATCACGCGGTATGACGCAGTTAACGTGGTGTCACGTGGTTAACTATCCGGCGTCGCCTTGTAAAACCGCCAGGGGGAGCTTAACCTCTCATGTACAGCATTTGAGCCTTTAATTTTGAACTGTGTATTACAGCATGTTAATCATCAGTCATTAAAATGTTGGTATATTTTATGAAAGCAAGATTGCTCAGTTGGACAAAAGTACACAGCCTACCTTTATCATAAATATTTATGCATCAAAGCCTTTACTGAAGATATTACTAATAGTATTAATAATGGATGACTTTAGACAAGCTGTATACTCAAAGTATAATTTCTTTAGCACATTTGTACAAGCACTTGGAATCTGTCCAAGCCATACTTTGTCAGGCATTTTGTTTTACTTCAACGGGCATAAAAACTTCCTTGCTTTTAACAGGGCGTTTCATAATTTCTAACTACGAAAATGATTTAAAATGCGACACTTATCATTCAACTAGAGCTTAAAATATCACAAGGATCCTCAAGAGCACAGCAAAGAGTGTATTAAAAGACACTTGTATTTATCAACGCTTTCTTTTCCGTATACCAGATTTTATGGAACCACTTCAGAGGGGTGTCAGCCAGTCAGATTCCAGGATTCGGCACTTTAAAGGAAAAATACACACCGGTATTCCATTTCTCCCTAACGATTTTAAGCATCGAAGTATTTAACTAGCATGTGAAATAGCGTGTGAAAAAGTGGTAGTTCTAAGCTTTTCTGCTAATATAATATGGAATCGATATTGATTTAAATCGTGTTCTGATTTAAATCGCAAACGCGTGTTTAATTATATGTGTTTTTTAATCATAATCAGGCTAATGCAACATAAATTGATACAGTATCTTTGTCTTCTAAGCATCTTAATAAACTTTCAGCATAGCTTTCTACCCGTCAAGATTTATATTTCTTGGGATTTTGGGATCAAACGTGGAAGGATTAGATTATAATCGTTTTTATTTGTCAAATACGTGATTGTATTTCTGAATGTTATGTGACACCTACAGTAGTTCACTGCTTTAAATACATCGAATTAAGAAAGTTATGTGTAGCACTTTAGATCTTTTTTCTGAACCAGGGAAAATCTGATCATGTTTCTCTATAACAATAATAAAAAAAACTTTATTTTACATATCGCCTTTAAAAGTGGCATCTCAAAGCAATACAGTAGATCGAAAAACAGTTAAAAGGGACCAGATTAAATACCAGACAATCGCAAACGCATTTTCAATAAAATTATTTTATTCATTCAGCAGTTTGTGAGAGGAACATCCAGCAGGGAGAGACACACACACCGGTTTTCATTGACAAAATTGTTTTTTTTCAATTCCTTTTGTCTAACAGGAATGTTTTGTTTGTGGACAAACTGTTAGACAAGAGGAAAAGACCGCCTCCTCCTACGAAGCATTAATCGCGTATCTAAGGAAAATTGCAGTATACCTTTGTTCATGCACATCATTATACAGTACAGTATCTCAATTTGTATTTCGATAAAAAAAATCGTTTGCCCAGCCACTACTGTTGTTATTGTTTTTATCCTGTAAAGCGTTTTCTTTTTCTGCGTTTTCCATTTCCTTTTTCTGATCACTCGCTTTCTGGATACACATCTCACCTGTCCTGTTCTTTGTTTTCCTGGTTTGCTGATTATGCCTGCTGCGGTCCACTCCTACCCTCACACCTAAAGAATACTATTTTAAATTTCTTGGCGCAGTTCATTAACCCTTGTATGTGCTGTCCGCGCCCAAAATGCAATTAAAAAAAAGTAAAAAACCGCGCTCAAAATGCAATTTAGAGCTTAATAAGATACACTCCACAGGCAAAATTAAAGACAAAATTAAAGACGATTAAAATCTGTAATCTTTCCACTTGTACTGTGAGTCATCGGACAGTTTCTGCTTTGTGTAAGGATGGTGAGAAAGCTGTGTTCAATGTATTTAAGGGACTCAGAAGTAAAAGAAGATGCTTCATATTGCGTGACTAATTTTAAAAACCAAGTTATAAATGCAGACGCTCCCTCGGTGCCGCGCCGGGTGTAAATATCAAAGTATACATTCCCAACAAGAATTGTACCCATCTGTCAAACAAATAAAACACCTTGAATTGAATTGAGGGAGAGATGGGGGTAGTGGGACAGAGATACTGTAGACAGACTCAAGGCAAATAAGATACTTATGGGTACGCAGGCATTCACGACAGCAACATACGAAACGTTTGCACGTACTGTATAGTTAAGTTATTACTTGGTTTTCAAAGTGCAACGAAATACAATATTGTTGTTGCTGCTGTTCTGGTTGTTTTTATCCCGTAAAGCGTTTTGAGAAGCCACCTTTAAAGGCGATATATACTGTAAAACCACTGATTCTTATGGAATGTGCTCCGCAGGAGATTCAAATTTTTATTTATTTATTTTTTAATCGCGTATCTTAGGAAATCTCAGTATAACTTTGTTCATGAACAGTGGCATGTTACATTATCATTCGTTTTTTTAACAAGGCTCGCCAGCTAATGTGAATCGAAACCTGTCTTGCTAGCTTTTAAAGTCGTGCATGTGTAAACTGTACTAGAGGGCATGCAAGTTACTCTGCCCCTTTCAGCGGCAGGGAGTCCCTCTGCTGCAACACACAGCAGACAGAACGGGAGACTATTGCCTTTCATATCTGACACCAGTGAAGTAAAAGGGGTGTCTAAAGGGGTGATTTTAGACCACATTTTAGTTACTTTATTTTGTTTACTTTTAACATTTCTGTAATTTACAGTAGATGTCACAATAGAAGCCCGAAGCCTATTATACTCAGTCTAGCCTTGGATCCTCTGAGTCCCTTGACTCAGTTATTGCATATTAATTTCTTGAGATACGCGATTCCATATTATATTCCCTTTTAATCAAATTCTAAAAGTATGCTTGTTGACTCCGGTATCGCGTTACTTAAAGACTTCGATGCTTAAAATGTTTAGGGAGAAATGGAATACTGGTGTGTATGTTTTCTTTAAAGTACCGAGACCAGCCATATACTGAACGTTTAAGTTCCAAAATTAATATCGTTTATGGACTTCACACGCGTTGCAGTATGCTCCTATTCTTTTTATGCTCAGGCACTAAAATCTCCCTTCTGCTTTGTGTAAGGATGGTATCAAGAGCAATCTTAAGTGGTGAGAAAGCTGTGTTCAATGTATTTAAGGGACTCAAAAGTAAAAGAAGATGCTTCATATTGCTTGACTAATTTTAAAAACCAAGTTATAAATGCAGACGCTCCCTCGGTGCCGCGCCGGGTGTAAATATCAAAGTATACATTCCCAACAAGAATTGTACCCATCTGTCATGCAAATAAAACACCTTGAATTGAATTGAGGGAGAGATGGGGGTAGTGGGACAGAGATACTGTAGACAGACTCAAGGCAAATAAGATACTTATGGGTACGCAGACATTCACGACAGCAACATACGAAACGTTTGCACGTACTGTATAGTTAAGTTATTACTTGGTTTTCAAAGTGCAACGAAATACAATATTGTTGTTGCTGCTGTTCTGGTTGTTTTTATCCCGTAAAGCGTTTTGAGAAGCCACCTTTAAAGGCGATATATACTGTAAAACCACTGATTCTTATGGAATGTGTTCCGCGGGAGATTCCAATTTTTATTTATTTATTTTTTAATCGCGTATCTTAGGAAATCTCAGTATAACTTTGTTCATGAACAGTGGCATGTTACATTATCATTCGTTTTTTTAACAAGGCTCGCCAGCTAATGTGAATCGAAACCTGTCTTGCTAGCTTTTAAAGTCGTGCATGTGTAAACTGTACTAGAGGGCATGCAAGTTACTCTGCCCCTTTCAGCGGCAGGGAGTCCCTCTGCTGCAACACACAGCAGACAGAACGGGAGACTATTGCCTTTCATATCTGACACCAGTGAAGTAAAAGGGGTGTCTAAAGGGGTGATTTTAGACCACATTTTAGTTACTTTATTTTGTTTACTTTTAACATTTCTGTAATTTACAGTAGATGTCACAATAGAAGCCCGAAGCCTATTATACTCAGTCTAGCCTTGGATCCTCTGAGTCCCTTGACTCAGTTATTGCATATTAATTTCTTGAGATACGCGATTCCATATTATATTCCCTTTTAATCAAATTCTAAAAGTATGCTTGTTGACTCCGGTATCGCGTTACTTAAAGACTTCGATGCTTAAAATGTTTAGGGAGAAATGGAATACTGGTGTGTATGTTTTCTTTAAAGTACCGAGACCAGCCATATACTGAACGTTTAAGTTCCAAAATTAATATCGTTTATGGACTTCACACGCGTTGCAGTATGCTCCTATTCTTTTTATGCTCAGGCACTAAAATCTCCCTTCTGCTTTGTGTAAGGATGGTATCAAGAGCAATCTTAAGTGGTGAGAAAGCTGTGTTCAATGTATTTAAGGGACTCAAAAGTAAAAGAAGATGCTTCATATTGCTTGACTAATTTTAAAAACCAAGTTATAAATGCAGACGCTCCCTCGGTGCGCTGCTCTGGTGCGCCGGCTGTTACACAGTGCCTGTCTGCCGTAAGCGTTACAATATACATACCCAACACTGCTTGTACCCATCTGTCATGCAAATAAAACACCTTGAATTGAATTGAATTGAGGGGAGAGGGGGGGAATACTAAAGCCAATACTGGCTCAATACCCTCAATGGGCTTTGACGTGCTAATGCGTTGGTTTAACAGTCCGGGTGTGGCAGGCTTCCAATGTCAACTCGACTCGATTGGAAGACAATGAACGTATTTTAGCCCTAAATGAATTAATAGCAAACATGGTTTACATAAAATACATTTTTCCAAGAAAGTTTATAATAATACGATCTATAGTTGAAATCTGAGCCTACTCTAAAAATAAAGGAAAAGCATTTTCAGAGAGTAATCATGCTGTGTTTATGTAGAAAAAGCG
Organism: Atractosteus spatula; assembly: GCF_055471065.1. Lineage (NCBI taxonomy): Eukaryota > Metazoa > Chordata > Actinopteri > Semionotiformes > Lepisosteidae > Atractosteus > Atractosteus spatula. The sequence goes on along the minus strand of NC_142708.1, from coordinate 52,401,695 downwards.
ATTAGGTTTACGAGCAATCTAATTACCTATTCGCTTAAAACGCTATTAAAAATTTACTCTGTTGCACACACACACACAATAGAAGCAGGCACCGCTGTCAGAAGGGAAGATATGTTCAAAATATCGCAAATATCGATCATGTTGCGATATTTTGAAATATAAAAGTCAATTGATTGTCCATAATATCGCTATTCTATTTTTTCGAAGAAATGTTTGTTAAAAGAAAAGACCAGCACCAGCTGGATTCGAAAACACAACCTGTCAGCTGGTAGTCACGTCTACAAGACAGCTCACATGAACAGGCAGGCGAAACAGCCCTACACAGCCCTGTCGCAGCACACGAATACCATTATTAAATTCTTTAGATACGCGATTCCATATTATATTCCCTTTTAATCAAATTCTAAAAGTATGCTTGTTGACTCCGGTATCGCGTTAGTTAAAGACTTCGAAGCTTAAAATGTTTAGGGAGAAATGGAATACTGGTGTGTATTTTTTTCTTTAAAGTACCAAGACCAGCTATACACTGTATGTTTATGTTCCAAAATTAATATCGTTTATGACCTTCACACGCGTTACAGTATGCTCCTATTCTTTTTATGCTCAGCTACTAAGATTTCCCTTCAGTGGTAAAATTCAATACCTACAACGGGCACAGCAAAGACGTTTACTGTCTTTCTACGACAGACCAACGGACCACGAGTGCCCCTGTCGGTCAACCAATCACGTACTGCGGTGCCCCGCGTCATCTTGCGTCATACTGAGCGACGTCACCTGCGGTACGTGTCTGTAACGCGCACTTTGAATGGCTGCATCTGTACATTTTGGCGTTGTTTGTTAATATGCCTATTATTTCAAAGCCCATGACAAGATTTGAACGTTAAATCAGCTTCTTTCCAAAACTTGCTTGTTGGGCAATTCAGACACCATTCCTTTTTAGGGCAAAGCACTGTATACAGCCATATAGGTCAGAAAAAAATGTTTAGAAAACATTGAGAGAACTAAATTCCTAAGTATCCTTTCAGCCCTAAAACACAGCCATGCCATCAAAAACTGTCTACATTGTACGGGAATAAAACCCTAACCCTACCTTCGGGTTTTGCTAGTTAGGATTAGGGTTCAAATATTTCCTCATAGACCATTTATTCAATATTCTACCCATTTGACTGGAAATTTTGCGTCTCTGAATCAAAATATCAGTCTAAAAAGACAATACAACACTGCCAAAACCAAAAGAGTGTGTCAGGAATGGTCAAATTAACTTTTGAAAGGTACTCTTTCATTGGACATTTTGTGTGAAACGGAGTGCTAAATGAATGTACGTTAAGGCTTAAGTGGCCTAAAAGTCCGAAACAACTGATACATTTTGGCTTTATTTGTTCATATGCCTATTATTTCAAAGCCCATGACAAGAGTTTGAAAGTTAAATCCGCTTCTTTCCAAAACTTGCTTGTCGGGTAATTCAGACACCATTCCTTATTGGGGCAAAGCACTGTATACAGCCATATAGGTCAGAAAAAATTGTTTAGAAAACATTGAAAGAACTAAATTCCTAAGTATCCTTTCAGCCCTAAAACACAGCCATGCCATCAAAAACTGTCTACATTGTACAGGAATAAAACCCTAACCCTAGCTTCGGGTTTTGCTAGTTAGGGTTAGGGTTCAAATATTTCCTCATAGACCATTTATTCAATATTCTACCCATTTGACTGGAAATTTTGCATCTCTGAATCAAAATATTAGTCTAAAAAGACAATACAACACTGCCAAAACCAAAAGAGTGTGTCAGGAATGGTCAAATTAACTTTTGAAAGGTACTCTTTCATTGGACATTTTGTGTGAAACGGAGTGCTAAATAAATGTACGTTAAGGCTTAAGTGGCCTAAAAAACCGAAACAACTGATACATTTTGAATTTATTTGTTAATATGCCTATTATTTCAAAGCCCATGACAAGATTTGAAAGTTAAATCAGCTTCTTTCCGAAACTTGCTTGTCGGGTAATTCAGACACCATTCCTTTTTGGGGCAGAGCACTGTATACAGCCATATAGGTCAGAAAAAAATGTTTAGAAAACATTGAAAGAACTAAATTCCTAAGTATCCTTTCAGCCCTAAAACACAGCCATGCCATCAAAAACTGTCTATATTGTACGGGAATAAAACCCTAACCCTAGCTTCGGATTTTGCTAGTTAGGGATAGGGTTCAAATATTTCCTCAAAGACCATTCATTCAATATTCTACTCATTTGACTGGAAATTTTGCGTCTCTGAATCAAAATATTAGTCTAAAAAGACAATACAACACTGCCAAAACCAAAAGAGTTTGTCAGGAATGGTCAAATTATCTTTTGAAAGGTACTCTTTCATTGGACATTTTGTGTGAAACGGAGTGCTAAATGAATGTACGTTAAGGCTTAAGTGGCCTAAAAGTCCGAAACAACTGATACATTTTGGCTTTATTTGTTCATATGCCTATTATTTCAAAGCCCATGACAAGATTTGAAAGTTAAATCAGCTTCTTTCCAAAACTTGCTTGTCGGGTAATTCAGACACCATTCCTTTTTGAGGCAAAGAACTGTATACAGCCATATAGGTCAGAAAAAAATGTTTAGAAAACATTGAAAGAACTAAATTCCTAAGTATCCTTTCAGCCCTAAAACACAGCCATGCCATCAAAAACTGTCTACATTGTATGGGAATAAAACCCTAACCCTAGCTTCGGGTTTTGCTAGTTAGGGTTAGGGTTCAAATATTTCCTCAAAGACCATTTATTCAATATTCTACTCATTTGAAAGGAAATTTTGCGTCTCTGAATCAAAATATTAGTCTAAAAAGACAATACAACACTGCCAAAACCAAAAGAGTGTGTCAGGAATGGTCAAATTAACTTTTGAAAGGTACTCTTTCATTGGACATTTTGTGTGAAACGGAGTGCTAAATGAATGTACGTTAAGACTTAAGTGGCCTAAAAGTCCAAAACAACTGATACGTTTTGGCTTTATTTGTTCATATGCCTATTATTTCAAAGCCCATGACAAGAGTTTGAAAGTTAAATCAGCTTCTTTCCAAAACTTGCTTGTCGAGAAATTCAGACACCATTCCTTATTGGGGCAAAGCACTGTATACAGCCATATAGGTCAGAAAAAAATGTTTAGAAAACATTGAAAGAACTAAATTCCTAAGTATCCTTTCAGCCCTAAAACACAGCCATGCCATCAAAAACTGTCTACATTGTACAGGAATAAAACCCTAACCCTAGCTTCGGGTTTTGCTAATTAGGGTTAGGGTTCAAATATTTCCTCATAGACCATTTATTCAATATTCTACCCATTTGACTGGAAATTTTGCGTCTCTGAATCAAAATATTAGTCTAAAAAGACAATACAACACTGCCAAAACCAAAAGAGTGTGTCAGGAATGGTCAAATTAACTTTTGAAAGATACTCTTTCATTGGACATTTTGTGTGAAACGGAGTGCTAAATGAATGTACGTTAAGGCTTAAGTGGCCTAAAAGTCCGAAACAACTGATACATTTTGGCTTTAACTGTTCATATGCCTATTATTTCAAAGCCCATGACAAGAGTTTGAAAGTTAAATCAGCTTCTTTCCAAAACTTGCTTGTCGGATAATTCAGACACCATTCCTTTTTGGGGGAAAGCACTGTATACAGCCATATAGGTCAGAAAAAAATGTTTAGAAAACATTGAAAGAACTAAATTCCTAAGTATCCTTTCAGCCCTAAAGCACAGCCATGCCATCAAAAACTGTCTACATTGTACGGGAATAAAACCCTAACCCTAGCTTTGGGTTTTGCTAGTTAGGGTTAGGGTTCAAATATTTCCTCATAGACCATTTATTCAATATTCTACTCATTTGACAGGAAATTTTGCGTCTCTGAATCAAAATATTAGTCTAAAAAGACAATACAACACTGCCAAAACCAAAAGAGTGTGTCAGGAATGGTCAAATTAACTTTTGAAAGGTACTCTTTCATTGGACATTTTGTGTGAAACGGAGTGCTAAATGAATGTACGTTAAGGCTTAAGTGGCCTAAAAGTCCGAAACAACTGATACATTTTGGCTTTATTTGTTCATATGCCTATTATTTCAAAGCCCATGACAAGAGTTTGAAAGTTAAATCAGCTTCTTTCCAAAACTTGCTTGTCGGGTAATTCAGACACCATTCCTTTTTGGGGGAAAGCACTGTATACAGCCATATAGGTCAGAAAAAAATGTTTAGAAAACATTGAAAGAACTAAATTCCTAAGTATCCTTTCAGCCCTAAAACACAGCCATGCCATCAAAAACTGTCTACATTGTACGAGAATAAAACCCTAACCCTAGCTTCGGATTTTGCTAGTTAGGGATAGGTTTCAAATATTTCCTCAAAGACCATTCATTCAATATTCTACTCATTTGACAGGAAATTTTGCATCTCTGAATCAAAATATTAGTCTAAAAAGACAATACAACACTGCCAAAACCAAAAGAGTGTGTCAGGAATGGTCAAATTAACTTTTGAAAGGTACTCTTTCATTGGACATTTTGTGTGAAACGGAGTGCTAAATGAATGTACGTTAAGGCTTAAGTGGCCTAAAAGTCCGAACCAACAGATACATTTTGGCTTTGTTTGTTAATATGCCTATTATTTCAAAGCCCATGACAAGATTTGAACGTTAAATCAGCTTCTTTCCAAAACTTGCTTGTTGGGCAATTCAGACACCATTCCTTTTTAGGGCAAAGCACTGTATACAGCCATATAGGTCAGAAAAAAATGTTTAGAAAACATTGAGAGAACTAAATTCCTAAGTATCCTTTCAGCCCTAAAACACAGCCATGCCATCAAAAACTGTCTACATTGTACGGGAATAAAACCCTAACCCTACCTTCGGGTTTTGCTAGTTAGGATTAGGGTTCAAATATTTCCTCATAGACCATTTATTCAATATTCTACCCATTTGACTGGAAATTTTCCGTCTCTGAATCAAAATATTAGTCTAAAAAGACAATACAACACTGCCAAAACCAAAAGAGTTTGTCAGGAATGGTCAAATTATCTTTTGAAAGGTACTCTTTCATTGGACATTTTGTGTGAAACGGAGTGCTAAATGAATGTACGTTAAGGCTTAAGTGGCCTAAAAGTCCGAAACAACTGATACATTTTGGCTTTATTTGTTAATATGCCTATTATTTCAAAGCCCATGACAAGATTTGAAAGTTAAATCAGCTTCTTTCCAAAACTTGCTTGTCGGGTAATTCAGACACCATTCCTTTTTGAGGCAAAGAACTGTATACAGCCATATAGGTCAGAAAAAAATGTTTAGAAAACATTGAGATAACTAAATTCCTAAGTATCCTTTCAGCCCTAAAACACAGCCATGCCATCAAAAACTGTCTACATTGTACAGGAATAAAACCCTAACCCTAGCTTCGGGTTTTGCTAATTAAGGTTAGGGTTCAAATATTTCCTCATAGACCATTTATTCAATATTCTACTCATTTGACTGGAAATTTTGCGTCTCTGAATCAAAATATTAATCTAAAAAGACAATACAACACTGCCAAAACCAAAAGAGTGTGTCAGGAATGGTCAAATTAACTTTTGAAAGGTACTCTTTCATTGGACATTTTGTGTGAAACGGAGTGCTAAATGAATGTACGTTAAGGCTTAAGTGGCCTAAAAGTCCGAACCAACACATACAGATGCAGCCATTCAAAATGCGTGAGGTATTTCGCGGCATACCCCGGTGGGCGTGTCACAGTATCACGCGGTATGACGCAGTTAACGTGGTGTCACGTGGTTAACTATCCGGCGTCGCCTTGTAAAACCGCCAGGGGGAGCTTAACCTCTCATGTACAGCATTTGAGCCTTTAATTTTGAACTGTGTATTACAGCATGTTAATCATCAGTCATTAAAATGTTGGTATATTTTATGAAAGCAAGATTGCTCAGTTGGACAAAAGTACACAGCCTACCTTTATCATAAATATTTATGCATCAAAGCCTTTACTGAAGATATTACTAATAGTATTAATAATGGATGACTTTAGACAAGCTGTATACTCAAAGTATAATTTCTTTAGCACATTTGTACAAGCACTTGGAATCTGTCCAAGCCATACTTTGTCAGGCATTTTGTTTTACTTCAACGGGCATAAAAACTTCCTTGCTTTTAACAGGGCGTTTCATAATTTCTAACTACGAAAATGATTTAAAATGCGACACTTATCATTCAACTAGAGCTTAAAATATCACAAGGATCCTCAAGAGCACAGCAAAGAGTGTATTAAAAGACACTTGTATTTATCAACGCTTTCTTTTCCGTATACCAGATTTTATGGAACCACTTCAGAGGGGTGTCAGCCAGTCAGATTCCAGGATTCGGCACTTTAAAGGAAAAATACACACCGGTATTCCATTTCTCCCTAACGATTTTAAGCATCGAAGTATTTAACTAGCATGTGAAATAGCGTGTGAAAAAGTGGTAGTTCTAAGCTTTTCTGCTAATATAATATGGAATCGATATTGATTTAAATCGTGTTCTGATTTAAATCGCAAACGCGTGTTTAATTATATGTGTTTTTTAATCATAATCAGGCTAATGCAACATAAATTGATACAGTATCTTTGTCTTCTAAGCATCTTAATAAACTTTCAGCATAGCTTTCTACCCGTCAAGATTTATATTTCTTGGGATTTTGGGATCAAACGTGGAAGGATTAGATTATAATCGTTTTTATTTGTCAAATACGTGATTGTATTTCTGAATGTTATGTGACACCTACAGTAGTTCACTGCTTTAAATACATCGAATTAAGAAAGTTATGTGTAGCACTTTAGATCTTTTTTCTGAACCAGGGAAAATCTGATCATGTTTCTCTATAACAATAATAAAAAAAACTTTATTTTACATATCGCCTTTAAAAGTGGCATCTCAAAGCAACACAGTAGATCGAAAAACAGTTAAAAGGGACCAGATTAAATACCAGACAATCGCAAACGCATTTTCAATAAAATTATTTTATTCATTCAGCAGTTTGTGAGAGGAACATCCAGCAGGGAGAGACACACACACCGGTTTTCATTGACAAAATTGTTTTTTTTCAATTCCTTTTGTCTAACAGGAATGTTTTGTTTGTGGACAAACTGTTAGACAAGAGGAAAAGACCGCCTCCTCCTACGAAGCATTAATCGCGTATCTAAGGAAAATTGCAGTATACCTTTGTTCATGCACATCATTATACAGTACAGTATCTCAATTTGTATTTCGATAAAAAAAATCGTTTGCCCAGCCACTACTGTTGTTATTGTTTTTATCCTGTAAAGCGTTTTCTTTTTCTGCGTTTTCCATTTCCTTTTTCTGATCACTCGCTTTCTGGATACACATCTCACCTGTCCTGTTCTTTGTTTTCCTGGTTTGCTGATTATGCCTGCTGCGGTCCACTCCTACCCTCACACCTAAAGAATACTATTTTAAATTTCTTGGCGCAGTTCATTAACCCTTGTATGTGCTGTCCGCGCCCAAAATGCAATTAAAAAAAAGTAAAAAACCGCGCTCAAAATGCAATTTAGAGCTTAATAAGATACACTCCACAGGCAAAATTAAAGACAAAATTAAAGACGATTAAAATCTGTAATCTTTCCACTTGTACTGTGAGTCATCGGACAGTTTCTGCTTTGTGTAAGGATGGTGAGAAAGCTGTGTTCAATGTATTTAAGGGACTCAGAAGTAAAAGAAGATGCTTCATATTGCGTGACTAATTTTAAAAACCAAGTTATAAATGCAGACGCTCCCTCGGTGCCGCGCCGGGTGTAAATATCAAAGTATACATTCCCAACAAGAATTGTACCCATCTGTCAAACAAATAAAACACCTTGAATTGAATTGAGGGAGAGATGGGGGTAGTGGGACAGAGATACTGTAGACAGACTCAAGGCAAATAAGATACTTATTTGGCCCTGTCTCTCTCACACCTGAAGAAGGCTCCACGGCCGAAACGTTGTGTTCTCTTTCTTCTTTTTTTCAGCATGGAATAAACCTATTACTTGTTCCTTTGTAAGATACTTATGGGTACGCAGGCATTCACGACAGCAACATACGAAACGTTTGCACGTACTGTATAGTTAAGTTATTACTTGGTTTTCAAAGTGCAACGAAATACAATATTGTTGTTGCTGCTGTTCTGGTTGTTTTTATCCCGTAAAGCGTTTTGAGAAGCCACCTTTAAAGGCGATATATACTGTAAAACCACTGATTCTTATGGAATGTGCTCCGCAGGAGATTCAAATTTTTATTTATTTATTTTTTAATCGCGTATCTTAGGAAATCTCAGTATAACTTTGTTCATGAACAGTGGCATGTTACATTATCATTCGTTTTTTTAACAAGGCTCGCCAGCTAATGTGAATCGAAACCTGTCTTGCTAGCTTTTAAAGTCGTGCATGTGTAAACTGTACTAGAGGGCATGCAAGTTACTCTGCCCCTTTCAGCGGCAGGGAGTCCCTCTGCTGCAACACACAGCAGACAGAACGGGAGACTATTGCCTTTCATATCTGACACCAGTGAAGTAAAAGGGGTGTCTAAAGGGGTGATTTTAGACCACATTTTAGTTACTTTATTTTGTTTACTTTTAACATTTCTGTAATTTACAGTAGATGTCACAATAGAAGCCCGAAGCCTATTATACTCAGTCTAGCCTTGGATCCTCTGAGTCCCTTGACTCAGTTATTGCATATTAATTTCTTGAGATACGCGATTCCATATTATATTCCCTTTTAATCAAATTCTAAAAGTATGCTTGTTGACTCCGGTATCGCGTTACTTAAAGACTTCGATGCTTAAAATGTTTAGGGAGAAATGGAATACTGGTGTGTATGTTTTCTTTAAAGTACCGAGACCAGCCATATACTGAACGTTTAAGTTCCAAAATTAATATCGTTTATGGACTTCACACGCGTTGCAGTATGCTCCTATTCTTTTTATGCTCAGGCACTAAAATCTCCCTTCTGCTTTGTGTAAGGATGGTATCAAGAGCAATCTTAAGTGGTGAGAAAGCTGTGTTCAATGTATTTAAGGGACTCAAAAGTAAAAGAAGATGCTTCATATTGCTTGACTAATTTTAAAAACCAAGTTATAAATGCAGACGCTCCCTCGGTGCCGCGCCGGGTGTAAATATCAAAGTATACATTCCCAACAAGAATTGTACCCATCTGTCATGCAAATAAAACACCTTGAATTGAATTGAGGGAGAGATGGGGGTAGTGGGACAGAGATACTGTAGACAGACTCAAGGCAAATAAGATACTTATGGGTACGCAGACATTCACGACAGCAACATACGAAACGTTTGCACGTACTGTATAGTTAAGTTATTACTTGGTTTTCAAAGTGCAACGAAATACAATATTGTTGTTGCTGCTGTTCTGGTTGTTTTTATCCCGTAAAGCGTTTTGAGAAGCCACCTTTAAAGGCGATATATACTGTAAAACCACTGATTCTTATGGAATGTGTTCCGCGGGAGATTCCAATTTTTATTTATTTATTTTTTAATCGCGTATCTTAGGAAATCTCAGTATAACTTTGTTCATGAACAGTGGCATGTTACATTATCATTCGTTTTTTTAACAAGGCTCGCCAGCTAATGTGAATCGAAACCTGTCTTGCTAGCTTTTAAAGTCGTGCATGTGTAAACTGTACTAGAGGGCATGCAAGTTACTCTGCCCCTTTCAGCGGCAGGGAGTCCCTCTGCTGCAACACACAGCAGACAGAACGGGAGACTATTGCCTTTCATATCTGACACCAGTGAAGTAAAAGGGGTGTCTAAAGGGGTGATTTTAGACCACATTTTAGTTACTTTATTTTGTTTACTTTTAACATTTCTGTAATTTACAGTAGATGTCACAATAGAAGCCCGAAGCCTATTATACTCAGTCTAGCCTTGGATCCTCTGAGTCCCTTGACTCAGTTATTGCATATTAATTTCTTGAGATACGCGATTCCATATTATATTCCCTTTTAATCAAATTCTAAAAGTATGCTTGTTGACTCCGGTATCGCGTTACTTAAAGACTTCGATGCTTAAAATGTTTAGGGAGAAATGGAATACTGGTGTGTATGTTTTCTTTAAAGTACCGAGACCAGCCATATACTGAACGTTTAAGTTCCAAAATTAATATCGTTTATGGACTTCACACGCGTTGCAGTATGCTCCTATTCTTTTTATGCTCAGGCACTAAAATCTCCCTTCTGCTTTGTGTAAGGATGGTATCAAGAGCAATCTTAAGTGGTGAGAAAGCTGTGTTCAATGTATTTAAGGGACTCAAAAGTAAAAGAAGATGCTTCATATTGCTTGACTAATTTTAAAAACCAAGTTATAAATGCAGACGCTCCCTCGGTGCGCTGCTCTGGTGCGCCGGCTGTTACACAGTGCCTGTCTGCCGTAAGCGTTACAATATACATACCCAACACTGCTTGTACCCATCTGTCATGCAAATAAAACACCTTGAATTGAATTGAATTGAGGGGAGAGGGGGGGAATACTAAAGCCAATACTGGCTCAATACCCTCAATGGGCTTTGACGTGCTAATGCGTTGGTTTAACAGTCCGGGTGTGGCAGGCTTCCAATGTCAACTCGACTCGATTGGAAGACAATGAACGTATTTTAGCCCTAAATGAATTAATAGCAAACATGGTTTACATAAAATACATTTTTCCAAGAAAGTTTATAATAATACGATCTATAGTTGAAATCTGAGCCTACTCTAAAAATAAAGGAAAAGCATTTTCAGAGAGTAATCATGCTGTGTTTATGTAGAAAAAGCGATTAGGTTTACGAGCAATCTAATTACCTATTCGCTTAAAACGCTATTAAAAATTTACTCTGTTGCACACACACACACAATAGAAGCAGGCACCGCTGTCAGAAGGGAAGATATGTTCAAAATATCGCAAATATCGATCATGTTGCGATATTTTGAAATATAAAAGTCAATTGATTGTCCATAATATCGCTATTCTATTTTTTCGAAGAAATGTTTGTTAAAAGAAAAGACCAGCACCAGCTGGATTCGAAAACACAACCTGTCAGCTGGTAGTCACGTCTACAAGACAGCTCACATGAACAGGCAGGCGAAACAGCCCTACACAGCCCTGTCGCAGCACACGAATACCATTATTAAATTCTTTAGATACGCGATTCCATATTATATTCCCTTTTAATCAAATTCTAAAAGTATGCTTGTTGACTCCGGTATCGCGTTAGTTAAAGACTTCGAAGCTTAAAATGTTTAGGGAGAAATGGAATACTGGTGTGTATTTTTTTCTTTAAAGTACCAAGACCAGCTATACACTGTATGTTTATGTTCCAAAATTAATATCGTTTATGACCTTCACACGCGTTACAGTATGCTCCTATTCTTTTTATGCTCAGCTACTAAGATTTCCCTTCAGTGGTAAAATTCAATACCTACAACGGGCACAGCAAAGACGTTTACTGTCTTTCTACGACAGACCAACGGACCACGAGTGCCCCTGTCGGTCAACCAATCACGTACTGCGGTGCCCCGCGTCATCTTGCGTCATACTGAGCGACGTCACCTGCGGTACGTGTCTGTAACGCGCACTTTGAATGGCTGCATCTGTACGTTAAGGCTTAAGTGGCCTAAAAGTCCGAAACAACTGATACATTTTGGCTTTATTTGTTAAAATGCTTAATATTTCAAAGCCCATGACAAGATTTGAAAGTTAAATCAGCTTCTTTCCAAAACTTGCTTGTTGGGCAATTCACACACCATTCCTTTTTGGGGCAAAGCACGGTATACAGCCATATAGGTCAGAAAAAAATGTTTAGAAAACATTGAAAGAACTAAATTCCTAAGTATCCTTTCAGCCCTAAAACACAGCCATGCCATCAAAGACTGTCTAAATTTTATGTGAATAAAATCCTAACCCTAGCTTCGGGTGTTGCTAGTTAGTGTTAGCGTTCAAATATTTCTCAAAGACCATTTATTCAATATTCTACTCATTTGACTGGAAAGTTTGCTTCTCTGAATCAAAATATTTGTCTAAAAAGACAATACAACACTGCCAAAACCAAAAGAGTGTGTCAGGAATGGTCAAATTAACTTTTGAAGGTACTCTTTCATTGGACATTTTTTGTGAAACGGAGTGCTAAATCAATGTACGTTAAGGCTTAAGTGGCTTAAAGGTCTGAAACATCTAATACATTTTGGCTTTATTTGTTAATATGCTTATTATTTCAAAGCCCATGACAAGAGTTGGAAAGTTAAATCAGCTTCTTTCCAAAACTTGCTTGTCGGGTAATTCAGACACCATTCCTTTTTGGGGCAAAGCACTGTATACAACCATATAGGTCAGACAAAAATGTTTAGAAAACATTGAAAGAACTAAATTCCTAAGTATCCTTTCAGTCCTAAATCACAGCCATGACATCAAAAACTGTCTAAATTGTATGGGAATAAAACCCTAACCCTAGCTTGGGGTTTTGCTAGTTAGGGTAAGGGTTCAAATATTTCTCAAAGACCATTTATTCAATATTTTACTCATTTGGCTGGAAAGTTTGCTTCTCTGAATCAAAATATTAGTCAAAAAAGACAATATAAGACTGCCAAAACCAAAAGAGTGTGTCAGGAATGGTCAAATTAAATTTTGAAAGGTACTCTTTCATTGGACATTTTGTGTGAAACGGAGTGCTAAATGAATGTACGTTAAGGCTTAAGTAGCCTAAAAGTCCAAAACAACTAATACATTTTGGCTTTATTTGTTAATATGCCTATTATTTTAAAGCCCATGACAAGAGTTTGAAAGTTAAATCAGCTTCTTTCCAAAACTTGCTTGTCGGGTAATTCAGACACCATTCCTTTTTGGGGCAAAGCACTGTATACAACCATATAGGTCAGACAAAAATGTTTAGAAAACATTGAAAGAACTAAATTCCTAAGTATCCTTTCAGTCCTAAAACACAGCCATGACATCAAAAACTGTCTAAATTGTATGGAAATAAAACCCTAACCCTGGCTTCGGGTTTTGCTATTTAGGGTAAGGGTTCAAATATTTCTCAAAGACCATTTATTCAATATTCTACTCATTTGACTGGAAAGTTTGCTTCTCTGAATCAAAATATTAGTCTAAAAAGACAATACAACACTGCCAAAACCAAAAGAGTGTGTCAGGAATGGTCAAATTAACTTTTGAAGGTACTCTTTCATTGGACATTTTGTGTGAAACGGAGTGCTAAATGAATGTACGTTAAGGCTTAAGTGGCCTAAAAGTCCGAAACAACTGATACATTTTGGCTTTATTTGTTAATATGCCTAATATTTCAAAGCCCATGACAAGATTTGAAAGTTAAATCAGCTTCTTTCCAAAACTTGCTTGTTGGGCAATTCACACACCATTCCTTTTTAGGGCAAAGCACTGTATACAGCCATATAGGTCAGAAAAAAATTTTTAGAAAACATTGAAAGAACTAAATTCCTAAGTATCCTTTCAGCCCTAAAACACAGCCATGCCATCAAAAACTGTCTAAATTGTATGGGAATAAAACCCTAACCCTAGCTTCGGGTTTTGCTAGTTAGGGTTAGGGTTCAAATATTTCTCAAAGACCATTTATTCAATATTCTACTCATGTGACTGGAAAGTTTGCTTCTCTGAATCAAAATATTAGTCTAAAAAGACAATACAAGACTGCCAAAACCAAAAGAGTGTGTCAGGAATGGTCAAATTAACTTTTGAAGGTACTCTTTCATTGGACATTTTGTGTGAAACGGAGTGCTAAATGAATGTACGTTAAGGCTTAAGTGGCCTAAAAGTCCGAAACAACTGATACATTTTGGCTTTATTTGTTAATATGCCTAATATTTCAAAGCCCATGACAAGATTTGAAAGTTAAATCAGCTTCTTTCCAAAACTTGCTTGTTGGGCAATTCACACACCATTCCTTTTTAGGGCAAAGCACTGTATACAGCCATATAGGTCAGAAAAAAATTTTTAGAAAACATTGAAAGAACTAAATTCCTAAGTATCCTTTCAGCCCTAAAACACAGCCATGCCATCAAAAACTGTCTAAATTGTATGGGAATAAAACCCTAACCCTAGCTTCGGGTTTTGCTAGTTAGGGTTATGGTTCAAATATTTCTCAAAGACCATTTATTCAATATTCTACTCATTTGACTGGAAAGTTTGCTTCTCTGAATCAAAATATTAGTCTAAAAAGACAATACAAGACTGCCAAAACCAAAAGAGTGTGTCAGGAATGGTCAAATTAACTTTTGAAGGTACTCTTTCTTTGGACATTTTGTGTGAAAAGGAGTGCTTAATGAATGTACGTTAAGGCTTAAGTGGCCTAAAAGTCCGAAACAACTGATACATTTTAGCTTTATTTGTTAATATGCCTAATATTTCAAAGCCCATGAGAAGATTTGAAAGTTAAATCAGCTTCCTTCCAAAACTTGCTTGTCAGGTAATTCAGACACCATTCCTTTTTGGGGCAAAGCACTGTATACAGCCATATAGGTCAGAAAAAAATGTATAGAAAACATTGAAAGAACTATATTCCTAAGTATCCTTTCAGCCCTACAACACAGCCATGCCATCAAAAACTGTCTAAATTGTATGGGAATAAAACCCTAACCCTAGCTTGGGGTTTTGCTAGTTAGGGTAAGGGTTCAAATATTTCTCAAAGACCATTTATTCAATATTCTACTCATTTGACTGGAAAGTTTGCATCTCTGAATCAAAATATTAGTCTAAAAAGACAATACAAGACTGCCAAAACCAAAAGAGTGTGTCAGGAATGGTCAAATTAACTTTTGAAGGTACTCTTTCATTGGAAATTTTGTGTGAAACGGAGTGCTAAATGAATGTACGTTAAGGCTTAAGTCGCCTAAAAGTCCGAAACAACTGATACATTTTGGCTTTATTTGTTAATATGCCTATTATTTCAAAGCCCATGACAAGACTTGAAAGTTAAATCAGCTTCTTTCCAAAACTTGCTTGTCGGGCAATTCACACACCATTCCTTTTTGGGGCAAAGCACTGTATACAGCCATATAGGTCAGAAAAAAATGTTTAGAAAACATTGAAAGAGAAAAATTCCTAAGTATCCTTTCAGCCCTAAAACACAGCCATGCCATCAAAAACTGTCTACATTGTACGGGAATAAAACCCTAACCCTAGCTTCGGGTTTTGCTAGTTAGGGTTAGGGTTCAAATATTTCCTCAAAGACCATTCATTCAATATTCTACTCATTTGACTGGAAATTTTGCATCTCTGAATCAAAATATTAGTCTAAAAAGACAATACAACACTGCCAAAACCAAAAGAGTGTGTCTGGAATGGTCAAATTAACTTTTGAAAGGTACTCTTTCATTGGACATTTTGTGTGAAACGGAGTGCTAAATGAATGTACGTTAAGGCTTAAGTGGCCTAAAAGTCCGAACCAACTGATACATCTTGGCTTTATTTGTTAATATGCCTATTATTTCAAAGCCCATGACAAGAGTTTGAAAGTTAAATCAGCTTCTTTCCAAAGCTTGCTTGTCGAGTAATTCACACACCATTCCTTTTTGGGGCAAAGCACTGTATACAGCCATATAGGTCAGAAAAAAATGTTTAGAAAACATTGAAAGAACTAAATTCCTAAGTATCCTTTCAGCCCTAAAACACAGCCATGCCATCAAAAACTGTCTACATTGTACGGGAATAAAACCCTAACCCTAGCTTCGGGTTTTGCTAGTTAGGGTTAGGGTTCAAATATTTCCTCAAAGACCATTCATTCAATATTCTACTCATTTGACTGGAAATTTTGCGTCTCTGAATCAACATATTAGTCTAAAAAGACAATACAACACTGCCAAAACCAAAAGAGTGTGTCTGGAATGGTCAAATTAACTTTTGAAAGGTACTCTTTCATTGGACATTTTGTGTGAAACGGAGTGCTAAATGAATGTACGTTAAGGCTTAAGTGGCCTAAAAGTCCGAACCAACTGATACATTTTGGCTTTATTTGTTAATATGCCTATTTTTTCAAAGCCCATGACAAGATTTGAAAGTTAAATCAGCTTCTTTCCAAAGCTTGCTTGTCGGGTAATTCACACACCATTCCTTTTTGGGGCAAAGCACTGTATACAGCCATATAGGTCAGAAAAAAATGTTTAGAAAACATTGAAAGAACTAAATTCCTAAGTATCCTTTCAGCCCTAAAACACAGCCATGCCATCAAAAACTGTCTACATTGTACGGGAATAAAACCCTAACCCTAGCTTTGGGTTTTGCTAGTTAGGGTTAGGGTTCAAATATTTCCTCAAAGACCATTCATTCAATATTCTACTCATTTGACTGGAAATTTTGCGTCTCTGAATCAAAATATTAGTCTAAAAAGACAATACAACACTGCCAAAACCAAAAGAGTGTGTCAGGAATGGTCAAATTAACTTTTGAAAGGTACTCTTTCATTGGACATTTTGTGTGAAGCGTAGTGCTAAATGAATGTACGTTAAGGCTTAAGTGGCCTAAAAGTCCAAAACAACTGATACATTTTGGCTTTATTTGTTAATATGCCTATTATTTCAAAGCCCATGACAAGACTTGAAAGTTAAATCAGCTTCTTTCCAAAACTTGCTTGTCGGGCAATTCACACACCATTCCTTTTTGGGGCAAAGCACTGTATACAGCCATATAGGTCAGAAAAAAATGTTTAGAAAACATTGAAAGAGAAAAATTCCTAAGTATCCTTTCAGCCCTAAAACACAGCCATGCCATCAAAAACTGTCTACATTGTACGGGAATAAAACCCTAACCCTAGCTTCGGGTTTTGCTAGTTAGGGTTAGGGTTCAAATATTTCCTCAAAGACCATTCATTCAATATTCTACTCATTTGACTGGAAATTTTGCGTCTCTGAATCAAAATATTAGTCTAAAAAGACAATACAACACTGCCAAAACCAAAAGAGTGTGTCAGGAATGGTCAAATTAACTTTTGAAAGGTACTCTTTCATTGGACATTTTGTGTGAAACGGAGTGCTAAATGAATGTACGTTAAGGCTTAAGTGGCCTAAAAGTCCGAAACAACTGATACATTTTGGCTTTATTTGTTAATATGCCTATTATTTGAAAGCCCATTAGAAGATTTGAAAGTTAAATCAGCTTCTTTCCAAAACTTCCTTGTCGGGCAATTCACACACCATTCATTCCTTTTTGGGGTAAAGCACTGTATACAGCCATATAGGTCAGAAAAAAATGTTTAGAAAACATTGAAAGAACTATATTCCTAAGTATCCTTTCAGCCCTAAAACACAGCCATGCCATCAAAAACTGTCTACATTGTATGGGAATAAAACCCTAACCCTAGCTTCGGGTTTTGCTAGTTAGGGTTAGGGTTCAAATATTTCCTCAAAGTCCATTTATTCAATATTCTACTCATTTGACTGGAAAGTTTGCTTCTCTGAATCAAAATATTAGTCTAAAAAGACAATACAACACTGCCAATACCAAAAGAGTGTGTCAGGAATGGTCAAATTAACTTTTGAAAGGTACTCTTTCATTGGACATTTTGTGTGAAACGGAGTGCTAAATGAATGTACGTTAAGGCTTAAGTGGCCTAAAAGTCCGAAACAACTAATACATTTTGGCTTTATCTGTTAATATGCCTATTATTTCAAAGCCCATGACAAGAGTTTGAAAGTTAAATCAGCTTCTTTCCAAAGCTTGCTTGTCGGGCAATTCAGACACCATTCCTTTTTGGGGCAAAGCACTGTATACAGCCATATAGGTCAGAAAAAAATGTTTAGAAAACATTGAAAGAACTAAATTCCTAAGTATCCTTTCAGCCCTAAAACACAGCCATGCCATCAAAAACGGTCTACATTGTACGGGAATAAAACCCTAACCCTAGCTTCGGGTTTTGCTAGTTAGGGTTAGGGTTCAAATATTTCCTCAAAGACCATTTATTCAATATTCTACTCATTTGACTGGAAAGTTTGCTTCTCTGAATCAAAATATTAGTTTAAAAAGACAATACAACACTGCCAAAACCAAAAGAGTGTGTCAGGAATGGTCAAATTAACTTTTGAAAGGTACTCTTTCATTGGACATTTTGTGTGAAGCGGAGTGCTAAATGAATGTACGTTAAGGCTTAAGTGGCCTAAAAGTCCGAACCAACTGGTACATTTTGGCTTTATTTGTTAATATGCCTATTATTTCAAAGCCCATGACAAGAGTTTGAAAGTAAAATCAGCTTCTTTCCAAAATTTGCTTGTTGGGCAATTCAGACACCATTCCTTTTTAGGGGAAAGCACTGTATACAGCCATATAGGTCAGAAAAAAATGTTTAGAAAACATTGAAAGAGAAAAATTCCTAAGTATCCTTTCAGCCCTAAAACACAGCCATGCCATCAAAAACTGTCTACATTGTATGGGAATAAAACCCTAACCCTAGCTTCGAGTTTTGCTAGTTAGGGTTAGGGTTCAAATATTTCCTCAAAGTCCATTTATTCAATATTCTACTCATTTGACTGGAAAGTTTGCTTCTCTGAATCAAAATATTAGTCTAAAAAGACAATACAACACTGCCAATACCAAAAGAGTGTGTCAGGAATGGTCAAATTAACTTTTGAAAGGTACTCTTTCATTGGACATTTTGTGTGAAACGGAGTGCTAAATGAATGTACGTTAAGGCTTAAGTGGCCTAAAAGTCCGAAACAACTAATACATTTTGGCTTTATCTGTTAATATGCCTATTATTTCAAAGCCCATGACAAGAGTTTGAAAGTTAAATCAGCTTCTTTCCAAAGCTTGCTTGTCGGGCAATTCAGACACCATTCCTTTTTGGGGCAAAGCACTGTATACAGCCATATAGGTCAGAAAAAAATGTTTAGAAAACATTGAAAGAACTAAATTCCTAAGTATCCTTTCAGCCCTAAAACACAGCCATGCCATCAAAAACGGTCTACATTGTACAGGAATAAAACCCTAACCCTAGCTTCGGGTTTTGCTAGTTAGGGTTAGGGTTCAAATATTTCCTCAAAGACCATTCATTCAATATTCTACTCATTTGACTGGAAATTTTGCGTCTCTGAATCAAAATATTAGTCTAAAAAGACAATACAACACTGCCAAAACCAAAAGAGTGTGTCAGGAATGGTCAAATTAACTTTTGAAAGGTACTCTTTCATTGGACATTTTGTGTGAAGCGGAGTGCTAAATGAATGTACGTTAAGGCTTAAGTGGCCTAAAAGTCCGAACCAACTGGTACATTTTGGCTTTATTTGTTAATATGCCTATTATTTCAAAGCCCATGACAAGAGTTTGAAAGTAAAATCAGCTTCTTTCCAAAATTTGCTTGTTGGGCAATTCAGACACCATTCCTTTTTAGGGCAAAGCACTGTATACAGCCATATAGGTCAGAAAAAAATGTTTAGAAAACATTGAAAGAGAAAAATTCCTAAGTATCCTTTCAGCCCTAAAACACAGCCATGCCATCAAAAACTGTTTACATTGTACGGGATTGAAACCCTAACCCTAGCTTCGGGTTTTGCTAGTTAGGGTTAGGGTTCAAATATTTCCTCAAAGACTATTCATTCAATATTCTAATTATTTGACTGGAAATTTTGCGTCTTTGAATCAACATATTAGTCTAAAAAGACAATACAACATTGCCAAAACCAAAAGAGTGTGTCAGGAATGGTCAAATTAACTTTTGAAAGGTACTCTTTCATTGGACATTTTGTGTGAAGCGGAGTGCTAAATGAATGTACGTTAAGGCTTAAGTGGCCTAAAAGTCCAAAACAACTGATACATTTTGGCTTTATTTGTTAATATGCCTATTATTTCAAAGCCCATGACAAGACTTGAAAGTTAAATCAGCTTCTTTCCAAAACTTGCTTGTCGGGCAATTCACACACCATTCATTCCTTTTTGGGGTAAAGCACTGTATACAGCCATATAGGTCAGAAAAAAATGTTTAGAAAACATTGAAAGAACTATATTCCTAAGTATCCTTTCAGCCCTAAAACACAGCCATGCCATCAAAAACTGTCTACATTGTATGGGAATAAAACCCTACCCCTAGCTTCGAGTTTTGCTAGTTAGGGTTAGGGTTCAAATATTTCCTCAAAGACCATTTATTCAATATTCTACTCATTTGACTGGAAATTTTGCGTCTCTGAATCAAAATATTAGTCTAAAAAGACAATACAACACTGCCAAAACCAAAAGAGTGTGTCAGGAATGGTCAAATTAACTTTTGAAAGGTACTCTTTCATTGGACATTTTGTGTGAAACGGAGTGCTAAATAAATGTACGTTAAGGCTTAAGTGGCCTAAAAGTCCGAACCAACTGATACATTTTGGCTTTATTTGTTAATATGCCTATTATTTCAAAGCCCATGACAAGAGTTTGAAAGTTAAATCAGCTTCTTTCCAAAACTTGCTTGTCGGGCAATTCACACACCATTCATTCCTTTTTGGGGTAAAGCACTGTATACAGCCATATAGGTCAGAAAAAAATGTTTAGAAAACATTGAAAGAACTATATTCCTAAGTATCCTTTCAGCCCTAAAACACAGCCATGCCATCAAAAACTGTCTACATTGTATGGGAATAAAACCCTAACCCTAGCTTCGGGTTTTGCTAGTTAGGGTTAGGGTTCAAATATTTCCTCAAAGTCCATTTATTCAATATTCTACTCATTTGACTGGAAAGTTTGCTTCTCTGAATCAAAATATTAGTCTAAAAAGACAATACAACACTGCCAATACCAAAAGAGTGTGTCAGGAATGGTCAAATTAACTTTTGAAAGGTACTCTTTCATTGGACATTTTGTGTGAAACGGAGTGCTAAATGAATGTACGTTAAGGCTTAAGTGGCCTAAAAGTCCGAAACAACTAATACATTTTGGCTTTATCTGTTAATATGCCTATTATTTCAAAGCCCATGACAAGAGTTTGAAAGTTAAATCAGCTTCTTTCCAAAGCTTGCTTGTCGGGCAATTCAGACACCATTCCTTTTTGGGGCAAAGCACTGTATACAGCCATATAGGTCAGAAAAAAATGTTTAGAAAACATTGAAAGAACTAAATTCCTAAGTATCCTTTCAGCCCTAAAACACAGCCATGCCATCAAAAACGGTCTACATTGTACGGGAATAAAACCCTAACCCTAGCTTCGGGTTTTGCTAGTTAGGGTTAGGGTTCAAATATTTCCTCAAAGACCATTCATTCAATATTCTACTCATTTGACTGGAAATTTTGCGTCTCTGAATCAAAATATTAGTCTAAAAAGACAATACAACACTGCCAAAACCAAAAGAGTGTGTCAGGAATGGTCAAATTAACTTTTGAAAGGTACTCTTTCATTGGACATTTTGTGTGAAACGGAGTGCTAAATGAATGTACGTTAAGGCTTAAGTGGCCTAAAAGTCCAAAACAACTAATACATTTTGGCTTTATCTGTTAATATGCCTATTATTTCAAAGCCCATGAGAAGAGTTTGAAAGTTAAATCAGCTTCATTCCAAAACTTGCTTATCGGGTAATTCAGACACCATTCCTTTTTGGGGTAAAGCACTGTATACAGCCATATAGGTCAGAAAAGAATGTTTAGAAAACATTGAAAGAGAAAAATTCCTAAGTATCCTTTCAGCCCTAAAACACAGCCATGCCATCAAAAACTGTTTACATTGTACGGGAATGAAACCCTAACCCTAGCTTCGGGTTTTGCTAGTTAGGGTTAGGGTTCAAATATTTCCTCAAAGACTATTCATTCAATATTCTACTCATTTGACTGGAAATTTTGCGTCTCTGAATCAAAATATTAGTCTAAAAAGACAATACAACACTGCCAAAACCAAAAGAGTGTGTCAGGAATGGTCAAATTAACTTTTGAAAGGTACTCTTTCATTGGACATTTTGTGTGAAACGGAGTGCTAAATGAATGTACGTTAAGGCTTAAGTGGCCTAAAAGTCCAAAACAACTAATACATTTTGGCTTTATCTGTTAATATGCCTATTATTTCAAAGCCCATGAGAAGAGTTTGAAAGTTAAATCAGCTTCATTCCAAAACTTGCTTATCGGGTAATTCAGACACCATTCCTTTTTGGGGTAAAGCACTGTATACAGCCATATAGGTCAGAAAAGAATGTTTAGAAAACATTGAAAGAACTAAATTCCTAATTATCCTTTCAGCCCTAAAACACAGCCATGCCATCAAAAACTGTCTACATTGTACGGGAATGAAACCCTAACCCTAGCTTCGGGTTTTGCTAGTTAGGGTTAGGGTTCAAATATTTCCTCAAAGACCATTTATTCAATATTCTACTCATTTGACTGGAAAGTTTGCTTCTCTGAATCAAAATATTAGTTTAAAAAGACAATACAACACTGCCAAAACCAAAAGAGTGTGTCAGGAATGGTCAAATTAACTTTTGAAAGGTACTCTTTCATTGGACATTTTGTGTGAAGCGGAGTGCTAAATGAATGTACGTTAAGGCTTAAGTGGCCTAAAAGCCCGAAACAACTGATACATTTTGGCTTTATTTGTTAATATGCCTATTATTTCAAAGCCCATGAGAAGATTTGAAAGTTAAATCAGCTTCTTTCCAAAACTTGCTTGTCGGGCAATTCACACACCATTCATTCCTTTTTGGGGTAAAGCACTGTATACAGCCATATAGGTCAGAAAAAAATGTTTAGAAAACATTGAAAGAACTATATTCCTAAGTATCCTTTCAGCCCTAAAACACAGCCATGCCATCAAAAACTGTCTACATTGTATGGGAATAAAACCCTAACCCTAGCTTCGAGTTTTGCTAGTTAGGGTTAGGGTTCAAATATTTCCTCAAAGACCATTTATTCAATATTCTACTCATTTGACTGGAAAGTTTGCTTCTCTGAATCAAAATATTAGTCTAAAAAGACAATACAACACTGCCAATACCAAAAGAGTGTGTCAGGAATGGTCAAATTAACTTTTGAAAGGTACTCTTTCATTGGACATTTTGTTTGAAACGGAGTGCTAAATGAATGTACGTTAAAGCTTAAGTGGCCTAAAAGTCCGAACCAACTGATACATTTTGGCTTTATTTGTTAATATGCCTATTATTTCAAAGCCCATGACAAGAGTTTGAAAGTAAAATCAGCTTCTTTCCAAAATTTGCTTGTTGGGCAATTCAGACACCATTCCTTTTTAGGGCAAAGCACTGTATACAGCCATATAGGTCAGAAAAAAATGTTTAGAAAACATTGAAAGAGAAAAATTCCTAAGTATCCTTTCAGCCCTAAAACACAGCCATGCCATCAAAAACTGTCTACATTGTACGGGAATAAAACCCTAACCCTAGCTTCGGGTTTTGCTAGTTAGGGTTAGGGTTCAAATATTTCCTCAAAGACCATTCATTCAATATTCTACTCATTTGACTGGAAATTTTGCGTCTCTGAATCAAAATATTAGTCTAAAAAGACAATACAACACTGCCAAAACCAAAAGAGTGTGTCAAGAATGGTCAAATTAACTTTTGAAAGGTACTCTTTCATTGGACATTTTGTATGAAACGGAGTGCTAAATGAATGTACGTTAAAGCTTAAGTGGCCTAAAAGCCAAAACAACTAATACATTTTGGCTTTATCTGTTAATATGCCTATTATTTCAAAGCCCATGAGAAGAGTTTGAAAGTTAAATCAGCTTCTTTCCAAAACTTGCTTATCGGGTAATTCAGACACCATTCCTTTTTGGGGTAAAGCACTGTATACAGCCATATAGGTCAGAAAAGAATGTTTAGAAAACATTGAAAGAACTAAATTTCTAAGTATCCTTTCAGCCCTAAAACATAGCCATGCCATCAAAAACTGTCTACATTGTACGGGAATAAAACCCTAACCCTAGCTTCGGGTTTTGCTAGTTAGGGTTCTGGTTCAAATATTTCCTCAAAGACCATTTATTCAATATTCTACTCATTTGACTGGAAAGTTTGCTTCTCTGAATCAAAATATTAGTTTAAAAAGACAATACAACACTGCCAAAACCAAAAGAGTGTGTCAGGAATGGTCAAATTAACTTTTGAAAGGTACTCTTTCATTGGACATTTTGTGTGAAACGGAGTGCTAAATGAATGTACGTTAAGGCTTAAGTGGCCTAAAAGTCCGAACCAACTGATACATTTTGGCTTTATTTGTTAATATGCCTATTATTTCAAAGCCCATGACAAGAGTTTGAAAGTAAAATCAGCTTCTTTCCAAAATTTGCTTGTTGGGCAATTCAGACACCATTCCTTTTTAAGCAAAGCACTGTATACAGCCATATAGGTCAGAAAAAAATGTTTAGAAAACATTGAAAGAGAAAAATTCCTAAGTATCCTTTCAGCCCTAAAACACAGCCATGCCATCAAAAACTGTTTACATTGTACGGGAATAAAACCCTAACCCTAGCTTCGGGTTTTGCTAGTTAGGGTTAGGGTTCAAATATTTCCTCAAAGACCATTCATTCAATATTCTACTTATTTGACTGGAAATTTTGCGTCTCTGAATCAACATATTAGTCAAAAAAGACAATACAACATTGCCAAAACCAAAAGAGTGTGTCAGGAATGGTCAAATTAACTTTTGAAAGGTACTCTTTCATTGGACATTTTGTGTGAAGCGGAGTGCTAAATGAATGTACGTTAAGGCTTAAGTGGCCTAAAAGTCCAAAACAACTGATACATTTTGGCTTTATTTGTTAATATGCCTATTATTTCAAAGCCCATGACAAGACTTGAAAGTTAAATCAGCTTCTTTCCAAAACTTGCTTGTCGGGCAATTCACACACCATTCATTCCTTTTTGGGGTAAAGCACTGTATACAGCCATATAGGTCAGAAAAAAATGTTTAGAAAACATTGAAAGAACTATATTCCTAAGTATCCTTTCAGCCCTAAAACACAGCCATGCCATCAAAAACTGTCTACATTGTATGGGAATAAAACCCTAACCCTAGCTTCGAGTTTTGCTAGTTAGGGTTAGGGTTCAAATATTTCCTCAAAGACCATTTATTCAATATTCTACTCATTTGACTGGAAATTTTGCGTCTCTGAATCAAAATATTAGTCTAAAAAGACAATACAACACTGCCAAAACCAAAAGAGTGTGTCAGGAATGGTCAAATTAACTTTTGAAAGGTACTCTTTCATTGGACATTTTGTGTGAAACGGAGTGCTAAATAAATGTACGTTAAGGCTTAAGTGGCCTAAAAGTCCGAACCAACTGATACATTTTGGCTTTATTTGTTAATATGCCTATTATTTCAAAGCCCATGACAAGAGTTTGAAAGTTAAATCAGCTTCTTTCCAAAACTTGCTTGTCGGGCAATTCACACACCATTCATTCCTTTTTGGGGTAAAGCACTGTATACAGCCATATAGGTCAGAAAAAAATGTTTAGAAAACATTGAAAGAACTATATTCCTAAGTATCCTTTCAGCCCTAAAACACAGCCATGCCATCAAAAACTGTCTACATTGTATGGGAATAAAACCCTAACCCTAGCTTCGGGTTTTGCTAGTTAGGGTTAGGGTTCAAATATTTCCTCAAAGTCCATTTATTCAATATTCTACTCATTTGACTGGAAAGTTTGCTTCTCTGAATCAAAATATTAGTCTAAAAAGACAATACAACACTGCCAATACCAAAAGAGTGTGTCAGGAATGGTCAAATTAACTTTTGAAAGGTACTCTTTCATTGGACATTTTGTGTGAAACGGAGTGCTAAATGAATGTACGTTAAGGCTTAAGTGGCCTAAAAGTCCGAAACAACTAATACATTTTGGCTTTATCTGTTAATATGCCTATTATTTCAAAGCCCATGACAAGAGTTTGAAAGTTAAATCAGCTTCTTTCCAAAGCTTGCTTGTCGGGCAATTCAGACACCATTCCTTTTTGGGGCAAAGCACTGTATACAGCCATATAGGTCAGAAAAAAATGTTTAGAAAACATTGAAAGAACTAAATTCCTAAGTATCCTTTCAGCCCTAAAACACAGCCATGCCATCAAAAACGGTCTACATTGTACGGGAATAAAACCCTAACCCTAGCTTCGGGTTTTGCTAGTTAGGGTTAGGGTTCAAATATTTCCTCAAAGACCATTCATTCAATATTCTACTCATTTGACTGGAAATTTTGCGTCTCTGAATCAAAATATTAGTCTAAAAAGACAATACAACACTGCCAAAACCAAAAGAGTGTGTCAGGAATGGTCAAATTAACTTTTGAAAGGTACTCTTTCATTGGACATTTTGTGTGAAACGGAGTGCTAAATGAATGTACGTTAAGGCTTAAGTGGCCTAAAAGTCCAAAACAACTAATACATTTTGGCTTTATCTGTTAATATGCCTATTATTTCAAAGCCCATGAGAAGAGTTTGAAAGTTAAATCAGCTTCATTCCAAAACTTGCTTATCGGGTAATTCAGACACCATTCCTTTTTGGGGTAAAGCACTGTATACAGCCATATAGGTCAGAAAAGAATGTTTAGAAAACATTGAAAGAACTAAATTCCTAATTATCCTTTCAGCCCTAAAACACAGCCATGCCATCAAAAACTGTCTACATTGTACGGGAATGAAACCCTAACCCTAGCTTCGGGTTTTGCTAGTTAGGGTTAGGGTTCAAATATTTCCTCAAAGACCATTTATTCAATATTCTACTCATTTGACTGGAAAGTTTGCTTCTCTGAATCAAAATATTAGTTTAAAAAGACAATACAACACTGCCAAAACCAAAAGAGTGTGTCAGGAATGGTCAAATTAACTTTTGAAAGGTACTCTTTCATTGGACATTTTGTGTGAAGCGGAGTGCTAAATGAATGTACGTTAAGGCTTAAGTGGCCTAAAAGTCCGAACCAACTGGTACATTTTGGCTTTATTTGTTAATATGCCTATTATTTCAAAGCCCATGACAAGAGTTTGAAAGTAAAATCAGCTTCTTTCCAAAATTTGCTTGTTGGGCAATTCAGACACCATTCCTTTTTAGGGCAAAGCACTGTATACAGCCATATAGGTCAGAAAAAAATGTTTAGAAAACATTGAAAGAGAAAAATTCCTAAGTATCCTTTCAGCCCTAAAACACAGCCATGCCATCAAAAACTGTTTACATTGTACGGGAATGAAACCCTAACCCTAGCTTCGGGTTTTGCTAGTTAGGGTTAGGGTTCAAATATTTCCTCAAAGACTATTCATTCAATATTCTAATTATTTGACTGGAAATTTTGCGTCTCTGAATCAACATATTAGTCTAAAAAGACAATACAACATTGCCAAAACCAAAAGAGTGTGTCAGGAATGGTCAAATTAACTTTTGAAAGGTACTCTTTCATTGGACATTTTGTGTGAAGCGGAGTGCTAAATGAATGTACGTTAAGGCGTAAGTGGCCTAAAAGTCCAAAACAACTGATACATTTTGGCTTTATTTGTTAATATGCCTATTATTTCAAAGCCCATGACAAGACTTGAAAGTTAAATCAGCTTCTTTCCAAAACTTGCTTGTCGGGCAATTCACACACCATTCATTCCTTTTTGGGGTAAAGCACTGTATACAGCCATATAGGTCAGAAAAAAATGTTTAGAAAACATTGAAAGAACTATATTCCTAAGTATCCTTTCAGCCCTAAAACACAGCCATGCCATCAAAAACTGTCTACATTGTATGGGAATAAAACCCTAACCCTAGCTTCGAGTTTTGCTAGTTAGGGTTAGGGTTCAAATATTTCCTCAAAGACCATTTATTCAATATTCTACTCATTTGACTGGAAATTTTGCGTCTCTGAATCAAAATATTAGTCTAAAAAGACAATACAACACTGCCAAAACCAAAAGAGTGTGTCAGGAATGGTCAAATTAACTTTTGAAAGGTACTCTTTCATTGGACATTTTGTGTGAAACGGAGTGCTAAATAAATGTACGTTAAGGCTTAAGTGGCCTAAAAGTCCGAACCAACTGATACATTTTGGCTTTATTTGTTAATATGCCTATTATTTCAAAGCCCATGACAAGAGTTTGAAAGTTAAATCAGCTTCTTTCCAAAACTTGCTTGTCGGGCAATTCACACACCATTCATTCCTTTTTGGGGTAAAGCACTGTATACAGCCATATAGGTCAGAAAAAAATGTTTAGAAAACATTGAAAGAACTATATTCCTAAGTATCCTTTCAGCCCTAAAACACAGCCATGCCATCAAAAACTGTCTACATTGTATGGGAATAAAACCCTAACCCTAGCTTCGGGTTTTGCTAGTTAGGGTTAGGGTTCAAATATTTCCTCAAAGTCCATTTATTCAATATTCTACTCATTTGACTGGAAAGTTTGCTTCTCTGAATCAAAATATTAGTCTAAAAAGACAATACAACACTGCCAATACCAAAAGAGTGTGTCAGGAATGGTCAAATTAACTTTTGAAAGGTACTCTTTCATTGGACATTTTGTGTGAAACGGAGTGCTAAATGAATGTACGTTAAGGCTTAAGTGGCCTAAAAGTCCGAAACAACTAATACATTTTGGCTTTATCTGTTAATATGCCTATTATTTCAAAGCCCATGACAAGAGTTTGAAAGTTAAATCAGCTTCTTTCCAAAGCTTGCTTGTCGGGCAATTCAGACACCATTCCTTTTTGGGGCAAAGCACTGTATACAGCCATATAGGTCAGAAAAAAATGTTTAGAAAACATTGAAAGAACTAAATTCCTAAGTATCCTTTCAGCCCTAAAACACAGCCATGCCATCAAAAACGGTCTACATTGTACGGGAATAAAACCCTAACCCTAGCTTCGGGTTTTGCTAGTTAGGGTTAGGGTTCAAATATTTCCTCAAAGACCATTCATTCAATATTCTACTCATTTGACTGGAAATTTTGCGTCTCTGAATCAAAATATTAGTCTAAAAAGACAATACAACACTGCCAAAACCAAAAGAGTGTGTCAGGAATGGTCAAATTAACTTTTGAAAGGTACTCTTTCATTGGACATTTTGTGTGAAACGGAGTGCTAAATGAATGTACGTTAAGGCGTAAGTGGCCTAAAAGTCCAAAACAACTGATACATTTTGGCTTTATTTGTTAATATGCCTATTATTTCAAAGCCCATGAGAAGAGTTTGAAAGTTAAATCAGCTTCATTCCAAAACTTGCTTGTCGGGCAATTCACACACCATTCATTCCTTTTTGGGGTAAAGCACTGTATACAGCCATATAGGTCAGAAAAGAATGTTTAGAAAACATTGAAAGAACTAAATTCCTAATTATCCTTTCAGCCCTAAAACACAGCCATGCCATCAAAAACTGTCTACATTGTACGGGAATGAAACCCTAACCCTAGCTTCGGGTTTTGCTAGTTAGGGTTAGGGTTCAAATATTTCCTCAAAGACCATTTATTCAATATTCTACTCATTTGACTGGAAAGTTTGCTTCTCTGAATCAAAATATTAGTTTAAAAAGACAATACAACACTGCCAAAACCAAAAGAGTGTGTCAGGAATGGTCAAATTAACTTTTGAAAGGTACTCTTTCATTGGACATTTTGTGTGAAGCGGAGTGCTAAATGAATGTACGTTAAGGCTTAAGTGGCCTAAAAGTCCGAACCAACTGGTACATTTTGGCTTTATTTGTTAATATGCCTATTATTTCAAAGCCCATGACAAGAGTTTGAAAGTAAAATCAGCTTCTTTCCAAAATTTGCTTGTTGGGCAATTCAGACACCATTCCTTTTTAGGGCAAAGCACTGTATACAGCCATATAGGTCAGAAAAAAATGTTTAGAAAACATTGAAAGAGAAAAATTCCTAAGTATCCTTTCAGCCCTAAAACACAGCCATGCCATCAAAAACTGTTTACATTGTACGGGAATGAAACCCTAACCCTAGCTTCGGGTTTTGCTAGTTAGGGTTAGGGTTCAAATATTTCCTCAAAGACTATTCATTCAATATTCTAATTATTTGACTGGAAATTTTGCGTCTTTGAATCAACATATTAGTCTAAAAAGACAATACAACATTGCCAAAACCAAAAGAGTGTGTCAGGAATGGTCAAATTAACTTTTGAAAGGTACTCTTTCATTGGACATTTTGTGTGAAGCGGAGTGCTAAATGAATGTACGTTAAGGCGTAAGTGGCCTAAAAGTCCAAAACAACTGATACATTTTGGCTTTATTTGTTAATATGCCTATTATTTCAAAGCCCATGACAAGACTTGAAAGTTAAATCAGCTTCTTTCCAAAACTTGCTTGTCGGGCAATTCACACACCATTCATTCCTTTTTGGGGTAAAGCACTGTATACAGCCATATAGGTCAGAAAAAAATGTTTAGAAAACATTGAAAGAACTATATTCCTAAGTATCCTTTCAGCCCTAAAACACAGCCATGCCATCAAAAACTGTCTACATTGTATGGGAATAAAACCCTAACCCTAGCTTCGAGTTTTGCTAGTTAGGGTTAGGGTTCAAATATTTCCTCAAAGACCATTTATTCAATATTCTACTCATTTGACTGGAAATTTTGCGTCTCTGAATCAAAATATTAGTCTAAAAAGACAATACAACACTGCCAAAACCAAAAGAGTGTGTCAGGAATGGTCAAATTAACTTTTGAAAGGTACTCTTTCATTGGACATTTTGTGTGAAACGGAGTGCTAAATAAATGTACGTTAAGGCTTAAGTGGCCTAAAAGTCCGAACCAACTGATACATTTTGGCTTTATTTGTTAATATGCCTATTATTTCAAAGCCCATGACAAGAGTTTGAAAGTTAAATCAGCTTCTTTCCAAAATTTGCTTGTTGGGCAATTCAGACACCATTCCTTTTTAGGGCAAAGCACTGTATACAGCCATATAGGTCAGAAAAAAATGTTTAGAAAACATTGAAAGAGAAAAATTCCTAAGTATCCTTTCAGCCCTAAAACACAGCCATGCCATCAAAAACTGTTTACATTGTACGGGAAAAAAACCCTAACCCTAGCTTCGGGTTTTGCTAGTTAGGGTTAGGGTTCAAATATTTCCTCAATGACCATTCATTCAATATTCTACTCATTTGACTGGAAATTTTGCGTCTCTGAATCAACATATTAGTCTAAAAAGACAATACAACATTGCCAAAACCAAAAGAGTGTGTCAGGAATGGTCAAATTAACTTTTTAAAGGTACTCTTTCATTGGACATTTTGTGTGAAGCGGAGTGCTAAATGAATGTACGTTAAGGCTTAAGTGGCCTAAAAGCCCGAAACAACTGATACATTTTGGCTTTATTTGTTAATATGCCTATTATTTCAAAGCCCATGAGAAGATTTGAAAGTTAAATCAGCTTCTTTCCAAAACTTGCTTGTCGGGCAATTCACACACCATTCATTCCTTTTTGGGGTAAAGCACTGTATACAGCCATATAGGTCAGAAAAAAATGTTTAGAAAACATTGAAAGAACTATATTCCTAAGTATCCTTTCAGCCCTAAAACACAGCCATGCCATCAAAAACTGTCTACATTGTATGGGAATAAAACCCTAACCCTAGCTTCGAGTTTTGCTAGTTAGGGTTAGGGTTCAAATATTTCCTCAAAGACCATTTATTCAATATTCTACTCATTTGACTGGAAAGTTTGCTTCTCTGAATCAAAATATTAGTCTAAAAAGACAATACAACACTGCCAATACCAAAAGAGTGTGTCAGGAATGGTCAAATTAACTTTTGAAAGGTACTCTTTCATTGGACATTTTGTTTGAAACGGAGTGCTAAATGAATGTACGTTAAAGCTTAAGTGGCCTAAAAGTCCGAACCAACTGATACATTTTGGCTTTATTTGTTAATATGCCTATTATTTCAAAGCCCATGACAAGAGTTTGAAAGTAAAATCAGCTTCTTTCCAAAATTTGCTTGTTGGGCAATTCAGACACCATTCCTTTTTAGGGCAAAGCACTGTATACAGCCATATAGGTCAGAAAAAAATGTTTAGAAAACATTGAAAGAGAAAAATTCCTAAGTATCCTTTCAGCCCTAAAACACAGCCATGCCATCAAAAACTGTCTACATTGTACGGGAATAAAACCCTAACCCTAGCTTCGGGTTTTGCTAGTTAGGGTTAGGGTTCAAATATTTCCTCAAAGACCATTCATTCAATATTCTACTCATTTGACTGGAAATTTTGCGTCTCTGAATCAAAATATTAGTCTAAAAAGACAATACAACACTGCCAAAACCAAAAGAGTGTGTCAAGAATGGTCAAATTAACTTTTGAAAGGTACTCTTTCATTGGACATTTTGTATGAAACGGAGTGCTAAATGAATGTACGTTAAAGCTTAAGTGGCCTAAAAGCCAAAACAACTAATACATTTTGGCTTTATCTGTTAATATGCCTATTATTTCAAAGCCCATGAGAAGAGTTTGAAAGTTAAATCAGCTTCTTTCCAAAACTTGCTTATCGGGTAATTCAGACACCATTCCTTTTTGGGGTAAAGCACTGTATACAGCCATATAGGTCAGAAAAGAATGTTTAGAAAACATTGAAAGAACTAAATTCCTAAGTATCCTTTCAGCCCTAAAACATAGCCATGCCATCAAAAACTGTCTACATTGTACGGGAATAAAACCCTAACCCTAGCTTCGGGTTTTGCTAGTTAGGGTTCTGGTTCAAATATTTCCTCAAAGACCATTTATTCAATATTCTACTCATTTGACTGGAAAGTTTGCTTCTCTGAATCAAAATATTAGTTTAAAAAGACAATACAACACTGCCAAAACCAAAAGAGTGTGTCAGGAATGGTCAAATTAACTTTTGAAAGGTACTCTTTCATTGGACATTTTGTGTGAAACGGAGTGCTAAATGAATGTACGTTAAGGCTTAAGTGGCCTAAAAGTCCGAACCAACTGATACATTTTGGCTTTATTTGTTAATATGCCTATTATTTCAAAGCCCATGACAAGAGTTTGAAAGTAAAATCAGCTTCTTTCCAAAATTTGCTTGTTGGGCAATTCAGACACCATTCCTTTTTAAGCAAAGCACTGTATACAGCCATATAGGTCAGAAAAAAATGTTTAGAAAACATTGAAAGAGAAAAATTCCTAAGTATCCTTTCAGCCCTAAAACACAGCCATGCCATCAAAAACTGTTTACATTGTACGGGAATAAAACCCTAACCCTAGCTTCGGGTTTTGCTAGTTAGGGTTAGGGTTCAAATATTTCCTCAAAGACCATTCATTCAATATTCTACTTATTTGACTGGAAATTTTGCGTCTCTGAATCAACATATTAGTCAAAAAAGACAATACAACATTGCCAAAACCAAAAGAGTGTGTCAGGAATGGTCAAATTAACTTTTGAAAGGTACTCTTTCATTGGACATTTTGTGTGAAGCGGAGTGCTAAATGAATGTACGTTAAGGCTTAAGTGGCCTAAAAGTCCAAAACAACTGATACATTTTGGCTTTATTTGATAATATGCCTATTATTTCAAAGCCCATGACAAGACTTGAAAGTTAAATCAGCTTCTTTCCAAAACTTGCTTGTCGGGCAATTCACACACCATTCATTCCTTTTTGGGGTAAAGCACTGTATACAGCCATATAGGTCAGAAAAAAATGTTTAGAAAACATTGAAAGAACTATATTCCTAAGTATCCTTTCAGCCCTAAAACACAGCCATGCCATCAAAAACTGTCTACATTGTATGGGAATAAAACCCTAACCCTAGCTTCGAGTTTTGCTAGTTAGGGTTAGGGTTCAAATATTTCCTCAAAGACCATTTATTCAATATTCTACTCATTTGACTGGAAAGTTTGCTTCTCTGAATCAAAATATTAGTCTAAAAAGACAATACAACACTGCCAAAACCAAAAGAGTGTGTCAGGAATGGTCAAATTAACTTTTGAAAGGTACTCTTTCATTGGACATTTTGTGTGAAACGGAGTGCTAAATGAATGTACGTTAAGGCTTAAGTGGCCTAAAAGTCCGAAACAACTGATACATTTTGGCTTTATTTGTTAATATGCCTATTATTTCAAAGCCCATGAGAAGATTTGAAAGTTAAATCAGCTTCTTTCCAAAACTTGCTTGTCGGGCAATTCACACACCATTCATTCCTTTTTGGGGTAAAGCACTGTATACAGCCATATAGGTCAGAAAAAAATGTTTAGAAAACATTGAAATAACTATATTCCTAAGTATCCTTTCAGCCCTAAAACACAGCCATGCCATCAAAAACTGTCTACATTGTATGGGAATAAAACCCTAACCCTAGCTTCGAGTTTTGCTAGTTAGGGTTAGGGTTCAAATATTTCCTCAAAGACCATTTATTCAATATTCTACTCATTTGACTGGAAAGTTTGCTTCTCTGAATCAAAATAGTAGTCTAAAAAGACAATACAACACTGCCAATACCAAAAGAGTGTGTCAGGAATGGTCAAATTAACTTTTGAAAGGTACTCTTTCATTGGACATTTTGTATGAAACGGAGTGCTAAATGAATGTACGTTAAGGCTTAAGTGGCCTAAAAGCCAAAACAACTAATACATTTTGGCTTTATCTGTTAATATGCCTATTATTTCAAAGCCCATGAGAAGAGTTTGAAAGTTAAATCAGCTTCTTTCCAAAACTTGCTTATCGGGTAATTCAGACACCATTCCTTTTTGGGGTAAAGCACTGTATACAGCCATATAGGTCAGAAAAAAATGTTTAGAAAACATTGAAAGAGAAAAATTCCTAAGTATCCTTTCAGCCCTAAAACACAGCCATGCCATCAAAAACTGTCTACATTGTACGGGAATAAAACCCTAACCCTAGCTTCGGGTTTTGCTAGTTAGGGTTAGGGTTCAAATATTTTCTCAAAGACCATTCATTCAATATTCTACTCATTTGACTGGAAATTTTGCGTCTCTGAATCAAAATATTAGTCTAAAAAGACAATACAACACTGCCAAAACCAAAAGAGTGTGTCAAGAATGGTCAAATTAACTTTTGAAAGGTACTCTTTCATTGGACATTTTGTGTGAAGCGGAGTGCTAAATGAATGTACGTTAAGGCTTAAGTGGCCTAAAAGTCCAAAACAACTGATACATTTTGGCTTTATTTGTTAATATGCCTATTATTTCAAAGCCCATGACAAGACTTGAAAGTTAAATCAGCTTCTTTCCAAAACTTGCTTGTCGGGCAATTCACACACCATTCATTCCTTTTTGGGGTAAAGCACTGTATACAGCCATATAGGTCAGAAAAAAATGTTTAGAAAACATTGAAAGAACTATATTCCTAAGTATCCTTTCAGCCCTAAAACACAGCCATGCCATCAAAAACTGTCTACATTGTATGGGAATAAAACCCTAACCCTAGCTTCGAGTTTTGCTAGTTAGGGTTAGGGTTCAAATATTTCCTCAAAGACCATTTATTCAATATTCTACTCATTTGACTGGAAAGTTTGCTTCTCTGAATCAAAATATTAGTCTAAAAAGACAATACAACACTGCCAAAACCAAAAGAGTGTGTCAGGAATGGTCAAATTAACTTTTGAAAGGTACTCTTTTATTGGACATTTTGTGTGAAACGGAGAGCTAAATGAATGTACGTTAAGGCTTAAGTGGCCTAAAAGTCCGAACCAACTGATACATTTTGGCTTTATTTGTTAATATGCCTATTATTTCAAAGCCCATGACAAGAGTTTGAAAGTTAAATCAGCTTCTTTCCAAAGCTTGCTTGTCGGGTAATTCACACACCATTCCTTTTTGGGGCAAAGCACTGTATACAGCCATATAGGTCAGAAAAAAATGTTTAGAAAACATTGATGGAACTAAATTCCTAAGTATCCTTTCAGCCCTAAAACACAGCCATGCCATCAAAAACTGTCTACATTGTACGGGAATAAAACCCTAACCCTAGCTTCGGGTTTTGCTAGTTAGGGTTAGGGTTCAAATATTTCCTCAAAGACCATTCATTCAATATTCTACTCATTTGACTGGAAATTTTGCGTCTCTGAATCAACATATTAGTCTAAAAAGACAATACAACATTGCCAAAACCAAAAGAGTGTGTCAGGAATGGTCAAATTAACTTTTGAAAGGTACTCTTTCATTGGACATTTTGTGTGAAGCGGAGTGCTAAATGAATGTACCTTAAGGCTTAAGTGGCCTAAAAGTCCAAAACAACTGATACATTTAGGCTTTATTTGTTAATATGCCTATTATTTCAAAGCCCATGACAAGATTTGAAAGTTAAATCAGCTTCTTTCCAAAATTTGCTTGTTGGTTAATTCAGACACCATTCCTTTTTAGGGCAAAGCACTGTATACAGCCATATAGGTCAGAAAAAAATGTTTAGAAAACATTGAAAGAACTAAATTCCTAAGTATCCTTTCAGCCCTAAAACACAGCCATGCCATCAAAAACTGTCTACATTGTACGGGAATAAAACCCTAACCCTAGCTTCGGGTTTTGCTAGTTAGGGTTAGGGTTCAAATATTTCCTCAAAGACCATTCATTCAATATTCTACTCATTTGACTGGAAATTTTGCGTCTCTGAATCAAAATATTAGTCTAAAAAGACAATACAACACTGCCAAAACCAAAAGAGTGTGTCAGGAATGGTCAAATTAACTTTTGAAAGGTACTCTTTCATTGGACATTTTGTGTGAAACGGAGTGCTAAATGAATGTACGTAAAGGCTTAAGTGGCCTAAAAGTCCGAACCAACTGATACATTTTGGCTTTATTTGTTAATATGCCTATTATTTCAAAGCCCATGACAAGAGTTTGAAAGTTAAATCAGCTTCTTTCCAAAATTTGCTTGTTGGGCAATTCAGACACCATTCCTTTTAAGGGCAAAGCACTGTATACAGCCATATTGGTCAGAAAAAAATGTTTAGAAAAGATTGAAAGAGAAAAATTCCTAGGTATCCTTTCAGCCCTAAAACACAGCCATGCCATCAAAAACTGTTTACATTGTACGGGAATAAAACCCTAACCCTAGCTTCGGGTTTTGCTAGTTAGGGTTAGGGTTCAAATATTTCCTCAAAGACCATTCATTCAATATTCTACTCATTTGACTGGAAATTTTGCGTCTCTGAATCAAAATATTAGTCTAAAAAGACAATACAACACTGCCAAAACCAAAAGAGTGTGTCAGGAATGGTCAAATTAACTTTTGAAAGGTACTCTTTCATTGGACATTTTGTGTGAAGCGGAGTGCTAAATGAATGTACCTTAAGGCTTAAGTGGCCTAAAAGTCCAAAACAACTGATACATTTAGGCTTTATTTGTTAATACTGTATGCCTATTATTTCAAAGCCCATGACAAGACTTGAAAGTTAAATCAGCTTCTTTCCAAAACTTGCTTGTCGGGCAATTCACACACCATTCCTTTTTGGGGCAAAGCACTGTATACAGCCATATAGGTCAGAAAAAAATGTTTAGAAAACATTGAAAGAACTAAATTCCTAAGTATCCTTTCAGCCCTAAAATACAGCCATGCCATCAAAAACTGTCTACATTGTACGGGAATAAAATCCTAACCCTAGCTTCGAGTTTTGCTAGTTAGGGTTAGGGTTCAAATATTTCCTCAAAGACCATTTTTTCAATATTCTACTCATTTGACTGGAAAGTTTGCTTCTCTGAATCAAAATATTAGTCTAAAAAGACAATACAACACTGCCAAAACCAAAAGAGTGTGTCAGGAATGGTCAAATTAACTTTTGAAAGGTACTCTTTCATTGGACATTTTGTGTGAAGCGGAGTGCTAAATGAATGTACGTTAAGGCTTAAGTGGCCTAAAAGTCCGAAACAACTGATACATTTTGGCTTTATTTGTTAATATGCCTATTACAGATGCAGCCATTCAAAGTGCGCGTTACAGACACGTACCGCAGGTGACGTCGCTCAGTATGACGCAAGATGACGCGGGGCACCGCAGTACGTGATTGGTTGACCGACAGGGGCACTCGTGGTCCGTTGGTCTGTCGTGGAAAGACAGTAAACGTCTTTGCTGTGCCCGTTGTAGGTATTGAATTTTACCACTGAAGGGAAATCTTAGTAGCTGAGCATAAAAAGAATAGGAGCATACTGCAACGCGTGTGAAGGCCATAAACGATATTAATTTTGGAACATAAACATACAGTGTATAGCTGGTCTTGGTACTTTAAAGAAAAAAATACACACCAGTATTCCATTTCTCCCTAAACATTTTAAGCTTCGAAGTCTTTAACTAACGCAATACCGGAGTCAACAAGCATACTTTTAGAATTTGATTAAAAGGGAATATAATATGGAATCGCGTATCTAAAGAATTTAATAACGGTATTCGTGTGCTGCGACAGGGCTGTGTAGGGCTGTTTCGCCTGCCTGTTCATGTGAGCTGTCTTGTAGACGTGACTACCAGCTGACAGGTTGTGTTTTCGAATCCAGCTGGTGCTGCACTTTTCTTTTAACAAACATTTCTTCGAAAAAATAGAATAGCGATATTATGGACAATCAATTGACTTTTATATTTCAAAATATCGCAACATGATCGATATTTGCGATATTTTGAACATATCTTCCCTTCTGACAGCGGTGCCTGCTTCTATTGTGTGTGTGTGTGCAACAGAGTAAATTTTTAATAGCGTTTTAAGCGAATAGGTAATTAGATTGCTCGAAAACCTAATCGCTTTTTCTACATAAACACAGCATGATTACTCTCTGAAAATGCTTTTCCTTTATTTTTAAAGTAGGCTCAGATTTCAACTATAGATCGTATTATTATAAACTTTCTTGGAAAAATGTATTTTATGTAAACCATGTTTGCTATTAATTCATTTAGGGCTAAAATACGTTCATTGTCTTCCAATCGAGTCGAGTTGACATTGGAAGCCTGCCACACCCGGACTGTTAAACCAACGCATTAGCACGTCAAAGCCCATTGAGGGTATTGAGCCAGTATTGGCTTTAGTATTCCCCCCCTCTCCCCTCAATTCAATTCAATTCAATTCAAGGTGTTTTATTTGCATGACAGATGGGTACAAGCAGTGTTGGGTATGTATATTGTAACGCTTACGGCAGACAGGCACTGTGTAACAGCCGGCGCACCAGAGCAGCGCACCGAGGGAGCGTCTGCATTTATAACTTGGTTTTTAAAATTAGTCAAGCAATATGAAGCATCTTCTTTTACTTTTGAGTCCCTTAAATACATTGAACACAGCTTTCTCACCACTTAAGATTGCTCTTGATACCATCCTTACACAAAGCAGAAGGGAGATTTTAGTGCCTGAGCATAAAAAGAATAGGAGCATACTGCAACGCGTGTGAAGTCCATAAACGATATTAATTTTGGAACTTAAACATTCAGTATATGGCTGGTCTCGGTACTTTAACGAAAACATACACACCAGTATTCCATTTCTCCCTAAACATTTTAAGCATCGAAGTCTTTAACTAACGCGATACCGGAGTCAACAAGCATACTTTTAGAATTTGATTAAAAGGGAATATAATATGGAATCGCGTATCTCAAGAAATTAATATGCAATAACTGAGTCAAGGGACTCAGAGGATCCAAGGCTAGACTGAGTATAATAGGCTTCGGGCTTCTATTGTGACATCTACTGTAAATTACAGAAATGTTAAAAGTAAACAAAATAAAGTAACTAAAATGTGGTCTGAAGTCACCCCTTTAGACACCCCTTTTACTTCACTGGTGTCAGATATGAAAGGCAATAGTCTCCCGTTTTGTCTGCTGTGTGTTGCAGCAGAGGGACTCCCTGCAGCCGAAAGGGGCAGAGTAACTTGCATGCCCTCTAGTACAGTTTACACATGCACGACTTTAAAAGCTAGCAAGACAGGTTTCGATTCACATTAGCTGGCGAGCCTTGTTAAAAAAACGAATGATAATGTAACATTCCACTGTTCATGAACAAAGTTATACTGAGATTTCCTAAGATACGCGATTAAAAAATAAATAAATAAAAATTTGAATCTCCTGCGGAACACATTCCATAAGAATCATTGGTTTTACAGTATATATCGCCTTTAAAGGTGGCTTCTCAAAACGCTTTACGGGATAAAAACAACCAGAACAGCAGCAACAACAATATTGTATTTCGTTGCACTTTGAAAACCAAGTAATAACTTAACTATACAGTACGTGCAAACGTTTCGTATGTTGCTGTCGTGAATGCCTGCGTACCCATAAGTATCTTATTTGCCTTGAGTCTGTCTACAGTATCTCTGTCCCACTACCCCCATCTCTCCCTCAATTCAATTCAAGGTGTTTTATTTGCATGACAGATGGGTACAATTCTTGTTGGGAATGTATACTTTGATATTTACACCCGGTGCGGCACCGAGGGAGCGTCTGCATTTATAACTTGGTTTTTAAAATTAGTCAAGCAATATGAAGCATCTTCTTTTACTTTTGAGTCCCTTAAATACATTGAACACAGCTTTCTCACCATCCTTACACAAAGCAGAAACTGTCCGATGACTCACAGTACAAGTGGAAAGATTACAGATTTTAATCGTCTTTAATTTTGCCTGTGGAGTGTATCTTATTAAGCTCTAAATTGCATTTTGAGCGCGGTTTTTTACTTTTTTTTAAATGCATTTTGGGCGCGGACAGCACATACAAGGGTTAATGAACTGCGCCAAGAAATTTAAAATAGTATTCTTTAGGTGTGAGGGTAGGAGTGGACCGCAGCAGGCATAATCAGCAAACCAGGAAAACAAAGAACAGGACAGGTGAGATGTGTATCCAGAAAGCGAGTGATCAGAAAAAGGAAATGGAAAACGCAGAAAAAGAAAACGCTTTACAGAATAAAAACAATAACAACAGTAGTGGCTGGGCAAACGATTTTTTTTATCGAAATACAAATTGAGATACTGTACTGTATAATGATGTGCATGAACAAAGGTATACTGCAATTTTCCTTAGATACGCGATTAATGCTTCGTAGGAGGAGGCGGTCTTTTCCTCTTGTCTAACAGTCTGTCCACAAACAAAACATTCCTGTTAGACAAAAGGAATTGAAAAAAAACAATTTTGTCAATGAAAACCGGTGTGTGTGTCTCTCCCTGCTGGATGTTCCTCTCACAAACTGCTGAATGAATAAAATAATTTTATTGAAAATGCGTTTGCGATTGTCTGGTATTTAATTTGGTCCCTTTTAACTGTTTTTCGATCTACTGTATTGCTTTGAGATGCCACTTTTAAAGGCGATATGTAAAATAAAGTTTTTTTTATTATTGTTATAGAGAAACATGATCAGATTTTCCCTGGTTCAGAAAAAAGATCTAAAGTGCTACACATAACTTTCTTAATTCGATGTATTTAAAGCAGTGAACTACTGTAGGTGTCACATAACATTCAGAAATACAATCACGTATTTGACAAATAAAAACGATTATAATCTAATCCTTCCACGTTTGATCCCAAAATCCCAAGAAATATAAATCTTGACGGGTAGAAAGCTATGCTGAAAGTTTATTAAGATGCTTAGAAGACAAAGATACTGTATCAATTTATGTTGCATTAGCCTGATTATGATTAAAAAACACATATAATTAAACACGCGTTTGCGATTTAAATCAGAACACGATTTAAATCAATATCGATTCCATATTATATTAGCAGAAAAGCTTAAAACTACCACTTTTTCACACGCTATTTCACATGCTAGTTAAATACTTCGATGCTTAAAATCGTTAGGGAGAAATGGAATACCGGTGTGTATTTT
This sequence comes from Atractosteus spatula, assembly GCF_055471065.1. Lineage (NCBI taxonomy): Eukaryota > Metazoa > Chordata > Actinopteri > Semionotiformes > Lepisosteidae > Atractosteus > Atractosteus spatula. The sequence goes on along the minus strand of NC_142708.1, from coordinate 52,360,005 downwards.
TCCTTTAAAGTGCCGATTCCTGGAATCTGACTGGCTGACACCCCTCTGAAGTGGTTCCATAAAATCTGGTATACGGAAAAGAAAGCGTTGATAAATACAAGTGTCTTTTAATACACTCTTTGCTGTGCTCTTGAGGATCCTTGTGATGTTTTGAGCTCTAGTTGAATGATAAGTGTCGCATTTTAAATCATTTTCGTAGTTAGAAATTATGAAACGCCCTGTTAAAAGCAAGGAAGTTTTTATGCCCGTTGAAGTAAAACAAAATGCCTGACAAAGTATGGCTTGGACAGATTCCAAGTGTTTGTACAAATGTGCTAAAGAAATAATACTTTGAGTATACAGCTTGTCTAAAGTCATCCATTATTAATACTATTAGTAATATCTTCAGTAAAGGCTTTGATGCATAAATATTTCTGATAAAGGTAGGTTGTGTACTTTTGTCCAACTGAGCAATCTTGCTTTCATAAAATATACCAACATTTTAATGACTGATGATTAACATGCTGTAATACACAGTTCAAAATTAAAGGCTCAAATGCTGTACATGAGAGGTTAAGCTCCCCCTGGCGGTTTTACAAGGCGACGCCGGATAGTTAACCACGTGACACCACGTTAACTGCGTCATACCGCGTGATACTGTGACACGCCCACCGGGGTATGCCGCGAAATACCTCACGCATTTTGAATGGCTGCATCTGTATTTCAAAGCCCATGACAAGATTTGAAAGTTAAATCAGCTTCTTTCCAAAATTTGTTTGTTGGTTAATTCAGACACCATTCCTTTTTAGGGCAAAGCACTGTATACAGCCATATAGGTCAGAAAAAAATGTTTAGAAAACATTGAAAGAACTAAATTCCTAAGTATCCTTTCAGCCCTAAAACACAGCCATGCCATCAAAAACTGTCTACATTGTACGGGAATAAAACCCTAACCCTAGCTTCGGGTTTTGCTAGTTAGGGTTAGGGTTCAAATATTTCCTCAAAGACCATTCATTCAATATTCTACTCATTTGACTGGAAATTTTGCGTCTCTGAATCAAAATATTAGTCTAAAAAGACAATACAACACTGCCAAAACCAAAAGAGTGTGTCAGGAATGGTCAAATTAACTTTTGAAAGGTACTCTTTCATTGGACATTTTGTGTGAAACGGAGTGCTAAATGAATGTACGTAAAGGCTTAAGTGGCCTAAAAGTCCGAACCAACTGATACATTTTGGCTTTATTTGTTAATATGCCTATTATTTCAAAGCCCATGACAAGAGTTTGAAAGGTAAATCAGCTTCTTTCCAAAATTTGCTTGTTGGGCAATTCAGACACCATTCCTTTTAAGGGCAAAGCACTGTATACAGCCATATTGGTCAGAAAAAAATGTTTAGAAAAGATTGAAAGAGAAAAATTCCTAAGTATCCTTTCAGCCCTAAAACACAGCCATGCCATCAAAAACTGTTTACATTGTACGGGAATAAAACCCTAACCCTAGCTTCGGGTTTTGCTAGTTAGGGTTAGGGTTCAAATATTTCCTCAAAGACCATTCATTCAATATTCTACTCATTTGACTGGAAATTTTGCGTCTCTGAATCAACATATTAGTCTAAAAAGACAATACAACACTGCCAAAACCAAAAGAGTGTGTCAGGAATGGTCAAATTAACTTTTGAAAGGTACTCTTTCATTGGACATTTTGTGTGAAGCGGAGTGCTAAATGAATGTACGTTAAGGCTTAAGTGGCCTAAAAGTCCAAAACAACTGATACATTTTGGCTTTATTTGTTAATATGCCTATTATTTCAAAGCCGATGACAAGACTTGAAAGTTAAATCAGCTTCTTTCCAAAACTTGCTTGTCGGGCAATTCACACACCATTCCTTTTTGGGGCAAAGCACTGTATACAGCCATATAGGTCAGAAAAAAATGTTTAGAAAACATTGAAAGAGAAAAATTCCTAAGTATCCTTTCAGCCCTAAAACACAGCCATGCCATCAAAAACTGTCTACATTGTATGGGAATAAAACCCTAACCCTAGCTTCGGGTTTTGCTAGTTAGGGTTAGGGTTCAAATATTTCCTCAAAGACCATTCATTCAATATTCTACTCATTTGACTGGAAATTTTGCGTCTCTGAATCAAAATATTAGTCTAAAAAGACAATACAACACTGCCAAAACCAAAAGAGTGTGTCAGGAATGGTCAAATTAACTTTTGAAAGGTACTCCTTCATTGGACATTTTGTGTGAAACGGAGTGCTAAATGAATGTACGTTAAGGCTTAAGTGGCCTAAAAGTCCGAAACAACTGATACATTTTGGCTTTATTTGTTAATATGCCTATTATTTCAAAGCCCATGACAAGATTTGAAAGTTAAATCAGCTTCTTTCCAAAATTTGCTTGTTGGGCAATTCAGACACCATTCCTTTTTAGGGCAAAGCACTGTATACAGCCATATAGGTCAGAAAAAAATGTTTAGAAAACATTGAAAGAACTAAATTCCTAAGTATCCTTTCAGCCCTAAAACACAGCCATGCCATCAAAAACTGTCTATATTGTACGGGAATAAAATCCTAATCCTAGCTTCGGGTTTTGCTAGTTAGGGTTAGGGTTCAAATATTTTCTCAAAGACCATTCATTCAATATTCTACTCATTTGACTGGAAATTTTGCGTCTCTGAATCAAAATATTAGTCTAAAAAGACAATACAACACTGCCAAAACCAAAAGAGTGTGTCAGGAATGGTCAAATTAACTTTTGAAAGGTACTCTTTCATTGGACATTTTGTGTGAAGCGGAGTGCTAAATGAATGTACGTTAAGGCTTAAGTGGCCTAAAAGTCCGAAACAACTAATACATTTTGGCTTTATCTGTTAATATGCCTATTATTTCAAAGCCCATGACAAGAGTTTGAAAGTTAAATCAGCTTCTTTCCAAAGCTTGCTTGTCGGGTAATTCAGACACCATTCCTTTTTGGGGAAAAGCACTGTATACAGCCATATAGGTCAGAAAAAAATGTTTAGAAAACATTGAAAGAGAAAAATTCCTAAGTATCCTTTCAGCCCTAAAACACAGCCATGCCATCAAAAACTGTTTACATTGTATGGGAATAAAACCCGAACCCTAGCTTCGGGTTTTGCTAGTTAGGGTTAGGGTTCAAATATTTCCTCAAAGACCATTCATTCAATATTCTACTCATTTGACTGGAAATTTTGCGTCTCTGAATCAAAATATTAGTCTAAAAAGACAATACAACACTGCCAAAACCAAAAGAGTGTGTCAGGAATGGTCAAATTAACTTTTGAAAGGTACTCTTTCATTGGACATTTTGTGTGAAAAGGAGTGCTAAATGAATGTACGTTAAGGCTTAAGTGGCCTAAAAGTCCGAAACAACTGATACATTTTGGCTTTATTTGATAATATGCCTATTATTTCAATGCCCATGACAAGAGTTTGAAAGTTAAATCAGCTTCTTTCCAAAGCTTGCTTGTCGGGTAGTTCACACACCATTCCTTTTTGGGGTAAAGCACTGTATACAGCCATATAGGTCAGAAAAGAATGTTTAGAAAACATTGAAAGAACTAAATTCCTAAGTATCCTTTCAGCCCTAAAACACAGCCATGCCATCAAAAACTGTCTACATTGTACGGGAATAAAACCCTAACCCTAGCTTCGGGTTTTGCTAGTTAGGGTTAAGGTTCAAATATTTCCTCAAAGACCATTTATTCAATATTCTACTCATTTGACTGGAAAGTTTGCTTCTCTGAATCAAAATATTAGTCTAAAAAGACAATACAACACTGCCAAAACCAAAAGAGTGTGTCAGGAATGGTCAAATTAACTTTTGAAAGGTACTCTTTCATTGGACATTTTGTGTGAAACGGAATGCTAAATGAATGTATCTTAAGGCTTAAGTGGCCTAAAAGTCCGAACCAACTGATACATTTTGGCTTTATTTGTTAATATGCCTATTTTTTCAAAGCCCATGACAAGAGTTTGAAAGTTAAATCAGCTTCTTTCCAAAATTTGCTTGTTTGGCAATTCAGACACCATTCCTTTTTAGGGCATAGCACTGTATACAGCCATATAGGTCAGAAAAAAATGTTTAGAAAACATTGAAAGAACTAAAATCCTAAGTATCCTTTCAGCCCTAAAATACAGCTATGACATCAAAAACTGTCTACATTGTACGGGAATAAAATCCTAACCCTAGCTTCGGGTTTTGCTAGTTAGGTTTAGGGTTGAAATATTTCCTCAAAGAGCATTCATTCAATATTCTACTCATTTGACTGGAAATTTTGCGTCTCTGAATCAAAATATTAGTCTAAAAAGACAATACACTGCCAAAACCAAAAGAGTGTGTCAGGAATGGTCAAATTAACTTTTGAAAGGTACTCTTTCATTGGACATTTTATGTGAAACGGAGTGCTAAATGAATGTACGTTAAGGCTTAAGTGGCCTAGAAGTCCGAAACAACTGATACATTTTGGCTTTATTTGTTAATATGCCTATTATTTGAAAGCCCATGAGAAGATTTGAAAGTTAAATCAGCTTCTTTCCAAAACTTGCTTGTCGGGCAATTCACACACCATTCATTCCTTTTTGGGGTAAAGCACTGTATACAGCCATATAGGTCAGAAATAAATGTTTAGAAAACATTGAAAGAACAATATTCCTAAGTATCCTTTCAGCCCTAAAACACAGCCATGCCATCAAAAACTGTCTACATTGTATGGGAATAAAACCCTAACCCTAGCTTCGGGTTTTGCTAGTTAGGGTTAGGGTTCAAATATTTCCTCAAAGACCATTCATTCAATATTCTACTCATTTGACTGGAAATTTTGCGTCTCTGAATCAAAATATTAGTCTAAAAAGACAATACAACACTGCCAAAACCAAAAGAGTGTGTCAGGAATGGTCAAATTAACTTTTGAAAGGTACTCTTTCATTGGACATTTTGTGTGAAACGGAGTGCTAAATGAATGTACGTTAAGGCTTAAGTGGCCTAAAAGTCCGAAACAACTGATACATTTTGGCTTTATTTGTTAATATGCCTATTATTTCAATGCCCATGACAAGATTTGAAAGTTAAATCAGCTTCTTTCCAAAACTTCCTTGTCGGGCAATTCACACACCATTCATTCCTTTTTGGGGTAAAGCACTGTATACAGCCATATAGGTCAGAAAAAAATGTTTAGAAAACATTGAAAGAACTATATTCCTAAGTATCCTTTCAGCCCTAAAACACAGCTATGCCATCAAAAACTGTCTACATTGTATGGGAATAAAACCCTAACCCTAGCTTCGGGTTTTGCTAGTTAGGGTTAGGGTTCAAATATTTCCTCAAAGACCATTTATTCAATATTCTACTCATTTGACTGGAAAGTTTGCTTCTCTGAATCAAAATATTAGTCTAAAAAGACAATACAACACTGCCAAAACCAAAAGAGTGTGTCAGGAATGGTCAAATTAACTTTTGAAAGGTACTCTTTCATTGGACATTTTGTGTGAAACGGAGTGCTAAATGAATGTACGTTAAGGCTTAAGTGGCCTAAAAGTCCGAACCAACTGATACATTTTGGCTTTATTTGTTAATATGCCTATTATTTCAAAGCCCTTGACAAGAGTTTGAAAGTTAAATCAGCTTCTTTCCAAAGCTTGCTTGTCGGGTAGTTCACACACCATTCCTTTTTGGGGTAAAGCACTGTATACAGCCATATAGGTCAGAAAAGAATGTTTAGAAAACATTGAAAGAACTAAATTCCTAAGTATCCTTTCAGCCCTAAAACACAGCCATGCCATCAAAAACTGTCTACATTGTACGGGAATAAAACCCTAACCCTAGCTTCGGGTTTTGCTAGTTAGGGTTAGGGTTCAAATATTTCCTCAAAGACCATTTATTCAATATTCTACTCATTTGACTGGAAAGTTTGCTTCTCTGAATCAAAATATTAGTCTAAAAAGACAATACAACACTGCCAAAACCAAAAGAGTGTGTCAGGAATGGTCAAATTAACTTTTGAAAGGTACTCTTTCATTGGACATTTTGTGTGAAACGGAATGCTAAATGAATGTATCTTAAGGCTTAAGTGGCCTAAAAGTCCGAACCAACTGATACATTTTGGCTTTATTTGTTAATATGCCTATTTTTTCAAAGCCCATGACAAGAGTTTGAAAGTTAAATCAGCTTCTTTCCAAAATTTGCTTGTTTGGCAATTCAGACACCATTCCTTTTTAGGGCATAGCACTGTATACAGCCATATAGGTCAGAAAAAAATGTTTAGAAAACATTGAAAGAACTAAATTCCTAAGTATCCTTTCAGCCCTAAAATACAGCTATGCCATCAAAAACTGTCTACATTGTACGGGAATAAAATCCTAACCCTAGCTTCGGGTTTTGCTAGTTAGGTTTAGGGTTGAAATATTTCCTCAAAGAGCATTCATTCAATATTCTACTCATTTGACTGGAAATTTTGCGTCTCTGAATCAAAATATTAGTCTAAAAAGACAATACACTGCCAAAACCAAAAGAGTGTGTCAGGAATGGTCAAATTAACTTTTGAAAGGTACTCTTTCATTGGACATTTTGTGTGAAACGGAGTGCTAAATGAATGTACGTTAAGGCTTAAGTGGCCTAGAAGTCCGAAACAACTGATACATTTTGGCTTTATTTGTTAATATGCCTATTATTTGAAAGCCCATGAGAAGATTTGAAAGTTAAATCAGCTTCTTTCCAAAACTTGCTTGTCGGGCAATTCACACACCATTCATTCCTTTTTGGGGTAAAGCACTGTATACAGCCATATAGGTCAGAAAAAAATGTTTAGAAAACATTGAAAGAACTATATTCCTAAGTATCCTTTCAGCCCTAAAACACAGCCATGCCATCAAAAACTGTCTACATTGTATGGGAATAAAACCCTAACCCTAGCTTCGAGTTTTGCTAGTTAGGGTTAGGGTTCAAATATTTCCTCAAAGACCATTTATTCAATATTCTACTCATTTGTCTGGAAAGTTTGCTTCTCTGAATCAAAATATTAGTCTAAAAAGACAATACAACACTGCCAAAACCAAAAGAGTGTGTCAGGAATAGTCAAATTAACTTTTGAAAGGTACTCTTTCATTGGACATTGTGTGTGAAACGGAGTGCTAAATGAACGTACGTTAAGGCTTAAGTGGCCAAAAAGTCCGAACCAACTGATACATTTTGGCTATATTTGTTAATATGCCTATTATTTCAAAGCCCATGACAAGAGTTTGAAAGTTAAATCAGCTGCTTTCCAAAATTTGCTTGTTGGGCAATTCAGACACCATTCCTTTTTAGGGCAAAGCACTGTATACAGCCATATAGGTCAGAAAAAAATGTTTAGAAAACATTGAAAGAGAAAAATTCCTAAGTATCCTTTCAGCCCTAAAACACAGCCATGCCATCAAAAACTGTTTACATTGTACGGGAATAAAACCCTAACCCTAGCTTCGGGTTTTGCTAGTTAGGGTTAGGGTTCAAATATTTCCTCAAATACCATTCATTCAATATTCTACTCATTTGACTGGAAATTTTGCGTCTCTGAATCAACATATTAGTCTAAAAAGACAATACAACACTGCCAAAACCAAAAGAGTGTGTCAGGAATGGTCAAATTAACTTTTGAAAGGTACTCTTTCATTGGACATTTTGTGTGAAGCGGAGTGCTAAATGAATGTACGTTAAGGCTTAAGTTGCCTAAAAGTCCAAAACAACTGATACATTTTGGCTTTATTTGTTAATATGCCTATTATTTCAAAGCCCATGACAAGACTTGAAAGTTAAATCAGCTTCTTTCCAAAACTTGCTTGTTGGGCAATTCACACACCATTCCTTTTTGGGGGAAAGCACTGTATACAGCCATATAGGTCAGAAAAAAATGTTTAGAAAACATTGAAAGAACTAAATTCCTAAGTATCCTTTCAGCCCTAAAACACAGCCATGCCATCAAAAACTGTCTATATTGTACGGGAATAAAATCCTAACCCTAGCTTCGGGTTTTGCTAGTTAGGGTTAGGGTTCAAATATTTCCTCAAAGACCATTCATTCAATATTCTACTCATTTGACTGGAAATTTTGCGTCTCTGAATCAAAATATTAGTCTAAAAAGACAATACAACACTGCCAAAACCAAAAGAGTGTGTCAGGAATGGTCAAATTAACTTTTGAAAGGTACTCTTTCATTGGACATTTTGTGTGAAGCGGAGTGCTAAAAGAATGTACGTTAAGGCTTAAGTGGCCTAAAAGTCGGAAACAACTAATACATTTTGGCTTTATCTGTTAATATGCCTATTATTTCAAAGCCCATAACAAGAGTTTGAAAGTTAAATCAGCTTCTTTCCAAAGCTTGCTTGTCGGGTAATTCAGACACCATTCCTTTTTGGGGCAAAGCAGTGTATACAGCCATATAGGTCAGAAAAAAATGTTTAGAAAACATTGAAAGAACTAAATTCCTAAGTATCCTTTCAGCCCTAAAACACAGCCATGCAATCAAAAACTGTCTACATTGTACGGGAATAAAACCCTAACCCTAGCTTCGGGTTTTGCTAGTTAGGGTTAGGGTTCAAATATTTCCTCAAAGACCATTCATTCAATATTCTACTCATTTGACTGGAAATTTTGCGTCTCTGAATCAAAATATTAGTCTAAAAAGACAATACAGCACTGCCAAAACCAAAAGAGTGTGTCAGGAATGGTCAAAATAACTGTTGAAAGGTACTCTTTCATTGGACATTTTGTGTGAAACGGAGTGCTAAATGAATGTACGTTAAGGCTTAAGTGGCCTAAAAGTCCAAAACAACTAATACATTTTGGCTTTATCTGTTAATATGCCTATTATTTCAAAGCCCATGAGAAGAGTTTGAAAGTTAAATCAGCTTCTTTCCAAATCTTGCTTATCGGGTAATTCAGACACCATTCCTTTTTGGGGTAAAGCACTGTATACAGCCATATAGGTCAGAAAAGAATGTTTAGAAAACATTGAAAGAACTAAATTCCTAAGTATCCTTTCAGCCCTAAAACACAGCCATGCCATCAAAAACTGTCTATATTGTACGGGAATAAAACCCTAACCCTAGCTTCGGGTTTTGCTAGTTAGGGTTAGGGTTCAAATATTTTCTCAAAGACCATTTATTCAATATTCTACTCATTTGACTGGAAAGTTTGCTTCTCTGAATCAAAATATTAGTCTAAAAAGACAATACAACACTGCCAAAACCAAAAGAGTGTGTCAGGAATGGTCAAATTAACTTTTGAAAGGTACTCTTTCATTGGACATTTTGTGTGAAACGGAGTGCTAAATGAATGTACGTTAAGGCTTAAGTGGCCTAAAAGTTCGAACCAACTCATACATTTTGGCTTTATTTGTTAATATGCCTATTATTTCAAAGCCCATGACAAGAGTTTGAAAGTTAAATCAGCTGCTTTCCAAAATTTGCTTGTTGGGCAATTCAGACACCATTCCTTTTTAGGGCAAAGCACTGTATACAGCCATATAGGTCAGAAAAAAATGTTTAGAAAACATTGAAAGAGAAAAATTCCTAAGTATCCTTTCAGCCCTAAAACACAGCCATGCCATCAAAAACTGTTTACATTGTACGGGAATAAAACCCTAACCCTAGCTTCGGGTTTTGCTAGTTAGGGTTAGGGTTCAAATATTTCCTCAAAGACCATTCATTCAATATTCTACTCATTTGACTGGAAATTTTGCGTCTCTGAATCAACATATTAGTCTAAAAAGACAATACAACACTGCCAAAACCAAAAGAGTGTGTCAGGAATGGTCAAATTAACTTTTGAAAGGTACTCTTTCATTGGACATTTTGTGTGAAGCGGAGTGCAAAATGAATGTACGTTAAGGCTTAAGTGGCCTAAAAGTCCAAAACAACTGATACATTTTGGCTTTATTTGTTAATATGCCTATTATTTCAAAGCCCATGACAAGACTTGAAAGTTAAATCAGCTTCTTTCCAAAACTTGCTTATCGGGTAATTCAGACACCATTCCTTTTTGGGGCAAAGCACTGTATCCAGCCATATAGTTCAAAAAAAATGTTTAGAAATCATTGAAAGAACTAAATTCCTAAGTATCCTTTCAGCCCTAAAACACAGCCATGCCATCAAAAACTGTCTACATTGTACGGGAATAAAACCCTAACCCTAGCTTCGGGTTTTGCTAGTTAGGGTTAGGGTTCAAATATTTCCTCAAAGACCATTCATTCAATATTCTACTCATTTGACTGGAAATTTTGCATCTCTGAATCAAAATATTAGTCTAAAAAGACAATACAACACTGCCAAAACCAAAAGAGTGTGTCAGGAATGGTCAAATTAACTTTTGAAAGGTACTCTTTCATTGGACATTTTGTGTGAAGCGGAGTGCTAAAAGAATGTACGTTAAGGCTTAAGTGGCCTAAAAGTCTGAAACAACTAATACATTTTGGCTTTATCTGTTAATATGCCTATTATTTCAAAGCCCATGACAAGAGTTTGAAAGTTAAATCAGCTTCTTTCCAAATCTTGCTTATCGGGTAATTCAGACACCATTCCTTTTTGGGGTAAAGCACTGTATACAGCCATATAGGTCAGAAAAGAATGTTTAGAAAACATTGAAAGAACTAAATTCCTAAGTATCCTTTCAGCCCTAAAACACAGCTATGCCATCAAAAACTGTCTATATTGTACGGGAATAAAACCCTAACCCTAGCTTCGGGTTTTGCTAGTTAGGGTTAGGGTTCAAATATTTCCTCAAAGACCATTTATTCAATATTCTACTCATTTGACTGGAAAGTTTGCTGCTCTGAATCAAAATATTAGTCTAAAAAGACAATACAACACTGCCAAAACCAAAAGAGTGTGTCAGGAATGGTCAAATTAACTTTTGAAAGGTACTCTTTCATTGGACATTTTGTGTGAAACGGAGTGCTAAATGAATGTACGTTAAGGCTTAAGTGGCCTAAAAGTGCGAACCAACTGATACATTTTGGCTTTATTTGTTAATATGCCTATTATTTCAAAGCCCATGACAAGATTTGAAAGTTAAATCAGCTTCTTTCCAAAACTTGCTTGTCGGGCAATTCACACACCATTCATTCCTTTTTGGGGTAAAGCACTGTATACAGCCATATAGGTCAGAAAAAAATGTTTAGAAAACATTGAAAGAACTAAATTCCTAAGTATCCTTTCAGCCTTAAAACTCAGCCATGCCATCAAAAACTGTCTACATTGTACGGGAATAAAATCCTAACCCTAGCTTCGGGTTTTGCTAGTTAGGGTTAGGGTTCAAATATTTCCTCAAAGACCATTCATTCAATATTCTACTCATTTGACTGGAAATTTTGCGTCTCTGAATCAAAATATTAGTCTAAAAAGACAATACAACACTGCCAAAACCAAAAGAGTGTGTCAGGAATGGTCAAATTAACTTTTGAAAGGTAATCTTTCATTGGACATTTTGTGTGAAACGGAGTGCTAAATGAATGTACGTTAAGGCTTAAGTGGCCTAAAAGTCCGAAACAACTGATACATTTTGGCTTTATTTGTTAATATGCCTATTATTTCAAAGCCCATGACAAGATTTGAAAGTTAAATCAGCTTCTTTCCAAAACTTGCTTGTCGGGCAATTCACACACCATTCCTTTTTAGGGCATAGCACTGTATACAGCCATATAGGTCAGAAAAAAATGTTTAGAAAACATTGAAAGAACTAAATTCCTAAGTATCCTTTCAGCCCTAAAATACAGCCATGCCATCAAAAACTGTCTACAGTGTACGGGAATAAAATCCTAACCCTAGCTTCGGGTTTTGCTAGTTAGGTTTAGGGTTCAAATATTTCCTCAAAGAGCATTCATTCAATATTCTACTCATTTGACTGGAAATTTTGCGTCTCTGAATCAAAATATTAGTCTAAAAAGACAATACACTGCCAAAACCAAAAGAGTGTGTCAGGAATGGTCAAATTAACTTTTGAAAGGTACTCTTTCATTGGACATTTTGTGTGAAACGGAGTGCTAAATGAATGTACGTTAAGGCTTAAGTGGCCTAAAAGTCCGAAACAACTGATACATTTTGGCTTTATTTGTTAATATGCCTATTATTTGAAAGCCCATGAGAAGATTTGAAAGTTAAATCAGCTTCTTTCCAAAACTTGCTTGTCGGGCAATTCACACACCATTCATTCCTTTTTGGGGTAAAGCACTGTATACAGCCATATAGGTCAGAAAAAAATGTTTAGAAAATATTGAAAGAACTATATTCCTAAGTATCCTTTCAGTCCTAAAACACAGCCATGCCATCAAAAACTGTCTACATTGTATGGGAATAAAACCCTAACCCTAGCTTCGAGTTTTGCTAGTTAGGGTTCGGGTTCAAATATTTCCTCAAAGACCATTCATTCAATATTCTACTCATTTGACTGGAAATTTTGCGTCTCTGAATCAAAATATTAGTCTAAAAAGACAATACAACACTGCCAAAACCAAAAGAGTGTGTCAGGAATGGTCAAATTAACTTTTGAAAGGTACTCTTTCATTGGACATTTTGTGTGAAACAGAGTGCTAAATGAATGTACGTTAAGGCTTAAGTGGCCTAAAAGTCCGAAACAACTGATACATTTTGGCTTTATTTGTTAATATGCCTATTATTTGAAAGCCCATGAGAAGATTTGAAAGTTAAATCAGCTTCTTTCCAAAACTTGCTTATCGGATAATTCAGACACCATTCATTCCTTTTTGGGGCAAAGCACTGTATACAGCCATATAGGTCAGAAAAGAATGTTTAGAAAACATTGAAAGAACTAAATTTCTAAGTATCCTTTCAGCCCTAAAACACAGCCATGCCATCAAAAACTGTCTACATTGTACGGGAATAAAACGCTAACCCTAGCTTCGGGTTTTGCTAGTTAGGGTTAGGGTTCATTTGAAAGTTAAATCAGCTTCTTTCCAAAACTTGCTTGTCGGGCAATTCACACACCATTCCTTTTTGGGGCAAAGCACTGTATACAGCCATTTAGGTCAGAAAAAAATGTTTAGAAAACATTGAAAGAGAAAAATTCCTAAGTATCCTTTCAGCCCTAAAACACAGCCATGCCATCAAAAACTGTTTACATTGTAAACCCTAGCTTCGGGTTTTGGTAGTTAGGGTTAGGGTTCAAATATTTCCTCAAAGAGCATTCATTCAATATTCTACTCATTTGACTGGAAATTTTGCGTCTCTGAATCAAAATATTAGTCTAAAAAGACAATACAACACTGCCAAAACCAAAAGAGTGTGTCAGGAATGGTCAAATTAACTTTTGAAAGGTACTCTTTCATTGGACATTTTGTGTGAAATGGAGTGCTAAATGAATGTACGTTAAGGCTTAAGTGGCCTAAAAGTCCGAAACAACTGATACATTTTGGCTTTATTTGTTAATATGCCTATTATTTCAATGCCCATGACAAGATTTGAAAGTTAAATCAACTTCTTTCCAATACTTGCTTGTCGGGCAATTCACACACCATTCATTCCTTTTTGGGGTAAAGCACTGTATACAGCCATATAGGTCAGAAAAAAATGTTTAGAAAACATTGAAAGAACTATATTCCTAAGTATCCTTTCAGCCCTAAAACACAGCTATGCCATCAAAAACTGTCTACATTTTATGGGAATAAAACCCTAACCCTAGCTTCGGGTTTTGCTAGTTAGGGTTAGGGTTCAAATATTTCCTCAAAGACCATTTATTCAATATTCTACTCATTTGACTGGAAAGTTTGCTTCTCTGAATCAAAATATTAGTCTAAAAAGACAATACAACACTGCCAAAACCAAAAGAGTGTGTCCGGAATGGTCAAATTAACTTTTGAAAGGTACTCTTTCATTGGACATTTTGTGTGAAACGGAATGCTAAATGAATGTATCTTAAGGCTTAAGTGGCCTAAAAGTCCGAACCAACTGATACATTTTGGCTTTATTTGTTAATATGCCTATTTTTTCAAAGCCCATGACAAGAGTTTGAAAGTTAAATCAGCTTCTTTCCAAAATTTGCTTGTTTGGCAATTCAGACACCATTCCTTTTTAGGGCATAGCACTGTATACAGCCATATAGGTCAGAAAAAAATGTTTAGAAAACATTGAAAGAACTAAATTCCTAAGTATCCTTTCAGCCCTAAAATACAGCTATGCCATCAAAAACTGTCTACATTGTACGGGAATAAAATCCTAACCCTAGCTTCGGGTTTTGCTAGTTAGGTTTAGGGTTGAAATATTTCCTCAAAGAGCATTCATTCAATATTCTACTCATTTGACTGGAAATTTTGCGTCTCTGAATCAAAATATTAGTCTAAAAAGACAATACACTGCCAAAACCAAAAGAGTGTGTCAGGAATGGTCAAATTAACTTTTGAAAGGTACTCTTTCATTGGACATTTTGTGTGAAACGGAGTGCTAAATGAATGTACGTTAAGGCTTAAGTGGCTTAGAAGTCCGAAACAACTGATACATTTTGGCTTTATTTGTTAATATGCCTATTATTTGAAAGCCCATGAGAAGATTTGAAAGTTAAATCAGCTTCTTTCCAAAACTTGCTTGTCGGGCAATTCACACACCATTCATTCCTTTTTGGGGTAAAGCACTGTATACAGCCATATAGGTCAGAAAAAAATGTTTAGAAAACATTGAAAGAACTATATTCCTAAGTATCCTTTCAGCCCTAAAACACAGCCATGCCATCAAAAACTGTCTACATTGTATGGGAATAAAACCCTAACCCTAGCTTCGAGTTTTGCTAGTTAGGGTTAGGGTTCAAATATTTCCTCAAAGACCATTTATTCAATATTCTACTCATTTGACTGGAAAGTTTGCTTCTCTGAATCAAAATATTAGTCTAAAAAGACAATACAACACTGCCAAAACCAAAAGAGTGTGTCAGGAATAGTCAAATTAACTTTTGAAAGGTACTCTTTCATTGGACATTGTGTGTGAAACGGAGTGCTAAATGAACGTACGTTAAGGCTTAAGTGGCCAAAAAGTCCGAACCAACTGATACATTTTGGCTATATTTGTTAATATGCCTATTATTTCAAAGCCCATGACAAGAGTTTGAAAGTTAAATCAGCTGCTTTCCAAAATTTGCTTGTTGGGCAATTCAGACACCATTCCTTTTTAGGGCAAAGCACTGTATACAGCCATATAGGTCAGAAAAAAATGTTTAGAAAACATTGAAAGAGAAAAATTCCTAAGTATCCTTTCAGCCCTAAAACACAGCCATGCCATCAAAAACTGTTTACATTGTACGGGAATAAAACCCTAACCCTAGCTTCGGGTTTTGCTAGTTAGGGTTAGGGTTCAAATATTTCCTCAAATACCATTCATTCAATATTCTACTCATTTGACTGGAAATTTTGCGTCTCTGAATCAACATATTAGTCTAAAAAGACAATACAACACTGCCAAAACCAAAAGAGTGTGTCAGGAATGGTCAAATTAACTTTTGAAAGGTACTCTTTCATTGGACATTTTGTGTGAAGCGGAGTGCTAAATGAATGTACGTTAAGGCTTAAGTTGCCTAAAAGTCCAAAACAACTGATACATTTTGGCTTTATTTGTTAATATGCCTATTATTTCAAAGCCCATGACAAGACTTGAAAGTTAAATCAGCTTCTTTCCAAAACTTGCTTGTTGGGCAATTCACACACCATTCCTTTTTGGGGGAAAGCACTGTATACAGCCATATAGGTCAGAAAAAAATGTTTAGAAAACATTGAAAGAACTAAATTCCTAAGTATCCTTTCAGCCCTAAAACACAGCCATGCCATCAAAAACTGTCTATATTGTACGGGAATAAAATCCTAACCCTAGCTTCGGGTTTTGCTAGTTAGGGTTAGGGTTCAAATATTTCCTCAAAGACCATTCATTCAATATTCTACTCATTTGACTGGAAATTTTGCGTCTCTGAATCAAAATATTAGTCTAAAAAGACAATACAACACTGCCAAAACCAAAAGAGTGTGTCAGGAATGGTCAAATTAACTTTTGAAAGGTACTCTTTCATTGGACATTTTGTGTGAAGCGGAGTGCTAAAAGAATGTACGTTAAGGCTTAAGTGGCCTAAAAGTCGGAAACAACTAATACATTTTGGCTTTATCTGTTAATATGCCTATTATTTCAAAGCCCATAACAAGAGTTTGAAAGTTAAATCAGCTTCTTTCCAAAGCTTGCTTGTCGGGTAATTCAGACACCATTCCTTTTTGGGGCAAAGCAGTGTATACAGCCATATAGGTCAGAAAAAAATGTTTAGAAAACATTGAAAGAACTAAATTCCTAAGTATCCTTTCAGCCCTAAAACACAGCCATGCAATCAAAAACTGTCTACATTGTACGGGAATAAAACCCTAACCCTAGCTTCGGGTTTTGCTAGTTAGGGTTAGGGTTCAAATATTTCCTCAAAGACCATTCATTCAATATTCTACTCATTTGACTGGAAATTTTGCGTCTCTGAATCAAAATATTAGTCTAAAAAGACAATACAGCACTGCCAAAACCAAAAGAGTGTGTCAGGAATGGTCAAAATAACTGTTGAAAGGTACTCTTTCATTGGACATTTTGTGTGAAACGGAGTGCTAAATGAATGTACGTTAAGGCTTAAGTGGCCTATAAGTCCAAAACAACTAATACATTTTGGCTTTATCTGTTAATATGCCTATTATTTCAAAGCCCATGAGAAGAGTTTGAAAGTTAAATCAGCTTCTTTCCAAATCTTGCTTATCGGGTAATTCAGACACCATTCCTTTTTGGGGTAAAGCACTGTATACAGCCATATAGGTCAGAAAAGAATGTTTAGAAAACATTGAAAGAACTAAATTCCTAAGTATCCTTTCAGCCCTAAAACACAGCCATGCCATCAAAAACTGTCTATATTGTACGGGAATAAAACCCTAACCCTAGCTTCGGGTTTTGCTAGTTAGGGTTAGGGTTCAAATATTTTCTCAAAGACCATTTATTCAATATTCTACTCATTTGACTGGAAAGTTTGCTTCTCTGAATCAAAATATTAGTCTAAAAAGACAATACAACACTGCCAAAACCAAAAGAGTGTGTCAGGAATGGTCAAATTAACTTTTGAAAGGTACTCTTTCATTGGACATTTTGTGTGAAACGGAGTGCTAAATGAATGTACGTTAAGGCTTAAGTGGCCTAAAAGTTCGAACCAACTCATACATTTTGGCTTTATTTGTTAATATGCCTATTATTTCAAAGCCCATGACAAGAGTTTGAAAGTTAAATCAGCTGCTTTCCAAAATTTGCTTGTTGGGCAATTCAGACACCATTCCTTTTTAGGGCAAAGCACTGTATACAGCCATATAGGTCAGAAAAAAATGTTTAGAAAACATTGAAAGAGAAAAATTCCTAAGTATCCTTTCAGCCCTAAAACACAGCCATGCCATCAAAAACTGTTTACATTGTACGGGAATAAAACCCTAACCCTAGCTTCGGGTTTTGCTAGTTAGGGTTAGGGTTCAAATATTTCCTCAAAGACCATTCATTCAATATTCTACTCATTTGACTGGAAATTTTGCGTCTCTGAATCAACATATTAGTCTAAAAAGACAATACAACACTGCCAAAACCAAAAGAGTGTGTCAGGAATGGTCAAATTAACTTTTGAAAGGTACTCTTTCATTGGACATTTTGTGTGAAGCGGAGTGCAAAATGAATGTACGTTAAGGCTTAAGTGGCCTAAAAGTCCAAAACAACTGATACATTTTGGCTTTATTTGTTAATATGCCTATTATTTCAAAGCCCATGACAAGACTTGAAAGTTAAATCAGCTTCTTTCCAAAACTTGCTTATCGGGTAATTCAGACACCATTCCTTTTTGGGGCAAAGCACTGTATCCAGCCATATAGTTCAAAAAAAATGTTTAGAAATCATTGAAAGAACTAAATTCCTAAGTATCCTTTCAGCCCTAAAACACAGCCATGCCATCAAAAACTGTCTACATTGTACGGGAATAAAACCCTAACCCTAGCTTCGGGTTTTGCTAGTTAGGGTTAGGGTTCAAATATTTCCTCAAAGACCATTCATTCAATATTCTACTCATTTGACTGGAAATTTTGCATCTCTGAATCAAAATATTAGTCTAAAAAGACAATACAACACTGCCAAAACCAAAAGAGTGTGTCAGGAATGGTCAAATTAACTTTTGAAAGGTACTCTTTCATTGGACATTTTGTGTGAAGCGGAGTGCTAAAAGAATGTACGTTAAGGCTTAAGTGGCCTAAAAGTCTGAAACAACTAATACATTTTGGCTTTATCTGTTAATATGCCTATTATTTCAAAGCCCATGACAAGAGTTTGAAAGTTAAATCAGCTTCTTTCCAAAGCTTGCTTGTCGGGTAATTCAGACACCATTCCTTTTTGGGGCAAAGCAGTGTATACAGCCATATAGGTCAGAAAAAAATGTTTAGAAAACATTGAAAGAACTAAATTCCTAAGTATCCTTTCAGCCCTAAAACACAGCCATGCAATCAAAAACTGTCTACATTGTACGGGAATAAAACCCTAACCCTAGCTTCGGGTTTTGCTAGTTAGGGTTAGGGTTCAAATATTTCCTCAAAGACCATTCATTCAATATTCTACTCATTTGACTGGAAATTTTGCGTCTCTGAATCAAAATATTAGTCTAAAAAGACAATACAACACTGCCAAAACCAAAAGAGTGTGTCAGGAATGGTCAAATTAACTTTTGAAAGGTACTCTTTCATTGGACATTTTGTGTGAAACGGAGTGCTAAATGAATGTACGTTAAGGCTTAAGTGGCCTAAAAGTCCAAAACAACTAATACATTTTGGCTTTATCTGTTAATATGCCTATTATTTCAAAGCCCATGAGAAGAGTTTGAAAGTTAAATCAGCTTCTTTCCAAATCTTGCTTATCGGGTAATTCAGACACCATTCCTTTTTGGGGTAAAGCACTGTATACAGCCATATAGGTCAGAAAAGAATGTTTAGAAAACATTGAAAGAACTAAATTCCTAAGTATCCTTTCAGCCCTAAAACACAGCTATGCCATCAAAAACTGTCTATATTGTACGGGAATAAAACCCTAACCCTAGCTTCGGGTTTTGCTAGTTAGGGTTAGGGTTCAAATATTTCCTCAAAGACCATTTATTCAATATTCTACTCATTTGACTGGAAAGTTTGCTGCTCTGAATCAAAATATTAGTCTAAAAAGACAATACAACACTGCCAAAACCAAAAGAGTGTGTCAGGAATGGTCAAATTAACTTTTGAAAGGTACTCTTTCATTGGACATTTTGTGTGAAACGGAGTGCTAAATGAATGTACGTTAAGGCTTAAGTGGCCTAAAAGTGCGAACCAACTGATACATTTTGGCTTTATTTGTTAATATGCCTATTATTTCAAAGCCCATGACAAGATTTGAAAGTTAAATCAGCTTCTTTCCAAAACTTGCTTGTCGGGCAATTCACACACCATTCATTCCTTTTTGGAGTAAAGCACTGTATACAGCCATATAGGTCAGAAAAAAATGTTTAGAAAACATTGAAAGAACTAAATTCCTAAGTATCCTTTCAGCCTTAAAACTCAGCCATGCCATCAAAAACTGTCTACATTGTACGGGAATAAAATCCTAACCCTAGCTTCGGGTTTTGCTAGTTAGGGTTAGGGTTCAAATATTTCCTCAAAGACCATTCATTCAATATTCTACTCATTTGACTGGAAATTTTGCGTCTCTGAATCAAAATATTAGTCTAAAAAGACAATACAACACTGCCAAAACCAAAAGAGTGTGTCAGGAATGGTCAAATTAACTTTTGAAAGGTAATCTTTCATTGGACATTTTGTGTGAAACGGAGTGCTAAATGAATGTACGTTAAGGCTTAAGTGGCCTAAAAGTCCGAAACAACTGATACATTTTGGCTTTATTTGTTAATATGCCTATTATTTCAAAGCCCATGACAAGATTTGAAAGTTAAATCAGCTTCTTTCCAAAACTTGCTTGTCGGGCAATTCACACACCATTCCTTTTTAGGGCATAGCACTGTATACAGCCATATAGGTCAGAAAAAAATGTTTAGAAAACATTGAAAGAACTAAATTCCTAAGTATCCTTTCAGCCCTAAAATACAGCCATGCCATCAAAAACTGTCTACAGTGTACGGGAATAAAATCCTAACCCTAGCTTCGGGTTTTGCTAGTTAGGTTTAGGGTTCAAATATTTCCTCAAAGAGCATTCATTCAATATTCTACTCATTTGACTGGAAATTTTGCGTCTCTGAATCAAAATATTAGTCTAAAAAGACAATACACTGCCAAAACCAAAAGAGTGTGTCAGGAATGGTCAAATTAACTTTTGAAAGGTACTCTTTCATTGGACATTTTGTGTGAAACGGAGTGCTAAATGAATGTACGTTAAGGCTTAAGTGGCCTAAAAGTCCGAAACAACTGATACATTTTGGCTTTATTTGTTAATATGCCTATTATTTGAAAGCCCATGAGAAGATTTGAAAGTTAAATCAGCTTCTTTCCAAAACTTGCTTGTCGGGCAATTCACACACCATTCATTCCTTTTTGGGGTAAAGCACTGTATACAGCCATATAGGTCAGAAAAAAATGTTTAGAAAATATTGAAAGAACTATATTCCTAAGTATCCTTTCAGTCCTAAAACACAGCCATGCCATCAAAAACTGTCTACATTGTATGGGAATAAAACCCTAACCCTAGCTTCGAGTTTTGCTAGTTAGGGTTAGGGTTCAAATATTTCCTCAAAGACCATTCATTCAATATTCTACTCATTTGACTGGAAATTTTGCGTCTCTGAATCAAAATATTAGTCTAAAAAGACAATACAACACTGCCAAAACCAAAAGAGTGTGTCAGGAATGGTCAAATTAACTTTTGAAAGGTACTCTTTCATTGGACATTTTGTGTGAAACAGAGTGCTAAATGAATGTACGTTAAGGCTTAAGTGGCCTAAAAGTCCGAAACAACTGATACATTTTGGCTTTATTTGTTAATATGCCTATTATTTGAAAGCCCATGAGAAGATTTGAAAGTTAAATCAGCTTCTTTCCAAAACTTGCTTATCGGATAATTCAGACACCATTCATTCCTTTTTGGGGCAAAGCACTGTATACAGCCATATAGGTCA
Source organism: Atractosteus spatula (assembly GCF_055471065.1). NCBI lineage: Eukaryota > Metazoa > Chordata > Actinopteri > Semionotiformes > Lepisosteidae > Atractosteus > Atractosteus spatula. The sequence goes on along the minus strand of NC_142708.1, from coordinate 52,338,852 downwards.
GAAAAGAATGTTTAGAAAACATTGAAAGAACTAAATTTCTAAGTATCCTTTCAGCCCTAAAACACAGCCATGCCATCAAAAACTGTCTACATTGTACGGGAATAAAACGCTAACCCTAGCTTCGGGTTTTGCTAGTTAGGGTTAGGGTTCATTTGAAAGTTAAATCAGCTTCTTTCCAAAACTTGCTTGTCGGGCAATTCACACACCATTCCTTTTTGGGGCAAAGCACTGTATACAGCCATTTAGGTCAGAAAAAAATGTTTAGAAAACATTGAAAGAGAAAAATTCCTAAGTATCCTTTCAGCCCTAAAACACAGCCATGCCATCAAAAACTGTTTACATTGTAAACCCTAGCTTCGGGTTTTGGTAGTTAGGGTTAGGGTTCAAATATTTCCTCAAAGAGCATTCATTCAATATTCTACTCATTTGACTGGAAATTTTGCGTCTCTGAATCAAAATATTAGTCTAAAAAGACAATACAACACTGCCAAAACCAAAAGAGTGTGTCAGGAATGGTCAAATTAACTTTTGAAAGGTACTCTTTCATTGGACATTTTGTGTGAAACGGAGTGCTAAATGAATGTACGTTAAGGCTTAAGTGGCTTAAAAGTCCGAAACAACTGATACATTTTGGCTTTATTTGTTAATATGCCTATTATTTCAATGCCCATGACAAGATTTGAAAGTTAAATCAACTTCTTTCCAATACTTGCTTGTCGGGCAATTCACACACCATTCATTCCTTTTTGGGGTAAAGCACTGTATACAGCCATATAGGTCAGAAAAAAATGTTTAGAAAACATTGAAAGAACTATATTCCTAAGTATCCTTTCAGCCCTAAAACACAGCTATGCCATCAAAAACTGTCTACATTTTATGGGAATAAAACCCTAACCCTAGCTTCGGGTTTTGCTAGTTAGGGTTAGGGTTCAAATATTTCCTCAAAGACCATTTATTCAATATTCTACTCATTTGACTGGAAAGTTTGCTTCTCTGAATCAAAATATTAGTCTAAAAAGACAATACAACACTGCCAAAACCAAAAGAGTGTGTCCGGAATGGTCAAATTAACTTTTGAAAGGTACTCTTTCATTGGACATTTTGTGTGAAACGGAGTGCTAAATGAATGTACGTTAAGGCTTAAGTGGCCTAAAAGTCCGAACCAACTGATACATTTTGGCTTTATTTGTTAATATGCCTATTTTTTCAAAGCCCATGACAAGAGTTTGAAAGTTAAATCAGCTTCTTTCCAAAATTTGCTTGTTTGGCAATTCAGACACCATTCCTTTTTAGAGCAAAGCACTGTATACAGCCATATAGGTCAGAAAAAAATGTTTAGAAAACATTGAAAGAGAAAAATTCCTAAGTATCCTTTCAGCCCTAAAACACAGCCATGCCATCAAAAACTGTTTACATTGTACGGGAATAAAACCCTAACCCTAGCTTCGGGTTTTGCTAGTTAGGGTTAGGGTTCAAATATTTCCTCAAAGACCATTCATTCAATATTCTACTCATTTGACTGGAAATTTTGCGTCTCTGAATCAACATATTAGTCTAAAAAGACAATACAACACTGCCAAAACCAAAAGAGTGTGTCAGGAATGGTCAAATTAACTTTTGAAAGGTACTCTTTCATTGGACATTTTGTGTGAAGCGGAGTGCTAAATGAATGTACGTTAAGGCTTAAGTGGCCTAAAAGTCCAAAACAACTGATAAATTTTGGCTTTATTTGTTAATATGCCTATTATTTCAAAGCCCATGACAAGACTTGAAAGTTAAATCAGCTTCTTTCCAAAACTTGCTTATCAGGTAATTCAGACACCATTCCTTTTTGGGGCAAAGCACTGTATACAGCCATATAGTTCAGAAAAAAATGTTTAGAAATCATTGAAAGAACTAAATTCCTAAGTATCCTTTCAGCCCTAAAACACAGCCATGCAATCAAAAACTGTCTACATTGTACGGGAATAAAACATTAACCCTAGCTTCGGGTTTTGCTAGTTAGGGTTAGGGTTCAAATATTTCCTCAAAGACCATTCATTCAATATTCTACTCATTTGACTGGAAATTTTGCGTCTCCGAATCAAAATATTAGTCTAAAAAGACAATACAACACTGCCAAAACCAAAAGAGTGTGTCAGGAATGGTCAAATTAACTTTTGAAAGGTACTCTTTCATTGGACATTTTGTGTGAAACGGAGTGCTAAATGAATGTACGTTAAGGCTTAAGTGGCCTAAAAGTGCGAACCAACTGATACATTTTGGCTTTATTTGTTAATATGCCTATTATTTCAAAGCCCATGACAAGATTTGAAAGTTAAATCAGCTTCTTTCCAAAACTTGCTTGTCGGGCAATTCACACACCATTCATTCCTTTTTGGGGTAAAGCACTGTATACAGCCATATAGGTCAGAAAAAAATGTTTAGAAAACATTGAAAGAGAAAAATTCCTAAGTATCCTTTCAGCCCTAAAACACAGCCATGCCATCAAAAACTGTTTACATTGTACGGGAATAAAACCCTAACCCTAGCTTCGGGTTTTGCTAGTTAGGGTTAGGGTTCAAATATTTCCTCAAAGACCATTCATTCAATATTCTACTCATTTGACTGGAAATTTTGCGTCTCTGAATCAAAATATAGTCTAAAAAGACAATACAACACTGCCAAAACCAAAAGAGTGTGTCAGGAATGGTCAAATTAACTTTTGAAAGGTACTCTTTCATTGGACATTTTGTGTGAAACGGAGTGCTAAATGAATGTACGTTAAGGCTTAAGTGGCCTAAAAGTCCGAAACAACTGATACATTTTGGCTTTATTTGTTAATATGCCTATTATTTCAAAGCCCATGACAAGAGTTTGAAAGTTAAATCAGCTTCTTTCCAAAACTTGCTTGTCGGGCAATTCACACACCATTCATTCCTTTTTGGGGTAAAGCACTGTATACAGCCATATAGGTCAGAAAAAAATGTTTAGAAAACATTGAAAGAACTATATTCCTAAGTATCCTTTCAGCCCTAAAACACAGCTATGCCATCAAAAACTGTCTACATTGTATGGGAATAAAACCCTAACCCTAGCTTCGGGTTTTGCTAGTTAGGGTTAGGGTTCAAATATTTCCTCAAAGACCATTCATTCAATATTCTACTCATTTGACTGGAAAGTTTGCTTCTCTGAATCAAAATATTAGTCTAAAAAGACAATACAACACTGCCAAAACCAAAAGAGTGTGTCAGGAATGGTCAAATTAACTTTTGAAAGGTACTCTTTCATTGGACATTTTGTGTGAAACGGAGTGCTAAATGAATGTACGTTAAGGCTTAAGTGGCCTAAAAGTCCGAAACAACTGATACATTTTGGCTTTATTTGTTAATATGCCTATTATTTCAAAGCCCATGACAAGAGTTTGAAAGTTAAATCAGCTTCTTTCCAAAACTTGCTTGTCGGGCAATTCACACACCATTCATTCCTTTTTAGGGCAAAGCACTGTATACAGCCATATAGGTCAGAAAAAAATGTTTAGAAAACATTGAAAGAACTAAATTCCTAAGTATCCTTTCAGCCCTAAAATACAGCCATGCCATCAAAAACTGTCTACATTGTACGTGAATAAAATCCTAACCCTAGCTTCGGGTTTTGCTAGTTAGGGTTAGGGTTCAAATATTTCCTCAAAGAGCATTCATTCAATATTCCACTCATTTGACTGGAAATTTGCGTCTCTGAATCAAAATATTAGTCTAAAAAGACAATACAACACTGCCAAAACCAAAAGAGTGTGTCAGGAATGGTCAAATTAACTTTTGAATGGTACTCTTTCATTGGACATTTTGTGTGAAACGGAGTGCTAAATGAATGTACGTTAAGGCTTAAGTGGCCTAAAAGTCCGAAACAACTGATACATTTTGGCTTTATTTGTTAATATGCCTATTATTTGAAAGCCCATGAGAAGATCTGAAAGTTAAATCAGCTTCTTTCCAAAACTTGCTTGTCGGGCAATTCAGACACCATTCCTTTTTAGGGCAAAGCACTATATACAGCCATATAGGTCAGAAAAAAATGTTTAGAAAACATTGAAAGAGAAAAATTCCTAAGTATCCTTTCAGCCCTAAAACACAGCCATGCCATCAAAAACTGTTTACATTGTACGGGAATAAAACCCTAACCCTAGCTTCGGGTTTTGCTAGTTAGGGTTAGGTTTCAAATATTTCCTCAAAGACCATTCATTCAATATTCTACTCATTTGACTGGACATTTTGCGTCTCTGAATCAACATATTAGTCTAAAAAGACAATACAACACTGCCAAAACCAAAAGAGTGTGTCAGGAATGGTTAAATTAACTTTTGAAAGGTACTCTTTCATTGGACATTTTGTGTGAAGCGGAGTGCTAAATGAATGTACGTTAAGGCTTAAGTGGCCTAAAAGTACAAAACAACTGATACATTTTGGCTTTATTTGTTAATATGCCTATTATTTCAAAGCCCATGACAAGACTTGAAAGTTAAATCAGCTTCTTTCCAAAACTTGCTTGTCGGGCAATTCAGACACCATTCCTTTTTGGGGCAAAGCACTGTATACAGCCATATAGGTCAGAAAAAAATGTTTAGAAAACATTGAAAGAACTAAATTCCTAAGTATCCTTTCAGCCCTAAAACACAGCCATGCCATCAAAAACTGTCTATATTGTACGGGAATAAAATCCTAACCCTAGCTTCGGGTTTTGCTAGTTAGGGTTAGGGTTCAAATATTTCCTCAAAGACCATTCATTCAATATTCTACTCATTTGACTGGAAATTTTGCGTCTCTGAATCAAAATATTAGTCTAAAAAGACAATACAACACTGCCAAAACCAAAAGAGTGTGTCAGGAATGGTCAAATTAACTTTTGAAAGGTACTCTTTCATTGGACATTTTGTGTGAAACGGAGTGCTAAATGGATGTACGTTAAGGCTTAAGTGGCCTAAAAGTCCGTAACAACCGATACATTTTGGCTTTATTTGTTAATATGCCTATTATTTGAAAGCCCATGAGAAGATTTGAAAGTTAAATCAGCTTCTTTCCAAAACTTGCTTGTCGGGCAATTCAAACACCATTCCTTTTTGGGGTAAAGCACTGTATACAGCCATATAGGTCAGAAAAAAATGTTTAGAAAACATTGAAAGAGAAAAATTCCTAAGTATCCTTTCAGCCCTAAAACACAGCCATGCCATCAAAAACTGTTTACATTGTACGGGAATAAAACCCTAACCCTAGCTTCGGGTTTTGCTAGTTAGGGTTAGGGTTCAAATATTTCCTCAAAGACCATTCATTCAATATTCTACTCATTTGACTGGAAATTTTGCGTCTCTGAATCAAAATATTAGTCTAAAAAGACAATACAACACTGCCAAAACCAAAAGAGTTTGTCAGGAATGGTCAAATTAACTTTTGAAAGGTACTCTTTCATTGGACATTTTGTGTGAAACGGAGTGCTAAATGAATGTACGTTAAGGCTTAAGTGGCCTAAAAGTCCGAAACAACTGATACATTTTGGCTTTATTTGTTAATATCCCTATTATTTCAAAGCCCATGACAAGAGTTTGAAAGTTAAATCAGCTTCTTTCCAAAACTTGCTTATCGGGTAATTCAGACACCATTCCTTTTTGGGGCAAAGCACTGTATACAGCCATATAGGTCAGAAAAAAATGTTTAGAAAACATTGAAAGAACTATATTCCTAAGTATCCTTTCAGCCCTAAAACACAGCCATGCCATCAAAAACTGTCTACATTGTACGGGAATAAAACCCTAACCCTAGCTTCGGGTTTTGCTAGTTAGGGTTAGGGTTCAAATATTTCCTCAAAGAGCATTCATTCAATATTCTACTCATTTGACTGGAAATTTGCGTCTCTGAATCAAAATATTAGTCTAAAAAGACAATACAACACTGCCAAAACCAAAAGAGTGTGTCAGGAATGGTCAAATTAACTTTTGAAAGGTACTCTTTCATTGGACATTTTGTGTGAAGCGGAGTGCTAAAAGAATGTACGTTAAGGCTTAAGTGGCCTAAAAGTCTGAAACAACTAATACATTTTGGCTTTATCTGTTAATATGCCTATTATTTCAAAGCCCATGACAAGAGTTTGAAAGTTAAATCAGCTTCTTTCCAAAGCTTTGCTTGTCGGGTAATTCAGACACCATTCCTTTTTGGGGCAAAGCAGTGTATACAGCCATATAGGTCAGAAAAAAATGTTTAGAAAACATTGAAAGAACTAAATTCCTAAGTATTCTTTCAGCCCTAAAACACAGCCATGCAATCAAAAACTGTCTACATTGTACGGGAATAAAACCCTAACCCTAGCTTCGGGTTTTGCTAGTTAGGGTTAGGGTTCAAATATTTCCTCAAAGACCATTCATTCAATATTCTACTCATTTGACTGGAAATTTTGCGTCTCTGAATCAAAATATTAGTCTAAAAAGACAATACAACACTGCCAAAACCAAAAGAGTGTGTCAGGAATGGTCAAATTAACTTTTGAAAGGTACTCTTTCATTGGACATTTTGTGTGAAACGGAGTGCTAAATGAATGTACGTTAAGGCTTAAGTGGCCTAAAAGTCCGAACCAACTGATACATTTTGGCTTTATTTGTTAATATGCCTATTATTTCAAAGCCCATGACAAGATTTGAAAGTTAAATCAGCTTCTTTCCAAAACTTGCTTGTCGGGCAATTCACATACCATTCATTCCTTTTTGGGGTAAAGCACTGTATACAGCCATATAGGTCAGAAAAAAATGTTTAGAAAACATTGAAAGAACTAAATTCCTAAGTATCCTTTCAGCCTTAAAACACAGCCATGCCATCAAAAACTGTCTACATTGTACGGGAATAAAATCCTAACCCTAGCTTCGGGTTTTGCTAGTTAGGGTTAGGGTTCAAATATTTCCTCAAAGACCATTCATTCAATATTCTACTCATCTGACTGGAAATTTTGCGTCTCTGAATCAAAATATTAGTCTAAAAAGACAATACAACACTGCCAAAACCAAAAGAGTGTGTCAGGAATGGTCAAATTAACTTTTGAAAGGTACTCTTTCATTGGACATTTTGTGTGAAACGGAGTGCTAAATGAATGTACGTTAAGGCTTAAGTGGCCTAAAAGTCCGAAACAACTGATACATTTTGCTTTATTTGTTAATATGCCTATTATTTGAAAGCCCATGAGAAGATCTGAAAGTTAAATCAGCTTCTTTCCAAAACTTGCTTGTCGGGCAATTCACACACCATTCATTCCTTTTTGGGGTAAAGCACTGTATACAGCCATATAGGTCAGAAAAAAATGTTTAGAAAACATTGAAAGAACTATATTCCTAAGTATCCTTTCAGCCCTAAAACACAGCCATGCCATCAAAAACTGTCTACATTGTATGGGAATAAAACCCTAACCCTAGCTTCGAGTTTTGCTAGTTAGGGTTAGGGTTCAAATATTTCCTCAAAGACCATTTATTCAATATTCTACTCATTTGACTGGAAAGTTTGCTTCTCTGAATCAAAATATTAGTCTAAAAAGATAATACAACACTGCCAAAACCAAAAGAGTGTGTCAGGAATGGTCAAATTAACTTTTGAAAGGTACTCTTTCATTGGACATTTTGTGTGAAACGGAGTGCTAAATGGATGTACGTTAAGGCTTAAGTGGCCTAAAAGTCCGAACCAACTGATACATTTTGGCTTTATTTGTTAATATGCCTATTATTTCAAAGCCCATGACAAGAGTTTGAAAGTTAAATCAGCTTCTTTCCAAAGCTTGCTTGTCGGGTAATTCACACACCATTCCTTTTTGGGGCAAAGCACTGTATACAGCCATATAGGTCAGAAAAAAATGTTTAGAAAACATTGAAAGAACTAAATTCCTAAGTATCCTTTCAGCCCTAAAACACAGCCATGCCATCAAAAACTGTCTACATTGTATGGGAATAAAACCCTAACCCTAGCTTCGGGTTTTGCTAGTTAGGGTTAGGGTTCAAATATTTCCTCAAAGACCATTTATTCAATATTCTACTCATTTGACTGGAAAGTTTGCTTCTCCGAATCAAAATATTAGTCTAAAAAGACAATACAACACTGCCAAAACCAAAAGAGTGTGTCAGGAATGGTCAAATTAACTTTTGAAAGGTACTCTTTCATTGGACATTTTGTGTGAAACGGAGTGCTAAATGAATGTACGTTAAGGCTTAAGTGGCCTAAAAGTCCGAACCAACTGATACATTTTGGCTTTATTTGTTAATATGCCTATTTTTTCAAAGCCCATGACAAGAGTTTGAAAGTTAAATCAGCTTCTTTCCAAAATTTGCTTGTTTGGCAATTCAGACACCATTCCTTTTTAGGGCAAAGCACTGTATACAGCCATATAGGTCAGAAAAAAATGTTTAGAAAACATTGAAAGAACTAAATTCCTAAGTATCCTTTCAGCCCTAAAATACAGCCATGCCATCAAAAACTGTCTACATTGTACGTGAATAAAATCCTAACCCTAGCTTCGGGTTTTGCTAGTTAGGGTTAGGGTTCAAATATTTCCTCAAAGAGCATTCATTCAATATTCTACTCATTTGACTGGAAATTTGCGTCTCTGAATCAAAATATTAGTCTAAAAAGACAATACAACACTGCCAAAACCAAAAGAGTGTGTCAGGAATGGTCAAATTAACTTTTGAAAGGTACTCTTTCATTAGACATTTTGTGTGAAACGGAGTGCTAAATGAATGTACGTTAAGGCTTAAGTGGCCTAAAAGTCCGAACCAACTGATACATTTTGGCTTTATTTGTTAATATGCCTATTATTTGAAAGCCCATGACAAGATTTGAAAGTTAAATCAGCTTCTTTCCAAAACTTGCTTGTCGGGCAATTCAGACACCATTCCTTTTTAGGGCAAAGCACTGTATACAGCCATATAGGTCAGAAAAAAATGTTTAGAAAAAATTGAAAGAGAAAAATTCCTAAGTATCCTTTCAGCCCTAAAACACAGCCATGCCATCAAAAACTGTCTACATTGTATGGGAATAAAACCCTAACCCTAGCTTCGGGTTTTGCTAGTTAGGGTTAGGGTTCAAATATTTCCTCAAAGACCATTCATTCAATATTCTACTCATTTGACTGGAAATTTTGCGTCTCTGAATCAAAATATTAGTCTAAAAAGACAATACAACACTGCCAAAACCAAAAGAGTGTGTCAGGAATGGTCAAATTAACTTTTGAAAGGTACTCTTTCATTGGACATTTTGTGTGAAACGGAGTGCTAAATGAATGTACGTTAAGGCTTAAGAGGCCTAAAAGTCCGAAACAACTGATACATTTTGGCTTTATTTGTTAATATGCCTATTATTTGAAAGCCCATGAGAAGATTTGAAAGTTAAATCAGCTTCTTTCCAAAACTTGCTTGTCGGGCAATTCACACACCATTCATTCCTTTTTGGGGTAACGCACTGTATACAGCCATATAGGTCAGAAAAAAATGTTTAGAAAACATTGAAAGAACTATATTCCTATGTATCCTTTCAGCCCTAAAACACAGCCATGCCATCAAAAACTGTCTACATTGTACGGGAATAAAATCCTAACCCTAGCTTCGGGTTTTGCTAGTTAGGGTTAGGGTTCAAATATTTCCTCAAAGACCATTCATTCAATATTCTACTCATTTGACTGGAAATTTTGCGTCTCTGAATAAAAATATTAGTCTAAAAAGACAATACAACACTGCCAAAACCAAAAGAGTGTGTCAGGAATGGTCAAATTAACTTTTGAAAGGTACTCTTTCATTGGACATTTTGTGTGAAACGGAGTGCTAAATGAATGTACGTTAAGGCTTAAGTGGCCTAAAAGTCCGAACCAACTGATACATTTTGGCTTTATTTGTTAATATGCCTATTATTTCAAAGCCCATCACAAGATTTGAAAGTTAAATCAGCTTCTTTCCAAAACTTGCTTGTCGGGCAATTCACACACCATTCATTCCTTTTTGGGGTAAAGCACTGTATACAGCCATATAGGTCAGAAAAAAATGTTTAGAAAACATTGAAAGAACTATATTCCTAAGTATCCTTTCAGCCCTAAAACACAGCTATGCCATCAAAAACTGTCTACATTGTATGGGAATAAAACCCTAACCCTAGCTTCGGGTTTTGCTAGTTAGGGTTAGGGTTCAAATATTTCCTCAAAGACCATTTATTCAATATTCTACTCATTTGACTGGAAAGTTTGCTTCTCTGAATCAAAATATTAGTCTAAAAAGACAATACAACACTGCCAAAACCAAAAGAGTGTGTCAGGAATGGTCAAATTAACTTTTGAAAGGTACTCTTTCATTGGACATTTTGTGTGAAACGGAGTGCTAAATGAATGTACGTTAATGCTTAAGAGGCCTAAAAGTCCGAACCAACTGATACATTTTGGCTTTATTTGTTAATATGCCTATTTTTTCAAAGCCCATGACAAGAGTTTGAAAGTTAAATCAGCTTCTTTCCAAAATTTGCTTGTTTGGCAATTCAGACACCATTCCTTTTTAGGGCAAAGCACTGTATACAGCCATATAGGTCAGAAAAAAATGTTTAGAAAACATTGAAAGAACTAAATTCCTAAGTATCCTTTCAGCCCTAAAATACAGCCATGCCATCAAAAACTGTCTACATTGTACGTGAATAAAATCCTAACCCTAGCTTCGGGTTTTGCTAGTTAGGGTTAGGGTTCAAATATTTCCTCAAAGAGCATTCATTCAATATTCCACTCATTTGACTGGAAATTTGCGTCTCTGAATCAAAATATTAGTCTAAAAAGACAATACAACACTGCCAAAACCAAAAGAGTGTGTCAGGAATGGTCAAATTAACTTTTGAAAGGTACTCTTTCATTAGACATTTTGTGTGAAACGGAGTGCTAAATGAATGTACGTTAAGGCTTAAGTGGCCTAAAAGTCCGAAACAACTGATACATTTTGGCTTTATTTGTTAATATGCCTATTATTTGAAAGCCCATGAGAAGATCTGAAAGTTAAATCAGCTTCTTTCCAAAACTTGCTTGTCGGGCAATTCAGACACCATTCCTTTTTAGGGCAAAGCACTATATACAGCCATATAGGTCAGAAAAAAATGTTTAGAAAACATTGAAAGAGAAAAATTCCTAAGTATCCTTTCAGCCCTAAAACACAGCCATGCCATCAAAAACTGTTTACATTGTACGGGAATAAAACCCTAACCCTAGCTTCGGGTTTTGCTAGTTAGGGTTAGGTTTCAAATATTTCCTCAAAGACCATTCATTCAATATTCTACTCATTTGACTGGAAATTTTGCGTCTCTGAATCAACATATTAGTCTAAAAAGACAATACAACACTGCCAAAACCAAAAGAGTGTGTCAGGAATGGTTAAATTAACTTTTGAAAGGTACTCTTTCATTGGACATTTTGTGTGAAACGGAGTGCTAAATGAATGTACGTTAAGGCTTAAGTGGCCTAAAAGTCCGAAACAACTGATACATTTTGCTTTATTTGTTAATATGCCTATTATTTGAAAGCCCATGAGAAGATCTGAAAGTTAAATCAGCTTCTTTCCAAAACTTGCTTGTCGGGCAATTCACACACCATTCATTCCTTTTTGGGGTAAAGCACTGTATACAGCCATATAGGTCAGAAAAAAATGTTTAGAAAACATTGAAAGAACTATATTCCTAAGTATCCTTTCAGCCCTAAAACACAGCCATGCCATCAAAAACTGTCTACATTGTATGGGAATAAAACCCTAACCCTAGCTTCGAGTTTTGCTAGTTAGGGTTAGGGTTCAAATATTTCCTCAAAGACCATTTATTCAATATTCTACTCATTTGACTGGAAAGTTTGCTTCTCTGAATCAAAATATTAGTCTAAAAAGATAATACAACACTGCCAAAACCAAAAGAGTGTGTCAGGAATGGTCAAATTAACTTTTGAAAGGTACTCTTTCATTGGACATTTTGTGTGAAACGGAGTGCTAAATGGATGTACGTTAAGGCTTAAGTGGCCTAAAAGTCCGAACCAACTGATACATTTTGGCTTTATTTGTTAATATGCCTATTATTTCAAAGCCCATGACAAGAGTTTGAAAGTTAAATCAGCTTCTTTCCAAAGCTTGCTTGTCGGGTAATTCACACACCATTCATTCCTTTTTGGGGCAAAGCACTGTATACAGCCATATAGGTCAGAAAAAAATGTTTAGAAAACATTGAAAGAACTAAATTCCTAAGTATCCTTTCAGCCCTAAAACACAGCCATGCCATCAAAAACTGTCTACATTGTATGGGAATAAAACCCTAACCCTAGCTTCGGGTTTTGCTAGTTAGGGTTAGGGTTCAAATATTTCCTCAAAGACCATTTATTCAATATTCTACTCATTTGACTGGAAAGTTTGCTTCTCCGAATCAAAATATTAGTCTAAAAAGACAATACAACACTGCCAAAACCAAAAGAGTGTGTCAGGAATGGTCAAATTAACTATTGAAAGGTACTCTTTCATTGGACATTTTGTGTGAAACGGAGTGCTAAATGAATGTACGTTAAGGCTTAAGTGGCCTAAAAGTCCGAACCAACTGATACATTTTGGCTTTATTTGTTAATATGCCTATTATTTCAAAGCCCATGACAAGAGTTTGAAAGTTAAATCAGCTTCTTTCCAAAGCTTGCTTGTCGGGTAATTCACACACCATTCCTTTTTGGGGCAAAGCACTGTATACAGCCATATAGGTCAGAAAAAAATGTTTAGAAAACATTGAAAGAACTAAATTCCTAAGTATCCTTTCAGCCCTAAAACACAGCCATGCCATCAAAAACTGTCTACATTGTATGGGAATAAAACCCTAACCCTAGCTTCGGGTTTTGCTAGTTAGGGTTAGGGTTCAAATATTTCCTCAAAGACCATTTATTCAATATTCTACTCATTTGACTGGAAAGTTTGCTTCTCCGAATCAAAATATTAGTCTAAAAAGACAATACAACACTGCCAAAACCAAAAGAGTGTGTCAGGAATGGTCAAATTAACTATTGAAAGGTACTCTTTCATTGGACATTTTGTGTGAAACGGAGTGCTAAATGAATGTACGTTAAGGCTTAAGAGGCCTAAAAGTCCGAACCAACTGATACATTTTGGCTTTATTTGTTAATATGCCTATTATTTCAAAGCCCATGACAAGATTTGAAAGTTAAATCAGCTTCTTTCCAAAACTTGCTTGTCGGGCAATTCACACACCATTCATTCCTTTTTGGGGTAAAGCACTGTATACAGCCATATAGGTCAGAAAAAAATGTTTAGAAAACATTGAAAGAACTATATTCCTAAGTATCCTTTCAGCCCTAAAACACAGCTATGCCATCAAAAACTGTCTACATTGTATAGGAATAAAACCCTAACCCTAGCTTCGGGTTTTGCTAGTTAGGGTTAGGGTTCAAATATTTCCTCAAAGACCATTTATTCAATATTCTACTCATTTGACTGGAAAGTTTGCTTCTCTGAATCAAAATATTAGTCTAAAAAGACAATACAACACTGCCAAAACCAAAAGAGTGTGTCAGGAATGGTCAAATTAACTTTTGAAAGGTACTCTTTCATTGGACATTTTGTGTGAAACGGAGTGCTAAATGAATGTACGTTAAGGCTTAAGTGGCCTAAAAGTCCGAACCAACTGATACATTTTGGCTTTATTTGTTAATATGCCTATTTTTTCAAAGCCCATGACAAGAGTTTGAAAGTTAAATCAGCTTCTTTCCAAAATTTGCTTGTTTGGCAATTCAGACACCATTCCTTTTTAGGGCAAAGCACTGTATACAGCCATATAGGTCAGAAAAAAATGTTTAGAAAACATTGAAAGATAAAAATTCCTAAGTATCCTTTCAGCCCTAAAACACAGCCATGCCATCAAAAACTGTTTACATTGTACGGGAATAAAACCCTAACCCTAGCTTCGGGTTTTGCTAGTTAGGGTTAGGGTTCAAATATTTCCTCAAAGACCATTCATTCAATATTCTACTCATTTGACTGGAAATTTTGCGTCTCTGAATCAACATATTAGTCTAAAAAGACAATACAACACTGCCAAAACCAAAAGAGTGTGTCAGGAATGGTCAAATTAACTTTTGAAAGGTACTCTTTCATTGGACATTTTGTGTGAAGCGGAGTGCTAAATGAATGTACGTTAAGGCTTAAGTGGCCTAAAAGTACAAAACAACTGATACATTTTGGCTTTATTTGTTAATATGCCTATTATTTCAAAGCCCATGACAAGATTTGAAAGTTAAATCAGCTTCTTTCCAACACTTGCTTGTCGGGCAATTCACACACCATTCATTCCTTTTTGGGGTAAAGCACTGTATACAGCCATATAGGTCAGAAAAAAATGTTTAGAAAACATTGAAAGAACTAAATTCCTAAGTATCCTTTCAGCCCTAAAACACAGCCATGCCATCAAAAACTGTCTACATTGTACGGGAATAAAACCCTAACCCTAGCTTCGGGTTTTGCTAGTTAGGGTTATGGTTCAAATATTTCCTCAAAGACCATTCATTCAATATTCTACTCATTTGACTGGAAATTTTGCGTCTCTGAATCAAAATATTAGTCTAAAAAGACAATACAACACTGCCAAAACCAAAAGAGTGTGTCAGGAATGGTCAAATTAACTTTTGAAAGGTACTCTTTCATTGGACATTTTGTGTGAAACGGAGTGCTAAATGAATGTATGTTAAGGCTTAAGTGGCCTAAAAAACTGAAACAACTGATACATTTTGGCTTTATTTGTTAAAATGCCTATTATTTCAAAGCCCATGACAAGAGTTTGAAAGTTAAATCAGCTTCTTTCCAACATTTGCTTGTTGGGCAATTCAGACACCATTCCTTTTTAGGGCAAAGCACTGTATACAGCCATATAGGTCAGAAAAAAATGTTTAGAAAACATTGAAAGAACTATATTCCTAAATATCCTTTCAGCCCTAAAACACAGCCATGCCATCAAAAACTGTCTACATTATACGGGAATAAAACCCTAACCCTAGCTTCGGGTTTTGCTAGTTAGGGATAGGGTTCAAATATTTCCTCAAAGACCATTAATTCAATATTCTACTCATTTGACTGGAAATTTTGCGTCTCTGAATCAAAATATTAGTCTAAAAAGACAATACAACACTGCCAAAACCAAAAGAGTGTGTCAGGAATGGTCAAATTAACTTTTGAAAGGTACTCTTTCATTGGACATTTTGTGTGAAACGGAGTGCTAAATGAATGTACGTTAAGGCTTAAGTGGCCTAAAAGTCCAAAACAACTGATACATTTTGGCTTTATTTGTTAATATGCCTATTATTTGAAAGCCCATGAGAAGATTTGAAAGTTAAATCAGCTTCTTTCCAAAACTTGCTTGTCGGGCAATTCACACACCATTCATTCCTTTTTGGGGCAACGCACTGTATACAGCCATATAGGTCAGAAAAAAATGTTTAGAAAACATTGAAAGAACTAAATTCCTAAGTATCCTTTCAGTCCTAAAACACAGCCATGCCATCAAAAACTGTCTACATTGTATGGGAATAAAACCCTAACCCTAGCTTCGGGTTTTGCTAGTTAGGGTTTAGGGTTCAAATATTCCTTCAAAGACCATTCATTCAATATTCTACTCATTTGACTGGAAATTTTGCGTCTCTGAATCAAAATATTAGTCTAAAAAGACAATACAACACTGCCAAAACCAAAAGAGTGTGTCAGGAATGGTCAAATTAACTTTTGAAAGGTACTCTTTCATTGGACATTTTGTGTGAAACGGAGTGCTAAATGAATGTACGTTAAGGCTTAAGAGGCCTAAAAGTCCAAAACAACTAATACATTTTGGCTTTATCTGTTAATATGCCTATTATTTCAAAGCCCATGACAAGAGTTTGAAAGTTAAATCAGCTTCTTTCCAAAACTTGCTTGTCGGGTAATTCAGACACCATTCCTTTTTGGGGCAAAGCACTGTATACAGCCATATAGGTCAGAAAAAAATGTTTAAAAAACATTGAAAGAACTAAATTCCTAAGTATCCTTTCAGCCCTAAAACACAGCCATGCCATCAAAAACTGTCTACATTGTACGGGAATAAAACGCTAACCCTAGCTTCGGGTTTTGCTAGTTAGGGTTAGGGTTCAAATATTTCCTCAAAGACCATTCATTCAATATTCTACTCATTTGACTGGAAATTTTGCGTCTCTGAATAAAAATATTAGTCTAAAAAGACAATACAACACTGCCAAAACCAAAAGAGTGTGTCAGGAATGGTCAAATTAACTTTTGAAAGGTATTCTTTCATTGGACATTTTGTGTGAAATGGCGTGCTAAATGAAGGTACGTTAAGGCTTAAGTGGCCTAAAAGTCCAAAACAACTAATACATTTTGGCTTTATTTGTTAATATGCCTATTATTTCAAAGCCCATGACAAGAGTTTGAAAGTTAAATCAGCTTCTTTCCAAAACTTGCTTGTCGGGCAATTCACACACCATTCCCTTTTAGGGCAAAGCACTATATACAGCCATATAGGTCAGAAAAAAATGTTTAGAAAACATTGAAAGAACTATATTCCTAAGTATCCTTTCAGCCCTAAAACACAGCCATGCCATCAAAAACTGTCTACATTGTACGGGAATAAAATCCTAATCCTAGCTTCGGGTTTTGCTAGTCAGGGTTAGGGTTCAAATATTTCCTCAAAGACCATTCATTCAATATTCTACTCATTTGACTGGAAATTTTGCGTCTCTGAATCAAAATATTAGTCTAAAAAGACAATACAACACTGCCAAAACCAAAAGAGTGTGTCAGAAATGGTCAAATTAACTTTTGAAAGGTACTCTTTCATTGGACATTTTGTGTGAAACGGAGTGCTAAATGAATGTACGTTAAGGCTTAAGTGGCCTAAAAGTCCGAAACAACTGATACATTTTGGCTTTATTTGTTAATATGCCTATTATTTGAAAGCCCATGAGAAGATTTGAAAGTTAAATCAGCTTCTTTCCAAAACTTGCTTGTCGGGCAATTCACACACCATTCCTTTTTGGGGCAAAGCACTGTATACAGCCATATAGGTCAGAAAAAAATGTTTAGAAAACATTGAAAGAACTAAATTCCTAAGTATCCTTTCAGCCCTAAAACACAGCCATGCCATCAAAAACTGTCTACATTGTACGGGAATAAAATCCTAACCCTAGCTTCGGGTTTTGCTAGTTAGGGTTAGGGTTCAAATATTTCCTCAAAGAGCATTCATTCAATATTCCACTCATTTGACTGGAAATTTGCGTCTCTGAATCAAAATATTAGTCTAAAAAGACAATACAACACTGCCAAAACCAAAAGAGTGTGTCAGGAATGGTCAAATTAACTTTTGAAAGGTACTCTTTCATTAGACATTTTGTGTGAAACGGAGTGCTAAATGAATGTACGTTAAGGCTTAAGTGGCCTAAAAGTCCGAAACAACTGATACATTTTGGCTTTATTTGTTAATATGCCTATTATTTGAAAGCCCATGAGAAGATCTGAAAGTTAAATCAGCTTCTTTCCAAAACTTGCTTGTCGGGCAATTCAGACACCATTCCTTTTTAGGGCAAAGCACTATATACAGCCATATAGGTCAGAAAAAAATGTTTAGAAAACATTGAAAGAGAAAAATTCCTAAGTATCCTTTCAGCCCTAAAACACAGCCATGCCATCAAAAACTGTTTACATTGTACGGGAATAAAACCCTAACCCTAGCTTCGGGTTTTGCTAGTTAGGGTTAGGTTTCAAATATTTCCTCAAAGACCATTCATTCAATATTCTACTCATTTGACTGGAAATTTTGCGTCTCTGAATCAACATATTAGTCTAAAAAGACAATACAACACTGCCAAAACCAAAAGAGTGTGTCAGGAATGGTTAAATTAACTTTTGAAAGGTACTCTTTCATTGGACATTTTGTGTGAAACGGAGTGCTAAATGAATGTACGTTAAGGCTTAAGTGGCCTAAAAGTCCGAAACAACTGATACATTTTGCTTTATTTGTTAATATGCCTATTATTTGAAAGCCCATGAGAAGATCTGAAAGTTAAATCAGCTTCTTTCCAAAACTTGCTTGTCGGGCAATTCACACACCATTCATTCCTTTTTGGGGTAAAGCACTGTATACAGCCATATAGGTCAGAAAAAAATGTTTAGAAAACATTGAAAGAACTATATTCCTAAGTATCCTTTCAGCCCTAAAACACAGCCATGCCATCAAAAACTGTCTACATTGTATGGGAATAAAACCCTAACCCTAGCTTCGAGTTTTGCTAGTTAGGGTTAGGGTTCAAATATTTCCTCAAAGACCATTTATTCAATATTCTACTCATTTGACTGGAAAGTTTGCTTCTCTGAATCAAAATATTAGTCTAAAAAGATAATACAACACTGCCAAAACCAAAAGAGTGTGTCAGGAATGGGCAAATTAACTTTTGAAAGGTACTCTTTCATTGGACATTTTGTGTGAAACGGAGTGCTAAATGGATGTACGTTAAGGCTTAAGTGGCCTAAAAGTCCGAACCAACTGATACATTTTGGCTTTATTTGTTAATATGCCTATTATTTCAAAGCCCATGACAAGAGTTTGAAAGTTAAATCAGCTTCTTTCCAAAGCTTGCTTGTCGGGTAATTCACACACCATTCCTTTTTGGGGCAAAGCACTGTATACAGCCATATAGGTCAGAAAAAAATGTTTAGAAAACATTGAAAGAACTAAATTCCTAAGTATCCTTTCAGCCCTAAAACACAGCCATGCCATCAAAAACTGTCTACATTGTATGGGAATAAAACCCTAACCCTAGCTTCGGGTTTTGCTAGTTAGGGTTAGGGTTCAAATATTTCCTCAAAGACCATTTATTCAATATTCTACTCATTTGACTGGAAAGTTTGCTTCTCCGAATCAAAATATTAGTCTAAAAAGACAATACAACACTGCCAAAACCAAAAGAGTGTGTCAGGAATGGTCAAATTAACTATTGAAAGGTACTCTTTCATTGGACATTTTGTGTGAAACGGAGTGCTAAATGAATGTACGTTAAGGCTTAAGAGGCCTAAAAGTCCGAACCAACTGATACATTTTGGCTTTATTTGTTAATATGCCTATTATTTCAAAGCCCATGACAAGATTTGAAAGTTAAATCAGCTTCTTTCCAAAACTTGCTTGTCGGGCAATTCACACACCATTCATTCCTTTTTGGGGTAAAGCACTGTATACAGCCATATAGGTCAGAAAAAAATGTTTAGAAAACATTGAAAGAACTATATTCCTAAGTATCCTTTCAGCCCTAAAACACAGCTATGCCATCAAAAACTGTCTACATTGTATAGGAATAAAACCCTAACCCTAGCTTCGGGTTTTGCTAGTTAGGGTTAGGGTTCAAATATTTCCTCAAAGACCATGTATTCAATATTCTACTCATTTGACTGGAAAGTTTGCTTCTCTGAATCAAAATATTAGTCTAAAAAGACAATACAACACTGCCAAAACCAAAAGAGTGTGTCAGGAATGGTCAAATTAACTTTTGAAAGGTACTCTTTCATTGGACATTTTGTGTGAAACGGAGTGCTAAATGAATGTACGTTAAGGCTTAAGTGGCCTAAAAGTCCGAACCAACTGATACATTTTGGCTTTATTTGTTAATATGCTTATTTTTTCAAAGCCCATGACAAGAGTTTGAAAGTTAAATCAGCTTCTTTCCAAAATTTGCTTGTTTGGCAATTCAGACACCATTCCTTTTTAGGGCAAAGCACTGTATACAGCCATATAGGTCAGAAAAAAATGTTTAGAAAACATTGAAAGATAAAAATTCCTAAGTATCCTTTCAGCCCTAAAACACAGCCATGCCATCAAAAACTGTTTACATTGTACGGGAATAAAACCCTAACCCTAGCTTCGGGTTTTGCTAGTTAGGGTTAGGGTTCAAATATTTCCTCAAAGACCATTCATTCAATATTCTACTCATTTGACTGGAAATTTTGCGTCTCTGAATCAACATATTAGTCTAAAAAGACAATACAACACTGCCAAAACCAAAAGAGTGTGTCAGGAATGGTCAAATTAACTTTTGAAAGGTACTCTTTCATTGGACATTTTGTGTGAAGCGGAGTGCTAAATGAATGTACGTTAAGGCTTAAGTGGCCTAAAAGTACAAAACAACTGATACATTTTGGCTTTATTTGTTAATATGCCTATTATTTCAAAGCCCATGACAAGATTTGAAAGTTAAATCAGCTTCTTTCCAACACTTGCTTGTCGGGCAATTCACACACCATTCATTCCTTTTTGGGGTAAAGCACTGTATACAGCCATATAGGTCAGAAAAAAATGTTTAGAAAACATTGAAAGAACTAAATTCCTAAGTATCCTTTCAGCCCTAAAACACAGCCATGCCATCAAAAACTGTCTACATTGTACGGGAATAAAACCCTAACCCTAGCTTCGGGTTTTGCTAGTTAGGGTTATGGTTCAAATATTTCCTCAAAGACCATTCATTCAATATTCTACTCATTTGACTGGAAATTTTGCGTCTCTGAATCAAAATATTAGTCTAAAAAGACAATACAACACTGCCAAAACCAAAAGAGTGTGTCAGGAATGGTCAAATTAACTTTTGAAAGGTACTCTTTCATTGGACATTTTGTGTGAAACGGAGTGCTAAATGAATGTATGTTAAGGCTTAAGTGGCCTAAAAAACTGAAACAACTGATACATTTTGGCTTTATTTGTTAAAATGCCTATTATTTCAAAGCCCATGACAAGAGTTTGAAAGTTAAATCAGCTTCTTTCCAACATTTGCTTGTTGGGCAATTCAGACACCATTCCTTTTTAGGGCAAAGCACTGTATACAGCCATATAGGTCAGAAAAAAATGTTTAGAAAACATTGAAAGAACTATATTCCTAAATATCCTTTCAGCCCTAAAACACAGCCATGCCATCAAAAACTGTCTACATTATACGGGAATAAAACCCTAACCCTAGCTTCGGGTTTTGCTAGTTAGGGTTTAGGGTTCAAATATTCCTTCAAAGACCATTCATTCAATATTCTACTCATTTGACTGGAAATTTTGCGTCTCTGAATCAAAATATTAGTCTAAAAAGACAATACAACACTGCCAAAACCAAAAGAGTGTGTCAGGAATGGTCAAATTAACTTTTGAAAGGTACTCTTTCATTGGACATTTTGTGTGAAACGGAGTGCTAAATGAATGTACGTTAAGGCTTAAGAGGCCTAAAAGTCCAAAACAACTAATACATTTTGGCTTTATCTGTTAATATGCCTATTATTTCAAAGCCCATGACAAGAGTTTGAAAGTTAAATCAGCTTCTTTCCAAAACTTGCTTGTCGGGTAATTCAGACACCATTCCTTTTTGGGGCAAAGCACTGTATACAGCCATATAGGTCAGAAAAAAATGTTTAGAAAACATTGAAAGAACTATATTCCTAAGTATCCTTTCAGCCCTAAAACACAGCCATGCCATCAAAAACTGTCTACATTGTACGGGAATAAAATCCTAATCCTAGCTTCGGGTTTTGCTAGTCAGGGTTAGGGTTCAAATATTTCCTCAAAGACCATTCATTCAATATTCTACTCATTTGACTGGAAATTTTGCGTCTCTGAATCAAAATATTAGTCTAAAAAGACAATACAACACTGCCAAAACCAAAAGAGTGTGTCAGAAATGGTCAAATTAACTTTTGAAAGGTACTCTTTCATTGGACATTTTGTGTGAAACGGAGTGCTAAATGAATGTACGTTAAGGCTTAAGTGGCCTAAAAGTCCGAAACAACTGATACATTTTGGCTTTATTTGTTAATATGCCTATTATTTGAAAGCCCATGAGAAGATTTGAAAGTTAAATCAGCTTCTTTCCAAAACTTGCTTGTCGGGCAATTCACACACCATTCCTTTTTGGGGCAAAGCACTGTATACAGCCATATAGGTCAGAAAAAAATGTTTAGAAAACATTGAAAGAACTAAATTCCTAAGTATCCTTTCAGCCCTAAAACACAGCCATGCCATCAAAAACTGTCTACATTGTACGGGAATAAAACCCTAACCCTAGCTTTGGGTTTTACTAGTTAGGGTTAGGGTTCAAATATTTCCTCAAAGACCATTCATTCAATATTCTACTCATTTGACTGGAAATTTTGCGTCTCTGAATCAAAATATTAGTCTAAAAAGACAATACAACACTGCTAAAACCAAAAGAGTGTGTCAGGAATGGTCAAATTAACTTTTGAAAGGTACTCTTTCATTGGACATTTTGTTTGAAAAAGAGTGCTAAATGAATGTACGTTAAGGCTTAAGTGGCCTAAAAGTCCAGAACAACTAATACATTTTGGCTTTATCTGTTTATATGCCTATTATTTCAAAGCCCATGACAAGAGTTTGAAAGTTAAATCAGCTTCTTTCCAAAACTTGCTTGTCGAGTAATTCAGACACCATTCCTTTTTGGGGCAAAGCACTGTATACAGCCATATAGGTCAGAAAAAAATGTTTAGAAAACATTGAAAGAACTAAATTCCTAAGTATCCTTTCAGCCCTAAAACACAGCCATGCCATCAAAAACTGTCTACATTGTACGGGAATAAAACCCTAACCCTAGCTTCGGGTTTTACTAGTTAGGGTTAGGGTTCAAATATTTCCTCAAAGACCATTCATTCAATATTCTACTCATTTGACTGGAAATTTTGCGTCTCTGAATCAAAATATTAGTCTAAAAAGACAATACAACACTGCCAAAACCAAAAGAGTGTGTCAGGAATGGTCAAATTAACTTTTGAAAGGTACTCTTTCATTGGACATTTTGTGTGAAACGGAGTGCTAAATGAATGTACGTTAAGGCTTAAGTGGCCTAAAAGTCTGAAACAACTGATACATTTTGGCTTTATTTGTTAATATGCCTATTATTTCAAAGCCCATGACAAGTGTTTGAAAGTTAAATCAGCTTCTTTCCAAAACTTGCTTATCGGGTAAATCAGACACCATTCCTTTTTGGGGCAAAGCACTGTATACAGCCATATAGGTCAGAAAAAAATGTTTAAAAAACATTGAAAGAACTAAATTCCTAAGTATCCTTTCAGCCCTAAAACACAGCCATGCCATCAAAAACTGTCTACATTGTACGGGAATAAAACGCTAACCCTAGCTTCGGGTTTTGCTAGTTAGGGTTAGGGTTCAAATATTTCCTCAAAGACCATTCATTCAATATTCTACTCATTTGACTGGAAATTTTGCGTCTCTGAATAAAAATATTAGTCTAAAAAGACAATACAACACTGCCAAAACCAAAAGAGTGTGTCAGGAATGGTCAAATTAACTTTTGAAAGGTATTCTTTCATTGGACATTTTGTGTGAAATGGCGTGCTAAATGAAGGTACGTTAAGGCTTAAGTGGCCTAAAAGTCCAAAACAACTAATACATTTTGGCTTTATTTGTTAATATGCCTATTATTTCAAAGCCCATGACAAGAGTTTGAAAGTTAAATCAGCTTCTTTCCAAAACTTGCTTATCGGGTAAATCAGACACCATTCCTTTTTGGGGCAAAGCACTGTATACAGCCATATAGGTCAGAAAAAAATGTTTAGAAAACATTGAAAGAACTAAATTCCTAAGTATCCTTTCAGCCCTAAAACACAGCCATGCCATCAAAAACTGTCTACATTGTACGGGAATAAAACCCTAACCCTAGCTTTGGGTTTTACTAGTTAGGGTTAGGGTTCAAATATTTCCTCAAAGACCATTCATTCAATATTCTACTCATTTGACTGGAAATTTTGCGTCTCTGAATCAAAATATTAGTCTAAAAAGACAATACAACACTGCTAAAACCAAAAGAGTGTGTCAGGAATGGTCAAATTAACTTTTGAAAGGTACTCTTTCATTGGACATTTTGTTTGAAAAAGAGTGCTAAATGAATGTACGTTAAGGCTTAAGTGGCCTAAAAGTCCAGAACAACTAATACATTTTGGCTTTATCTGTTTATATGCCTATTATTTCAAAGCCCATGACAAGAGTTTGAAAGTTAAATCAGCTTCTTTCCAAAACTTGCTTGTCGGGTAATTCAGACACCATTCCTTTTTGGGGCAAAGCACTGTATACAGCCATATAGGTCAGAAAAAAATGTTTAGAAAACATTGAAAGAACTAAATTCCTAAGTATCCTTTCAGCCCTAAAACACAGCCATGCCATCAAAAACTGTCTACATTGTACGGGAATAAAACCCTAACCCTAGCTTCGGGTTTTACTAGTTAGGGTTAGGGTTCAAATATTTCCTCAAAGACCATTCATTCAATATTCTACTCATTTGACTGGAAATTTTGCGTCTCTGAATCAAAATATTAGTCTAAAAAGACAATACAACACTGCCAAAACCAAAAGAGTGTGTCAGGAATGGTCAAATTAACTTTTGAAAGGTACTCTTTCATTGGACATTTTGTGTGAAACGGAGTGCTAAATGAATGTACGTTAAGGCTTAAGTGGCCTAAAAGTCTGAAACAACTGATACATTTTGGCTTTATTTGTTAATATGCCTATTATTTCAAAGCCCATGACAAGTGTTTGAAAGTTAAATCAGCTTCTTTCCAAAACTTGCTTATCGGGTAAATCAGACACCATTCCTTTTTGGGGCAAAGCACTGTATACAGCCATATAGGTCAGAAAAAAATGTTTAAAAAACATTGAAAGAACTAAATTCCTAAGTATCCTTTCAGCCCTAAAACACAGCCATGCCATCAAAAACTGTCTACATTGTACGGGAATAAAACGCTAACCCTAGCTTCGGGTTTTGCTAGTTAGGGTTAGGGTTCAAATATTTCCTCAAAGACCATTCATTCAATATTCTACTCATTTGACTGGAAATTTTGCGTCTCTGAATAAAAATATTAGTCTAAAAAGACAATACAACACTGCCAAAACCAAAAGAGTGTGTCAGGAATGGTCAAATTAACTTTTGAAAGGTATTCTTTCATTGGACATTTTGTGTGAAATGGCGTGCTAAATGAAGGTACGTTAAGGCTTAAGTGGCCTAAAAGTCCAAAACAACTAATACATTTTGGCTTTATTTGTTAATATGCCTATTATTTCAAAGCCCATGACAAGAGTTTGAAAGTTAAATCAGCTTCTTTCCAAAACTTGCTTGTCGGGCAATTCACACACCATTCCCTTTTGGGGCAAAGCACTATATACAGCCATATAGGTCAGAAAAAAATGTTTAGAAAACATTGAAAGAACTATATTCCTAAGTATCCTTTCAGCCCTAAAACACAGCCATGCCATCAAAAACTGTCTACATTGTACGGGAATAAAATCCTAATCCTAGCTTCGGGTTTTGCTAGTCAGGGCTAGGGTTCAAATATTTCCTCAAAGACCATTCATTCAATATTCTACTCATTTGACTGGAAATTTTGCGTCTCTGAATCAAAATATTAGTCTAAAAAGACAATACAACACTGCCAAAACCAAAAGAGTGTGTCAGAAATGGTCAAATTAACTTTTGAAAGGTACTCTTTCATTGGACATTTTGTGTGAAACGGAGTGCTAAATGAATGTACGTTAAGGCTTAAGTGGCCTAAAAGTCCGAAACAACTGATACATTTTGGCTTTATTTGTTAATATGCCTATTATTTGAAAGCCCATGAGAAGATTTGAAAGTTAAATCAGCTTCTTTCCAAAACTTGCTTGTCGGGCAATTCACACACCATTCCTTTTTGGGGCAAAGCACTGTATACAGCCATATAGGTCAGAAAAAAATGTTTAGAAAACATTGAAAGAACTAAATTCCTAAGTATCCTTTCAGCCCTAAAACACAGCCATGCCATCAAAAACTGTCTACATTGTACGGGAATAAAACCCTAACCCTAGCTTTGGGTTTTACTAGTTAGGGTTAGGGTTCAAATATTTCCTCAAAGACCATTCATTCAATATTCTACTCATTTGACTGGAAATTTTGCGTCTCTGAATCAAAATATTAGTCTAAAAAGACAATACAACACTGCTAAAACCAAAAGAGTGTGTCAGGAATGGTCAAATTAACTTTTGAAAGGTACTCTTTCATTGGACATTTTGTTTGAAAAAGAGTGCTAAATGAATGTACGTTAAGGCTTAAGTGGCCTAAAAGTCCAGAACAACTAATACATTTTGGCTTTATCTGTTTATATGCCTATTATTTCAAAGCCCATGACAAGAGTTTGAAAGTTAAATCAGCTTCTTTCCAAAACTTGCTTGTCGGGTAATTCAGACACCATTCCTTTTTGGGGCAAAGCACTGTATACAGCCATATAGGTCAGAAAAAAATGTTTAGAAAACATTGAAAGAACTAAATTCCTAAGTATCCTTTCAGCCCTAAAACACAGCCATGCCATCAAAAACTGTCTACATTGTACGGGAATAAAACCCTAACCCTAGCTTCGGGTTTTACTAGTTAGGGTTAGGGTTCAAATATTTCCTCAAAGACCATTCATTCAATATTCTACTCATTTGACTGGAAATTTTGCGTCTCTGAATCAAAATATTAGTCTAAAAAGACAATACAACACTGCCAAAACCAAAAGAGTGTGTCAGGAATGGTCAAATTAACTTTTGAAAGGTACTCTTTCATTGGACATTTTGTGTGAAACGGAGTGCTAAATGAATGTACGTTAAGGCTTAAGTGGCCTAAAAGTCTGAAACAACTGATACATTTTGGCTTTATTTGTTAATATGCCTATTATTTCAAAGCCCATGACAAGTGTTTGAAAGTTAAATCAGCTTCTTTCCAAAACTTGCTTATCGGGTAAATCAGACACCATTCCTTTTTGGGGCAAAGCACTGTATACAGCCATATAGGTCAGAAAAAAATGTTTAAAAAACATTGAAAGAACTAAATTCCTAAGTATCCTTTCAGCCCTAAAACACAGCCATGCCATCAAAAACTGTCTACATTGTACGGGAATAAAACGCTAACCCTAGCTTCGGGTTTTGCTAGTTAGGGTTAGGGTTCAAATATTTCCTCAAAGACCATTCATTCAATATTCTACTCATTTGACTGGAAATTTTGCGTCTCTGAATAAAAATATTAGTCTAAAAAGACAATACAACACTGCCAAAACCAAAAGAGTGTGTCAGGAATGGTCAAATTAACTTTTGAAAGGTATTCTTTCATTGGACATTTTGTGTGAAATGGCGTGCTAAATGAAGGTACGTTAAGGCTTAAGTGGCCTAAAAGTCCAAAACAACTAATACATTTTGGCTTTATTTGTTAATATGCCTATTATTTCAAAGCCCATGACAAGATTTGAAAGTTAAATCAGCTTCTTTCCAACACTTGCTTGTCGGGCAATTCACACACCATTCATTCCTTTTTGGGGTAAAGCACTGTATACAGCCATATAGGTCAGAAAAAAATGTTTAGAAAACATTGAAAGAACTAAATTCCTAAGTATCCTTTCAGCCCTAAAACACAGCCATGCCATCAAAAACTGTCTACATTGTACGGGAATAAAACCCTAACCCTAGCTTCGGGTTTTGCTAGTTAGGGTTATGGTTCAAATATTTCCTCAAAGACCATTCATTCAATATTCTACTCATTTGACTGGAAATTTTGCGTCTCTGAATCAAAATATTAGTCTAAAAAGACAATACAACACTGCCAAAACCAAAAGAGTGTGTCAGGAATGGTCAAATTAACTTTTGAAAGGTACTCTTTCATTGGACATTTTGTGTGAAACGGAGTGCTAAATGAATGTATGTTAAGGCTTAAGTGGCCTAAAAAACTGAAACAACTGATACATTTTGGCTTTATTTGTTAAAATGCCTATTATTTCAAAGCCCATGACAAGAGTTTGAAAGTTAAATCAGCTTCTTTCCAACATTTGCTTGTTGGGCAATTCAGACACCATTCCTTTTTAGGGCAAAGCACTGTATACAGCCATATAGGTCAGAAAAAAATGTTTAGAAAACATTGAAAGAACTATATTCCTAAATATCCTTTCAGCCCTAAAACACAGCCATGCCATCAAAAACTGTCTACATTATACGGGAATAAAACCCTAACCCTAGCTTCGGGTTTTGCTAGTTAGGGTTTAGGGTTCAAATATTCCTTCAAAGACCATTCATTCAATATTCTACTCATTTGACTGGAAATTTTGCGTCTCTGAATCAAAATATTAGTCTAAAAAGACAATACAACACTGCCAAAACCAAAAGAGTGTGTCAGGAATGGTCAAATTAACTTTTGAAAGGTACTCTTTCATTGGACATTTTGTGTGAAACGGAGTGCTAAATGAATGTACGTTAAGGCTTAAGAGGCCTAAAAGTCCAAAACAACTAATACATTTTGGCTTTATCTGTTAATATGCCTATTATTTCAAAGCCCATGACAAGAGTTTGAAAGTTAAATCAGCTTCTTTCCAAAACTTGCTTGTCGGGTAATTCAGACACCATTCCTTTTTGGGGCAAAGCACTGTATACAGCCATATAGGTCAGAAAAAAATGTTTAGAAAACATTGAAAGAACTATATTCCTAAGTATCCTTTCAGCCCTAAAACACAGCCATGCCATCAAAAACTGTCTACATTGTACGGGAATAAAATCCTAATCCTAGCTTCGGGTTTTGCTAGTCAGGGTTAGGGTTCAAATATTTCCTCAAAGACCATTCATTCAATATTCTACTCATTTGACTGGAAATTTTGCGTCTCTGAATCAAAATATTAGTCTAAAAAGACAATACAACACTGCCAAAACCAAAAGAGTGTGTCAGAAATGGTCAAATTAACTTTTGAAAGGTACTCTTTCATTGGACATTTTGTGTGAAACGGAGTGCTAAATGAATGTACGTTAAGGCTTAAGTGGCCTAAAAGTCCGAAACAACTGATACATTTTGGCTTTATTTGTTAATATGCCTATTATTTGAAAGCCCATGAGAAGATTTGAAAGTTAAATCAGCTTCTTTCCAAAACTTGCTTGTCGGGCAATTCACACACCATTCCTTTTTGGGGCAAAGCACTGTATACAGCCATATAGGTCAGAAAAAAATGTTTAGAAAACATTGAAAGAACTAAATTCCTAAGTATCCTTTCAGCCCTAAAACACAGCCATGCCATCAAAAACTGTCTACATTGTACGGGAATAAAACCCTAACCCTAGCTTTGGGTTTTACTAGTTAGGGTTAGGGTTCAAATATTTCCTCAAAGACCATTCATTCAATATTCTACTCATTTGACTGGAAATTTTGCGTCTCTGAATCAAAATATTAGTCTAAAAAGACAATACAACACTGCTAAAACCAAAAGAGTGTGTCAGGAATGGTCAAATTAACTTTTGAAAGGTACTCTTTCATTGGACATTTTGTTTGAAAAAGAGTGCTAAATGAATGTACGTTAAGGCTTAAGTGGCCTAAAAGTCCAGAACAACTAATACATTTTGGCTTTATCTGTTTATATGCCTATTATTTCAAAGCCCATGACAAGAGTTTGAAAGTTAAATCAGCTTCTTTCCAAAACTTGCTTGTCGAGTAATTCAGACACCATTCCTTTTTGGGGCAAAGCACTGTATACAGCCATATAGGTCAGAAAAAAATGTTTAGAAAACATTGAAAGAACTAAATTCCTAAGTATCCTTTCAGCCCTAAAACACAGCCATGCCATCAAAAACTGTCTACATTGTACGGGAATAAAACCCTAACCCTAGCTTCGGGTTTTACTAGTTAGGGTTAGGGTTCAAATATTTCCTCAAAGACCATTCATTCAATATTCTACTCATTTGACTGGAAATTTTGCGTCTCTGAATCAAAATATTAGTCTAAAAAGACAATACAACACTGCCAAAACCAAAAGAGTGTGTCAGGAATGGTCAAATTAACTTTTGAAAGGTACTCTTTCATTGGACATTTTGTGTGAAACGGAGTGCTAAATGAATGTACGTTAAGGCTTAAGTGGCCTAAAAGTCTGAAACAACTGATACATTTTGGCTTTATTTGTTAATATGCCTATTATTTCAAAGCCCATGACAAGTGTTTGAAAGTTAAATCAGCTTCTTTCCAAAACTTGCTTATCGGGTAAATCAGACACCATTCCTTTTTGGGGCAAAGCACTGTATACAGCCATATAGGTCAGAAAAAAATGTTTAAAAAACATTGAAAGAACTAAATTCCTAAGTATCCTTTCAGCCCTAAAACACAGCCATGCCATCAAAAACTGTCTACATTGTACGGGAATAAAACGCTAACCCTAGCTTCGGGTTTTGCTAGTTAGGGTTAGGGTTCAAATATTTCCTCAAAGACCATTCATTCAATATTCTACTCATTTGACTGGAAATTTTGCGTCTCTGAATAAAAATATTAGTCTAAAAAGACAATACAACACTGCCAAAACCAAAAGAGTGTGTCAGGAATGGTCAAATTAACTTTTGAAAGGTATTCTTTCATTGGACATTTTGTGTGAAATGGCGTGCTAAATGAAGGTACGTTAAGGCTTAAGTGGCCTAAAAGTCCAAAACAACTAATACATTTTGGCTTTATTTGTTAATATGCCTATTATTTCAAAGCCCATGACAAGAGTTTGAAAGTTAAATCAGCTTCTTTCCAAAACTTGCTTATCGGGTAAATCAGACACCATTCCTTTTTGGGGCAAAGCACTGTATACAGCCATATAGGTCAGAAAAAAATGTTTAGAAAACATTGAAAGAACTAAATTCCTAAGTATCCTTTCAGCCCTAAAACACAGCCATGCCATCAAAAACTGTCTACATTGTACGGGAATAAAACCCTAACCCTAGCTTTGGGTTTTACTAGTTAGGGTTAGGGTTCAAATATTTCCTCAAAGACCATTCATTCAATATTCTACTCATTTGACTGGAAATTTTGCGTCTCTGAATCAAAATATTAGTCTAAAAAGACAATACAACACTGCTAAAACCAAAAGAGTGTGTCAGGAATGGTCAAATTAACTTTTGAAAGGTACTCTTTCATTGGACATTTTGTTTGAAAAAGAGTGCTAAATGAATGTACGTTAAGGCTTAAGTGGCCTAAAAGTCCAGAACAACTAATACATTTTGGCTTTATCTGTTTATATGCCTATTATTTCAAAGCCCATGACAAGAGTTTGAAAGTTAAATCAGCTTCTTTCCAAAACTTGCTTGTCGGGTAATTCAGACACCATTCCTTTTTGGGGCAAAGCACTGTATACAGCCATATAGGTCAGAAAAAAATGTTTAGAAAACATTGAAAGAACTAAATTCCTAAGTATCCTTTCAGCCCTAAAACACAGCCATGCCATCAAAAACTGTCTACATTGTACGGGAATAAAACCCTAACCCTAGCTTCGGGTTTTACTAGTTAGGGTTAGGGTTCAAATATTTCCTCAAAGACCATTCATTCAATATTCTACTCATTTGACTGGAAATTTTGCGTCTCTGAATCAAAATATTAGTCTAAAAAGACAATACAACACTGCCAAAACCAAAAGAGTGTGTCAGGAATGGTCAAATTAACTTTTGAAAGGTACTCTTTCATTGGACATTTTGTGTGAAACGGAGTGCTAAATGAATGTACGTTAAGGCTTAAGTGGCCTAAAAGTCTGAAACAACTGATACATTTTGGCTTTATTTGTTAATATGCCTATTATTTCAAAGCCCATGACAAGTGTTTGAAAGTTAAATCAGCTTCTTTCCAAAACTTGCTTATCGGGTAAATCAGACACCATTCCTTTTTGGGGCAAAGCACTGTATACAGCCATATAGGTCAGAAAAAAATGTTTAAAAAACATTGAAAGAACTAAATTCCTAAGTATCCTTTCAGCCCTAAAACACAGCCATGCCATCAAAAACTGTCTACATTGTACGGGAATAAAACGCTAACCCTAGCTTCGGGTTTTGCTAGTTAGGGTTAGGGTTCAAATATTTCCTCAAAGACCATTCATTCAATATTCTACTCATTTGACTGGAAATTTTGCGTCTCTGAATAAAAATATTAGTCTAAAAAGACAATACAACACTGCCAAAACCAAAAGAGTGTGTCAGGAATGGTCAAATTAACTTTTGAAAGGTATTCTTTCATTGGACATTTTGTGTGAAATGGCGTGCTAAATGAAGGTACGTTAAGGCTTAAGTGGCCTAAAAGTCCAAAACAACTAATACATTTTGGCTTTATTTGTTAATATGCCTATTATTTCAAAGCCCATGACAAGAGTTTGAAAGTTAAATCAGCTTCTTTCCAAAACTTGCTTGTCGGGCAATTCACACACCATTCCCTTTTGGGGCAAAGCACTATATACAGCCATATAGGTCAGAAAAAAATGTTTAGAAAACATTGAAAGAACTATATTCCTAAGTATCCTTTCAGCCCTAAAACACAGCCATGCCATCAAAAACTGTCTACATTGTACGGGAATAAAATCCTAATCCTAGCTTCGGGTTTTGCTAGTCAGGGCTAGGGTTCAAATATTTCCTCAAAGACCATTCATTCAATATTCTACTCATTTGACTGGAAATTTTGCGTCTCTGAATCAAAATATTAGTCTAAAAAGACAATACAACACTGCCAAAACCAAAAGAGTGTGTCAGAAATGGTCAAATTAACTTTTGAAAGGTACTCTTTCATTGGACATTTTGTGTGAAACGGAGTGCTAAATGAATGTACGTTAAGGCTTAAGTGGCCTAAAAGTCCGAAACAACTGATACATTTTGGCTTTATTTGTTAATATGCCTATTATTTGAAAGCCCATGAGAAGATTTGAAAGTTAAATCAGCTTCTTTCCAAAACTTGCTTGTCGGGCAATTCACACACCATTCCTTTTTGGGGCAAAGCACTGTATACAGCCATATAGGTCAGAAAAAAATGTTTAGAAAACATTGAAAGAACTAAATTCCTAAGTATCCTTTCAGCCCTAAAACACAGCCATGCCATCAAAAACTGTCTACATTGTACGGGAATAAAACCCTAACCCTAGCTTTGGGTTTTACTAGTTAGGGTTAGGGTTCAAATATTTCCTCAAAGACCATTCATTCAATATTCTACTCATTTGACTGGAAATTTTGCGTCTCTGAATCAAAATATTAGTCTAAAAAGACAATACAACACTGCTAAAACCAAAAGAGTGTGTCAGGAATGGTCAAATTAACTTTTGAAAGGTACTCTTTCATTGGACATTTTGTTTGAAAAAGAGTGCTAAATGAATGTACGTTAAGGCTTAAGTGGCCTAAAAGTCCAGAACAACTAATACATTTTGGCTTTATCTGTTTATATGCCTATTATTTCAAAGCCCATGACAAGAGTTTGAAAGTTAAATCAGCTTCTTTCCAAAACTTGCTTGTCGGGTAATTCAGACACCATTCCTTTTTGGGGCAAAGCACTGTATACAGCCATATAGGTCAGAAAAAAATGTTTAGAAAACATTGAAAGAACTAAATTCCTAAGTATCCTTTCAGCCCTAAAACACAGCCATGCCATCAAAAACTGTCTACATTGTACGGGAATAAAACCCTAACCCTAGCTTCGGGTTTTACTAGTTAGGGTTAGGGTTCAAATATTTCCTCAAAGACCATTCATTCAATATTCTACTCATTTGACTGGAAATTTTGCGTCTCTGAATCAAAATATTAGTCTAAAAAGACAATACAACACTGCCAAAACCAAAAGAGTGTGTCAGGAATGGTCAAATTAACTTTTGAAAGGTACTCTTTCATTGGACATTTTGTGTGAAACGGAGTGCTAAATGAATGTACGTTAAGGCTTAAGTGGCCTAAAAGTCTGAAACAACTGATACATTTTGGCTTTATTTGTTAATATGCCTATTATTTCAAAGCCCATGACAAGTGTTTGAAAGTTAAATCAGCTTCTTTCCAAAACTTGCTTATCGGGTAAATCAGACACCATTCCTTTTTGGGGCAAAGCACTGTATACAGCCATATAGGTCAGAAAAAAATGTTTAAAAAACATTGAAAGAACTAAATTCCTAAGTATCCTTTCAGCCCTAAAACACAGCCATGCCATCAAAAACTGTCTACATTGTACGGGAATAAAACGCTAACCCTAGCTTCGGGTTTTGCTAGTTAGGGTTAGGGTTCAAATATTTCCTCAAAGACCATTCATTCAATATTCTACTCATTTGACTGGAAATTTTGCGTCTCTGAATAAAAATATTAGTCTAAAAAGACAATACAACACTGCCAAAACCAAAAGAGTGTGTCAGGAATGGTCAAATTAACTTTTGAAAGGTATTCTTTCATTGGACATTTTGTGTGAAATGGCGTGCTAAATGAAGGTACGTTAAGGCTTAAGTGGCCTAAAAGTCCAAAACAACTAATACATTTTGGCTTTATTTGTTAATATGCCTATTATTTCAAAGCCCATGACAAGAGTTTGAAAGTTAAATCAGCTTCTTTCCAAAACTTGCTTGTCGGGCAATTCACACACCATTCCCTTTTGGGGCAAAGCACTATATACAGCCATATAGGTCAGAAAAAAATGTT
Organism: Atractosteus spatula; assembly: GCF_055471065.1. Lineage (NCBI taxonomy): Eukaryota > Metazoa > Chordata > Actinopteri > Semionotiformes > Lepisosteidae > Atractosteus > Atractosteus spatula. The sequence goes on along the minus strand of NC_142708.1, from coordinate 52,304,359 downwards.
TAGAAAACATTGAAAGAACTATATTCCTAAGTATCCTTTCAGCCCTAAAACACAGCCATGCCATCAAAAACTGTCTACATTGTACGGGAATAAAATCCTAATCCTAGCTTCGGGTTTTGCTAGTCAGGGTTAGGGTTCAAATATTTCCTCAAAGACCATTCATTCAATATTCTACTCATTTGACTGGAAATTTTGCGTCTCTGAATCAAAATATTAGTCTAAAAAGACAATACAACACTGCCAAAACCAAAAGAGTGTGTCAGGAATGGTCAAATTAACTTTTGAAAGGTACTCTTTCATTGGACATTTTGTGTGAAACGGAGTGCTAAATGAATGTACGTTAAGGCTTAAGTGGCCTAAAAGTCCGAAACAACTGATACATTTTGGCTTTATTTGTTAATATGCCTATTATTTGAAAGCCCATGAGAAGATTTGAAAGTTAAATCAGCTTCTTTCCAAAACTTGCTTGTCGGGCAATTCACACACCATTCCTTTTTGGGGCAAAGCACTGTATACAGCCATATAGGTCAGAAAAAAATGTTTAGAAAACATTGAAAGAACTAAATTCCTAAGTATCCTTTCAGCCCTAAAACACAGCCATGCCATCAAAAACTGTCTACATTGTACGGGAATAAAACCCTAACCCTAGCTTTGGGTTTTACTAGTTAGGGTTAGGGTTCAAATATTTCCTCAAAGACCATTCATTCAATATTCTACTCATTTGACTGGAAATTTTGCGTCTCTGAATCAAAATATTAGTCTAAAAAGACAATACAACACTGCTAAAACCAAAAGAGTGTGTCAGGAATGGTCAAATTAACTTTTGAAAGGTACTCTTTCATTGGACATTTTGTTTGAAAAAGAGTGCTAAATGAATGTACGTTAAGGCTTAAGTGGCCTAAAAGTCCAGAACAACTAATACATTTTGGCTTTATCTGTTTATATGCCTATTATTTCAAAGCCCATGACAAGAGTTTGAAAGTTAAATCAGCTTCTTTCCAAAACTTGCTTGTCGGGTAATTCAGACACCATTCCTTTTTGGGGCAAAGCACTGTATACAGCCATATAGGTCAGAAAAAAATGTTTAGAAAACATTGAAAGAACTAAATTCCTAAGTATCCTTTCAGCCCTAAAACACAGCCATGCCATCAAAAACTGTCTACATTGTACGGGAATAAAACCCTAACCCTAGCTTCGGGTTTTACTAGTTAGGGTTAGGGTTCAAATATTTCCTCAAAGACCATTCATTCAATATTCTACTCATTTGACTGGAAATTTTGCGTCTCTGAATCAAAATATTAGTCTAAAAAGACAATACAACACTGCCAAAACCAAAAGAGTGTGTCAGGAATGGTCAAATTAACTTTTGAAAGGTACTCTTTCATTGGACATTTTGTGTGAAACGGAGTGCTAAATGAATGTACGTTAAGGCTTAAGTGGCCTAAAAGTCTGAAACAACTGATACATTTTGGCTTTATTTGTTAATATGCCTATTATTTCAAAGCCCATGACAAGTGTTTGAAAGTTAAATCAGCTTCTTTCCAAAACTTGCTTATCGGGTAAATCAGACACCATTCCTTTTTGGGGCAAAGCACTGTATACAGCCATATAGGTCAGAAAAAAATGTTTAAAAAACATTGAAAGAACTAAATTCCTAAGTATCCTTTCAGCCCTAAAACACAGCCATGCCATCAAAAACTGTCTACATTGTACGGGAATAAAACGCTAACCCTAGCTTCGGGTTTTGCTAGTTAGGGTTAGGGTTCAAATATTTCCTCAAAGACCATTCATTCAATATTCTACTCATTTGACTGGAAATTTTGCGTCTCTGAATAAAAATATTAGTCTAAAAAGACAATACAACACTGCCAAAACCAAAAGAGTGTGTCAGGAATGGTCAAATTAACTTTTGAAAGGTATTCTTTCATTGGACATTTTGTGTGAAATGGCGTGCTAAATGAAGGTACGTTAAGGCTTAAGTGGCCTAAAAGTCCAAAACAACTAATACATTTTGGCTTTATTTGTTAATATGCCTATTATTTCAAAGCCCATGACAAGAGTTTGAAAGTTAAATCAGCTTCTTTCCAAAACTTGCTTGTCGGGCAATTCACACACCATTCCCTTTTGGGGCACAGCACTATATACAGCCATATAGGTCAGAAAAAAATGTTTAGAAAACATTGAAAGAACTATATTCCTAAGTATCCTTTCAGCCCTAAAACACAGCCATGCCATCAAAAACTGTCTACATTGTACGGGAATAAAATCCTAATCCTAGCTTCGGGTTTTGCTAGTCAGGGTTAGGGTTCAAATATTTCCTCAAAGACCATTCATTCAATATTCTACTCATTTGACTGGAAATTTTGCGTCTCTGAATCAAAATATTAGTCTAAAAAGACAATACAACACTGCCAAAACCAAAAGAGTGTGTCAGAAATGGTCAAATTAACTTTTGAAAGGTACTCTTTCATTGGACATTTTGTGTGAAACGGAGTGCTAAATGAATGTACGTTAAGGCTTAAGTGGCCTAAAAGTCCGAAACAACTGATACATTTTGGCTTTATTTGTTAATATGCCTATTATTTGAAAGCCCATGAGAAGATTTGAAAGTTAAATCAGCTTCTTTCCAAAACTTGCTTGTCGGGCAATTCACACACCATTCCTTTTTGGGGCAAAGCACTGTATACAGCCATATAGGTCAGAAAAAAATGTTTAGAAAACATTGAAAGAACTAAATTCCTAAGTATCCTTTCAGCCCTAAAACACAGCCATGCCATCAAAAACTGTCTACATTGTACGGGAATAAAACCCTAACCCTAGCTTTGGGTTTTACTAGTTAGGGTTAGGGTTCAAATATTTCCTCAAAGACCATTCATTCAATATTCTACTCATTTGACTGGAAATTTTGCGTCTCTGAATCAAAATATTAGTCTAAAAAGACAATACAACACTGCTAAAACCAAAAGAGTGTGTCAGGAATGGTCAAATTAACTTTTGAAAGGTACTCTTTCATTGGACATTTTGTTTGAAAAAGAGTGCTAAATGAATGTACGTTAAGGCTTAAGTGGCCTAAAAGTCCAGAACAACTAATACATTTTGGCTTTATCTGTTTATATGCCTATTATTTCAAAGCCCATGACAAGAGTTTGAAAGTTAAATCAGCTTCTTTCCAAAACTTGCTTGTCGGGTAATTCAGACACCATTCCTTTTTGGGGCAAAGCACTGTATACAGCCATATAGGTCAGAAAAAAATGTTTAGAAAACATTGAAAGAACTAAATTCCTAAGTATCCTTTCAGCCCTAAAACACAGCCATGCCATCAAAAACTGTCTACATTGTACGGGAATAAAACCCTAACCCTAGCTTCGGGTTTTACTAGTTAGGGTTAGGGTTCAAATATTTCCTCAAAGACCATTCATTCAATATTCTACTCATTTGACTGGAAATTTTGCGTCTCTGAATCAAAATATTAGTCTAAAAAGACAATACAACACTGCCAAAACCAAAAGAGTGTGTCAGGAATGGTCAAATTAACTTTTGAAAGGTACTCTTTCATTGGACATTTTGTGTGAAACGGAGTGCTAAATGAATGTACGTTAAGGCTTAAGTGGCCTAAAAGTCTGAAACAACTGATACATTTTGGCTTTATTTGTTAATATGCCTATTATTTCAAAGCCCATGACAAGTGTTTGAAAGTTAAATCAGCTTCTTTCCAAAACTTGCTTATCGGGTAAATCAGACACCATTCCTTTTTGGGGCAAAGCACTGTATACAGCCATATAGGTCAGAAAAAAATGTTTAGAAAACATTGAAAGAACTAAATTCTTAAGTATCCTTTCAGCCCTAAAACACAGCCATGCCATCAAAAACTGTCTACATTGTACGGGAATAAAACCCTAACCCTAGCTTCGGGTTTTGCTAGTTAGGGTTAGGGTTCAAATATTTCCTCAAAGACCATTCATTCAATATTCTACTCATTTGACTGGAAATTTTGCGTCTCTGAATTAAAATATTAGTCTAAAAAGACAATACAACACTGCCAAAACCAAAAGAGTGTGTCAGGAACGGTCAAATTAACTTTTAAAAGGTACTCTTTCATTGGACATTTTGTGTGAAACGGAGTGCTAAATGAATGTACGTTAAGGCTTAAGTGGCCTAAAAGTCCGAAACAACTGATACATTTTGGCTTTATTTGTTAATATGCCTATTATTTCAAAGCCCATGACAAGAGTTTGAAAGTTAAATCAGCTTCTTTCCAAAACTTGCTTGTTTGGCAATTCAGACACCATTCCCTTTTGGGGCAAAGCACTGTATACAGCCACATAGGTCAGAAAAAATTTTTAGAAAACATTGAAAGAACTAAATTCCTAAGTATCCTTTCAGCCCTAAAACACAGCCATGCCATCAAAAACTGTCTACATTGTACGGGAATAAAACCCTAACCCAAGCTTCGGGTTTTGCTAGTTAGGGTTAGGGTTCAAATATTTCCTCAAAGACCATTCATTCAATATTCTACTCATTTGACTGGAAACTTTGCGTCTCTGAATCAAAATATTAGTCTAAAAAGACAATACAACACTGCTAAAACCAAAAGAGTGTGTCAGGAATGGTCAAATTAACTTTTGAAAGGTACTCTTTCATTGGACATTTTGTGTGAAACGGAGTGCTAAATGAATGAACGTTAAGGCTTAAGTGGCCTAAACGTCCGAAACAACTGATACATTTTGGCTTTATTTGTTAATATGCCTATTATTTCAAAGCCCATGACAAGTGTTTGAAAGTTAAATCAGCTTCTTTCCAAAACTTGCTTATCGGGTAATTCAGACACCATTCCTTTTTGGGGCAAAGCACTGTATACAGCCATATAGGTCAGAAAAAAATGTTTAGAAAACATTGAAAGAACTAAATTCCTAAGTATCCTTTCAGCCCTAAAACACAGCCATGCCATCAAAAACTGTCTACATTGTACGGGAATAAAACCCTAACCCTAGCTCGGGTTTTACTAGTTAGGGTTAGGGTTCAAATATTTCCTCAAAGACCATTCATTCAATATTCTATTTATTTGACTGGAAATTTTGCGTCTTTGAATCAAAATATTAGTCTAAAAAGACAATACAACACTGCCAAAACCAAAAGAGTGTGTCAGGAATGGTCAAATTAACTTTTGAAAGGTACTCTTTCTTTGGACATTTTGTGTGAAACGGAGTGCTAAATGAATGAACGTTAAGGCTTAAGTGGCCTAAACGTCCGTAACAACTAATACATTTTTGCTTTATCTGTTAATATGCCTATTATTTCAAAGCCCATGACAAGAGTTTGAAAGTTAAATCAGCTTCTTTCCAAAACTTGCTTATCGGGTAATTCAGACACCATTCCTTTTTGGGGCAAAGCACTGTATACAGCCATATAGGTCAGAAAAAAATATTTAGAAAACATTGAAAGAACTAAATTCCTAAGTATCCTTTCAGCCCTAAAACACAGCCATGCCATCAACAACTGTCTACATTGTACGGGAATGAAACCCTAACCCAAGCTTCGGGTTTTGCTAGTTAGGGTTAGGGTTCAAATATTTCCTCAAAGACCATTCATTCAATATTCTACTCATTTGACTGGAAATTTTGCGTCTCTGAATCAAAATATTAGTCTAAAAAGACAATACAACACTGCTAAAACCAAATGAGTGTGTCAGGAATGGTCAAATTAACTGTTGAAAGGTACTCTTTCATTGGACATTTTGTGTGAAACGGAGTGCTAAATGAATGTACGTTAAGGCTTAAGTGGCCTAAAAGTCCAGAACAACTAATACATTTTGGCTTTATCTGTTTATATGCCTATTATTTCAAAGCCCATGACAAGAGTTTGAAAGTTAAATCAGCTTCTTTCCAAAACTTGCTTGTCGGGTAATTCAGACACCATTCCTTTTTGGGGCAAAGCACTGTATACAGCCATATAGGTCAGAAAAAAATGTTTAGAAAACATTGAAAGAACTAAATTCCTAAGTATCCTTTCAGCCCTAAAACACAGCCATGCCATCAAAAACTGTCTACATTGTACAGGAATAAAACCCTAACCCTAGCTTCGGGTTTTACTAGTTAGGGTTAGGGTTCAAATATTTCCTCAAAGACCATTCATTCAATATTCTACTCATTTGACTGGAAATTTTGCGTCTCTGAATCAAAATATTAGTCTAAAAACACAATACAACACTGCCAAAACCAAAAGAGTGTGTCAGGAATGGTCAAATTAACTTTTGAAAGGTACTCTTTCATTGGACATTTTGTGTGAAATGGAGTGCTAAATGAATGTACGTTAAGGCTTAAGTGGCCTAAAAGTCCAAAACAACTAATACATTTTGGCTTTATCTGTTAATATGCCTATTATTTCAAAGCCCATGACAAGAGTTTGAAAGTTAAATCAGCTTCTTTCCAAAACTTGCTTATCTTGTAATTCAGACACCATTCTTTTTTGGGGCATAGCACTGTATACAGCCATATAGGTCAGAAAAGAATGTTTAGAAAACATTGAAAGAACTAAATTCCTAAGCATCCTTTCAGCCCTAAAACACAGCCATGCCATCAAAAACTGTCTACATTGTATGGGAATAAAACCCTAACCCTAGCTTCGGGTTTTGCTAGTTAGGGTTAGGGTTCAAATATTTCCTCAAAGATCATTCATTCAATATTCTACTCATTTGACTGGAAATTTTGCGTCTCTGAATCAAAATATTAGTCTAAAAAGACAATACAACACTGCCAAAACCAAAAGAGTGTGTCAGGAATGGTCAAATTAACTTTTGAAAGGTACTCTTTCATTGGACATTTTGTGTGAAACCGATTGCTAAATGAATGTAAGTTAAGGCTTAAGTGGCCTAAAAGTCCGAAACAACTAATACATTTTGGCTTTATTTGTTAATATGCCTATTATTTCAAAGCCCATGACAAGATTTGAAAGTTAAATCAGCTTCTTTCCAAAACTTGCTTGTCGGACAATTCACACACCATTCATTCCTTTTTGGGGCAAGCACTGTATACAGCCATATAGGTCAGAAAAAAATGTTTAGAAAACATTGAAAGAACTAAATTCCTAAGTATCCTTTCAGCCCTAAAACACAGCCATGCCATCAAAAACTGTCTACATTGTATGGGAATAAAACCCTAACCCTAGCTTTGGGTTTTGCTAGTTAGGGTTAGGGTTCAAATATTTCCTCAAAGACCATTCATTCAATATTCTACTCATTTGACTGGAAATTTTGCGTCTCTGAATCAAAATATTAGTCTAAAAAGACAATACAACACTGCCAAAACCAAAAGAGTGTGTCAGGAATGGTCAAATTAACTTTTGAAAGGTACTCTTTCATTGGACATTTTGTGTGAAATGGAGTGCTAAATGAATGTACGTTAAGGCTTAAGTGGCCTAAAAGTCTGAAACAACTGATACATTTTGGCTTTATTTGTTAATATGCCTATTATTTCAAAGCCCATGACAAGATTTGAAAGTTAAATCAGCTTCTTTCCAAAACTTGCTTGTCGGGCAATTCACACACCATTCCCTTTTGGGGCAAAGCACTGTATACAGCCATATAGGTCAGAAAAAAATGTTTAGAAAACATTGAAAGAACTTAATTCCTAAGTATCCTTTCAGCCCTAAAACACAGCCATGCCATCAAAAACTGTCTACATTGTACGGGAATAAAACCCTAACCCTACCTTCGGGTTTTGCTAGTTAGGGTTAGGGTTCAAATATTTCCTCAAAGACCATTCATTCAATATTCTACTCATTTGACTGGAAATTTTGCGTCTCTGAATCAAAATATTAGTCTAAAAAGACAATACAACACTGCTAAAACCAAATGAGTGTGTCAGGAATGGTCAAATTAACTGTTGAAAGGTACTCTTTCATTGGACATTTTGTGTGAAATGGAGTGCTAAATGAATGTACGTTAAGGCTTAAGTGGCCTAAAAGTCCAAAACAACTAATACATTTTGGCTTTATCTGTTAATATGCCTATTATTTCAAAGCCCATGACAATAGTTTGAAAGTTAAATCAGCTTCTTTCCAAAACTTGCTTATCTTGTAATTCAGACACCATTCTTTTTTGGGGCATAGCACTGTATACAGCCATATAGGTCAGAAAAGAATGTTTAGAAAACATTGAAAGAACTAAATTCCTAAGCATCCTTTCAGCCCTAAAACACAGCCATGCCATCAAAAAACTGTCTACATTGTATGGGAATAAAACCCTAACCCTAGCTTCGGGTTTTGCTAGTTAGGGTTAGGGTTCAAATATTTCCTCAAAGATCATTCATTCAATATTCTACTCATTTGACTGGAAATTTTGCGTCTCTGAATCAAAATATTAGTCTAAAAAGACAATACAACACTGCCAAAACCAAAAGAGTGTGTCAGGAATGGTCAAATTAACTTTTGAAAGGTACTCTTTCATTGGACATTTTGTGTGAAACCGATTGCTAAATGAATGTAAGTTAAGGCTTAAGTGGCCTAAAAGTCCGAAACAACTAATACATTTTGGCTTTATTTGTTAATATGCCTATTATTTCAAAGCCCATGACAAGATTTGAAAGTTAAATCAGCTTCTTTCCAAAACTTGCTTGTCGGACAATTCACACACCATTCATTCCTTTTTGGGGCAAGCACTGTATACAGCCATATAGGTCAGAAAAAAATGTTTAGAAAACATTGAAAGAACTAAATTCCTAAGTATCCTTTCAGCCCTAAAACACAGCCATGCCATCAAAAACTGTCTACATTGTATGGGAATAAAACCCTAACCCTAGCTTTGGGTTTTGCTAGTTAGGGTTAGGGTTCAAATATTTCCTCAAAGACCATTCATTCAATATTCTACTCATTTGACTGGAAATTTTGCATCTCTGAATCAAAATATTAGTCTAAAAAGACAATACAACACTGCCAAAACCAAAAGAGTGTGTCAGGAATGGTCAAATTAACTTTTGAAAGGTACTCTTTCATTGGACATTTTGTGTGAAATGGAGTGCTAAATGAATGTACGTTAAGGCTTAAGTGGCCTAAAAGTCTGAAACAACTGATACATTTTGGCTTTATTTGTTAATATGCCTATTATTTCAAAGCCCATGACAAGATTTGAAAGTTAAATCAGCTTCTTTCCAAAACTTGCTTGTCGGGCAATTCACACACCATTCCCTTTTGGGGCAAAGCACTGTATACAGCCATATAGGTCAGAAAAAAATGTTTAGAAAACATTGAAAGAACTTAATTCCTAAGTATCCTTTCAGCCCTAAAACACAGCCATGCCATCAAAAACTGTCTACATTGTACGGGAATAAAACCCTAACCCTACCTTCGGGTTTTGCTAGTTAGGGTTAGGGTTCAAATATTTCCTCAAAGACCTTTCATTCAATATTCTATTTATTTGACTGGAAATTTTGCGTCTTTGAATCAAAATATTAGTCTAAAAAGACAATACAACACTGCCAAAACCAAAAGAGTGTGTCAGGAATGGTCAAATTAACTTTTGAAAGGTACTCTTTCATTGGACATTTTGTGTGAAACGGAGTGCTAAATGAATGAACGTTAAGGCTTAAGTGGCCTAAACGTCCGTAACAACTAATACATTTTGGCTTTATCTGTTAATATGCCTATTATTTCAAAGCCCATGAGAAGAGTTTGAAAGTTAAATCAGCTTCTTTCCAAAACTTGCTTATCGGGTAATTCAAACACCATTCCTTTTTGGGGCAACGCACTGTATACAGCCATATAGGTCAGAAAAAAATGTTTAGAAAACATTGAAAGAACTAAATTCCTAAGTATCCTTTCAGCCCTAAAACACAGCCATGCCATCAACAACTGTCTACATTGTACGGGAATAAAACCCTAACCCAAGCTTCGGGTTTTGCTAGTTAGGGTTAGGGTTCAAATATTTCCTCAAAGACCATTCATTCAATATTCTACTCATTTGACTGGAAATTTTGCGTCTCTGAATCAAAATATTAGTCTAAAAAGACAATACAACACTGCTAAAACCAAATGAGTGTGTCAGGAATGGTCAAATTAACTGTTGAAAGGTACTCTTTCATTGGACATTTTGTGTGAAACGGAGTGCTAAATGAATGTACGTTAAGGCTTAAGTGGCCTAAAAGTCCAGAACAACTAATACATTTTGGCTTTATCTGTTTATATGCCTATTATTTCAAAGCCCATGACAAGAGTTTGAAAGTTAAATCAGCTTCTTTCCAAAACTTGCTTGTCGGGTAATTCAGACACCATTCCTTTTTGGGGCAAAGCACTGTATACAGCCATATAGGTCAGAAAAAAATGTTTAGAAAACATTGAAAGAACTAAATTCCTAAGTATCCTTTCAGCCCTAAAACACAGCCATGCCATCAAAAAATGTCTACATTGTACAGGAATAAAACCCTAACCCTAGCTTCGGGTTTTACTAGTTAGGGTTAGGGTTCAAATATTTCCTCAAAGACCATTCATTCAATATTCTACTCATTTGACTGGAAATTTTGCGTCTCTGAATCAAAATATTAGTCTAAAAAGACAATACAACACTGCCAAAACCAAAAGAGTGTGTCAGGAATGGTCAAATTAACTTTTGAAAGGTACTCTTTCATTGGACATTTTGTGTGAAACGGAGTGCTAAATGAATGTACGTTAAGGCTTAAGTGGCCTAAAAGTCCGAACCAACTGATACATTTTGGCTTTATTTGTTAATATGCCTATTATTTCAAAGCCCATGACAAGATTTGAAAGTTAAATCAGCTTCTTTCCAAAACTTGCTTGTCGGGCAATTCACACACCATTCATTCCTTTTTGGGGTAAAGCACTGTATACAGCCATATAGGTCAGAAAAAAATGTTTAGAAAACATTGAAAGAACTAAATTCCTAAGTATCCTTTCAGCCTTAAAACACAGCCATGCCATCAAAAACTGTCTACATTGTACGGGAATAAAATCCTAACCCTAGCTTCGGGTTTTGCTAGTTAGGGTTAGGGTTCAAATATTTCCTCAAAGACCATTCATTCAATATTCTACTCATTTGACTGGAAATTTTGCGTCTCTGAATCAAAATATTAGTCTAAAAAGACAATACAACACTGCCAAAACCAAAAGAGTGTGTCAGGAATGGTCAAATTAACTGTTGAAAGGTACTCTTTCATTAGACATTTTGTGTGAAACGGAGTGCTAAATGAATGTACGTTAAGGCTTAAGTGGCCTAAAAGTCCGAAACAACTGATACATTTTGCTTTATTTGTTAATATGCCTATTATTTGAAAGCCCATGAGAAGATCTGAAAGTTAAATCAGCTTCTTTCCAAAACTTGCTTGTCGGGCAATTCACACACCATTCATTCCTTTTTGGGGTAAAGCACTGTATACAGCCATATAGGTCAGAAAAAAATGTTTAGAAAACATTGAAAGAACTATATTCCTAAGTATCCTTTCAGCCCTAAAACACAGCCATGCCATCAAAAACTGTCTACATTGTATGGGAATAAAACCCTAACCCTAGCTTCGAGTTTTGCTAGTTAGGGTTAGGGTTCAAATATTTCCTCAAAGACCATTTATTCAATATTCTACTCATTTGACTGGAAAGTTTGCTTCTCTGAATCAAAATATTAGTCTAAAAAGACAATACAACACTGCCAAAACCAAAAGAGTGTGTCAGGAATGGTCAAATTAACTTTTGAAAGGTACTCTTTCATTGGACATTTTGTGTGAAACGGAGTGCTAAATGGATGTACGTTAAGGCTTAAGTGGCCTAAAAGTCCGAACCAACTGATACATTTTGGCTTTATTTGTTAATATGCCTATTATTTCAAAGCCCATGACAAGAGTTTGAAAGTTAAATCAGCTTCTTTCCAAAGCTTGCTTGTCGGGTAATTCACACACCATTCCTTTTTGGGGCAAAGCACTGTATACAGCCATATAGGTCAGAAAAAAATGTTTAGAAAACATTGAAAGAACTAAATTCCTAAGTATCCTTTCAGCCCTAAAACACAGCCATGCCATCAAAAACTGTCTACATTGTATGGGAATAAAACCCTAACCCTAGCTTCGGGTTTTGCTAGTTAGGGTTAGGGTTCAAATATTTCCTCAAAGACCATTTATTCAATATTCTACTCATTTGACTGGAAAGTTTGCTTCTCCGAATCAAAATATTAGTCTAAAAAGACAATACAACACTGCCAAAACCAAAAGAGTGTGTCAGGAATGGTCAAATTAACTATTGAAAGGTACTCTTTCATTGGACATTTTGTGTGAAACGGAGTGCTAAATGAATGTACGTTAAGGCTTAAGAGGCCTAAAAGTCCGAACCAACTGATACATTTTGGCTTTATTTGTTAATATGCCTATTATTTCAAAGCCCATGACAAGATTTGAAAGTTAAATCAGCTTCTTTCCAAAACTTGCTTGTCGGGCAATTCACACACCATTCATTCCTTTTTGGGGTAAAGCACTGTATACAGCCATATAGGTCAGAAAAAAATGTTTAGAAAACATTGAAAGAACTATATTCCTAAGTATCCTTTCAGCCCTAAAACACAGCTATGCCATCAAAAACTGTCTACATTGTATAGGAATAAAACCCTAACCCTAGCTTCGGGTTTTGCTAGTTAGGGTTAGGGTTCAAATATTTCCTCAAAGACCATTTATTCAATATTCTACTCATTTGACTGGAAAGTTTGCTTCTCTGAATCAAAATATTAGTCTAAAAAGACAATACAACACTGCCAAAACCAAAAGAGTGTGTCAGGAATGGTCAAATTAACTTTTGAAAGGTACTCTTTCATTGGACATTTTGTGTGAAGCGGAGTGCTAAATGAATGTACGTTAAGGCTTAAGTGGCCTAAAAGTACAAAACAACTGATACATTTTGGCTTTATTTGTTAATATGCCTATTATTTCAAAGCCCATGACAAGATTTGAAAGTTAAATCAGCTTCTTTCCAACATTTGCTTGTTGGGCAATTCACACACCATTCATTCCTTTTTGGGGTAAAGCACTGTATACAGCCATATAGGTCAGAAAAAAATGTTTAGAAAACATTGAAAGAACTATATTCCTAAATATCCTTTCAGCCCTAAAACACAGCCATGCCATCAAAAACTGTCTACATTGTACGGGAATAAAACCCTAACCCTAGCTTCGGGTTTTGCTAGTTAGGGTTAGGGTTCAAATATTTCCTCAAAGACCATTCATTCAATATTCTACTCATTTGACTGGAAATTTTGCGTCTCTGAATCAAAATATTAGTCTAAAAAGACAATACAACACTGCCAAAACCAAAAGAGTGTGTCAGGAATGGTCAAATTAACTTTTGAAAGGTACTCTTTCATTGGACATTTTGTGTGAAACGGAGTGCTAAATGAATGTACGTTAAGGCTTAAGTGGCCTAAAAGTCCAAAACAACTGATACATTTTGGCTTTATTTGTTAATATGCCTATTATTTGAAAGCCCATGAGAAGATTTGAAAGTTAAATCAGCTTCTTTCCAAAACTTGCTTGTCGGGCAATTCACACACCATTCATTCCTTTTTGGGGCAACGCACTGTATACAGCCATATAGGTCAGAAAAAAATGTTTAGAAAACATTGAAAGAACTATATTCCTAAGTATCCTTTCAGTCCTAAAACACAGCCATGCCATCAAAAACTGTCTACATTGTATGGGAATAAAACCCTAACCCTAGCTTCGGGTTTTGCTAGTTAGGGTTTAGGGTTCAAATATTCCTTCAAAGACCATTCATTCAATATTCTACTCATTTGACTGGAAATTTTGCGTCTCTGAATCAAAATATTAGTCTAAAAAGACAATACAACACTGCCAAAACCAAAAGAGTGTGTCAGGAATGGTCAAATTAACTTTTGAAAGGTACTCTTTCATTGGACATTTTGTGTGAAACGGAGTGCTAAATGAATGAACGTTAAGGCTTAAGTGGCCTAAACGTCCGAAACAACTGATACATTTTGGCTTTATTTGTTAATATGCCTATTATTTCAAAGCCCATGACAAGTGTTTGAAAGTTAAATCAGCTTCTTTCCAAAACTTGCTTATCGGGTAATTCAGACACCATTCCTTTTTGGGGCAAAGCACTGTATACAGCCATATAGGTCAGAAAAAAATGTTTAGAAAACATTGAAAGAACTTAATTCCTAAGTATCCTTTCAGCCCTAAAACACAGCCATGCCATCAAAAACTGTCTACATTGTACGGGAATAAAACCCTAACCCTAGCTTCGGGTTTTACTAGTTAGGGTTAGGGTTCAAATATTTCCTCAAAGACCATTCATTCAATATTCTATTTATTTGACTGGAAATTTTGCGTCTTTGAATCAAAATATTAGTCTAAAAAGACAATACAACACTGCCAAAACCAAAAGAGTGTGTCAGGAATGGTCAAATTAACTTTTGAAAGGTACTCTTTCTTTGGACATTTTGTGTGAAACGGAGAGCTAAATGAATGAACGTTAAGGCTTAAGTGGCCTAAACGTCCGTAACAACTAATACATTTTGGCTTTATCTGTTAATATGCCTATTATTTCAAAGCCCATGACAAGAGTTTGAAAGTTAAATCAGCTTCTTTCCAAAACTTGCTTGTTTGGCAATTCAGACACCATTCCCTTTTGGGGCAAAGCACTGTATACAGCCACATAGGTCAGAAAAAATGTTTAGAAAACATTGAAAGAACTAAATTCCTAAGTATCCTTTCAGCCCTAAAACACAGCCATGCCATCAAAAACTGTCTACATTGTACGGGAATAAAACCCTAACCCAAGCTTCGGGTTTTGCTAGTTAGGGTTAGGGTTCAAATATTTCCTCAAAGACCATTCATTCAATATTCTACTCATTTGACTGGAAACCTTGCGTCTCTGAATCAAAATATTAGTCTAAAAAGACAATACAACACTGCTAAAACCAAAAGAGTGTGTCAGGAATGGTCAAATTAACTTTTGAAAGGTACTCTTTCATTGGACATTTTGTGTGAAACGGAGTGCTAAATGAATGAACGTTAAGGCTTAAGTGGCCTAAACGTCCGAAACAACTGATACATTTTGGCTTTATTTGTTAATATGCCTATTATTTCAAAGCCCATGACAAGTGTTTGAAAGTTAAATCAGCTTCTTTCCAAAACTTGCTTATCGGGTAATTCAGACACCATTCCTTTTTGGGGCAAAGCACTGTATACAGCCATATAGGTCAGAAAAAAATGTTTAGAAAACATTGAAAGAACTTAATTCCTAAGTATCCTTTCAGCCCTAAAACACAGCCATGCCATCAAAAACTGTCTACATTGTACGGGAATAAAACCCTAACCCTAGCTTCGGGTTTTACTAGTTAGGGTTAGGGTTCAAATATTTCCTCAAAGACCATTCATTCAATATTCTATTTATTTGACTGGAAATTTTGCGTCTTTGAATCAAAATATTAGTCTAAAAAGACAATACAACACTGCCAAAACCAAAAGAGTGTGTCAGGAATGGTCAAATTAACTTTTGAAAGGTACTCTTTCTTTGGACATTATGTGTGAAACGGAGAGCTAAATGAATGAACGTTAAGGCTTAAGTGGCCTAAACGTCCGTAACAACTAATACATTTTGGCTTTATCTGTTAATATGCCTATTATTTCAAAGCCCATGACAAGAGTTTGAAAGTTAAATCAGCTTCTTTCCAAAACTTGCTTATCGGGTAATTCAGACACCATTCCTTTTTGGGGCAAAGCACTGTATACAGCCATATAGGTCAGAAAAAAATATTTAGAAAACATTGAAAGAACTAAATTCCTAAGTATCCTTTCAGCCCTAAAACACAGCCATGCCATCAACAACTGTCTACATTGTACGGGAATAAAACCCTAACCCAAGCTTCGGGTTTTGCTAGTTAGGGTTAGGGTTCAAATATTTCCTCAAAGACCATTCATTCAATATTCTACTCATTTGACTGGAAATTTTGCGTCTCTGAATCAAAATATTAGTCTAAAAAGACAATACAACACTGCTAAAACCAAATGAGTGTGTCAGGAATGGTCAAATTAACTGTTGAAAGGTACTCTTTCATTGGACATTTTGTGTGAAACGGAGTGCTAAATGAATGTACGTTAAGGCTTAAGTGGCCTAAAAGTCCAGAACAACTAATACATTTTGGCTTTATCTGTTTATATGCCTATTATTTCAAAGCCCATGACAAGAGTTTGAAAGTTAAATCAGCTTCTTTCCAAAACTTGCTTGTCGGGTAATTCAGACACCATTCCTTTTTGGGGCAAAGCACTGTATACAGCCATATAGGTCAGAAAAAAATGTTTAGAAAACATTGAAAGAACTAAATTCCTAAGTATCCTTTCAGCCCTAAAACACAGCCATGCCATCAAAAACTGTCTACATTGTACGGGAATAAAACCCTAACCCTAGCTTCGGGTTTTACTAGTTAGGGTTAGGGTTCAAATATTTCCTCAAAGACCATTCATTCAATATTCTACTCATTTGACTGGAAATTTTGCGTCTCTGAATCAAAATATTAGTCTAAAAAGACAATACAACACTGCTAAAACCAAAAGAGTGTGTCAGGAATGGTCAAATTAACTTTTGAAAGGTACTCTTTCATTGGACATTTTGTGTGAAAAAGAGTGCTAAATGAATGTACGTTAAGGCTTAAGTGGCCTAAAAGTCCAGAACAACTAATACATTTTGGCTTTATCTGTTTATATGCCTATTATTTCAAAGCCCATGACAAGAGTTTGAAAGTTAAATCAGCTTCTTTCCAAAACTTGCTTGTCGGGTAATTCAGACACCATTCCTTTTTGGGGCAAAGCACTGTATACAGCCATATAGGTCAGAAAAAAATGTTTAGAAAATATTGAAAGAACTAAATTCCTAAGTATCCTTTCAGCCCTAAAACACAGCCATGCCATCAACAACTGTCTACATTGTACGGGAATAAAACCCTAACCCAAGCTTCGGGTTTTGCTAGTTAGGGTTAGGGTTCAAATATTTCCTCAAAGACCATTCATTCAATATTCTACTCATTTGACTGGAAATTTTGCGTCTCTGAATCAAAATATTAGTCTAAAAAGACAATACAACACTGCTAAAACCAAATGAGTGTGTCAGGAATGGTCAAATTAACTGTTGAAAGGTACTCTTTCATTGGACATTTTGTGTGAAACGGAGTGCTAAATGAATGTACGTTAAGGCTTAAGTGGCCTAAAAGTCCAGAACAACTAATACATTTTGGCTTTATCTGTTTATATGCCTATTATTTCAAAGCCCATGACAAGAGTTTGAAAGTTAAATCAGCTTCTTTCCAAAACTTGCTTGTCGGGTAATTCAGACACCATTCCTTTTTGGGGCAAAGCACTGTATACAGCCATATAGGTCAGAAAAAAATGTTTAGAAAACATTGAAAGAACTAAATTCCTAAGTATCCTTTCAGCCCTAAAACACAGCCATGCCATCAAAAACTGTCTACATTGTACGGGAATAAAACCCTAACCCTAGCTTCGGGTTTTACTAGTTAGGGTTAGGGTTCAAATATTTCCTCAAAGACCATTCATTCAATATTCTACTCATTTGACTGGAAATTTTGCGTCTCTGAATCAAAATATTAGTCTAAAAAGACAATACAACACTGCTAAAACCAAAAGAGTGTGTCAGGAATGGTCAAATTAACTTTTGAAAGGTACTCTTTCATTGGACATTTTGTGTGAAAAAGAGTGCTAAATGAATGTACGTTAAGGCTTAAGTGGCCTAAAAGTCCAGAACAACTAATACATTTTGGCTTTATCTGTTTATATGCCTATTATTTCAAAGCCCATGACAAGAGTTTGAAAGTTAAATCAGCTTCTTTCCAAAACTTGCTTGTCGGGTAATTCAGACACCATTCCTTTTTGGGGCAAAGCACTGTATACAGCCATATAGGTCAGAAAAAAATGTTTAGAAAATATTGAAAGAACTAAATTCCTAAGTATCCTTTCAGCCCTAAAACACAGCCATGCCATCAAAAACTGTCTACATTGTATGGGAATAAAACCCTAACCCTAGCTTCGGGTTTTACTAGTTAGGGTTAGGGTTCAAATATTTCCTCAAAGACCATTCATTCAATATTCTACTCATTTGACTGGAAATTTTGCGTCTCTGAATCAAAATATTAGTCTAAAAAGACAATACAACACTGCCAAAACCAAAAGAGTGTGTCAGGAATGGTCAAATTAACTTTTGAAAGGTACTCTTTCATTGGACATTTTGTGTGAAACGGATTGCTAAATGAATGTAAGTTAAGGCTTAAGTGGCCTAAAAGTCCGAAACAACTAATACATTTTGGCTTTATTTGTTAATATGCCTATTATTTCAAAGCCCATGACAAGATTTGAAAGTTAAATCAGCTTCTTTCCAAAACTTGCTTGTCGGGCAATTCACACACCATTCATTCCTTTTTGGGGCAAGCACTGTATACAGCCATATAGGTCAGAAAAAAATGTTTAGAAAACATTGAAAGAACTAAATTCCTAAGTATCCTTTCAGCCCTAAAACACAGCCATGCCATCAAAAACTGTCTACATTGTATGGGAATAAAACCCTAACCCTAGCTTCGGGTTTTGCTAGTTAGGGTTAGGGTTCAAATATTTCCTCAAACACCATTCATTCAATATTCTACTCATTTGACTGGAAATTTTGCATCTCTGAATCAAAATATTAGTCTAAAAAGACAATACAACACTGCCAAAACCAAAAGAGTGTGTCAGGAATGGTCAAATTAACTTTTGAAAGGTACTCTTTCATTGGACATTTTGTGTGAAATGGAGTGCTAAATGAATGTACGTTAAGGCTTAAGTGGCCTAAAAGTCTGAAACAACTGATACATTTTGGCTTTATTTGTTAATATGCCTATTATTTCAAAGCCCATGACAAGATTTGAAAGTTAAATCAGCTTCTTTCCAAAACTTGCTTGTCGGGCAATTCACACACCATTCCCTTTTGGGGCAAAGCACTGTATACAGCCATATAGGTCAGAAAAAAATGTTTAGAAAACATTGAAAGAACTAAATTCCTAAGTATCGTTTCAGCCCTAAAACACAGCCATGCCATCAAAAACTGTCTACATTGTACGGGAATAAAACCCTAACCCTAGCTTCGGGTTTTGCTAGTTAGGGTTAGGGTTCAAATATTTCCTCAAAGACCATTCATTCAATATTCTATTTATTTGACTGGAAATTTTGCGTCTTTGAATCAAAATATTAGTCTAAAAAGACAATACAACACTGCCAAAACCAAAAGAGTGTGTCAGGAATGGTCAAATTAACTTTTGAAAGGTACTCTTTCATTTGACATTTTGTGTGAAACGGAGTGCTAAATGAATGAACGTTAAGGCTTAAGTGGCCTAAACGTCCGTAACAACTAATACATTTTGGCTTTATCTGTTAATATGCCTATTATTTCAAAGCCCATGACAAGAGTTTGAAAGTTAAATCAGCTTCTTTCCAAAACTTGCTTATCGGGTAATTCAGACACCATTCCTTTTTGGGGCAAAGCACTGTATACAGCCATATAGGTCAGAAAAAAATGTTTAGAAAACATTGAAAGAACTAAATTCCTAAGTATCCTTTCAGCCCTAAAACACAGCCATGCCATCAAAAACTGTCTACAGTGTAAGGCAATAAAACCCTAACCCTAGCTTCGGGTTTTGCTAGTTAGGGTTAGGGTTCGAATATTTCCTCAAAGACCATTCATTCAATGTTCTACTCATTTGACTGGCAATTGTGCGTCTCTGAATCAAAATATTACTCTAAAAAGACAATACAACACTGCCAAAACCAAAAGAGCGTGTCAGGAATGGTCAAATTAAGTTTTGAAAGGTACTCTTTCATTGGACATTTTGTGTGAAACGGAGTGCTAAATGAATGTACGTTAAGGCTTAAGTGGCCTAAAAACCCGAAACAACTGATACATTTTGGCTTTATTTGTTAATATGCCTATAATTTCAAAGCCCATGACAAGATTTGAAAGTTAAATCAGCTTCTTTCCAAAACTTGCTTATCGGGTAATTCAGACACCATTCCTTTTTGGGGCAAAGCACTGTATACAGCCATATAGCTCAGAAAAAAATGTTTAGAAAACATTGAAAGAACTAAATTCCTAAGTATCCTTTCAGCCTTAAAACACAGCCATGCCATCAAAAACTGTCTACATTGTACGGGAATAAAATCCTAACCCTAGCTTCGGGTTTTGCTAGTTAGGGTTAGGGTTCAAATATTTCCTCAAAGACCATTCATTCAATATTCTACTCATTTGACTGGAAATTTTGCGTCTCTGAATCAAAATATTAGTCTAAAAAGACAATACAACACTGCCAAAACCAAAAGAGTGTGTCAGGAATGGTCAAATTAACTTTTGAAAGGTACTCTTTCATTAGACATTTTGTGTGAAACGGAGTGCTAAATGAATGTACGTTAAGGCTTAAGTGGCCTAAAAGTCCGAAACAACTGATACATTTTGCTTTATTTGTTAATATGCCTATTATTTGAAAGCCCATGAGAAGATCTGAAAGTTAAATCAGCTTCTTTCCAAAACTTGCTTGTCGGGCAATTCACACACCATTCATTCCTTTTTGGGGTAAAGCACTGTATACAGCCATATAGGTCAGAAAAAAATGTTTAGAAAACATTGAAAGAACTATATTCCTAAGTATCCTTTCAGCCCTAAAACACAGCCATGCCATCAAAAACTGTCTACATTGTATGGGAATAAAACCCTAACCCTAGCTTCGAGTTTTGCTAGTTAGGGTTAGGGTTCAAATATTTCCTCAAAGACCATTTATTCAATATTCTACTCATTTGACTGGAAAGTTTGCTTCTCTGAATCAAAATATTAGTCTAAAAAGACAATACAACACTGCCAAAACCAAAAGAGTGTGTCAGGAATGGTCAAATTAACTTTTGAAAGGTACTCTTTCATTGGACATTTTGTGTGAAACGGAGTGCTAAATGGATGTACGTTAAGGCTTAAGTGGCCTAAAAGTCCGAACCAACTGATACATTTTGGCTTTATTTGTTAATATGCCTATTATTTCAAAGCCCATGACAAGAGTTTGAAAGTTAAATCAGCTTCTTTCCAAAGCTTGCTTGTCGGGTAATTCACACACCATTCCTTTTTGGGGCAAAGCACTGTATACAGCCATATAGGTCAGAAAAAAATGTTTAGAAAACATTGAAAGAACTAAATTCCTAAGTATCCTTTCAGCCCTAAAACACAGCCATGCCATCAAAAACTGTCTACATTGTATGGGAATAAAACCCTAACCCTAGCTTCGGGTTTTGCTAGTTAGGGTTAGGGTTCAAATATTTCCTCAAAGACCATTTATTCAATATTCTACTCATTTGACTGGAAAGTTTGCTTCTCCGAATCAAAATATTAGTCTAAAAAGACAATACAACACTGCCAAAACCAAAAGAGTGTGTCAGGAATGGTCAAATTAACTATTGAAAGGTACTCTTTCATTGGACATTTTGTGTGAAACGGAGTGCTAAATGAATGTACGTTAAGGCTTAAGAGGCCTAAAAGTCCGAACCAACTGATACATTTTGGCTTTATTTGTTAATATGCCTATTATTTCAAAGCCCATGACAAGATTTGAAAGTTAAATCAGCTTCTTTCCAAAACTTGCTTGTCGGGCAATTCACACACCATTCATTCCTTTTTGGGGTAAAGCACTGTATACAGCCATATAGGTCAGAAAAAAATGTTTAGAAAACATTGAAAGAACTATATTCCTAAGTATCCTTTCAGCCCTAAAACACAGCTATGCCATCAAAAACTGTCTACATTGTATAGGAATAAAACCCTAACCCTAGCTTCGGGTTTTGCTAGTTAGGGTTAGGGTTCAAATATTTCCTCAAAGACCATTTATTCAATATTCTACTCATTTGACTGGAAAGTTTGCTTCTCTGAATCAAAATATTAGTCTAAAAAGACAATACAACACTGCCAAAACCAAAAGAGTGTGTCAGGAATGGTCAAATTAACTTTTGAAAGGTACTCTTTCATTGGACATTTTGTGTGAAGCGGAGTGCTAAATGAATGTACGTTAAGGCTTAAGTGGCCTAAAAGTACAAAACAACTGATACATTTTGGCTTTATTTGTTAATATGCCTATTATTTCAAAGCCCATGACAAGATTTGAAAGTTAAATCAGCTTCTTTCCAACATTTGCTTGTTGGGCAATTCACACACCATTCATTCCTTTTTGGGGTAAAGCACTGTATACAGCCATATAGGTCAGAAAAAAATGTTTAGAAAACATTGAAAGAACTATATTCCTAAATATCCTTTCAGCCCTAAAACACAGCCATGCCATCAAAAACTGTCTACATTGTACGGGAATAAAACCCTAACCCTAGCTTCGGGTTTTGCTAGTTAGGGTTAGGGTTCAAATATTTCCTCAAAGACCATTCATTCAATATTCTACTCATTTGACTGGAAATTTTGCGTCTCTGAATCAAAATATTAGTCTAAAAAGACAATACAACACTGCCAAAACCAAAAGAGTGTGTCAGGAATGGTCAAATTAACTTTTGAAAGGTACTCTTTCATTGGACATTTTGTGTGAAACGGAGTGCTAAATGAATGTACGTTAAGGCTTAAGTGGCCTAAAAGTCCAAAACAACTGATACATTTTGGCTTTATTTGTTAATATGCCTATTATTTGAAAGCCCATGAGAAGATTTGAAAGTTAAATCAGCTTCTTTCCAAAACTTGCTTGTCGGGCAATTCACACACCATTCATTCCTTTTTGGGGCAACGCACTGTATACAGCCATATAGGTCAGAAAAAAATGTTTAGAAAACATTGAAAGAACTATATTCCTAAGTATCCTTTCAGTCCTAAAACACAGCCATGCCATCAAAAACTGTCTACATTGTATGGGAATAAAACCCTAACCCTAGCTTCGGGTTTTGCTAGTTAGGGTTTAGGGTTCAAATATTCCTTCAAAGACCATTCATTCAATATTCTACTCATTTGACTGGAAATTTTGCGTCTCTGAATCAAAATATTAGTCTAAAAAGACAATACAACACTGCCAAAACCAAAAGAGTGTGTCAGGAATGGTCAAATTAACTTTTGAAAGGTACTCTTTCATTGGACATTTTGTGTGAAACGGAGTGCTAAATGAATGAACGTTAAGGCTTAAGTGGCCTAAACGTCCGAAACAACTGATACATTTTGGCTTTATTTGTTAATATGCCTATTATTTCAAAGCCCATGACAAGTGTTTGAAAGTTAAATCAGCTTCTTTCCAAAACTTGCTTATCGGGTAATTCAGACACCATTCCTTTTTGGGGCAAAGCACTGTATACAGCCATATAGGTCAGAAAAAAATGTTTAGAAAACATTGAAAGAACTTAATTCCTAAGTATCCTTTCAGCCCTAAAACACAGCCATGCCATCAAAAACTGTCTACATTGTACGGGAATAAAACCCTAACCCTAGCTTCGGGTTTTACTAGTTAGGGTTAGGGTTCAAATATTTCCTCAAAGACCATTCATTCAATATTCTATTTATTTGACTGGAAATTTTGCGTCTTTGAATCAAAATATTAGTCTAAAAAGACAATACAACACTGCCAAAACCAAAAGAGTGTGTCAGGAATGGTCAAATTAACTTTTGAAAGGTACTCTTTCTTTGGACATCTTGTGTGAAACGGAGAGCTAAATGAATGAACGTTAAGGCTTAAGTGGCCTAAACGTCCGTAACAACTAATACATTTTGGCTTTATCTGTTAATATGCCTATTATTTCAAAGCCCATGACAAGAGTTTGAAAGTTAAATCAGCTTCTTTCCAAAACTTGCTTGTTTGGCAATTCAGACACCATTCCCTTTTGGGGCAAAGCACTGTATACAGCCACATAGGTCAGAAAAAATGTTTAGAAAACATTGAAAGAACTAAATTCCTAAGTATCCTTTCAGCCCTAAAACACAGCCATGCCATCAAAAACTGTCTACATTGTACGGGAATAAAACCCTAACCCAAGCTTCGGGTTTTCCTAGTTAGGGTTAGGGTTCAAATATTTCCTCAAAGACCATTCATTCAATATTCTACTCATTTGACTGGAAACCTTGCGTCTCTGAATCAAAATATTAGTCTAAAAAGACAATACAACACTGCTAAAACCAAAAGAGTGTGTCAGGAATGGTCAAATTAACTTTTGAAAGGTACTCTTTCATTGGACATTTTGTGTGAAACGGAGTGCTAAATGAATGAACGTTAAGGCTTAAGTGGCCTAAACGTCCGAAACAACTGATACATTTTGGCTTTATTTGTTAATATGCCTATTATTTCAAAGCCCATGACAAGTGTTTGAAAGTTAAATCAGCTTCTTTCCAAAACTTGCTTATCGGGTAATTCAGACACCATTCCTTTTTGGGGCAAAGCACTGTATACAGCCATATAGGTCAGAAAAAAATGTTTAGAAAACATTGAAAGAACTTAATTCCTAAGTATCCTTTCAGCCCTAAAACACAGCCATGCCATCAAAAACTGTCTACATTGTACGGGAATAAAACCCTAACCCTAGCTTCGGGTTTTACTAGTTAGGGTTAGGGTTCAAATATTTCCTCAAAGACCATTCATTCAATATTCTATTTATTTGACTGGAAATTTTGCGTCTTTGAATCAAAATATTAGTCTAAAAAGACAATACAACACTGCCAAAACCAAAAGAGTGTGTCAGGAATGGTCAAATTAACTTTTGAAAGGTACTCTTTCATTTGACATTTTGTGTGAAACGGAGTGCTAAATGAATGAACGTTAAGGCTTAAGTGGCCTAAACGTCCGTAACAACTAATACATTTTGGCTTTATCTGTTAATATGCCTATTATTTCAAAGCCCATGACAAGAGTTTGAAAGTTAAATCAGCTTCTTTCCAAAACTTGCTTATCGGGTAATTCAGACACCATTCCTTTTTGGGGCAAAGCACTGTATACAGCCATATAGGTCAGAAAAAAATGTTTAGAAAACATTGAAAGAACTAAATTCCTAAGTATCCTTTCAGCCCTAAAACACAGCCATGCCATCAAAAACTGTCTACAGTGTAAGGCAATAAAACCCTAACCCTAGCTTCGGGTTTTGCTAGTTAGGGTTAGGGTTCGAATATTTCCTCAAAGACCATTCATTCAATGTTCTACTCATTTGACTGGCAATTGTGCGTCTCTGAATCAAAATATTACTCTAAAAAGACAATACAACACTGCCAAAACCAAAAGAGCGTGTCAGGAATGGTCAAATTAAGTTTTGAAAGGTACTCTTTCATTGGACATTTTGTGTGAAACGGAGTGCTAAATGAATGTACGTTAAGGCTTAAGTGGCCTAAAAACCCGAAACAACTGATACATTTTGGCTTTATTTGTTAATATGCCTATAATTTCAAAGCCCATGACAAGATTTGAAAGTTAAATCAGCTTCTTTCCAAAACTTGCTTATCGGGTAATTCAGACACCATTCCTTTTTGGGGCAAAGCACTGTATACAGCCATATAGCTCAGAAAAAAATGTTTAGAAAACATTGAAAGAACTAAATTCCTAAGTATCCTTTCAGCCTTAAAACACAGCCATGCCATCAAAAACTGTCTACATTGTACGGGAATAAAATCCTAACCCTAGCTTCGGGTTTTGCTAGTTAGGGTTAGGGTTCAAATATTTCCTCAAAGACCATTCATTCAATATTCTACTCATTTGACTGGAAATTTTGCGTCTCTGAATCAAAATATTAGTCTAAAAAGACAATACAACACTGCCAAAACCAAAAGAGTGTGTCAGGAATGGTCAAATTAACTTTTGAAAGGTACTCTTTCATTAGACATTTTGTGTGAAACGGAGTGCTAAATGAATGTACGTTAAGGCTTAAGTGGCCTAAAAGTCCGAAACAACTGATACATTTTGCTTTATTTGTTAATATGCCTATTATTTGAAAGCCCATGAGAAGATCTGAAAGTTAAATCAGCTTCTTTCCAAAACTTGCTTGTCGGGCAATTCACACACCATTCATTCCTTTTTGGGGTAAAGCACTGTATACAGCCATATAGGTCAGAAAAAAATGTTTAGAAAACATTGAAAGAACTATATTCCTAAGTATCCTTTCAGCCCTAAAACACAGCCATGCCATCAAAAACTGTCTACATTGTATGGGAATAAAACCCTAACCCTAGCTTCGAGTTTTGTTAGTTAGGGTTAGGGTTCAAATATTTCCTCAAAGACCATTTATTCAATATTCTACTCATTTGACTGGAAAGTTTGCTTCTCTGAATCAAAATATTAGTCTAAAAAGACAATACAACACTGCCAAAACCAAAAGAGTGTGTCAGGAATGGTCAAATTAACTTTTGAAAGGTACTCTTTCATTGGACATTTTGTGTGAAACGGAGTGCTAAATGGATGTACGTTAAGGCTTAAGTGGCCTAAAAGTCCGAACCAACTGATACATTTTGGCTTTATTTGTTAATATGCCTATTATTTCAAAGCCCATGACAAGAGTTTGAAAGTTAAATCAGCTTCTTTCCAAAGCTTGCTTGTCGGGTAATTCACACACCATTCCTTTTTGGGGCAAAGCACTGTATACAGCCATATAGGTCAGAAAAAAATGTTTAGAAAACATTGAAAGAACTAAATTCCTAAGTATCCTTTCAGCCCTAAAACACAGCCATGCCATCAAAAACTGTCTACATTGTATGGGAATAAAACCCTAACCCTAGCTTCGGGTTTTGCTAGTTAGGGTTAGGGTTCAAATATTTCCTCAAAGACCATTTATTCAATATTCTACTCATTTGACTGGAAAGTTTGCTTCTCCGAATCAAAATATTAGTCTAAAAAGACAATACAACACTGCCAAAACCAAAAGAGTGTGTCAGGAATGGTCAAATTAACTATTGAAAGGTACTCTTTCATTGGACATTTTGTGTGAAACGGAGTGCTAAATGAATGTACGTTAAGGCTTAAGAGGCCTAAAAGTCCGAACCAACTGATACATTTTGGCTTTATTTGTTAATATGCCTATTATTTCAAAGCCCATGACAAGATTTGAAAGTTAAATCAGCTTCTTTCCAAAACTTGCTTGTCGGGCAATTCACACACCATTCATTCCTTTTTGGGGTAAAGCACTGTATACAGCCATATAGGTCAGAAAAAAATGTTTAGAAAACATTGAAAGAACTATATTCCTAAGTATCCTTTCAGCCCTAAAACACAGCTATGCCATCAAAAACTGTCTACATTGTATAGGAATAAAACCCTAACCCTAGCTTCGGGTTTTGCTAGTTAGGGTTAGGGTTCAAATATTTCCTCAAAGACCATTTATTCAATATTCTACTCATTTGACTGGAAAGTTTGCTTCTCTGAATCAAAATATTAGTCTAAAAAGACAATACAACACTGCCAAAACCAAAAGAGTGTGTCAGGAATGGTCAAATTAACTTTTGAAAGGTACTCTTTCATTGGACATTTTGTGTGAAGCGGAGTGCTAAATGAATGTACGTTAAGGCTTAAGTGGCCTAAAAGTACAAAACAACTGATACATTTTGGCTTTATTTGTTAATATGCCTATTATTTCAAAGCCCATGACAAGATTTGAAAGTTAAATCAGCTTCTTTCCAACATTTGCTTGTTGGGCAATTCACACACCATTCATTCCTTTTTGGGGTAAAGCACTGTATACAGCCATATAGGTCAGAAAAAAATGTTTAGAAAACATTGAAAGAACTATATTCCTAAATATCCTTTCAGCCCTAAAACACAGCCATGCCATCAAAAACTGTCTACATTGTACGGGAATAAAACCCTAACCCTAGCTTCGGGTTTTGCTAGTTAGGGTTAGGGTTCAAATATTTCCTCAAAGACCATTCATTCAATATTCTACTCATTTGACTGGAAATTTTGCGTCTCTGAATCAAAATATTAGTCTAAAAAGACAATACAACACTGCCAAAACCAAAAGAGTGTGTCAGGAATGGTCAAATTAACTTTTGAAAGGTACTCTTTCATTGGACATTTTGTGTGAAACGGAGTGCTAAATGAATGTACGTTAAGGCTTAAGTGGCCTAAAAGTCCAAAACAACTGATACATTTTGGCTTTATTTGTTAATATGCCTATTATTTGAAAGCCCATGAGAAGATTTGAAAGTTAAATCAGCTTCTTTCCAAAACTTGCTTGTCGGGCAATTCACACACCATTCATTCCTTTTTGGGGCAACGCACTGTATACAGCCATATAGGTCAGAAAAAAATGTTTAGAAAACATTGAAAGAACTATATTCCTAAGTATCCTTTCAGTCCTAAAACACAGCCATGCCATCAAAAACTGTCTACATTGTATGGGAATAAAACCCTAACCCTAGCTTCGGGTTTTGCTAGTTAGGGTTTAGGGTTCAAATATTCCTTCAAAGACCATTCATTCAATATTCTACTCATTTGACTGGAAATTTTGCGTCTCTGAATCAAAATATTAGTCTAAAAAGACAATACAACACTGCCAAAACCAAAAGAGTGTGTCAGGAATGGTCAAATTAACTTTTGAAAGGTACTCTTTCATTGGACATTTTGTGTGAAACGGAGTGCTAAATGAATGAACGTTAAGGCTTAAGTGGCCTAAACGTCCGAAACAACTGATACATTTTGGCTTTATTTGTTAATATGCCTATTATTTCAAAGCCCATGACAAGTGTTTGAAAGTTAAATCAGCTTCTTTCCAAAACTTGCTTATCGGGTAATTCAGACACCATTCCTTTTTGGGGCAAAGCACTGTATACAGCCATATAGGTCAGAAAAAAATGTTTAGAAAACATTGAAAGAACTTAATTCCTAAGTATCCTTTCAGCCCTAAAACACAGCCATGCCATCAAAAACTGTCTACATTGTACGGGAATAAAACCCTAACCCTAGCTTCGGGTTTTACTAGTTAGGGTTAGGGTTCAAATATTTCCTCAAAGACCATTCATTCAATATTCTATTTATTTGACTGGAAATTTTGCGTCTTTGAATCAAAATATTAGTCTAAAAAGACAATACAACACTGCCAAAACCAAAAGAGTGTGTCAGGAATGGTCAAATTAACTTTTGAAAGGTACTCTTTCTTTGGACATCTTGTGTGAAACGGAGAGCTAAATGAATGAACGTTAAGGCTTAAGTGGCCTAAACGTCCGTAACAACTAATACATTTTGGCTTTATCTGTTAATATGCCTATTATTTCAAAGCCCATGACAAGAGTTTGAAAGTTAAATCAGCTTCTTTCCAAAACTTGCTTGTTTGGCAATTCAGACACCATTCCCTTTTGGGGCAAAGCACTGTATACAGCCACATAGGTCAGAAAAAATGTTTAGAAAACATTGAAAGAACTAAATTCCTAAGTATCCTTTCAGCCCTAAAACACAGCCATGCCATCAAAAACTGTCTACATTGTACGGGAATAAAACCCTAACCCAAGCTTCGGGTTTTGCTAGTTAGGGTTAGGGTTCAAATATTTCCTCAAAGACCATTCATTCAATATTCTACTCATTTGACTGGAAACCTTGCGTCTCTGAATCAAAATATTAGTCTAAAAAGACAATACAACACTGCTAAAACCAAAAGAGTGTGTCAGGAATGGTCAAATTAACTTTTGAAAGGTACTCTTTCATTGGACATTTTGTGTGAAACGGAGTGCTAAATGAATGAACGTTAAGGCTTAAGTGGCCTAAACGTCCGAAACAACTGATACATTTTGGCTTTATTTGTTAATATGCCTATTATTTCAAAGCCCATGACAAGTGTTTGAAAGTTAAATCAGCTTCTTTCCAAAACTTGCTTATCGGGTAATTCAGACACCATTCCTTTTTGGGGCAAAGCACTGTATACAGCCATATAGGTCAGAAAAAAATGTTTAGAAAACATTGAAAGAACTTAATTCCTAAGTATCCTTTCAGCCCTAAAACACAGCCATGCCATCAAAAACTGTCTACATTGTACGGGAATAAAACCCTAACCCTAGCTTCGGGTTTTACTAGTTAGGGTTAGGGTTCAAATATTTCCTCAAAGACCATTCATTCAATATTCTATTTATTTGACTGGAAATTTTGCGTCTTTGAATCAAAATATTAGTCTAAAAAGACAATACAACACTGCCAAAACCAAAAGAGTGTGTCAGGAATGGTCAAATTAACTTTTGAAAGGTACTCTTTCTTTGGACATTTTGTGTGAAACGGAGAGCTAAATGAATGAACGTTAAGGCTTAAGTGGCCTAAACGTCCGTAACAACTAATACATTTTGGCTTTATCTGTTAATATGCCTATTATTTCAAAGCCCATGACAAGAGTTTGAAAGTTAAATCAGCTTCTTTCCAAAACTTGCTTATCGGGTAATTCAGACACCATTCCTTTTTGGGGCAAAGCACTGTATACAGCCATATAGGTCAGAAAAAAATATTTAGAAAACATTGAAAGAACTAAATTCCTAAGTATCCTTTCAGCCCTAAAACACAGCCATGCCATCAACAACTGTCTACATTGTACGGGAATAAAACCCTAACCCAAGCTTCGGGTTTTGCTAGTTAGGGTTAGGGTTCAAATATTTCCTCAAAGACCATTCATTCAATATTCTACTCATTTGACTGGAAATTTTGCGTCTCTGAATCAAAATATTAGTCTAAAAAGACAATACAACACTGCTAAAACCAAATGAGTGTGTCAGGAATGGTCAAATTAACTGTTGAAAGGTACTCTTTCATTGGACATTTTGTGTGAAACGGAGTGCTAAATGAATGTACGTTAAGGCTTAAGTGGCCTAAAAGTCCAGAACAACTAATACATTTTGGCTTTATCTGTTTATATGCCTATTATTTCAAAGCCCATGACAAGAGTTTGAAAGTTAAATCAGCTTCTTTCCAAAACTTGCTTGTCGGGTAATTCAGACACCATTCCTTTTTGGGGCAAAGCACTGTATACAGCCATATAGGTCAGAAAAAAATGTTTAGAAAACATTGAAAGAACTAAATTCCTAAGTATCCTTTCAGCCCTAAAACACAGCCATGCCATCAAAAACTGTCTACATTGTACGGGAATAAAACCCTAACCCTAGCTTCGGGTTTTACTAGTTAGGGTTAGGGTTCAAATATTTCCTCAAAGACCATTCATTCAATATTCTACTCATTTGACTGGAAATTTTGCGTCTCTGAATCAAAATATTAGTCTAAAAAGACAATACAACACTGCTAAAACCAAAAGAGTGTGTCAGGAATGGTCAAATTAACTTTTGAAAGGTACTCTTTCATTGGACATTTTGTGTGAAAAAGAGTGCTAAATGAATGTACGTTAAGGCTTAAGTGGCCTAAAAGTCCAGAACAACTAATACATTTTGGCTTTATCTGTTTATATGCCTATTATTTCAAAGCCCATGACAAGAGTTTGAAAGTTAAATCAGCTTCTTTCCAAAACTTGCTTGTCGGGTAATTCAGACACCATTCCTTTTTGGGGCAAAGCACTGTATACAGCCATATAGGTCAGAAAAAAATGTTTAGAAAATATTGAAAGAACTAAATTCCTAAGTATCCTTTCAGCCCTAAAACACAGCCATGCCATCAAAAACTGTCTACATTGTATGGGAATAAAACCCTAACCCTAGCTTCGGGTTTTACTAGTTAGGGTTAGGGTTCAAATATTTCCTCAAAGACCATTCATTCAATATTCTACTCATTTGACTGGAAATTTTGCGTCTCTGAATCAAAATATTAGTCTAAAAAGACAATACAACACTGCCAAAACCAAAAGAGTGTGTCAGGAATGGTCAAATTAACTTTTGAAAGGTACTCTTTCATTGGACATTTTGTGTGAAACGGATTGCTAAATGAATGTAAGTTAAGGCTTAAGTGGCCTAAAAGTCCGAAACAACTAATACATTTTGGCTTTATTTGTTAATATGCCTATTATTTCAAAGCCCATGACAAGATTTGAAAGTTAAATCAGCTTCTTTCCAAAACTTGCTTGTCGGGCAATTCACACACCATTCATTCCTTTTTGGGGCAAGCACTGTATACAGCCATATAGGTCAGAAAAAAATGTTTAGAAAACATTGAAAGAACTAAATTCCTAAGTATCCTTTCAGCCCTAAAACACAGCCATGCCATCAAAAACTGTCTACATTGTATGGGAATAAAACCCTAACCCTAGCTTCGGGTTTTGCTAGTTAGGGTTAGGGTTCAAATATTTCCTCAAACACCATTCATTCAATATTCTACTCATTTGACTGGAAATTTTGCATCTCTGAATCAAAATATTAGTCTAAAAAGACAATACAACACTGCCAAAACCAAAAGAGTGTGTCAGGAATGGTCAAATTAACTTTTGAAAGGTACTCTTTCATTGGACATTTTGTGTGAAATGGAGTGCTAAATGAATGTACGTTAAGGCTTAAGTGGCCTAAAAGTCTGAAACAACTGATACATTTTGGCTTTATTTGTTAATATGCCTATTATTTCAAAGCCCATGACAAGATTTGAAAGTTAAATCAGCTTCTTTCCAAAACTTGCTTGTCGGGCAATTCACACACCATTCCCTTTTGGGGCAAAGCACTGTATACAGCCATATAGGTCAGAAAAAAATGTTTAGAAAACATTGAAAGAACTAAATTCCTAAGTATCGTTTCAGCCCTAAAACACAGCCATGCCATCAAAAACTGTCTACATTGTACGGGAATAAAACCCTAACCCTAGCTTCGGGTTTTGCTAGTTAGGGTTAGGGTTCAAATATTTCCTCAAAGACCATTCATTCAATATTCTATTTATTTGACTGGAAATTTTGCGTCTTTGAATCAAAATATTAGTCTAAAAAGACAATACAACACTGCCAAAACCAAAAGAGTGTGTCAGGAATGGTCAAATTAACTTTTGAAAGGTACTCTTTCATTTGACATTTTGTGTGAAACGGAGTGCTAAATGAATGAACGTTAAGGCTTAAGTGGCCTAAACGTCCGTAACAACTAATACATTTTGGCTTTATCTGTTAATATGCCTATTATTTCAAAGCCCATGACAAGAGTTTGAAAGTTAAATCAGCTTCTTTCCAAAACTTGCTTATCGGGTAATTCAGACACCATTCCTTTTTGGGGCAAAGCACTGTATACAGCCATATAGGTCAGAAAAAAATGTTTAGAAAACATTGAAAGAACTAAATTCCTAAGTATCCTTTCAGCCCTAAAACACAGCCATGCCATCAAAAACTGTCTACAGTGTAAGGCAATAAAACCCTAACCCTAGCTTCGGGTTTTGCTAGTTAGGGTTAGGGTTCGAATATTTCCTCAAAGACCATTCATTCAATGTTCTACTCATTTGACTGGCAATTGTGCGTCTCTGAATCAAAATATTACTCTAAAAAGACAATACAACACTGCCAAAACCAAAAGAGCGTGTCAGGAATGGTCAAATTAAGTTTTGAAAGGTACTCTTTCATTGGACATTTTGTGTGAAACGGAGTGCTAAATGAATGTACGTTAAGGCTTAAGTGGCCTAAAAACCCGAAACAACTGATACATTTTGGCTTTATTTGTTAATATGCCTATAATTTCAAAGCCCATGACAAGATTTGAAAGTTAAATCAGCTTCTTTCCAAAACTTGCTTATCGGGTAATTCAGACACCATTCCTTTTTGGGGCAAAGCACTGTATACAGCCATATAGGTCAGAAAAAAATGTTTAGAAAACATTGAAAGAACTAAATTCCTAAGTAACCTTTCAGCCCTAAAACACAGCTATGCCATCAAAAACTGTCTACATTGTACGGGAATAAAACCCTAACCCTAGCTTCGGGTTTTGCTAGTTAGGGTTAGGATTCAAATATTTCCTCAAAGACCATTCATTCAATATTCTACTCATTTGACTGAAACTTTTGCGTCTCTGAATCAAAATATTAATCTAAAAAGACAATACAACACTGCCAAAACCAAAAGAGAGTGTCAGGAATGGTCAAATTAACTTTTGAAAGGTACTCTTTCACTGGACATTTTGTGTGAAACGGAGTGCTAAATGAACGTACGTTAAGGCTTAAGTGGCCTAAAAGTCCAAAACAACTAATACATTTTGGCTTTATTTGTTAATATGCCTATTATTTCAAAGCCCATGACAAGATTTGAAAGTTAAATCAGCTTCTTTCCAAAACTTTCTTGTTGGGCAATTCAGACACCATTCCTTTTTAGGGCAAAGCACTGTATACAGCCATATAGGTCAGAAAAAAATGTTTAGAAAACATTGAAAGAACTAAATTCCTAAGTATCCTTTCAGCCCTAAAACACAGCTCTGCCATCAAAAACTGTCTACATTGTACGGGAATAAAACCCTAACCCTAGCTTCGGGTTTTGCTAGTTAGGGTTAGGGTTCAAATATTTCCTCATAGAGTATTTATTCAATGTTCTACTCATTTGACTGGAAATTTTGCATCTCTGAATCAAAATATTAGTCTAAAAAGAGAATACAACACTGCCAAAACCAAAAGAGTGTGTCAGGAATGGTCAAATTTACTTTTGAAAGGTACTCTTTCATTGGACATTTTGTGTGAAACGGAGTGCTAAATGAATGTACGTTAAGGCTTAAGTGGCCTAAAAAACCAAAACAACTGATACATTTTGGCTTTATTTGTTAATATGCCTATTATTTCAAAGCCCATGACAAGATTTGAAAGTTAAATCAGCTTCTTTCCAAAACTTGCTTGTCGGGTAATTCAGACACCATTCCTTTTTGGGGCAAAGCACTGTATACAGCCATATAGGTCAGAAAAAAATGTTTAGAAAACATTGAAAGAACTAAATTCCTAAGTATCCTTTCAGCCCTAAAACACAGCCATGCCATCAAAAACTGTCTACAGTGTAAGGCAATAAAACCCTAACCCTAGCTTCGGGTTTTGCTAGTTAGGGTTAGGGTTCGAATATTTCCTCAAAGACCATTCATTCAATGTTCTACTCATTTGACTGACAATTTTGCGTCTCTGAATCAAAATATTAGTCTAAAAATACAATACAACACTGCCAAAACCAAAAGAGAGTGTCAGGAATGGTCAAATTAAGTTTTGAAAGGTACTCTTTCATTGCACATTTAGTGTGAAACAGAGTGCTAAATGAATGTACGTTAAGGCTTAAGTGGCCTAAAAGTCCGAAACAACTGATACATATTGGCTTTATTTGTTAATATGCCTATTATTTCAAAGCCCATGACAAGATTTGAAAGTTAAATCAGCTTCTTTCCAAAACTTGCTTGTCGGGTAATTCAGACACCATTCCTTTTTGGGGCAAAGCACTGTATACAGCCATATAGGTCAGAAAAAATGTTTAGAAAACATTGAAAGAACTAAATTCCTAAGTATCCTTTCAGCCCTAAAACACAGCCATGCCATCAAAAACTGTCTGCATTGAACGGGAATAAAACCCTAACCCTAGCTTCGGGTTTTGCTAGTTAGGGTTAGGGTTCAAATATTTCCTCAAAGACCATTCATTCAATATTCTACTCATTTGACTGGAAATTTTGCGTCTCTGAATCAAAATATTAGTCTAAAAAGACAATACAACACTGCCAAAACCAAAAGAGTGTGTCAGGAATGGTCAAATTTACTTTTGAAAGGTACTCTTTCATTGGACATTTTGTGTGAAACGGAGTGCTAAATGAATGTACGTTAAGGCTTAAGTGGCCTAAAAACCCTAAACAACTGATACATTTTGGCTTTATTTGTTAATATGCCTATTATTTCAAAGCCCATGACAAGATTTGAAAGTTAAATCAGCTTCTTTCCAAAACTTGCTTGTCGGGTAATTCAGACACCATTCCGTTTTGGGGCAAAGCACTGTATACAGCCATATAGGTCAGAAAAAAATGTTTAGAAAACATTGAAAGAACTAAATTCCTAAGTATCCTTTCAGCCCTAAAACACAGCCATGCCATCAAATACTGTCTACATTGTACGGCAATAAAACCCTAACCCTAGCTTCGGGTTTTGCTAGTTAGGGTTAGGGTTCGAATATTTCCTAAAGACCATTCATTCAATGTTCTACTCATTTGACTGGAAATTTTGCGTCTCTGAATCAAAATATTACTCTAAAAAGACAATACAACACTGCCAAAACCAAAAGAGCGTGTCAGGAATGGTCAAATTACGTTTTGAAAGGTACTCTTTCATTGGACATTTTGTGTGAAACGGAGTGCTAAATGAATGTACGTTAAGGCTTAAGTGGCCTAAAAACCCGAAACAACTGATACATTTTGGCTTTATTTGTTAATATGCCTATTATTTCAAAGCCCATGACAAGATTTGAAAGTTAAATCAGCTTCTTTCCAAAACTTGCTTGTCGGGTAATTCAGACACCATTCCTTTTTGGGGCAAAGCACTGTATACAGCCATATAGGTCAGAAAAAAATGTTTAGAAAACATTGAAAGAACTAAATTCCTAAGTATCCTTTCAGCCCTAAAACACAGCTCTGCCATCAAAAACTGTCTACATTGTACGGCAATAAAACCCTAACCCTAGCTTCGGGTTTTGCTAGTTAGGGTTAGGGTTCGAATATTTCCTCAAAGACCATTCATTCAATGTTCTACTCATTTGATTGGAAATTTTGCGTCTCTGAATCAAAATATTAGTCTAAAAAGACAATACAACACTGCCAAAACCAAAAGAGCGTGTCAGGAATGGTCAAATTAAGTTTTGAAAGGTACTCTTTCATTGGACATTTTGTGTGAAACGGAGTGCTAAATGAATGTACGTTAAGGCTTAAGTGGCCTAAAAACCCTAAACAACTGATACATTTTGGCTTTATTTGTTAATATGCCTATTATTTCAAAGCCCATGACAAGATTTGAAAGTTAAATCAGCTTCTTTCCAAAACTTTCTTGTTGGGCAATTCAGACACCATTCCTTTTTAGGGAAAAGCACTGTATACAGCCATATAGGTCAGAAAAAAATGTTCAGAAAACATTGAAAGAACTAAATTCCTAAGTATCCTTTCAGCCCTAAAACACAGCTATGCCATCAAAAACTGTCTGCATTGAACGGGAATTAAACCCTAACCCTAGCTTCGGGTTTTGCTAGTTAGGGTTAGGGTTCAAATATTTCCTCAAAGACCATTCATTCAATATTCTACTCATTTGACTGGAAATTTTGCCTCTCTGAATCAAAATATTAGTCTAAAAAGACAATACAACACTGCCAAAACCAAAAGAGTGTGTCAGGAATGGTCAAATTTACTTTTGAAAGGTACTCTTTCATTGGACATTTTGTGTGAAACGGAGTGCTAAATGAATGTACGTTAAGGCTTAAGTGGCCTAAAAAACCGAAAAACTAATACATTTTGGCTTTATTTGTTAATATGCCTATTATTTCAAAGCCCATGACAAGATTTGAAAGTTAAATCAGCTTCTTTCCAAAACTTGCTTGTTGGGTAATTCAGACACCATTCCTTTTTAGGGCAAAGCACTGTATACAGCCATATAGGTCAGAAAAAAATGTTTAGAAAACATTGAAAGAACTAAATTCCTAAGTATCCTTTCAGCCCTAAAACACAGCCATGCCATCAAATACTGTCTACATTGTACGGCAATAAAACCCTAACCCTAGCTTCGGGTTTTGCTAGTTAGGGTTAGGGTTCGAATATTTCCTCAAAGACCATTCATTCAATGTTCTACTCATTTGACTGGAAATTTTGCGTCTCTGAATCAAAATATTACTCTAAAAAGACAATACAACACTGCCAAAACCAAAAGAGCGTGTCAGGAATGGTCAAATTACGTTTTGAAAGGTACTCTTTCATTGGACATTTTGTGTGAAACGGAGTGCTAAATGAATGTACGTTAAGGCTTAAGTGGCCTAAAAGTCCGAAACAACTGATACATATTGGCTTTATTTGTTAATATGCCTATTATTTCAAAGCCCATGACAAGATTTGAAAGTTAAATCAGCTTCTTTCCAAAACTTGCTTGTCGGGTAATTCAGACACCATTCCTTTTTGGGGCAAAGCACTGTATACAGCCATATAGGTCAGAAAAAAATGTTTAGAAAACATTGAAAGAACTAAATTCCTAAGTATCCTTTCAGCCCTAAAACACAGCCATGCCATCAAAAACTGTCTGCATTGAACGGGAATAAAACCCTAACCCTAGCTTCGGGTTTTGCTAGTTAGGGTTAGGGTTCAAATATTTCCTCAAAGACCATTCATTCAATATTCTACTCATTTGACTGGAAATTTTGCGTCTCTGAATCAAAATATTAGTCTAAAAAGACAATACAACACTGCCAAAACCAAAAGAGTGTGTCAGGAATGGTCAAATTTACTTTTGAAAGGTACTCTTTCATTGGACATTTTGTGTGAAACGGAGTGCTAAATGAATGTACGTTAAGGCTTAAGTGGCCTAAAAACCCTAAACAACTGATACATTTTGGCTTTATTTGTTAATATGCCTATTATTTCAAAGCCCATGACAAGATTTGAAAGTTAAATCAGCTTCTTTCCAAAACTTGCTTGTCGGGTAATTCAGACACCATTCCGTTTTGGGGCAAAGCACTGTATACAGCCATATAGGTCAGAAAAAAATGTTTAGAAAACATTGAAAGAACTAAATTCCTAAGTATCCTTTCAGCCCTAAAACACAGCTCTGCCATCAAAAACTGTCTACAGTGTACGGCAATAAAACCCTAACCCTAGCTTCGGGTTTTGCTAGTTAGGGTTAGGGTTCGAATATTTCCTCAAAGACCATTCATTCAATGTTCTACTCTTTTGACTGGCAATTTTGCGTCTCTGAATCAAAATATTAGTCTAAAAAGACAATACAACACTGCCAAAACCAAAAGAGTGTGTCAGGAATGGTCAAATTAAGTTTTGAAAGGTACTCTTTCATTGGACATTTTGTGTGAAACGGAGTGCTAAATGAATGTACGTTAAGGCTTAAGTGGCCTAAAAACCCGAAACAACTGATACATTTTGGCTTTATTTGTTAATATGCCTATTATTTCAAAGCCCATGACAAGATTTGAAAGTTAAATCAGCTTCTTTCCAAAACTTGCTTGTCGGGTAATTCAGACACCATTCCTTTTTGGGGCAAAGCACTGTATACGGCCATATAGGTCAGAAAAAAATGTTTAGAAAACATTGAAAGAACTAAATTCCTAAGTATCCTTTCAGCCCTAAAACACAGCCATGCCATCAAAAACTGTCTGCATTGAACGGGAATAAAACCCTAACCCTAGCTTCGGGTTTTGCTTGTTAGGGTTAGGGTTCAAATATTTCCTCAAAGACCATTCATTCAATATTCTACTCATTTGACTGGAAATTTTGCGTCTCTGAATCAAAATATTAGTCTAAAAAGACAATACAACACTGCCAAAACCAAAAGAGTGTGTCAGGAATGGTCAAATTAACTTTTGAAAGGTACTCTTTCATTGGACATTTTGTGTGAAACGGAGTGCTAAATGAATGTACGTTAAGGCTTAAGTGGCCTAAAAAACCGAAACAACTGATACATTTTGGCTTTATTTGTTCATATGCCTATTATTTCAAAGCCCATGACAAGATTTGAAAGTTAAATCAGCTTCTTTCCAAAACTTTCTTGTTGGGCAATTCAGACACCATTCCTTTTTAGGGAAAAGCACTGTATACAGCCATATAGGTCAGAAAAAAATGTTCAGAAAACATTGAAAGAACTAAATTCCTAAGTATCCTTTCAGCCCTAAAACACAGCCATGCCATCAAAAACTGTCTACAGTGTACGGCAATAAAACCCTAACCCTAGCTTCGGGTTTTGCTAGTTAGGGTTAGGGTTCGAATATTTCCTCAAAGACCATTCATTCAATGTTCTACTCATTTGACTGGCAATTTTGCGTCTCTGAATCAAAATATTAGTCTAAAAAGACAATACAACACTGCCAAAACCAAAAGAGTGTGTCAGGAATGGTCAAATTAACTTTTGAAAGGTACTCTTTCATTGGACATTTTGTGTGAAATGGAGTGCTAAATGAATGTACGTTAAGGCTTAAGAAGCCTAAAAAAACGAAACAACTGATACATTTTGGCTTTATTTGTTCATATGCCTATTATTTCAGAGCCCATGACAAGAGTTTGAAAGTTAAATCAGCTTCTTTCCAAAACTTTCTTGTTGGGCAATTCAGACACCATTCCTTTTTAGGGCAAAGCACTGTATACAGCCATATAGGTCAGAAAAAAATGTTTCGAAAACATTGAAAGAACTAAATTCCTAAGTATCCTTTCAGCCCTAAAACACAGCCATGCCATCAAAAACTGTCTGCATTGAACGGGAATAAAACCCTAACCCTAGCTTCGGGTTTTGCTAGTTAGGGTTAGGGTTCAAATATTTCCTCAAAGACCATTCATTCAATATTCTACTCATTTGACTGGAAATTTTGCCTCTCTGAATCAAAATATTAGTCTAAAAAGACAATACAACACTGCCAAAACCAAAAGAGTGTGTCAGGAATGGTCAAATTTACTTTTGAAAGGTACTCTTTCATTGGACATTTTGTGTGAAACGGAGTGCTAAATGAATGTACGTTAAGGCTTAAGTGGCCTAAAAACCCGAAACAACTGATACATTTTGGCTTTATTTGTTAATATGCCTATTATTTCAAAGCCCATGACAAGATTTGAAAGTTAAATCAGCTTCTTTCCAAAACTTGCTTGTTGGGTAATTCAGACACCATTCCTTTTTAGGGCAAAGCACTGTATACAGCCATATAGGTCAGAAAAAAATGTTTAGAAAACATTGAAAGAACTAAATTCCTAAGTATCCTTTCAGCCCTAAAACACAGCCATGCCATCAAAAACTGTCTACATTGTACGGCAATAAAACCCTAACCCTAGCTTCGGGTTTTGCTAGTTAGGGTTAGGGTTCGAATATTTCCTCAAAGACCATTCATTCAATGTTCTACTCATTTGACTGGAAATTTTGCGTCTCTGAATCAAAATATTACTCTAAAAAGACAATACAACACTGCCAAAACCAAAAGAGCGTGTCAGGAATGGTCAAATTACGTTTTGAAAGGTACTCTTTCATTGGACATTTTGTGTGAAACGGAGTGCTAAATGAACGTACGTTAAGGCTTAAGTGGCCTAAAAGTCCAAAACAACTAATACATTTTGGCTTTATTTGTTAATATGCCTATTATTTCAAAGCCCATGACAAGATTTGAAAGTTAAATCAGCTTCTTTCCAAAACTTGCTTGTCGGGTAATTCAGACACCATTCCTTTTTGGGGCAAAGCACTGTATACAGCCATATAGGTCAGAAAAAAATGTTTAGAAAACATTGAAAGAACTAAATTCCTAAGTATCCTTTCAGCCCTAAAACACAGCTCTGCCATCAAAAACTGTCTACATTGTACGGCAATAAAACCCTAACCCTAGCTTCGGGTTTTGCTAGTTAGGGTTAGGGTTCGAATATTTCCTCAAAGACCATTCATTCAATGTTCTACTCATTTGACTGGAAATTTTGCGTCTCTGAATCAAAATATTAGTCTAAAAAGACAATACAACACTGCCAAAACCAAAAGAGCGTGTCAGGAATGGTCAAATTAAGTTTTGAAAGGTACTCTTTCATTGGACATTTTGTGTGAAACGGAGTGCTAAATGAATGTACGTTAAGGCTTAAGTGGCCTAAAAACCCGAAACAACTGATACATTTTGGCTTTATTTGTTAATATGCCTATTATTTCAAAGCCCATGACAAGATTTGAAAGTTAAATCAGCTTCTTTCCAAAACTTGCTTGTCGGGTAATTCAGACACCATTCCTTTTTGGGGCAAAGCACTGTATACAGCCATAAAGGTCAGAAAAAAATGTTTAGAAAACATTGAAAGAACTAAATTCCTAAGTATCCTTTCAGCCCTAAAACACAGCCATGCCATCAAAAACTGTCTGCATTGAACGGGAATAAAACCCTAACCCTAGCTTCGGGTTTTGCTAGTTAGGGTTAGGGTTCAAATATTTCCTCAAAGACCATTCATTCAATATTCTACTCATTTGACTGGAAATTTTGCGTCTCTGAATCAAAATATTAGTCTAAAAAGACAATACAACACTGCCAAAACCAAAAGAGTGTGTCAGGAATGGTCAAATTTACTTTTGAAAGGTACTCTTTCATTGGACATTTTGTGTGAAACGGAGTGCTAAATGAATGTACGTTAAGGCTTAAGTGGCCTAAAAACCCGAAACAACTGATACATTTTGGCTTTATTTGTTAATATGCCTATTATTTCAAAGCCCATGACAAGATTTGAAAGTTAAATCAGCTTCTTTCCAAAACTTTCTTGTTGGGCAATTCAGACACCATTCCTTTTTAGAGCAAAGCACTGTATACAGCCATATAGGTCAGAAAAAAATGTTTAGAAAACATTGAAAGAACTAAATTCCTAAGTATCCTTTCAGCCCTAAAACACAGCCATGCCATCAAAAACTGTCTACAGTGTACGGCAATAAAACCCTAACCCTAGCTTCGGGTTTTGCTAGTTAGGGTTAGGGTTCGAATATTTCCTCAAAGACCATTCATTCAATGTTCTACTCATTTGACTGGAAATTTTGCGTCTCTGAATCAAAATATTACTCTAAAAAGACAATACAACACTGCCAAAACCAAAAGAGCGTGTCAGGAATGGTCAAATTAACTTTTGAAAGGTACTCTTTCAT
The DNA here is from genome assembly GCF_055471065.1 of Atractosteus spatula. NCBI lineage: Eukaryota > Metazoa > Chordata > Actinopteri > Semionotiformes > Lepisosteidae > Atractosteus > Atractosteus spatula. The sequence continues at coordinate 52,261,689 of NC_142708.1, read as the reverse complement.
TGGACATTTTGTGTGAAACGGAGTGCTAAATGAATGTACGTTAAGGCTTAAGTGGCCTAAAAGTCCGAAACAACTGATACATATTGGCTTTATTTGTTAATATGCCTATTATTTCAAAGCCCATGACAAGATTTGAAAGTTAAATCAGCTTCTTTCCAAAACTTGCTTGTCGGGTAATTCAGACACCATTCCTTTTTGGGGCAAAGCACTGTATACAGCCATATAGGTCAGAAAAAAATGTTTAGAAAACATTGAAAGAACTAAATTCCTAAGTATCCTTTCAGCCCTAAAACACAGCCATGCCATCAAAAACTGTCTGCATTGAACGGGAATAAAACCCTAACCCTAGCTTCGGGTTTTGCTAGTTAGGGTTAGGGTTCAAATATTTCCTCAAAGACCATTCATTCAATATTCTACTCATTTGACTGGAAATTTTGCCTCTCTGAATCAAAATATTAGTCTAAAAAGACAATACAACACTGCCAAAACCAAAAGAGTGTGTCAGGAATGGTCAAATTTACTTTTGAAAGGTACTCTTTCATTGGACATTTTGTGTGAAACGGAGTGCTAAATGAATGTACGTTAAGGCTTAAGTGGCCTAAAAACCCTAAACAACTGATACATTTTGGCTTTATTTGTTAATATGCCTATTATTTCAAAGCCCATGACAAGATTTGAAAGTTAAATCAGCTTCTTTCCAAAACTTGCTTGTCGGGTAATTCAGACACCATTCCGTTTTGGGGCAAAGCACTGTATACAGCCATATAGGTCAGAAAAAAATGTTTAGAAAACATTGAAAGAACTAAATTCCTAAGTATCCTTTCAGCCCTAAAACACAGCTCTGCCATCAAAAACTGTCTACAGTGTACGGCAATAAAACCCTAACCCTAGCTTCGGGTTTTGCTAGTTAGGGTTAGGGTTCAAATATTTCCTCAAAGACCATTCATTCAATATTCTACTCATTTGACTGGAAATTTTGCGTCTCTGAATCAAAATATTAGTCTAAAAAGACAATACAACACTGCCAAAACCAAAAGAGTGTGTCAGGAATGGTCAAATTAACTTTTGAAAGGTACTCTTTCATTGGACATTTTGTGTGAAACGGAGTGCTAAATGAATGTACGTTAAGGCTTAAGTGGCCTAAAAAACCGAAACAACTGATACATTTTGGCTTTATTTGTTCATATGCCTATTATTTCAAAGCCCATGACAAGATTTGAAAGTTAAATCAGCTTCTTTACAAAACTTTCTTGTTGGGCAATTCAGACACCATTCCTTTTTAGGGAAAAGCACTGTATACAGCCATATACTGTAGGTCAGAAAAAAATGTTCAGAAAACATTGAAAGAACTAAATTCCTAAGTATCCTTTCAGCCCTAAAACACAGCCATGCCATCAAAAACTGTCTACAGTGTACGGCAATAAAACCCTAACCCTAGCTTCGGGTTTTGCTAGTTAGGGTTAGGGTTCGAATATTTCCTCAAAGACCATTCATTCAATGTTCTACTCATTTGACTGGCAATTTTGCGTCTCTGAATCAAAATATTAGTCTAAAAAGACAATACAACACTGCCAAAACCAAAAGAGTGTGTCAGGAATGGTCAAATTAACTTTTGAAAGGTACTCTTTCATTGGACATTTTGTGTGAAATGGAGTGCTAAATGAATGTACGTTAAGGCTTAAGAAGCCTAAAAAAACGAAACAACTGATACATTTTGGCTTTATTTGTTCATATGCCTATTATTTCAGAGCCCATGACAAGAGTTTGAAAGTTAAATCAGCTTCTTTCCAAAACTTTCTTGTTGGGCAATTCAGACACCATTCCTTTTTAGGGCAAAGCACTGTATACAGCCATATAGGTCAGAAAAAAATGTTTCGAAAACATTGAAAGAACTAAATTCCTAAGTATCCTTTCAGCCCTAAAACACAGCCATGCCATCAAAAACTGTCTGCATTGAACGGGAATAAAACCCTAACCCTAGCTTCGGGTTTTGCTAGTTAGGGTTAGGGTTCAAATATTTCCTCAAAGACCATTCATTCAATATTCTACTCATTTGACTGGAAATTTTGCCTCTCTGAATCAAAATATTAGTCTAAAAAGACAATACAACACTGCCAAAACCAAAAGAGTGTGTCAGGAATGGTCAAATTTACTTTTGAAAGGTACTCTTTCATTGGACATTTTGTGTGAAACGGAGTGCTAAATGAATGTACGTTAAGGCTTAAGTGGCCTAAAAACCCGAAACAACTGATACATTTTGGCTTTATTTGTTAATATGCCTATTATTTCAAAGCCCATGACAAGATTTGAAAGTTAAATCAGCTTCTTTCCAAAACTTGCTTGTTGGGTAATTCAGACACCATTCCTTTTTAGGGCAAAGCACTGTATACAGCCATATAGGTCAGAAAAAAATGTTTAGAAAACATTGAAAGAACTAAATTCCTAAGTATCCTTTCAGCCCTAAAACACAGCCATGCCATCAAAAACTGTCTACATTGTACGGCAATAAAACCCTAACCCTAGCTTCGGGTTTTGCTAGTTAGGGTTAGGGTTCGAATATTTCCTCAAAGACCATTCATTCAATGTTCTACTCATTTGACTGGAAATTTTGCGTCTCTGAATCAAAATATTACTCTAAAAAGACAATACAACACTGCCAAAACCAAAAGAGCGTGTCAGGAATGGTCAAATTACGTTTTGAAAGGTACTCTTTCATTGGACATTTTGTGTGAAACGGAGTGCTAAATGAACGTACGTTAAGGCTTAAGTGGCCTAAAAGTCCAAAACAACTAATACATTTTGGCTTTATTTGTTAATATGCCTATTATTTCAAAGCCCATGACAAGATTTGAAAGTTAAATCAGCTTCTTTCCAAAACTTGCTTGTCGGGTAATTCAGACACCATTCCTTTTTGGGGCAAAGCACTGTATACAGCCATATAGGTCAGAAAAAAATGTTTAGAAAACATTGAAAGAACTAAATTCCTAAGTATCCTTTCAGCCCTAAAACACAGCTCTGCCATCAAAAACTGTCTACATTGTACGGCAATAAAACCCTAACCCTAGCTTCGGGTTTTGCTAGTTAGGGTTAGGGTTCGAATATTTCCTCAAAGACCATTCATTCAATGTTCTACTCATTTGACTGGAAATTTTGCGTCTCTGAATCAAAATATTAGTCTAAAAAGACAATACAACACTGCCAAAACCAAAAGAGCGTGTCAGGAATGGTCAAATTAAGTTTTGAAAGGTACTCTTTCATTGGACATTTTGTGTGAAACGGAGTGCTAAATGAATGTACGTTAAGGCTTAAGTGGCCTAAAAACCCGAAACAACTGATACATTTTGGCTTTATTTGTTAATATGCCTATTATTTCAAAGCCCATGACAAGATTTGAAAGTTAAATCAGCTTCTTTCCAAAACTTGCTTGTCGGGTAATTCAGACACCATTCCTTTTTGGAGCAAAGCACTGTATACAGCCATAAAGGTCAGAAAAAAATGTTTAGAAAACATTGAAAGAACTAAATTCCTAAGTATCCTTTCAGCCCTAAAACACAGCCATGCCATCAAAAACTGTCTGCATTGAACGGGAATAAAACCCTAACCCTAGCTTCGGGTTTTGCTAGTTAGGGTTAGGGTTCAAATATTTCCTCAAAGACCATTCATTCAATATTCTACTCATTTGACTGGAAATTTTGCGTCTCTGAATCAAAATATTAGTCTAAAAAGACAATACAACACTGCCAAAACCAAAAGAGTGTGTCAGGAATGGTCAAATTTACTTTTGAAAGGTACTCTTTCATTGGACATTTTGTGTGAAACGGAGTGCTAAATGAATGTACGTTAAGGCTTAAGTGGCCTAAAAACCCGAAACAACTGATACATTTTGGCTTTATTTGTTAATATGCCTATTATTTCAAAGCCCATGACAAGATTTGAAAGTTAAATCAGCTTCTTTCCAAAACTTTCTTGTTGGGCAATTCAGACACCATTCCTTTTTAGGGCAAAGCACTGTATACAGCCATATAGGTCAGAAAAAAATGTTTAGAAAACATTGAAAGAACTAAATTCCTAAGTATCCTTTCAGCCCTAAAACACAGCCATGCCATCAAAAACTGTCTACAGTGTACGGCAATAAAACCCTAACCCTAGCTTCGGGTTTTGCTAGTTAGGGTTAGGGTTCGAATATTTCCTCAAAGACCATTCATTCAATGTTCTACTCATTTGACTGGCAATTTTGCGTCTCTGAATGAAAATATTAGTCTAAAAATACAATACAACACTGCCAAAACTAAAAGAGAGTGTCAGGAATGGTCAAATTAAGTTTTGAAAGGTACTCTTTCATTGCACATTTAGTGTGAAACAGAGTGCTAAATGAATGTACGTTAAGGCTTAAGTGGCCTAAAAGTCCGAAACAACTGATACATATTGGCTTTATTTGTTAATATGCCTATTATTTCAAAGCCCATGACAAGATTTGAATGTTAAATCAGCTTCTTTCCAAAACTTGCTTGTCGGGTAATTCAGACACCATTCCTTTTTGGGGCAAAGCACTGTATACAGCCATATAGGTCAGAAAAAAATGTTTAGAAAACATTGAAAGAACTAAATTCCTAAGTATCCTTTCAGCCCTAAAACACAGCTCTGCCATCAAAAACTGTCTACATTCTACGGCAATAAAACCCTAACCCTAGCTTCGGGTTTTGCTAGTAAGGGTTAGGGTTTGAATATTTCCTCAAAGACCATTCATTCAATATTCTACTCATTTGACTGGAAATTTTGCCTCTCTGAATCAAAATATTAGTCTAAAAAGACAATACAACACTGCCAAAACCAAAAGAGTGTGTCAGGAATGGTCAAATTTACTTTTGAAAGGTACTCTTTCATTGGACATTTTGTGTGAAACGGAGTGCTAAATGAATGTACGTTAAGGCTTAAGTGGCCTAAAAACCCGAAACAACTGATACATTTTGGCTTTATTTGTTAATATGCCTATTATTTCAAAGCCCATGACAAGATTTGAAAGTTAAATCAGCTTCTTTCCAAAACTTGCTTGTCGGGTAATTCAGACACCATTCCTTTTTGGGGCAAAGCACTGTATACAGCCATATAGGTCAGAAAAAAATGTTTAGAAAACATTGAAAGAACTAAATTCCTAAGTATCCTTTCAGCCCTAAAACACAGCTCTGCCATCAAAAACTGTCTACATTGTACGGCAATAAAACCCTAACCCTAGCTTCGGGTTTTGCTAGTTAGGGTTAGGGTTCGAATATTTCCTCAAAGACCATTCATTCAATGTTCTACTCATTTGACTGGAAATTTTGCGTCTCTGAATCAAAATATTAGTCTAAAAAGACAATACAACACTGCCAAAACCAAAAGAGCGTGTCAGGAATGGTCAAATTAAGTTTTGAAAGGTACTCTTTCATTGGACATTTTGTGTGAAACGGAGTGCTAAATGAATGTACGTTAAGGCTTAAGTGGCCTAAAAACCCGAAACAACTGATACATTTTGGCTTTATTTGTTAATATGCCTATTATTTCAAAGCCCATGACAAGATTTGAAAGTTAAATCAGCTTCTTTCCAAAACTTGCTTGTCGGGTAATTCAGACACCATTCCTTTTTGGGGCAAAGCACTGTATACAGCCATAAAGGTCAGAAAAAAATGTTTAGAAAACATTGAAAGAACTAAATTCCTAAGTATCCTTTCAGCCCTAAAACACAGCCATGCCATCAAAAACTGTCTGCATTGAACGGGAATAAAACCCTAACCCTAGCTTCGGGTTTTGCTAGTTAGGGTTAGGGTTCAAATATTTCCTCAAAGACCATTCATTCAATATTCTACTCATTTGACTGGAAATTTTGCGTCTCTGAATCAAAATATTAGTCTAAAAAGACAATACAACACTGCCAAAACCAAAAGAGTGTGTCAGGAATGGTCAAATTTACTTTTGAAAGGTACTCTTTCATTGGACATTTTGTGTGAAACGGAGGGCTAAATGAATGTACGTTAAGGCTTAAGTGGCCTAAAAACCCGAAACAACTGATACATTTTGGCTTTATTTGTTAATATGCCTATTATTTCAAAGCCCATGACAAGATTTGAAAGTTAAATCAGCTTCTTTCCAAAACTTTCTTGTTGGGCAATTCAGACACCATTCCTTTTTAGGGCAAAGCACTGTATACAGCCATATAGGTCAGAAAAAAATGTTTAGAAAACATTGAAAGAACTAAATTCCTAAGTATCCTTTCAGCCCTAAAACACAGCCATGCCATCAAAAACTGTCTACAGTGTACGGCAATAAAACCCTAACCCTAGCTTCGGGTTTTGCTAGTTAGGGTTAGGGTTCGAATATTTCCTCAAAGACCATTCATTCAATGTTCTACTCATTTGACTGGCAATTTTGCGTCTCTGAATGAAAATATTAGTCTAAAAATACAATACAACACTGCCAAAACTAAAAGAGAGTGTCAGGAATGGTCAAATTAAGTTTTGAAAGGTACTCTTTCATTGCACATTTAGTGTGAAACAGAGTGCTAAATGAATGTACGTTAAGGCTTAAGTGGCCTAAAAGTCCGAAACAACTGATACATATTGGCTTTATTTGTTAATATGCCTATTATTTCAAAGCCCATGACAAGATTTGAATGTTAAATCAGCTTCTTTCCAAAACTTGCTTGTCGGGTAATTCAGACACCATTCCTTTTTGGGGCAAAGCACTGTATACAGCCATATAGGTCAGAAAAAAATGTTTAGAAAACATTGAAAGAACTAAATTCCTAAGTATCCTTTCAGCCCTAAAACACAGCTCTGCCATCAAAAACTGTCTACATTCTACGGCAATAAAACCCTAACCCTAGCTTCGGGTTTTGCTAGTAAGGGTTAGGGTTCGAATATTTCCTCAAAGACCATTCATTCAATGTTCTACTCATTTGACTGGAAATTTTGCGTCTCTGAATCAAAATATTAGTCTAAAAAGACAATACAACACTGCCAAAACCAAAAGAGCGTGTCAGGAATGGTCAAATTACGTTTTGAAAGGTACTCTTTCATTGGACATTTTGTGTGAAACGGAGTGCTAAATGAATGTACGTTAAGGCTTAAGTGGCATAATAACCCGAAACAACTGATACATTTTGGCTTTATTTGTTAATATGCCTATTATTTCAAAGCCCATGACAAGATTTGAAAGTTAAATCAGCTTCTTTCCAAAACTTGCTTGTCGGGTAATTCAGACACCATTCCTTTTTGGGGCAAAGCACTGTATACAGCCATATAGGTCAGAAAAAAATGTTTAGAAAACATTGAAAGAACTAAATTCCTAAGTATCCTTTCAGCCCTAAAACACAGCTCTGCCATCAAAAACTGTCTACATTGTACGGCAATAAAACCCTAACCCTAGCTTCGGGTTTTGCTAGTTAGGGTTAGGGTTCGAATATTTCCTCAAAGACCATTCATTCAATGTTCTACTCATTTGACTGGAAATTTTGCGTCTCTGAATCAAAATATTAGTCTAAAAAGACAATACAACACTGCCAAAACCAAAAGAGCGTGTCAGGAATGGTCAAATTAAGTTTTGAAAGGTACTCTTTCATTGGACATTTTGTGTGAAACGGAGTGCTAAATGAATGTACGTTAAGGCTTAAGTGGCCTAAAAACCCGAAACAACTGATACATTTTGGCTTTATTTGTTAATATGCCTATTATTTCAAAGCCCATGACAAGATTTGAAAGTTAAATCAGCTTCTTTCCAAAACTTGCTTGTCGGGTAATTCAGACACCATTCCTTTTTGGGGCAAAGCACTGTATACAGCCATATAGGTCAGAAAAAAATGTTTAGAAAACATTGAAAGAACTAAATTCCTAAGTATCCTTTCAGCCCTAAAACACAGCCATGCCATCAAAAACTGTCTACAGTGTACGGCAATAAAACCCTAACCCTAGCTTCGGGTTTTGCTAGTTAGGGTTAGGGTTCGAATATTTCCTCAAAGACCATTCATTCAATGTTCTACTCATTTGACTGGCAATTTTGCGTCTCTGAATCAAAATATTAGTCTAAAAATACAATACAACACTGCCAAAACCAAAAGAGAGTGTCAGGAATGGTCAAATTAAGTTTTGAAAGGTACTCTTTCATTGCACATTTAGTGTGAAACAGAGTGCTAAATGAATGTACGTTAAGGCTTAAGTGGCCTAAAAGTCCGAAACAACAGATACATATTGGCTTTATTTGTTAATATGCCTATTATTTCAAAGCCCATGACAAGATTTGAAAGTTAAATCAGCTTCTTTCCAAAACTTGCTTGTCGGGTAATTCAGACACCATTCCTTTTTGGGGCAAAGCACTGTATACAGCCATATAGGTCAGAAAAAAATGTTTAGAAAACATTGAAAGAACTAAATTCCTAAGTATCCTTTCAGCCCTAAAACACAGCTCTGCCATCAAAAACTGTCTACATTGTACGGGAATAAAACCCTAACCCTAGCTTCGGGTTTTGCTAGTTAGGGTTAGGGTTCAAATATTTCCTCATAGAGTATTTATTCAATGTTCTACTCATTTGACTGGAAATTTTGCGTCTCTGAATCAAAATATTAGTCTAAAAAGACAATACAACACTGCCAAAACCAAAAGAGTGTGTCAGGAATGGTCAAATTTACTTTTGAAAGGTACTCTTTCATTGGACATTTTGTGTGAAACGGAGTGCTAAATGAATGTACGTTAAGGCTTAAGTGGCCTAAAAACCCGAAACAACTGATACATTTTGGCTTTATTTGTTAATATGCCTATTATTTCAAAGCCCATGACAAGATTTGAAAGTTAAATCAGCTTCTTTCCAAAACTTGCTTGTTGGGTAATTCAGACACCATTCCTTTTTGGGGCAAAGCACTGTATACAGCCATATAGGTCAGAAAAAAATGTTTAGAAAACATTGAAAGAACTAAATTCCTAAGTATCCTTTCAGCCCTAAAACACAGCCATGCCATCAAAAACTGTCTACATTGTACGGCAATAAAACCCTAACCCTAGCTTCGGGTTTTGCTAGTTAGGGTTAGGGTTCGAATATTTCCTCAAAGACCATTCATTCAATGTTCTACTCATTTGACTGGAAATTTTGCGTCTCTGAATCAAAATATTAGTCTAAAAAGACAATACAACACTGCCAAAACCAAAAGAGCGTGTCAGGAATGGTCAAATTACGTTTTGAAAGGTACTCTTTCATTGGACATTTTGTGTGAAACGGAGTGCTAAATGAATGTACGTTAAGGCTTAAGTGGCCTAAAAACCCGAAACAACTGATACATTTTGGCTTTATTTGTTAATATGCCTATTATTTCAAAGCCCATGACAAGATTTGAAAGTTAAATCAGCTTCTTTCCAAAACTTGCTTGTCGGGTAATTCAGACACCATTCCTTTTTGGGGCAAAGCACTGTATACAGCCATATAGGTCAGAAAAAAATGTTTAGAAAACATTGAAAGAACTAAAGTCCTAAGTATCCTTTCAGCCCTAAAACACAGCTCTGCCATCAAAAACTGTCTACATTGTACGGCAATAAAACCCTAACACTAGCTTCGGGTTTTGCTAGTTAGGGTTAGGGTTCGAATATTTCCTCAAAGACCATTCATTCAATGTTCTACTCATTTGACTGGCAATTTTGCGTCTCTGAATCAAAATATTAGTCTAAAAAGACAATACAACACTGCCAAAACCAAAAGAGCGTGTCAGGAATGGTCAAATTAAGTTTTGAAAGGTACTCTTTCATTGGACATTTTGTGTGAAACGGAGTGCTAAATGAATGTACGTTAAGGCTTAAGAAGCCTAAAAAAACGAAACAACTGATACATTTTGGCTTTATTTGTTCATATGCCTATTATTTCAGAGCCCATGACAAGAGTTTGAAAGTTAAATCAGCTTCTTTCCAAAACTTTCTTGTTGGGCAATTCAGACACCATTCCTTTTTAGGGCAAAGCACTGTATACAGCCATATAGGTCAGAAAAAAATGTTTAGAAAACATTGAAAGAACTAAATTCCTAAGTATCCTTTCAGCCCTAAAACACAGCCATGCCATCAAAAACTGTCTAAATTGTATGGGAATAAAACCCTAACCCTAGCTTCGGGTTTTGCTAGTTAGGGTTATGGTTCAAATATTTCTCAAAGACCATTTATTCAATATTCTACTCATGTGACTGGAAAGTTTGGTTCTCTAAATCAAAATATTAGTCAAAAAAGACAATAAAAGACTGCCAAAACCAAAAGTGTGTGTCAGGAATGGTCAAATTAACTTTTGAAGGTACTCTTTCATTGGACATTTTGTGTGAAACGGAGTGCTAAATGAATGTACGTTAAGGCTTAAGTGGCTTAAAGGTCTGAAACATCTAATACATTGTGGCTTTATTTGTTCATATGCCTATTATTTCAAAGCCCATGACAAGAGTTTGAAAGTTAAATCAGCTTCTTTCCAAAACTTGCTTGTCGGGTAATTCAGACACCATTCCTTTTTGGGGCAAAGCACTGTATACAGCCATATAGGTCAGAAAAAAATGTTTAGAAAACATTGAAAGAACTAAATTCCTAAGTATCCTTTCAGCCCTAAAACACAGCCATGCCATCAAAAACTGTCTGCATTGAACGGGAATAAAACCCTAACCCTAGCTTCGGGTTTTGCTAGTTAGGGTTAGGGTTCAAATATTTCCTCAAAGACCATTCATTCAATATTCTACTCATTTGACTGGAAATTTTGCCTCTCTGAATCAAAATATTAGTCTAAAAAGACAATACAACACTGCCAAAACCAAAAGAGTGTGTCAGGAATGGTCAAATTTACTTTTGAAAGGTACTCTTTCATTGGACATTTTGTGTGAAACGGAGTGCTAAATGAATGTACGTTAAGGCTTAAGTGGCCTAAAAAACCGAAAAACTAATACATTTTGGCTTTATTTGTTAATATGCCTATTATTTCAAAGCCCATGACAAGATTTGAAAGTTAAATCAGCTTCTTTCCAAAACTTGCTTGTTGGGTAATTCAGACACCATTCCTTTTTAGGGCAAAGCACTGTATACAGCCATATAGGTCAGAAAAAAATGTTTAGAAAACATTGAAAGAACTAAATTCCTAAGTATCCTTTCAGCCCTAAAACACAGCTCTGCCATCAAAAACTGTCTACATTGTACGGCAATAAAACCCTAACCCTAGCTTCGGGTTTTGCTAGTTAGGGTTAGGGTTCGAATATTTCCTCAAAGACCATTCATTCAATGTTCTACTCAATAGACTGGAAATTTTGCGTCTCTGAATCAAAATATTACTCTAAAAAGACAATACAACACTGCCAAAACCAAAAGAGCGTGTCAGGAATGGTCAAATTACGTTTTGAAAGGTACTCTTTCATTGGACATTTTGTGTGAAACGGAGTGCTAAATGAACGTACGTTAAGGCTTAAGTGGCCTAAAAGTCCAAAACAACTAATACATTTTGGCTTTATTCGTTAATATGCCTATTATTTCAAAGCCCATGACAAGATTTGAAAGTTAAATCAGCTTCTTTCCAAAACTTTCTTGTTGGGCAATTCAGACACCATTCCTTTTTAGGGCAAAGCACTGTATACAGCCATATAGGTCAGAAAAAAATGTTTAGAAAACATTGAAAGAACTAAATTCCTAAGTATCCTTTCAGCCCTAAAACACAGCCATGCCATCAAAAACTGTCTACATTGTACGGCAATAAAACCCTAACCCTAGCTTCGGGTTTTGCTAGTTAGGGTTAGGGTTCGAATATTTCCTCAAAGACCATTCATTCAATGTTCTACTCATTTGACTGGAAATTTTGCGTCTCTGAATCAAAATATTACTCTAAAAAGACAATACAACACTGCCAAAACCAAAAGAGCGTGTCAGGAATGGTCAAATTAAGTTTTGAAAGGTACTCTTTCATTGGACATTTTGTGTGAAACGGAGTGCTAAATGAATGTACGTTAAGGCTTAAGTGGCCTAAAAACCCGAAACAACTGATACATTTTGGCTTTATTTGTTAATATGCCTATTATTTCAAAGCCCATGACAAGATTTGAAAGTTAAATCAGCTTCTTTCCAAAACTTGCTTGTCGGGTAATTCAGACACCATTCCTTTTTGGGGCAAAGCACTGTATACAGCCATATAGGTCAGAAAAAAATGTTTAGAAAACATTGAAAGAACTAAATTCCTAAGTATCCTTTCAGCCCTAAAACACAGCTCTGCCATCAAAAACTGTCTACATTGTACGGCAATAAAACCCTAACCCTAGCTTCGGGTTTTGCTAGTTAGGGTTAGGGTTCGAATATTTCCTCAAAGACCATTCATTCAATGTTCTACTCATTTGACTGGAAATTTTGCGTCTCTGAATCAAAATATTAGTCTAAAAAGACAATACAACACTGCCAAAACCAAAAGAGCGTGTCAGGAATGGTCAAATTACGTTTTGAAAGGTACTCTTTCATTGGACATTTTGTGTGAAACGGAGTGCTAAATGAATGTACGTTAAGGCTTAAGTGGCCTAAAAAAACGAAACAACTGATACATTTTGGCTTTATTTGTTAATATGCCTATTATTTCAAAGCCCATGACAAGATTTGAAAGTTAAATCAGCTTCTTTCCAAAACTTGCTTGTCGGGTAATTCAGACACCATTCCTTTTTGGGGCAAAGCACTGTATACAGCCATATAGGTCAGAAAAAAATGTTTAGAAAACATTGAAAGAACTAAATTCCTAAGTATCCTTTCAGCCCTAAAACACAGCTCTGCCATCAAAAACTGTCTACATTGTACGGCAATAAAACCCTAACCCTAGCTTCGGGTTTTGCTAGTTAGGGTTAGGGTTCGAATATTTCCTCAAAGACCATTCATTCAATGTTCTACTCATTTGACTGGAAATTTTGCGTCTCTGAATCAAAATATTAGTCTAAAAAGACAATACAACACTGCCAAAACCAAAAGAGCGTGTCAGGAATGGTCAAATTAAGTTTTGAAAGGTACTCTTTCATTGGACATTTTGTGTGAAACGGAGTGCTAAATGAATGTACGTTAAGGCTTAAGTGGCCTAAAAAACCGAATAACTGATACATTTTGGCTTTATTTGTTAATATGCCTATTATTTCAAAGCCCATGACAAGATTTGAAAGTTAAATCAGCTTCTTTCCAAAACTTTCTTGTTGGGCAATTCAGACACCATTCCTTTTTAGGGCAAAGCACTGTATACAGCCATATAGGTCAGAAAAAAATGTTTAGAAAACATTGAAAGAACTAAATTCCTAAGTATCCTTTCAGCCCTAAAACACAGCCATGCCATCAAAAACTGTCTACAGTGTACGGCAATAAAACCCTAACCCTAGCTTCGGGTTTTGCTAGTTAGGGTTAGGGTTCGAATATTTCCTCAAAGACCATTCATTCAATGTTCTACTCATTTGACTGGCAATTTTGCGTCTCTGAATCAAAATATTAGTCTAAAAATACAATACAACACTGCCAAAACCAAAAGAGAGTGTCAGGAATGGTCAAATTAACTTGTGAAAGGTACTCTTTCATTGGACATTTTGTGTGAAACGGAGTGCTAAATGAATGTACGATAAGGCTTAAGTGGCCTAAAAAACCGAATAACTGATACATTTTGGCTTTATTTGTTAATATGCCTATTATTTCAAAGCCCATGACAAGATTTGAAAGTTAAATCAGCTTCTTTCCAAAACTTTCTTGTTGGGCAATTCAGACACCATTCCTTTTTAGGGCAAAGCACTGTATACAGCCATATAGGTCAGAAAAAAATGTTTAGAAAACATTGAAAGAACTAAATTCCTAAGTATCCTTTCAGCCCTAAAACACAGCCATGCCATCAAAAACTGTCTACAGTGTACGGCAATAAAACCCTAACCCTAGCTTCGGGTTTTGCTAGTTAGGGTTAGGGTTCGAATATTTCCTCAAAGACCATTCATTCAATGTTCTACTCATTTGACTGGCAATTTTGCGTCTCTGAATCAAAATATTAGTCTAAAAATACAATACAACACTGCCAAAACCAAAAGAGAGTGTCAGGAATGGTCAAATTAAGTTTTGAAAGGTACTCTTTCATTGCACATTTAGTGTGAAACAGAGTGCTAAATGAATGTACGTTAAGGCTTAAGTGGCCTAAAAGTCCGAAACAACAGATACATATTGGCTTTATTTGTTAATATGCCTATTATTTCAAAGCCCATGACAAGATTTGAAAGTTAAATCAGCTTCTTTCCAAAACTTGCTTGTCGGGTAATTCAGACACCATTCCTTTTTGGGGCAAAGCACTGTATACGGCCATATAGGTCAGAAAAAAATGTTTAGAAAACATTGAAAGAACTAAATTCCTAAGTATCCTTTCAGCCCTAAAACACAGCCATGCCATCAAAAACTGTCTGCATTGAACGGGAATAAAACCCTAACCCTAGCTTCGGGTTTTGCTTGTTAGGGTTAGGGTTCAAATATTTCCTCAAAGACCATTCATTCAATATTCTACTCATTTGACTGGAAATTTTGCGTCTCTGAATCAAAATATTAGTCTAAAAAGACAATACAACACTGCCAAAACCAAAAGAGTGTGTCAGGAATGGTCAAATTAACTTTTGAAAGGTACTCTTTCATTGGACATTTTGTGTGAAACGGAGTGCTAAATGAATGTACGTTAAGGCTTAAGTGGCCTAAAAAACCGAAACAACTGATACATTTTGGCTTTATTTGTTCATATGCCTATTATTTCAAAGCCCATGACAAGATTTGAAAGTTAAATCAGCTTCTTTCCAAAACTTTCTTGTTGGGCAATTCAGACACCATTCCTTTTTAGGGAAAAGCACTGTATACAGCCATATAGGTCAGAAAAAAATGTTCAGAAAACATTGAAAGAACTAAATTCCTAAGTATCCTTTCAGCCCTAAAACACAGCCATGCCATCAAAAACTGTCTACAGTGTACGGCAATAAAACCCTAACCCTAGCTTCGGGTTTTGCTAGTTAGGGTTAGGGTTCGAATATTTCCTCAAAGACCATTCATTCAATGTTCTACTCATTTGACTGGCAATTTTGCGTCTCTGAATCAAAATATTAGTCTAAAAAGACAATACAACACTGCCAAAACCAAAAGAGTGTGTCAGGAATGGTCAAATTAACTTTTGAAAGGTACTCTTTCATTGGACATTTTGTGTGAAATGGAGTGCTAAATGAATGTACGTTAAGGCTTAAGAAGCCTAAAAAAACGAAACAACTGATACATTTTGGCTTTATTTGTTCATATGCCTATTATTTCAGAGCCCATGACAAGAGTTTGAAAGTTAAATCAGCTTCTTTCCAAAACTTTCTTGTTGGGCAATTCAGACACCATTCCTTTTTAGGGCAAAGCACTGTATACAGCCATATAGGTCAGAAAAAAATGTTTCGAAAACATTGAAAGAACTAAATTCCTAAGTATCCTTTCAGCCCTAAAACACAGCCATGCCATCAAAAACTGTCTGCATTGAACGGGAATAAAACCCTAACCCTAGCTTCGGGTTTTGCTAGTTAGGGTTAGGGTTCAAATATTTCCTCAAAGACCATTCATTCAATATTCTACTCATTTGACTGGAAATTTTGCCTCTCTGAATCAAAATATTAGTCTAAAAAGACAATACAACACTGCCAAAACCAAAAGAGTGTGTCAGGAATGGTCAAATTTACTTTTGAAAGGTACTCTTTCATTGGACATTTTGTGTGAAACGGAGTGCTAAATGAATGTACGTTAAGGCTTAAGTGGCCTAAAAACCCGAAACAACTGATACATTTTGGCTTTATTTGTTAATATGCCTATTATTTCAAAGCCCATGACAAGATTTGAAAGTTAAATCAGCTTCTTTCCAAAACTTGCTTGTTGGGTAATTCAGACACCATTCCTTTTTAGGGCAAAGCACTGTATACAGCCATATAGGTCAGAAAAAAATGTTTAGAAAACATTGAAAGAACTAAATTCCTAAGTATCCTTTCAGCCCTAAAACACAGCCATGCCATCAAAAACTGTCTACATTGTACGGCAATAAAACCCTAACCCTAGCTTCGGGTTTTGCTAGTTAGGGTTAGGGTTCGAATATTTCCTCAAAGACCATTCATTCAATGTTCTACTCATTTGACTGGAAATTTTGCGTCTCTGAATCAAAATATTACTCTAAAAAGACAATACAACACTGCCAAAACCAAAAGAGCGTGTCAGGAATGGTCAAATTACGTTTTGAAAGGTACTCTTTCATTGGACATTTTGTGTGAAACGGAGTGCTAAATGAACGTACGTTAAGGCTTAAGTGGCCTAAAAGTCCAAAACAACTAATACATTTTGGCTTTATTTGTTAATATGCCTATTATTTCAAAGCCCATGACAAGATTTGAAAGTTAAATCAGCTTCTTTCCAAAACTTGCTTGTCGGGTAATTCAGACACCATTCCTTTTTGGGGCAAAGCACTGTATACAGCCATATAGGTCAGAAAAAAATGTTTAGAAAACATTGAAAGAACTAAATTCCTAAGTATCCTTTCAGCCCTAAAACACAGCTCTGCCATCAAAAACTGTCTACATTGTACGGCAATAAAACCCTAACCCTAGCTTCGGGTTTTGCTAGTTAGGGTTAGGGTTCGAATATTTCCTCAAAGACCATTCATTCAATGTTCTACTCATTTGACTGGAAATTTTGCGTCTCTGAATCAAAATATTAGTCTAAAAAGACAATACAACACTGCCAAAACCAAAAGAGCGTGTCAGGAATGGTCAAATTAAGTTTTGAAAGGTACTCTTTCATTGGACATTTTGTGTGAAACGGAGTGCTAAATGAATGTACGTTAAGGCTTAAGTGGCCTAAAAACCCGAAACAACTGATACATTTTGGCTTTATTTGTTAATATGCCTATTATTTCAAAGCCCATGACAAGATTTGAAAGTTAAATCAGCTTCTTTCCAAAACTTGCTTGTCGGGTAATTCAGACACCATTCCTTTTTGGGGCAAAGCACTGTATACAGCCATAAAGGTCAGAAAAAAATGTTTAGAAAACATTGAAAGAACTAAATTCCTAAGTATCCTTTCAGCCCTAAAACACAGCCATGCCATCAAAAACTGTCTGCATTGAACGGGAATAAAACCCTAACCCTAGCTTCGGGTTTTGCTAGTTAGGGTTAGGGTTCAAATATTTCCTCAAAGACCATTCATTCAATATTCTACTCATTTGACTGGAAATTTTGCGTCTCTGAATCAAAATATTAGTCTAAAAAGACAATACAACACTGCCAAAACCAAAAGAGTGTGTCAGGAATGGTCAAATTTACTTTTGAAAGGTACTCTTTCATTGGACATTTTGTGTGAAACGGAGTGCTAAATGAATGTACGTTAAGGCTTAAGTGGCCTAAAAACCCGAAACAACTGATACATTTTGGCTTTATTTGTTAATATGCCTATTATTTCAAAGCCCATGACAAGATTTGAAAGTTAAATCAGCTTCTTTCCAAAACTTTCTTGTTGGGCAATTCAGACACCATTCCTTTTTAGAGCAAAGCACTGTATACAGCCATATAGGTCAGAAAAAAATGTTTAGAAAACATTGAAAGAACTAAATTCCTAAGTATCCTTTCAGCCCTAAAACACAGCCATGCCATCAAAAACTGTCTACAGTGTACGGCAATAAAACCCTAACCCTAGCTTCGGGTTTTGCTAGTTAGGGTTAGGGTTCGAATATTTCCTCAAAGACCATTCATTCAATGTTCTACTCATTTGACTGGAAATTTTGCGTCTCTGAATCAAAATATTACTCTAAAAAGACAATACAACACTGCCAAAACCAAAAGAGCGTGTCAGGAATGGTCAAATTACGTTTTGAAAGGTACTCTTTCATTGGACATTTTGTGTGAAACGGAGTGCTAAATGAATGTACGTTAAGGCTTAAGTGGCCTAAAAGTCCGAAACAACTGATACATATTGGCTTTATTTGTTAATATGCCTATTATTTCAAAGCCCATGACAAGATTTGAAAGTTAAATCAGCTTCTTTCCAAAACTTGCTTGTCGGGTAATTCAGACACCATTCCTTTTTGGGGCAAAGCACTGTATACAGCCATATAGGTCAGAAAAAAATGTTTAGAAAACATTGAAAGAACTAAATTCCTAAGTATCCTTTCAGCCCTAAAACACAGCCATGCCATCAAAAACTGTCTGCATTGAACGGGAATAAAACCCTAACCCTAGCTTCGGGTTTTGCTAGTTAGGGTTAGGGTTCAAATATTTCCTCAAAGACCATTCATTCAATATTCTACTCATTTGACTGGAAATTTTGCGTCTCTGAATCAAAATATTAGTCTAAAAAGACAATACAACACTGCCAAAACCAAAAGAGTGTGTCAGGAATGGTCAAATTTACTTTTGAAAGGTACTCTTTCATTGGACATTTTGTGTGAAACGGAGTGCTAAATGAATGTACGTTAAGGCTTAAGTGGCCTAAAAACCCTAAACAACTGATACATTTTGGCTTTATTTGTTAATATGCCTATTATTTCAAAGCCCATGACAAGATTTGAAAGTTAAATCAGCTTCTTTCCAAAACTTGCTTGTCGGGTAATTCAGACACCATTCCGTTTTGGGGCAAAGCACTGTATACAGCCATATAGGTCAGAAAAAAATGTTTAGAAAACATTGAAAGAACTAAATTCCTAAGTATCCTTTCAGCCCTAAAACACAGCTCTGCCATCAAAAACTGTCTACAGTGTACGGCAATAAAACCCTAACCCTAGCTTCGGGTTTTGCTAGTTAGGGTTAGGGTTCAAATATTTCCTCAAAGACCATTCATTCAATATTCTACTCATTTGACTGGAAATTTTGCGTCTCTGAATCAAAATATTAGTCTAAAAAGACAATACAACACTGCCAAAACCAAAAGAGTGTGTCAGGAATGGTCAAATTAACTTTTGAAAGGTACTCTTTCATTGGACATTTTGTGTGAAACGGAGTGCTAAATGAATGTACGTTAAGGCTTAAGTGGCCTAAAAAACCGAAACAACTGATACATTTTGGCTTTATTTGTTCATATGCCTATTATTTCAAAGCCCATGACAAGATTTGAAAGTTAAATCAGCTTCTTTACAAAACTTTCTTGTTGGGCAATTCAGACACCATTCCTTTTTAGGGAAAAGCACTGTATACAGCCATATACTGTAGGTCAGAAAAAAATGTTCAGAAAACATTGAAAGAACTAAATTCCTAAGTATCCTTTCAGCCCTAAAACACAGCCATGCCATCAAAAACTGTCTACAGTGTACGGCAATAAAACCCTAACCCTAGCTTCGGGTTTTGCTAGTTAGGGTTAGGGTTCGAATATTTCCTCAAAGACCATTCATTCAATGTTCTACTCATTTGACTGGCAATTTTGCGTCTCTGAATCAAAATATTAGTCTAAAAAGACAATACAACACTGCCAAAACCAAAAGAGTGTGTCAGGAATGGTCAAATTAACTTTTGAAAGGTACTCTTTCATTGGACATTTTGTGTGAAACGGAGTGCTAAATGAATGTACGTTAAGGCTTAAGTGGCCTAAAAAACCGAAACAACTGATACATTTTGGCTTTATTTGTTCATATGCCTATTATTTCAAAGCCCATGACAAGATTTGAAAGTTAAATCAGCTTCTTTACAAAACTTTCTTGTTGGGCAATTCAGACACCATTCCTTTTTAGGGAAAAGCACTGTATACAGCCATATACTGTAGGTCAGAAAAAAATGTTCAGAAAACATTGAAAGAACTAAATTCCTAAGTATCCTTTCAGCCCTAAAACACAGCCATGCCATCAAAAACTGTCTACAGTGTACGGCAATAAAACCCTAACCCTAGCTTCGGGTTTTGCTAGTTAGGGTTAGGGTTCGAATATTTCCTCAAAGACCATTCATTCAATGTTCTACTCATTTGACTGGCAATTTTGCGTCTCTGAATCAAAATATTAGTCTAAAAAGACAATACAACACTGCCAAAACCAAAAGAGTGTGTCAGGAATGGTCAAATTAACTTTTGAAAGGTACTCTTTCATTGGACATTTTGTGTGAAATGGAGTGCTAAATGAATGTACGTTAAGGCTTAAGAAGCCTAAAAAAACGAAACAACTGATACATTTTGGCTTTATTTGTTCATATGCCTATTATTTCAGAGCCCATGACAAGAGTTTGAAAGTTAAATCAGCTTCTTTCCAAAACTTTCTTGTTGGGCAATTCAGACACCATTCCTTTTTAGGGCAAAGCACTGTATACAGCCATATAGGTCAGAAAAAAATGTTTCGAAAACATTGAAAGAACTAAATTCCTAAGTATCCTTTCAGCCCTAAAACACAGCCATGCCATCAAAAACTGTCTGCATTGAACGGGAATAAAACCCTAACCCTAGCTTCGGGTTTTGCTAGTTAGGGTTAGGGTTCAAATATTTCCTCAAAGACCATTCATTCAATATTCTACTCATTTGACTGGAAATTTTGCCTCTCTGAATCAAAATATTAGTCTAAAAAGACAATACAACACTGCCAAAACCAAAAGAGTGTGTCAGGAATGGTCAAATTTACTTTTGAAAGGTACTCTTTCATTGGACATTTTGTGTGAAACGGAGTGCTAAATGAATGTACGTTAAGGCTTAAGTGGCCTAAAAACCCGAAACAACTGATACATTTTGGCTTTATTTGTTAATATGCCTATTATTTCAAAGCCCATGACAAGATTTGAAAGTTAAATCAGCTTCTTTCCAAAACTTGCTTGTTGGGTAATTCAGACACCATTCCTTTTTAGGGCAAAGCACTGTATACAGCCATATAGGTCAGAAAAAAATGTTTAGAAAACATTGAAAGAACTAAATTCCTAAGTATCCTTTCAGCCCTAAAACACAGCCATGCCATCAAAAACTGTCTACATTGTACGGCAATAAAACCCTAACCCTAGCTTCGGGTTTTGCTAGTTAGGGTTAGGGTTCGAATATTTCCTCAAAGACCATTCATTCAATGTTCTACTCATTTGACTGGAAATTTTGCGTCTCTGAATCAAAATATTACTCTAAAAAGACAATACAACACTGCCAAAACCAAAAGAGCGTGTCAGGAATGGTCAAATTACGTTTTGAAAGGTACTCTTTCATTGGACATTTTGTGTGAAACGGAGTGCTAAATGAACGTACGTTAAGGCTTAAGTGGCCTAAAAGTCCAAAACAACTAATACATTTTGGCTTTATTTGTTAATATGCCTATTATTTCAAAGCCCATGACAAGATTTGAAAGTTAAATCAGCTTCTTTCCAAAACTTGCTTGTCGGGTAATTCAGACACCATTCCTTTTTGGGGCAAAGCACTGTATACAGCCATATAGGTCAGAAAAAAATGTTTAGAAAACATTGAAAGAACTAAATTCCTAAGTATCCTTTCAGCCCTAAAACACAGCTCTGCCATCAAAAACTGTCTACATTGTACGGCAATAAAACCCTAACCCTAGCTTCGGGTTTTGCTAGTTAGGGTTAGGGTTCGAATATTTCCTCAAAGACCATTCATTCAATGTTCTACTCATTTGACTGGAAATTTTGCGTCTCTGAATCAAAATATTAGTCTAAAAAGACAATACAACACTGCCAAAACCAAAAGAGCGTGTCAGGAATGGTCAAATTAAGTTTTGAAAGGTACTCTTTCATTGGACATTTTGTGTGAAACGGAGTGCTAAATGAATGTACGTTAAGGCTTAAGTGGCCTAAAAACCCGAAACAACTGATACATTTTGGCTTTATTTGTTAATATGCCTATTATTTCAAAGCCCATGACAAGATTTGAAAGTTAAATCAGCTTCTTTCCAAAACTTGCTTGTCGGGTAATTCAGACACCATTCCTTTTTGGAGCAAAGCACTGTATACAGCCATAAAGGTCAGAAAAAAATGTTTAGAAAACATTGAAAGAACTAAATTCCTAAGTATCCTTTCAGCCCTAAAACACAGCCATGCCATCAAAAACTGTCTGCATTGAACGGGAATAAAACCCTAACCCTAGCTTCGGGTTTTGCTAGTTAGGGTTAGGGTTCAAATATTTCCTCAAAGACCA
Source organism: Atractosteus spatula (assembly GCF_055471065.1). Classification (NCBI taxonomy): domain Eukaryota; kingdom Metazoa; phylum Chordata; class Actinopteri; order Semionotiformes; family Lepisosteidae; genus Atractosteus; species Atractosteus spatula. The sequence goes on along the minus strand of NC_142708.1, from coordinate 52,239,594 downwards.
TTCATTCAATATTCTACTCATTTGACTGGAAATTTTGCGTCTCTGAATCAAAATATTAGTCTAAAAAGACAATACAACACTGCCAAAACCAAAAGAGTGTGTCAGGAATGGTCAAATTTACTTTTGAAAGGTACTCTTTCATTGGACATTTTGTGTGAAACGGAGTGCTAAATGAATGTACGTTAAGGCTTAAGTGGCCTAAAAACCCGAAACAACTGATACATTTTGGCTTTATTTGTTAATATGCCTATTATTTCAAAGCCCATGACAAGATTTGAAAGTTAAATCAGCTTCTTTCCAAAACTTTCTTGTTGGGCAATTCAGACACCATTCCTTTTTAGGGCAAAGCACTGTATACAGCCATATAGGTCAGAAAAAAATGTTTAGAAAACATTGAAAGAACTAAATTCCTAAGTATCCTTTCAGCCCTAAAACACAGCCATGCCATCAAAAACTGTCTACAGTGTACGGCAATAAAACCCTAACCCTAGCTTCGGGTTTTGCTAGTTAGGGTTAGGGTTCGAATATTTCCTCAAAGACCATTCATTCAATGTTCTACTCATTTGACTGGCAATTTTGCGTCTCTGAATGAAAATATTAGTCTAAAAATACAATACAACACTGCCAAAACTAAAAGAGAGTGTCAGGAATGGTCAAATTAAGTTTTGAAAGGTACTCTTTCATTGCACATTTAGTGTGAAACAGAGTGCTAAATGAATGTACGTTAAGGCTTAAGTGGCCTAAAAGTCCGAAACAACTGATACATATTGGCTTTATTTGTTAATATGCCTATTATTTCAAAGCCCATGACAAGATTTGAATGTTAAATCAGCTTCTTTCCAAAACTTGCTTGTCGGGTAATTCAGACACCATTCCTTTTTGGGGCAAAGCACTGTATACAGCCATATAGGTCAGAAAAAAATGTTTAGAAAACATTGAAAGAACTAAATTCCTAAGTATCCTTTCAGCCCTAAAACACAGCTCTGCCATCAAAAACTGTCTACATTCTACGGCAATAAAACCCTAACCCTAGCTTCGGGTTTTGCTAGTAAGGGTTAGGGTTTGAATATTTCCTCAAAGACCATTCATTCAATATTCTACTCATTTGACTGGAAATTTTGCCTCTCTGAATCAAAATATTAGTCTAAAAAGACAATACAACACTGCCAAAACCAAAAGAGTGTGTCAGGAATGGTCAAATTTACTTTTGAAAGGTACTCTTTCATTGGACATTTTGTGTGAAACGGAGTGCTAAATGAATGTACGTTAAGGCTTAAGTGGCCTAAAAACCCGAAACAACTGATACATTTTGGCTTTATTTGTTAATATGCCTATTATTTCAAAGCCCATGACAAGATTTGAAAGTTAAATCAGCTTCTTTCCAAAACTTGCTTGTTGGGTAATTCAGACACCATTCCTTTTTAGGGCAAAGCACTGTATACAGCCATATAGGTCAGAAAAAAATGTTTAGAAAACATTGAAAGAACTAAATTCCTAAGTATCCTTTCAGCCCTAAAACACAGCCATGCCATCAAAAACTGTCTACATTGTACGGCAATAAAACCCTAACCCTAGCTTCGGGTTTTGCTAGTTAGGGTTAGGGTTCGAATATTTCCTCAAAGACCATTCATTCAATGTTCTACTCATTTGACTGGAAATTTTGCGTCTCTGAATCAAAATATTACTCTAAAAAGACAATACAACACTGCCAAAACCAAAAGAGCGTGTCAGGAATGGTCAAATTACGTTTTGAAAGGTACTCTTTCATTGGACATTTTGTGTGAAACGGAGTGCTAAATGAACGTACGTTAAGGCTTAAGTGGCCTAAAAGTCCAAAACAACTAATACATTTTGGCTTTATTTGTTAATATGCCTATTATTTCAAAGCCCATGACAAGATTTGAAAGTTAAATCAGCTTCTTTCCAAAACTTGCTTGTCGGGTAATTCAGACACCATTCCTTTTTGGGGCAAAGCACTGTATACAGCCATATAGGTCAGAAAAAAATGTTTAGAAAACATTGAAAGAACTAAATTCCTAAGTATCCTTTCAGCCCTAAAACACAGCTCTGCCATCAAAAACTGTCTACATTGTACGGCAATAAAACCCTAACCCTAGCTTCGGGTTTTGCTAGTTAGGGTTAGGGTTCGAATATTTCCTCAAAGACCATTCATTCAATGTTCTACTCATTTGACTGGAAATTTTGCGTCTCTGAATCAAAATATTAGTCTAAAAAGACAATACAACACTGCCAAAACCAAAAGAGCGTGTCAGGAATGGTCAAATTAAGTTTTGAAAGGTACTCTTTCATTGGACATTTTGTGTGAAACGGAGTGCTAAATGAATGTACGTTAAGGCTTAAGTGGCCTAAAAACCCGAAACAACTGATACATTTTGGCTTTATTTGTTAATATGCCTATTATTTCAAAGCCCATGACAAGATTTGAAAGTTAAATCAGCTTCTTTCCAAAACTTGCTTGTCGGGTAATTCAGACACCATTCCTTTTTGGGGCAAAGCACTGTATACAGCCATATAGGTCAGAAAAAAATGTTTAGAAAACATTGAAAGAACTAAATTCCTAAGTATCCTTTCAGCCCTAAAACACAGCCATGCCATCAAAAACTGTCTACAGTGTACGGCAATAAAACCCTAACCCTAGCTTCGGGTTTTGCTAGTTAGGGTTAGGGTTCGAATATTTCCTCAAAGACCATTCATTCAATGTTCTACTCATTTGACTGGCAATTTTGCGTCTCTGAATCAAAATATTAGTCTAAAAATACAATACAACACTGCCAAAACCAAAAGAGAGTGTCAGGAATGGTCAAATTAAGTTTTGAAAGGTACTCTTTCATTGCACATTTAGTGTGAAACAGAGTGCTAAATGAATGTACGTTAAGGCTTAAGTGGCCTAAAAGTCCGAAACAACAGATACATATTGGCTTTATTTGTTAATATGCCTATTATTTCAAAGCCCATGACAAGATTTGAAAGTTAAATCAGCTTCTTTCCAAAACTTGCTTGTCGGGTAATTCAGACACCATTCCTTTTTGGGGCAAAGCACTGTATACAGCCATATAGGTCAGAAAAAAATGTTTAGAAAACATTGAAAGAACTAAATTCCTAAGTATCCTTTCAGCCCTAAAACACAGCTCTGCCATCAAAAACTGTCTACATTGTACGGGAATAAAACCCTAACCCTAGCTTCGGGTTTTGCTAGTTAGGGTTAGGGTTCAAATATTTCCTCATAGAGTATTTATTCAATGTTCTACTCATTTGACTGGAAATTTTGCGTCTCTGAATCAAAATATTAGTCTAAAAAGACAATACAACACTGCCAAAACCAAAAGAGTGTGTCAGGAATGGTCAAATTTACTTTTGAAAGGTACTCTTTCATTGGACATTTTGTGTGAAACGGAGTGCTAAATGAATGTACGTTAAGGCTTAAGTGGCCTAAAAACCCGAAACAACTGATACATTTTGGCTTTATTTGTTAATATGCCTATTATTTCAAAGCCCATGACAAGATTTGAAAGTTAAATCAGCTTCTTTCCAAAACTTGCTTGTCGGGTAATTCAGACACCATTCCTTTTTGGGGCAAAGCACTGTATACAGCCATATAGGTCAGAAAAAAATGTTTAGAAAACATTGAAAGAACTAAAGTCCTAAGTATCCTTTCAGCCCTAAAACACAGCTCTGCCATCAAAAACTGTCTACATTGTACGGCAATAAAACCCTAACACTAGCTTCGGGTTTTGCTAGTTAGGGTTAGGGTTCGAATATTTCCTCAAAGACCATTCATTCAATGTTCTACTCATTTGACTGGCAATTTTGCGTCTCTGAATCAAAATATTAGTCTAAAAAGACAATACAACACTGCCAAAACCAAAAGAGCGTGTCAGGAATGGTCAAATTAAGTTTTGAAAGGTACTCTTTCATTGGACATTTTGTGTGAAACGGAGTGCTAAATGAATGTACGTTAAGGCTTAAGAAGCCTAAAAAAACGAAACAACTGATACATTTTGGCTTTATTTGTTCATATGCCTATTATTTCAGAGCCCATGACAAGAGTTTGAAAGTTAAATCAGCTTCTTTCCAAAACTTTCTTGTTGGGCAATTCAGACACCATTCCTTTTTAGGGCAAAGCACTGTATACAGCCATATAGGTCAGAAAAAAATGTTTAGAAAACATTGAAAGAACTAAATTCCTAAGTATCCTTTCAGCCCTAAAACACAGCCATGCCATCAAAAACTGTCTAAATTGTATGGGAATAAAACCCTAACCCTAGCTTCGGGTTTTGCTAGTTAGGGTTATGGTTCAAATATTTCTCAAAGACCATTTATTCAATATTCTACTCATGTGACTGGAAAGTTTGGTTCTCTAAATCAAAATATTAGTCAAAAAAGACAATAAAAGACTGCCAAAACCAAAAGTGTGTGTCAGGAATGGTCAAATTAACTTTTGAAGGTACTCTTTCATTGGACATTTTGTGTGAAACGGAGTGCTAAATGAATGTACGTTAAGGCTTAAGTGGCTTAAAGGTCTGAAACATCTAATACATTGTGGCTTTATTTGTTCATATGCCTATTATTTCAAAGCCCATGACAAGAGTTTGAAAGTTAAATCAGCTTCTTTCCAAAACTTGCTTGTCGGGTAATTCAGACACCATTCCTTTTTGGGGCAAAGCACTGTATACAGCCATATAGGTCAGAAAAAAATGTTTAGAAAACATTGAAAGAACTAAATTCCTAAGTATCCTTTCAGCCCTAAAACACAGCCATGCCATCAAAAACTGTCTGCATTGAACGGGAATAAAACCCTAACCCTAGCTTCGGGTTTTGCTAGTTAGGGTTAGGGTTCAAATATTTCCTCAAAGACCATTCATTCAATATTCTACTCATTTGACTGGAAATTTTGCCTCTCTGAATCAAAATATTAGTCTAAAAAGACAATACAACACTGCCAAAACCAAAAGAGTGTGTCAGGAATGGTCAAATTTACTTTTGAAAGGTACTCTTTCATTGGACATTTTGTGTGAAACGGAGTGCTAAATGAATGTACGTTAAGGCTTAAGTGGCCTAAAAAACCGAAAAACTAATACATTTTGGCTTTATTTGTTAATATGCCTATTATTTCAAAGCCCATGACAAGATTTGAAAGTTAAATCAGCTTCTTTCCAAAACTTGCTTGTTGGGTAATTCAGACACCATTCCTTTTTAGGGCAAAGCACTGTATACAGCCATATAGGTCAGAAAAAAATGTTTAGAAAACATTGAAAGAACTAAATTCCTAAGTATCCTTTCAGCCCTAAAACACAGCTCTGCCATCAAAAACTGTCTACATTGTACGGCAATAAAACCCTAACCCTAGCTTCGGGTTTTGCTAGTTAGGGTTAGGGTTCGAATATTTCCTCAAAGACCATTCATTCAATGTTCTACTCATTTGACTGGAAATTTTGCGTCTCTGAATCAAAATATTACTCTAAAAAGACAATACAACACTGCCAAAACCAAAAGAGCGTGTCAGGAATGGTCAAATTACGTTTTGAAAGGTACTCTTTCATTGGACATTTTGTGTGAAACGGAGTGCTAAATGAACGTACGTTAAGGCTTAAGTGGCCTAAAAGTCCAAAACAACTAATACATTTTGGCTTTATTTGTTAATATGCCTATTATTTCAAAGCCCATGACAAGATTTGAAAGTTAAATCAGCTTCTTTCCAAAACTTTCTTGTTGGGCAATTCAGACACCATTCCTTTTTAGGGCAAAGCACTGTATACAGCCATATAGGTCAGAAAAAAATGTTTAGAAAACATTGAAAGAACTAAATTCCTAAGTATCCTTTCAGCCCTAAAACACAGCCATGCCATCAAAAACTGTCTACATTGTACGGCAATAAAACCCTAACCCTAGCTTCGGGTTTTGCTAGTTAGGGTTAGGGTTCGAATATTTCCTCAAAGACCATTCATTCAATGTTCTACTCATTTGACTGGAAATTTTGCGTCTCTGAATCAAAATATTACTCTAAAAAGACAATACAACACTGCCAAAACCAAAAGAGCGTGTCAGGAATGGTCAAATTAAGTTTTGAAAGGTACTCTTTCATTGGACATTTTGTGTGAAACGGAGTGCTAAATGAATGTACGTTAAGGCTTAAGTGGCCTAAAAACCCGAAACAACTGATACATTTTGGCTTTATTTGTTAATATGCCTATTATTTCAAAGCCCATGACAAGATTTGAAAGTTAAATCAGCTTCTTTCCAAAACTTGCTTGTCGGGTAATTCAGACACCATTCCTTTTTGGGGCAAAGCACTGTATACAGCCATATAGGTCAGAAAAAAATGTTTAGAAAACATTGAAAGAACTAAATTCCTAAGTATCCTTTCAGCCCTAAAACACAGCTCTGCCATCAAAAACTGTCTACATTGTACGGCAATAAAACCCTAACCCTAGCTTCGGGTTTTGCTAGTTAGGGTTAGGGTTCGAATATTTCCTCAAAGACCATTCATTCAATGTTCTACTCATTTGACTGGAAATTTTGCGTCTCTGAATCAAAATATTAGTCTAAAAAGACAATACAACACTGCCAAAACCAAAAGAGCGTGTCAGGAATGGTCAAATTACGTTTTGAAAGGTACTCTTTCATTGGACATTTTGTGTGAAACGGAGTGCTAAATGAATGTACGTTAAGGCTTAAGTGGCCTAAAAAAACGAAACAACTGATACATTTTGGCTTTATTTGTTAATATGCCTATTATTTCAAAGCCCATGACAAGATTTGAAAGTTAAATCAGCTTCTTTCCAAAACTTGCTTGTCGGGTAATTCAGACACCATTCCTTTTTGGGGCAAAGCACTGTATACAGCCATATAGGTCAGAAAAAAATGTTTAGAAAACATTGAAAGAACTAAATTCCTAAGTATCCTTTCAGCCCTAAAACACAGCTCTGCCATCAAAAACTGTCTACATTGTACGGCAATAAAACCCTAACCCTAGCTTCGGGTTTTGCTAGTTAGGGTTAGGGTTCGAATATTTCCTCAAAGACCATTCATTCAATGTTCTACTCATTTGACTGGAAATTTTGCGTCTCTGAATCAAAATATTAGTCTAAAAAGACAATACAACACTGCCAAAACCAAAAGAGCGTGTCAGGAATGGTCAAATTAAGTTTTGAAAGGTACTCTTTCATTGGACATTTTGTGTGAAACGGAGTGCTAAATGAATGTACGTTAAGGCTTAAGTGGCCTAAAAAACCGAATAACTGATACATTTTGGCTTTATTTGTTAATATGCCTATTATTTCAAAGCCCATGACAAGATTTGAAAGTTAAATCAGCTTCTTTCCAAAACTTTCTTGTTGGGCAATTCAGACACCATTCCTTTTTAGGGCAAAGCACTGTATACAGCCATATAGGTCAGAAAAAAATGTTTAGAAAACATTGAAAGAACTAAATTCCTAAGTATCCTTTCAGCCCTAAAACACAGCCATGCCATCAAAAACTGTCTACAGTGTACGGCAATAAAACCCTAACCCTAGCTTCGGGTTTTGCTAGTTAGGGTTAGGGTTCGAATATTTCCTCAAAGACCATTCATTCAATGTTCTACTCATTTGACTGGCAATTTTGCGTCTCTGAATCAAAATATTAGTCTAAAAATACAATACAACACTGCCAAAACCAAAAGAGAGTGTCAGGAATGGTCAAATTAAGTTTTGAAAGGTACTCTTTCATTGCACATTTAGTGTGAAACAGAGTGCTAAATGAATGTACGTTAAGGCTTAAGTGGCCTAAAAGTCCGAAACAACAGATACATATTGGCTTTATTTGTTAATATGCCTATTATTTCAAAGCCCATGACAAGATTTGAAAGTTAAATCAGCTTCTTTCCAAAACTTGCTTGTCGGGTAATTCAGACACCATTCCTTTTTGGGGCAAAGCACTGTATACAGCCATATAGGTCAGAAAAAAATGTTTAGAAAACATTGAAAGAACTAAATTCCTAAGTATCCTTTCAGCCCTAAAACACAGCTCTGCCATCAAAAACTGTCTACATTGTACGGGAATAAAACCCTAACCCTAGCTTCGGGTTTTGCTAGTTAGGGTTAGGGTTCAAATATTTCCTCATAGAGTATTTATTCAATGTTCTACTCATTTGACTGGAAATTTTGCGTCTCTGAATCAAAATATTAGTCTAAAAAGACAATACAACACTGCCAAAACCAAAAGTGTGTGTCAGGAATGGTCAAATTAACTTTTGAAAGGTACTCTTTCATTGGACATTTTGTGTGAAACGGAGTGCTAAATGAATGTACGTTAAGGCTTAAGTGGCCTAAAAACCCGAAACAACTGATACATTTTGGCTTTATTTGTTAATATGCCTATTATTTCAAAGCCCATGACAAGATTTGAAAGTTAAATCAGCTTCTTTCCAAAACTTGCTTGTTGGGTAATTCAGACACCATTCCTTTTTGGGGCAAAGCACTGTATACAGCCATATAGGTCAGAAAAAAATGTTTAGAAAACATTGAAAGAACTAAATTCCTAAGTATCCTTTCAGCCCTAAAACACAGCCATGCCATCAAAAACTGTCTACATTGTACGGGAATAAAACCCTAACCCTAGCTTCGGGTTTTGATAGTTAGGGTTAGGGTTCAAATATTTCCTCAAAGACCATTCATTCAATATTCTACTCATTTGACTGGAAATTTTGCGTCTCTGAATCAAAATATTAGTATAAAAAGACAATACAACACTGCCAAAACCAAAAGAGAGTGTCAGGAATGGTCAAATTAACTTTTGAAAGGTACTCTTTCATTGGACATTTTGTGTGAAACGGAGTGCTAAATGAATGTACGATAAGGCTTAAGTGGCCTAAAAAACCGAATAACTGATACATTTTGGCTTTATTTGTTAATATGCCTATTATTTCAAAGCCCATGACAAGATTTGAAAGTTAAATCAGCTTCTTTCCAAAACTTTCTTGTTGGGCAATTCAGACACCATTCCTTTTTAGGGCAAAGCACTGTATACAGCCATATAGGTCAGAAAAAAATGTTTAGAAAACATTGAAAGAACTAAATTCCTAAGTATCCTTTCAGCCCTAAAACACAGCCATGCCATCAAAAACTGTCTACAGTGTACGGCAATAAAACCCTAACCCTAGCTTCGGGTTTTGCTAGTTAGGGTTAGGGTTCGAATATTTCCTCAAAGACCATTCATTCAATGTTCTACTCATTTGACTGGCAATTTTGCGTCTCTGAATCAAAATATTAGTCTAAAAATACAATACAACACTGCCAAAACCAAAAGAGAGTGTCAGGAATGGTCAAATTAAGTTTTGAAAGGTACTCTTTCATTGCACATTTAGTGTGAAACAGAGTGCTAAATGAATGTACGTTAAGGCTTAAGTGGCCTAAAAGTCCGAAACAACAGATACATATTGGCTTTATTTGTTAATATGCCTATTATTTCAAAGCCCATGACAAGATTTGAAAGTTAAATCAGCTTCTTTCCAAAACTTGCTTGTCGGGTAATTCAGACACCATTCCTTTTTGGGGCAAAGCACTGTATACAGCCATATAGGTCAGAAAAAAATGTTTAGAAAACATTGAAAGAACTAAATTCCTAAGTATCCTTTCAGCCCTAAAACACAGCCATGCCATCAAAAACTGTCTGCATTGAACGGGAATAAAACCCTAACCCTAGCTTCGGGTTTTGCTAGTTAGGGTTAGGGTTCAAATATTTCCTCAAAGACCATTCATTCAATATTCTACTCATTTGACTGGAAATTTTGCGTCTCTGAATCAAAATATTAGTCTAAAAAGACAATACAACACTGCCAAAACCAAAAGAGTGTGTCAGGAATGGTCAAATTTACTTTTGAAAGGTACTCTTTCATTGGACATTTTGTGTGAAACGGAGTGCTAAATGAATGTACGTTAAGGCTTAAGTGGCCTAAAAAACCGAATAACTGATACATTTTGGCTTTATTTGTTAATATGCCTATTATTTCAAAGCCCATGACAAGATTTGAAAGTTAAATCAGCTTCTTTCCAAAACTTTCTTGTTGGGCAATTCAGACACCATTCCTTTTTAGGGCAAAGCACTGTATACAGCCATATAGGTCAGAAAAAAATGTTTAGAAAACATTGAAAGAACTAAATTCCTAAGTATCCTTTCAGCCCTAAAACACAGCCATGCCATCAAAAACTGTCTACAGTGTACGGCAATAAAACCCTAACCCTAGCTTCGGGTTTTGCTAGTTAGGGTTAGGGTTCGAATATTTCCTCAAAGACCATTCATTCAATGTTCTACTCATTTGACTGGCAATTTTGCGTCTCTGAATCAAAATATTAGTCTAAAAATACAATACAACACTGCCAAAACCAAAAGAGAGTGTCAGGAATGGTCAAATTAAGTTTTGAAAGGTACTCTTTCATTGCACATTTAGTGTGAAACAGAGTGCTAAATGAATGTACGTTAAGGCTTAAGTGGCCTAAAAGTCCGAAACAACAGATACATATTGGCTTTATTTGTTAATATGCCTATTATTTCAAAGCCCATGACAAGATTTGAAAGTTAAATCAGCTTCTTTCCAAAACTTGCTTGTCGGGTAATTCAGACACCATTCCTTTTTGGGGCAAAGCACTGTATACAGCCATATAGGTCAGAAAAAAATGTTTAGAAAACATTGAAAGAACTAAATTCCTAAGTATCCTTTCAGCCCTAAAACACAGCTCTGCCATCAAAAACTGTCTACATTGTACGGGAATAAAACCCTAACCCTAGCTTCGGGTTTTGCTAGTTAGGGTTAGGGTTCGAATATTTCCTCAAAGACCATTCATTCAATGTTCTACTCATTTGACTGGAAATTTTGCGTCTCTGAATCAAAATATTGGTCTAAAAAGACAATACAACACTGCGAAAACCAAAAGAGTGTGTCAGGAATGGTCAAATTAACTTTTGAAAGGTACTCTTTCATTGGACATTTTGTGTGAAACGGAGTGCTAAATGAATGTACGTTAAGGCTTAAGTGGCCTAAAAACCCGAAACAACTGATACATTTTGGCTTTATTTGTTAATATGCCTATTATTTCAAAGCCCATGACAAGATTTGAAAGTTAAATCAGCTTCTTTCCAAAACTTGCTTGTTGGGTAATTCAGACACCATTCCTTTTTGGGGCAAAGCACTGTATACAGCCATATAGGTCAGAAAAAAATGTTTAGAAAACATTGAAAGAACTAAATTCCTAAGTATCCTTTCAGCCCTAAAACACAGCCATGCCATCAAAAACTGTCTACATTGTACGGGAATAAAACCCTAACCCTAGCTTCGGGTCTTGCTAGTTAGGGTTAGGATTCAAATATTTCCTCAAAGACCATTCATTCAATATTCTACTCATTTGACTGAAACTATTGCGTCTCTGAATCAAAATATTAGTATAAAAAGACAATACAACACTGCCAAAACCAAAAGAGAGTGTCAGGAATGGTCAAATTAACTTTTGAAAGGTACTCTTTCATTGGACATTTTGTGTGAAACGGAGTGCTAAATGAATGTACGTTAAGGCTTAAGTGGCCTAAAAAACCGAAACAACTGATACATTTTGGCTTTATTTGTTAATATGCCTATTATTTCAAAGCCCATGACAAGATTTGAAAGTTAAATCAGCTTCTTTCCAAAACTTTCTTGTTGGGCAATTCAGACACCATTCCTTTTTAGGGCAAAGCACTGTATACAGCCATATAGGTCAGAAAAAAATGTTTAGTAAACATTGAAAGAACTAAATTCCTAAGTATCCTTTCAGCCCTAAAACACAGCCATGCCATCAAAAACTGTCTACAGTGTACGGCAATAAAACCCTAACCCTAGCTTCGGGTTTTGCTAGTTAGGGTTAGGGTTCGAATATTTCCTCAAAGACCATTCATTCAATGTTCTACTCATTTGACTGGCAATTTTGCGTCTCTGAATCAAAATATTAGTCTAAAAAGACAATACAACACTGCCAAAACCAAAAGAGTGTGTCAGGAATGGTCAAATTAAGTTTTGAAAGGTACTCTTTCATTGGACATTTAGTGTGAAACAGAGTGCTAAATGAATGTACGTTAAGGCTTAAGTGGCCTAAAAGTCCGAAACAACTGATACATATTGGCTTTATTTGTTAATATGCCTATTATTTCAAAGCCCATGACAAGATTTGAAAGTTAAATCAGCTTCTTTCCAAAACTTGCTTATCTTGTAATTCAGACACCATTCCTTTTTGGGGCAAAGCACTGTATACAGCCATATAGGTCAGAAAAAAATGTTTAGAAAACATTGAAAGAACTAAATTCCTAAGTATCCTTTCAGCCCTAAAACACAGCCATGCCATCAAAAACTGTCTGCATTGAACGGGAATAAAACCCTAACCCTAGCTTCGGGTTTTGATAGTTAGGGTTAGGGTTCAAATATTTCCTCAAAGACCATTCATTCAATATTCTACTCATTTGACTGGAAATTTTGCGTCTCTGAATCAAAATATTAGTCTAAAAAGACAATACAACACTGCCAAAACCAAAAGAGTGTGTCAGGAATGGTCAAATTTACTTTTGAAAGGTACTCTTTCATTGGACATTTTGTGTGAAACGGAGTGCTAAATGAATGTACGATAAGGCTTAAGTGGCCTAAAAAACCGAATAACTGATACATTTTGGCTTTATTTGTTAATATGCCTATTATTTCAAAGCCCATGACAAGATTTGAAAGTTAAATCAGCTTCTTTCCAAAACTTTCTTGTTGGGTAATTCAGACACCATTCCTTTTTAGGGCAAAGCACTGTATACAGCCATATAGGTCAGAAAAAAATGTTTAGAAAACATTGAAAGAACTAAATTCCTAAGTATCCTTTCAGCCCTAAAACACAGCCATGCCATCAAAAACTGTCTACAGTGTACGGCAATAAAACCCTAACCCTAGCTTCGGGTTTTGCTAGTTAGGGTTAGGGTTCGAATATTTCCTCAAAGACCATTCATTCAATGTTCTACTCATTTGACTGGCAATTTTGCGTCTCTGAATGAAAATATTAGTCTAAAAATACAATACAACACTGCCAAAACCAAAAGAGAGTGTCAGGAATGGTCAAATTAAGTTTTGAAAGGTACTCTTTCATTGCACATTTAGTGTGAAACAGAGTGCTAAATGAATGTACGTTAAGGCTTAAGTGGCCTAAAAGTCCGAAACAACTGATACATATTGGCTTTATTTGTTAATATGCCTATTATTTCAAAGCCCATGACAAGATTTGAAAGTTAAATCAGCTTCTTTCCAAAACTTGCTTGTCGGGTAATTCAGACACCATTCCTTTTTGGGGCAAAGCACTGTATACAGCCATATAGGTCAGAAAAAAATGTTTAGAAAACATTGAAAGAACTAAATTCCTAAGTATCCTTTCAGCCCTAAAACACAGCTCTGCCATCAAAAACTGTCTACATTGTACGGCAATAAAACCCTAACCCTAGCTTCGGGTTTTGCTAGTTAGGGTTAGGGTTCGAATATTTCCTCAAAGACCATTCATTCAATGTTCTACTCATTTGACTGGCAATTTTGCGTCTCTGAATCAAAATATTAGTCTAAAAAGACAATACAACACTGCCAAAACCAAAAGAGTGTGTCAGGAATGGTCAAATTAAGTTTTGAAAGGTACTCTTTCATTGGACATTTAGTGTGAAACAGAGTGCTAAATGAATGTACGTTAAGGCTTAAGTGGCCTAAAAGTCCGAAACAACTGATACATTTTGGCTTTATTTGTTAATATGCCTATTATTTCAAAGCCCATGACAAGATTTGAAAGTTAAATCAGCTTCTTTCCAAAACTTGCTTGTCGGGCAATTCAGACACCATTCCTTTTTAGGGCAAAGCACTGTATACAGCCATATAGGTCAGAAAAAAATGTTTAGAAAACATTGAAAGAACTAAATTCCTAAGTATCCTTTCAGCCCTAAAACACAGCCATGCCATCAAAAACTGTCTACATTGTACGGCAATAAAACCCTAACCCTAGCTTCGGGTTTTGCTAGTTAGGGTTAGGGTTCGAATATTTCCTCAAAGACCATTCATTCAATGTTCTACTCATTTGACTGGCAATTTTGCGTCTCTGAATCAAAATATTAGTCTAAAAATACAATACAACACTGCCAAAACCAAAAGAGAGTGTCAGGAATGGTCAAATTAAGTTTTGAAAGGTACTCTTTCATTGCACATTTAGTGTGAAACGGAGTGCTAAATGAATGTACGTTAAGGCTTAAGTGGCCTAAAAGTCCGAAACAACAGATACATATTGGCTTTATTTGTTAATATGCCTATTATTTCAAAGCCCATGACAAGATTTGAAAGTTAAATCAGCTTCTTTCCAAAACTTGCTTGTCGGGTAATTCAGACACCATTCCTTTTTGGGGCAAAGCACTGTATACAGCCATATAGGTCAGAAAAAAATGTTTAGAAAACATTGAAAGAACTAAATTCCTAAGTATCCTTTCAGCCCTAAAACACAGCTCTGCCATCAAAAACTGTCTACATTGTACGGGAATAAAACCCTAACCCTAGCTTCGGGTTTTGCTAGTTAGGGTTAGGGTTCAAATATTTCCTCATAGAGTATTTATTCAATGTTCTACTCATTTGACTGGAAATTTTGCGTCTCTGAATCAAAATATTAGTCTAAAAAGACAATACAACACTGCCAAAACCAAAAGAGTGTGTCAGGAATGGTCAAATTAACTTTTGAAAGGTACTCTTTCATTGGACATTTTGTGTGAAACGGAGTGCTAAATGAATGTACGTTAAGGCTTAAGTGGCCTAAAAACCCGAAACAACTGATACATTTTGGCTTTATTTGTTAATATGCCTATTATTTCAAAGCCCATGACAAGATTTGAAAGTTAAATCAGCTTCTTTCCAAAACTTGCTTGTTGGGTAATTCAGACACCATTCCTTTTTGGGGCAAAGCACTGTATACAGCCATATAGGTCAGAAAAAAATGTTTAGAAAACATTGAAAGAACTAAATTCCTAAGTATCCTTTCAGCCCTAAAACACAGCCATGCCATCAAAAACTGTCTACATTGTACGGGAATAAAACCCTAACCCTAGCTTCGGGTTTTGCTAGTTAGGGTTAGGATTCAAATATTTCCTCAAAGACCATTCATTCAATATTCTACTCATTTGACTGAAACTATTGCGTCTCTGAATCAAAATATTAGTATAAAAAGACAATACAACACTGCCAAAACCAAAAGAGAGTGTCAGGAATGGTCAAATTAACTTTTGAAAGGTACTCTTTCATTGGACATTTTGTGTGAAACGGAGTGCTAAATGAACGTACGTTAAGGCTTAAGTGGCCTAAAAGTCCAAAACAACTAATACATTTTGGCTTTATTTGTTAATATGCCTTTTATTTCAAAGCCCATGACAAGATTTGAAAGTTAAATCAGCTTCTTTCCAAAACTTTCTTGTTGGGCAATTCAGACACCATTCCTTTTTAGGGCAAAGCACTGTATACAGCCATATAGGTCAGAAAAAAATGTTTAGAAAACATTGAAAGAACTAAATTCCTAAGTATCCTTTCAGCCCTAAAACACAGCCATGCCATCAAAAACTGTCTACATTGTACGGCAATAAAACCCTAACCCTAGCTTCGGGTTTTGCTAGTTAGGGTTAGGGTTCGAATATTTCCTCAAAGACCATTCATTCAATGTTCTACTCATTTGACTGGAAATTTTGCGTCTCTGAATCAAAATATTAGTCTAAAAAGACAATACAACACTGCCAAAACCAAAAGAGCGTGTCAGGAATGGTCAAATTAAGTTTTGAAAGGTACTCTTTCATTGGACATTTTGTGTGAAACGGAGTGCTAAATGAATGTACGTTAAGGCTTAAGTGGCCTAAAAACCCGAAACAACTGATACATTTTGGCTTTATTTGTTAATATGCCTATTATTTCAAAGCCCATGACAAGATTTGAAAGTTAAATCAGCTTCTTTCCAAAACTTGCTTGTCGGGTAATTCAGACACCATTCCTTTTTGGGGCAAAGCACTGTATACAGCCATATAGGTCAGAAAAAAATGTTTAGAAAACATTGAAAGAACTAAATTCCTAAGTATCCTTTCAGCCCTAAAACACAGCCATGCCATCAAAAACTGTCTGCATTGAACGGGAATAAAACCCTAACCCTAGCTTCGGGTTTTGATAGTTAGGGTTAGGGTTCAAATATTTCCTCAAAGACCATTCATTCAATATTCTACTCATTTGACTGGAAATTTTGCGTCTCTGAATCAAAATATTAGTCTAAAAAGACAATACAACACTGCCAAAACCAAAAGAGTGTGTCAGGAATGGTCAAATTTACTTTTGAAAGGTACTCTTTCATTGGACATTTTGTGTGAAACGGAGTGCTAAATGAATGTACGATAAGGCTTAAGTGGCCTAAAAAACCGAATAACTGATACATTTTGGCTTTATTTGTTAATATGCCTATTATTTCAAAGCCCATGACAAGATTTGAAAGTTAAATCAGCTTCTTTCCAAAACTTGCTTGTCGGGTAATTCAGACACCATTCCTTTTTGGGGCAAAGCACTGTATACAGCCATATAGGTCAGAAAAAAATGTTTAGAAAACATTGAAAGAACTAAATTCCTAAGTATCCTTTCAGCCCTAAAACACAGCTCTGCCATCAAAAACTGTCTACATTGTACGGCAATAAAACCCTAACCCTAGCTTCGGGTTTTGCTAGTTAGGGTTAGGGTTCGAATATTTCCTCAAAGACCATTCATTCAATGTTCTACTCATTTGACTGGAAATTTTGCGTCTCTGAATCAAAATATTGGTCTAAAAAGACAATACAACACTGCGAAAACCAAAAGAGTGTGTCAGGAATGGTCAAATTTACTTTTGAAAGGTACTCTTTCATTGGACATTTTGTGTGAAACGGAGTGCTAAATGAATGTACGATAAGGCTTAAGTGGCCTAAAAAACCGAATAACTGATACATTTTGGCTTTATTTGTTAATATGCCTATTATTTCAAAGCCCATGACAAGATTTGAAAGTTAAATCAGCTTCTTTCCAAAACTTGCTTGTCGGGTAATTCAGACACCATTCCTTTTTGGGGCAAAGCACTGTATACAGCCATATAGGTCAGAAAAAAATGTTTAGAAAACATTGAAAGAACTAAATTCCTAAGTATCCTTTCAGCCCTAAAACACAGCTCTGCCATCAAAAACTGTCTACATTGTACGGCAATAAAACCCTAACCCTAGCTTCGGGTTTTGCTAGTTAGGGTTAGGGTTCGAATATTTCCTCAAAGACCATTCATTCAATGTTCTACTCATTTGACTGGAAATTTTGCGTCTCTGAATCAAAATATTGGTCTAAAAAGACAATACAACACTGCGAAAACCAAAAGAGTGTGTCAGGAATGGTCAAATTAACTTTTGAAAGGTACTCTTTCATTGGACATTTTGTGTGAAACGGAGTGCTAAATGAATGTACGTTAAGGCTTAAGTGGCCTAAAAACCCGAAACAACTGATACATTTTGGCTTTATTTGTTAATATGCCTATTATTTCAAAGCCCATGACAAGATTTGAAAGTTAAATCAGCTTCTTTCCAAAACTTGCTTGTTGGGTAATTCAGACACCATTCCTTTTTGGGGCAAAGCACTGTATACAGCCATATAGGTCAGAAAAAAATGTTTAGAAAACATTGAAAGAACTAAATTCCTAAGTATCCTTTCAGCCCTAAAACACAGCCATGCCATCAAAAACTGTCTACATTGTACGGGAATAAAACCCTAACCCTAGCTTCGGGTTTTGCTAGTTAGGGTTAGGATTCAAATATTTCCTCAAAGACCATTCATTCAATATTCTACTCATTTGACTGAAACTATTGCATCTCTGAATCAAAATATTAGTATAAAAAGACAATACAACACTGCCAAAACCAAAAGAGAGTGTCAGGAATGGTCAAATTAACTTTTGAAAGGTACTCTTTCATTGGACATTTTGTGTGAAACGGAGTGCTAAATGAACGTACGTTAAGGCTTAAGTGGCCTAAAAGTCCAAAACAACTAAGACATTTTGGCTTTATTTGTTAATATGCCTATTATTTCAAAGCCCATGACAAGATTTGAAAGTTAAATCAGCTTCTTTCCAAAACTTGCTTGTCGGGCAATTCAGACACCATTCCTTTTTAGGGCAAAGCACTGTATACAGCCATATAGGTCAGAAAAAAATGTTTAGAAAACATTGAAAGAACTAAATTCCTAAGTATCCTTTCAGCCCTAAAACACAGCCATGCCATCAAAAACTGTCTACATTGTACGGCAATAAAACCCTAACCCTAGCTTCGGGTTTTGCTAGTTAGGGTTAGGGTTCGAATATTTCCTCAAAGACCATTCATTCAATGTTCTACTCATTTGACTGGAAATTTTGCGTCTCTGAATCAAAATATTAGTCTAAAAAGACAATACAACACTGCCAAAACCAAAAGAGCGTGTCAGGCATGGTCAAATTAAGTTTTGAAAGGTACTCTTTCATTGGACATTTTGTGTGAAACGGAGTGCTAAATGAATGTACGTTAAGGCTTAAGTGGCCTAAAAAACCGAAACAACTCATACATTTTGGCTTTATTTGTTAATATGCCTATTATTTCAAAGCCCATGACAAGATTTGAAAGTTAAATCAGCTTCTTTCCAAAACTTTCTTGTTGGGCAATTCAGACACCATTCCTTTTTAGGGCAAAGCACTGTATACAGCCATATAGGTCAGAAAAAAATGTTTAGAAAACATTGAAAGAACTAAATTCCTAAGTATCCTTTCAGCCCTAAAACACAGCCATGCCATCAAAAACTGTCTACAGTGTACGGCAATAAAACCCTAACCCTAGCTTCGGGTTTTGCTAGTTAGGGTTAGGGTTCGAATATTTCCTCAAAGACCATTCATTCAATGTTCTACTCATTTGACTGGCAATTTTGCATCTCTGAATCAAAATATTAGTCTAAAAAGACAATACAACACTGCCAAAACCAAAAGAGTGTGTCAGGAATGGTCAAATTAAGTTTTGAAAGGTACTCTTTCATTGGACATTTAGTGTGAAACAGAGTGCTAAATGAATGTACGTTAAGGCTTAAGTGGCCTAAAAGTCCGAAACAACTGATACATATTGGCTTTATTTGTTAATATGCCTATTATTTCAAAGCCCATGACAAGATTTGAAAGTTAAATCAGCTTCTTTCCAAAACTTGCTTGTCGGGCAATTCAGACACCATTCCTTTTTAGGGCAAAGCACTGTATACAGCCATATAGGTCAGAAAAAAATGTTTAGAAAACATTGAAAGAACTAAATTCCTAAGTATCCTTTCAGCCCTAAAACACAGCCATGCCATCAAAAACTGTCTACATTGTACGGCAATAAAACCCTAACCCTAGCTTCGGGTTTTGCTAGTTAGGGTTAGGGTTCGAATATTTCCTCAAAGACCATTCATTCAATGTTCTACTCATTTGACTGGAAATTTTGCGTCTCTGAATCAAAATATTAGTCTAAAAAGACATTACAACACTGCCAAAACCAAAAGAGCGTGTCAGGAATGGTCAAATTAAGTTTTGAAAGGTACTCTTTCATTGGACATTTTGTGTGAAACGGAGTGCTAAATGAATGTACGTTAAGGCTTAAGTGGCCTAAAAAACCGAAACAACTGATATATTTTGGCTTTATTTGTTAATATGCCTATTATTTCAAAGCCCATGACAAGATTTGAAAGTTAAATCAGCTTCTTTCCAAAACTTGCTTGTCGGGTAATTCAGACACCATTCCTTTTTGGGGCAAAGCACTGTATACAGCCATATAGGTCAGAAAAAAATGTTTAGAAAACATTGAAAGAACTAAATTCCTAACTATCCTTTCAGCCCTAAAACACAGCCATGCCATCAAAAACTGTCTGCATTGAACGGGAATAAAACCCTAACCCTAGCTTCGGGTTTTGCTAGTTAGGGTTAGGGTTCGAATATTTCCTCAAAGACCATTCATTCAATGTTCTACTCATTTGACTGGCAATTTTGCGTCTCTGAATGAAAATATTAGTCTAAAAATACAATACAACACTGCCAAAACCAAAAGAGAGTGTCAGGAATGGTCAAATTAAGTTTTGAAAGGTACTCTTTCATTGCACATTTAGTGTGAAACAGAGTGCTAAATGAATGTACGTTAAGGCTTAAGTGGCCTAAAAGTCCGAAACAACTGATACATATTGGCTTTATTTGTTAATATGCCTATTATTTCAAAGCCCATGACAAGATTTGAAAGTTAAATCAGCTTCTTTCCAAAACTTGCTTGTCGGGTAATTCAGACACCATTCCTTTTTGGGGCAAAGCACTGTATACAGCCATATAGGTCAGAAAAAAATGTTTAGAAAACATTGAAAGAACTAAATTCCTAAGTATCCTTTCAGCCCTAAAACACAGCTCTGCCATCAAAAACTGTCTACATTGTACGGCAATAAAACCCTAACCCTAGCTTCGGGTTTTGCTAGTTAGGGTTAGGGTTCGAATATTTCCTCAAAGACCATTCATTCAATGTTCTACTCATTTGACTGGAAATTTTGCGTCTCTGAATCAAAATATTGGTCTAAAAAGACAATACAACACTGCCAAAACCAAAAGAGTGTGTCAGGAATGGTCAAATTAACTTTTGAAAGGTACTCTTTCATTGGACATTTTGTGTGAAACGGAGTGCTAAATGAATGTACGTTAAGGCTTAAGTGGCCTAAAAAACCTAAACAACTGATACATTTTGGCTTTATTTGTTAATATGCCTATTATTTCAAAGCCCATGACAAGATTTGAAAGTTAAATCAGCTTCTTTCCAAAACTTTCTTGTTGGGCAATTCAGACACCATTCCTTTTTAGGGCAAAGCACTGTATACAGCCATATAGGTCAGAAAAAAATGTTTAGAAAACATTGAAAGAACTAAATTCCTAAGTATCCTTTCAGCCCTAAAACACAGCCATGCCATCAAAAACTGTCTACAGTGTACGGCAATAAAACCCTAACCCTAGCTTCGGGTTTTGCTAGTTAGGGTTAGGGTTCGAATATTTCCTCAAAGACCATTCATTCAATGTTCTACTCATTTGACTGGCAATTTTGCGTCTCTGAATCAAAATATTAGTCTAAAAAGACAATACAACACTGCCAAAACCAAAAGAGTGTGTCAGGAATGGTCAAATTAAGTTTTGAAAGGTACTCTTTCATTGGACATTTAGTGTGAAACAGAGTGCTAAATGAATGTACGTTAAGGCTTAAGTGGCCTAAAAGTCCGAAACAACTGATACATATTGGCTTTATTTGTTAATATGCCTATTATTTCAAAGCCCATGACAAGATTTGAAAGTTAAATCAGCTTCTTTCCAAAACTTGCTTGTCGGGCAATTCAGACACCATTCCTTTTTAGGGCAAAGCACTGTATACAGCCATATAGGTCAGAAAAAAATGTTTAGAAAACATTGAAAGAACTAAATTCCTAAGTATCCTTTCAGCCCTAAAACACAGCCATGCCATCAAAAACTGTCTACATTGTACGGCAATAAAACCCTAACCCTAGCTTCGGGTTTTGCTAGTTAGGGTTAGGGTTCGAATATTTCCTCAAAGACCATTCATTCAATGTTCTACTCATTTGACTGGCAATTTTGCGTCTCTGAATCAAAATATTAGTCTAAAAATACAATACAACACTGCCAAAACCAAAAGAGAGTGTCAGGAATGGTCAAATTAAGTTTTGAAAGGTACTCTTTCATTGCACATTTAGTGTGAAACGGAGTGCTAAATGAATGTACGTTAAGGCTTAAGTGGCCTAAAAGTCCGAAACAACAGATACATATTGGCTTTATTTGTTAATATGCCTATTATTTCAAAGCCCATGACAAGATTTGAAAGTTAAATCAGCTTCTTTCCAAAACTTGCTTGTCGGGTAATTCAGACACCATTCCTTTTTGGGGCAAAGCACTGTATACAGCCATATAGGTCAGAAAAAAATGTTTAGAAAACATTGAAAGAACTAAATTCCTAAGTATCCTTTCAGCCCTAAAAAACAGCTCTGCCATCAAAAACTGTCTACATTGTACGGGAATAAAACCCTAACCCTAGCTTCGGGTTTTGCTAGTTAGGGTTAGGGTTCAAATATTTCCTCATAGAGTATTTATTCAATGTTCTACTCATTTGACTGGAAATTTTGCGTCTCTGAATCAAAATATTAGTCTAAAAAGACAATACAACACTGCCAAAACCAAAAGAGTGTGTCAGGAATGGTCAAATTAACTTTTGAAAGGTACTCTTTCATTGGACATTTTGTGTGAAACGGAGTGCTAAATGAACGTACGTTAAGGCTTAAGTGGCCTAAAAGTCCAAAACAACTAATACATTTTGGCTTTATTTGTTAATATGCCTTTTATTTCAAAGCCCATGACAAGATTTGAAAGTTAAATCAGCTTCTTTCCGAAACTTTCTTGTTGGGCAATTCAGACACCATTCCTTTTTAGGGCAAAGCACTGTATACAGCCATATAGGTCAGAAAAAAATGTTTAGAAAACATTGAAAGAACTAAATTCCTAAGTATCCTTTCAGCCCTAAAACACAGCCATGCCATCAAAAACTGTCTACATTGTACGGCAATAAAACCCTAACCCTAGCTTCGGGTTTTGCTAGTTAGGGTTAGGGTTCGAATATTTCCTCAAAGACCATTCATTCAATGTTCTACTCATTTGACTGGAAATTTTGCGTCTCTGAATCAAAATATTAGTCTAAAAAGACAATACAACACTGCCAAAACCAAAAGAGCGTGTCAGGAATGGTCAAATTAAGTTTTGAAAGGTACTCTTTCATTGGACATTTTGTGTGAAACGGAGTGCTAAATGAATGTACGTTAAGGCTTAAGTGGCCTAAAAACCCGAAACAACTGATACATTTTGGCTTTATTTGTTAATATGCCTATTATTTCAAAGCCCATGACAAGATTTGAAAGTTAAATCAGCTTCTTTCCAAAACTTGCTTGTCGGGTAATTCAGACACCATTCCTTTTTGGGGCAAAGCACTGTATACAGCCATATAGGTCAGAAAAAAATGTTTAGAAAACATTGAAAGAACTAAATTCCTAAGTATCCTTTCAGCCCTAAAACACAGCCATGCCATCAAAAACTGTCTGCATTGAACGGGAATAAAACCCTAACCCTAGCTTCGGGTTTTGATAGTTAGGGTTAGGGTTCAAATATTTCCTCAAAGACCATTCATTCAATATTCTACTCATTTGACTGGAAATTTTGCGTCTCTGAATCAAAATATTAGTCTAAAAAGACAATACAACACTGCCAAAACCAAAAGAGTGTGTCAGGAATGGTCAAATTTACTTTTGAAAGGTACTCTTTCATTGGACATTTTGTGTGAAACGGAGTGCTAAATGAATGTACGATAAGGCTTAAGTGGCCTAAAAAACCGAATAACTGATACATTTTGGCTTTATTTGTTAATATGCCTATTATTTCAAAGCCCATGACAAGATTTGAAAGTTAAATCAGCTTCTTTCCAAAACTTGCTTGTCGGGTAATTCAGACACCATTCCTTTTTGGGGCAAAGCACTGTATACAGCCATATAGGTCAGAAAAAAATGTTTAGAAAACATTGAAAGAACTAAATTCCTAAGTATCCTTTCAGCCCTAAAACACAGCTCTGCCATCAAAAACTGTCTACATTGTACGGCAATAAAACCCTAACCCTAGCTTCGGGTTTTGCTAGTTAGGGTTAGGGTTCGAATATTTCCTCAAAGACCATTCATTCAATGTTCTACTCATTTGACTGGAAATTTTGCGTCTCTGAATCAAAATATTGGTCTAAAAAGACAATACAACACTGCGAAAACCAAAAGAGTGTGTCAGGAATGGTCAAATTTACTTTTGAAAGGTACTCTTTCATTGGACATTTTGTGTGAAACGGAGTGCTAAATGAATGTACGATAAGGCTTAAGTGGCCTAAAAAACCGAATAACTGATACATTTTGGCTTTATTTGTTAATATGCCTATTATTTCAAAGCCCATGACAAGATTTGAAAGTTAAATCAGCTTCTTTCCAAAACTTGCTTGTCGGGTAATTCAGACACCATTCCTTTTTGGGGCAAAGCACTGTATACAGCCATATAGGTCAGAAAAAAATGTTTAGAAAACATTGAAAGAACTAAATTCCTAAGTATCCTTTCAGCCCTAAAACACAGCTCTGCCATCAAAAACTGTCTACATTGTACGGCAATAAAACCCTAACCCTAGCTTCGGGTTTTGCTAGTTAGGGTTAGGGTTCGAATATTTCCTCAAAGACCATTCATTCAATGTTCTACTCATTTGACTGGAAATTTTGCGTCTCTGAATCAAAATATTGGTCTAAAAAGACAATACAACACTGCGAAAACCAAAAGAGTGTGTCAGGAATGGTCAAATTAACTTTTGAAAGGTACTCTTTCATTGGACATTTTGTGTGAAACGGAGTGCTAAATGAATGTACGTTAAGGCTTAAGTGGCCTAAAAACCCGAAACAACTGATACATTTTGGCTTTATTTGTTAATATGCCTATTATTTCAAAGCCCATGACAAGATTTGAAAGTTAAATCAGCTTCTTTCCAAAACTTGCTTGTTGGGTAATTCAGACACCATTCCTTTTTGGGGCAAAGCACTGTATACAGCCATATAGGTCAGAAAAAAATGTTTAGAAAACATTGAAAGAACTAAATTCCTAAGTATCCTTTCAGCCCTAAAACACAGCCATGCCATCAAAAACTGTCTACATTGTACGGGAATAAAACCCTAACCCTAGCTTCGGGTTTTGCTAGTTAGGGTTAGGATTCAAATATTTCCTCAAAGACCATTCATTCAATATTCTACTCATTTGACTGAAACTATTGCATCTCTGAATCAAAATATTAGTATAAAAAGACAATACAACACTGCCAAAACCAAAAGAGAGTGTCAGGAATGGTCAAATTAACTTTTGAAAGGTACTCTTTCATTGGACATTTTGTGTGAAACGGAGTGCTAAATGAACGTACGTTAAGGCTTAAGTGGCCTAAAAGTCCAAAACAACTAAGACATTTTGGCTTTATTTGTTAATATGCCTATTATTTCAAAGCCCATGACAAGATTTGAAAGTTAAATCAGCTTCTTTCCAAAACTTGCTTGTCGGGCAATTCAGACACCATTCCTTTTTAGGGCAAAGCACTGTATACAGCCATATAGGTCAGAAAAAAATGTTTAGAAAACATTGAAAGAACTAAATTCCTAAGTATCCTTTCAGCCCTAAAACACAGCCATGCCATCAAAAACTGTCTACATTGTACGGCAATAAAACCCTAACCCTAGCTTCGGGTTTTGCTAGTTAGGGTTAGGGTTCGAATATTTCCTCAAAGACCATTCATTCAATGTTCTACTCATTTGACTGGAAATTTTGCGTCTCTGAATCAAAATATTAGTCTAAAAAGACAATACAACACTGCCAAAACCAAAAGAGCGTGTCAGGCATGGTCAAATTAAGTTTTGAAAGGTACTCTTTCATTGGACATTTTGTGTGAAACGGAGTGCTAAATGAATGTACGTTAAGGCTTAAGTGGCCTAAAAAACCGAAACAACTCATACATTTTGGCTTTATTTGTTAATATGCCTATTATTTCAAAGCCCATGACAAGATTTGAAAGTTAAATCAGCTTCTTTCCAAAACTTTCTTGTTGGGCAATTCAGACACCATTCCTTTTTAGGGCAAAGCACTGTATACAGCCATATAGGTCAGAAAAAAATGTTTAGAAAACATTGAAAGAACTAAATTCCTAAGTATCCTTTCAGCCCTAAAACACAGCCATGCCATCAAAAACTGTCTACAGTGTACGGCAATAAAACCCTAACCCTAGCTTCGGGTTTTGCTAGTTAGGGTTAGGGTTCGAATATTTCCTCAAAGACCATTCATTCAATGTTCTACTCATTTGACTGGCAATTTTGCATCTCTGAATCAAAATATTAGTCTAAAAAGACAATACAACACTGCCAAAACCAAAAGAGTGTGTCAGGAATGGTCAAATTAAGTTTTGAAAGGTACTCTTTCATTGGACATTTAGTGTGAAACAGAGTGCTAAATGAATGTACGTTAAGGCTTAAGTGGCCTAAAAGTCCGAAACAACTGATACATATTGGCTTTATTTGTTAATATGCCTATTATTTCAAAGCCCATGACAAGATTTGAAAGTTAAATCAGCTTCTTTCCAAAACTTGCTTGTCGGGCAATTCAGACACCATTCCTTTTTAGGGCAAAGCACTGTATACAGCCATATAGGTCAGAAAAAAATGTTTAGAAAACATTGAAAGAACTAAATTCCTAAGTATCCTTTCAGCCCTAAAACACAGCCATGCCATCAAAAACTGTCTACATTGTACGGCAATAAAACCCTAACCCTAGCTTCGGGTTTTGCTAGTTAGGGTTAGGGTTCGAATATTTCCTCAAAGACCATTCATTCAATGTTCTACTCATTTGACTGGAAATTTTGCGTCTCTGAATCAAAATATTAGTCTAAAAAGACATTACAACACTGCCAAAACCAAAAGAGTGTGTCAGGAATGGTCAAATTAACTTTTGAAAGGTACTCTTTCATTGGACATTTTGTGTGAAACGGAGTGCTAAATGAATGTACGTTAAGGCTTAAGTGGCCTAAAAAACCTAAACAACTGATACATTTTGGCTTTATTTGTTAATATGCCTATTATTTCAAAGCCCATGACAAGATTTGAAAGTTAAATCAGCTTCTTTCCAAAACTTTCTTGTTGGGCAATTCAGACACCATTCCTTTTTAGGGCAAAGCACTGTATACAGCCATATAGGTCAGAAAAAAATGTTTAGAAAACATTGAAAGAACTAAATTCCTAAGTATCCTTTCAGCCCTAAAACACAGCCATGCCATCAAAAACTGTCTACAGTGTACGGCAATAAAACCCTAACCCTAGCTTCGGGTTTTGCTAGTTAGGGTTAGGGTTCGAATATTTCCTCAAAGACCATTCATTCAATGTTCTACTCATTTGACTGGCAATTTTGCGTCTCTGAATCAAAATATTAGTCTAAAAAGACAATACAACACTGCCAAAACCAAAAGAGTGTGTCAGGAATGGTCAAATTAAGTTTTGAAAGGTACTCTTTCATTGGACATTTAGTGTGAAACAGAGTGCTAAATGAATGTACGTTAAGGCTTAAGTGGCCTAAAAGTCCGAAACAACTGATACATATTGGCTTTATTTGTTAATATGCCTATTATTTCAAAGCCCATGACAAGATTTGAAAGTTAAATCAGCTTCTTTCCAAAACTTGCTTGTCGGGCAATTCAGACACCATTCCTTTTTAGGGCAAAGCACTGTATACAGCCATATAGGTCAGAAAAAAATGTTTAGAAAACATTGAAAGAACTAAATTCCTAAGTATCCTTTCAGCCCTAAAACACAGCCATGCCATCAAAAACTGTCTACATTGTACGGCAATAAAACCCTAACCCTAGCTTCGGGTTTTGCTAGTTAGGGTTAGGGTTCGAATATTTCCTCAAAGACCATTCATTCAATGTTCTACTCATTTGACTGGCAATTTTGCGTCTCTGAATCAAAATATTAGTCTAAAAATACAATACAACACTGCCAAAACCAAAAGAGAGTGTCAGGAATGGTCAAATTAAGTTTTGAAAGGTACTCTTTCATTGCACATTTAGTGTGAAACGGAGTGCTAAATGAATGTACGTTAAGGCTTAATTGGCCTAAAAGTCCGAAACAACAGATACATATTGGCTTTATTTGTTAATATGCCTATTATTTCAAAGCCCATGACAAGATTTGAAAGTTAAATCAGCTTCTTTCCAAAACTTGCTTGTCGGGTAATTCAGACACCATTCCTTTTTGGGGCAAAGCACTGTATACAGCCATATAGGTCAGAAAAAAATGTTTAGAAAACATTGAAAGAACTAAATTCCTAAGTATCCTTTCAGCCCTAAAAAACAGCTCTGCCATCAAAAACTGTCTACATTGTACGGGAATAAAACCCTAACCCTAGCTTCGGGTTTTGCTAGTTAGGGTTAGGGTTCAAATATTTCCTCATAGAGTATTTATTCAATGTTCTACTCATTTGACTGGAAATTTTGCGTCTCTGAATCAAAATATTAGTCTAAAAAGACAATACAACACTGCCAAAACCAAAAGAGTGTGTCAGGAATGGTCAAATTAACTTTTGAAAGGTACTCTTTCATTGGACATTTTGTGTGAAACGGAGTGCTAAATGAATGTACGTTAAGGCTTAAGTGGCCTAAAAACCCGAAACAACTGATACATTTTGGCTTTATTTGTTAATATGCCTATTATTTCAAAGCCCATGACAAGATTTGAAAGTTAAATCAGCTTCTTTCCAAAACTTGCTTGTTGGGTAATTCAGACACCATTCCTTTTTGGGGCAAAGCACTGTATACAGCCATATAGGTCAGAAAAAAATGTTTAGAAAACATTGAAAGAACTAAATTCCTAAGTATCCTTTCAGCCCTAAAACACAGCCATGCCATCAAAAACTGTCTACATTGTACGGGAATAAAACCCTAACCCTAGCTTCGGGTTTTGCTAGTTAGGGTTAGGATTCAAATATTTCCTCAAAGACCATTCATTCAATATTCTACTCATTTGACTGAAACTATTGCGTCTCTGAATCAAAATATTAGTATAAAAAGACAATACAACACTGCCAAAACCAAAAGAGAGTGTCAGGAATGGTCAAATTAACTTTTGAAAGGTACTCTTTCATTGGACATTTTGTGTGAAACGGAGTGCTAAATGAACGTACGTTAAGGCTTAAGTGGCCTAAAAGTCCAAAACAACTAATACATTTTGGCTTTATTTGTTAATATGCCTTTTATTTCAAAGCCCATGACAAGATTTGAAAGTTAAATCAGCTTCTTTCCGAAACTTTCTTGTTGGGCAATTCAGACACCATTCCTTTTTAGGGCAAAGCACTGTATACAGCCATATAGGTCAGAAAAAAATGTTTAGAAAACATTGAAAGAACTAAATTCCTAAGTATCCTTTCAGCCCTAAAACACAGCCATGCCATCAAAAACTGTCTACATTGTACGGCAATAAAACCCTAACCCTAGCTTCGGGTTTTGCTAGTTAGGGTTAGGGTTCGAATATTTCCTCAAAGACCATTCATTCAATGTTCTACTCATTTGACTGGAAATTTTGCGTCTCTGAATCAAAATATTAGTCTAAAAAGACAATACAACACTGCCAAAACCAAAAGAGCGTGTCAGGAATGGTCAAATTAAGTTTTGAAAGGTACTCTTTCATTGGACATTTTGTGTGAAACGGAGTGCTAAATGAATGTACGTTAAGGCTTAAGTGGCCTAAAAACCCGAAACAACTGATACATTTTGGCTTTATTTGTTAATATGCCTATTATTTCAAAGCCCATGACAAGATTTGAAAGTTAAATCAGCTTCTTTCCAAAACTTGCTTGTCGGGTAATTCAGACACCATTCCTTTTTGGGGCAAAGCACTGTATACAGCCATATAGGTCAGAAAAAAATGTTTAGAAAACATTGAAAGAACTAAATTCCTAAGTATCCTTTCAGCCCTAAAACACAGCCATGCCATCAAAAACTGTCTGCATTGAACGGGAATAAAACCCTAACCCTAGCTTCGGGTTTTGATAGTTAGGGTTAGGGTTCAAATATTTCCTCAAAGACCATTCATTCAATATTCTACTCATTTGACTGGAAATTTTGCGTCTCTGAATCAAAATATTAGTCTAAAAAGACAATACAACACTGCCAAAACCAAAAGAGTGTGTCAGGAATGGTCAAATTTACTTTTGAAAGGTACTCTTTCATTGGACATTTTGTGTGAAACGGAGTGCTAAATGAATGTACGATAAGGCTTAAGTGGCCTAAAAAACCGAATAACTGATACATTTTGGCTTTATTTGTTAATATGCCTATTATTTCAAAGCCCATGACAAGATTTGAAAGTTAAATCAGCTTCTTTCCAAAACTTGCTTGTCGGGTAATTCAGACACCATTCCTTTTTGGGGCAAAGCACTGTATACAGCCATATAGGTCAGAAAAAAATGTTTAGAAAACATTGAAAGAACTAAATTCCTAAGTATCCTTTCAGCCCTAAAACACAGCTCTGCCATCAAAAACTGTCTACATTATACGGCAATAAAACCCTAACCCTAGCTTCGGGTTTTGCTAGTTAGGGTTAGGGTTCGAATATTTCCTCAAAGACCATTCATTCAATGTTCTACTCATTTGACTGGAAATTTTGCGTCTCTGAATCAAAATATTGGTCTAAAAAGACAATACAACACTGCGAAAACCAAAAGAGTGTGTCAGGAATGGTCAAATTTACTTTTGAAAGGTACTCTTTCATTGGACATTTTGTGTGAAACGGAGTGCTAAATGAATGTACGATAAGGCTTAAGTGGCCTAAAAAACCGAATAACTGATACAT
Source organism: Atractosteus spatula (assembly GCF_055471065.1). Lineage (NCBI taxonomy): Eukaryota > Metazoa > Chordata > Actinopteri > Semionotiformes > Lepisosteidae > Atractosteus > Atractosteus spatula. Next base: position 52,209,029 of record NC_142708.1, on the reverse strand, counting down.
TTTGGCTTTATTTGTTAATATGCCTATTATTTCAAAGCCCATGACAAGATTTGAAAGTTAAATCAGCTTCTTTCCAAAACTTGCTTGTCGGGTAATTCAGACACCATTCCTTTTTGGGGCAAAGCACTGTATACAGCCATATAGGTCAGAAAAAAATGTTTAGAAAACATTGAAAGAACTAAATTCCTAAGTATCCTTTCAGCCCTAAAACACAGCTCTGCCATCAAAAACTGTCTACATTGTACGGCAATAAAACCCTAACCCTAGCTTCGGGTTTTGCTAGTTAGGGTTAGGGTTCGAATATTTCCTCAAAGACCATTCATTCAATGTTCTACTCATTTGACTGGAAATTTTGCGTCTCTGAATCAAAATATTGGTCTAAAAAGACAATACAACACTGCGAAAACCAAAAGAGTGTGTCAGGAATGGTCAAATTAACTTTTGAAAGGTACTCTTTCATTGGACATTTTGTGTGAAACGGAGTGCTAAATGAATGTACGTTAAGGCTTAAGTGGCCTAAAAACCCGAAACAACTGATACATTTTGGCTTTATTTGTTAATATGCCTATTATTTCAAAGCCCATGACAAGATTTGAAAGTTAAATCAGCTTCTTTCCAAAACTTGCTTGTTGGGTAATTCAGACACCATTCCTTTTTGGGGCAAAGCACTGTATACAGCCATATAGGTCAGAAAAAAATGTTTAGAAAACATTGAAAGAACTAAATTCCTAAGTATCCTTTCAGCCCTAAAACACAGCCATGCCATCAAAAACTGTCTACATTGTACGGGAATAAAACCCTAACCCTAGCTTCGGGTTTTGCTAGTTAGGGTTAGGATTCAAATATTTCCTCAAAGACCATTCATTCAATATTCTACTCATTTGACTGAAACTATTGCATCTCTGAATCAAAATATTAGTATAAAAAGACAATACAACACTGCCAAAACCAAAACAGAGTGTCAGGAATGGTCAAATTAACTTTTGAAAGGTACTCTTTCATTGGACATTTTGTGTGAAACGGAGTGCTAAATGAACGTACGTTAAGGCTTAAGTGGCCTAAAAGTCCAAAACAACTAAGACATTTTGGCTTTATTTGTTAATATGCCTATTATTTCAAAGCCCATGACAAGATTTGAAAGTTAAATCAGCTTCTTTCCAAAACTTGCTTGTCGGGCAATTCAGACACCATTCCTTTTTAGGGCAAAGCACTGTATACAGCCATATAGGTCAGAAAAAAATGTTTAGAAAACATTGAAAGAACTAAATTCCTAAGTATCCTTTCAGCCCTAAAACACAGCCATGCCATCACAAACTGTCTACATTGTACGGCAATAAAACCCTAACCCTAGCTTCGGGTTTTGCTAGTTAGGGTTAGGGTTCGAATATTTCCTCAAAGACCATTCATTCAATGTTCTACTCATTTGACTGGAAATTTTGCATCTCTGAATCAAAATATTAGTCTAAAAAGACAATACAACACTGCCAAAACCAAAAGAGCGTGTCAGGCATGGTCAAATTAAGTTTTGAAAGGTACTCTTTCATTGGACATTTTGTGTGAAACGGAGTGCTAAATGAATGTACGTTAAGGCTTAAGTGGCCTAAAAAACCGAAACAACTCATACATTTTGGCTTTATTTGTTAATATGCCTATTATTTCAAAGCCCATGACAAGATTTGAAAGTTAAATCAGCTTCTTTCCAAAACTTTCTTGTTGGGCAATTCAGACACCATTCCTTTTTAGGGCAAAGCACTGTATACAGCCATATAGGTCAGAAAAAAATGTTTAGAAAACATTGAAAGAACTAAATTCCTAAGTATCCTTTCAGCCCTAAAACACAGCCATGCCATCAAAAACTGTCTACAGTGTACGGCAATAAAACCCTAACCCTAGCTTCGGGTTTTGCTAGTTAGGGTTAGGGTTCGAATATTTCCTCAAAGACCATTCATTCAATGTTCTACTCATTTGACTGGCAATTTTGCATCTCTGAATCAAAATATTAGTCTAAAAAGACAATACAACACTGCCAAAACCAAAAGAGTGTGTCAGGAATGGTCAAATTAAGTTTTGAAAGGTACTCTTTCATTGGACATTTAGTGTGAAACAGAGTGCTAAATGAATGTACGTTAAGGCTTAAGTGGCCTAAAAGTCCGAAACAACTGATACATATTGGCTTTATTTGTTAATATGCCTATTATTTCAAAGCCCATGACAAGATTTGAAAGTTAAATCAGCTTCTTTCCAAAACTTGCTTGTCGGGCAATTCAGACACCATTCCTTTTTAGGGCAAAGCACTGTATACAGCCATATAGGTCAGAAAAAAATGTTTAGAAAACATTGAAAGAACTAAATTCCTAAGTATCCTTTCAGCCCTAAAACACAGCCATGCCATCAAAAACTGTCTACATTGTACGGCAATAAAACCCTAACCCTAGCTTCGGGTTTTGCTAGTTAGGGTTAGGGTTCGAATATTTCCTCAAAGACCATTCATTCAATGTTCTACTCATTTGACTGGAAATTTTGCGTCTCTGAATCAAAATATTAGTCTAAAAAGACATTACAACACTGCCAAAACCAAAAGAGCGTGTCAGGAATGGTCAAATTAAGTTTTGAAAGGTACTCTTTCATTGGACATTTTGTGTGAAACGGAGTGCTAAATGAATGTACGTTAAGGCTTAAGTGGCCTAAAAAACCGAAACAACTGATATATTTTGGCTTTATTTGTTAATATGCCTATTATTTCAAAGCCCATGACAAGATTTGAAAGTTAAATCAGCTTCTTTCCAAAACTTGCTTGTCGGGTAATTCAGACACCATTCCTTTTTGGGGCAAAGCACTGTATACAGCCATATAGGTCAGAAAAAAATGTTTAGAAAACATTGAAAGAACTAAATTCCTAACTATCCTTTCAGCCCTAAAACACAGCTCTGCCATCAAAAACTGTCTACATTGTACGGGAATAAAACCCTAACCCTAGCTTCGGGTTTTGCTAGTTAGGGTTAGGGTTCAAATCTTTCCTCAAAGACCATTCATTCAATATTCTACTCATTTGACTGGAAATTTTGCGTCTCTGAATCAAAATATTAGTCTAAAAAGACAATACAACACTGCCAAAACCAAAAGAGTGTGTCAGGAATGGTCAAATTTACTTTTGAAAGGTACTCTTTCATTGGACATTTTGTGTGAAACGGAGTGCTAAATGAATGTACGTTAAGGCTTAAGTGGCCTAAAAAACCGAAAAACTGATACATTTTGGCTTTATTTGTTAATATGCCTATTATTTCAAAGCCCATGACAAGATTTGAAAGTTAAATCAGCTTCTTTCCAAAACTTTCTTGTTGGGCAATTCAGACACCATTTGTTTTTAGGGCAAAGCACTGTATACAGCCATATAGGTCAGAAAAAAATGTTTAGAAAACATTGAAAGAACTAAATTCCTAAGTATCCTTTCAGCCCTAAAACACAGCCATGCCATCAAAAACTGTCTACATTGTACGGGAATAAAACCCTAACCCTAGCTTCGGGTTTTGCTAGTTAGGGTTAGGATTCAAATATTTCCTCAAAGACCATTCATTCAATATTCTACTCATTTGACTGTAACTTTTGCGTCTCTGAATCAAAATATTAGTCTAAAAAGACAATACAACACTGCCAAAACCAAAAGAGAGTGTCAGGAATGGTCAAATTAACTTTTGAAAGGTACTCTTTCATTGGACATTTTGTGTGAAACGGAGTGCTAAATGAACGTACGTTAAGGCTTAAGTGGCCTAAAAGTCCAAAACAACTAATACATTTTGGCTTTATTTGTTAATATGCCTATTATTTCAAAGCCCATAACAAGATTTGAAAGTTAAATCAGCTTCTTTCCAAAACTTTCTTGTTGGGCAATTCAGACACCATTCCTTTTTAGGGCAAAGCACTGTATACAGCCATATAGGTCAGAAAAAAATGTTTAGAAAACATTGAAAGAACTAAATTCCTAAGTATCCTTTCAGCCCTAAAACACAGCCATGCCATCAAGAACTGTCTGCATTGAACGGCAATAAAACCCTAACCCTAGCTTCGGGTTTTGCTAGTTAGGGTTAGGGTTCGAATATTTCCTCAAAGACCATTCATTCAATGTTCTACTCATTTGACTGGAAATTTTGCGTCTCTGAATCAAAATATTAGTCTAAAAAGACAATACAACACTGCCAAAACCGAAAGAGCGTGTCAGGAATGGTCAAATTAAGTTTTGAAAGGTACTCTTTCATTGGACATTTTGTGTGAAACGGTGTGCTAAATGAATGTACGTTAAGGCTTAAGTGGCCTAAAAACCCGAAACAACTGATACATTTTGGCTTTATTTGTTAATATGCCTATTATTTCAAAGCCCATGACAAGATTTGAAAAATAAAAAAGCTTCTTTCCAAAACTTTCTTGTTGGGCAATTCAGACACCATTTGTTTTTAGGGCAAAGCACTGTATACAGCCATATAGGTCAGAAAAAAATGTTTAGAAAACATTGAAAGAACTAAATTCCTAAGTATCCTTTCAGCCCTAAAACACAGCCATGCCATCAAAAACTGTCTACATTGTACGGGAATAAAACCCTAACCCTAGCTTCGGGTTTTGCTAGTTAGGGTTAGGATTCAAATATTTCCTCAAAGACCATTCATTCAATATTCTACTCATTTGACTGTAACTTTTGCGTCTCTGAATCAAAATATTGGTCTAAAAAGACAATACAACACTGCCAAAACCAAAAGAGAGTGTCAGGAATGGTCAAATTAACTTTTGAAAGGTACTCTTTTATTGGACATTTTGTGTGAAACGGAGTGCTAAATGAACGTACGTTAAGGCTTAAGTGGCCTAAAAGTCCAAAACAACTAATACATTTTGGCTTTATTTGTTAATATGCCTATTATTTCAAAGCCCATAACAAGATTTGAAAGTTAAATCAGCTTCTTTCCAAAACTTTCTTGTTGGGCAATTCAGACACCATTCCTTTTTAGGGCAAAGCACTGTATACAGCCATATAGGTCAGAAAAAAATGTTGAGAAAACATTGAAAGAACTAAATTCCTAAGTATCCTTTCAGCCCTAAAACACAGCCATGCCATCAAAAACTGTCTGCATTGAACGGGAATAAAACCCTAACCCTAGCTTCGGGTTTTGCTAGTTAGGGTTAGGGTTCAAATCTTTCCTCAAAGACCATTCATTCAATATTCTACTCTTTTGACTGGAAATTTTGCGTCTCTGAATCAAAATATTAGTCTAAAAAGACAATACAACACTGCCAAAACCAAAAGAGTGTGTCAGGAATGGTCAAATTTACTTTTGAAAGGTACTCTTTCATTGGACATTTTGTGTGAAACGGAGTGCTAAATGAATGTACGTTAAGGCTTAAGTGGCCTAAAAAACCGAAAAACTGATACATTTTGGCTTTATTTGTTAATATGCCTATTATTTCGAAGCCCATGACAAGATTTGAAAGTTAAATCAGCTTCTTTCCAAAACTTTCTTGTTGGGCAATTCAGACACCATTCCTTTTTAGGGCAAAGCACTGTATACAGCCATATAGGTCAGAAAAAAATGTTTAGAAAACATTGAAAGAACTAAATTCCTAAGTATCCTTTCAGCCCTAAAACACAGCCATGCCATCAAAAACTGTCTATCTTGTACGGCAATAAAACCCTAACCCTAGCTTCGGGTTTTGCTAGTTAGGGTTAGGGTTCGAGTATTTCCTCAAAGACCATTCATTCAATGTTCTACTCATTTGACTGGAAATTTTGCATCTCTGAATCAAAATATTAGTCTAAAAAGACAATACAACACTGCCAAAACCAAAAGAGCGTGTCAGGAATGGTCAAATTAAGTTTTGAAAGGAACTCTTTCATTGGACATTTTGTGTGAAACGGAGTGCTAAATGAATGTACTTTAAGGCTTAAGTGGCCTAAAAACCCGAAACAACTGATACATTTTGGCTTTATTTGTTAATATGCCTATTATTTCAAAGCCCATGACAAGATTTGAAAGTTAAATCAGCTTCTTTCCAAAACTTGCTTGTCGGGTAATTCAGACACCATTCCTTTTTGGGGCAAAGCACTGTATACAGCCATATAGGTCAGAAAAAAATGTTTAGAAAACATTGAAAGAACTAAATTCCTAAGTATCCTTTCAGCCCTAAAACACAGCCATGCCATCAAAAACTGTCTGCATTGAACGGGAATAAAACCCTAACCCTAGCTTCGGGTTTTGCTAGTTAGGGTTAGGGTTCAAATCTTTCCTCAAAGACCATTCATTCAATATTCTACTCTTTTGACTGGAAATTTTGCGTCTCTGAATCAAAATATTAGTCTAAAAAGACAATACAACACTGCCAAAACCAAAAGAGTGTGTCAGGAATGGTCAAATTTACTTTTGAAAGATACTCTTTCATTGGACATTTAGTGTGAAACAGAGTGCTAAATGAATGTACGTTAAGGCTTAAGTGGCCTAAAAGTCCGAAACAACTAATACATTTTGGCTTTATTTGTTAATATGCCTATTATTTCAAAGCCCATGACAAGATTTGAAAGTTAAATCAGCTTCTTTCCAAAACTTTCTTGTTGGGCAATTCAGACACCATTCCTTTTTAGGGCAAAGCACTGTATACAGCCATATAGGTCAGAAAAAAATGTTTAGAAAACATTGAAAGAACTAAATTCCTAAGTATTCTTTCAGCCCTAAAACACAGCCATGCCATCAAAAACTGTCTACAGTGTTCGGCAATAAAACCCTAACCCTAGCTTCGGGTTTTGCTAGTTAGGGTTAGGGTTCGAATATTTCCTCAAATACCATTCATTCAATGTTCAACTCATTTGACTGGCAATTTTGCATCTCTGAATCAAAATATTAGTCTAAAAAGACAATACAACACTGCCAAAACCAAAAGAGTGTGTCAGGAATGGTCAAATTAAGTTTTGAAAGGTACTCTTTCATTGGACATTTTGTGTGAAACGGAGTGCTAAATGAATGTACGTTAAGGCTTAAGAAGCCTAAAAAACCGAAACAACTGATACATATTGGCTTTATTTGTTAATATGCCTATTATTTCAAAGCCCATGACAAGATTTGAAAGTTAAATCAGCTTCTTTCCAAAACTTGCTTGTTGGGCAATTCAGACACCATTCCTTTTTAGGGCAAAGCACTGTATACAGCCATATAGGTCAGAAAAAAATGTTTAGAAAACATTGAATGAACTAAATTCCTAAGTATCCTTTCAGCCCTAAAACACAGCCATGCCATCAAAAACTGTCTACATTGTACGGAAATAAAACCCTAACCCTAGCTTCAGGTTTTGCTAGTTAGGGTTAGGATTCAAATATTTCCTCAAAGACCATTCATTCAATATTCTACTCATTTGACTGTAACTTTTGCGTCTCTGAATCAAAATATTAGTCTAAAAAGACAATACAACACTGCCAAAACCAAAAGAGTGTGTCAGGAATGGTCAAATTAAGTTTTGAAAGGTACTCTTTCATTGGACATTTTGTGTGAAACGGAGTGCTAAATGAATGTACGTTAAGGCTTAAGTGGCCAAAAAACCCGAAACAACTGATACATTTTGGCTTTATTTGTTAATATGCCTATTATTTCAAAGCCCATGACAAGATTTGAAAGTTAAATCAGCTTCTTTCCAAAACTTGCTTGTCGGGTAATTCAGACACCATTCCTTTTTGGGGCAAAGCACTGTATACAGCCATATAGGTCAGAAAAAAATGTTTAGAAAACATTGAAAGAACTAAATTCCTAAGTATCCTTTCAGCCCTAAAACACAGCCATGCCATCAAAAACTGTCTACAGTGTACGGCAATAAAACCCTAACCCTAGCTTCGGGTTTTGCTAGTTAGGGTTAGGGTTAGAATATTTCCTCAAAGACCATTCATTCAATGTTCTACTCATTTGACTGGCAATTTTGCGTCTCTGAATCAAAATATTACTCTAAAAAGACAGTACAACACTGCCAAAACCAAAAGAGCGTGTCAGGAATGGTCAAATTAAGTTTTGAAAGGTACTCTTTCATTGGACATTTTGTGTGAAACGGAGTGCTAAATGAATGTACGTTAAGGCTTAAGTGGCCTAAAAAACCGAAACAACTGATACATATTGGCTTTATTTGTTAATATGCCTATTATTTCAAAGCCCATGACAAGATTTGAAAGTTAAATCAGCTTCTTTCCAAAACTTGTTTGTCGGGCAATTCAGACACCATTCCTTTTTAGGGCAAAGCACTGTATACAGCCATATAGGTCAGAGAAAAATGTTTAGAAAACATTGAAAGAACTAAATTCCTAAGTATACTTTCAGCCCTAAAACACAGCCATGCCATCAAAAACTGTCTACAGTGTACGGTAATAAAACCCTAACCCTAGCTTCGGGTTTTGCTAGTTAGGGTTAGGGTTCGAATATTTCCTCAAAGACCATTCATTCAATGTTCTACTCATTTGACTGGAAATTTTGCGTCTCTGAATCAAAATATTAGTCTAAAAAGACAATACAACACAGCCAAAACCAAAAGAGCGTGTCAGGAATGGTCAAATTAAGTTTTGAAAGGTACTCTTTCATTGGACATTTTGTGTGAAACGGAGTGCTAAATAAATGTACGTTAAGGCTTAAGTGGCCTAAAAACCCGAAACAACTGATACATTTTGGCTTTATTTGTTAATATGCCTATTATTTCAAAGCCCATGACAAGATTTGAAAGTTAAATCAGCTTCTTTCCAAAACTTGCTTGTCGGGCAATTCAGACACCATTCCTTTTTGGGGCAAAGCACTGTATACAGCCATATAGGTCAGAAAAAAATGTTTAGAAAACATTGAAAGAACTAAATTCCTAAGTATCCTTTCAGCCCTAAAACACAGCTCTGCCATCAAAAACTGTCTACATTGTACGGGAATAAAACCCTAACCCTAGCTTCGGGTTTTGCTAGTTAGGGTTAGGGTTCAAATATTTCCTCATAGAGTATTTATTCAATGTTCTACTCATTTGAGTGGAAATTTTGCGTCTCTGAATCAAAATATTAGTCTAAAAAGACAATACAACACTGCCAAAACCAAAAGAGTGTGTCAGGAATGGTCAAATTTACTTTTGAAAGGTACTCTTTCATTGGACATTTTGTGTGAAACGGAGTGCTAAATGAATGTACGTTAAGGCTTAAGTGGCCTAAAAAACCGAAACAACTGATACATTTTGGCTTTATTTGTTAATATGCCTATTATTTCACAGCCCATGACAAGATTTGAAAGTTAAATCAGCTTCTTTCCAAAACTTTCTTGTTGGGCAATTCAGACACCATTCCTTTTTAGGGCAAAGCACTGTATACAGCCATATAGGTCAGAAAAAAATGTTTAGAAAACATTGAAAGAACTAAATTCCTAAGTATCCTTTCAGCCCTAAAACACAGCTCTGCCATCAAAAACTGTCTACATTGTACGGCAATAAAACCCTAACCCTAGCTTCGGGTTTTGCTAGTTAGGGTTAGGGTTCGAATATTTCCTCAAAGACCATTCATTCAATGTTCTACTCATTTGACTGGAAATTTTGCGTCTCTGAATCAAAATATTAGTCTAAAAAGACAATACAACACTGCCAAAACCAAAAGAGCGTGTCAGGAATGGTCAAATTAAGTTTTGAAAGGTACTCTTTCATTGGACATTTTGTGTGAAACGGAGTGCTAAATGAATGTACGTTAAGGCTTAAGTGGCCTAAAAACCCGAAACAACTGATACATTTTGGCTTTATTTGTTAATATGCCTATTATTTCAAAGCCCATGACAAGATTTGAAAGTTAAATCAGCTTCTTTCCAAAACTTGCTTGTCGGGTAATTCAGACACCATTCCTTTTTGGGGCAAAGCACTGTATACAGCCATATAGGTCAGAAAAAAATGTTTAGAAAACATTGAAAGAACTAAATTCCTAAGTATCCTTTCAGCCCTAAAACACAGCTCTGCCATCAAAAACTGTCTACATTGTACGGGAATAAAACCCTAACCCTAGCTTCGGGTTTTGCTAGTTAGGGTTAGGGTTCAAATATTTCCTCATAGAGTATTTATTCAATGTTCTACTCATTTGAGTGGAAATTTTGCGTCTCTGAATCAAAATATTAGTCTAAAAAGACAATACAACACTGCCAAAACCAAAAGAGTGTGTCAGGAATGGTCAAATTTACTTTTGAAAGGTACTCTTTCATTGGACATTTTGTGTGAAACGGAGTGCTAAATGAATGTACGTTAAGGCTTAAGTGGCCTAAAAAACCGAAACAACTGATACATTTTGGCTTTATTTGTTAATATGCCTATTATTTCAAAGCCCATGACAAGATTTGAAAGTTAAATCAGCTTCTTTCCAAAACTTTCTTGTTGGGCAATTCAGACACCATTCCTTTTTAGGGGAAAGCACTGTATACAGCCATATAGGTCAGAAAAAAATGTTTAGAAAACATTGAAAGAACTAAATTCCTAAGTATCCTTTCAGCCCTAAAACACAGCCATGCCATCAAAAACTGTCTACAGTGTGCGGCAATAAAACCCTAACCCTAGCTTCGGGTTTTGCTAGTTAGGGTTAGGGTTCGAATATTTCCTCAAAGACCATTCAATCAATGTTCTACTCATTTGACTGGCAATTTTGCGTCTCTGAATCACAATATTAGTCTAAAAAGACAATACAACACTGCCAAAACCAAAAGAGTGTGTCAGGAATGGTCAAATTAAGTTTTGAAAGGTACTCTTTCATTGGACATTTATTGTGAAACAGAGTGCTAAATGAATGTACGTTAAGGCTTAAGTGGCCTAAAAGTCCAAAACAACTAATACATTTTAGTTTTATTTGTTAATATGCCTATTATTTCAAAGCCCATGACAAGATTTGAAAGTTAAATCAGCTTCTTTCCAAAACTTGCTTGTTGGGCAATTCAGACACCATTCCTGTTTAGGGCAAAGCACTGTATACAGCCATATAGGTCAGAAAAAAATGTTTAGAAAACATTGAAAGAACTAAATTCCTAAGTATCCTTTCAGCCCTAAAACACAGCCATGCCATCAAAAACTGTCTACATTGTACGGGAATAAAACCCTAACCCTAGCTTCGGGTTTTGCTAGTTAGGGTTAGGATTCAAATATTTCCTCAAATACCATTCATTCAATGTTCTACTCATTTGACTGGCAATTTTGCGTCTCTGAATCAAAATATTACTCTAAAAAGACAATACAACACTGCCAAAACCAAAAGAGCGTGTCAGGAATGGTCAAATTAAGTTTTGAAAGGTACTCTTTCATTGGACATTTTGTGTGAAACGGAGTGCTAAATGAATGTACGTTAAGGCTTAAGTGGCCTAAAAACCCGAAACAACTGATACATTTTGGCTTTATTTGTTAATATGCCTATTATTTCAAAGCCCATGACAAGATTTGAAAGTTAAATCAGCTTCTTTCCAAAACTTGCTTGTTGGGCAATTCAGACACCATTCCTTTTTAGGGCAAAGCACTGTATACAGCCATATAGGTCAGAGAAAAATGTTTAGAAAACATTGAAAGAACTAAATTCCTAAGTATACTTTCAGCCCTAAAACACAGCCATGCCATCAAAAACTGTCTACAGTGTACGGTAATAAAACCCTAACCCTAGCTTCGGGTTTTGCTAGTTAGGGTTAGGGTTCGAATATTTCCTCAAAGACCATTCACTCAAAGTTCTACTCATTTGACTGGAAATTTTGCGTCTCTGAATCACAATATTAGTCTAAAAAGACAATACAACACTGCCAAAACCAAAAGAGTGTGTCAGGAATGGTCAAATTAAGTTTTGAAAGGTACTCTTTCATTGGACATTTATTGTGAAACAGAGTGCTAAATGAATGTACGTTAAGGCTTAAGTGGCCTAAAAGTCCAAAACAACTAATACATTTTGGCTTTATTTGTTAATATGCCTATTATTTCAAAGCCCATGACAAGATTTGAAAGTTAAATCAGCTTCTTTCCAAAACTTTCTTGTTGGGCAATTCAGACACCATTCTCTTTTAGGGCAAAGCACTGTATACAGCCATATAGGTCAGAAAAAAATGTTTAGAAAACATTGAAAGAACTAAATTCCTAAGTATTCTTTCAGCCCTAAAACACAGCCATGCCATCAAAAACTGTCTACAGTGTACGGCAATAAAACCCTAACCCTAGCTTCGGGTTTTGCTAGTTAGGGTTAGGGTTCGAATATTTCCTCAAATACCATTCATTCAATGTTCTACTCATTTGACTGGCAATTTTGCATCTCTGAATCAAAATATTAGTCTAAAAAGACAATACAACACTGCCAAAACCAAAAGAGTGTGTCAGGAATGGTCAAATTAAGTTTTGAAAGGTACTCTTTCATTGGACATTTTGTGTGAAACGGAGTGCTAAATGAATGTACGTTAAGGCTTAAGAAGCCTAAAAAACCGAAACAACTGATACATATTGGCTTTATTTGTTAATATGCCTATTATTTCAAAGCCCATGACAAGATTTGAAAGTTAAATCAGCTTCTTTCCAAAACTTGCTTGTTGGGCAATTCAGACACCATTCCTTTTTAAGGCAAAGCACTGTATACAGCCATATAGGTCAGAAAAAAATGTTTAGAAAACATTGAATGAACTAAATTCCTAAGTATCCTTTCAGCCCTAAAACACAGCCATGCCATCAAAAACTGTCTACATTGTACGGGAATAAAACCCTAACCCTAGCTTCCGGTTTTGCTAGTTAGGGTTAGGATTCAAATATTTCCTCAAAGACCATTCATTCAATATTCTACTCATTTGACTGTAACTTTTGCGTCTCTGAATCAAAATATTAGTCTAAAAAGACAATACAACACTGCCAAAACCAAAAGAGTGTGTCAGGAATGGTCAAATTAAGTTTTGAAAGGTACTCTTTCATTGGACATTTTGTGTGAAACGGAGTGCTAAATGAATGTACGTTAAGGCTTAAGTGGCCAAAAAACCCGAAACAACTGATACATTTTGGCTTTATTTGTTAATATGCCTATTATTTCAAAGCCCATGACAAGATTTGAAAGTTAAATCAGCTTCTTTCCAAAACTTGCTTGTCGGGTAATTCAGACACCATTCCTTTTTGGGGCAAAGCACTGTATACAGCCATATAGGTCAGAAAAAAATGTTTAGAAAACATTGAAAGAACTAAATTCCTAAGTATCCTTTCAGCCCTAAAACACAGCCATGCCATCAAAAACTGTCTACAGTGTACGGCAATAAAACCCTAACCCTAGCTTCGGGTTTTGCTAGTTAGGGTTAGGGTTAGAATATTTCCTCAAAGACCATTCATTCAATGTTCTACTCATTTGACTGGCAATTTTGCGTCTCTGAATCAAAATATTACTCTAAAAAGACAGTACAACACTGCCAAAACCAAAAGAGCGTGTCAGGAATGGTCAAATTAAGTTTTGAAAGGTACTCTTTCATTGGACATTTTGTGTGAAACGGAGTGCTAAATGAATGTACGTTAAGGCTTAAGTGGCCTAAAAAACCGAAACAACTGATACATTTTGGCTTTATTTGTTAATATGCCTATTATTTCAAAGCCCATGACAAGATTTGAAAGTTAAATCAGCTTCTTTCCAAAACTTTCTTGTTGGGCAATTCAGACACCATTCCTTTTTAGGGCAAAGCACTGTATACAGCCATATAGGTCAGAAAAAAATGTTTAGAAAACATTGAAAGAACTAAATTCCTAAGTATCCTTTCAGCCCTAAAACACAGCCATGCCATCAAAAACTGTCTACAGTGTGCGGCAATAAAACCCTAACCCTAGCTTCGGGTTTTGCTAGTTAGGGTTAGGGTTCGAATATTTCCTCAAAGACCGTTCAATCAATGTTCTACTCATTTGACTGGCAATTTTGCGTCTCTGAATCACAATATTAGTCTAAAAAGACAATACAACACTGCCAAAACCAAAAGAGTGTGTCAGGAATGGTCAAATTAAGTTTTGAAAGGTACTCTTTCATTGGACATTTATTGTGAAACAGAGTGCTAAATGAATGTACGTTAAGGCTTAAGTGGCCTAAAAGTCCAAAACAACTGATACATATTGGCTTTATTTGTTAATATGCCTATTATTTCAAAGCCCATGACAAGATTTGAAAGTTAAATCAGCTTCTTTCCAAAACTTGCTTGTCGGGCAATTCAGACACCATTCCTTTTTAGGGCAAAGCACTGTATACAGCCATATAGGTCAGAGAAAAATGTTTAGAAAACATTGAAAGAACTAAATTCCTAAGTATACTTTCAGCCCTAAAACACAGCCATGCCATCAAAAACTGTCTACAGTGTACGGTAATAAAACCCTAACCCTAGCTTCGGGTTTTGCTAGTTAGGGTTAGGGTTCGAATATTTCCTCAAAGACCATTCATTCAATGTTCTACTCATTTGACTGGAAATTTTGCGTCTCTGAATCAAAATATTAGTCTAAAAAGACAATACAACACAGCCAAAACCAAAAGAGCGTGTCAGGAATGGTCAAATTAAGTTTTGAAAGGTACTCTTTCATTGGACATTTTGTGTGAAACGGAGTGCTAAATAAATGTACGTTAAGGCTTAAGTGGCCTAAAAACCCGAAACAACTGATACATTTTGGCTTTATTTGTTAATATGCCTATTATTTCAAAGCCCATGACAAGATTTGAAAGTTAAATCAGCTTCTTTCCAAAACTTGCTTGTCGGGCAATTCAGACACCATTCCTTTTTGGGGCAAAGCACTGTATACAGCCATATAGGTCAGAAAAAAATGTTTAGAAAACATTGAAAGAACTAAATTCCTAAGTATCCTTTCAGCCCTAAAACACAGCTCTGCCATCAAAAACTGTCTACATTGTACGGGAATAAAACCCTAACCCTAGCTTCGGGTTTTGCTAGTTAGGGTTAGGGTTCAAATATTTCCTCATAGAGTATTTATTCAATGTTCTACTCATTTGAGTGGAAATTTTGCGTCTCTGAATCAAAATATTAGTCTAAAAAGACAATACAACACTGCCAAAACCAAAAGAGTGTGTCAGGAATGGTCAAATTTACTTTTGAAAGGTACTCTTTCATTGGACATTTTGTGTGAAACGGAGTGCTAAATGAATGTACGTTAAGGCTTAAGTGGCCTAAAAAACCGAAACAACTGATACATTTTGGCTTTATTTGTTAATATGCCTATTATTTCACAGCCCATGACAAGATTTGAAAGTTAAATCAGCTTCTTTCCAAAACTTTCTTGTTGGGCAATTCAGACACCATTCCTTTTTAGGGCAAAGCACTGTATACAGCCATATAGGTCAGAAAAAAATGTTTAGAAAACATTGAAAGAACTAAATTCCTAAGTATCCTTTCAGCCCTAAAACACAGCTCTGCCATCAAAAACTGTCTACATTGTACGGCAATAAAACCCTAACCCTAGCTTCGGGTTTTGCTAGTTAGGGTTAGGGTTCAAATATTTCCTCATAGAGTATTTATTCAATGTTCTACTCATTTGAGTGGAAATTTTGCGTCTCTGAATCAAAATATTAGTCTAAAAAGACAATACAACACTGCCAAAACCAAAAGAGTGTGTCAGGAATGGTCAAATTTACTTTTGAAAGGTACTCTTTCATTGGACATTTTGTGTGAAACGGAGTGCTAAATGAATGTACGTTAAGGCTTAAGTGGCCTAAAAAACCGAAACAACTGATACATTTTGGCTTTATTTGTTAATATGCCTATTATTTCAAAGCCCATGACAAGATTTGAAAGTTAAATCAGCTTCTTTCCAAAACTTTCTTGTTGGGCAATTCAGACACCATTCCTTTTTAGGGGAAAGCACTGTATACAGCCATATAGGTCAGAAAAAAATGTTTAGAAAACATTGAAAGAACTAAATTCCTAAGTATCCTTTCAGCCCTAAAACACAGCCATGCCATCAAAAACTGTCTACAGTGTGCGGCAATAAAACCCTAACCCTAGCTTCGGGTTTTGCTAGTTAGGGTTAGGGTTCGAATATTTCCTCAAAGACCATTCAATCAATGTTCTACTCATTTGACTGGCAATTTTGCGTCTCTGAATCACAATATTAGTCTAAAAAGACAATACAACACTGCCAAAACCAAAAGAGTGTGTCAGGAATGGTCAAATTAAGTTTTGAAAGGTACTCTTTCATTGGACATTTATTGTGAAACAGAGTGCTAAATGAATGTACGTTAAGGCTTAAGTGGCCTAAAAGTCCAAAACAACTAATACATTTTAGTTTTATTTGTTAATATGCCTATTATTTCAAAGCCCATGACAAGATTTGAAAGTTAAATCAGCTTCTTTCCAAAACTTGCTTGTTGGGCAATTCAGACACCATTCCTGTTTAGGGCAAAGCACTGTATACAGCCATATAGGTCAGAAAAAAATGTTTAGAAAACATTGAAAGAACTAAATTCCTAAGTATCCTTTCAGCCCTAAAACACAGCCATGCCATCAAAAACTGTCTACATTGTACGGGAATAAAACCCTAACCCTAGCTTCGGGTTTTGCTAGTTAGGGTTAGGATTCAAATATTTCCTCAAATACCATTCATTCAATGTTCTACTCATTTGACTGGCAATTTTGCGTCTCTGAATCAAAATATTACTCTAAAAAGACAATACAACACTGCCAAAACCAAAAGAGCGTGTCAGGAATGGTCAAATTAAGTTTTGAAAGGTACTCTTTCATTGGACATTTTGTGTGAAACGGAGTGCTAAATGAATGTACGTTAAGGCTTAAGTGGCCTAAAAACCCGAAACAACTGATACATTTTGGCTTTATTTGTTAATATGCCTATTATTTCAAAGCCCATGACAAGATTTGAAAGTTAAATCAGCTTCTTTCCAAAACTTGCTTGTTGGGCAATTCAGACACCATTCCTTTTTAGGGCAAAGCACTGTATACAGCCATATAGGTCAGAGAAAAATGTTTAGAAAACATTGAAAGAACTAAATTCCTAAGTATACTTTCAGCCCTAAAACACAGCCATGCCATCAAAAACTGTCTACAGTGTACGGTAATAAAACCCTAACCCTAGCTTCGGGTTTTGCTAGTTAGGGTTAGGGTTCGAATATTTCCTCAAAGACCATTCACTCAAAGTTCTACTCATTTGACTGGAAATTTTGCGTCTCTGAATCACAATATTAGTCTAAAAAGACAATACAACACTGCCAAAACCAAAAGAGTGTGTCAGGAATGGTCAAATTAAGTTTTGAAAGGTACTCTTTCATTGGACATTTATTGTGAAACAGAGTGCTAAATGAATGTACGTTAAGGCTTAAGTGGCCTAAAAGTCCAAAACAACTAATACATTTTGGCTTTATTTGTTAATATGCCTATTATTTCAAAGCCCATGACAAGATTTGAAAGTTAAATCAGCTTCTTTCCAAAACTTTCTTGTTGGGCAATTCAGACACCATTCCTTTTTAGGGCAAAGCACTGTATACAGCCATATAGGTCAGAAAAAAATGTTTAGAAAACATTGAAAGAACTAAATTCCTAAGTATTCTTTCAGCCCTAAAACACAGCCATGCCATCAAAAACTGTCTACAGTGTACGGCAATAAAACCCTAACCCTAGCTTCGGGTTTTGCTAGTTAGGGTTAGGGTTCGAATATTTCCTCAAATACCATTCATTCAATGTTCTACTCATTTGACTGGCAATTTTGCATCTCTGAATCAAAATATTAGTCTAAAAAGACAATACAACACTGCCAAAACCAAAAGAGTGTGTCAGGAATGGTCAAATTAAGTTTTGAAAGGTACTCTTTCATTGGACATTTTGTGTGAAACGGAGTGCTAAATGAATGTACGTTAAGGCTTAAGAAGCCTAAAAAACCGAAACAACTGATACATATTGGCTTTATTTGTTAATATGCCTATTATTTCAAAGCCCATGACAAGATTTGAAAGTTAAATCAGCTTCTTTCCAAAACTTGCTTGTTGGGCAATTCAGACACCATTCCTTTTTAGGGCAAAGCACTGTATACAGCCATATAGGTCAGAAAAAAATGTTTAGAAAACATTGAAAGAACTAAATTCCTAAGTATCCTTTCAGCCCTAAAACACAGCCATGCCATCAAAAACTGTCTACATTGTAGGGGAATAAAACCCTAACCCTAGCTTCGGGTTTTGCTAGTTAGGGTTAGGATTCAAATATTTCCTCAAAGACCATTCATTCAATATTCTACTCATTTGACTGTAACTTTTGCGTCTCTGAATCAAAATATTAGTCTAAAAAGACAATACAACACTGCCAAAACCAAAAGAGTGTGTCAGGAATGGTCAAATTAAGTTTTGAAAGGTACTCTTTCATTGGACATTTAGTGTGAAACAGAGTGCTAAATGAATGTACGTTAAGGCTTAAGTGGCCTAAAAGTCCGAAACAACTGATACATATTGGCTTTATTTGTTAATATGCCTATTATTTCAAAGCCCATGACAAGATTTGAAAGTTAAATCAGCTTCTTTCCAAAACTTGCTTGTCGGGCAATTCAGACACCATTCCTTTTTGGGGCAAAGCACTGTATACAGCCATATAGGTCAGAAAAAAATGTTTAGAAAACATTGAAAGAACTAAATTCCTAAGTATCCTTTCAGCCCTAAAACACAGCTCTGCCATCAAAAACTGTCTACATTGTACGGCAATAAACCCTAACCCTAGCTTCGGGTTTTGCTAGTTAGGGTTAGGGTTCGAATATTTCCTCAAAGACCATTCATTCAATGTTCTACTCATTTGACTGGAAATTTTGCGTCTCTGAATCAAAATATTACTCTAAAAAGACAATACAACACTGCGCAAACCAAAAGAGCGTGTCAGGAATGGTCAAATTAAGTTTTGAAAGATACTCTTTCATTGGACATTTTGTGTGAAACGGAGTGCTAAATGAATGTACGTTAAGGCTTAAGTGGCCTAAAAACCCGAAACAACTGATACATTTTGGCTTTATTTGTTAATATGCCTATTATTTCAAAGCCCATGACAAGATTTGAAAGTTAAATCAGCTTCTTTCCAAAACTTGCTTGTCGGGTAATTCAGACACCATTCCTTTTTGGGGCAAAGCACTGTATACAGCCATATAGGTCAGAAAAAAATGTTTAGAAAACATTGAAAGAACTAAATTCCTAAGTATCCTTTCAGCCCTAAAACACAGCCATGCCATCAAAAACTGTCTACAGTGTACGGCAATAAAACCCTAACCCTAGCTTCGGGTTTTGCTAGTTAGGGTTAGGGTTCGAATATTTCCTCAAAGACCATTCATTCAATGTTCTACTCATTTGACTGGCAATTTTGCGTCTCTGAATCAAAATATTACTCTAAAAAGACAATACAACACTGCCAAAACCAAAAGAGCGTGTCAGGAATGGTCAAATTAAGTTTTGAAAGGTACTCTTTCATTGGACATTTTGTGTGAAACGGAGTGCTAAATGAATGTACGTTAAGGCTTAAGTGGCCTAAAAACCCGAAACAACTGATACATTTTGGCTTTATTTGTTAATATGCCTATTATTTCAAAGCCCATGACAAGATTTGAAAGTTAAATCAGCTTCTTTCCAAAACTTGCTTGTTGGGCAATTCAGACACCATTCCTTTTTAGGGCAAAGCACTGTATACAGCCATATAGGTCAGAGAAAAATGTTTAGAAAACATTGAAAGAACTAAATTCCTAAGTATATTTTCAGCCCTAAAACACAGCCATGCCATCAAAAACTGTCTACAGTGTACGGTAATAAAACCCTAACCCTAGCTTCAGGTTTTGCTAGTTAGGGTTAGGGTTCGAATATTTCCTCAAAGACCATTCACTCAATGTTCTACTCATTTGACTGGAAATTTTGCGTCTCTGAATCAAAATATTAGTCTAAAAAGACAATACAACACTGCCAAAACCAAAAGAGCGTGTCAGGAATGGTCAAATTAAGTTTTGAAAGGTACTCTTTCATTGGACATTTTGTGTGAAACGGAGTGCTAAATAAATGTACGTTAAGGCTTAAGTGGCCTAAAAACCCGAAACAACTGATACATTTTGGCTTTATTTGTTAATATGCCTATTATTTCAAAGCCCATGACAAGATTTGAAAGTTAAATCAGCTTCTTTCCAAAACTTGCTTGTTGGGCAATTCAGACACCATTCCTGTTTAGGGCAAAGCACTGTATACAGCCATATAGGTCAGAAAAAAATGTTTAGAAAACATTGAAAGAACTAAATTCCTAAGTATCCTTTCAGCCCTAAAACACAGCCATGCCATCAAAAACTGTCTACATTGTACGGGAATAAAACCCTAACCCTAGCTTCGGGTTTTGCTAGTTAGGGTTAGGATTCAAATATTTCCTCAAATACCATTCATTCAATGTTCTACTCATTTGACTGGCAATTTTGCGTCTCTGAATCAAAATATTACTCTAAAAAGACAATACAACACTGCCAAAACCAAAAGAGCGTGTCAGGAATGGTCAAATTAAGTTTTGAAAGGTACTCTTTCATTGGACATTTTGTGTGAAACGGAGTGCTAAATGAATGTACGTTAAGGCTTAAGTGGCCTAAAAACCCGAAACAACTGATACATTTTGGCTTTATTTGTTAATATGCCTATTATTTCAAAGCCCATGACAAGATTTGAAAGTTAAATCAGCTTCTTTCCAAAACTTGCTTGTTGGGCAATTCAGACACCATTCCTTTTTAGGGCAAAGCACTGTATACAGCCATATAGGTCAGAGAAAAATGTTTAGAAAACATTGAAAGAACTAAATTCCTAAGTATACTTTCAGCCCTAAAACACAGCCATGCCATCAAAAACTGTCTACAGTGTACGGTAATAAAACCCTAACCCTAGCTTCGGGTTTTGCTAGTTAGGGTTAGGGTTCGAATATTTCCTCAAAGACCATTCACTCAAAGTTCTACTCATTTGACTGGAAATTTTGCGTCTCTGAATCAAAATATTAGTCTAAAAAGACAATACAACACTGCCAAAACCAAAAGAGTGTGTCAGGAATGGTAAAATTAAGTTTTGAAAGGTACTCTTTCATTGGACATTTATTGTGAAACAGAGTGCTAAATGAATGTACGTTAAGGCTTAAGAAGCCTAAAAAACCGAAACAACTGATACATATTGGCTTTATTTGTTAATATGCCTATTATTTCAAAGCCCATGACAAGATTTGAAAGTTAAATCAGCTTCTTTCCAAAACTTGCTTGTTGGGCAATTCAGACACCATTCCTTTTTAGGGCAAAGCACTGTATACAGCCATATAGGTCAGAAAAAAATGTTTAGAAAACATTGAAAGAACTAAATTCCTAAGTATCCTTTCAGCCCTAAAACACAGCCATGCCATCAAAAACTGTCTACATTGTAGGGGAATAAAACCCTAACCCTAGCTTCGGGTTTTGCTAGTTAGGGTTAGGATTCAAATATTTCCTCAAAGACCATTCATTCAATATTCTACTCATTTGACTGTAACTTTTGCGTCTCTGAATCAAAATATTAGTCTAAAAAGACAATACAACACTGCCAAAACCAAAAGAGTGTGTCAGGAATGGTCAAATTAAGTTTTGAAAGGTACTCTTTCATTGGACATTTATTGTGAAACAGAGTGCTAAATGAATGTACGTTAAGGCTTAAGTGGCCTAAAAGTCCGAAACAACTGATACATATTGGCTTTATTTGTTAATATGCCTATTATTTCAAAGCCCATGACAAGATTTGAAAGTTAAATCAGCTTCTTTCCAAAACTTGCTTGTCGGGCAATTCAGACACCATTCCTTTTTGGGGCAAAGCACTGTATACAGCCATATAGGTCAGAAAAAAATGTTTAGAAAACATTGAAAGAACTAAATTCCTAAGTATCCTTTCAGCCCTAAAACACAGCTCTGCCATCAAAAACTGTCTACATTGTACGGCAATAAACCCTAACCCTAGCTTCGGGTTTTGCTAGTTAGGGTTAGGGTTCGAATATTTCCTCAAAGACCATTCATTCAATGTTCTACTCATTTGACTGGCAATTTTGCGTCTCTGAATCAAAATATTACTCTAAAAAGACAATACAACACTGCCCAAACCAAAAGAGCGTGTCAGGAATGGTCAAATTAAGTTTTGAAAGATACTCTTTCATTGGACATTTTGTGTGAAACGGAGTGCTAAATGAATGTACGTTAAGGCTTAAGTGGCCTAAAAACCCGAAACAACTGATACATTTTGGCTTTATTTGTTAATATGCCTATTATTTCAAAGCCCATGACAAGATTTGAAAGTTAAATCAGCTTCTTTCCAAAACTTGCTTGTCGGGCAATTCAGACACCATTCCTTTTTGGGGCAAAGCACTGTATACAGCCATATAGGTCAGAAAAAAATGTTTAGAAAACATTGAAAGAACTAAATTCCTAAGTATCCTTTCAGCCCTAAAACACAGCCATGCCATCAAAAACTGTCTACAGTGTACGGCAATAAAACCCTAACCCTAGCTTCGGGTTTTGCTAGTTAGGGTTAGGGTTCGAATATTTCCTCAAAGACCATTC
Organism: Atractosteus spatula; assembly: GCF_055471065.1. NCBI lineage: Eukaryota > Metazoa > Chordata > Actinopteri > Semionotiformes > Lepisosteidae > Atractosteus > Atractosteus spatula. The sequence goes on along the minus strand of NC_142708.1, from coordinate 52,186,490 downwards.
ATTCAATGTTCTACTCATTTGACTGGCAATTTTGCGTCTCTGAATCAAAATATTACTCTTAAAAGACAATACAACACTGCCAAAACCAAAAGAGCGTGTCAGGAATGGTCAAATTAAGTTTTGAAAGGTACTCTTTCATTGGACATTTTGTGTGAAACGGAGTGCTAAATGAATGTACGTTAAGGCTTAAGTGGCCTAAAAACCCGAAACAACTGATACATTTTGGCTTTATTTGTTAATATGCCTATTATTTCAAAGCCCATGACAAGATTTGAAAGTTAAATCAGCTTCTTTCCAAAACTTGCTTGTTGGGCAATTCAGACACCATTCCTTTTTAGGGCAAAGCACTGTATACAGCCATATAGGTCAGAGAAAAATGTTTAGAAAACATTGAAAGAACTAAATTCCTAAGTATATTTTCAGCCCTAAAACACAGCCATGCCATCAAAAACTGTCTACAGTGTACGGTAATAAAACCCTAACCCTAGCTTCAGGTTTTGCTAGTTAGGGTTAGGGTTCGAATATTTCCTCAAAGACCATTCACTCAATGTTCTACTCATTTGACTGGAAATTTTGCGTCTCTGAATCAAAATATTAGTCTAAAAAGACAATACAACACTGCCAAAACCAAAAGAGCGTGTCAGGAATGGTCAAATTAAGTTTTGAAAGGTACTCTTTCATTGGACATTTTGTGTGAAACGGAGTGCTAAATAAATGTACGTTAAGGCTTAAGTGGCCTAAAAACCCGAAACAACTGATACATTTTGGCTTTATTTGTTAATATGCCTATTATTTCAAAGCCCATGACAAGATTTGAAAGTTAAATCAGCTTCTTTCCAAAACTTGCTTGTCGGGTAATTCAGACACCATTCCTTTTTGGGGCAAAGCACTGTATACAGCCATATAGGTCAGAAAAAAATGTTTAGAAAACATTGAAAGAACTAAATTCCTAAGTATCCTTTCAGCCCTAAAACACAGCCATGCCATCAAAAACTGTCTACATTGTACGGGAATAAAACCCTAACCCTAGCTTCGGGTTTTGCTAGTTAGGGTTAGGGTTCAAATATTTCCTCATAGAGTATTTATTCAATGTTCTACTCATTTGAGTGGAAATTTTGCGTCTCTGAATCAAAATATTAGTCTAAAAAGACAATACAACACTGCCAAAACCAAAAGAGTGTGTCAGGAATGGTCAAATTTACTTTTGAAAGGTACTCTTTCATTGGACATTTTGTGTGAAACGGAGTGCTAAATGAATGTACGTTAAGGCTTAAGTGGCCTAAAAAACCGAAACAACTGATACATTTTGGCTTTATTTGTTAATATGCCTATTATTTCAAAGCCCATGACAAGATTTGAAAGTTAAATCAGCTTCTTTCCAAAACTTTCTTGTTGGGCAATTCAGACACCATTCCTTTTTAGGGCAAAGCACTGTATACAGCCATATAGGTCAGAAAAAAATGTTTAGAAAACATTGAAAGAACTAAATTCCTAAGTATCCTTTCAGCCCTAAAACACAGCCATGCCATCAAAAACTGTCTACAGTGTGCGGCAATAAAACCCTAACCCTAGCTTCGGGTTTTGCTAGTTAGGGTTAGGGTTCGAATATTTCCTCAAAGACCATTCAATCAATGTTCTACTCATTTGACTGGCAATTTTGCGTCTCTGAATCACAATATTAGTCTAAAAAGACAATACAACACTGCCAAAACCAAAAGAGTGTGTCAGGAATGGTCAAATTAAGTTTTGAAAGGTACTCTTTCATTGGACATTTATTGTGAAACAGAGTGCTAAATGAATGTACGTTAAGGCTTAAGTGGCCTAAAAGTCCAAAACAACTAATACATTTTGGCTTTATTTGTTAATATGCCTATTATTTCAAAGCCCATGACAAGATTTGAAAGTTAAATCAGCTTCTTTCCAAAACTTTCTTGTTGGGCAATTCAGACACCATTCCTTTTTAGGGCAAAGCACTGTATACAGCCATATAGGTCAGAAAAAAATGTTTAGAAAACATTGAAAGAACTAAATTCCTAAGTGTCCTTTCAGCCCTAAAACACAGCCATGCCATCAAGAACTGTCTACCTTGTACGGCAATAAAACCCTAACCCTACCTTCGGGTTTTGCTAGTTAGGGTTAGGGTTCGAATATTTCCTCAAAGACCATTCATTCAATGTTCTACTCATTTGACTGGAAATTTTGCGTCTCTGAACAAAATATTAGTCTAAAAAGACAATACAACACTGCCAAAACCAAAAGAGTGTGTCAGGAATGGTCAAATTTACTTTTGAAAGGTACTATTTCATTGGACATTTTGTGTGAAACGGAGTGCTAAATGAATGTACGTTAAGGCTTAAGTGGCCTAAAAAACCGAAAAACTAATACATTTTGGCTTTATTTGTTAATATGCCTATTATTTCAAAGCCCATGACAAGATTTGAAAGTTAAATCAGCTTCTTTCCAAAACTTGCTTGTTGGGTAATTCAGACACCATTCCTTTTTAGGGCAAAGCACTGTATACAGCCATATAGGTCAGAAAAAAATGTTTAGAAAACATTGAAAGAACTAAATTCCTAAGTATCCTTTCAGCCCTAAAACACAGCCATGCCATCAAAAACTGTCTACAGTGTACGGCAATAAAATCCTAACCCTAGCTTCGGGTTCTGCTAGTTAGGGTTAGGGTTCGAATATTTCCTCAAAGACCATTCATTCAATGTTCTACTCATTTGACTGGCAATTTTGCGTCTCTGAATCAAAATATTAGTCTAAAAAGACAATACAACACTGCCAAAACCAAAAGAGTGTGTCAGGAATGGTCAAATTAAGTTTTGAAAGGTACTCTTTCATTGGACATTTAGTGTGAAACAGAGTGCTAAATGAATGTACGTTAAGGCTTAAGTGGCCTAAAAGTCCGAAACAACTGATACATATTGGCTTTATTTGTTAATATGCCTATTATTTCAAAGCCCATGACAAGATTTGAAAGTTAAATCAGCTTCTTTCCAAAACTTGCTTGTCGGGCAATTCAGACACCATTCCTTTTTAGGGCAAAGCACTGTATACAGCCATATAGGTCAGAAAAAAATGTTTAGAAAACATTGAAAGAACTAAATTCCTAAGTATCCTTTCAGCCCTAAAACACAGCTCTGCCATAAAAAACTGTCTACATTGTACGGGAATAAAACCCTAACCCTAGCTTCGGGTTTTGCTAGTTAGGGTTAGGGTTCAAATATTTCCTCATAGAGTATTTATTCAATGTTCTACTCATTTGAGTAGAAATTTTGCGTCTCTGAATCAAAATATTAGTCTAAAAAGACAATACAACACTGCCAAAACCAAAAGAGAGTGTCAGGAATGGTCAAATTAACTTTTGAAAGGTACTCTTTCATTGGACATTTTGTGTGAAACGGAGTGCTAAATGAATGTACGTTAAGGCTTAAGTGGCCTAAAAACCCGAAACAACTGATAAATTTTGGCTTTATTTGTTAATATGCCTATTATTTCAAAGCCCATGACAAGATTTGAAAGTTAAATCAGCTTCTTTCCAAAACTTGCTTGTCGGGTAATTCAGACACCATTCCTTTTTGGGGCAAAGCACTGTATACAGCCATATAGGTCAGAAAAAAATGTTTAGAAAACATTGAAAGAACTAAATTCCTAAGTATCCTTTCAGCCCTAAAACACAGCCATGCCATCAAAAACTGTCTGCATTGAACGGGAATAAAACCCTAACCGTAGCTTCGGGTTTTGCTAGTTAGGGTTAGGGTTCAAATATTTCCTCAAAGACCATTCATTCAATATTCTTTCTCATTTGACTGGAAATTTTGCGTCTCTGAATCAAAATATTAGTCTAAAAAGACAATACAACACTGCCAAAACCAAAAGAGAGTGTCAGGAATGGTCAAATTAACTTTTGAAAGGTACTCTTTCATTGGATATTTAGTGTGAAACAGAGTGCTAAATGAATGTACGTTAAGGCTTAAGTGGCCTAAAAGTCCAAAACAACTAATACATTTTGGCTTTATTTGTTAATATGCCTATTATTTCAAAGCCCATGACAAGATTTGAAAGTTAAATCAGCTTCTTTCCAAAACTTTCTTGTTGGGCAATTCAGACACCATTCCTTTTTAGGGCAAAGCACTGTATACAGCCATATAGGTCAGAAAAAAATGTTTAGAAAACATTGAAAGAACTAAATTCCTAAGTATCCTTTCAGCCCTAAAACACAGCCATGCAATCTAAAACTGTCTACATTGTACGGGAATAAAACCCTAACCTTAGCTTCGGGTTTTGCTAGTTAGGGTTATTATTCAAATATTTCCTCAAAGACCATTCATTCAATATTCAACTCATTTGACTGAAACTTTTGCGTCTCTGAATCAAAATATTAGTATAAAAAGACAATACAACACTGCCAAAACCAAAAGAGAGTGTCAGGAATGGTCAAATTAACTTTTGAAAGGTACTCTTTCATTGGACATTTTGTGTGAAACGGAGTGCTAAATGAACGTACGTTAAGGCTTAAGTGGCCTAAAAGTCCAAAACAACTAATACATTTTGGCTTTATTTGTTAATATGCCTATTATTTCAAAGCCCATGACAAGATTTGAAAGTTAAATCAGCTTCTTTCCAAAACTTTCTTGTTGGGCAATTCAGACACCATTCCTTTTTAGGGCAAAGCACTGTATACAGTAATATAGGTCAGAAAAAAATGTTTAGAAAACATTGAAAGAACTAAATTCCTAAGTATCCTTTCAGCCCTAAAACACAGCCATGCCATCAAAAACTGTCTACAGTGTACGGCAATAAAACCCTAACCCTAGCTTCAGGTTTTGCTAGTTAGGGTTAGGGTTCGAATATTTCCTCAAAGACCATTCATTCAATGTTCTACTCATTTGACTGGCAATTTTGCGTCTCTGAATCAAAATATTAGTCTAAAAAGACAATACAACACTGCCAAAACCAAAAGAGTGTGTCAGGAATGGTCAAATTAAGTTTTGAAAGGTACTCTTTCATTGGACATTTTGTGTGAAACGGAGTGCTAAATAAATGTACGTTAAGGCTTAAGTGGCCTAAAAACCCGAAACAACTGATACATTTTGGCTTTATTTGTTAATATGCCTATTATTTCAAAGCCCATGACAAGATTTGAAAGTTAAATCAGCTTCTTTCCAAAACTTGCTTGTCGGGTAATTCAGACACCATTCCTTTTTGGGGCAAAGCACTGTATACAGCCATATAGGTCAGAAAAAAATGTTTAGAAAACATTGAAAGAACTAAATTCCTAAGTATCCTTTCAGCCCTAAAACACAGCCATGCCATCAAAAACTGTCTACATTGTACGGGAATAAAACCCTAACCCTAGCTTCGGGTTTTGCTAGTTAGGGTTAGGGTTCAAATATTTCCTCATAGAGTATTTATTCAATGTTCTACTCATTTGAGTGGAAATTTTGCGTCTCTGAATCAAAATATTAGTCTAAAAAGACAATACAACACTGCCAAAACCAAAAGAGTGTGTCAGGAATGGTCAAATTTACTTTTGAAAGGTACTCTTTCATTGGACATTTTGTGTGAAACGGAGTGCTAAATGAATGTACGTTAAGGCTTAAGTGGCCTAAAAAACCGAAACAACTGATACATTTTGGCTTTATTTGTTAATATGCCTATTATTTCAAAGCCCATGACAAGATTTGAAAGTTAAATCAGCTTCTTTCCAAAACTTTCTTGTTGGGCAATTCAGACACCATTCCTTTTTAGGGCAAAGCACTGTATACAGCCATATAGGTCAGAAAAAAATGTTTAGAAAACATTGAAAGAACTAAATTCCTAAGTATCCTTTCAGCCCTAAAACACAGCCATGCCATCAAAAACTGTCTACAGTGTGCGGCAATAAAACCCTAACCCTAGCTTCGGGTTTTGCTAGTTAGGGTTAGGGTTCGAATATTTCCTCAAAGACCATTCAATCAATGTTCTACTCATTTGACTGGCAATTTTGCGTCTCTGAATCACAATATTAGTCTAAAAAGACAATACAACACTGCCAAAACCAAAAGAGTGTGTCAGGAATGGTCAAATTAAGTTTTGAAAGGTACTCTTTCATTGGACATTTATTGTGAAACAGAGTGCTAAATGAATGTACGTTAAGGCTTAAGTGGCCTAAAAGTCCAAAACAACTAATACATTTTGGCTTTATTTGTTAATATGCCTATTATTTCAAAGCCCATGACAAGATTTGAAAGTTAAATCAGCTTCTTTCCAAAACTTTCTTGTTGGGCAATTCAGACACCATTCCTTTTTAGGGCAAAGCACTGTATACAGCCATATAGGTCAGAAAAAAATGTTTAGAAAACATTGAAAGAACTAAATTCCTAAGTGTCCTTTCAGCCCTAAAACACAGCCATGCCATCAAGAACTGTCTACCTTGTACGGCAATAAAACCCTAACCCTACCTTCGGGTTTTGCTAGTTAGGGTTAGGGTTCGAATATTTCCTCAAAGACCATTCATTCAATGTTCTACTCATTTGACTGGAAATTTTGCGTCTCTGAACAAAATATTAGTCTAAAAAGACAATACAACACTGCCAAAACCAAAAGAGTGTGTCAGGAATGGTCAAATTTACTTTTGAAAGGTACTATTTCATTGGACATTTTGTGTGAAACGGAGTGCTAAATGAATGTACGTTAAGGCTTAAGTGGCCTAAAAAACCGAAAAACTAATACATTTTGGCTTTATTTGTTAATATGCCTATTATTTCAAAGCCCATGACAAGATTTGAAAGTTAAATCAGCTTCTTTCCAAAACTTGCTTGTTGGGTAATTCAGACACCATTCCTTTTTAGGGCAAAGCACTGTATACAGCCATATAGGTCAGAAAAAAATGTTTAGAAAACATTGAAAGAACTAAATTCCTAAGTATCCTTTCAGCCCTAAAACACAGCCATGCCATCAAAAACTGTCTACAGTGTACGGCAATAAAATCCTAACCCTAGCTTCGGGTTCTGCTAGTTAGGGTTAGGGTTCGAATATTTCCTCAAAGACCATTCATTCAATGTTCTACTCATTTGACTGGCAATTTTGCGTCTCTGAATCAAAATATTAGTCTAAAAAGACAATACAACACTGCCAAAACCAAAAGAGTGTGTCAGGAATGGTCAAATTAAGTTTTGAAAGGTACTCTTTCATTGGACATTTAGTGTGAAACAGAGTGCTAAATGAATGTACGTTAAGGCTTAAGTGGCCTAAAAGTCCGAAACAACTGATACATATTGGCTTTATTTGTTAATATGCCTATTATTTCAAAGCCCATGACAAGATTTGAAAGTTAAATCAGCTTCTTTCCAAAACTTGCTTGTCGGGCAATTCAGACACCATTCCTTTTTAGGGCAAAGCACTGTATACAGCCATATAGGTCAGAAAAAAATGTTTAGAAAACATTGAAAGAACTAAATTCCTAAGTATCCTTTCAGCCCTAAAACACAGCTCTGCCATAAAAAACTGTCTACATTGTACGGGAATAAAACCCTAACCCTAGCTTCGGGTTTTGCTAGTTAGGGTTAGGGTTCAAATATTTCCTCATAGAGTATTTATTCAATGTTCTACTCATTTGAGTAGAAATTTTGCGTCTCTGAATCAAAATATTAGTCTAAAAAGACAATACAACACTGCCAAAACCAAAAGAGAGTGTCAGGAATGGTCAAATTAACTTTTGAAAGGTACTCTTTCATTGGACATTTTGTGTGAAACGGAGTGCTAAATGAATGTACGTTAAGGCTTAAGTGGCCTAAAAACCCGAAACAACTGATAAATTTTGGCTTTATTTGTTAATATGCCTATTATTTCAAAGCCCATGACAAGATTTGAAAGTTAAATCAGCTTCTTTCCAAAACTTGCTTGTCGGGTAATTCAGACACCATTCCTTTTTGGGGCAAAGCACTGTATACAGCCATATAGGTCAGAAAAAAATGTTTAGAAAACATTGAAAGAACTAAATTCCTAAGTATCCTTTCAGCCCTAAAACACAGCCATGCCATCAAAAACTGTCTGCATTGAACGGGAATAAAACCCTAACCGTAGCTTCGGGTTTTGCTAGTTAGGGTTAGGGTTCAAATATTTCCTCAAAGACCATTCATTCAATATTCTTTCTCATTTGACTGGAAATTTTGCGTCTCTGAATCAAAATATTAGTCTAAAAAGACAATACAACACTGCCAAAACCAAAAGAGAGTGTCAGGAATGGTCAAATTAACTTTTGAAAGGTACTCTTTCATTGGACATTTTGTGTGAAACGGAGTGCTAAATGAATGTACGTTAAGGCTTAAGTGGCCTAAAAGTCCAAAACAACTAATACATTTTGGCTTTATTTGTTAATATGCCTATTATTTCAAAGCCCATGACAAGATTTGAAAGTTAAATCAGCTTCTTTCCAAAACTTTCTTGTTGGGCAATTCAGACACCATTCCTTTTTAGGGCAAAGCACTGTATACAGCCATATAGGTCAGAAAAAAATGTTTAGAAAACATTGAAAGAACTAAATTCCTAAGTATCCTTTCAGCCCTAAAACACAGCCATGCAATCTAAAACTGTCTACATTGTACGGGAATAAAACCCTAACCTTAGCTTCGGGTTTTGCTAGTTAGGGTTATTATTCAAATATTTCCTCAAAGACCATTCATTCAATATTCAACTCATTTGACTGAAACTTTTGCGTCTCTGAATCAAAATATTAGTATAAAAAGACAATACAACACTGCCAAAACCAAAAGAGAGTGTCAGGAATGGTCAAATTAACTTTTGAAAGGTACTCTTTCATTGGACATTTTGTGTGAAACGGAGTGCTAAATGAACGTACGTTAAGGCTTAAGTGGCCTAAAAGTCCAAAACAACTAATACATTTTGGCTTTATTTGTTAATATGCCTATTATTTCAAAGCCCATGACAAGATTTGAAAGTTAAATCAGCTTCTTTCCAAAACTTTCTTGTTGGGCAATTCAGACACCATTCCTTTTTAGGGCAAAGCACTGTATACAGTAATATAGGTCAGAAAAAAATGTTTAGAAAACATTGAAAGAACTAAATTCCTAAGTATCCTTTCAGCCCTAAAACACAGCCATGCCATCAAAAACTGTCTACAGTGTACGGCAATAAAACCCTAACCCTAGCTTCAGGTTTTGCTAGTTAGGGTTAGGGTTCGAATATTTCCTCAAAGACCATTCATTCAATGTTCTACTCATTTGACTGGCAATTTTGCGTCTCTGAATCAAAATATTAGTCTAAAAAGACAATACAACACTGCCAAAACCAAAAGAGTGTGTCAGGAATGGTCAAATTAAGTTTTGAAAGGTACTATTTCATTGGACATTTTGTGTGAAACGGAGTGCTAAATGAATGTACGTTAAGGCTTAAGAAGCCTAAAAAACCGAAACAACTGATACATTTTGGCTTTATTTGTTCATATGCCTATTATTTCAAAGCCCATGACAAGAGTTTGAAAGTTAAATCAGCTTCTTTCCAAAACTTGCTTATCGGGTAATTCAGACACCATTCCTTTTTGGGGCAAAGCACTGTATACAGCCATATAGGTCAGAAAAAAATGTTTAGAAAACATTGAAAGAACTAAATTCCTAAGTATCCTTTGAGCCCTAAAACACAGCTATGCCATCAAAAACTGTCTACATTGTACGGCAATAAAACCCTAACCCTAGCTTCGGGTTTTGCTAGTTAGGGTTAGAATTCAAATATTTCCTCATAGAGTATTTATTCAATGTTCTACTCATTTGACTGGAAATTTTGCGTCTCTGAATCAAAATATTAGTCTAAAAAGACAATACAACACTGCCAAAACCAAAAGAGTGTGTCAGGAATGGTCAAATTAACTTTTGAAAGGTACTCTTTCATTGGACATTTTGTGTGAAACGGAGTGCTAAATGAATGTACATTAAGGGTTAAGTGGCCTAAAAAACCGAAACAACTGATACATTTTGGCTTTATTTGTTAATATGCCTATTATTTCAAAGACCATGACAAGATTTGAAAGTTAAATCAGCTGCTTTCCAAAACTTTCTTGTTGGGCAATTCAGACACCATTCCTTTTTAGGGCAAAGTACTGTATACAGCCATATAGGTCAGAAAAAAATGTTTAGAAAACATTGAAAGAACTAAATTCCTAAGTATCCTTTCAGCCCTAAAACACAGCCATGCCATCAAAAACTGTCTGCATTGACGGGAATAAAACCCTAACCCTAGCTTCGGGTTTTGCTAGTTGGGTTAGGGTTCAAATATTTCCTCAAAGACCATTCATTCAATGTTCTACTCATTTGACTGAAACTTTTGCGTCTCTGAATCAAAATAATAGTCTAAAAAGACAATACAACACTGCCAAAACCAAAAGAGAGTGTCAGGAATGGTCAAATTAACTTTTGAAAGGTACTCTTTCATTGGACATTTTGTGTGAAACGGAGTGCTAAATGAATGTACATTAAGGGTTAAGTGGCCTAAAAAACCGAAACAACTGATACATTTGGCTTTATTTGTTAATATGCCTATTATTTCAAAGCCCATGACAAGATTTGAAAGTTAAATCAGCTTCTTTCCAAAACTTTCTTGTTGGGCAATTCAGACACCATTCCTTTTTAGGGCAAAGTACTGTATACAGCCATATAGGTCAGAAAAAAATGTTTAGAAAACATTGAAAGAACTAAATTCCTAAGTATCCTTTCAGCCCTGAAACACAGCCATGCCATCAAAAACTGTCTGCATTGACGGGAATAAAACCCTAACCCTAGCTTCGGGTTTTGCTAGTTGGGTTAGGGTTCAAATATTTCCTCAAAGACCATTCATTCAATGTTCAACTCATTTGACTGAAACTTTTGCGTCTCTGAATCAAAATATTAGTCTAAAAAGACAATACAACACTGCCAAAACCAAAAGAGAGTGTCAGGAATGGTTAAATTAACTTTTGAAAGGTACTCTTTCATTGGACATTTTGTGTGAAACGGAGTGCTAAATGAACGTACATTAAGGCTTAAGTGGCCTAAAAGTCCAAAACAACTAATACATTTTGGCTTTATTTGTTAATATGCCTATTATTTCAAAGCCCATGACAAGATTTGAAAGTTAAATCAGCTTCTTTCCAAAACTTGCTTGTTGGGCAATTCAGACACCATTCCTTTTTAGGGCAAAGCACTGTATACAGCCATATAGGTCAGAAAAAAATGTTTAGAAAACATTGAAAGAACTAAATTCCTAAGTATCCTTTCAGCCCTAAAACACAGCCATGCCATCAAAAACTGTCTACAGTGTACGGCAATAAAACCCTAACCCTAGCTTCAGGTTTTGCTAGTTAGGGTTAGGGTTCGAATATTTCCTCAAAGACCATTCATTCAATGTTCTACTCATTTGACTGGAAATTTTGCGTCTCTGAATCAAAATATTAGTCTAAAAAGACAATACAACACTGCCAAAACCAAAAGAGTGTGTCAGGAATGGTCAAATTAAGTTTTGAAAGGTACTCTTTCATTGGACATTTTGTGTGAAACGGAGTGCTAAATGAATGTACGTTAAGGCTTAAGAAGCCTAAAAAAACGAAACAACTGATACATTTTGGCTTTATTTGTTCATATGCCTATTATTTCAAAGCCCATGACAAGAGTTTGAAAGTTAAATCAGCTTCTTTCCAAAACTTGCTTATCGGGTAATTCAGACACCATTCCTTTTTGGGGCAAAGCACTGTATACAGCCATATAGGTCAGAAAAAAATGTTTAGAAAACATTGAAAGAACTAAATTCCTAAGTATCCTTTGAGCCCTAAAACACAGCTATGCCATCAAAAACTGTCTACATTGTACGGCAATAAAACCCTAACCCTAGCTTCGGGTTTTGCTAGTTAGGGTTAGAATTCAAATATTTCCTCATAGAGTATTTATTCAATGTTCTACTCATTTGACTGGAAATTTTGCGTCTCTGAATCAAAATATTTGTCTAAAAAGACAATACAACACTGCCAAAACCAAAAGAGAGTGTCAGGAATGGTCAAATTAACTTTTGAAAGGTACTCTTTCATTGGACATTTTGTGTGAAACGGAGTGCTAAATGAACGTACGTTAAGGCTTAAGTGGCCTAAAAGTCCAAAACAACTAATACATTTTGGCTTCATTTGTTAATATGCCTATTATTTCAAAGCCCATGACAAGATTTGAAAGTTAAATCAGCTTCTTTCCAAAACTTGCTTGTTGGGCAATTCAGACACCATTCCTTTTTAGGGCAAAGCACTGTATACAGTAATATAGGTCAGAAAAAAATGTTTAGAAAACATTGAAAGAACTAAATTCCTAAGTATCCTTTCAGCCCTAAAACACAGCCATGCCATCAAAAACTGTCTACAGTGTACGGAAATAAAACCCTAACCCTAGCTTCAGGTTTTGCTAGTTAGGGTTAGGGTTCGAATATTTCCTCAAAGACCATTCATTCAATGTTCTACTCATTTGACTGGCAATTTTGCGTCTCTGAATCAAAATATTAGTCTAAAAAGACAATACAACACTGCCAAAACCAAAAGAGTGTGTCAGGAATGGTCAAATTAAGTTTTGAAAGGTACTCTTTCATCAGACATTTTTGTGTGAAACGGAGTGCTAAATGAATGTACGTTAAGGCTTAAGAAGCCTAAAAAACCGAAACAACTGATACATTTTGGCTTTATTTGTTCATATGCCTATTATTTCAAAGCCCATGATAAGAGTTTGAAAGTTAAATCAGCTTCTTTCCAAAACTTGCTTATCGGGTAATTCAGACACCATTCCTTTTTGGGGCAAAGCACTGTATACAGCCATATAGGTCAGAAAAAAATGTTTAGAAAACATTGAAAGAACTAAATTCCTAAGTATCCTTTGAGCCCTAAAACACAGCTATGCCATCAAAAACTGTCTACATTGTACGGGAATAAAACCCTAACCCTAGCTTCGGGTTTTGCTAGTTAGGGTTAGAATTCAAATATTTCCTCATAGAGTATTTATTCAATGTTCTACTCATTTGACTGGAAATTTTGCGTCTCTGAATCAAAATATTTGTCTAAAAAGACAATACAACACTGCCAAAACCAAAAGAGAGTGTCAGGAATGGTCAAATTAACTTTTGAAAGGTACTCTTTCATTGGACATTTTGTGTGAAACGGAGTGCTAAATGAATGTACGTTAAGGCTTAAGTGGCCTAAAAGTCCGAAACAACTGATACATATTGGCTTTATTTGTTAATATGCCTATTATTTCAAAGCCCATGACAAGATTTGAAAGTTAAATCAGCTTCTTTCCTAAACTTGCTTGTTGGGCAATTCAGACACCATTCCTTTTTAGGGCAAAGCACTGTATACAGCCATATAGGTCAGAAAAAAATGTTTAGAAAACATTGAAAGAACTAAATTCCTAAGTATCCTTTCAGCCCTAAAACACAGCCATGCAATCAAAAACTGTCTACATTGTACGGGAATAAAACCCTAACCTTAGCTTCGGGTTTTGCTAGTTAGGGTTATTATTCAAATATTTCCTCAAAGACCATTCATTCAATATTCAACTCATTTGACTGAAACTTTTGCGTCTCTGAATCAAAATATTAGTCTAAAAAGACAATACAACACTGCCAAAACCAAAAGAGAGTGTCAGGAATGGTCAAATTAACTTTTGAAAGGTACTCTTTCATTGGACATTTTGTGTGAAACGGAGTGCTAAATGAACGTACGTTAAGGCTTAAGTGGCCTAAAAGTCCAAAACAACTAATACATTTTGGCTTTATTTGTTAATATGCCTATTATTTCAAAGCCCATGACAAGATTTGAAAGTTAAATCAGCTTCTTTCCAAAACTTGCTTGTTGGGCAATTCAGACACCATTCCTTTTTAGGGCAAAGCACTGTATACAGCCATATAGGTCAGAAAAAAATGTTTAGAAAACATTGAAAGAACTAAATTCCTAAGTATCCTTTCAGCCCTAAAACACAGCCATGCCATCAAAAACTGTCTACAGTGTACGGCAATAAAACCCTAACCCTAGCTTCAGGTTTCGCTAGTTAGGGTTAGGGTTCGAATATTTCCTCAAAGACCATTCATTCAATGTTCTACTCATTTGACTGGCAATTTTGCGTCTCTGAATCAAAATATTAGTCTAAAAAGACAATACAACACTGCCAAAACCAAAAGAGAGTGTCAGGAATGGTCAAATTAACTTTTGAAAGGTACTCTTTCATTGGACATTTTGTGTGAAACGGAGTGCTAAATGAACGTACGTTAAGGCTTAAGTGGCCTAAAAGTCCAAAACAACTAATACATTTTGGCTTTATTTGTTAATATGCCTATTATTTCAAAGCCCATGACAAGATTTGAAAGTTAAATCAGCTTCTTTCCAAAACTTGCTTGTTGGGCAATTCAGACACCATTCGTTTTTAGGGCAAAGCACTGTATATAGCCATATAGGTCAGAAAAAAATGTCAGAAAACATTGAAAGAACTAAATTCCTAAGTATCCTTTCAGCCCTAAAACACAGCCATGCCATCAAAAACTGTCTACATTGTACGGCAATAAAACCCTAACCCTAGCTTCGGGTTTTGCTAGTTAGGGTTAGGGTTCGAATATTTCCTCAAAGACCATTCATTCAATGTTCTACTCATTTGACTGGAAATTTTGCGTCTCTGAATCAAAATATTAGTCTAAAAAGACAATACAACACTGCCAAAACCAAAAGAGTGTGTCAGGAATGGTCAAATTAAGTTTTGAAAGGTACTCTTTCATTGGACATTTAGTGTGAAACAGAGTGCTAAATGAATGTACATTAAGGGTTAAGTGGCCTAAAAAACCGAAACAACTGATACATTTTGGCTTTATTTGTTAATATGCCTATTATTTCAAACCCCATGACAAGATTTGAAAGTTAAATCAGCTTCTTTCCAAAACTTGCTTGTTGGGCAATTCAGACACCATTCCTTTTTAGGGCAAAGCACTGTATACAGTAATATAGGTCAGAAAAAAATGTTTAGAAAACATTGAAAGAACTAAATTCCTAAGTATCCTTTCAGCCCTAAAACACAGCCATGCCATCAAAAACTGTCTACAGTGTACGGCAATAAAACCCTAACCCTAGCTTCAGGTTTTGCTAGTTAGGGTTAGGGTTCGAATATTTCCTCAAAGACCATTCATTCAATGTTCTACTCATTTGACTGGCAATTTTGCGTCTCTGAATCAAAATATTAGTCTAAAAAGACAATACAACACTGCCAAAACCAAAAGAGTGTGTCAGGAATGGTCAAATTAAGTTTTGAAAGGTACTCTTTCATCGGACATTTTGTGTGAAACGGAGTGCTAAATGAATGTACGTTAAGGCTTAAGAAGCCTAAAAAACCGAAACAACTGATACATTTTGGCTTTATTTGTTCATATGCCTATTATTTCAAAGCCCATGACAAGAGTTTGAAAGTTAAATCAGCTTCTTTCCAAAACTTGCTTATCGGGTAATTCAGACACCATTCCTTTTTGGGGCAAAGCACTGTATACAGCCATATAGGTCAGAAAAAATGTTTAGAAAACATTGAAAGAACTAAATTCCTAAGTATCCTTTGAGCCCTAAAACACAGCTATGCCATCAAAAACTGTCTACATTGTACGGCAATAAAACCCTAACCCTAGCTTCGGGTTTTGCTAGTTAGGGTTAGAATTCAAATATTTCCTCATAGAGTATTTATTCAATGTTCTACTCATTTGACTGGAAATTTTGCGTCTCTGAATCAAAATATTTGTCTAAAAAGACAATACAACACTGCCAAAACCAAAAGAGAGTGTCAGGAATGGTCAAATTAACTTTTGAAAGGTACTCTTTCATTGGACATTTTGTGTGAAACGGAGTGCTAAATGAATGTACGTTAAGGCTTAAGTGGCCTAAAAGTCCGAAACAACTGATACATATTGGCTTTATTTGTTAATATGCCTATTATTTCAAAGCCCATGACAAGATTTGAAAGTTAAATCAGCTTCTTTCCTAAACTTGCTTGTTGGGCAATTCAGACACCATTCCTTTTTAGGGCAAAGCACTGTATACAGCCATATAGGTCAGAAAAAAATGTTTAGAAAACATTGAAAGAACTAAATTCCTAAGTATCCTTTCAGCCCTAAAACACAGCCATGCAATCAAAAACTGTCTACATTGTACAGGAATAAAACCCTAACCTTAGCTTCGGGTTTTGCTAGTTAGGGTTATTATTCAAATATTTCCTCAAAGACCATTCATTCAATATTCAACTCATTTGACTGAAACTTTTGCGTCTCTGAATCAAAATATTAGTCTAAAAAGACAATACAACACTGCCAAAACCAAAAGAGAGTGTCAGGAATGGTCAAATTAACTTTTGAAAGGTACTCTTTCATTGGACATTTTGTGTGAAACGGAGTGCTAAATGAACGTACGTTAAGGCTTAAGTGGCCTAAAAGTCCAAAACAACTAATACATTTTGGCTTTATTTGTTAATATGCCTATTATTTCAAAGCCCATGACAAGATTTGAAAGTTAAATCAGCTTCTTTCCAAAACTTGCTTGTTGGGCAATTCAGACACCATTCCTTTTTAGGGCAAAGCACTGTATACAGCCATATAGTTCAGAAAAAAATGTTTAGAAAACATTGAAAGAACTAAATTCCTAAGTATCCTTTCAGCCCTAAAACACAGCCATGCCATCAAAAACTGTCTACAGTGTACGGCAATAAAACCCTAACCCTAGCTTCAGGTTTTGCTAGTTAGGGTTAGGGTTCGAATATTTCCTCAAAGACCATTCATTCAATGTTCTACTCATTTGACTGGCAATTTTGCGTCTCTGAATCAAAATATTAGTCTAAAAAGACAATACAACACTGCCAAACCAAAAGAGTGTGTCAGGAATGGTCAAATTAAGTTTTGAAAGGTACTCTTTCATTGGACATTTTGTGTGAAACGGAGTGCTAAATGAATGTACGTTAAGGCTTAAGAAGCCTAAAAAACCGAAACAACTGATACATTTTGGCTTTATTTGTTCATATGCCTATTATTTCAAAGCCCATGACAAGAGTTTGAAAGTTAAATCAGCTTCTTTCCAAAACTTGCTTATCGGGTAATTCAGACACCATTCCTTTTTGGGGCAAAGCACTGTATACAGCCATATAGGTCAGAAAAAAATGTTTAGAAAACATTGAAAGAACTAAATTCCTAAGTATCGTTTCAGCCCTAAAACACAGCTCTGCCATCAAAAACTGTCTACATTGTACGGCAATAAAACCCTAACTCTAGCTTCGGGTTTTGCTAGTTAGGGTTAGGGTTCAAATATTTCCTCATAGAGTATTTATTCAATGTTCTACTCATTTGACTGGAAATTTTGCGTCTCTGAATCAAAATATTAGTCTAAAAAGGCAATACAACACTGCCAAAACCAAAAGAGTGTGTCAGGAATGGTCAAATTTACTTTTGAAAGGTACTCTTTCATTGGACATTTTGTGTGAAACGGAGTGCTAAATGAATGTACGTTAAGGCTTAAGTGGCCTAAAAAACCGAAACAACTGATACATTTTGGCTTTATTTGTTAATATGCCTATTATTTCAAAGCCCATGACAAGATTTGAAAGTTAAATCAGCTTCATTCCAAAGCTTGCTTGTCGGGTAATTCAGACACCATTCCTTTTGGGGGCAAAGCACTGTATACAGCCATATAGGTCAGAAAAAAATGTTTAGAAAACATTGAAAGAACTAAATTCCTAAGTATCCTTTCAGCCCTAAAACACAGCTCTGCCATCAAAAACTGTCTACATTGTACGGCAATAAAACCCTAACCCTAGCTTCGGGTTTTGCTAGTTAGGGTTAGGGTTCGAATATTTCCTCAAAGACCATTCATTCAATGTTCTACTCATTTGACTGGAAATTTTGCATCTCTGAATCAAAATATTAGTCTAACAAGACAATACAACACTGCCAAAACCAAAAGAGCGTGTCAGGAATGGTCAAATTAACTTTTGAAAGGTACTCTTTCATTGGACATTTTGTGTGAAACGGAGTGCTAAATGAATGTACGTTAAGGCTTAAGTGGCCTAAAAACCCGAAACAACTGATACATTTTGGCTTTAATTGTTAATATGCCTATTATTTCAAAGCCCATGACAAGATTTGAAAGTTAAATCAGCTTCTTTCCAAAACTTGCTTGTCGGGTAATTCAGACACCATTCCTTTTTGGGGCAAAGCACTGTATACAGCCATATAGGTCAGAAAAAAATGTTTAGAAAACATTGAAAGAACTAAATTCCTAAGTATCCTTTGAGCCCTAAAACACAGCTATGCCATCAAAAACTGTCTACATTGTACGGCAATAAAACCCTAACCCTAGCTTCGGGTTTTGCTAGTTAGGGTTAGAATTCAAATATTTCCTCATAGAGTATTTATTCAATGTTCTACTCATTTGACTGGAAATTTTGCGTCTCTGAATCAAAATATTAGTCTAAAAAGACAATACAACACTGCCAAAACCAAAAGAGTGTGTCAGGAATGGTCAAATTTACTTTTGAAAGGTACTCTTTCATTGGACATTTTGTGTGAAACGGAGTGCTAAATGAATGTACATTAAGGGTTAAGTGGCCTAAAAAACCGAAACAACTGATACATTTTGGCTTTATTTGTTAATATGCCTATTATTTCAAAGCCCATGACAAGATTTGAAAGTTAAATCAGCTGCTTTCCAAAACTTTCTTGTTGGGCAATTCAGACACCATTCCTTTTTAGGGCAAAGCACTGTATACAGCCATATAGGTCAGAAAAAAATGTTTAGAAAACATTGAAAGAACTAAATTCCTAAGTATCCTTTCAGCCCTAAAACACAGCCATGCTATCAAAAACTGTCTACATTGTACGGGAATAAAACCCTAACCCTAGCTTCGGGTTTTGCTAGTTAGGGTTAGGATTTAAATATTTCCTCAAAGACCATTCATTCAATATTCTACTCATTTGACTGAAACTTTTGCGTCTCTGAATCAAAATATTAGTCTAAAAAGACAATACAACACTGCCAAAACCAAAAGAGAGTGTCAGGAATGGTCAAATTAACTTTTGAAAGGTACTCTTTCATTGGACATTTTGTGTGAAACGGAGTGCTAAATGAACGTACGTTAAGGCTTAAGTGGCCTAAAAGTCCAAAACAACTAATACATTTTGGCTTTATTTGTTAATATGCCTATTATTTCAAAGCCCATGACAAGATTTGAAAGTTAAATCAGCTTCTTTCCAAAACTTTCTTGTTGGGCAATTCAGACACCATTCCTTTTTAGGGCAAAGCACTGTATACAGCCATATAGGTCAGAAAAAAAATGTTTAGAAAACATTGAAAGAACTAAATTCCTAAGTATCCTTTCAGCCCTAAAACACAGCCATGCCATCAAAAACTGTCTACAGTGTACGGCAATAAAACCCTAACCCTAGCTTCAGGTTTTGCTAGTTAGGGTTAGGGTTCGAATATTTCCTCAAAGACCATTCATTCAATGTTCTACTCATTTGACTGGCAATTTTGCGTCTCTGAATCAAAATATTAGTCTAAAAAGACAATACAACACTGCCAAACCAAAAGAGTGTGTCAGGAATGGTCAAATTAAGTTTTGAAAGGTACTCTTTCATTGGACATTTTGTGTGAAACGGAGTGCTAAATGAATGTACGTTAAGGCTTAAGAAGCCTAAAAAACCGAAACAACTGATACATTTTGGCTTTATTTGTTCATATGCCTATTATTTCAAAGCCCATGACAAGAGTTTGAAAGTTAAATCAGCTTCTTTCCAAAACTTGCTTATCGGGTAATTCAGACACCATTCCTTTTTGGGGCAAAGCACTGTATACAGCCATATAGGTCAGAAAAAAATGTTTAGAAAACATTGAAAGAACTAAATTCCTAAGTATCGTTTCAGCCCTAAAACACAGCTCTGCCATCAAAAACTGTCTACATTGTACGGGAATAAAACCCTAACCCTAGCTTCGGGTTTTGCTAGTTAGGTTTAGGGTTCAAATATTTCCTCATAGAGTATTTATTCAATGTTCTACTCATTTGACTGGAAATTTTGCATCTCTGAATCAAAATATTAGTCTAACAAGACAATACAACACTGCCAAAACCAAAAGAGCGTGTCAGGAATGGTCAAATTAACTTTTGAAAGGTACTCTTTCATTGGACATTTTGTGTGAAACGGAGTGCTAAATGAATGTACGTTAAGGCTTAAGTGGCCTAAAAACCCGAAACAACTGATACATTTTGGCTTTAATTGTTAATATGCCTATTATTTCAAAGCCCATGACAAGATTTGAAAGTTAAATCAGCTTCTTTCCAAAACTTGCTTGTCGGGTAATTCAGACACCATTCCTTTTTGGGGCAAAGCACTGTATACAGCCATATAGGTCAGAAAAAAATGTTTAGAAAACATTGAAAGAACTAAATTCCTAAGTATCCTTTCAGCCCTAAAACACAGCCATGCAATCAAAAACTGTCTACATTGTACAGGAATAAAACCCTAACCCTAGCTTCGGGTCTTGCTAGTTAGGTTTAGGATTCAAATATTTCCTCAAAGACCATTCATTCGATATTCTACTCATTTGATTGAAACTTTTGCGTCTCTGAATCAAAATATTAGTCTAAAAAGACAATACAACACTGCCAAAACCAAAAGAGTGTGTCAGGAATGGTCAAATTTACTTTTGAAAGGTACTCTTTCATTGGACATTTTGTGTGAAACGGAGTGCTAAATGAATGTACGTTAAGGCTTAAGTGGCCTAAAAAACCGAAACAACTGATACATTTTGGCTTTATTTGTTAATATGCCTATTATTTCAAAGCCCATGACAAGATTTGAAAGTTAAATCAGCTTCTTTCCAAAACTTTCTTGTTGGGCAATTCAGACACCATTCCTTTTTAGGGCAAAGCACTGTATACAGCCATATAGGTCAGAAAAAAATGTTTAGAAAACATTGAAAGAACTAAATTCCTAAGTATCCTTTCAGCCCTAAAACACAGCCATGCCATCAAAAACTGTCTGCATTGAACGGGAATAAAACCCTAACCCTAGCTTCGGGTTTTGCTAGTTGGGTTAGGGTTCAAATATTTCCTCAAAGACCATTCATTCAATATTCTACTCATTTGACTGGAAATTTTGCGTCTCTGAATCAAAATATTAGTCTAAAAAGACAATACAACACTGCCAAAACCAAAAGAGTGTGTCAGGAATGGTCAAATTAAGTTTTGAAAGGTACTCTTTCATTGGACATTTTGTGTGAAACGGAGTGCTAAATGAATGTACGTTAAGGCTTAAGTGGCCTAAAAAACCGAAACAACTGATACATTTTGGCTTTATTTGTTAATATGCCTATTATTTCAAAGCCCATGACAAGATTTGAAAGTTAAATCAGCTTCTTTCCAAAACTTTCTTGTTGGGCTATCAGACACCATTCGTTTTTAGGGCAAAGCACTGTATATAGCCATATAGGTCAGAAAAAAATGTTAGAAAACATTGAAAGAACTAAATTCCTAAGTATCCTTTCAGCCCTAAAACACAGCCATGCCATCAAAAACTGTCTACATTGTACGGCAATAAAACCCTAACCCTAGCTTCGGGTTTTGCTAGTTAGGGTTAGGGTTCGAATATTTCCTCAAAGACCATTCATTCAATGTTCTACTCATTTGACTGGAAATTTTGCGTCTCTGAATCAAAATATTAGTCTAAAAAGACAATACAACACTGCCAAAACCAAAAGAGTGTGTCAGGAATGGTCAAATTAACTTTTGAAAGGTACTCTTTCATTGGACATTTTGTGTGAAACGGAGTGCTAAATGAATGTACGTTAAGGCTTAAGTGGCCTAAAAAACCGAAACAACTGATACATTTTGGCTTTATTTGTTAATATGCCTATTATTTCAAAGCCCATGACAAGATTTGAAAGTTAAATCAGCTTCTTTCCAAAACTTTCTTGTTGGGCAATTCAGACACCATTCCTTTTTAGGGCAAAGCACTGTATACAGCCATATAGGTCAGAAAAAAATGTTTAGAAAACATTGAAAGAACTAAATTCCTAAGTATCCTTTGAGCCCTAAAACACAGCTATGCCATCAAAAACTGTCTACAGTGTACGGCAATAAAACCCTAACCCTAGCTTCGGGTTTTGCTAGTTAGGGTTAGGGTTCGAATATTTCCTCATAGAGTATTTATTCAATGTTCTACTCATTTGACTGGAAATTTTGCGTCTCTGAATCAAAATATTAGTCTAAAAAGACAATACAACACTGCCAAAACCAAAAGAGTGTGTCAGGAATGGTCAAATTTACTTTTGAAAGGTACTCTTTCATTGGACATTTTGTGTGAAACGGAGTGCTAAATGAATGTACATTAAGGGTTAAGTGGCCTAAAAAACCGAAACAACTGATACATTTTGGCTTTATTTGTTAATATGCCTATTATTTCAAAGCCCATGACAAGATTTGAAAGTTAAATCAGCTGCTTTCCAAAACTTTCTTGTTGGGCAATTCAGACACCATTCCTTTTTAGGGCAAAGCACTGTATACAGCCATATAGGTCAGAAAAAAATGTTTAGAAAACATTGAAAGAACTAAATTCCTAAGTATCCTTTCAGCCCTAAAACACAGCCATGCTATCAAAAACTGTCTACATTGTACGGGAATAAAACCCTAACCCTAGCTTCGGGTTTTGCTAGTTAGGGTTAGGATTTAAATATTTCCTCAAAGACCATTCATTCAATATTCTACTCATTTGACTGAAACTTTTGCGTCTCTGAATCAAAATATTAGTCTAAAAAGACAATACAACACTGCCAAAACCAAGAGTGTGTCAGGAATGGTCAAATTAAGTTTTGAAAAGTACTCTTTCATTGGACATTTTGTGTGAAACGGAGTGCTAAATGAATGTGCGTTAAGGCTTAAGTGGCCTAAAAAACCGAAACAACTGATACATTTTGGCTTTATTTGATAATATGCCTATTATTTCAAAGCCCATGACAAGATTTGAAAGTTAAATCAGCTTCTTTCCAAAACTTGCTTGTCGGGTAATTCAGACACCATTCCTTTTTGGGGCAAAGCACTGTATACAGCCATATAGGTCAGAAAAAAATGTTTAGAAAACATTGAAAGAACTAAATTCCTAAGTATCCTTTCAGCCCTAAAACACAGCTCTGCCATCAAAAACTGTCTACATTGTACGGGAATAAAACCCTAACTCTAGCTTCGGGTTTTGCTAGTTAGGGTTAGGGTTCAAATATCTCCTCATAGAGTATTTATTCAATATTCTACTCATTTGACTGGAAATTTTGTGTCTCTGAATCAAAATATTAGTCTAAAAAGACAATACAACACTGCCAAAACCAAGAGTGTGTCAGGAATGGTCAAATTAAGTTTTGAAAAGTACTCTTTCATTGGACATTTTGTGTGAAACGGAGTGCTAAATGAATGTGCGTTAAGGCTTAAGTGGCCTAAAAAACCGAAACAACTGATACATTTTGGCTTTATTTGTTAATATGCCTATTATTTCAAAGCCCATGACAAGATTTGAAAGTTAAATCAGCTTCTTTCCAAAACTTGCTTGTCGGGTAATTCAGACACCATTCCTTTTTGGGGCAAAGCACTGTATACAGCCATATAGGTCAGAAAAAAATGTTTAGAAAACATTGAAAGAACTAAATTCCTAAGTATCCTTTCAGCCCTAAAACACATCTCTGCCATCAAAAACTGTCTACATTGTACGGGAATAAAACCCTAACCCTAGCTTCGGGTTTTGCTAGTTAGGGTTAGGATTCAAATATTTCCTCAAAGACCATTCATTCAATATTCTACTCATTTGACTGAAACTTTTGCGTCTCTGAATCAAAATATTAGTCTAAAAAGACAATACAACACTGCCAAAACCAAAAGAGAGTGTCAGGAATGGTCAAATTAAGTTTTGAAAGGTACTCTTTCATTGGACATTTTGTGTGAAACGGAGTGGTAAATGAATGTACGTTAAGGCTTAAGTGGCCTAAAAACCCGAAACAACTGATACATTTTGGCTTTATTTGTTAATATGCCTATTATTTCAAAGCCCATGACAAGATTTGAAAGTTAAATCACCTTCTTCCCAAAACTTGCTTGTCGGGTAATTCAGACACCATTCCTTTTTGGGGCAAAGCACTGTATACAGCCATATAGGTCAGAAAAAAATGTTTAGAAAACATTGAAAGAACTAAATTCCTAAGTAACCTTTCAGCCCTAAAACACAGCTCTGCCATCAAAAACTGTCTACATTGTACGGGAATAAAACCCTAACCCTAGCTTCGGGTTTTGCTAGTTAGGGTTAGGGTTCAAATATTTCCTCATAGAGTATTTATTCAATGTTCTACTCATTTGACTGGAAATTTTGCGTCTCTGAATCAAAATATTAGTCTAAAAAGGCAATACAACACTGCCAAAACCAAAAGAGTGTGTCAGGAATGGTCAAATTTACTTTTGAAAGGTACTCTTTCATTGGACATTTTGTGTGAAACGGAGTGCTAAATGAATGTACGTTAAGGCTTAAGTGGCCTAAAAAACCGAAACAACTGATACATTTTGGCTTTATTTGTTAATATGCCTATTATTTCAAAGCCCATGACAAGATTTGAAAGTTAAATCAGCTGCTTTCCAAAACTTTCTTGTTGGGCTATCAGACACCATTCGTTTTTAGGGCAAAGCACTGTATATAGCCATATAGGTCAGAAAAAAATGTTAGAAAACATTGAAAGAACTAAATTCCTAAGTATCCTTTCAGCCCTAAAACACAGCCATGCCATCAAAAACTGTCTACATTGTACGGCAATAAAACCCTAACCCTAGCTTCGGGTTTTGCTAGTTAGGGTTAGGGTTCGAATATTTCCTCAAAGACCATTCATTCAATGTTCTACTCATTTGACTGGAAATTTTGCGTCTCTGAATCAAAATATTAGTCTAAAAAGACAATACAACACTGCCAAAACCAAAAGAGTGTGTCAGGAATGGTCAAATTAACTTTTGAAAGGTACTCTTTCATTGGACATTTTGTGTGAAACGGAGTGCTAAATGAATGTACGTTAAGGCTTAAGTGGCCTAAAAAACCGAAACAACTGATACATTTTGGCTTTATTTGTTAATATGCCTATTATTTCAAAGCCCATGACAAGATTTGAAAGTTAAATCAGCTTCTTTCCAAAACTTTCTTGTTGGGCAATTCAGACACCATTCCTTTTTAGGGCAAAGCACTGTATACAGCCATATAGGTCAGAAAAAAATGTTTAGAAAACATTGAAAGAACTAAATTCCTAAGTATCCTTTGAGCCCTAAAACACAGCTATGCCATCAAAAACTGTCTACTGTGTACGGCAATAAAACCCTAACCCTAGCTTCGGGTTTTGCTAGTTAGGGTTAGGGTTCGAATATTTCCTCATAGAGTATTTATTCAATGTTCTACTCATTTGACTGGAAATTTTGCGTCTCTGAATCAAAATATTAGTCTAAAAAGACAATACAACACTGCCAAAACCAAAAGAGTGTGTCAGGAATGGTCAAATTTACTTTTGAAAGGTACTCTTTCATTGGACATTTTGTGTGAAACGGAGTGCTAAATGAATGTACATTAAGGGTTAAGTGGCCTAAAAAACCGAAACAACTGATACATTTTGGCTTTATTTGTTAATATGCCTATTATTTCAAAGCCCATGACAAGATTTGAAAGTTAAATCAGCTGCTTTCCAAAACTTTCTTGTTGGGCAATTCAGACACCATTCCTTTTTAGGGCAAAGCACTGTATACAGCCATATAGGTCAGAAAAAAATGTTTAGAAAACATTGAAAGAACTAAATTCCTAAGTATCCTTTCAGCCCTAAAACACAGCCATGCTATCAAAAACTGTCTACATTGTACGGGAATAAAACCCTAACCCTAGCTTCGGGTTTTGCTAGTTAGGGTTAGGATTTAAATATTTCCTCAAAGACCATTCATTCAATATTCTACTCATTTGACTGAAACTTTTGCGTCTCTGAATCAAAATATTAGTCTAAAAAGACAATACAACACTGCCAAAACCAAGAGTGTGTCAGGAATGGTCAAATTAAGTTTTGAAAAGTACTCTTTCATTGGACATTTTGTGTGAAACGGACTGCTAAATGAATGTGCGTTAAGGCTTAAGTGGCCTAAAAAACCGAAACAACTGATACATTTTGGCTTTATTTGATAATATGCCTATTATTTCAAAGCCCATGACAAGATTTGAAAGTTAAATCAGCTTCTTTCCAAAACTTGCTTGTCGGGTAATTCAGACACCATTCCTTTTTGGGGCAAAGCACTGTATACAGCCATATAGGTCAGAAAAAAATGTTTAGAAAACATTGAAAGAACTAAATTCCTAAGTATCCTTTCAGCCCTAAAACACAGCTCTGCCATCAAAAACTGTCTACATTGTACGGGAATAAAACCCTAACTCTAGCTTCGGGTTTTGCTAGTTAGGGTTAGGGTTCAAATATCTCCTCATAGAGTATTTATTCAATATTCTACTCATTTGACTGGAAATTTTGTGTCTCTGAATCAAAATATTAGTCTAAAAAGACAATACAACACTGCCAAAACCAAGAGTGTGTCAGGAATGGTCAAATTAAGTTTTGAAAAGTACTCTTTCATTGGACATTTTGTGTGAAACGGAGTGCTAAATGAATGTGCGTTAAGGCTTAAGTGGCCTAAAAAACCGAAACAACTGATACATTTTGGCTTTATTTGATAATATGCCTATTATTTCAAAGCCCATGACAAGATTTGAAAGTTAAATCAGCTTCTTTCCAAAACTTGCTTGTCGGGTAATTCAGACACCATTCCTTTTTGGGGCAAAGCACTGTATACAGCCATATAGGTCAGAAAAAAATGTATAGAAGACATTGAAAGAACTAAATTCCTAAGTATCGTTTCAGCCCTAAAACACAGCTCTGCCATCAAAAACTGTCTACATTGTACGGGAATAAAACCCTAACCCTAGCTTCGGGTTTTGCTAGTTAGGGTTAGGGTTCAAATATTTCCTCATAGAGTATTTATTCAATGTTCTACTCATTTGACTGGAAATTTTGCGTCTCTGAATCAAAATATTAGTCTAAAAAGGCAATACAACACTGCCAAAACCAAAAGAGTGTGTCAGGAATGGTCAAATTTACTTTTGAAAGGTACTCTTTCATTGGACATTTTGTGTGAAACGGAGTGCTAAATGAATGTACGTTAAGGCTTAAGTGGCCTAAAAAACGGAAACAACTGATACATTTTGGCTTTATTTGTTAATATGCCTATTATTTCAAAGCCCATGACAAGATTTGAAAGTTAAATCAGCTTCTTTCCAAAACTTGCTTGTCGGGTAATTCAGACACCATTCCTTTTTGGGGCAAAGCACTGTATACAGCCATATAGGTCAGAAAAAAATGTTTAGAAAACATTGAAAGAACTAAATTCCTAAGTATCCTTTCAGCCCTAAAACACATCTCTGCCATCAAAAACTGTCTACATTGTACGGGAATAAAACCCTAACCCTAGCTTCGGGTTTTGCTAGTTAGGGTTAGGATTCAAATATTTCCTCAAAGACCATTCATTCAATATTCTACTCATTTGACTGAAACTTTTGCGTCTCTGAATCAAAATATTAGTCTAAAAAGACAATACAACACTGCCAAAACCAAAAGAGAGTGTCAGGAATGGTCAAATTAAGTTTTGAAAGGTACTCTTTCATTGGACATTTTGTGTGAAACGGAGTGGTAAATGAATGTACGTTAAGGCTTAAGTGGCCTAAAAACCCGAAACAACTGATACATTTTGGCTTTATTTGTTAATATGCCTATTATTTCAAAGCCCATGACAAGATTTGAAAGTTAAATCACCTTCTTCCCAAAACTTGCTTGTCGGGTAATTCAGACACCATTCCTTTTTGGGGCAAAGCACTGTATACAGCCATATAGGTCAGAAAAAAATGTTTAGAAAACATTGAAAGAACTAAATTCCTAAGTAACCTTTCAGCCCTAAAACACAGCTCTGCCATCAAAAACTGTCTACATTGTACGGGAATAAAACCCTAACCCTAGCTTCGGGTTTTGCTAGTTAGGGTTAGGGTTCAAATATTTCCTCATAGAGTATTTATTCAATGTTCTACTCATTTGACTGGAAATTTTGCGTCTCTGAATCAAAATATTAGTCTAAAAAGGCAATACAACACTGCCAAAACCAAAAGAGTGTGTCAGGAATGGTCAAATTTACTTTTGAAAGGTACTCTTTCATTGGACATTTTGTGTGAAACGGAGTGCTAAATGAATGTACGTTAAGGCTTAAGTGGCCTAAAAAACCGAAACAACTGATACATTTTGGCTTTATTTGTTAATATGCCTATTATTTCAAAGCCCATGACAAGATTTGAAAGTTAAATCAGCTGCTTTCCAAAACTTTCTTGTTGGGCTATCAGACACCATTCGTTTTTAGGGCAAAGCACTGTATATAGCCATATAGGTCAGAAAAAAATGTTAGAAAACATTGAAAGAACTAAATTCCTAAGTATCCTTTCAGCCCTAAAACACAGCCATGCCATCAAAAACTGTCTACATTGTACGGCAATAAAACCCTAACCCTAGCTTCGGGTTTTGCTAGTTAGGGTTAGGGTTCGAATATTTCCTCAAAGACCATTCATTCAATGTTCTACTCATTTGACTGGAAATTTTGCGTCTCTGAATCAAAATATTAGTCTAAAAAGACAATACAACACTGCCAAAACCAAAAGAGTGTGTCAGGAATGGTCAAATTAACTTTTGAAAGGTACTCTTTCATTGGACATTTTGTGTGAAACGGAGTGCTAAATGAATGTACGTTAAGGCTTAAGTGGCCTAAAAAACCGAAACAACTGATACATTTTGGCTTTATTTGTTAATATGCCTATTATTTCAAAGCCCATGACAAGATTTGAAAGTTAAATCAGCTTCTTTCCAAAACTTTCTTGTTGGGCAATTCAGACACCATTCCTTTTTAGGGCAAAGCACTGTATACAGCCATATAGGTCAGAAAAAAATGTTTAGAAAACATTGAAAGAACTAAATTCCTAAGTATCCTTTGAGCCCTAAAACACAGCTATGCCATCAAAAACTGTCTACAGTGTACGGCAATAAAACCCTAACCCTAGCTTCGGGTTTTGCTAGTTAGGGTTAGGGTTCGAATATTTCCTCATAGAGTATTTATTCAATGTTCTACTCATTTGACTGGAAATTTTGCGTCTCTGAATCAAAATATTAGTCTAAAAAGACAATACAACACTGCCAAAACCAAAAGAGTGTGTCAGGAATGGTCAAATTTACTTTTGAAAGGTACTCTTTCATTGGACATTTTGTGTGAAACGGAGTGCTAAATGAATGTACATTAAGGGTTAAGTGGCCTAAAAAACCGAAACAACTGATACATTTTGGCTTTATTTGTTAATATGCCTATTATTTCAAAGCCCATGACAAGATTTGAAAGTTAAATCAGCTGCTTTCCAAAACTTTCTTGTTGGGCAATTCAGACACCATTCCTTTTTAGGGCAAAGCACTGTATACAGCCATATAGGTCAGAAAAAAATGTTTAGAAAACATTGAAAGAACTAAATTCCTAAGTATCCTTTCAGCCCTAAAACACAGCCATGCTATCAAAAACTGTCTACATTGTACGGGAATAAAACCCTAACCCTAGCTTCGGGTTTTGCTAGTTAGGGTTAGGATTTAAATATTTCCTCAAAGACCATTCATTCAATATTCTACTCATTTGACTGAAACTTTTGCGTCTCTGAATCAAAATATTAGTCTAAAAAGACAATACAACACTGCCAAAACCAAGAGTGTGTCAGGAATGGTCAAATTAAGTTTTGAAAAGTACTCTTTCATTGGACATTTTGTGTGAAACGGACTGCTAAATGAATGTGCGTTAAGGCTTAAGTGGCCTAAAAAACCGAAACAACTGATACATTTTGGCTTTATTTGATCATATGCCTATTATTTCAAAGCCCATGACAAGATTTGAAAGTTAAATCAGCTTCTTTCCAAAACTTGCTTGTCGGGTAATTCAGACACCATTCCTTTTTGGGGCAAAGCACTGTATACAGCCATATAGGTCAGAAAAAAATGTTTAGAAAACATTGAAAGAACTAAATTCCTAAGTATCCTTTCAGCCCTAAAACACAGCTCTGCCATCAAAAACTGTCTACATTGTACGGGAATAAAACCCTAACTCTAGCTTCGGGTTTTGCTAGTTAGGGTTAGGGTTCAAATATCTCCTCATAGAGTATTTATTCAATATTCTACTCATTTGACTGGAAATTTTGTGTCTCTGAATCAAAATATTAGTCTAAAAAGACAATACAACACTGCCAAAACCAAAAGAGAGTGTCAGGAATGGTCAAATTAAGTTTTGAAAGGTACTCTTTCATTGGACATTTTGTGTGAAACGGAGTGGTAAATGAATGTACGTTAAGGCTTAAGTGGCCTAAAAACCCGAAACAACTGATACATTTTGGCTTTATTTGTTAATATGCCTATTATTTCAAAGCCCATGACAAGATTTGAAAGTTAAATCAGCTTCTTTCCAAAACTTGCTTGTCGGGTAATTCAGACACCATTCCTTTTTGGGGCAAAGCACTGTATACAGCCATATAGGTCAGAAAAAAATGTTTAGAAAACATTGAAAGAACTAAATTCCTAAGTATCCTTTCAGCCCTAAAACACAGCTCTGCCATCAAAAACTGTCTACATTGTACGGGAATAAAACCCTAACCCTAGCTTTGGGTTTTGCTAGTTAGGGTTAGGGTTCAAATATTTCCTCATAGAGTATTTATTCAATGTTCTACTCATTTGACTGGAAATTTTGCGTCTCTGAATCAAAATATTAGTCTAAAAAGACAATACAACACTGCCAAAACCAAAAGAGTGTGTCAGGAATGGTCAAATTAAGTTTTGAAAAGTTCTCTTTCATTGGACATTTTGTGTGAAACGGAGTGCTAAATGAATGTACGTTAAGGCTTAAGTGGCCTAAAAAAACGAAACAACTGATACATTTTGGCTTTATTTGTTAATATGCCTATTATTTCAAAGCCCATGACAAGATTTGAAAGTTAAATCAGCTTCTTTCCAAAACTTTCTTGTTGGGCAATTCAGACACCATTCCTTTTTAGGGCAAAGCACTGTATACAGCCATATAGGTCAGAAAAAAATGTTTAGAAAACATTGAAAGAACTAAATTCCTAAGTATCCTTTCAGCCCTAAAACACAGCCATGCCATCAAAAACTGTCTACATTGTACGGGAATAAAACCCTAACCCTAGCTTCGGGTTTTGCTAGTTAGGGTTAGGGTTCGAATATTTCCTCATAGAGTATTTATTCAATATTCTACTCATTTGACTGGAAATTTTGTGTCTCTGAATCAAAATATTAGTCTAAAAAGACAACACAACACTGCCAAAACCAAGAGTGTGTCAGGAATGGTCAAATTAAGTTTTGAAAAGTACTCTTTCATTGGACATTTTGTGTGAAACGGAGTGCTAAATGAATGTGCGTTAAGGCTTAAGTGGCCTAAAAAACCGAAACAACTGATACATTTTGGCTTTATTTGATAATATGCCTATTATTTCAAAGCCCATGATAAGATTTGAAAGTTAAATCAGCTTCTTTCCAAAACTTGCTTGTCGGGTAATTCAGACACCATTCCTTTTTGGGGCAAAGCACTGTATACAGCCATATAGGTCAGAAAAAAATGTTTAGAAAACATTGAAAGAACTAAATTCCTAAGTATCCTTTCAGCCCTAAAACACAGCTCTGCCATCAAAAACTGTCTACATTGTACGGGAATAAAACCCTAACTCTAGCTTCGGGTTTTGCTAGTTAGGGTTAGGGTTCAAATATTTCCTCATAGAGTATTTATTCAAGGTTCTACTCATTTGACTGGAAATTTTGCGTCTCTGAATCAAAATATTAGTCTAAAAAGGCAATACAACACTGCCAAAACCAAAAGAGTGTGTCAGGAATGGTCAAATTTACTTTTGAAAGGTACTCTTTCATTGGACATTTTGTGTGAAACGGAGTGCTAAATGAATGTACGTTAAGGCTTAAGTGGCCTAAAAAACGGAAACAACTGATACATTTTGGCTTTATTTGTTAATATGCCTATTATTTCAAAGCCCATGACAAGATTTGAAAGTTAAATCAGATTCTTTCCAAAACTTGCTTGTCGGGTAATTCAGACACCATTCCTTTTTGGGGCAAAGCACTGTATACAGCCATATAGGTCAGAAAAAAATGTTTAGAAAACATTGAAAGAACTAAATTCCTAAGTAACCTTTCAGCCCTTAAACACAGCTATGCCATCAAAAACTGTCTACATTGTACGGGAATAAAACCCTAACCCTAGCTTCGGGTTTTGCTAGTTAGGGTTAGGGTTCGAATATTTCCTCATAGAATATTTATTCAATATTCTACTCATTTGACTGGAAATTTTGTGTCTCTGAATCAAAATATTAGTCTAAAAAGACAATACAACACTGCCAAAACCAAGAGTGTGTCAGGAATGGTCAAATTAAGTTTTGAAAAGTACTCTTTCATTGGACATTTTGTGTGAAACGGAGTGCTAAATGAATGTGCGTTAAGGCTTAAGTGGCCTAAAAAACCGAAACAACTGATACATTTTGGCTTTATTTGATAATATGCCTATTATTTCAAAGCCCATGACAAGATTTGAAAGTTAAATCAGCTTCTTTCCAAAACTTGCTTGTCGGGTAATTCAGACACCATTCCTTTTTGGGGCAAAGCACTGTATACAGCCATATAGGTCAGAAAAAAATGTTTAGAAAACATTGAAAGAACTAAATTCCTAAGTATCCTTTCAGCCCTAAAACACAGCTCTGCCATCAAAAACTGTCTACATTGTACGGGAATAAAACCCTAACTCTAGCTTCGGGTTTTGCTAGTTAGGGTTAGGGTTCAAATATTTCCTCATAGAGTATTTATTCAATGTTCTATTCATTTGACTGGAAATTTTGCGTCTCTGAATCAAAATATTAGTCTAAAAAGGCAATACAACACTGCCAAAACCAAAAGAGTGTGTCAGGAATGGTCAAATTTACTTTTGAAAGGTACTCTTTCACTGGACATTTTGTGTGAAACGGAGTGCTAAATGAATGTACGTTAAGGCTTAAGTGGCCTAAAAAACCGAAACAACTGATACATTTTGGCTTTATTTGTTAATATGCCTATTATTTCAAAGCCCATGACAAGATTTGAAAGTTAAATCAGCTTCTTTCCAAAACTTTCTTGTCGGGCAATTCAGACACCATTCCTTTTTAGGGCAAAGCACTGTATACAGCCATATAGGTCAGAAAAAAATGTTTAGAAAACATTGAAAGAACTAAATTCCTAAGTATCCTTTCAGCCCTAAAACACAGCCATGCCATCAAAAACTGTCTACATTGTACGGGAATAAAACCCTAACCCTAGCTTCGGGTTTTGCTAGTTAGGGTTAGGGTTCGAATATTTCCTCAAAGACCATTCATTCAATGTTCTACTCATTTGACTGGAAATTTTGCGTCTCTGAATCAAAATATTACTCTAAAAAGACAATACAACACTGCCAAAACCAAAAGAGCGTGTCAGGAATGGTCAAATTACGTTTTGAAAGGTACTCTTTCATTGGACATTTTGTGTGAAACGGAGTGCTAAATGAATGTACGTTAAGGCTTAAGTGGCCTAAAAACCCGAAACAACTGATACATTTTGGCTTTATTTGTTAATATGCCTATTATTTCAAAGCCCATGACAAGATTTGAAAGTTAAATCAGCTTCTTTCCAAAACTTGCTTGTCGGGTAATTCAGACACCATTCCTTTTTGGGGCAAAGCACTGTATACAGCCATATAGGTCAGAAAAAAATGTTTAGAAAACATTGAAAGAACTAAATTCCTAAGTATCCTTTCAGCCCTAAAACACAGCTCTGCCATCAAAAACTGTCTACATTGTACGGGAATAAAACCCTAACCCTAGCTTTGGGTTTTGCTAGTTAGGGTTAGGGTTCAAATATTTCCTCATAGAGTATTTATTCAATGTTCTACTCATTTGACTGGAAATTTTGCGTCTCTGAATCAAAATATTAGTCTAAAAAGACAATACAACACTGCCAAAACCAAAAGAGTGTGTCAGGAATGGTCAAATTAAGTTTTGAAAAGTTCTCTTTCATTGGACATTTTGTGTGAAACGGAGTGCTAAATGAATGTACGTTAAGGCTTAAGTGGCCTAAAAAAACGAAACAACTGATACATTTTGGCTTTATTTGTTAATATGCCTATTATTTCAAAGCCCATGACAAGATTTGAAAGTTAAATCAGCTTCTTTCCAAAACTTTCTTGTTGGGCAATTCAGACACCATTCCTTTTTAGGGCAAAGCACTGTATACAGCCATATAGGTCAGAAAAAAATGTTTAGAAAACATTGAAAGAACTAAATTCCTAAGTATCCTTTCAGCCCTAAAACACAGCCATGCCATCAAAAACTGTCTACATTGTACGGGAATAAAACCCTAACCCTAGCTTCGGGTTTTGCTAGTTAGGGTTAGGGTTCGAATATTTCCTCATAGAGTATTTATTCAATATTCTACTCATTTGACTGGAAATTTTGTGTCTCTGAATCAAAATATTAGTCTAAAAAGACAACACAACACTGCCAAAACCAAGAGTGTGTCAGGAATGGTCAAATTAAGTTTTGAAAAGTACTCTTTCATTGGACATTTTGTGTGAAACGGAGTGCTAAATGAATGTGCGTTAAGGCTTAAGTGGCCTAAAAAACCGAAACAACTGATACATTTTGGCTTTATTTGATAATATGCCTATTATTTCAAAGCCCATGATAAGATTTGAAAGTTAAATCAGCTTCTTTCCAAAACTTGCTTGTCGGGTAATTCAGACACCATTCCTTTTTGGGGCAAAGCACTGTATACAGCCATATAGGTCAGAAAAAAATGTTTAGAAAACATTGAAAGAACTAAATTCCTAAGTATCCTTTCAGCCCTAAAACACAGCTCTGCCATCAAAAACTGTCTACATTGTACGGGAATAAAACCCTAACTCTAGCTTCGGGTTTTGCTAGTTAGGGTTAGGGTTCAAATATTTCCTCATAGAGTATTTATTCAATGTTCTACTCATTTGACTGGAAATTTTGCGTCTCTGAATCAAAATATTAGTCTAAAAAGGCAATACAACACTGCCAAAACCAAAAGAGTGTGTCAGGAATGGTCAAATTTACTTTTGAAAGGTACTCTTTCATTGGACATTTTGTGTGAAACGGAGTGCTAAATGAATGTACGTTAAGGCTTAAGTGGCCTAAAAAACGGAAACAACTGATACATTTTGGCTTTATTTGTTAATATGCCTATTATTTCAAAGCCCATGACAAGATTTGAAAGTTAAATCAGATTCTTTCCAAAACTTGCTTGTCGGGTAATTCAGACACCATTCCTTTTTGGGGCAAAGCACTGTATACAGCCATATAGGTCAGAAAAAAATGTTTAGAAAACATTGAAAGAACTAAATTCCTAAGTAACCTTTCAGCCCTTAAACACAGCTATGCCATCAAAAACTGTCTACATTGTACGGGAATAAAACCCTAACCCTAGCTTCGGGTTTTGCTAGTTAGGGTTAGGGTTCGAATATTTCCTCATAGAATATTTATTCAATATTCTACTCATTTGACTGGAAATTTTGTGTCTCTGAATCAAAATATTAGTCTAAAAAGACAATACAACACTGCCAAAACCAAGAGTGTGTCAGGAATGGTCAAATTAAGTTTTGAAAAGTACTCTTTCATTGGACATTTTGTGTGAAACGGAGTGCTAAATGAATGTGCGTTAAGGCTTAAGTGGCCTAAAAAACCGAAACAACTGATACATTTTGGCTTTATTTGATAATATGCCTATTATTTCAAAGCCCATGACAAGATTTGAAAGTTAAATCAGCTTCTTTCCAAAACTTGCTTGTCGGGTAATTCAGACACCATTCCTTTTTGGGGCAAAGCACTGTATACAGCCATATAGATCAGAAAAAAATGTTTAGAAAACATTGAAAGAACTAAATTCCTAAGTATCCTTTCAGCCCTAAAACACAGCCATGCCATCAAAAACTGTCTACATTGTACGGGAATAAAACCCTAACCCTAGCTTCGGGTTTTGCTAGTTAGGGTTAGGGTTCGAATATTTCCTCAAAGACCATTCATTCAATGTTCTACTCATTTGACTGGAAATTTTGCGTCTCTGAATCAAAATATTACTCTAAAAAGACAATACAACACTGCCAAAACCAAAAGAGCGTGTCAGGAATGGTCAAATTACGTTTTGAAAAGTACTCTTTCATTGGACATTTTGTGTGAAACGGAGTGCTAAATGAATGTACGTTAAGGCATAAGTGGCCTAAAAACCCGAAACAACTGATACATTTTGGCTTTATTTGTTAATATGCCTATTATTTCAAAGCCCATGACAAGATTTGAAAGTTAAATCAGCTTCTTT
The DNA here is from genome assembly GCF_055471065.1 of Atractosteus spatula. Lineage (NCBI taxonomy): Eukaryota > Metazoa > Chordata > Actinopteri > Semionotiformes > Lepisosteidae > Atractosteus > Atractosteus spatula. The sequence continues at coordinate 52,149,910 of NC_142708.1, read as the reverse complement.
CCAAAACTTGCTTGTCGGGTAATTCAGACACCATTCCTTTTTGGGGCAAAGCACTGTATACAGCCATATAGGTCAGAAAAAAATGTTTAGAAAACATTGAAAGAACTAAATTCCTAAGTATCCTTTCAGCCCTAAAACACAGCTCTGCCATCAAAAACTGTCTACATTGTACGGGAATAAAACCCTAACCCTAGCTTCGGGTTTTGCTAGTTAGGGTTAGGATTCAAATATTTCCTCAAAGACCATTCATTCAATATTCTACTCATTTGACTGAAACTTTTGCGTCTCTGAATCAAAATATTAGTCTAAAAAGACAATACAACACTGCCAAAACCAAAAGAGAGTGTCAGGAATGGTCAAATTAAGTTTTGAAAGGTACTCTTTCATTGGACATTTTGTGTGAAACGGAGTGGTAAATGAATGTACGTTAAGGCTTAAGTGGCCTAAAAACCCGAAACAACTGATACATTTTGGCTTTATTTGTTAATATGCCTATTATTTCAAAGCCCATGACAAGATTTGAAAGTTAAATCAGCTTCTTTCCAAAACTTGCTTGTCGGGTAATTCAGACACCATTCCTTTTTGGGGCAAAGCACTGTATACAGCCATATAGGTCAGAAAAAAAAGTTTAGAAAACATTGAAAGAACTAAATTCCTAAGTAACCTTTCAGCCCTTAAACACAGCTATGCCATCAAAATTGTCTACATTGTACGGGAATAAAACCCTAACCCTAGCTTCGGGTTTTGCTAGTTAGGGTTAGGGTTCGAATATTTCCTCATAGAGTATTTATTCAATATTCTACTCATTTGACTGGAAATTTTGTGTCTCTGAATCAAAATATTAGTCTAAAAAGACAATACAACACTGCCAAAACCAAGAGTGTGTCAGGAATGGTCAAATTAAGTTTTGAAAAGTACTCTTTCATTGGACATTTTGTGTGAAACGGAGTGCTAAATGAATTTGCGTTAAGGCTTAAGTGGCCTAAAAAACCGAAACAACTGATACATTTTGGCTTTATTTGATAATATGCCTATTATTTCAAAGCCCATGACAAGATTTGAAAGTTAAATCAGCTTCTTTCCAAAACTTGCTTGTCGGGTAATTCAGACACCATTCCTTTTTGGGGCAAAGCACTGTATACAGCCATATAGGTCAGAAAAAAATGTTTAGAAGACATTGAAAGAACTAAATTCCTAAGTATCGTTTCAGCCCTAAAACACAGCTCTGCCATCAAAAACTGTCTACATTGTACGGGAATAAAACCCTAACCCTAGCTTCGGGTTTTGCTAGTTAGGGTTAGGGTTCGAATATTTCCTCATAGAGTATTTATTCAATGTTCTACTCATTTGACTGGAAATTTTGCGTCTCTGAATCAAAATATTAGTCTAAAAAGGCAATACAACACTGCCAAAACCAAAAGAGTGTGTCAGGAATGGTCAAATTTACTTTTGAAAGGTACTCTTTCATTGGACATTTTGTGTGAAACGGAGTGCTAAATGAATGTACGTTAAGGCTTAAGTGGCCTAAAAAACGGAAACAACTGATACATTTTGGCTTTATTTGTTAATATGCCTATTATTTCAAAGCCCATGACAAGATTTGAAAGTTAAATCAGCTTCTTTCCAAAACTTGCTTGTCGGGTAATTCAGACACCATTCCTTTTTGGGGCAAAGCACTGTATACAGCCATATAGGTCAGAAAAAAATGTTTAGAAAACATTGAAAGAACTAAATTCCTAAGTATCCTTTCAGCCCTAAAACACAGCTCTGCCATCAAAAACTGTCTACATTGTACGGGAATAAAACCCTAACCCTAGCTTCGGGTTTTGCTAGTTAGGGTTTGGATTCAAATATTTCCTCAAAGACCATTCATTCAATATTCTACTCATTTGACTGAAACTTTTGCGTCTCTGAATCAAAATATTAGTCTAAAAAGACAATACAACACTGCCAAAACCAAAAGAGAGTGTCAGGAATGGTCAAATTAAGTTTTGAAAGGTACTCTTTCATTGGACATTTTGTGTGAAACGGAGTGGTAAATGAATGTACGTTAAGGCTTAAGTGGCCTAAAAACCCGAAACAACTGATACATTTTGGCTTTATTTGTTAATATGCCTATTATTTCAAAGCCCATGACAAGATTTGAAAGTTAAATCAGCTTCTTTCCAAAACTTGCTTGTCGGGTAATTCAGACACCATTCCTTTTTGGGGCAAAGCACTGTATACAGCCATATAGGTCAGAAAAAAATGTTTAGAAAACATTGAAAGAACTAAATTCCTAAGTAACCTTTCAGCCCTTAAACACAGCTATGCCATCAAAAACTGTCTACATTGTACGGGAATAAAACCCTAACCCTAGCTTCGGGTTTTGCTAGTTAGGGTTAGGGTTCGAATATTTCCTCATAGAGTATTTATTCAATATTCTACTCATTTGACTGGAAATTTTGTGTCTCTGAATCAAAATATTAGTCTAAAAAGACAATACAACACTGCCAAAACCAAGAGTGTGTCAGGAATGGTCAAATTAAGTTTTGAAAAGTACTCTTTCATTGGACATTTTGTGTGAAACGGAGTGCTAAATGAATGTGCGTTAAGGCTTAAGTGGCCTAAAAAACCGAAACAACTGATACATTTTGGCTTTATTTGATAATATGCCTATTATTTCAAAGCCCATGACAAGATTTGAAAGTTAAATCAGCTTCTTTCCAAAACTTGCTTGTCGGGTAATTCAGACACCATTCCTTTTTGGGGCAAAGCACTGTATACAGCCATATAGGTCAGAAAAAAATGTTTAGAAAACATTGAAAGAACTAAATTCCTAAGTATCCTTTCAGCCCTAAAACACAGCTCTGCCATCAAAAACTGTCTACATTGTACGGGAATAAAACCCTAACTCTAGCTTCGGGTTTTGCTAGTTAGGGTTAGGGTTCAAATATTTCCTCATAGAGTATTTATTCAATGTTCTATTCATTTGACTGGAAATTTTGCGTCTCTGAATCAAAATATTAGTCTAAAAAGGCAATACAACACTGCCAAAACCAAAAGAGTGTGTCAGGAATGGTCAAATTTACTTTTGAAAGGTACTCTTTCATTGGACATTTTGTGTGAAACGGAGTGCTAAATGAATGTACGTTAAGGCTTAAGTGGCCTAAAAAACCGAAACAACTGATACATTTTGGCTTTATTTGTTAATATGCCTATTATTTCAAAGCCCATGACAAGATTTGAAAGTTAAATCAGCTTCTTTCCAAAACTTTCTTGTTGGGCAATTCAGACACCATTCCTTTTTAGGGCAAAGCACTGTATACAGCCATATAGGTCAGAAAAAAATGTTTAGAAAACATTGAAAGAACTAAATTCCTAAGTATCCTTTCAGCCCTAAAACACAGCCATGCCATCAAAAACTGTCTACATTGAACGGGAATAAAACCCTAACCCTAGCTTCGGGTTTTGCTAGTTAGGGTTAGGATTCAAATATTTCCTCAAAGACCATTCATTCAATATTCTACTCATTTGACTGAAACTTTTGCGTCTCTGAATCAAAATATTAGTCTAAAAAGACAATACAACACTGCCAAAACCAAAAGAGAGTGTCAGGAATGGTCAAATTAACTTTTGAAAGGTACTCTTTCATTGGACATTTTGTGTGAAACGGAGTGCTAAATGAATGTACGTTAAGGCTTAAGTGGCCTAAAAAACCGAAACAACTGATACATTTTGGCTTTATTTGTTAATATGCCTATTATTTCAAAGCCCATGACAAGATTTGAAAGTTAAATCAGCTTCTTTCCAAAACTTTCTTGTTGGGCAATTCAGACACCATTCCTTTTTAGGGCAAAGCACTGTATACAGCCATATAGGTCAGAAAAAAATGTTTAGAAAACATTGAAAGAACTAAATTCCTAAGTATCCTTTCAGCCCTAAAACACAGCCATGCCATCAAAAACTGTCTACATTGTACGGGAATAAAACCCTAACCCTAGCTTCGGGTTTTGCTAGTTAGGGTTAGGATTCAAATATTTCCTCAAAGACAATTCATTCAATATTCTACTCATTTGACTGAAACTTTTGCGTCTCTGAATCAAAATATTAGTCTAAAAAGACAATACAACACTGCCAAAACCAAAAGAGAGTGTCAGGAATGGTCAAATTAAGTTTTGAAAGGTACTCTTTCATTGGACATTTTGTGTGAAACGGAGTGCTAAATGAATGTACGTTAAGGCTTAAGTGGCCTAAAAACCCGAAACAACTGATACATTTTGGCTTTATTTGTTAATATGCCTATTATTTCAAAGCCCATGACAAGATTTGAAAGTTAAATCAGCTTCTTTCCAAAACTTGCTTGTCGGGTAATTCAGACACCATTCCTTTTTGGGGCAAAGCACTGTATACAGCCATATAGGTCAGAAAAAAATGTTCAGAAAACATTGAAAGAACTAAATTCCTAAGTATCCTTTCAGCCCTAAAACACAGCCATGCCATCAAAAACTGTCTACATTGTACGGGAATAAAACCCTAACCCTAGCTTCGGGTTTTGCTAGTTAGGGTTAGGGTTCAAATATTTCCTCATAGAATATTTATTCAATGTTCTACTCATTTGACTGGAAATTTTGCGTCTCTGAATCAAAATATTAGTCTAAAAAGGCAATACAACACTGTCAAAACCAAAAGAGTGTGTCAGGAATGGTCAAATTTACTTTTGAAAGGTACTCTTTCATTGGACATTTTGTGTGAAACGGAGTGCTAAATGAATGTACTTAAGGCTTAAGTGGCCTAAAAAACGGAAACAACTGATACATTTTGGCTTTATTTGTTAATATGCCTATTATTTCAAAGCCCATGACAAGATTTGAAAGTTAAATCAGCTTCTTTCCAAAACTTGCTTGTCGGGTAATTCAGACACCATTCCTTTTTGGGGCAAAGCACTGTATACAGCCATATAGGTCAGAAAAAAATGTTTAGAAAACATTGAAAGAACTAAATTCCTAAGTAACCTTTCAGCCCTTAAACACAGCTATGCCATCAAAAACTGTCTACATTGTACGGGAATAAAACCCTAACCCTAGCTTCGGGTTTTGCTAGTTAGGGTTAGGGTTCGAATATTTCCTCATAGAGTATTTATTCAATATTCTACTCATTTGACTGGAAATTTTGTGTCTCTGAATCAAAATATTAGTCTAAAAAGAAAATACAACACTGCCAAAACCAAGAGTGTGTCAGGAATGGTCAAATTAAGTTTTGAAAAGTACTCTTTCATTGGACATTTTGTGTGAAACGGAGTGCTAAATGAATGTGCGTTAAGGCTTAAGTGGCCTAAAAAACCGAAACAACTGATACATTTTGGCTTTATTTGATAATATGCCTATTATTTCAAAGCCCATGACAAGATTTGAAAGTTAAATCAGCTTCTTTCCAAAACTTGCTTGTCGGGTAATTCAGACACCATTCCTTTTTGGGGCAAAGCACTGTATACAGCCATATAGGTCAGAAAAAAATGTTTAGAAAACATTGAAAGAACTAAATTCCTAAGTATCCTTTCAGCCCTAAAACACAGCCATGCCATCAAAAACTGTCTACATTGAACGGGAATAAAACCCTAACCCTAGCTTCGGGTTTTGCTAGTTAGGGTTAGGATTCAAATATTTCCTCAAAGACCATTCATTCAATATTCTACTCATTTGACTGAAACTTTTGCGTCTCTGAATCAAAATATTAGTCTAAAAAGACAATACAACACTGCCAAAACCAAAAGAGAGTGTCAGGAATGGTCAAATTAACTTTTGAAAGGTACTCTTTCATTGGACATTTTGTGTGAAACGGAGTGCTAAATGAATGTACGTTAAGGCTTAAGTGGCCTAAAAAACCGAAACAACTGATACATTTTGGCTTTATTTGTTAATATGCCTATTATTTCAAAGCCCATGACAAGATTTGAAAGTTAAATCAGCTTCTTTCCAAAACTTTCTTGTTGGGCAATTCAGACACCATTCCTTTTTAGGGCAAAGCACTGTATACAGCCATATAGGTCAGAAAAAAATGTTTAGAAAACATTGAAAGAACTAAATTCCTAAGTATCCTTTCAGCCCTAAAACACAGCCATGCCATCAAAAACTGTCTACATTGTACGGGAATAAAACCCTAACCCTAGCTTCGGGTTTTGCTAGTTAGGGTTAGGATTCAAATATTTCCTCAAAGACAATTCATTCAATATTCTACTCATTTGACTGAAACTTTTGCGTCTCTGAATCAAAATATTAGTCTAAAAAGACAATACAACACTGCCAAAACCAAAAGAGAGTGTCAGGAATGGTCAAATTAAGTTTTGTAAGGTACTCTTTCATTGGACATTTTGTGTGAAACGGAGTGCTAAATGAATGTACGTTAAGGCTTAAGTGGCCTAAAAACCCGAAACAACTGATACATTTTGGCTTTATTTGTTAATATGCCTATTATTTCAAAGCCCATGACAAGATTTGAAAGTTAAATCAGCTTCTTTCCAAAACTTGCTTGTCGGGTAATTCAGACACCATTCCTTTTTGGGGCAAAGCACTGTATACAGCCATATAGGTCAGAAAAAAATGTTCAGAAAACATTGAAAGAACTAAATTCCTAAGTATCCTTTCAGCCCTAAAACACAGCCATGCCATCAAAAACTGTCTACATTGTACGGGAATAAAACCCTAACCCTAGCTTCGGGTTTTGCTAGTTAGGGTTAGGGTTCAAATATTTCCTCATAGAATATTTATTCAATGTTCTACTCATTTGACTGGAAATTTTGCGTCTCTGAATCAAAATATTAGTCTAAAACGGCAATACAACACTGCCAAAACCAAAAGAGTGTGTCAGGAATGGTCAAATTTACTTTTGAAAGGTACTCTTTCATTGGACATTTTGTGTGAAACGGAGTGCTAAATGAATGTACTTAAGGCTTAAGTGGCCTAAAAAACGGAAACAACTGATACATTTTGGCTTTATTTGTTAATATGCCTATTATTTCAAAGCCCATGACAAGATTTGAAAGTTAAATCAGCTTCTTTCCAAAACTTGCTTGTCGGGTAATTCAGACACCATTCCTTTTTGGGGCAAAGCACTGTATACAGCCATATAGGTCAGAAAAAAATGTTTAGAAAACATTGAAAGAACTAAATTCCTAAGTAACCTTTCAGCCCTTAAACACAGCTATGCCATCAAAAACTGTCTACATTGTACGGGAATAAAACCCTAACCCTAGCTTCGGGTTTTGCTAGTTAGGGTTAGGGTTCGAATATTTCCTCATAGAGTATTTATTCAATATTCTACTCATTTGACTGGAAATTTTGTGTCTCTGAATCAAAATATTAGTCTAAAAAGACAATACAACACTGCCAAAACCAAGAGTGTGTCAGGAATGGTCAAATTAAGTTTTGAAAAGTACTCTTTCATTGGACATTTTGTGTGAAACGGAGTGCTAAATGAATGTGCGTTAAGGCTTAAGTGGCCTAAAAAACCGAAACAACTGATACATTTTGGCTTTATTTGATAATATGCCTATTATTTCAAAGCCCATGACAAGATTTGAAAGTTAAATCAGCTTCTTTCCAAAACTTGCTTGTCGGGTAATTCAGACACCATTCCTTTTTGGGGCAAAGCACTGTATACAGCCATATAGGTCAGAAAAAAATGTTTAGAAAACATTGAAAGAACTAAATTCCTAAGTATCCTTTCAGCCCTAAAACACAGCTCTGCCATCAAAAACTGTCTACATTGTACGGGAATAAAACCCTAACTCTAGCTTCGGGTTTTGCTAGTTAGGGTTAGGGTTCAAATATTTCCTCATAGAGTATTTATTCAATGTTCTATTCATTTGACTGGAAATTTTGCGTCTCTGAATCAAAATATTAGTCTAAAAAGGCAATACAACACTGCCAAAACCAAAAGAGTGTGTCAGGAATGGTCAAATTTACTTTTGAAAGGTACTCTTTCATTGGACATTTTGTGTGAAACGGAGTGCTAAATGAATGTACGTTAAGGCTTAAGTGGCCTAAAAAACGGAAACAACTGATACATTTTGGCTTTATTTGTTAATATGCCTATTATTTCAAAGCCCATGACAAGATTTGAAAGTTAAATCAGCTTCTTTCCAAAACTTTCTTGTTGGGCAATTCAGACACCATTCCTTTTTAGGGCAAAGCACTGTATACAGCCATATAGGTCAGAAAAAAATGTTTAGAAAACATTGAAAGAACTAAATTCCTAAGTATCCTTTCAGCCCTAAAACACAGCCATGCCATCAAAAACTGTCTACATTGTACGGGAATAAAACCCTAACCCTAGCTTCGGGTTTTGCTAGTTAGGGTTAGGATTCAAATATTTCCTCAAAGACCATTCATTCAATATTCTACTCATTTGACTGAAACTTTTGCGTCTCTGAATCAAAATATTAGTCTAAAAAGACAATACAACACTGCCAAAACCAAAAGAGAGTGTCAGGAATGGTCAAATTAAGTTTTGAAAGGTACTCTTTCATTGGACATTTTGTGTGAAACGGAGTGGTAAATGAATGTACGTTAAGGCTTAAGTGGCCTAAAAACCCGAAACAACTGATACATTTTGGCTTTATTTGTTAATATGCCTATTATTTCAAAGCCCATGACAAGATTTGAAAGTTAAATCAGCTTCTTTCCAAAACTTGCTTGTCGGGTAATTCAGACACCATTCCTTTTTGGGGCAAAGCACTGTATACAGCCATATAGGTCAGAAAAAAATGTTTAGAAAACATTGAAAGAACTAAATTCCTAAGTAACCTTTCAGCCCTTAAACACAGCTATGCCATCAAAAACTGTCTACATTGTACGGGAATAAAACCCTAACCCTAGCTTCGGGTTTTGCTAGTTAGGGTTAGGGTTCGAATATTTCCTCATAGAGTATTTATTCAATATTCTACTCATTTGACTGGAAATTTTGTGTCTCTGAATCAAAATATTAGTCTAAAAAGACAATACAACACTGCCAAAACCAAGAGTGTGTCAGGAATGGTCAAATTAAGTTTTGAAAAGTACTCTTTCATTGGACATTTTGTGTGAAACGGAGTGCTAAATGAATGTGCGTTAAGGCTTAAGTGGCCTAAAAAACCGAAACAACTGATACATTTTGGCTTTATTTGATAATATGCCTATTATTTCAAAGCCCATGACAAGATTTGAAAGTTAAATCAGCTTCTTTCCAAAACTTGCTTGTCGGGTAATTCAGACACCATTCCTTTTTGGGGCAAAGCACTGTATACAGCCATATAGGTCAGAAAAAAATGTTTAGAAGACATTGAAAGAACTAAATTCCTAAGTATCGTTTCAGCCCTAAAACACAGCTCTGCCATCAAAAACTGTCTACATTGTACGGGAATAAAACCCTAACCCTAGCTTCGGGTTTTGCTAGTTAGGGTTAGGGTCAAATATTTCCTCATAGAGTATTTATTCAATGTTCTACTCATTTGACTGGAAATTTTGCGTCTCTGAATCAAAATATTAGTCTAAAAAGGCAATACAACACTGCCAAAACCAAAAGAGTGTGTCAGGAATGGTCAAATTTACTTTTGAAAGGTACTCTTTCATTGGACATTTTGTGTGAAACGGAGTGCTAAATGAATGTACGTTAAGGCTTAAGTGGCCTAAAAAACGGAAACAACTGATACATTTTGGCTTTATTTGTTAATATGCCTATTATTTCAAAGCCCATGACAAGATTTGAAAGTTAAATCAGCTTCTTTCCAAAACTTGCTTGTCGGGTAATTCAGACACCATTCCTTTTTGGGGCAAAGCACTGTATACAGCCATATAGGTCAGAAAAAAATGTTTAGAAAACATTGAAAGAACTAAATTCCTAAGTATCCTTTCAGCCCTAAAACACAGCTCTGCCATCAAAAACTGTCTACATTGTACGGGAATAAAACCCTAACCCTAGCTTCGGGTTTTGCTAGTTAGGGTTAGGATTCAAATATTTCCTCAAAGACCATTCATTCAATATTCTACTCATTTGACTGAAACTTTTGCGTCTCTGAATCAAAATATTAGTCTAAAAAGACAATACAACACTGCCAAAACCAAAAGAGAGTGTCAGGAATGGTCAAATTAAGTTTTGAAAGGTACTCTTTCATTGGACATTTTGTGTGAAACGGAGTGGTAAATGAATGTACGTTAAGGCTTAAGTGGCCTAAAAACCCGAAACAACTGATACATTTTGGCTTTATTTGTTAATATGCCTATTATTTCAAAGCCCATGACAAGATTTGAAAGTTAAATCAGCTTCTTTCCAAAACTTGCTTGTCGGGTAATTCAGACACCATTCCTTTTTGGGGCAAAGCACTGTATACAGCCATATAGGTCAGAAAAAAATGTTTAGAAAACATTGAAAGAACTAAATTCCTAAGTAACCTTTCAGCCCTTAAACACAGCTATGCCATCAAAAACTGTCTACATTGTACGGGAATAAAACCCTAACCCTAGCTTCGGGTTTTGCTAGTTAGGGTTAGGGTTCGAATATTTCCTCATAGAGTATTTATTCAATATTCTACTCATTTGACTGGAAATTTTGTGTCTCTGAATCAAAATATTAGTCTAAAAAGACAATACAACACTGCCAAAACCAAGAGTGTGTCAGGAATGGTCAAATTAAGTTTTGAAAAGTACTCTTTCATTGGACATTTTGTGTGAAACGGAGTGCTAAATGAATGTGCGTTAAGGCTTAAGTGGCCTAAAAAAACGAAACAACTGATACATTTTGGCTTTATTTGATAATATGCCTATTATTTCAAAGCCCATGACAAGATTTGAAAGTTAAATCAGCTTCTTTCCAAAACTTGCTTGTCGGGTAATTCAGACACCATTCCTTTTTGGGGCAAAGCACTGTATACAGCCATATAGGTCAGAAAAAAATGTTTAGAAAACATTGAAAGAACTAAATTCCTAAGTATCCTTTCAGCCCTAAAACACAGCTCTGCCATCAAAAACTGTCTACATTGTACGGGAATAAAACCCTAACTCTAGCTTCGGGTTTTGCTAGTTAGGGTTAGGGTTCAAATATTTCCTCATAGAGTATTTATTCAATGTTCTATTCATTTGACTGGAAATTTTGCGTCTCTGAATCAAAATATTAGTCTAAAAAGGCAATACAACACTGCCAAAACCAAAAGAGTGTGTCAGGAATGGTCAAATTTACTTTTGAAAGGTACTCTTTCATTGGACATTTTGTGTGAAACGGAGTGCTAAATGAATGTACGTTAAGGCTTAAGTGGCCTAAAAAACCGAAACAACTGATACATTTTGGCTTTATTTGTTAATATGCCTATTATTTCAAAGCCCATGACAAGATTTGAAAGTTAAATCAGCTTCTTTCCAAAACTTTCTTGTTGGGCAATTCAGACACCATTCCTTTTTAGGGCAAAGCACTGTATACAGCCATATAGGTCAGAAAAAAATGTTTAGAAAACATTGAAAGAACTAAATTCCTAAGTATCCTTTCAGCCCTAAAACACAGCCATGCCATCAAAAACTGTCTACATTGAACGGGAATAAAACCCTAACCCTAGCTTCGGGTTTTGCTAGTTAGGGTTAGGATTCAAATATTTCCTCAAAGACCATTCATTCAATATTCTACTCATTTGACTGAAACTCTTGCGTCTCTGAATCAAAATATTAGTCTAAAAAGACAATACAACACTGCCAAAACCAAAAGAGAGTGTCAGGAATGGTCAAATTAACTTTTGAAAGGTACTCTTTCATTGGACATTTTGTGTGAAACGGAGTGCTAAATGAATGTACGTTAAGGCTTAAGTGGCCTAAAAAACCGAAACAACTGATACATTTTGGCTTTATTTGTTAATATGCCTATTATTTCAAAGCCCATGACAAGATTTGAAAGTTAAATCAGCTTCTTTCCAAAACTTTCTTGTTGGGCAATTCAGACACCATTCCTTTTTAGGGCAAAGCACTGTATACAGCCATATAGGTCAGAAAAAAATGTTTAGAAAACATTGAAAGAACTAAATTCCTAAGTATCCTTTCAGCCCTAAAACACAGCCATGCCATCAAAAACTGTCTACATTGTACGGGAATAAAACCCTAACCCTAGCTTCGGGTTTTGCTAGTTAGGGTTAGGATTCAAATATTTCCTCAAAGACAATTCATTCAATATTCTACTCATTTGACTGAAACTTTTGCGTCTCTGAATCAAAATATTAGTCTAAAAAGACAATACAACACTGCCAAAACCAAAAGAGAGTGTCAGGAATGGTCAAATTAAGTTTTGAAAGGTACTCTTTCATTGGACATTTTGTGTGAAACGGAGTGCTAAATGAATGTACGTTAAGGCTTAAGTGGCCTAAAAACCCGAAACAACTGATACATTTTGGCTTTATTTGTTAATATGCCTATTATTTCAAAGCCCATGACAAGATTTGAAAGTTAAATCAGATTCTTTCCAAAACCTGCTTGTCGGGTAATTCAGACACCATTCCTTTTTGGGGCAAAGCACTGTATACAGCCATATAGGTCAGAAAAAAATGTTCAGAAAACATTGAAAGAACTAAATTCCTAAGTATCCTTTCAGCCCTAAAACACAGCCATGCCATCAAAAACTGTCTACATTGTACGGGAATAAAACCCTAACCCTAGCTTCGGGTTTTGCTAGTTAGGGTTATGGTTCAAATATTTCCTCATAGAATATTTATTCAATGTTCTACTCATTTGACTGGAAATTTTGCGTCTCTGAATCAAAATATTAGTCTAAAAAGGCAATACAACACTGCCAAAACCAAAAGAGTGTGTCAGGAATGGTCAAATTTACTTTTGAAAGGTACTCTTTCATTGGACATTTTGTGTGAAACGGAGTGCTAAATGAATGTACGTTAAGGCTTAAGTGGCCTAAAAAACGGAAACAACTGATACATTTTGGCTTTATTTGTTAATATGCCTATTATTTCAAAGCCCATGACAAGATTTGAAAGTTAAATCAGCTTCTTTCCAAAACTTGCTTGTCGGGTAATTCAGACACCATTCCTTTTTGGGGCAAAGCACTGTATACAGCCATATAGGTCAGAAAAAAATGTTTAGAAAACATTGAAAGAACTAAATTCCTAAGTAACCTTTCAGCCCTTAAACACAGCTATGCCATCAAAAACTGTCTACATTGTACGGGAATAAAACCCTAACCCTAGCTTCGGGTTTTGCTAGTTAGGGTTAGGGTTCGAATATTTCCTCATAGAGTATTTATTCAATATTCTACTCATTTGACTGGAAATTTTGTGTCTCTGAATCAAAATATTAGTCTAAAAAGACAATACAACACTGCCAAAACCAAGAGTGTGTCAGGAATGGTCAAATTAAGTTTTGAAAAGTACTCTTTCATTGGACATTTTGTGTGAAACGGAGTGCTAAATGAATGTGCGTTAAGGCTTAAGTGGCCTAAAAAACCGAAACAACTGATACATTTTGGCTTTATTTGATAATATGCCTATTATTTCAAAGCCCATGACAAGATTTGAAAGTTAAATCAGCTTCTTTCCAAAACTTGCTTGTCGGGTAATTCAGACACCATTCCTTTTTGGGGCAAAGCACTGTATACAGCCATATAGGTCAGAAAAAAATGTTTAGAAAACATTGAAAGAACTAAATTCCTAAGTATCCTTTCAGCCCTAAAACACAGCTCTGCCATCAAAAACTGTCTACATTGTACGGGAATAAAACCCTAACTCTAGCTTCGGGTTTTGCTAGTTAGGGTTAGGGTTCAAATATTTCCTCATAGAGTATTTATTCAATGTTCTATTCATTTGACTGGAAATTTTGCGTCTCTGAATCAAAATATTAGTCTAAAAAGGCAATACAACACTGCCAAAACCAAAAGAGTGTGTCAGGAATGGTCAAATTTACTTTTGAAAGGTACTCTTTCATTGGACATTTTGTGTGAAACGGAGTGCTAAATGAATGTACGTTAAGGCTTAAGTGGCCTAAAAAACGGAAACAACTGATACATTTTGGCTTTATTTGTTAATATGCCTATTATTTCAAAGCCCATGACAAGATTTGAAAGTTAAATCAGCTTCTTTCCAAAACTTTCTTGTTGGGCAATTCAGACACCATTCCTTTTTAGGGCAAAGCACTGTATACAGCCATATAGGTCAGAAAAAAATGTTTAGAAAACATTGAAAGAACTAAATTCCTAAGTATCCTTTCAGCCCTAAAACACAGCCATGCCATCAAAAACTGTCTACATTGTACGGGAATAAAACCCTAACCCTAGCTTCGGGTTTTGCTAGTTAGGGTTAGGATTCAAATATTTCCTCAAAGACAATTCATTCAATATTCTACTCATTTGACTGAAACTTTTGCGTCTCTGAATCAAAATATTAGTCTAAAAAGACAATACAACACTGCCAAAACCAAAAGAGAGTGTCAGGAATGGTCAAATTAAGTTTTGAAAGGTACTCTTTCATTGGACATTTTGTGTGAAACGGAGTGCTAAATGAATGTACGTTAAGGCTTAAGTGGCCTAAAAACCCGAAACAACTGATACATTTTGGCTTTATTTGTTAATATGCCTATTATTTCAAAGCCCATGACAAGATTTGAAAGTTAAATCAGCTTCTTTCCAAAACTTGCTTGTCGGGTAATTCAGACACCATTCCTTTTTGGGGCAAAGCACTGTATACAGCCATATAGGTCAGAAAAAAATGTTCAGAAAACATTGAAAGAACTAAATTCCTAAGTATCCTTTCAGCCCTAAAACACAGCCATGCCATCAAAAACTGTCTACATTGTACGGGAATAAAACCCTAACCCTAGCTTCGGGTTTTGCTAGTTAGGGTTAGGGTTCAAATATTTCCTCATAGAATATTTATTCAATGTTCTACTCATTTGACTGGAAATTTTGCGTCTCTGAATCAAAATATTAGTCTAAAAAGGCAATACAACACTGCCAAAACCAAAAGAGTGTGTCAGGAATGGTCAAATTTACTTTTGAAAGGTACTCTTTCATTGGACATTTTGTGTGAAACGGAGTGCTAAATGAATGTACGTTAAGGCTTAAGTGGCCTAAAAAACGGAAACAACTGATACATTTTGGCTTTATTTGTTAATATGCCTATTATTTCAAAGCCCATGACAAGATTTGAAAGTTAAATCAGCTTCTTTCCAAAACTTGCTTGTCGGGTAATTCAGACACCATTCCTTTTTGGGGCAAAGCACTGTATACAGCCATATAGGTCAGAAAAAAATGTTTAGAAAACATTGAAAGAACTAAATTCCTAAGTAACCTTTCAGCCCTTAAACACAGCTATGCCATCAAAAACTGTCTACATTGTACGGGAATAAAACCCTAACCCTAGCTTCGGGTTTTGCTAGTTAGGGTTAGGGTTCGAATATTTCCTCATAGAGTATTTATTCAATATTCTACTCATTTGACTGGAAATTTTGTGTCTCTGAATCAAAATATTAGTCTAAAAAGACAATACAACACTGCCAAAACCAAGAGTGTGTCAGGAATGGTCAAATTAAGTTTTGAAAAGTACTCTTTCATTGGACATTTTGTGTGAAACGGAGTGCTAAATGAATGTGCGTTAAGGCTTAAGTGGCCTAAAAAACCGAAACAACTGATACATTTTGGCTTTATTTGATAATATGCCTATTATTTCAAAGCCCATGACAAGATTTGAAAGTTAAATCAGCTTCTTTCCAAAACTTGCTTGTCGGGTAATTCAGACACCATTCCTTTTTGGGGCAAAGCACTGTATACAGCCATATAGGTCAGAAAAAAATGTTTAGAAAACATTGAAAGAACTAAATTCCTAAGTATCCTTTCAGCCCTAAAACACAGCTCTGCCATCAAAAACTGTCTACATTGTACGGGAATAAAACCCTAACTCTAGCTTCGGGTTTTGCTAGTTAGGGTTAGGGTTCAAATATTTCCTCATAGAGTATTTATTCAATGTTCTATTCATTTGACTGGAAATTTTGCGTCTCTGAATCAAAATATTAGTCTAAAAAGGCAATACAACACTGCCAAAACCAAAAGAGTGTGTCAGGAATGGTCAAATTTACTTTTGAAAGGTACTCTTTCATTGGACATTTTGTGTGAAACGGAGTGCTAAATGAATGTACGTTAAGGCTTAAGTGGCCTAAAAAACGGAAACAACTGATACATTTTGGCTTTATTTGTTAATATGCCTATTATTTCAAAGCCCATGACAAGATTTGAAAGTTAAATCAGCTTCTTTCCAAAACTTTCTTGTTGGGCAATTCAGACACCATTCCTTTTTAGGGCAAAGCACTGTATACAGCCATATAGGTCAGAAAAAAATGTTTAGAAAACATTGAAAGAACTAAATTCCTAAGTATCCTTTCAGCCCTAAAACACAGCCATGCCATCAAAAACTGTCTACATTGTACGGGAATAAAACCCTAACCCTAGCTTCGGGTTTTGCTAGTTAGGGTTAGGATTCAAATATTTCCTCAAAGACAATTCATTCAATATTCTACTCATTTGACTGAAACTTTTGCGTCTCTGAATCAAAATATTAGTCTAAAAAGACAATACAACACTGCCAAAACCAAAAGAGAGTGTCAGGAATGGTCAAATTAAGTTTTGAAAGGTACTCTTTCATTGGACATTTTGTGTGAAACGGAGTGCTAAATGAATGTACGTTAAGGCTTAAGTGGCCTAAAAAACGGAAACAACTGATACATTTTGGCTTTATTTGTTAATATGCCTATTATTTCAAAGCCCATGACAAGATTTGAAAGTTAAATCAGCTTCTTTCCAAAACTTGCTTGTCGGGTAATTCAGACACCATTCCTTTTTGGGGCAAAGCACTGTATACAGCCATATAGGTCAGAAAAAAATGTTTAGAAAACATTGAAAGAACTAAATTCCTAAGTAACCTTTCAGCCCTTAAACACAGCTATGCCATCAAAAACTGTCTACATTGTACGGGAATAAAACCCTAACCCTAGCTTCGGGTTTTGCTAGTTAGGGTTAGGGTTCGAATATTTCCTCATAGAGTATTTATTCAATATTCTACTCATTTGACTGGAAATTTTGTGTCTCTGAATCAAAATATTAGTCTAAAAAGACAATACAACACTGCCAAAACCAAGAGTGTGTCAGGAATGGTCAAATTAAGTTTTGAAAAGTACTCTTTCATTGGACATTTTGTGTGAAACGGAGTGCTAAATGAATGTGCGTTAAGGCTTAAGTGGCCTAAAAAACCGAAACAACTGATACATTTTGGCTTTATTTGTTAATATGCCTATTATTTCAAAGCCCATGACAAGATTTGAAAGTTAAATCAGCTTCTTTCCAAAACTTTCTTGTTGGGCAATTCAGACACCATTCCTTTTTAGGGCAAAGCACTGTATACAGCCATATAGGTCAGAAAAAAATGTTTAGAAAACATTGAAAGAACTAAATTCCTAAGTATCCTTTCAGCCCTAAAACACAGCCATGCCATCAAAAACTGTCTACATTGTACGGGAATAAAACCCTAACCCTAGCTTCGGGTTTTGCTAGTTAGGGTTAGGATTCAAATATTTCCTCAAAGACAATTCATTCAATATTCTACTCATTTGACTGAAACTTTTGCGTCTCTGAATCAAAATATTAGTCTAAAAAGACAATACAACACTGCCAAAACCAAAAGAGAGTGTCAGGAATGGTCAAATTAAGTTTTGAAAGGTACTCTTTCATTGGACATTTTGTGTGAAACGGAGTGCTAAATGAATGTACGTTAAGGCTTAAGTGGCCTAAAAACCCGAAACAACTGATACATTTTGGCTTTATTTGTTAATATGCCTATTATTTCAAAGCCCATGACAAGATTTGAAAGTTAAATCAGCTTCTTTCCAAAACTTGCTTGTCGGGTAATTCAGACACCATTCCTTTTTGGGGCAAAGCACTGTATACAGCCATATAGGTCAGAAAAAAATGTTCAGAAAACATTGAAAGAACTAAATTCCTAAGTATCCTTTCAGCCCTAAAACACAGCCATGCCATCAAAAACTGTCTACATTGTACGGGAATAAAACCCTAACCCTAGCTTCGGGTTTTGCTAGTTAGGGTTAGGGTTCAAATATTTCCTCATAGAATATTTATTCAATGTTCTACTCATTTGACTGGAAATTTTGCGTCTCTGAATCAAAATATTAGTCTAAAAAGGCAATACAACACTGCCAAAACCAAAAGAGTGTGTCAGGAATGGTCAAATTTACTTTTGAAAGGTACTCTTTCATTGGACATTTTGTGTGAAACGGAGTGCTAAATGAATGTACGTTAAGGCTTAAGTGGCCTAAAAAACGGAAACAACTGATACATTTTGGCTTTATTTGTTAATATGCCTATTATTTCAAAGCCCATGACAAGATTTGAAAGTTAAATCAGCTTCTTTCCAAAACTTGCTTGTCGGGTAATTCAGACACCATTCCTTTTTGGGGCAAAGCACTGTATACAGCCATATAGGTCAGAAAAAAATGTTTAGAAAACATTGAAAGAACTAAATTCCTAAGTAACCTTTCAGCCCTTAAACACAGCTATGCCATCAAAAACTGTCTACATTGTACGGGAATAAAACCCTAACCCTAGCTTCGGGTTTTGCTAGTTAGGGTTAGGGTTCGAATATTTCCTCATAGAGTATTTATTCAATATTCTACTCATTTGACTGGAAATTTTGTGTCTCTGAATCAAAATATTAGTCTAAAAAGACAATACAACACTGCCAAAACCAAGAGTGTGTCAGGAATGGTCAAATTAAGTTTTGAAAAGTACTCTTTCATTGGACATTTTGTGTGAAACGGAGTGCTAAATGAATGTGCGTTAAGGCTTAAGTGGCCTAAAAAACCGAAACAACTGATACATTTTGGCTTTATTTGATAATATGCCTATTATTTCAAAGCCCATGACAAGATTTGAAAGTTAAATCAGCTTCTTTCCAAAACTTGCTTGTCGGGTAATTCAGACACCATTCCTTTTTGGGGCAAAGCACTGTATACAGCCATATAGGTCAGAAAAAAATGTTTAGAAAACATTGAAAGAACTAAATTCCTAAGTATCCTTTCAGCCCTAAAACACAGCTCTGCCATCAAAAACTGTCTACATTGTACGGGAATAAAACCCTAACTCTAGCTTCGGGTTTTGCTAGTTAGGGTTAGGGTTCAAATATTTCCTCATAGAGTATTTATTCAATGTTCTATTCATTTGACTGGAAATTTTGCGTCTCTGAATCAAAATATTAGTCTAAAAAGGCAATACAACACTGCCAAAACCAAAAGAGTGTGTCAGGAATGGTCAAATTTACTTTTGAAAGGTACTCTTTCATTGGACATTTTGTGTGAAACGGAGTGCTAAATGAATGTACGTTAAGGCTTAAGTGGCCTAAAAAACGGAAACAACTGATACATTTTGGCTTTATTTGTTAATATGCCTATTATTTCAAAGCCCATGACAAGATTTGAAAGTTAAATCAGCTTCTTTCCAAAACTTTCTTGTTGGGCAATTCAGACACCATTCCTTTTTAGGGCAAAGCACTGTATACAGCCATATAGGTCAGAAAAAAATGTTTAGAAAACATTGAAAGAACTAAATTCCTAAGTATCCTTTCAGCCCTAAAACACAGCCATGCCATCAAAAACTGTCTACATTGTACGGGAATAAAACCCTAACCCTAGCTTCGGGTTTTGCTAGTTAGGGTTAGGATTCAAATATTTCCTCAAAGACAATTCATTCAATATTCTACTCATTTGACTGAAACTTTTGCGTCTCTGAATCAAAATATTAGTCTAAAAAGACAATACAACACTGCCAAAACCAAAAGAGAGTGTCAGGAATGGTCAAATTAAGTTTTGAAAGGTACTCTTTCATTGGACATTTTGTGTGAAACGGAGTGCTAAATGAATGTACGTTAAGGCTTAAGTGGCCTAAAAACCCGAAACAACTGATACATTTTGGCTTTATTTGTTAATATGCCTATTATTTCAAAGCCCATGACAAGATTTGAAAGTTAAATCAGCTTCTTTCCAAAACTTGCTTGTCGGGTAATTCAGACACCATTCCTTTTTGGGGCAAAGCACTGTATACAGCCATATAGGTCAGAAAAAAATGTTCAGAAAACATTGAAAGAACTAAATTCCTAAGTATCCTTTCAGCCCTAAAACACAGCCATGCCATCAAAAACTGTCTACATTGTACGGGAATAAAACCCTAACCCTAGCTTCGGGTTTTGCTAGTTAGGGTTAGGGTTCAAATATTTCCTCATAGAATATTTATTCAATGTTCTACTCATTTGACTGGAAATTTTGCGTCTCTGAATCAAAATATTAGTCTAAAAAGGCAATACAACACTGCCAAAACCAAAAGAGTGTGTCAGGAATGGTCAAATTTACTTTTGAAAGGTACTCTTTCATTGGACATTTTGTGTGAAACGGAGTGCTAAATGAATGTACGTTAAGGCTTAAGTGGCCTAAAAAACGGAAACAACTGATACATTTTGGCTTTATTTGTTAATATGCCTATTATTTCAAAGCCCATGACAAGATTTGAAAGTTAAATCAGCTTCTTTCCAAAACTTGCTTGTCGGGTAATTCAGACACCATTCCTTTTTGGGGCAAAGCACTGTATACAGCCATATAGGTCAGAAAAAAATGTTTAGAAAACATTGAAAGAACTAAATTCCTAAGTAACCTTTCAGCCCTTAAACACAGCTATGCCATCAAAAACTGTCTACATTGTACGGGAATAAAACCCTAACCCTAGCTTCGGGTTTTGCTAGTTAGGGTTAGGGTTCGAATATTTCCTCATAGAGTATTTATTCAATATTCTACTCATTTGACTGGAAATTTTGTGTCTCTGAATCAAAATATTAGTCTAAAAAGACAATACAACACTGCCAAAACCAAGAGTGTGTCAGGAATGGTCAAATTAAGTTTTGAAAAGTACTCTTTCATTGGACATTTTGTGTGAAACGGAGTGCTAAATGAATGTGCGTTAAGGCTTAAGTGGCCTAAAAAACCGAAACAACTGATACATTTTGGCTTTATTTGATAATATGCCTATTATTTCAAAGCCCATGACAAGATTTGAAAGTTAAATCAGCTTCTTTCCAAAACTTGCTTGTCGGGTAATTCAGACACCATTCCTTTTTGGGGCAAAGCACTGTATACAGCCATATAGGTCAGAAAAAAATGTTTAGAAAACATTGAAAGAACTAAATTCCTAAGTATCCTTTCAGCCCTAAAACACAGCTCTGCCATCAAAAACTGTCTACATTGTACGGGAATAAAACCCTAACTCTAGCTTCGGGTTTTGCTAGTTAGGGTTAGGGTTCGAATATTTCCTCAAAGACCATTCATTCAATGTTCTACTCATTTGACTGGAAATTTTGCGTCTCTGAATCAAAATATTACTCTAAAAAGACAATACAACACTGCCAAAACCAAAAGAGCGTGTCAGGAATGGTCAAATTACGTTTTGAAAGGTACTCTTTCATTGGACATTTTGTGTGAAACGGAGTGCTAAATGAATGTACGTTAAGGCTTAAGTGGCCTAAAAACCCGAAACAACTGATACATTTTGGCTTTATTTGTTAATATGCCTATTATTTCAAAGCCCATGACAAGATTTGAAAGTTAAATCAGCTTCTTTCCAAAACTTGCTTGTCGGGTAATTCAGACACCATTCCTTTTTGGGGCAAAGCACTGTATACAGCCATATAGGTCAGAAAAAAATGTTTAGAAAACATTGAAAAAACTAAATTCCTAAGTAACCTTTCAGCCCTTAAACACAGCTATGCCATCAAAAACTGTCTACATTGTACGGGAATAAAACCCTAACCCTAGCTTCGGGTTTTGCTAGTTAGGGTTAGGGTTCGAATATTTCCTCATAGAGTATTTATTCAATATTCTACTCATTTGACTGGAAATTTTGTGTCTCTGAATCAAAATATTAGTCTAAAAAGACAATACAACACTGCCAAAACCAAGAGTGTGTCAGGAATGGTCAAATTAAGTTTTGAAAAGTACTCTTTCATTGGACATTTTGTGTGAAACGGAGTGCTAAATGAATGTGCGTTAAGGCTTAAGTGGCCTAAAAAACCGAAACAACTGATACATTTTGGCTTTATTTGATAATATGCCTATTATTTCAAAGCCCATGACAAGATTTGAAAGTTAAATCAGCTTCTTTCCAAAACTTGCTTGTCGGGTAATTCAGACACCATTCCTTTTTGGGGCAAAGCACTGTATACAGCCATATAGGTCAGAAAAAAATGTTTAGAAGACATTGAAAGAACTAAATTCCTAAGTATCGTTTCAGCCCTAAAACACAGCTCTGCCATCAAAAACTGTCTACATTGTACGGGAATAAAACCCTAACCCTAGCTTCGGGTTTTGCTAGTTAGGGTTAGGGTTCAAATATTTCCTCATAGAGTATTTATTCAATGTTCTACTCATTTGACTGGAAATTTTGCGTCTCTGAATCAAAATATTAGTCTAAAAAGGCAATACAACACTGCCAAAACCAAAAGAGTGTGTCAGGAATGGTCAAATTTACTTTTGAAAGGTACTCTTTCATTGGACATTTTGTGTGAAACGGAGTGCTAAATGAATGTACGTTAAGGCTTAAGTGGCCTAAAAAACGGAAACAACTGATACATTTTGGCTTTATTTGTTAATATGCCTATTATTTCAAAGCCCATGACAAGATTTGAAAGTTAAATCAGCTTCTTTCCAAAACTTTCTTGTTGGGCAATTCAGACACCATTCCTTTTTAGGGCAAAGCACTGTATACAGCCATATAGGTCAGAAAAAAATGTTCAGAAAACATTGAAAGAACTAAATTCCTAAGTATCCTTTCAGCCCTAAAACACAGCCATGCCATCAAAAACTGTCTACATTGTACGGGAATAAAACCCTAACCCTAGCTTCGGGTTTTGCTAGTTAGGGTTAGGATTCAAATATTTCCTCAAAGACAATTCATTCAATATTCTACTCATTTGACTGAAACTTTTGCGTCTCTGAATCAAAATATTAGTCTAAAAAGACAATACAACACTGCCAAAACCAAAAGAGAGTGTCAGGAATGGTCAAATTAAGTTTTGAAAGGTACTCTTTCATTGGACATTTTGTGTGAAACGGAGTGCTAAATGAATGTACGTTAAGGCTTAAGTGGCCTAAAAACCCGAAACAACTGATACATTTTGGCTTTATTTGTTAATATGCCTATTATTTCAAAGCCCATGACAAGATTTGAAAGTTAAATCAGCTTCTTTCCAAAACTTGCTTGTCGGGTAATTCAGACACCATTCCTTTTTGGGGCAAAGCACTGTATACAGCCATATAGGTCAGAAAAAAATGTTCAGAAAACATTGAAAGAACTAAATTCCTAAGTATCCTTTCAGCCCTAAAACACAGCCATGCCATCAAAAACTGTCTACATTGTACGGGAATAAAACCCTAACCCTAGCTTCGGGTTTTGCTAGTTAGGGTTAGGGTTCAAATATTTCCTCATAGAATATTTATTCAATGTTCTACTCATTTGACTGGAAATTTTGCGTCTCTGAATCAAAATATTAGTCTAAAAAGGCAATACAACACTGCCAAAACCAAAAGAGTGTGTCAGGAATGGTCAAATTTACTTTTGAAAGGTACTCTTTCATTGGACATTTTGTGTGAAACGGAGTGCTAAATGAATGTACGTTAAGGCTTAAGTGGCCTAAAAAACGGAAACAACTGATACATTTTGGCTTTATTTGTTAATATGCCTATTATTTCAAAGCCCATGACAAGATTTGAAAGTTAAATCAGCTTCTTTCCAAAACTTGCTTGTCGGGTAATTCAGACACCATTCCTTTTTGGGGCAAAGCACTGTATACAGCCATATAGGTCAGAAAAAAATGTTTAGAAAACATTGAAAGAACTAAATTCCTAAGTATCCTTTCAGCCCTAAAACACAGCTCTGCCATCAAAAACTGTCTACATTGTATGGGAATAAAACCCTAACCCTAGCTTCGGGTTTTGCTAGTTAGGGTTAGGATTCAAATATTTCCTCAAAGACCATTCATTCAATATTCTACTCATTTGACTGAAACTTTTGCGTCTCTGAATCAAAATATTAGTCTAAAAAGACAATACAACACTGCCAAAACCAAAAGAGAGTGTCAGGAATGGTCAAATTAAGTTTTGAAAGGTACTCTTTCATTGGACATTTTGTGTGAAACGGAGTGGTAAATGAATGTACGTTAAGGCTTAAGTGGCCTAAAAACCCGAAACAACTGATACATTTTGGCTTTATTTGTTAATATGCCTATTATTTCAAAGCCCATGACAAGATTTGAAAGTTAAATCAGCTTCTTTCCAAAACTTGCTTGTCGGCTAATTCAGACACCATTCCTTTTTGGGGCAAAGCACTGTATACAGCCATATAGGTCAGAAAAAAATGTTTAGAAAACATTGAAAGAACTAAATTCTTAAGTAACCTTTCAGCCCTTAAACACAGCTATGCCATCAAAAACTGTCTACATTGTACGGGAATAAAACCCTAACCCTAGCTTCGGGTTTTGCTAGTTAGGGTTAGGGTTCAAATATTTCCTCATAGAATATTTATTCAATGTTCTACTCATTTGACTGGAAATTTTGCGTCTCTGAATCAAAATATTAGTCTAAAAAGGCAATACAACACTGCCAAAACCAAAAGAGTGTGTCAGGAATGGTCAAATTTACTTTTGAAAGGTACTCTTTCATTGGACATTTTGTGTGAAACGGAGTGCTAAATGAATGTACGTTAAGGCTTAAGTGGCCTAAAAAACGGAAACAACTGATACATTTTGGCTTTATTTGTTAATATGCCTATTATTTCAAAGCCCATGACAAGATTTGAAAGTTAAATCAGCTTCTTTCCAAAACTTGCTTGTCGGGTAATTCAGACACCATTCCTTTTTGGGGCAAAGCACTGTATACAGCCATATAGGTCAGAAAAAAATGTTTAGAAAACATTGAAAGAACTAAATTCCTAAGTAACCGTTCAGCCCTTAAACACAGCTATGCCATCAAAAACTGTCTACATTGTACGGGAATAAAACCCTAACCCTAGCTTCGGGTTTTGCTAGTTAGGGTTAGGGTTCGAATATTTCCTCATAGAGTATTTATTCAATATTCTACTCATTTGACTGGAAATTCTGCGTCTCTGAATCAAAATATTACTCTAAAAAGACAATACAACACTGCCAAAACCAAAAGAGCGTGTCAGGAATGGTCAAATTACGTTTTGAAAGGTACTCTTTCATTGGACATTTTGTGTGAAACGGAGTGCTAAATGAATGTACGTTAAGGCTTAAGTGGCCTAAAAACCCGAAACAACTGATACATTTTGGCTTTATTTGTTAATATGCCTATTATTTCAAAGCCCATGACAAGATTTGAAAGTTAAATCAGCTTCTTTCCAAAACTTGCTTGTCGGGTAATTCAGACACCATTCCTTTTTGGGGCAAAGCACTGTATACAGCCATATAGGTCAGAAAAAAATGTTTAGAAAACATTGAAAGAACTAAATTCCTAAGTATCCTTTCAGCCCTAAAACACAGCTCTGCCATCAAAAACTGTCTACATTGTATGGGAATAAAACCCTAACCCTAGCTTCGGGTTTTGCTAGTTAGGGTTAGGATTCAAATATTTCCTCAAAGACCATTCATTCAATATTCTACTCATTTGACTGAAACTTTTGCGTCTCTGAATCAAAATATTAGTCTAAAAAGACAATACAACACTGCCAAAACCAAAAGAGAGTGTCAGGAATGGTCAAATTAAGTTTTGAAAGGTACTCTTTCATTGGACATTTTGTGTGAAACGGAGTGGTAAATGAATGTACGTTAAGGCTTAAGTGGCCTAAAAACCCGAAACAACTGATACATTTTGGCTTTATTTGTTAATATGCCTATTATTTCAAAGCCCATGACAAGATTTGAAAGTTAAATCAGCTTCTTTCCAAAACTTGCTTGTCGGCTAATTCAGACACCATTCCTTTTTGGGGCAAAGCACTGTATACAGCCATATAGGTCAGAAAAAAATGTTTAGAAAACATTGAAAGAACTAAATTCTTAAGTAACCTTTCAGCCCTTAAACACAGCTATGCCATCAAAAACTGTCTACATTGTACGGGAATAAAACCCTAACCCTAGCTTCGGGTTTTGCTAGTTAGGGTTAGGGTTCGAATATTTCCTCATAGAGTATTTATTCAATATTCTACTCATTTGACTGGAAATTTTGCGTCTCTGAATCAAAATATTAGTCTAAAAAGGCAATACAACACTGCCAAAACCAAAAGAGTGTGTCAGGAATGGTCAAATTTACTTTTGAAAGGTACTCTTTCATTGGACATTTTGTGTGAAACGGAGTGCTAAATGAATGTACGTTAAGGCTTAAGTGGCCTAAAAAACCGAAACAACTGATACATTTTGGCTTTATTTGTTAATATGCCTATTATTTCAAAGCCCATGACAAGATTTGAAAGTTAAATCAGCTTCTTTCCAAAACTTTCTTGTTGGGCAATTCAGACACCATTCCTTTTTAGGGCAAAGCACTGTATACAGCCATATAGGTCAGAAAAAAATGTTTAGAAAACATTGAAAGAACTAAATTCCTAAGTATCCTTTCAGATCTAAAACACAGCCATGCCATCAAAAACTGTCTACATTGAACGGGAATAAAACCCTAACCCTAGCTTCGGGTTTTGCTAGTTAGGGTTAGGGTTCAAATATTTCCTCATAGAGTATTTATTCAATGTTCTACTCATTTGACTGGAAATTTTGCGTCTCTGAATCAAAATATTAGTCTAAAAAGGCAATACAACACTGCCAAAACCAAAAGAGAGTGTCAGGAATGGTCAAATTAAGTTTTGAAAGGTACTCTTTCATTGGACATTTTGTGTGAAACGGAGTGCTAAATGAATGTACGTTAAGGCTTAAGTGGCCTAAAAACCCGAAACAACTGATACATTTTGGCTTTATTTGTTAATATGCCTATTATTTCAAAGCCCATGACAAGATTTGAAAGTTAAATCAGCTTCTTTCCAAAACTTGCTTGTCGGGTAATTCAGACACCATTCCTTTTTGGGGCAAAGCACTGTATACAGCCATATAGGTCAGAAAAAAATGTTTAGAAAACATTGAAAGAACTAAATTCCTAAGTATCCCTTCAGCCCTAAAACACAGCTCTGCCATCAAAAACTGTCTACATTGTACGGGAATAAAACCCTAACCCTAGCTTCGGGTTTTGCTAGTTAGGGTTAGGGTTCGAATATTTCCTCATAGAGTATTTATTCAATATTCTACTCATTTGACTGGAAATTTTGTGTCTCTGAATCAAAATATTAGTCTAAAAAGACAATACAACACTGCCAAAACCAAGAGTGTGTCAGGAATGGTCAAATTAAGTTTTGAAAAGTACTCTTTCATTGGACATTTTGTGTGAAACGGAGTGCTAAATGAATGTGCGTTAAGGCTTAAGTGGCCTAAAAAACCGAAACAACTGATACATTTTGGCTTTATTTGATAATATGCCTATTATTTCAAAGCCCATGACAAGATTTGAAAGTTAAATCAGCTTCTTTCCAAAACTTGCTTGTCGGGTAATTCAGACACCATTCCTTTTTGGGGCAAAGCACTGTATACAGCCATATAGGTCAGAAAAAAATGTTTAGAAAACATTGAAAGAACTAAATTCCTAAGTATCCTTTCAGCCCTAAAACACAGCTCTGCCATCAAAAACTGTCTACATTGTACGGGAATAAAACCCTAACTCTAGCTTCGGGTTTTGCTAGTTAGGGTTAGGGTTCGAATATTTCCTCAAAGACCATTCATTCAATGTTCTACTCATTTGACTGGAAATTTTGCGTCTCTGAATCAAAATATTACTCTAAAAAGACAATACAACACTGCCAAAACCAAAAGAGCGTGTCAGGAATGGTCAAATTACGTTTTGAAAGGTACTCTTTCATTGGACATTTTGTGTGAAACGGAGTGCTAAATGAATGTACGTTAAGGCTTAAGTGGCCTAAAAACCCGAAACAACTGATACATTTTGGCTTTATTTGTTAATATGCCTATTATTTCAAAGCCCATGACAAGATTTGAAAGTTAAATCAGCTTCTTTCCAAAACTTGCTTGTCGGGTAATTCAGACACCATTCCTTTTTGGGGCAAAGCACTGTATACAGCCATATAGGTCAGAAAAAAATGTTTAGAAAACATTGAAAAAACTAAATTCCTAAGTAACCTTTCAGCCCTTAAACACAGCTATGCCATCAAAAACTGTCTACATTGTACGGGAATAAAACCCTAACCCTAGCTTCGGGTTTTGCTAGTTAGGGTTAGGGTTCGAATATTTCCTCATAGAGTATTTATTCAATATTCTACTCATTTGACTGGAAATTTTGTGTCTCTGAATCAAAATATTAGTCTAAAAAGACAATACAACACTGCCAAAACCAAGAGTGTGTCAGGAATGGTCAAATTAAGTTTTGAAAAGTACTCTTTCATTGGACATTTTGTGTGAAACGGAGTGCTAAATGAATGTGCGTTAAGGCTTAAGTGGCCTAAAAAACCGAAACAACTGATACATTTTGGCTTTATTTGATAATATGCCTATTATTTCAAAGCCCATGACAAGATTTGAAAGTTAAATCAGCTTCTTTCCAAAACTTGCTTGTCGGGTAATTCAGACACCATTCCTTTTTGGGGCAAAGCACTGTATACAGCCATATAGGTCAGAAAAAAATGTTTAGAAGACATTGAAAGAACTAAATTCCTAAGTATCGTTTCAGCCCTAAAACACAGCTCTGCCATCAAAAACTGTCTACATTGTACGGGAATAAAACCCTAACCCTAGCTTCGGGTTTTGCTAGTTAGGGTTAGGGTTCAAATATTTCCTCATAGAGTATTTATTCAATGTTCTACTCATTTGACTGGAAATTTTGCGTCTCTGAATCAAAATATTAGTCTAAAAAGGCAATACAACACTGCCAAAACCAAAAGAGTGTGTCAGGAATGGTCAAATTTACTTTTGAAAGGTACTCTTTCATTGGACATTTTGTGTGAAACGGAGTGCTAAATGAATGTACGTTAAGGCTTAAGTGGCCTAAAAAACGGAAACAACTGATACATTTTGGCTTTATTTGTTAATATGCCTATTATTTCAAAGCCCATGACAAGATTTGAAAGTTAAATCAGCTTCTTTCCAAAACTTTCTTGTTGGGCAATTCAGACACCATTCCTTTTTAGGGCAAAGCACTGTATACAGCCATATAGGTCAGAAAAAAATGTTCAGAAAACATTGAAAGAACTAAATTCCTAAGTATCCTTTCAGCCCTAAAACACAGCCATGCCATCAAAAACTGTCTACATTGTACGGGAATAAAACCCTAACCCTAGCTTCGGGTTTTGCTAGTTAGGGTTAGGGTTCAAATATTTCCTCATAGAATATTTATTCAATGTTCTACTCATTTGACTGGAAATTTTGCGTCTCTGAATCAAAATATTAGTCTAAAAAGGCAATACAACACTGCCAAAACCAAAAGAGTGTGTCAGGAATGGTCAAATTTACTTTTGAAAGGTACTCTTTCATTGGACATTTTGTGTGAAACGGAGTGCTAAATGAATGTACGTTAAGGCTTAAGTGGCCTAAAAAACGGAAACAACTGATACATTTTGGCTTTATTTGTTAATATGCCTATTATTTCAAAGCCCATGACAAGATTTGAAAGTTAAATCAGCTTCTTTCCAAAACTTGCTTGTCGGGTAATTCAGACACCATTCCTTTTTGGGGCAAAGCACTGTATACAGCCATATAGGTCAGAAAAAAATGTTTAGAAAACATTGAAAGAACTAAATTCCTAAGTAACCGTTCAGCCCTTAAACACAGCTATGCCATCAAAAACTGTCTACATTGTACGGGAATAAAACCCTAACCCTAGCTTCGGGTTTTGCTAGTTAGGGTTAGGGTTCGAATATTTCCTCATAGAGTATTTATTCAATATTCTACTCATTTGACTGGAAATTCTGCGTCTCTGAATCAAAATATTACTCTAAAAAGACAATACAACACTGCCAAAACCAAAAGAGCGTGTCAGGAATGGTCAAATTACGTTTTGAAAGGTACTCTTTCATTGGACATTTTGTGTGAAACGGAGTGCTAAATGAATGTACGTTAAGGCTTAAGTGGCCTAAAAACCCGAAACAACTGATACATTTTGGCTTTATTTGTTAATATGCCTATTATTTCAAAGCCCATGACAAGATTTGAAAGTTAAATCAGCTTCTTTCCAAAACTTGCTTGTCGGGTAATTCAGACACCATTCCTTTTTGGGGCAAAGCACTGTATACAGCCATATAGGTCAGAAAAAAATGTTTAGAAAACATTGAAAGAACTAAATTCCTAAGTATCCTTTCAGCCCTAAAACACAGCTCTGCCATCAAAAACTGTCTACATTGTATGGGAATAAAACCCTAACCCTAGCTTCGGGTTTTGCTAGTTAGGGTTAGGATTCAAATATTTCCTCAAAGACCATTCATTCAATATTCTACTCATTTGACTGAAACTTTTGCGTCTCTGAATCAAAATATTAGTCTAAAAAGACAATACAACACTGCCAAAACCAAAAGAGAGTGTCAGGAATGGTCAAATTAAGTTTTGAAAGGTACTCTTTCATTGGACATTTTGTGTGAAACGGAGTGGTAAATGAATGTACGTTAAGGCTTAAGTGGCCTAAAAACCCGAAACAACTGATACATTTTGGCTTTATTTGTTAATATGCCTATTATTTCAAAGCCCATGACAAGATTTGAAAGTTAAATCAGCTTCTTTCCAAAACTTGCTTGTCGGCTAATTCAGACACCATTCCTTTTTGGGGCAAAGCACTGTATACAGCCATATAGGTCAGAAAAAAATGTTTAGAAAACATTGAAAGAACTAAATTCTTAAGTAACCTTTCAGCCCTTAAACACAGCTATGCCATCAAAAACTGTCTACATTGTACGGGAATAAAACCCTAACCCTAGCTTCGGGTTTTGCTAGTTAGGGTTAGGGTTCGAATATTTCCTCATAGAGTATTTATTCAATATTCTACTCATTTGACTGGAAATTTTGCGTCTCTGAATCAAAATATTAGTCTAAAAAGGCAATACAACACTGCCAAAACCAAAAGAGTGTGTCAGGAATGGTCAAATTTACTTTTGAAAGGTACTCTTTCATTGGACATTTTGTGTGAAACGGAGTGCTAAATGAATGTACGTTAAGGCTTAAGTGGCCTAAAAAACCGAAACAACTGATACATTTTGGCTTTATTTGTTAATATGCCTATTATTTCAAAGCCCATGACAAGATTTGAAAGTTAAATCAGCTTCTTTCCAAAACTTTCTTGTTGGGCAATTCAGACACCATTCCTTTTTAGGGCAAAGCACTGTATACAGCCATATAGGTCAGAAAAAAATGTTTAGAAAACATTGAAAGAACTAAATTCCTAAGTATCCTTTCAGCCCTAAAACACAGCCATGCCATCAAAAACTGTCTACATTGAACGGGAATAAAACCCTAACCCTAGCTTCGGGTTTTGCTAGTTAGGGTTAGGGTTCAAATATTTCCTCATAGAGTATTTATTCAATGTTCTACTCATTTGACTGGAAATTTTGCGTCTCTGAATCAAAATATTAGTCTAAAAAGGCAATACAACACTGCCAAAACCAAAAGAGAGTGTCAGGAATGGTCAAATTAAGTTTTGAAAGGTACTCTTTCATTGGACATTTTGTGTGAAACGGAGTGCTAAATGAATGTACGTTAAGGCTTAAGTGGCCTAAAAACCCGAAACAACTGATACATTTTGGCTTTATTTGTTAATATGCCTATTATTTCAAAGCCCATGACAAGATTTGAAAGTTAAATCAGCTTCTTTCCAAAACTTGCTTGTCGGGTAATTCAGACACCATTCCTTTTTGGGGCAAAGCACTGTATACAGCCATATAGGTCAGAAAAAAATGTTTAGAAAACATTGAAAGAACTAAATTCCTAAGTATCCCTTCAGCCCTAAAACACAGCTCTGCCATCAAAAACTGTCTACATTGTACGGGAATAAAACCCTAACCCTAGCTTCGGGTTTTGCTAGTTAGGGTTAGGGTTCGAATATTTCCTCATAGAGTATTTATTCAATATTCTACTCATTTGACTGGAAATTTTGTGTCTCTGAATCAAAATATTAGTCTAAAAAGACAACACAACACTGCCAAAACCAAGAGTGTGTCAGGAATGGTCAAATTAAGTTTTGAAAAGTACTCTTTCATTGGACATTTTGTGTGAAACGGAGTGCTAAATGAATGTGCGTTAAGGCTTAAGTGGCCTAAAAAACCGAAACAACTGATACATTTTGGCTTTATTTGATAATATGCCTATTATTTCAAAGCCCATTACAAGATTTGAAAGTTAAATCAGCTTCTTTCCAAAACTTGCTTGTCGGGTAATTCAGACACCATTCCTTTTTGGGGCACTGCACTGTATACAGCCATATAGGTCAGAAAAAAATGTTTAGAAAACATTGAAAGAACTAAATTCCTAAGTATCCTTTCAGCCCTAAAACACAGCTCTGCCATCAAAAACTGTCTACATTGTACGGGAATAAAACCCTAACCCTAGCTTTGGGTTTTGCTAGTTAGGGTTAGGGTTCAAATATTTCCTCATAGAGTATTTATTCAATGTTCTACTCATTTGACTGGAAAATTTGCGTCTCTGAATCAAAATATTAGTCTAAAAAGACAATACAACACTGCCAAAACCAAAAGAGTGTGTCAGGAATGGTCAAATTAAGTTTTGAAAAGTACTCTTTCATTGGACATTTTGTGTGAAACGGAGTGCTAAATGAATGTACGTTAAGGCTTAAGTGGCCTAAAAACCCGAAACAACTGATACATTTTGGCTTTATTTGTTAATATGCCTATTATTTCAAAGCCCATGACAAGATTTGAAAGTTAAATCAGCTTCTTTCCAAAACTTGCTTGTCGGGTAATTCAGACACCATTCCTTTTTGGGGCAAAGCACTGTATACAGCCATATAGGTCAGAAAAAAATGTTTAGAAAACATTGAAAGAACTAAATTCCTAAGTATCCTTTCAGCCCTAAAACACAGCTCTGCCATCAAAAACTGTCTACATTGTACGGGAATAAAACCCTAACCCTAGCTTCGGGTTTTGCTAGTTAGGGTTAGGGTTCGAATATTTCCTCATAGAGTATTTATTCAATATTCTACTCATTTGACTGGAAATTTTGTGTCTCTGAATCAAAATATTAGTCTAAAAAGACAACAGAACACTGCCAAAACCAAGAGTGTGTCAGGAATGGTCAAATTAAGTTTTGAAAAGTACTCTTTCATTGGACATTTTGTGTGAAACGGAGTGCTAAATGAATGTGCGTTAAGGCTTAAGTGGCCTAAAAAACCGAAACAACTGATACATTTTGGCTTTATTTGATAATATGCCTATTATTTCAAAGCCCATTACAAGATTTGAAAGTTAAATCAGCTTCTTTCCAAAACTTGCTTGTCGGGTAATTCAGACACCATTCCTTTTTGGGGCAAAGCACTGTATACAGCCATATAGGTCAGAAAAAAATGTTTAGAAAACATTGAAAGAACTAAATTCCTAAGTAACCTTTCAGCCCTTAAACACAGCTATGCCATCAAAAACTGTCTACATTGTACGGGAATAAAACCCTAACCCTAGCTTCGGGTTTTGCTAGTTAGGGTTAGGGTTCGAATATTTCCTCATAGAGTATTTATTCAATGTTCTACTCATTTGACTGGAAATTTTGCATCTCTGAATCAAAATATTAGTCTAAAAAGGCAATACAACACTGCCAAAACCAAAAGAGTGTGTCAGGAATGGTCAAATTTACTTTTGAAAGGTACTCTTTCATTGGACATTTTGTGTGAAACGGAGTGCTAAATGAATGTACGTTAAGGCTTAAGTGGCCTAAAAAACCGAAACAACTGATACATTTTGGCTTTATTTGTTAATATGCCTATTATTTCAAAGCCCATGACAAGATTTGAAAGTTAAATCAGCTTCTTTCCAAAACTTGCTTGTTGGGCAATTCAGACACCATTCCTTTTTAGGGCAAAGCACTGTATACAGCCATATAGGTCAGAAAAAAATGTTTAGAAAACATTGAAAGAACTAAATTCCTAAGTATCCTTTCAGCCCTAAAACACAGCCATGCCATCAAAAACTGTCTGCATTTAACGGGAATAAAACCCTAACCCTAGCTTCGGGTTTTGCTAGTTAGGGTTAGGGTTCGAATATTTCCTCAAACACCATTCATTCAATGTTCTACTCATTTGACTGGAAATTTTGCGTCTCTGAATCAAAATATTAGTCTAAAAAGACAATGCAACACTGCCAAAACCAAAAGAGTGTGTCAGGAATGGTCAAATTAAGTTTTGAAAGGTACTCTTTCATTGGACATTTTGTGTGAAACGGAGTGCTAAATGAATGTACGTTAAGGCTTAAGTGGCCTAAAAACCCGAAACAACTGATACATTTTGGCTTTATTTGTTAATATGCCTATTATTTCAAAGCCCATGACAAGATTTGAAAGTTAAATCAGCTTCTTTCCAAAACTTGCTTGTCGGCTAATTCAGACACCATTCCTTTTTGGGGCAAAGCACTGTATACAGCCATATAGGTCAGAAAAAAATGTTTAGAAAACATTGAAAGAACTAAATTCCTAAGTATCCTTTCAGCCCTAAAACACAGCTCTGCCATCAAAAACTGTCTACATTGTACGGGAATAAAACCCTAACCCTAGCTTCGGGTTTTGCTAGTTAGGGTTAGGGTTCAAATATTTCCTCATAGAGTATTTATTCAATGTTCTACTCATTTGACTGGAAATTTTGCATCTCTGAATCAAAATATTAGTCTAAAAAGGCAATACAACACTGCCAAAACCAAAAGAGTGTGTCAGGAATGGTCAAATTTACTTTTGAAAGGTACTCTTTCATTGGACATTTTGTGTGAAACGGAGTGCTAAATGAATGTACGTTAAGGCTTAAGTGGCCTAAAAAACCGAAACAACTGATACATTTTGGCTTTATTTGTTAATATGCCTATTATTTCAAAGCCCATGACAAGATTTGAAAGTTAAATCAGCTTCTTTCCAAAACTTTCTTGTTGGGCAATTCAGACACCATTCCTTTTTAGGGCAAAGCACTGTATACAGCCATATAGGTCAGAAAAAAATGTTTAGAAAACATTGAAAGAACTAAATTCCTAAGTATCCTTTCAGCCCTAAAACACAGCCATGCCATCAAAAACTGTCTACATTGTACGGCAATAAAACCCTAACCCTAGCTTCGGGTTTTGCTAGTTAGGGTTAGGGTTCGAATATTTCCTCAAAGACCATTCATTCAATGTTCTACTCATTTGACTGGCAATTTTGCGTCTCTGAATCAAAATATTAGTCTAAAAAGACAATACAACACTGCCAAAACCAAAAGAGTGTGTCAGGAATGG
This sequence comes from Atractosteus spatula, assembly GCF_055471065.1. NCBI lineage: Eukaryota > Metazoa > Chordata > Actinopteri > Semionotiformes > Lepisosteidae > Atractosteus > Atractosteus spatula. The sequence continues at coordinate 52,114,360 of NC_142708.1, read as the reverse complement.
TCAAATTAAGTTTTGAAAAGTTCTCTTTCATTGGACATTTTGTGTGAAACGGAGTGCTAAATGAATGTACGTTAAGGCTTAAGTGGCCTAAAAAACCGAAACAACTGATACATTTTGGCTTTATTTGTTAATATGCCTTTTATTTCAAAGCCCATGACAAGATTTGAAAGTTAAATCAGCTTCTTTCCAAAACTTGCTTGTCGGGTAATTCAGACACCATTCCTTTTTGGGGCAAAGCACTGTATACAGCCATATAGGTCAGAAAAAAATGTTTAGAAAACATTGAAAGAACTAAATTCTTAAGTATTGTAACGCAACGGGGGCTCAGGCGGGCGTCCTTGCCGCATCAGGTCGGCCCAAAGTATAGGTGGCTCGAACCCGGGACTTCCGCGTCTCTCTGCAGCGACCCAGCACCGTGAGCTAAAGAGAGATCTCTTTCCAGCCCAGTAGCTGTAGTCCTGCTATCATAGGGAAGGGCGGTGACGTCACCTGCTCTGGTACGCCGGCTCTTACACAGTACCTGACGGCCGTAAGCGTTACACTCTCCCCCGCTTAAATCGCCGTCCCCGGCGAAGAGCTATCCCACCCCGCTTCTGACACCAATGTAACGCAACGGGGGCTCCGGCGGGCGCCCTTGCCGCATCTGGTCGGCCCCATCCCGACTGAGGCTCGAACCCGGGACTTCCGCGTCTCTCTGCAGCGACCCAACCCCGTGAGCTAAAGAGAGATCTCTCTCCAGCCCAGTAGCTGTAGTCCTGCTATCATAGGGAAGGGCGGTGACGTCACCTGCTCTGGTACGCCGGCTCTTACACAGTACCTGACGGCCGTAAGCGTTACACTCTCCCCCGCTTAAATCGCCGTCCCCGGCGAAGGGCTATCCCATCCCACTTCTGACACCAATGTAACGCAACGGGGGCTCAGGCGGGCGCCCTTGCCGCATCAGGTCGGCCCAAAGTATAGGTGGCTCGAACCCGGGACTTCCGCGTCTCTCTGCAGCGACCCAGCACCGTGAGCTAAAGAGAGATCTCTTTCCAGCCCAGTAGCTGTAGTCCTGCTATCATAGGGAAGGGCGGTGACGTCACCTGCTCTGGTACGCCGGCTCTTACACAGTACCTGACGGCCGTAAGCGTTACAGTATCCTTTCAGCCCTAAAACACAGCTCTGCCATCAAAAACTGTCTACAGTGTACGGGAATAAAACCCTAACCCTAGCTTTGGGTTTTGCTAGTTAGGGTTAGGGTTCAAATATTTCCTCATAGAGTATTTATTCAATGTTCTACTCATTTGACTGGAAATTTTGCGTCTCTGAATCAAAATATTAGTCTAAAAAGACAATACAACACTGCCAAAACCAAAAGAGTGTGTCAGGAATGGTCAAATTAAGTTTTGAAAAGTTCTCTTTCATTGGACATTTTGTGTGAAACGGAGTGCTAAATGAATGTACGTTAAGGCTTAAGTGGCCTAAAAAACCGAAACAACTGATACATTTTGGCTTTATTTGTTAATATGCCTATTATTTCAAAGCCCATGACAAGATTTGAAAGTTAAATCAGCTTCTTTCCAAAACTTTCTTGTCGGGCAATTCAGACACCATTCCTTTTTAGGGCAAAGCACTGTATACAGCCATATAGGTCAGAAAAAAATGTTTAGAAAACATTGAAAGAACTAAATTCCTAAGTATCCTTTCAGCCCTAAAACACAGCCATGCCATCAAAAACTGTCTACATTGTACGGGAATAAAACCCTAACCCTAGCTTCGGGTTTTGCTAGTTAGGGTTAGGGTTCAAATATTTCCTCATAGAGTATTTATTCAATGTTCTACTCATTTGACTGGAAATTTTGCGTCTCTGAATCAAAATATTAGTCTAAAAAGGCAATACAACACTGCCAAAACCAAAAGAGTGTGTCAGGATTGGTCAAATTTACTTTTGAAAGGTACTCTTTCATTGGACATTTTGTGTGAAACGGAGTGCTAAATGAATGTACGTTAAGGCTTAAGTGGCCTAAAAAACCGAAACAACTGATACATTTTGGCTTTATTTGTTAATATGCCTATTATTTCAAAGCCCATGACAAGATTTGAAAGTTAAATCAGCTTCTTTCCAAAACTTGCTTGTCGGGTAATTCAGACACCATTCCTTTTGGGGGCAAAGCACTGTATACAGCCATATAGGTCAGAAAAAAATGTTTAGAAAACATTGAAAGAACTAAATTCCTAAGTATCCTTTCAGCCCTAAAACACAGCTCTGCCATCAAAAACTGTCTACATTGTACGGGAATTAAACCCTAACCCTAGCTTCGAGTTTTGCTAGTTAGGGTTAGGGTTCAAATATTTCCTCATAGAGTATTTATTCAATGTTCTACTCATTTGACTGGAAATTTTGCATCTCTGAATCAAAATATTAGTCTAAAAAGGCAAAACAACACTGCCAAAACCAAAAGAGTGTGTCAGGAATGGTCAAATTTACTTTTGAAAGGTACTCTTTCATTGGACATTTTGTGTGAAACGGAGTGCTAAATAAATGTACGTTAAGGCTGAAGTGGCCTAAAAAACCGAAACAACTGATACATTTTGGCTTTATTTGTTAATATGCCTATTATTTCAAAGCCCATGACAATATTTGAAAGTTAAATCAGCTTCTTTCCAAAACTTGCTTGTTGGGCAATTCAGACACCATTCCTTTTTAGGGCAAAGCACTGTATACAGCCATATAGGTCAGAAAAAAATGTTTAGAAAACATTGAAAGAACTAAATTCCTAAGTATCCTTTCAGCCCTAAAACACAGCCATGCCATCAAAAACTGTCTACATTGTACGGCAATAAAACCCTAACCCTAGCTTCGGGTTTTGCTAGTTAGGGTTAGGGTTCGAATATTTCCTCAAAGACCATTCATTCAATGTTCTACTCATTTGACTGGCAATTTTGCGTCTCTGAATCAAAATATTAGTCTAAAAAGGCAATACAACACTGCCAAAACCAAAAGAGTGTGTCAGGAATGGTCAAATTTACTTTTGAAAGGTACTCTTTCATTGGACATTTTGTGTGAAACGGAGTGCTAAATGAACGTACGTTAAGGCTTAAGTGGCCTAAAAGTCCAAAACAACTAATACATTTTGGCTTTATTTGTTAATATGCCTATTATTTCAAAGCCCATGACAAGATTTGAAAGTTAAATCAGCTTCTTTCCAAAACTTGCTTGTCGGATAATTCAGACACCATTCCTTTTTGGGGCAAAGCACTGTATACAGCCATATAGGTCAGAAAAAAATGTTTAGAAAACATTGAAAGAACTAAATTCCTAAGTATCCTTTCAGCCCTAAAACACAGCTCTGCCATCAAAAACTGTCTACAGTGTACGGGAATAAAACCCTAACCCTAGCTTTGGGTTTTGCTAGTTAGGGTTAGGGTTCAAATATTTCCTCATAGAGTATTTATTCAATGTTCTACTCATTTGACTGGAAATTTTGCGTCTCTGAATCAAAATATTAGTCTAAAAAGGCAATACAACACTGCCAAAACCAAAAGAGAGTGTCAGGAATGGTCAAATTAAGTTTTGAAAGGTACTCTTTCATTGGACATTTTGTGTGAAACGGAGTGCTAAATGAACGTACGTTAAGGCTTAAGTGGCCTAAAAGTCCAAAACAACTAATACATTTTGGCTTTATTTGTTAATATGCCTATTATTTCAAAGCCCATGACAAGATTTGAAAGTTAAATCAGCTTCTTTCCAAAACTTGCTTGTCGGCTAATTCAGACACCATTCCTTTTTGGGGCAAAGCACTGTATACAGCCATATAGGTCAGAAAAAAATGTTAGAAAACATTGAAAGAACTACATTCCTAAGTATCCTTTCAGCCCTAAAACACAGCTCTGCCTTCAAAAACTGTCTACATTGTACGGGAATAAAACCCTAACTCTAGCTTCGGGTTTTGCTAGTTAGGGTTAGGGTTCAAATATTTCCTCATAGAGTATTTATTCAATGTTCTACTCATTTGACTGGAAATTTTGCGTCTCTGAATCAAAATATTAGTCTAAAAAGGCAATACAACACTGCCAAAACCAAAAGAGTGTGTCAGGAATGGTCAAATTTACATTTGAAAGGTACTCTTTCTTTGGACATTTTGTGTGAAAAGGAGTGCTAAATGAATGTACGTTAAGGCTTAAGTGGCCTAAAAAACCGAAACAACTGATACATTTTGGCTTTATTTGTTAATATGCCTATTATTTCAAAGCCCATGACAAGATTTGAAAGTTAAATCAGCTTCTTTCCAAAACTTGCTTGTCGGGTAATTCAGACACCATTCCTTTTTGGGGCAAAGCACTGTATACAGCCATATAGGTCAGAAAAAAATGTTTAGAAGACATTGAAAGAACTAAATTCCTAAGTATCCTTTCAGCCCTAAAACACAGCTCTGCCATCAAAAACTGTCTACATTGTACGGGAATAAAACCCTAACCCTAGCTTCGGGTTTTGCTAGTTAGGGTTAGGGTTCAAATATTTCCTCATAGAGTATTTATTCAATGTTCTACTCATTTGACTGGAAATTTTGCGTCTCTGAATCAAAATATTAGTCTAAAAAGGCAATACAACACTGCCAAAACCAAAAGAGTGTGTCAGGAATGGTCAAATTTACTTTTGAAAGGTACTCTTTCATTGGACATTTTGTGTGAAACGGAGTGCTAAATGAATGTACGTTAAGGCTTAAGTGGCCTAAAAAACCGAAACAACTGATACATTTTGGCTTTATTTGTTAATAGGCCTATTATTTCAAAGCCCATGACAAGATTTGAAAGTTAAATCAGCTTCTTTCCAAAACTTGCTTGTCGGGTAATTCAGACACCATTCCTTTTTGGGGCAAAGCACTGTATACAGCCATATAGGTCAGAAAAAAATGTTTAGAAAACACTGAAAGAACTAAATTCCTAAGTATCCTTTGAGCCCTAAAACACAGCTCTGCCATCAAAAACTGTCTACAGTGTACGGGAATAAAACCCTAACCCTAGCTTTGGGTTTTGCTAGTTAGGGTTAGGGTTCAAATATTTCCTCATAGAGTATTTATTCAATGTTCTACTCATTTGACTGGAAATTTTGCGTCTCTGAATCAAAATATTAGTCTAAAAAGACAATACAACACTGCCAAAACCAAAAGAGTGTGTCAGGAATGGTCAAATTAAGTTTTGAAAAGTTCTCTTTCATTGGACATTTTGTGTGAAACGGAGTGCTAAATGAATGTACGTTAAGGCTTAAGTGGCCTAAAAAACCGAAACAACTGATACATTTTGGCTTTATTTGTTAATATGCCTATTATTCCAAAGCCCATGACAAGATTTGAAAGTTAAATCAGCTTCTTTCCAAAACTTTCTTGTTGGGCAATTCAGACACCATTCCTTTTTAGGGCAAAGCACTGTATACAGCCATATAGGTCAGAAAAAAATGTTTAGAAAACATTGAAAGAACTAAATTCCTAAGTATCCTTTCAGCCCTAAAACACAGCCATGCCATCAAAAACTGTCTACATTGTACGGGAATAAAACCCTAACCCTAGCTTCGGGTTTTGCTAGTTAGGGTTAGGGTTCAAATATTTCCTCATAGAGTATTTATTCAATGTTCTACTCATTTGACTGGAAATTTTGCGTCTCTGAATCAAAATATTAGTCTAAAAAGGCAATACAACACTGCCAAAACCAAAAGAGTGTGTCAGGAATGGTCAAATTTACTTTTGAAAGGTACTCTTTCATTGGACATTTTGTGTGAAACGGAGTGCTAAATGAATGTACGTTAAGGCTTAAGTGGCCTAAAAAACCGAAACAACTGATACATTTTGGCTTTATTTGTTAATATGCCTATTATTTCAAAGCCCATGACAAGATTTGAAAGTTAAATCAGCTTCTTTCCAAAACTTGCTTGTCGGGTAATTCAGACACCATTCCTTTTGGGGGCAAAGCACTGTATACAGCCATATAGGTCAGAAAAAAATGTTTAGAAAACATTGAAAGAACTAAATTCCTAAGTATCCTTTCAGCCCTAAAACACAGCTCTGCCATCAAAAACTGTCTACATTGTACGGGAATAAAACCCTAACCCTAGCTTCGGGTTTTGCTAGTTAGGGTTAGGGTTCAAATATTTCCTCATAGAGTATTTATTCAATGTTCTACTCATTTGACTGGAAATTTTGCATCTCTGAATCAAAATATTAGTCTAAAAAGGCAATACAACACTGCCAAAACCAAAAGAGTGTGTCAGGAATGGTCAAATTTACTTTTGAAAGGTACTCTTTCATTGGACATTTTGTGTGAAACGGAGTGCTAAATGAATGTACGTTAAGGCTTAAGTGGCCTAAAAAACCGAAACAACTGATACATTTTGGCTTTATTTGTTAATATGCCTATTATTTCAAAGCCCATGACAAGATTTGAAAGTTAAATCAGCTTCTTTCCAAAACTTGCTTGTTGGGCAATTCAGACACCATTCCTTTTTAGGGCAAAGCACTGTATACAGCCATATATGTCAGAAAAAAATGTTTAGAAAACATTGAAAGAACTAAATTCCTAAGTATCCTTTCAGCCCTAAAACACAGCCATGCCATCAAAAACTGTCTACATTGTACGGCAATAAAACCCTAACCCTAGCTTCGGGTTTTGCTAGTTAGGGTTAGGGTTCGAATCTTTCCTCAAAGACCATTCATTCAATGTTCTACTCATTTGACTGGCAATTTTGCGTCTCTGAATCAAAATATTAGTCTAAAAAGACAATACAACACTGCCAAAACCAAAAGAGTGTGTCAGGAATGGTCAAATTAAGTTTTGAAAAGTTCTCTTTCATTGGACATTTTGTGTGAAACGGAGTGCTAAATGAATGTACGTTAAGGCTTAAGTGGCCTAAAAAACCGAAACAACTGATACATTTTGGCTTTATTTGTTAATATGCCTATTATTTCAAAGCCCATGACAAGATTTGAAAGTTAAATCAGCTTCTTTCCAAAACTTTCTTGTTGGGCAATTCAGACACCATTCCTTTTTAGGGCAAAGCACTGTATACAGCCATATAGGTCAGAAAAAAATGTTTAGAAGACATTGAAAGAACTAAATTCCTAAGTATCCTTTCAGCCCTAAAACACAGCTCTGCCATCAAAAACTGTCTACATTGTGCGGGAATAAAACCCTAACTCTAGCTTCGGGTTTTGCTAGTTAGGGTTAGGGTTCAAATATTTCCTCATAGAGTATTTATTCAATGTTCTACTCATTTGACTGGAAATTTTGCGTCTCTGAATCAAAATATTAGTCTAAAAAGGCAATACAACACTGCCAAAACCAAAAGAGTGTGTCAGGAATGGTCAAATTTACTTTTGAAAGGTACTCTTTCTTTGGACATTTTGTGTGAAAAGGAGTGCTAAATGAATGTACGTTAAGGCTTAAGTGGCCTAAAAAACCGAAACAACTGATACATTTTGGCTTTATTTGTTAATATGCCTATTATTTCAAAGCCCATGACAAGATTTGAAAGTTAAATCAGCTTCTTTCCAAAACTTTCTTGTTGGGCAATTCAGACACCATTCCTTTTTAGGGCAAAGCACTGTATACAGCCATATAGGTCAGAAAAAAATGTTTAGAAAACATTGAAAGAACTAAATTCCTAAGTATCCTTTCAGCCCTAAAACACAGCCATGCCATCAAAAACTGTCTACATTGTACGGGAATAAAACCCTAACCCTAGCTTCGGGTTTTGCTAGTTAGGGTTAGGATTCAAATATTTCCTCAAAGACCATTCATTCAATATTCTACTCATTTGACTGAAACTTTTGCGTCTCTGAATCAAAATATTAGTCTAAAAAGACAATACAACACTGCCAAAACCAAAAGAGAGTGTCAGGAATGGTCAAATTAACTTTTGAAAGGTACTCATTCATTGGACATTTTGTGTGAAACGGAGTGCTAAATGAATGTACGTTAAGGCTTAAGTGGCCTAAAAACCCGAAACAACTGATACATTTTGGCTTTATTTGTTAATATGCCTATTATTTCAAAGCCCATGACAAGATTTGAAAGTTAAATCAGCTTCTTTCCAAAACTTGCTTGTCGGGTAATTCAGACACCATTCCTTTTTGGGGCAAAGCACTGTATACAGCCATATAGGTCAGAAAAAAATGTTTAGAAGACATTGAAAGAACTAAATTCCTAAGTATCCTTTCAGCCCTAAAACACAGCTCTGCCATCAAAAACTGTCTACATTGTACGGGAATAAAACCCTAACCCTAGCTTCGGGTTTTGCTAGTTAGGGTTAGGGTTCAAATATTTCCTCATAGAGTATTTATTCAATGTTCTACTCATTTGACTGGAAATTTTGCGTCTCTGAATCAAAATATTAGTCTAAAAAGGCAATACAACACTGCCAAAACCAAAAGAGTGTGTCAGGAATGGTCAAATTTACTTTTGAAAGGTACTCTTTCATTGGACATTTTGTGTGAAACGGAGTGCTAAATGAATGTACGTTAAGGCTTAAGTGGCCTAAAAAACCGAAACAACTGATACATTTTGGCTTTATTTGTTAATAGGCCTATTATTTCAAAGCCCATGACAAGATTTGAAAGTTAAATCAGCTTCTTTCCAAAACTTGCTTGTCGGGTAATTCAGACACCATTCCTTTTTGGGGCAAAGCACTGTATACAGCCATATAGGTCAGAAAAAAATGTTTAGAAAACACTGAAAGAACTAAATTCCTAAGTATCCTTTGAGCCCTAAAACACAGCTCTGCCATCAAAAACTGTCTACAGTGTACGGGAATAAAACCCTAACCCTAGCTTTGGGTTTTGCTAGTTAGGGTTAGGGTTCAAATATTTCCTCATAGAGTATTTATTCAATGTTCTACTCATTTGACTGGAAATTTTGCGTCTCTGAATCAAAATATTAGTCTAAAAAGACAATACAACACTGCCAAAACCAAAAGAGTGTGTCAGGAATGGTCAAATTAAGTTTTGAAAAGTTCTCTTTCATTGGACATTTTGTGTGAAACGGAGTGCTAAATGAATGTACGTTAAGGCTTAAGTGGCCTAAAAAACCGAAACAACTGATACATTTTGGCTTTATTTGTTAATATGCCTATTATTCCAAAGCCCATGACAAGATTTGAAAGTTAAATCAGCTTCTTTCCAAAACTTTCTTGTTGGGCAATTCAGACACCATTCCTTTTTAGGGCAAAGCACTGTATACAGCCATATAGGTCAGAAAAAAATGTTTAGAAAACATTGAAAGAACTAAATTCCTAAGTATCCTTTCAGCCCTAAAACACAGCCATGCCATCAAAAACTGTCTACATTGTACGGGAATAAAACCCTAACCCTAGCTTCGGGTTTTGCTAGTTAGGGTTAGGGTTCAAATATTTCCTCATAGAGTATTTATTCAATGTTCTACTCATTTGACTGGAAATTTTGCGTCTCTGAATCAAAATATTAGTCTAAAAAGGCAATACAACACTGCCAAAACCAAAAGAGTGTGTCAGGAATGGTCAAATTTACTTTTGAAAGGTACTCTTTCATTGGACATTTTGTGTGAAACGGAGTGCTAAATGAATGTACGTTAAGGCTTAAGTGGCCTAAAAAACCGAAACAACTGATACATTTTGGCTTTATTTGTTAATATGCCTATTATTTCAAAGCCCATGACAAGATTTGAAAGTTAAATCAGCTTCTTTCCAAAACTTGCTTGTCGGGTAATTCAGACACCATTCCTTTTGGGGGCAAAGCACTGTATACAGCCATATAGGTCAGAAAAAAATGTTTAGAAAACATTGAAAGAACTAAATTCCTAAGTATCCTTTCAGCCCTAAAACACAGCCATGCCATCAAAAACTGTCTACATTGTACGGCAATAAAACCCTAACCCTAGCTTCGGGTTTTGCTAGTTAGGGTTAGGGTTCGAATCTTTCCTCAAAGACCATTCATTCAATGTTCTACTCATTTGACTGGCAATTTTGCGTCTCTGAATCAAAATATTAGTCTAAAAAGACAATACAACACTGCCAAAACCAAAAGAGTGTGTCAGGAATGGTCAAATTAAGTTTTGAAAAGTTCTCTTTCATTGGACATTTTGTGTGAAACGGAGTGCTAAATGAATGTACGTTAAGGCTTAAGTGGCCTAAAAAACCGAAACAACTGATACATTTTGGCTTTATTTGTTAATATGCCTATTATTTCAAAGCCCATGACAAGATTTGAAAGTTAAATCAGCTTCTTTCCAAAACTTTCTTGTTGGGCAATTCAGACACCATTCCTTTTTAGGGCAAAGCACTGTATACAGCCATATAGGTCAGAAAAAAATGTTTAGAAGACATTGAAAGAACTAAATTCCTAAGTATCCTTTCAGCCCTAAAACACAGCTCTGCCATCAAAAACTGTCTACATTGTGCGGGAATAAAACCCTAACTCTAGCTTCGGGTTTTGCTAGTTAGGGTTAGGGTTCAAATATTTCCTCATAGAGTATTTATTCAATGTTCTACTCATTTGACTGGAAATTTTGCGTCTCTGAATCAAAATATTAGTCTAAAAAGGCAATACAACACTGCCAAAACCAAAAGAGTGTGTCAGGAATGGTCAAATTTACTTTTGAAAGGTACTCTTTCTTTGGACATTTTGTGTGAAAAGGAGTGCTAAATGAATGTACGTTAAGGCTTAAGTGGCCTAAAAAACCGAAACAACTGATAGATTTTGGCTTTATTTGTTAATATGCCTATTATTTCAAAGCCCATGACAAGATTTGAAAGTTAAATCAGCTTCTTTCCAAAACTTTCTTGTTGGGCAATTCAGACACCATTCCTTTTTAGGGCAAAGCACTGTATACAGCCATATAGGTCAGAAAAAAATGTTTAGAAAACATTGAAAGAACTAAATTCCTAAGTATCCTTTCAGCCCTAAAACACAGCCATGCCATCAAAAACTGTCTACATTGAACGGGAATAAAACCCTAACCCTAGCTTCGGGTTTTGCTAGTTAGGGTTAGGATTCAAATATTTCCTCAAAGACCATTCATTCAATATTCTACTCATTTGACTGAAACTTTTGCGTCTCTGAATCAAAATATTAGTCTAAAAAGACAATACAACACTGCCAAAACCAAAAGAGAGTGTCAGGAATGGTCAAATTAACTTTTGAAAGGTACTCTTTCATTGGACATTTTGTGTGAAACGGAGTGCTAAATGAATGTACGTTAAGGCTTAAGTGGCCTAAAAAACCGAAACAACTGATACATTTTGGCTTTATTTGTTAATATGCCTATTATTTCAAAGCCCATGACAAGATTTGAAAGTTAAATCAGCTTCTTTCCAAAACTTTCTTGTTGGGCAATTCAGACACCATTCCTTTTTAGGGCAAAGCACTGTATACAGCCATATAGGTCAGAAAAAAATGTTTAGAAAACATTGAAAGAACTAAATTCCTAAGTATCCTTTCAGCCCTAAAACACAGCCATGCCATCAAAAACTGTCTACATTGTACGGGAATAAAACCCTAACCCTAGCTTCGGGTTTTGCTAGTTAGGGTTAGGATTCAAATATTTCCTCAAAGACAATTCATTCAATATTCTACTCATTTGACTGAAACTTTTGCGTCTCTGAATCAAAATATTAGTCTAAAAAGACAATACAACACTGCCAAAACCAAAAGAGAGTGTCAGGAATGGTCAAATTAAGTTTTGAAAGGTACTCTTTCATTGGACATTTTGTGTGAAACGGAGTGCTAAATGAATGTACGTTAAGGCTTAAGTGGCCTAAAAACCCGAAACAACTGATACATTTTGGCTTTATTTGTTAATATGCCTATTATTTCAAAGCCCATGACAAGATTTGAAAGTTAAATCAGCTTCTTTCCAAAACTTGCTTGTCGGGTAATTCAGACACCATTCCTTTTTGGGGCAAAGCACTGTATACAGCCATATAGGTCAGAAAAAAATGTTTAGAAGACATTGAAAGAACTAAATTCCTAAGTATCCTTTCAGCCCTAAAACACAGCTCTGCCATCAAAAACTGTCTACATTGTACGGGAATAAAACCCTAACCCTAGCTTCGGGTTTTGCTAGTTAGGGTTAGGGTTCAAATATTTCCTCATAGAGTATTTATTCAATGTTCTACTCATTTGACTGGAAATTTTGCGTCTCTGAATCAAAATATTAGTCTAAAAAGGCAATACAACACTGCCAAAACCAAAAGAGTGTGTCAGGAATGGTCAAATTTACTTTTGAAAGGTACTCTTTCATTGGACATTTTGTGTGAAACGGAGTGCTAAATGAATGTACGTTAAGGCTTAAGTGGCCTAAAAAACCGAAACAACTGATACATTTTGGCTTTATTTGTTAATAGGCCTATTATTTCAAAGCCCATGACAAGATTTGAAAGTTAAATCAGCTTCTTTCCAAAACTTGCTTGTCGGGTAATTCAGACACCATTCCTTTTTGGGGCAAAGCACTGTATACAGCCATATAGGTCAGAAAAAAATGTTTAGAAAACACTGAAAGAACTAAATTCCTAAGTATCCTTTGAGCCCTAAAACACAGCTCTGCCATCAAAAACTGTCTACAGTGTACGGGAATAAAACCCTAACCCTAGCTTTGGGTTTTGCTAGTTAGGGTTAGGGTTCAAATATTTCCTCATAGAGTATTTATTCAATGTTCTACTCATTTGACTGGAAATTTTGCGTCTCTGAATCAAAATATTAGTCTAAAAAGACAATACAACACTGCCAAAACCAAAAGAGTGTGTCAGGAATGGTCAAATTAAGTTTTGAAAAGTTCTCTTTCATTGGACATTTTGTGTGAAACGGAGTGCTAAATGAATGTACGTTAAGGCTTAAGTGGCCTAAAAAACCGAAACAACTGATACATTTTGGCTTTATTTGTTAATATGCCTATTATTCCAAAGCCCATGACAAGATTTGAAAGTTAAATCAGCTTCTTTCCAAAACTTTCTTGTTGGGCAATTCAGACACCATTCCTTTTTAGGGCAAAGCACTGTATACAGCCATATAGGTCAGAAAAAAATGTTTAGAAAACATTGAAAGAACTAAATTCCTAAGTATCCTTTCAGCCCTAAAACACAGCCATGCCATCAAAAACTGTCTACATTGTACGGGAATAAAACCCTAACCCTAGCTTCGGGTTTTGCTAGTTAGGGTTAGGGTTCAAATATTTCCTCATAGAGTATTTATTCAATGTTCTACTCATTTGACTGGAAATTTTGCGTCTCTGAATCAAAATATTAGTCTAAAAAGGCAATACAACACTGCCAAAACCAAAAGAGTGTGTCAGGAATGGTCAAATTTACTTTTGAAAGGTACTCTTTCATTGGACATTTTGTGTGAAACGGAGTGCTAAATGAATGTACGTTAAGGCTTAAGTGGCCTAAAAAACCGAAACAACTGATACATTTTGGCTTTATTTGTTAATATGCCTATTATTTCAAAGCCCATGACAAGATTTGAAAGTTAAATCAGCTTCTTTCCAAAACTTGCTTGTCGGGTAATTCAGACACCATTCCTTTTGGGGGCAAAGCACTGTATACAGCCATATAGGTCAGAAAAAAATGTTTAGAAAACATTGAAAGAACTAAATTCCTAAGTATCCTTTCAGCCCTAAAACACAGCTCTGCCATCAAAAACTGTCTACATTGTACGGGAATAAAACCCTAACCCTAGCTTCGGGTTTTGCTAGTTAGGGTTAGGGTTCAAATATTTCCTCATAGAGTTTTTATTCAATGTTCTACTCATTTGACTGGAAATTTTGCATCTCTGAATCAAAATATTAGTCTAAAAAGGCAATACAACACTGCCAAAACCAAAAGAGTGTGTCAGGAATGGTCAAATTTACTTTTGAAAGGTACTCTTTCATTGGACATTTTGTGTGAAACGGAGTGCTAAATGAATGTACGTTAAGGCTTAAGTGGCCTAAAAAACCGAAACAACTGATACATTTTGGCTTTATTTGTTAATATGCCTATTATTTCAAAGCCCATGACAAGATTTGAAAGTTAAATCAGCTTCTTTCCAAAACTTGCTTGTTGGGCAATTCAGACACCATTCCTTTTTAGGGCAAAGCACTGTATACAGCCATATATGTCAGAAAAAAATGTTTAGAAAACATTGAAAGAACTAAATTCCTAAGTATCCTTTCAGCCCTAAAACACAGCCATGCCATCAAAAACTGTCTACATTGTACGGCAATAAAACCCTAACCCTAGCTTCGGGTTTTGCTAGTTAGGGTTAGGGTTCGAATCTTTCCTCAAAGACCATTCATTCAATGTTCTACTCATTTGACTGGCAATTTTGCGTCTCTGAATCAAAATATTAGTCTAAAAAGACAATACAACACTGCCAAAACCAAAAGAGTGTGTCAGGAATGGTCAAATTAAGTTTTGAAAAGTTCTCTTTCATTGGACATTTTGTGTGAAACGGAGTGCTAAATGAATGTACGTTAAGGCTTAAGTGGCCTAAAAAACCGAAACAACTGATACATTTTGGCTTTATTTGTTAATATGCCTATTATTTCAAAGCCCATGACAAGATTTGAAAGTTAAATCAGCTTCTTTCCAAAACTTTCTTGTTGGGCAATTCAGACACCATTCCTTTTTAGGGCAAAGCACTGTATACAGCCATATAGGTCAGAAAAAAATGTTTAGAAGACATTGAAAGAACTAAATTCCTAAGTATCCTTTCAGCCCTAAAACACAGCTCTGCCATCAAAAACTGTCTACATTGTGCGGGAATAAAACCCTAACCCTAGCTTCGGGTTTTGCTAGTTAGGGTTAGGGTTCAAATATTTCCTCATAGAGTATTTATTCAATGTTCTACTCATTTGACTGGAAATTTTGCGTCTCTGAATCAAAATATTAGTCTAAAAAGGCAATACAACACTGCCAAAACCAAAAGAGTGTGTCAGGAATGGTCAAATTTACTTTTGAAAGGTACTCTTTCATTGGACATTTTGTGTGAAACGGAGTGCTAAATGAATGTACGTTAAGGCTTAAGTGGCCTAAAAAACGGAAACAACTGATACATTTTGGCTTTATTTGTTAATATGCCTATTATTTCAAAGCCCATGACAAGATTTGAAAGTTAAATCAGCTTCTTTCCAAAACTTGCTTGTCGGGTAATTCAGACACCATTCCTTTTTGGGGCAAAGCACTGTATACAGCCATATAGGTCAGAAAAAAATGTTTAGAAAACATTGAAAGAACTAAATTCCTAAGTATCCTTTCAGCCCTAAAACACAGCTCTGCCATCAAAAACTGTCTACATTGTACGGGAGTAAAACCCTAACCCTAGCTTCGGGTTTTGCTAGTTAGGGTTAGGGTTCAAATATTTCCTCATAGAGTATTTATTCAATGTTCTACTCATTTGACTGGAAATTTTGTGTCTCTGAATCAAAATATTAGTCTAAAAAGACAATACAACACTGCCAAAACCAAAAGAGTGTGTCAGGAATGGTCAAATTAAGTTTTGAAAAGTTCTCTTTCATTGGACATTTTGTGTGAAACGGAGTGCTAAATGAATGTACGTTAAGGCTTAAGTGGCCTAAAAAACCGAAACAACTGATACATTTTGGCTTTATTTGTTTATATGCCTATTATTTCAAAGCCCATGACAAGATTTGAAAGTTAAATCAGCTTCTTTCCAAAACTTGCTTGTCGGGTAATTCAGACACCATTCCTTTTTGGGGCAAAGCACTGTATACAGCCATATAGGTCAGAAAAAAATGTTTAGAAAACATTGAAAGAACTAAATTCCTAAGTATCCTTTCAGCCCTAAAACACAGCTCTGCCATCAAAAACTGTCTACAGTGTACGGGAATAAAACCCTAACCCTAGCTTTGGGTTTTGCTAGTTAGGGTTAGGGTTCAAATATTTCCTCATAGAGTATTTATTCAATGTTCTACTCATTTGACTGGAAATTTTGCGTCTCTGAATCAAAATATTAGTCTAAAAAGACAATACAACACTGCCAAAACCAAAAGAGTGTGTCAGGAATGGTCAAATTAAGTTTTGAAAAGTTCTCTTTCATTGGACATTTTGTGTGAAACGGAGTGCTAAATGAATGTACGTTAAGGCTTAAGTGGCCTAAAAAACCGAAACAACTGATACATTTTGGCTTTATTTGTTAATATGCCTATTATTTCAAAGCCCATGACAAGATTTGAAAGTTAAATCAGCTTCTTTCCAAAACTTTCTTGTCGGGCAATTCAGACACCATTCCTTTTTAGGGCAAAGCACTGTATACAGCCATATAGGTCAGAAAAAAATGTTTAGAAAACATTGAAAGAACTAAATTCCTAAGTATCCTTTCAGCCCTAAAACACAGCCATGCCATCAAAAACTGTCTACATTGTACGGGAATAAAACCCTAACCCTAGCTTCGGGTTTTGCTAGTTAGGGTTAGGGTTCAAATATTTCCTCATAGAGTATTTATTCAATGTTCTACTCATTTGACTGGAAATTTTGCGTCTCTGAATCAAAATATTAGTCTAAAAAGGCAATACAACACTGCCAAAACCAAAAGAGTGTGTCAGGATTGGTCAAATTTACTTTTGAAAGGTACTCTTTCATTGGACATTTTGTGTGAAACGGAGTGCTAAATGAATGTACGTTAAGGCTTAAGTGGCCTAAAAAACCGAAACAACTGATACATTTTGGCTTTATTTGTTAATATGCCTATTATTTCAAAGCCCATGACAAGATTTGAAAGTTAAATCAGCTTCTTTCCAAAACTTGCTTGTCGGGTAATTCAGACACCATTCCTTTTGGGGGCAAAGCACTGTATACAGCCATATAGGTCAGAAAAAAATGTTTAGAAAACATTGAAAGAACTAAATTCCTAAGTATCCTTTCAGCCCTAAAACACAGCTCTGCCATCAAAAACTGTCTACATTGTACGGGAATTAAACCCTAACCCTAGCTTCGGGTTTTGCTAGTTAGGGTTAGGGTTCAAATATTTCCTCATAGAGTATTTATTCAATGTTCTACTCATTTGACTGGAAATTTTGCATCTCTGAATCAAAATATTAGTCTAAAAAGGCAAAACAACACTGCCAAAACCAAAAGAGTGTGTCAGGAATGGTCAAATTTACTTTTGAAAGGTACTCTTTCATTGGACATTTTGTGTGAAACGGAGTGCTAAATAAATGTACGTTAAGGCTGAAGTGGCCTAAAAAACCGAAACAACTGATACATTTTGGCTTTATTTGTTAATATGCCTATTATTTCAAAGCCCATGACAATATTTGAAAGTTAAATCAGCTTCTTTCCAAAACTTGCTTGTTGGGCAATTCAGACACCATTCCTTTTTAGGGCAAAGCACTGTATACAGCCATATAGGTCAGAAAAAGATGTTTAGAAAACATTGAAAGAACTAAATTCCTAAGTATCCTTTCAGCCCTAAAACACAGCCATGCCATCAAAAACTGTCTACATTGTACGGCAATAAAACCCTAACCCTAGCTTCGGGTTTTGCTAGTTAGGGTTAGGGTTCGAATATTTCCTCAAAGACCATTCATTCAATGTTCTACTCATTTGACTGGCAATTTTGCGTCTCTGAATCAAAATATTAGTCTAAAAAGACAATACAACACTGCCAAAACCAAAAGAGTGTGTCAGGAATGGTCAAATTAAGTTTTGAAAAGTTCTCTTTCATTGGACATTTTGTGTGAAACGGAGTGCTAAATGAATGTACGTTAAGGCTTAAGTGGCCTAAAAAACCGAAACATCTGATACATTTTGGCTTTATTTGTTAATATGCCTATTATTTCAAAACCCATGACAAGATTTGAAAGTTAAATCAGCTTCTTTCCAAAACTTGCTTGTCAGGTAATTCAGACACCATTCCTTTTTGGGGCAAAGCACTGTATACAGCCATATAGGTCAGAAAAAAATGTTTAGAAAACATTGAAAGAACTAAATTCCTAAGTATCCTTTCAGCCCTAAAACACAGCTCTGCCATCAAAAACTGTCTACATTGTGCGGGAATAAAACCCTAACCCTAGCTTCGGGTTTTGCTAGTTAGGGTTAGGGTTCAAATATTTCCTCATAGAGTATTTATTCAATGTTCTACTCATTTGACTGGAAATTTTGCGTCTCTGAATCAAAATATTAGTCTAAAAAGGCAATACAACACTGCCAAAACCAAAAGAGTGTGTCAGGAATGGTCAAATTAAGTTTTGAAAAGTTCTCTTTCATTGGACATTTTGTGTGAAACGGAGTGCTAAATGAATGTACGTTAAGGCTTAAGTGGCCTAAAAAACCGAAACAACTGATACATTTTGGCTTTATTTGTTAATATGCCTATTATTTCAAAGCCCATGACAAGATTTGAAAGTTAAATCAGCTTCTTTCCAAAACTTGCTTGTCGGGTAATTCAGACACCATTCCTTTTTGGGGCGAAGCACTGTATACAGCCATATAGGTCAGAAAAAAATGTTTAGAAAACATTGAAAGAACTAAATTCCTAAGTATCCTTTCAGCCCTAAAACACAGCTCTGCCATCAAAAACTGTCTACAGTGTACGGGAATAAAACCCTAACCCTAGCTTTGGGTTTTGCTAGTTAGGGTTAGGGTTCAAATATTTCCTCATAGAGTATTTATTCAATGTTCTACTCATTTGACTGGAAATTTTGCGTCTCTGAATCAAAATATTAGTCTAAAAAGACAATACAACACTGCCAAAACCAAAAGAGTGTGTCAGGAATGGTCAAATTAAGTTTTGAAAAGTTCTCTTTCATTGGACATTTTGTGTGAAACGGAGTGCTAAATGAATGTACGTTAAGGCTTAAGTGGCCTAAAAAAACGAAACAACTGATACATTTTGGCTTTATTTGTTAATATGCCTATTATTTCAAAGCCCATGACAAGATTTGAAAGTTAAATCAGCTTCTTTCCAAAACTTTCTTGTTGGGCAATTCAGACACCATTCCTTTTTAGGGCAAAGCACTGTATACAGCCATATAGGTCAGAAAAAAATGTTTAGAAAACATTGAAAGAACTAAATTCCTAAGTATCCTTTCAGCCCTAAAACACAGCCATGCCATCAAAAACTGTCTACATTGTACGGGAATAAAACCCTAACCCTAGCTTCGGATTTTGCTAGTTAGGGTTAGGATTCAAATATTTCCTCAAAGACCATTCATTCAATATTCTACTCATTTGACTGAAACTTTTGCGTCTCTGAATCAAAATATTAGTCTAAAAAGACAATACAACACTGCCAAAACCAAAAGAGAGTGTCAGGAATGGTCAAATTAAGTCTTGAAAGGTACTCTTTCATTGGACATTTTGTGTGAAACGGAGTGCTAAATGAACGTACGTTAAGGCTTAAGTGGCCTAAAAGTCCAAAACAACTAATACATTTTGGCTTTATTTGTTAATATGCCTATTATTTCAAAGCCCATGACAAGATTTGAAAGTTAAATCAGCTTCTTTCCAAAACTTTCTTGTTGGGCAATTCAGACACCATTCCTTTTTAGGGCAAAGCACTGTATACAGCCATATAGGTCAGAAAAAAATGTTTAGAAAACATTGAAAGAACTAAATTCCTAAGTATCCTTTCAGCCCTAATAACACAGCTATGCCATCAAAAACTGTCTACATTGTATGGCAATAAAACCCTAACCCTAGCTTCGGGTTTTGCTAGTTAGGGTTAGGGTTCGAATATTTCCTCAAACACCATTCATTCAATGTTCTACTCATTTGACTGGAAATTTTGTGTCTCTGAATCAAAATATTAGTCTAAAAAGACAATACAACACTGCCAAAACCAAAAGAGTGTGTCAGGAATGGTCAAATTAAGTTTTGAAAGGTACTCTTTCATTGGACATTTTGTGTGAAACGGAGTGCTAAATGAATGTACGTTAAGGCTTAAGTGGCCTAAAAACCCGAAACAACTGATACATTTTGGCTTTATTTGTTAATATGCCTATTATTTCAAAGCCCATGACAAGATTTGAAAGTTAAATCAGCTTCTTTCCAAAACTTGCTTGTCGGGTAATTCAGACACCATTCCTTTTTGGGGCAAAGCACTGTATTCAGCCATATAGGTCAGAAAAAAATGTTTAGAAAACATTGAAAGAACTAAATTCCTAAGTATCCTTTCAGCCCTAAAACACAGCTCTGCCATCAAAAACTGTCTACATTGTACGGGAATAAAACCCTAACCCTAGCTTCGGGTTTTGCTAGTTAGGGTTAGGGTTCAAATATTTCCTCATAGAGTATTTATTCAATGTTCTACTCATTTGACTGGAAATTTTGCATCTCTGAATCAAAATATTAGTCTAAAAAGGCAATACAACACTGCCAAAACCAAAAGAGTGTGTCAGGAATGGTCAAATTTACTTTTGAAAGGTACTCTTTCATTGGACATTTTGTGTGAAACGGAGTGCTAAATGAATGTACGTTAAGGCTTAAGTGGCCTAAAAAACCGAAACAACTGATACATTTTGGCTTTGTTTGTTAATATGCCTATTATTTCAAAGCCCATGACAAGATTTGAAAGTTAAATCAGCTTTTTTCCAAAACTTGCTTGTTGGGCAATTCAGACACCATTCCTTTTTAGGGCAAAGCACTGTATACAGCCATATAGGTCAGAAAAAAATGTTTAGAAAACATTGAAAGAACTAAATTCCTAAGTATCCTTTCAGCCCTAAAACACAGCCATGCCATCAAAAACTGTCTACATTGTACGGCAATAAAACCCTAACCCTAGCTTCGGGTTTTGCTAGTTAGGGTTAGGGTTCAAATATTTCCTCAATGACCTTTCATTCAATGTTCTACTCATTTGACTGGAAATTTTGCGTCTCTGAATCAAAATATTAGTCTAAAAAGGCAATACAACACTGCCAAAACCAAAAGAGTGTGTCAGGAATGGTCAAATTTACTTTTGAAAGGTACTCTTTCATTGGACATTTTGTGTGAAACGGAGTGCTAAATGAATGTACGTTAAGGCTTAAGTGGCCTAAAAAACCCAAACAACTGATACATTTTGGCTTTATTTGTTAATATGCCTATTATTTCAAAGCCCATGACAAGATTTGAAAGTTAAATCAGCTTCTTTCCAAAACTTTCTTGTTGGGCAATTCAGACACCATTCCTTTTTAGGGCAAAGCACTGTATACAGCCATATAGGTCAGAAAAAAATGTTTAGAAAACATTGAAAGAACTAAATTCCTAAGTATCCTTTCAGCCCTAAAACACAGCCATGCCATCAAAAACTGTCTACATTGTATGGCAATAAAACCCTAACCCTAGCTTCGGGTTTTGCTAGTTAGGGTTAGGGTTCGAATATTTCCTCAAACACCATTCATTCAATGTTCTACTCATTTGACTGGAAATTTTGTGTCTCTGAATCAAAATATTAGTCTAAAAAGACAATACAACACTGCCAAAACCAAAAGAGTGTGTCAGGAATGGTCAAATTAAGTTTTGAAAGGTACTCTTTCATTGGACATTTTGTGTGAAACGGAGTGCTAAATGAATGTACGTTAAGGCTTAAGTGGCCTAAAAACCCGAAACAACTGATACATTTTGGCTTTATTTGTTAATATGCCTATTATTTCAAAGCCCATGACAAGATTTGAAAGTTAAATCAGCTTCTTTCCAAAACTTGCTTGTCGGGTAATTCAGACACCATTCCTTTTTGGGGCAAAGCACTGTATACAGCCATATAGGTCAGAAAAAAATGTTTAGAAAACATTGAAAGAACTAAATTCCTAAGTATCCTTTCAGCCCTAAAACACAGCCATGCCATCAAAAACTGTCTACATTGTACGGGAATAAAACCCTAACCCTAGCTTCGGATTTTGCTAGTTAGGGTTAGGATTCAAATATTTCCTCAAAGACCATTCATTCAATATTCTACTCATTTGACTGAAACTTTTGCGTCTCTGAATCAAAATATTAGTCTAAAAAGACAATACAACACTGCCAAAACCAAAAGAGAGTGTCAGGAATGGTCAAATTAAGTCTTGAAAGGTACTCTTTCATTGGACATTTTGTGTGAAACGGAGTGCTAAATGAACGTACGTTAAGGCTTAAGTGGCCTAAAAGTCCAAAACAACTAATACATTTTGGCTTTATTTGTTAATATGCCTATTATTTCAAAGCCCATGACAAGATTTGAAAGTTAAATCAGCTTCTTTCCAAAACTTTCTTGTTGGGCAATTCAGACACCATTCCTTTTTAGGGCAAAGCACTGTATACAGCCATATAGGTCAGAAAAAAATGTTTAGAAAACATTGAAAGAACTAAATTCCTAAGTATCCTTTCAGCCCTAAAACACAGCCATGCCATCAAAAACTGTCTACATTGTATGGCAATAAAACCCTAACCCTAGCTTCGGGTTTTGCTAGTTAGGGTTAGGGTTCGAATATTTCCTCAAACACCATTCATTCAATGTTCTACTCATTTGACTGGAAATTTTGTGTCTCTGAATCAAAATATTAGTCTAAAAAGACAATACAACACTGCCAAAACCAAAAGAGTGTGTCAGGAATGGTCAAATTAAGTTTTGAAAGGTACTCTTTCATTGGACATTTTGTGTGAAACGGAGTGCTAAATGAATGTACGTTAAGGCTTAAGTGGCCTAAAAACCCGAAACAACTGATACATTTTGGCTTTATTTGTTAATATGCCTATTATTTCAAAGCCCATGACAAGATTTGAAAGTTAAATCAGCTTCTTTCCAAAACTTGCTTGTCGGGTAATTCAGACACCATTCCTTTTTGGGGCAAAGCACTGTATACAGCCATATAGGTCAGAAAAAAATGTTTAGAAAACATTGAAAGAACTAAATTCCTAAGTATCCTTTCAGCCCTAAAACACAGCTCTGCCATCAAAAACTATCTACATTGTACGGGAATAAAACCCTAACCCTAGCTTTGGGTTTTGCTAGTTAGGGTTAGGGTTCAAATATTTCCTCATAGAGTATTTATTCAATGTTCTACTCATTTGACTGGAAATTTTGCGTCTCTGAATCAAAATATTAGTCTAAAAAGACAATACAACACTGCCAAAACCAAAAGAGTTTGTCAGGAATGGTCAAATTAAGTTTTGAAAAGTTCTCTTTCATTGGACATTTTGTGTGAAACGGAGTGCTAAATGAATGTACGTTAAGGCTTAAGTGGCCTAAAAAACCGAAACAACTGATACATTTTGGCTTTATTTGTTAATATGCCTATTATTTCAAAGCCCATGACAAGATTTGAAAGTTAAATCAGCTTCTTTCCAAAACTTTCTTGTTGGGCAATTCAGACACCATTCCTTTTTAGGGCAAAGCACTGTATACAGCCATATAGGTCAGAAAAAAATGTTTAGAAAACATTGAAAGAACTAAATTCCTAAGTATCCTTTCAGCCCTAAAACACAGCCATGCCATCAAAAACTGTCTACATTGTACGGGAATAAAACCCTAACCCTAGCTTCGGGTTTTGCTAGTTAGGGTTAGGATTCAAATATTTCCTCAAAGACCATTCATTCAATATTCTACTCATTTGACTGAAACTTTTGCGTCTCTGAATCAAAATATTAGTCTAAAAAGACAATACAACACTGCCAAAACCAAAAGAGAGTGTCAGGAATGGTCAAATTAAGTTTTGAAAGGTACTCTTTCATTGGACATTTTGTGTGAAACGGAGTGCTAAATGAACGTACGTTAAGGCTTAAGTGGCCTAAAAGTCCAAAACAACTAATACATTTTGGCTTTATTTGTTAATATGCCTATTATTTCAAAGCCCATGACAAGATTTGAAAGTTAAATCAGCTTCTTTCCAAAACTTGCTTGTCGGCTAATTCAGACACCATTCCTTTTTGGGGCAAAGCACTGTATACAGCCATATAGGTCAGAAAAAAATGTTTAGAAAACATTGAAAGAACTAAATTCCTAAGTATCCTTTCAGCCCTAAAACACAGCTCTGCCATCAAAAACTGTCTACATTGTACGGGAATAAAACCCTAACCCTAGCTTCGGGTTTTGCTAGTTAGGGTTAGGGTTCAAATATTTCCTCATAGAGTATTTATTCAATGTTCTACTCATTTGACTGGAAATTTTGCGTCTCTGAATCAAAATATTAGTCTAAAAAGACAATACAACACTGCCAAAACCAAAAGAGTGTGTCAGGAATGGTCAAATTTACTGTTGAAAGGTACTCTTTCATTGGACATTTTGTGTGAAACGGAGTGCTAAATGAATGTACGTTAAGGCTTAAGTGGCCTAAAAAACCGAAACAACTGATACATTTTGGCTTTATTTGTTAATATGCCAATTATTTCAAAGCCCATGACAAGATTTGAAAGTTAAATCAGCTTCTTTCCAAAACTTGCTTGTCGGGTAATTCAGACACCATTCCTTTTTGGGGCAAAGCACTGTATACAGCCATATAGGTCAGAAAAAAATGTTTAGAAGACATTGAAAGAACTAAATTCCTAAGTATCCTTTCAGCCCTCAAGCACAGCCATGCCATCAAAAACTGTCTACATTGTATGGGAATAAAACCCTAACCCTAGCATCGGGTTTTGCTAGTTAGGGTTCAAATATTTCCTCAAAGACCATTTATTCAATATTCTACTCATTTGACCTGAAAATTTTCGTCTCTGAATTAAAATATTAGTCTAAAAAGACAATACAACACTGCCACAACCAAAAGAGTGTGTCAGGAATGGTCAAATTTACTTTTGAAAGGTACTCTTTCATTGGACATTTTGTTTGAAACGGAGTGCTAAATGAATGTACGTTAAGGCTTAAGTGGCCTAAAAAACCGAAACAACTGATACATTTTGGCTTTGTTTGTTAATATGCCTATTATTTCAAAGCCCATGACAAGATTTGAACGTTAAATCAGCTTCTTTCCAAAACTTGCTTGTTGGGCAATTCAGACACCATTCCTTTTTAGGGCAAAGCACTGTATACAGCCATATAGGTCAGAAAAAAATGTTCAGAAAACATTGAAAGAACTAAATTCCTAAGTATCCTTTCAGCCCTAAAACACAGCCATGCCATCAAAACCTGTCTACAGTGTACGGCAATAAAACCCTAACCCTAGCTTCGGGTTTTGCTAGTTAGGGTTAGGGTTCGAATATTTCCTCAAAGACCATTCATTCAATGTTCTACTCATTTGACTGGCAATTTTGCGTCTCTGAATCAAAATATTAGTCTAAAAAGACAATACAACACTGCCAAAACCAAATGAGTGTGTCAGGAATGGTCAAATTAAGTTTTGAAAAGTTCTCTTTCATTGGACATTTTGTGTGAAACGGAGTGCTAAATGAATGTACGTTAAGGCTTAAGTGGCCTAAAAAACCGAAACAACTGATACATTTTGGCTTTATTTGTTAATATGCCTATTATTTCAAAGCCCATGACAAGATTTGAAAGTTAAATCAGCTTCTTTCCAAAACTTGCTTGTCGGGTAATTCAGACACCATTCCTTTTTGGGGCAAAGCACTGTATACAGCCATATAGGTCAGAAAAAAATGTTTAGAAAACATTGAAAGAACTAAATTCCTAAGTATCCTTTCAGCCCTAAAACACAGCCATGCCATCAAAAACTGTCTACATTGTACGGCAATAAAACCCTAACCCTAGCTTCGGGTTTTGCTAGTTAGGGTTAGGGTTCAAATATTTCCTCAATGACCATTCATTCAATGTTCTACTCATTTGACTGGCAATTTTGCGTCTCTGAATCAAAATATTAGTCTAAAAAGACAATACAACACTGCCAAAACCAAAAGAGTGTGTCAGGAATGGTCAAATTAAGTTTTGAAAAGTTCTCTTTCATTGGACATTTTGTGTGAAACGGAGTGCTAAATGAATGTACGTTAAGGCTTAAGTGGCCTAAAAGTCCGAACCAACTGATACATTTTGGCTTTATTTGTTAATATGCCTATTATTTCAAAGCCCATGACAAGAGTTTGAAAGTTAAATCCGCTTCTTTCCAAAACTTGCTTGTCGGGTAATTCACACACCATTCCTTTTTGGGGCAAAGCACTGTATACAGCCATATAGGTCAGAAAAAAATGTTTAGAAACCATTGAAAGAACTATATTCCTAAGTATCCTTTCAGCCCTAAAGCACAGCCATGCCATCAAAAACTGTCTACATTGTATGGGAATAAAATCCTAACCCTAGCTTTGGGTTTTGCTAGTTAGGGTTAGGGTTCAAATATTTCCTCATAGACCATTTATTCAATATTCTACTCATTTGACTGGAAATTTTGCATCTCTGAATCAAAATATTAGTCTAAAAAGACAATACAGCACTTCCAAAACCAAAAGAGTGTGTCAGGAATGGTCAAATTAACATTTGAAAGGTACTCTTTCATTGGACATTTTGTGTGAAACGGAGTGCTAAATAAATGTCCGTTAAGGCTTAAGTGGCCTAAAAGTCCCAAACAACTGATACATTTTGGCTTTATTTGTTAATATGCCTATTATTTCAAAGCCCATGACAAGAGTTTGAAAGATAAATCCGCTACTTTCCAAAACTTGCTTGTCGGGTAATTCACACACCATTCCTTTTTGGGGCAAAGCACTGTATACAGCCATATAGGTCAGAAAAAAATGTTTAGAAAACATTGAAAGAACTATATTCCTAAGTATCCTTTCAGCCCTCAAGCACAGCCATGCCATCAAAAACTGTCTACATTGTATGGGAATAAAACCCTAACCCTAGCTTCGGGTTTTGCTAGTTAGGGTTAGGGTTCAAATATTTCCTCAAAGACCATTTATTCAATGTTCTACTCATTTGACTGGAAATTTTGCGTCTCTGAATCAAAATATTAGTCTAAAAAGACAATACAACACTGCCAAAACCAAAAGAGTGTGTCAGGAATGGTCAAATTAAGTTTTGAAAAGTTCTCTTTCATTGGACATTTTGTGTGAAACGGAGTGCTAAATGAATGTACGTTAAGGCTTAAGTGGCCTAAAAAACCGAAACAACTGATACATTTTGGCTTTATTTGTTAATATGCCTATTATTTCAAAGCCCATGACAAGATTTGAAAGTTACATCAGCTTCTTTCCAAAACTTTCTTGTTGGGCAATTCAGACACCATTCCTTTTTAGGGCAAAGCACTGTATACAGCCATATAGGTCAGAAAAAAATGTTTAGAAAACATTGAAAGAACTAAATTCCTAAGTATCCTTTCAGCCCTAAAACACAGCCATGCCATCAAAAACTGTCTACATTGTATGGCAATAAAACCCTAACCCTAGCTTCGGGTTTTGCTAGTTAGGGTTAGGGTTCGAATATTTCCTCAAACACCATTCATTCAATGTTCTACTCATTTGACTGGAAATTTTGTGTCTCTGAATCAAAATATTAGTCTAAAAAGACAATACAACACTGCCAAAACCAAAAGAGTGTGTCAGGAATGGTCAAATTAAGTTTTGAAAGGTACTCTTTCATTGGACATTTTGTGTGAAACGGAGTGCTAAATGAATGTACGTTAAGGCTTAAGTGGCCTAAAAACCCGAAACAACTGATACATTTTGGCTTTATTTGTTAATATGCCTATTATTTCAAAGCCCATGACAAGATTTGAAAGTTAAATCAGCTTCTTTCCAAAACTTGCTTGTCGGGTAATTCAGACACCATTCCTTTTTGGGGCAAAGCACTGTATACAGCCATATAGGTCAGAAAAAAATGTTTAGAAAACATTGAAAGAACTAAATTCCTAAGTATCCTTTCAGCCCTAAAACACAGCCATGCCATCAAAAACTGTCTACATTGTACGGCAATAAAACCCTAACCCTAGCTTCGGGTTTTGCTAGTTAGGGTTAGGGTTCAAATATTTCCTCAATGACCATTCATTCAATGTTCTACTCATTTGACTGGCAATTTTGCGTCTCTGAATCAAAATATTAGTCTAAAAAGACAATACAACACTGCCAAAACCAAAAGAGTGTGTCAGGAATGGTCAAATTAAGTTTTGAAAAGTTCTCTTTCATTGGACATTTTGTGTGAAACGGAGTGCTAAATGAATGTACGTTAAGGCTTAAGTGGCCTAAAAAACCCAAACAACTGATACATTTTGGCTTTATTTGTTAATATGCCTATTATTTCAAAGCCCATGACAAGATTTGAAAGTTAAATCAGCTTCTTTCCAAAACTTTCTTGTTGGGCAATTCAGACACCATTCCTTTTTAGGGCAAAGCACTGTATACAGCCATATAGGTCAGAAAAAAATGTTTAGAAAACATTGAAAGAACTAAATTCCTAAGTATCCTTTCAGCCCTAAAACACAGCCATGCCATCAAAAACTGTCTACATTGTACGGGAATAAAACCCTAACCCTAGCTTCGGGTTTTGCTAGTTAGGGTTAGGATTCAAATATTTCCTCAAAGACCATTCATTCAATATTCTACTCATTTGACTGAAACTTTTGCGTCTCTGAATCAAAATATTAGTCTAAAAAGACAATACAACACTGCCAAAACCAAAAGAGAGTGTCAGGAATGGTCAAATTAAGTTTTGAAAGGTACTCTTTCATTGGACATTTTGTGTGAAACGGAGTGCTAAATGAACGTACGTTAAGGCTTAAGTGGCCTAAAAGTCCAAAACAACTAATACATTTTGGCTTTATTTGTTAATATGCCTATTATTTCAAAGCCCATGACAAGATTTGAAAGTTAAATCAGCTTCTTTCCAAAACTTGCTTGTCGGCTAATTCAGACACCATTCCTTTTTGGGGCAAAGCACTGTATACAGCCATATAGGTCAGAAAAAAATGTTTAGAAAACATTGAAAGAACTAAATTCCTAAGTATCCTTTCAGCCCTAAAACACAGCTCTGCCATCAAAAACTGTCTACATTGTACGGGAATAAAACCCTAACCCTAGCTTCGGGTTTTGCTAGTTAGGGTTAGGGTTCAAATATTTCCTCATAGAGTATTTATTCAATGTTCTACTCATTTGACTGGAAATTTTGCATCTCTGAATCAAAATATTAGTCTAAAAAGGCAATACAACACTGCCAAAACCAAAAGAGTGTGTCAGGAATGGTCAAATTTACTTTTGAAAGGTACTCTTTCATTGGACATTTTGTGTGAAACGGAGTGCTAAATGAATGTACGTTAAGGCTTAAGTGGCCTAAAAAACCGAAACAACTGATACATTTTGGCTTTATTTGTTAATATGCCAATTATTTCAAAGCCCATGACAAGATTTGAAAGTTAAATCAGCTTCTTTCCAAAACTTGCTTGTCGGGTAATTCAGACACCATTCCTTTTTGGGGCAAAGCACTGTATACAGCCATATAGGTCAGAAAAAAATGTTTAGAAGACATTGAAAGAACTAAATTCCTAAGTATCCTTTCAGCCCTCAAGCACAGCCATGCCATCAAAAACTGTCTACATTGTATGGGAATAAAACCCTAACCCTAGCATCGGGTTTTGCTAGTTAGGGTTCAAATATTTCCTCAAAGACCATTTATTCAATATTCTACTCATTTGACCTGAAAATTTTCGTCTCTGAATTAAAATAGTAGTCTAAAAAGACAATACAACACTGCCACAACCAAAAGAGTGTGTCAGGAATGGTCAAATTTACTTTTGAAAGGTACTCTTTCATTGGACATTTTGTGTGAAACGGAGTGCTAAATGAATGTACGTTAAGGCTTAAGTGGCCTAAAAAACCGAAACAACTGATACATTTTGGCTTTGTTTGTTAATATGCCTATTATTTCAAAGCCCATGACAAGATTTGAAAGTTAAATCAGCTTCTTTCCAAAACTTGCTTGTCGGGTAATTCAGACACCATTCCTTTTTGGGGCAAAGCACTGTATACAGCCATATAGGTCAGAAAAAAATGTTTAGAAGACATTGAAAGAACTAAATTCCTAAGTATCCTTTCAGCCCTCAAGCACAGCCATGCCATCAAAAACTGTCTACATTGTATGGGAATAAAACCCTAACCCTAGCATCGGGTTTTGCTAGTTAGGGTTCAAATATTTCCTCAAAGACCATTTATTCAATATTCTACTCATTTGACCTGAAAATTTTCGTCTCTGAATTAAAATATTAGTCTAAAAAGACAATACAACACTGCCACAACCAAAAGAGTGTGTCAG
Source organism: Atractosteus spatula (assembly GCF_055471065.1). Classification (NCBI taxonomy): domain Eukaryota; kingdom Metazoa; phylum Chordata; class Actinopteri; order Semionotiformes; family Lepisosteidae; genus Atractosteus; species Atractosteus spatula. The sequence goes on along the minus strand of NC_142708.1, from coordinate 52,084,283 downwards.
GAATGGTCAAATTTACTTTTGAAAGGTACTCTTTCATTGGACATTTTGTTTGAAACGGAGTGCTAAATGAATGTACGTTAAGGCTTAAGTGGCCTAAAAAACCGAAACAACTGATACATTTTGGCTTTGTTTGTTAATATGCCTATTATTTCAAAGCCCATGACAAGATTTGAACGTTAAATCAGCTTCTTTCCAAAACTTGCTTGTTGGGCAATTCAGACACCATTCCTTTTTAGGGCAAAGCACTGTATACAGCCATATAGGTCAGAAAAAAATGTTCAGAAAACATTGAAAGAACTAAATTCCTAAGTATCCTTTCAGCCCTAAAACACAGCCATGCCATCAAAACCTGTCTACAGTGTACGGCAATAAAACCCTAACCCTAGCTTCGGGTTTTGCTAGTTAGGGTTAGGGTTCGAATATTTCCTCAAAGACCATTCATTCAATGTTCTACTCATTTGACTGGCAATTTTGCGTCTCTGAATCAAAATATTAGTCTAAAAAGACAATACAACACTGCCAAAACCAAATGAGTGTGTCAGGAATGGTCAAATTAAGTTTTGAAAAGTTCTCTTTCATTGGACATTTTGTGTGAAACGGAGTGCTAAATGAATGTACGTTAAGGCTTAAGTGGCCTAAAAAACCGAAACAACTGATACATTTTGGCTTTATTTGTTAATATGCCTATTATTTCAAAGCCCATGACAAGATTTGAAAGTTAAATCAGCTTCTTTCCAAAACTTTCTTGTCGGGTAATTCAGACACCATTCCTTTTTGGGGCAAAGCACTGTATACAGCCATATAGGTCAGAAAAAAATGTTTAGAAAACATTGAAAGAACTAAATTCCTAAGTATCCTTTCAGCCCTAAAACACAGCCATGCCATCAAAAACTGTCTGCATTTAACGGGAATAAAACCCTAACCCTAGCTTCGGGTTTTGCTAGTTAGGGTTAGGGTTCAAATATTTCCTCAAAGACCATTCATTCAATATTCTACTCATTTGACTGGAAATTTTGCGTCTCTGAATCAAAATATTACTCTAAAAAGACAATACAACACTGCCAAAACCAAAAGAGTGTGTCAGGAATGGTCAAATTAACTTTTGAAAGGTACTCTTTCATTGGACATTTTGTGTGAAACGGAGTGCAAAATGAATGTCCGTTAAGGCTTAAGTGGCCTAAAAGTCCGAACCAACTGATACATTTTGGCTTTATTTGTTAATATGCCTATTATTTCAAAGCCCATGACAAGAGTTTGAAAGTTAAATCCGCTTCTTTCCAAAACTTGCTTGTCGGGTAATTCACACACCATTCCTTTTTGGGGCAAAGCACTGTATACAGCCATATAGGTCAGAAAAAAATGTTTAGAAACCATTGAAAGAACTATATTCCTAAGTATCCTTTCAGCCCTAAAGCACAGCCATGCCATCAAAAACTGTCTACATTGTATGGGAATAAAATCCTAACCCTAGCTTTGGGTTTTGCTAGTTAGGGTTAGGGTTCAAATATTTCCTCATAGACCATTTATTCAATATTCTACTCATTTGACTGGAAATTTTGCATCTCTGAATCAAAATATTAGTCTAAAAAGACAATACAGCACTTCCAAAACCAAAAGAGTGTGTCAGGAATGGTCAAATTAACATTTGAAAGGTACTCATTCATTGGACATTTTGTGTGAAACGGAGTGCTAAATAAATGTCCGTTAAGGCTTAAGTGGCCTAAAAGTCCCAAACAACTGATACATTTTGGCTTTATTTGTTAATATGCCTATTATTTCAAAGCCCATGACAAGAGTTTGAAAGATAAATCCGCTACTTTCCAAAACTTGCTTGTCGGGTAATTCACACACCATTCCTTTTTGGGGCAAAGCACTGTATACAGCCATATAGGTCAGAAAAAAATGTTTAGAAAACATTGAAAGAACTATATTCCTAAGTATCCTTTCAGCCCTCAAGCACAGCCATGCCATCAAAAACTGTCTACATTGTATGGGAATAAAACCCTAACCCTAGCTTCGGGTTTTGCTAGTTAGGGTTAGGGTTCAAATATTTCCTCAAAGACCATTTATTCAATGTTCTACTCATTTGACTGGAAATTTTGCGTCTCTGAATCAAAATATTAGTCTAAAAAGACAATACAACACTGCCAAAACCAAAAGAGTGTGTCAGGAATGGTCAAATTAAGTTTTGAAAAGTTCTCTTTCATTGGACATTTTGTGTGAAACGGAGTGCTAAATGAATGTACGTTAAGGCTTAAGTGGCCTAAAAAACCGAAACAACTGATACATTTTGGCTTTATTTGTTAATATGCCTATTATTTCAAAGCCCATGACAAGATTTGAAAGTTACATCAGCTTCTTTCCAAAACTTTCTTGTTGGGCAATTCAGACACCATTCCTTTTTAGGGCAAAGCACTGTATACAGCCATATAGGTCAGAAAAAAATGTTTAGAAAACATTGAAAGAACTAAATTCCTAAGTATCCTTTCAGCCCTAAAACACAGCCATGCCATCAAAAACTGTCTACATTGTACGGGAATAAAACCCTAACCCTAGCTTCGGGTTTTGCTAGTTAGGGTTAGGATTCAAATATTTCCTCAAAGACCATTCATTCAATATTCTACTCATTTGACTGGAAATTTTGTGTCTCTGAATCAAAATATTAGTCTAAAAAGACAATACAACACTGCCAAAACCAAAAGAGTGTGTCAGGAATGGTCAAATTAAGTTTTGAAAGGTACTCTTTCATTGGACATTTTGTGTGAAACGGAGTGCTAAATGAATGTACATTAAGGCTTAAGTGGCCTAAAAACCCGAAACAACTAATACATTTTGGCTTTATTTGTTAATATGCCTATTATTTCAAAGCCCATGACAAGATTTGAAAGTTAAATCAGCTTCTTTCCAAAACTTGCTTGTCGGGTAATTCAGACACCATTCCTTTTTGGGGCAAAGCACTGTATACAGCCATATAGGTCAGAAAAAAATGTTTAGAAAACATTGAAAGAACTAAATTCCTAAGTATCCTTTCAGCCCTAAAACACAGCTCTGCCATCAAAAACTGTCTACATTGTTCGGGAATAAAACCCTAACCCTAGCTTCGGGTTTTGCTAGTTAGGGTTAGGGTTCAAATATTTCCTCATAGAGTATTTATTCAATGTTCTACTCATTTGACTGGAAATTTTGCATCTCTGAATCAAAATATTAGTCTTAAAAGGCAATACAACACTGCCAAAACCAAAAGAGTGTGTCAGGAATGGTCAAATTTACTTTTGAAAGGTACTCTTTCATTGGACATTTTGTGTGAAACGGAGTGCTAAATGAATGTACGTTAAGGCTTAAGTGGCCTAAAAAACCGAAACAACTGATACATTTTGGCTTTATTTGTTAATATGCCTATTATTTCAAAGCCCATGACAAGATTTGAAAGTTAAATCAGCTTCTTTCCAAAACTTGCTTGTTGGGCAATTCAGACACCATTCCTTTTTAGGGCAAAGCAGTGTATACAGCCATATAGGTCAGAAAAAAATGTTTAGAAAACATTGAAAGAACTAAATTCCTAAGTATCCTTTCAGCCCTAAAACACAGCTCTGCCATCAAAAACTGTCTACATTGTACGGCAATAAAACCCTAACCCTAGCTTCGGGTTTTGCTAGTTAGGGTTAGGGTTCAAATATTTCCTCAAAGACCATTCATTCAATGTTCTACTCATTTGACTGGCAATTTTGCGTCTCTGAATCAAAATATTAGTCTAAAAAGACAATACAACACTGCCAAAACCAAAAGAGTGTGTCAGGAATGGTCAAATTAAGTTTTGAAAAGTTCTCTTTCATTCGACATTTTGTGTGAAACGGAGTGCTAAATGAATGTACGTTAAGGCTTAAGTGGCCTAAAAAACCGAAACAACTGATACATTTTGGCTTTATTTGTTAATATGCCTATTATTTCAAAGCCCATGACAAGATTTGAAAGTTAAATCAGCTTCTTTCCAAAACTTGCTTGTCGGGTAATTCAGACACCATTCCTTTTTGGGGCAAAGCACTGTATACAGCCATATAGGTCAGAAAAAATGTTTAGAAGACATTGAAAGAACTAAATTCCTAAGTATCCTTTCAGCCCTAAAACACAGCTCTGCCATCAAAAACTGTCTACATTGTGCAGGAATAAAACCCTAACCCTAGCTTCGGGTTTTGCTAGTTAGGGTTAGGGTTCAAATATTTCCTCATAGAGTATTTATTCAATGTTCTACTCATTTGACTGGAAATTTTGCGTCTCTGAATCAAAATATTAGTCTAAAAAGACAATACAACACTGCCAAAACCAAAAGAGTGTGTCAGGAATGGTCAAATTAAGTTTTGAAAAGTTCTCTTTCATTGGACAATTTGTGTGAAACGGAGTGCTAAATGAATGTACGTTAAGGCTTAAGTGGCCTAAAAAACCGAAACAACTGATACATTTTGGCTTTATTTGTTAATATGCCTATTATTTCAAAGCCCATGACAAGATTTGAAAGTTAAATCAGCTTCTTTCCAAAACTTTCTTGTTGGGCAATTCAGACACCATTCCTTTTTAGGGCAAAGCACTGTATACAGCCATATAGGTCAGAAAAAAATGTTTAGAAAACATTGAAAGAACTAAATTCCTAAGTATCCTTTCAGCCCTAAAACACAGCCATGCCATCAAAAACTGTCTACATTGTACGGGAATAAAACCCTAACCCTAGCTTCAGGTTTTGCTAGTTAGGGTTAGGATTCAAATATTTCCTCAAAGACCATTCATTCAATATTCTACTCATTTGACTGAAACTTTTGCGTCTCTGAATCAAAATATTAGTCTAAAAAGACAATACAACACTGCCAAAACCAAAAGAGAGTGTCAGGAATGGTCAAATTAAGTTTTGAAAGGTACTCTTTCATTGGACATTTTGTGTGAAACGGAGTGCTAAATGAACGTACGTTAAGGCTTAAGTGGCCTAAAAGTCCAAAACAACTAATACATTTTGGCTTTATTTGTTAATATGCCTATTATTTCAAAGCCCATGACAAGATTTGAAAGTTAAATCAGCTTCTTTCCAAAACTTGCTTGTCGGCTAATTCAGACACCATTCCTTTTTGGGGCAAAGCACTGTATACAGCCATATAGGTCAGAAAAAAATGTTTAGAAAACATTGAAAGAACTAAATTCCTAAGTATCCTTTCAGCCCTAAAACACAGCTCTGCCATCAAAAACTGTCTACATTGTACGGGAATAAAACCCTAACCCTAGCTTCGGGTTTTGCTAGTTAGGGTTAGGGTTCAAATATTTCCTCATAGAGTATTTATTCAATGTTCTACTCATTTGACTGGAAATTTTGCATCTCTGAATCAAAATATTAGTCTAAAAAGGCAATACAACACTGCCAAAACCAAAAGAGTGTGTCAGGAATGGTCAAATTTACTTTTGAAAGGTACTCTTTCATTGGACATTTTGTGTGAAACGGAGTGCTAAATGAATGTACGTTAAGGCTTAAGTGGCCTAAAAAACCGAAACAACTGATACATTTTGGCTTTATTTGTTAATATGCCTATTATTTCAAAGCCCATGACAAGATTTGAAAGTTAAATCAGCTTCTTTCCAAAACTTGCTTGTCGGGTAATTCAGACACCATTCCTTTTTGGGGCAAAGCACTGTATACAGCCATATAGGTCAGAAAAAAATGTTTAGAAGACATTGAAAGAACTAAATTCCTAAGTATCCTTTCAGCCCTCAAGCACAGCCATGCCATCAAAAACTGTCTACATTGTATGGGAATAAAACCCTAACCCTAGCATCGGGTTTTGCTAGTTAGGGTTCAAATATTTCCTCAAAGACCATTTATTCAATATTCTACTCATTTGACCTGAAAATTTTCGTCTCTGAATTAAAATATTAGTCTAAAAAGACAATACAACACTGCCACAACCAAAAGAGTGTGTCAGGAATGGTCAAATTTACTTTTGAAAGGTACTCTTTCATTGGACATTTTGTGTGAAACGGAGTGCTAAATGAATGTACGTTAAGGCTTAAGTGGCCTAAAAAACCGAAACAACTGATACATTTTGGCTTTGTTTGTTAATATGCCTATTATTTCAAAGCCCATGACAAGATTTGAACGTTAAATCAGCTTCTTTCCAAAACTTGCTTGTTGGGCAATTCAGACACCATTCCTTTTTAGGGCAAAGCACTGTATACAGCCATATAGGTCAGAAAAAAATGTTCAGAAAACATTGAAAGAACTAAATTCCTAAGTATCCTTTCAGCCCTAAAACACAGCCATGCCATCAAAACCTGTCTACAGTGTACGGCAATAAAACCCTAACCCTAGCTTCGGGTTTTGCTAGTTAGGGTTAGGGTTCGAATATTTCCTCAAAGACCATTCATTCAATGTTCTACTCATTTGACTGGCAATTTTGCGTCTCTGAATCAAAATATTAGTCTAAAAAGACAATACAACACTGCCAAAACCAAATGAGTGTGTCAGGAATGGTCAAATTAAGTTTTGAAAAGTTCTCTTTCATTGGACATTTTGTGTGAAACGGAGTGCTAAATGAATGTACGTTAAGGCTTAAGTGGCCTAAAAAACCGAAACAACTGATACATTTTGGCTTTATTTGTTAATATGCCTATTATTTCAAAGCCCATGACAAGATTTGAAAGTTAAATCAGCTTCTTTCCAAAACTTGCTTGTCGGGTAATTCAGACACCATTCCTTTTTGGGGCAAAGCACTGTATACAGCCATATAGGTCAGAAAAAAATGTTTAGAAAACATTGAAAGAACTAAATTCCTAAGTATCCTTTCAGCCCTAAAACACAGCCATGCCATCAAAAACTGTCTGCATTGAACGGGAATAAAACCCTAACCCTAGCTTCGGGTTTTGCTAGTTAGGGTTAGGGTTCAAATATTTCCTCAAAGACCATTCATTCAATATTCTACTCATTTGACTGGAAATTTTGCGTCTCTGAATCAAAATATTACTCTAAAAAGACAATACAACACTGCCAAAACCAAAAGAGTGTGTCAGGAATGGTCAAATTAACTTTTGAAAGGTACTCTTTCATTGGACATTTTGTGTGAAACGGAGTGCAAAATGAATGTCCGTTAAGGCTTAAGTGGCCTAAAAGTCCGAACCAACTGATACATTTTGGCTTTATTTGTTAATATGCCTATTATTTCAAAGCCCATGACAAGAGTTTGAAAGTTAAATCCGCTTCTTTCCAAAACTTGCTTGTCGGGTAATTCACACACCATTCCTTTTTGGGGCAAAGCACTGTATACAGCCATATAGGTCAGAAAAAAATGTTTAGAAACCATTGAAAGAACTATATTCCTAAGTATCCTTTCAGCCCTAAAGCACAGCCATGCCATCAAAAACTGTCTACATTGTATGGGAATAAAATCCTAACCCTAGCTTCGGGTTTTGCTAGTTAGGGTTAGGGTTCAAATATTTCCTCATAGACCATTTATTCAATATTCTACTCATTTGACTGGAAATTTTGCATCTCTGAATCAAAATATTAGTCTAAAAAGACAATACAGCACTTCCAAAACCAAAAGAGTGTGTCAGGAATGGTCAAATTAACATTTGAAAGGTACTCATTCATTGGACATTTTGTGTGAAACGGAGTGCTAAATAAATGTCCGTTAAGGCTTATGTGGCCTAAAAGTCCCAAACAACTGATACATTTTGGCTTTATTTGTTAATATGCCTATTATTTCAAAGCCCATGACAAGAGTTTGAAAGATAAATCCGCTACTTTCCAAAACTTGCTTGTCGGGTAATTCACACACCATTCCTTTTTGGGGCAAAGCACTGTATACAGCCATATAGGTCAGAAAAAAATGTTTAGAAAACATTGAAAGAACTATATTCCTAAGTATCCTTTCAGCCCTCAAGCACAGCCATGCCATCAAAAACTGTCTACATTGTATGGGAATAAAACCCTAACCCTAGCTTCGGGTTTTGCTAGTTAGGGTTAGGGTTCAAATATTTCCTCAAAGACCATTTATTCAATGTTCTACTCATTTGACTGGAAATTTTGCGTCTCTGAATCAAAATATTAGTCTAAAAAGGCAATACAACACTGCCAAAACCAAAAGAGTGTGTCAGGAATGGTCAAATTAAGTTTTGAAAGGTACTCTTTCATTGGACATTTTGTGTGAAACGGAGTGCTAAATGAACGTACGTTAAGGCTTAAGTGGCCTAAAAGTCCAAAACAACTAATACATTTTGGCTTTATTTGTTAATATGCCTATTATTTCAAAGCCCATGACAAGATTTGAAAGTTAAATCAGCTTCTTTCCAAAACTTGCTTGTCGGCTAATTCAGACACCATTCCTTTTTGGGGCAAAGCACTGTATACAGCCATATAGGTCAGAAAAAAATGTTTAGAAAACATTGAAAGAACTAAATTCCTAAGTATCCTTTCAGCCCTAAAACACAGCTCTGCCATCAAAAACTGTCTACATTGTACGGGAATAAAACCCTAACCCTAGCTTCGGGTTTTGCTAGTTAGGGTTAGGGTTCAAATATTTCCTCATAGAGTATTTATTCAATGTTCTACTCATTTGACTGGAAATTTTGCGTCTCTGAATCAAAATATTAGTCTAAAAAGACAATACAACACTGCCAAAACCAAAAGAGTGTGTCAGGAATGGTCAAATTAAGTTTTGAAAAGTTCTCTTTCATTGGACATTTTGTGTGAAACGGAGTGCTAAATGAATGTACGTTAAGGCTTAAGTGGCCTAAAAAACCGAAACAACTGATACATTTTGGCTTTATTTGTTAATATGCCTATTATTTCAAAGCCCATGACAAGATTTGAAAGTTAAATCAGCTTCTTTCCAAAACTTGCTTGTCGGGTAATTCAGACACCATTCCTTTTTGGGGCAAAGCACTGTATACAGCCATATAGGTCAGAAAAAAATGTTTAGAAAACATTGAAAGAACTAAATTCCTAAGTATCCTTTCAGCCCTAAAACACAGCTCTGCCATCAAAAACTGTCTACATTGTATGGGAATAAAACCCTAACCCTAGCTTCGGGTTTTGCTAGTTAGGGTTAGGGTTCAAATATTTCCTCATAGAGTATTTAATCAATGTTCTACTCATTTGACTGGAAATTTTGCGTCTCTGAATCAAAATATTAGTCTAAAAAGGCAATACAACACTGCCAAAACCAAAAGAGTGTGTCAGGAATGGTCAAATTTACTTTTGAAAGGTACTCTTTCATGGGACATTTTGTGTGAAACGGAGTGCTAAATGAATGTACGTTAAGGCTTAAGTGGCCTAAAAAACCGAAACAACTGATACATTTTGGCTTTGTTTGTTAATATGCCTATTATTTCAAAGCCCATGACAAGATTTGAACGTTAAATCAGCTTCTTTCCAAAACTTGCTTGTTGGGCAATTCAGACACCATTCCTTTTTAGGGCAAAGCACTGTATACAGCCATATAGGTCAGAAAAAAATGTTCAGAAAACATTGAAAGAACTAAATTCCTAAGTATCCTTTCAGCCCTAAAACACAGCCATGCCATCAAAAACTGTCTACAGTGTACGGCAATAAAACCCTAACCCTAGCTTCGGGTTTTGCTAGTTAGGGTTAGGGTTCGAATATTTCCTCAAAGACCATTCATTCAATGTTCTACTCATTTGACTGGCAATTTTGCGTCTCTGAATCAAAATATTAGTCTAAAAAGACAATACAACACTGCCAAAACCAAATGAGTGTGTCAGGAATGGTCAAATTAAGTTTTGAAAGGTACTCTTTCATTGGACATTTTGTGTGAAACGGAGTGCTAAATGAATGTACGTTAAGGCTTAAGTGGCCTAAGAAACCGAAACAACTAATACATTTTGGCTTTATTTGTTAATATGCCTATTATTTCAAAGCCCATGACAAGATTTGAAAGTTAAATCAGCTTCTTTCCAAAACTTGCTTGTCGGGCAATTCAGACACCATTCCTTTTTGGGGCAAAGCACTGTATACAGCCATATAGGTCAGAAAAAAATGTTTAGAAAACATTGAAAGAACTAAATTCCTAAGTATCCTTTCAGCCCTAAAACACAGCCATGCCATCAAAAACTGTCTGCATTTAACGGGAATAAAACCCTAACCCTAGCTTCGGGTTTTGCTAGTTAGGGTTAGGGTTCAAATATTTCCTCAAAGACCATTCATTCAATATTCTACTCATTTGACTGGAAATTTTGCGTCTCTGAATCAAAATATTACTCTAAAAAGACAATACAACACTGCCAAAACCAAAAGAGTGTGTCAGGAATGGTCAAATTAAGTTTTGAAAGGTACTCTTTCATTGGACATTTTGTGTGAAACGGAGTGCAAAATGAATGTCCGTTAAGGCTTAAGTGGCCTAAAAGTCCGAACCAACTGATACATTTTGGCTTTATTTGTTAATATGCCTATTATTTCAAAGCCCATGACAAGAGTTTGAAAGTTAAATCCGCTTCTTTCCAAAACTTGCTTGTCGGGTAATTCACACACCATTCCTTTTTGGGGCAAAGCACTGTATACAGCCATATAGGTCAGAAAAAAATGTTTAGAAACCATTGAAAGAACTATATTCCTAAGTATCCTTTCAGCCCTAAAGCACAGCCATGCCATCAAAAACTGTCTACATTGTATGGGAATAAAATCCTAACCCTAGCTTCGGGTTTTGCTAGTTAGGGTTAGGGTTCAAATATTTCCTCATAGACCATTTATTCAATATTCTACTCATTTGACAGGAAATTTTGCATCTCTGAATCAAAATATTAGTCTAAAAAGACAATACAGCACTTCCAAAACCAAAAGAGTGTGTCAGGAATGGTCAAATTAACATTTGAAAGGTACTCTTTCATTGGACATTTTGTGTGAAACGGAGTGCTAAATGAATGTACGTTAAGGCTTAAGTGGCCTAAAAAACCGAAACAACTGATACATTTTGGCTTTGTTTGTTAATATGCCTATTATTTCAAAGCCCATGACAAGATTTGAACGTTAAATCAGCTTCTTTCCAAAACTTGCTTGTTGGGCAATTCAGACACCATTCCTTTTTAGGGCAAAGCACTGTATACAGCCATATAGGTCAGAAAAAAATGTTCAGAAAACATTGAAAGAACTAAATTCCTAAGTATCCTTTCAGCCCTAAAACACAGCCATGCCATCAAAAACTGTCTACAGTGTACGGCAATAAAACCCTAACCCTAGCTTCGGGTTTTGCTAGTTAGGGTTAGGGTTCGAATATTTCCTCAAAGACCATTCATTCAATGTTCTACTCATTTGACTGGCAATTTTGCGTCTCTGAATCAAAATATTAGTCTAAAAAGACAATACAACACTGCCAAAACCAAATGAGTGTGTCAGGAATGGTCAAATTAAGTTTTGAAAAGTTCTCTTTCATTGGACATTTTGTGTGAAACGGAGTGCTAAATGAATGTACGTTAAGGCTTAAGTGGCCTAAGAAACCGAAACAACTGATACATTTTGGCTTTATTTGTTAATATGCCTATTATTTCAAAGCCCATGACAAGATTTGAAAGTTAAATCAGCTTCTTTCCAAAACTTGCTTGTCGGGTAATTCAGACACCATTCCTTTTTGGGGCAAAGCACTGTATACAGCCATATAGGTCAGAAAAAAATGTTTAGAAAACATTGAAAGAACTAAATTCCTAAGTATCCTTTCAGCCCTAAAACACAGCCATGCCATCAAAAACTGTCTACAGTGTACGGCAATAAAACCCTAACCCTAGCTTCGGGTTTTGCTAGTTAGGGTTAGGGTTCGAATATTTCCTCAAACACCATTCATTCAATGTTCTACTCATTTGACTGGAAATTTTGCGTCTCTGAATCAAAATATTAGTCTAAAAAGACAATACAACACTGCCACAACCAAAAGAGTGTGTCAGGAATGGTCAAATTAACTTTTGAAAGGTACTCTTTCATTGGACATTTTGTGTGAAACGGAGTGCTAAATGAATGTCCGTTAAGGCTTAAGTGGCCTAAAAGTCCAAAACAATTGATACATTTTGGCTTTATTTGTTAATATGCCTATTATTTCAAAGCCCATGACAAGATTTGAAAGTTAAATCAGCTTCTTTCCAAAACTTGCTTATCGGGTAATTCAGACACCATTCCTTTTTGGGGCAAAGTACTGTATACATCCATATAGGTCAGAAAAAAATGTTTAGAAAACATTGAAAATACTAAATTCCTAAGTATCCTTTCAGCCCTAAAACACAGCTCTGCCATCAAAAACTGTCTACATTGTATGGGAATAAAACCCTAACCCTAGCTTCGGGTTTTGCTAGTTAGGGTTAGGGTTCAAATATTTCCTCATAGAGTATTTAATCAATGTTCTACTCATTTGACTGGAAATTTTGCGTCTCTGAATCAAAATATTAGTCTAAAAAGGCAATACAACACTGCCAAAACCAAAAGAGTGTGTCAGGAATGGTCAAATTTACTTTTGAAAGGTACTCTTTCATTGGACATTTTGTGTGAAACGGAGTGCTAAATGAATGTACGTTAAGGCTTAAGTGGCCTAAAAAACCGAAACAACTGATACATTTTGGCTTTGTTTGTTAATATGCCTATTATTTCAAAGCCCATGACAAGATTTGAACGTTAAATCAGCTTCTTTCCAAAACTTGCTTGTTGGGCAATTCAGACACCATTCCTTTTTAGGGCAAAGCACTGTATACAGCCATATAGGTCAGAAAAAAATGTTCAGAAAACATTGAAAGAACTAAATTCCTAAGTATCCTTTCAGCCCTAAAACACAGCCATGCCATCAAAAACTGTCTACAGTGTACGGCAATAAAACCCTAACCCTAGCTTCGGGTTTTGCTAGTTAGGGTTAGGGTTCGAATATTTCCTCAAAGACCATTCATTCAATGTTCTACTCATTTGACTGGAAATGTTGCGTCTCTGAATCAAAATATTAGTCTAAAAAGGCAATACAACACTGCCAAAACCAAAAGAGTGTGTCAGGAATGGTCAAATTTACTTTTGAAAGGTACTCTTTCATTGGACATTTTGTGTGAAACGGAGTGCTAAATGAATGTACGTTAAGGCTTAAGTGGCCTAAAAAACCGAAACAACTGATACATTTTGGCTTTATTTGTTAATATGCCTATTATTTCAAAGCCCATGACAAGATTTGAAAGTTAAATCAGCTTCTTTCCAAAACTTGCTTGTCGGGTAATTCAGACACTATTCCTTTTTGGGGCAAAGCACTGTATACAGCCATATAGGTCAGAAAAAAATGTTTAGAAAACATTGAAAGAACTAAATTCCTAAGTATCCTTTCAGCCCTAAAACACAGCTCTGCCATCAAAAACTGTCTACATTGTACGGGAATAAAACCCTAACCCTAGCTTCGGGTTTTGCTAGTTAGGGCTAGGGTTCAAATATTTCCTCATAGAGTATTTATTCAATGTTCTACTCATTTGACTGGAAATTTTGCGTCTCTGAATCAAAATATTAGTCTAAAAAGACAATACAACACTGCCAAAACCAAAAGAGTGTGTCAGGAATGGTCAAATTAAGTTTTGAAAAGTTCTCTTTCATTGGACATTTTGTGTGAAACGGAGTGCTAAATGAATGTACGTTAAGGCTTAAGTGGCCTAAAAAACCGAAACAACTGATACATTTTGGCTTTATTTGTTAATATGCCTATTATATCAAAGTCCATGACAAGATTTGAAAGTTAAATCAGCTTCTTTCCAAAACTTTCTTGTTGGGCAATTCAGACACCATTCCTTTTTAGGGCAAAGCACTGTATACAGCCATATAGGTCAGAAAAAAATGTTTAGAAAACATTGAAAGAACTAAATTCCTAAGTATCCTTTCAGCCCTAAAACACAGCCATGCCATCAAAAACTGTCTACATTGTACGGGAATAAAACCCTAACCCTAGCTTCGGGTTTTGCTAGTTAGGGTTAGGATTCAAATATTTCCTCAAAGACCATTCATTCAATATTCTACTCATTTGACTGAAACTTTTGCGTCTCTGAATCAAAATATTAGTCTAAAAAGACAATACAACACTGCCAAAACCAAAAGAGTGTGTCAGGAATGGTCAAATTAAGTTTTGAAAAGTTCTCTTTCATTGGACATTTTGTGTGAAACGGAGTGCTAAATGAACGTACGTTAAGGCTTAAGTGGCCTAAAAGTCCAAAACAACTAATACATTTTGGCTTTATTTGTTAATATGCCTATTATTTCAAAGCCCATGACAAGATTTGAAAGTTAAATCAGCTTCTTTCCAAAACTTGCTTGTCGGCTAATTCAGACACCATTCCTTTTTAGGGCAAAGCACTGTATACAGCCATATAGGTCAGAAAAAAATGTTTAGAAAACATTGAAAGAACTAAATTCCTAAGTATCCTTTCAGCCCTAAAACACAGCTCTGCCATCAAAAACTGTCTACATTGTACGGGAATAAAACCCTAACCCTAGCTTCGGGTTTTGCTAGTTAGGGTTAGGGTTCAAATATTTCCTCATAGAGTATTTATTCAATGTTCTACTCATTTGACTGGAAATTTTGCGTCTCTGAATCAAAATATTAGTCTAAAAAGGCAATACAACACTGCCAAAACCAAAAGAGTGTGTCAGGAATGGTCAAATTTACTTTTGAAAGGTACTCTTTCATGGGACATTTTGTGTGAAACGGAGTGCTAAATGAATGTACGTTAAGGCTTAAGTGGCCTAAAAAACCGAAACAACTGATACATTTTGGCTTTGTTTGTTAATATGCCTATTATTTCAAAGCCCATGACAAGATTTGAACGTTAAATCAGCTTCTTTCCAAAACTTGCTTGTTGGGCAATTCAGACACCATTCCTTTTTAGGGCAAAGCACTGTATACAGCCATATAGGTCAGAAAAAAAATGTTCAGAAAACATTGAAAGAACTAAATTCCTAAGTATCCTTTCAGCCCTAAAACACAGCCATGCCATCAAAAACTGTCTACAGTGTACGGCAATAAAACCCTAACCCTAGCTTCGGGTTTTGCTAGTTAGGGTTAGGGTTCGAATATTTCCTCAAAGACCATTCATTCAATGTTCTACTCATTTGACTGGCAATTTTGCGTCTCTGAATCAAAATATTAGTCTAAAAAGACAATACAACACTGCCAAAACCAAATGAGTGTGTCAGGAATGGTCAAATTAAGTTTTGAAAAGTTCTCTTTCATTGGACATTTTGTGTGAAACGGAGTGCTAAATGAATGTACGTTAAGGCTTAAGTGGCCTAAGAAACCGAAACAACTGATGCATTTTGGCTTTATTTGTTAATATGCCTATTATTTCAAAGCCCATGACAAGATTTGAAAGTTAAATCAGCTTCTTTCCAAAACTTGCTTGTCGGGTAATTCAGACACCATTCCTTTTTGGGGCAAAGCACTGTATACAGCCATATAGGTCAGAAAAAAATGTTTAGAAAACATTGAAAGAACTAAATTCCTAAGTATCCTTTCAGCCCTAAAACACAGCCATGCCATCAAAAACTGTCTACAGTGTACGGCAATAAAACCCTAACCCTAGCTTCGGGTTTTGCTAGTTAGGGTTAGGGTTCAAATATTTCCTCATAGAGTATTTATTCAATGTTCTACTCATTTGACTGGAAATTTTGCGTCTCTGAATCAAAATATTAGTCTAAAAAGACAATACAACACTGCCAAAACCAAAAGAGTGTGTCAGGAATGGTCAAATTTACTTTTGAAAGGTACTCTTTCATTGGACATTTTGTGTGAAACGGAGTGCTAAATGAATGTACGTTAAGGCTTAAGTGGCCTAAAAACCCGAAACAACTAATACATTTTGGCTTTATTTGTTAATATGCCTATTATTTCAAAGCCCATGACAAGATTTGAAAGTTAAATCAGCTTCTTTCCAAAACTTGCTTGTCGGGCAATTCAGACACCATTCCTTTTTGGGGCAAAGCACTGTATACAGCCATATAGGTCAGAAAAAAATGTTTAGAAAACATTGAAAGAACTAAATTCCTAAGTATCCTTTCAGCCCTAAAACACAGCCATGCCATCAAAAACTGTCTGCATTTAACGGGAATAAAACCCTAACCCTAGCTTCGGGTTTTGCTAGTTAGGGTTAGGGTTCAAATATTTCCTCAAAGACCATTCATTCAATATTCTACTCATTTGACTGGAAATTTTGCGTCTCTGAATCAAAATATTACTCTAAAAAGACAATACAACACTGCCAACACCAAAAGAGTGTGTCAGTAATGGTCAAATTAACTTTTGAAAGGTACTCTTTCATTGGACATTTTGTGTGAAACGGAGTGCAAAATGAATGTCCGTTAAGGCTTAAGTGGCCTAAAAGTCCGAACCAACTGATACATTTTGGCTTTATTTGTTAATATGCCTATTATTTCAAAGCCCATGACAAGAGTTTGAAAGTTAAATCCGCTTCTTTCCAAAACTTGCTTGTCGGGTAATTCACACACCATTCCTTTTTGGGGCAAAGCACTGTATACAGCCATATAGGTCAGAAAAAAATGTTTAGAAACCATTGAAAGAACTATATTCCTAAGTATCCTTTCAGCCCTAAAGCACAGCCATGCCATCAAAAACTGTCTACATTGTATGGGAATAAAATCCTAACCCTAGCTTCGGGTTTTGCTAGTTAGGGTTAGGGTTCAAATATTTCCTCATAGACCATTTATTCAATATTCTACTCATTTGACAGGAAATTTTGCATCTCTGAATCAAAATATTAGTCTAAAAAGACAATACAGCACTTCCAAAACCAAAAGAGTGTGTCAGGAATGGTCAAATTAACTTTTGAAAGGTACTTATTCATTGGACATTTTGTGTGAAACGGAGTGCTAAATGAATGTACGTTAAGGCTTAAGTGGCCTAAAAAACCGAAACAACTGATACATTTTGGCTTTGTTTGTTAATATGCCTATTATTTCAAAGCCCATGACAAGATTTGAACGTTAAATCAGCTTCTTTCCAAAACTTGCTTGTTGGGCAATTCAGACACCATTCCTTTTTAGAGCAAAGCACTGTATACAGCCATATAGGTCAGAAAAAAATGTTCAGAAAACATTGAAAGAACTAAATTCCTAAGTATCCTTTCAGCCCTAAAACACAGCCATGCCATCAAAAACTGTCTACAGTGTACGGCAATAAAACCCTAACCCTAGCTTCGGGTTTTGCTAGTTAGGGTTAGGGTTCGAATATTTCCTCAAAGACCATTCATTCAATGTTCTACTCATTTGACTGGCAATTTTGCGTCTCTGAATCAAAATATTAGTCTAAAAAGACAATACAACACTGCCAAAACCAAATGAGTGTGTCAGGAATGGTCAAATTAAGTTTTGAAAAGTTCTCTTTCATTGGACATTTTGTGTGAAACGGAGTGCTAAATGAATGTACGTTAAGGCTTAAGTGGCCTAAGAAACCGAAACAACTGATGCATTTTGGCTTTATTTGTTAATATGCCTATTATTTCAAAGCCCATGACAAGATTTGAAAGTTAAATCAGCTTCTTTCCAAAACTTGCTTGTCGGGTAATTCAGACACCATTCCTTTTTGGGGCAAAGCACTGTATACAGCCATATAGGTCAGAAAAAAATGTTTAGAAAACATTGAAAGAACTAAATTCCTAAGTATCCTTTCAGCCCTAAAACACAGCCATGCCATCAAAAACTGTCTACAGTGTACGGCAATAAAACCCTAACCCTAGCTTCGGGTTTTGCTAGTTAGGGTTAGGGTTCAAATATTTCCTCATAGAGTATTTATTCAATGTTCTACTCATTTGACTGGAAATTTTGCGTCTCTGAATCAAAATATTAGTCTAAAAAGACAATACAACACTGCCAAAACCAAAAGAGTGTGTCAGGAATGGTCAAATTTACTTTTGAAAGGTACTCTTTCATTGGACATTTTGTGTGAAACGGAGTGCTAAATGAATGTACGTTAAGGCTTAAGTGGCCTAAAAACCCGAAACAACTAATACATTTTGGCTTTATTTGTTAATATGCCTATTATTTCAAAGCCCATGACAAGATTTGAAAGTTAAATCAGCTTCTTTCCAAAACTTGCTTGTCGGGCAATTCAGACACCATTCCTTTTTGGGGCAAAGCACTGTATACAGCCATATAGGTCAGAAAAAAATGTTTAGAAAACATTGAAAGAACTAAATTCCTAAGTATCCTTTCAGCCCTAAAACACAGCCATGCCATCAAAAACTGTCTGCATTTAACGGGAATAAAACCCTAACCCTAGCTTCGGGTTTTGCTAGTTAGGGTTAGGGTTCAAATATTTCCTCAAAGACCATTCATTCAATATTCTACTCATTTGACTGGAAATTTTGCGTCTCTGAATCAAAATATTACTCTAAAAAGACAATACAACACTGCCAACACCAAAAGAGTGTGTCAGGAATGGTCAAATTAACTTTTGAAAGGTACTCTTTCATTGGACATTTTGTGTGAAACGGAGTGCAAAATGAATGTCCGTTAAGGCTTAAGTGGCCTAAAAGTCTGAACCAACTGATACATTTTGGCTTTATTTGTTAATATGCCTATTATTTCAAAGCCCATGACAAGAGTTTGAAAGTTAAATCCGCTTCTTTCCAAAACTTGCTTGTCGGCTAATTCAGACACCATTCCTTTTTGGGGCAAAGCACTGTATACAGCCATATAGGTCAGAAAAAAATGTTTAGAAAACATTGAAAGAACTAAATTCCTAAGTATCCTTTCAGCCCAAAAACACAGCTCTGCCATCAAAAACTGTCTACATTGTACGGGAATAAAACCCTAACCCTAGCTTCGGGTTTTGCTAGTTAGGGTTAGGGTTCAAATATTTCCTCATAGAGTATTTATTCAATGTTCTACTCATTTGACTGGAAATTTTGCGTCTCTGAATCAAAATATTAGTCTAAAAAGACAATACAACACTGCCAAAACCAAAAGAGTGTGTCAGGAATGGTCAAATTAAGTTTTGAAAAGTTCTCTTTCATTGGACATTTTGTGTGAAACGGAGTGCTAAATGAATGTACGTTAAGGCTTAAGTGGCCTAAAAAACCGAAACAACTGATACATTTTGGCTTTATTTGTTAATATGCCTATTATTTCAAAGCCCATGACAAGATTTGAAAGTTAAATCAGCTTCTTTCCAAAACTTTCTTGTTGGGCAATTCAGACACCATTCCTTTTTAGGGCAAAGCACTGTATACAGCCATATAGGTCAGAAAAAAATGTTTAGAAAACATTGAAAGAACTAAATTCCTAAGTATCCTTTCAGCCCTAAAACACAGCCATGCCATCAAAAACTGTCTACATTGTACGGGAATAAAACCCTAACCCTAGCTTCGGGTTTTGCTAGTTAGGGTTAGGATTCAAATATTTCCTCAAAGACCATTCATTCAATATTCTACTCATTTGACTGAAACTTTTGCGTCTCTGAATCAAAATATTAGTCTAAAAAGACAATACAACACTGCCAAAACCAAAAGAGAGTGTCAGGAATGGTCAAATTAAGTTTTGAAAGGTACTCTTTCATTGGACATTTTGTGTGAAACGGAGTGCTAAATGAACGTACGTTAAGGCTTAAGTGGCCTAAAAGTCCAAAACAACTAATACATTTTGGCTTTTTTTGTTAATATGCCTATTATTTCAAAGCCCATGACAAGATTTGAAAGTTAAATCAGCTTCTTTCCAAAACTTTCTTGTTGGGCAATTCAGACACCATTCCTTTTTAGGGCAAAGCACTGTATACAGCCATATAGGTCAGAAAAAAATGTTTAGAAAACATTGAAAGAACTAAATTCCTAAGTATCCTTTCAGCCCTAAAACACAGCCATGCCATCAAAAACTGTCTACATTGTACGGCAATAAAACCCTAACCCTAGCTTCGGGTTTTGCTAGTTAGGGTTAGGGTTCGAATATTTCCTCAAACACCATTCATTCAATGTTCTACTCATTTGACTGGAAATTTTGCGTCTCTGAATCAAAATATTAGTCTAAAAAGACAATACAACACTGCCACAACCAAAAGAGTGTGTCAGGAATGGTCAAATTAACTTTTGAAAGGTACTCTTTCATTGGACATTTTGTGTGAAACGGAGTGCTAAATGAATGTCCGTTAAGGCTTAAGTGGCCTAAAAGTCCAAAACAATTGATACATTTTGGCTTTATTTGTTAATATGCCTATTATTTCAAAGCCCATGACAAGATTTGAAAGTTAAATCAGCTTCTTTCCAAAACTTGCTTATTGGGCAATTCAGACACCATTCCTTTTTGGGGCAAAGCACTGTATACATCCATATAGGTCAGAAAAAAATGTTTAGAAAACATTGAAAGAACTAAATTCCTAAGTATCCTTTCAGCCCTAAAACACAGCTCTGCCATCAAAAACTGTCTACATTGTATGGGAATAAAACCCTAACCCTAGCTTCGGGTTTTGCTAGTTAGGGTTAGGGTTCAAATATTTCCTCATAGAGTATTTAATCAATGTTCTACTCATTTGACTGGAAATTTTGCGTCTCTGAATCAAAATATTAGTCTAAAAAGGCAATACAACACTGCCAAAACCAAAAGAGTGTGTCAGGAATGGTCAAATTTACTTTTGAAAGGTACTCTTTCATTGGACATTTTGTGTGAAACGGAGTGCTAAATGAATGTACGTTAAGGCTTAAGTGGCCTAAAAAACCGAAACAACTGATACATTTTGGCTTTGTTTGTTAATATGCCTATTATTTCAAAGCCCATGACAAGATTTGAACGTTAAATCAGCTTCTTTCCAAAACTTGCTTGTTGGGCAATTCAGACACCATTCCTTTTTAGGGCAAAGCACTGTATACAGCCATATAGGTCAGAAAAAAATGTTCAGAAAACATTGAAAGAACTAAATTCCTAAGTATCCTTTCAGCCCTAAAACACAGCCATGCCATCAAAAACTGTCTACAGTGTACGGCAATAAAACCCTAACCCTAGCTTCGGGTTTTGCTAGTTAGGGTTAGGGTTCGAATATTTCCTCAAAGACCATTCATTCAATGTTCTACTCATTTGACTGGAAATTTTGCGTCTCTGAATCAAAATATTAGTCTAAAAAGGCAATACAACACTGCCAAAACCAAAAGAGTGTGTCAGGAATGGTCAAATTTACTTTTGAAAGGTACTCTTTCATTGGACATTTTGTGTGAAACGGAGTGCTAAATGAATGTACGTTAAGGCTTAAGTGGCCTACAAAACCGAAACAACTGATACATTTTGGCTTTATTTGTTAATATGCCTATTATTTCAAAGCCCATGACAAGATTTGAAAGTTAAATCAGCTTCTTTCCAAAACTTGCTTGTCGGGTAATTCAGACACTATTCCTTTTTGGGGCAAAGCACTGTATACAGCCATATAGGTCAGAAAAAAATGTTTAGAAAACATTGAAAGAACTAAATTCCTAAGTATCCTTTCAGCCCTAAAACACAGCTCTGCCATCAAAAACTGTCTACATTGTACGGGAATAAAACCCTAACCCTAGCTTCGGGTTTTGCTAGTTAGGGCTAGGGTTCAAATATTTCCTCATAGAGTATTTATTCAATGTTCTACTCATTTGACTGGAAATTTTGCGTCTCTGAATCAAAATATTAGTCTAAAAAGACAATACAACACTGCCAAAACCAAAAGAGTGTGTCAGGAATGGTCAAATTAAGTTTTGAAAAGTTCTCTTTCATTGGACATTTTGTGTGAAACGGAGTGCTAAATGAATGTACGTTAAGGCTTAAGTGGCCTAAAAAACCGAAACAACTGATACATTTTGGCTTTATTTGTTAATATGCCTATTATATCAAAGTCCATGACAAGATTTGAAAGTTAAATCAGCTTCTTTCCAAAACTTTCTTGTTGGGCAATTCAGAAACCATTCCTTTTTAGGGCAAAGCACTGTATACAGCCATATAGGTCAGAAAAAAATGTTTAGAAAACATTGAAAGAACTAAATTCCTAAGTATCCTTTCAGCCCTAAAACACAGCCATGCCATCAAAAACTGTCTACATTGTACGGGAATAAAACCCTAACCCTAGCTTCGGGTTTTGCTAGTTAGGGTTAGGATTCAAATATTTCCTCAAAGACCATTCATTCAATATTCTACTCATTTGACTGAAACTTTTGCGTCTCTGAATCAAAATATTAGTCTAAAAAGACAATACAACACTGCCAAAACCAAAAGAGTGTGTCAGGAATGGTCAAATTAAGTTTTGAAAAGTTCTCTTTCATTGGACATTTTGTGTGAAACGGAGTGCTAAATGAACGTACGTTAAGGCTTAAGTGGCCTAAAAGTCCAAAACAACTAATACATTTTGGCTTTATTTGTTAATATGCCTATTATTTCAAAGCCCATGACAAGATTTGAAAGTTAAATCAGCTTCTTTCCAAAACTTTCTTGTCGGGCAATTCAGACACCATTCCTTTTTAGGGCAAAGCACTGTATACAGCCATGTAGGTCAGAAAAAAATGTTTAGAAAACATTGAAAGAACTAAATTCCTAAGTATCCTTTCAGCCCTAAAACACAGCCATGCCATCAAAAACTGTCTGCATTTAACGGGAATAAAACCCTAACCCTAGCTTCGGGTTTTGCTAGTTAGGGTTAGGGTTCAAATATTTCCTCAAAGACCATTCATTCAATATTCTACTCATTTGACTGGAAATTTTGCGTCTCTGAATCAAAATATTACTCTAAAAAGACAATACAACACTGCCAACACCAAAAGAGTGTGTCAGGAATGGTCAAATTAACTTTTGAAAGGTACTCTTTCTTTGGACATTTTGTGTGAAACGGAGTGCAAAATGAATGTCCGTTAAGGCTTAAGTGGCCTAAAAGTCCGAACCAACTGATACATTTTGGCTTTATTTGTTAATATGCCTATTATTTCAAAGCCCATGACAAGAGTTTGAAAGTTAAATCCGCTTCTTTCCAAAACTTGCTTGTCGGGTAATTCACACACCATTCCTTTTTGGGGCAAAGCACTGTATACAGCCATATAGGTCAGAAAAAAATGTTTAGAAACCATTGAAAGAACTATATTCCTAAGTATCCTTTCAGCCCTAAAGCACAGCCATGCCATCAAAAACTGTCTACATTGTATGGGAATAAAATCCTAACCCTAGCTTCGGGTTTTGCTAGTTAGGGTTAGGGTTCAAATATTTCCTCATAGACCATTTATTCAATATTCTACTCATTTGACAGGAAATTTTGCATCTCTGAATCAAAATATTAGTCTAAAAAGACAATACAGCACTTCCAAAACCAAAAGAGTGTGTCAGGAATGGTCAAATTAACTTTTGAAAGGTACTTATTCATTGGACATTTTGTGTGAAACGGAGTGCTAAATGAATGTACGTTAAGGCTTAAGTGGCCTAAAAAACCGAAACAACTGATACATTTTGGCTTTGTTTGTTAATATGCCTATTATTTCAAAGCCCATGACAAGATTTGAACGTTAAATCAGCTTCTTTCCAAAACTTGCTTGTTGGGCAATTCAGACACCATTCCTTTTTAGGGCAAAGCACTGTATACAGCCATATAGGTCAGAAAAAAATGTTCAGAAAACATTGAAAGAACTAAATTCCTAAGTATCCTTTCAGCCCTAAAACACAGCCATGCCATCAAAAACTGTCTACAGTGTACGGCAATAAAACCCTAACCCTAGCTTCGGGTTTTGCTAGTTAGGGTTAGGGTTCGAATATTTCCTCAAAGACCATTCATTCAATGTTCTACTCATTTGACTGGCAATTTTGCGTCTCTGAATCAAAATATTAGTCTAAAAAGACAATACAACACTGCCAAAACCAAATGAGTGTGTCAGGAATGGTCAAATTAAGTTTTGAAAAGTTCTCTTTCATTGGACATTTTGTGTGAAACGGAGTGCTAAATGAATGTACGTTAAGGCTTAAGTGGCCTAAGAAACCGAAACAACTGATGCATTTTGGCTTTATTTGTTAATATGCCTATTATTTCAAAGCCCATGACAAGATTTGAAAGTTAAATCAGCTTCTTTCCAAAACTTGCTTGTCGGGTAATTCAGACACCATTCCTTTTTGGGGCAAAGCACTGTATACAGCCATATAGGTCAGAAAAAAATGTTTAGAAAACATTGAAAGAACTAAATTCCTAAGTATCCTTTCAGCCCTAAAACACAGCCATGCCATCAAAAACTGTCTACAGTGTACGGCAATAAAACCCTAACCCTAGCTTCGGGTTTTGCTAGTTAGGGTTAGGGTTCAAATATTTCCTCATAGAGTATTTATTCAATGTTCTACTCATTTGACTGGAAATTTTGCGTCTCTGAATCAAAATATTAGTCTAAAAAGACAATACAACACTGCCAAAACCAAAAGAGTGTGTCAGGAATGGTCAAATTTACTTTTGAAAGGTACTCTTTCATTGGACATTTTGTGTGAAACGGAGTGCTAAATGAATGTACGTTAAGGCTTAAGTGGCCTAAAAACCCGAAACAACTAATACATTTTGGCTTTATTTGTTAATATGCCTATTATTTCAAAGCCCATGACAAGATTTGAAAGTTAAATCAGCTTCTTTCCAAAACTTGCTTGTCGGGCAATTCAGACACCATTCCTTTTTGGGGCAAAGCACTGTATACAGCCATATAGGTCAGAAAAAAATGTTTAGAAAACATTGAAAGAACTAAATTCCTAAGTATCCTTTCAGCCCTAAAACACAGCCATGCCATCAAAAACTGTCTGCATTTAACGGGAATAAAACCCTAACCCTAGCTTCGGGTTTTGCTAGTTAGGGTCAGGGTTCAAATATTTCCTCAAAGACCATTCATTCAATATTCTACTCATTTGACTGGAAATTTTGCGTCTCTGAATCAAAATATTACTCTAAAAAGACAATACAACACTGCCAACACCAAAAGAGTGTGTCAGGAATGGTCAAATTAACTTTTGAAAGGTACTCTTTCATTGGACATTTTGTGTGAAACGGAGTGCAAAATGAATGTCCGTTAAGGCTTAAGTGGCCTAAAAGTCTGAACCAACTGATACATTTTGGCTTTATTTGTTAATATGCCTATTATTTCAAAGCCCATGACAAGAGTTTGAAAGTTAAATCCGCTTCTTTCCAAAACTTGCTTGTCGGGTAATTCACACACCATTCCTTTTTGGGGCAAAGCACTGTATACAGCCATATAGGTCAGAAAAAAATGTTTAGAAACCATTGAAAGAACTATATTCCTAAGTATCCTTTCAGCCCTAAAGCACAGCCATGCCATCAAAAACTGTCTACATTGTATGGGAATAAAATCCTAACCCTAGCTTCGGGTTTTGCTAGTTAGGGTTAGGGTTCAAATATTTCCTCATAGACCATTTATTCAATATTCTACTCATTTGACAGGAAATTTTGCATCTCTGAATCAAAATATTAGTCTAAAAAGACAATACAGCACTTCCAAAACCAAAAGAGTGTGTCAGGAATGGTCAAATTAACTTTTGAAAGGTACTTATTCATTGGACATTTTGTGTGAAACGGAGTGCTAAATAAATGTCCGTTAAGGCTTAAGTGGCCTAAAAGTGCCAAACAACTGATACATTTTGGCTTTATTTGTTAATATGCCTATTATTTCAAAGCCCATGACAAGATTTGAAAGATAAATCAGCTTCTTTCCAAAAATTGCTTGTCGGCTAATTCAGACACCATTCCTTTTTGGGGCAAAGCACTGTATACAGCCATATAGGTCAGAAAAAAATGTTTAGAAAACATTGAAAGAACTAAATTCCTAAGTATCCTTTCAGCCCTAAAACACAGCTCTGCCATCAAAAACTGTCTACATTGTACGGGAATAAAACCCTAACCCTAGCTTCGGGTTTTGCTAGTTAGGGTTAGGGTTCAAATATTTCCTCATAGAGTATTTATTCAATGTTCTACTCATTTGACTGAAACTTTTGCGTCTCTGAATCAAAATATTAGTCTAAAAAGACAATACAACACTGCCAAAACCAAAAGAGTGTGTCAGGAATGGTCAAATTTACTTTTGAAAGGTACTCTTTCATTGGACATTTTGTGTGAAACGGAGTGCTAAATGAATGTACGTTAAGCCTTAAGTGGCCTAAAAAACCGAAACAACTGATACATTTTGGCTTTATTTGTTAATATGCCTATTATTTCAAAGCCCATGACAAGATTTGAAAGTTAAATCAGCTTCTTTCCAAAACTTTCTTGTTGGGCAATTCAGACACCATTCCTTTTTAGGGCAAAGCACTGTATACAGCCATATAGGTCAGAAAAAAATGTTTAGAAAACATTGAAAGAACTAAATTCCTAAGTATCCTTTCAGCCCTAAAACACAGCCATGCCATCAAAAACTGTCTACATTGTACGGCAATAAAACCCTAACCCTAGCTTCGGGTTTTGCTAGTTAGGGTTAGGATTCAAATATTTCCTCAAAGACCATTCATTCAATATTCTACTCATTTGACTGAAACTTTTGCGTCTCAGAATCAAAATATTAGTCTAAAAAGACAATACAACACTGCCAAAACCAAAAGAGAGTGTCAGGAATGGTCAAATTAACTTTTGAAAGGTACTCTTTCATTGGACATTTTGTGTGAAACGGAGTGCTAAATGAACGTACGTTAAGGCTTAAGTGGCCTAAAAGTCCAAAACAACTAATACATTTTGGCTTTATTTGTTAATATGCCTATTATTTCAAAGCCCATGACAAGATTTGAAAGTTAAATCAGCTTCTTTCCAAAACTTGCTTGTCGGCTAATTCAGACACCATTCCTTTTTGGGGCAAAGCACTGTATACAGCCATATAGGTCAGAAAAAAATGTTTAGAAAACATTGAAAGAACTAAATTCCTAAGTATCCTTTCAGCCCTAAAACACAGCTCTGCCATCAAAAACTGTCTACATTGTACGGGAATAAAACCCTAACCCTAGCTTCGGGTTTTGCTAGTTAGGGTTAGGGTTCAAATATTTCCTCATAGAGTATTTATTCAATGTTCTACTCATTTGACTGGAAATTTTGCGTCTCTGAATCAAAATATTAGTCTAAAAAGGCAATACAACACTGCCAAAACCAAAAGAGTGTGTCAGGAATGGTCAAATTAAGTTTTGAAAAGTTCTCTTTCATTGGACATTTTGTGTGAAACGGAGTGCTAAATGAATGTACGTTAAGGCTTAAGTGGCCTAAAAAACCGAAACAACTGATACATTTTGGCTTTATTTGTTAATATGCCTATTATTTCAAAGCCCATGACAAGATTTGAAAGTTAAATCAGCTTCTTTCCAAAACTTGCTTATCGGGTAATTCAGACACCATTCCTTTTTGGGGCAAAGCACTGTATACAGCCATATAGGTCAGAAAAAAATGTTTAGAAAACATTGAAAGAACTAAATTCCTAAGTATCCTTTCAGCCCTAAAACACAGCCATGCGATCAAAAACTGTCTACATTGTACGGCAATAAAACCCTAACCCTAGCTTCGGGTTTTGCTAGTTAGGGTTAGGATTCAAATATTTCCTCAAAGACCATTCATTCAATATTCTACTCATTTGACTGAAACTTTTGCATCTCTGAATCAAAATATTAGTCTAAAAAGACAATACAACACTGCCAAAACCAAAAGAGAGTGTCAGGAATGGTCAAATTAACTTTTGAAAGGTACTCTTTAATTGGACATTTTGTGTGAAACGGAGTGCTAAATGAACGTACGTTAAGGCTTAAGTGGCCTAAAAGTCCAAAACAACTAATACATTTTGGCTTTATTTGTTAATATGCCTATTATTTCAAAGCCCATGACAAGATTTGAAAGTTAAATCAGCTTCTTTCCAAAACTTGCTTGTTGGGCAATTCAGACACCATTCCTTTTTAGGGCAAAGCACTGTATACAGCCATATAGGTCAGAAAAAAATGTTTAGAAAACATTGAAAGAACTAAATTCCTAAGTATCCTTTCAGCCCTAAAACACAGCCATGCCATCAAAAACTGTCTACAGTGTACGGCAATAAAACCCTAACCCTAGCTTCGGGTTTTTTCTAGTTAGGGTTAGGGTTCGAATATTTCCTCAAAGACCATTCATTCAATGTTCTACTCATTTGACTGGCAATTTTGCGTCTCTGAATCAAAATATTAGTCTAAAAAGACAATACAACACTGCCAAAACCAAAAGAGTGTGTCAGGAATGGTCAAATTAAGTTTTGAAAAGTTCTCTTTCATTGGACATTTTGTGTGAAACGGAGTGCTAAATGAATGTACGTTAAGGCTTAAGTGGCCTAAAAAACCGAAACAACTGATACATTTTGGGTTTATTTGTTAATATGCCTATTATTTCAAAGCCCATGACAAGATTTGAAAGTTAAATCAGCTTCTTTCCAAAACTTTCTTGTTGGGCAATTCAGACACCATTCCTTTTTAGGGCAAAGCACTGTATACATCCATATAGGTCAGAAAAAAATGTTTAGAAAACATTGAAAGAACTAAATTCCTAAGTATCCTTTCAGCCCTAAAACACAGCCATGCCATCAAAAACTGTCTACATTGTACGGGAATAAAACCCTATCCCTAGCTTCGGGTTTTCCTAGTTAGGGTTAGAATTCAAATATTTCCTCAAAGACCATTCATTCAATATTCTACTCATTTGACTGAAACTTTTGTGTCTCTGAATCAAAATATTAGTCAAAAAAGACAATACAACACTGCCAAAACCAAAAGAGAGTGTCAGGAATGGTCAAATTAACTTTTGAAAGGTACTCTTTCATTGGACATTTTGTGTGAAACGGAGTGCTAAATGAACGTACGTTAAGGCTTAAGTGGCCTAAAAGTCCAAAACAACTAATACATTTTGGCTTTATTTGTTAATATGCCTATTATTTCAAAGCCCATGACAAGATTTGAAAGTTAAATCAGCTTCTTTCCAAAACTTTCTTGTTGGGCAATTCAGACACCATTCCTTTTTGGGGCAAAGCACTGTATACAGCCATATAGGTCAGAAAAAAATGTTTAGAAAACATTGAAAGAACTAAATTCCTAAGTATCCTTTCAGCCCTAAAACACAGCCATGCCATCAAAAACTGTCTACATTGTACGGCAATAAAACCCTAACCCTAGCTTCGGGTTTTGATAGTTAGGGTTAGGATTCAAATATTTCCTCATAGAGTATTTATTCTATGTTCTACTCATTTGACTGGAAATTTTGCGTCTCTGAATCAAAATATTAGTCTAAAAAGGCAATACAACACTGCCAAAACCAAAAGAGTGTGTCAGGAATGGTCAAATTAAGTTTTGAAAAGTTCTCTTTCATTGGACATTTTGTGTGAAACGGAGTGCTAAATGAATGTACGTTAAGGCTTAAGTGGCCTAAAAAACCGAAACAACTGATACATTTTGGCTTTATTTGTTCATATGCCTATTATTTCAAAGCCCATGACAAGATTTGAACATTAAATCAGCTTCTTTCCAAAACTTCCTTATCGGGTAATTCAGACACCATTCCTTTTTGGGGCAAAGCACTGTATACAGCCATATAGGTCAGAAAAAAATGTTTAGAAAACATTGAAAGAACTAAATTCCTAAGTATCCTTTCAGCCCTAAAACACAGCTCTGCCATCAAAAACTGTCTACATTGTACGGGAATAAAACCCTAACCCTAGCTTCGGGTTTTGCTAGTTAGGGTTAGGGTTCAAATATTTCCTCATAGAGTATTTATTCAATGTTCTACTCATTTGACTGGAAATTTTGCGTCTCTGAATCAAAATATTAGTCTAAAAAGACAATACAACACTGCCAAAACCAAAAGAGTGTGTCAGGAATGGTCAAATTAAGTTTTGAAAAGTTCTCTTTCATTGGACATTTTGTGTGAAACAGAGTGCTAAATGAATGTACGTTAAGGCTTAAGTGGCCTAAAAAACCGAAACAACTGATACATTTTGGCTTTATTTGTTAATATGCCTATTATTTCAAAGCCCATGACAAGATTTGAAAGTTAAATCAGCTTCTTTCCAAAACTTGCTTATCGGGTAATTCAGACACCATTCCTTTTTGGTGCAAAGCACTGTATACAGCCATACAGGTCAGAAAAAAATGTTTAGAAAACATTGAAAGAACTAAATTCCTAAGTAACCTTTCAGCCCTAAAACACAGCTCTGCCATCAAAAACTGTCTGCATTGTACGGGAATAAAACCCTAACCCTAGCTTCGGGTTTTGCTAGTTAGGGTTAGGGTTCGAATATTTCCTCATAGAGTATTTATTCAATGTTCTACTCATTTGACTGGAAATTTTGCGTCTCTGAATCAAAATATTAGTCTAAAAAGGCAATACAACACTGCCAAAACCAAAAGAGTGTGTCAGGAATGGTCAAATTAAGTTTTGAAAAGTTCTCTTTCATTGGACATTTTGTGTGAAACGGAGTGCTAAATGAATGTACGTTAAGGCTTAAGTGGCCTAAAAAACCGAAACAACTGATAAATTTTGGCTTTATTTGTTAATATGCCTATTATTTCAAAGCCCATGACAAGATTAGAAAGTTAAATCAGCTTCTTTCCAAAACTTGCTTATCGGGTAATTCAGACACCATTCCTTTTTGGGGCAAAGCACTGTATACAGCCATATAGGTCAGAAAAAAATGTTTAGAAAACATTGAAAGAACTAAATTCCTAAGTATCCTTTCAGCCCTAAAACACAGCTCTGCCATCA
This sequence comes from Atractosteus spatula, assembly GCF_055471065.1. Classification (NCBI taxonomy): domain Eukaryota; kingdom Metazoa; phylum Chordata; class Actinopteri; order Semionotiformes; family Lepisosteidae; genus Atractosteus; species Atractosteus spatula. The sequence continues at coordinate 52,053,582 of NC_142708.1, read as the reverse complement.
AAAACTGTCTACATTGTACGGGAATAAAACCCTAACCCTAGCTTCGGGTTTTGCTAGTTAGGGTTAGGGTTCGAATATTTCCTCAAAGACCATTCATTCAATGTTCTACTCATTTGACTGGCAATTTTGCGTCTCTGAATCAAAATATTAGTCTAAAAAGACAATACAACACTGCCAAAACCAAAAGAGTGTGTCAGGAATGGTCAAATTAAGTTTTGAAAAGTTCTCTTTCATTGGACATTTTGTGTGAAACGGAGTGCTAAATGAATGTACGTTAAGGCTTAAGTGGCCTAAAAAACCGAAACAACTGATACATTTTGGCTTTATTTGTTAATATGCCTATTATTTCAAAGCCCATGACAAGATTTGAAAGTTAAATCAGCTTCTTTCCAAAACTTTCTTGTTGGGCAATTCAGACACCATTCCTTTTTAGGGCAAAGCACTGTATACATCCATATAGGTCAGAAAAAAATGTTTAGAAAACATTGAAAGAACTAAATTCCTAAGTATCCTTTCAGCCCTAAAACACAGCCATGCCATCAAAAACTGTCTACATTGTACTGGAATAAAACCCTATCCCTAGCTTCGGGTTTTCCTAGTTAGGGTTAGAATTCAAATATTTCCTCAAAGACCATTCATTCAATATTCTACTCATTTGACAGAAACTTTTGCGTCTCTGAATCAAAATATTAGTCTAAAAAGACAATACAACACTGCCAAAACCAAAAGAGAGTGTCAGGAATGGTCAAATTAACTTTTGAAAGGTACTCTTTCATTGGACATTTTGTGTGAAACGGAGTTCTAAATGAACGTACGTTAAGGCTTAAGTGGCCTAAAAGTCCAAAACAACTAATACATTTTGGCTTTATTTGTTAATATGCCTATTATTTCAAAGCCCATGACAAGATTTGAAAGTTAAATCAGCTTCTTTCCAAAACTTTCTTGTTGGGCAATTCAGACACCATTCCTTTTTGGGGCAAAGCACTGTATACAGCCATATAGGTCAGAAAAAAATGTTTAGAAAACATTGAAAGAACTAAATTCCTAAGTATCCTTTCAGCCCTAAAACACAGCTCTGCCATCAAAAACTGTCTACATTGTACGGGAATAAAACCCTAACCCTAGCTTCGGGTTTTGCTAGTTAGGGTTAGGGTTCAAATATTTCCTCATAGAGTATTTATTCAATGTTCTACTCATTTGACTGGAAATTTTGCGTCTCTGAATCAAAATATTAGTCTAAAAAGACAATACAACACTGCCAAAACCAAAAGAGTGTGTCAGGAATGGTCAAATTAAGTTTTGAAAAGTTCTCTTTCATTGGACATTTTGTGTGAAACAGAGTGCTAAATGAATGTACGATAAGGCTTAAGTGGCCTAAAAAACCGAAACAACTGATACATTTTGGCTTTATTTGTTAATATGCCTATTATTTCAAAGCCCATGACAAGATTTGAAAGTTAAATCAGCTTCTTTCCAAAACTTGCTTATCGGGTAATTCAGACACCATTCCTTTTTGGTGCAAAGCACTGTATACAGACATACAGGTCAGAAAAAAATGTTTAGAAAACATTGAAAGAACTAAATTCCTAAGTAACCTTTCAGCCCTAAAACACAGCTATGCCATCAAAAACTGTCTGCATTGTACGGGAATAAAACCCTAACCCTAGCTTCGGGTTTTGCTAGTTAGGGTTAGGGTTCGAATATTTCCTCATAGAGTATTTATTCAATATTCTACTCATTTGACTGGAAATTTTGCGTCTCTGAATCAAAATATTAGTCTAAAAAGACAATACAACACTGCCAAAACCAAAAGAGTGTGTCAGGAATGGTCAAATTAAGTTTTGAAAAGTTCTCTTTCATTGGACATTTTGTGTGAAACGGAGTGCTAAATGAATGTACGTTAAGGCTTAAGTGGCCTAAAAAACCGAAACAACTGATAAATTTTGGCTTTATTTGTTAATATGCCTATTATTTCAAAGCCCATGACAAGATTAGAAAGTTAAATCAGCTTCTTTCCAAAACTTGCTTATCGGGTAATTCAGACACCATTCCTTTTTGGGGCAAAGCACTGTATACAGCCATATAGGTCAGAAAAAAATGTTTAGAAAACATTGAAAGAACTAAATTCCTAAGTATCCTTTCAGCCCTAAAACACAGCTCTGCCATCAAAAACTGTCTACATTGTACGGGAATAAAACCCTAACCCTAGCTTCGGGTTTTGCTAGTTAGGGTTAGGGTTCAAATATTTCTTCATAGAGTATTTATTCAATGTTCTACTCATTTGACTGGAAATTTTGCGTCTCTGAATCAAAATATTAGTCTAAAAAGACAATACAACACTGCCAAAACCAAAAGAGTGTGTCAGGAATGGTCAAATTAAGTTTTGAAAAGTTCTCTTTCATTGGACATTTTGTGTGAAACGGAGTGCTAAATGAATGTACGTTAAGGCTTAAGTGGCCTAAAAAACCGAAACAACTGATACATTTTGGCTTTATTTGTTAATATGCCTAATATTTCAAAGCCCATGACAAGATTTGAAAGTTAAATCAGCTTCTTTCCAAAACTTTCTTGTTGGGCAATTCAGACACCATTCCTTTTTGGGGCAAAGCACTGTATACATCCATATAGGTCAGAAAAAAATGTTTAGAAAACATTGAAAGAACTAAATTCCTAAGTATCCTTTCAGCCCTAAAACACAGCCATGCCATCAAAAACTGTCTACATTGTACGGGAATAAAACCCTATCCCTAGCTTCGGGTTTTCCTAGTTAGGGTTAGAATTCAAATATTTCCTCAAAGACCATTCATTCAATATTCTACTCATTTGACTGAAACTTTTGCGTCTCTGAATCAAAATATTAGTCTAAAAAGACAATACAACACTGCCAAAACCAAAAGAGAGTGTCAGGAATGGTCAAATTAACTTTTGAAAGGTACTCTTTCATTGGACATTTTGTGTGAAACGGAGTTCTAAATGAACGTACGTTAAGGCTTAAGTGGCCTAAAAGTCCAAAACAACTAATACATTTTGGCTTTATTTGTTAATATGCCTATTATTTCAAAGCCCATGACAAGATTTGAAAGTTAAATCAGCTTCTTTCCAAAACTTTCTTGTTGGGCAATTCAGACACCATTCCTTTTTGGGGCAAAGCACTGTATACATCCATATAGGTCAGAAAAAAATGTTTAGAAAACATTGAAAGAACTAAATTCCTAAGTATCCTTTCAGCCCTAAAACACAGCCATGCCATCAAAAACTGTCTACATTGTACGGGAATAAAACCCTATCCCTAGCTTCGGGTTTTCCTAGTTAGGGTTAGAATTCAAATATTTCCTCAAAGACCATTCATTCAATATTCTACTCATTTGACTGAAACTTTTGCGTCTCTGAATCAAAATATTAGTCTAAAAAGACAATACAACACTGCCAAAACCAAAAGAGAGTGTCAGGAATGGTCAAATTAACTTTTGAAAGGTACTCTTTCATTGGACATTTTGTGTGAAACGGAGTTCTAAATGAACGTACGTTAAGGCTTAAGTGGCCTAAAAGTCCAAAACAACTAATACATTTTGGCTTTATTTGTTAATATGCCTATTATTTCAAAGCCCATGACAAGATTTGAAAGTTAAATCAGCTTCTTTCCAAAACTTTCTTGTTGGGCAATTCAGACACCATTCCTTTTTGGGGCAAAGCACTGTATACAGCCATATAGGTCAGAAAAAAATGTTTAGAAAACATTGAAAGAACTAAATTCCTAAGTATCCTTTCAGCCCTAAAACACAGTCATGCCATCAAAAACTGTCTACATTGTACGGCAATAAAACCCTAACCCTAGCTTCGGGTTTTGCTAGTTAGGGTTAGGATTCAAATATTTCCTCAAAGACCATTCATTCAATATTCTACTCATTTGACTGAAACTTTTGCGTCTCTGAATCAAAATATTAGTCTAAAAAGGCAAAACAACACTGCCAAAACCAAAAGAGTGTGTCAGGAATGGTCAAATTTACTTTTGAAAGGTACTCTTTCATTGGACATTTTGTGTGAAACGGAGTGCTAAATGAATGTACGTTAAGGCTTAAGTGGCCTAAAAAACCGAAACAACTGATACATTTTGGCTTTATTTGTTAATATGCCTATTATTTCAAAGCCCATGACAAGATTTGAAAGTTAAATCAGCTTCTTTCCAAAACTTGCTTATCGGGTAATTCAGACACCATTCCTTTTTGGGGCAAAGCACTGTATACAGCCATATACAGATGCAGCCATTCAAAATGCGTGAGGTATTTCGCGGCATACCCCGGTGGGCGTGTCACAGTATCACGCGGTATGACGCAGTTAACGTGGTGTCACGTGGTTAACTATCCGGCGTCGCCTTGTAAAACCGCCAGGGGGAGCTTAACCTCTCATGTACAGCATTTGAGCCTTTAATTTTGAACTGTGTATTACAGCATGTTAATCATCAGTCATTAAAATGTTGGTATATTTTATGAAAGCAAGATTGCTCAGTTGGACAAAAGTACACAGCCTACCTTTATCATAAATATTTATGCATCAAAGCCTTTACTGAAGATATTACTAATAGTATTAATAATGGATGACTTTAGACAAGCTGTATACTCAAAGTATAATTTCTTTAGCACATTTGTACAAGCACTTGGAATCTGTCCAAGCCATACTTTGTCAGGCATTTTGTTTTACTTCAACGGGCATAAAAACTTCCTTGCTTTTAACAGGGCGTTTCATAATTTCTAACTACGAAAATGATTTAAAATGCGACACTTATCATTCAACTAGAGCTTAAAATATCACAAGGATCCTCAAGAGCACAGCAAAGAGTGTATTAAAAGACACTTGTATTTATCAACGCTTTCTTTTCCGTATACCAGATTTTATGGAACCACTTCAGAGGGGTGTCAGCCAGTCAGATTCCAGGATTCGGCACTTTAAAGGAAAAATACACACCGGTATTCCATTTCTCCCTAACGATTTTAAGCATCGAAGTATTTAACTAGCATGTGAAATAGCGTGTGAAAAAGTGGTAGTTTTAAGCTTTTCTGCTAATATAATATGGAATCGATATTGATTTAAATCGTGTTCTGATTTAAATCGCAAACGCGTGTTTAATTATATGTGTTTTTTAATCATAATCAGGCTAATGCAACATAAATTGATACAGTATCTTTGTCTTCTAAGCATCTTAATAAACTTTCAGCATAGCTTTCTACCCGTCAAGATTTATATTTCTTGGGATTTTGGGATCAAACGTGGAAGGATTAGATTATAATCGTTTTTATTTGTCAAATACGTGATTGTATTTCTGAATGTTATGTGACACCTACAGTAGTTCACTGCTTTAAATACATCGAATTAAGAAAGTTATGTGTAGCACTTTAGATCTTTTTTCTGAACCAGGGAAAATCTGATCATGTTTCTCTATAACAATAATAAAAAAAACTTTATTTTACATATCGCCTTTAAAAGTGGCATCTCAAAGCAATACAGTAGATCGAAAAACAGTTAAAAGGGACCAGATTAAATACCAGACAATCGCAAACGCATTTTCAATAAAATTATTTTATTCATTCAGCAGTTTGTGAGAGGAACATCCAGCAGGGAGAGACACACACACCGGTTTTCATTGACAAAATTGTTTTTTTTCAATTCCTTTTGTCTAACAGGAATGTTTTGTTTGTGGACAAACTGTTAGACAAGAGGAAAAGACCGCCTCCTCCTACGAAGCATTAATCGCGTATCTAAGGAAAATTGCAGTATACCTTTGTTCATGCACATCATTATACAGTACAGTATCTCAATTTGTATTTCGATAAAAAAAATCGTTTGCTCAGCCACTACTGTTGTTATTGTTTTTATCCTGTAAAGCGTTTTCTTTTTCTGCGTTTTCCATTTCCTTTTTCTGATCACTCGCTTTCTGGATACACATCTCACCTGTCCTGTTCTTTGTTTTCCTGGTTTGCTGATTATGCCTGCTGCGGTCCACTCCTACCCTCACACCTAAAGAATACTATTTTAAATTTCTTGGCGCAGTTCATTAACCCTTGTATGTGCTGTCCGCGCCCAAAATGCAATTAAAAAAAAGTAAAAAACCGCGCTCAAAATGCAATTTAGAGCTTAATAAGATACACTCCACAGGCAAAATTAAAGACAAAATTAAAGACGATTAAAATCTGTAATCTTTCCACTTGTACTGTGAGTCATCGGACAGTTTCTGCTTTGTGTAAGGATGGTGAGAAAGCTGTGTTCAATGTATTTAAGGGACTCAGAAGTAAAAGAAGATGCTTCATATTGCGTGACTAATTTTAAAAACCAAGTTATAAATGCAGACGCTCCCTCGGTGCCGCGCCGGTTGTAAATATCAAAGTATACATTCCCAACAAGAATTGTACCCATCTGTCAAACAAATAAAACACCTTGAATTGAATTGAGGGAGAGATGGGGGTAGTGGGACAGAGATACTGTAGACAGACTCAAGGCAAATAAGATACTTATGGGTACGCAGGCATTCACGACAGCAACATACGAAACGTTTGCACGTACTGTATAGTTAAGTTATTACTTGGTTTTCAAAGTGCAACGAAATACAATATTGTTGTTGCTGCTGTTCTGGTTGTTTTTATCCCGTAAAGCGTTTTGAGAAGCCACCTTTAAAGGCGATATATACTGTAAAACCACTGATTCTTATGGAATGTGCTCCGCAGGAGATTCAAATTTTTATTTATTTATTTTTTAATCGCGTATCTTAGGAAATCTCAGTATAACTTTGTTCATGAACAGTGGCATGTTACATTATCATTCGTTTTTTTAACAAGGCTCGCCAGCTAATGTGAATCGAAACCTGTCTTGCTAGCTTTTAAAGTCGTGCATGTGTAAACTGTACTAGAGGGCATGCAAGTTACTCTGCCCCTTTCAGCGGCAGGGAGTCCCTCTGCTGCAACACACAGCAGACAGAACGGGAGACTATTGCCTTTCATATCTGACACCAGTGAAGTAAAAGGGGTGTCTAAAGGGGTGATTTTAGACCACATTTTAGTTACTTTATTTTGTTTACTTTTAACATTTCTGTAATTTACAGTAGATGTCACAATAGAAGCCCGAAGCCTATTATACTCAGTCTAGCCTTGGATCCTCTGAGTCCCTTGACTCAGTTATTGCATATTAATTTCTTGAGATACGCGATTCCATATTATATTCCCTTTTAATCAAATTCTAAAAGTATGCTTGTTGACTCCGGTATCGCGTTACTTAAAGACTTCGATGCTTAAAATGTTTAGGGAGAAATGGAATACTGGTGTGTATGTTTTCTTTAAAGTACCGAGACCAGCCATATACTGAACGTTTAAGTTCCAAAATTAATATCGTTTATGGACTTCACACGCGTTGCAGTATGCTCCTATTCTTTTTATGCTCAGGCACTAAAATCTCCCTTCTGCTTTGTGTAAGGATGGTATCAAGAGCAATCTTAAGTGGTGAGAAAGCTGTGTTCAATGTATTTAAGGGACTCAAAAGTAAAAGAAGATGCTTCATATTGCTTGACTAATTTTAAAAACCAAGTTATAAATGCAGACGCTCCCTCGGTGCGCTGCTCTGGTGCGCCGGCTGTTACACAGTGCCTGTCTGCCGTAAGCGTTACAATATACATACCCAACACTGCTTGTACCCATCTGTCATGCAAATAAAACACCTTGAATTGAATTGAATTGAGGGGAGAGGGGGGGAATACTAAAGCCAATACTGGCTCAATACCCTCAATGGGCTTTGACGTGCTAATGCGTTGGTTTAACAGTCCGGGTGTGGCAGGCTTCCAATGTCAACTCGACTCGATTGGAAGACAATGAACGTATTTTAGCCCTAAATGAATTAATAGCAAACATGGTTTACATAAAATACATTTTTCCAAGAAAGTTTATAATAATACGATCTATAGTTGAAATCTGAGCCTACTTTAAAAATAAAGGAAAAGCATTTTCAGAGAGTAATCATGCTGTGTTTATGTAGAAAAAGCGATTAGGTTTACGAGCAATCTAATTACCTATTCGCTTAAAACGCTATTAAAAATTTACTCTGTTGCACACACACACACAATAGAAGCAGGCACCGCTGTCAGAAGGGAAGATATGTTCAAAATATCGCAAATATCGATCATGTTGCGATATTTTGAAATATAAAAGTCAATTGATTGTCCATAATATCGCTATTCTATTTTTTCGAAGAAATGTTTGTTAAAAGAAAAGACCAGCACCAGCTGGATTCGAAAACACAACCTGTCAGCTGGTAGTCACGTCTACAAGACAGCTCACATGAACAGGCAGGCGAAACAGCCCTACACAGCCCTGTCGCAGCACACGAATACCATTATTAAATTCTTTAGATACGCGATTCCATATTATATTCCCTTTTAATCAAATTCTAAAAGTATGCTTGTTGACTCCGGTATCGCGTTAGTTAAAGACTTCGAAGCTTAAAATGTTTAGGGAGAAATGGAATACTGGTGTGTATTTTTTTCTTTAAAGTACCAAGACCAGCTATACACTGTATGTTTATGTTCCAAAATTAATATCGTTTATGACCTTCACACGCGTTACAGTATGCTCCTATTCTTTTTATGCTCAGCTACTAAGATTTCCCTTCAGTGGTAAAATTCAATACCTACAACGGGCACAGCAAAGACGTTTACTGTCTTTCTACGACAGACCAACGGACCACGAGTGCCCCTGTCGGTCAACCAATCACGTACTGCGGTGCCCCGCGTCATCTTGCGTCATACTGAGCGACGTCACCTGCGGTACGTGTCTGTAACGCGCACTTTGAATGGCTGCATCTGTAGGTCAGAAAAAAATGTTTAGAAAACATTGAAAGAACTAAATTCCTAAGTATCCTTTCAGCCCTAAAACACAGCCATGCCATCAAAAACTGTCTACAGTGTACGGCAATAAAACCCTAACCCTAGCTTCGGGTTTTGCTAGTTAGGGTTAGGGTTCGAATATTTCCTCAAAGACCATTCATTCAATGTTCTACTCATTTGACTGGCAATTTTGCGTCTCTGAATCAAAATATTAGTCTAAAAAGACAATACAACACTGCCAAAACCAAAAGAGTGTGTCAGGAATGGTCAAATTAAGTTTTGAAAAGTTCTCTTTCATTGGACATTTTGTGTGAAACGGAGTGCTAAATGAATGTACGTTAAGGCTTAAGTGGCCTAAAAAACCGAAACAACTGATAAATTTTGGCTTTATTTGTTAATATGCCTATTATTTCAAAGCCCATGACAAGATTAGAAAGTTAAATCAGCTTCTTTCCAAAACTTGCTTATCGGGTAATTCAGACACCATTCCTTTTTGGGGCAAAGCACTGTATACAGCCATATAGGTCAGAAAAAAATGTTTAGAAAACATTGAAAGAACTAAATTCCTAAGTATCCTTTCAGCCCTAAAACACAGCCATGCCATCAAAAACTGTCTACATTGTACTGGAATAAAACCCTATCCCTAGCTTCGGGTTTTCCTAGTTAGGGTTAGAATTCAAATATTTCCTCAAAGACCATTCATTCAATATTCTACTCATTTGACAGAAACTTTTGCGTCTCTGAATCAAAATATTAGTCTAAAAAGACAATACAACACTGCCAAAACCAAAAGAGAGTGTCAGGAATGGTCAAATTAACTTTTGAAAGGTACTCTTTCATTGGACATTTTGTGTGAAACGGAGTTCTAAATGAACGTACGTTAAGGCTTAAGTGGCCTAAAAGTCCAAAACAACTAATACATTTTGGCTTTATTTGTTAATATGCCTATTATTTCAAAGCCCATGACAAGATTTGAAAGTTAAATCAGCTTCTTTCCAAAACTTTCTTGTTGGGCAATTCAGACACCATTCCTTTTTGGGGCAAAGCACTGTATACAGCCATATAGGTCAGAAAAAAATGTTTAGAAAACATTGAAAGAACTAAATTCCTAAGTATCCTTTCAGCCCTAAAACACAGCCATGCCATCAAAAACTGTCTACATTGTACGGCAATAAAACCCTAACCCTAGCTTCGGGTTTTGCTAGTTAGGGTTAGGATTCAAATATTTCCTCAAAGACCATTCATTCAATATTCTACTCATTTGACTGAAACTTTTGCATCTCTGAATCAAAATATTAGTCTAAAAAGACAATACAACACTGCCAAAACCAAAAGAGAGTGTCAGGAATGGTCAAATTAACTTTTGAAAGGTACTCTTTCATTGGACATTTTGTGTGAAACGGAGTGCTAAATGAACGTACGTTAAGGCTTAAGTGGCCTAAAAGTCCAAAACAACTAATACATTTTGGCTTTATTTGTTAATATGCCTATTATTTCAAAGCCCATGACAAGATTTGAAAGTTAAATCAGCTTCTTTCCAAAACTTTCTTGTCGGGCAATTCAGACACCATTCCTTTTTAGGGCAAAGCACTGTATACAGCCATATAGGTCAGAAAAAAATGTTTAGAAAACATTGAAAGAACTAAATTCCTAAGTATCCTTTCAGCCCTAAAACACAGCCATGCCATCAAAAACTGTCTACATTGTACGGCAATAAAACCCTAACCCTAGCTTCGGGTTTTGCTAGTTAGGGTTAGGGTTCAAATATTTCCTCATAGAGTATTTATTCTATGTTCTACTCATTTGACTGGAAATTTTGCGTCTCTGAATCAAAATATTAGTCTAAAAAGGCAAAACAACACTGCCAAAACCAAAAGAGTGTGTCAGGAATGGTCAAATTTACTTTTGAAAGGTACTCTTTCATTGGACATTTTGTGTGAAACGGAGTGCTAAATGAATGTACGTTAAGGCTTAAGTGGCCTAAAAAACCGAAACAACTGATACATTTTGGCTTTATTTGTTAATATGCCTATTATTTCAAAGCCCATGACAAGATTTGAAAGTTAAATCAGCTTCTTTCCAAAACTTGCTTATCGGGTAATTCAGACACCATTCCTTTTTGGGGCAAAGCACTGTATACAGCCATATAGGTCAGAAAAAAATGTTTAGAAAACATTGAAAGAACTAAATTCCTAAGTAACCTTTCAGCCCTAAAACACAGCTCTGCCATCAAAAACTGTCTACATTGTACGGGAATAAAACCCTAACCCTAGCTTCGGGTTTTGCTAGTTAGGGTTAGGGTTCAAATATTTCCTCATAGAGTATTTATTCAATGTTCTACTCATTTGACTGGAAATTTTGCGTCTCTGAATCAAAATATTAGTCTAAAAAGACAATACAACACTGCCAAAACCAAAAGAGTGTGTCAGGAATGGTCAAATTAAGTTTTGAAAAGTTCTCTTTCATTGGACATTTTGTGTGAAACAGAGTGCTAAATGAATGTACGTTAAGGCTTAAGTGGCCTAAAAAACCGAAACAACTGATACATTTTGGGTTTATTTGTTAATATGCCTATTATTTCAAAGCCCATGACAAGATTTGAAAGTTAAATCAGCTTCTTTCCAAAACTTGCTTATCGGGTAATTCAGACACCATTCCTTTTTGGGGCAAAGCACTGTATACAGCCATACAGGTCAGAAAAAAATGTTTAGAAAACATTGAAAGAACTAAATTCCTAAGTAACCTTTCAGCCCTAAAACACAGCTATGCCATCAAAAACTGTCTACATTGTACGGGAATAAAACCCTAACCCTAGCTTCGGGTTTTGCTAGTTAGGGTTAGGGTTCGAATATTTCCTCATAGAGTATTTATTCAATATTCTACTCATTTGACTGGAAATTTTGTGTCTCTGAATCAAAATATTAGTCTAAAAAGACAATACAACACTGCCAAAACCAAAAGAGTGTGTCAGGAATGGTCAAATTAAGTTTTGAAAAGTTCTCTTTCATTGGACATTTTGTGTGAAACGGAGTGCTAAATGAATGTACGTTAAGGCTTAAGTGGCCTAAAAAACCGAAACAACTGATACATTTTGGTTTTATTTGTTAATATGCCTATTCTTTCAAAGCCCATGACAAGATTAGAAAGTTAAATCAGCTTCTTTCCAAAACTTGCTTATCGGGTAATTCAGATACCATTCCTTTTTGGGGCAAAGCACTGTATACAGCCATATAGGTCAGAAAAAAATGTTTAGAAAACATTGAAAGAACTAAATTCCTAAGTATCCTTTCAGCCCTAAAACACAGCTCTGCCATCAAAAACTGTCTACATTGTACGGGAATAAAACCCTAACCCTAGCTTCGGGTTTTGCTAGTTAGGGCTAGGGTTCAAATATTTCCTCATAGAGTATTTATTCAATGTTCTACTCATTTGACTGGAAATTTTGCGTCTCTGAATCAAAATATTAGTCTAAAAAGACAATACAACACTGCCAAAACCAAAAGAGTGTGTCAGGAATGGTCAAATTAAGTTTTGAAAACTTCTCTTTCATTGGACATTTTGTGTGAAACAGAGTGCTAAATGAATGTACGTTAAGGCTTAAGTGGAATAAAAAACCGAAACAACTGATACATTTTGGCTTTATTTGTTAATATGCCTATTATTTCAAAGCCCATGACAAGATTTGAAAGTTAAATCAGCTTCTTTCCAAAACTTGCTTGTTGGGCAATTCAGACACCATTCCTTTTTAGGGCAAAGCACTGTATACAGCCATATAGGTCAGAAAAAAATGTTTAGAAAACATTGAAAGAACTAAATTCCTAAGTATCCTTTCAGCCCTAAAACACAGCCATGCCATCAAAAACTGTCTACATTGTACGGGAATAAAACCCTATCCCTAGCTTCGGGTTTTCCTAGTTAGGGTTAGAATTCAAATATTTCCTCAAAGACCATTCATTCAATATTCTACTCATTTGACTGAAACTTTTGCGTCTCTGAATCAAAATATTAGTCTAAAAAGACAATACAACACTGCCAAAACCAAAAGAGAGTGTCAGGAATGGTCAAATTAACTTTTGAAAGGTACTCTTTCATTGGACATTTTGTGTGAAACGGAGTTCTAAATGAACGTACGTTAAGGCTTAAGTGGCCTAAAAGTCCAAAACAACTAATACATTTTGGCTTTATTTGTTAATATGCCTATTATTTCAAAGCCCATGACAAGATTTGAAAGTTAAATCAGCTTCTTTCCAAAACTTTCTTGTTGGGCAATTCAGACACCATTCCTTTTTGGGGCAAAGCACTCTATACAGCCATATAGGTCAGAAAAAAATGTTTAGAAAACATTGAAAGAACTAAATTCCTAAGTATCCTTTCAGCCCTAAAACACAGCTCTGCCATCAAAAACTGTCTACATTGTATGGGAATAAAACCCTAACCCTAGCTTCGGGTTTTGCTAGTTAGGGTTAGGGTTCGAATATTTCCTCATAGAGTATTTATTCAATATTCTACTCATTTGACTGGAAATTTTGCGTCTCTGAATCAAAATATTAGTCTAAAAAGACAATACAACACTGCCAAAACCAAAAGAGTGTGTCAGGAATGGTCAAATTAAGTTTTGAAAAGTTCTCTTTCATTGGACATTTTGTGTGAAACGGAGTGCTAAATGAATGTACGTTAAGGCTTAAGTGGCCTAAAAAACCGAAACAACTGATAAATTTTGGCTTTATTTGTTAATATGCCTATTATTTCAAAGCCCATGACAAGATTAGAAAGTTAAATCAGCTTCTTTCCAAAACTTGCTTATCGGGTAATTCAGACACCATTCCTTTTTGGGGCAAAGCACTGTATACAGCCATATAGGTCAGAAAAAAATGTTTAGAAAACATTGAAAGAACTAAATTCCTAAGTATCCTTTCAGCCCTAAAACACAGCTCTGCCATCAAAAACTGTCTACATTGTACGGGAATAAAACCCTAACCCTAGCTTCGGGTTTTGCTAGTTAGGGTTAGGGTTCAAATATTTCCTCATAGAGTATTTATTCAATGTTCTACTCATTTGACTGGAAATTTTGCGTCTCTGAATCAAAATATTAGTCTAAAAAGACAATACAACACTGCCAAAACCAAAAGAGTGTGTCAGGAATGGTCAAATTAAGTTTTGAAAAGTTCTCTTTCATTGGACATTTTGTGTGAAACGGAGTGCTAAATGAATGTACGTTAAGGCTTAAGTGGCCTAAAAAAACGAAACAACTGATACATTTTGGCTTTATTTGTTAATATGCCTATTATTTCAAAGCCCATGACAAGATTTGAAAGTTAAATCAGCTTCTTTCCAAAACTTTCTTGTTGGGCAATTCAGACACCATTCCTTTTTGGGGCAAAGCACTGTATACATCCATATAGGTCAGAAAAAAATGTTTAGAAAACATTGAAAGAACTAAATTCCTAAGTATCCTTTCAGCCCTAAAACACAGCCATGCCATCAAAAACTGTCTACATTGTACGGGAATAAAACCCTATCCCTAGCTTCGGGTTTTCCTAGTTAGGGTTAGAATTCAAATATTTCCTCAAAGACCATTCATTCAATATTCTACTCATTTGACTGAAACTTTTGCGTCTCTGAATCAAAATATTAGTCTAAAAAGACAATACAACACTGCCAAAACCAAAAGAGAGTGTCAGGAATGGTCAAATTAACTTTTGAAAGGTACTCTTTCATTGGACATTTTGTGTGAAACGGAGTTCTAAATGAACGTACGTTAAGGCTTAAGTGGCCTAAAAGTCCAAAACAACTAATACATTTTGGCTTTATTTGTTAATATGCCTATTATTTCAAAGCCCATGACAAGATTTGAAAGTTAAATCAGCTTCTTTCCAAAACTTTCTTGTTGGGCAATTCAGACACCATTCCTTTTTGGGGCAAAGCACTGTATACAGCCATATAGGTCAGAAAAAAATGTTTAGAAAACATTGAAAGAACTAAATTCCTAAGTATCCTTTCAGCCCTAAAACACAGTCATGCCATCAAAAACTGTCTACATTGTACGGCAATAAAACCCTAACCCTAGCTTCGGGTTTTGCTAGTTAGGGTTAGGATTCAAATATTTCCTCAAAGACCATTCATTCAATATTCTACTCATTTGACTGAAACTTTTGCGTCTCTGAATCAAAATATTAGTCTAAAAAGACAATACAACACTGCCAAAACCAAAAGAGAGTGTCAGGAATGGTCAAATTAACTTTTGAAAGGTACTCTTTCATTGGACATTTTGTGTGAAACGGAGTGCTAAATGAACGTACGTTAAGGCTTAAGTGGCCTAAAAGTCCAAAACAACTAATACATTTTGGCTTTATTTGTTAATATGCCTATTATTTCAAAGCCCATGACAAGATTTGAAAGTTAAATCAGCTTCTTTCCAAAACTTTCTTGTCGGGCAATTCAGACACCATTCCTTTTTAGGGCAAAGCACTGTATACAGCCATATAGGTCAGAAAAAATGTTTAGAAAACATTGAAAGAACTAAATTCCTAAGTATCCTTTCAGCCCTAAAACACAGCCATGCCATCAAAAACTGTCTACATTGTACGGCAATAAAACCCTAACCCTAGCTTCGGGTTTTGCTAGTTAGGGTTAGGGTTCAAATATTTCCTCATAGAGTATTTATTCTATGTTCTACTCATTTGACTGGAAATTTTGCGTCTCTGAATCAAAATATTAGTCTAAAAAGGCAAAACAACACTGCCAAAACCAAAAGAGTGTGTCAGGAATGGTCAAATTTACTTTTGAAAGGTACTCTTTCATTGGACATTTTGTGTGAAACGGAGTGCTAAATGAATGTACGTTAAGGCTTAAGTGGCCTAAAAAACCGAAACAACTGATACATTTTGGCTTTATTTGTTAATATGCCTATTATTTCAAAGCCCATGACAAGATTTGAAAGTTAAATCAGCTTCTTTCCAAAACTTGCTTATCGGGTAATTCAGACACCATTCCTTTTTGGGGCAAAGCACTGTATACAGCCATATAGGTCAGAAAAAAATGTTTAGAAAACATTGAAAGAACTAAATTCCTAAGTATCCTTTCAGCCCTAAAACACAGCCATGCCATCAAAAACTGTCTACAGTGTACGGCAATAAAACCCTAACCCTAGCTTCGGGTTTTGCTAGTTAGGGTTAGGGTTCGAATATTTCCTCAAAGACCATTCATTCAATGTTCTACTCATTTGACTGGCAATTTTGCGTCTCTGAATCAAAATATTAGTCTATAAAGACAATACAACACTGCCAAAACCAAAAGAGTGTGTCAGGAATGGTCAAATTAAGTTTTGAAAAGTTCTCTTTCATTGGACATTTTGTGTGAAACAGAGTGCTAAATGAATGTACGTTAAGGCTGAAGTGGCCTAAAAAACCGAAACAACTGATACATTTTGGCTTTATTTGTTAATATGCCTATTATTTCAAAGCCCATGACAAGATTTGAAAGTTTAATCAGCTTCTTTCCAAAACTTGCTTATCGGGTAATTCAGACACCATTCCTTTTTGGGGCAAAGCACTGTATACAGCCATACAGGTCAGAAAAAAATGTTTAGAAAACATTGAAAGAACTAAATTCCTAAGTAACCTTTCAGACCTAAAACACAGCTATGCCATCAAAAACTGTCTACATTGTACGGGAATAAAACCCTAACCCTAGCTTAGGGTTTTGCTAGTTAGGGTTAGGGTTCGAATATTTCCTCATAGAGTATTTATTCAATATTCTACTCATTTGACTGGAAATTTTGCGTCTCTGAATCAAAATATTAGTCTAAAAAGACAATACAACACTGCCAAAACCAAAAGAGTGTGTCAGGAATGGTCAAATTAAGTTTTGAAAAGTTCTCTTTCATTGGACATTTTGTGTGAAACGGAGTGCTAAATGAATGTACGTTAAGGCTTAAGTGGCCTAAAAAACCGAAACAACTGATACATTTTGGCTTTATTTGTTAATATGCCTATTATTTCAAAGCCCGTGACAAGATTAGAAAGTTAAATCAGCTTCTTTCCAAAACTTGCTTATCGGGTAATTCAGACACCATTCCTTTTTGGGGCAAAGCACTGTATACAGCCATATAGGTCAGAAAAAAATGTTTAGAAAACATTGAAAGAACTAAATTCCTAAGTATCCTTTCAGCCCTAAAACACAGCTCTGCCATCAAAAACTGTCTACATTGTACGGGAATAAAACCCTAACCCTAGCTTCGGGTTTTGCTAGTTAGGGTTAGGGTTCAAATATTTCCTCATAGAGTATTTATTCAATGTTCTACTCATTTGACTGGAAATTTTGCGTCTCTGAATCAAAATATTAGTCTAAAAAGACAATACAACACTGCCAAAACCAAAAGAGTGTGTCAGGAATGGTCAAATTAAGTTTTGAAAAGTTCTCTTTCATTGGACATTTTGTGTGAAACAGAGTGCTAAATGAATGTACGTTAAGGCTTAAGTGGCCTAAAAAAACGAAACAACTGATACATTTTGGCTTTATTTGTTAATATGCCTATTATTTCAAAGCCCATGACAAGATTTGAAAGTTAAATCAGCTTCTTTCCAAAACTTGCTTGTTGGGCAATTCAGACACCATTCCTTTTTAGGGCAAAGCACTGTATACAGCCATATAGGTCAGAAAAAAATGTTTAGAAAACATTGAAAGAACTAAATTCCTAAGTATCCTTTCAGCCCTAAAACACAGCCATGCCATCAAAAACTGTCTACAGTGTACGGCAATAAAACCCTAACCCTAGCTTCGGGTTTTGCTAGTTAGGGTTAAGGTTCGAATATTTCCTCAAAGACCATTCATTCAATGTTCTACTCATTTGACTGGCAGTTTTGCGTCTCTGAATCAAAATATTAGTCTAAAAAGACAATACAACACTGCCAAAACCAAAAGAGTGTGTCAGGAATGGTCAAATTAAGTTTTGAAAAGTTCTCTTTCACTGGACATTTTGTGTGAAACGGAGTGCTAAATGAATGTACGTTAAGGCTTAAGTGGCCTAAAAAACCGAAACAACTGATACATTTTGGCTTTATTTGTTAATATGCCTATTATTTCAAAGCCCATGACAAGATTTGAAAGTTAAATCAGCTTCTTTCCAAAACTTTCTTGTCGGGCAATTCAGACACCATTCCTTTTTAGGGCAAAGCACTGTATACAGCCATATAGGTCAGAAAAAATGTTTAGAAAACATTGAAAGAACTAAATTCCTAAGTATCCTTTCAGCCCTAAAACACAGCCATGCCATCAAAAACTGTCTACATTGTACGGCAATAAAACCCTAACCCTAGCTTCGGGTTTTGCTAGTTAGGGTTAGGGTTCAAATATTTCCTCATAGAGTATTTATTCTATGTTCTACTCATTTGACTGGAAATTTTGCGTCTCTGAATCAAAATATTAGTCTAAAAAGGCAAAACAACACTGCCAAAACCAAAAGAGTGTGTCAGGAATGGTCAAATTTACTTTTGAAAGGTACTCTTTCATTGGACATTTTGTGTGAAACGGAGTGCTAAATGAATGTACGTTAAGGCTTAAGTGGCCTAAAAAACCGAAACAACTGATACATTTTGGCTTTATTTGTTAATATGCCTATTATTTCAAAGCCCATGACAAGATTTGAAAGTTAAATCAGCTTCTTTCCAAAACTTGCTTATCGGGTAATTCAGACACCATTCCTTTTTGGGGCAAAGCACTGTATACAGCCATATAGGTCAGAAAAAAATGTTTAGAAAACATTGAAAGAACTAAATTCCTAAGTATCCTTTCAGCCCTAAAACACAGCCATGCCATCAAAAACTGTCTACAGTGTACGGCAATAAAACCCTAACCCTAGCTTCGGGTTTTGCTAGTTAGGGTTAGGGTTCGAATATTTCCTCAAAGACCATTCATTCAATGTTCTACTCATTTGACTGGCAATTTTGCGTCTCTGAATCAAAATATTAGTCTATAAAGACAATACAACACTGCCAAAACCAAAAGAGTGTGTCAGGAATGGTCAAATTAAGTTTTGAAAAGTTCTCTTTCATTGGACATTTTGTGTGAAACAGAGTGCTAAATGAATGTACGTTAAGGCTGAAGTGGCCTAAAAAACCGAAACAACTGATACATTTTGGCTTTATTTGTTAATATGCCTATTATTTCAAAGCCCATGACAAGATTTGAAAGTTTAATCAGCTTCTTTCCAAAACTTGCTTATCGGGTAATTCAGACACCATTCCTTTTTGGGGCAAAGCACTGTATACAGCCATACAGGTCAGAAAAAAATGTTTAGAAAACATTGAAAGAACTAAATTCCTAAGTAACCTTTCAGACCTAAAACACAGCTATGCCATCAAAAACTGTCTACATTGTACGGGAATAAAACCCTAACCCTAGCTTAGGGTTTTGCTAGTTAGGGTTAGGGTTCGAATATTTCCTCATAGAGTATTTATTCAATATTCTACTCATTTGACTGGAAATTTTGCGTCTCTGAATCAAAATATTAGTCTAAAAAGACAATACAACACTGCCAAAACCAAAAGAGTGTGTCAGGAATGGTCAAATTAAGTTTTGAAAAGTTCTCTTTCATTGGACATTTTGTGTGAAACGGAGTGCTAAATGAATGTACGTTAAGGCTTAAGTGGCCTAAAAAACCGAAACAACTGATACATTTTGGCTTTATTTGTTAATATGCCTATTATTTCAAAGCCCGTGACAAGATTAGAAAGTTAAATCAGCTTCTTTCCAAAACTTGCTTATCGGGTAATTCAGACACCATTCCTTTTTGGGGCAAAGCACTGTATACAGCCATATAGGTCAGAAAAAAATGTTTAGAAAACATTGAAAGAACTAAATTCCTAAGTATCCTTTCAGCCCTAAAACACAGCTCTGCCATCAAAAACTGTCTACATTGTACGGGAATAAAACCCTAACCCTAGCTTCGGGTTTTGCTAGTTAGGGTTAGGGTTCAAATATTTCCTCATAGAGTATTTATTCAATGTTCTACTCATTTGACTGGAAATTTTGCGTCTCTGAATCAAAATATTAGTCTAAAAAGACAATACAACACTGCCAAAACCAAAAGAGTGTGTCAGGAATGGTCAAATTAAGTTTTGAAAAGTTCTCTTTCATTGGACATTTTGTGTGAAACAGAGTGCTAAATGAATGTACGTTAAGGCTTAAGTGGCCTAAAAAAACGAAACAACTGATACATTTTGGCTTTATTTGTTAATATGCCTATTATTTCAAAGCCCATGACAAGATTTGAAAGTTAAATCAGCTTCTTTCCAAAACTTGCTTGTTGGGCAATTCAGACACCATTCCTTTTTAGGGCAAAGCACTGTATACAGCCATATAGGTCAGAAAAAAATGTTTAGAAAACATTGAAAGAACTAAATTCCTAAGTATCCTTTCAGCCCTAAAACACAGCCATGCCATCAAAAACTGTCTACAGTGTACGGCAATAAAACCCTAACCCTAGCTTCGGGTTTTGCTAGTTAGGGTTAAGGTTCGAATATTTCCTCAAAGACCATTCATTCAATGTTCTACTCATTTGACTGGCAGTTTTGCGTCTCTGAATCAAAATATTAGTCTAAA
Source organism: Atractosteus spatula (assembly GCF_055471065.1). NCBI lineage: Eukaryota > Metazoa > Chordata > Actinopteri > Semionotiformes > Lepisosteidae > Atractosteus > Atractosteus spatula. The sequence goes on along the minus strand of NC_142708.1, from coordinate 52,033,121 downwards.
AAGACAATACAACACTGCCAAAACCAAAAGAGTGTGTCAGGAATGGTCAAATTAAGTTTTGAAAAGTTCTCTTTCACTGGACATTTTGTGTGAAACGGAGTGCTAAATGAATGTACGTTAAGGCTTAAGTGGCCTAAAAAACCGAAACAACTGATACATTTTGGCTTTATTTGTTAATATGCCTATTATTTCAAAGCCCATGAGAAGATTTGAAAGTTAAATCAGCTTCTTTCCAAAACTTTCTTGTTGGGCAATTCAGACACCATTACTTTTTGGGGCAAAGCACTGTATACAGCCATATAGGTCAGAAAAAAATGTTTAGAAAACATTGAAAGAACTAAATTCCTAAGTATCCTTTCAGCCCTAAAACACAGCCATGCCATCAAAAACTGTCTACATTGTACGGCAATAAAATCCTAACCCTAGCTTCGGCTTTTGCTAGTTAGGGTTAGGATTCAAATATTTCCTCAAAGACCATTCATTCAATATTCTACTCATTTGACTGAAACTTTTGCGTCTCTGAATCAAAATATTAGTCTAAAAAGACAATACAACACTGCCAAAACGAAAAGAGAGTGTCAGGAATGGTCAAATTAACTTTTGAAAGGTACTCTTTCATTGGACATTTTTTGTGAAACGGAGTGCTAAATGAACGTACGTTAAGGCTTAAGTGGCCTAAAAGTCCAAAACAACTAATACATTTTGGCTTTATTTGTTAATATGCCTATTATTTCAAAGCCCATGACAAGATTTGAAAGTTAAATCAGCTTCTTTCCAAAACTTTCTTGTCGGGCAATTCAGACACCATTCCTTTTTAGGGCAAAGCACTGTATACAGCCATATAGGTCAGAAAAAAATGTTTAGAAAACATTGAAAGAACTAAATTCCTAAGTATCCTTTCAGCCCTAAAACACAGCCATGCCATCAAAAACTGTCTACATTGTACGGCAATAAAACCCTAACCCTAGCTTCGGGTTTTGCTAGTTAGGGTTAGGGTTCAAATATTTCCTCATAGAGTATTTATTCTATGTTCTACTCATTTGAATGGAAATTTTGCGTCTCTGAATCAAAATATTAGTCTAAAAAGGCAATACAACACTGCCAAAACCAAAAGAGTGTGTCAGGAATGGTCAAATTTACTTTTGAAAGGTACTCTTTCATTGGACATTTTGTGTGAAACGGAGTGCTAAATGAATGTACGTTAAGGCTTAAGTGGCCTAAAAAACCGAAACAACTGATACATTTTGGCTTTATTTGTTAATATGCCTATTATTTCAAAGCCCATGACAAGATTTGAAAGTTAAATCAGCTTCTTTCCAAAACTTGCTTATCGGGTAATTCAGACACCATTCCTTTTTGGGGCAAAGCACTGTATACAGCCATATAGGTCAGAAAAAAATGTTTAGAAAACATTGAAAGAACTAAATTCCTAAGTAACCTTTCAGCCCTAAAACACAGCTATGCCATCAAAAACTGTCTACATTGTACGGGAATAAAACCCTAACCCTAGCTTCGGGTTTTGCTAGTTAGGGTTAGGGTTCGAATATTTCCTCATAGAGTATTTATTCAATATTCTACTCATTTGACTGGAAATTTTGCGTCTCTGAATCAAAATATTAGTCTAAAAAGACAATACAACACTGCCAAAACCAAAAGAGTGTGTCAGGAATGGTCAAATTAAGTTTTGAAAAGTTCTCTTTCATTGGACATTTTGTGTGAAACGGAGTGCTAAATGAATGTACGTTAAGGATTAAGTGGCCTAAAAAACCGAAACAACTGATACATTTTGGCTTTATTTGTTAATATGCCTATTATTTCAAAGCCCATGACAAGATTAGAAAGTTAAATCAGCTTCTTTCCAAAACTTGCTTGTCGGGTAATTCAGACACCATTCCTTTTTGGGGCAAAGCACTGTATACAGCCATATAGGTCAGAAAAAAATGTTTAGAAAACATTGAAAGAACTAAATTCCTAAGTATCCTTTCAGCCCTAAAACACAGCTCTGCCATCAAAAACTGTCTACATTGTACGGGAATAAAACCCTAACCCAAGCTTCGGGTTTTGCTAGTTAGGGTTAGGGTTCAAATATTTCCTCATAGAGTATTTATTCAATGTTCTACTCATTTGACTGGAAATTTTGCGTCTCTGAATCAAAATATTAGTCTAAAAAGACAATACAACACTGCCAAAACCAAAAGAGTTTGTCAGGAATGGTCAAATTAAGTTTTGAAAAGTTCTCTTTCATTGGACATTTTGTGTGAAACAGAGTGCTAAATGAATGTACGTTAAGGCTTAAGTGGCCTAAAAAACCGAAACAACTGATACATTTTGGCTTTATTTGTTAATATGCCTATTATTTCAAAGCCCATGACAAGATTTGAAAGTTAAATCAGCTTCTTTCCAAAACTTGCTTGTTGGGCAATTCAGACACCATTCCTTTTTAGGGCAAAGCACTGTATACAGCCATATAGGTTAGAAAAAAATGTTTAGAAAACATTGAAAGAACTAAATTCCTAAGTATCCTTTCAGCCCTAAAACACAGCCATGCCATCAAAAACTGTCTACAGTGTACGGCAATAAAACCCTAACCCTAGCTTCGGGTTTTGCTAGTTAGGGTTAGGGTTCGAATATTTCCTCAAAGACCATTCATTCAATGTTCTACTCATTTGACTGGCAATTTTGCGTCTCTGAATCAAAATATTAGTCTAAAAAGACAATACAACACTGCCAAAACCAAAAGAGTGTGTCAGGAATGGTCAAATTAAGTTTTGAAAAGTTCTCTTTCATTGGACATTTTGTGTGAAACGGAGTGCTAAATGAATGTACGTTAAGGCTTAAGTGGCATAAAAAACCGAAACAACTGATACATTTTGGCTTTATTTGTTAATATGCCTATTATTTCAAAGCCCATGACAAGATTTGAAAGTTAAATCAGCTTCTTTCCAAAACTTTCTTGTCGGGCAATTCAGACACCATTCCTTTTTAGGGCAAAGCACTGTATACAGCCATATAGGTCAGAAAAAAATGTTTAGAAAACATTGAAAGAACTAAATTCCTAAGTATCCTTTCAGCCCTAAAACACAGCCATGCCATCAAAAACTGTCTACATTGTACGGCAATAAAACCCTAACCCTAGCTTCGGGTTTTGCTAGTTAGGGTAAGGGTTCAAATATTTCCTCATAGAGTATTTATTCTATGTTCTACTCATTTGACTGGAAATTTTGCGTCTCTGAATCAAAATATTAGTCTAAAAAGGCAATACAACACTGCCAAAACCAAAAGAGTGTGTCAGGAATGGTCAAATTTACTTTTGAAAGGTACTCTTTCATTGGACATTTTGTGTGAAACGGAGTGCTAAATGAATGTACGTTAAGGCTTAAGTGGCCTAAAAAACCGAAACAACTGATACATTTTGGCTTTATTTGTTAATATGCCTATTATTTCAAAGCCCATGACAAGATTTGAAAGTTAAATCAGCTTCTTTCCAAAACTTGCTTATCGGGTAATTCAGACACCATTCCTTTTTGGGGCAAAGCACTGTATACAGCCATATAGGTCAGAAAAAAATGTTTAGAAAACATTGAAAGAACTAAATTCCTAAGTAACCTTTCAGCCCTAAAACACAGCTATGCCATCAAAAACTGTCTACATTGTACGGGAATAAAACCCTAACCCTAGCTTCGGGTTTTGCTAGTTAGGGTTAGGGTTCGAATATTTCCTCATAGAGTATTTATTCAATGTTCTACTCATTTGACTGGAAATTTTGCGTCTCTGAATCAAAATATTAGTCTAAAAAGACAATACAACACTGCCAAAACCAAAAGAGTGTGTCAGGAATGGTCAAATTAAGTTTTGAAAAGTTCTCTTTCATTGGACATTTTGTGTGAAACGGAGTGCTAAATGAACGTACGTTAAGGCTTAAGTGGCCTAAAAGTCCAAAACAACTAATACATTTTGGCTTTATTTGTTAATATGCCTATTATTTCAAAGCCCATGACAAGATTTGAAAGTTAAATCAGCTTCTTTCCAAAACTTTCTTGTCGGGCAATTCAGACACCATTCCTTTTTAGGGCAAAGCACTGTATACAGCCATATAGGTCAGAAAAAAATGTTTAGAAAACATTGAAAGAACTAAATTCCTAAGTATCCTTTCAGCCCTAAAACACAGCCATGCCATCAAAAACTGTCTACATTGTACGGCAATAAAACCCTAACCCTAGCTTCGGGTTTAGCTAGTTAGGGTTAGGGTTCAAATATTTCCTCATAGAGTATTTATTCTATGTTCTACTCATTTGACTGGAAATTTTGCGTCTCTGAATCAAAATATTAGTCTAAAAAGGCAATACAACACTGCCAAAACCAAAAGAGTGTGTCAGGAATGGTCAAATTTACTTTTGAAAGGTACTCTTTCATTGGACATTTTGTGTGAAACGGAGTGCTAAATGAATGTACGTTAAGGCTTAAGTGGCCTAAAAAACCGAAACAACTGATACATTTTGGCTTTATTTGTTAATATGCCTATTATTTCAAAGCCCATGACAAGATTTGAAAGTTAAATCAGCTTCTTTCCAAAACTTGCTTATCGGGTAATTCAGACACCATTCCTTTTTGGGGCAAAGCACTGTATACAGCCATATAGGTCAGAAAAAAATGTTTAGAAAACATTGAAAGAACTAAATTCCTAAGTAACCTTTCAGCCCTAAAACACAGCTATGCCATCAAAAACTGTCTACATTGTACGGGAATAAAACCCTAACCCTAGCTTCGGGTTTTGCTAGTTAGGGTTAGGGTTCGAATATTTCCTCATAGAGTATTTATTCAATATTCTACTCATTTGACTGGAAATTTTGCGTCTCTGAATCAAAATATTAGTCTAAAAAGACAATACAACACTGCCAAAACCAAAAGAGTGTGTCAGGAATGGTCAAATTAAGTTTTGAAAAGTTCTCTTTCATTGGACATTTTGTGTGAAACGGAGTGCTAAATGAATGTACGTTAAGGATTAAGTGGCCTAAAAAACCGAAACAACTGATACATTTTGGCTTTATTTGTTAATATGCCTATTATTTCAAAGCCCATGACAAGATTAGAAAGTTAAATCAGCTTCTTTCCAAAACTTGCTTGTCGGGTAATTCAGACACCATTCCTTTTTGGGGCAAAGCACTGTATACAGCCATATAGGTCAGAAAAAAATGTTTAGAAAACATTGAAAGAACTAAATTCCTAAGTATCCTTTCAGCCCTAAAACACAGCTCTGCCATCAAAAACTGTCTACATTGTACGGGAATAAAACCCTAACCCTAGCTTCGGGTTTTGCTAGTTAGGGTTAGGGTTCAAATATTTCCTCATAGAGTATTTATTCAATGTTCTACTCATTTGACTGGAAATTTTGCGTCTCTGAATCAAAATATTAGTCTAAAAAGACAATACAACACTGCCAAAACCAAAAGAGTGTGTCAGGAATGGTCAAATTAAGTTTTGAAAAGTTCTCTTTCATTGGACATTTTGTGTGAAACGGAGTGCTAAATGAACGTACGTTAAGGCTTAAGTGGCCTAAAAGTCCAAAACAACTAATACATTTTGGCTTTATTTGTTAATATGCCTATTATTTCAAAGCCCATGACAAGATTTGAAAGTTAAATCAGCTTCTTTCCAAAACTTTCTTGTTGGGCAATTCAGACACCATTCCTTTTTGGGGCAAAGCACTGTATACAGCCATATAGGTCAGAAAAAAATGTTTAGAAAACATTGAAAGAACTAAATTCCTAAGTATCCTTTCAGCCCTAAAACACAGCCATGCCATCAAAAACTGTCTACATTGTACGGCAATAAAACCCTAACCCTAGCTTCGGGTTTTGCTAGTTAGGGTTAGGATTCAAATATTTCCTCAAAGACCATTCATTCAATATTCTACTCATTTGACTGAAACTTTTGCATCTCTGAATCAAAATATTAGTCTAAAAAGACAATACAACACTGCCAAAACCAAAAGAGAGTGTCAGGAATGGTCAAATTAACTTTTGAAAGGTACTCTTTCATTGGACATTTTGTGTGAAACGGAGTGCTAAATGAACGTACGTTAAGGCTTAAGTGGCCTAAAAGTCCAAAACAACTAATACATTTTGGCTTTATTTGTTAATATGCCTATTATTTCAAAGCCCATGACAAGATTTGAAAGTTAAATCAGCTTCTTTCCAAAACTTTCTTGTCGGGCAATTCAGACACCATTCCTTTTTAGGGCAAAGCACTGTATACAGCCATATAGGTCAGAAAAAAATGTTTAGAAAACATTGAAAGAACTAAATTCCTAAGTATCCTTTCAGCCCTAAAACACAGCCATGCCATCAAAAACTGTCTACATTGTACGGCAATAAAACCCTAACCCTAGCTTCGGGTTTTGCTAGTTAGGGTTAGGGTTCAAATATTTCCTCATAGAGTATTTATTCTATGTTCTACTCATTTGACTGGAAATTTTGCGTCTCTGAATCAAAATATTAGTCTAAAAAGGCAATACAACACTGCCAAAACCAAAAGAGTGTGTCAGGAATGGCCAAATTTACTTTTGAAAGGTACTCTTTCATTGGACATTTTGTGTGAAACGGAGTGCTAAATGAATGTACGTTAAGGCTTAAGTGGCCTAAAAAACCGAAACAACTGATACATTTTGGCTTTATTTGTTAATATGCCTATTATTTCAAAGCCCATGACAAGATTAGAAAGTTAAATCAGCTTCTTTCCAAAACTTGCTTGTCGGGTAATTCAGACACCATTCCTTTTTGGGGCAAAGCACTGTATACAGCCATATAGGTCAGAAAAAAATGTTTAGAAAACATTGAAAGAACTAAATTCCTAAGTATCCTTTCAGCCCTAAAACACAGCTCTGCCATCAAAAACTGTCTACATTGTACGGGAATAAAACCCTAACCCTAGCTTCGGGTTTTGCTAGTTAGGGTTAGGGTTCAAATATTTCCTCATAGAGTATTTATTCAATGTTCTACTCATTTGACTGGAAATTTTGCGTCTCTGAATCAAAATATTAGTCTAAAAAGACAATACAACACTGCCAAAACCAAAAGAGTGTGTCAGGAATGGTCAAATTAAGTTTTGAAAAGTTCTCTTTCATTGGACATTTTGTGTGAAACGGAGTGCTAAATGAACGTACGTTAAGGCTTAAGTGGCCTAAAAGTCCAAAACAACTAATACATTTTGGCTTTATTTGTTAATATGCCTATTATTTCAAAGCCCATGACAAGATTTGAAAGTTAAATCAGCTTCTTTCCAAAACTTTCTTGTCGGGCAATTCAGACACCATTCCTTTTTAGGGCAAAGCACTGTATACAGCCATATAGGTCAGAAAAAAATGTTTAGAAAACATTGAAAGAACTAAATTCCTAAGTATCCTTTCAGCCCTAAAACACAGCCATGCCATCAAAAACTGTCTACATTGTACGGCAATAAAACCCTAACCCTAGCTTCGGGTTTTGCTAGTTAGGGTTAGGGTTCAAATATTTCCTCATAGAGTATTTATTCTATGTTCTACTCATTTGACTGGAAATTTTGCGTCTCTGAATCAAAATATTAGTCTAAAAAGGCAATACAACACTGCCAAAACCAAAAGAGTGTGTCAGGAATGGTCAAATTTACTTTTGAAAGGTACTCTTTCATTGGACATTTTGTGTGAAACGGAGTGCTAAATGAATGTACGTTAAGGCTTAAGTGGCCTAAAAAACCGAAACAACTGATACATTTTGGCTTTATTTGTTAATATGCCTATTATTTCAAAGCCCATGACAAGATTTGAAAGTTAAATCAGCTTCTTTCCAAAACTTGCTTATCGGGTAATTCAGACACCATTCCTTTTTGGGGCAAAGCACTGTATACAGCCATATAGGTCAGAAAAAAATGTTTAGAAAACATTGAAAGAACTAAATTCCTAAGTAACCTTTCAGCCCTAAAACACAGCTATGCCATCAAAAACTGTCTACATTGTACGGGAATAAAACCCTAACCCTAGCTTCGGGTTTTGCTAGTTAGGGTTAGGGTTCGAATATTTCCTCATAGAGTATTTATTCAATATTCTACTCATTTGACTGGAAATTTTGCGTCTCTGAATCAAAATATTAGTCTAAAAAGACAATACAACACTGCCAAAACCAAAAGAGTGTGTCAGGAATGGTCAAATTAAGTTTTGAAAAGTTCTCTTTCATTGGACATTTTGTGTGAAACGGAGTGCTAAATGAATGTACGTTAAGGATTAAGTGGCCTAAAAAACCGAAACAACTGATACATTTTGGCTTTATTTGTTAATATGCCTATTATTTCAAAGCCCATGACAAGATTAGAAAGTTAAATCAGCTTCTTTCCAAAACTTGCTTGTCGGGTAATTCAGACACCATTCCTTTTTGGGGCAAAGCACTGTATACAGCCATATAGGTCAGAAAAAAATGTTTAGAAAACATTGAAAGAACTAAATTCCTAAGTATCCTTTCAGCCCTAAAACACAGCTCTGCCATCAAAAACTGTCTACATTGTACGGGAATAAAACCCTAACCCTAGCTTCGGGTTTTGCTAGTTAGGGTTAGGGTTCAAATATTTCCTCATAGAGTATTTATTCAATGTTCTACTCATTTGACTGGAAATTTTGCGTCTCTGAATCAAAATATTAGTCTAAAAAGACAATACAACACTGCCAAAACCAAAAGAGTGTGTCAGGAATGGTCAAATTAAGTTTTGAAAAGTTCTCTTTCATTGGACATTTTGTGTGAAACGGAGTGCTAAATGAACGTACGTTAAGGCTTAAGTGGCCTAAAAGTCCAAAACAACTAATACATTTTGGCTTTATTTGTTAATATGCCTATTATTTCAAAGCCCATGACAAGATTTGAAAGTTAAATCAGCTTCTTTCCAAAACTTTCTTGTTGGGCAATTCAGACACCATTCCTTTTTGGGGCAAAGCACTGTATACAGCCATATAGGTCAGAAAAAAATGTTTAGAAAACATTGAAAGAACTAAATTCCTAAGTATCCTTTCAGCCCTAAAACACAGCCATGCCATCAAAAACTGTCTACATTGTACGGCAATAAAACCCTAACCCTAGCTTCGGGTTTTGCTAGTTAGGGTTAGGATTCAAATATTTCCTCAAAGACCATTCATTCAATATTCTACTCATTTGACTGAAACTTTTGCATCTCTGAATCAAAATATTAGTCTAAAAAGACAATACAACACTGCCAAAACCAAAAGAGAGTGTCAGGAATGGTCAAATTAACTTTTGAAAGGTACTCTTTCATTGGACATTTTGTGTGAAACGGAGTGCTAAATGAACGTACGTTAAGGCTTAAGTGGCCTAAAAGTCCAAAACAACTAATACATTTTGGCTTTATTTGTTAATATGCCTATTATTTCAAAGCCCATGACAAGATTTGAAAGTTAAATCAGCTTCTTTCCAAAACTTTCTTGTCGGGCAATTCAGACACCATTCCTTTTTAGGGCAAAGCACTGTATACAGCCATATAGGTCAGAAAAAAATGTTTAGAAAACATTGAAAGAACTAAATTCCTAAGTATCCTTTCAGCCCTAAAACACAGCCATGCCAACAAAAACTGTCTACATTGTACGGCAATAAAACCCTAACCCTAGCTTCGGGTTTTGCTAGTTAGGGTTAGGGTTCAAATATTTCCTCATAGAGTATTTATTCTATGTTCTACTCATTTGACTGGAAATTTTGCGTCTCTGAATCAAAATATTAGTCTAAAAAGGCAATACAACACTGCCAAAACCAAAAGAGTGTGTCAGGAATGGTCAAATTTACTTTTGAAAGGTACTCTTTCATTGGACATTTTGTGTGAAACGGAGTGCTAAATGAATGTACGTTAAGGCTTAAGTGGCCTAAAAAACCGAAACAACTGATACATTTTGGCTTTATTTGTTAATATGCCTATTATTTCAAAGCCCATGACAAGATTAGAAAGTTAAATCAGCTTCTTTCCAAAACTTGCTTGTCGGGTAATTCAGACACCATTCCTTTTTGGGGCAAAGCACTGTATACAGCCATATAGGTCAGAAAAAAATGTTTAGAAAACATTGAAAGAACTAAATTCCTAAGTATCCTTTCAGCCCTAAAACACAGCTCTGCCATCAAAAACTGTCTACATTGTACGGGAATAAAACCCTAACCCTAGCTTCGGGTTTTGCTAGTTAGGGTTAGGGTTCAAATATTTCCTCATAGAGTATTTATTCAATGTTCTACTCATTTGACTGGAAATTTTGCGTCTCTGAATCAAAATATTAGTCTAAAAAGACAATACAACACTGCCAAAACCAAAAGAGTGTGTCAGGAATGGTCAAATTAAGTTTTGAAAAGTTCTCTTTCATTGGACATTTTGTGTGAAACGGAGTGCTAAATGAACGTACGTTAAGGCTTAAGTGGCCTAAAAGTCCAAAACAACTAATACATTTTGGCTTTATTTGTTAATATGCCTATTATTTCAAAGCCCATGACAAGATTTGAAAGTTAAATCAGCTTCTTTCCAAAACTTTCTTGTCGGGCAATTCAGACACCATTCCTTTTTAGGGCAAAGCACTGTATACAGCCATATAGGTCAGAAAAAAATGTTTAGAAAACATTGAAAGAACTAAATTCCTAAGTATCCTTTCAGCCCTAAAACACAGCCATGCCATCAAAAACTGTCTACATTGTACGGCAATAAAACCCTAACCCTAGCTTCGGGTTTTGCTAGTTAGGGTTAGGGTTCAAATATTTCCTCATAGAGTATTTATTCTATGTTCTACTCATTTGACTGGAAATTTTGCGTCTCTGAATCAAAATATTAGTCTAAAAAGGCAATACAACACTGCCAAAACCAAAAGAGTGTGTCAGGAATGGTCAAATTTACTTTTGAAAGGTACTCTTTCATTGGACATTTTGTGTGAAACGGAGTGCTAAATGAATGTACGTTAAGGCTTAAGTGGCCTAAAAAACCGAAACAACTGATACATTTTGGCTTTATTTGTTAATATGCCTATTATTTCAAAGCCCATGACAAGATTTGAAAGTTAAATCAGCTTCTTTCCAAAACTTGCTTGTTGGGTAATTCAGACACCATTCCTTTTTGGGGCAAAGCACTGTATACAGCCATATAGGTCAGAAAAAAATGTTTAGAAAACATTGAAAGAACTAAATTCCTAAGTATCCTTTCAGCCCTAAAACACAGCTCTGCCATCAAAAACTGTCTACATTGTACGGGAATAAAACCCTAACCCTAGCTTCGGGTTTTGCTAGTTAGGGTTAGGGTTCAAATATTTCCTCATAGAGTATTTATTCAATGTTCTACTCATTTGACTGGAAATTTTGCGTCTCTGAATCAAAATATTAGTCTAAAAAGACAATACAACACTGCCAAAACCAAAAGAGTGTGTCAGGAATGGTCAAATTAAGTTTTGAAAAGTTCTCTTTCATTGGACATTTTGTGTGAAACAGAGTGCTAAATGAATGTACGTTAAGGCTTAAGTGGCCTAAAAAACCGAAACAACTGATACATTTTGGCTTTATTTGTTAATATGCCTATTATTTCAAAGCCCATGACAAGATTTGAAAGTTAAATCAGCTTCTTTCCAAAACTTGCTTGTTGGGCAATTCAGACACCATTCCTTTTTAGGGCAAAGCACTGTATACAGCCATATAGGTCAGAAAAAAATGTTTAGAAAACATTGAAAGAACTAAATTCCTAAGTATCCTTTCAGCCCTAAAACACAGCCATGCCATCAAAAACTGTCTACAGTGTACGGCAATAAAACCCTAACCCTAGCTTCGGGTTTTGCTAGTTAGGGTTAGGGTTCGAATATTTCCTCAAAGACCATTCATTCAATGTTCTACTCATTTGACTGGCAATTTTGCGTCTCTGAATCAAAATATTAGTCTAAAAAGACAATACAACACTGCCAAAACCAAAAGAGTGTGTCAGGAATGGTCAAATTAAGTTTTGAAAAGTTCTCTTTCATTGGACATTTTGTGTGAAACGGAGTGCTAAATGAATGTACGTTAAGGCTTAAGAGGCCTAAAAAACCGAAACAACTGATACATTTTGGCTTTATTTGTTAATATGCCTATTATTTCAAAGCCCATGACAAGATTTGAAAGTTAAATCAGCTTCTTTCCAAAACTTGCTTGTCGGGTAATTCAGACACCATTCCTTTTTGGGGCAAAGCACTGTATACAGCCATATAGGTCAGAAAAAAATGTTTAGAAAACATTGAAAGAACTAAATTCCTAAGTATCCTTTCAGCCCTAAAACACAGCTCTGCCATCAAAAACTGTCTACATTGTATGGGAATAAAACCCTAACCCTAGCTTCGGGTTTTGCTAGTTAGGGTTAGGGTTCAAATATTTCCTCATAGAGTATTTATTCAATGTTCTACTCATTTGACTGGAAATTTTGCGTCTCTGAATCAAAATATTAGTCTAAAAAGACAATACAACACTGCCAAAACCAAAAGAGTGTGTCAGGAATGGTCAAATTAAGTTTTGAAACGTTCTCTTTCATTGGACATTTTGTGTGAAACGGAGTGCTAAATGAATGTACGTTAAGGCTTAAGTGGCCTAAAAAACCGAAACAACTGATACATTTTGGCTTTATTTCTTAATATGCCTATTATTTCAAAGCCCATGACAAGATTTGAAAGTTAAATCAGCTTCTTTCCAAAACTTTCTTGTTGGGCAATTCAGACACCATTCCTTTTTAGGGCAAAGCACTGTATACATCCATATAGGTCAGAAAAAAATGTTTAGAAAACATTGAAAGAACTAAATTCCTAAGTATCCTTTCAGCCCTAAAACACAGCCATGCCATCAAAAACTGTCTACATTGTACGGGAATAAAACCCTATCCCTAGCTTCGGGTTTTCCTAGTTAGGGTTAGAATTCAAATATTTCCTCAAAGACCATTCATTCAATATTCTACTCATTTGACTGAAACTTTTGCGTCTCTGAATCAAAATATTAGTCTAAAAAGACAATACAACACTGCCAAAACCAAAAGAGAGTGTCAGGAATGGTCAAATTAACTTTTGAAAGGTACTCTTTCATTGGACATTTTGTGTGAAACGGAGTTCTAAATGAACGTACGTTAAGGCTTAAGTGGCCTAAAAGTCCAAAACAACTGATACATTTTGGCTTTATTTGTTAATATGCCTATTATTTCAAAGCCCATGACAAGATTTGAAAGTTAAATCAGCTTCTTTCCAAAACTTTCTTGTTGGGCAATTCAGACACCATTCCTTTTTGGGGCAAAGCACTGTATACAGCCATATAGGTCAGAAAAAAATGTTTAGAAAACATTGAAAGAACTAAATTCCTAAGTATCCTTTCAGCCCTAAAACACAGCCATGCCATCAAAAACTGTCTACATTGTACGGCAATAAAACCCTAACCCTAGCTTCGGGTTTTGCTAGTTAGGGTTAGGATTCAAATATTTCCTCAAAGACCATTCATTCAATATTCTACTCATTTGACTGAAACTTTTGCGTCTCAGAATCAAAATATTAGTCTAAAAAGACAATACAACACTGCCAAAACCAAAAGAGAGTGTCAGGAATGGTCAAATTAACTTTTGAAAGGTACTCTTTCATTGGACATTTTGTGTGAAACGGAGTTCTAAATGAACGTACGTTAAGGCTTAAGTGGCCTAAAAGTCCAAAACAACTAATACATTTTGGCTTTATTTGTTAATATGCCTATTATTTCAAAGCCCATGACAAGATTTGAAAGTTAAATCAGCTTCTTTCCAAAACTTTCTTGTTGGGCAATTCAGACACCATTACTTTTTGGGGCAAAGCACTGTATACAGCCATATAGGTCAGAAAAAAATGTTTAGAAAACATTGAAAGAACTAAATTCCTAAGTATCCTTTCAGCCCTAAAACACAGCCATGCCATCAAAAACTGTCTACATTGTACGGCAATAAAACCCTAACCCTAGCTTTGGCTTTTGCTAGTTAGGTTTAGGATTCAAATATTTCCTCAAAGACCATTCATTCAATATTCTACTCATTTGACTAAAACTTTTGCGTCTCTGAATCAAAATATTAGTCTAAAAAGACAATACAACACTGCCAAAACCAAAAGAGAGTGTCAGGAATGGTCAAATTAACTTTTGAAAGGTACTCTTTCATTGGACATTTTGTGTGAAACGGAGTGCTAAATGAACGTACGTTAAGGCTTAAGTGGCCTAAAAGTCCAAAACAACTAATACATTTTGGCTTTATTTGTTAATATGCCTATTATTTCAAAGCCCATGACAAGATTTGAAAGTTAAATCAGCTTCTTTCCAAAACTTTCTTGTCGGGCAATTCAGACACCATTCCTTTTTAGGGCAAAGCACTGTATACAGCCATATAGGTCAGAAAAAAATGTTTAGAAAACATTGAAAGAACTAAATTCCTAAGTATCCTTTCAGCCCTAAAACACAGCCATGCCATCAAAAACTGTCTACATTGTACGGCAATAAAACCCTAACCCTAGCTTCGGGTTTTGCTAGTTAGGGTTAGGGTTCAAATATTTCCTCATAGAGTATTTATTCTATGTTCTACTCATTTGACTGGAAATTTTGCGTCTCTGAATCAAAATATTAGTCTAAAAAGGCAATACAACACTGCCAAAACCAAAAGAGTGTGTCAGGAATGGTCAAATTTACTTTTGAAAGGTACTCTTTCATTGGACATTTTGTGTGAAACGGAGTGCTAAATGAATGTACGTTAAGGCTTAAGTGGCCTAAAAAACCGAAACAACTGATACATTTTGGCTTTATTTGTTAATATGCCTATTATTTCAAAGCCCATGACAAGATTTGAAAGTTAAATCAGCTTCTTTCCAAAACTTGCTTATCGGGTAATTCAGACACCATTCCTTTTTGGGGCAAAGCACTGTATACAGCCATATAGGTCAGAAAAAAATGTTTAGAAAACATTGAAAGAACTAAATTCCTAAGTAACCTTTCAGCCCTAAAACACAGCTATGCCATCAAAAACTGTCTACATTGTACGGGAATAAAACCCTAACCCTAGCTTCGGGTTTTGCTAGTTAGGGTTAGGGTTCGAATATTTCCTCATAGAGTATTTATTCAATGTTCTACTCATTTGACTGGAAATTTTGCGTCTCTGAATCAAAATATTAGTCTAAAAAGACAATACAACACTGCCAAAACCAAAAGAGTGTGTCAGGAATGGTCAAATTAAGTTTTGAAAAGTTCTCTTTCATTGGACATTTTGTGTGAAACGGAGTGCTAAATGAACGTACGTTAAGGCTTAAGTGGCCTAAAAGTCCAAAACAACTAATACATTTTGGCTTTATTTGTTAATATGCCTATTATTTCAAAGCCCATGACAAGATTTGAAAGTTAAATCAGCTTCTTTCCAAAACTTTCTTGTCGGGCAATTCAGACACCATTCCTTTTTAGGGCAAAGCACTGTATACAGCCATATAGGTCAGAAAAAAATGTTTAGAAAACATTGAAAGAACTAAATTCCTAAGTATCCTTTCAGCCCTAAAACACAGCCATGCCATCAAAAACTGTCTACATTGTACGGCAATAAAACCCTAACCCTAGCTTCGGGTTTTGCTAGTTAGGGTTAGGGTTCAAATATTTCCTCATAGAGTATTTATTCTATGTTCTACTCATTTGACTGGAAATTTTGCGTCTCTGAATCAAAATATTAGTCTAAAAAGGCAATACAACACTGCCAAAACCAAAAGAGTGTGTCAGGAATGGTCAAATTAAGTTTTGAAAAGTTCTCTTTCATTGGACATTTTGTGTGAAACGGAGTGCTAAATGAACGTACGTTAAGGCTTAAGTGGCCTAAAAGTCCAAAACAACTAATACATTTTGGCTTTATTTGTTAATATGCCTATTATTTCAAAGCCCATGACAAGATTTGAAAGTTAAATCAGCTTCTTTCCAAAACTTTCTTGTCGGGCAATTCAGACACCATTCCTTTTTAGGGCAAAGCACTGTATACAGCCATATAGGTCAGAAAAAAATGTTTAGAAAACATTGAAAGAACTAAATTCCTAAGTATCCTTTCAGCCCTAAAACACAGCCATGCCATCAAAAACTGTCTACATTGTACGGCAATAAAACCCTAACCCTAGCTTCGGGTTTTGCTAGTTAGGGTTAGGGTTCAAATATTTCCTCATAGAGTATTTATTCTATGTTCTACTCATTTGACTGGAAATTTTGCGTCTCTGAATCAAAATATTAGTCTAAAAAGACAATACAACACTGCCAAAACCAAAAGAGTGTGTCAGGAATGGTCAAATTTACTTTTGAAAGGTACTCTTTCATTGGACATTTTGTGTGAAACGGAGTGCTAAATGAATGTACGTTAAGGCTTAAGTGGCCTAAAAAACCGAAACAACTGATACATTTTGGCTTTATTTGTTAATATGCCTATTATTTCAAAGCCCATGACAAGATTTGAAAGTTAAATCAGCTTCTTTCCAAAACTTGCTTATCGGGTAATTCAGACACCATTCCTTTTTGGGGCAAAGCACTGTATACAGCCATATAGGTCAGAAAAAAATGTTTAGAAAACATTGAAAGAACTAAATTCCTAAGTAACCTTTCAGCCCTAAAACACAGCTATGCCATCAAAAACTGTCTACATTGTACGGGAATAAAACCCTAACCCTAGCTTCAGGTTTTGCTAGTTAGGGTTAGGGTTCGAATATTTCCTCATATAGTATTTATTCAATATTCTACTCATTTCACTGGCAATTTTGCGTCTCTGAATCAAAATATTAGTCTAAAAAGACAATACAACACTGCCAAAACCAAAAGAGTGTGTCAGGAATGGTCAAATTATGTTTTGAAAAGTTCTCTTTCATTGGACATTTTGTGTGAAACGGAGTGCTAAATGAATGTACGTTAAGGATTAAGTGGCCTAAAAAACCGAAACAACTGATACATTTTGGCTTTATTTGTTAATATGCCTATTATTTCAAAGCCCATGACAAGATTAGAAAGTTAAATCAGCTTCTTTCCAAAACTTGCTTGTCGGGTAATTCAGATACCATTCCTTTTTGGGGCAAAGCACTGTATACAGCCATATAGGTCAGAAAAAAATGTTTAGAAAACATTGAAAGAACTAAATTCCTAAGTATCCTTTCAGCCCTAAAACACAGCTCTGCCATCAAAAACTGTCTACATTGTACGGGAATAAAACCCTAACCCTAGCTTCGGATTTTGCTAGTTAGGGTTAGGGTTCAAATATTTCCTCATAGAGTATTTATTCAATGTTCTACTCATTTGACTGGAAATTTTGCGTCTCTGAATCAAAATATTAGTCTAAAAAGACAATACAACACTGCCAAAACCAAAAGAGTGTGTCAGGAATGGTCAAATTAAGTTTTGAAAAGTTCTCTTTCATTGGACATTTTGTGTGAAACAGAGTGCTAAATGAATGTACGTTAAGGCTTAAGTGGCCTAAAAAACCGAAACAACTGATACATTTTGGCTTTATTTGTTAATATGCCTATTATTTCAAAGCCCATGACAAGATTTGAAAGTTAAATCAGCTTCTTTCCAAAACTTGCTTGTTGGGCAATTCAGACACCATTCCTTTTTAGGGCAAAGCACTGTATACAGCCATATAGGTCAGAAAAAAATGTTTAGAAAACATTGAAAGAACTAAATTCCTAAGTATCCTTTCAGCCCTAAAACACAGCCATGCCATCAAAAACTGTCTACAGTGTACGGCAATAAAACCCTAACCCTAGCTTCGGGTTTTGCTAGTTAGGGTTAGGGTTCGAATATTTCCTCAAAGACCATTCATTCAATGTTCTACTCATTTGACTGGCAATTTTGCGTCTCTGAATCAAAATATTAGTCTAAAAAGACAATACAACACTGCCAAAACCAAAAGAGTGTGTCAGGAATGGTCAAATTAAGTTTTGAAAAGTTCTCTTTCATTGGACATTTTGTGTGAAACGGAGTGCTAAATGAATGTACGTTAAGGCTTAAGTGGCCTAAAAAACCGAAACAACTGATACATTTTGGCTTTATTTGTTAATATGCCTATTATTTCAAAGCCCATGACAAGATTTGAAAGTTAAATCAGCTTCTTTCCAAAACTTGCTTGTCGGGTAATTCAGACACCATTCCTTTTTGGGGCAAAGCACTGTATACAGCCATATAGGTCAGAAAAAAATGTTTAGAAAACATTGAAAGAACTAAATTCCTAAGTATCCTTTCAGCCCTAAAACACAGCTCTGCCATCAAAAACTGTCTGCATTGTATGGGAATAAAACCCTAACCCTAGCTTCGGGTTTTGCTAGTTAGGGTTAGGGTTCAAATATTTCCTCATAGAGTATTTATTCAATGTTCTACTCATTTGACTGGAAATTTTGCGTCTCTGAATCAAAATATTAGTCTAAAAAGACAATACAACACTGCCAAAACCAAAAGAGTGTGTCAGGAATGGTCAAATTAAGTTTTGAAACGTTCTCTTTCATTGGACATTTTGTGTGAAACGGAGTGCTAAATGAATGTACGTTAAGGCTTAAGTGGCCTAAAAAACCGAAACAACTGATACATTTTGGCTTTATTTCTTAATATGCCTATTATTTCAAAGCCCATGACAAGATTTGAAAGTTAAATCAGCTTCTTTCCAAAACTTTCTTGTTGGGCAATTCAGACACCATTCCTTTTTAGGGCAAAGCACTGTATACATCCATATAGGTCAGAAAAAAATGTTTAGAAAACATTGAAAGAACTAAATTCCTAAGTATCCTTTCAGCCCTAAAACACAGCCATGCCATCAAAAACTGTCTACATTGTACGGGAATAAAACCCTATCCCTAGCTTCGGGTTTTCCTAGTTAGGGTTAGAATTCAAATATTTCCTCAAAGACCATTCATTCAATATTCTACTCATTTGACTGAAACTTTTGCGTCTCTGAATCAAAATATTAGTCTTAAAAGACAATACAACACTGCCAAAACCAAAAGAGAGTGTCAGGAATGGTCAAATTAACTTTTGAAAGGTACTCTTTCATTGGACATTTTGTGTGAAACGGAGTTCTAAATGAACGTACGTTAAGGCTTAAGTGGCCTAAAAGTCCAAAACAACTGATACATTTTGGCTTTATTTGTTAATATGCCTATTATTTCAAAGCCCATGACAAGATTTGAAAGTTAAATCAGCTTCTTTCCAAAACTTTCTTGTCGGGCAATTCAGACACCATTCCTTTTTAGGGCAAAGCACTGTATACAGCCATATAGGTCAGAAAAAAATGTTTAGAAAACATTGAAAGAACTAAATTCCTAAGTATCCTTTCAGCCCTAAAACACAGCCATGCCATCAAAAACTGTCTACATTGTACGGCAATAAAACCCTAACCCTAGCTTCGGGTTTTGCTAGTTAGGGTTAGGGTTCAAATATTTCCTCATAGAGTATTTATTCTATGTTCTACTCATTTGACTGGAAATTTTGCGTCTCTGAATCAAAATATTAGTCTAAAAAGACAATACAACACTGCCAAAACCAAAAGAGTGTGTCAGGAATGGTCAAATTAAGTTTTGAAAAGTTCTCTTTCATTGGACATTTTGTGTGAAACAGAGTGCTAAATGAATGTACGTTAAGGCTTAAGTGGCCTAAAAAACCGAAACAACTGATACATTTTGGCTTTATTTGTTAATATGCCTATTATTTCAAAGCCCATGACAAGATTTGAAAGTTAAATCAGCTTCTTTCCAAAACTTGCTTGTCGGGCAATTCAGACACCATTCCTTTTTAGGGCAAAGCACTGTATACAGCCATATAGGTCAGAAAAAAATGTTTAGAAAACATTGAAAGAACTAAATTCCTAAGTATCCTTTCAGCCCTAAAACACAGCCATGCCATCAAAAACTGTCTACAGTGTACGGCAATAAAACCCTAACCCTAGCTTCGGGTTTTGCTAGTTAGGGTTAGGGTTCGAATATTTCCTCAAAGACCATTCATTCAATGTTCTACTCATTTGACTGGCAATTTTGCGTCTCTGAATCAAAATATTAGTCTAAAAAGACAATACAACACTGCCAAAACCAAAAGAGTGTGTCAGGAATGGTCAAATTAAGTTTTGAAAAGTTCTCTTTCATTGGACATTTTGTGTGAAACGGAGTGCTAAATGAATGTACGTTAAGGCTTAAGTGGCCTAAAAAACCGAAACAACTGATACATTTTGGCTTTATTTGTTAATATGCCTATTATTTCAAAGCCCATGACAAGATTTGAAAGTTAAATCAGCTTCTTTCCAAAACTTGCTTGTCGGGTAATTCAGACACCATTCCTTTTTGGGGCAAAGCACTGTATACAGCCATATAGGTCAGAAAAAAATGTTTAGAAAACATTGAAAGAACTAAATTCCTAAGTATCCTTTCAGCCCTAAAACACAGCTCTGCCATCAAAAACTGTCTACATTGTATGGGAATAAAACCCTAACCCTAGCTTCGGGTTTTGCTAGTTAGGGTTAGGGTTCAAATATTTCCTCATAGAGTATTTATTCAATGTTCTACTCATTTGACTGGAAATTTTGCGTCTCTGAATCAAAATATTAGTCTAAAAAGACAATACAACACTGCCAGAACCAAAAGAGTGTGTCAGGAATGGTCAAATTAAGTTTTGAAACGTTCTCTTTCATTGGACATTTTGTGTGAAACGGAGTGCTAAATGAATGTACGTTAAGGCTTAAGTGGCCTAAAAAACCGAAACAACTGATACATTTTGGCTTTATTTCTTAATATGCCTATTATTTCAAAGCCCATGACAAGATTTGAAAGTTAAATCAGCTTCTTTCCAAAACTTTCTTGTTGGGCAATTCAGACACCATTCCTTTTTAGGGCAAAGCACTGTATACATCCATATAGGTCAGAAAAAAATGTTTAGAAAACATTGAAAGAACTAAATTCCTAAGTATCCTTTCAGCCCTAAAACACAGCCATGCCATCAAAAACTGTCTACATTGTACGGGAATAAAACCCTATCCCTAGCTTCGGGTTTTCCTAGTTAGGGTTAGAATTCAAATATTTCCTCAAAGACCATTCATTCAATATTCTACTCATTTGACTGAAACTTTTGCGTCTCTGAATCAAAATATTAGTCTTAAAAGACAATACAACACTGCCAAAACCAAAAGAGAGTGTCAGGAATGGTCAAATTAACTTTTGAAAGGTACTCTTTCATTGGACATTTTGTGTGAAACGGAGTTCTAAATGAACGTACGTTAAGGCTTAAGTGGCCTAAAAGTCCAAAACAACTGATACATTTTGGCTTTATTTGTTAATATGCCTATTATTTCAAAGCCCATGACAAGATTTGAAAGTTAAATCAGCTTCTTTCCAAAACTTTCTTGTTGGGCAATTCAGACACCATTCCTTTTTGGGGCAAAGCACTGTATACAGCCATATAGGTCAGAAAAAAATGTTTAGAAAACATTGAAAGAACTAAATTCCTAAGTATCCTTTCAGCCCTAAAACACAGCCATGCCATCAAAAACTGTCTACATTGTACGGCAATAAAACCCTAACCCTAGCTTCGGGTTTTGCTAGTTAGGGTTAGGATTCAAATATTTCCTCAAAGACCATTCATTCAATATTCTACTCATTTGACTGAAACTTTTGCGTCTCAGAATCAAAATATTAGTCTAAAAAGACACTACAACACTGCCAAAACCAAAAGAGAGTGTCAGGAATGGTCAAATTAACTTTTGAAAGGTACTCTTTCATTGGACATTTTGTGTGAAACGGAGTTCTAAATGAACGTACGTTAAGGCTTAAGTGGCCTAAAAGTCCAAAACAACTAATACATTTTGGCTTTATTTGTTAATATGCCTATTATTTCAAAGCCCATGACAAGATTTGAAAGTTAAATCAGCTTCTTTCCAAAACTTTCTTGTTGGGCAATTCAGACACCATTACTTTTTGGGGCAAAGCACTGTATACAGCCATATAGGTCAGAAAAAAATGTTTAGAAAACATTGAAAGAACTAAATTCCTAAGTATCCTTTCAGCCCTAAAACACAGCCATGCCATCAAAAACTGTCTACATTGTACGGCAATAAAACCCTAACCCTAGCTTCGGCTTTTGCTAGTTAGGTTTAGGATTCAAATATTTCCTCAAAGACCATTCATTCAATATTCTACTCATTTGACTGAAACTTTTGCGTCTCTGAATCAAAATATTAGTCTAAAAAGACAATACAACACTGCCAAAACCAAAAGAGAGTGTCAGGAATGGTCAAATTAACTTTTGAAAGGTACTCTTTCATTGGACATTTTGTGTGAAACGGAGTGCTAAATGAACGTACGTTAAGGCTTAAGTGGCCTAAAAGTCCAAAACAACTAATACATTTTGGCTTTATTTGTTAATATGCCTATTATTTCAAAGCCCATGACAAGATTTGAAAGTTAAATCAGCTTCTTTCCAAAACTTTCTTGTCGGGCAATTCAGACACCATTCCTTTTTAGGGAAAAGCACTGTATACAGCCATATAGGTCAGAAAAAAATGTTTAGAAAACATTGAAAGAACTATATTCCTAAGTATCCTTTCAGCCCTAAAACACAGCCATGCCATCAAAAACTGTCTACATTGTACGGCAATAAAACCCTAACCCTAGCTTCGGGTTTTGCTAGTTAGGGTTAGGGTTCAAATATTTCCTCATAGAGTATTTATTCTATGTTCTACTCATTTGACTGGAAATTTTGCGTCTCTGAATCAAAATATTAGTCTAAAAAGGCAATACAACACTGCCAAAACCAAAAGAGTGTGTCAGGAATGGTCAAATTTACTTTTGAAAGGTACTCTTTCATTGGACATTTTGTGTGAAACGGAGTGCTAAATGAATGTACGTTAAGGCTTAAGTGGCCTAAAAAACCGAAACAACTGATACATTTTGGCTTTATTTGTTAATATGCCTATTATTTCAAAGCCCATGACAAGATTTGAAAGTTAAATCAGCTTCTTTCCAAAACTTGCTTATCGGGTAATTCAGACACCATTCCTTTTTGGGGCAAAGCACTGTATACAGCCATATAGGTCAGAAAAAAATGTTTAGAAAACATTGAAAGAACTAAATTCCTAAGTAACCTTTCAGCCCTAAAACACAGCTATGCCATCAAAAACTGTCTACATTGTACGGCAATAAAACCCTAACCCTAGCTTCGGGTTTTGCTAGTTAGGGTTAGGGTTCGAATATTTCCTCATAGAGTATTTATTCAATATTCTACTCATTTGACTGGAAATTTTGCGTCTCTGAATCAAAATATTAGTCTAAAAAGACAATACAACACTGCCAAAACCAAAAGAGTGTGTCAGGAATGGTCAAATTAAGTTTTGAAAAGTTCTCTTTCATTGGACATTTTGTGTGAAACGGAGTGCTAAATGAATGTACGTTAAGGATTAAGTGGCCTAAAAAACCGAAACAACTGATACATTTTGGCTTTATTTGTTAATATGCCTATTATTTCAAAGCCCATGACAAGATTAGAAAGTTAAATCAGCTTCTTTCCAAAACTTGCTTGTCGGGTAAATCAGACACCATTCCTTTTTGGGGCAAAGCACTGTATACAGCCATATAGGTCAGAAAAAAATGTTTAGAAAACATTGAAAGAACTAAATTCCTAAGTATCCTTTCAGCCCTAAAACACAGCTCTGCCATCAAAAACTGTCTACATTGTACGGGAATAAAACCCTAACCCTAGCTTCGGGTTTTGCTAGTTAGGGTTAGGGTTCAAATATTTCCTCATAGAGTATTTATTCAATGTTCTACTCATTTGACTGAAACTTTTGCGTCTCTGAATCAAAATATTAGTCTTAAAAGACAATACAACACTGCCAAAACCAAAAGAGAGTGTCAGGAATGGTCAAATTAACTTTTGAAAGGTACTCTTTCATTGGACATTTTGTGTGAAACGGAGTTCTAAATGAACGTACGTTAAGGCTTAAGTGGCCTAAAAGTCCAAAACAACTGATACATTTTGGCTTTATTTGTTAATATGCCTATTATTTCAAAGCCCATGACAAGATTTGAAAGTTAAATCAGCTTCTTTCCAAAACTTTCTTGTTGGGCAATTCAGACACCATTCCTTTTTGGGGCAAAGCACTGTATACAGCCATATAGGTCAGAAAAAAATGTTTAGAAAACATTGAAAGAACTAAATTCCTAAGTATCCTTTCAGCCCTAAAACACAGCCATGCCATCAAAAACTGTCTACATTGTACGGCAATAAAACCCTAACCCTAGCTTCGGGTTTTGCTAGTTAGGGTTAGGATTCAAATATTTCCTCAAAGACCATTCATTCAATATTCTACTCATTTGACTGAAACTTTTGCGTCTCAGAATCAAAATATTAGTCTAAAAAGACACTACAACACTGCCAAAACCAAAAGAGAGTGTCAGGAATGGTCAAATTAACTTTTGAAAGGTACTCTTTCATTGGACATTTTGTGTGAAACGGAGTTCTAAATGAACGTACGTTAAGGCTTAAGTGGCCTAAAAGTCCAAAACAACTAATACATTTTGGCTTTATTTGTTAATATGCCTATTATTTCAAAGCCCATGACAAGATTTGAAAGTTAAATCAGCTTCTTTCCAAAACTTTCTTGTTGGGCAATTCAGACACCATTCCTTTTTGGGGCAAAGCACTGTATACAGCCATATAGGTCAGAAAAAAATGTTTAGAAAACATTGAAAGAACTAAATTCCTAAGTATCCTTTCAGCCCTAAAACACAGCCATGCCATCAAAAACTGTCTACATTGTACGGCAATAAAACCCTAACCCTAGCTTCGGCTTTTGCTAGTTAGGTTTAGGATTCAAATATTTCCTCAAAGACCATTCATTCAATATTCTACTCATTTGACTGAAACTTTTGCGTCTCTGAATCAAAATATTAGTCTAAAAAGACAATACAACACTGCCAAAACCAAAAGAGAGTGTCAGGAATGGTCAAATTAACTTTTGAAAGGTACTCTTTCATTGGACATTTTGTGTGAAACGGAGTGCTAAATGAACGTACGTTAAGGCTTAAGTGGCCTAAAAGTCCAAAACAACTAATACATTTTGGCTTTATTTGTTAATATGCCTATTATTTCAAAGCCCATGACAAGATTTGAAAGTTAAATCAGCTTCTTTCCAAAACTTTCTTGTCGGGCAATTCAGACACCATTCCTTTTTAGGGCAAAGCACTGTATACAGCCATATAGGTCAGAAAAAAATGTTAGAAAACATTGAAAGAACTAAATTCCTAAGTATCCTTTCAGCCCTAAAACACAGCCATGCCATCAAAAACTGTCTACATTGTACGGCAATAAAACCCTAACCCTAGCTTCGGGTTTTGCTAGTTAGGGTTAGGGTTCAAATATTTCCTCATAGAGTATTTATTCTATGTTCTACTCATTTGACTGGAAATTTTGCATCTCTGAATCAAAATATTAGTCTAAAAAGGCAATACAACACTGCCAAAACCAAAAGAGTGTGTCAGGAATGGTCAAATTTACTTTTGAAAGGTACTCTTTCATTGGACATTTTGTGTGAAACGGAGTGCTAAATGAATGTACGTTAAGGCTTAAGTGGCCTAAAAAACCGAAACAACTGATACATTTTGGCTTTATTTGTTAATATGCCTATTATTTCAAAGCCCATGACAAGATTTGAAAGTTAAATCAGCTTCTTTCCAAAACTTGCTTATCGGGTAATTCAGACACCATTCCTTTTTGGGGCAAAGCACTGTATACAGCCATATAGGTCAGAAAAAAATGTTTAGAAAACATTGAAAGAACTAAATTCCTAAGTAACCTTTCAGCCCTAAAACACAGCTATGCCATCAAAAACTGTCTACATTGTACGGCAATAAAACCCTAACCCTAGCTTCGGGTTTTGCTAGTTAGGGTTAGGGTTCGAATATTTCCTCATAGAGTATTTATTCAATATTCTACTCATTTGACTGGAAATTTTGCGTCTCTGAATCAAAATATTAGTCTAAAAAGACAATACAACACTGCCAAAACCAAAAGAGTGTGTCAGGAATGGTCAAATTAAGTTTTGAAAAGTTCTCTTTCATTGGACATTTTGTGTGAAACGGAGTGCTAAATGAATGTACGTTAAGGATTAAGTGGCCTAAAAAACCGAAACAACTGATACATTTTGGCTTTATTTGTTAATATGCCTATTATTTCAAAGCCCATGACAAGATTAGAAAGTTAAATCAGCTTCTTTCCAAAACTTGCTTGTCGGGTAATTCAGACACCATTCCTTTTTGGGGCAAAGCACTGTATACAGCCATATAGGTCAGAAAAAAATGTTTAGAAAACATTGAAAGAACTAAATTCCTAAGTATCCTTTCAGCCCTAAAACACAGCTCTGCCATCAAAAACTGTCTACATTGTACGGGAATAAAACCCTAACCCTAGCTTCGGGTTTTGCTAGTTAGGGTTAGGGTTCAAATATTTCCTCATAGAGTATTTATTCAATGTTCTACTCATTTGACTGGAAATTTTGCGTCTCTGAATCAAAATATTAGTCTAAAAAGACAATACAACACTGCCAAAACCAAAAGAGTGTGTCAGGAATGGTCAAATTAAGTTTTGAAAAGTTCTCTTTCATTGGACATTTTGTGTGAAACAGAGTGCTAAATGAATGTTCGTTAAGGCTTAAGTGGCCTAAAAAACCGAAACAACTGATACATTTTGGCTTTATTTGTTAATATGCCTATTATTTCAAAGCCCATGACAAGATTTGAAAGTTAAATCAGCTTCTTTCCAAAACTTGCTTGTTGGGCAATTCAGACACCATTCCTTTTTAGGGCAAAGCACTGTATACAGCCATATAGGTCAGAAAAAAATGTTTAGAAAACATTGAAAGAACTAAATTCCTAAGTATCCTTTCAGCCCTACAACACAGCCATGCCATCAAAAACTGTCTACAGTGTACGGCAATAGAACCCTAACCCTAGCTTCGGGTTTTGCTAGTTAGGGTTAGGGTTCGAATATTTCCTCAAAGACCATTCATTCAATGTTCTACTCATTTGACTGGCAATTTTGCGTCTCTGAATCAAAATATTAGTCTAAAAAGACAATACAACACTGCCAAAACCAAAAGAGTGTGTCAGGAATGGTCAAATTAAGTTTTGAAAAGTTCTCTTTCATTGGACATTTTGTGTGAAACGGAGTGCTAAATGAACGTACATTAAGGCTTAAGTGGCCTAAAAGTCCAAAACAACTAATACATTTTGGCTTTATTTGTTAATATGCCTATTATTTCAAAGCCCATGACAAGATTTGAAAGTTAAATCAGCTTCTTTCCAAAACTTTCTTGTCGGGCAATTCAGACACCATTCCTTTTTAGGGCAAAGCACTGTATACAGCCATATAGGTCAGAAAAAAATGTTTAGAAAACATTGAAAGAACTAAATTCCTAAGTATCCTTTCAGCCCTAAAACACAGCCATGCCATCAAAAACTGTCTACATTGTACGGCAATAAAACCCTAACCCTAGCTTCGGGTTTTGCTAGTTAGGGTTAGGGTTCAAATATTTCCTCATAGAGTATTTATTCTATGTTCTACTCATTTGACTGGAAATTTTGCGTCTCTGAATCAAAATATTAGTCTAAAAAGGCAATACAACACTGCCAAAACCAAAAGAGTGTGTCAGGAATGGTCAAATTTACTTTTGAAAGGTACTCTTTCATTGGACATTTTGTGTGAAACGGAGTGCTAAATGAATGTACGTTCAGGCTTAAGTGGCCTAAAAAACCGAAACAACTGATACATTTTGGCTTTATTTGTTAATATGCCTATTATTTCAAAGCCCATGACAAGATTTGAAAGTTAATTCAGCTTCTTTCCAAAACTTGCTTATCGGGTAATTCAGACACCATTCCTTTTTGGGGCAAAGCACTGTATACAGCCATATAGGTCAGAAAAAAATGTTTAGAAAACATTGAAAGAACTAAATTCCTAAGTAACCTTTCAGCCCTAAAACACAGCTATGCCATCAAAAACTGTCTACATTGTACGGGAATAAAACCCTAACCCTAGCTTCGGGTTTTGCTAGTTAGGGTTAGGGTTCGAATATTTCCTCATAGAGTATTTATTCAATATTCTACTCATTTGACTGGAAATTTTGCGTCTCTGAATCAAAATATTAGTCTAAAAAGACAATACAACACTGCCAAAACCAAAAGAGTGTGTCAGGAATGGTCAAATTAAGTTTTGAAAAGTTCTCTTTCATTGGACATTTTGTGTGAAACGGAGTGCTAAATGAATGTACGTTAAGGATTAAGTGGCCTAAAAAACCGAAACAACTGATACATTTTGGCTTTATTTGTTAATATGCCTATTATTTCAAAGCCCATGACAAGATTTGAAAGTTAAATCAGCTTCTTTCCAAAACTTGCTTGTCGGGTAATTCAGACACCATTCCTTTTTGGGGCAAAGCACTGTATACAGCCATATAGGTCAGAAAAAAATGTTTAGAAAACATTGAAAGAACTAAATTCCTAAGTATCCTTTCAGCCCTAAAACACAGCTCTGCCATCAAAAACTGTCTACATTGTATGGGAATAAAACCCTAACCCTAGCTTCGGGTTTTGCTAGTTAGGGTTAGGGTTCAAATATTTCCTCATAGAGTATTTATTCAATGTTCTACTCATTTGACTGGAAATTTTGCGTCTCTGAATCAAAATATTAGTCTAAAAAGACAATACAACACTGCCAAAACCAAAAGAGTGTGTCAGGAATGGTCAAATTAAGTTTTGAAACGTTCTCTTTCATTGGACATTTTGTGTGAAACGGAGTGCTAAATGAATGTACGTTAAGGCTTAAGTGGCCTAAAAAACCGAAACAACTGATACATTTTGGCTTTATTTGTTAATATGCCTATTATTTCAAAGCCCATGACAAGATTTGAAAGTTAAATCAGCTTCTTTCCAAAACTTTCTTGTTGGGCAATTCAGACACCATTCCTTTTTAGGGCAAAGCACTGTATACATCCATATAGGTCAGAAAAAAATGTTTAGAAAACATTGAAAGAACTAAATTCCTAAGTATCCTTTCAGCCCTAAAACACAGCCATGCCATCAAAAACTGTCTACATTGTACGGGAATAAAACCCTAACCCTAGCTTCGGGTTTTCCTAGTTAGGGTTAGAATTCAAATATTTCCTCAAAGACCATTCATTCAATATTCTACTCATTTGACTGAAACTTTTGCGTCTCTGAATCAAAATATTAGTCTAAAAAGACAATACAACACTGCCAAAACCAAAAGAGAGTGTCAGGAATGGTCAAATTAACTTTTGAAAGGTACTCTTTCATTGGACATTTTGTGTGAAACGGAGTGCTAAATGAACGTACGTTAAGGCTTAAGTGGCCTAAAAGTCCAAAACAACTAAAACATTTTGGCTTTATTTGTTAATATGCCTATTATTTCAAAGCCCATGACAAGATTTGAAAGTTAAATCAGCTTCTTTCCAAAACTTTCTTGTCGGGCAATTCAGACACCATTCCTTTTTAGGGCAAAGCACTGTATACAGCCATATAGGTCAGAAAAAAATGTTTAGAAAACATTGAAAGAACTAAATTCCTAAGTATCCTTTCAGCCCTAAAACACAGCCATGCCATCAAAAACTGTCTACATTGTACGGCAATAAAACCTTAACCCTAGCTTCGGGTTTTGCTAGTTAGGGTTAGGGTTCAAATATTTCCTCATAGAGTATTTATTCTATGTTCTACTCATTTGACTGGAAATTTTGCGTCTCTGAATCAAAATATTAGTCTAAAAAGGCAATACAACACTGCCAAAACCAAAAGAGTGTGTCAGGAATGGTCAAATTTACTTTTGAAAGGTACTCTTTCATTGGACATTTTGTGTGAAACGGAGTGCTAAATGAATGTACGTTAAGGCTTAAGTGGCCTAAAACACCTAAACAACTGATACATTTTGGCTTTATTTGTTAATATGCCTATTATTTCAAAGCCCATGACAAGATTTGAAAGTTATATCAGCTTCTTTCCAAAACTTGCTTATCGGGTAATTCAGACACCATTCCTTTTTGGGGCAAAGCACTGTATACAGCCATATAGGTCAGAAAAAAATGTTTAGAAAACATTGAAAGAACTAAATTCCTAAGTATCCTTTCAGCCCTAAAACACAGCTCTGCCATCAAAAACTGTCTACATTGTACGGGAATAAAACCCTATCCCTAGCTTCGGGTTTTGCTAGTTAGGGTTAGGGTTCAATTATTTCCTCATAGAGTATTTTTTCAATGTTCTACTCCTTTGACTGGAAATTTTGCGTCTCTGAATCAAAATATTAGTCTAAAAAGACAATACAACACTGCCAAAACCAAAAGAGTGTGTCAGGAATGGTCAAATTAAGTTTTGAAAAGTTCTCTTTCATTGGACATTTTGTGTGAAACAGAGTGCTAAATGAATGTACGTTAAGGCTTAAGTGGCCTAAAAAACCGAAACAACTGATACATTTTGGCTTTATTTGTTAATATGCCTATTATTTCAAAGCCCATGACAAGATTTGAAAGTTAAATCAGCTTCTTTCCAAAAC
Organism: Atractosteus spatula; assembly: GCF_055471065.1. Classification (NCBI taxonomy): domain Eukaryota; kingdom Metazoa; phylum Chordata; class Actinopteri; order Semionotiformes; family Lepisosteidae; genus Atractosteus; species Atractosteus spatula. The sequence goes on along the minus strand of NC_142708.1, from coordinate 52,002,531 downwards.
TTGCTTGTTGGGCAATTCAGACACCATTCCTTTTTAGGGCAAAGCACTGTATACAGCCATATAGGTCAGAAAAAAATGTTTAGAAAACATTGAAAGAACTAAATTCCTAAGTATCCTTTCAGCCCTAAAACACAGCCATGCCATCAAAAACTGTCTACAGTGTACGGCAATAAAAGCCTAACCCTAGCTTCGGGTTTTGCTAGTTAGGGTTAGGGTTCGAATATTTCCTCAAAGACCATTCATTCAATGTTCTACTCATTTGACTGGCAATTTTGCGTCTCTGAATCAAAATATTAGTCTAAAAAGACAATACAACACTGCCAAAACCAAAAGAGTGTGTCAGGAATGGTCAAATTAAGTTTTGAAAAGTTCTCTTTCATTGGACATTTTGTGTGAAACGGAGTGCTAAATGAATGTACGTTAAGGCTTAAGTGGCCTAAAAAACCGAAACAACTGATACATTTTGGCTTTATTTGTTAATATGCCTATTATTTCAAAGCCCATGACAAGATTTGAAAGTTAAATCAGCTTCTTTCCAATACTTGCTTGTCGGGTAATTCAGACACCATTCCTTTTTGGGGCAAAGCACTGTATACAGCCATATAGGTCAGAAAAAAATGTTTAGAAAACATTGAAAGAACTAAATTCCTAAGTATCCTTTCAGCCCTAAAACACAGCTCTGCCATCAAAAACTGTCTACATTGTATGGGAATAAAACCCTAACCCTAGCTTCGGGTTTTGCTGGTTAGGGTTAGGGTTCAAATATTTCCTCATAGAGTATTTATTCAATGTTCTACTCATTTGACTGGAAATTTTGCGTCTCTGAATCAAAATATTAGTCTAAAAAGACAATACAACACTGCCAAAACCAAAAGAGTGTGTCAGGAATGGTCAAATTAAGTTTTGAAACGTTCTCTTTCATTGGACATTTTGTGTGAAACGGAGTGCTAAATGAATGTACGTTAAGGCTTAAGTGGCCTAAAAAACCGAAACAACTGATACATTTTGGCTTTATTTGTTAATATGCCTATTATTTCAAAGCCCATGACAAGATTTGAAAGTTAAATCAGCTTCTTTCCAAAACTTTCTTGTTGGGCAATTCAGACACCATTCCTTTTTAGGGCAAAGCACTGTATACATCCATATAGGTCAGAAAAAAATGTTTAGAAAACATTGAAAGAACTAAATTCCTAAGTATCCTTTCAGCCCTAAAACACAGCCATGCCATCAAAAACTGTCTACATTGTACGGGAATAAAACCCTAACCCTAGCTTCGGGTTTTCCTAGTTAGGGTTAGAATTCAAATATTTCCTCAAAGACCATTCATTCAATATTCTACTCATTTGACTGGCAATTTTGCGTCTCTGAATCAAAATATTAGTCTAAAAAGACAATACAACACTGCCAAAACCAAAAGAGTGTGTCAGGAATGGTCAAATTAAGTTTTGAAACGTTCTCTTTCATTGGACATTTTGTGTGAAACGGAGTGCTAAATGAATGTACGTTAAGGCTTAAGTGGCCTAAAAAACCGAAACAACTGATACATTTTGGCTTTATTTGTTAATATGCCTATTATTTCAAAGCCCATGACAAGATTTGAAAGTTAAATCAGCTTCTTTCCAAAACTTGCTTGTCGGGTAATTCAGACACCATTCCTTTTTGGGGCAAAGCACTGTATACAGCCATATAGGTCAGAAAAAAATGTTTAGAAAACATTGAAAGAACTAAATTCCTAAGTATCCTTTCAGCCCTAAAACACAGCTCTGCCATCAAAAACTGTCTACATTGTATGGGAATAAAACCCTAACCCTAGCTTCGGGTTTTGCTAGTTAGGGTTAGGGTTCAAATATTTCCTCATAGAGTATTTATTCAATGTTCTACTCATTTGACTGGAAATTTTGCGTCTCTGAATCAAAATATTAGTCTAAAAAGACAATACAACACTGCCAAAACCAAAAGAGTGTGTCAGGAATGGTCAAATTAAGTTTTGAAAAGTTCTCTTTCATTGGACATTTTGTGTGAAACAGAGTGCTAAATGAATGTACGTTAAGGCTTAAGTGGCCTAAAAAACCGAAACAACTGATACATTTTGGCTTTATTTGTTAATATGCCTATTATTTCAAAGCCCATGACAAGATTTGAAATTTAAATCAGCTTCTTTCCAAAATTTGCTTGTTGGGCAATTCAGACACCATTCCTTTTTAGGGCAAAGCACTGTATACAGCCATATAGGTCAGAAAAAAATGTTTAGAAAACATTGAAAGAACTAAATTCCTAAGTATCCTTTCAGCCCTAAAACACAGCCATGCCATCAAAAACTGTCTACAGTGTACGGCAATAAAACCCTAACCCTAGCTTCGGGTTTTGCTAGTTAGGGTTAGGGTTCGAATATTTCCTCAAAGACCATTCATTCAATGTTCTACTCATTTGACTGGCAATTTTGCGTCTCTGAATCAAAATATTAGTCTAAAAAGACAATACAACACTGCCAAAACCAAAAGAGAGTGTCAGGAATGGTCAAATTAACTTTTGAAAGGTACTCTTTCATTGGACATTTTGTGTGAAACGGAGTTCTAAATGAACGTACGTTAAGGCTTAAGTGGCCTAAAAGTCCAAAACAACTGATACATTTTGGCTTTATTTGTTAATATGCCTATTATTTCAAAGCCCATGACAAGATTTGAAAGTTAAATCAGCTTCTTTCCAAAACTTTCTTGTTGGGCAATTCAGACACCATTCCTTTTTGGGGCAAAGCACTGTATACAGCCATATAGGTCAGAAAAAAATGTTTAGAAAACATTGAAAGAACTAAATTCCTAAGTATCCTTTCAGCCCTAAAACACAGCCATGCCATCAAAAACTGTCTACATTGTACGGCAATAAAACCCTAACCCTAGCTTCGGCTTTTGCTAGTTAGGTTTAGGATTCAAATATTTCCTCAAAGACCATTCATTCAATATTCTACTCATTTGACTGAAACTTTTGCGTCTCTGAATCAAAATATTAGTCTAAAAAGACAATACAACACTGCCAAAACCAAAAGAGAGTGTCAGGAATGGTCAAATTAACTTTTGAAAGGTACTCTTTCATTGGACATTTTGTGTGAAACGGAGTGCTAAATGAACGTACGTTAAGGCTTTAGTGGCCTAAAAGTCCAAAACAACTAATACATTTTGGCTTTATTTGTTAATATGCCTATTATTTCAAAGCCCATGACAAGATTTGAAAGTTAAATCAGCTTCTTTCCAAAACTTTCTTGTCGGGCAATTCAGACACCATTCCTTTTTAGGGCAAAGCACTGTATACAGCCATATAGGTCAGAAAAAAATGTTTAGAAAACATTGAAAGAACTAAATTCCTAAGTATCCTTTCAGCCCTAAAACACAGCCATGCCATCAAAAACTGTCTACATTGTACGGCAATAAAACCCTAACCCTAGCTTCGGGTTTTGCTAGTTAGGGTTAGGGTTCAAATATTTCCTCATAGAGTATTTATTCTATGTTCTACTCATTTGACTGGAAATTTTGCGTCTCTGAATCAAAATATTAGTCTAAAAAGGCAATACAACACTGCCAAAACCAAAAGAGTGTGTCAGGAATGGTCAAATTTACTTTTGAAAGGTACTCTTTCATTGGACATTTTGTGTGAAACGGAGTGCTAAATGAATGTACGTTAAGGCTTAAGTGGCCTAAAAAACCGAAACAACTGATACATTTTGGCTTTATTTGTTAATATGCCTATTATTTCAAAGCCCATGACAAGATTTGAAAGTTAAATCAGTTTCTTTCCAAAACTTGCTTATCGGGTAATTCAGACACCATTCCTTTTTGGGGCAAAGCACTGTATACAGCCATATAGGTCAGAAAAAAATGTTTAGAAAACATTGAAAGAACTAAATTCCTAAGTAACCTTTCAGCCCTAAAACACAGCTATGCCATCAAAAACTGTCTACATTGTACGGGAATAAAACCCTAACCCTAGCTTCGGGTTTTGCTAGTTAGGGTTAGGGTTCGAATATTTCCTCATAGAGTATTTATTCAATATTCTACTCATTTGACTGGAAATTTTGCGTCTCTGAATCAAAATATTAGTCTAAAAAGACAATACAACACTGCCAAAACCAAAAGAGTGTGTCAGGAATGGTCAAATTAAGTTTTGAAAAGTTCTCTTTCATTGGACATTTTGTGTGAAACGGAGTGCTAAATGAATGTACGTTAAGGATTAAGTGGCCTAAAAAACCGAAACAACTGATACATTTTGGCTTTATTTGTTAATATGCCTATTATTTCAAAGCCCATGACAAGATTAGAAAGTTAAATCAGCTTCTTTCCAAAACTTGCTTGTCGGGTAATTCAGACACCATTCCTTTTTGGGGCAAAGCACTGTATACAGCCATATAGGTCAGAAAAAAATGTTTAGAAAACATTAAAAGAACTAAATTCCTAAGTATCCTTTCAGCCCTAAAACACAGCTCTGCCATCAAAAACTGTCTACATTGTACGGGAATAAAACCCTAACCCTAGCTTCGGGTTTTGCTAGTTAGGGTTAGGGTTCAAATATTTCCTCATAGAGTATTTATTCAATGTTCTACTCATTTGACTGGAAATTTTGCGTCTCTGAATCAAAATATTAGTCTAAAAAGACAATACAACACTGCCAAAACCAAAAGAGAGTGTCAGGAATGGTCAAATTAACTTTTGAAAGGTACTCTTTCATTGGACATTTTGTGTGAAACGGAGTTCTAAATGAACGTACGTTAAGGCTTAAGTGGCCTAAAAGTCCAAAACAACTGATACATTTTGGCTTTATTTGTTAATATGCCTATTATTTCAAAGCCCATGACAAGATTTGAAAGTTAAATCAGCTTCTTTCCAAAACTTTCTTGTTGGGCAATTCAGACACCATTCCTTTTTGGGGCAAAGCACTGTATACAGCCATATAGGTCAGAAAAAAATGTTTAGAAAACATTGAAAGAACTAAATTCCTAAGTATCCTTTCAGCCCTAAAACACAGCCATGCCATCAAAAACTGTCTACATTGTACGGCAATAAAACCCTAACCCTAGCTTCGGCTTTTGCTAGTTAGGTTTAGGATTCAAATATTTCCTCAAAGACCATTCATTCAATATTCTACTCATTTGACTGAAACTTTTGCGTCTCTGAATCAAAATATTAGTCTAAAAAGACAATACAACACTGCCAAAACCAAAAGAGTGTGTCAGGAATGGTCAAATTAAGTTTTGAAAAGTTCTCTTTCATTGGACATTTTGTGTGAAACGGAGTGCTAAATGAATGTACGTTAAGGCTTAAGTGGCCTAAAAAACCGAAACAACTGATACATTTTGGCTTTATTTGTTAATATGCCTATTATTTCAAAGCCCATGACAAGATTTGAAAGTTAAATCAGCTTCTTTCCAAAACTTGCTTGTCGGGTAATTCAGACACCATTCCTTTTTGGGGCAAAGCACTGTATACAGCCATATAGGTCAGAAAAAAATGTTTAGAAAACATTGAAAGAACTAAATTCCTAAGTATCCTTTCAGCCCTAAAACACAGCTCTGCCATCAAAAACTGTCTACATTGTATGGGAATAAAACCCTAACCCTAGCTTCGGGTTTTGCTAGTTAGGGTTAGGGTTCAAATATTTCCTCATAGAGTATTTATTCAATGTTCTACTCATTTGACTGGAAATTTTGCGTCTCTGAATCAAAATATTAGTCTAAAAAGACAATACAACACTGCCAAAACCAAAAGAGTGTGTCAGGAATGGTCAAATTAAGTTTTGAAACGTTCTCTTTCATTGGACATTTTGTGTGAAACGGAGTGCTAAATGAATGTACGTTAAGGCTTAAGTGGCCTAAAAAACCGAAACAACTGATACATTTTGGCTTTATTTGTTAATATGCCTATTATTTCAAAGCCCATGACAAGATTTGAAAGTTAAATCAGCTTCTTTCCAAAACTTTCTTGTTGGGCAATTCAGACACCATTCCTTTTTAGGGCAAAGCACTGTATACATCCATATAGGTCAGAAAAAAATGTTTAGAAAACATTGAAAGAACTAAATTCCTAAGTATCCTTTCAGCCCTAAAACACAGCCATGCCATCAAAAACTGTCTACATTGTACGGGAATAAAACCCTAACCCTAGCTTCGGGTTTTCCTAGTTAGGGTTAGAATTCAAATATTTCCTCAAAGACCATTCATTCAATATTCTACTCATTTGACTGAAACTTTTGCGTCTCTGAATCAAAATATTAGTCTAAAAAGACAATACAACACTGCCAAAACCAAAAGAGAGTGTCAGGAATGGTCAAATTAACTTTTGAAAGGTACTCTTTCATTGGACATTTTGTGTGAAACGGAGTGCTAAATGAACGTACGTTAAGGCTTAAGTGGCCTAAAAGTCCAAAACAACTAATACATTTTGGCTTTATTTGTTAATATGCCTATTATTTCAAAGCCCATGACAAGATTTGAAAGTTAAATCAGCTTCTTTCCAAAACTTTCTTGTCGGGCAATTCAGACACCATTCCTTTTTAGGGCAAAGCACTGTATACAGCCATATAGGTCAGAAAAAAATGTTTAGAAAACATTGAAAGAACTAAATTCCTAAGTATCCTTTCAGCCCTAAAACACAGCCATGCCATCAAAAACTGTCTACATTGTACGGCAATAAAACCTTAACCCTAGCTTCGGGTTTTGCTAGTTAGGGTTAGGGTTCGAATATTTCCTCATAGAGTTTTTAGTCAATATTCTACTCATTTGACTGGAAATTTTGCGTCTCTGAATCAAAATATTAGTCTAAAAAGACAATACAACACTGCCAAAACCAAAAGAGTGTGTCAGGAATGGTCAAATTAAGTTTTGAAAAGTTCTCTTTCATTGGACATTTTGTGTGAAACGGAGTGCTAAATGAATGTACGTTAAGGATTAAGTGGCCTAAAAAACCGAAACAACTGATACATTTTGGCTTTATTTGTTAATATGCCTATTATTTCAAAGCCCATGACAAGATTAGAAAGTTAAATCAGCTTCTTTCCAAAACTTGCTTATCGGGTAATTCAGACACCATTCCTTTTTGGGGCAAAGCACTGTATACAGCCATATAGGTCAGAAAAAAATGTTTAGAAAACATTAAAAGAACTAAATTCCTAAGTATCCTTTCAGCCCTAAAACACAGCTCTGCCATCAAAAACTGTCTACATTGTACGGGAATAAAACCCTAACCCTAGCTGCGGGTTTTGCTAGTTAGGGTTAGGGTTCAAATATTTCCTCATAGAGTATTTATTCAATGTTCTACTCATTTGACTGGAAATTTTGCGTCTCTGAATCAAAATATTAGTCTAAAAAGACAATACAACACTGCCAAAACCAAAAGAGTGTGTCAGGAATGGTCAAATTAAGTTTTGAAAAGTTCTCTTTCATTGGACATTTTGTGTGAAACAGAGTGCTAAATGAATGTACGTTAAGGCTTAAGTGGCCTAAAAAACCGAAACAACTGATACATTTTGGCTTTATTTGTTAATATGCCTATTATTTCAAAGCCCATGACAAGATTTGAAAGTTAAATCAGCTTCTTTCCAAAACTTGCTTGTTGGGCAATTCAGACACCATTCCTTTTTAGGGCAAAGCACTGTATACAGCCATATAGGTCAGAAAAAAATGTTTAGAAAACATTAAAAGAACTAAATTCCTAAGTATCCTTTCAGCCCTAAAACACAGCTCTGCCATCAAAAACTGTCTACATTGTACGGGAATAAAACCCTAACCCTAGCTGCGGGTTTTGCTAGTTAGGGTTAGGGTTCAAATATTTCCTCATAGAGTATTTATTCAATGTTCTACTCATTTGACTGGAAATTTTGCGTCTCTGAATCAAAATATTAGTCTAAAAAGACAATACAACACTGCCAAAACCAAAAGAGTGTGTCAGGAATGGTCAAATTAAGTTTTGAAACGTTCTCTTTCATTGGACATTTTGTGTGAAACGGAGTGCTAAATGAATGTACGTTAAGGCTTAAGTGGCCTAAAAAACCGAAACAACTGATACATTTTGGCTTTATTTGTTAATATGCCTATTATTTCAAAGCCCATGACAAGATTTGAAAGTTAAATCAGCTTCTTTCCAAAACTTGCTTGTTGGGCAATTCAGACACCATTCCTTTTTAGGGCAAAGCACTGTATACATCCATATAGGTCAGAAAAAAATGTTTAGAAAACATTGAAAGAACTAAATTCCTAAGTATCCTTTCAGCCCTAAAACACAGCCATGCCATCAAAAACTGTCTACATTGTACGGGAATAAAACCCTAACCCTAGCTTCGGGTTTTCCTAGTTAGGGTTAGAATTCAAATATTTCCTCAAAGACCATTCATTCAATATTCTACTCATTTGACTGGCAATTTTGCGTCTCTGAATCAAAATATTAGTCTAAAAAGACAATACAACACTGCCAAAACCAAAAGAGTGTGTCAGGAATGGTCAAATTAAGTTTTGAAACGTTCTCTTTCATTGGACATTTTGTGTGAAACGGAGTGCTAAATGAATGTACGTTAAGGCTTAAGTGGCCTAAAAAACCGAAACAACTGATACATTTTGGCTTTATTTGTTAATATGCCTATTATTTCAAAGCCCATGACAAGATTTGAAAGTTAAATCAGCTTCTTTCCAAAACTTGCTTGTCGGGTAATTCAGACACCATTCCTTTTTGGGGCAAAGCACTGTATACAGCCATATAGGTCAGAAAAAAATGTTTAGAAAACATTGAAAGAACTAAATTCCTAAGTATCCTTTCAGCCCTAAAACACAGCTCTGCCATCAAAAACTGTCTACATTGTATGGGAATAAAACCCTAACCCTAGCTTCGGGTTTTGCTAGTTAGGGTTAGGGTTCAAATATTTCCTCATAGAGTATTTATTCAATGTTCTACTCATTTGACTGGAAATTTTGCGTCTCTGAATCAAAATATTAGTCTAAAAAGACAATACAACACTGCCAAAACCAAAAGAGTGTGTCAGGAATGGTCAAATTAAGTTTTGAAAAGTTCTCTTTCATTGGACATTTTGTGTGAAACAGAGTGCTAAATGAATGTACGTTAAGGCTTAAGTGGCCTAAAAAACCGAAACAACTGATACATTTTGGCTTTATTTGTTAATATGCCTATTATTTCAAAGCCCATGACAAGATTTGAAAGTTAAATCAGCTTCTTTCCAAAATTTGCTTGTTGGGCAATTCAGACACCATTCCTTTTTAGGGCAAAGCACTGTATACAGCCATATAGGTCAGAAAAAAATGTTTAGAAAACATTGAAAGAACTAAATTCCTAAGTATCCTTTCAGCCCTAAAACACAGCCATGCCATCAAAAACTGTCTACAGTGTACGGCAATAAAACCCTAACCCTAGCTTCGGGTTTTGCTAGTTAGGGTTAGGGTTCGAATATTTCCTCAAAGACCATTCATTCAATGTTCTACTCATTTGACTGGCAATTTTGCGTCTCTGAATCAAAATATTAGTCTAAAAAGACAATACAACACTGCCAAAACCAAAAGAGAGTGTCAGGAATGGTCAAATTAACTTTTGAAAGGTACTCTTTCATTGGACATTTTGTGTGAAACGGAGTTCTAAATGAACGTACGTTAAGGCTTAAGTGGCCTAAAAGTCCAAAACAACTGATACATTTTGGCTTTATTTGTTAATATGCCTATTATTTCAAAGCCCATGACAAGATTTGAAAGTTAAATCAGCTTCTTTCCAAAACTTTCTTGTTGGGCAATTCAGACACCATTCCTTTTTGGGGCAAAGCACTGTATACAGCCATATAGGTCAGAAAAAAATGTTTAGAAAACATTGAAAGAACTAAATTCCTAAGTATCCTTTCAGCCCTAAAACACAGCCATGCCATCAAAAACTGTCTACATTGTACGGCAATAAAACCCTAACCCTAGCTTCGGCTTTTGCTAGTTAGGTTTAGGATTCAAATATTTCCTCAAAGACCATTCATTCAATATTCTACTCATTTGACTGAAACTTTTGCGTCTCTGAATCAAAATATTAGTCTAAAAAGACAATACAACCCTGCCAAAACCAAAAGAGAGTGTCAGGAATGGTCAAATTAACTTTTGAAAGGTACTCTTTCATTGGACATTTTGTGTGAAACGGAGTGCTAAATGAACGTACGTTAAGGCTTTAGTGGCCTAAAAGTCCAAAACAACTAATACATTTTGGCTTTATTTGTTAATATGCCTATTATTTCAAAGCCCATGACAAGATTTGAAAGTTAAATCAGCTTCTTTCCAAAACTTTCTTGTCGGGCAATTCAGACACCATTCCTTTTTAGGGCAAAGCACTGTATACAGCCATATAGGTCAGAAAAAAATGTTTAGAAAACATTGAAAGAACTAAATTCCTAAGTATCCTTTCAGCCCTAAAACACAGCCATGCCATCAAAAACTGTCTACATTGTACGGCAATAAAACCCTAACCCTAGCTTCGGGTTTTGCTAGTTAGGGTTAGGGTTCAAATATTTCCTCATAGAGTATTTATTCTATGTTCTACTCATTTGACTGGAAATTTTGCGTCTCTGAATCAAAATATTAGTCTAAAAAGGCAATACAACACTGCCAAAACCAAAAGAGTGTGTCAGGAATGGTCAAATTTACTTTTGAAAGGTACTCTTTCATTGGACATTTTGTGTGAAACGGAGTGCTAAATGAATGTACGTTAAGGCTTAAGTGGCCTAAAAAACCGAAACAACTGATACATTTTGGCTTTATTTGTTAATATGCCTATTATTTCAAAGCCCATGACAAGATTTGAAAGTTAAATCAGTTTCTTTCCAAAACTTGCTTATCGGGTAATTCAGACACCATTCCTTTTTGGGGCAAAGCACTGTATACAGCCATATAGGTCAGAAAAAAATGTTTAGAAAACATTGAAAGAACTAAATTCCTAAGTAACCTTTCAGCCCTAAAACACAGCTATGCCATCAAAAACTGTCTACATTGTACGGGAATAAAACCCTAACCCTAGCTTCGGGTTTTGCTAGTTAGGGTTAGGGTTCGAATATTTCCTCATAGAGTATTTATTCAATATTCTACTCATTTGACTGGAAATTTTGCGTCTCTGAATCAAAATATTAGTCTAAAAAGACAATACAACACTGCCAAAACCAAAAGAGTGTGTCAGGAATGGTCAAATTAAGTTTTGAAAAGTTCTCTTTCATTGGACATTTTGTGTGAAACGGAGTGCTAAATGAATGTACGTTAAGGATTAAGTGGCCTAAAAAACCGAAACAACTGATACATTTTGGCTTTATTTGTTAATATGCCTATTATTTCAAAGCCCATGACAAGATTAGAAAGTTAAATCAGCTTCTTTCCAAAACTTGCTTGTCGGGTAATTCAGACACCATTCCTTTTTGGGGCAAAGCACTGTATACAGCCATATAGGTCAGAAAAAAATGTTTAGAAAACATTAAAAGAACTAAATTCCTAAGTATCCTTTCAGCCCTAAAACACAGCTCTGCCATCAAAAACTGTCTACATTGTACGGGAATAAAACCCTAACCCTAGCTTCGGGTTTTGCTAGTTAGGGTTAGGGTTCAAATATTTCCTCATAGAGTATTTATTCAATGTTCTACTCATTTGACTGGAAATTTTGCGTCTCTGAATCAAAATATTAGTCTAAAAAGACAATACAACACTGCCAAAACCAAAAGAGAGTGTCAGGAATGGTCAAATTAACTTTTGAAAGGTACTCTTTCATTGGACATTTTGTGTGAAACGGAGTTCTAAATGAACGTACGTTAAGGCTTAAGTGGCCTAAAAGTCCAAAACAACTGATACATTTTGGCTTTATTTGTTAATATGCCTATTATTTCAAAGCCCATGACAAGATTTGAAAGTTAAATCAGCTTCTTTCCAAAACTTTCTTGTTGGGCAATTCAGACACCATTCCTTTTTGGGGCAAAGCACTGTATACAGCCATATAGGTCAGAAAAAAATGTTTAGAAAACATTGAAAGAACTAAATTCCTAAGTATCCTTTCAGCCCTAAAACACAGCCATGCCATCAAAAACTGTCTACATTGTACGGCAATAAAACCCTAACCCTAGCTTCGGCTTTTGCTAGTTAGGTTTAGGATTCAAATATTTCCTCAAAGACCATTCATTCAATATTCTACTCATTTGACTGAAACTTTTGCGTCTCTGAATCAAAATATTAGTCTAAAAAGACAATACAACACTGCCAAAACCAAAAGAGTGTGTCAGGAATGGTCAAATTAAGTTTTGAAAAGTTCTCTTTCATTGGACATTTTGTGTGAAACGGAGTGCTAAATGAATGTACGTTAAGGCTTAAGTGGCCTAAAAAACCGAAACAACTGATACATTTTGGCTTTATTTGTTAATATGCCTATTATTTCAAAGCCCATGACAAGATTTGAAAGTTAAATCAGCTTCTTTCCAAAACTTGCTTGTCGGGTAATTCAGACACCATTCCTTTTTGGGGCAAAGCACTGTATACAGCCATATAGGTCAGAAAAAAATGTTTAGAAAACATTGAAAGAACTAAATTCCTAAGTATCCTTTCAGCCCTAAAACACAGCTCTGCCATCAAAAACTGTCTACATTGTATGGGAATAAAACCCTAACCCTAGCTTCGGGTTTTGCTAGTTAGGGTTAGGGTTCAAATATTTCCTCATAGAGTATTTATTCAATGTTCTACTCATTTGACTGGAAATTTTGCGTCTCTGAATCAAAATATTAGTCTAAAAAGACAATACAACACTGCCAAAACCAAAAGAGTGTGTCAGGAATGGTCAAATTAAGTTTTGAAACGTTCTCTTTCATTGGACATTTTGTGTGAAACGGAGTGCTAAATGAATGTACGTTAAGGCTTAAGTGGCCTAAAAAACCGAAACAACTGATACATTTTGGCTTTATTTGTTAATATGCCTATTATTTCAAAGCCCATGACAAGATTTGAAAGTTAAATCAGCTTCTTTCCAAAACTTTCTTGTTGGGCAATTCAGACACCATTCCTTTTTAGGGCAAAGCACTGTATACATCCATATAGGTCAGAAAAAAATGTTTAGAAAACATTGAAAGAACTAAATTCCTAAGTATCCTTTCAGCCCTAAAACACAGCCATGCCATCAAAAACTGTCTACATTGTACGGGAATAAAACCCTAACCCTAGCTTCGGGTTTTCCTAGTTAGGGTTAGAATTCAAATATTTCCTCAAAGACCATTCATTCAATATTCTACTCATTTGACTGAAACTTTTGCGTCTCTGAATCAAAATATTAGTCTAAAAAGACAATACAACACTGCCAAAACCAAAAGAGAGTGTCAGGAATGGTCAAATTAACTTTTGAAAGGTACTCTTTCATTGGACATTTTGTGTGAAACGGAGTGCTAAATGAACGTACGTTAAGGCTTAAGTGGCCTAAAAGTCCAAAACAACTAATACATTTTGGCTTTATTTGTTAATATGCCTATTATTTCAAAGCCCATGACAAGATTTGAAAGTTAAATCAGCTTCTTTCCAAAACTTTCTTGTCGGGCAATTCAGACACCATTCCTTTTTAGGGCAAAGCACTGTATACAGCCATATAGGTCAGAAAAAAATGTTTAGAAAACATTGAAAGAACTAAATTCCTAAGTATCCTTTCAGCCCTAAAACACAGCCATGCCATCAAAAACTGTCTACATTGTACGGCAATAAAACCTTAACCCTAGCTTCGGGTTTTGCTAGTTAGGGTTAGGGTTCGAATATTTCCTCATAGAGTTTTTAGTCAATATTCTACTCATTTGACTGGAAATTTTGCGTCTCTGAATCAAAATATTAGTCTAAAAAGACAATACAACACTGCCAAAACCAAAAGAGTGTGTCAGGAATGGTCAAATTAAGTTTTGAAAAGTTCTCTTTCATTGGACATTTTGTGTGAAACGGAGTGCTAAATGAATGTACGTTAAGGATTAAGTGGCCTAAAAAACCGAAACAACTGATACATTTTGGCTTTATTTGTTAATATGCCTATTATTTCAAAGCCCATGACAAGATTAGAAAGTTAAATCAGCTTCTTTCCAAAACTTGCTTATCGGGTAATTCAGACACCATTCCTTTTTGGGGCAAAGCACTGTATACAGCCATATAGGTCAGAAAAAAATGTTTAGAAAACATTAAAAGAACTAAATTCCTAAGTATCCTTTCAGCCCTAAAACACAGCTCTGCCATCAAAAACTGTCTACATTGTACGGGAATAAAACCCTAACCCTAGCTGCGGGTTTTGCTAGTTAGGGTTAGGGTTCAAATATTTCCTCATAGAGTATTTATTCAATGTTCTACTCATTTGACTGGAAATTTTGCGTCTCTGAATCAAAATATTAGTCTAAAAAGACAATACAACACTGCCAAAACCAAAAGAGTGTGTCAGGAATGGTCAAATTAAGTTTTGAAAAGTTCTCTTTCATTGGACATTTTGTGTGAAACAGAGTGCTAAATGAATGTACGTTAAGGCTTAAGTGGCCTAAAAAACCGAAACAACTGATACATTTTGGCTTTATTTGTTAATATGCCTATTATTTCAAAGCCCATGACAAGATTTGAAAGTTAAATCAGCTTCTTTCCAAAACTTGCTTGTTGGGCAATTCAGACACCATTCCTTTTTAGGGCAAAGCACTGTATACAGCCATATAGGTCAGAAAAAAATGTTTAGAAAACATTAAAAGAACTAAATTCCTAAGTATCCTTTCAGCCCTAAAACACAGCTCTGCCATCAAAAACTGTCTACATTGTACGGGAATAAAACCCTAACCCTAGCTGCGGGTTTTGCTAGTTAGGGTTAGGGTTCAAATATTTCCTCATAGAGTATTTATTCAATGTTCTACTCATTTGACTGGAAATTTTGCGTCTCTGAATCAAAATATTAGTCTAAAAAGACAATACAACACTGCCAAAACCAAAAGAGTGTGTCAGGAATGGTCAAATTAAGTTTTGAAAAGTTCTCTTTCATTGGACATTTTGTGTGAAACAGAGTGCTAAATGAATGTACGTTAAGGCTTAAGTGGCCTAAAAAACCGAAACAACTGATACATTTTGGCTTTATTTGTTAATATGCCTATTATTTCAAAGCCCATGACAAGATTTGAAAGTTAAATCAGCTTCTTTCCAAAACTTGCTTGTTGGGCAATTCAGACACCATTCCTTTTTAGGGCAAAGCACTGTATACAGCCATATAGGTCAGAAAAAAATGTTTAGAAAACATTGAAAGAACTAAATTCCTAAGTATCCTTTCAGCCCTAAAACACAGCCATGCCATCAAAAACTGTCTGCATTGAACGGGAATAAAACCCTAACCCTAGCTTCGGTTTTTGCTAGTTAGGGTTAGGGTTCAAATATTTCCTCAAAGACCATTCATTCAATATTCTACTCATTTGACTGGAAATTTTGCGTCTCTGAATCAAAATATTAGTCTAAAAAGACAATCCAACACTGCCAAAACCAAAAGAGTGTGTCAGGAATGGTCAAATTAAGTTTTGAAAAGTTCTCTTTCATTGGACATTTTGTGTGAAACAGAGTGCTAAATGAATGTACGTTAAGGCTTAAGTGGCCTAAAAAACCAAAACAACTGATACATTTTGGCTTTATTTGTTAATATGCCTATTATTTCAAAGCCCATGACAAGATTTGAAAGTTAAATCAGCTTCTTTCCAAAACTTGCTTGTTAGGCAATTCAGACACCATTCCTTTTTAAGGCAAAGCACTCTATACAGCCATATAGGTCAGAAAAAAATGTTTAGAAAACATTGAAAGAACTAAATTCCTAAGTATCCTTTCAGCCCTAAAACACAGCTCTGCCATCAAAAACTGTCTACATTGTACGGGAATAAAACCCTAACCCTAGCTTCGGGTTTTGCTAGTTAGGGTTAGGGTTCAAATATTTCCTCATAGAGTATTTATTCAATGTTCTACTCATTTGACTGGAAATTTTGCGTCTCTGAATCAAAATATTAGTCTAAAAAGACAATACAATACTGCCAAAACCAAAAGAGTGTGTCAGGAATGGTCAAATTAAGTTTGGAAAAGTTCTCTTTCATTGGACATTTTGTGTGAAACGGAGTGCAAAATGAATGTACGTTAAGGCTTAAGTGGCCTAAAAAACCGAAACAACTGATACATTTTGGGTTTATTTGTTAATATGCCTATTATTTCAAAGCCCATGACAAGATTTGAACGTTAAATCAGCTTCTTTCCAAAACTTGCTTGTTGGGCAATTCAGACACCATTCCTTTTTGGGGCAAAGCACTGTATACAGCCATATAGGTCAGAAAAAAATGTTTAGAAGACATTGAAAGAACTAAATTCCTAAGTATCCTTTCAGCCCTCAAGCACAGCCATGCCATCAAAAACTGTCTACATTGTATGGGAATAAAACCCTAACCCTAACATCGGGTTTTGCTAGTTAGGGTTCAAATATTTCCTCAAAGACCATTTATTCAATATTCTACTCATTTGACCTGAAAATTTTCGTCTCTGAATTTAAATATTAGTCTAAAAAGACAATACAACACTGCCAAAACTAAAAGAGTGTGTCAGGAATGGTCAAATTAACTTTTGAAAGGTACTTTTTCATTGGACATTTTGTGTGAAACGGAGTGCTAAATGAATGTCCGTTAAGGCTTAAGTGGCCTAAAAGTCCAAAACAACTGATACATTTTGGCTTTATTTGTTAATATGCCTATTATTTCAAAGCCCATGACAAGAGTTTGAAAGTTAAATCCGCTTCTTTCCAAAACTTGCTTGTCGGGTAATTCACACACCATTCCTTTTTGGGGCAAAGCACTGTATACAGCCATATAGGTCAGAATAAAATGTTTAGAAAACATTGAAAGAACTAAATTCCTAAGTATCCTTTCAACCCTAAAACACAGCTCTGCCATCAAAAACTGTCTACATTGTATGGGAATAAAACCCTAACCCTAGCTTTGGGTTTTGCTAGTTAGGGTTAGGGTTCAAATATTTCCTCAAAGACCATTTATCCAATATTCTACTCATTTGACTGGAAATTTTGCGTCTCTGAATCAAAATATTAGTCTAAAAAGACAATACAATACTAACAAAACCAAAAGAGTGTGTCAGGAATGGTCAAATTAACTTTTGAAAGGTACTCTTTCATTGGACATTTTGTGTGAAACGGAGTGCTAAATGAATGTACGTTAAGGCTTAAGTGGCCTAAAAGTCTGAACCAACAGATACATTTTGGCTTTGTTTGTTAATATGCCTATTATTTCAAAGCCCATGACAAGATTTGAAAGTTAAATCTGCTTCTTTCCAAAACTTGCTTGTTGGGCAATTCAGACACCATTCCTTTTTAGGGCAAAGCACTGTATACAGCCATATAGGTCACAAAAAAATGTTTAGAAAACATTGAAAGAACTAAATTCCTAAGTATCCTTTCAGCCCTAAAACACAGCCATGCCATCAGAAACTGTCTACATTGTACAGGAATAAAACCCTAACCCTAGCTTCGGGTTTTGCTAGTTAGGGTTAGGGTTCAAATATTTCCTCATAGAGTATTTATTCTATGTTCTACTCATTTGACTGGCAATTTTGCGTCTCTGAATCAAAATATTAGTCTAAAAAGACAATACAACACTGCCAAAACCAAAAGAGAGTGTCAGGAATGGTCAAATTAACTTTTGAAAGGTACTCTTTCATTGGACATTTTGTGTGAAACGGAGTTCTAAATGAACGTACGTTAAGGCTTAAGTGGCCTAAAAGTCCAAAACAACTGATACATTTTGGCTTTATTTGTTAATATGCCTATTATTTCAAAGCCCATGACAAGATTTGAAAGTTAAATCAGCTTCTTTCCAAAACTTGCTTATCGGGTAATTCAGACACCATTCCTTTTTGGGGCAAAGCACTGTATACAGCCATACAGGTCAGAAAAAAATGTTTAGAAAACATTGAAAGAACTAAATTCCTAAGTAACCTTTCAGCCCTAAAACACAGCTATGCCATCAAAAACTGTCTACATTGTACGGGAATAAAACCCTAACCCTAGCTTCGGGTTTTGCTAGTTAGGGTTAGGGTTCAAATATTTCCTCATAGAGTATTTATTCAATGTTCTACTCATTTGACTGGAAATTTTGCGTCTCTGAATCAAAATATTAGTCTAAAAAGACAATACAACACTGCCAAAACCAAAAGAGTGTGTCAGGAATGGTCAAATTAAGTTTTGAAAAGTTCTCTTTCATTGGACATTTTGTGTGAAACGGAGTGCTAAATGAATATACGTTAAGGCTTAAGTGGCCTAAAAAACCGAAACAACTGATACATTTTGGCTTTGTTTGTTAATATGCCTATTATTTCAAAGCCCATGACAAGATTTGAACGTTAAATCAGCTTCTTTCCAAAACTTACTTGTTGGGCAATTCAGACACCATTCCTTTTTGGGGCAAAGCACTGTATACAGCCATATAGGTCAGAAAAAAATGTTTAGAAGACATTGAAAGAACTAAATTCCTAAGTATCCTTTCAGCCCTCAAGCACAGCCATGCCATCAAAAACTGTCTACATTGTATGGGAATAAAACCCTAACCCTAGCTTCGGGTTTTGCTAGTTAGGGTTAGGGTTCAAATATTTCCTCAAAGACCATTTATTCAATATTCTACTCATTTGACCTGAAATTTTTCGTCTCTGAATCAAAATATTAGTCTAAAAAGACAATCCAACACTGCCAAAACCAAAAGATTGTGTCAGGAATCATCAAATTAACTTTTGAAAGGTACTCTTTCATTGGACATTTTGTGTGAAACGGAGTGCTAAATGAATGTCCGTTAAGGCTTAAGTGGCCTAAAAGTCCGAACCAACTGATACATTTTGGCTTTATTTGTTAATATGCCTATTATTTCAAAGCCCATGACAAGAGTTTGAAAGTTAAATCCGCTTCTTTCCAAAACTTGCTTGTCGGGTAATTCACATACCATTCCTTTTTGGGGCAAAGCACTGTATACAGCCATATAGGTCAGAAAAAAATGTTTAGAAAACATTGAAAGAACTATATTCCTAAGTATCCTTTCAGCACTCAAGCACAGCCATGCCATCAAAAACTGTCTACATTGTATGGGAATAAAACCCTAACCCCATCTTCGGGTTTTGCTAGTTAGGGTTAGGGTTCAAATATTTCCTCAAAGACCATTTATTCAATATTCTACTCATTTGACTGGAAATCTTGCGTCTCTGAATCAAAATATTAGTCTAAAAAGACAATACAACGCTGCCAAAACCAAAAGAGTGTGTCAGGAATGGTCAAATTAACTTTTGAAAGATACTCTTTCATTGGACATTTTGTGTGAAACGGAGTGCTAAATGAATGTACGTTAAGGCTTAAGTGGCCTAAAAGTCCGAACCAACAGATACATTTTGGCTTTGTTTGTTAATATGCCTATTATTTCAAAGCCCATGACAAGATTTCAACGTTAAAACAGCTTCTTTCCAAAACTTGCTTGTTGGGCAATTCAAACACCATTCCTTTTTAGGGCAAAGCACTGTATACAGCCATGTAGGTCAGAAAAAAATGTTTAAAAAACATTGAAAGAACTATATTCCTAAATATCGTTTCAGCCCTAAAACACAGCCATGCCATCAAAAACTGTCTACATTGTATGGGAATAAAACCCTAACCCTAGCTTCGGGCTTTACTAGTTAGGGTTAGGGTTCAAATATTTCCTCAAAGACCATTTATTCAATATTCTACTCATTTTACTGGAAAGTTTGCGTCTCTGAATCAACATATTAGTCTAAAAAGACAATACAACACTGCCAAAACCAAAAGAGTGTGTCAGGAATGGTCAAATTAACTTTTGAAAGGTACTCTTTCATTGGACATTTTGTGTGAAACGGAGTGCTAAATGAATGTACGTTAAGGCTTAAGTGGCCTAAAAGTCCGAAACAACTGATACATTTTGGCTTTATTTGTTCATATGCCTATTATTTCAAAGCCCATGACAAGAGTTTGAAAGTTAAATCAGCTTCTTTCCAAAATTTGCTTGTCGGGTAATTCAGACACCATTCTTTTTTGAGGCAAAGAACTGTATACAGCCATATAGGTCAGAAAAAAATGTTTAGAAAACATTGAAAGAACTAAATTCCTAAGTATCCTTTCAGCCCTAAAACACAGCCATGCCATCAAAAACTGTCTACATTGTACGGGAATAAAACCCTAACCCTAGCTTCGGGTTTTGCTAGTTAGGATTAGGGTTCAAATATTTCCTCAAAGACCATTTATTCAATATTCTACCCAATTGACTGGAAATTTTGCGTCTCTGAATCAAAATATTAGTCTAAAAAGACAATACAACACTGCCAAAACCAAAAGAGTGTGTCAGGAATGGTCAAATTAACTTTTGAAAGGTTCTCTTTCATTGGACATTTTGTGTGAAACGGAGTGCTAAATGAATGTACGTTAAGTCTTAAGAAGCCTAAAAAACCGAAACAACTGATACATTTTGGCTTTATTTGTTCATATGCCTATTATTTCAAAGCCCATGACAAGATTTGAAAGTTAAATCAGCTTCTTTCCAAAACTTGCTTGTCGGGTAATTCAGACACCATTCCTTTTTGGGGCAAAGCACTGTATACAGCCATATAGGTCAGAAAAAAATGTTTAGAAAACATTGAAAGAACTAAATTCCTAAGTATCCTTTCAGCCCTAAAATACAGCTCTGCCATCAAAAACTGTCTACATTGTACGGGAATAAAACCCTAACTCTAGCTTCGGGTTTTGCTAGTTAGGGTTAGGGTTCAAATATTTCCTCATAGAGTATTTATTCAATGTTCTACTCATTTGACTGGAAATTTTGCGTCTCTGAATCAAAATATTAGTCTAAAAAGGCAATACAACACTGCCAAAACCAAAAGAGTGTGTCAGGAATGGTCAAATTTACTTTTGAAAGGTACTCTTTCATTGGACATTTTGTGTGAAACGGAGTGCTAAATGAATGTACGTTAAGGCTTAAGTGGCCTAAAAAACCGAAACAACTGATACATTTTGGCTTTATTTGTTAATATGCCTATTATTTCAAAGCCCATGACAAGATTTGAAAGTTAAATAAGCTTCTTTCCAAAACTTTCTTGTTGGGCAATTCAGACACCATTCCTTTTTAGGGCAAAGCACTGTATACAGCCATATAGGTCAGAAAAAAATGTTTAGAAAACATTGAAAGAACTAAATTCCTAAGTATCCTTTCAGCCCTAAAACACAGCCATGCCATCAAAAACTGTCTACATTGTACGGGAATAAAACCCTAACCCTAGCTTCGGGTTTTCCTAGTTAGGGTTAGAATTCAAATATTTCCTCAAAGACCATTCATTCAATATTCTACTCATTTGACTGAAACTTTTGCGTCTCTGAATCAAAATATTAGTCTAAAAAGACAATACAACACTGCCAAAACCAAAAGAGAGTGTCAGGAATGGTCAAATTAACTTTTGAAAGGTACTCTTTCATTGGACATTTTGTGTGAAACGGAGTGCTAAATGAACGTACGTTAAGGCTTAAGTGGCCTAAAAGTCCAAAACAACTAAAACATTTTGGCTTTATTTGTTAATATGCCTATTATTTCAAAGCCCATGACAAGATTTGAAAGTTAAATCAGCTTCTTTCCAAAACTTTCTTGTCGGGCAATTCAGACACCATTCCTTTTTAGGGCAAAGCACTGTATACAGCCATATAGGTCAGAAAAAAATGTTTAGAAAACATTGAAAGAACTAAATTCCTAAGTATCCTTTCAGCCCTAAAACACAGCCATGCCATCAAAAACTGTCTACATTGTACGGCAATAAAACCTTAACCCTAGCTTCGGGTTTTGCTAGTTAGGGTTAGGGTTCAAATATTTCCTCATAGAGTATTTATTCTATGTTCTACTCATTTGACTGGAAATTTTGCGTCTCTGAATCAAAATATTAGTCTAAAAAGGCAATACAACACTGCCAAAACCAAAAGAGTGTGTCAGGAATGGTCGAATTTACTTTTGAAAGGTACTCTTTCATTGGACATTTTGTGTGAAACGGAGTGCTAAATGAATGTACGTTAAGGCTTAAGTGGCCTAAAACACCTAAACAACTGATACATTTTGGCTTTATTTGTTAATATGCCTATTATTTCAAAGCCCATGACAAGATTTGAAAGTTAAATCAGCTTCTTTCCAAAACTTGCTTATCGGGTAATTCAGACACCATTCCTTTTTGGGGCAAAGCACTGTATACAGCCATATAGGTCAGAAAAAAATGTTTAGAAAACATTGAAAGAACTAAATTCCTAAGTATCCTTTCAGCCCTAAAACACAGCTCTGCCATCAAAAACTGTCTACATTGTACGGGAATAAAACCCTATCCCTAGCTTCGGGTTTTGCTAGTTAGGGTTAGGGTTCAATTATTTCCTCATAGAGTATTTTTTCAATGTTCTACTCATTTGACTGGAAATTTTGCGTCTCTGAATCAAAATATTAGTCTAAAAAGACAATACAACACTGCCAAAACCAAAAGAGTGTGTCAGGAATGGTCAAATTAAGTTTTGAAAAGTTCTCTTTCATTGGACATTTTGTGTGAAACAGAGTGCTAAATGAATGTACGTTAAGGCTTAAGTGGCCTAAAAAACCGAAACAACTGATACATTTTGGCTTTATTTGTTAATATGCCTATTATTTCAAAGCCCATGACAAGATCTGAAAGTTAAATCAGCTTCGTTCCAAAACTTGCTTGTTGGGCAATTCAGACACCATTCCTTTTTAGGGCAAAGCACTGTATACAGCCATATAGGTCAGAAAAAAATGTTTAGAAAACATTGAAAGAACTAAATTCCTAAGTATCCTTTCAGCCCTAAAACACAGCCATGCCATCATAAAACTGTCTACAGTGTACGGCAATAAAACCCTAGCCCTAGCTTCGGGTTTTGCTAGTTAGGGTTAGGGTTCGAATATTTCCTCAAAGTCCATTCATTCAATGTTCTACTCATTTGACTGGCAATTTTGCGTCTCTGAATCAAAATATTAGTCTAAAAAGACAATACAACACTGCCAAAACCAAAAGAGTGTGTCAGGAATGGTCAAATTAAGTTTTGAAAAGTTCTCTTTCATTGGACATTTTGTGTGAAACGGAGTGCTAAATGAATGTACGTTAAGGCTTAAGTGGCCTAAAAAACCGAAACAACTGATACATTTTGGCTTTATTTGTTAATATGCCTATTATTTCAAAGCCCATGACAAGATTTGAAAGTTAAATCAGCTTCTTTCCAAAACTTGCTTGTCGGGTAATTCAGACACCATTCCTTTTTGGGGCAAAGCACTGTATACAGCCATATAGGTCAGAAAAAAATGTTTAGAAAACATTGAAAGAACTAAATTCCTAAGTATCCTTTCAGCCCTAAAACACAGCTCTGCCATCAAAAACTGTCTACATTGTATGGGAATAAAACCCTAACCCTAGCTTCGGGTTTTGCTAGTTAGGGTTAGGGTTCAAATATTTCCTCATAGAGTATTTATTCAATGTTCTACTCATTTGACTGGAAATTTTGCGTCTCTGAATCAAAATATTAGTCTAAAAAGACAATACAACACTGCCAAAACCAAAAGAGTGTGTCAGGAATGGTCAAATTAAGTTTTGAAACGTTCTCTTTCATTGGACATTTTGTGTGAAACGGAGTGCTAAATGAATGTACGTTAAGGCTTAAGTGGCCTAAAAAACCGAAACAACTGATACATTTTGGCTTTATTTGTTAATATGCCTATTATTTCAAAGCCCATGACAAGATTTGAAAGTTAAATCAGCTTCTTTCCAAAACTTTCTTGTTGGGCAATTCAGACACCATTCCTTTTTAGGGCAAAGCACTGTATACATCCATATAGGTCAGAAAAAAATGTTTAGAAAACATTGAAAGAACTAAATTCCTAAGTATCCTTTCAGCCCTAAAACACAGCTCTGCCATCAAAAACTGTCTACATTGTACGGCAATAAAACCCTAACCCTAGCTTCGGGTTTTGCTAGTTAGGGTTAGGGTTCGAATATTTCCTCAAAGACCATTCATTCAATGTTCTACTCATTTGACTGGAAATTTTGCGTCTCTGAATCAAAATATTAGTCTAAAAAGACAATACAACACTGCCAAAACCAAAAGAGCGTGTCAGGAATGGTCAAATTACGTTTTGAAAGGTACTCTTTCATTGGACATTTTGTGTGAAACGGAGTGCTAAATGAATGTACGTTAAGGCTTAAGTGGCCTAAAAAAACGAAACAACTGATACATTTTGGCTTTATTTGTTAATATGCCTATTATTTCAAAGCCCATGACAAGATTTGAAAGTTAAATCAGCTTCTTTCCAAAACTTGCTTGTCGGGTAATTCAGACACCATTCCTTTTTGGGGCAAAGCACTGTATACAGCCATATAGGTCAGAAAAAAATGTTTAGAAAACATTGAAAGAACTAAATTCCTAAGTATCCTTTCAGCCCTAAAACACAGCTCTGCCATCAAAAACTGTCTACATTGTACGGCAATAAAACCCTAACCCTAGCTTCGGGTTTTGCTAGTTAGGGTTAGGGTTCGAATATTTCCTCAAAGACCATTCATTCAATGTTCTACTCATTTGACTGGAAATTTTGCGTCTCTGAATCAAAATATTAGTCTAAAAAGACAATACAACACTGCCAAAACCAAAAGAGTGTGTCAGGAATGGTCAAATTAAGTTTTGAAAAGTTCTCTTTCATTGGACATTTTGTGTGAAACAGAGTGCTAAATGAATGTACGTTAAGGCTTAAGTGGCCTAAAAAACCGAAACAACTGATACATTTTGGCTTTATTTGTTAATATGCCTATTATTTCAAAGCCCATGACAAGATTTGAAAGTTAAATCAGCTTCTTTCCAAAACTTGCTTGTTGGGCAATTCAGACACCATTCCTTTTTAGGGCAAAGCACTGTATACAGCCATATACAGTGCCTTGCGAAAGTATTCGGCCCCCTTGAACTTTTCAACCTTTTGCCACATTTCAGGCTTCAAACATAAAGATATAATTTTTTATTTTATGTGAAGAATCACCAACAAGTGGGACACAATTGTGAAGTGGAACGAAATCTATTGGATTTTTGAAACTTTTTTAACTAATAAAAAAATGAAAAGTGGGGCGTGCAAAATTATTCGGCCCCTTTACTTTCAGTGCAGCAAACTCACTCCAGAAGTTCAGCGAGGATCTCTGAATGATCCAATGTTGTCCTAAATGACTGATGGTGATAAATAGAATCCACCTGTGTGTAATCAAGTCTCTGTATAAATGCACCTGCTCTGTGATAGTCTCAAGGTTCTGTTGAAAGCGCAGAGAGCATCATGAAGACCAAGGAACACACCAGGCAGGTCCGTAATACTGTTGTGGAGAAGTTTAAAGCCGGATTTGGATACAAAAAGATTTCCCAAGCTTCAAACATCCCAAGGAGCACTGTGCAAGCGATCATCTTGAAATGGAAGGAGTATCAGACCACTGCAAATCTACCAAGACCTGGCCGTCCCTCTAAACTTTCAGCTCAGACAAGGAGAAGACTGATCAGAGATGCAGCCAAGAGGCCCATGATCACTCTGGATGAACTGCAGAGAACTACAGCTGAGGTGGGAGAGTCTGTCCATAGGACAACAATCAGTCTTACACTGCACAAATCTGGCCTTTATGGAAGAGTGGCAAGAAGAAAGCCATTTCTCAAAGATATCCATAAAAAGTCTCGTCTAAAGTTTGCCACAAGCCACCTGGGAGACACCCCAAACATGTGGAAGAAGGTGCTCTGGTCAGATGAAACCAAAATCGAACTTTTTGGCCACAATGCAAAACGATATGTTTGGCGTAAAAGCAACACAGCTCATCACCCTCAACACACCATCCCCACTGTCAAACATGGTGGTGGCAGCATCATGGTTTGGGCCTGCTTTTCTTCAGCAGGGACAGGGAAGATGGTTAAAATTGAGGGGAAGATGGATGCAGCCAAATACAGGACCATTCTGGATGAAAACCTGTTGGAGTCTGCAAAAGACCTGAAACTGGGACGGAGATTTATCTTCCAACAAGACAATGATCCCAAACATACAGCAAAATCTACAAAGGAATGGTTCACAAATAAACGTATCCAGGTGTTTGAATGGCCAAGTCAAAGTCCAGACCTGAATCCAATCGAGAATCTGTGGAAAGAGCTGAAAACTGCTGTTCACAAACGCTCTCCATCCAACCTCACTGAGCTCGAGCTGTTTTGCAAGGAAGAATGGGCAAGAATTTCAGTCTCTCGATGTGCAAAACTGATAGAGACATACCCCAAGCGACTTGCAGCTGTAATCGCAGCAAAAGGTGGCTCTACAAAGTATTAACGCAAGGGGGCCGAATAATTTTGCACACCCCACTTTTCATTTTTTTATTAGTTAAAAAAGTTTCAAAAATCCAATAGATTTCGTTCCACTTCACAATTGTGTCCCACTTGTTGGTGATTCTTCACATAAAATAAAAAATTTATATCTTTATGTTTGAAGCCTGAAATGTGGCAAAAGGTTGAAAAGTTCAAGGGGGCCGAATACTTTCGCAAGGCACTGTAGGTCAGAAAAAAATGTTTAGAAAACATTGAAAGAACTAAATTCCTAAGTATCCTTTCAGCCCTAAAACACAGCCATGCCATCAAAAACTGTCTGCATTGAACGGGAATAAAACCCTAACCCTAGCTTCGGGTTTTGCTAGTTAGGGTTAGGGTTCAAATATTTCCTCAAAGACCATTCATTCAATATTCTACTCATTTGACTGGAAATTTTGCGTCTCTGAATCAAAATATTAGTCAAAAAAGACAATCCAACACTGCCAAAACCAAAAGAGTGTGTCAGGAATGGTCAAATTAAGTTTTGAAAAGTTCTCTTTCATTGGACATTTTGTGTGAAACAGAGTGCTAAATGAATGTACGTTAAGGCTTAAGTGGCCTAAAAAACCAAAACAACTGATACATTTTGGCTTTATTTGTTAATATGCCTATTATTTCAAAGCCCATGACAAGATTTGAAAGTTAAATCAGCTTCTTTCCAAAACTTGCTTGTTAGGCAATTCAGACACCATTCCTTTTTAAGGCAAAGCACTCTATACAGCCATATAGGTCAGAAAAAAATGTTTAGAAAACATTGAAAGAACTAAATTCCTAAGTATCCTTTCAGCCCTAAAACACAGCTCTGCCATCAAAAACTGTCTACATTGTACGGGAATAAAACCCTAACCCTAGCTTCGGGTTTTGCTAGTTAGGGTTAGGGTTCAAATATTTCCTCATAGAGTATTTATTCAATGTTCTACTCATTTGACTGGAAATTTTGCGTCTCTGAATCAAAATATTAGTCTAAAAAGACAATACAATACTGCCAAAACCAAAAGAGTGTGTCAGGAATGGTCAAATTAAGTTTGGAAAAGTTCTCTTTCATTGGACATTTTGTGTGAAACGGAGTGCAAAATGAATGTACGTTAAGGCTTAAGTGGCCTAAAAAACCGAAACAACTGATACATTTTGGCTTTATTTGATAATATGCCTATTATTTCAAAGCCCATGACAAGATTTGAACGTTAAATCAGCTTCTTTCCAAAACTTGCTTGTTGGGCAATTCAGACACCATTCCTTTTTGGGGCAAAGCACTGTATACAGCCATATAGGTCAGAAAAAAATGTTTAGAAGACATTGAAAGAACTAAATTCCTAAGTATCCTTTCAGCCCTCAAGCACAGCCATGCCATCAAAAACTGTCTACATTGTATGGGAATAAAACCCTAACCCTAACATCGGGTTTTGCTAGTTAGGGTTCAAATATTTCCTCAAAGACCATTTATTCAATATTCTACTCATTTGACCTGAAAATTTTCGTCTCTGAATTTAAATATTAGTCTAAAAAGACAATACAACACTGCCAAAACTAAAAGAGTGTGTCAGGAATGGTCAAATTAACTTTTGAAAGGTACTTTTTCATTGGACATTTTGTGTGAAACGGAGTGCTAAATGAATGTCCGTTAAGGCTTAAGTGGCCTAAAAGTCCAAAACAACTGATACATTTTGGCTTTATTTGTTAATATGCCTATTATTTCAAAGCCCATGACAAGAGTTTGAAAGTTAAATCCGCTTCTTTCCAAAACTTGCTTGTCGGGTAATTCACACACCATTCCTTTTTGGGGCAAAGCACTGTATACAGCCATATAGGTCAGAATAAAATGTTTAGAAAACATTGAAAGAACTAAATTCCTAAGTATCCTTTCAACCCTAAAACACAGCTCTGCCATCAAAAACTGTCTACATTGTATGGGAATAAAACCCTAACCCTAGCTTTGGGTTTTGCTAGTTAGGGTTAGGGTTCAAATATTTCCTCAAAGACCATTTATCCAATATTCTACTCATTTGACTGGAAATTTTGCGTCTCTGAATCAAAATATTAGTCTAAAAAGACAATACAATACTAACAAAACCAAAAGAGTGTGTCAGGAATGGTCAAATTAACTTTTGAAAGGTACTCTTTCATTGGACATTTTGTGTGAAACGGAGTGCTAAATGAATGTACGTTAAGGCTTAAGTGGCCTAAAAGTCTGAACCAACAGATACATTTTGGCTTTGTTTGTTAATATGCCTATTATTTCAAAGCCCATGACAAGATTTGAAAGTTAAATCTGCTTCTTTCCAAAACTTGCTTGTTGGGCAATTCAGACACCATTCCTTTTTAGGGCAAAGCACTGTATACAGCCATATAGGTCACAAAAAAATGTTTAGAAAACATTGAAAGAACTAAATTCCTAAGTATCCTTTCAGCCCTAAAACACAGCCATGCCATCAGAAACTGTCTACATTGTACAGGAATAAAACCCTAACCCTAGCTTCGGGTTTTGCTAGTTAGGGTTAGGGTTCAAATATTTCCTCATAGAGTATTTATTCTATGTTCTACTCATTTGACTGGCAATTTTGCGTCTCTGAATCAAAATATTAGTCTAAAAAGACAATAAAACACTGCCAAAACCAAAAGAGTGTCAGGAATGGTCAAATTAAGTTTTGAAAAGTACTCTTTCATTGGACATTTTGTGTGAAACGGAGTGCTAAATGAATGTACGTTAAGGCTTAAGTGGCCTAAAAAACCGAAACAACTGATACATTTTGGCTTTATTTGTTAATTTGCCTATTATTTCAAAGCCCATGACAAGATTTGAAAGTTAAATCAGCTTCTTTCCAAAACTTGCTTATCGGGTAATTCAGACACCATTCCTTTTTGGGGCAAAGCACTGTATACAGCCATACAGGTCAGAAAAAAATGTTTAGAAAACATTGAAAGAACTAAATTCCTAAGTAACCTTTCAGCCCTAAAACACAGCTATGCCATCAAAAACTGTCTACATTGTACGGGAATAAAACCCTAACCCTAGCTTCGGGTTTTGCTAGTTAGGGTTAGGGTTCAAATATTTCCTCATAGAGTATTTATTCAATGTTCTACTCATTTGACTGGAAATTTTGCGTCTCTGAATCAAAATATTAGTCTAAAAAGACAATACAACACTGCCAAAACCAAAAGAGTGTGTCAGGAATGGTCAAATTAAGTTTTGAAAAGTTCTCTTTCATTGGACATTTTGTGTGAAACGGAGTGCTAAATGAATATACGTTAAGGCTTAAGTGGCCTAAAAAACCGAAACAACTGATACATTTTGGCTTTGTTTGTTAATATGCCTATTATTTCAAAGCCCATGACAAGATTTGAACGTTAAATCAGCTTCTTTCCAAAACTTACTTGTTGGGCAATTCAGACACCATTCCTTTTTGGGGCAAAGCACTGTATACAGCCATATAGGTCAGAAAAAAATGTTTAGAAGACATTGAAAGAACTAAATTCCTAAGTATCCTTTCAGCCCTCAAGCACAGCCATGCCATCAAAAACTGTCTACATTGTATGGGAATAAAACCCTAACCCTAGCTTCGGGTTTTGCTAGTTAGGGTTAGGGTTCAAATATTTCCTCAAAGACCATTTATTCAATATTCTACTCATTTGACCTGAAATTTTTCGTCTCTGAATCAAAATATTAGTCTAAAAAGACAATCCAACACTGCCAAAACCAAAAGATTGTGTCAGGAATCATCAAATTAACTTTTGAAAGGTACTCTTTCATTGGACATTTTGTGTGAAACGGAGTGCTAAATGAATGTCCGTTAAGGCTTAAGTGGCCTAAAAGTCCGAACCAACTGATACATTTTGGCTTTATTTGTTAATATGCCTATTATTTCAAAGCCCATGACAAGAGTTTGAAAGTTAAATCCGCTTCTTTCCAAAACTTGCTTGTCGGGTAATTCACATACCATTCCTTTTTGGGGCAAAGCACTGTATACAGCCATATAGGTCAGAAAAAAATGTTTAGAAAACATTGAAAGAACTATATTCCTAAGTATCCTTTCAGCACTCAAGCACAGCCATGCCATCAAAAACTGTCTACATTGTATGGGAATAAAACCCTAACCCCATCTTCGGGTTTTGCTAGTTAGGGTTAGGGTTCAAATATTTCCTCAAAGACCATTTATTCAATATTCTACTCATTTGACTGGAAATCTTGCGTCTCTGAATCAAAATATTAGTCTAAAAAGACAATACAACGCTGCCAAAACCAAAAGAGTGTGTCAGGAATGGTCAAATTAACTTTTGAAAGATACTCTTTCATTGGACATTTTGTGTGAAACGGAGTGCTAAATGAATGTACGTTAAGGCTTAAGTGGCCTAAAAGTCCGAACCAACAGATACATTTTGGCTTTGTTTGTTAATATGCCTATTATTTCAAAGCCCATGACAAGATTTCAACGTTAAAACAGCTTCTTTCCAAAACTTGCTTGTTGGGCAATTCAAACACCATTCCTTTTTAGGGCAAAGCACTGTATACAGCCATGTAGGTCAGAAAAAAATGTTTAAAAAACATTGAAAGAACTATATTCCTAAATATCGTTTCAGCCCTAAAACACAGCCATGCCATCAAAAACTGTCTACATTGTATGGGAATAAAACCCTAACCCTAGCTTCGGGCTTTACTAGTTAGGGTTAGGGTTCAAATATTTCCTCAAAGACCATTTATTCAATATTCTACTCATTTTACTGGAAAGTTTGCGTCTCTGAATCAACATATTAGTCTAAAAAGACAATACAACACTGCCAAAACCAAAAGAGTGTGTCAGGAATGGTCAAATTAACTTTTGAAAGGTACTCTTTCATTGGACATTTTGTGTGAAACGGAGTGCTAAATGAATGTACGTTAAGGCTTAAGTGGCCTAAAAGTCCGAAACAACTGATACATTTTGGCTTTATTTGTTCATATGCCTATTATTTCAAAGCCCATGACAAGAGTTTGAAAGTTAAATCAGCTTCTTTCCAAAATTTGCTTGTCGGGTAATTCAGACACCATTCTTTTTTGAGGCAAAGAACTGTATACAGCCATATAGGTCAGAAAAAAATGTTTAGAAAACATTGAAAGAACTAAATTCCTAAGTATCCTTTCAGCCCTAAAACACAGCCATGCCATCAAAAACTGTCTACATTGTACGGGAATAAAACCCTAACCCTAGCTTCGGGTTTTGCTAGTTAGGATTAGGGTTCAAATATTTCCTCAAAGACCATTTATTCAATATTCTACCCAATTGACTGGAAATTTTGCGTCTCTGAATCAAAATATTAGTCTAAAAAGACAATACAACACTGCCAAAACCAAAAGAGTGTGTCAGGAATGGTCAAATTAACTTTTGAAAGGTTCTCTTTCATTGGACATTTTGTGTGAAACGGAGTGCTAAATGAATGTACGTTAAGTCTTAAGAAGCCTAAAAAACCGAAACAACTGATACATTTTGGCTTTATTTGTTCATATGCCTATTATTTCAAAGCCCATGACAAGATTTGAAAGTTAAATCAGCTTCTTTCCAAAACTTGCTTGTCGGGTAATTCAGACACCATTCCTTTTTGGGGCAAAGCACTGTATACAGCCATATAGGTCAGAAAAAAATGTTTAGAAAACATTGAAAGAACTAAATTCCTAAGTATCCTTTCAGCCCTAAAATACAGCTCTGCCATCAAAAACTGTCTACATTGTACGGGAATAAAACCCTAACTCTAGCTTCGGGTTTTGCTAGTTAGGGTTAGGGTTCAAATATTTCCTCATAGAGTATTTATTCAATGTTCTACTCATTTGACTGGAAATTTTGCGTCTCTGAATCAAAATATTAGTCTAAAAAGGCAATACAACACTGCCAAAACCAAAAGAGTGTGTCAGGAATGGTCAAATTTACTTTTGAAAGGTACTCTTTCATTGGACATTTTGTGTGAAACGGAGTGCTAAATGAATGTACGTTAAGGCTTAAGTGGCCTAAAAAACCGAAACAACTGATACATTTTGGCTTTATTTGTTAATATGCCTATTATTTCAAAGCCCATGACAAGATTTGAAAGTTAAATCAGCTTCTTTCCAAAACTTTCTTGTTGGGCAATTCAGACACCATTCCTTTTTAGGGCAAAGCACTGTATACAGCCATATAGGTCAGAAAAAAATGTTTAGAAAACATTGAAAGAACTAAATTCCTAAGTATCCTTTCAGCCCTAAAACACAGCCATGCCATCAAAAACTGTCTACATTGTACGGGAATAAAACCCTAACCCTAGCTTCGGGTTTTGCTAGTTAGGGTTAGGATTCAAATATTTCCTCAAAGACCATTCATTCAATATTCTACTCATTTGACTGAAACTTTTGCGTCTCTGAATCAAAATATTAGTCTAAAAAGACAATACAACACTGCCAAAACCAAAAGAGTGTGTCAGGAATGGTCAAATTAAGTTTTGAAAAGTTCTCTTTCATTGGACATTTTGTGTGAAACGGAGTGCTAAATGAATGTACGTTAAGGCTTAAGTGGCCTAAAAAACCGAAACAACTGATACATTTTGGCTTTATTTGTTAATATGCCTATTATTTCAAAGCCCATGACAAGATTTGAAAGTTAAATCAGCTTCTTTCCAAAACTTTCTTGTTGGGCAATTCAGACACCATTCCTTTTTAGGGCAAAGCACTGTATACAGCCATATAGGTCAGAAAAAAATGTTTAGAAGACATTGAAAGAACTAAATTCCTAAGTATCCTTTCAGCCCTCAAGCACAGCCATGCCATCAAAAACTGTCTACATTGTATGGGAATAAAACCCTAACCCTAACATCGGGTTTTGCTAGTTAGGGTTCAAATATTTCCTCAAAGACCATTTATTCAATATTCTACTCATTTGACCTGAAAATTTTCGTCTCTGAATTTAAATATTAGTCTAAAAAGACAATACAACACTGCCAAAACTAAAAGAGTGTGTCAGGAATGGTCAAATTAACTTTTGAAAGGTACTTTTTCATTGGACATTTTGTGTGAAACGGAGTGCTAAATGAATGTCCGTTAAGGCTTAAGTGGCCTAAAAGTCCAAAACAACTGATACATTTTGGCTTTATTTGTTAATATGCCTATTATTTCAAAGCCCATGACAAGAGTTTGAAAGTTAAATCCGCTTCTTTCCAAAACTTGCTTGTCGGGTAATTCACACACCATTCCTTTTTGGGGCAAAGCACTGTATACAGCCATATAGGTCAGAATAAAATGTTTAGAAAACATTGAAAGAACTAAATTCCTAAGTATCCTTTCAACCCTAAAACACAGCTCTGCCATCAAAAACTGTCTACATTGTATGGGAATAAAACCCTAACCCTAGCTTTGGGTTTTGCTAGTTAGGGTTAGGGTTCAAATATTTCCTCAAAGACCATTTATCCAATATTCTACTCATTTGACTGGAAATTTTGCGTCTCTGAATCAAAATATTAGTCTAAAAAGACAATACAATACTAACAAAACCAAAAGAGTGTGTCAGGAATGGTCAAATTAACTTTTGAAAGGTACTCTTTCATTGGACATTTTGTGTGAAACGGAGTGCTAAATGAATGTACGTTAAGGCTTAAGTGGCCTAAAAGTCTGAACCAACAGATACATTTTGGCTTTGTTTGTTAATATGCCTATTATTTCAAAGCCCATGACAAGATTTGAAAGTTAAATCTGCTTCTTTCCAAAACTTGCTTGTTGGGCAATTCAGACACCATTCCTTTTTAGGGCAAAGCACTGTATACAGCCATATAGGTCACAAAAAAATGTTTAGAAAACATTGAAAGAACTAAATTCCTAAGTATCCTTTCAGCCCTAAAACACAGCCATGCCATCAGAAACTGTCTACATTGTACAGGAATAAAACCCTAACCCTAGCTTCGGGTTTTGCTAGTTAGGGTTAGGGTTCAAATATTTCCTCATAGAGTATTTATTCTATGTTCTACTCATTTGACTGGCAATTTTGCGTCTCTGAATCAAAATATTAGTCTAAAAAGACAATAAAACACTGCCAAAACCAAAAGAGTGTCAGGAATGGTCAAATTAAGTTTTGAAAAGTACTCTTTCATTGGACATTTTGTGTGAAACGGAGTGCTAAATGAATGTACGTTAAGGCTTAAGTGGCCTAAAAAACCGAAACAACTGATACATTTTGGCTTTATTTGTTAATTTGCCTATTATTTCAAAGCCCATGACAAGATTTGAAAGTTAAATCAGCTTCTTTCCAAAACTTGCTTATCGGGTAATTCAGACACCATTCCTTTTTGGGGCAAAGCACTGTATACAGCCATACAGGTCAGAAAAAAATGTTTAGAAAACATTGAAAGAACTAAATTCCTAAGTAACCTTTCAGCCCTAAAACACAGCTATGCCATCAAAAACTGTCTACATTGTACGGGAATAAAACCCTAACCCTAGCTTCGGGTTTTGCTAGTTAGGGTTAGGGTTCAAATATTTCCTCATAGAGTATTTATTCAATGTTCTACTCATTTGACTGGAAATTTTGCGTCTCTGAATCAAAATATTAGTCTAAAAAGACAATACAACACTGCCAAAACCAAAAGAGTGTGTCAGGAATGGTCAAATTAAGTTTTGAAAAGTTCTCTTTCATTGGACATTTTGTGTGAAACGGAGTGCTAAATGAATATACGTTAAGGCTTAAGTGGCCTAAAAAACCGAAACAACTGATACATTTTGGCTTTGTTTGTTAATATGCCTATTATTTCAAAGCCCATGACAAGATTTGAACGTTAAATCAGCTTCTTTCCAAAACTTACTTGTTGGGCAATTCAGACACCATTCCTTTTTGGGGCAAAGCACTGTATACAGCCATATAGGTCAGAAAAAAATGTTTAGAAGACATTGAAAGAACTAAATTCCTAAGTATCCTTTCAGCCCTCAAGCACAGCCATGCCATCAAAAACTGTCTACATTGTATGGGAATAAAACCCTAACCCTAGCTTCGGGTTTTGCTAGTTAGGGTTAGGGTTCAAATATTTCCTCAAAGACCATTTATTCAATATTCTACTCATTTGACCTGAAATTTTTCGTCTCTGAATCAAAATATTAGTCTAAAAAGACAATCCAACACTGCCAAAACCAAAAGATTGTGTCAGGAATCATCAAATTAACTTTTGAAAGGTACTCTTTCATTGGACATTTTGTGTGAAACGGAGTGCTAAATGAATGTCCGTTAAGGCTTAAGTGGCCTAAAAGTCCGAACCAACTGATACATTTTGGCTTTATTTGTTAATATGCCTATTATTTCAAAGCCCATGACAAGAGTTTGAAAGTTAAATCCGCTTCTTTCCAAAACTTGCTTGTCGGGTAATTCACATACCATTCCTTTTTGGGGCAAAGCACTGTATACAGCCATATAGGTCAGAAAAAAATGTTTAGAAAACATTGAAAGAACTATATTCCTAAGTATCCTTTCAGCACTCAAGCACAGCCATGCCATCAAAAACTGTCTACATTGTATGGGAATAAAACCCTAACCCCATCTTCGGGTTTTGCTAGTTAGGGTTAGGGTTCAAATATTTCCTCAAAGACCATTTATTCAATATTCTACTCATTTGACTGGAAATCTTGCGTCTCTGAATCAAAATATTAGTCTAAAAAGACAATACAACGCTGCCAAAACCAAAAGAGTGTGTCAGGAATGGTCAAATTAACTTTTGAAAGATACTCTTTCATTGGACATTTTGTGTGAAACGGAGTGCTAAATGAATGTACGTTAAGGCTTAAGTGGCCTAAAAGTCCGAACCAACAGATACATTTTGGCTTTGTTTGTTAATATGCCTATTATTTCAAAGCCCATGACAAGATTTCAACGTTAAAACAGCTTCTTTCCAAAACTTGCTTGTTGGGCAATTCAAACACCATTCCTTTTTAGGGCAAAGCACTGTATACAGCCATGTAGGTCAGAAAAAAATGTTTAAAAAACATTGAAAGAACTATATTCCTAAATATCGTTTCAGCCCTAAAACACAGCCATGCCATCAAAAACTGTCTACATTGTATGGGAATAAAACCCTAACCCTAGCTTCGGGCTTTACTAGTTAGGGTTAGGGTTCAAATATTTCCTCAAAGACCATTTATTCAATATTCTACTCATTTTACTGGAAAGTTTGCGTCTCTGAATCAACATATTAGTCTAAAAAGACAATACAACACTGCCAAAACCAAAAGAGTGTGTCAGGAATGGTCAAATTAACTTTTGAAAGGTACTCTTTCATTGGACATTTTGTGTGAAACGGAGTGCTAAATGAATGTACGTTAAGGCTTAAGTGGCCTAAAAGTCCGAAACAACTGATACATTTTGGCTTTATTTGTTCATATGCCTATTATTTCAAAGCCCATGACAAGAGTTTGAAAGTTAAATCAGCTTCTTTCCAAAATTTGCTTGTCGGGTAATTCAGACACCATTCTTTTTTGAGGCAAAGAACTGTATACAGCCATATAGGTCAGAAAAAAATGTTTAGAAAACATTGAAAGAACTAAATTCCTAAGTATCCTTTCAGCCCTAAAACACAGCCATGCCATCAAAAACTGTCTACATTGTACGGGAATAAAACCCTAACCCTAGCTTCGGGTTTTGCTAGTTAGGATTAGGGTTCAAATATTTCCTCAAAGACCATTTATTCAATATTCTACCCAATTGACTGGAAATTTTGCGTCTCTGAATCAAAATATTAGTCTAAAAAGACAATACAACACTGCCAAAACCAAAAGAGTGTGTCAGGAATGGTCAAATTAACTTTTGAAAGGTTCTCTTTCATTGGACATTTTGTGTGAAACGGAGTGCTAAATGAATGTACGTTAAGTCTTAAGAAGCCTAAAAAACCGAAACAACTGATACATTTTGGCTTTATTTGTTCATATGCCTATTATTTCAAAGCCCATGACAAGATTTGAAAGTTAAATCAGCTTCTTTCCAAAACTTGCTTGTCGGGTAATTCAGACACCATTCCTTTTTGGGGCAAAGCACTGTATACAGCCATATAGGTCAGAAAAAAATGTTTAGAAAACATTGAAAGAACTAAATTCCTAAGTATCCTTTCAGCCCTAAAATACAGCTCTGCCATCAAAAACTGTCTACATTGTACGGGAATAAAACCCTAACTCTAGCTTCGGGTTTTGCTAGTTAGGGTTAGGGTTCAAATATTTCCTCATAGAGTATTTATTCAATGTTCTACTCATTTGACTGGAAATTTTGCGTCTCTGAATCAAAATATTAGTCTAAAAAGGCAATACAACACTGCCAAAACCAAAAGAGTGTGTCAGGAATGGTCAAATTTACTTTTGAAAGGTACTCTTTCATTGGACATTTTGTGTGAAACGGAGTGCTAAATGAATGTACGTTAAGGCTTAAGTGGCCTAAAAAACCGAAACAACTGATACATTTTGGCTTTATTTGTTAATATGCCTATTATTTCAAAGCCCATGACAAGATTTGAAAGTTAAATCAGCTTCTTTCCAAAACTTTCTTGTTGGGCAATTCAGACACCATTCCTTTTTAGGGCAAAGCACTGTATACAGCCATATAGGTCAGAAAAAAATGTTTAGAAAACATTGAAAGAACTAAATTCCTAAGTATCCTTTCAGCCCTAAAACACAGCCATGCCATCAAAAACTGTCTACATTGTACGGGAATAAAACCCTAACCCTAGCTTCGGGTTTTGCTAGTTAGGGTTAGGATTCAAATATTTCCTCAAAGACCATTCATTCAATATTCTACTCATTTGACTGAAACTTTTGCGTCTCTGAATCAAAATATTAGTCTAAAAAGACAATACAACACTGCCAAAACCAAAAGAGTGTGTCAGGAATGGTCAAATTAAGTTTTGAAAAGTTCTCTTTCATTGGACATTTTGTGTGAAACGGAGTGCTAAATGAATGTACGTTAAGGCTTAAGTGGCCTAAAAAACCGAAACAACTGATACATTTTGGCTTTATTTGTTAATATGCCTATTATTTCAAAGCCCATGACAAGATTTGAAAGTTAAATCAGCTTCTTTCCAAAACTTTCTTGTTGGGCAATTCAGACACCATTCCTTTTTAGGGCAAAGCACTGTATACAGCCATATAGGTCAGAAAAAAATGTTTAGAAAACATTGAAAGAACTAAATTCCTAAGTATCCTTTCAGCCCTAAAACACAGCTCTGCCGTCAAAAACTGTCTACATTGTACGGGAATAAAACCCTAACCCTAGCTTCGGGTTTTGCTAGTTAGGGTTAGGGTTCAAATATTTCCTCATAGAGTATTTATTCAATGTTCTACTCATTTGACTGGAAATTTTGCGTCTCTGAATCAAAATATTAGACTAAAAAGACAATACAACACTGCCAAAACCAAAAGAGTGTGTCAGGAATGGTCAAATTAAGTTTTGAAAAGTTCTCTTTCATTGGACATTTTGTGTGAAACGGAGTGCTAAATGAATGTCCGTTAAGGCATAAGTGGCCTAAAAGTCCCAAACAACTGATACATTTTGGCTTTATTTGTTAATATGCCTATTATTTCAAAGCCCATGACAAGAGTTTGAAAGATAAATCCGCTACTTTCCAAAACTTGCTTGTTGGGCAATTCACACACCATTACTTTTTAGGGCAAAGCACTGTATACAGCCATATAGGTCAGAAAAAAATGTTTAGAAAACATTGAAAGAACTAAATTCCTAAGTATCCTTTCAGCCCTAAAACACAGCTCTGCCATCAAAAACTGTCTACATTGTACGGGAATAAAACCCTAACCCTAGCTTCGGGTTTTGCTAGTTAGGGCTAGGGTTCAAATATTTCCTCATAGAGTATTTATTCAATGTTCTACTCATTTGACTGGATATTTTGCGTCTCTGAATCAAAATATTAGTCTAAAAAGACAATACAACACTGCCAAAACCTAAAGAGTGTGTCAGGAATGGTCAAATTAAGTTTTGAAAAGTTCACTTTCATTGGACATTTTGTGTGAAACGGAGTGCTAAATGAATGTACGTTAAGGCTTAAGTGGCCTAAAAAACCGAAACAACTGATACATTTTGGCTTTATTTGTTAATATGCCTATTATTTCAAAGCCCATGACAAGATTTGAAAGTTAAATCAGCTTCTTTCCAAAACTTGCTTATCGGGTAATTCAGACACCATTCCTTTTTGGGGCAAAGCACTGTATACAGCCATATAGGTCAGAAAAAAATGTTTAGAAAACATTGAAAGAACTAAATTCCTAAGTATCCTTTCAGCCCTAAAACACAGCTCTGCCATCAAAAACTGTCTACATTGTACGGGAATAAAACCCTAACCCTAGCTTCGGGTTTTGCTAGTTAGGGTTAGGGTTCAAATATTTCCTCATAGAGTATTTATTCAATGTTCTACTCATTTGACTGGAAATTTTGCGTCTCTGAATCAAAATATTAGTCTAAAAAGGCAATACAACACTGCCAAAACCAAAAGAGTGTGTCAGGAATGGTCAAA
This sequence comes from Atractosteus spatula, assembly GCF_055471065.1. Taxonomy (NCBI): domain Eukaryota; kingdom Metazoa; phylum Chordata; class Actinopteri; order Semionotiformes; family Lepisosteidae; genus Atractosteus; species Atractosteus spatula. Next base: position 51,962,617 of record NC_142708.1, on the reverse strand, counting down.
TTTACTTTTGAAAGGTACTCTTTCATTGGACATTTTGTGTGAAACGGAGTGCTAAATGAATGTACGTTAAGGCTTAAGTGGCCTAAAAAACCGAAACAACTGATACATTTTGGCTTTATTTGTTAATATGCCTATTATTTCAAAGCCCATGACAAGATTTGAAAGTTAAATCAGCTTCTTTCCAAAACTTTCTTGTTGGGCAATTCAGACACCATTCCTTTTTAGGGCAAAGCACTGTATACAGCCATATAGGTCAGAAAAAAATGTTTAGAAAACATTGAAAGAACTAAATTCCTAAGTATCCTTTCAGCCCTAAAACACAGCCATGCCATCAAAAACTGTCTGCATTGAACGGGAATAAAACCCTAACCCTAGCTTGGGCTTTTGCTAGTTAGGGTTAGAATTCAAATATTTCCTCATAGAGTATTTATTCAATGTTCTACTCATTTGACTGGAAATTTTGCGTCTCTGAATCAAAATATTAGTCTAAAAAGACAATACAACACTGCCAAAACCAAAAGAGTGTGTCAGGAATGGTCAAATTTACTTTTGAAAGGTACTCTTTCATTGGACATTTTGTGTGAAACGGAGTGCTAAATGAACGTACGTTAAGGCTTAAGTGGCCTAAAAGTCCAAAATAACTAATACATTTTGGCTTTATTTGTTAATATGCCTATTATTTCAAAGCCCATGACAAGATTTGAAAGTTAAATCAGCTTCTTTCCAAAACTTTCTTGTTTGGCAATTCAGACACCATTCCTTTTTAGGGCAAAGCACTGTATACAGCCATATAGGTCAGAAAAAAATGTTTAGAAAACATTGAAAGAACTAAATTCCTAAGTATCCTTTCAGCCCTAAAACACAGCCATGCCATCAAAAACTGTCTACATTGTACGGGAATAAAACCCTAACCCTAGCTTCGGGTTTTGCTAGTTAGGGTTAGGGTTCAAATATTTCCTCAAAGACCATTCATTCAATATTCTACTCATTTAACTGGAAATTTTGCATCACTGAATCAAAATATTAGTCTAAAAAGACAATACAACACTGCCAAAACCAAAAGAGTGTGTCAGGAATGGTCAAATTAAGTTTTGAAAGGTACTCTTTCATTGGACATTTTGTGTGAAACGGAGTGCTAAATGAATGTACGTAAAGGCTTAAGTGGCCTAAAAAACCGAAACAACTGATACATTTTGGCTTTATTTGTTAATATGCCTATTATTTCAAAGCCCATGACAAGATTTGAAAGTTAAATCAGCTTTTTTCCAAAACTTTCTTGTTGGGCAATTCAGACACCATTCGTTTTTAGGGCAAAGCACTGTATATAGCCATATAGGTCAGAAAAAAATGTTAGAAAACATTGAAAGAACTAAATTCCTAAGTATCCTTTCAGCCCTAAAACACAGCCATGCCATCAAAAACTGTCTACATTGTACGGCAATAAAACCCTAACCCTAGCTTCGGGTTTTGCTAGTTAGGGTTAGGGTTCGAATATTTCCTCAAAGACCATTCATTCAATGTTCTACTCATTTGACTGGAAATTTTGCGTCTCTGAATCAAAATATTAGTCTAAAAAGACAATACAACACTGCCAAAACCAAAAGAGTGTGTTAGGAATGGTCAAATTAAGTTTTGAAAGGTACTTTTTCATTGGACATTTTGTGTGAAACGGAGTGCTAAATGAATGTACGTTAAGGCTTAAGTGGCCTAAAAAACCGAAACAACTGATACATTTTGGCTTTATTTGTTAATATGCCTATTATTTCAAAGCCCATGACAAGATTTGAAAGTTAAATCAGCTTCTTTCCAAAACTTGCTTGTCGGGTAATTCAGACACCATTCCTTTTTGGGGCAAAGCACTGTATACAGCCATATAGGTCAGAAAAAAATGTTTAGAAAACATTGAAAGAACTAAATTCCTAAGTATCCTTTCAGCCCTAAAACACAGCTCTGCCATCAAAAACTGTCTACATTGTACGGGAATAAAACCCTAACTCTAGCTTCGGGTTTTGCTAGTTAGGGTTAGGGTTCAAATATTTCCTCATAGAGTATTTATTCAATGTTCTACTCATTTGACTGGAAATTTTGCGTCTCTGAATCAAAATATTAGACTAAAAAGACAATACAACACTGCCAAAACCAAAAGAGTGTGTCAGGAAAGGTCAAATTAAGTTTTGAAAAGTTCTCTTTCATTGGACATTTTGTGTGAAACGGAGTGCTAAATGAATGTCCGTTAAGGCATAAGTGGCCTAAAAGTCCCAAACAACTGATACATTTTGGCTTTATTTGTTAATATGCCTATTATTTCAAAGCCCATGACAAGAGTTTGAAAGATAAATCCGCTACTTTCCAAAACTTGCTTGTTGGGCAATTCACACACCATTACTTTTTAGGGCAAAGCACTGTATACAGCCATATAGGTCAGAAAAAAATGTTTAGAAAACATTAAAAGAACTAAATTCCTAAGTATCCTTTCAGCCCTAAAACACAGCTCTGCCATCAAAAACTGTCTACATTGTACGGGAATAAAACCCTAACCCTAGCTTCGGGTTTTGCTAGTTAGGGCTAGGGTTCAAATATTTCCTCATAGAGTATTTATTCAATGTTCTACTCATTTGACTGGAAATTTTGCGTCTCTAAATCAAAATATTAGTCTAAAAAGACAATACAACACTGCCAAAACCTAAAGAGTGTGTCAGGAATGGTCAAATTAAGTTTTGAAAAGTTCTCTTTCATTGGACATTTTGTGTGAAACGGAGTGCTAAATGAATGTACGTTAAGGCTTAAGTGGCCTAAAAAACCGAAACAACTGATACATTTTGGCTTTATTTGTTAATATGCCTATTATTTCAAAGCCCATGACAAGATTTGAAAGTTAAATCAGCTTCTTTCCAAAACTTGCTTATCGGGTAATTCAGACACCATTCCTTTTTGGGGCAAAGCACTGTATACAGCCATATAGGTCAGAAAAAAATGTTTAGAAAACATTGAAAGAACTAAATTCCTAAGTATCCTTTCAGCCCTAAAACACAGCTCTGCCATCAAAAACTGTCTACATTGTACGGGAATAAAACCCTAACCCTAGCTTCGGGTTTTGCTAGTTAGGGTTAGGGTTCAAATATTTCCTCATAGAGTATTTATTCAATGTTCTACTCATTTGACTGGAAATTTTGCGTCTCTGAATCAAAATATTAGTCTAAAAAGGCAATACAACACTGCCAAAACCAAAAGAGTGTGTCAGGAATGGTCAAATTTACTTTTGAAAGGTACTCTTTCATTGGACATTTTGTGTGAAACGGAGTGCTAAATGAATGTACGTTAAGGCTTAAGTGGCCTAAAAAACCGAAACAACTGATACATTTTGGCTTTATTTGTTAATATGCCTATTATTTCAAAGCCCATGACAAGATTTGAAAGTTAAATCAGCTTCTTTCCAAAACTTTCTTGTTGGGCAATTCAGACACCATTCCTTTTTAGGGCAAAGCACTGTATACAGCCATATAGGTCAGAAAAAAATGTTTAGAAAACATTGAAAGAACTAAATTCCTAAGTATCCTTTCAGCCCTAAAACACAGCCATGCCATCAAAAACTGTCTGCATTGAACGGGAATAAAACCCTAACCCTAGCTTGGGCTTTTGCTAGTTAGGGTTAGAATTCAAATATTTCCTCATAGAGTATTTATTCAATGTTCTACTCATTTGACTGGAAATTTTGCGTCTCTGAATCAAAATATTAGTCTAAAAAGACAATACAACACTGCCAAAACCAAAAGAGTGTGTCAGGAATGGTCAAATTTACTTTTGAAAGGTACTCTTTCATTGGACATTTTGTGTGAAACGGAGTGCTAAATGAACGTACGTTAAGGCTTAAGTGGCCTAAAAGTCCAAAATAACTAATACATTTTGGCTTTATTTGTTAATATGCCTATTATTTCAAAGCCCATGACAAGATTTGAAAGTTAAATCAGCTTCTTTCCAAAACTTTCTTGTTTGGCAATTCAGACACCATTCCTTTTTAGGGCAAAGCACTGTATACAGCCATATAGGTCAGAAAAAAATGTTTAGAAAACATTGAAAGAACTAAATTCCTAAGTATCCTTTCAGCCCTAAAACACAGCCATGCCATCAAAAACTGTCTACATTGTACGGGAATAAAACCCTAACCCTAGCTTCGGGTTTTGCTAGTTAGGGTTAGGGTTCAAATATTTCCTCAAAGACCATTCATTCAATATTCTACTCATTTAACTGGAAATTTTGCATCACTGAATCAAAATATTAGTCTAAAAAGACAATACAACACTGCCAAAACCAAAAGAGTGTGTCAGGAATGGTCAAATTAAGTTTTGAAAGGTACTCTTTCATTGGACATTTTGTGTGAAACGGAGTGCTAAATGAATGTACGTAAAGGCTTAAGTGGCCTAAAAAACCGAAACAACTGATACATTTTGGCTTTATTTGTTAATATGCCTATTATTTCAAAGCCCATGACAAGATTTGAAAGTTAAATCAGCTTTTTTCCAAAACTTTCTTGTTGGGCAATTCAGACACCATTCGTTTTTAGGGCAAAGCACTGTATATAGCCATATAGGTCAGAAAAAAATGTTAGAAAACATTGAAAGAACTAAATTCCTAAGTATCCTTTCAGCCCTAAAACACAGCCATGCCATCAAAAACTGTCTACATTGTACGGCAATAAAACCCTAACCCTAGCTTCGGGTTTTGCTAGTTAGGGTTAGGGTTCGAATATTTCCTCAAAGACCATTCATTCAATGTTCTACTCATTTGACTGGAAATTTTGCGTCTCTGAATCAAAATATTAGTCTAAAAAGACAATACAACACTGCCAAAACCAAAAGAGTGTGTTAGGAATGGTCAAATTAAGTTTTGAAAGGTACTTTTTCATTGGACATTTTGTGTGAAACGGAGTGCTAAATGAATGTACGTTAAGGCTTAAGTGGCCTAAAAAACCGAAACAACTGATACATTTTGGCTTTATTTGTTAATATGCCTATTATTTCAAAGCCCATGACAAGATTTGAAAGTTAAATCAGCTTCTTTCCAAAACTTGCTTGTCGGGTAATTCAGACACCATTCCTTTTTGGGGCAAAGCACTGTATACAGCCATATAGGTCAGAAAAAAATGTTTAGAAAACATTGAAAGAACTAAATTCCTAAGTATCCTTTCAGCCCTAAAACACAGCTCTGCCATCAAAAACTGTCTACAATGTACGGGAATAAAACCCTAACTCTAGCTTCGGGTTTTGCTAGTTAGGGTTAGGGTTCAAATATTTCCTCATAGAGTATTTATTCAATGTTCTACTCATTTGACTGGAAATTTTGCGTCTCTGAATCAAAATATTAGTCTAAAAAGGCAATACAACACTGCCAAAACCAAAAGAGTGTGTCAGGAATGGTCAAATTTACTTTTGAAAGGTACTCTTTCATTGGACATTTTGTGTGAAACGGAGTGCTAAATGAATGTACGTTAAGGCTTAAGTGGCCTAAAAAACCGAAACAACTGATACATTTTGGCTTTATTTGTTAATATGCCTATTATTTCAAAGCCCATGACAAGATTTGAAAGTTAAATCAGCTTCTTTCCAAAACTTTCTTGTTGGGCAATTCAGACACCATTCCTTTTTAGGGCAAAGCACTGTATACAGCCATATAGGTCAGAAAAAAATGTTTAGAAAACATTGAAAGAACTAAATTCCTAAGTATCCTTTCAGCCCTAAAACACAGCCATGCCATCAAAAACTGTCTACATTGTACGGGAATAAAACCCTAACCCTAGCTTCGGGTTTTGCTAGTTAGGGTTAGGATTCAAATATTTCCTCAAAGACCATTCATTCAATATTCTACTCATTTGACTGAAACTTTTGCGTCTCTGAATCAAAATATTAGTCTAAAAAGACAATACAACACTGCCAAAACCAAAAGAGTGTGTCAGGAATGGTCAAATTAAGTTTTGAAAAGTTCTCTTTCATTGGACATTTTGTGTGAAACGGAGTGCTAAATGAATGTACGTTAAGGCTTAAGTGGCCTAAAAAACCGAAACAACTGATACATTTTGGCTTTATTTGATAATATGCCTATTATTTCAAAGCCCATGACAAGATTTGAAAGTTAAATCAGCTTCTTTCCAAAATTTGCTTGTCGGGTAATTCAGACACCATTCCTTTTTGGGGCAAAGCACTGTATACAGCCATATAGGTCAGAAAAAAATGTTTAGAAAACATTGAAAGAACTAAATTCCTAAGTATCCTTTCAGCCCTAAAACACAGCTCTGCCGTCAAAAACTGTCTACATTGTACGGGAATAAAACCCTAACCCTAGCTTCGGGTTTTGCTAGTTAGGGTTAGGGTTCAAATATTTCCTCATAGAGTATTTATTCAATGTTCTACTCATTTGACTGGAAATTTTGCGTCTCTGAATCAAAATATTAGACTAAAAAGACAATACAACACTGCCAAAACCAAAAGAGTGTGTCAGGAATGGTCAAATTAAGTTTTGAAAAGTTCTCTTTCATTGGACATTTTGTGTGAAACGGAGTGCTAAATGAATGTCCGTTAAGGCATAAGTGGCCTAAAAGTCCCAAACAACTGATACATTTTGGCTTTATTTGTTAATATGCCTATTATTTCAAAGCCCATGACAAGAGTTTGAAAGATAAATCCGCTACTTTCCAAAACTTGCTTGTTGGGCAATTCACACACCATTACTTTTTAGGGCAAAGCACTGTATACAGCCATATAGGTCAGAAAAAAATGTTTAGAAAACATTGAAAGAACTAAATTCCTAAGTATCCTTTCAGCCCTAAAACACAGCTCTGCCATCAAAAACTGTCTACATTGTACGGGAATAAAACCCTAACCCTAGCTTCGGGTTTTGCTAGTTAGGGCTAGGGTTCAAATATTTCCTCATAGAGTATTTATTCAATGTTCTACTCATTTGACTGGAAATTTTGCGTCTCTAAATCAAAATATTAGTCTAAAAAGACAATACAACACTGCCAAAACCTAAAGAGTGTGTCAGGAATGGTCAAATTAAGTTTTGAAAAGTTCTCTTTCATTGGACATTTTGTGTGAAACGGAGTGCTAAATGAATGTACGTTAAGGCTTAAGTGGCCTAAAAAACCGAAACAACTGATACATTTTGGCTTTATTTGTTAATATGCCTATTATTTCAAAGCCCATGACAAGATTTGAAAGTTAAATCAGCTTCTTTCCAAAACTTGCTTATCGGGTAATTCAGACACCATTCCTTTTTGGGGCAAAGCACTGTATACAGCCATATAGGTCAGAAAAAAATGTTTAGAAAACATTGAAAGAACTAAATTCCTAAGTATCCTTTCAGCCCTAAAACACAGCTCTGCCATCAAAAACTGTCTACATTGTACGGGAATAAAACCCTAACCCTAGCTTCGGGTTTTGCTAGTTAGGGTTAGGGTTCAAATATTTCCTCATAGAGTATTTATTCAATGTTCTACTCATTTGACTGGAAATTTTGCGTCTCTGAATCAAAATATTAGTCTAAAAAGGTAATACAACACTGCCAAAACCAAAAGAGTGTGTCAGGAATGGTCAAATTTACTTTTGAAAGGTACTCTTTCATTGGACATTTTGTGTGAAACGGAGTGCTAAATGAATGTACGTTAAGGCTTAAGTGGCCTAAAAAACCGAAACAACTGATACATTTTGGCTTTATTTGTTAATATGCCTATTATTTCAAAGCCCATGACAAGATTTGAAAGTTAAATCAGCTTCTTTCCAAAACTTTCTTGTTGGGCAATTCAGACACCATTCCTTTTTAGGGCAAAGCACTGTATACAGCCATATAGGTCAGAAAAAAATGTTTAGAAAACATTGAAAGAACTAAATTCCTAAGTATCCTTTCAGCCCTAAAACACAGCCATGCCATCAAAAACTGTCTACATTGTACGGGAATAAAACCCTAACCCTAGCTTCGGGTTTTGCTAGTTAGGGTTAGGATTCAAATATTTCCTCAAAGACCATTCATTCAATATTCTACTCATTTGACTGAAACTTTTGCGTCTCTGAATCAAAATATTAGTCTAAAAAGACAATACAACACTGCCAAAACCAAAAGAGTGTGTCAGGAATGGTCAAATTAAGTTTTGAAAAGTTCTCTTTCATTGGACATTTTGTGTGAAACGGAGTGCTAAATGAATGTACGTTAAGGCTTAAGTGGCCTAAAAAACCGAAACAACTGATACATTTTGGCTTTATTTGATAATATGCCTATTATTTCAAAGCCCATGACAAGATTTGAAAGTTAAATCAGCTTCTTTCCAAAATTTGCTTGTCGGGTAATTCAGACACCATTCCTTTTTGGGGCAAAGCACTGTATACAGCCATATAGGTCAGAAAAAAATGTTTAGAAAACATTGAAAGAACTAAATTCCTAAGTATCCTTTCAGCCCTAAAACACAGCTCTGCCGTCAAAAACTGTCTACATTGTACGGGAATAAAACCCTAACCCTAGCTTCGGGTTTTGCTAGTTAGGGTTAGGGTTCAAATATTTCCTCATAGAGTATTTATTCAATGTTCTACTCATTTGACTGGAAATTTTGCGTCTCTGAATCAAAATATTAGACTAAAAAGACAATACAACACTGCCAAAACCAAAAGAGTGTGTCAGGAATGGTCAAATTAAGTTTTGAAAAGTTCTCTTTCATTGGACATTTTGTGTGAAACGGAGTGCTAAATGAATGTCCGTTAAGGCATAAGTGGCCTAAAAGTCCCAAACAACTGATACATTTTGGCTTTATTTGTTAATATGCCTATTATTTCAAAGCCCATGACAAGAGTTTGAAAGATAAATCCGCTACTTTCCAAAACTTGCTTGTTGGGCAATTCACACACCATTACTTTTTAGGGCAAAGCACTGTATACAGCCATATAGGTCAGAAAAAAATGTTTAGAAAACATTGAAAGAACTAAATTCCTAAGTATCCTTTCAGCCCTAAAACACAGCTCTGCCATCAAAAACTGTCTACATTGTACGGGAATAAAACCCTAACCCTAGCTTCGGGTTTTGCTAGTTAGGGCTAGGGTTCAAATATTTCCTCATAGAGTATTTATTCAATGTTCTACTCATTTGACTGGAAATTTTGCGTCTCTAAATCAAAATATTAGTCTAAAAAGACAATACAACACTGCCAAAACCTAAAGAGTGTGTCAGGAATGGTCAAATTAAGTTTTGAAAAGTTCTCTTTCATTGGACATTTTGTGTGAAACGGAGTGCTAAATGAATGTACGTTAAGGCTTAAGTGGCCTAAAAAACCGAAACAACTGATACATTTTGGCTTTATTTGTTAATATGCCTATTATTTCAAAGCCCATGACAAGATTTGAAAGTTAAATCAGCTTCTTTCCAAAACTTGCTTATCGGGTAATTCAGACACCATTCCTTTTTGGGGCAAAGCACTGTATACAGCCATATAGGTCAGAAAAAAATGTTTAGAAAACATTGAAAGAACTAAATTCCTAAGTATCCTTTCAGCCCTAAAACACAGCTCTGCCATCAAAAACTGTCTACATTGTACGGGAATAAAACCCTAACCCTAGCTTCGGGTTTTGCTAGTTAGGGTTAGGATTCAAATATTTCCTCAAAGACCATTCATTCAATATTCTACTCATTTGACTGAAACTTTTCCGTCTCTGAATCAAAATATTAGTCTAAAAAGACAATACAACACTGCCAAAACCAAAAGAGTGTGTCAGGAATGGTCAAATTTACTTTTGAAAGGTACTCTTTCATTGGACATTTTGTGTGAAACGGAGTGCTAAATGAATGTACGTTAAGGCTTAAGTGGCCTAAAAAACCGAAACAACTAATACATTTTGGCTTTATTTGTTAATATGCCTATTATTTCAAAGCCCATGACAAGATTTGAAAGTTAAATCAGCTTCTTTCCAAAACTTGCTTGTTGGGCAATTCAGACACCATTCCTTTTTAGGGCAAAGCACTGTATACAGCCATATAGGTCAGAAAAAAATGTTTAGAAAACATTGAAAGAACTAAATTCCTAAGTATCCTTTCAGCCCTAAAACACAGCCATGCCATCAAAAACTGTCTACAGTGTACGGCAATAAAACCCTAACCCTAGCTTCGGGTTTTGCTAGTTAGGGTTAGGATTCAAATATTTCCTCAAAGACCATTCATTCAATATTCTACTCATTTGACTGAAACTTTTCCGTCTCTGAATCAAAATATTAGTCTAAAAAGACAATACAACACTGCCAAAACCAAAAGAGAGTGTCAGGAATGGTCAAATTAACTTTTGAAAGGTACTCTTTCATTGGACATTTTGTGTGAAACAGAGTGCTAAATGAACGTACGTTAAGGCTTAAGTGGCCTAAAAGTCCAAAACAACTAATACATTTTGGCTTTATTTGTTAATATGCCTATTATTTCAAAGCCCATGACAAGAGTTTGAAAGTTAAATCAGCTTCTTTCCAAAACTTGCTTATCGGGTAATTCAGACACCATTCCTTTTTGGGGCAAAGCACTGTATACAGCCATATAGGTCAGAAAAAAATGTTTAGAAAACATTGAAAGAACTAAATTCCTAAGTATCCTTTCAGCCCTAAAACACAGCTCTGCCATCAAAAACTGTCTACATTGTACGGGAATAAAACCCTAACCCTAGCTTCGGGTTTTGCTAGTTAGGGTTAGGGTTCAAATATTTCCTCATAGAGTATTTATTCAATGTTCTACTCATTTGACTGGAAATTTTGCGTCTCTGAATCAAAATATTAGTCTAAAAAGGCAATACAACACTGCCAAAACCAAAAGAGTGTGTCAGGAATGGTCAAATTTACTTTTGAAAGGTACTCTTTCATTGGACATTTTGTGTGAAACGGAGTGCTAAATGAATGTACGTTAAGGCTTAAGTGGCCTAAAAAACCGAAACAACTGATACATTTTGGCTTTATTTGTTAATATGCCTATTATTTCAAAGCCCATGACAAGATTTGAAAGTTAAATCAGCTTCTTTCCAAAACTTGCTTGTTGGGCAATTCAGACACCATTCCTTTTTAGGGCAAAGCACTGTATACAGCCATATAGGTCAGAAAAAAATGTTTAGAAAACATTGAAAGAACTAAATTCCTAAGTATCCTTTCAGCCCTAAAACACAGCCATGCCATCAAAAACTGTCTGCATTGAACGGGAATAAAACCCTAACCCTAGCTTCGGGTTTTGCTAGTTGGGTTAGGGTTCAAATATTTCCTCAAAGACCATTCATTCAATGTTCTACTCATTTGACTGAATCTTCTGCGTCTCTGAATCAAAATATTAGTCTAAAAAGACAATACAACACTGCCAAAACCAAAAGAGTGTGTCAGGAATGGTCAAATTAAGTTTTGAAAGGTACTCTGTCATTGGACATTTAGTGTGAAACAGAGTTCTAAATGAATGTACATTAAGGGTTAAGTGGCCTAAAAAACCGAAACAACTGATACATTTTGGCTTTATTTGTTAATATGCCTATTATTTCAAAGCCCATGACAAGATTTGAAAGTTAAATCAGCTTCTTTCCAAAACTTGCTTGTTGGGCAATTCAGACACCATTCCTTTTTAGGGCAAAGCACTGTATACAGCCATATAGGTCAGAAAAAAATGTTTAGAAAACATTGAAAGAACTAAATTCCTAAGTATCCTTTCAGCCCTAAAACACAGCCGTGCAATCAAAAACTGTCTACATTGTACGGGAATAAAACCCTAACCTTAGCTTCGGGTTTTGCTAGTTAGGGTTATTATTCAAATATTTCCTCAAAGACCATTCATTCAATATTCTACTCATTTGACTGAAACTTTTGCGTCTCTGAATCAAAATATTAGTCTAAAAAGACAATACAACACTGCCAAAACCAAAAGAGAGTGTCAGGAATGGTCAAATTAACTTTTGAAAGGTACTCTTTCATTGGACATTTTGTGTGAAACGGAGTGCTAAATGAACGTACGTTAAGGCTTAAGTGGCCTAAAAGTCCAAAACAACTAATACATTTTGGCTTTATTTGTTAATATGCCTATTATTTCAAAGCCCATGACAAGATTTGAAAGTTAAATCAGCTTCTTTCCAAAACTTTCTTGTTGGGCAATTCAGACACCATTCCTTTTTAGGGCAAAGCACTGTATACAGCCATATAGGTGTAGCGGCGAGGCTTAATAATAAGGCAGAATTAAGTGTTTCTGAGCTTCCCAAATGAGGCCCCATTTCTCTGTTCATCTCTGTGGAGCAGCCACAGAGAGACCATTCATGCAAGATGATTTAAGGTTTCCTAGGACAGCTCCCAAAGGGGGATGCACTTAGCTAAGTCTGGCTATCATGATCAATGGTCATCCACTGGCGCCTATCAGTCTAGGGAGTGCCGGATGGACATCTGGACTGCATTACTAAGTGTCAGGACTAAGTGACTCATATCTCACCTTGATCAACCAATCAGGGACTGGTAGGGCTGAGTAACCCACGTGGGACTCTGATGCCCATGGAACTTTCAGCCAATCAACAAGCTGAAGTTCCTCCAGGTAAAAACAGGCAACACAGGCCTGGAGATTCAGATTCAACAAGATTCAGAGATTCAACAAGATTAAGATTCAACAAGATTCAGATTCGGGAGATTCAGTAAGATTCTGGAGAGGATTCTGTGGACTGTTCTAAAGGGAATTCAAAGGAGAATTCCAGGGCAGGACGGCCCAGGAGCAGAAGGCTCCCAAGGGCAGGACATTCTCGCAGCGCGCCTCCTGACCATCCCGAGACTCAGCCCGGACAACCACGGAACGGCCAGTGTGTCCGAGTGCCAGAACTTTCCTTTGTTCTAAGAGTCTAGAGTGGAGGTTGCCAGAGAGTAACCAGCAGCAGGCCTCGTGAACAGATCGGAACTGTGGACAGCTGAATCACTATTCAGAACTAGTCTTCATCAGGAACGAACCGGTCCTCTTCCTGACTTGCTGGGACCCACAGTCATCTTTTCTCCTGTGCACAAACTTTGCTAGTTAAAGCCAACACTAACTAGCCGGTCAGTGAGCATCAGCAGCGCACCGTCGCAAGCCGCACAGCACAGCCTGGCACGGAGCCAGAGAGCGCGGATTGGACAGCAACAAGCCTGCAACTGTTTCTTTGTGCCTGCAGGAGATCTGAATCCCCAGAAATTGGATGAGTATTCAACTTCAATGCATTACAGCTCGAGAATTCAATTGTTATCCCAACCAGTTGATATCAATTTAATTCCTAAGAGTTATGTACTTGTTTTGAGTATCTAATGTAGAAGTTATAACCAAGTTCATTTACAAAACGGTCTTAATGAATGATATACTGAACGTATGTCCTCTTGATGTGTAACACTTCGTAACTGATTGAATATATACCTTTTGTATTCTGATAACCCTCTCGATAAGATCTGTTAGGTTTATATGCATATTCTATGTATTAATAAATTTATCCTCGTGTATTAGTACCTGTGTGTGCGCGTTGTTTGAGTTATGTCGCGTGGTTGGATTCTAAAGCCATCAAAAGAATCAACTTTGTGATTTACTGCTACAATTGATAATTGTCTCAGTAAATGCCCAAACCCTACAGAACTGGTGCCTTCAGAGAGCCACTATGATTACATATTTGGCGTCCCTGAACGGCTATGAAACACTACATTTATGGCGTCCCTGGGTCGGCGTGGCAAGACTGAAATGAATCAACCAAGCGGAATAATTCATATAAAACGCCGCGGGTTTCATACACGATAATACAGTGTGCTGAAAGCCGAAAGAAAAAGTTCCCCTTGCTCTTTAAGCAGTGCTTGATTGTTTTGTGATCTTTTGCAATCTACAGGGTTGATTGCATACCTGATCTTGTGGTTTTCTGTGGTAAAACTGTGATTTCGTACTTAAAAGTAATACTCTTTAAGTTTAACGATGGTTGCTAAAAGGTCTGAATTCGAGTCGCTATTAAGCACTCTCTCTAGCAGCGACAAGTCTGACCACGATCTCTTCCATATCTCCGTCAGCGGAGAAGCTAGAAGGATAAATCTCCATTCTCTGAGAGAGCTAGCGAAGGACATAGAGAGATTTGACCCCGCAGTGTCAGAGAATAATATCGAGAGTTATATTCAGGACCTCAGGTATACCCTGCAGTACCTGCCAAACGCCACAGAACAGGAGAAAGTGTTTCTGGTCAGGAAAACTACCAGCAGAGCTGTACATGAGTGGATGGCTAGGCAGATGAAAGAAGTCTGTAATGACTTTGAGCAGCTATGTCAAGCACTTATCGAAGAATACAGTGCGTTTATTGACCCGACTGCCGCGATAGCCGCCGCCCTTAACATTAAGCACGAGAGAGCAGAGTCCCCTCGCGAATATTACGAGAGACTTAGACGAACTTATTTTGCAGGGCGAAATTATGAGGGTTGCGAAGAGAACACACATTTCAAGGGTTTATTCATTGCGAATCTCCACCCGTCAGTCAGAAAGATGATCTTAATGCATACAGATGCACAGACCATGAAAATGACTGATATTAAGAGATTCGCGCAGAAAGCCTGGGAGTATGATGTCCAAAGTCGCTCTGAGCAAAAAGCTGCTAAAGCGACTGTGTTCGCCGTCAGAGCCAGCAGGGTTAATTCCCCCCTGCTCGAAGGAGCACAGGCTCCTGAGCTGGCTAAGCCCCGTTCCAAAGCACTCACACAGGACCGCACCCAGCGTCCTAAGTGCCATGAGAACACCGGGGAAGGGAAAGGGCTAGAAAAGGCTGAACAAAAGGATTCAGTAGCCGCCCGCCTGGCCAGGCTTGAACAAGCTTTATTAGGACAGGGACAACCGCTCCCCAAGGCTGCCGGAAGCGTGAATGAGCTGATACTCTCCACTGGAGGAGGCGGAGACCCGCCCCCTCTCCCTCCCTCAGTCTATCTGATTGAGCGGAAGGGTTCCTGCCTGGATGAGGTCAGCCACTCCCAAGCGAGTGCTGACTCCACCCCTGAAGTCACAGAGCAGGCAGTAAAACACAGAGGAAAAGCACGAAGCTTTTACCTCAAGGCTGCCATGGGAGATGTCTTACCCAGTGAGACACTGATTGACACTGAGGTTGAAAGGTGTTTGATGTCACACGGCAAGCTCAAACGGGTAGAAAAAGAAAAGGGTATGCGACTCAGAGTGGAACCTTTGGTGGATCACCAGAAAGGCAAAGTGTGGAAACAGGTCAAGGCTCCTAAGCCTTCTGTACAGAAGGAAAGGGGGGCCAAGAGGCAGACTGTGCTTACACAGTGCCCACCGAACACAGAAGCCTATGCGGAGATTCCTTCTGTTCCCTCTGGACAAGAAATAAAAATATTTTCTTGTTCCCCGGATATACAGGGAAGTCGTGCCCTGGCCAAGGTCCCAACAGCCTCCATGCCACAGGAGCGGTGCTCCGAGCAGCCGCCTGATCCACCAGGTAAAGCACACACCTTTTACATCCCTAAAGAGGAGCAGATCTCCCCACCTGGCGATGAAAAGGAGCTTTCCCTGTGCACCCTGGCACCCAAGAGGGGTCAGGACCACCACCCTGCAGTGGTGGAAGGGATCCAGATGGCAGGAGAGCAGGTTGGTGATGTAGCCCTCGCCCTTAGCCCTGAGAGGTCCTCTATTAGTGAGGATCTGCTTGAGCAGCTGTCACAGGGCCACCGCCAGGTGCCCCTGGTGCAACATTCACAGGTTAGACAGGAGGTCCAGCTGGACGCTGAGACTACTGCGCTGTGGACACACCTGATCCCAGATGCCGATTCCCTCTGCTGTGACCCAGGGAACCTGCAGTCAGGTAACATTATTTCTCACAACTACCAGGTAGTGAGTGAGACTGACCTGATTGTTCCTGCCTCGACAGCAGGGTTGCCAACACACCCAGTCCCCCAGAAGGGACAGGGAATGAAAGCCGAGCCGGTTTTCTTACAGCCACCAGCTCAGTCTGTCAGTCTGAGTCTGACCAACAGTGGTTCACCCAGACTGGAGCTGGATGGTCAAGTCACCCGCCTGCCAGTGCAGGACATCGCAAAGAGGGGTGTCAGAATCCCCGCCTGCACTGACATGGGCCTGGTGGGTGATAGTAAGTTCAAAGACAATGAACTAGCTATCCCAGTGCTGGGGCAGCTCCCTGAACCCCTAGCGAGGGAAGGGGGGAGCGAGCAGGTGTCCTACACCTACCCCCAGCGAACGATTGTAAACATGCCGATAGAGGGATTCCTCAATCAGGAAGGGTGCAGGGTGGACCTGAACAGTGAGAATGGGGTAACAATCCCAGATCACTCAGGTGCTCCAGATGACCACTCAGCCGAGGGTCAGGCATGGTCCACCGCTGCACCGCCCCCTGCAGGGTTCCTAGAGCACAGGCATGAACAAATCGAAAAAGCAGATGCCCTGGAAAAGGAGGAGCAGCATCAGCAGCTGCGTCAGATCTCCTCAGATTTCCAGGATGTTGGTGCCCAAGATGCCACATGGCATACTGAGAAAGACACCATGTACACGCTGCGCCAGCTTAGAAAGGCGACAGTCACTCAGAAGGAGATGACTGGGATCAGCCACCCGAAAAGACTTTTGGGAGGACTGATCGCTGCCGCCACTGTTGCACGTTTGCTTTTTCTGGTAGGTTTGTGTGCTACTGGCACTCTCACCCTGACTGCCCCAAGAAGGCAGGTGTCAGAGATACCAGAGGGTAGTGACAGACTGTATCGACAGCAGCAAAAGTTGGAAAGCTTAGGGAAAACCCTACAGGCAATTTCCTATGCAACAGGGTTAAACCTTATTCCCCAACCAGTGGACATGATTGTTGGTGTTATACAGTGGGTTTATGCTTGTGTGCAACAGGCCAGAATGTTGACACAAGACCTGTTAAGGGAGCTTAGTGCCACTGTAGCCAGTCTAACCACGGCACAATTCCCAACCCACTTGATTCCACTCTTCTCAGTAGAGGAGTGTGTGACATTAACCCCATCGTTCATAGCTCACCCAGAAGGCAAACCAAGATTGAATTCGGTTCCAAATCTTGAGATGGGTATGGCTACCAAAGCTATCCATTGGCTGTGTCTAAACGATTCACCAATGAAGGGTGTAAAGCTACTAACGAGCAGAGGAAGGTTAATGAACCCCATGAAGAGCAGGTGGGAAGTAAATGGCTGGTCAGCACACCACGTTTAACTGACACTGTGACTTGTGACAGGCATGATGCAGCTACCTAATAAAACAGTTCCTTTAAGTTCCTGAGGAGGCCATAGTACAGCATGGTAACTTAACACTGTACGGTCTAGAACCAGACAACATAAGACCAAACTTGAGGTCATGGATGCCTTCAGGTGCCACACTAAGGAATTGGATAGAAATCCAAGAAACAGTAAGCCCTGAAGAGGTACAGGTAGTTAGTTATGCTTTAATGGAACAAACCTCCAAACCACCCTAGCAGATACCCAACACAGGTGTTGTGGTTTATCGGGGGGCTGGGAACAGGAACTGTTGTTATTGTAACACTACTGCCAGGTAGCTGGATCATGACTGACAGTGTACTCTGAATGATGTACTCTCACATCAAGATGTACTCCGGGTAGCATGAATGAGTCAAAGGTAGCATGTCAAAAGAAAGGAAGTGACTTCTCCCCAAATATCTACCACAGAGGTATCAGATATTGACAGTGAACTTCCTGATGTGTAATTCCTAGACTTAGATAATGTCTCCTACCGTGTTTATACATACTCCAGATGTTATTCATCCTGTTTGTATCCAATGCTGGTTCTGGTATGAATTCTCGAGGAGTAATGTGGACATTTAAGATTAATGTTCTAATGGCAAGGGACATCACTTAACTCTGTTTTTGTTTTGAAGGCAACAACGCCTCAGGACCTCGTGACCTTCAAAAAGGGGGGATATGTAGCGGCGAGGCTTAATAATAAGGCAGAATTAAGTGTTTCTGAGCTTCCCAAATGAGGCCCCATTTCTCTGTTCATCTCTGTGGAGCAGCCACAGAGAGACCATTCATGCAAGATGATTTAAGGTTTCCTAGGACAGCTCCCAAAGGGGGATGCACTTAGCTAAGTCTGGCTATCATGATCAATGGTCATCCACTGGCGCCTATCAGTCTAGGGAGTGCCGGATGGACATCTGGACTGCATTACTAAGTGTCAGGACTAAGTGACTCATATCTCACCTTGATCAACCAATCAGGGACTGGTAGGGCTGAGTAACCCACGTGGGATTCTGATGCCCATGGAACTTTCAGCCAATCAACAAGCTGAAGTTCCTCCAGGTAAAAACAGGCAACACAGGCCTGGAGATTCAGATTCAACAAGATTCAGAGATTCAACAAGATTAAGATTCAACAAGATTCAGATTCGGGAGATTCAGTAAGATTCTGGAGAGGATTCTGTGGACTGTTCTAAAGGGAATTCAAAGGAGAATTCCAGGGCAGGACGGCCCAGGAGCAGAAGGCTCCCAAGGGCAGGACATTCTCGCAGCGCGCCTCCTGACCATCCCGAGACTCAGCCCGGACAACCACGGAACGGCCAGTGTGTCCGAGTGCCAGAACTTTCCTTTGTTCTAAGAGTCTAGAGTGGAGGTTGCCAGAGAGTAACCAGCAGCAGGCCTCGTGAACAGATCGGAACTGTGGACAGCTGAATCACTATTCAGAACTAGTCTTCATCAGGAACGAACCGGTCCTCTTCCTGACTTGCTGGGACCCACAGTCATCTTTTCTCCTGTGCACAAACTTTGCTAGTTAAAGCCAACACTAACTAGCCGGTCAGTGAGCATCAGCAGCGCACCGTCGCAAGCCGCACAGCACAGCCTGGCACGGAGCCAGAGAGCGCGGATTGGACAGCAACAAGCCTGCAACTGTTTCTTTGTGCCTGCAGGAGATCTGAATCCCCAGAAATTGGATGAGTATTCAACTTCAATGCATTACAGCTCGAGAATTCAATTGTTATCCCAACCAGTTGATATCAATTTAATTCCTAAGAGTTATGTACTTGTTTTGAGTATCTAATGTAGAAGTTATAACCAAGTTCATTTACGAAACGGTCTTAATGAATGATATACTGAACGTATGTCCTCTTGATGTGTAACACTTCGTAACTGATTGAATATATACCTTTTGTATTCTGATAACCCTCTCGATAAGATCTGTTAGGTTTATATGCATATTCTATGTATTAATAAATTTATCCTCGTGTATTAGTACCTGTGTGTGCGCGTTGTTTGAGTTATGTCGCGTGGTTGGATTCTAAAGCCATCAAAAGAATCAACTTTGTGATTTACTGCTACAATTGATAATTGTCTCAGTAAATGCCCAAACCCTACAGAACTGGTGCCTTCAGAGAGCCACTATGATTACATATTTGGCGTCCCTGAACGGCTATGAAACACTACATAGGTCAGAAAAAAATGTTTAGAAAACATTGAAAGAACTAAATTCCTAAGTATCCTTTCAGCCCTAAAACACAGCCATGCCATCAAAAACTGTCTACACTGTACGGCAATAAAACCCTAACCCTAGCTTCAGGTTTTGCTAGTTAGGGTTAGGATTCAAATATTTCCTCAAAGACCATTCATTCAATATTCTACTCATTTGACTGAAACTTTTGCGTCTCTGAATCAAAATATTAGTCTAAAAAGACAATACAACACTGCCAAAACCAAAAGAGAGTGTCACGAATGGTCAAATTAACTTTTGAAAGGTACTCATTCATTGGACATTTTGTGTGAAACGGAGTGCTAAATGAATGTACGTTAAGGCTTAAGAAGCCTAAAAAACCGAAACAACTGATACATTTTGGCTTTATTTGTTCATATGCCTATTATTTCAAAGCCCATGACAAGAGTTTGAAAGTTAAATCAGCTTCTTTCCAAAACTTGCTTATCGGGTAATTCAGACACCATTCCTTTTTGGGGCAAAGCACTGTATACAGCCATATAGGTCAGAAAAAAATGTTTAGAAAACATTGAAAGAACTAAATTCCTAAGTATCCTTTGAGCCCTAAAACACAGCTATGCCATCAAAAACTGTCTACATTGTACGGCAATAAAACCCTAACCCTAGCTTCGGGTTTTGCTAGTTAGGGTTAGAATTCAAATATTTCCTCATAGAGTATTTATTCAATGTTCTACTCATTTGACTGGAAATTTTGCGTCTCTGAATCAAAATATTAGTCTAAAAAGACAATACAACACTGCCAAAACCAAAAGAGTGTGTCAGGAATGGTCAAATTTACTTTTGAAAGGTACTCTTTCATTGGACATTTTGTGTGAAACGGAGTGCTAAATGAACGTACGTTAAGGCTTAAGTGGCCTAAAAGTCCAAAACAACTAATACATTCTGGCTTTATTTGTTAATATGCCTATTATTTCAAAGCCCATGACAAGATTTGAAAGTTAAATCAGCTTCTTTCCAAAACTTGCTTGTTGGGCAATTCAGACACCATTCCTTTTTAGGGCAAAGCACTGTATACAGCCATATAGGTCAGAAAAAAATGTTTAGAAAACATTGAAAGAACTAAATTCCTAAATATCCTTTCAGCCCTAAAACACAGCCATGCCATCAAAAACTGTCTACATTGTACGGGAATAAAACCCTAACCTTAGCTTCGGGTTTTGCTAGTTAGGGTTATTATTCAAATATGTCCTCAAAGACCATTCATTCAATATTCTACTCATTTGACTGAAACTTTTCCGTCTCTGAATCAAAATATTAGTCTAAAAAGACAATACAACACTGCCAAAACCAAAAGAGAGTGTCAGGAATGGTCAAATTAACTTTTGAAAGGTACTCTTTCATTGGACATTTTGTGTGAAACGGAGTGCTAAATGAACGTACGTTAAGGCTTAAGTGGCCTAAAAGTCCAAAACAACTAATACATTTTGGCTTTATTTGTTAATATGCCTATTATTTCAAAGCCCATGACAAGATTTGAAAGTTAAATCAGCTTCTTTCCAAAACTTGGTTGTCGGGTAATTCAGACACCATTCCTTTTTGGGGCAAAGCACTGTATACAGCCATATAGGTCAGAAAAAAATGTTTAGAAAACATTGAAAGAACTAAATTCCTAAGTATCCTTTCAGCCCTAAAACACAGCTCTGCCATCAAAAACTGTCTACATTGTACGGGAATAAAACCCTAACCCTAGCTTCGGGTTTTGCTAGTTAGGGTTAGGGTTCAAATATTTCCTCATAGAGTATTTATTCAATGTTCTACTCATTTGACTGGAAATTTTGCGTCTCTGAATCAAAATATTAGTCTAAAAAGGCAATACAACACTGCCAAAACCAAAAGAGTGTGTCAGGAATGGTCAAATTTACTTTTGAAAGGTACTCTTTCATTGGACATTTTGTGTGAAACGGAGTGCTAAATGAATGTACGTTAAGGCTTAAGTGGCCTAAAAAACCGAAACAACTGATACATTTTGGCTTTATTTGTTAATATGCCTATTATTTCAAAGCCCATGACAAGATTTGAAAGTTAAATCAGCTTCTTTCCAAAACTTTCTTGTCGGGCAATTCAGACACCATTCCTTTTTAGGGCAAAGCACTGTATACAGCCATATAGGTCAGAAAAAAATGTTTAGAAAACATTGAAAGAACTAAATTCCTAAGTATCCTTTCAGCCCTAAAACACAGCCATGCAATCAAAAACTGTCTACATTGTACGGGAATAAAACCCTAACCTTAGCTTCGGGTTTTGCTAGTTAGGGTTATTATTCAAATATTTCCTCAAAGACCATTCATTCAATATTCTACTCATTTGACTGAAACTTTTGCGTCTCTGAATCAAAATATTAGTCTAAAAAGACAATACAACACTGCCAAAACCAAAAGAGAGTGTCAGGAATGGTCAAATTAACTTTTGAAAGGTACTCTTTCATTGGACATTTTGTGTGAAACGGAGTGCTAAATGAACGTACGTTAAGGCTTAAGAAGCCTAAAAAACCGAAACAACTGATACATTTTGGCTTTATTTGTTCATATGCCTATTATTTCAAAGCCCATGACAAGATTTGAAAGTTAAATCAGCTTCTTTCCAAAACTTTCTTGTTGGGCAATTCAGACACCATTCCTTTTTAGGGCAAAGCACTGTATACAGCCATATAGGTCAGAAAAAAATGTTTAGAAAACATTGAAAGAACTAAATTTCTAAGTATCCTTTCAGCCCTAAAACACAGCCATGCCATCAAAAACTGTCTACACTGTACGGCAATAAAACCCTAACCCTAGCTTCAGGTTTTGCTAGTTAGGGTTAGGGTTCGAATATTTCCTCAAAGACCATTCATTCAATGTTCTACTCATTTGACTGGCAATTTTGCGTCTCTGAATCAAAATATTAGTCTAAAAAGACAATACAACACTGCCAAAACCAAAAGAGTGTGTCAGGAATGGTCAAATTTACTTTTGAAAGGTACTCTGTCATTGGACATTTAGTATGAAACAGAGTTCTAAATGAACGTACATTAAGGGTTAAGTGGCCTAAAAAACCGAAACAACTGATACATTTTGGCTTTATTTGTTCATATGCCTATTATTTCAAAGCCCATGACAAGAGTTTGAAAGTTAAATCAGCTTCAATCCAAAACTTGTTTATCGGGTAATTCAGACACCATTCCTTTTTGGGGCAAAGCACTGTATACAGCCATATAGGTCAGAAAAAAATGTTTAGAAAACATTGAAAGAACTAAATTCCTAAGTATCCTTTGAGCCCTAAAACACAGCTATGCCATCAAAAACTGTCTACATTGTACGGCAATAAAACCCTAACCCTAGCTTCGGGTTTTGCTAGTTAGGGTTAGAATTCAAATATTTCCTCATAGAGTATTTATTCAATGTTCTACTCATTTGACTGGAAATTTTGCGTCTCTGAATCAAAATATTTGTCTAAAAAGACAATACAACACTGCCAAAACCAAAAGAGAGTGTCAGGAATGGTCAAATTAACTTTTGAAAGGTACTCTTTCATTGGACATTTTGTGTGAAACGGAGTGCTAAATGAACGTACGTTAAGGCTTAAGTGGCCTAAAAGTCCAAAACAACTAATACATTTTGGCTTTATTTGTTAATATGCCTATTATTTCAAAGCCCATGACAAGATTTGAAAGTTAAATCAGCTTCTTTCCAAAACTTTCTTGTTGGGCAATTCAGACACCATTCCTTTTTAGGGCAAAGCACTGTATACAGCCATATAGGTCAGAAAAAAATGTTTAGAAAACATTGAAAGAACTAAATTCCTAAGTATCCTTTCAGCCCTAAAACACAGCCATGCCATCAAAAACTGTCTACAGTGTACGGCAATAAAACCCTAACCCTAGCTTCAGGTTTTGCTAGTTAGAGTTAGGGTTCGAATATTTCCTCAAAGACCATTCATTCAATGTTCTACTCATTTGACTGGAAATTTTGCGTCTCTGAATCAAAATATTAGTCTAAAAAGACAATACAACACTGCCAAAACCAAAAGAGTGTGTCAGGAATGGTCAAATTAAGTTTTGAAAGGTACTCTTTCATTGGACATTTTGTGTGAAACGGAGTGCTAAATGAATGTACGTTAAGGCTTAAGTGGCCTAAAAAACCGAAACAACTAATACATTTTGGCTTTATTTGTTAATATGCCTATTATTTCAAAGCCCATGACAAGATTTGAAAGTTAAATCAGCCTCTTTCCAAAACTTGCTGGTCGGGTAATTCAGACACCATTCCTTTTTGGGGCAAAGCACTGTATACAGCCATATAGGTCAGAAAAAAATGTTTAGAAAACATTGAAAATACTAAATTCCTAAGTATCCTTTCAGCCCTAAAACACAGCCATGCAATCAAAAACTGTCTACATTGTACGGGAATAAAACCCTAACCTTAGCTTCGGGTTTTGCTAGTTAGGGTTATTATTCAAATATTTCCTCAAAGACCATTCATTCAATATTCTACTCATTTGACTGAAACTTTTGCGTCTCTGAATCAAAATATTAGTCTAAAAAGACAATACAACACTGCCAAAACCAAAAGAGAGTGTCAGGAATGGTCAAATTAACTTTTGAAAGGTACTCTTTCATTGGACATTTTGTGTGAAACGGAGTGCTAAATGAACGTACGTTAAGGCTTAAGTGGCCTAAAAGTCCAAAACAACTAATACATTTTGGCTTTATTTGTTAATATGCCTATTATTTCAAAGCCCATGACAAGATTTGAAAGTTAAATCAGCTTCTTTCCAAAACTTTCTTGTTGGGCAATTCAGACACCATTCCTTTTTAGGGCAAAGCACTGTATACAGCCATATAGGTCAGAAAAAAATGTTTAGAAAACATTGAAAGAACTAAATTCCTAAGTATCCTTTCAGCCCTAAAACACAGCCATGCCATCAAAAACTGTCTACAGTGTACGGCAAAAAAACCCTAACCCTAGCTTCAGGTTTTGCTAGTTAGGGTTAGGGTTCGAATATTTCCTCAAAGACCATTCATTCAATGTTCTACTCATTTGACTGGCAATTTTGCGTCTCTGAATCAAAATATTAGTCTAAAAAGACAATACAACACTGCCAAAACCAAAAGAGTGTGTCAGGAATGGTCAAATTAAGTTTTGAAAGGTACTCTTTCATTGGACATTTTGTGTGAAACGGAGTGCTAAATGAATGTACGTTAAGGCTTAAGAAGCCTAAAAATCCGAAACAACTAATACATTTTGGCTTTATTTGTTCATATGCCTATTATTTCAAAGCCCATGACAAGAGTTTGAAAGTTAAATCAGCTTCTTTCCAAAACTTGCTTATCGGGTAATTCAGACACCATCCCTTTTTGGATCAAAGCACTGTATACAGCCATATAGGTCAGAAAAAAATGTTTAGAAAACATTGAAAGAACTAAATTCCTAAGTATCCTTTGAGCCCTAAAACACAGCTATGCCATCAAAAACTGTCTACATTGTACGGCAATAAAACCCTAACCCTAGCTTCGGGTTTTGCTAGTTAGGGTTAGAATTCAAATATTTCCTCATAGAGTATTTATTCAATGTTCTACTCATTTGACTGGAAATTTTGCGTCTCTGAATCAAAATATTTGTCTAAAAAGACAATACAACACTGCCAAAACCAAAAGAGAGTGTCAGGAATGGTCAAATTAACTTTTGAAAGGTACTCTTTCATTGGACATTTTGTGTGAAACGGAGTGCTAAATGAACGTACGTTAAGGCTTAAGTGGCCTAAAAGTCCAAAACAACTAATACATTTTGGCTTTATTTGTTAATATGCCTATTATTTCAAAGCCCATGACAAGATTTGAAAGTTAAATCAGCTTCTTTCCAAAACTTTCTTGTTGGGCAATTCAGACACCATTCCTTTTTAGGGCAAAGCACTGTATACAGCCATATAGGTCAGAAAAAAATGTTTAGAAAACATTGAAAGAACTAAATTCCTAAGTATCCTTTCAGCCCTAAAACACAGCCATGCCATCAAAAACTGTCTACAGTGTACGGCAATAAAACCCTAACCCTAGCTTCAGGTTTTGCTAGTTAGGGTTAGGGTTCGAATATTTCCTCAAAGACCATTCATTCAATGTTCTACTCATTTGACTGGCAATTTTGCGTCTCTGAATCAAAATATTAGTCTAAAAAGACAATACAACACTGCCAAAACCAAAAGAGTGTGTCAGGAATGGTCAAATTAAGTTTTGAAAAGTACTCTTTCATTGGACATTTTGTGTGAAACGGAGTGCTAAATGAATGTACGTTAAGGCTTAAGAAGCCTAAAAAACCGAAACAACTGATACATTTTGGCTTTATTTGTTCATATGCCTATTATTTCAAAGCCCATGACAAGAGTTTGAAAGTTAAATCAGCTTCAATCCAAAACTTGCTTATCGGGTAATTCAGACACCATTCCTTTTTGGGGCAAAGCACTGTATACAGCCATATAGGTCAGAAAAAAATGTTTAGAAAACATTGAAAGAACTAAATTCCTAAGTATCCTTTGAGCCCTAAAACACAGCTATGCCATCAAAAACTGTCTACATTGTACGGGAATAAAACCCTAACCCTAGCTTCGGGTTTTGCTAGTTAGGGTTAGGATTCAAATATTTCCTCAAAGACCATTCATTCAATATTCTACTCATTTGACTGAAACTTTTGCGTCTCTGAATCAAAATATTAGTCTAAAAAGACAATACAACACTGCCAAAACCAAAAGAGAGTGTCAGGAATGGTCAAATTAACTTTTGAAAGGTACTCTTTCATTGGACATTTTGTGTGAAACGGAGTGCTAAATGAACGTACGTTAAGGCTTAAGTGGCCTAAAAGTCCAAAACAACTAATACATTTTGGCTTTATTTGTTAATATGCCTATTATTTCAAAGCCCATGACAAGATTTGAAAGTTAAATCAGCTTCTTTCCAAGACTTTCTTGTTGGGCAATTCAGACACCATTCCTTTTTAGGGCAAAGCACTGTATACAGCCATATAGGTCAGAAAAAAATGTTTAGAAAACATTGAAAGAACTAAATTCCTAAGTATCCTTTCAGCCCTAAAACACAGCCATGCCATCAAAAACTGTCTACATTGTACGGGAATAAAACCCTAACCCTAGCTTCAGGTTTTGCTAGTTAGGGTTAGGGTTCGAATATTTCCTCAAAGACAATTCATTCAATGTTCTACTCATTTGACTGGCAATTTTGCGTCTCTGAATCAAAATATTAGTCTAAAAAGACAATACAACACTGCCAAAACCAAAAGAGTGTGTCAGGAATGGTCAAATTACGTTTTGAAAGGTACTCTTTCATTGGACATTTTGTGTGAAACGGAGTGCTAAATGAATGTACGTTAAGGCTTAAGAAGCCTAAAAAACCGAAACAACTGATACATTTTGGCTTTATTTGTTCATATGCCTATTATTTCAAAGCCCATGACAAGAGTTTGAAAGTTAAATCAGCTTCTTTCCAAAACTTGCTTATCGGGTAATTCAGACACCATTCCTTTTTGGGGCAAAGCACTGTATACAGCCATATAGGTCAGAAAAAAATGTTTAGAAAACATTGAAAGAACTAAATTCCTAAGTATCCTTTGAGCCCTAAAACACAGCTATGCCATCAAAAACTGTCTACATTGTACGGCAATAAAACCCTAACCCTAGCTTCGGGTTTTGCTAGTTAGGGTTAGAATTCAAATATTTCCTCATAGAGTATTTATTCAATGTTCTACTCATTTGACTGGAAATTTTGCGTCTCTGAATCAAAATATTAGTCTAAAAAGACAATACAACACTGCCAAAACCAAAAGAGTGTGTCAGGAATGGTCAAATTTACTTTTGAAAGGTACTCTTTCATTGGACATTTTGTGTGAAACGGAGTGCTAAATGAACGTACGTTAAGGCTTAAGTGGCCTAAAAGTCCAAAACAACTAATACATTCTGGCTTTATTTGTTAATATGCCTATTATTTCAAAGCCCATGACAAGATTTGAAAGTTAAATCAGCTTCTTTCCAAAACTTGCTTGTTGGGCAATTCAGACACCATTCCTTTTTAGGGCAAAGCACTGTATACAGCCATATAGGTCAGAAAAAAATGTTTAGAAAACATTGAAAGAACTAAATTCCTAAGTATCCTTTCAGCCCTAAAACACAGCCATGCCATCAAAAACTGTCTACATTGTACGGGAATAAAACCCTAACCTTAGCTTCGGGTTTTGCTAGTTAGGGTTATTATTCAAATATTTCCTCAAAGACCATTCATTCAATATTCTACTCATTTGACTGAAACTTTTCCGTCTCTGAATCAAAATATTAGTCTAAAAAGACAATACAACACTGCCAAAACCAAAAGAGAGTGTCAGGAATGGTCAAATTAACTTTTGAAAGGTACTCTTTCATTGGACATTTTGTGTGAAACGGAGTGCTAATTGAACGTACGTTAAGGCTTAAGTGGCCTAAAAGTCCAAAACAACTAATACATTTTGGCTTTATTTGTTAATATGCCTATTATTTCAAAGCCCATGACAAGATTTGAAAGTTAAATCAGCTTCTTTCCAAAACTTGCTTGTCGGGTAATTCAGACACCATTCCTTTTTGGGGCAAAGCACTGTATATAGCCATATAGGTCAGAAAAAAATGTCAGAAAACATTGAAAGAACTAAATTCCTAAGTATCCTTTCAGCCCTAAAACACAGCCATGCCATCAAAAACTGTCTACATTGTACGGCAATAAAACCCTAACCCTAGCTTCGGGTTTTGCTAGTTAGGGTTAGGGTTCGAATATTTCCTCAAAGACCATTCATTCAATGTTCTACTCATTTGACTGGAAATTTTGCGTCTCTGAATCAAAATATTAGTCTAAAAAGACAATACAACACTGCCAAAACCAAAAGAGTGTGTCAGGAATGGTCAAATTAAGTTTTGAAAGGTACTCTGTCATTGGACATTTAGTGTGAAACAGAGTTCTAAATGAATGTACATTAAGGGTTAAGTGGCCTAAAAAACCGAAACAACTGATACATTTTGGCTTTATTTGTTAATATGCCTATTATTTCAAAGCCCATGACAAGATTTGAAAGTTAAATCAGCTTCTTTCCAAAACTTGCTTGTTGGGCAATTCAGACACCATTCCTTTTTAGGGCAAAGCACTGTATACAGCCATATAGGTCAGAAAAAAATGTTTAGAAAACATTGAAAGAACT
Source organism: Atractosteus spatula (assembly GCF_055471065.1). Taxonomy (NCBI): domain Eukaryota; kingdom Metazoa; phylum Chordata; class Actinopteri; order Semionotiformes; family Lepisosteidae; genus Atractosteus; species Atractosteus spatula. Next base: position 51,933,957 of record NC_142708.1, on the reverse strand, counting down.
AAATTCCTAAGTATCCTTTCAGCCCTAAAACACAGCCATGCAATCAAAAACTGTCTACATTGTACGGGAATAAAACCCTAACCTTAGCTTCGGGTTTTGCTAGTTAGGGTTATTATTCAAATATTTCCTCAAAGACCATTCATTCAATATTCTACTCATTTGACTGAAACTTTTGCGTCTCTGAATCAAAATATTAGTCTAAAAAGACAATACAACACTGCCAAAACCAAAAGAGAGTGTCAGGAATGGTCAAATTAACTTTTGAAAGGTACTCTTTCATTGGACATTTTGTGTGAAACGGAGTGCTAAATGAACGTACGTTAAGGCTTAAGTGGCCTAAAAGTCCAAAACAACTAATACATTTTGGCTTTATTTGTTAATATGCCTATTATTTCAAAGCCCATGACAAGATTTGAAAGTTAAATCAGCTTCTTTCCAAAACTTTCTTGTTGGGCAATTCAGACACCATTCCTTTTTAGGGCAAAGCACTGTATACAGCCATATAGGTCAGAAAAAAATGTTTAGAAAACATTGAAAGAACTAAATTCCTAAGTATCCTTTCAGCCCTAAAACACAGCCATGCCATCAAAAACTGTCTACACTGTACGGCAATAAAACCCTAACCCTAGCTTCAGGTTTTGCTAGTTAGGGTTAGGGTTCGAATATTTCCTCAAAGACCATTCATTCAATGTTCTACTCATTTGACTGGCAATTTTGCGTCTCTGAATCAAAATATTAGTCTAAAAAGACAATACAACACTGCCAAAACCAAAAGAGTGTGTCAGGAATGGTCAAATTTACTTTTGAAAGGTACTCTGTCATTGGACATTTAGTATGAAACAGAGTTCTAAATGAACGTACATTAAGGGTTAAGTGGCCTAAAAAACCGAAACAACTGATACATTTTGGCTTTATTTGTTCATATGCCTATTATTTCAAAGCCCATGACAAGAGTTTGAAAGTTAAATCAGCTTCAATCCAAAACTTGTTTATCGGGTAATTCAGACACCATTCCTTTTTGGGGCAAAGCACTGTATACAGCCATATAGGTCAGAAAAAAATGTTTAGAAAACATTGAAAGAACTAAATTCCTAAGTATCCTTTGAGCCCTAAAACACAGCTATGCCATCAAAAACTGTCTACATTGTACGGCAATAAAACCCTAACCCTAGCTTCGGGTTTTGCTAGTTAGGGTTAGAATTCAAATATTTCCTCATAGAGTATTTATTCAATGTTCTACTCATTTGACTGGAAATTTTGCGTCTCTGAATCAAAATATTTGTCTAAAAAGACAATACAACACTGCCAAAACCAAAAGAGAGTGTCAGGAATGGTCAAATTAACTTTTGAAAGGTACTCTTTCATTGGACATTTTGTGTGAAACGGAGTGCTAAATGAACGTACGTTAAGGCTTAAGTGGCCTAAAAGTCCAAAACAACTAATACATTTTGGCTTTA